>NC_086109.1:29354613-34154613 GCF_963921235.1 Mobula hypostoma
GGAGAGGGCATGTCCTGGATAGAAACATAGAAGCATAGAAAACCTACAGCACAATACAGGCCCTTCGGCCTACAAAGCTATGCTGAACATGTCTTTACCTTAGAACTACCAAGGCTTACCCATAGCCCTCTATTTTTCTAAGCTCCATGTACCTATCCAGGAGTCTCATAAAAGACCCTGTCATTTCTGCCTCCACCACCGTCACCAGCAGCCCAATCCACTCACTCATCACTCTCTGCATAAAAAAACTTACCTCTGACATCTCCTCTGCACCTACTTCCAAACACCTTAAAACTATGCCCTCTCGCGCTAGCCACTTCAGCCATGGGAAAAGACCTCTGATTATCTACAAGATCAATACCTCTCATCATCTTATACACCTCTACCAGGTCACCTCTCATCCTCTGTCGCGCCAAGGAGAAAAGGCCGAGTTCACTCAACCTATTCTCATAAGGCATGCTCCCCAATCCAGGCAACATCCTTGTAAATCTCCTCTGCACCTTTTCTGCGGTTTCCACGTCCTTCCTGTAGTGAGGCGACCAGAACTGAGCACAGTACCCCAAGTGGGGTCTAACTAGGGTCCTATATAGCTGCAACATTACCTCTCAGCTCTTAAACTCAATCCCACTGTTGATGAAGGCCAATGCACCGTATGCCTTCTTAACTACAGAGTCAACCTGCGTAGCAGCTTTGAGTGTCCTATGGACTCGGACCCCAAGATCCCTCTAATCCTCCACACTGCCAAGAGCTTTATCATTAATGCTATATTTTGCCATTGTATGTGACCTACCAAAATGAACCACCTCACACTTATCTGGGTTGAACTCCATCTGCCACTTCTTAGCCCAATTTTGCATCTTATCAATGTCCCGCTGTAATCTCTGACAGCCCTCCACATTATCCACAACACCCCCAACCTTTGTGTCATCAGAAAACTTACTAACCCATCCCTCCACTTCCTCATCCAGGTCATTTATAAAAATCATGAAGAGTAAGGGTCGCAGAACAGATCCCTCTGACGAAGGGTCTCGGCCTGAAACGTCGACTGCGCCTCTTCCTATAGATGCTGCCTGGCCTGCTGCGTTCACCAGCAACTTTGATGTATGTTCCCTGAGGCACATCACTGGTCACCGACCTCCATGCAGAATATGACCCATTTACAACTGGGGTCCTTAGTGATAGATGCTGCCTTTCTGAGGCAACACCTTTTGAAGGTATCCTGGATGCTGGGGAGGCTAGTGTCCATGAAGAAGATGGCTGCGTTTACAAGTTCTCTGATCCTGTGCAGTGGCCCCTCCATACCAGACAGTGATGCAACCAGATAGAATGCTCTCCATGGTACACGAGTGGAAAATTATGAGTTCCTTTGGTGCCATATCAATTCTCCTCAAATTCAAAGTTCAATGTATATATGCAGCATACAAACCACAGACAATCGTTAAACAAAGAAAACCATGGAACCCGTTCAAAGAAAAAAATCAAACCTTTCCCCCAATGTGCAAAAAAAACCAAATTGCACAAAAGATAAAAAAAAATTAATGAAAAACACAGAATACAAAACACAAATTTGAAAGAATCCAGGCACATTCAGTTCAGCTCGATCTCATGCTATGGTGTCCATTATCTCAGAATCAGGTTTATTATCACCATCATGTGGCATGAGATTTGTTAACTTAGCAGCAGCAGTTCAATGCAATACATAATCTAGCACAGAGAGAGAAAAAAATAATAAATAAAATAAAACATAATAATAAATAAACAAGTAAATCAATTACGTATATTGAATAGATTTTTAAAAATGTGCAAAAACAGAAATACTGTATATTGAAAAAGTGAGGTAGTGTCCAAAGCTTCAATGTCCATTTAAGAATCAGATGGCAGAGGGGAAGAAGCTGTTCCTCAATTGCTGAGTGTGTGCCTTCAGGCTTCTGTATCTCCTACCTGATGGTAACAGTGAGAAAAGGGCATGCCCTGGGTGCTGGAGGTCCTTAATAATGGACACTGCCTTTCTGAGACACCGCTCCCTGAAGATGTCCTGGGTGCTTTGTAGGCTAGTACCCAGGCTGGAGCTGACTGGATTTACAACCTTCTGCAGCTTCTTTCGGTCCTGTGCAGTAGCACCTCCATACCAGACAGTGATGCAGCCTGTCAGAATGCTCTCCAGGTACAACTATAGAAGTTTTTGAGTGTATTTGTTGACAGGCCAAGTCTCTTCAAATGAAGTATAGCCACCCCGATCAAAAAAGCCCAAAATAGCAACAAAATAGAAGCGACCAGAAACTCATCATGACGTAAACTACAGAGTCCAATCCACAAACCATGTTGTTGATTAACCCTTACCCAAGACCCAGGACTCCAGCACAATCTTCTGGCAGCATTGAGTGAGGGGGGAGGGGGAGAGAGAGAGAGAGAGACCATTTAAACACAGGGACCTTACTCTGGGAGCAGCGAGCAAGAAGGAGAGAGAGACTGTCACACACAGGCACCTTCCTCCAGCAGCAGCAAACGAGAGTCTGTTAGACGGTGCTAATGAACTATAGCGGCTGTCATGCCTTCTTTGTAATTGTTTCAATATGTTAGGCAGAAGTAGACTATTTTGGTTCTTTGAGCCCGATCCACCTTTGAATTCTAAGACTAACTCTGTATCTAATCTATCTTCCCTCCTGATCAATATATTTCTGGATCCTTTTAATGTCTGTTGCTTGAGGCTTGACAGGGGGGGCTACATGTCAATACTTGGTGATAAAGTGCCCAAGCTCTCTGAGGTAGCAAATTCCATAGATTTACAACCAGTTGCATGAGACAATTTTCCTTTTTAACCAACCTTATTTTGAAATTGCTTCCCCTTTCTCTTCTTCCACTACCCCTTGGAGGTCAAGGAATATTCTGTGTGGTCTGAGGTTACTGTGGAGTCCTTTCAGTGATTTGCCATATAAGTGCACAGGTGAAGTTTGGCAAGATAGTTGGTCGGCACATTTCTGCAGCACCTTCCATTGCAGGCACTTGGTTACACATGCCCCTGAGAGTGACTCAAAATATTCAGTGATGACCAAGATTTCTATCACTCTCACTTTGTGTGGTCTTGAACTAGAAATTCCCATGGTCAGTGAGATGTTCATTTTTTTTTTAAGAAGCATTGGGGGTTTTCTTTGTCTTGGAAACAGTGCACTGTGGCAACATTTGGACCACTTGCTTTGGATATCTTGCAGCAGACATTCAGACACATATCAAAGTTGGTTGTGAGAGATCAGAAGTATGTTGCCCTGGGAGAGGATGCTGACAGTGGTTTGCCTATGCAATCAGCGGATCTGGTGTATTTTGTCAAAGTCAAAGTAGTATTTATTATCAAGTACATATATATGACCATATAGGATCTTGAAATTCATTTTCTTGGAGGCATTTACAGGAAAATAAAAAAGTACAATAGAATTTACAAAAACTATACATACGCAAATGAAGATAAACCACCAAAGTGCAAAAGGAGACAAATTGTGCAAATGAAAAAAATATTGCTGAGAACATGAGTGGTAAAGATTCCTTGAAAGTGAGTCTGGCCAGAATGAGGTGTGCAGCTGTGCAGTGCAGAGAGCAAAGATGTACTCTGGTCTATAAATTGTAGCAAGTACAGCCCATTCTAAGGACACCAGAGGGGTTGCTCCGAATGACATGGTCACTCTCCCCATTGAATGTCATGGAAGATACTGCCTCCCCAATTTCTGTAATGGCCAACTGTTCCTCCCACCTAAGGATTTCTCAATGATGACAAACTCAACGGTGTCTTCTGGCCTTTGAGCTTGTGACCACAAGAAGACGTCAGGCTTGAGAGAGCAGTGTAGCCAAGCAAAGAGACGGGTAGACAGCAGTCTTCAACATGACATGAAGGAGGAAGCTCAGATCTGGGTGGTTCACCTACAGATGTTGCTCGTCCCCTGTAATAGTCTGACTCACCCTATTGGCCACAACGCAGCACTTGTACACTGATATCCCTGAGTGGTCCCACTGATTTCTCTTATCCATCCTGCACTTTATCTTTAGGGCTCACTTTACACCAGGTCTGCATGTTTCATTGCCGCATGATTAGCAGAAGAGAGCTGAGCCCGCAGCTAGGTTCCCAGGAAGCCTGCATGCAGCACAGGAAGGAATTGTGCCAAGTTCCTCCAACACCACCATCATGTCTCCGCATGTATGATAACTTAATCATCCCTTCCAGTTACAAATCCTTGAGTGGTCTCTTTCCTGGGAACACATCTCGAGTGGGAAATGAGATACCAGAATATTTCATTATGAGATAAGATTAGCTTTATCAATCACATGCACATTGAAATATACAGCGAAATGTGTTGTTTGCGTCAACAACCAACATGGGCTGAGGAGGTTCTGGGATCAGTCCACAAGTGTTGTAAGGCTTCCGGTGCCAACATAACATGCCCACAACTTACCAACCTTTACTAACCCGTACATCTTTTGAATCTGGGATTAAACCAGAGCATCCAGAGGAATCCCGTGGAATTATAGAGAGCACATATAAACGCCTTATAGACACTAACGGGACAGTAATCGATCCCTATCACTTTGCACTAATCGCTACGACATGTTTTTTTATTTCGTTCTTTATAGTTATTGTGTTTTTTCCTACTACATGGATTTGGAGTAACAACCTTTTTTTTATTTTGTTGAGATACAGCATGGAGCAGGCCTTTCCAGGCCTTCAAGCCCTGCTGCCCAGAAACCCAAGCCTAATCACAGGGTAACTTACAATGACCAATTAACCTACTGACTGGTAGTGGGAGGAAACCCACACAGTCACGGGGAGAATGTACAAACCCCTTACAGACAGTGGGGGGAACTGAACCCTGTTCGCTGATACTGTAAAGCGTTGTGCTAACTGCTACACTACCGTAAAGGTTTCTCTTTTACGCTCGTGTTCTGAAGAATAACAATAAACTATTTTGAATCTTAAATCTTGGATTGGATATTCGATCTTTCTACTGATGAAATACATTTTTAAAAGATTCAGTAACAGTAATTAAAAAGTTTTGTTTTTAATTTTTTTTTGTCTATTTTATTCCATTTTCTGCTCTCATGAAGGGTTAATTGCCTGATGCAGCATAGCCTCTCCATTGACCATAGCGCCATCCCAAGAGACTATTAATCATATGTGAAACTTGAAAGAGTTTGCTGACAGCCTATTCACTCATAAGGCATCAAATTCAAATTTGCTTCTCTCCTGCTTCAATACCCACACGCACAAACTTCCAAGAGTGCTTGCTCAAATGTAAACAGCATTAAGAACCTTACTGCTTTTCCCCACCCACACCCAATCTATTGAGACAAGGGTGCTGCTCTGATTAACAAACACTGCTCAGATTGGAATTAAATATTTGACATTCCTGGTTGGTATGAATCAGTTAATTTCCAACCAGACTCATTAGGCTGGATTTGAAACATGAGCAATCAATGTTCC
This sequence comes from Mobula hypostoma, assembly GCF_963921235.1. Taxonomy (NCBI): domain Eukaryota; kingdom Metazoa; phylum Chordata; class Chondrichthyes; order Myliobatiformes; family Myliobatidae; genus Mobula; species Mobula hypostoma. Next base: position 29,360,078 of record NC_086109.1, read on the forward strand.
TGCGACTACTAATCTTGATAGGAATTTCATAACCGGAAAAAGAGATTAGTTATAAGCAAGATAGTAAATTCACTGTTTAGACATAATAGTATAAGAAACAGAAACCCTTTTAGGCCTTCTGGTTCATTCGCCTGCCTCCTCCTTTCAATGACAGGCTACCTATCTCAATATTTTCCCATACAGTGGCCACTTTATTAGGTACACATGTATACCTGCTTGTTTATGCAAATATCTAATTAGTCAACCGTGTGGCAAAAACTCAATGCATAAACGCAAGCAAACATGGTCAAGAGGTTCAGTTATTGTTCAGAAGACCACACCGGGTTCCACACCTGTACCTAATAAAATAGCCACTGAATGTATATTCCTATAATCTCTGTTTTATCAAAGAGGCAACTACATAAATTTATGACAACACCCCGATCCAATTATGTCACCATCCAATCAGGCTTATCTGCTTCATTTATGCTATGACAGAAACCAGTAAGAGATGACTGTTACCTCCATGAGCTTGATTCCAAAACGACTGTGACAACAGTACCACAAAAATAAATCTGTTGAAGGTCACTTGCAATTGGCCCACATGAGCAATGCCAAGTTTCTGCTTGCCCACTATTGTAATTCTCCATTCTGTTCTCACTTAGATCTATTGGTTTGTTATTTCCTGAACTGGTAATAACAACGCCAATGCAAAATAGAGAAATCGCTTGCTCTGATAACTTACTTGCTCCATCTATATTTAGAATTGGTTATTTTTACAAAGTCACCTGTCTATGATATTAGCTCAGCGTTTTATTCCTTCTCCTTTAGCACATCCTGATCTGCCATTTGCAACTCATTACATCTTGGACAGCCTCAAATTGCCCTATAAATAGATTACATTAGATTAGATTGATTTATTAATCAGATGTACATCGAAGCATACAGTGAAATACGTCATTTGCGTTAACAACCAACACCATTCCCACCGCTGCCTGTAAGGAGTTTATACGTTCTCCCCAGGACTGAGCGGGATTTTTTCACTTTGATTAAACGAGTTTCTGGTGTACAATTTTCTGGCATTCTGAGAAGCAAAATAATTTCATTTTTAAAGTATGGCTTTTATTTATTGTGTAAAATTATCTTATTTTGTCTTCTAATTAACATTGATAAGTTTCTGACCACACAAGTAGAACGACTCATAGTCACTTGAACTCTCCATTCCCCATGGAGTCTGCTCTCCTTCACCTCGAAATGCTGAGTAAAGCTGAGACATATTTTTACTGTGGCCAGATACTTTCCTCTACTTCACCAAGCTGGACAATTTTCATATCTGTGATTCATTAATAGTTTCTAAATATGATCAGCAGCAGGAATCTTGAGTAATAGCATTTTACTTCTCCTAATCAGGAATAAGGAAGACATTCCTCAAGACTGTATCATTGAAATCACTACTACACCACAGAGAAGGGATTGAATTTGCAGAACACTTTGTAGTTATTGAGAGATGCTTTGATGTTAATTGCTTTGATGTGTAATTGACTCAAGGGAGGAAAATCACAACAAGATCTTGATCAGATCAAATTAGGAACTTGGAGGAATTTCCATATACAGTAAGTAGTGAGAATGTGAATAAGCCAGACCTCACTGATGTAATAAAGCTTGGTTTTTGACTTATATTCTATTAACTTATTTGTGGTAATATTTTGCTTTATGTGCTGTGTGTGATATCTGTATTTTTGGTGCACCATGATCTGGAGGAACTTAGTATTGTTTGGCTGTATATATGTACAGTCAGATAGCAATAAACTTGAACTTAAAATTGAACTTAAACTTGAAGTACGTGGGAGCAGGAGAAAGACAAATAAAGTGAATTGGTGGGTGTAGGTGGGACCAAATGTGGTGCTGAAATGAATAGAACTGCCATATTTGTGTTGAATGCCCTATTTCAGTGCTGTGGATCATTGCAAAGTCAACCATTTGTTTCCTATTTAGCTGCAGTGATCATTAGATAATCTCGCAGATAAAATAACAGGAGTCCTGATGTAGGGTTTAGATCCAAAACATCGAAGGTTCCTTTTCCCCACAAATGCTGCTCAACCTGCTGAGTTCCTCAAAGATGGTTGCTTAGCCCAATGTTTTGCTCTCCCTACATCCATGAATGTGTGGCTAGGCATAGCTCAAGCATCATCTAAAAATTTGCAACTAACACAACTTCTGTGCACAGAATTTCAGATGGTGACAAGGCAGCGTTCAGGAGTAAGATAGATCAGCTGGTTAAGTTGTTACTGCCCATCATGCCTCTGGAATTTAGGACAGCAGTGAAATTCCTCCATCTCTGCTTGGCCACTCAAGTGTAGAAGGATTTTACATTGCTGTTTTCATAAGAGATTTGCTAAACCAGTCAGGGTTGCTAGCCAGGAGCTGAACCCCCAAAATTGAAGGACCCGTGGACCACCCTTTGACCCGTTTGGCCACAGTGACCTGACTAAAAGCCAAAGCATAAAGCACTAACTCCAGCCAACTTAGATCTCTGGGTCACTGAGGCACGTAAACTACGAAACCACGACAAGTTTGTCGTCCACTTGCAGGGATTAAGTGGTATCTCTACAACAACTTTGCACTCAACGTCAGGAAGACCAAAGAATTAATTGTGGACTTCAGGAAGGGATAGTTGAGGGAATACACAGCAGTCCTCATTGAGGGATCAGAAGAGGAAAGGGTGAGCAGTTTCAAGTTCCTGGGTGTCAACATCTCTGAAGATCTACCCTGGATCCAACATGTTGATGAGGCTATGAAGAAGGAATGCCAGAGGTTATATTTCATTAGGAGTTAGAGGAAATTTGATATGTCACAAAAGACTAGCAAATATCTACAAATGTACCATGGAGAACATTCTAACTGTGTAGTATGGAGGGGCCACTGCGTAGGATCAGAAGAAGCTACTGAAAACAGCAAACATAGACGGCTCCATCATGGGCAATAGCCTCCCCTACATTGAGGATATCTTCAAAAGGCAGCATCTATCATTAAAGACCCCCATCACCCAGAGCATGCCCTCTTCTCATTGCCACCATCAAGCAGGAGGTGAAGGAGCCCGAAGAAACAAGTACTACATTTTAAAAACAGCTTCTTCCCCTCCAACATCAGGTTTCTGAATGGACAATTGGACCCATGTAAACTACCTCACTGTTTTTGTCTTGCTCTCTTTTTGCAATTTAATTTAATTGTTCATTTCTTACATATACATACAAATATATATATATATAAAATTTGTGCATTTCATAGTTTTTGTTATTATGTATTACGCTATACTGCTGCCACAAAACAACATATTTCACAACATATGCCAGTGATATTAAACCTGATTCTTATTATGACTTGTCCTAGATTCCTGTATCTCTAGTCTCTTGTGTCTCCAAAATAATGAACCTGTTCCAGACAGAACATCCTATATTACTTTATAGAACAAGTTCTCCTTATCACTTAATCTATGGTTCCCTGTGAATGGAAAGGAAAAAAAAATGTCTTGTCTATTCATTACATTGCATTTGTGGCACAAAATTCCAGCTATTAGCAGACAATGAGCTGCAATATTTCAATAAAATGCTATTCTAATAAATGTAAATTTATTGTAATTAATGTGATCTTTTTAACATCATTGGTGTAAAAAAGATTCTAGTTCATATCTGGTTACAATCAATTCAGTGGATATTCTAAAGCAAGCAGTTGTATTTGTAACTTCCCTCAAGGTTATATGCCATTCTTAAAAATTCTTAAGGTGTTTAAAAATTACTTGGCACATTATTAAACAGCCACATTGATTTCACTCAATACCTGTATATACTTCATCTTCTCAATTATATATCCATATTTAGAATAGGTTGGAATGAAAATAGTCAACATTTCCACAACCAAGCATGGTTAATATCAACACACCCAATCATATCTAAGAGCCAGTCTCTGAGGCAGGAAGCTAAGATACCTGCGAGTGAAGTTTCCACACGCAAATGTAAAATGCAAGTAGATTGGTTGTGGACAAGCAAAAATTGGATTGGATGACTGATTATTATGAACAAGGTTGACTTACTTTGCTATTATGGTGTATGTAGGCTTGTTTCCATGGCTCACTCATGCGTTTATTTTTATACGACAGCTGCATCTTCATTGGGCTCCTAAAATAAAAAATAATTTTTTAATAAAGTCAGAAAATATATATTTGGAATAGCTAATTAGAGGAAATTGCTTCAATCAGAGATTGGCTAACGGAGCAGGGCCAAAAAGACATAAGGGGAATGTTTGCAACATACACAAAATGCTGGAGGAACTCAGCAGGCCAGGCAACATCTATGAAAAAAAGTATAGTCGACGTTTCAGGCCGAGACCCTTCAGCAGGACTGTAGAAAGTCACCCAGTCCTGACGAAGGGTCTCGGCCTGAAACGTTGACTGCACCTCTTCCTAGAGATGCTGCCTGGCCTGCTGCATTCACCAGCAACTTTGCTGTGTGTTACTTTCATAAGGAAATGGGATGGGCAGCGAAAGACAAAGGAATGGGGTTGATGAGATTGCTTCATTAGCTGCCGAAAGGCAGTTGTTGAGTCAATTTGCCTTCTGTGTTTCCTAATAATTCCATACCTCAGAATGACACAGAAAGCATTATTCTCCAAATTAAATCTTAAATGTTTGCTGTTATTATTTTTTTTTAATTTGAACATTTTTTATTAGAAATGTGAGTTTTTTTGTATATTTTCCTTTCAAGTACGGATAAAGCACCAGGAGACACAAGAGACTGCAAATGCTGGAAACTAGAGCAATGAGCTATCTGCTGGAGGAACTCAGCAGACTGGGCAGCATCTGTGGGAGAAAAGGAATTGATGATATTTCAGATTAAAATTTTCCATGAGTGCAAAGTTGTGCTTTAGCCCAAAACATCAACAATTCCTTTTCTTTTACAGATGCTGCTTGATTCATTATGTCCTTTCATCATGTTTGCATGTTGAATCACTTATCAGTACACTTCAATGATCTAATTATAGAAAATAAGCATTCTCTAATAAAAAAATCTTGGGATGGTCCGATGGCTATATCTGAATATTCACAGTTTCTGCTGGCTACAAAGCTTGATTGCATCTAACAGCCCTAAAATTTGAAAGCTAAAGCCAAATGTGTTTTGCAAACCTACATTCACCAGGTAATTATTGCTTATTATCAGCACCATTACATTTTCATCTTTGAATTCCCCTCACAAGCTAATTCAACAGAACTTTCATGAATGGAAATATAGGAAATGTTGTTCGTGAACTAATTACGTGATGATTTGTGATGTTAATTGCTAACAATGCTAGTGTTTTTGTTCCGATGACATAAATTTACACCAATTCAGCACAGGATTTGCCATACTGTACAACAATCCGGTTAATATTTTTATTTACAAGTCTCAATAATATTTCTGTACATATTATATCTCAATGAGTTAGTTATTAGAACTTAATTGTCCTCAAAGTGAAACCTTGTTGTTAGAACCTAATTTTCTTCAAACTTCCTTGTAGTTTTGTAACTTAGAAGCTATGAAAAGTATTTAGAACAATATTTAAAAGAAAAATTCAATTTTCATGTTGAATTTGAAACCATCACTTGGAGATCTGAAGATCATCTGCAGATGGACAAATTTATTAAAGATTTGTAATGGATAAAGGTATGATTAAATGAAAAAAGACTGAAGCAGCATCCTGAAGAGCACAAATCCCAACCTGATTATTTGGGCTGAATAGCTTTAATGCTGCAATTTCTATATACAGTTTGCTATGTATATGGAATATACATTGAAAAAAACTGATTCAGACCAATACACATATAACATTAATCTGCTTCAACTGCCTTAATATCACTGTAAGTAATTATTTGCAGGGAACATTTAGGGGAAAATAGAAACCTCACCCTGAACTGAAATAAATGAAACTAATTAATTTACTGAGTCACAAAATGTGAAATTAAACACAAACACCAATATTGGAAAGGAAAAAGAAGATGAAATGTTTGCATCAAACCAAATCTGTGAGACTTTTTCTAGCTTTGGTTGACACCATTTAGAATCAGAATTGGGTTTATTATCACCGGCATGTGACGTGAAATTTGTTAACTTAGCAGCAGCAGTTCAATGCAATATATAATCCAGCGGAGAAAAATAATAATAAATAAATAAGTAAATCAATTATGTATATTGAATAGATTAAAAATGTGCAAAAACAGAAATACTGTATATTGAATAAAAGTGAGGTAGTATCCAAAGATTAAAGTTTTCTCATTAATCATAATTGAAGAGACATCAGCACAGCGCTGATAGGAACAGTTAGTGCAGATTGTAGTACAGAGGGAATTCAACAAGTATATTTCTCCTTTACTCATTTCTTTCCTTCCTTAAGGCTGTTCTTGGTGGTGAAATGGAATTTCATGAAGAAAAGATTCAAATCTGCTTTGATCAAGCAAATAATGCAAATTTATTGAAACCTAAATTTAGAAATTTAGTGTAATGATTTCACTAGGTGTGGTACTGATCAGTCTAAAAAAAACAAGTTTTGAACCTTTTGCTGTGCATTTGTTCTGTCACAACGCAGCTAAATCAAATACCACAATTAAATAATGGCCCTGTTGGGTGGCTGCCTGGTCTGGTACATCACAGGATGTCTGTAATACTGACTCACACATTTCAAGACACCATACTGTGTACTATTTTGAAAGAAAGGTCTGAATAACAATGACAAATTTTAGCAGGAATTAACTTAGTCTATTGACTTCTATTTTTCCAGAGAAAAATTGTCAACACCAAGACCTTTAACATTACAATGGTTTGAAGAACTATTAAGGAAGTGTCACACAAATATTATTAAATGATGGATGCACGTTCCTTTGATTAGTATTCTATTTAATGTACATGAAATACACTAAGTGGCCATTTCAGTAGGTACATCTGCTCATCAATGCAAATATATAAATCAGCCAATCAGTTGCAGCAACTCATTGCACAAAGGTGTTCAGACATGGTCAAGAGGTTCAGTTGCTGTTCATACCAAGCATAGGAATGGGAATAAATATGATTTAAGCAACTTTAATTGTGGAATGAAAGTTGGTGCTGGACGGTGTGGTTTGAGTATTACAGAAACTGCACATTGTTATGGTTTGCTACTCAAAACTAATTGAAAGAAAAACAAGAGAGCCCGAGAGATGCATATAAACGTCATTTTTACGTTAAGTGAGGCATGCACATGTGATGTGTTGGAATGATGACATATGTCATTCACGTACTTCTACATATGACCATTAATGAATTTTTTTAAACAACAAAGAATGCTTAATCAAACAATATTTTTACAACATTAATCAAATATTAAATACACAACATGCCTCCCTGCTTAGCAATAAACTCCAACTCAATATAGAAAGCATATCAAATTATATATAAGGCAACAACTATATAGACATCAATAACATAGTAAATTTTAAATTGTCCCATTCAGGCCTAAAGATTTAATCACTGTGGAGGATCTTACTCTTGTGGGATAATGTCTTTCCTGACAAGGGGATGTCACTCTGCAAGATAAGTGAAATAATCACAGGTTCTGGGGCTTATGTGGTGGTTGTAGAAATTGACTCTAGAACCACTGGAAGTGGTTCCAACAGCTCTGGGCACCTTCCTTCTGGATGTGTTGGCATCCCAGACCAACTGACAAGGCTTTGCACTAATGCTTTCATTTTGACTGTGTCTATATGACCGACATGAAGCCCTCCAACAATTTAGCTCTCAACTTGGACAGTACGACGGCTCTCAATCCCCACGTAAGGTAACCTCCGTCAAGAGCAAGTTCATCCCAGCACTGATAAAAATGGGGGATCTGGAATTTTGTTGCACAATCTAGCCGTTTGGGTGGCCATGTACTCTACACCTGAAACAGAGCCCATCTCTGCATTTGTGCTGCTGCTGTCACTACATAGGACTAGTTTGGTAATTGCAGGCTCTTGGATTGGAGCTTCACCCGCTGATAGCCCACGTGAATAACAAAGGAGCAATGTGCTGGGAGGAATTAATGGGTCAAGCAGCATTTGTGGGAGGAAAGGAAGAGATAACATTTCCAGACGAAACCCTGCATCAGGACATATCAAGGAGGAAAGAAAATTCTTTTCCTCCCTCAGATGCTGTTTGACCTACTGAGTTCCTGCCACAGACTACTGGTTGCTCTGAACTCCAGCACCTGCAGTGTTCTGTGTGCCCTGAATGACGTTGATCACTTTCAACAGAATTTGAAGCATACTTAAATGACTTACGGACCAGCTGTAGCTCATTTGGTAAAACCTTTCGTTCTAATTCAGATAATATTAGGGTTCATTTCAGATTAATGGTACAACATTCTAGGTTGACGTTTAAATGCAGAGTGCAATGTTAATAGAGATGTTATTTTTCAGAAGAAATATTAAACCAAACCATTTCCTATATTTCACTGTAACTATGCTGCCAAAATTTAAAAGTAATTCATTAGCTCCAAACAGTTATGGATATTTTGAAAAAGATGTGGAAAAAACATGCAAATACAAGTCTTTCTTTGTCCACACTCACACTTACACACACGTGTTTGTACACACTTACACATGTTTAGTATGAAAATGTTAATTAAAATGGATACATACAAAGGAAACATAAATTTAACCTGTCTCCAAACTAAGGCACCTTATTTAGAATAATTGGTCTTTACTAATGATGCAATCAACAGTTAAATAATGTAATTTTAGAATTCAATGACAAAATATCTTCTTAGGTGGTCACCAAGGATCAACAATGCTTGGCTCGCACTCTGATTCTGTGGGTTCTGAAGATACAAAACGTAAAACATGTACCTCCAGGTTCAAGAATAGCTTCTACTCACTGCTATCAGAATCTTAACCTCACTCTCTGCATCATTATGATCTTGCACTTTATTGTCTACCTACATTGCACTTTCTCTGTAGCTGTTGCACGTTTCCCTGCATTGTTATTCTTCCTCACTGTAGTGCGCAATGATTTGTTCTGTATAAACAGTATGCAAAACAAACTTTTCACTGTATCTTTGTATATGTCAATTCCAATTCTACCAGGAGGTGTTTGATGGGATGGGGTAGTGGATACTTTGAATAGTGATAGATTTCTTCTGCCCTTTACATAAAGGCTTGTGTATCTCCTGATGCATTGATGAATGGACATCTTTGTCAGCATCATCCCAAAAGCTCCTTCTCTAACTTGAGCATTCAGGAGCCAAGGAACTACCGGGAGTCGATTTGGATGACCTGATTTTTGCTCAAGGAGGCTTTGAAAGTATCTTTGAATCTTCCCCTCTGTCTGCCTTATAATCCTTTCCCTTAACGGAGCTCAGAAGAATATAGGCAAAGAGATTAGCTCTCAGTTCAAAGCAAAAGGCAGCAACCTAATATAGATAAATTAGGTGAATCTCCTACTTAGCAGATGGCAGTGGGCACAAGTGCAGAACATTGGAGATTATGAAAATAGACACACTTATATAATATCAAAGACTATCCAGTGAGTTTGTAGGTGTTACTCTATCCAGTAAGAGAAAGCAGATCAAGAAATAAACCCAAAGATCATAACTGATTACTTAACATTTTGAAATTTTTATATGTTATTTGTGGTTTTGGATTATGTGTCTGCGAAGTTCCTGGAGATGATTTTCAAAATTGATTGCAGCAGGTAAAGAATTAATGCTGATGCTGTCTTAAAAGGATCTCCAGACTGAGTATACTACAGAAATTATAAAAAACATTGATATACTTTTTTTCTGGTATTACATGTCCAGTTTTAGTTTTTGTAAATAAAGGATATTAAATCAGCAAAAAAAAAGAAATATGAAGATCTCAAAAAAAAGATTGTTGATTTTGAGCAAACACTTGGAATTGCTGTTTTTAAATAATGAAATATGTAGTCTGTTTAAGACAGATGTTCTCAACCTTTTTTATGCCATGGATCCCTACCATTAGCCAAGTGGTCTGCAGACCCCAGTTTGGGAACCTCTGGCAGGTTATTTGTGATGAAGCAACCTAGTCGAAGTACTGCCGAAGGGATTTGGCCCGATACGTCGACTGTACTTTTTTTCCTGGCTGGCCTGCTGAGTTCCTCCAGGAATTTGTGTGTCTTGCTCAGATTTCCAGCAACTGCAGATTTTCTCGTTAGTCAAAGTACTGATGCCCAATTGTGATAGAGACACAGATATTTTCACAATTTTTAATGGAAGCAAAGCTGCAAGGTATTTTACTTACTTCTCAGGAAATAGATGATCCTCAAAAGCCACATTTGTGGCCATTCTTTGGTGCTTCAGGTATGGGCTGGCCGGAAAAGAAACCTAATGTAAAATGTCAAAGAAAATGCCAAATATCTGCATGAATTGCATACGCGTACACAAGTTCTTAACATAGAGTCATATATTAATACAGTATGGAAACAAGTCCTTTGCCCAACTCATCCATGGTGACCAACAACCTACTACATTTGCCCATGTTTGGCCCATATCCCTCTAAACCCCTCCATCCATGTATTTTAAATATTTTAATAAATGGCAAAAATAGTGCAGATGCCAGAAATCTGAAACAAAAATACAAAATCCTGGAAATAACAGATCAAACCGCAACTATGGAAAGAAAAGCATTTAACACTTCAGATAGGGGGATCCTTATCATGTTAGCAGTTGTTTTTGGAGGGAATGGTGACACATGCTTGCTGTCTATACCATCTGTCTCCTGAATTCAGGAGGTGGATGGTCATTGTGATTCCTTTCATAGGGTCATAGGGTCATAGAGTCACGGAGTCATACAACAGACCTTTCTGCTCCCTATGCCCATGTCTACTGTTGTACTTACTATACTTATCCCATTTCCCTACATTTGGTCATCAGCCTTCTAAGTCTTAATGATTCAAGTGCTTGTCCAGTTGCTGCTTAAATGTGAGAATATCTGACTTTGCCGCCTTTATGGGTAATGCATTCCAGATTCCACACACTCGCTCTGGGAAAAGATTCCTACTCAAATTCCTCTAAGCCTCCTACATCTTGCGATACACACAAAATGCTGGAGGAACTCAGCAGGCCAGGCAGAATCTGTGGAAAAAAAAGTACAGTCAACCTACTTCAAACCTCTTGCCTTGTTTGAGATAAACCAACCAAGGGAAAAAAGGTTCTCACTATCCACCCTATTGATCCCCTCATAACTTTATGTGCATCTGTCAGGTCACTCCTCTGCCCGTTCCATTCCCTGGGAAATTGACTTAGCTGTTATAACTATCCTTACAACTGAAATGTTCCAACTACAGGCAATGTTCTGGTAAATACCTTTTGCACCCTATTCAAAAGTTCAGATGTCAAAAGTTCAAAGTAAATGATGATCAAAGTAAGCATATTTCACCATAACTACCTTGAGATTTATTTTCTTCTGGGCATTCACAAAGAAATACAATAGCATGAATCAAAAACTACTATATATCCTTTCTATAGTGTAGTGACCAGACAGTCACACGAGGGAGATGTCCTCCTTTTTTAAAGAAAGGGGCTTCCCTTCCTCCACTATCAACTCTGCTCTCAAACGCATCTCCCCCATTTCACGCACATCTGCTCTCACTCCATCCTCCCGCCACTCCACTAGGAATAGGGTTCCCCTGGTCCTCACCTACCACCCCACCAGCCTCCGGGTCCCACATATTATTCTCCGTAACTTCCGCTACCTCCAACGGGATCCCACCATTAAGCACATCTTTCCCTCCCCCCGCTCTGCTTTCCGCAGGGATCGCTCCCTACACGACTTTCTTGTCCATTCGTCCGCCCCATCCCTCCCCACTGATCTCCCTCCTGGCACTTATCCTTGTAAGTGGAACAAGTGCTACACATGCCCTTACACTTCCTCCCTTACCACCATTCAGGGCCCCAGACAGTCCTTCCAGGTGAGGCGACACTTCACCTGTGAGTCGGCTGGGGTGATATACTGCGTCCGGTGCTCCCGATGTGGCATTCTATATATTGGAGAGACCCGACGCAGACTGGGAGACCGCTTTGCTGAACACCTAAGCTCTGTCCGCCAGAGAAAGCAGGATCTCCCAGTGGCCACACATTTTAATTCCACATCCCATTCCCATTCTGACATGTCTATCCACGGCCTCCTCTACTGTAAAGATGAAGCCACACTCAGGTTGGAGGAACAATAGCTTATATTCTGTCTGGGTAGCCTCCAACCTGATGGCATGAACATCGACTTCTCTAACTTCCGCTAATGCCCCCCCTCCCCCTCGTACCCCATCCGTTATTTATTTTTATACACACATTCTTTCTCTCACTCTCCTTTTTCTCCCTCTGTCCCTCTGACTATACCCCTTGCCCATCCTCTTGTTTCCCCCCCCCCGTCTTTCTCCCCGGACCTCTTGTCCCATGATCCTCCCATATCCCCTTTGCCAATCACCTGTCCAGCTCTTGGCTCCATCCCTCCCCCTCCTGTCTTCTCCTATCATTTTGTATCTCCCCCTCCCCCTCCCACTTTCAAATCTCTTACTAACTCTTCCTTCAGTTAGTCCTGACGAAGGGTCTCAGCCTGAAACGTCAAGTGTACCTCTTCCCAGAGATGCTGCCTGGCCTGCTGCGTTCACCAGCAACTTTGATGTCAGTCACACATTCTCAATGTGTGGCATAACCAATGTTTTAAAAAGCTGTGACATGATGTTCCTACTCTTATATTCTATGCCATTAACAATAAAGCCAAGTATTTCTTAGTGCCTTCTAATAAACCACTCAATTTTCCAGTGCTGCCATTTACAGGGATCTATGGACCCCTTCCCCAGCGTTAATGTACCTTATAGCAGTTCCACTTGCTGTCTATGTCTTACCCTTATTAATCATTTCACACTCATCAAGATTGAACTAGTTGAATGAGAGAAATTTTGCTTTACATTTGAGAATCAAGATAGACATAAAAAGAATTGGCTTTATATGTCTTAGTACATTTTTTGCTTACTTTCATGAATAGAGGAAGCCATACCTGTTTGTAACAATTGTTTGCTCTGAAGCATTGACCCAGATTGAATTAATTTTCAAATATGAAATCCGTCTGGTTAAAACAAAGAGCCGCTGAGCTTTATGGTTGCAAAAGGGCTCAATGTTTAAGGTGAGTTCAGCAATCTAATTTTGAACAAGAAGGATGACACAGTACCACAATTAAATCAATAACCTAGGGTTGAGGGAAAGGAAACTGACAAGGCTTCCTATTCCTGATGATCATCCAGTGACTGCAATTGACAGCATGTGTGTGTCAATGTCAAGGAAGGACAAATCTGCTTTTCCTCTGAATGAAGGCTGATTGTTAATAAAACCATAAGACCATAAGACACAGGAGCAGACTTAGGCCACTCGGCCCAGTGAGTCTGCTCCGCCATTCCATCATGTCTGATTTATTATCTCTCCTCAGAACCTTTGATGCCCTGGTTAATCAAAAAGCTATCAACCTCCATGTTAAATATACCCAATGAACTGGCCTGCACAGCTGTCCATGGCAATGAATTCTACAGATTCCCCACCCACTGACTAAAGAAATTTTTCCTCATCTCTGTTCCAAATGGACACCCCTCAATTCTGAGGCTGTGTCCGCTGGTCCTAGATGCCCCTGCTATAGGAAGCATTCTCTACACTTCCACTCTGTCTTGGCCTTTCAATATTTGATAGGTTTCAATGAGATTCACCTTCATTCTTTTAAACTCCAATGAGTACAGCCCAGAGTAAACAAATGCTCCTCATATGTTAAACCTTTCATTCCCAGAATCATTCTGCTGCACCTCCTATGGACCCTCTCTAATGCCAGTACATCTTTTTTAAGATAAGGGACCCAAAACAGCTCACAATACTCCGAGTGTAGTCTGACAAAAGCCTTACAAAGCATCAGCATTACATCCTTGCTTTTATATTCTCGTCCTCTGAAAATGAATGCTAACATTGCATTTGCCTTTCTTACCACTGACTAAATCTGCAAATTAAACTTTAGGGAATTCTGTACAAGGACTCCCAAGCCTCTTTGCACCTCTGATTTTTTGAATTTTATCCGCATTTAGAAAATAGTTCACATCTTTATTCCTTATTCCAAATTACATGACCATTCACTTCCCTACACTATATTCTATCTGCCACTTCTTTGTCCATTCTCCCAATCTGTCTAAGTCCTCCTGCAGACACCCTGCTTCCTCAACACTACCTGCCCCTCCACCTACCTCTGTATCCACAACTTGGGCACAAAACCATCAATCGCTTTATCTAAATCATTAACATATAACATGAATAGAAGCGGTCTCAACATTGACCCCTGTGACACACCACTAGTCACCAGCAGCCAACCAGAAGAAGCTCCCTTTATTCCCACTCTTTGCCTACTGAGAATCAGCCACTGCTAGTATCTTTCCTGTAATACCATGGGTTCTTAACTTGTTGAGCAGCCTCAAGTGTAGCACCTTGTCAAAGGTCTTCCGGATATCAAAGTACACAACGTCAACTGATTCTCCTTTGTCTATACTTCTTGCTATTTCTTCAGAGAATTCTAGCAGATTTGTCAGGCAAGATTTTCCCTTGAGGAAATCATGCTGACTGTGGCCTATTTTATCATGTGCCTCCAAGTACCACGAAACCTCAAATATTAACAACGTCTTTCCAATCATTGATTAGAAACCCCTAGGCCTGAGTCGACGTAGTAGTTGTAGTAGTAGTCCAATCACTGAAGTCAGGCTAACTGGCCTATAATTTCCTTTCTTCTCCCTCCCTTCTTAAACAGTCGAGTGATATTTGTATCTTATAGTTTAATAGAAGTCCTAAAAGTTATGGAAGGTTTGAAAGAGTAGATGGTGAGAGAATGTTTTAATTTTTGACACTGAGCATAACGAAGAGCCATCAATATTAAGTAGTCACCAATGAATCCATTTGGGAATTCAAGAGGATACTTCTATACCTCAAGGAGAGGTGAGAACCTAGAAATCCCCAGCATGATGTGGATGAACCCTGGTAAATCGCTGAATCACTGACTTCCGGTCAAGATGGCGCCAGCGAACAACGATTCATAGAGCGACATCTACAGATAGCAAATCCTTCCAATTATTTCACTTTTTCTATACCTTCTGCTTGTTTTTTTTTTGTCTTGTTTGTGTTATGGAAACTGTTGGAGCCTGTGATGTACAGTTTGAATCTGGATTAAAGGATCCAGCGCTAAGCTGTGTATGGAGAGCTGCCTCATGGAAATCAGAGATAGAGGGACCGAAAAGTCCGAGAACAGAAGCTGACTCATGGAAAAGACCAAAGATGATGTGTGGAGTCATGAACTTGTCCATCTCAAAGCGGTGAGGAAGATTGAAGCATCGAGGTGAGTGCAGAGGGATGAGCAATGGCTCCCGACAGACACAGTCAGCAGCCAGATTGGCGAGTTTGGTCCAGATCAGTGTGTTCGTCCAGGATTGGTGGTCACTCTTACAGAATGGCTGCTTTCCTAATACGCAGACGAAAAGATGTTTCCCATATGAGACTATTGGACTGTACTTCATAATGGTTTCCTTCAGTTTTTCAGTGTGTTTTCTTTCCTGTGGACAATTGGCGGGTGGATGATCTGTTAATTTTTGGTGTGTAAGAGAGTGTTTTGGGGTTTGGTGCTACTGTCACCATTCTTTTCTATGTGAAGGGATCGTGGTCACACAACCTGGCACATCTAGCAGTCAAATGTCATCCTTTCTATCTGCAAAGGGAGTTCTCTGCCTCATCCTAGTAGTGGTTAAAGAAGTCCATAGTGAAAAATACATTCAGAATGAGGTTAGAGACAGAATCAAATGCTTGGCAGCTCTGGCAGGGTTTGCAGGCCATTACGTCCTACAAATGGAAACCTAATGTCATGAATGGCAGTGATGTTTCACTCCCAGATGAGCTCAGTGCCTTTTATGCACACTTGGAAAGGGAGAATAAAACTACAGCTATGCAAATCCCTGCAGATTCCAGAGCCCCTGAGATTTCTGTCTTGGAGATCGACATCAGAACATTTTTCAAGAGGGTGAAGCCTTGCAAGTCATCAGGCCCTGATATTGTACCTGGTAAGGCTCTGAAAACCTGTGCCAACCAATTGGCGAGAGAGTTCAAGGACATCTCTAATCTCCTACTGTTGCAGTCAGAAGTTCCGACTGGCTTCAAAAGAGTGATAATCATACCAGTGCCTAAGAAGAGCAGGATGAGCTGCCTCAGTGAGCATCACCCAGCGTCACGCATACCAACTGCAATGAAATGCTTTGAGAGTTTGGTCATGGGTGGAAACAACTTCTGCCTAAGCTAGGACCTGTTGTTGTTGTTCCTCTCCATACATGGTGGAGTATCGGGGGGGAACCTTGCCATTTCTTTAGAACTTATCTTTTTTAACAAGGCCGAGTTGCCAGCTCAATGCCAACCCAGCATGGATGGAAAGTGCTCAAGGAGCCGGCCGGGACCACTCACCTCGAACTCCGATGCAGATACCACCTCACCACCGGCCGGCACAAGCAAGGACCTGGGCCCACTGCAATCTGCCTATCACAACGGGTGTACACTGGATACAATATCATTGGCTCTCCACTTGGCCTTAGATCACCTGCAAAATAGTAATACTTACACCAGGCTGCTGTTTATTGACCACAGCTCAGTGTTTATATCCTTACTTCCAATTAAAAAGCTAAAAAATCTGAGCCTCTGTGTCTCTCTCTGCTGCTGGATCTTGAATTCCTCACTGGGAGACCACAGTCTGCGTGATTTGGAAATAACGTTTCCTTCTCGGTGACAATCAACACTGGCACACCTCAGAGATGTGTGTTTAGCCTACTGCTCTACTCTCTACACCCTTGACTGTGTGGCAAGGCGCAGCGCAAATTCCATCTATAAATTTGTGGACGACACAACTATTGTTGGCAGAATTTCAGATGCTGAGGAGGTGGCATACAGGAGTGAGATAGATCAGCTAGTTGAGTAGTACCAAGGCAATATCCTTGCACTCAACATCAGTAAATCCTAGAAGTTGAGGGAAAACACACTAGTTCTCATCAAGGGATCAGAAGTGGAAAGGATGAGCAATTTTGAGTTCCTGGGTGTCAATGTGTCTGAAAATTACAAAAAAGACTGGACAGCAGATATATTTCATAAGGAATCTGAGCAGAACTGGTACGTCACCAAAGACACTTGCAAATTTCTACAGACGTACAATGGAGAGTATTCTCACTGGTTGCATCACTATCTGGTATGGGGGGCCCATTTGCACAGGATCAGAAAAGCTGAAGAAAGTTGTAAACTCAGCCAGCTCCATTACAGGCACTAGCCTCCCCAGCATTCAAAAGACACCATCTATCATTAAGGACCTCCTTTCACCTAAGACCTGTCCTCTTCTCATTGCTACCCTCAAAGAGGAGGTATAGGAGCCTGAAGACACACACTCAATGTTTCAGGAACAGCTTATTTCCCTCCACCATCAGATTTCTAAATGGACATTGAGCCCACGAACTCTTGCTTCCTCAGTAATTTTTCCCTCTCTTTTTTCACTACTTATTTATTTTATTAATATATATATATTTTTTTTTTTATTTTAATATATAGTGTCTACTATTATGCATTACAATGTACTGCTGCCGCAAAACAACAAATTTAGAAACATAGAAATATAGAAAACCTACAGCAGAATGCAGGACCTTCACCCCACAAAGTTGTGCCGAACATGTCCCTACCTTAGAAATTACCAGGCTTACATATAGCCCTCTATTTTTCTAAGTTGCGTGTACTTATCCAAAACTCTCTTAAAAGACCCTATCGTATCCACCTCCACCATCGTTGTCCATCCCATGCACTCACCACTCTCTGTGTAAAAAACTTACCCCTGACAATTCCTCTGTACCTACTCCCCAGCACTTTAAACCTGTGTCCTCTTGTGGCAACCATTTCAGCCCTGGGAAAAAGCCTCTGACTATCCACATGATCTATGCCTCTCATCATCGTATACACCTCCATCAGGGCACCTCTCATCCTCCGTCACTCCAAGGAGAAAAGGCCGAGTTCACTCAACCTATTCTCATCAGGCATGCTCCCCAATCCAGGCAACATCCTCGTAAATCTCCTCTGCACCCTTTCTATGGCTTCCACATCCTTCCTGTAGTGAGGCAACCAGAACTGAGCACAATACTCGAAGTGGGGTCTGACCAGGGTCCTATATAGCTGCAACATTACCTCTCGGCTCCTAAGTTCAATTCCACGATTAATGAAGGCGAATACACCATACGCCTTCTTAACCACAGAGTCAACCTACACAGCTGCTTTGAGCGTCCTATGGATTCGGACCCCAAGAGCCCTCTGATCCTCCACACTGCCAAGAGTCTTACCATCAATACTATATTCTGCCATCATATTTGGCCTACCAAAATGAACCATCTCCAACCTTTGTGTCATCAGCAAACTTACTAACCCATCCCTCCACTTCCTCATCCAGGTCATTTATAAAAATCACAAAGAGTAAGGGTCCCAGAACAGATTCCTGATGCACTCCACTAGTGACCAAACTCCATGCAGAATATGACCCGTCTACAACCACTCTTTGCTTTCTGTGGGCAAGCCAGTTCTGGATCCACAAAGCAATGTCTCCTTGGATCCCATGCCTCCTTACTTTCTCAATAAGCCTTGCATGGGGTACCTTATCAAATGCCTTGCTGAAATCCATATGCACTACACCTACTGCTCTTCCTTCATCAATGTGTTTGTTCACTTCCTCAAGAAATTCAGTCAGGCTCGTAAGGCACGACCAGCCCTTGACAAAGCCATGCTGACTATTCCTAATCATATTATACCTCTCCAAATGTTCATAAATCCTGCCTCTCAGGATCTTCTCCATTTTCATGGCACATGCTGCTGAACTGAATCTGATTCTGATTCTGAAATCCACAGTACAATTCAAATCAAGGAAAGGGAGGCAGATAGATTCCCCCCAACAATCCTGGAGCCAGGCAGGGCAATCCTCTCTGCACTCACCTGTTTGAGAGTTGCACTGAACACTTTGCTGAATCCGTCAACAAGGATGAGAGCATAAAAAGGGTGAGAGAAGAGGGATGACGTTGCCAGGCAGTGGAGGCACCCTGGTCAAAATCTCCCATGGATGATGGTGCTGTCTTCAGCTTGGACCCACAGTCAATTTGCAGACTGTAACCAGTTTGAGTTGGCATTTGGGGCCAGAGTCTACCTCTACAAGGTTGAGGCAACTGGTCTGACCATTCCAACATCCTTTCCACCATTAGGTCTGACAACCTGAAGCTGCTGTGGATTTAATTCAGAGGGGTGAGGCATGTAACAAGAATTGGCCGGACAAAGGTCAAACAATAAAGTTGAAAATTAGATAAATTTCCCTGACTTGCTGCATTATTCCAGCATTTTGCATGTGTCATTATAACTGCAATTATAATTAAAGGTCAATGAGTAAGAAGAATCTGCATTTTTGATGACTCGCCACTTCTGGCTCTGTTCATAGGGCATCCATAGTCCAATAACACCCAATCACTCTGAAGAGTTATTCTTATCGAACAACTTGCTTTGCAAGCATACTTTCAACTCTGTATAACAAAGTATTCCACATAAGAATGGGTTACAAATGTTATTACTGGACAAAGAGTGAGCCCTAATGACTCAGTTCCAGGATGATTACAGCAAATAAGGCTTTCTTTGCTTGGGGAATATAAATGCATTACTACTTTTGGACTAAACAAGAAGATAACAGAGCTGGCCTTTGTCTTTTTAACTACAGTCAAATGGCAGGCAATTAGCAGTGTATTGGTCAATTATAAAGGTGTGATAGCACCACCGAGACACAAGAGACAGTAGATGTTGTAATCCAGAGAGAGAAATAGCAAACTCATGAAAATCTGCAGATGCTGGAAATCCAAAGCAACACAGGAAAAATGTTGGAGGAACTCAGCAGGTCAGGCAGCAACTATGGAAAAGAGCAAACTGTCAACATTTCAGTTTGAGACCCCTCATCAGGACAAAAATAACCCACTTGCCAATCGAGAACCTAGCAATCATTTGGCTGTCTGATCCTATTAATCCTCTGCCAATTTGCACATGGGCTCAAGTAACAATCAAGAGATTATTACCTTTTTGGTTCTGTATTTCACTTTAATCCCAAACTGCTCTCATTTCCTCAGCAGAACCTCTTTCCTTTTCTTCCAATGTTACTGGATATTTCCCTTCCCACTGCAAGTTCAAGATTCAAGATTCAAAAAACTTTATTGTCATTCTAACCGTACATCAGCTCTGCAGGGCAGAATGAGACAGCGTTTCCCAGGAGCAGTGCAATCATAACATAACAAAACGCAACACTAAATAATAAACATAACAATAAATAGTAAAACACAACAGCCACATGTCAATTAAAATCAAGTTAAATTCCTCTGCAGGTCAGATGAGATGTCCTGAATTTGGGCACCAGCCAGGCAGCACAGCTATAGGATTCTCGATCCTTGCAGAAAAGAATTGAGTCTAACTATTATATCCCAATTACATTTCTCTTCCTCCACCCCACCTCCCCACCCCCACCAAATGGCTTCCTGAATCACGGTGCCAAGATTTGTTTGCTCACCCTTCCTCCAGCCCCCTTTCTCATCCTCACAGGGCGCAACAATCCCAGACCTCAAGAGCTGAGGCACTATCTCAATGGCTTGGTTATATGCTGAATATGAGCCAGGGTTGCACTTACAGCTCCTGAATATCACTACAAAGATAACCTTTTATTACATCGCTCAGAGATTTCAGAGCAGCCTAACAAGGGTTACTAGATGAAAAGAAGAAACACTAATTAATCATCCGTCTGCAGATTTAGATACAAAATCAAAATCTACTTTCTCAGAAGGGGAGGGAAATCATCATACTCTCAAATGGCCATGTTCAGGAGGCTTAAGTATTACATTTCAAAGTTGCTGGTGAACGCAGCAGGCCAAGCAGCATCTATAGGAAGAGGCGCAGTCGACGTTTCAGGCCGAGACCCTTCGTCAGGACTAACTGAAGGAAGAAATCCCTTACTCACTCTTCCTTCAGTTAGTCCTGACGAAGGGTCTCGGCCTGAAACGTCGACTGCGCCTCTTCCTATAGATGCTGCTTGGCCTGCTGCGTTCACCAGCAACTTTGATGTGTGTTGCTTGAATTTCCAGCATCTGCAGAATTCCTGTTGTTTAAGTATTACATTTTCTCCTAACGGGTGATGACATTGCAACGGTCCAAATAGCCTGCAATATGCACAAAAATCACAAAGGTTCTGGTTATTTGGGTCACATTGGCACCTGTACATTTTGGCCCAAATAAGTCGTTGGCCCAAATAAGTGGTTGTCCCAATTAGCTGAAGTTTCATGGAAATAGTTAAAAAGGTAAACTAAAGTTTAACTGACTCTGCATCTGTGGCAGAGAATAAAATACATGCACAAAAGACTACTTAAAAGTCAAAGCAAAGAACGTCTAGACAGTGTGTCAAGTTTAACAATAACTCACAGCACAACTCCTGGAAACAGAACAACTAAGAGCCTAACACTAAAATCATTCACCTTATTGCAGGTACAGGAACTGCTATATAAATACCAAATCCCCAGAACTTCCCTGACACGTACAGAATACTACCATGGACAACCCAGAACAAAAAGTGACTTCCCTAATTTTTCTTCTGATAATGTTTTATAGTTACTAGATTATACAACTTGATTAGGGAATAAGAGCTAGTAGAACAGGGAAGAACAGGGATGTTGAATGGAGATAGGAGGTCACGTGATCCACACACACACACACACACACACACACACACACACACACACACACACACACGTACACACACAGGAATACATCCATCAAGAGTTGGCATGACATCTGGAGCCCTGCATAGAATTACACACACTTCATTTGAATTTGCATCCAACCTGGCATAATTTCTGAACTTGGCACTCTGGGTAGCAAAATATAGGGACAAGATAACACAGATGTTTCATTTCATTATTTGCATTGAAAGTCCAATGTGTGGTGTGTTTTGGTTTAAAAGTAAGTTCAGCATCTAGTTTTCATTGTTTCTCTACCTTCAGTTTAACCGCCTGTTTCTATCTTATTCCTCATTTCCTTTCAAATTCTCTAGTCTTTGCCATATTTTTTACCTCTTCATCATCAACCCTTTATCCAACCATCTGCTTCCTTGACATTGGCACTGTGGAAATCAGTGATGTATTACATCTGGCTTGCCATTATCACAATTTCGCCTTCACTATGAAAAGTAAATCTCAGTCAAATCACCTTCACAGATAAAAATAGAGGAGAACTCTCTTCCAGATTTGTTGTAAACATGCATGATTTCAAAATAAACTACTCAGGATTGCAAACAGGTGTACAGTAATAATATACATATCAAAAATGCATAACATAGCTTTGAAGGTGTATTGGCCAAATATACCCAAGCTCCCACTTATTCTCAAGGACTAAGTAGAGTGACTTATATTTAAGATTCAAGATTGTTTAACGTCATTTCAAGTGTGCACATGTAAATCAAAGCAAAATAATTGTTACTCCAGATTTGATGCAGCACAGAAGTAACACAATAAGATAAAGAACACAATAATTAAAAGAAAAACTATAAATACATTAGTGAGCTTATATACCTCGATTGTTTTTTTTGTTCATAAAGTGATGCTACATGCAGGAGCATCAGTACTTATGGTGACTCTGACAGGAAATGATAAAGTAGTGGTGGTGGGGACGGTAGTTTATTGGGTGAGTAGTAGAGGTGCCGATCCACCTTACTGCTTGGAGAAAGTAGCTGTTTTTGAATCTGGTGGTCCTGGAGTGGACGCTACAAAGTCTCCTCACTGCTGGGTTTGAGATAAACGGTTTGTAGGCAGGGTGGGTGACATCCTTCATAATGTTACTGGCCTTTTTCCAACACCTTTCTCTGTACGAGTTCTGGATGGCAAGCAGGCGGGTGTGGGTGATGTGCTGAGCAGATCTGACTTCCCATTGTAGAGCTTTCCTGTCCAGTTGTTTAAAGGGGCTGAAAAAGAAATCAAACTCAAAATTGTCAGATTATTTGATCTGAATTTGTTTAAATTTAACAAACTGATCAATGAAGAAATTTTAAGTAAGTTCAAACCACTAAATTGACTGGTTCTGCTATTATTTTGGATATAAATATAACTTTATATTAGTTATAGAAACACACACAAAATGCTGGAGGAACTCAGCAGGCCAGGCAACATCTATGGAAAAGAGTACAGTCGAGGTTTCAAACTGAGACCCTGAAGCAGGACTGTTATATTAGTTATATTTTGGATTAATATAACTTTCTGTATCTCAGGATTGCCCCATCCCAGTTTTAAAGCAGCTGAATTTAAACAGCCTTTTTGTTGATCACCCTCCAGCATACTTTTTGCTGCATAACATTGAATCCAGACAGATTGTCTTTTTGTTCATTATTTACATGGTAATCATCCTTTTGTTCATCCACCAGCTTGCTTGTAGTTGTGGTTGTTTGGGAAGCTCTGCAGGGTTTATATTCCCAGATAAACCGTAGTAGCCACACAAAGCTGACAAAAGGTCAACGGCCTGAAAGGTTAACTCTGTCGCCTAGAAATTAGATCACGTAAGCATTGATTATTTCAGCTCTACAGAGTTGAAAATGGACTTGCCATGCAATGAAATACAACGACGACTATTTCTGAGTCAGTTCAGAAATGTTATTTGACATTTCCCAGTGTTTGTTATCCCGAAAGAACAGTGTGAAAAGTGGTATTCCCATAACTGCTTATGCAATTTCCACGCCAGATATGCATCAAGTTACATTATTCACCATGCATTGCAGGAGAAAAATGTCTAGCACAACGCTTTGCAGTGCCCGTGATCAGGGTTCAATTCTCACCCATGTGTGTGTAAAGTTTGTATGGTCTCCCTGTGACTGTGGGTTTCCACTGGGTACTCCAGGTACTCCTACATTTCAAAAGCGTACAGGTTAGGGGTAAGGGTAGTAAATTGTTGGCATGCTATGTTAGTGCCAGAAGCATAGCAATACTTGCAGGCTGCCCCCAACACATCCTCCGATTGTGTTGGTCATTGCGCAAAAGACACATTTCACTGAATGTTTTGATGTTACATTGTCTGTACATAAGACAAATAATGCCAATTTTTCTTTCTAGGTAAAGTTAACCTTTTCTTTTCCCCTTTCTAAACCATTGTGCTCAAAGTGACTATTGTGCATGCCCAGGTAAACTTGTAATGTAGTCTCAGCTGGAGACTCCCATACCTTGAGATTTCAGGTCCTTCCACTCACCCTTTATTTTGATCTTCCCTCTGTGCCCTGAAACCCAGGCCCCAAACCCAGATCCTGCTGAGGTTTAGATCCTCCGATGACCCTGATCCTCCAATGGATTTGACCCACTGACTCCTCAGGCTTCAGGCCCTAACTCATGAGGAAAAGACTCTAGCCCACTGCCATTCCTTGGAACTCCAGATCCTCTAATTATACAAATACCTCATCCCCATCTATATACCAATCTCTTCCCAATCTTCAGTCATTCCAGTGACTCTCCAATCACCAGAGAGAAGCCCCAATCTCTTAATCTTCCTGTATGTACCAACATTGACCTCCTTCACTTCCCCACACTGCCTTTCCCCACTTTGCCCCAACCTCCAGCAATGGTCAAGTACTAAGTGTTGCCAGTACTACTCATCCCAACAATTTATCTGATTTGTGCCCCATTCTACCCTTCTCCAACAGAGCTGAACACCCACACTACTGCAAGCCCAAGCCCTGCTTCCCCTCCTGTCCTCTGTTCAAGTGCCCCAGTCCTGATGATGTGGGTTTGGCCCAAAATGTCAATTGTTTATTCCCCTCCATAGATACTAGCTGACCTGCTGAGTTCCTCCAGAATTTTGGGTGTTGCTCTGTTCAAGTGTCATATTTTCGAATGAGGCCTTGAGTACTTCTCTGCAGCACCAGCCCCTTACTCTCATGTGGTACCCGTAATGGAGACTGTGACAATGTTGGCAAAAACTCAAACCAATCATTCAGAGAAGGAAATGTCCAGCTTTTATCCAATTGATTTCTATGCAATCCCAGAACTACAACAACGTGGCAGATGTTTAACTGCCCTCTGAACTGACCCAACAAGCCACTCATTTCAAGGGAAATTTGCCATGGGATTTTGGTGTTGACATTTAAATATTGTAAGTGAATAAAACATATAGTTACAGTAAAACAGCAAACAATAGAAACTCAGACTTACCTGTATTTATGCAGATCAATTCCACTCAGTTGCATTTAAGATCTGAGGCAAGTTTTCAATCTAATAATTGAAGTGAGTAATGTACAGTTCTTTCAGTCTTCAATAAGAGTTAAATTCATTAAAATATTTGGGGATCCAACGGGGGATAAAACACCTTGGGCATTTATCTTGGAGTTTTTCACTCTCAGCTCACGATTTTCCTTTATTGGACAGAAAATTCACTGACCAAAGATTTTTGATGATTCAGCCATGCACTGCCCGACACCGGCCCCCTAGGCCTGAGTCGACGTAGTAGTAGTAGCAGCCATGCACTAGGAGTGCTGAAGTGAAAATCCCATTAGTCAAAACATTTCTTGAAGGGGCTTGCTTAAAAAAAACTGACGTATATCTGCATAACATCTTTTGTCAGTCATAGTCCTCTGCAGGTAGCAGTCCTAGGTGTGATGCAGGAAGTGCAGCCATCAGCTTGTGTACAGCAAGATCCCATAAACTGATAGAACATAGAACATAAAACAGTTCAGCACAAGACAGGTTCTTCAACCCATGAGATTACGCAATTCTTTTAATCTCCTCCAAGATCAATCTAACCCTTCCCTCCTACATAGCCTTTTCCTCTTCCTTCATTCATATGCCTCTATAAGAGTCTCTTAAGTGCCCCTAATATATCTGCATCTACCACCAACCCCGAGAGTATGATCCATGTATTTACCACTCTCTGTGTAAAAATAAAACTAAGAACATCCCTTTTATACTTTACTCCAATCACCTGAAAAGCAGGTCTTCTCATATTAGCTATTGCCCCCATGGGGAAAAAAGGCCAAAAGATCCCTCCGTTCCTCCACACTGCTAAGAGCCCTGCCATCAACTTCAGAAGAATCAGACTCAGGTTTATATCACCAGCATGTGTTGTGAAATTCGTTAACTTAGCAGCAGCAGCAGGACATTGCAATACATGATAATATAGAAAAAAAAAGTAAGTAAATCAATTACATTAATATATGCATGTGTATTGAATTGATTAAAAATAGTGCAAAATCAAAAAAAAGAGTGAGGTAATGTTCAGAGGTTCAATCTCCATTTAAGAATCATATGGCAGAGGGTAAGAAGCTGTTCTTCAATCACTGGACGTGTGCCTTCAGGCTTCTGTACCTCCTTCCTGATGGTAACAGTGAGAAGAGGGCATGCATGGGTGATGGGGGTCCTTAACAATGGATGTCACCTTTCTGAGGCATCACTGCTTGAAAATGTCTTGGATCCTATAGAGGCCAGTACCCAAGATGGAGTTGACTAATCTTACAACTTTCTGTAGCTTCTTTCGGTCCTTGCAGTGGAGTTTCTACCAACAATGGTTGAATCATCAGCAAATTTATAGATGGCATTTGGGCTATACCTAGCCAGACAGTCATGGGTATAGAGAGAGTAGAGCAGTGGGCTAAGCACACACCCCTTAGGTGCGCCAGTGTTGATTGTCAGTAAGAAGGAGATATCATCAGCAATCCACACAACCTGTGGTCTTCCAGTTAGGAAGTCAAGGATCCAATTGCAGAGAGAGGTACAGAGACTGTGGGAATGATGATGTTAAACACTGAGCTAAAGTCAACAAACAGCACCCTGACATAGATGTTTGTGTTGTCCAGATAATCTCAGGCCATGTGAAGAGCCATTAAGAATGCATCTGCCATAGACCTATTATGGCGATAGGCAAATTGCAATGTGTCCAGGTCTTTGCTGAGGCAGGCTTTGTACTTTGTTATCAAGTTTGACCTTCCAAGGTGTATCATTTCATCACTTAACACTTCTCTGGATTAAACTCCATCTGCCACTTTGCAGTCCCACTCTGCATCCTGTCAATGTCCCATTCTAACCTCCGGCAACCTTCTGCACTATCCACCATACCACCAACCTTCATGTCATCTGCAGACTTACTAATCCATCCTTCCATTTCTTTATCTAAGTAATTTATAAATATCACAAAGAGCAGAGGTCCTAGAATGGATCCCAGGGAGATACCATTAATCAAGGACTTCCAGGCAGAACTGCACCCCATCTACCACTATCTACTTCAGCTACTGTGAGTTCATGCTGTCAAGTTTCCCTGGATCCCATGTATCCTGACTTCTGAACTGAATTTAAAATGAGGAACCTTGTTGAAGATGCTACCCTCACTAGGGCATGGCACAGGCAGCAACACTGAGATTACTACCTTCAAGATCTTAATTTTCAGATTCCTTCTTAGTTCCCTAAGTTTGTTCTTCAGGACCTCATACCTTTTCCTTACTGTGTTATTAGTACAATTCTGGCTGCTTTTCCTTTGCCTTAACAATGTTGTGGAATCAGTCTGAGGCATCCCTGACCCTGGCACCCAGGAGACAACATACCATCCAGGAGTTTACTTTATGTCCACAGTCTCCTGTCTGCTCCCCTAACTACTATATCCTCTATCACTGCTCTCCTCTTCTGAGCCACAGAGCTAGGCTCATTCATAGAGATCCAGGTACTGCGGCTTTCGCCTGGTAGGTCATCGCTCCCAACAGTATCCAAAGCGTTATAAGATTTATTGTTGGGATGGCCACAGAGTTACTCTGCGCTCTCTGCCTATTCCCTTTCCCTCTGAGTGACAGTCATCCAGCTACCTGCCTCCTGATATTTAGGCATGACAGCCTCCCTATCGCCATCTAACAACTCTGCATTCTCCCTGAATGATCCATAGGTCATCCAGCTCCAGCACCAGTTGCCTAAGTGATCTTAGAGTTGTTTCAACAAAATGTATCAACTAATATGAAGAGCACTGGAGAATGAGCAGAAGCAGAATTTCCTTCACCTTCCTCAGAACGCTATGGAAATTTGCCATGACCATGTTGACTCTCACTAATATTTACAGATGCACCACCGAAATTATGCTCTCTGGATGCAGCAAGGCTTCATAAGCCCAAGACCACAAGAAGTTGAAGAGAGTTGTGGACACAAATAGTATTCAACAAACCTCTTGAACAATAAAGAAGAATACTTAACCATATCCTGGACTTTGCACCTTATTGCCTACCTGCATTGCACTCGATCTGTTCTTGTTACTGCTTTTCCCTTGTACAACCTCAGTGTACCTACTTAGAGGAATTACAAGAGGAAATCTTCATTATAGATAATGAAATTGACCAACTAATGTGTCCCTGTAACTCTAGTCCCACCAACATTCATTTGGCAAAGTTCTTACCTTAATGTTATCTTAAACATTGCAGAGAGATCTAAATAAAATCTAGGTATGCAACACAACGATGGCCAGGAAAATTACTCTCCCCCACTCCCCACCCGCAGGTGAGCAGCCATCGTCTGTAACAGCCGCAGATGTAAGAAGAACTTTGCAGAGACAACCCTTGAAAAGTAGCCGGGCTAGACAACATCCCAGGCCGAGTACTCATGGAGTGTGCACATTAGCTCACAGCTGTCTTCATGGTTATCTCCAACACTTCACTTATCCAGGTTGCTGTCCCCACATGCTTCAAATCATCCACCATCATCGCTGTATCAAAGAACTCGACACCTGCAGTGCCTAACAACACTGACTCCAATTATCATGAAGTGTTTTGAATGGTTAGTAATGATATGTATCAAAGACTACAGTGCATTCCTGCCACACTGGACACTCACCAATATGCTTACCGACAAAATTGCAATACGACAAATACCATAGCATCTGTCAAGCACCCATGTCAGAATACCTGTTCTTGATTTTAATTTGACATTCAACTGTATTATCCCACAGACCTTAGTAACTAAATTCCTACTCCTCGGTCTAAATATACCACTGTCCAACTGGGTGTTGGACTTCCTAGCCAACAGATCTCAGATAGTCTGCTCCTCCTTTCCCCTCATCCTCAATATGGGTGCTTCCTGGGGCTGTGTGATGAGCCCACTGTTGTACACTCTGCTCACACATGACTGCACGGTCAAACAACTGTATAATCGTATTATCAAGTTTGTTGATGACACTCACAGTGGTGCATCTCATCATCAACGATGATAAGACAGCCTACAGACAGGAGGTGGAAGATCTTGAAGCCTGACAACCAGGCAAGTAACCTCTTCCTCAGTGTCAACAAGACGAAAGAGATGGTTATCGCCTTTAGGAGAATTCCCACCACCTCCACTCCTCTTTATATCAGCGGCACGTGTGAGCAGTTTGAAAATTCTGGGAGTGCACATCTCTTATAACCTCTCATAGTCCCAGAACACACCATACACGATCAGGAAAGCTCACCAATGCCTCGATTTTCTGAGGAGGTTGAAAAGAACTGGACCATGCATACCTGTACTCACATCATTGTACAGGTGTGCAGTAGAGAGCATTCTAACATGCTACATCACTGAATGGTACAGAAACCACACTGTGGTAGTGAGGAAGGCTCTATAATTGGTAGTCAAAACTGCCCAATGCATCACTAACATCAGCCTACCTGCCATCAAGGACATACATACAGAAAAGTTCTGGAAAAGGGCCAGTAACATCATGAAGGATCCTACCCACCCTGCTCCTGTACTGGTTATCCCACTCCCATCGGTGAGGAGGCTATGTAGCATCTACGCCAGGACCACCAGACTCAAAAACAATTACTTTCCAAAGCAGTAAAGCTGACCAACACCTCCACCCATTAACGCACCCACCATATCCCGCACCACCACTCCTGTCAGTCACTTTATGTAGACACTCCTGTGCTTAGTGTCCCTGTATGGATATACAGTCAATCTATGTCGATAAACTATCTTATGTAGTTATATATACATTTCGTTTTTTTTATTGTGGTGTTCTTTATCTTATTTTATCTTATTGTGTTTTTTTTGTGCTGCTTCAGATCCAGAGAAATAATTACTTTGTTCTCCTTTGCACTTGTGTACTGGAAATGACATTCAAGATTAAATAACTTTGAATATTAAAACTTAGATTGTCCTCTGGATACTATGACAGGTAATAGCTGGAGCTTTCTGATTGTTGCTGTTTGATTATTTTTTTCAGAATTGTTGTCATTTCCAGTAATGAGTTATTCCACCCCTGATATCAGACCAGTTACCAAGGAAAGATTTGGTTTCAGTTACTGGCTGTTTAAGTGTTGTAGTTTGCTACATGACAGTGTTAAAGAGAAGCTTAGTGTCCTAGAATTATTTTGCCAATACCTTTGAGCAAAACATTAGGCAGCTGAGGAGTTATTGTTCAGTTTGTGCATCTAAAATATGTTCTTTGCTTTATTACAATAATCCTATAGTTCTTGTACCATGCAATGAACAGTTTTGGAGAGTAGCAGAACAGATTGTCTCATTTTGAATCTGGCAGGACTTCTAAATACCTGTACCCCAGTAATGTAACAGATAAACATTCCCAGGCACACCTGAAGTGTGAACAAACCAGTAATATTGCCAAAAACCACCTATTCTCAGTGACACGCACAAAATGCTGGAGGAGCTCAGCACGCCAGACAGCATCAGAATGGGAAAGAAATGTGATCCAACAGACTTTGACGGTGGAATGATGTGGTTTGAGTATCTCAGAAACTGCTGATCTCCTGGGATTTTCACGCACCATAGTCCCTAAGGTTTACAGAGAATGATGCAAAACACACAAAAAAATCCAGTGAGCGGCAGTTCTGGGGGTAAAGATGCCTTGTTAATGCAAGAGGTCAGAGGGGTTCAAGCTGTCAGGAAGGCGATGGCAACTGAACAACCACGTACAACACTGGCATGCAGAAGAGCATCTCTGAATGCACAACACATCGAACTTGGATGTGGACAAGGTACCACAGCAGAAGACCACAAACACACACTTTATTAGGCACGGTGGGGTGGGGTGGAGGGAGTACACTTACATGGCTCCTTTAATGCTGCTGTGTTCCTTTCTCCACATCCCATTTCCACCAGCACCTCCAAGGAGCTTCTCACTAGCACTATCAAGTACCATAAGACTTTACCTACCAGTAATTGAAACCAAACCTTGCTCAGTAAAACATCTGATAAAATGAATGTCTGTAAAGTTCAATAATTAGTATATCTGCCTCCCCACTGTAATTGAGAAATTTTTACTTTATGTTTGAAGAAACATCTTAAATATGTGTATTTACTTAGTCCATGCTTAATTCAGAGTAAACTGTAAAACTGTCCCAGGTTCAAAATCAGTTGCAACTCATAATATTTTCATTAGCTTTATACAAACAGCCAAACAGGACCTCCTGTTATCTTCAGCATGAAAAAGTAACTATGTGCCGCCGAGACTAGTAATTCAATACCAGTCTGTTCAGAAACTGAGGGGAAGCAAAAAATACTCAGAAAAATACTTATTCTGACTCCAAATGAACACAATCTTGTCATGTAAAAAATGTTTTCAGAAACTATTTTGTACCTATCCTTTAATCCCTTCCGTCCCAAGCAGATCTAATCCATCTTTAGAACGTAGTGAGTAACATCCCTCAAAAGGCTTTGTACTTCTTCACTAACCAGTCAAGGATGTTAAAAGGAGCATTGTTTTCAGGAATTCTTGGTTTACAAATCAGAAATTCCTGCATCTCAACTGTTGTCTATCTGCAAGTGTTACGAAGCTGCTGGCATTCATTTGGAGTCCGAATAATAAACCTGATTCTGATTCATTCGTCTTTCCCCTTTATTGTATTATGTTTTAAATAAAAGTTGCATCCTTAAAACTTGTTGAAAAGTAGGTAACTAATATTTATCAGTGTCCTTTTAAGAAAAGGGACTATTTGGTATGCAGGAATTTCTGTCTCCTGAGCCAGTAATTCCAGATGATAATGTATCTTTTAAATGCAGATATACACTTTTGTTCTCCAGGCTAATTCTGACAGATGTTTTAAAACTACATCTTATTACAACAGCTTTCAAACTTGCACAATTTATCTTCCAAAGTAGGGATGGCCTGATATGCCATAGTAAACTCTATGTGTATACATTCCTGGAGAGTTATTCATTTAGCATAAGAATTCTATCTAAGTCCTCCTTCCCCTCCCCCCTGTACCTTTTCATTCTGTAATCTTCCCCCTTCCTTTCTGGTCCTGAAGAAGGGTCTGGACCCGACATGTCGACTGTTCATTTCCATAGATGGTGTCTGACCGGCTAAGTTCCTCCAGTATTTTGTGTGTGTTGCTAAGAATGTTATTATTAGCAAAGAAAGATCAATAAAACATATCAATCAGCAAATATTTGGATGCTGAGAGTTACTGGGCAGGAGTTAATGTGCGGAAAGAAGGAAGGAAATGGAGAATTAGAATCAGAGTTAGAACCAGGTTTAATATCATCAGCATATGTTGTGAAACTTGTTAACTTTATGGCAGTGGTACAATGAAAAATACCATAAATATATAGAAGAAAACTGAAAGTATACATATGTATATTAAATAGTGATAAAATAGAAAGAGTGAGATGAAAAAATGTATATTGAATGACTCAGAATCAGAATCAGGATTATTATCATTGATGATAATGTTAAACTTTTTTGTAGCAGCATAAAATTACTATAAATTACAAAATAAATAATGCAATAAAAAAGAATAGAGGTTGCTTTTAGTGGAAGCAAACTGAATATTAACGCAAACAACAGGAATTCTGCAGATGCTGGAAATTCAAGCAACACACATCAAAGTTGCTGGGGAACGCAGCAGGCCAAGCAGCATCTGTAGGAAGAGGTGCAGTCGACGTTTCAGGCCGAGACCCTTCGTCAGGACTAACTGAAGGAAGAGTGAGTAAGGGATTTGAAAGTTGAAAGTTGATGTGTGTTGCGTAAACTGAATATTATACACTTTAATGCTGGTTGCTCAGTTAAGTATTTAGCCTTTAGCAACATTACTCATTTCTCCCTCCAGATTCCCTTTCTGTATGGTCTCAACACTTCAAAACAACAAAAAAAATCATTGTATGATATATCACAAGAACAGGCTTCTCGGTACATTCCACAGCCTAATAAAAAAAAAGTGGTAACCCCAACCACAAACTATGAGAAAATAGCAATTCCTTCTCATGGTATTTTTCTCTGTTCTGTTTGCCATTAGACTTTTCCCTTGGGCGGTATCCTTGGAAATTCATCTAAGCCTAAATTTTAATTTTTGTTTAATGTCAACGTAGGTAACAGGGAATCATTGTTTTGCAGACTGAAGAATATTGTTTCTCCCCTTCTGATTTCCCAATGACATGGATGTGGGAGCACAAAGCATAACTTACAAATTGATTGGCTACTTTAAACTTTCAAACGTGCTGTGGACTTTGAAGAGGATAGTTATAGACTTCAGGAGAATCTGAGAGATGAAACTTGACCCAAAAAATCTTAACTGTAAGAACAAGGAAAGATAATATAAATTAAGGGCACTATTCTAAAAGGGATGTAGGAAGAGGCAGATTTGAGGAAATAAGTGCATAATCAATGAAAGTGGCTGACAACAGGAATTCTGCAGATGCTGGAAATTCAAGCAACACACATCAAAGTTACTGGTGAACGCAGCAGGCCAGGCAGCATCTCTAGGAAGAGGTACAATCGACGTTTCAGGCCGAGACCCTTCGTCAGGACTAACTGAAGGAAGAGTTAGTAAGAGTAAAAGTGGCTGAGCAGGTTGGGAATGGAATGAAAGAATGCATGTAATTGTGGGTTTTATAAATAGAGGCAACGAGTGAAAGAGAAAGCTGTGATGAACCTCAGTTTGGCCACTTGTAAGTTAATACGTCCAATTCCAACCACCATTCTTGGGGAGGATGTGATAGCCTTTACAGTGCAGACAAGTTTTCAGAAATTAATTTCAGAAATGAGGGGCTTTCATTATGTGGAGAGGATAGAGCATGGAAACATGTCATTCAGGGCTTGGTATGGCAACTGCTCTGTCCATGATCTCGAGAAACTGTTAAGAGCTGTGGACACAGCTCACAGTATCACAGAATCTTCTATGGAGTCCGGCTATACTTCTCACAGCCTCAGTAAAGCAGCCAGCATAATCATAGACCCCATCCACCCCAGTCATTCTTTGTTCACTCTTTCGTGAGGTGGAAGATGCAAAAGCTTAAACGCATGTGCCGCAAAGCAATGAAAGCTTCTACCTATTGTTTTAAGACTATTCAATGGTTCCCTGAAATGATAAACTGTACTCTTATCATCACAATCTACCTCATTATGATCTTGCACCTTATTGTCAACTTGCACTGTATCAGCTGTTAAACTTTAGTAGTAGTAATAGTAGTAGTAGTCATAATAATTAATCTCGGGGGAAATTGGTTTTCATTACAGTTGCTCCATAAATAATAAATAGTAATAGAACCATAACTAGTTAAATAGTAATATGTAAATTATGCCAGTGAATTATGAAATGTCCAGGACCAGCCTATTGGCTCAGGATGTCTGACCCTCCAAGGGAGGAGTTGTAAAGTTTGATGGCCACAGGCAGGAATGACTTCCTATGACGCTCTGTGCTGCATCTCGGTGGAATGAGTCTCTGGCTGAATGTACTCCTCTGCCCACCCAGTACATTATGTAGTGGATGGGAGACATTGACCAAGATGGCATGCAACTTAGATAGCATCCTCTTTTCAGACACCACCGTGAGAGAGTCCAGTTCCATCCCCACAACGTCACTGGCCTTACGAATGAGTTTGTTGATTCTGTTGGTGTCTGTTACCCTCAGCCTGCTGCCCCAGCACACAACAGCAAACATGATAGCACTGGCCACCACAGACTCGTAGAACATCCTCAGCATCGTCCGGCAGATGTTAAAGGACCTCAGTCTCCTTAGGAAATAGAGACGGCTCTGACCCTTCTTGTAGACAGCCTCAGTGTTCTTTGACCAGTCCAGTTTATTGTCAATTCGTATCCCCAGGTATTTGTAATCCTCCACCATGTCCACACTGACCCCCTGGATGGAAACAGGGGTCACCGGTACCTTAGCTCTCCTCAGGTCTACCACCAGCTCCTTAGTCTTTTTCACATTAAGCTGCAGATAATTCTGCTCACACCATGTGACAAAGTTTCCTACCATAGCCCTGTTCTCACCCTCATCTCCCTTGCTGATGCATCCAACTATGGCAGAGTCATTCGAAAACTTCTGAAGATGACAAGACTCTGTGCAGTAGTTGAAGTCCGAGGTGTAAATGGTGGAGAGAAACTGTGGAGCCCCAGTGCTGCTGATCACTGTGTCGGACACACAGTGTTGCAAGCACACGTACTGTGGTCTGCCAGTCAGGTAATCAAGAATCCATGATACCAGGGAAGCATCCACCTGCATCGCTGTCAGCTTCTCCCCCAGCAGAGCAGGGCGGATGGTGTTGAACACACTGGAGAAGTCAAAAAACATGACCCCCACAGTGCTCGCTGGCTTGTCCAGTTGGGCATAGACATGGTTCAGACAATGGCATCCTCAACTCCTAGCCGGCGCTGGTAGGTAAACTGGAGGGGATCTAAGTGTGGCCTGACCATAGGCCGGAGCAGCTCCAGAACAATTCTCTCCAGTATCTTCACGATGTGGGAGGTCAATGCCACCAGTCTGTAGTCATTGAGGCCGCTGGAATGCGGCATCTTCGGCACAGGTATGCGGCAGGAGGTCTTCCACAGTACAGGAACCCACCAGAGCCTCAGGCTCAGGTTGAAGACATGGCGAAGTACTCCACATAGCTGAGGGATACAGGCTTTGAGCACCCTGGTACTGACACCATCTGGTCCTGCAGCCTTGCTTGGGTTGAGACGTTTCAGCTGTCTTCTCACCTGTAGAACTGTGAAGCCCACCGTGGTGGTTTCGTGTGGGGAAGGGGTATAGTCATGAGAGCAGGGTGGGGGACTGTGAGGAGGGGTAGGAGGGGAGAGTGGAATATGTGTTGGTTGGGGCCGACAACAGATGGCTCATGTATGGGATGGACAGGGGCCACGCTGTCAAATCTGTTAAAGAACAGGTTAAGTTCATTGGCCCTGTCCACACTGCCTTCCGCTCCTCTGTTGCTAGTTTGCCGGAACCCAGTGATGGTCCTCATCCCCCTCCAGACCTCTCTCATGTTGTTCTGCTGGAGTTTCCACTCAAGTTTCCTCCTGTACCTGTCTTTAGCCTCCCTGATCCTGGCTTTCAGGTCACTCTGTATTGCCCTCAGCTCCTCCCTATTTCCATCTCTAAACGCCCACTTTTTAGCATTCAGGATGTCCTTAATGTCCTTTGTCACCCATGGCTTGTTATTTGAATAACAAAGGACAGTTCTTGTCGGAACATTGCAGTCCACACAGAACTTGATGTAATCAGTGATGCACTCTGTGAGCCCATCAATATCCTCTCCATGTGGCTCACAGAGTGCCTGCCAGTCTGTCACCTCAAAACAACCCTCATAAGCCTCCTCTGACCATTTTCTCACTGTCCTCGAGGTTGCAGGTTTACTCTTCACCAGAGGCACGTAGCAGGGTTTTAGATGCACCAGGTTGTGATCTGACCTTCCTAGTGGGGGGAGGAGAAAAGAGCTGTATGCATCCTTAACGTTAGTGTACATCAAATCCAGAGTCCTCTCCCCTCTGGTTGTACAGCTTACATACAGCGTGAAGTTGGGCAGTGTTCCAGCCATGGTAGCCTGGTTGAAGTCACCCGAGATGGTAATGAGGGCACTCAGGTGCTGGGTTTGTAATCTGGCTATGACGGTGTAAATGTCACACGTCGATGTCGGGTTGGCCGAGGGAGGGATGTACACAACAACCACAATTGCATGCAATGTATTCTACATTGCTTTTGTTTTAACTTGTTCTCCCTCTATGTACTGTGTAATAAATTGACCTGTATGAACAAGATTTTCTTTGCACCTTGGTGCATGTGACAATAATAAACCAACTGTCAAGTAGCCATCTTCATCTCATATCCATGTTAAGATCACCTTCTCCCCCTCATCATGGATGCTAGTTGTGGTTAATTAACTTGCCAGATAACATGACCTTGGCAGGTGGGATAAAACTGGAGCATATGGAGGAAATCTTCTCACTTACAAGGAGAAGGTGTAAACTCCACAGAATCAGCACCTGAGTTTGGATCAAACCCAGATTTCTGGAGTTTTGGGACAGCATGGTGGTGTAGTTAATGTAACATTATTACACCATCAAGAACTTGGGTATAAGGAGTTCGTAAGTCTCCCCGTGGGTTTCTTCTGGGTACTCTGGTCTCGGTCTACATTCCAAAGATGTGCAGTTTAGTAGGTTAATTGGTCAATGGGTGGCAAGGGGTCATTGGCTGGTAGGGCCTGTTACAGTGCTGTATCAAAGTTCAAAGTTTAATATACATTTATTATGAACCCATTAAAAAAAGATCATCAAGCACCCAATGTGTAGAGAGAAAAATCAAATCATGCAGGCAAATAGCGCTCAGAACTGAAGTCCTCAAAAGAGAGTCCATCCACAGCCACGAAGCCACAGCCTCAGTGCAGTGCTGAGCCAAGAAAACGCCACAGAGCAGAGAGCCGAAGAGGCCCATCCCACACCTCTGGCCCTGACACCCTGACCTTTTCAATCTGGCCCGGTGCTGAAATCATCATCTAACCATCAGGTTCTGTGGCTTTGATATGTTATGGGGGGTCGACACCGCCTCCTGCCCTGACTCTGCCTCATCTTGCCTCCACTCGCCTCGCTAAATCTAAATCATAATGAGGTAGCAATGCCAAAAGTTACTTCACCGTGATACCACTTCTGTATAGAGGCAGCACAGACTTAATGGCCTGAATGGCCACTTTCCAAGCTGTAATTTTACTGTGATTCTGTGGATTATTCTCAGGAGCCAAATGTCTGTAACTATTTTCAAACTCTTTTCGATTTTCCATTGCATTCCAGTTCTCCCCACTCCACATCGAATGGATGCAAACAAATTTTAAAACAAAATGGTGATCAAAATGTCAAAAGCTAATATCAAATAATTGAGGTTTACATAAAAAAAGCAAAAATAAAGACTATTTCAGTCTCTTCATCTTCTCAACAGGACTTCAGTTTCCTTCAGCCTAGCAGGAAATAATGAAGAGCTCAAGACTGAGGTAAAATGACAGTGAAATTGTGTAGCACCTTAACCTGACATTGAATATCATCCAAGAACCAATTAATTTACAAAATTGAAATCCAGCTGACTACGCAAACTATAATTGGCAGGGTCAGACTTTATTGACCTCTCTCTGCAAACAGAATCATTTTGTTTGTGATTCATGGGGGAGGGCGATCATCACAAGTCTGGGAACTGCTCACACTGCTCTCATACCACCTTGATGCTATGCTGGAAATCTCACCTAATAGCGCTTTCGTCCGCAGTATTTACACCAGACAATTGCTACTTCAGTACAATACCAATGTTAATTTCAAAGAAGGTTGCACACTGACAATCAATAGACAGTATTGGCAAAAATCTAATCTTTTAATTCAAAATCAATCCACACTAAATTGAAAATAATTGCATTTCAATATAATCCCAGTTTGTGAAAAATACACTTTAAAAGGGTACAACAACAATACATGGAGCATACAAAGACAGGCATTAAAAGAATAAGAAATATCTTTTAATACAGGTTTTCCAAGTACCAAAAATGTGATGTTATGGAGTTGTTGTGAAAAGCAAGAAACAAATCAGGCATGTGAATTCCTTTGTTTATAGACGACAACTCTCCAATAAGACTTCATTAACAAGGCCATGAGATTTTTTCCACACACATTTAACTAGGTATTTTGATAACGACTGCCATGTAGTTCAAAGAACATCACAGGCAGCCTAACCATTCACTTCCTTCTCATATTTACAAACTGGGCATTTGCAAACCTGGTCATGAAGAAAGGATAATCCTTAAAGAGATTTTGAATGACAAATAGGATGCCTTTCTAGTGACCTCCTGACCTCTCAACAAAGTAGGAGTTTTTCCCACACACTGTTGCTTTGAGGTGGCCGAGCAGAATTTCTTTTATGGCTGTTAGGTCAGTGACCTCCTCTGGCTCCTAGAGAATACAAAAATTCCAAACATTTACCTGCAAAGAACATTGACATCCTGTTGAATTCCTTAAAAAAATACAAGATTGCAATCTTTCTTTCTTTATTCATCTAAAACTATTAAAACCATTAAAATTGACTTCAGAATGTTGCAGACACTCGGCATCCGCTTTCTGGATTGCTCTGCTGAAGCGTAACATTAACACTTAAATTAACACCCCATCATTCCTTCAATTCTACATCTTGACTTTATCTTGAAGCAAAACAGTCAAAGAATGTCATAGCAAACAAAGCAATCAGCCCCATTGATGCCTAATTAGTAAAGTTTTTGTGTTGTTTCACCTGGATTTCCATGAGCTCCTCACCATCCTTTGCTTCCAGACTAGGGCCTCAGGCAAAACACTTAAAATACCTTACTTATCTTCCAGCCTCTGTTGAGTTTACATTCTAATTTGACTGAGTTTTCCATATTAGCATACTTCCTTTATCTGGCGATTAAGGGAGACTTGAGAAGAATATGTAGAATCCCCAGCATTTCTTCTACAAGTGAAGTGTTTTATTTTCGGCTATTTGAATAAAACTACAATTTCTACCAAGTGAAAGTCTGTTTTATTTTAAAAGTGTGACAGCCCAAGTGTTCTGAATTACCTTTGAGCCAGATTTCATTGCCACTTATATATTTAACAGATCATTACCATAAATTCCAGTTAGTAGCAGTTGTTTTGAAGGGAGAGGAGTTTTAAACGTATGTAGATGGAGGCAGAGTTGTATTGATTGCAAAAGAATGATGGACTGTGAAAAAAAACATGAATAAGCAGATTCATTTTGCACTCTTAGCACAGGAACTGACTTTGGGGACTTTGGTACAGGCTTGGCAAACAAAAGGCAGCCCATCCCCAGTTTATCACAATAAATGTTAGATATAGTCACATCAGCATGTTCTGCTTCGCTTTCAATATTCAGTGGCCACTGAAAGCAACAGAATCAAATTTCAGAAGCGAAGGACTGCCGCTAGCATCCAGCACAATCAGTATTACCCACGGAGGATAAATTGCAAGCCAGATCACATAAACACAACAGCAGGTTGGAAATTGACAAAATGATTGAAGCATCTTTTGGAAAGATGACAGGCAGGACTGTTAGTTCTTCGATAATCTCTCACAAGCAACAACAGGATCAAGTTATTAACATAAGAGGAGTGGATGTTTCCTATGGAGGGGGTATCCAGAACCAGAGGGCACAGCCCCAAAATTGAGGGACGACCCTCTAGTGCAGAGTTAAGGAGGATTTTTTTTAGCCAGGGAGTAGTGAATCTGTGGAATGCTCTGCCACAGACCACGGTGGAGGCCAAGTCTGTGCGTATATGTAAGACGGAAATTGATCATTTCCTGATCGGACAGGACATCAAAGGATGTGGTGTGAAGGCAGGTGTATGGGGTTGAGTTGGATCTGGGATCAGTCATGATGGAATGGCAGAGCAGACTCAATGGGCTGAAGGGCCTAATTCTGCTCCTATGTCTTATGATATTAAGGTCTTAAGAGATTCTGCAGATGTTGTAAATCCAGTGCAACATATACAAAATACTGGAGGAACTCAGGAGGTCAGGCAGCACCTATGGAAAAGAATTAACAGTTGGTAT
The DNA here is from genome assembly GCF_963921235.1 of Mobula hypostoma. NCBI lineage: Eukaryota > Metazoa > Chordata > Chondrichthyes > Myliobatiformes > Myliobatidae > Mobula > Mobula hypostoma. Next base: position 29,400,959 of record NC_086109.1, read on the forward strand.
TTTAGGCCAAGACCCTTCATCAAGACTGAAACAAGTGGGAAGGATCAAGATGGTTCTATCTGACACTTCCCATAGTGTGCTTGCACACAGCCATGTTGTAACATGAAACGCAATGGATGTCGGCTGATAATGCATCTGACTTCCTACTTTGACCTGAACTGACTCAGAACATGTTGCAGCAAAGGGCTACAATCATTCATTCTTGGCACCTCAGTTTTACTCCATTTTATTCAGCGATAATGAGCAGATCCATTTTAGATGCATTCATTTGAATAAGGTTACCCACCCGCACATAAAAGGTTAGTAAATACATTTTGGTAATCAATTAATTACATTATTCCTATCAGTGACATCCGAACACAGATTAAAGATTTAAAGATCAGCTTTATTTGTCACATTTACATCGAAACATCAAAATATACAGTGAAACACATTGCTTGCTTTAACGACCAACAAAATCCAAAGATGTGCTGGGTCAACCTGCAAGTGATGTTATGCTTCTGGCCTCATCACAGCAAGCTCACAACCTACAAACCCTGATCCATACATCTTTTGAATGTGAGAGGAAACTGCAGCACCCAAAGAAAACCCACATAACCACAAGGAGAAGCTCATTATAGATGATGTTAGGAATTGAACCCCCAATCACTGATTGCTGGCACAGTCAAGCATTGTGATAATAACTGAAAGACATTTTAAAAAAGGAATCCATGAGTTCTGATGAAGGGTCTTGACCGGAAACGTTGACTATTTACTTTTTTCCATAGATGCTGCCTGGCCTGCTGAGCTCCTCCAGCATTTTGTGTGTGTTGCTTTGGATTTCCAGCATCTGCAGATTTTATCGTATTTAGAATCCATGCACAGTAGGTTTTAGTGAGCTTTTGGATCTCCTGCATTCTTTCCACCCAACATCTTCTCTTTAACTTAGGAGATTCTGATGAACCTCAACCACTGGACACTAGTAGAGCTGAGGATTGTCGTTTCCAATTCAACTTAGTTAATTAATTCCTGGATCTTCAAGTCCTCTTCAATGCCGTGGTGTTTTCTGGTCGAAAAGTGCAAAAAGAACAAAACAGTTGTCAATTGTGATGGACTTCAGGGCAGCTACTGTTCAGCTCCAGATAAAGGGTCCCAACCTGAAATGTTGACTTTTTATTCCTTTCTATAGATGCTGCCTTACCAGCTGAGTTCCTCCAGCATTTTATCTGTGTCTCTGGATTTCCAGAACCTCTTGTGTTTATGCATACTGTTCATCTCCTGCTGCTTGGGCACATTGGGTTAACTGTGAGGTACTCTCTATGAATGACTGTCTATGTTGGGTCTTGAAGATAAGGATCCTGATGAAGGCCCGTAATATTGACTGTTTATTCCCATCCATAGATGCTGTCTGACCTGCTGAGCTCCTCCAGTACATTATCTGTATTGCTCCTTAAGGTAACGGTTCTTGCTTCATTTTTCATTTGTTTCAATTAATGGCAGTAACGGAGTGAGTTAGGCAGGGATAAGTCCAACAGACATCAGTAGTATCATGGTGCAGTTCATGCAGACTTCCTTGTGCAGCTGTTCCTTGTACTATTTCGTGATCCAACAACTTGCCAGTGACTGAAACAGGGGAGAAAGCAGAGAAAGCAGGATCTCCCAGTGGCCACACATTTTAATTCCACATACCATTCCCATACTGATATGTCTATTCACGGTCTCCTCTACTGTCAAGATGAAGCCACACTCAGGTTGGAGGAACAACACCTTATATTCCATCTGGGTAGCCTCTAACCTGATGGCATGAACATTGACTTGTCTAACTTCCGTTAATGCCCCTCCTCCCCTTCTTACTCCATCCCTTATCTATTTATTTATTATTTTTTAATGTTTTCCCTTTTTTTTCTCCCTCTCTTTTTTCTCCCTATGTCCCTCTCACAATAACTCCTTGCCTGCTCTCTATCTTCCTCTGGGCTCCCCTCCCCCTTTCTTTCTCCCTAGGCTTCCCATCCCATGATCCTCACCCTTCTCCAGCCTTGTATCCCTTTTGCCAATCAACCTTCCAGCTTTTGGCTCCATCCCTCCCCCTCCTGTCTTCTCCTATCATTTCAGATCTCCGCCTCCCCCTCCCACTTTCAAATTGCTTACTATCTCTTCTTTCAGTTAGTCCTGACGAAGGGTCTCGGACCGAAACGTCGACTGTACTTCTTCCTATAGATGCTGCCTGGCCTGCTGCGTTCCACCAGCATTTTGTGTGTGTTGCTTGAATTTCCAGCACCTGCAGATTTCCTCGTGTTTGGTTATAACTTGATTGTGTCCAAGCATTTTGTCAAGAAGAAAGCTCCAGTGGTGTTGAGGGCTTCAGTTATCCATCTATTTGCACAGGAGCAAAAGGCAAATAAATGTTACTATCATCTGTTTATAACCCTTCCTCAGTCACTCTCACCTATGAATTTCCATCATCTAAAGCCAAACTGATCTGATTCCCTTCGCAATGGCAAACTGTGGGAATGAAACACCAGCAGGAGCAAAGGCAAAAAGGTGAATTTCAAACTAGGCTAGGCCTGCTGATTTCCTCCAGCATTTTGTATCTGTTACTCTAGAGCTCAGTCAGCTGTTTTGACCTCCCCACACTCGTTCCCAATTTAATAGAATGCATCAATAGCTAGATGTACAGAAGAAAAATCCTCAATTTAATCTGGTGCCCAACAAGTTGGTGAAATCAGCTCTTTTTGAATTACTGCACCATCACAAAAGGAGGAAGAAAACAGGAATCGCAGTTTTTCAAAACATTGTCATGCGCAGATACACCCAATAGAAATCATCTACTTTGAGATATTAATGGGTTTCATAGAGTTTAAATTAGAGAATTTCTATATCCCAAATATCTCAGGTGGATCAAAAAGAACACACTGTGGGAATGCAAATTAAAAAGAACAAGAACTTCAATGGCAATGATCCAGTTATTCTCATTTGCTTCCTTTAAATCCACATTACATTTCATTAAACAGGTTTGACAATTTAATTATGCTTTTCTTTCCTTTGAACACAATCACCAATATGAATTATTAGAGCAGTGTTTGGAATACTTTAAACTTCCACAAAGTTAAGAGCCAGAGTAGGACATACCAGCTGTGAGCTAAGCTCAATAAATTCTGCAGATGCTGAAAATCCAAAGCAACGCCCACACACAAAATGCTGGAGGAACCAGCAGCTCGGGCAGTATCAATGGAAATTAATAAACAGTCAGTGTTTCGGGCTGAGATGCTCTTTCGGGACAGGAAAGGAAGGAGGAAGGCACCAGAATAAAATGGTGAAGGGGCAGGAGGCGGGTAGCTAGAAGGTGATAGGTGAAACCAAGTTGATGGGTAAGGTAAACAGCTGGCAAAGAAGGAATCTGATAGGAGAGGAGAGAGGACCATGAGAGAAAGGGAAGAAGGAAGGGCACCAGGGGAGATGATAGTCAAGTGAGAAGAGATAAGAGGACAGGGAGGGGAATAGAACAGTGGGGAGCGGGGAGAGGGAAAAAACTATTGGAAAAAGAAATCAATGTTCATGCCATCAGGTTGTGCTGCACCTGCCCATTCACCTTCTCCCTCACCTCCATTCAGGGACCAAACAGTCTTTCCAGTGAGGAAACATTTCTGCGAATCTGTTGGGATCATATGTTACATCCGGTGCTTCAGATACCTCCTCTTCATTAGTGAGATCCGTGGTAAATTGGGGGATCGGTTTGTCATGCACCTCCATCCATAAGCCAAAAGTGGAATTTCTCAATGGCCAATGATTTTAATTCCTATTCCCATTCCCATTCCAACATATCAGTCCATGGCCTCCTCTTTTGCCACGATGAGGCCATTCTCAGGGTGAAGGAGCAACACCTCATATTCTGTTTGGGTAGCCTCCAACTTGATGGCATGAACATAGATTTCTCCTACCAGTAAAAAAATCCTTCACCCCTCCCTCTTCTTCCATTCTCCACTTTGGCCTCTTGCCTCTTCTCACTTGCCTACCACCTCACCCTGGAGCCCATCCTTCTTCACTTTCTTCCTGGTCCTCTCTCCTCTCCTATCAAATTCCTTCCTCTCCAGCCCTTTACCTTTCTCACCCACTTGGCTTCACCTATCACCTTCTAGCTCTCCTCCTTTCCCTCCTCCCACCTTTCTATTCTGGCATCTTCCCCCTTCCTTTCCAGTCCTGAAGAAGGTTCTTGGCTTGAAACACCGACTGTTTATCAATTTCTGTAGATGCCGCCTAACCTGTTGAGTTCCTCCAGCATTTTTTGCATGTTGCTGCGGTTTAGGTTCTTGACTTACGTCCATGTTTCATCTGTGAAGCTGTAATAGACTCCACAGCACACTGTTTTCTGGCTTTGTCATTGCAGTTGCATTATATGTGATATAACTGGGTTAAAGTGCTTTAGAATTTGTGCTGAGTGTCTATGTGTTAAAGAGGGTCAAAAGTCTAATGCAGTTTGTCCATTTTCAGATGAAACAAAAACAAGGTCATACTGACCCTGTGGTATAGTTTCGGTACATGGCATCCCACATTAATAAAGTAGAGTAATTGAATCATGATTAACAGGAGCCTGTTTAATCCAAGACGTCAGGTCACACATCGGCCTAATTAAACTGTAGTAAAGATAAATCAGCCAAGTATGGTTTGTCAATAGTCAGTAGGTTCTAAAAAAGAGCATTAATTAGTTTCTTTGCAATTAAATTTAATGCTACTTTAGAAATATTTAGGCGTTATAACTAGCATTGAGTTTATAGAAAGTTTTAAAGCAAGAGCACGTATCGCAGAATGTTACCTAGTTCACAAGCAGTTTTATTTTTCCTCTTTTTTGGATGAATCTTTGCAACAATTTTGGACACATTCAGGCCCTGCTCATATACTACCTCTTAGGGTCAGCTGCAGAAGAACAGTGCCAAGTAGACACAACGGTAATGACACAACATGAAATTATCAATATATTTTAAACACAAGAAAGTCTGCAGATGTCGGAAATCCAAAGCAACGCACACAAAGTGCTGGAGGAATTCAACATGTCAGGTAGTATCTGTGGAAATGAATAAACAGTCGACACCTCAGGTGAAGACCCTCCTTCAGGGCTGAGAAGAAAGGGGGAAGATGCGAGAATATGGGGGGAGGGGAAGGAGGCTAGCTGGAAGCTGATAGGCGAAGCCAGTTGGGAGTGAATGGTCAAAGACTGAAGAAGGAGGAATCTTGGACATACTCTCAGCTGTTCTGCATATAAACAAAGTTACCTGCAGTTTGGGGGCAATCAAGTTTAATAGGAAAATCAAGCAACACACATCAAAGTTGCTGGTGAATGCAGCAGGCCAGGCAGCATCTCTAGGAAGAGGTACAGTCGACGTTTCAGGCCGAGACCCTTCGTCAGGACTAACTGAAGGAAGAGTGAGTAAGGGATTTGAAAGCTGGAGGGGGAGGGGGAGATGCAAAATGATAGGAGAAGACAGGAGGGGGAGGGATAGAGCCGAGAGCTGGACAGGTGATAGGCAGAAGGGGATACGAGAGGATCATGGGACAGGAGGTCCAGGAAGAAAGACGGGGGGGGGGGTGACCCAGAGGATGGGCAAGGGGTATAGTCAGAGGGACAGAGGGAGAAAAAGGAGAGTGAGAGAAAGAATGTGTGTATAAAAATTAATAACAGATGGGGTACGAGGGGGAGATGGGGCATTAGCGGAAGTTAGAGAATTCAACGTTCATGCCATCAGGTTGGAGGCTACCTAGACAGAATATAAGGCGTTGTTCCTCCAACCTGAGTGTGGCTTCATCTTTACAGTAGAGGATGCTGTGGATAGACATGTCAGAATGGGAGTGGGATGTGGAATTAAAATGTGTGGCCACTGGGAGATCCTGCTTTCTCTGGCGGACAGAGCGTAGGTGCTCAGCAAAGCTGTCTCCCAGTCTGCGTTGGGTCTTGCCAATATATAGAAGGCCACATCGGGAGCACCGGACGCAGTATACCACCCCAATCACGCCAGTGATTGTTTTTGTTTAACCACCAGTACACTTGAAAGGTTTTTGTAGAAACAGTTGGTATTGCTCTCAATATTTCAAGATGTCTGTCATTGTCAGGTTATGTCTCAGAAATCTACAGGAAGGAAGGGGTCACTGCAATCTAATGGAACATGAACTTTCTGCTAGGTCTGAGGTCCAGAGCTTCAAATATTCAGTTCTTCAGATGGTGAAATATTATGTTGGAATATTGAAAGTAATGGTGATCCATTGATGTCTGCCTTCATCGAGGGATGACTCCTGAGAGATCCACATAATCCACATTTTTCACCAGCTCACTCTGGACTTTATTGTTATGAAAATAATGTTGTGCATTAGGGACAGTTTGTTGGAGAGCTTTATTTTGTGGATGGTAAGTGTATTAGCCCCTTCTATCATCCTAAGCTTCATTGAACACGTTGACAGTGATTCGCATTTGAGATCTGAAAGTTTTTATATGCAAGTATTCTTAATGTTCTGCAAGTAGATGCCTACACCTGAGGTGATCTTGGTTCTAGAGTGGAGGGAATGTATGCTGAGTATTTTCCTATCTGTGCTTCATCCTGGCGCTACTCCAATGGTAAGATTGTTGGAAGTGAGGTGCAGCATTGTAATGAGGAAGATCGAAAAAAAACTATAGGGTAATAAAAAACTGAATGATGCAGTTTTCCTTGGCATTGGTATGAACTTCAATTAGATCTGTTGTACATTTATCATTAATATCATAATGTGCATGTCATTGCAAGAAAGGTGTAAAATGGAGAGGAAATTCCGCAGGCAACAAAGCTAAGAAGGATACTTAACAGTCTCCCTCAAATACTGGAGTGAAAAGGTTACTGTGAGGGCCAAGAATAAGATCTGATGTTGTTTCCTGCATTTCTGCTGGGGCTTTTGCACCACGTGGATCATGTCAATCACGGCTTTAAATGGAAAGATGCACACATCAGTTCAGGGGCAATACCTAGACCATTAACTTGAAACAGTGGAAGATGACCAGGAGATAATTTTCTCTGTGGCAGACAGCATAGAGATCCTTCTGTAGGGCCTGATACTTACAGTAGCAGGGCAAATCATCCTTGAGAAATATTGTTTAGAATTATTGAATATTATTGTGAAAAATAGACCATTCTTCCCTTTGTACTCTTTGTCTCTAATTCCTTTTGACAATTACCATTCTGTGTTGTCAGTTTATTGATTCTACTACCACTGGAAAAGCTTGGATATTCACCTACCCTATATAACTCATGATAATTTTGAATTTCTCTGCCAAAAATTAGGAGGACATAATGAGAACTTACCCCCAACTACTTTTTGCCCCTTATTAAAACTTGCATACACATGGTCAATATCCTCTTCATTCTGTGTACTTGCACTTTGCTAACTTCTGGTCTGTGGTGTTAAATCAAAATTGCTCAATGGCACATCTACACATTTTCCATAATAATGTCATTATCAATTCTTTCTCATCCTTCATTGATAAGCTCAGTTAGGTTAGTTAAACATGATTTTGCTTTTAACAAGGCCATTTAAGCTTTGATTTATTAAGCCTTATTTCCATCTGCCATATTATACTGCAGTAGATTATTTTCTCTAGGCTGTCTGGCAATTATAGATTGGATTTATCCTCTTCTGTTAAAAAAATAATTGTATTTGGTCATTTTTAATTTCTCTAACAGCAACCCAATTGGAAGATCATAGTTAAAATCTCTATAGTTTCCATTCCTACCTTTCACAGCAACATTGTGTTCATTCCATCTAAGGATGTGACTTTTGTACCTTGATTGCTATCAATTTTTAAGTACTTCCTCTATTATCTATTGCTCCGGGGAAAGAACCTTCTTCTCACTGTTGTTCTCTCTGTAGTTCAATGCTTTCTGTGGGTTATGTTTTTGTTTTGAAGCAATCTTTTGTGAAGTCCATTTGTCTATCAACAGTTTATCATAAAAGTCGGTCCAAGGTCAAAATTTCTCCACACAAAACATAGCCTTCATTGTGAACAACTTTCCAGGTGACCAGAGAGTGTTCATTATGGGAATGACTTGTTCAGTGGGGCCTCTGCTGCCAGGTTGACTCTGCATGAATTCAATTGCCCTTGCCAAATCTAATTATTCCATCGTGTTTCCATTCATCTCCTGAAAAACATTGTGTCAAGTAGCAGAAAGAAAGAAAGAAAGATTTTTGGTTTTACATTTTTAGATTTACTTAAATGATCATTGTTTCCATTTAGGATGGCAATTCTTGACTAGCAAGTGGTATAACTACATTACATATCATTCTACACTAATGTGTTCGAGAAACCCCCTCCAGGCTGTTCAGTGCATTCAAAAGCTCCTTTCCATAGACCCAGATGACTTAGTGTCACTGAGGGGAGAAAAGTAATAGCATTGTAGAATCCCCTTCAATAATTTCCCCATCCCCATCCTCACCAGACAACGTAAGAGTATCTTTGTAACTCATGTGACAAATTTTCTTCTTGATGAATTGCTGCATTCTCAGTTTCCTACAAGGAACATTGCCAAAAGAAAGCAACATCCATCATCAAGGACCCCCACCATCCAGACCATGATCTCTTCTCACTGCTGCCATCAGGAAGGAGGTACAGGAGCCTTCAGTCCCACACCACCAGTTCAAGACAGCTATAACCTTACAACCATCAGGCTACTGAACCAGCTCAACTCTGAACTGATTCCACAACCTATTGACACACTTTCAAGGACTCTACAACTCATGTTCTCGGTATTACTTATTGACTTTTTTATTTGCACAATTTGTCTTCTTTTGCACATTGATTGTTCATCAGTCTCTGTTGGTGTGCAGCTTTTCATTGATTCTGTTGTGTTTCTTTGTTCTACTGTGAATGCCTGCAGAAATGAATCTCAAGGTGGTATATGGTGACGTATACATACTTCAATAATACTTTGAACTTTTGAAATTTTTCCCTGAGTCCACTGCCAGCATACATATTTACAGTGCAACTTCAGTCAGCAGCTATTCATTTTTCTCAATGGCCTCCACTGTTTTGCCAAAATCCTGAGATCCCAAGAGCAATGCTGTTTGGGGCTTAGCTCCTGTTAGGATCACCATGCTGGTAAGGTCAAGGGAGAGGTTCCAAGCAAAGAGTGATCCAACCAAGACATCAACGGTGGAAAATGATGACATATAACAAATGACACTGAAGGGTCCCTGTTCATCTTGCATTGATATCACTGGGCCCTGATCCCAATCTGTTAAAGACTACACAGTGGCTGTTCATGCATCAACCTCCCCATGCTAAATAAAGTCACACACAGGGGTTCTCCATTCAGGGAATAAATGAATGATCGCATTACTACAGTGTTTGAAAGGTCCCTTTATTTTGCTAACAAAGCAAGCTACAACAAGTAGATGATCAGCCATGATCACAGTGAATGGCGGTGTTGGCTCGAAGGGCCGAATGGCCTACTCCTGCACTTATTGTCTATTGTCTATTGTCTACAACTTGGTGTGGCAGTTATTTAAAATGTCTTTCAACCATACTGAACACTTCTCAAACAATAGAGATCCATCCCTACCATTCCCTCAAAAGTAGACAATATTCTGCACAGGAGCTATGTGCTGCAATATTCTAAAAATGTTGACTACTGTTGACCAACGAATTAGCAGACGCCTTTCAATTTTCAGACAAGAAGAGCATAAATGAGAAAGTATGTATGAACTTTCACAGCAAAACTCTTCAAGTCAAGTGGAGGATTGTCAGCGGTTGGTAGAAAGTTTATAAACACCATGAGCACAACCATTACTAAGTATCACATTTCCTAATCTGACCTACGACCTTCATCATACCTTGTCAATCACCACCAAAACTTGGATTAATATTACATTTACAGAGTCAACAAACTTTTCACCAAGAAAGTTTTCCTCAAATAGGATTTGCATTGCATGCTAAAAAAGGCTTTGCCTGGCAGAGCAGTGGGTCACGGTACGAAATGTCGACTGTTTATTCATTTTCATAGATGCTGCCTGGCTTCCTGAGTTCCTCCAGGGTTTTATGTGTGTTAAACACCATGATATTTGTTATCACTCTGTTGCGCTTCAAAACTGGTGTGACCCAATGATTCTTTGGTTGTTAATGTTGAAAACACATTGGAAATGGAGCAGAGCCCTGATGCACATTTTTGACCTGAAGCATTGAGAATTCCTTTCCTCGCTGATTTCCTTCAGCGGATTGTTTGTTGCTCCAGCTTCCAGTATCAGGACCTTTAACTGTGGGATGAAAAGTTCAGTTAGAGTTTTAATAGCATGTACAACCTGGACATGAAACCATGATTTGTTTTGCACAGAATTCTAAGCAAACAGTTCACTACTTGCATAAACATGAACATCTTCAATATTTTGGTTTACAAAAACCTTTACTTTGATCAGCATCCTTGTGTTGTCTTGTTCAAAGTTACAGATCAGTATCACATCAGCTATCATGAGAAAATGAAAAGTTTCTACCAGACATCTGATAAACTTCATTGCTGTTATCTGGAACTGTTGCATCTCTCCAAAACATTTCAAAGGTCCTGTTGTTGAAGAACAAGCACACTTTTGTGGTGGTGTCAGTTTTAACAAAGTTTGCACAGTATATGCATTGGAAGTCCATATGCGTAGCTTCTTTTAACAGAGGGTTTGCTTTGCATTCCAGCTATCCACAGAGACATAATAGAGAGAGATCTTAGTCCAGTTATAATGCAACCTAGGTGACTAAAACTAGCCTCTGTTGTATGGATGTTAATACCCTGAAAAAGGGTGGTGGGTACATGTGTTGGTATTACTTAACTTGTGCATGCACACACAGTCATAAACACATGAGTACATGTGCGCGCGCGCACACACACACACACACACACAAAGATGCCCTTGTCCACAACCCCTTCCTTCACTTCCTCCATCATCCTCCCTCCTCTTGACCTCTCATACCCTCAATTCTCCCCGTCCCTCAACCCCATCTCTCTGAGCATAATCTCCATTCTCCCAGCTTTCTGATCTCCTTCCACCCTTTTACAGGTGACTCCCAGAGGTTCTTACACATCCTACCTCTCTCAACATATCTGCCTAAGTTCCAGGCAGTGCGTCAGTCCTCAGCTCACACACCTCACTATGCCGTGGCACTCAGCTATGCACGGAGACCCATTGCTGCTACAATTTGTCTATTGCTGTTGTCACCGTTTTCCACAAGACCATAAAACATAGGAGCTGAATTAGGCCATTTTGCCATCGAGTCTGGCTGATCATGAATGATTTATTTTTCCCTTTCAATCCCATTCTGCTGCCTTCTTTCCCTAACCTTTGAGACCCTTACTAAGTAAAAAAAACCTATCAATGTTTGCTTTAAATTTTCCTATTGACGTATCTTCCACGGTCTTTTGTGGCAATGAATTCCACATATTCGCTACCCTTGGGCGAAAAGAATTCCTTCTCATCTCTGCTCTGAAAGTATGCCCTTTTGTCCTGAGATAGATAGATAGATAGATGGATACACTTTATTGATCCCGAGGGAAATTGGGTATTATTTCCAGCGCTAAAAACCCAAATAAAACTCTCTCCACCAGACTGTTAGAGAGGGTGCAGCTTCAATGTGTTACCGTGAAAAAAAAACAACAAATAACGTCAGTTAAAAAAGTGAGAAAACTAGTCGGAACGGCTGTAACAGGGCTGCATGCACGACCGGCGCATGCTCACAAGGTCGTGCATCACCACAAGCACAAGCACGTGCTTTCTGGTCCTAAACTCTCACACTACTGGAAACATCCTCTCCACATCCACTCTATCCGGGCCTTTCAATATTTGGCAGGTATCCATACATCTTGCCCCATTCCATCCACACATCTGGCCCTATTCGAAGCCATAAAGTGCCCACATAGCTGGCGCCAGTCCCAGATCCAGCCACCTTCCTGATCATGTGCCGGGACAGCTGCACACCCAGATCAGATCATACCTTGAGGTGTAAGGTTGTTCAAAGCCATTTACTGGGGTGGAGAACTAAGGCAGAGAGCCAGGTGAATGTGGCTTGCTGGCAACACCTGCTATGAACTGTACTTTATCATATTACCTGCATGGTTACTCAATGTACATTAAAAGCTGTCACAATACATTAGAAAGTTGATCCATTATTGCAAAGCTAGCAGCTTGCAGAATGCCTACACAAGAAATACTGCAGATACTACTAGAGATATGGAGTATGAAGGGAAGTGGGCAGTCAACATTTTGGGTCAAGACCCTTCTTCGGGACTGGGAAGAATCACAGGAGGTAGGCAGTACAGGTGTCTCCTGCTTTTTGAACGTTCGCTTTACGAAACTTCACTGTTACGAAAGACCCACATTAGTACCCTGTTTTCACTTACAGAAGGTGTTTTCACTGTTACGAAGAAAGGCAGCGCATGATAAAAGGGAGCGCGCGCCCCGAGCAGCCGCTCTGCCCCGGATTCGGAACAGCATTGCTGAAACACGTTGCATTGAGCAGCCGTTAGCAAGATGAGTTCTAAGGTGTCGGAAAAGCCTGAAAGAGCTCAAAAGGGTGTTACACTTAGCGTAAAACTAGGCATAATTAAGCGTTTCAATCGTGGTGAACAAAGCAATGACAAAGTGAGTTTGGCTTGTGGAAGTTGACGAAGATGATGTTGAAGAGGTTTTGGCATCCCATGACCAAGAACTGATAGATGAAGAGCTGATGCAATTGGAAGAGGAAAGGATAACAATCGAAACTGAATGCAGAAAGTGAAGCAACTGTGTGAGACTTTCGCTGCAATGATAAAGTACGACTTTAATCTTGAAAGGGTACGTAGGTTTAGGGGATATTTGCAGGATGGTTTGAGTGCTTACAAACAACTGTATGATAGAAAAATGCGCGAGGCTCGGCAGTCAAGCAAGCCTTCCACATCAGCCACAGCAAATGATGAACCTCGACCTTCGACATCGAGGTGGGCAGTCATAGGAGAAGATGAGCTGCCTGCCCTGATCAACGATGAGCTGACACCCCTGTGTCCCAGCACCCAACACCCGGGCCCCGGACAGATACCGTACCGATTCACGAAGAACGCAGCAGTAGCTGAGAGGCACACAGCACATCTTTAAGAAAAAAGCCGAAATAAACATGCTAATTAATTACGTGTCGGCGGCATCTAATTAATTAGCATGTTTATTTCGGCTTTTTTCTTAACAATGTGCTGTGTGCCTCCAGGCTACAGCTGCGTTCTTCGCGGCAATGTATTGGGTCGGCGGCCCGGAGGGTGGGGACCACTGCACCACCCAGCCTGCAATGACTCAGTCTAACACATCATCATCAGTGTGCTCGGCGCTGTTTTCCCAATTCCGGTAAGTGATACTACACTGTACATACATTATTTCTACTTTATATAGGCTGTGTATTTTTACATGCTATTTGGTAGATTTGGCAGCTTCATAGTTTAAAGGTTACTGGAGAGCGCGTTTATGCCAACAGCGCTCGCGTGAGGTTTTCTGCCGAGAGCGCTTGCGTGAGATTTTTCCTACAGAGATCTGTACAGGCAATCGTTGTAGAGAAGTATTTCTACTTTATATAGGCTGTGTATTTATCATATCATTCCTGCTTTTACTATATGTTACTGTTATTTTAGGCTTCATGTGTTATTTGGCATGACGCAAAATGTTGGTGGAACGCAACAGGCTAGGCAGCATCTATAGGAAGAAGTACAGTCGACGTTTCGGGCCGAGACCCTTCGTCAGGTAGTATATCGAAGGTTGGTGGGAAGGGGTGGAGCAGGTGATAGATGGATCCTGGTGAGATAGGTAGGTGGGGGAGGGAGAATGGGAATGATGTCAAAGCTGGGAGATGATAGGTGGAAGTGACAAAGGGCTGAAGAAGATGGAATCTGATAGAAGAGAACAGTGCATCATGGAATAAAGGAAAGTGATAAAGAGGGAAACCAGCGGGAAGACTGTGTAGGTGATAAATACATTGAGAAGATGGGGAAAGAGGAAGAGAAGGGTTAATGGGGCCAGAAGGGAGTAGTTACTGGAATTTAGAGAAAGCAATGTTCATGCCATTATGTTGGAGACCACAAAGGTGAAATATGAGTTCCTGATCCTCTAATCCGTCTCTAGTCTCAACTTGGCATCAGAGGAGGCTGTAAAGAAAAATGGAAAGTAGAATTCAAATTGCTAGTGACTCACACTCACTCTGTGTTTCTGCAGAATTTGACTAAAGATTTCTTTTAGGAAGTAGTCATTTGGCAAAGTCAAGTGTTTAGTTATGAAGTGCAGCAGCAGAAAATGTGGAAAACTGGTGGCTTCTTAAGAAAAGGGTAAGGACACTCATTCCGTGGTTTAACTACAATACAAGAAGTATAAGGTTCTCTAAATTATACAAAGAACATTAATGTCATTGTGCATTAGGGTTACTAGTGGTTAGCATGGTTGCTACGTGGAGAGATATCGAATACTGGGAAGGTTCCCATAGAGGCAGAGAGCAGTTAGCAGATATTGCTGCTTGGATTTTCAGCATCTGTGGATTTTCTCTCGTTTGTAGAAGATATACAATGCAGCTTTGTTTAATTATAAACATTTTGATAGGATGATTAAGGAAACATTATTTCCCTTATTTGGGAAAGAGTAATAATGGCTCTCTAACTCCAAATTTTCACTAAATTGTATTTATATCTAGCATTGAATATTTTCCTACAAAACAATGTGATGGAAAAACCATGACATAATTCTTATATACACAAAAAGTGGTGGATGCAGGCCAATTCATCTCAAGAAAATCCTTCCCCACCATTGAACACATCTATAACAAGCACTGACACAAGAAAGCAGCATCCATCATCAAGGACCCCCACCATACAGGCTATGCTCTCTTCTCACTACTACCAACAGGAAGGAGGTGCAGAAGCCTTTGGTCCCACGCCACCAGGTTTAGGGAGAATTATTACTCTTCAACCATCAAGCTCCTAAACCAGTGTGGACAACTTCACTCACCTCAACACTGAACTGATCACTGAACTCAAATTATGGACTCACTTTCAAGTGCTCTACAACACATATTTTCAGTATTATTTATTTACTTATTTATTATTATTATTATTATTTTGTATTTGCAAAATTTGTCTGTTTTTGCACTTTGGTTGCTCAGAAGTTTTTGTGTGAAGTATTTCATTGAATCTATTGTACGCCTTTGTTCTACTGTAAATGCCTGCGAGAAAATAAATCTTAAGTGGTAGTTGATGACATATAAGTACTTTGATTATAAATTTCCTTTTTATAACGTTTAATATTAAGATATCAGGAAATCAGTTTAAGCTATATTCCAGGTTTATACCAACACAGATAATGTAAAACTCGTCGCCCTGTGATGCTCTGTTAACCTCAAAAAGCCAACTTTGTTGGTCTCACACAATCTTCCCACATTTCACATTTCCAACAGGTTCTGTGCTGACATCACTAAAGCAAGTTTAGGTGAAGGTGATGTAGTCTAATCAATTCAAGTTGCTGCCCGCTTTGAAACTGTTATTCATCCGATATGTCTGCTGCCTCTTAGTCCTGTATCAAACTGCTAAAGCACCAGCCGCTGCCTGTCAATCGGCTGTGTTTGTCAGCGGATAAGTGGCCCCCACAAGTTTTGAATGGGCTTTAACCCTTTGACAGATAATGTGACTCACGGAACTCTAAACATGACTCCATTCTGTGTGACTACAAAGTAAAAAAAGCAATGAAACATGGAAAAGAATGATAATAAGAACCAAAAAGATGTTAAGAGAACACAACAGTCCGTAAGTGCATAAGGATTAGGAGTAGGAGTAGTCTGTTGGGCACTTCAGGTTTCCTCAGCCATTTCAGATCTATCATAATGTGCAAGTTTGAAATATTGGTAAATATATTAGGTTTTATAATATTTTAATATTTTAGATATTAAAAATAATTTAGAGGGGCGACACGGTGGCCTAGCGATTAGCATAACATTTTACAGTGCTAGCAATTGAGGTTCACTCCCTGTCGCTCTGTACATTTTCCCAGTGGCCGCGTGGGTTTCCTCCAAGTACTCCAGTTTCCTCCCACAGTCCAAAGATATGCAGGTTTATAAGATGTGGGCATGCTATGGTGCCAGCGGAAGCACGGTGACACTTTTTGTCTGCCCCAGCACACCCTCGGACTGTGTTAGTCGTTGATGCAGGATATTTGGTATGTCACCAATGACTTAAAGGTTTCTACATGTTTACTGTGGAGAACATTTTGACAGGTTGTGAACAACCAGGTATGGAGGGTCCAATGCACAAGATCGCAAAACACAGCAGAAAGTTATAAATCCGGCAGCTCCAGCACTGGCAGACACTCCCCATTACTGAGGACATTTTCAAGAGGTGGTGAAGGCAGTATCCATCATTAAGCATCCTCACTATCCGACACACGTCCTCTTCAAGGCAATGGAGCTTGAAGATCCATATTCAACCATTTTGGAACGGCTTCTTCCTCTCACCATCGGATTTCTAAATGGTCCAAGAGCACAGGAACACTACCTAACCATTCTTTTTTTTGTACTATTTATTTTTGTAATTTATAGTTTTTTATGTATTGGAACATAGAACATTCGGCCCACGATAGTACCAACCTTTTAATATTCTCTAACTTCAATCTAACCCTTTCCTCCTATATAGTCCTCCATTTTCCTACCATCCATGTGCCTATCTGAAATGTTTTCTTAAATGCCCTTAATGTATCTGCCTCTACCACCACCTCTTTTTGATCAAAATAGACTTTATTCGTAACAAAAAATATGTACAAGAATAAACTGTTCAATGCATTTTCATTCTTTACATTCATAATCAATGCATTCCATACTGTTCTGTTAAATTCACACACATTGGTAGCATGCTGTCACTCACGTGACACTCAAAATTCAAAGTAAATTTATCAAGTATATCTCACTAAATACAACCCTGAGATGTGTTTTCCTACAGGCATTCACAGTAAATAAAAGAAACACATAGATTCAAGGAAAGGCTACACCAAAGAAGACAGATAGATAACCAATGTGCAAAAGACAACAAACTGCAAATACAAAAGGAGAGAGAAAAAAGAAATAATAATAATAATAACAATAATAATAAATAAGCAATAAATATTGAGAACTTGAGATGAAGAATCCTTGAAACTTCGTCCATAGGGTGTGGGAACAGTTCAGTGATGTGGTGAGTGAATATTGATCCCCTCTGGTTCAAGAGCCTGATTGTTGAGGTAATCCTGAACTTGACAGTGTGACCATAAGACCATCAGACTTAGGAGCATTCAGCCCATCGAGTTCACTCCGCCATTTCATCATGGCTGATCCCAGATCCCATTCAACTTCGTACATCAGCCCTCTCACCATATACTTTGATGCCCTGACCAATTGGGAACCTGTCAACTTCTGCTTTGAATACATCCATGGACTTGGCCTCCATTGCAATCTGTGGCACAGCATTCCACAGATTCACCATACTTTGTCTAAAAAAATTCCTCCTTACTTCTGTTCCAAAAAGATTGCCCCTCAGTTTTGAGGCTATGCCCTCTAGTTCTGAATACCCCCACCAGAGGAAACATCATTTCCACATCCACCTATCTAGTCCTTTCAACATTCTGTAGGTTTCAACGAGATCCCCACACATTCTTCCAAATTCCACTGAGTACGGACCCAAAGCTGCCAAACGCTCCTCATGTGTTAACCCCTTCATTCCTGGAATAATCCTTGTGAACCTCCTTTGGACTCTCTCCAATGACAATACATCCTTTCTGAGATAAGGAACCCAAAGTATTTTTAATACAGTCCTCTACTGACTGTATTGACCTCAGGCTCCGGTACTTTCTTCCTGATGGCAGCAGTAAGAAGCTGGCATGGCCTGGATGGTGGGGGTCCTTTATTCCTGCTGCTGCCTGTATAGAGTTTGTACGTTCTCTCCATCACCATGTGGGTTTTCTTTGGGGGCTCTGGTTTCCTCCCACAGTTCAATAACATACCAGTTGGTAGGTTAAATGCTTATTGTAAATTGTCCTGTGATTAGGCTAACATTAAATCAGGGGGTGTGGGGATGTGGCCAAGTGGTTAGGACGTTGGGCTCACGATCTGAAGGTTGTGGGTTCGAGTCTCGGCCAAGGCAGCGTGTTGTGTCTTTGAGCAAGGTACTTAACCACACACTGCTCCAGTCCACCCAGCTGAAAATGGGTACCGGCAAATGCTGGGGGTTAACCTCGCAATAGACTGGCGTCCTATCCGGGGGTGGGCGGGGTGGGGGGCAGTCTCGTACTCTCAGTCGCTTCACACCACAGAAACCGGCATAAGCACCAGCCTGATATCCCACAAAGGCTCGGGACAGACTTTGACTTTGACTAAGTCAGGGGATTACTGGGTGGTGCAACTCAAAGGGCCTGAAGGGTCTATTCCACGGTGTATGTAAATAAATAAATATGATAGATGCTGCTTTCCTGCGACAATGCTCTGTGTAGATGTGCTCAATGGTGAGGAAGGCTTTACCTGTGATGCACTGGACTGTATCCACTACTTTTATAGGATTTTCCATTCAAGAGCACTGATGTTTCCATTCCAGGTCGTGATACAACCATTTAGTATACTCTCCACCGCATAGCTATAGAGGTCTGTCAAGGTTTTAGATGACATGCAGAATCTTTGCAAACTTCTAAGAAAATAGAGGCACTGCCATGCTTTCTTCGTAGTGGCACTTCGGTCCTGGATCCAGGAGAGATGATCACAGAGAAATTTTGTCAGCCGGGTTCAGATATGGCCCAAGTGCGGAGTGAGTGACATTGAAGCGGGTCGAGAGTTCTCAAAACTTTAATGTGAATAGTGTTAAAGGGAAAATAAAACAATAACTAAAACTCTCAAATGGGAAACGAAGCCTACACTGCGGCTGAAAAGAAAATCTACATAGTAAACAAATACCGCTGGTCTTCAGAGTCAGTTGGCTCGACAGTCCAATTTCTCAGGCAAGGCCGAATGCAACCAGGCAGAGAGGCATTGCTGTGCTCTGTCCAAGTCTCGTGACAAGCACTCTGACAACAAGTATGGAGTTAAATACTATCACAATTAAATTATAATTAGCTGACACGTGCATATTCACAAGTGCAATTGCCGAATCTGATGCGCTGCCGAATCCGTGGTTGTGACAGGGCCCCTCTCTCTAGGCGCAGCCCCTGAAGCGCCACAGGCCTGTGTCCGCTGGAAGTCCCGGATCAGCGACTGGTCCAAGATGTCCTTCGCCGGGATCCAAGTACGTTCTTCTGGGCCGTACCCTTCCCAGTCCACAAGGTACTGGACCTTACCACGTACCCGGTGAGATGCCAGGAGGCGCTGCACAGTATAGACAAGGGAACCATCAACCAGGTGGGGAGGAGAGGGAGGTGGGGTAAGTGGGGCCAGGGGAGAGGTAGTAACCAGCTTGAGCTGGGAAACATGGAATACTGGATGGATCTTCAGTGATGCTGGTAGACACAATCTATAGGACACCTTGTTGATAGCCTTTTCCACCTCAAATGGTCCCACGTAGCGTGATGCCAATTTCCGGCTCTCAACTTTCAGGGGAAGATCCCTTGATGCCAACCAGACCTCCCCTCCTGGCTTGCATGGCCTTACCTGTCGACGGAGCCGATCAGCCTGTCGGGAATGCTGTTTTTGGGCGTGCAGCAGAGAAGCCCTGGCTCGTCTCCAGGTGCGCTTGTAGTGCTGGATCAGCTGTTCAGCAGCAGGAACTCCTATGTCGATCCCCTGATCAGGGAAGAATGAGGGCTGGAATCCCTTCTGGCATTCGAAGGGAGACATACCGGTGGAGGATGACTGGAGGTTATTGTGGGCAATCTCTGCCCAAACCAATTGGGAACTCCAGAGTGTGGGGTTGGAAGAGGCAAGACAGCACAAGGTTGTCTCCAACTCCTGGTTCACTCTCTCAGTCTGGCCATTAGATTGGGGGTGGAAGCCAGACAAGAGGCTGGCCGTGGCTCCTAGAAGACAGCAGAAAGCTTTCCAAAAGCGGGAAGTGAACCGTGGTCCACAATCAGACACTATGTCTTGAGGAAAGCCATTGAGCCTGAACACATGTTGAACCATGAGTGTGGCAGTCTCACGAGCCGATGGAAGCCTGGGGAGGGCAATGAAGTGGGCAGCATTGGAAAATCGACCCACAAAGACCGAAGTGGTGGTGTTTCCATCAGATGGGGGCAGACCAGTGATGAAATCTACTGAGAGGTGAGACCAAGGGTGGTGGGGCACGGGCAGTGGACATAACAGACTCAAAGGTCGCTGGTGTGATGTCTTGTTCCGAGCGCAGGTGAGACAGGCAAAGTCATGGACATCCTGAGACATAGATGCCCACCAAAATTGTCTCTTTATAAACTCCTGAGTCCGTTGAATTCCCAGATGTCCAGCCAGACAGTTGGAGTGACCGCATTCCAACACTTTGGAACACACCGCAGCAGGGACAAACAGCCGGTTGAGTGGTCCTCCATCAGGGCCTGGATCTGATTGTTGGGTGGCCCTTGCCTCTGCCTCTATTCCCCAGATCATCGGAGCAGTGATACACGTGCGAGGAAGTATGGGCTCTGGATCGGCGTTGTCCTCAGATCCATCGAACTGCCGGGAGAGAGCATTGGCCTTTGCATTCTTGCTGCCAGCAAGATGCCAGCAAGGGAGGAGGGTAACGGTTCTACACAGTGATGTTGTTCAGGGGCGGATAGTCAATGCAGGGATGGAGCTTGCCATCTTTCTTGCTCACATAAAAGAAGCCCGCTCCTGCTGGCGAGGTTGATGGATGGATTAGCGCCAAGCTCAATGCCTCCTTCGTGTATTCCTCCATGGCCACAGTTTCAGGACGAGAGAGGGAAAAGAGCCAGGCCCGGGGATGACCAGTGCCAGGTAGGAGGTCTATGGCGCAGTCGTATGGCCAGTGTGGGGGCAGGGTGGTGGCCCTTCTTTTACTGAAAACCTCAAGGAGATCTGCATATTCAGCTGGAATCCCAGACAGGCCCACATCCTTAGGTGACACAGGAGGGGATTCATGGAACGGAGCATGAGCTGGACCCAGACAGGTAGATAGGCATGCCGGTCCCCAGTCCTGGCGTACCTTCAGAGACCAGTCAATCTGTGGGTTATGTCAGGATAACCAGGGGAGACCAAGTACCAGTGGCAGTTCAGGTGAATTAATCAGATAGAAAGATATTTCTTCATGATGGTTGCCTTCGAGCACCAGTTGAAGGGGTTGAGTGGAAAGGTGGATCTCGCCGGTTCCCAGAGGTCAACCGTTCAGCGCCTTGACATTGACCTTTTCTCTTAATTCCTGAGTTGGAACTCCCCATCTTTGAGCAAGAGAGATGTCCATAAAATTCCCAACTGCACCGGAGTCAATAAACGCCTTAAGTTCATGTATCTGAGACCTCCACGACAAGGAAGCTGTGAGCATTACAGAATTAGGGGAAGCTGACTGAAGAGAGAACCCACTCGTCAGGATTCCCCTCCCTGCTGACGGGTATTCTCTCTTACTGGATGCTTGGAACATGCCGCCCGGAAGTGTCCTGGATCACCACAGTAGAGGCAGGAACCTGTTCTCTGGCGCCGCTCTCATTCCTCCTGAGACAGGCGCATGCGCCCCACTCGCATAGGCTCCTCGGAGGGCTGGGTGCCGGTGGTGAGGGAGGGGGAGAGGGCGAGGAAAGACGGTGATCTGGCGGTGCGTAGGAAGTTTGAAACATTCTTTCCCTGCGCCACTCAGTCACCTGGTCGTCAACTCGAATAGCCAGATTAATCAGGTCATCCAAACCACCCTGCTCGTCCCAAACAGCGATCTCATGCCGGACCCCTGCATTCAGTCCATGCTGGAAGGCAGTGATGAGCGATCTCTCATTCCAACCCGTCTCCACTGCAAGGGTACGGAATTTGACTGCATAGGCTCTCACAGTTCCTCTGCCTTGGCGCAGGTCCAACAGTCGGTGGGCAGCCTCCTGACCCCATACTGGAAGAGCAAGGACCCTCCTTAACTCTGCCATGAAATGTTGGAATGACTGGGCTGCGGGGTATCCTTGCTCTCGTAAAGCAGTGAACAGGAGGTCCATCAAGAAGACTGACCATGTACGCCAGTTTTCGCGCATCATTACCAAAACGACCAGGCTGGGCTTGTAATGTCAGCTCGCATTAGGTAATACAATTCCTGCAACCACCGGGATCACCAGAATATCTGCCTGGAAGTGGAATACTTGGTTCTCGTATGGACTCGGGTGTCTGTGGGGGTCCAAATGTGGGAGTCAGCGCCGGTCCGGGTGCGGGAGTGGGAGCATTAGTAACAGAGGTCATCAGCGCAGCAGAAAAGGAAGACCTGTGAGATGCTGGGAGTGGGACTGAGGTGGCCAGAGGCTGCTGAATTGCGTTGGCAACAATGTTAATGGCTGTCAGCTGATGCTGTCTACTCACAGTAAGTCCGCTGTGAGTGCAGAAATTGCAGTCTGTGGTGAGCTGTTGAACAGTCGTGACGAGGGATGATACCTGTTCCTTCAAGTGAGACTGGGCTTGTCGGCACAAGATTATCTGCCTCATTGCCTCCATAGCTTCACTGAGAACAGATTCCATTGCTTGTTGCTTGTCTCCTACCTGACCAATGAATCTCACGGCCAAGGTCGGCTGCTCTCTCTCTGCTGGGTCCATCCTCGTGTGGTCGAAGCTTGCTGTCACCGGGCTCAGATATGGCCCAAGTGCGGAGTGAGAGACACTGAAATAGGTCGATAGTTCACAAAACTTTAATGCGAACAGTGTTAAAGGGAAAATGAAACAATAAACGCTAGGCCAAACAGGGCCATTAACTAAAGCTCTCAAACAGGAAACGAAGCCTACACTTCAGCTGAAAAGAACATCTAAATATTAAATGAATACCACTAGTCTTCGGAGTCAGTTGACTCAACAGTCCAATTTCTCAGGCAAGGCCAATGCAAACAGGCAGCGAAGCATTGCTGTGCTCTGCCCAAGTCTTGATAAGCACTACATCGACAAGTATGGAGTTAAATACTATCACGCTTAAATAATAATTAGCTGACATGTGCACATTCACGAGCACAATTGCCGTATCTACTACGCTGCCGAATCCGTGGTTGTGACATATTTAAAGTTGATGACCTTCTCCATTTCTGATCCCCCCGTGAAGAATGGCTCATGGACCTCCAGTTTCCTCTTGAAGACAACAATCATCTTCTTGGTCTTGTCGACATCAAGTGAGAGGTTGTTGTGGCAACATATCTCCCTCCTATATGCTGATTCCTCACCACCATTCATTTGGCCAATGACATTGGTGTCATCAGTAAACTTAAGGATGACATTGAAGCTGTGCTTAGCCTAGGTCATAAGTATAAAGCATGTAGAGCAGGGGGCTAAGCACACAACCTTGTGGTGTACCTGTGCTGACGGAGATTGTGGAGGAGATGCCAATCCAAAGTAACTGGGGTCTGTAAATAAGGAAATCGAGGATCCAGTTACACAAGGAGGTATTGAGGCCAAGGTCTGAAAGCTTATTGATTAATTCTGAGGGTATGATAGTATTGAATGTCAAGCTGTAGTCGATGAAAAGCATCTTCTCTGTCCTGTTGTTCCAGGGTTGGGTGAAGAGCCAATGAAATGGCATCTGCTGTGGATTTGCTTTGACTGTAGGCAAATTGGAGCAGGTTCAAGTCACTTCTCAGACAGGAGTTGAAGTGTTTCATCACCAACCTCTGGGGTGGTATACTGCCAGAATAATAATTAAGTGGCTTCCAACCCCACTACCACCCCAGGCAGGGCACTCCATGTTCCCAACACTGTGTAAAGAACAGACCTCTGACATCCCCCCTATACTTCCCTCCAATCACACTAAAATCATGCCCTCTTGTACTGCATTTTATTGCTGCTGAAAAACAACAAATTTCATGCCATATGTCAGGAATAATAAATATCTGAACCTGACTTTGAATTTCTTTTGCAAAGCTTGTGGTCATTTTCTGTATGATCTAATCCCTGAGTCACAAGTCTGAAAAACCTTTTCATAAATTGCGTACTATGAAATGTAGTTGCTGTCTCACATTCACCTGCCAGGAAATCTCCATGGACACGTATGCGAGGAGAATCTGGTTCATTCTACCAACTCCACATGAGGTAATTACAGCAGCACAGTCACCCTTTTACAGATTACTGCACACTACTGATTTTGCACCACCTTTATATAACATTGAATCGCATCACAGGGCTAGAAATGCAGTCTTGTGATCCTTTCACGTGTATCCATCTGCTAGACGTAAGCTAAGCAGTTACATAACGTAATGGGAAATCACTTGAGTCTCTGTTGTTATCAGTAAAATGACTCACTTCAGTTCAACACAAGGGCACTTGAATATAAATCTTTTCTCTATCATTTCACACTCCCACCTCCCTGCCTCCGCTACCTAGCCCTCCACCCTGAGAGTACACAACGCTTCCCTAGTTCTCTGAATGTTCAATCTATAAAATCATTTTGTTCTTTCGAAGAATATAATTAAATTCAGTTCATTTTACAGTTTTTTTTTATTGTGCAGGCAGCTACATTAATTGAAACAAAGATAGAATTCATAGTGTTGCATTTTGTACAACACAATTCTTCCTCTTAATATGCAGTTCATCATGTGCCCTGGCATGGAATATTAACAGGAATAAAGGGGCATGGCACATACGTTCATAATAGAACCACGAAGCACTGTGCTTATAAAAGCTAAGTACTTTGCTGCTAATGTTTCCGATGTTTAATGTTTCCTGCAAAGATGGCACTGGTGAGACACAGCAACGTTTTGTGGGCAGCAAACAAAACTACTAACTAATCCTCATAAAAGTTGCTGGTGAACGCAGCAGGCCAGGCAGCATCTCTAGGAAGAGGTGCTGCCTGGCCTGCTGCGTTCACCAGCAACTTTATGTGTGTTGCTTGAATTTCCAGCATCTGCAGAATTTCTGTCATTAACTAACTAATCCTACTTTTTCAGGACTATTATCACTGCAATGCACAGCCTGTAACTTCCCTGTGGGAGTTGTGCTTTTTAACTGTCTGTACAATCTACATCTTTGCGGTATCCTGAAGCACTCAGCAAAGTGGACTCAACAATGCAAGTACGGCCATAGTGGCCATTGCTAGAGTGGACTTGGGGCAAGAATGAAGCGGCTGAGCCCGGGCCCAAGACTGCAAAATGAGCTGATGTTTAGCCGATTTAAACACAGAGCCAGATTTAAAAGATCAAGGCATCGAGGGTGAGGAATAAAGTACAAATCATAGTTCAACTCAGTGCTCCCAGGGGCTTTACTCACCTCAGCGCTGAATTGGTTCACTAAACTGGTTCAGTGGCTGGGGCCTACAACCATCAGGCTCCTGCTGCGCTAAACTGGCTGTGGACCTAATTTCAGGGTCTCTGTGGTTCATGTTCTGTGCACGATTTGTTCTTTCTCCGCCGACACATTGTGTGTTTGGCTGTCTTTGTGTAGGGGTTTTCACTGTGTTCCATTGTGTTTCGTTTCGTGGCTGCCTACAAGAACACAAATCTCAAGGTTGTGTACAGTATACATACTTCGATAATAAATGTACTTTGAACTTTGAGATTCACTTAAAGGTATCCTGGTTAAACCAGAAATGTTGAATATAACAAAAGATTGAAGGAAAGTCAGTTATGCTGGTGCATTGCAGCCAGACTGCAGTTGTCCACATAACATCCCAGACAAATCTGAGGGTTCAGGGAATTCATTCTCACCCTTGAGGCAGGACGGATGAGACAGTCAATAAAGGCTAGGTGGAAATGAATAAAAACAGAAAATACTGGAAACACTTAGCAGGGCATGCAGCATCTGTGGAAAGATTTAGATTCAGATCAGATTAACTTTCTTATCACGTGCACATTGAAACATAACGTGAAATGTCTTGTCAGCATTAGCAATGAACACAACATAAGGGTATGCTGGGGTAGCCTGCAAATGTTGCCACACATTCCGGCACCAACACAACGTGCCCACAATGTTTGGCAGAAACAACACAAGAATCTACAACAACAAAACAACAGCGAAACAAGCCTCTTTCCCACCCTCACACTTGGACTCACAGTCAGGCTTCTAATCCCAGAACAGGAAACCTCTGGGCATCTGACTTTCAGTACATGGTCCCGGACTCGCAGACATTGGGCTTCCAACTTCCAGACATGCTGAACCATGTTCTTCAACCTTTGGGCCTCAACCACCAGTAGCCTTTCATCAGGACTAGAGTTCATCCAGTCCTGATGTGAAGGGTCTTGCCCCAAAGCATTGACTGTTTACTCTTTTCCATAGATGCTGCCTGGCCTGCTGAACTCCTCCACCATTTTATGTTTTATGTTCTATCATATTTAGTCTTCATTGGGGTGTATGGGGCGTCAGGGAGGGGCAGCACCTCTGGTGGGGGAACATGTTGCATCCTTTTCAAGGCGGTTAGTCCACCTTTGGTCCCCACCTGGCACTCAGCTCTCACCTGTGGCTCCTCATAGCTGTTTGCATGTGACAGTGGCCACACCCTGGGCAACGGCTTCGACAAGCCGGCTAAACCAGGTGAGGGTAGCCGACGGGTCTCAAACCCTCGGTGAGATAGGGAGATGTCTATCCCAGCATGTGAAGACTAGACTCCAGTGGATTGAGCGGACGAGACAAATGGAAGATCCAACAGTCAAGAAGGCAGTCTCTGCAAGCATCCTGGAACGTGTAGAGCACGACAAGACACAAAAGACATCCTGGTCATCCACTATGCCAAGTCCCATCTCCAGCCGTCTCGACTCTGTCTTGCCACTGGATCCAGATGGGAATTGGGAAGAGAGAGTGAGGCTGATGCTGCGCAACTCTCCCTCACTTAAATCCAAACCATGTGCTAGTCTCGACACCATCGATGGTGTTGAGGACTTCATCGATGATGACGATGGAAGAACATTTATTTGGTCTTCATTATGTGGGCAAGATAAAGGAAGAACTAACCTGAGTGTAGATGGAACCAAATGATGGGGTGAGGAGTGTAGTGGCAGATGGAACCAGATGGGGAAAAGGAGAGGGTGGAGAAGATGGAAAAGGTGAACAAAGAGATAAGAGACCTCAATAGACAGGGAGGAGGTGGGTTACCTGGAACTGGAAAATTCAATGTCCATACCATTGGATTCAAACTTCTAAGTAAATGTTATTATCAAAGTACATATAAGTCACCATATACAACTCTGCAATTCATTTTCATATAGGAATACTTAATAAACCTACAGAATATTAACTATAACAGAATCAATGAAAGACTACCGAACTAGGACATTCAACCAGAGAGCAGAAGACAACAAACCATGCCAATGCAAATAGAAGAAACAATAATATAAATGAATAAGTAATACATATCAGGAGCATGAGATGAAGAGTCCTTGAAAGCAAGTTCATTGGTTGTGAGAACATTTCAATGATGGGACAATGAAGATGGGTTATAAACATTGGAAGGCAATATCTTGTGTTCCAGTCTGGTAAATTATCAACTGCCACCTCTGACCCATCCCTCCCTTGTACTGCTATATATTGGCAATCTTTCATGCCTGAAGCAAGTTCTTGACCCAAAATGATGACATGCACTCTTTCTCTCCATAGTCATAGTCATAGTCATACTTTATTGATCCCAGGGGAAATTGTTTTTTGTTACAGTTGCACCATAAATAATAAATAGTAATAAAACCATAAATAGTTAAATAGTAATATGTAAATTATGCCAGGAAATAAGTCCAGGACCAGCCTATTGGCTCAGGGTGTCTGAAGCTGCTTGTCTATTTTCATCTCTATGCTGGATGATGTTGATATAGCAGGTCATGACACTGGCATTCAATGACCAGCTTGCTGGAAATGGAAGAGTCTGAATATCTAGAATGGTAAAGGCAAAAATACAAAAGCAAAGTTCTGCAGGTATGAAATGTTGAAACAAAAAACACATTTCCAAAATACTCACTAGGTCTGGGAGCATCCATGGAGACCGAAAAATACAGTTAAGATTTTCTGGTCAATAACCTTTCATGATAGTACTTCAGACCTTTATCTGCTTTATTATTTATTTACTTAGCGACACCATGCAGACTAGGCCCCTTCGCCCCTTTGAGCCATGCCACCCCAGCAACCCCACAACCTCAATTAACCCTAACCTAACTACAGGACAATTTACATTGACTAGTTATCCTACTTGGTACGACTTTGGACCGTGGGAGGAAACTCGAGCACCCGGGAAGAATGTACAGAGACTCTTTACAGAACAGCGCCAGAACTGAACTCCAAACTCCAGAAAGGTCCAAGCAGTAATAGAGCTGCACTAACGACTGCGCTACTGTAGCACCCATTATAGAATGATAGTTTTGCATGCGATGCCAATTAACAAGCTGATACTCATTGCCATGACACCTCCAAAAAATAACTACTTGAGTGTATGGTTGACAGACACATAAAGAACTTTTTCCAGCAAGGACTCAATACCTTCAGGGTAGGAAGGGAAAAATGTGGATTAATTTGGATGCAATATAATTAGCTGACATTGCCTTTGAAAGAATCTGCTTTCCACAGAGAGTAGAAAGATGAGATTTGAAAAAAAAAACAAATGTATCTTAATTCCCAAATATGTATCACCATTTGAAATGTTAGTATTCATTAGTGACACAAAAGACTGCAGATGCAAGGATCTGGAACAACAGTCAATCTACTCTGGGGTTTCAACCCGCAAGAGATGATGCTCGACCTATGAATTCCTCCAAGCAGGTTTGTTTGTTTGTTGTTTAGTATTAAATAGCATGTGCTTTGTTTTGATTATTTCCTACTCCAAATTTAGGATTCCACCAAACAATCCAGCATCCTCTTTGACTTTCTACCATCAGGCAGGTGACTAAAAACAACAGCGGTCAGTATGGAAAACAATTTCTTCCCTCAGGTCATTAGGCTTCTGAGCTCCCTGCCGCATTGTATTCTAAGTATCACTGGCTGATCTACTCTGTACCTTACAATATTAATGCACTTTAGTGTGTTACTTATGTGTGATTCATCTGTAGATTTTATCCTCATCTTCGATAGTTATCATGTGTAATGTGTGTTTTGTGTACTGTGCTTTACACCCTGATTTGGAGAAACATCTCATTTATATATATGCTATATGGTTATGTATATGGGTTATACATAGTCATAGTCATAGTCATACTTTATCAATCCCGGGGGAAATTGGTTTTCGTTACAGTTGCACCATAAATAATAAATAGTAATAAAACCATAAATAGTTAAATAGTAGTATGTAAGTTATGCCAGGAAATAAGTCCAGGACCAGCCTATTGGCTCAGGGTGTCTGACCCTCCGAGGAAGGAGCTGTAAAGTTTGATGGCCACAGGCAGGAATGACTTCTTATGACGCTCTGTGTTGCATCTCAGTGGAATGAGTCTCGGCTGAATGTACTCCTGTGCCCAACCAGTCCATTATGTAGTGGATGGGAGACATTGTCCAAGATGGCATGCAACTTGGACAGCATCCTCTTTTCAGACACCACCGCCAGAGAGTCCAGTTCCATCCCTACAACATGACTGGCCTTACGAATGAGTTTGTTGATTCTGTTAGTATCTGCCACCCTCAGCCTGCTGCCCCAGCACACAACAGCAAACATGATCGCACTGGCCACCACAGACTCGTAGAACATCCTCGGCATCGTCCGACAGATGTTAAAGGACCTCAGTCTCCTCAGGAAATAGAGCCGCCTCTGACCCTTCTTGTAGACAGCCTCAGTGTTCTTTGACCAGTCCAGTTTATTGTCAATTCGTATCCCCAGGTATTTGTAATCCTCCACCATGTCCACACTGACCCCCGGATGGAAACAGGGGTTTATATATGTATATAGTTAACTATATACATATATAACTATATATGTATATAGTTAAATGACAATAAACATGACTTGACTTGATTATTTGGAGAAACCTCTGCACTGTTAAGGCTGTGATCCTGAGTATATTCCACGTATACCACCCCCCAGCCCCAACCCTGCCAACATAAGAAATGATCGGCTAAGGCCCTGCTGGAAACTCAAGGTAAACACAAGCTTCCAATCAGCAAGTGAATAAAGGCTGATGTTGGTGTTTCTGTGACAGCAGTGCAATGTCCACTCTAGAAAGTATATATATGGATGAAATGCACCATACAAGTTAGAAATTTGTCAATGTGCAACTGGAGAGAAACTGATGTGAAATTAGAAATTAAAGAAGGAGTGTGATGTTCTGCCCTCAAGGAGATGTAAAAGTAAGTTAGGTAATCATCCTGCCTTGCTGGTTGGGGCTGAAGATTCAACTCTTTAAGCCTGTTCAAAATTATATAGGAGTTGACTATGGATTTCTGAGATTATCAGGTTCCTTATGAACCCCAGTGGCAATGTACTGATGGAAAAGTTTGAGGGAAACCTGAAGATCTTCTTACAGTTAGTAGTCAGAGCTTGTATGCGTCGATGGGGTGAAGGGTGAAGGGAAATTCAATTAGAGCATTCTAAAGGGAGCAGGATAGTCATGGAAAAGCAAAAGAAATTTCAGGGCTACACAGAGGAGCAAGGGAGGATGCCTAGCTGTATTGTTCTTAAGTACAACCAGTACAGAGCTGAATGGGTCAAAAGTCCTCATTCTGTTCTGTAACCATTCCATGATTCAGAGTCCGTTGTCTTGGCCAACTCTTGCCCAAATCTTGGAAAGTAAGAATGAGCTGCAGGCACACAGCCAAAGCTCAAAGTGAATTCATTATCACAGTATGTATATATCATCATATACTACTCATTTTCATTTTCTTGCGGACCTTCTCAGTAGAATAAATATTTGCTTTATTTTCACATGCACATTGAAGCATACAGTGAAATGTGTTGTTGGCATTAAAACCAAATTAGAGGGGGGGTGTGCTGAGAGTAGCCCGCAAGTGTCACAACACTCCTGGCACTAACATAGCATGCCTACAACTTACTAACACGAACCATAGGTACTTGGGAATGTGGGAGGGAACTGGAGCACCCGGAGGGAACACACGTGGGGAGAACAAACCAACTCCTTACAGAAAGTAGCACAAATCAAAACCCGATCTGTAATTGCTGGTGCTCTACAGCAATAAAACTAAATGGACAAATGGAGGTGAAGAATATCAGATCTTAAAATTCACTGAAGGATTGTGTGAGTAAATTGTGATATAGGCCGTGTTAATTTTATGTGGTCCTCAGAATTTTAAGTCTGTGCTCACCTTGTGAGTTGTTCCATACTGATACAAACTTCCATGAGTTTCAAATGCATTGAAACTCATTTTATATTAACAAAAAACCTATCCCATTGGCAGATAATCCCACGCCTAATAACAAGCCGCTTGATAAAAGCAGCTTACAGCTGAGTATTTTTAGCACAGCTAATTTTCTACTGGATCAGCTGCTCAGGCAGCAGCCATGAAGTGTACGCCAAAGATACTCACAATGAGGTAAGAGGAGTAGCCTGCAAGTGAAATAGGAACATCGCATCAGCCCACAAGGGACCAGCATATAATCTGGTCTGGTGATCTGTCTGCTAAATTTATCAGGAGTGACCTTACAATGTATCTCTGATGTTAATAGATCAGATTACAATTGGGCATCCTCAAAGGTTAGAGGTTATGTGTTCCTTGCTGGTCCTGAATCAGAATCTGCATTACTTTTAAATGAAGACTATAATAACTATCTTTTATAAAACAGTTATGCAAATTAGCAAACATCAAATTTCATAATTCTGCTGCATATTAACTGAGCAGCTAACCAGATTTAAATTGAATTTAAGTATTTAAGACAAGGTTGGATAGATTTTTGCATAGTAGGGGAGTTAAGGGTTATGGAGAAAAGGGAGGTCGGCGGAGGTGAGTCCATGGTCAGATCAGCCATGATCTTATTGAATAACGAACCAGGCTCGATGGGCCAAGTGGCCTACTGTTTCTTATGTTCTTATGTAAAAGATGTTTTTTTCTGGTTTTTACTATGTAATGCATAATTTAAGCTATTCTTGCTCTGGACATCTGTGACTGTCTAGAGATTGGAAAGTGGGTTTGGGAGAAGGGTTGTGGAGGGGAGCCACAAATCACCAACACACTGCATCAGAATGGTAAAATCAGATATTTCCGAGATAATAGATCTACGTTCTCATTCAGTTATAGCCGTGGAAATGCAGGTAATGAACAAAGAAACATGAGATTACAATGGATTGTATGGGGTAAAATACAAAGGGGGTCAAGAGCAGTGGCAGTGGTTAAATGTGAGATCAGGGAGAACAGTCTGCTTTTTTCTTTAGGACTTCGAATTCATGCCACTAAATTTAACTGAAAGATTTTTTAAAAGACCTCACGGAAGCCATGACGCAACAAACAAGAACAAGGTCAAATGCCCTATTAATCAACATATTTTTAAAAATCTCAGGAGTCCTGAGAAAGGGTCTCAGCCCGAAAAGTTGACTCTTTATTCCTTTACATGGATGCTACCTGACCTACTGAGATCCGCGAGCATTGTGTGTGTGTGTGTGTGTGTGTGTGTGTGTGTGTGTGTTTGTGTTGGTCTGGATTTCCAGCATCTGCAGAATCTGTAAGATGATGCTCACCAAGGACAGTTTTGGCTGGCAATGTCAAAATCAAAATTTGGATTTCTCAGTTTTTAATTTCCTCCCTTTCCAATTGACAGATCAGTCAAGGCAAATTTCTAGAGCGGTCTTCCTTGTTTCACAAAGGCATTTGAGAAGGCTTACTTGTGTTTATACCAAAGTTGTATTTACATTGTAACACTCTGGTATCATATCAATATGAAACCCTTAGCCACAAAGGTGACCTTCATTTAATCCAAGATTCAAACTAAAACACTGAACGTAAACAGCTTTGTGAAAAGCTTCAAGCCTGTCTAAATATTGTATCTGGAACAGAGCTGTATTTATTTGCAAGAAACAGTTTAAATTAGCGGCTGCCGCATCAAAAGCTTACAGTAAAAATGTGGCTTCTCTGAATAATTCTGCCAGGTATCGGAAAACAATTCATTTCATCCTTCCTTTAAATAGAATCAGGAAGTAACTAATTATATTGATGCTTCTTGACATCGTTAGACTTGAACCTATGAACAGAAGAGAAAAATAGAAGTGAGCTTCTATTGCATTGCCAATGAATCACTCTTTATTTAGAATAATATTGGAGAAGAATGTGAGCCCAACTACATTTTCCATGTGACTCAGCAGTACCATTTCTTAGCTGATTGTATGGGTTCGTCACTTCTCTGCTTTAACTTCAGTGATTTTTTTTAAAAATCCTCCACCCACCTGAACACCCACACACACTGCTGCTCTTTCATTCTCTGGAATATAAGGCAATAATAACTTCACAAAAGTATTCAACAATAAAGGAGATTGTCCTCCATTTGTGGCTACAGATGCCCTTAAGGTAGTTTGTTCTCAGGGTTTTAGAGAGAGGATCATGGAGATACAACATGGAAATAAGCCCTCAAAAATATAAACTCAAACTGCATAAGAAAAGAAGAGCTGCATAGACACAAGAGATTCTGCTGATGCTGGAAATCTTTGGCGACGCACACAAAATGCTGGAGGTACTCAGCAGGCAGCATGGATGGAGCGAAGTGAACAGTTGGCCCAAAACAACGACTGTTTATTTCCGTCCATAGATGCTGCCTGACCTGCTGAGTTCCTCCAGCATTTTGTGTGCATTGCTCAACAAGAGCCACATATTGGCCAGAATTACTCTGACATCAGGAGGCACAAGCGACTGCAGATGCTGGAATCTGGAGCAAAACACAAGGCGCCGGACGAACTCTGTGGGTCAAGCAGCATCCTTGGGGGGAATGGACAGTGGATGTTTTGAGTTGAGACCTTTCATCTAGAGCAGTTACCCTGAAATCAGCCTGTGATCGCACTTACTCCTTGTGACCATACAACCCCCAGTATCCCATCTAGCTCGCTGCAACAACCGTTATCAACGCAGGGTGAGTTTCAAGCAGTGACAAGGCTGCCAACACCAGAACTCAGGCCCTGCCCACGGACTACCTTGATGGATTTCTGAAGGGCACAGGAATGGAAGTCAAAAGCATGCCACCACCCACACTGCAGCAAACTGACCAAGAAACCACCAGCTGAAGAGGGGCTTAATCCTACTTACTGTTTGCCTCTGAACCATTTATTATTGTAGAACATAGAAGAGTACAGCACATAAACAGGCACTTTGGGTCCACAATACATGCCAAGAACAGTACCAAATTAAACTATACCTCTTCTGCCAGTACATGATCCATATACCTCATTCCCTGCAGATTCATGCTCTGTCTAATAGCCTGCTTCCACTATTTCTCCATAGCAGCCTGATTTCTCTCTGTGCAAATAAAAATCTAGGCCCACGTATCTCCCTTAAAATTTCTCCCTCTTACACTAAGCATGTGTCCTCCTCTTTAATGATGTGGCGTTGATTTTAATGAATGCATTTTTAACAGGTGCAATATGTGCGGATGATCCAAGACAGCTGGACATCCAGTTTTCGTTATTAGTTGCAAAGGTTATAAGGACTTAAAAAATAGGATAATATCTAGGTAAACAGTCAAGTGGTTTGCATTCTGTTTGAAAATGATCTTTTATAATCGTCATTTTAATCTGTGGGTCAACATACAACTTCTGAATACAGAGGAAGATGCAGGAAGGGGTAAGGACACTGGATCCCTGTTAAGCATTATAGCTTAGAAACTAGACCACACAGTACTGTTTATTTTCGTTTGAAACCACCAAAGTTTTATTTACCATGGATTAATATGCAATTACAACCATTGCAGTGTTACTCTGTGTCATTCTGGAAATTGGACTAAATGCTTCCTGCATGAGATACATTTACCATGTCAGATGCTCAATAAATTATATCATTCCCCACGCAAGAGCAGCATAGTGGACCAGCAGTTAGCCACACTGCAAAACAACTGCGGTGACTTGGGTACAATCTTGGTCCAGATGATATTCTATGTGAGGCTTCCATGCTCTTCTTATGATCATACAGATTTCCTCCAGATGCATATCAGTTTTCTCTCAGGTCCAAAGACATGCTCATAGAATTACCCACTAGCACAAGGCGTAGATAATGTAGGTGAGTGACAGAAGAATGAGGGGAGTTAGGAAGTCTATGAGGGAGAGAGAGAGTAGGTTAGACAAATAGTTGGGAGAATTGGATTGAGAGGAATGATTTGAGGGTTGGCTGAGAATTGATGGGAGGACAGATGTCCTGTTTCTTTGTTATAAGAAATTACTATATCTATGATAATCAAGCCATGCTATCCCAAGGGCAAGCATCATTACAACTTCCAGACAATGAGGCTCTTTGTAGCATGTGATATAACTGGGTAATATCGCAGGTTACAAAGAACCTCATTGCGACATTACCTTAGTGTGACAGGTTGACTGTTACACCAAGGTGCGTTGCAGAATCAGGTTTAATAGTTTAATATGTTATGAAATTTACATTCTTACCTTCCATTTTTCAGGCACCCACTAACAGGCAAGCACCATAAGACAGGAGTGTGAAAGAAATCGTAGTCGGGTGCTCCTTGCAGTTCTTGCGGTAGCGTTATAATAGCAGTACTGTCTGTGGACTACTAAAATGGCATGTAAATTTTGGGCTAGTATATATGGGCTGAGAATAGATGGAGTGACAAGAAACAGGGCAGGGCAATGATGGTCTTTTTTACTACATAGCAGGCAGTGGCCAAGGTTGTGCTTGTCACGGTCCGGTCCGTTGACTCCTCTTTTCAGTTAATTTCCTTTTCGTCGTGTTCCACTGGGCTCCTTGATTAGGGCACCTGATCCTCATTCGAACCGGCAACATAAAAACTCCAGCTTACATCTACTCACTGCTGGTTTGTCACCTCAGCAGTGCAACTATGCTTGTTTTGGGCCGCCAAGAATGAGTCGAGTCAAGAGCCTGTCGTCCGCAGTTCCTGGATCGAGTCAAGAGCCTGCCGTCCAGCTGAGTTTTTCTGGCTGTTTGCCACTTTACGTGCTACCCAGAGTCAAGATACTAATGAACTGTTATTGTTTGTTTATGTCGTCTTGTGTCTGGCTGAGTATTGCTGGCCGTTTGCCGCTGCTCCGAGCCGCAATATGTATTGTCTTTCGTTTGTTTTTGTCATCTTGTGTCCGGCTGAGTATTGCTGGCCATTTGCCGCTGCTCCGAGCCGCGATACGTATTGTCTGTCGTTGTTTGTTTTTGTCGTCTTGTGTCCAGCTGAGCATTGCTGGCCATTTGCTGCTGCTCCGAGCCGCAATACGATTTGTCTGTCGTATGGTGTTGTCTGTGTTCCAGTCAAGTCCAAATCCAGGCTTTGTGTTCCAGAAAAGTCCAAGTCCTGGCTCTGTGTTCCAGTCAAGTCCAAGCTGAGGCTTTGTGTTCCAGTCAAATCCAAGTCCTAGCTCCGAGTCCAAATCAACGTTCAAGTCTGCATAAGAATCCTAACCTGCTCTCCATGCCTGTGACCTGCACTCTGGGTCCACTCCCTATGCCCCTTTGCAACAGTGCTGCAGTGGCCTTCATGCCTCGGCTGTTCACTAGGATTTGAATGAGGGAACTAGAGATAGCAGAATGCTCGAGGGGGAACGTCAGCTGTGAGGAGGATGCAGAGAAACTCCAGAGTGACTCAGACTCCAGATTCATTGACTGCATGAGTGGACAAACATAAAGCAAGTGCAGTATAACATGGATAAAAGGCCCAAAGAAACAGAAATAGAGATTATCGTTTGACAGATTGGGAAAGGAGAGAATGCAGAAAGATTTGGGTACACTTTTACACCAATCACTGACAGCAAGCTTTTTGGAAAACAGATGTGGCTTTCAGGAGGAATTAGTCATAGTCATAGTCATAGTCATAGTCATACTTTATTGACTCCGGGGGAAATTGGATTTCGTTACAGTTGCGCCATAAATAATAAATAGTAATAAAACCATAAATAGTTAAATAGTAATATGTAAATTATGCCAGTAAATTATGAAATAAGTCCAAGACCAGCCTATTGGCTCAGGCTGTCTGACCCTCCAAGGGAGGAGTTGTAAACTTTGAAAGCCACAGGCAGGAATGACTTCTTATGACGCTCTGTGTTCCATCTCAGTGGAATGAGTCTGTGGCTGAATGTACTCCTGTGCCCACCCAGTACATTATGTAGTGGATGGGAGACATTGTCCAAGATGGCATGCAACTTAGACAGCATCCTCTTTTCAGACACCACCATGAGAGAGTCCAGTTCCATCCCCACAACATCACTGGCCTTACGAATGAGTTTGTTGATTCTGTTGGTGTCTGCTACCCTCAGCCTGCTGGCCCAGCACACAACAGCAAACATGATTGCACTGGCCAGCACAGACTCGTAGAACATCCTCAGCATCGTCCGACAGATGTTAAAGGACCTCAGTCTCCTCAGGAAATAGAGCCGCCTCTGACCCTTCTTGTAGACAGCCTCAGTGTTCTTTGACCAGTCCAGTTTATTGTCAATTCGTATCCCCAGGTATTTGTAATCCTCCACCATGTCCACACTGACCCCCTGGATGGAAACAGGGGTCACCAGTACCTTAGCTCTCCTCAGGTCTACCACCAGCTCCTTAGTCTTTTCATATTAAGCTGCAGATAATTCTGCTCACACCATGTGACAAAGTTTCCTACCGTAGCCCTGTACTCAGCCTCATCTCCCTTGCTGATGCATCCAACTATGACAGAGTCATCCGAAAATTTCTGAAGATGACAAGACTCTGTGCAGTAGTTGAAGTCCGAGGTGTAAATGGTGAAGAGAAAGGGAGACAAGACAGTCCCCTGTGGAGCCCCAGTACTGCTGATCACTCTGTCGGACACACAGTGTTGCAAGCACACGAATTGTAGTCTGCCATTCAGGTAATCAAGAATCCATGACACCAGGGAAGCATCCACCTGCATCGCTGTCAGCTTCTCCCCCAGCAGAGCAGGGCGGAGGGTGTTGAACGCACTGGAGAAGTGAAAAAAACATGACCCTCACAGTACTCGCTGGCTTGTCCAGGTGGACGTAGACATGGTTCAGCAGGTAGACGATAGCATTCTCAACTCCTAGTCGGGCTGGTAGGCAGACTGGAGGGGATCTAAGTGTGGCCTGACCATAGTCCGGAGCAGCTCCAGAACAAGTCTCTCCAGGGTTTTCATGATGAGGGAGGTCAATGCCACCGATCTGTAGTCATTGAGGCCGCTGGGACACGACGTCTTTGGCACAGGGATGAGGCAGGACGTCTTCCACAGTACAGGAACCCTCCAGAGCCTCAGGCTCAGGTTGAATACATGGCAAAGTACTCCACATAGCTGAGGGGCACAGGCTTTGAGCACCCTGCTACTGACATTATCCGATCCTGCAGCCTTGCTTGGGTTGAGACGTTTCAGCTGTCTTCTCACCTGTTCAGCTGTGAAGCCCACCGTTGTGGTTTCGTGTGGGGAAGGGGTATAGTCATGAGAGCAGGGTGGGGGACTGTGAGGAGGGGTAGGAGGGGAGAGTGGAATATGCGTTGGTTGGGGGCTGACAACAGATGGCTCATGTGGGGGATGGACAGGGGCCACAATGTCAAATCTGTTAAAGAACAGGTTAAGTTCATTGGCCCTGTCCACACTGCCTTCAGCTCCTCTGTTGCTACACCAATCACTGACAGCAAGCTTTCGGAAAACAAATGTGGCTTTCAGGAGGAAATAAGAACAGCAGTAAGACTGTTGTGATGCAGTGATGAAAAACTTTGGTGAGACCCCTTTTTGGTGTTTTTGCATGCAGTATTTGTCTCTTTCTCTAAGGGCAGTCTTGCCATGAAATGTAGGTATACTAGACTGATTTCTGGGATGGAAAGGTGGATGGCTCAGGAGAAATTGTGTTAATTGTGTTACTAGAGTTTAAGAGAATGAGCGGGGATCTCATCGGGGTGGCATGGTAGCGTAGTGGTTAGCGGAATCACTTTACATCAACAGTGATCACCATTTGGGGTTCGATTCCTGCCACTGTCTGGAATAAGTCTGTATCTTCTCGCATCTGTGACTGTGTGGGTTCCTAACGGGTACTCCAATTTTTTCCCAAACTCCAAAGGCATACATTTAGGGTTTGTGATTGTGGCCATGTTATGCTTGCGAGCTGCCCTCAGCACAATCCTCGCTGGTTAGATTTCCACAAAATGACACCTTTTGATGTATGCTTTGATGCACGTGTGACATCTTCAGTAAACTAATCTTCAGAAACCTATAGAATTGTCATGGGACTGAATGGATTGTACAATGAAGGCATTCTTGATGACTGGGGAGTGTAGAAACAGGATACTGAGTAAGCCATTTAGAACAAAAACAGAAATTCAGAAGGAATTCAGCTGGACAAACAGCATTTGTGTAAAGAGACATCAGTTAACACTTTGGGTCAATGGCCCTTCCTCAGAGCTGTGGGAAGAG
Source organism: Mobula hypostoma (assembly GCF_963921235.1). Classification (NCBI taxonomy): domain Eukaryota; kingdom Metazoa; phylum Chordata; class Chondrichthyes; order Myliobatiformes; family Myliobatidae; genus Mobula; species Mobula hypostoma. The sequence goes on from NC_086109.1 coordinate 29,440,450, forward strand.
TAGAAGGTTTACAGATTTCAAAGAGCCGAGGACAGGGGAGGGAAGGATCATATCGAAACATCATATAGAAATAGATTAAGATAGATCAGATGATAAGCAAAGCGTTTTAAAGAAATAGGGTGAGAAAGGTACATAAGCATGATAATGGCAAACAATGACAGAGCAATTTACCTGAAGTTGGAGAACGAACTGTGCATTCTGGAAGGTTGCAAAGTCTCCAGATGGAAGATAAAATGTTGCTCTTCTAGTTTATGTTGGGCGGGCCTCACAATGGCAGTGGAGGAAGTTACATTCGGACAGGTCGGAACAGGAGTGGGATTGAGGATCGAAGTGGTCAGGAGAGAACAGCCACGACTGCAAACAAGAAAAAAATCTGCAGATGCTGGAAATCCACACAACGCAAACAAAATGTAAGAGGAACTGAGCAGGTCAGGCAGTACCTATGGCAAAAAGTACAGTTGACATTTCGGGCCGAAACCCTTCGGCAGGATTGCCACAGCCACAACCATATTGAAATGTGGTGTGGGCCTGAACGAACAAGTGGCCTATACCTGCTCAGATGTTCTACATCTCTATGTCTCTAAATTTATTTATCTTTCCTCTCTCCCAATCTCCCGAATACATCAGGCTCCAAAATAACTCCCATTAAGTATTACCTCTGGAATCTGTGGAATTCATTGCTGTGGAGGCCAAGTCATTGGGTATATTTAAAGAAGAGGTTGATAGGTTCTTGATTAGTCAGAATGTTAAAGGTTACAGGGAGAAGGTAGGAGAAGGGAGTTGAGAGGGATAATAAATTAATTTATTTAGTTAAAGCACAGAACAGGCCCTTCTGGCCCTTAGAGCCATGTCACACAGCAATTCTCTGATTTAATCATAGCCTACTCACGAGACAATTTATAATGGCCAATTAAACTATCAACGGGTATGTCTTTGAACTGTTGGAGGAAACTGGAGTACACGGAGGAAACCCACACGGTCACGGGGAGAACGTATAAACTCCTTACAGCAGCTGCAGGAATTGAACCCGGGTCACTGCTACTGTAAAGCGTCGTGCTAACCACTAAGCCACCATACCGCCTCAAATCAGCCATGATGGAATGGCAAAACAGACACAATAGACTGTGTGGCCTAATTCTACTTCTATGTCTTAAGGTTTTATGGTCTTCTTACTAATGATGTGTCTGGGGTCAAAACAACATCTCTCCACAGCCTCACATCCAGGTTCTACCCACTTAATCATACCCCACTCACAACCTTCTGATTTCAGTGCCTACACGAGGAATTCTGCAGATGCTGGAAATTCAAGCAACACACATCAAAGTTGCTGGTGAACGCAGCAGGCCAGGCAGTATCTCTAGGAAGAGGTACAGTCGACGTTTCGGGTTCACTGATAAGACCATAAGACATAGGAGAAGACTTAGGCCATTTGGCCCATTGAGTCTGATCAGACATTCCATCGTGACTGATTTATTATCCCTTTCAACCACTGTCTTCTCCCCATAACCTTTGATGCCCTTGCTAAGCTCACTGATCACCCAGTAAAATGGAGATACAAGAGAGAGCAGACTTGGGAGTACAGAGCTATAAACAAAGATCAGTGCAACGTCTCGACTGGAAATACTGACTACCCCTTTGCCTCCTCAGATACAGCCTGACCACTAAGAATCTTCAGCAGTTTGCTTTTACATTCACTAATCACCCAATTGGCCAACACCCACTCTCCCAACCTCACTCTGCTCCACCAATTCCTTGATTTTCCCTAAGGCCTCCTATTCCATAGGCCTCCTGATAGTGATCCAGTCTCCATTCCCACTCCAAGCCTAATTGCCTGAATGCACCCCAACCTGCGGCTGCTCACTTGGTCACCAATTCACCCTGAGCTCAGACCTGGAACAACACACACAATATATACAAGGAAAGCAGCAGGTCCAACGGCAATGAAGGAGGGAATAAACAGTTGACATTTCGGGCTGAGACCCTTCATCAGGACTGGAAAGAAGGGGGCAGAAGCCAGAACAGCACACATAAAATGCTTGAGGAACTCAGCAACTCAGGCAGCAGCTATGGAAGGGAATAAGCAGTTGGTATTTCAGGCCAAGAACCTTTATTAGGACAGGAAAGGAAGGGGACGGAAGCCAGAATAATAAGATGGAGGGAGGAGAAGCAGTGCTAGCTGTCAGATCATAGTGAGACCAGGTGAACAAGGACGAGGAGGGGGTGAAGTAAGAAACCGGGCGGTGATAAGGGGAAGAGGAGGGATAGCTGGAAATGGGCTGAAGAAGAAGTAATTTAATAGAAGAATGCATTGGAGAATGGAAGAAAGGAGAAGTACTCAGAGGGGTGGACTGCATCTGTGGATATTTCAGGTTGAGACACTGCACCGGTCCTTGTTTATCGCTCCATATTCCATGTTTACAGTTTTTTGTCTCCTTTTTACTGGGTGATCAGTGAATAAACATGGTTTTGATTAAAGCAGTTTGGGGGCTGTGGATGGAATGTGTTAATCAGGCAGAATCTGTGGAAAGGGAAGCAGTGTTCATATTTAGATGTAAGATGCTTTGTTGGAACCTTTTCAGATTTTGGCATTTTTTGATTTTCACTCAGAATTATTAGCTTAGATCATGCAATTGATACCTGAGCTGGGTTTGAACCCTTAACCTTTTGACTGAGGTGACAGAGTACTATACTTAGTAGTTGCTGTAGAGATCTTTTGAATGAGAAATGAGCACCATGAGCCAAATGTCAATCTGAGGTATTTGTTAAATAGTTATCAGGGACTTTTCTTCCAGAAATCAGCTCTTTTAGTGTAGTGTGTTTGCATCATCTTGTTGCATGCAACATTCACTCAAAGATGCAATTTCTAAAAGAAACTGGCTTCTTTACATGACTCCGTTATTTTTAATATCCAACAATTTTCTGCAGCAAGGTTCACTTTCACTGCCTGACATTCAAGAAGTTTTTTTGAGTCTTTCCTTCCTCAGATCCTCTGGCTGTCCTGGATGATGTGTATTATTCTTTGCTTTGAAAATACAGAGCAGCTTCATAAAGTTTACTAGGTATATAAGTCAGAGCAGATGATAAATGCTGTAGTGTGGATGAAATCACTGGAGAGACAGAGTCACTGCTAGATACACAGCAGCTTCTTCATTTGACACAACAAGGTACAGCAGGCATCTTACGGATGGAGACACTTTCCGCAGAAAGGTCTGCTAGCTCAATGTGGGCTGGATATTTATATGCTAAACACAAAGGCAATCGCTACTTAAAAAGTTACAGACAATGTATTGACAATGCTTCCTTTTGATACTACAGACAAAATATCACACCATCCTTTCCTTCCGACGCCAACATGTCTGGATTGGTATCCACAGCCTTTAGGAATGTAAGTTAAGTCTACGATACATTTATCTGGCATTTCCCATGCTAACGTAGAAGACAATTAATACTTATAATGTATAGATAACACTGTCTTCGAAACTACAGCATCAGGTCAAACTACGGCACCAGAAGCATCTGGTATTCACACCTTTTTTAGGAAGTGCATCGTTGTGGACTCAATCCACAGTACTTTGTCAAATAGAAGTCTGGTGGCCAAACTCATTTAAGTGTAAACAAATCATCTACCCCCAAAAAACTCATTCTAACAATAAATACAGTTCATGAGGATTAAAGAGTAACATCAGCAGAATGTTCTTGTTTCTGAAATGCACCAGAAAATGTTCAAGAACAAGAAGATTCTGCAAAAAAAAGTAGAGAATAATGATCTTCATGGTAAACACAATTGTGCCTCCCTGGTGATAAGGACTTCAAAAATACAGACACACACTCTTTCCATTAATTAAAAAGATCAAGAAGGTCCAGGCCCTTAATGTTGTTCAATAGAAGACATGCTTCCATTCTTAATTCATCACATAGAAACTTTGGAATCGAAGAACACCAAAGCCATATTTTTATAATAGTTAAATCCAGGATTGGATCATTTAAATAGGTTTACTTTTCATTTCCTCAGAAGGTTTGTATTACATAACATTGCTATCTTTCTGCAGTTAATGTTAAAGTCACACTTGTGCTATAAAGATGGAACAATCAGCGTTGCAAGATTTTCTTAAATTTTTGACAATATTCAAAAATAAAATTAGTGTCTGAGCCATTTGGTCATGGTCTGAACAAGGTACAGTGTGTGATCTTGGCAAGCAGGAGACACTTAAGGGGATGGATTTCCAGCCTGGCTAAAATGTCACTTCATCAAATCTTGGCCCTGGTTATCAGCTCAAGCCTTCTGTCCACCTGTGCCCTCCTTTGATATGTTTATAGTCATTCTTTTTCAGGGAATGGGGAATAGTGTGGGGATAAACCTCCAAGGAGAAAGGTAGCATTGTACATCTCTTGAACTTTAAACTCACAGGAGATGTGTACTCCTCCTATTACTGTGTCAGTAAATGTCAGCTTGAGCTGCAATTCCTAAGAAAGTAATTATGAATGCAAGGCAGTAATGAATCATAGTTAATGTAGAGAGGGTTCTAAAGTTTCTTCTTATAGCTGTGCCATTATGATCAGAACACCTAAGCAGTAATAGGCTTCAATATCACATTTGTTTAATATGTTAAATGACTATAAACAAAATTTATTTATTTGTTGAGATACAGCACGGAATAGACCCTTCGAGCTGCACCACCGAGCAATCTCCCGATTTAATCCTAGCCTAATCATGGGACAATTTACAATAACCAATTAACCAACCAGCCATATGTCTTTGGACTGTGGGAGGAAACCGGAGCACCCAGAGGAAACCCATGTTGTCACAGGGAGAGTGTACAAACTCCTTATGCTGGTACTGTAAAGCATTGTGCTAACCACTACACTAAAATTATATTTAATCAAAATCACATCTCCTAAAACACAGCAGTTCTTTTTCCACCTTGTGGCCGACTTGACTTATGTATAATGAGAATCCCACCGAACTATCATTTTGATCTTGAAGTGAACATATAAAAGTCATGACGCGTCACTTACTTCACAACTGGTATCTTTGACTGTAAGTTGTATACCTGGAAGGACGCAAAGACACTGCACCAAAAGAGCTGAGTCTGGAAGAAAAGCTCCTGATAACTATTTAACAAATGCCTCAAATTGGACATTAGACACATGGTGCTCATTTCCTGTTCAAATTCCTTACAATTTCCATGAAGTGAATTACCAGCTCTACTTCTGCATTCACAATTCCCCCCAGTCATACCTCTGATGTTGATCCTCCGGTCTGAATTCCCCTTCCTCAGTATTTGGTGGTACTATTGAACCAGTGATTAGATCTTTCTAGTGTCATGGATACAACATATGCAAGTACATCTCATGTTTTCCACTTTCCCATCTGTTTATTTGTTTGAGAATGGATTTATTTTTCTTGTTTAGAAATACAGCACAGTAACATTACCGACCAGCCCAACGAGCCTGCATCACGCAATTGCACCTATGTGACCAATTAACCTACCAACTCGTACATCCTTGGGATGCAGAAGCACCGAGAAGGAACTCGTGCAGTCACGAGGAGAGCGTACAAATTCCTTACCGACAGCAGTACAATTGAACCTGGCAGCTCGTACTGTAATAGCGTTAATCACTATCCAAATGAACCCTTCTACAACTTGGGAAAGGACTGTCTGCGATATCTCACCAGTCAAATAGTCTGCTGATACCAGCCAAAGCCACCTGTGGAAAAAGGTTCTTTTGGATGAGATGCCTGAAGAAAAAAAATCACAAACATCTCCAGAAACTTAAAAATAGAGAGAATTAAAGTAGAAAGATTTCAAGTAACTGAGATTCACACATGTTATACAAATTCTGCTCAATTCTTAAATAATCAGATATTCGTATATTATCAGGTTCCTAATTCTGATATTCATTGTGATAAACCGTATCAGGAATCAACTCTTAAGCTGAGCTATGAACTGAGTCAAAGTGCCGAGATAGTGTGTAAAAAAAGTATATAAATAACATTCAGTCCTTTGAATAGTTGGCACGTAGGAAGGTATCAAAAGACGAGAAAAACTGGTCAGTAAAAAACTAATAATGCAAACTTGTCACAGGGGCGGGGGCATTGGGAGCAAGGGTGGACCCAAATGCAAGACATATCTTGTGAGGTTACTTAGATTTAGTTTATTGTTCGATACCAGGACAACAAGGCAGGAGCAGGAAATAGCGAGCTGGACAAGGACTCAGGACTACAACTAGGCTGGGACCAAGGGTCTGGGCTTGGACTCGGAATTGGCTCCCAGAACTAGAGGAGACATGAAGAGGCTAGGGTATGGACTCCGAGCCAGAGACTGGGCAAGGACCCAGTACCTGGGTCTTGCCTCGGGCTCGGACCCCAGAACCAGGGAAGGACATGACATGGGCTAGGGAGAGGAGGAACATGGGAACACAAACCCTCGGTCTCGGGGAGCAGGTACATGGAACAATGGACACATACACAGAACACAGAGTCAGGGACTCCTCCTTGGGTACAGGACATAGGGCCGGGACTCACACACAGAACAGAGAGCCGGGACCCCTCCTTAGGTACAGGACATAGGGCCGGGACTCATGACCCTCTGCGGGGCAAGAGCAAGACGGCCTGACTTACCACACAGAGGCGAGGACAAGTCAAGACAGAACATGACCCCCCGCGGGGCAACGGCAAGACGGCCTGATCTACCCCACAGAGGCGAGGACAAGACAAGACAAGACATGACTCCCCGCGGGGCAACAGCAAGACGGCCAGACTTACCCCCACGGAGGTGAGGACCAGACAAGACAAAACATGACCCCCCGCGGAGCAAAGGCAAGACAGCCTGACTTATCCCACGGAGGCAAGGGCAAGACAAGACATGACTCCCCACGGGGCAACGGCAAGATGGCCTGACTTACCCCACGGAGGTGAGGACAAGACAAGACAAGACCAACACGAATGAACACCAGACAGTACCTATCTAGCTCCGGTGATGGAACTAGACTGAAGTGCAGGCGGAGGCTGCAGACGAGGGCTAGAGGTGAGAGGGGCAGAGAAGGGATTCAGACAAGGGGGTAGGACAGGAATCACAGACCGCCAGGGCCAGGTCTTGACTCAGAACTGGGAAGCCACCAGGGCCAGGACTTGACTCGGTGCTAGAATGCTGCCAGGGCCAGGATGTGGTACTTGGAACCTCCGGGTAGTGGTGAGCTCTCGACTCGGCCTGGGAACAGTAGACAGCGGTTCTTGATTCCCTCCGGCGGGTTAACTGAAGGACCCACCTCGGTGAGGAAACTTTGCAGGCTCACTTTGGCGAGGTAACTGGACAGGGTTGCTCCGGTGAGGAAGGGCGAATTACCGCCACTCGCTTCAGCAGAGACTAGGCTTGCTCCAGCCAGATGACATTGGCACACCGTACCTTTGATGACTTTACAGACGCTCCCGCACCGAACGGCTGAAAGCCAGAGACTTTAAGCTATGGTTCAGCTGAGTGTTAATTACCTCTAATCACCAAAGTCGAGGGACACGGGAAAACAGGGAATCAAAGGTCCGGATCGTAACTTAAACAAGCTAAATTTAAAGGGACCCTGATCCGGACCATGACAAAACTTGTTCTGAGCTAGATTGTCCTCTCCTTTTCCATTCCTTCATGCAACTGGAAGCAGGAGTACTATGCCCAAAAAGGCCAACATCCTTGTCATTCTTGTCCTGAACAAAGGTCTCAGCTTGAAACACCAACTGTTTGTTCAGTTCCATGGATGCTGCCTGACCTGTTGAGTTCCTCCAGCATTTTCTATATATTCTTCTCAGTAGCTTCCTAGGATTTCACTAAGGAATAGACGACACAGACAAGTAGTAGTAACAGCTCAAAAATGTCTCCACCCCACACCCCCACTCCACCCTGACAATGTGATTGTCCATTTCATCTGCCCATCTAGGTCTTTTCCAGTCAAGCTGGAAACAAAACTATAATAATTTCTCCATTTATCAAGGGATGCATTTCTGGAAAGTATTTTGTTAATTGAAAATGTGTGCACAATGGATTTCAGGAATTTTGATACAGTGTCTTGCTATACATGGAGAGTCATGCACCATTTGTTAAAGTGAAAAAATTCTTTGTAAATCAGACACAAACCCCAAAGTGGCAATGGTATTATATTGAAATTTGATAAAGCAGATGTTCATAAACTGAAGAATTACCAGCCTGGAAACTGCACTGAGGAATTTCAGCAGGTATACCATGCAGAAAAGCATGGAGTACAACAACTCTCCCGATGGAACTAATAATCTGCTGAAGAAACTTAGCAAAATGAACAGCATCTTCGGAAGGAAAAGAATCGTGGATATTTTGGGTCAAAACCCTGCATCAGTCTCCAGCTTTCCTTATGGGTTGGTGGAAGTGGTATAATGTTGCTTAAGCAAACAAGGAAAATCCCAAGTCTGGGGGCTTCTTATCTATACTCCTTGGTTCAACTTGAGTAAATACTTGCCTAAGATTCATAAAAGAAAATTTTCACACTGACAGGATTTCTAATCACTACCCAAATGAACTATTCTGCAACTTGTGAATGGACTGTCTATAATACTTCACCAGTCTAACAGCCTACTGATACCAGCCAGAACTACCAATGGAGAAATTTTCTTTTGGATGAGGTCCCTGAAGAAGAAAAAAAATCACAAACATCTCCAGAAACTTAAAGATAGAGAGAACTAAAGTTCAAAAGAAGGAAATGGCAGAGTTGAAAAAAAAATGACACTTTCTTGTGCTGTCACCTCTAATAAGGTCTGCTACTATACTGGAAAATGGATTGAATTAAAGCAGTTCAGGCATTTTTACACCCGGTAGTACAAGGACAGAATATACACTTCCTGAGTGGACGGTGCAAAGTCACAGTGTTCATACGCTAGAGATGCCTGACGGTTGAGTCTGCCAACTTGAATTCTGATGAGTGCTGTCTGTTCTCCATAATACATGCACAGAAAACATAAGAGACTGAGGTCTATCGAAATGTGCTTGGGCAAGTAAAAATATTTCCCACTATTATTAGCAAGCATTCAAGCGTTTTGCTGTGAATCTAAACCAGTTGTGAAGTAGCTTTCTAAATCCTACAGTAAATAAATCATACAGCTAAAAAGGTAAGTCATTTTAATAGCAAGCATCTGCAGCCATAAGAATAATTGATGCTACAAAGTCCTAGAGAATATATAAACAATTTTCCACAACTTTAATGCCGCTTTTGGAGAGGGATTACTTAGAGTAAATGCAAAAGATGATGCTGCTCAGAGACTGCTGTTTGCATTGGCAAGAAAGAGGTAAATAAATAATCATTGCATTGCCATGTGACTGCAAAATAAGACATTAAACAAAATGATCCTTAATAACACAGTGACCTTCTTTAATAAGTTCCTACACTTTAGTACATACTTACAAGAGCCTTACAGTCTCTTTAACAAAAATATTTCCATTAATCCCTCCACCCCACTATAGGCCTCTTTCTACCATTCTCCAAGTGACATGCAGGAACCCTGCTTCCAGGCAAATGTCAATCTGTGCACAAGCCGAACACTACAAATTGCTCAAATGCAAACAAGCTGATATAAAATCCCTCTGATTTTTTAAAACTACAAGTCACCTCTCCCCTTCTCATCGTTCCAACAGTACCTTAGCCCCCGTCCTGAGCCTCAGCAGCCACAGGCTAAGAGCAGCTGGACGCAGGCAAAGCAAAGCCCAAGCAAACCACTTTGAGCCATCTTCCTCTGCACTGGCCTTCCAGTACTGAAAGTGGTACAGCAATGGCTCCCTTAACTACCATTGCGGCATTAAAATTTGAGGAACTCTTTAAATAGAGTACAGTAGATCTATATCTATAATCTCTGTCATGTCAAAAATTTGTCTTTTGGCCATTCCTGATTCAGGAATGTGTCACAGTACTTCACCAATTGAATATTTCTAGATGAAGTCATTATTGTAAGGAATGCAACTGCCAATGTTTGTATTTCACAATAGTGAAATGGAAATCCATCTGGTTACATCAACAGCACAATAATTTTCATCAACAGAAACTGAAAATGTTGAAGGCATTCAACAGGTCAGAATGGAAAAATACAAGGCAAATATATATTTCAGTTATCAAAGGATCTGGAAAAGATTCATGTGAATTTGGAATCTACAACTCCTTCAGAAACTTTGAAGAGAGCAAAATTGGAATTGCGAAGTTACTTTGTAAAAGTGGAGAAATCAATGTTTTTTGAGGAGATGGTAGTGATTGTTAGAATGAAGATGCCTTATTTTGATGTGAGAAAACTATTGGAATACTTAACCCTTTTGAACGTTGCTTAATGTGTGAAATTACCTACAAGAGTACACATAATAAAATGGTTATAGATGATAAAAACAGAAAGAATGGAAAACTGTTTCATCAAAGTATTCATAATGCTCACCTCATCAAAATTAAGTGGATGGAAATAAATTACCTCTTGAACAAAGTCTGATGATTCTTTATGAGACTGTGCTTTTAATTATTTACCTTAGACAAAATCAAAAGGAGTGAAGGACATGAATCTCCTTGCAGGGAATTGCAAGAAGTATGGTAGGGATTAAGCTGCAAGTACACAGCTGGCGTAATGGGAAATGCTCAAAGTGTTCGAAAAGCACATTACACTATATAGTTTCCTCTGCAGACATGTTAGCCTCAGTTGAGCAAATACATTTCAGTTTTGGCTCTGTGAACACATCTCCCAGCTGTGACAAGGAATCAGATGATTGTCAGCTATGCAACACAAGAGTTGAGTATATAACGTTTTGATTCTTTGTCCTTCAGGCATCATAAGGTGTCTTATGATCAGTTAAGTGTTTCCTTTCAATTAATTAGAGCGACTAAAAGAATGTTGATTCTTCGGGCGCCTGTATATATAAAACATTTCCATTCGCGATACATTCCTGATCAGGACGCAATGTGGCTGAGAAGGGTAAATTGTGACTTCCACTTTCCTGCCACTGCAAGATTTTCCTGTCACTGAAACTGAATACAAGCTGGTAGTGATTTGCCTAAAGTTGTCAAGCAACTGTTCTATAGGCCGAGATTGTAAATAGTTGGATAATGGCTTGCCCAATTAAACGTTTTGATCAGAGGCAGTTACAGAATCAGTTATTACTCATTTGCTCAGTAGTACCATCTGTTTGTTCTCAAACTGAGAGGCACGTGGTCAGTCTAAATTTAGGCCTTGGACTTTGCTTATATTATTTTAGCAAAATGATAATGAATGAAACACCTCCAAGTTAAGCAGCAACCCAAAGTAATAAAGGAGCAATGAGAAATACCACGTCATGAAAAGTTATAACTGTGAGTATTGTGGAGGCAGAATATAGTCCTACTTTTCCTGGCTTCAGCATAATGTTTTTGGTGTTGAAGGATTCTAAGTAGGGGAGGCGTACCAAACTAATCTTAGGATCTGGGGCATTCAGTAAGATATTTCTACAAAGTAACAAGAAAAGTATGACTGGGGCACTGAGATATTATTAATTTATTTGATGCTGCTACCAGCTTTGACCTGGATTCCTGAATTGTGACAACCTTCCCCGCCCACCCCATGCGCAACCCTACTGCCTCAGCTTCACCTTCCTGCATTGTAATATCATGTACAATGACTACAGATGATTGATCTCAGTTCAAATTAAGTCCAGACTAATAAAATGCATCAGCCAGCTGCAAGTATTTTTCTCCTTTTCCTTGCCAATTCTTTTTTTTCCCTTATCTCCCAAAGGCATTAGTATCTTCCCAGAGTTACGTTCCACATGCATTCAAGGTAACATAGCCAAATGGCCGTTAAGAAAAAGCCAGGGACAATTTTGTGCTGCAGATTGCCTGTAGGAATGAGACATAGACTCCATTTTGCAGAGGAATGCTTGCAACCATCTGGTAGAGAATTTTAAATGCAAGAAAGTCTACTGATGCTGGCAATCCAGAGCAGCAATATGATGGAGGATCTCAGTAGGTCAGGCAGCTTCTATGGAAATGAATACAGTCCACATTTCAGGCTGAGATCTCCATCTGGACTAGAAATGAACGGGGAAGATGCCAGAATATGAAGGGGAGGGGAGAAGAAGGAAGGACAAGCTAGAAGGTGATAGGTGAAGCCAGGTGAGAGGGGAGGGGGGACTGAAGTGTGCTGGGATGTAAAAACAGGAAAAGGAAAAGGGCTGGAGAAAACAGAAACTGATAGGAGAGGAGAGTGGACCATGGGAGAAAGGGAAAGAAGAGGGGCACGAGGGGGAGGTGATTGGTAGGTGGTGAGAAGAGTGGAGAAATTAAAAAGAAGGAGAAAGGGGAAGGGGAAAAAATATACTGGAAGTTGGAGGATTCATCCATCTGGCAGGAGGCTACCTAGATGGAATATGAGGTGTTGCTCCTCCAACTTGAGAGTGGCTTCATAGTGGCTGAAGAGACAGCCATGGACTGACATGTCAGAATGGGAATGGGGATAGAATTAAAATTATTAGCTTCCAGGAAACCCACTTTTGCAGATGGAGCAGAGATGTTCAATGAAGCAGATCTCTAATCTAATCTGGATCTCACCAATGTAGAGGAGGTCATATCAGGGGAACTGGATGCAGTAGACAACCACTAGAGATTCGCAGGTGAAGTGATGTCTCACCTGGAATGACTGTTTGAGTCCCTGAACTGAGTTGAGAGAGGAGGTGAATGGCAGGTGTAGCATTCCGTTGTTTGCAGGGATATGGGGAAATTAGTGGGGAGGGACGAATAGACAAAGGAATCTCGGACAGAATTATTCCTACAGAAAGCGAGGGTTGGGGGGAGGTAAAGATGTGTTTGGTGATAGGATCCCTTTGAAGATGGCGGAAGTTGTGAAGAATGATTTGTTTGATGTGAAGACTCATGACGTGGTAGGTGAGGACAAGAGGAACGCTACCCTGTTAAGCTACTGGAAAGATGGGGTGAGCACAGTTGTCCATGAACTGTGATGCAGAATCAGAATCAGTTTTAGTATCATCAGCATATGTCGCGAAATTTGATATCTTAGGGACAGCAGTTCAATGCGATACCTGATAAATATATACGAAAATAAAATAAATCAATTACAGTATATATATATATACAGTATACGTGTGTGTGTGTGTGTGTGTGTGTGTGTATTAAATTGTTATATTGAAAATGTGCAAAAAGAGAAATAATTAAAAAGTGAGATAGTGTTCATGGGTTCAACGTCCATTTAGAAATCAGATGGCAGATGGGAAGAAGGTGTTCCTGAATCACTGAGTGAGTCCCTTCAGGCTTCTGTATCTCCTTCCTGATGGTACTAATGAGAAGAGAGCATGCCCTGGATGCTGGGGTCCTTAATAATAGTCACTGCCTTTCTGAGACATCTCTCCTTGAAGATGTCCTTGGTACTTTGTAGGCTAGTACCCAAGATGGAGCCGACTAAATTTACAACCTTCTGCAGCTCCTTTCGGTCCTGTGCAGTAGCCTTCTCCCCCCGCCCCCCTTCCATATCAGACAGTGATACAGCCTGTCAGAATGCTGTCCATGGTACATCTATAGAAGTTCTTGAGTGTATTTGTTGGCATACTGAATTTCTTCAAACTCCTAATGAAGTACAGTTGTTGTCTCGCCTTCTTTATAGCTGCATCGATACATGTTGGTTAAGATCTCTGAGGACCAGGTTAGGTCCTCGGAGATCTTAACACCCAGGAACTTGAAACTGCTCACTCTCTCCATTTCTGATCCCTATCTGAGGATTGGTATGTGTTCCCTCATCTTGCCCTTCCTGAAGTCCACAATCAGCTCTTTCATCTTACTGAAGTTGAGTGCAATGTTATTGCTGCGACACCACTCCACTAGTTGATATATCTCGCTCCTGTACGCCCCTCATCTCCACCTGCGTGATGGAGGTCCTTGGTAATGGATACCACTGCTCCTTGAGGATGTCTTGGATATTACAGAGGCTAGTACCCATGATGGAGCTGACTGATTTTACAACACTCTGTAGCTTCTTTCAATGCTGTGCAGTAGCACCCCCCCCCCACCCTCCATATTGGACAGTGATGCAGCCTGTCAGAATGCTCACCATGGTACATCTGCGGGAGTTTTTTAGTGTTTTAGGTGACAAACCAAATCTCCTCAAACTCCAAATGTAATATAGCCTTTCTCATGCTTTCTTTATAGCTGCATTGATATGTTGGGACCAGGTTAGATCCCCAGAGACCTTGACACCCAGGAGCTTAAAATTGCTTACTCTCTTCACTTCTCATCCCTCTATGAGGATGATTCAAGTTCCCTCACTTTACTCTTCCTATGTCCACAATTAGCTCTTTGGTCTTCCTGACGTTGAATACAAGGTTGTTGCTGCGACACCTCTCAACTAGTTGGTTTATCTCACTCCTGTGCACCCTCTGGCCTCCATCTGAGATTACGTCAAAAACAGTTGTATCATCAGCAAATTTATAGTTGGCATTTGAGCTGTAACCTAGCCACACTCATGGAGATAGAGAGAGCAGAGCAGTGGTCTAAGCACATACCCCTGAGGTACGCCAGTGTCAATCCTCTGCGATGAGATGTTATTACCAATCCGCACAGAATGTTGTCCTCTTGTGAGGAAGTTGACGATCCAATTGAAGAGGGAGGTACAGTGGCCCAAATGAGATACGGATGAGGGTAGTATCAATGGTGGAGGAAAGGAAAGATAGAGAAATATTTCTGATACTTCATTCCTGGCTGGATTGGAATTAACAGTCCCAGAAAAGAAAAGCTCTGATCCAATGCATTATACATCCGAGTCCATGATACAACATAAGGTAACAGCTGCAATATTAGTTGATTCTGGACATGAGGGGAATTGAAATCTGATTTCTCATATCTATCTTCTTTTGCCATTTGACCCATTAATCTTTTGGCCTGCTTTTAGAGCATTCCCATCAGTCCTACGTCCCATTTATTTTCCTATAGCCTCGTCTCTCACTCTCATCACCTGCCCTCCACCACTCCTCCCAATTCTCTTGCCACTTACCAACACTACAGTAACCTACCAATAGGTTTCAAGAATGTGGAAGGAAACTGAAGATCCCAGGGAAAATCCACATACTAACACAGAGAATATGTGAACGTCTACTCAGGCAGTACCCAAGGTCGCAAAACAAAAGAGCTGATTGTGGATTACAGAAGGAATGGAGACAGGTATGGAGTTGAGAGGGTGAGTCGTCTCAAATTCCTAGTATACACATCACCGAAGATCTCACCTGGACTATACACACAGGCTGTGTGGCAAAAAAAGCACAACAGTGTCTCTTCCATCTCAGGCGACTGAAGAACTTAGGCATGAACCCCCAGATCCTCTAAACTTTCTACAGGGGCACCACTGAGAGCATCCTGACTGGTTGTATCTCTGCCTGGTTGTTGCAAGGACGTGGCTGGGGACAAACCCAAGTGCAGGACACAGATGCTGAGGCAGAGTCGTTAGGCGTAGCACCTCCGCGAACGAGGAGCCAATATCCAGGAGACGACGCGAAGCTTAGAACTAACTGTTCTCAGGAATAGGAAACGGTTTACTCTCACAAGAGTCGACCAACGAACTGGCGGCTTCTTGCTGTGGGCACAGGGTTTTTATCCTGCCATTTGATGGGAAGCAGGTGCGTGTAGTTAGTGATACCTGGGAATGATTACAATCTAAATGAGGTGATCGAGGCCCAAATCTTGAGGCAAATAGCAAGGTGGGGGATTGCCAGATGGGACCATGACACTGGTATGGGAAACACAGCGCCCTCGGTCGCTGGGCACTGCAGAGAGTTGTAGGGACAATCCAGTGCATCTATGGATGTGAACTTCCTCCATTGAGGACACTTGCAGCAGCAGGTTCAGAAGGAAGGCCTGTACGAGCATCGGGGACACCAGTCATTCCAATCATAAACTGGTTCAGCTGCTTCCGTCTGGCAAATGGTATCGCAGCATTAAAGTCAGGACCAACAGGCTACGGGACAGCTTCTTTCAACAAGCCATTATAAATTCATGTGTTAGTACATTGCGACAGAGTCATAACACAAAGATCTTAACTCCCTCTCATTGCGGGATGGATGTAACATTTAAATAAATTCAAAATAAACTAGGATTGCTAGACACACAAAATGCTGGAGGAAATCGGCAGGCCAGGCAGCATCTATGAAAAAGACTAAACAGTTGACATTTTGGGCCGAGATGCTTCATCAATGTCCTAATGAAGGTTCTTGGCCTGAAACATCGACTGTTTACTCTTTTCTATGGATACTGCCTGGCCTGCTGAGTTCCTCCAGCATTCTGTGTGTATTACTTTGATTTCCAGCATCTGCAGATTTTCTCTTGTCCAGGATAGTTAGAGGTGTGTGTCAAAACACTACTTGTTGCTGGAGACAGAGTTCCCCTCAGTCCTCACCTTTCACCTTATGAACCTTCACATCGAGCATATCATTGTTTGTCTTTTCAGCCAGCTTCAACAACATCCCACCACCAGCCACGTCTTTTTCCTTCCCTTAGCACCACTCCCTACATGATTTCCTGATTCAACCATCTCCCCCAGACCTCCTGCGCCTTCCCCTGCCCTCACAGGCGGTGTAACACATATACTTATATGCCCATAATAACATGCTACTTTGAGCAAAAAAGTACATCAGCCATTGGCACACATCTTAGTATCCAAAACAGGTTTCTGCCTCATTGTTTACTTAACTTGATACAATTTCCATGAAGAAATTGATGCATTTTGTATTTGACATACTGCAGTAATCACTAACTATTCCTGACAGTGGTCACCTTCCCTTCATTGTGCTTAAAATTCTGCTACAACTTCAACAATTTTGATGACTCTCCCTACAACAGCATCTGCATTCCAAATGATTCTCGATCACAGATAATGTAGACTCAGGCTAAATCTATCCAGTGTTAATACTCTTAAACTTAATTCTGTTGGCCAACTCATTTTTTTTTCAGGTCTGACTAATCTTAATAGAATTACTAAAGCTATTCCAAATACACAGATATAGTGAACAAAATCCACACAGAACTGTTGGTAGATGTGCCCATAATTAGGCAATTCCTGAATTAAACTTGCAGCACAGCACTTGGCTCAGCAAAGACGGGAGAATACATCATGGACTCGATTCACAAATATTCTGGTTTAATAACTAGCCAATGAGCCTGGATTGGAATCTCAACTGCTATCGGAGCTGCTTGGTCGGTGTAGCTGTGCTTTTCATTCTAGGCTGCTTCAATAGGCTGGAGGTCAATCTTCCATAAGAAGATTGGGCGAAGGAGCATAATGGAAGAAACAGCAGCGTTCCAAATCGGCAATTAGCCACTTTGGTGTAGCACAAAGCCTACTCCATTTGGCCGACAATGACTCCAAAATTTTACAGGCTCGAAAATGAATGCTGCACTTCTAAGGTGATATGTACGAGTACAAAATGGGAATTACTAAGTTTATATTGTATCTAATTGGATACAGCTACAAAATATAAGATGGTACACAGTGTGTGATGAAATGGTGCCTATTTTGGAGACCTAATTCATGCTTTAGAAGAGGAGCACCTTACATTCCATCTTGGTAGCCTCCAAGCTGATGGCATGAATATCGATTTCTCCTTCCGGTAACTATTTTCCCTCCCCTTCCCTCTTCATCTATTCCCCACTCTAGCCTTTTACCTCTTCTCTCCAGCCTGTCGCTTTGCACTGGGTTCCTTTCGGCTTTTCTTTCTCCTACAGTCCTCTCTTATCTCCTATCAGATTCCTTCCCCAGCCCTTTACTCTTCCCACCCACCCGGCTTCAGCTATCACCTTCCAGCTAGTCTCCTTCCCCCCTTTCCCACCTTTTAAATTCTGGTATCTTCCTCCTTTCTTTTCAGTGCCTAAAAAGGATCTCAGCCTGAAACGTCAACTGTTTATTCATTTCCATAGATAGTACCTGACCTGCTGAGTTCCTCCAGTATTCTGTGTGTGTTGATTTGAATTTCCAGCATCTGCAGACTTTCTTGTGTACTTAATTATCATGACCTCAGAATCCAGTCTGCTCTAAGTACGAGGGGTGATTGATAAGTTCATGGCCTAAGGTAGAAGGAGTCAATTTTAGAAAACCTAGCCCATTTATTTTTCCTACATTTACACACTTAGTACAGCGGTCATGGAGCATAGGATCCCTTCTTTGTAGAAGTCGGCGTTTTGGACCTCCAGAAAGTGGTCCACAGCAGGGGTGATTGAAAAGTTTGTGGCCTAAGGTAGAAGGAGATGAGTTATTAACTTCAAACTTTCTGCATTTTCACTCAAAGAGTTGAACTACATGTGCATGTAACAAGAGCTGTATAACTCATCTCCTACCTAAGGCCACAAACTTATCAATCACTCCTGCTGTGGACCACTTCGACAAAGGGATCCGTATGCTCCACGACCGCTGGACTAAGTGTGTACATGTAGGAGGGGACTATGTTGAAAAATAAATGTGCTAAGTTTTCTAAAATTAATTCCTTCTACCACAAACATATCAGTCACTCCTCGTATGTTGTTTATTACCTCAGCGCATAATAGCAAGGACCATTTATTTGAGAGACCTGTAGCAAATGAAGACAGTTTGCTCTGATCGAAATGTGACCTGGAAGCTACTGACGTGCTGAAGGAAGCCCTGAACACTGTCAGAGATGGAGGACATTTATTGCTGTCCTAAATGCCAGCGGTGTAATGGACAGGAGGAGGAAGTGTTATCTGCTTTCTCTTGAGAGGGAAGTGTTTCAGGAAGCCATTCCACAAATTTAAAAAGGTTTGTGGAAGTCATGTCAGAGTGTGGGCAAGAAAAGACAGCTCACTCGTCAGACACAGCATCGAAATCCATGCTTAATGAATGAGCAAAATAGTCCTATATTTCCAAGAGCCCTACAACCCATTCAGACAGGCAGTATCATAGTAAGAGGAGTTTACTAGGAAAGAAACATCAAGGACATGCAGAAAGTGCCACAAAATGGTGAATGATTGACAAATGCAGTGAAGATTATTGAAGGCAACTTTCATCTCTCAGCAGTCACACCATAAGCATAAACTGCTCCCTGCTATATATCCCATCTCCAATCTAAGAATAGCTTCTATCAATCACTCTTTGCATTTATGTACTCCATCAAACTCTCACATACTTGCCACTCTCTACCTCAATTCTACATGTCACAAACTGTGCACACACTGGCTATTAAAACATGGAAAGCATATCAATGTAGAAAACTCACTGACTAACTTCCCTCTCCCTTTCAGCAACAAATGAAGATGTCCCTATTGAGCCCAAGGCTACATAAGTATTGAAAATGATAGTATTTTCATTCATCCCACTAGCTCATTCTATTTTATCTTGTGAGTTACAAGCTGCAATTGATGATCCCATCACATCGCTCAACTCCTACCAAATCAGGAGACGTTGAGCGAAAAAGGTCTGGCACCCACATCCTTCTACTTGGATATTTGCTCTTCACGCTCTCTGGAAGGTAACTTGGAGACAGGATTTACATGAGGTAAGTCACCAGGCATATCAAGCCCACAGTCGAGAATAGCAAGAATAATGCCAATTCTGATCCACAGATGAGAACTGTGGTGAGACAGCCAAGAGATACAATTTGATTGACATGCACCACATGATGCTTGCAGTACTGGAGGCCTGTTGGAAAGATTGCCCCCACATAAATGGGAGTCCAGTGCTAATTTTAAACACACCTAGGGCTATTGGGCCCGGAACATATACTGTTAGGATGGAAGATTTACTAATATTTGATCCTGATTGAGTTGTCATTTATTTAATTGTCACCTCTATTTTCTTTTAGTTTATCCAATTATCCTTATCAATTTAAAATTAGCAAAAAATAAACACCTGATAAAGCTCAATTCACCGTCATGACACCAGATTAGCACCAATTTGACACAGCTTTGTCCAGGAAAACGTGGATCTCATTACCATACAATTGCACAATGCAAACATTGTCTAGATGAAGTGTGACACAGAAGCTGATTATGGTAATGTGAAATGTTTGTTGGATTGAAGTAAAATGGGCAGTAAATGCACGCAAAAGTTAGCAATACATACAAACTATACAAACTATTGGAGGGAATCAGGGCTTGCTGGTCTGCGCAGCTTCAAGGACCGGAAGGGCCTATTCTGCACTGTATCTCAATAAATAAATTAATTAATTAATAACGCAGCAGGTCAGGCAGCATCTCTTGAAGTTAGTAAGCAGTCAACATTTCAGGCCAGGACACTTCATCAGGAATGGGTTTTTCCAGTCAAATCAAGTCAAGTCAAGTCGCTTCTTATTGTCATTTTGACCATAAACTGCTGATACAGTACGTATTAAAAATGAAACAATGATCCCCCAGGACCACGGTGCTACATGAAACAACACAAAACTACTCTAGACTAAGTGAGACAGCACAAGGCTACACTAGACTATGTAAAACAACACAAAACAACATGGTATTATCATGGTATTCAGTTCAATCATACCCTCAGTTCTAATCAATAAGCTCCAAAACCTTCGTCTTTTTACTTGTCTGCAACTGGATCCTTGATTTCCTCAACAGGAAACCATGGTCAGTGCAAATCGAAAATAACATCCCCTCTTCCCTGACAATCAACATTGGTGCACCTTAGGGATGCATGTTTTGCCCACTGATCTACTCTCTCCACACCCACGACGGTGTGGCTAGGCACAGCTCAAACACCATCTATAAATTTGCCGATGATGAAGTTATTGTTGGCAGAATTTCAGACGGTGACAAGCAGGCGTACAGGACTTAGATAAAGCAGCTGGCTGATTGGTGTTGGAACAACAATGTTGCACTCAACATCAGTAATACCAAGGAAATGACTGTGGACTTCGGAAAGGGGAAGTCCATAAGACCATAAGACAAAGGAGCAGAAGTCGGCCATTCGGCCCATCGAGTCTGCTCTGCCATTTTATCATGAGCTGATCCATTCTCCCATTTAGTCCCACTCCCCCGCCCTCTCACCATAACCTTTGATGCCCAGGCTGCTCAGATACCTATCAATCTCTGCCTTAAATACACCCAATGACTTGGCCTCCACTGCCACCCGTGGTAACAAATTCCATAGATTCACCACCCTCTGGCTAACAAAATTTCTTCTCATCTCTGTTCTGAATGGGCACTCTTCAATCCTGAAGTCATGCACTCTCGTACTAGACTCCCCCATCATGGGAAACAACTTTGCCACATCCACTCTGTCCATGCCTTTCAACATTCAAAATGTTTCTATGAGGCCTCCGCTCATTCTTCTAAACTCCAAGGAATACAGTCCAAGAGCGGACAAACATTCCTCATATGTTAACCCTCTCATTCCCGGAATCATTCTAGTGAATCTTCTCTGTATCCTCTCCAATGTCAGCACATCCTTTCTTAAATAAGGAGACCAAAACTGCCCACTGTACTCCAAGTGAGGTCTCACCAGTGCCTTATAGAGCCTCAACATCACATCCCTGCTCCTATACTCTATTCCTCTAGAAATGAATGCCAAGATTGCATTTGCCTTCTTCACCACCGACTCAACCTGGAGGTTAACCTTAAGGGTATCCTGTACGAGGACTCCCAAGTCCCGTTGCATCTCAGAACTTTGAATTCTCTCCTCATTTAAATAATAGTTTGCCTGTTTATTTCTTCTGCCAAAGTGCAAAACCATACACTTACCGACATTCTATTTCATTTGCCACTTCTTTGCCCATTCTTCCAATCTATCCAAGTCTCTCTGCAGACTCTCTGTTTCTTGCTCATTATCTTAGATTTATTTCTGTTTTCCCCTTCCTCCGCTCTATCATTCCGGTTCCCATCCCTCTGCCAAATTAGTTTAAACCCTCCCTAACAGCTCTATTGCCTTCCTTCAGAATTCGCTCCCACGCCGCTCTGCTTATCAAAGGAATACACACCGGTCCTCATCGAGGAATCAGAAGTGGAAAGGGTCAAGTTCCTGGGTGTCAACAACTCTGAAGATCTATCCTTGGGCTGACATATTGATGCAATTACAAAGATGGCACAATAGTTGGTATATTTCAGTAGGTGTTTGAGGAGGCTTGGTATGTTATAGAACATAGGGCATAGAAATTTACAGCACATTACAGGCCTCTTGGTCCACAACGTTGTACCAACCATGTAACCTACTCTAGAGACTGCCTAGAATTTCTCTAGCGCATAGCCCTCTATTTTTTTGAGCTCCATGTACCTACCTAAGAGGCTATTAAAAGACCCTGTTGTATCTGCTTCAACGACTGCTGCAGGCAGTGCATTCCACGCACCCACCACCCTCTGTGTGAAAAACTTACCTCTGACATCCCCTCGGTACTGATATCCAAGCACCTTAAAACTATGCCCCCTCATGTTAGTCATTTCAGCCCTGAGATAAAGCCTCTGACTATCCACACAATCAATGCCTCTCATCATCTTATACACTTCTATCAGGTCACCTCTCATCCTCCGTCACTCCAAGGAGAAAATGCCAAGTACCCGCAACATATTTTCATAAGGTACGCCCTCCATTCCAGGCAACATCCTTGTAAATCTCCTCTGCACTCTCTCTAAACACATCTTTCCTGTAGTGAGGTGACCAGAACTGAACACAGTACTCCAAGTGGAGTCTGACCAAGGTCTTATGTGGCTGTAACATTACCTTGCAGCTCTTGAACTCAATGATGAATGCCAACACATCATACACCTTCTTAACAACACTGTCAACCTGTACAGCAGCTTTGAGTGTCCTATCAACATGGACCCTAAGATTTCTCAAATCTTCCACATTGCCAAGAGTCTTACATTTATATTATATTCTGTCTTCAAATTAGACCTACCAAAATAAACCACTTCACATTTATCTGGGTTGAAATCCATCTGCCACTTCTCAACCAGTTCTGCATCCTATTGATATCCCACTGTAACCTCTGACAACCCTCCAGACTATCCACAACACCCCCAACCTTTGTGTCGTCAGCAAACTTACTAATGCACCCTTCTACTTCTTCATCTAGGTTATCTGTAAACATCACAAAGAGGAGGGGTCCCAGAACCGATCCCTGCAGAGTGTCACCAAAGATGTTCACAGATTTCTGAAGATTTACTGTGGAGAGTATTCTGACTGGTTGGATCTCCATCAGGAGCAGAGGGGCCATTACACAGGATCAGAATAACCTGCAGAAAGATGTAAACTTGGCTAGCTTCATCATGGGCGCTAGCCTCCCCAGCATTGAGGTTACCTTCAAAAGTCGATGTCTCAAAAAGGCAACATCCATCATCATGGACCCCCATCGCCAAGGACTTGCTCTCTTCTGATTGCTACCATTAAGGAGTAGGTAACAGGAACCTGAAGACACACATTCAGTGTTTCAGGAATAGCTTCTTTGCCTCCTCCATTGGTTTTCTGAATGGACAATTAACCCATAAGCACTACCCCTTTATTTATTTTTCTCACCCTTTTTCTCCCTCCTTCTTATTTAATTTATTTATATATATATTTCTTATTATCATTTATAGTTATTTTTGCTATGTATTGCAATATACTGCTGCTGCAAAGGAACAAATTTCACAGTATATTCTAGTGATATTAAATCTTACTCTGATTCTGGTTGTAGATAATATATATATGTGAGAGATTAAATGAAAGTTGTCCACCTAGATGGTGTAGCTCATATACACTGTGGATCTGAAAGCTGCAGAGAGCAGTGGACTTTGTCCAATACATCACTCTCTGCTACTGGTGATATCTACAGGAAGCACTGCCTCAAGAATGCACCATCTATCAAAGTTCCCCATCAGTTTGGATGTGCCATCCTTTCACAGCCAAAATCAGTCAAGAGGTACGGAAGCCTGAAGTTCCACAGCACCAGGTTCGAGAACAGCTACTTTTCTTCAACCATTCAGTTCTTGAACTAGCAGGCAAAACCCTAGCAATTCCAGTTTAGCAATTCCATGATGGCTTGGCACTAAAATCCTCCAAGAGAACGACAACCTCCATGGTTTGGAGGCCTGCATATCTTAATGACCCAGAGAGCCATGCCAGCAAGAGTCAGAGCTTTATACTTTGGCTCTTGGTAGGGTCACCCATGCCAAGCAGGTCAAAGGGTAGAGGCCGGACTAAGAGTGGTCTACCAATCCTCCAGGTTCGGGGGCTCATCACAGGACTAATAATCCTGTCTGGTGAAACAAAATTGTAGTGGAAACAGCAATGAATGTAATGATTCCTAAGTCTGAACTCAGGACTTGCGTGACTAACAGCAGTGAAAACTAAGAAGCTACTGACATGAAGAAGGAAGCCAAGAACATTGCCAGAAATGGAGTGCCTAAACACCAGTGGCATAACGGGAAGTAAGTAAGTTTGCACCAAAATAGACTTTGAATTTTTTTCTTCTATTGGTCATTTTGTTTGTTTATTTATTTATTTGATGATATAATGTGGAGTAGGCCCTTCCGGTCCTTCGAGTCTTGCTGCCTCAGAAACCATTGAGAAACCTGATCAGCATGAACCTAACCACAGGACAATTTACAATGAACAACTAAACTACCCGGTAAGTCTGTGATCTCTCTCTCGGAAGCCGATATCAGGCTTTCTTTCAGGAGAGTGAACCCTTGCAAGGCAGCAGGCCCCGATGGAATACTTGGTAAGGGTCTGAAAACTTGTGCCAACCAACTAACAGGGGGGGGAAGTAAAGGACATTTTCAACATCTCACTGCTACAGTCAGAAGTTCCTACCTACTTCAAAAGGGCAACGATTATACCAGTGCCCAAGAAGAGTAGTGTGAGCTGCCTTAATGACTATTGTCCGGTAGCATGCATATATTCGGTGATTAAGTGTTTTGAGCGGTTGGTCATGACTAGAATCTATTCCTGTCTTAGGAAAGACCTGGAACCACTGTAATTTGCCTTTTGCCACAAAAGGTCTACAGAAGATACAATTTCAATAGCTCTTCACACAGCTCTTGATCACTTGGACAGTATAAACACCTATGTCAGGATGCTGTTCATCAACTATAGCTCAGCATTTAACACCATCATTCCCACAGTCCTGATTGATAAGGTACAGAATCTGGGCCTCTGTACCTCCTTCTGCAATTGGATTCTTGACTTCCTAAGCAGAAGACCACAATCTGTACAGAATGATAATAATATCTCCTCCTCACTGATGATCAACACTGGTGCACCTCAGGAATGTTTGCTCTACTCTTTCTATACCCATGACTATGTGGCTAGGTATAGCTCAAATGCCATCTATAAACTTACTGCTGGTAGACTCTCTGGTGGGAAGGCGTACAGGAGTGAGATACACCAACTAGTGGAGTGGTGTCACAGCAGCAACCTTGCACTCAGAGTCAGAAAGACCAAAAAGCTGATTGTGGACTACAGGAAGGGTAAGATGAGGGAACACAAACCATTCCTCGTAGAAGGATCAGAAGTAGAGAGAGTGAGCAATTTCAAGTTCCTGGGTATCCAGATCTCAGAGGATCTAACCTGGTCCCAACATATCGACGTAGCTATAAAGAAGGCAAGACAGTGAGTATACATCATTTGAAGTTTGAGGAGATTTGGTTTGTCACCAAAAACACTCAAAAACTTGTACAGATGTTCCATGCAGAGCATTCTGACTGACTACATGGCTACATCACCGTCTGATATGGGGTGGTGGTGCTATTGGACAGGATCAAAAGCTGTCAAATTAGTCAGCTCCATCATGGGTACTAGCTCCCGTAGAATCCGAGACATCTTTAAGGAGTGGTGCCTCAGAAAGGCAGCATCCACTATTAAGAGCCCCCACCACCCCAGACATGCCCTCTTCGCATTGTTGCTGTCTGGAAGGAGGTCCCGAAGCCTAAAGGCGCACACTCAGCGATTCAGGAAGAGCTTCTTCCCCTCTGCCATTGGATTCCTGTGGACATTGAACCATGAACACTACCCCAGTTTTTTAAATATTATTTCTGTTTTTGCACTATTGTTTAATGTAACTATTTAATATACGTATATATACTTACCGTAATTGGTTTACTTATTTCCTCTTTTTTGATATTAGCATGTATTGCAATGTACTGCTGCTGCTATGTTAATAAATTTCACGACATATGCTGGTGATATGAAACCTGATTCTGATTCTGAAGTCTGTGGACCGTGGGAGGAAACTGGAGCACCTGGGGAAAACCCACACATTCCACAGGGACAACATACAGACTCCTTACAGATGGTGTCAGACTCCAAACTCCAGAACTCCCTGAGCTGTATAGCATCAAGCTACCTCTAAGCTACCACGGCATTTTCTTGTAAAAAAACATGGTATAATTAAGTTAGATTTGTGCTTTCAATCTGACTGCTCTGGGAGTTCTTCTTTGAGTCATTTTTATTAGTGATATTTGTAATGCCCCCTAAAGTGGAGGTAGCTTTAACATCTCGTTTGATCTTATTTGTTATTTTTGTCTTATCTCTGCTGACCCAAACCAGAGATTCACTGCAAGAGCTGCTTTCAGTTCCTGTTCAGTAGTACCACTGTAGCCCTCATCCATTATACCTTTAATAAACCAAAGGTACAGGAGTTGGTACAAAGGTACATGCATGCCATAAGTTACCAGATATGAATTAGACAACCATTAGCCACTGTGGATGCCACACTGAGCAACACACACAAAATGCTGGAGGAACTTTAGGAGATCAGGCAGCATCTATGGAGGGAAATAAACGGTTCTCTTTCTGGGCCTTGAAACTTTATCAGGACTTGCTGAGTTCCTCCAGCATTTTGTGTGTGTTGCTCAAGATTTCCAACATCTACAGAATCTCTTGTGTCTGTGGATCCCACATTTTCTTCTGTTATTGTATTTGACTATTATCGAATTAATTTAGCTTCGAGAAATCTTGTGGTTTATGTATTCTCATCTAGGTCTTGAAATATTACAGAATGCAGCTAAATAAATGTTTTGATGTATAATTATATATTATTTAAATTTACTTCCAATTAAGGAATTCACTTCCATGCATGAAGATTTATTATTATTTATAAGTAAAATTCTATATGTAAATACTCCTGAATATATCACCCTGCTGCTCTAATTTCTCAGCAGTCATTTTTAACTATTATTACTCATTCAAGTTATTAACATGGATCATTACCAACTAACCTTATTCTGAGAAATGTTCTACAGTTATTGTGGTCCTGATATGACAGTATTGCTCTTGCAGTGAGCCATGCTGTTCTTTAATAATGAATAACAAGGCCCTTCTAAATGTTTCAGAATTGATCATTACATGGTGTCAAATAATATCAGGGAACTAATCTTTTCTGCTGCTAACTAAATTACTTGAGTATAATTGGTAAAAGAGATGTTCATTTATTTTTATGTTTTTCTCAATGTCTCCCTTTTTTGTTAACCTTTTTTGAAAGTGTTTTCACTGAGGACTTCTATTCACGTTTAGAGTCTGGATAGATGTTATTCAGCTATTTGATTATGGAAAGGACAATCAAAACCAAAGCTATCCCGAGAAAAGCTGAGCACAAATATTTTTAGATAATAGAAATTAGTATTCATTTTTCTTTCTTCTTTTGCCCATTGTGCCACTGACGTTCAAGGCAGCAATGAAGGTCCTCAATCTCTGGTGGTGTTCACAGCTTCCTTCATCATGTCAGTGGCTATCTCTTGGTTTACTGTCAGCCATGCAAGTCCCAGTTGGAGACTCAGGAACACCGTCGCACACAGATGGAGAAGGAGTCTTTATTTTTGTTTCTGTAACAGTTTTCTCTGACCAGTCAGGGTTGTCAGCCCTGAGCTGAACCCCTGAACCTGGAAATTTGGTGGACCGCTCCTAATCTGGCCTCTGCCCTTTGACCTGTTTGACATGACTGACCCTACCAAGAGCCAAAACATAGAGCCCTGACTCCAGCCACCATAGCTCTCCAGTTCATTGAGGTATTCTCCACCTCTTGGAGGAGAAATTAGAATAATCATAATCACCATAAACTCAACAAAAGCACAATGATCAGCCAAGGTACAAGCTGAACAATTGTTTGTCAATATTTAAGGGTATTTTGTTTATGTGGCAGGGATCAAAATCAAAGGACATCTATAGCAACAGCCCATTTGGTTCCACTATTTTGTCAACCGCTCAATGAAATTGTAGCTGATCTGTATCATAACGTCAATAACATGCCTTGATTGCAGAAATCCGAACACAGTTTCTGTGTTTTTCCTTTCAAAAGTTATCAATCTCAATTTAAAAAAGAATCAACTGATTTAGCCTCAAAAGTTTTTTTTTTGGGGGGGGGGAGAAATCTAGTTTTGCCACTATAATTTATGTGAAGACATGCTTCCTAATATCAGCCTAGCAAGGCTTGTCTTTAGTTCTACACCCAATTGTTTGGAAATTGTTGTTCAGACAAAATAATATCTCTCAGTCTATCCACACTAAATAAATTAGATATGATGTGTATGTCAACCCTGAATATTCTATATTCTAGCAAATTCAACGCTAGTTTATGCACTTTCATGATTTAACTCCTTTAGTTATGGCATCATCCTGATGAATCTGTTCTGCAGCATTTCCAAAGTAAGCATTGCCTCTCTGTGCAGCAGTGTCTAGTATTAGAACAGTACAGAACACGAACAGTCTCTTCGGCCCATGAAGAGACCTGTTGTGCTGAACAGGTTAAACGTAATAGTTATTGTCATTAACTAATCCATTCCTGCCATATTCATGTGCTTATCTAAGGGCCTCTTAAGTTCTTTGTTCGTGTCTGGAAATAATAGTGTTCTCAATAATGTCTCAACAGGGCCAGGGCAACTGCAAACTAATGTTCACATTACAGCTAACATTTCTGCCTTTTAATCATTGGTGGGATCACTCTGCTGCCGAAGAGGGAAAGGTCTGCCATTGTGTCTGGAGAAAGTTACTCAGGTTTGATGCGTTTTGGGTATGGACTTGGACTATAGACTTTTTTCAGCCGTATAGTTTTTTTATATTCTGTGTTTTTCAGCCCAATCCTTCTGGGCTTTTTTTGTGCGGGGGGAGAGGAATTTGTGTGTCAATGTTCTGTTTTGTTTCAATTTTTGTGCAGGGTAGAGGGATTTTGGGGTTGATAATTGTGTTGTCATTCTTTTCTTCCTTGGTTTCGTGGCTATCTGGAGAAGAACCAAATTTAACTTTGGTAATAAATGAACCTTTGAATCTTTGAATATTTTATGAACCTTTTTAAAATTGTTTATTTTATTCTAGGGAAGAGCGTAAGGATTTATATACTTTGCCCTCTAAATCTCTCTGCCTATCTATGGCTCTTACCTTCTCACCATTGAGAAAACAAACTGATCTGTTTACTGTAGGTCTAATGTAGATCTACTTTATCGGAATTAACCTCCACTCTTTAAGCCTACTCTTAAATGGTTCCTTGGAAGTCTTTACTTCCATCTGAACAATGCCATGTAACATAACTTGTTCAGTAAATGTAGATATACATTACATTACTCCTCAATGCAAAATATTTGTGAATATGGATGAAAGCTATGGCTTAGTATACATTCACTATTTCTACTTCCAGGTCAATTCCATTTCTAAGACAACATGTCACTTCCAATTCTATAAAATCTGTCTCTTCTCAAATTTTCCCAAGTGGCTTCTGAACATCCATTTAAATACCATCCATAGGTATTTCTATACCTATGCACATTAAAAATAAAATGGAACTAGATTTATTAGACATGACATACTCTTTCTTTCTCCCTTTCTTATCAACAAATGTTAAACTTCAATGCTTCTCAAAACAGATCTCTGCAATTTTCTCACAACAATTTTTACAAAATGTTATATGATGTTACAGCAGTATGTTAGAGGACTATATGGTATAGAGTTATAATTCCCTTGGTTTTGCTCTTCCACCCTTTCGAAAGAGAAAATGACACTGACAATTTTCTAACCCTGAACTGAATATATTTTAGAAGATCATGACTTGTATAAATAATTTCTTGGATTTCCTTGTTTTGGAAATCTTCTGGTATTTTGGATTTACTTCATTATAGGCTCCACTATCACCATGTCTTTACTTACATGGAAACTTAATTCCTCTGTTTAATTTATTTTTATCCAAACCACTGGTATTTTATTCTCATCCTCTATAAAAAGTCCAACATAAAGAATCTACTTTAATAAACTGGCATTTCCTGGTTTCCAATTACCTAGCAATTATTGCAATTATAATTATTAATTATTAATAATGCCTGCTGTTAAAAATGGAGTTGTCTATTTATGATAGAGATGAGGAAATGATCCTTTGTTTTGAAACTCTCTCTCTCCTAGAGAGATGTGGAGGTAGAGTCACTGAGAAAATTCAAGTTGGAGATTGATGGGCATTTGAATTAAAAGGAAGGGCAGTAAGTTATCGTAGTGGTGAGCACAACACCATTCGAGTGCCAGTCACCTGGTATCAACTCTCGCTGCTACCTGTAAGGAGTTTGTATGTTCTCCCCCCACCCCCGTGACTGTGTGGTTTCCTCCAAAATTCCAGTGATGTATGGATGAGTAGATTCAGTGGTCACATAGGTGTAATTGGGCAGCGGTGGGTTGAATGGGCTAGAAGGGCCTGTTACCGTGATGTATCTCTATTAAAAAAGAGTCAGATTATAAGGAGATAGTAAGAAAGTGATCTGAGGACACTAATATATCAGCTACGATCTAGAATGTTGGAGCAGGCTCAAGGGCTGATTAGCAGATTTCTGCTGCTGTTTTCTTGTGTTGTTATGTTCCTCTTGTCATACAACATTTCTCTCTTAAAATTCTGTGAGAAATAAATCAGCTTGTCTTAACTTCTTTCAGAATCCTTGTGTGAGTGAGATAGGACTGTTTGAGAGATGTGGAAGCGACAATCAGTTCCTCAACACCAGTTGACTTAAGGGGAAAGAGGGTGAAAATGCACCCACCTACATCGGTGGGTCTGCTATGGAGAGTCAGTAGCTATAAGTTCTTGGGTTTCAACATACCAGATAACTTACCCTGGGCACAACTCATAAGGGCAATCAGAAGGAAGACAAGCCAGCATTTTTACTTTCTTGAAAGGTTAAGGATTCTAATATACTTCTGCAGGTGTACTGTTGAAACCATACTGGTTGCATTCCGGTTTGCAGAACCAAGCCGAATGCACAGCACCATAAGAAACAGCAGCAAGTAATGGACTCAGTTCAATACATCACAGGCATATTCCTCTCCACCATTGATAGTATCGAAATGAGATGCTACCCACAAGAACATAACCTCTATCATCAGAGATCCTTCGCATCTTGGCTATGCCATCTTCTCACAGCTATCATTGGACAGGAAGTCCTACACCACTAGGATCAAGAACAGCTACTTCCTTTTGAACATTCTTGAACCAACTTGCACAAGCTCAGTCACAGTATAGCAACACTCTAACCACTTTGCACTACATTGGTATTTTTATGTTCTAGTTATATTGTCGGGTATAATTTGTCTCCCTTGTGAATGTTGCATGCCTGATGCTTCTTACCTGTGATGCTACTGCAAGTAAAATTTCATTGTACTTCTGCATCATGTGCTTATGCATATGATAGTAAACTCATATTTGACTTTCAGTACAGTTACTTTTCGTATCTCACCCACTTCAGGAGGTCAGTTTCAATGTTCTTTCCCTACATATTTTACTTCAGTTTTATACTATTTCTTACATCTTTGTTGGTAAAGATTGTTTAGATACACAATGAGAACCCTTGCCAGTAAGTAGAACCTGCAGGTCTTGATTTCAGTCAAATACATCTTTGAAATGATCATCCACGGTTTGTCGGCCAACGCTGAATGTTCAGTTATGATCAAACAAAACCATAAAATGAAGAGCACATTCAGCATTGTCAGGCAACATCAGGTCAACGATTCTTCAGCATTTTTTCCTCTCTTTATGCTGTCTGATCTTCTGGACATTTCCAGCACTTTTTGGTCTTTCAGATACCTAGCATCTGCAGCCTTTTGCCTCATTTATGGTAGAACACAGCCTCATCCTTACAAATCAACATAACTTAAAATTTGGTTATGACTCAACCTGGTCATCTCAAATGTAATGTGAAACTCTAGTGTGTAAAAAAAAAACTGCTGGAGGAATTTAGTGGGTAAGGTAGCATGTGCAGAGGAAAATGGACAGTAAATGTTTTGGATTAAGACCCTTCATCGCGACTGAAGTATAAAGAGATGGAGCAACAACTGGGAAGCTCCACTCTGTTATATCTCTGAAATTCTGTTATATTTGTGCTAACTGGGCGTTCCTTTACACCCAGATGCAAAGGGCACAAATCAAACGTTTTCATTTAAATTTCATGAGTTGACTATCTGTGAACAGACTCTAAACTTTGCTCTCCTATAGACAGCCAAGCCCAATTGTTATAGGAATAAGAGAACAAGAACTAGTAATGTCAATTTAAAACCTGTTCATAAATCCTGATCTCAGATGTTAAAATTTTGGCAAGATCAAAGTAGTTATTGCGTGTAGGTAACATTCATGGAGAAAAATAGTCAATGGTTTTGAACAAGACCCTTTTTCAACTGGATTCTGTTGTATCTATGCAGCTTTTATGTTTTTCAAATACATGACATCACGAAGAACACTTTACAAGTGTGTGGATAATTGTGGGGAACCAACAAATTGTTTCCCAGTCTGGTAAACAGTGAAGAGCTGTGGTCAGGGACATATCCTGAAGCTTTTCATAAGGTTTTTTTTATCTCATAATCTATCAGGTAAGGGCAATCAGTTTGGGGTGGTCGTTTGGTGGTGAGTGGATCCTATATACTGGAGATCTAATGAACACGATGCTCTGGAGCTAAGGAACCACAGGGCTTCCCAAAACAAAAGTTAGTCAGCTCCCCTGAGAGGGGAGAAAAATAGAGAGCCAGTCACCCGAAATCCAGCCACTCTTTCACTGGTTGACGACGAAATGATCTCGGAGATAAACTAGAGGTAAACCTCTTGCTTGGCCCCAAGCAGCTTGAGGAATGCACGTGTGTGTGTGTGTGTGTGTGTGTGTGTGAGAGAGAGAGAGAGAGAGAAAGAGAGATTAATTGAAATGGAAACAAGGAAAATATAAATAGTTTAAAAATAAACAGACTCAGTTTAACGCTCTTTCACAGTCATAAAGACATTCACTATTAACACTTGAATTATAGTTTTATTTTGATTCGCACATATCAAACTCCGCCCAGGATTTGAATGTCTCATGTTGAAGTCATCCCAGTACACCCACCTCCCTGCCCTGTAGACTAACGAGTGAGAAAGAGAGAGAAAAAAATCACTAAAAGGAAATTCCTGAGCCATGATGCGTTGCAGAAGGGCTTTCATGTTTCAAGCAGCGACCTCCATCGACTATCACCGGCTCTGTTACAGTTTCTCCGGCTCCTACTTGCACCTGATCGCGGGAAAAAAAGGCAGCTTTTTGTGATTCATTCCCACATGCTGAAAGGCGGCGGCCACCCAATTCGAAAGTATGTCAAGAATGCAGCATCTTCTCACTACCACCATTCAAAGCAGATTTGCATTGCCCTCCGGTTTTCACAGAAATCATTCATCTCACCGCGATATCCATTTATCAACGCCCCCCAAAATCTGTAATTAAGCCCCCAATTGGCGAGGAAATTTCACATGCCTATGTTGGTAAAAGTTATTAATTTGATACCATTGGTGATCATATTTATGCATGATTGTTTACAAGCTAAGATTCGGCGGGAAATTACAGACGTCGGAACTATTCTGTGCACACCCATTAATTATCACGTTAAGAATCTATTTCTCTTTGTTAAAGAGTTCTCACACATTGGAATATGCACCTTATATAAATGCCAGTTGCGTGCTTCATAAATAAAAGGTCATAAAGTTAAAAAATACAATTTGAAAACTTCCCACGTTTAATACGCCACTTGCAATGATTAAAATGCGTTATATTTAAAATAGCTTTCGGTAGACTAAATATTGATAAAACGCCTGAAATACTGTCCAGACATTTTATGCACTTATGTCGATTTCTATTGTTTCTAATTGTGCACGCCCCCTCTAGGACACGATAAATCTAACTGTGTGTGGTAAAATTATAATTGTTGAAAATAAATCCGTGTCCATCGATAGCATTTCGATTAATCAACCATCAAAATAGGGACACATAGCCATTACGCCTTCACTATAAATGAATAGGTATTTGTGAGGCTTAATTATTTATTTGTTTCCCTCAACTTAGACGTGATATACCTTTAACATCTATTTGCCATTACAGGACCACCAGTACTGCTGGCCTTACCACTTATAAAAGTTATAAAGGGGGGTGCAGTGTTGCACCAGAGCTTTTTATTCATATAATTACAATATTAAATCCCTTGCCAAGCTAGACGAAGATCTAGCAATAATGTCTTTTTATCAATATATTGCATACACTTAGCACCTTTGTGTGCATTTTAAAGCTAGGCCATTCGCTTCTACTACTATATTGCTAAATGAAAATAAAATTGCAAAGGCTTCTGCTCCCAGGGAAAAGAAGCGTTGTCCGCTCCCTATTAAAAATATTTGTTCACAGACAGCCAGTGGATCAAAGCCATTTGTACGCAGACATAGAGGAGGAATATTTTTGGCGCGTAGTCATTCCCGCCACGTCGAGTCTAGTCAGCTTCATTCTTTTATTTTTTTCTTTCTTGTGATTGGCAGACCACTTCTCCCCGCCTATTTCCTCTGACGTAATTCAATAGGCGGGCCTCTAGGGTTGTGCAGTTAGCTTTTATTACTATGTATATAGCCGTTGCTACTAGGAGAACGCACTAAGTAAGCCAAAGGATTCGGCGTGATACGGACTCGCTCCTGTTCATTCTGCTCCTTCATCCTTTTATTCTCTTACTTCAGCTGATTCCTTGCTTAAAGAAACTTAATAACCTGCTGCATTTCATTACTGGGACATTGCGAGAAGTCGAACGTTTTGGAAATAAGGGATTTCACAGTCACATCGGTGCGATCGCAGCTGTGTGTTTGTTGCAACGTGGTGTGTGGGTGATCATACCGGCTTTTATTTTGGTGGAATCCCATTCGGAATCTTGCAAGTGATACTCGAGTCTTCAATCGACGTTTCACATCGAGGGATGCTGCTTTCAAAAATCGGATCTCTTGCTCATATGTACTCGACATCAAGCGTGGATATGCCGGCGAAAATTCAGTTGCAACAAGGTACCTATTTGCCATTTCTTACACGTTTACGGAGTCTCCCTGCTTCAGCCGAGAAGGGTTTTGTGTGTGTGTGTGTGTGCTGTGATGGTGTTGTCGTTAACCATGTGGAGATCGGAGACAACAAAAGACCCTGTGATAATGGAGACCGACTAATTTACCCTCCTCCCCTTTTTTTTGTTACAGTGAAAGAGCGGGAGCCTTTTGAAAAGATTTATCAAGTTGGATCTGTCCTCGGTAGCGGTGGATTTGGAACCGTTTATTCGGGCGTGAGAATCGCAGACGGGGTCCAGGTAGTTATTTTGCAATCTGATAGGTTTCGCGTTCTGTTTTATTGCTGTTAACTTCCTCGAGAACAGCCTGTTGTGAAAAAACAATTCAGCGAGCATCACCGTGTTCTGTTCTAATGGAGCATTTGTGTTTATATTGCAGGTTGCTATCAAGCATGTTGCCAGAGATCGAGTGTCAGAATGGGCTGAATTGGTAAGTAAAAGTAAACATCATTTGTTGCGGTTGTGTAACGAGTTTTCGGAATTAGCTTTTATAAAAATCGACTGTGTTATCTACGAATTCTTATTTTGATTGCGTGCACCGGTCATGTTTTATAAATAGGATATCGTGAATTAGTGCGCGATCACACGGCATCTAACGCAGTTTTATTTTGATTGCTTCTGTAGTCTAATGGAGCGAGGGTTCCCATGGAGATTGCGCTTCTGAAGCGGGTGGGCGCGGGATGCCGGGGTGTGATCAAAATGCTGGACTGGTTCGAGAGACCCGACAGCTTCATCATCGTCATGGAGAGACCCGAGCACGTTAAGGACCTGTTTGATTTTATCACCGAGAAGGGAGCCTTGCCGGAAGACTTGGCTAAAAACTTTTTCCGCCAGATCTTAGAGGCGGTGCGGCACTGCCACAACTGCGGGGTGGTCCATCGAGACATCAAGGACGAGAATATCCTGATCGATATGAGAACGGGGGAGCTAAAGCTGATCGATTTCGGGTCGGGAGCCCTGTTAAAGGATACCGTCTACACAGATTTTGACGGTGAGTTTTCCTTTCAGTGGAATTTATCTGCAATTCTTAGAAAGCGATTTATAGCATTTAATGATTTCGGGCGTAGAAAGAAAATTGGGGATCGTGGATGGAGTCTTGTAAATGTTATCGCCACTGTAAAGGTTGTATATTTAGCTGATGTTCAGGTGTGTTGTAGTTTCATTTGGTATCGATTTTCCGGTGGTGTACTACCGGACCGTTTTGTTATTGTTTTGATGGGTTTATTTCCTTATATGGCTGGTGATGCGGCTACGAGGGGGCGCTTCTCTTTGCTGAGGGGCGTTGCTCAGCTCGGAATAGTGCTGCTGCCGCTGTTTCACGGGAAAGGGCGGTCAGAGCCGGGGGCTTTTGAGGTAACGAAAATCACGAGGGTTGGAGCTTAGTAAGTGGTCGCACGGTGATGAAAAGAGCCC
Source organism: Mobula hypostoma (assembly GCF_963921235.1). Lineage (NCBI taxonomy): Eukaryota > Metazoa > Chordata > Chondrichthyes > Myliobatiformes > Myliobatidae > Mobula > Mobula hypostoma. The sequence continues at coordinate 29,477,120 of NC_086109.1, forward strand.
GAGTTAGAAAAAAACAATAAAACTGCTGCCAGTGCAACGCTGCGGTGAATCACAAGACCAGGCTCACGAATTGCGTCGATGAATTTGTGCTGAATATTAATAATAGAACATTTGAAAGCTAACATTTGCAAAAGGTGGGGGGAGGCAAGGGGCTCTTTAAGGGTATAACCTGAGAAGAAAGTAAGAGGGAACAGCTCAGTGGAAGAGTGCCGCGGGCGTCAATTTGTTGCAGGACTTGGGGGTGGGCGAACGGGCGCTGCAGGGATGCTCCTGAGCAAAGCTCGGGGGCGGGGTGGGTGGAGGGCAGCTCCGGCTGGGCTGGCAGATGGGAGGGGATCAAGCACTTGGGCTACAGCCACTAGACGGCGCGACTGCCTTGCTGCAGCTTGGCAGCGTGCCACCCTTTTGTTTTGGAGCTTGCTTTCTGCTGCGTAACAATGTTTTGGAAACTGAACCCGTCTTCTTGGAAGCAGCAGGACGAGCAAGGGACCCGGTCAGGAAACCATTTCGAAATTTGGGTGCTCACTTTGCAAATTTCTAATTTCCTCCCTCTTTTCCCACGAAAATAGTTTGGATTTTTTTCCCTCACTGATTATTATGCGTATTCCCCGTCAACCCGATCCCATCCCATAAACAGTGGTGGGTTGATTATTTAACGACTAAAGAAAGCCGCTCCCTATAAAGCTGCGAACATAATACGCTCCTTGCAGATTACACATTTTTGCAAAACGATTATTGATACTGTTTCATAAGAACATTTTATTGTGTTGTGTGGTAGGTTTATATTTTTGAGGCTTTTTTTAACGGCGTAATTTGACAAGCCAGGGAAGACATTTTTTTAAAAATGCAGTCTTTTTCTTAAAACGTTTTAAAAGATTGTAGTTTAAATTGGGCTCGTAAGTTTGCATGGGTATATTACTTATGTTAAGGGGGTGTGCCTGCGCTCGCTGCAACTAGAGGGGTGGTCTCCCGAGACCCGTGTCGTCGCTCGCTATTCCTGCTGTTGTGAGCCTGTGCAATTTAAATTAGCGACTTGTGTGCAAAAACCGTTAGTGCAAATACTGGGTGTTTGGCGCCACCAGTCGGCGGGAACATGTGTCTTTTACAACTGAAAGTTTGTAAACAAAAGTCACATGGCAGCAATTCAATAACTGCCAGTTCACAACAGGACAGGCAGGAAGCAAGGGTTAACCGCATTTCCTGCTTGCTAAGTGCGGAACGAGATAGAGCAGATTATTTGAATTTTAAGGGGATAGAGTATTCTTTTGTTAACAAGAAACATTTGCTGAATTTTTACCATTTTCCCTCATGATCCAAGTGAGAATGATTAACCTTTACACCGCCAGTCACACGATGCCGTAAAGGGCAAATGTTTCTACATTTTGCCTTTAGTTTCCCTTCATAGTCTATTTTAGAATTTCTTTGTATGGGAATACATATATCAAGGAGTACTCATGAGTGTTTTTTTTAAAATGATTCACAGGTACCAGAGTGTACAGCCCACCAGAATGGATCCGTTATCACAGATATCATGGCAGATCTGCAACAGTCTGGTCCCTTGGTGTACTTTTGTACGATATGGTGTGTGGAGACATTCCATTTGAACAGGATGAGGAGATAATTCGAGGGCAGGTCCTATTCAGGCGAAGAATTTCATCTGGTAAGGATCTGTTTGTGCTCTCTGTTGAAGTATGAAGTTTAAATATATGAGTGCGGATCGGATAATAATAGTTCTTAAGATTTAACTAGACAGGCATTCAAAATGAGCATTGAATTTTAATATTTCATTGTATCATAAATATAATTAGCCACTGCCTGTTATGCTGTTAGTGTTCAGGGCAGCAGTATAAATACAGTACACCATTTTTAATAATTGTTTACATCAGCAGTTGAAAGCTGAATTAATTAGCTGGAAAATAAACGGGAAGTAGAATTGGCACCTTCTAAAATTCGTCCTGATTTAGCATCAGCCGCCATAGAATACTGCCTGCCTTGCTCAGTTCTTCCAGCATTGGCAGAATTTCTTACCTTCATGTTAAGCCGTTTGTAACCCAGTTTCTTCCTTTTGATTTCAGAATGTCAACATCTCATCAAGTCCTGTCTATCCTTGAGGCCTTCTGATCGACCATCCTTTGAAGATATTATTAACCACCCTTGGATGCAGAACAGTATTGTTTCACAAGATACTATTGGACTAAGATTGCACAGCCTGAGCCAAGAGTCAACCAGCATTACTCAAGCAAATTAGAACTCATGAAACAATGAACTGATGCTCGCAGAACTAGTTTGCCTCACTTTGAAAGAACCAAAAAACTTGCCTGGTTGGATTTGGCAGATTCCATGGCCTTTTTATCAAATCTAGTGATTAGTGGGAGAGCTAAAGAAGAAACAAATCCTATCCACCTTCATTCCAGTTGTCATAAACTTGAATCGTGCATTACGACAAGTCTGACTCTTCCTCTTCGAGTGCCTTTTATGACCACTGGAGATCCACTAACTTAAAATAAATACTTGAACTTCTGCTGCTTCTGCGTAACTTCTTTTCGCACAATCCTCATATACACACAAACAAGACTGGTCTAGTAAAGCCACTACTTTTTGTTCGTATCTTGGTGTAACAGATGAAGACACCATGTCACAGGATCATCACCACTAATCGGAAAGGAATTGACCTCAATCAACTCTTGTGCAGTCAGCTTGTCTAATACACTTAGTATGAAGCCAAGGCATTTTCAGAGCATCATCATCAATGCACAACCAATGCAATGAATGGACTCTAAAACTTTTGTACATGTGCACATATGTAGATAACATGCATAAATATATATTAAATGTAAATATCTTTTTGAAGTACTGGTTACAACAGCATTTGTTGGCTCTGTCCTGTTTACCTGTTTATTTATTTGAGTGAAGTTGAGTTTTTTTAAGCAGATATATTATATAAAAAGTTTTGACTCGTGGGTTGATTTTTATTTATTTATTTATGGACAACTCCCTTCCAGCAGACTTGTTCATTCCACAATAATTATTTGGTCAAATGAAGACCCACGAATTTTCTTAAGATCTTGTCAGACTTTTATTCAGTTCACTCTGTTTACAGCCAAAATAAAACGGTGATGTCAATAAAACAAATTCCAGACTTTGTAAATATTACATTGGGAAATTCTGTTAAATGCATGTTGTACTGAATATGTATTTAATGTCTAGACCATGTTTAGGGATGGGTGGGAGGGATTTTTAAAAAAATGCGTCCCATGGGCTTGTAAGGGTTGATTAAGATACCACTGCAAAAATAATTTTGTTCTTACTGTACATATCTTTATGGTTAGTTGCATGTATGCAGCTTGGAGTCTGAACTGTCATTTCATTAGATCTGTAAATTAAATAGAACGGAAGAAAAGTTATTTTTATACGACATTTCAAATAAAATTAAAATTTGCCTTAATTTGCTTACAGTGTTGTATTTGAGTATATGCATTTCACAGTTATCAAAGAGAACCTCAATGCCTGCATATTGCCCCTCCTCATGTCCATAATAATATCTAGCAAGATGCTGTTAACTAATATGTTCAAGTGATTATCCTGCAAGAATTTCTCTAGCATTGAGAAGCAAACAGATTAGGGAGCAGACACTTAAAAATTGAGGTACATGGCAGCTTTTCTGAAAAGATAGTCTACCCCAGAGGGTTGTGGGGGCTATATCATTTAAAGGTGAAGTAGATGCAATGATAAGGGAATTTGGGGGTGGTTGTGGGCTGGAGGAAATGAGGATTGGAGCAGATTAGCTACAGCAATAATAGTATAATTAGTTGTAATTGCAATCCAATTGTAACCTTGTAATCCAAGTTTCCTTAAATTTATTTAATCTTGCATCAAGGCAGATCTTGGTGGAAGACCTGAAATAACTTCTTCCCATGAAGGTCCTTTGGAAGCCTTTAGAAGATGGCAAAGTCCATCCCTTACTTTGGCATCAGTGTGATGTTCAGGAAACATTTAAAAGTTCAAAAGCAGTTGGAGGTTCAGCCATCTCAGACACAGGCACAAACTTTTACACTGTTAAAGGACATCTTCAACATGTAATACCTCAAATCTGCATCCATCGTTAAAGACTCTTATGGATGGTATTTTATTACTACTATTTTATTACTTATTACTACTATTTGGGAGGAGGTAAAAGCCTGAAGATCCACGTCCAGTGTTTTAGAAACAGCTTCTTCCTTTCTGCTATCAGGTTTCTGAGTGGTCCATGAATCCATTAAGAGTAATTTAATTATTTCTCTTTTGCACTTTTTATATCTTACACAGTAACTTTTATGCCCAAAACTGTACTGCTGTACATCACTCATATCAGCGATAGTAAGCTTGATTCTTAATCTGAATTTAAAGCATTTTGAAACAAATTAGCCAAAACTTTTTAAAAACTAAAATAAATAATTAAACGATGCAATTACTTTATCTTTTCCATTCTGGGGCCACCCAGTCTTTTTCAAATCAACAAGGTTTCAGATCCTGACAGGGTCAGAGAGCTGCCTTTTTCCAGCATAAAGGCAAAACATTAGTGCTCCACTGTTGGATTTCATTTAAAGTCAGTATTTAAAGTAAAGGAACGGATTTCACTATACAGCACTAAAAAGGTCCCTTTGGCCTACCAGATCCATAATATTCACAAAGAAAGTCCTGAAGAGTCAGCCTGAAACATCAGCTGTTAACTCTTTCATTGATACTGCCTGGCCTGCTGAGTACCAGCATTTTATGTGTGTTGCTTTGGATTTCCAGCATCTGCAGATCTCATGTTTGAAATCCATGTCCTTTCTCCCCTTTTACACTAATCCCAATTGCCTCTGTTACCACAGATTTTTTTCTATTGCCTATTTAATTGTCTGTGTAAATTCCTCTCAGATGATCTGATTCTATCACCACCTTGCAGTGCATTACAAATATCAGCCAGTTAGTGCATAATTAAAAAGTTACCCATCAAATCCCTTACCTCTCAATTTAAAACTCTTCTTTTTGTTACTGCTACTCTGGCAAAAAATGACTTCCTGATCTATCCATGCTTCTCAGAATTTTATATTCATTCATGTCACCCTTCAGCAATCTTCTCTCCAGTGAAAATAAGATGAACATATCCAATCTTTCGCCCCTAACAGAAGTCTTTCAGTTTTGGTGAACTTCCTGGACTCATCTCCAGCACAATCCTATCCTTTAAATGTTGGTGTTTCCAATAAACGCTGGAAATTCAGGGAAAAATTTTCACTAATTCAACCAGAAATCAAACACAGAATGCTAAAAGCACTCAGCATAGCGAGTAACTGATGTGGAGGGAGGAAAGTGGGGTTAATGTTGCAGTTTTTTAATCTATCAGCATCATTTGTTAGTCTTATTTTATAGCTTTGCCATCTGAAGCACTTTGATTTTTGATTCTGGAGACAAAATCCAATTTGGAAGTAGTTTTAGAGTGGCATGCATCTCAGTTCACTTCCCAGAGGAATTATATTTAGAGCTAGCTACAATTCAGCTATCTGAATTGCTCAGAGATTAATAGCAAATTGTGCACTTTATGCAGTAATGATGCTCTTAAGAGATCTGACTAGAGGATTTCTGAGAAAACCCAAAAATTTAATGTGACTATTTTGCCATATATTTACTGACTACATGTATTTTTTTAAGTTTCTCTAGGAGCTCTTCCAGAATTCAATCTTGTTCAGGTATTAACTTGAGAATATCTGCACATTCAGATATTGACTTGAGAATATCTACTAACTCAGAGAGAAAAAAAAATCCCTTATCAAACAAGGCAGGTAAGAAAAGATGTACTGACATTGGAGAGGGTCCAGATGAGGTTTGCAAGAATGATCCAGGAATGAAAGGGTTTGATAGCTCTGGACCAAAACATGGAAGAACCTTCACAAACTCCAATAGCCACGAAGATACTGAGGTTTCAATCTGAGGCCGACTTCAGAGCATTCTTCAGGATGGTGAACCCATGGAAAGCATTTAGCCTAGAAAGAGTTCCTGGAGGAGTACTCAAGCTCTGCGTTAATCAACTGGCTGGAATATTCACCAATATCTTTAACCTTTTGCATTGGCAGTCTGTGGCACCCTCTTGTTTCAAGCAGGCTTCAATTATACTGGTGCCTAAATATAATCAATAGCTATTATCCGGAAGTGTGATGAAGTGTTTTGACATGTTGGTGGTGAAACATATCAACTCTTACTTGAGAAGTTGAGAAAGATCCACTCCAGTTCACCTACCATCACAACAGATCAGCTGAAGATTCCATTTCATTGGCTCTTCACTCACTCAAACTTGAAACATCTAGACAGCTAAGATGCAGACATCAGGATGCTCCTCATTGCCTATAGCTCAGCATTCAATATTACCATCCCTAAAAACTAATCAATAAGCTTCAAGACCTGGGCCTCAATACCTCTTTGTGCAACTGGATTCTTGATTTCTTCACTTGCAGACCCCAGCTAGTTCAGATTAACAACAGCATCTCTACCATCTCCATCAGCACGGATGCCTTGTTCTTAGCCCCTTGCTCTACCTACTTCATACTTATGACTGTAAGGCTGAGCACAGTTCCAATGCCGTATTTAAGTTTGCTGATGATTCTGCAGTCTTTGGCTACTGCACAGGACCGAAAGAAGCTGCAGAGGTAATAAATTTAGTTGGCTCCATCATGGATGCTAGCCTAGAAAGTACCCAGGAGCAGTGTTTCAGAAAGGCAACGTCCATTATTAAGGGCCCCCAGCACCCAGGGCATGCCCTCTTCTCACAGTTACCATCAGGTAGGAGGTACAGAAGCCTGAAGGCACACACACTCAGTGACTCAGGAACAGCTTCTTCCCCTCTGCCATCTGATTGCTAAATGGGCATTGAACCCTTGGACACTACCTCACTTTTAAATACATATTAAAATCTATTCAATATACATATACTGTAATTGATTTATTTATTTAGGTTATTATTATTTCTTCTATTTTATGCATTGCATTGAACTGCTACTGCTAAGTTAACAAATTTCATGATACATGCCGGTGATAGTAAACCTAATTCTGATTCTGAACAGTAAAATGCAGAACAGAGAGCAGGAAACAGGCATTTAGCTGATTGTCTATATATGCATGAATCCAATCATCATCCCATTGCATGGATATGACAGTAATTAATACTTCTTATGGGTGTGATGATCAAGGCATTTGGGGTTGTTACATGTAGTAAAGCATTGTAAGTATGGATTTGTCTGAATTGCTCTGAATTTTTCTTTGATCTTTAACTCATAAAATGTTATGTAGAGTTGGGCCAGGCAGACCTTGCTTTGAAAGGGTCTCTCTCTCTCTCTCTCTTTGACACCCCCCCACCACCACAACTCCAAAGGCTGTCAGTTTTGTTGTGATATTTTGTTGAATATAGAGACTGCTTCATTGGATACCAGTGCTTCTCTCTGGAGACTTCACTCGCGCAACAGATTCAGGGGTTCAATTTGAAACATCAACAGTTCCTTTGTCCTCGCAGTTCAAAGTTCAAAGTTCAAAATAAATTTACTATCAAAGTATGTTCAGTATATACCCTGAATTTCATTTTCATGCAGGCTTTCACAGTAGAACAAAGAAATACAATAGAATCAATGAGAAACTAGAAATCAACAAATACTTTCAAACCGCCAATGTTTCTCTCTCTCTCTCTTTCGTTATTCCAAAGGCTATCAGCTTATTTGAGATATTTTGTGGAATAAAGAGTCTGCTTCATGACTACCAGTACTTCTCTCCAATGACATTTGGTATTGGGAGTGGGATACCTCTCTGCAACTCATCGTGTGGTCAGCGATCTCAGCAATCTGAGTGGGTGAGTATTTTTAAAATTAGCACACTTAGACCTGTTCACGTCAGTGGTTCATGGGATTGCTAGCTGAGATGCACATGAAGTGCTGAACCGGTTGATGTAAAGTAGTCTAAGCGCATACATATGTGTTTATGTAAGAGACAAAACTTTTTGTGTTAATTTGGTGAGACAGGACCATCAGCTGCAAAGGCTGATTACTGAAGGTTCAGGATGCCAGTGGAGGCATGTACACTCATTCCAGGAGCTGTATTTTAGCATATTCGTTTGTGAGTGTGTGTGTGTGTGTGTCTTGGTGTAACAGTTAGATGCAAAGGAATACAACAGGAAGTTTTAGATTTAGCGATAGCATTGGATTCGACCTACTCTGCAACAGTGTCATGGGCCAGTGAGTTAGACCAAAGGAGGAGCAAGATAATTAGTAAAGTGGCTGTAGGGAATGTAGCTGCCGTGACATCACAGAGGATTTGCTCTATGTGCCAGCAGCCGGGGCACGTAGCAAGGAACTGCTGGAATAGAGGTGGGAGGGAAAAGATGATTTGTTACAGCTGTGGCTTCTAAGGTGATGGTTGGAGTCAGTGTTCTGAAAAATGAAGAAAGTGTAAAAGTTACTTTTTAGGTAGGCAGCAGCACCCTCTCTTTCTGATTTGGCTGCTGACAGATTATAGAGCCAGGGAGGTCAGGCAAATGGCGGATAGCAGCCTCTGTTGCCAGTGTTGGTCACCCACAGATATACACAAGAGGTTTATTAGGGGGGCTAAAAATGTTAGTGGACACGGCATCGTCAGTATCAATAACACTGGACAACAAATTTTTTCAAAAGTATTGCTTCCTCAGAATTTTTTTTTTGTTTATGATAGACTGCTTGAAGATGAACACAAATATAATTTCAGACTACTTGTATCACATAGGAGTTTGGAGAAACAACAAATTAACTTTTATTGAATATAATGCGTTTAATTGCATAATGGTGCTGATGTTTTGCAATAGTTCAACTAAGTTAAAAATATTTTGTTAATGATTTTCATTTGTACTCAGTGTTTGAGGCTTCTCGCTTAAGTGTCCAACAATAATTCTCCAGCATTGATGGATTCCAGTTGCCCTGGTATCTTTTCTCCATGACCTCAATGTCCTGGTGAAACCTTTCACCATGCTTGTCACTAACAGCATCAAGATTTGCAGGGAAGAAGTCTAAATGGGAATGCAGAAAATGAATCTTTAGTGACATGTTGCATTTCATGGTTTTATATGCTTGAAGCATGCTTTCAACCAGCTGCATGTAGTTTGGTGCTCTGTAGATGTTGAGAAAAACGTCAACAACTTCTTTGAATGCCTTCCATGTGATTTTCTCTGGTCCCACTAGAAATACTTCAAATTGACTGCCATTGGTGACCTGTTTGATTTGTGGACCAACAAAAATGCTTTCCTTAATCTTGGCATCAGTTATTCTGGGAAGCATCTGTCTCAAATATCAAAATCCTTCATAGAAATTTTGTGCCTGGTGATAGCAAATTCCATCTTTACAGTCCTGAACCCAAGAATTATTACTAAAGCCTGTCCTGCCATGCAGCAGCCATGCTGCCTAAGCGTGCCCAATCATGCCTGGACAAGATAGGAAACTTTCCAGCTTACATTGTAGGCAACATTTTAATTGACTTGAATTATGAAATAAAATTATAAACTTAAGCGATTTCAAAAAATGGTGTGTGATAGGAAAATTTCTTGGTGATTTTCATGATCAGTAGCCCAAAATTCATAAGTATACCTAAAGGTATTTAGGAAGCAAAATCTTTGTTGTCCAGTATAACTGATCCACCGATTTACATTACTAGTGCAGGAGGTGAAAAACGAGGGTGGAGAGAAGTTAGCCTCAGGTACTCGAAATTGGTGGAGTGCAGCTTCCAGTATATTTCTGGATCTGTCCAAATAATGAGGGTACTCTCCCTGGAATAGACATCCTAAGGGGAACAGGGGACCGTTATAGGTTCAGGAAAGGGAGAAATAACATGGACAAGGCAGAGTCAGCGAACATGTGTGACCTGCAAAGCAGCTAACTCGGCCCACAGAGAGACAGCAGCTCCAAACAGGGAGGAGAGACAAGGTGATCTGCAGGAATCAGGTCAGGAGGTCCCCAGGGGAGGGGCTGAGCACAGCCAGGAGCTGTTAGAAGTAGTGCAGCTGCTTAAGGTGATCTCAGTAAAGTCTCACCAGAAAGGGGATAGCAAGGAGCAGAACTGCAACAAGTGGGCAGACGTCAGTGCAAAGAGGGCAGCGGAAGAACAAGAAGCAAGAGAAATTACAAGTGCACAGAAATAAACTACAACTGCCAATTTAGTAACATTACACGGAGATGTGAAGGGCCAAGCAAAGCAACAGCAGTACGTTGCTGATTAGAGAGAGCCGGAGGGAAAGGAGATGTTCTCCCACAGCTGGGTGACCAAGTCATGGTGAGGATGCTGCCTGAAAAGTAGGGTTTGCTCCCAGATGGGTAAGACCAAGAATGGTACTTCCAACAAATGACACTTGTGTCTGTGTGTAGATTCGTCGAGGCAGCCAGTGGCAACACTGGACGCAGGTTAAACTGTATAACTCACCTTCACCCTCAGTAACTCAGTAACTGTCTAACGACAGAGAACCTAAGAGATCAACACCAGCCGGCCACACCAGACCTGACTACTGTCAATGGAAACACACCCACAGCAAACAAAAAGGCAGAAGACACCGAGAGTGCGACAGAAATGTGAATAGCATGCTGAAGTGTAATGGTAACGGTACTCTGTAAAGAAGCCTTGTTACTGAAGATAGTTGATTAGTTGAAAAGAAATTGGGGAAAATAGATGGGGCGGGATTGAAGTTAAAGCAGAGACATCAGGTTTCACAACTTCAGTGGCATGGCAGTCTGAGGAAGATCGCAGATGGCATCTGAAGGCATTCAACCCAGTCTGAATGGGGAGTGCATACAAGTGAGCTGGGCCCCTTCAGCAGTCAGGCCAGGGATCAACTGGATAGTTGAAAGGGGGTGCCATGGCGGAGAGATCCTTGCAGTTATTAAAATAGAGACCACTCCAACCCCTTCTTGTACATCAATGAGAGGGCCTGTGAGCCTGATACATTTACCTTGCTGGTGCCCCTGGAAAGAGAAAGTTTTAGGTACCATCTGATGACCGTGTGATCTCTGTCTTGGAGGCTGAAGGCAGGATGTCTTTCAAGCGGGTGAACTCTCGCAATGCAGAAGGGCCTGACGGAGTACCTGGTAAGGGTCTGAAAACCAACTGGTGGGAATATTCAAAGACACTTTCAATTTCTCACTGCTAAAGTCGGAAATTCCCACCTGGACGATGCAAATACCTACGTCAGGATGCTGTTTATTGACTATAGTTTTGCATTTAACACCATCATTCTTACAGTCCTAATTGAAAAGCTACAGAACCTGGCCTCTGTACCTCCCTCTGCAACATCCTAATTGGAAGACCACAATTGATGCAGATTGGAAATAACACCTCCAGCTTGCTGATACTCAACACTGGTGCACCACAGGGATGTGTGCTTCGTCGGCTGCTATGCTCTCTCTACACCCACGACTGTGTGGCTAGGCACAGCTCAAACAGCATCTATAAATTTGCTGACAGAATTTTAGATGGTGATGTAAGGGCACACAGGAGCATAATATATCAGTTAGTTGAGTGGTGTCACAGCAACAACCTTGTGCTCAATGTCAGGAAGTCCAAAGAGCTGATTGTGGACTTCAGGAAATGTAAGACGCAGGAACACAAATCAATCCTCGTTGACGAATTAGAAGTGGAGAGAGTGAGCAATTTCAAGTTCCTGTGTGTCAATACCTCTGAGGATCTAACCTGGACGCGACATATTGATGTGACTCTAAAGAAGGCAGGACAGCGGCTAGGAATTTAAGGAGATTTAGTTTGTCAACTAAAACACTTGAAAACTTCTACAGGTGTACCGTGGCGAGCATTCTGACAGGTTGCATCACAGTCTAGTATGGGATTGGGGGGGAGTTACTACACAGGATTGAAAGAAGCTACAGAAACTTGTTAAACTAGTCAGCTCGATCATGGGTAACAACTTCCATAGTATCAAGACAACGTCAAGAAGCCTTTCCTTAGGAAGGTGGCGTCCATCATTAAGGATCTCCTCCACCCACGCAATGTCTTCTTCACACTGTTACCATTAGTAAGGAGGGTCAGAAGCTTGAAGGCACTCACTCACTGATTCAGGAATAGCTTCTTCCCTTTTGCCATCCAACTTCTAAATGGACATTAAACCCATGAACATTACCTCAGTACTTTCCTTATTTCTGTTATTTTGCACTACTTATTTAACTTAACTATTTAAAAGACATATAGATAGTATATATATACTTAATGTAACTCAGTTTTTTCCCTATACTTATCATGTATTTCATTGCACTGCTGCCGTAAAGTTAACAAATTTCACATCATATACCCTGTGACTCTACTTGTACTAGAGTGACCAACCCATATTGATTCAATTGTTTTTTTACCAAATTAAAAATATTTTACCTTAGAACTAAAATGAGTTAAGATGTACGAGGAATACCTTACCAAGTTACCTTGACTTGTGATTGCAAGAGTCTGGAAAACAGGCACCACATCAAAGCAATATGTGCAACTTCAAATTAGGCGTCTTTAACTCCTGCATCACTACTGCAGTCAGATTTCTACTCTCCTCCAAATCCACGCATAGCTTTTCCCAATGTAATCTGTGGTATGAGATTAGAATGAGAAATTCTGATTGATTTTCCTGCTCTTTGTCAGATTGAAGGCTAATTGTTGCAATATCAGCTAAATGCATGCAGGGGAGTGGGGTATCAAATATACAGGTGTGACGGGCAACAGATAATTCTGGACACCATGTATTATTGGAAGCAGAAACTTTTATTTATTTGGAGTTGGGTGATGACTATAAGCCAATTTTAAGTTGCATTTTTAACTTGGAGTGGTGGACCATTGGGCTGACCTGAGAATGCTGTGTTCTTGGAACTTAAATATAGAAGGAGCTATAAACTTCCAGAGCATTGCTCTTCAGGTTTATGGCCCATTCTGAGCTATTTAATTAGATTGCTGCTTTGTATTAACTTTCAGCTATCAATTTTTATACCATATATGTTTAAGTCATGTCCATGAAAATATTTTCCACTTTTCCTGGAGGTGCTATTGCATTGCATTTTACTTAATTAATTTATCTAATATTCTACATCCTCATTGTGTATTTGTTAACTCTTGGCTGGATGTATGCTGCATGCGAAGCTTTCTTTTCATGACTCCTAATTTTCCATAGCTGAACCAGCTAAAGAGACATTTTTGACACCTTCCAAAATTTGTTACAGCTAATAAATAAAATCATTCAAAAATTGGGGAAAATCATTTTTAATGATGATTAAAAATCACTTTTTCTCCAGCTGGCATCAATGTCCAAGAAGCATATGTTTAATTCCTGTAGATTCAAAGGCAATGTTAGAAAATTGGCAACAATACCTTCCCTCTACAAAAAATAATTAATACCTGAGATAATTATTTTTGCCTTTTATTTTTGACTTCTAATGGTGTTCACTTTTGCTTATCAGTACCTCCATAAGTAGTAGCAAGTAGAGTAACCTCCAAAAGCATGCAAAGTTAGCTCCAGTGGACTGGGGAGATGAGATCAACAATGTGATGAACTGGCCAGGAAAGCAGTTCTGCCACACTTGGTGGAGAGCAAAAGGCATAACAAGGCACAGAAGAAGTCATGGTCATCCACTGCATCCAAGGAAGACGCCAGCTGTGATGGCTACTCGTACCGCTGGAACCAGACTTCTGAGGTTGAGAGAACGGAACTGCCCTAGTGCAGCGGCTTTTCCCAGTTTAAAAACACTCTTGCAATGGTTTCTTCATGCAGTTCACATCATCTGAAAGTAGAACTGTACAAACCTAACAGTCATTGTTGGATATGATGGACAATCAATTCAATCAATTACCTCCAGAAGTGTGAATTTAATGAGGAATTTATTATATTTGTTCACAATACTTTCTCCTTTAACTAATTTAGCCTGCATATAATGAGGTGAGCCAGTGTGCTATCATGTTTTGTCTGATACCTTCTCTCCCTGTGTGGGCCTTATCCAGAACTGCATATTTGCAAATGTCAAATAAGCTTGTGGAAGAGAACTGCAGCCTAAGCAAATGTATTTAAGAAATTAAAATAACAAGAGGCAATGTTTCTCAAAATCTTAATTTACTTTGAATTAATTAGAGCCAAACAGTTCTCTTGCAAGCACAAGAATCAATTCTAGGTAATAATCATAAAATAAATAATTCTTAAAACTTAGCTAATTTATTTATTTGCAAAGACCATAAAAATGGTATCGTTGATGGTGGTTAAGTATGATAACAGGAGCAGAATCAATACAGCTATACTTCTATGAAACAAGGAGGAGAAGAACGCATATGCTGACAAACAGTTGACATAAGGAAAGGTAGAATGACATTATCAAGCATATGATATGGGATTGAAGAGTTAGCATTGTACAGTACATAGAGTTACTGGACTATTAATGCACTGAAATTCAGAACATCAGATGCATGTGAAAATATATTTTCTAGGATCTAGGTTTCCAGGTTTCTCTCTAAATTAATGTAATAGGATAAAAGGAGCTGCATATATTTCAGGTATTCAGCATATTTAAATTTGTTTGCAAACACAATTTGTGTTGAGTAGGTTTGATTCCTTAATGTGAGACTTCTCTCCAGAATTCTAGACGATGCACTTTTCGTGCTCCAAAAAGAATAGTTTCTGATATTACCTTGAAAGAAGAACAACAAAATGAGATACACAGGCTTCCGAGGTCAAGAGAGTGGAACTGCCTTTGTGCAATGGCTTTTCCAGGTTAAAGACTCCCACACAGATGAATTTCATGCAGTTCACATCATCCAAAAGTAGAACTGCACAAATCTACCTGTCATTGTTGAATATGATGGACAACCACACAGTCAATTACCTCTATAAATGTATTTCTTTGTGAATGATATGTGGACATTATCAATGAGCCATATGTCCTAATTCTGCTCCTGTATCTTATACTGCCTGGCAGGAAGAACCAAGCTCATCTTTTGCTCTCTTTCTTTTAAATGTTTCAAATCAGCAGTTCCCTCCATGACTCCCAGCTGTGCCATCCAAACACGTTCTTCTCATCCCACAGCAACTCAGCATGAAAGAGCAAGACATAAATTACTCAACATTTTAACTCCTCCGGGGTTTCAAGAACTTCTTCCAGGTGAAGCACCAATTCACTTATACATCAGAATGGGATACTGAATTCTTTGCTTGTGATGCAGTCTCCCTTATATTGCAGATTAAATGCAGATTGGTGATTGCTTTATGAAACATGGCCATTAAGGCTGGAAGTATAGCCGTTACCTTCTCATATCAGATCATTTTACTTCATGGTAATTATTAAATCATTGTAAGAGCTTGCTGCACACAAATTACTTGCCATGTTTTCTGTAAACTTCAACAAGTACTTCATTACTGCCAAGTATTTTGAAGGAAATGTGAAACGTCCTTTACAAATTCTAGTCATCCTCTTGTCTGCCCTCTGCTTCCCACACTATTGTACTAAAGTGCAATGAAACCAAAGGAAAATCATCTCAGTTTTCAAGTGGACACCTCTGAACTTTCTAGGGTTGGCACCAAAATCACCAGTTTTTGATCAAACCACAGTCCCTTTTCTTCAGTTAGATGCTTCTAATGAATCATTAGACCCCACTACATTCCTCATCACCTCAAATTTGATCCAAATTTTTACTGGTCAAAATAAAATCCCATTTACCTGGCATTTGCAAACTTTATGTCTTACCTCTTACTTTATCAGGAATCTTTACTCTCCTCTTCCCTTACTTGGCCAAAATCTGTCACATCAGTAAATCTTTCCACATCTGATGATGTCATTCATCTAATGTTGGACCTGCTTTCCTCTCTCCACAGGTGTTGTCTGACTACATTTTATGACTTTATTTTGGATTTCTGCAGTACTTTGCTTTTTCTTTCCTTAATGTTAGATTTCCCAATCTATATCTTTTCTACTTGGCCAAGACTAGTGGAAAAGAAAATAACATGTATATCCTTCACCTACCTGGTAAAACCTAAGGTGTATAGAGTCTAGGTCTATATATAGCTAAGTATATGAATGTTACTTATTTATTTATTGAGATATAGTGTGGAATAGGCTCTTGTGGTTCTTCAAGCTGTGCCACCCAGCAACCCACGATTTAACCCCAGCCTAATCACAAGACAATTTACATACCAACCAGCATGTTTTTTGATGAATGGGAAGAAACCAGAGCACTCGGAGGAAACCCACATAGTCACGGGGAGAACGTACATACTCCTTACAGACAGTGGCGGGAATTGAACTCCAGCCCCCTATACTGTAAAGCGTTGTACTAACCACTATCACACAAATTAATTGCAAGAAATTACAGTATGAACACGAAAATGCTAATCAATTTGATTTTGGAGAGGGAATGGAGCTTGAATCGGACTTGGATATTCGAGTCACTACGCCACATTGCTTCCCTCCTGAATTCAATCACTTCAGGAGCAAAGAAGTCAACAGGAGGGAGTCAGTGGGATTGCATTAACAGTATCTCAACAAGAACTCATATGCAAACTTTAAATTGCCAGGTGCACTCTTGCTTAAGAAAGCTACAATTCCAATTTATACTGTCACAGAATGGCAAACTGTTAGCTCTAAGGTGAATTTGAGTTTCGTGTCTCAGATCAAGTAATGTGAAGAAGAATTTAAGGACATAAGAACAGGATCAGGAGTAGAATACTCAACTCCTCAAGTCTGCCTTGTCGTTCAACAAGGCTGAGCTACCAGGACCATTTAAAGCATAGCAACTACCAAGTGTTCTTTTCCTTTTTGATGGGCAGGGAAAAAAACAAAAGGTAGTGTAACTAATATGATTCGATGAAAGTCTAATGAACAGGGTATTTTTATTGAAATTTGGGAGAAAAGTAGTCTGCAACATATTGTATGAGTTTAATAATATTGTAACATCATTTTACTCTGCTACTGATGATAATTCAAACATACTCTGCTATTGTAGTGCAATTCAGTAGCATAATTTCAATTTCCATATTTGTAAAATCTTTCAGTTGGATTTTAATGCGGTTGAGATTAGAGAAAAGAAAAGCTCCAATTATTCTGCATTTTTCTAATCCCTTTCAGGACATTTCAAAGCACTTTATAACCAATAAACTGCTTTTAAGGTCGTTGTTTTAGCAATATTGCTGATCTGCATGTAGTGAGGAACCAAGTGTGAGATATACATTGAGGGACATATTTGAGAAAACTGTCTATAAGATAATGCCAAGGATCTTTTACAGCAGCCGGAGAGAGAGTACAAAGCTCTTTGCTTTTACATCTCATCCAAAAGTAGTTCTGCCAGTACTGAAGTTCATCCTTAATGTAGTACAGGCCATCTTTGGGTAATGAATGAGTTCCATTTTTACAGGCATCCTTGTTGATTTTGGCCATAAGCCAAAAAAAACACAAAAATCACTCAATATGGTAACCTTACCTCCACATTAGTTTAATGAATGGCATCAAGAACACATAGCACTGATAAGAATGAACAAGTACTAAAAATGGAGAGAGAGAGAGAGAGAGAGAGAGAGAGAGGAAACAAATTCTGTCATTTAGAATGTATGAATGTACGTCAAACTTTTGAATCAAATCATATTACAGGAGTATGTAGGGATGTTTATAACATGGGTTTGGCCTGGTCTAGAATGTCACTTGAGAGCTGTAGCAGAACCTAACTTTGGAATCTTCTGAGTCAGAAGCAAAGCAGACACTGGGCTCCTAGAAATAGTTTACTACTCCTTTTAAGGTGGAATTTAAATGAGCCTTCCAACAGCTGAATTGCTTGTCTGCTTCACTTTCATTTGTGATTTTGGATGCTGAATACAACTTTGGTAGAAAACTAGGTGGTGAATGAGGAAATTGCAATGATTTGTAATATTTAAAGAGCTGAAAAGAAAACACAGATTATTTTTATGGAAATGCAAATGCTTACTTTACAGTAGAGCTGAAAATCCAGGGTTTATTTCTAAGCTGAATCCAGAAATCTCTGCTGATATTTCAGTCAGTACCAAGGGGATGTAACTATTTGGCAGTGCTACTTATTGGAAGTTACCCCTGACATTGTTACTCTATGCCATTTCAACTGGACAGATTTTAATAAAGAGCAGGGAAATTATCTCCACTATTTTGGCTGATTTTTATCCCATGATAAATATTACAAAAACAGATCTCCAGTTAAAATTACAATGTTGTATATAAGAAGTTACTGTGGTAAATTTCCACACATTATGACGTTGACTGCACTTTAAAAAGGTATTTGATTAGATGCTAAGCATTTTGGGATAACCTGCAATTGAGAAGACACCACCTATAAGTGTAACTTATTGCCCATTATGCTCCTGGAATTTAGGACAGCAGTGAGGGTCCTCCATCTCTGTCTGTCCTTGGCCATCTTCTCTAATGTGCCCCAGGTGAGGTTCCGGTCCTCACTTCTGCCTCTATGGTACGGCACCAAGTTGTCTTTGGTCTCCTGCGTTTCCTAATGACGAAACATAAAGTGAGCATTTTATCACGTGGAACAGAAGAGAAGGAAAAGTATTCTTTGTTCAAAATGTTCCAGAACTAGTGAAAATCTAGAAAGCTTAATATCATGAAGGATTTCAGTTAACCTGTACATCATGTGGCTGTTCATGTCAAACAGCAACAGATCCAGTCAGAATGTCAGTTTCCAATTTTGTTGTTTTAATTTCTATTCATTGTCATTGTTTTCCTAACAGTTCTTTGCAATTTTTTTTTAGCTGTAGCTGAATTCAATTTCATCCACTAAATAAAAGATCACAAGTGTGTCAATTAACAGAAGTTGCCAGGGCTTGCACAGTATCTGTTGAAATTGTGCATATAAATAGCTAACAAGTGTCAAAAATACACTCATAGTATTTAATATGACTCTGTGATGTCTTATATTATTGTAAGGTAATTGTTGTAGAATATTGTAGATTTTAGAGTAATTATGAGTGGACCCTTAAAATAAATACTGGAGGAAAGGTTTCTCAAAGATAGTGTAGTAAACTGGCAAGATATTAACTTCAGCAGAGTATTTCTGCACTGATTTCTTTATTGACAATAATGACAAGAAGAAAATGTCATGAGACTATTATCACCTTGAAGGTCATAAACAAAAGTCATATTCGGATGCTCAGTTTTTGAATCTGTGGGCAAAAGTTAATTGCCTCATGGGAAATATGATTTGTTAAAACAATGACACACTTTAATGCTTTCTTGAATCACAATATTTTCCTTGTATTTTTATGGGCTGCATAAAACTTACTTAAGTGAGTGGAAAAGCTTAAAAAATGGTTCCACTTATGAGTTTGCGTTCTCATGTTTGCCTTTCATCTTGCATGAAATACGTGTTTAATTTGCAGTAAAAGCACTTTAGGTGGAAAACCAAAACCACAATTTTCTTTTTCTATGATGGCTCAGTACCAATAGATTTTAATGAGGTGCTCCCCCACGTAATATCTTTAACAACCTCATGTATTAATCTTCCCACGAGCTGTCATAAGTCGTATTTGGCCTATTTTGTTCCGATACAAATCAAGTTCAATTATTTACTAAGCTTTCACCAGCAAACTTCTCTGTTAAGATGCATCTATGTGACATCTGAGATTAACAGACCATGAATTCAGCCAGTGTTACCTTGCTCATTCTTGTGTACAGGACACTGTCAATAATATCAAGTTTTCCTTCCCTTGAAGCGGAAAGTCTGCTTAATTTAAGATTATTATCATCACATCATGGATGTTTAGCACTTGGAGTTTTAAGACAAAAGCAGTGGGAAGAACAGTAGCCTCTAACTTTCATTTTAAAATCTGTTCTGTTATAGCTGGCTCCTATTTGAAACGCTCCCCTGTTATTTCTATCTACATACACTACATTTTAATTAAAAATTCTCCCTCTTTTTGAAGACAGCAAGCTCTCAATATGTCAGTCCCTTGTTCTTCATGTGTGAAGCTGCCTGATAAATATTGGCAATCTATTTCTACTTGTCCGTTGTATGTTTATTTTTAGAATATTAATGCTGGCAAGATCATTTTCTTTAAATGAAATTCCTCATGGTGGACTAAACATGTTATATGGAAGTGACAACAGAACGAATTCAATGGAATGAATTTCAAAGATAGAATTCAATACACATATTCTGCTTTTCATGCAACCTACCAGATATAGGTGGCGGGGTGGAGATACGTCTCTACCAAAGGAGGTGTAAGGTGCTCCTTCCCTCCGCTGGCCTGCAGGTCACCCTTGGGCAAGGTGGAGCACCTGCTTAGCCCCCTGATCAGGGTTACTGAAGCCATGGTAGCAGGTGGTGGATGCTCGAAAGAGTAGCTGTTGCATGTCTCAAGTCCTGGTAATGCGACCACTGATGCCAGGCAGACATTCTTTGAAGAGTATTCATAATGGCTGGGTTCACCCGCCTTGTAAAGGCACTGCCCAGAAGAAGGCAATGGCAAACTACTGTAGAAAAATTTGCCAAGAACAATCATGGTCATGGAAAGAACATAATCACCTATGTCATACAAAGTGGCATAGAATGATGAAGACTAGAGATGAATTTTTAGATACTCGTCTGTTTGCCACCCCTGGATGCTTAGAGGAATTGTATCAAGAGCCTTCCCCTTGATACTTCATGGTCATTGTTATGACAGTGCGCCCCAACAGTATAGGAGAAGGAATTTAAGGATGTTGACTCATAGCTTGAAAAAGACCTTGAACCTGATGATACTCTCATGATATTTGTCAGTTTTTCATTTTGGGCAGTTAAAATCGATCGGGGAATGATTCAGATTCAGATTGAAATTCATTTATTTATCACACGTACATCAAAACATGTGGCGAAATGCACTGTTTGTGTTAACAACAGCACAACCTAAGGATGTGCAGGGGGCAGCCCGTAAGTGTTGTCACACATTCCAGCACTAACATAGCATGCCCACGATGCTCAGCAGAACACAACTAAACAAAACCCACAAGCAGCAAAACAAGGACAGTAAAACAAGCACCATTTCCCCTTCCCACCCGCCCCCACAAACAAACAGTCCTCTAACCCCTAGACAGGTGTCTGGGCTTCCAGCCTGCAGGCTTTGGCCATTGGGCTTGTACTTTTGAAGGACTGTTGAAGTCATCTTGTTGAGGTAATGTGGTGCACCTATCATCGTGCTGTGCCCCGTGAAAGGGGAGGAGAATGTTGTTTCAGTGACTGTGCTGTGCAGTGTTTGCTTTGTCTGATATTGAACTTGAGTGTTACTGCATCTGCACCCATCAGTGTGAATGTAGAGCAATCCATCACACTCTCGAAGTTTTTGATAGATCCGAATCACAACACATGTTGCAGTAGCCATCACAGGATTAGAACTATAATGCTGGAATGACACCTACTTTTCTTCCCCTTTCCCTCACTATAATGCCAGCATCTGTCCAAGATAATAGGAATCAGCACAGTTCAGGACAAAACCTAATCTTTCACTGCACTGTTTTACAGCACCTGGGATGCATACCTATGGAGACTTAAGTTGAGTTCCGTACCCTATACAAGCCTATTGGAGAGTATATGTTTTATCTTACTAAACGCCCTTTATAGCACTTTAACAAAGCATAAATTTTAACAATTTGGACTGAATTTTTGAAAATTTTATTTAGATTGCCTCATGAATCACTTACACACTGTAACACTACCACCCTGCCCTCAGTTTCCTCACGTTCCCTTTATGCCGCTTTCCAAGCCAATGTCATTCTGATTCAGATAAGAGACCCTTGAGAGTATAGAATAGTCAGTAACGTAGATGCTTATTAATGTTTACTGTTAAACACAGTGGGTGAAGATATAAATAACTAAAAGTTAACATTAAACAGTTTTTTTTGTTACCGACAATTGACTTTCAATATTACCCTCAGTGCAGGTGTGACCAGAACGTGCAGAGTACTACTTCTGCTGATATCAATAACTTATTCCAGCTATAAATATCTCTGAACACATCTATTCATTGATGAGGTCCTTTACAGTAATTGATGAATAAAGACAGCGATTATTTGCAAAAGAGTTTTTTGCCTGCTACACTTCCACTTTGGTTCTTAAAAGGTAATTCATTTTCTTTTATTAAAATTTACCAGAAAATGGTTATCCACGCACTTTAAGGAACTCTAAGCTCACACTTTAATTTTTTTTTAGACTTTGTTTTGAAACCTAACATGAATTATTCATTCGTTTCACATCCTGTTTATACAATTTTCTGAAGAAGGGTATTTTCTGAACATTATTATTAATAGCTTAATTCAAAGCTACCTGTTAAGTTTGATATAACATACCCCTTGGCGCTACTCAAAGAATAATGTAAGTTCTTCCAGTGTCAGAGTTAATGCTCATCCCTCACTTACTGATGAACTGTGTATCTATTACATTTGGGATTTGCAAAATTTTGTTGCATGAAAATTGGTGTCTACTTTGCCTACATAAAAAAAAGACTGATTACACTTGAAAAGTACTTCACCAACTTAGAATTACTTCAGGACATCTCGAAATCATGAAACATCGTAACCAATTACAAATAATTTCAGTACATCAAGAGCTTCAACATAAAAATGTTTTGGTGGAGAAAATCCAACAGCTCGTATGTGTAGAGTTGAGAAGAAAGGGTGGTGGTGATGAAAGAGGTGGGCTAGCAACGGCTTTATCTTTTTCCATCAAATTTGTTTTTAACCACTTTCTTTCATTTCTTCACTTCTGAAGCCATTGACGCTTGACAGAGAAAAAAAATTCCATTGGTTTTGGGCACTTTTCAATACTTACTCTAGATACCAACAGTGATACATGACTCATGATAGCAACTGTTCGCAAGTTCTTCAGTTACTACAATTCAGAAAAACAATGAAGTGTCTCAAGGATGATTTCATATCTATCTTTATTTCACTTTATATCTGTGCATACCCATTTATAGCATTTCTTGCCAGAGAGTTCAGGACTGGGAATTTGTGTATTTTACACTTTCCTAAGCCATAAGCATTGAAGTTCATTGCAACATTATAGGAATGTTAAAATTACTTTTCTCAACTTGGGGAATGAGTCCAGGACTTTATTACATCTTAGGTCAGCTCATTAATGTATAAATAAAATTTCAAAGGTAAGGATTGTGTTAATATTACGCTAAAGTTACACTGTGTGTGTCTTACTTCCATTTAATTTACAGAACTCTCCATCAGGATTGCTCTTCAATCTGGATTGTTTATATTCAGTAAACACTAAAACATGCCTAGCTAGAGTAGACGTGGAGAGGATGTTTTCTGTTTAGGTGGAGTCTAGGGTGATGAATTTATGGAATTCATTGCCACAGCTGCTTATGGAGGCCAAGTCACTGGTTAAATTTAAAGCGGAGGTTGATAAATCCTTGATGCATAACAGCATCAAAGCTTATGGGAGAAGCAGGACAGTAGCTTTGAGAGGGATCATAAATCAGCCATGATGAAATAGTGGAGCAGATTCAACGGGCAGAATGTCCAAATTCTGCTCCTGTGTCTTTTGTCTTATGCTAAAGTATGCAATTCAGTCAACTTTTAAAAAGAGAAGAATGCAGAGTTACAATGTATTAGGTTGCTGCTACCAAAAGGTTTGTTTGATAAGCTGATACGCTCTGTACAATTGGCTCACAAATTAGCACACCTAAATAACCGAGACTTCATCAGTTATAAACCTGCTGGATAACGGGCAGTAGTTGAAGCTTGAAAAAATGAATTGTTTCATTTGTCAATTGAATGAAAATTATTTTCAGCGGCGAGTGATTTTCCATAAGATTATATTCAGCTCTGTTCAGTCTCCAAGTGTAATTTGAAGCTTCCAGTCATCTTTGATTTCAGAATCAGAATCAAGTTTAATATACTGACATAGGTCATGAAATTTGTTGTTTTGTGACAGCAATACAGTGCAATACACAAAAATACTGTAGATTAGATATATATACATGTAGTGCAAAGAGGGCAAAGATATTGAGGTGGAGTTCATGGGTTGGATCATGGTCTGATCAGAAATCAGATGGCAGAGGGGAATAAGCTTTTCTAAAATGTTGAGCCTGAGTCTTCAGGTTCCTTTACTTCTTCTCTAATGGTAGTAATAAGAAGAGAGCATGTCCTGGGTGATGGGAATCCTTAACGATGGATGCCCCCTCTTTGAGGCATCACCTTTTGAAAATGTCCTCAGTGTCGGCGAGGATAGTGCCCATGCTGGAGCTGGCTGAGTTTTCAACCCTCTGCAGCTTTTTCCGATCCTGTGCAATGGCCCCTCCATGCCAGATGGTGATGCAACCAGTTAGATCACTCTCTGCTGTACGTCTGTAGAAATTTGCTGGAGTCTTTTGTGTCATACCAGACTTCCTCAAATTCCAAAGGAAATATAGCCACTGCTGTGCCTCTGCATAACGCATCAATATGCTGGGCTCAGGACAGATCTTCAGAGATGAACTTGAAACTGCTCATACCTTTCAATTCTGATCGTTCAGTGAAGACTGGTTTGTATTCCCTCCACTTCCCTTTCCTGAAGTCCACAATCAATTCCTTGATCTTACTGATGTTGTGGCACCACTCAACCAGCTGATCTATCGCAGTCCTGTAAGTCTCCACATTGCCTTCTGAGATTCTGCCAACAACAGTTATGTCATTAGCGAATTTATAACGGGTGTTTGAGCTGTGCCTAGCCACATAGTCATGGGTGTAGAGAGAGTAGAGTAGTGGGCTGAGCATGTATCATTGACATGTGTCAGTGTTGATTTTCAGCAAGGAAATGTTATTTCCAATCCACACAGACTATGATTTCCTGATGACGAAGTCTAGCATCCACTTGTGGAGTTTCATTGTGACAGTGTAGGAAATCAGGAACAGAAAGGGTAAGAGAGGGATTGGGATGGTGAATTAAAGATAACCAGAAGTTCAAGGGAATGTAGGTACTCATCAAATTGATCACCCTATCTTCGTTTGGTTTTCCAAAGGACACCTTATTGTGAACATTTAATGCAATACACTGGATGAATTGCAACAAGTTTCTGTATCATTTGAAAATTATTTGGGTGCCATTGAAGATGAAAAACCTGGTACAATAACTCCCATGCTTACATAGGAAAGCACAATAAGACAGGGGCTGAATAGGGAGAATGGAAGAGTACACTGGAGTCTCAGCCAAGGGCACAATCTCTTCATAATATTGTAAAGAGAGGGGATTATAAAGTTTCTTTTCATGCCCCATTGCTACTTGCTTTCACCTTTCCTTATCTTCCCCCTCATCCTTAATCTATCTTGCATTTTGCTCTGACATATACATCCACATTTGATTTTTCCTCCCCTTCTCCCTTTTGCTCTAAGTAAAAATGCTGACCTTTAATCTTTCCTTCTTTTTCTTTCTGCAAATGTTACCTGACGTGTTGAGAATGTTGAGCATCTTCTGCTTTTATTTCGATCTTCTGCCATGATTTGATCTTTCTGCAAACTTTCAGCTTTTGCTGAATTTACTTTCCAACTTGTGGGTTCGAGTTATGTACATTCCGCATGTCAATTTCATCAGTCCCTTTTTCCCACTCTTTCTAAACCATTACATCAGAGGAGAAAGAACGGGAATTGTTCTCACCTTCCTCCTTTTTACTTTTTTAAGATAGTGCTGAGCAAGATATTTGTCTTGTCACAATCTTTCTTTTTCTCTTCAGATTTTGGGCTTTCTCATCAGTATCTAATCCATGAAATTATGGTCTTGAGTGCAGAAACCAGAGCTCGTCTTGAACTGGTCACACAGAGACTGCATAATTCTACTTTAAATGATTACTTAATGCATGCATTACTAAATGACAATAAAAGAGGACTACGTGTCCTCATAATCTAAATTATTTTCAGTTGATTTTTAATGGAGTTGCAACAGTTACTTTACAACTTTTTTTTCAAATTTTATTCCTAGAAAAATTTTTAACCCCGAACCCTTGAGTCAGTGTTGGAATTAAGTAAATCATAACTTACAAAACATAAATTATCCATAAAATAAAAACAAACATGGCAGAAATAAGTCAGGCATCTGTTCGTCTTGTGAGACCATGGATCTGCCCCTGGAAAGTCTTCACTCTCCAGGGCGCAGGCCTGGGCAAGGTTGTAGGGAAGACCGGCAGTTGCCCATGCTGCAAGTCTCCCCTCTCCATGACACCAATGTTGTCCAAGGGAAGGGAACTAGGACCAATACAGCTTGGCACCAGTGTCGTCACAGAGTAATGTGTGATTAAGTGCCTTGCTCAACACAACACGTCGCCTCGGCTGAGGCTCGAACTCACGACCTTCAGGTCGTTAGTCGAATGCCTAAACCACTTGGCCACATGCCCACACACAGAAATAAATATCAATATAATAACCATGTGTGTCTATTTAGACCTCTAATAACAGAAAAGGCTGCCATTCAGCAATATGCTTCACCACTACATTCACCACAATCCCCCCCCCCCAGGAAACCTAAATATTTGTCCCATTTTTGTGTATAGATGTTCAATCTATCAAACTGCCCTTCTGTCTAGCTTTGGAGCCCTTGGCAGCAGCTATCAGAGAGAATGAGAACTTTCTCTCTGATAGGGATATCTGAGGGAGGACAGGTTCATAGACTGATGCTTTATGCGGTGATATTTTAATATTTGTGTCGGACCCTAGCTGGTCGGTGCCATGTCCTTTTAACATTATCAAGTCTTACTCTAGATTCTCAGGTTATAAGGTTAATTGGACAAAATCAGAAGCACTACCGACGACTGCATATTGCCCTGCATCTGCTTTTCACCTAGCTCGATTTCACTGGCCAAAGAAGGGTATACATTATTTAGGTATTAACTTCTCCCCTCAGTTGAAGGATTTAGTAAAGGTAAATTTTGATCCATTATTGCAGAGAATTTCATGTGACATAGATAGATGGTCATCATTGTATTTGTCAATGTCGGGAAAAGTAAATGCCTTAAAGATGAATAGCATTCCAAAGATTAATCATCTGTCCCAATCATTACCAGTGCAAATCCCATCAACATATTTTAAGCAATTTGATAAAAAAAATTAAGGCTTTTATTTGGAATGGTAAACACCCATGCTTAAACTTTAACAAATTACAATTCCCAGTTGAAGGCGGGGGGGGGGGGCTTAGGTTTGCCGGAGTTAATATATTATTACTATGCCTTTACTCTTAAACATTTAGCACACTGGTCTCTCCCTCCGGAGGGAGCGCCTCCTTGGTATCTTATTGAGTGTTCTGCTCTTCCTCCCATCCCTCCATTACAATGTTTGTCTATCGAGTTACCTCTTGAGGTAAGGCCTCACCCAATTATATCACATATGCATTTGTTCTGGAATAAAATGGTCAGATTATTCAAATTTAATGCATATTTGAATGAAGCCTCGAGTATCTGGATGAATCCAAAGTTGTGTACTGATAAATTCCCTTACTTCTGGAGGGAATGGAAAGGGAAAAGTATAATTAAATTGGGAGACCTTTATAATGGTGATAGTTTAAAATCTTTTAATCATTTAATCCAACAGTATGATATCTCTAGGTCACAATTTTGGAGATATCTTCAACTGCGTCACTTGCTACATACAACTTTTGGTTCTACACAGCAACCCTCACAAGTTAAGGTCACAAAGCTTCAACTTATTATTCTGCTTTAACACAAATCTCCGGCGTCAAAATTCTGTTGGGTCTTAAAAGAGCATGGGAAAAAGACCTGAGTGTGACTTTTGCGACAAAAGAGTGGGATAAAACTTGCAAAAACGTCAAAACAGTGTCAAGAGACCAGAGGGTGCGCCTTATTCAGTTTAGGATCCTACACCGTTTCTATTGGACTCCAGCAAGGTGACAGAGATCAGGATTGAAAAACACCCCTGAATGCTGGCGCTGTGAGGCAGATAAAGGGAGTACATGCACTCTGGTCCTGTCCCAGAATTCAAGAATTTTGGATTATGATACATAAGTATATTGGTGAAGTTTCAGGTATTCAACTCCCTTTCTGCCCTGGACCTTTTGTCTTGGGAGACACGCTTGGGTTACTTGGGGATAAACACTCTCAAAATTGGATCCAGAGAAGTATAATGGTAGGAAGACAAATTATACTTAGAGGCTGGAGGAACTTGGGGGACCATCATTTCAGGAGTGGGTCACAGAAATAGCCAAAGTGACAGCTTTTGAACACATGAATTACTTTACTATATTGAATAATATTCAAATTTTCAATGGCAGTTTTTTAAAACTAGGCAGGAAATGAGCAATATCTGTAACTAAACTGAATGAACGTTGCTATCAATGTGAAAATTCTGTAGCTAAGTATAAATGACGCTGAGAAAATGCTCATTAGAAACTAATATGCAAACTTTGTTTTTGGTGTATTCTGAACTAAATAAAATATCTCTAGATCACCAGATAAAATCTACTTTCCAGCCAGTGTTTCAAATACTTGAACACAGATAAGAGTTAACCCACTTTACCCATAAAACCGTTGTGTATTCTATGGTATTTTGAAGACAGTAAACTATATTCAGATTTGAATGAAAACCTTTATAGATGTTATATCAACATTTCTTTTCTCTGTTCAAGTATATTCTCTGCTCAAGTATATTCACTCTCCTGCTTTCTTGTCACAAAACAAAAATTCCTGTTTGAAGGCTGGTGAGAAGGTTAGCAGTGAAGACAGGGATCAACAGTCACACAGCGCTTTATGACCCTTTCGTATGCAGTGATGGGATATCCCTCCTGCTGCTAAATTCATCTCCAGCTGCCTGAAGTTAAAAGATGACATTAGCTGGAGCGTTTAGCTCCAAAAGCAACACTGGTAATAAACCAACATTGCCCACCGCCAAAATTTGCCTATTCTGTTCACATCTTGCATGCATTCCTTAACAGAGCTTGATATGTATTCAAATTCTGCAAGGCACCTTCCGTATGTGGTAAGTTACATCATGAGAGAGCGACATGTAAACCACCAAGCCTTCCTCAGTATCTTTTTAAAAAATAAATTCCCTCCCATTTTTACATCATTCTTAATTATCATTATTTACTTTCTATTTTAGATGTCATCAGGATTTTGTTCTTAGTAAATTTTCTTACTTTCCTTCTTTCTTTGTCTCTTTTGTCCCGTTGTGTATTCAACATTATATTGCAACTCATTCAGGTAGACTTTATTCATTTATTAACACCTGATCTCATCCTTCACTCCCAGTACCCACAATCACATGCACTATTACATGGGGTCAGAGGAGGCAAGCAGGAATTCAGGACAATTTAACTTGTGTTACTTTCTCTGGCGTGGTGGACGTTGATCGGTCGAAAGTTGAGGGAAGACCTAATAGGACAGAGTTTGAGGAGAGACCTGATAGAGTGGAGGTTGAGGGAAGACCTGATAGGGCAGAGGTTGAGGGAAGACCTGATAGGGCAGAGGTTGAGGGGAGCCCTGATAGAGTGGAGGTTGAGGGGAGCCTTGATAGAATGGAGGTTCAGGGGAGATCTGATAGGGCGGAGATTGAGGGGAGACCTGTTAGAGCAGAGGTTGAGGGGACACACATCAAAGTTGCTGGTGAACGCAGCAGGCCAGGCAGCATCTCTAGGAAGAGGTACAGTCGACATTTCAGGCCGAGACCCTTTGCCAGGTGTTGCGTTCACCAGCAACCTTGATGTGTGTTGCTTGAATTTCCAGCATCTGCAGAATTCCTGTTGTTAGAGGTTGAGGGGAGATGTGATAGTTTTTTAAGATTATGAGAGCATAGAAAGAATAGACAGCTGGTATCTTTTTCCTAGAACTGAATTATCTAATATCAGAAGGCACGTATTCCAGGCAAGATGAAGTAAGTTCAAAAGCTATGTGTAGGCCAATTTTATTTTACACAGAGAGTGTTGGTGCCTAGTCTGAGCTATCAGGGGTGGTAGTAGAGGCAAATATGCTAGAAGCGGTTAAGAGGCAGAGGGAATGGAGGGATACGAACATTATGTTGACATATTGGTATAATTAGGCATTTAACTATTAGTTAAGTACAGTATACCTGTGTTGTACTGTTCTATGTTCCATGTTCTTGTTACTATTAGGTTTTCACTAGCTTAACCAACCTCTCCCTCCTCCTAAATCAGTTTGAAATAAACATTTACAAGTGAAAATCTGCAGATGCTGGAAATCAAAGTAACACACACAAAATGCTGGAGGAACTCAGCAGGCCAGGCATTATCAATGGGAAAGAGTATCAGATGAAATATGAGGGAAAAGAGTATCAGAAATCAAATGAAGGGTCCCGGCCCAAAACGGCAACTGTTTTTTCTCTTTTCCATAGATGCTGCCTGTCCTGCATTCTGTGTGTGTTCCTGAAATAAACACTTGATGGTCTGCGTGGATCAACTGTATGTTGCCTAAATGACTTTTTATTGGTTCACATCGTACCAGGAGACTTCCATGTTCCCCATGAGAATTTATAACACAGTTTAATAGCCATTTTTCCATGTGAAGTTATGATTAGTTGATTAATGGAATTATTTATCCATTCTTTTGCTTTAGCAAATAGTGTTCCAACATTTACAAACATAAAATTCCATCTGGATAATAAAACAGTTAGTTGAAAGCAGAATGCATTTTAAAATTCAATTAGTCATTAACCCTATCTTCATCCCTCAAGAGAAACATTTATCATGCAAAAGGAGAGTAATTAACTTGATGCCATCTGGACTTATATACTTCAAAATAAATTAATTATACAGAGAAGAGCCAGATGGATTGTCATATTCTTAAGAGTTGTAAATTAACATTTCAAATCAGGTTATGGATTAAATATTCACAACGTTTATAAATTTTTGCTTCTGAGAGAGAAGCAAATTGTACTGTCACAGGAAGTAATAACATAGGCAGAACTGTGAGATGGTACTGAAAGAAATACAACTTATTTTCCCTCTCCCACTTCATTAGGAGTTTCTCCTGAGGGGACAGGTGCTAGAGGGTAATATTAGAAGCACAACAGGTGCCAACAAGCACCCTCAGTAATTCACTGTTCTTCACCAGAAAGTAAGACGTTGCAGAGTCTTTTTTACTGTGAAGATCTAACCTGACATTATTCCCATCCATGTCCTCACATACAAACTTTGAGTCACAATTTGCACCCGGACGTCTGTTTGATTTTGTCTCTCCCTCTCTAAACTTGGGAAACTAAGACAAGTTGTTCTTTTGCTGGTTTTAGGATCAGTTAACTTAAAGCACGTGGGAAGTGAAACCTGGCACTCTCTGGCAAGAATGGTTTACCTCTACAGTTAGCAGTACTTTTATATACAAGGCCAAATAGGGCAGCTCCTAAAATCCAGGCTACATAAATAATTCATGTTTTGTAATTCTTATATTACTCAACATGTTAGAGCTTTTATTTATTTCAGTTGCTGGTTATTTGCTGGTTTTGCATTTCTTCCATGGTGCTTTAATGTAAGTACTCTGTTTTCATGGGACCACATTAAGGGTATTTTTTTCCATGTATGAAGCACAGCAATGTTAGCAATAAATATGACAATAAAAATATGTAGCTGCTGCTGCTGAATCTGAATTTTTTAACTAATTTTTCCAAGGCATACTGGTTAAAATGTGGTTTCTTTCATGCAGTGCTGTGCTGTGAGGATCCCCTCCACTACCACATTTAGCTCATGATCAGAAAATGAAAGCCCCCGTTCCAAGAAGTGTGATGTGACTTTGAGTGAGCCAGACAGGGACTGAAGATGAAGATGTAACAGGTCTTCTTTCAGCACAACAAGCAGACACACAAGGAAGATATGATGCTAGAAAAGACATGATACTAGAATGTCTTGGGAAGTCTCTTGGAAGAATGTCAATGTAGATGGAGTCTTACTATTCTTTAACAGCAAATATAACAGCGGAGGGTTGAATACAATTCCAATAATTACAATTGTATAGTTTACTTTCGACAATTGGTTCTATTGAATTAGATATCTACAATGGGAGCTAACATCAAGTGACAAGACCACCTCTGAATATTCAAACATCTTTTCTGGGAATCTTGACATATAAAATGAACTTATTTTTCCATTACACAAACACAAGGAAATCTGCAGATGCTGGAATTTCAAGCAGCGCACATAAAAATTGCTGGTGAACGCAGCAGCTAGGCAGCATCTCCAGGAAGAGGTACAGTCGACATTTCAGGCCGAGACCCTTCGTCAGGACTAACGGAAAGAAGAGATAGTAAGAGATTTGAAAGTGGGAGGGGGAGGGGGAGATCTGAAATGATAGGAGAAGACAGGAGGGGGAAGGGATGGAGCTAAGAGCTGGAAAGTTGATTGGCAAAAGGGATATGAGAGGATCATGGGACGGACGGGAGGCCTAGGGAGAAAGAAAGGGGGAGGGGGAAGCCCAGAGGATGGGCAAGGAGTATAGTGAGAGGGACAGAGGGAGAAAAAGGAGAGAGAGAAAAAGAAATTTAATAATAATAAAAGACAAATAAATAACGGATGGGGTACGAAGGGGAGGTGGGGCATTAACAGAAGTTAGAGAAGTCAATGTTCATGCCATCAGGTTGGAGGCTACCCGGACGGAATTTAAGATGTTGTTCCTCCAACCTGAGTGTGGCTTCATCTTGACTGACAGTAGAGGAGGCCGGTTAAGACAGGAATGGTTTTCAGGATACACAGATACTCCAGATGCTGACTGACAGAACAAATACTCTATCTCCTTGCTGATGTGTTAAGTCAGTCTGGATCCTTTCCCTAATGTCATCCTGGGGTGGAGGGTGCGGTTCAGTGCAGTTTGATTGACATAAATATTCATCTGTCATTTCCTCTGCGTGATTTATAATGGTGCAAAATTCAGGATATCCCATATCTTGTTATTACATCTGAACAGTTCGAAGGTTGTTTTTTGTTTGTATTACCAGCCATGATGTCATTTTATTGAAATATCAAAATAAACTTTTATTCGAAATAAAAATATTTGCAAGAATAAACATACAATGCTTTTTTATTCTTTAGAATACTCTCAATACTGTTTTATTACATTCCTACACACGAATGGCACACTGCTGCATGTATTTTTTTCATTGCACCTGTACATACCTATATTGTGCATACGACAAGAAATTCAGCTTTGATTTTTGACGTTGCTATCCACACAACACATTAAGGATGTCCTATGCCTAACAATCTCTAACACTGTGGAGTTAAAGTGATGCTGATGAAGAGTGGCAGTCCTGGAAGGAATCATGGGGAACAAAAGACCATAACTCAAAGATATCACTTCACATTTAGCGAACAGTTTCATTTGTTAGAATCAGAATCAGGTTTACTATCACCAGCATATGTCGTAAAATTTGTTGTTATGGGGCAGCAGTGCATTGCAATACATAATAATGAAAATTGTGAATGTCAGTGAGTATATATATGCTGTATATTGTGGGGCTCGAGGGGCATGGTCGACAGCCCGCTCCTGCATTCCTAGTGGCCAGCACTGCTTATTGCTCTTGTTTTTAAAAAGCGTTCATGGTGCGCCGCAAACTTGCCGATGCAGCATCCTGGAAGTACCTGACCACAGTCCGACACTGTCCGAAAACTTCGAGCCTCCGACCAGCCCTCCGACACCGAGCACCATCTCTGCCGAGCGCTTCGACCCCAACCCCAGCCGCCAGCAACAGGCAAAGCCGAGGATTTGGGGCCTTCCCTCCGGAGATTCTCGATCGCACAGTAGCAGCGGCAGCGAACCGGGCATTTCAGAAATTTCTCCAGATGTTCCTCTGTGCTTCTCATGTCCGTCTCCATCAAATCAGGATTGTGCACGGCCCTTATTTAACAAATACGATATCATTTCACTGGAGAGGCAGCGCACACTGCATTGTGCCTCCATCTTCTCCTCCCTCCTCGGGTTATACAGTTGTTCGTCTGTGTGTTTGTGGACCACACTGACTGTAACCGGAGTGTGTAATAATCACCTCCCCCATCGGTATATGATTGAGTTGGTTCTCACCGAGCTAAGGCACTCTGTCAGTCATTGTGCTCGTTGTAATAAAAATGGCAGTTGAGATAAATAAGCTCTTCTCATCGTGGTCTGAATGCTCGCCACATTAGTGTCAGGAGTGGGATGAGTAACTGACGGTGAAATTGAAGAGTTATGACATCAGGTAGAGCGCCTTAAGACCCGAGGGACTGAGTGGTATTCCTCTCAGCAACCCTGGGCCGGGCTCCCAAAGATAGGAAGCCAACCCAGAGGGAGAACCTGGGAACTGAGCATCGTGCCGTCCCTGGGAACCCTAATAGGGCAAGCGTATGCAGGCTCCCCAACCCAGGGTACGTGGCTGAGTGCATCACCTGCTTCCAAGACGCCGCAGTGCCAGGCATTGCCAATGCCACTGGAAAAGGTGCACTGACTGGAGGGGGTCGGCCATTCAAGGGTTGCAAAGATGTTGGGCTAGCTGCGCAAACGCTTCTATCAGCCTCAGTGCAGGCAGGACGTGGAGCTGTTCGTGCAGTGCTGTGACGCTTGCACGCTCCGGAAGGGACCG
The DNA here is from genome assembly GCF_963921235.1 of Mobula hypostoma. Classification (NCBI taxonomy): domain Eukaryota; kingdom Metazoa; phylum Chordata; class Chondrichthyes; order Myliobatiformes; family Myliobatidae; genus Mobula; species Mobula hypostoma. Next base: position 29,511,637 of record NC_086109.1, read on the forward strand.
GGCTGCCCGTCAAGGGTGACAATGCAGCCGGAGGCAGTGGGACCCCGATGGAGCGTCTAGGCGTGGACATCCTGGGCCCTCTCCTCTGCGCCAACGCCGGGGTCTGCTACATTCTCGTGGGCATGGATTACTCCACAAAATGGCCAGAGGCATACGCGGTCCTGGACCAGAGTGCTACCACCACTGCTGAGAGACTCGTAGAGGAGCTCTTCAGCTGTTTTGGAGCCCTGATGAACTCCACAGTGACCAAAGGTGCAGGTGTTTGGTGAGTTCTGCACCCGGCTGGGAATCACCAAAACACGAGCCACACTCCTTCACCCGCAAAGTGATGGGCTGGTGGAACGTTTTAACCATACCCTGGCTACTCAGCTTGCTATCCTCGTCAGCCAGCACCAGCGTCACCTACCCCTAGTGTTGTGGGCACACTGGACAGCAGTTCAGGACAGCACCAGGTGTATGCCGGCTGTTCTCACGTTCCGGTGGGAGCTGTGCACGCCGGTGGATCGGGTGTTTCCCCCCCCCCCCGAGCCAGAGATCCTTGGGGAAGCTGGGTTGGAATACCCGCGACACCACAGGGGGCAGCTGTGGGATGTCCATGGCTGCCAAAAGTGGGCTTATGATGCCCGCAGCCAGGGACAGGACTTCACTGTGGGTGACCGATTATAGGTCTACTGCCCCACCCAGAAGAATGGACTACCCCCTAAGCTTGGAAGGCACTGGAAGGGACCGGGAGAAGTTCTCGACTGCATCTCTGATGTGCTTTACTGGCTGCGGCTGCCTGAGCAGTGGAAGTCAGTCATGCTGCACTGGGACTGGCTGTCACTTTATCAACCTTTGGCCACCACTGACACCGCGAGGCTGAGGGAAGGAGGGGACACTCCAGGTGCCCTGCCTCTTGCCACACCTAACAGTGCCTCCATTGGAGGTGCTGCAGACACTCCCAGCAACCCAGGTGGTGATGTCAACCACCATCAAGACTTTTGGACTTTGTTGTGGACTCCGGGGCTGCTGGGGATGGCTGGCCCCTCGGGTGGGGGCAATGTGGTGCTCTGGGGGTATGGCCAACAGCTCCCCCCAGCATTCCTAGCAGCCAGTGCTACTTATTGTTCTTGTTTTAAAAAAAGTGTTCGTGGTGTGTGTGTGTGTATTTAGTCAGGTCACTCGTCTGAGTGCTACTGGTACCATGTAACCCAGTACCACCTGTCGCATGGTCGGGTGGTCGGCAACTAAACCGGCTCCCCCACCCCCAGCAGGCTTGCCTGGTGAAGAGGGTGGCTAGGCACCCTGCAGGATGAAAAACAAGACCTGTCAAAGGGCAGATGAACCCTCTTGTAGGGTCGGCGGCCATCTAGCAATCACGTGCTGTGAAGCGTGGAAAGGGCATCCCTTGCATTGAAGCTTGGTCTGGCCACTCACTGCAACAGAACCTCCCCCAGCCGTCTTGGACCCCACCATGCCACTGGATCCGGGAGAGGATGTCGAGAGGGAGGGTCTGGACCTGTGCAACCCCCTACTCACCTGAAATCCACTGACGCATATGCTGTTCCTTTCTGAGGAGTGGGGTATCCTAAACCCCACTAACTGTCTGAAAGGAACCATCATCATCCTATGGGATGGATTGCCTGAGAGAGAGATTCAGTAGAAATATGGTGGAATGTTCAAATTGATTTATTTTAACTCAGGTTATACAGTCGTTTGCTTGTGTGTTTGTGTGTCACCCGACTGTAACCAGGGTGTATAATGATCACCTCCTCCGTCTGTATGTGACTGAGTTCTTTCTCACCGAGCCATGGCACTCTGTTGATCTTGTGCTTTAGATAAACAAGCTCTTCTGGTCTGTCATCATGGACCAAGTGCTCTGCACTATACATACACACATACACACACACACACACACACACACACACACACACACACATGCATACAGCTAAATTAAATAAGTACTGCAAAAAAGATGGTAGTGAGGTTGTACTCATGGGTTCAATGTCCATTCAGAAATCTGATGGTGGAGGGGAAGGAGCTATTCCTGGATCATTAATATTCACACACTGGACACAGGTGAAAAAGAAGACTATTAACTTAAGCTCACGAATAAGCATTCAACAAAGAGCCTTTTCACTTTATAATTAACCACTTTAAATTGCCCCTGGTGTGTAGGTGAGTAATATAATCTGGGGAGAGTTAATAGGAATGTGGGAGAAATGTTTAAAAATGGGATTAATGTTAGATAAATGTAGAAAGGTACATGAGAGTGAGTGTGGACTCAATGAGCCAACAGGCATGTTTCTGTGCTGTACCTCTTGTGAATCTGACACTTTGCATTAAATGAAAAGTATTTAAAAAAACAGAATATCTGTTATCAACTTTGCATCTCCCTGGGACTGAAGCACCTTGAGTCAATTTTCCGAAGCTATTGCAGTTCTCTCTATGTAGCTTTTCAGTGAGTGTGTGGGACAGCTCAGCTTAAATGGAAGTGCCATAATTCAATTGTTCCTGTCCACAACTCTCAAAAATTTTTAGATCTCCATAAAAGATTGCAACAGTTCCTGTTATCATAGATTAGAATAGAAGAAAAACAAGTGTAGAAATCTGAAATAGGAATAGAAAATGCAGAATGATCTTAGCAGGTTAGGCAGCATCTGTGGATAAAGAAACAGATTGTTTCAAGTTCAGGTCCCTTCATTGGATTTGGCCACCATCCAGTCTGGACAATAACACTGATTGCATCTTTAATCATTCTGTTCAGTTGAAAGTTCTAGACAGGTTGACTGACTATTATCATGACCTCCAGTTTACGTCTGATATCTTAGCTGAATTCAGCAATCAATCCTGAACACTACCCGAAAATTTTAGTGATGGAATAAAGAAAGGTATCGCACATATACTGCCCTTCCAACCTCAGGACATTCCAAAACTCTTTAGAGTTTAAGTCTTTATATTTTTGAATTGCTGTTGTGATGTACACTGTTCAACATCCCCTGAGGTACTAGGAGTATACCAGATTTTCAATTTGTCATCGATGAATTTATGTTGTATTGCCATTTTAATGAGAACTTCAAGGTATTTCTAAAGGGATGATTTTAATTGATTAGACCATAGATCGTAAGATATCGGAGCAGAATTAGGCCATTTGGCTCATTGAGTCTGGTCCACCATTGAATCACAGCTGATCCTTTCTTTCCCCTCCCTGGCCTACTCTCGATAGACTTTGATGCCGTGTCCAATCAAGAACCTCTCAAGCTCTGCCTTAAATATACCCAATGACCTGGCCTCCACAGCTGCCTGTGGAAACAAATTCCACAAATTCACCACCATCTGGCTAAAGAAATTTCTCCACATCTCTGTTTTAAATGGATGCCCCTCTATTCTCAAAACTGCTTTAGGAGGGAGTTATGATCAATCCGAGCATTGGCAACAATAAATTAAAATGAAGCCAGGAGAAGTATGTACAGATATAGGCAGGCTTATGTTCCTTGTAGAAAACAGTCACCAGTTAGGTGACAGACAGGTGAAAGAGTAAATGAAATTGGGGATATTGTTTTATTTGGTTATATATGCTAAATCTGCAGTGTGTTATCACATTATATTGTCCTCCACTTCTGAAATTTGATTTTATTGCCTTCAGTGGAAGAAAATTTGGTGACTGTATAACTGAATCATGCAATTTGCTTATGCTAACAATGACAAATTTATAGTTTAATAATGAAGAATGAATGGTTTGGCAACAGAATAAAATAATCTGGACGTCCTTCGTCAACTATAACTCAGTGCTTCCCCACTTAGCCAAGCTAATACAGACCCATCAGAAATTCAGAATACATGGGGAAATTTTTAAGCTCTTTGCCTATGTAATGTTAATATTTGCAAGGCCTTATACAGATTCAAGAGATTTACGAAGAATCCACTGGTTCAGATATTAACATTTTATGCTGTTGAAAGACGAAACAATGGAATTCCTTTTGCCTCAGGGATACATAACGTAGTTGTCATCTTTAATGAATTTGCTCAATGTAAAATCTGTGAATTGATTTGTTACCTATCTGTTCCTCTGGTATTTATTTTAGTTCTTAATATTCCCAAAATTGAACACAAAACTATATGGATTTAATTTAAATCTGATTAACTGAAAGAATTCTATGGGATGTCCCAATAAAAGGCCATTGAATTCAATTGTAACTTAATGCCTAGCTGAATTGGAAAGTGAATTTCCCAAAGTGTATTAAGTTAAAGTTGCCTTTAATTGCTCATTTGCTTGCTTTTCGAAATTGTGAGTTTATATCTGTGGTGAGGGAAAGAGGTTTTAACATCTACAAGAGTTCAGTTGATAAACATTCTTGTCCTTGAGTCAGCAGGCTGTGGCTTTTTCCCACTCCTGAGACTTGTGCACAAACATCTCAGCTAACACAGTGCTGAGCTGTTGTGATGTACTCTTTTAGATGAGAGCATGAATTTCTCAAGAAAGATCATGAGGCTGTTGTCTGATAAAAGAACATGAATTATCCCTTGTGCCTAACCTACGTTTATCCTTCAATAAGTAGAATTAAAACCATCTATCGGTCTATTGATATTTGCTGATTCTGGCAGCTTGCTGAATACAAACTGAGATGTTCTCAATGGTGGGGACATCCAAAAAGAGAGGTCATATTTCTTTCTTACATATAGTTTTCTATCTGCATCAATCTAACGTTTAATCCAAGTAATCATCTCCCCAATCCAGTCTCCATCAATTGTCTAAATTTCTCTTCTGGCCTTGCCAGTCATTTGCCCATGCCCTCACATCGAGGCCTTCCTGTAAGCCACAACCCTTGTGCTATTCCTCCTGGTCTCTACAATCTACTTCCTAACACTTTCTCCATATTCTCTGAAGTGACAGGAGATGATAGACGAAATTTTTGGATTCTGCGGAGTAGAAAATCCAAGCCTGAGAGTTATTCAGTTATACCAAACCAGATATTGTGATGGACTAAACTTGTCTCATGGCAATATCTTGTGCATTGCTATTGCAGTGGCAAAAGAAATGTGGTTTTAAGTTGAAAAGGGTTGTGAGAATGTGGCAATGAGTGCAGGAGCAGGGAAGTACTACTGCAGTTGTACAAGGCCTTGGTGAGACCACACTTGGAGTATTGTGTGCCGTCTTGGTCCCCTAATCTGAGGAAAGTCATTCTTGCCATAGAGGGAGTACAAAGAAGGTTCACCAGATTGATTCCTGGGATGGCAGGACTTTCATAGGATGAAAGACTGGATCGACTAGGCTTGTACTCTCTGGTATTTAGAAGATTGAGGGGGGATCTTATTGAAACGTATGAAATCCTAAAGGACAGGCTAGATGCAGGAAGATTGTTCCCGAAGTTGGAGAAGTCCAGAATGAGGGGTCACAGTTTGAGGATAAAGGGGAAGCCTTTTAGGACCGAGATGAGGAAAAACTTCTTCACACAGAGAGTGGTGAATCTGTGGAATTCTCTGCCACAGGAAACAGCTGAGGCCAGTTCATTGGCTATATTTAAGAGGGTGTTAGATAAGGCCCTTGTGGCTAAAGGGATCGGGGGTATGGAGAGAAGGCAGGTACAGGGTTCTGAGTTGGATGATCAGCCATGATCGAACTGAATGGCGGTGCAGGCTCAAAGGGCCGAATGGCCTATTCCTGCACCTATTTTTATATGTTTCTATTCAACCCCAAGGATTATAATGGAAATGGTTGCTATAATGTCAACACTCACATTTCGATTGAGTATTTGGGTGAAGGGGCAATAACTAAAGGACACATGAATGGATTGGATAAATTTTTTCATGTGGTAAGTAATCGCTGGACGATTCTTTATAGACCATACATGTCTAAAGATCAGGTTCTGGGTTCTGCTTTCACTGGTGTTGAGTCAATTTTGTTCATAAATTGTAAAGTACACAGAAGTCACATATGGTAAGCATACCTGCCCTGTATGGTAAAGAACAGCATCAAAAGCACAAAAGGCTGACAATAAAGAACAGAATCAGAATCAAAATCTAGTTTAATATCACCAGCATATGTCCTGAAATTTTTTACCTTAGCGGCAGCAGTTAAATAAAGTATATCATAAATATAGAAAAAATAAATTAATTACAGTAAGTATATATATGTATATTAAATAGTTACATTTTAAAATAGAACATAGAACATAGGATAGTACAGCACAGTACAGGCCCTTCAGCCCACAATGTTGTGCCAACCCTCAGACCCGGCCTCCCATATAACCCCCCGCCACCTTAAATTCCTCCAGATACCTGTCTAGTAGCCTCTCAAATTTCATGAGTGTACCTGCCTCCTCCACTGACTCATGCAGTGCATTCCACGCACCAACCACTTTCTGAGTGAAAAACCTTCCTCTAATATCCCCACCCCTTACCTTAAAGCCATGTCCTCTTGTATTGAGCAGTGGTGCCCTGGGGAAGAGGCGCTGGCTATCCACTCTATCTATTCCTCTTAATATCTTGTATACCTCTATCATGTCTCCTCTCATCCTCCTTCTCTCCAAAGAACAAAGCCCCAGGTCCCTTAATCTCTGATCATCATCCATACACTCTAAACCAGGCGGCATCCTAGTAAATCTCCTCTGTACCCTTTCCAATGTTTCCACATTCTTCTTATAGTGAGGCGACCAGAACTGGACACAATACTCCAAGTGTGGTCTAACCAGAGTTTTATAGAGCTGCATCATTACCTCACCACTCTTAAACTCTATCCCTCGACTTATGAAAGCTAACACCCCATAAGCTTTCTTAACTACCCTATCTACCTGTGAGGCAACTTTCAGGGATCTGTGGACATGTACCCCCAGATCCCAACAGAATCAGCAGACACCAACAGAATCAACAAACTCATTCGTAAGGCCAGTGATGTTGTGGGAATGAAACTGGACTCTCTGACGGTGGTGTCTGAAAAGAGGATGCTGTCTAAGTTGCATGCCATCTTGGTCAATGTCTCCCATCCACTACGTAATGTACTGGGTGGACACAGGAGTACATTCAGCCAGAGACTCATTCCACCGAGAGGCAACACAGAGTGTTATAGGAAGTCATTCCTGCCTGTGGCCATCAAACTTTACAACTCCTCCCTTGAAGTGTCAGACACCCTGAGTCAATAGGCTAGTCCTGGACTTATTTCATAATTTACTGGCATAATTTACATATTACTATTTAACTATTTATGGTTTTATTAGTATTTATTATTTATGGCGCAACTGTAACGAAATCCAATTTCCCCCGGAATCAATAAAGTATGACTATGACTATGACTATGAATATGACTATGACTATGACCCTCTGCTCCTCCACACTACCAAGTATCCTGCCATTTACTTTGTACTCTGTCTTGGAGTTTGTCCTTCCAAAGTGTACCACCTCACACTTCTCCAGGTTGAACTCCATCTGCCACTTCTCAGCCCACTTCTGCATCCTATCCATGTCTCTCTCTGCAATCTTCGACAGTCCTCTACACTATCTACAACACCATCAACTTTTGTGTCATCTGCAAATTTGCCAACCCACCCTTCTATCCCCACATCCAGGTCTTTTATAAAAATCACGAAAAGTGGAGGCCCCAGAACCGATCTTTGTGGGACACCACTAGTCACAACCCTCCAATCTGAATGTACCCCGTCCACCATGACCCACTGCCCTCTGCAGGCAAGCCAATTCTGAATCCACCTGGCCAAACTTCCCTGGATCCCATGCCTTCTGGCTTTCTGAATAAGCCTGCTGTGTGGAACCTTGTCAAATGCCTTACTAAAATCCATATAGATCACATCCACTGCACTACCCTCATCTATATGCCTGGTCTCCTCCTCGAAGAACTCTATCAGGCTTGTTAGACATGATCTGCCCTTCACAAAGCCATGCTGACTGTCCCTGATCAGACCATGATTCTCTAAATGCCCATAGATCCTATTTCTAAGAACCTTTTCCAACAGCTTTCCCACCACAGACGTAAGACTCACTGGTCTATAATTACCTGGACTATCCCTACTACCTTTTTTGAACAAAGGGACAACATTCACCTCCCTCCAATACCATTCCCGTAGACAATGAGGACATGAATATCCTAGCCAGAGGCTCCGCAATCTCTTCCCTCGCCTCGTGGAGCAGCCTAGGGAATAATCCATCAGGCTCCGGGGACCTATCCGTCCTAATGTATTTTAACAACTCCAACACCTCTTCTCCCTTTATATCAACATGCTCCAGAACATCAACCTCACTCATATTGTCCTCACCATCATCAAGTTCCCTCTCATTGATGAATACTGAAGAGAAGTATGCATTGAGGCACATCTTCCCACCTTTATCTCGAATCGGTCCTACCTTCACTCCTGCCATCCTTTTGTTCTTCACATAATTCGTAAGGCCAGTGATGTTGTGGGGATGGAACTGGATTCTCTGACGGTGGTGTCTGAAAAGAGGATGCTGTCCAAGTTGCATGCCATCTTGGACAATGTCTCCCATCCACTACATAATGTACTGGTTGGGCACAGGAGTACATTCAGCCAGAGACTCATTCCACCGAGATTCAGCACTGAGCATCATAGGAAGTCATTCCTGCCTGTGGCCATCAAACTTTACAACTCCTCCCTTGGAGGGTCAGACATCCTGAGCCAATAGGCTGATCCTGGATTTATTTCCTGGCATAATTTACATAAATTCTATTGCTATAGCTATACTCTATTCTTGGTTGGTGCAACTGTAACGAAACCCAATTTCCCGCAGGATCAATAAAGTATGATTATGACTATGACAATGAATATTGAAGAATGCCTTGGGGTTTTCCTTTACCCTACTCGCCAAGGCCTTCTCATGCCCTCTTCTTGCTCTTCTCAGCGCCTTCTTAAGCTCCTTTTTTGCTAACCTATATTCCTCAATAGACCCATCTGATCCTTGCTTCCTAAACCTCATGTATGCCGCCTTCTTCCACCTGACTAGATTTTCCACCTCACTTGTCACCCATGGTTCCTTCACCCTACCATTCTTTGTCTTCCTCACTGGGACAAATTTATCCCTAACATCCTACAAGAGATTCCTAAACATCAGCCACATGTCCATAGTACATTTCCCTGCAAAAACATAATCCTAATTCTCACCCGCAAGTTCTAGCCTTATAGCCTCATAATTTGCCCTTCCCCAATTAAAAATTTTCCTGTCCTCTCTGATTCTATCCTTTTCCATGATAATGCTAAAGCCAGGGAGCGGTGGTCACTGTCCCCCAGATGCTCATCCACTGAGAGATCTGTGACCTGATCCGTAGTGCAAAATAGTAGTGCAAAAACAGAAGTAGTAAATAAAGTGAGGTAGTGTCCATGGGTTAAATGTCCATTGAGAAATTGGATGGCAGAGGGGAGGAAGCTGTTCCTGAATCGTTGAGAGTGTGCCCGTAGGCTTCTGTACCTCCTTCCTGATGGTAACAATGAGAAGAGGGCATGTACCGGGTGATGGGGGTCCTTAATAATGGATGCCGCCTTTCTGAGGCATCACTCCTTGAAGATGTCTTGGATACTACGAAGGCTAGTACCCAAGGTGGAGCTCACTAATCTTCCAACTTTCTGTAGCTTCTTTTGATCCTGTGCAGTAGCTGCCCCCACTACACCCCCTCCCCCATACCAGATGGTGATGCTGCCTGTCAGAATGCTCTCCAAGGTACATGTTCTTAAGGTGACAAACCAAATCTCCTCAAACTTCGAATTAAATAATAGCCACTATCTTGCCTTCTTTACAGCCGCATTGATATGTTGGGACCAGGTTAGATCCTCAGAGATCTGGACACCCAGGAACTTGAAATTGCTCACTTTCTCCACTTCTGATCCCTCTATGCGGACTGGTGTGTGTTCCTTTGTCTTACCCCTCCTGAAGTCCACAGTCAGCTCTTTGTTTTTACTGACATTGCGTGCAAGATTGTTGCTACGACAACAACTCGCTGGTATATCTCGCTTCTGTACGCCCTCATGTCTCCATGTGAAATTCTGCCAACAGTGGTTGTATTATCAGTAAATATATAGACAATTGCTAAAAGTGCTAGGTACAGGAAACTATTTCTCCTATTTGTAGCGATGTACATAGGTCTAATATTTGATTTTAATACAATTATAGGAGATTATTTGCGTACAAGGTTATCCACAAGTTGGGTATTCTTAAACCAGGGACAATTTGTAGTAAGTTGTGTTATTGTTTTCTTTTGCTTAAAGCTGATATGGTCTATCTTCAAGGGGCATCTCCAAACTAAAGCTACTTGAAGTCTTGCATATGAACCCACTTTTTAAACTGCTTTTTGTCTGCCTTTTCACAAAGTAATGGGACATGTTTGAAAGTCTGAAGGTTAGAATAATGTGTGATCTGCTAATTACAATATGGCGATGCCACAAACAGTAAAGATTAAAATTTAGCTTTATTGTCACATGTACACAAAAACATTGAAACAGTCAACACAGTCTGAGGTTTGTGCTGGGGCAGCCATCGGTGTTGCCATGCTTCCAGTGCCAAAATAGTATACCCATAATTCATTAACCCTAACTGCACACCTTTGAAATATTAGGGGAAACTGATACACCCAGAGGAAACCCCTGTGGTCACAGGTAGAACATTCAAACTCCTTATAGATAGCAGCAGGAATTGAACCATGATTGGTCCTGGTGCTGGAAAACGATTGTGCTAACCATTACGCTACTATGCTACCCTGAGATACAAGTATCTACAGGAGTGACATTTGCTGCTGAAGTCAATAGGACCATAGACCATAAAGCAGGGGTAGGACATTTGGCCCATCAACTCTGCACTGCCATTCAATCTTGGTTGACTTTTTTTCAAATTAATTTCCCTGCCTTCTCTGTTGCCCTTAGCCCCTTTATCAATTAAAAAACAATCAATCTCTGTCTTCAATACATCCAATGACCTGGCCTCTATAGCTATCTGTGGTGACAAATTCCACAGATTCAATCCTTTCTGATTGAAGAAAGTCCATATCATCTCAGTCCTTTTATTCTGAGGTTGTGCCGTCAGATCCACAACTCTCTTGCTAATGGAAATATCTGCTCTTTGTCCGCTCTATCCAGGCTTTTTAGTATTTGGTAGACGTCAGTGAAATGCCCCCCATCCTTCTGATGATGTTGCTACAACAGATTGGAAATTAATGGTGTTTTTTTTTAGAAAGTGGAAATAGGAATTTTGGTGACAAAACAATTATGTGATATAATCATTGATAGCAAGACAGTACACTAGCAATGATTTTGGGATATTCTGGTCTTAATCTCCACATGGAAAGGTTCTTTGCTAGCTGAGCTGATTTATAAAATAATTCCTGATATGCGAGTACCAAATCTGCTGTAACATCACATGCAGAGTTAGGGAGAAAGCATGAAATACAATCATAACCACAGTAAATGCAAATCTGAATTCTCCAGAAAATATTTGCATCTGTATATGACTAGTTTAGCATTTTATATTATGCTTTTGTTCTGTTCAAAGTCCAACCTTCATCTTAGTTGATGAGAAAGATAAGCTATGTTTTATTTTAATGTTTCAGGATATACATCCTATTCATTGAAGTGGCTAGCAGTCTAGTGGCACACACAGCACAGAGACATTTGTCCCTCTAAAGTGGCAAGATGCCAGTTTTGTCCAGCTGTAAACTACCTCACCAGAAAGAGAAAGAGTGATGTGCTTTTTTTTCACTAGGTGGTCAACAGCAGTTTTGGTAAAGACTGTCATAACACAAATATCCCATTCTGGTTACGTAGGTTACATGATAACACAAGATGTTAAACTGAAAGAGATCAGAAAACACCTCAAAGTTAAACACAATGCTGTGACCACATTATCCCAATGTGTAACCAATATTATATTTGAGAACTTTAAAAACACGCTTCAAGGTCACTACATCACTTCCAGGAAGATTAAAAAATTGGAATTTGCATTTTTCCACGAAATCCATTTGCATTTAAATATCCCTGCTCTTTAATGTGATGTAGTTTCTATCTTAGTTGTAGATTCCGCATTGCTTTGACCAAATAAGTTAACCATGTCACGATAGCAATGCTGACTTATCTGTTCTTTTGTTGCCATGAATCCTCTTCCAAGTACATAGACAATGGTCTCAAAGAGTTTTCTGTAGTCAGTGAGCATGTGGCATGATTTGACCTGACAGGCAGGACGATGTCAGCCCTATTATCTTTCCATAATAAAGGCTCTCTCTTCTGCATGACATTTGATCCAGTATCTCAGCCAAGATCTGGCGAACTCCAACCAGTTTCAGCAACCTTACAGAAAAGCGCCGTCACAAAAAGCCACATAAAATACAAACTCAGCACAATACCAGATCATTCTACCATGCAGTCATAAAATGTAATACTTTAAAAATAAAATATTGTCACTGCAGGGGTTAAAACATATTTATCCAGGATGCAGTTTTCTTTAATGAAAGCCTGTTCATTAATATGGAAACAACTATAATCGATTGATACTGTAACAAAGTAATAGGAACTATAAGATTGACAATGTGTAGTTTCTCCCATTGTCATTGGCACGCAAGGAGGAAATGCCTATGGGTCAAGTCACAAAGCTAAGCATGTAATTTGGAATGTTAAGTACAATATCTGCAAGCAGTAATTCCTCTTTAGACTTCTAAAACTAAGTACTTAACATCTCCCCAGAAGCAATGATTGAACTGATCAAATAAATGACTTCCAATTCTAAAGTAATGTGAACTTTTGTTACGTTAAGTTTGTAAACACTGTCAAAGGGTTTCAAGATTGCAGTTTCATCAAGAGATATTGGGCATGCTAGCTCGAAAATTCTTGGGACTCAAGGCACCAAAGACATTGAGACCCTTCTTTGTTTGATGCATTTGAATACAAACAAAAACTGGAAAGGCATGTGCCAATATTAATATTGCAACAAATCTGCTGGCAGTATATCCAAATATTCGGCAGATTTAAGCGCAAACCAGATTAAAAAGATCAAGGCATCAAGGCCGAGGATGAAGGACGAGCCAGTGTTCAGCTCACTACTCTGTGAGGCTTGCTTGCCTCAGCACTGAACTGATTCTAGAGCTGTGGTCTGCAACTAGGGTTGCCAACTGTCCCGTAATTTCCGGGACATCCCGTATATTGGGCTAAATTGGTTTGCCCCATACGGGACCGCCCTTGTCCTGTATTTCCCCTGCTAAGGTAGAGCGTTCCGATGAAACTGCTTGTAAGCCGAAATGGCGTAAAGCGAAGAAGCAATTACCATTAATCTATCTGGGAAAAATTTTTGAGGGTTCAGACCAAAAAAAAATCTACTAGATCATACCAAATAACACATAAAACCTAAAATAACACTAACATATAGTAAAAGCAGGAATGGTATGATAAATACACAGCCTTTATAAAGTAGAGATACAGTGTAGTTTCACTTAACAAAATTGGCACATACACGCATGCGCACACAGGTGCCCACCAAGGCTTCATGGTCATGGTAGTCTTTCTTGGGGTAAACACAAGTGTCCTGTACTTGACTGCTACATTTGTCCCTTATTTGGGAGTGAGAAATTTGGCAACCCTATCTGCAACCATCAGTGCACGTCTCAGAGCTAAACTGGCTCTGTGCCTGCGGCCTGCAGCCGCCGGGCTGATGGTCCGGCTTCACTCACCTCAGCACTGTACTGGCTGTGTGTCTGTGGCTTACAGCCATCAGGTTCTTGTACCAGCTGCACCGTTGAAGTAGTTTCATGGCTGTGGACTCAATTTTGGGGACTCTGCGGTTCATTTGCTATATGATATCAATTAACTTTTTGATTGTTTGCATGATTCGTTCTTCTTTTCACACATTGGGTGTTTGGTGGTACTTGTTGTGTGGGGTTCTTTAATAGGTTCTAATGCGCTTCTTTGTTTTGTGGCTGCCTGCAAGTAGACTAATCTCAAGGTTGCATATGGTATGCATACTTCGATAATAAATGTACTTGGAAATTTGGTAGAAACATTTGATCAACAATTATACAGACTTTTTTTTTTCTGTCTGAGTGCGCATGCTGCCAAAATCACCACAGGACCTCCAGTTGGTGCCGATTATAGGCTTGGGTTTCTGAGAGAAGCTGCAGTGCACATAAGAAGCAGAAAAAGGCAACCGGCCTCTCCTTCAGTAACATCATGGCTGATGTTTTACCTCAGCACCATCACTCTGTACTGAACCATATCCCTTGATTGGCTTATGTTCAAAAATTGATCAGTTGTTGTCTTGAATCGACTCAGTGACTGATCCTGCACAACACTCATGGGTAAGGAATTTGTAAGATTCACAACCTTTTATGTGAATATATTACTGCTCCTATCACCACTCCTTTTACCCCTTATTCTGAAACTATGATCCTTGACTAGCCAGAGGAACTATCGTCCCTGCACTTATCCTGTCAAGTCCCGGAATAATATTGTGTATTTCAACAAAATCACTGCTCATTCTTTTAAACTCAGAAGAGTATTAACCCAGTTTACTTAATACCTCATATGATAAGTCTGTCATCACAAAATTCTACCTGATGAACCTTCACCATACTCCTTTTATTGCAAGTATATACTTTGTTAGATAAGGAGACTAGACCTAGACACCATATTTCAAGGGTGCTTTCATGAGGGGCCTCTATAATGTCACAAGATGTCAAATCTTCTGGCAATAAAGGCCAACATCCTGTTTACCTTCTTAATTGCTTGCTATATCTGCATGTTAACTTTCAATAATTCATTTACAAGGACATCAGGCCTCTCTGAACACCAGCTCCTTTCAACTCTAGGCCTCTTTTCTATTTTTTTAACCACACTGAGCAAACTCACATTTTTCCATGCGTTCAGCTAGGCCTGGAGATAAGACAACTAGAACAGTTTAAATATCAGTTACCAAATCCTTTTCATGTGCAGTTCAAATTAGTACAAAATGCCAGCTGAATAAAGGTGTGCAGCAAGGTTACATTTTCATAAATTCATTTGAAGGCCAATCCCTCAGAGGAATTTGATTAATATTAGTATTAAATGAGGGTCAAATCCCTGGCGACTTTTCAATCTTTAAAATTTTAGTATGATTAAACAATTTGATTTGTCCTGCAAAAGAGGGTCAGAACTGCCAAAATTGAAGGTTTACACGTCAAAGGCTTTTAAACACAGACTCTTTGGGGAAAAGAGATGCTCAAAATCAACAGATTTCTTGCTATCTTCCTTTAATTATGTTTACTCGTGGAATCATTTTTTTGCTTTATTCAATTGGCAAAAGAAATTTAAATCTGGTCAACAGAACTGGTAGTTTAGATTGTACTTTGGAGATAAGAGATCCCCAAGAGTTCAATGACTAGAGTAGACTTTGAAATATTTAGGTATTTTAAACATAAATATTTTTATATTTTAAATAAATCAATGTTTTAAATGAAACAATTAAAAGATTATTTGAATTTCCATGCAGAATCAGGAGCGTTATCACTTAGATTGGCACTGCCAAATGCAACATAGTCTATTTGTCCATTAACGCAAACTTTCCTGCTCACCTATGCATCATATTTCCCGAGATAACTTTTAGGACATTTAAAGTTGATTTGGTTGGGAGCAGTGATTCTTTCTGTAAAAGATAGCAAGCAAAGATAGTTTATGAGCAATGTATTATAAAACATACTGAACAAAATGAATTCAACAATATTCTGCTTAAAAGTGAATTTGACATATAGTGAACCACCAGAATTGTGTTTATTGTATCTAAATATAGCATGCTTTAGACCCATGAGGCATTATAAAGGATTAATCACTGATCAGAACAGTGTTTCAAAATCGCCTACAGATAGAAGCATAATTAAACCTAATCAAATTAATTTTTTTCAAATGTCATTGGTGTGTTATACTAAGTACAACTGCTCAGAGCTGAATGATGCCTAAGTATACCATGAATAATTCTTCAAACTGCTTTCTTTTTCCATTAGGAAATCTACAAGATGTTCAGCACAGTATAGAAAAATGGATTGCTTTATAAATAGATTTTTATTGACTAATTGATTCTTTTGACAGTCCCTAGGACCTACAAATGTATAGGACAATGTCTGATGTCCTGTTCTGTTGAATTCTGTTCAGATTTATGATATAAACGAAGCCTCCTATATTTGCGCAACAGAACTATCATTTCAATTTTGAACTGAAAGGAGGATTTTGCATGGAATTCTTATGACCTGCCCATGACTGCTAACCAGAAATGGCTCCTAACCTGGAATGCTGATGCCCATTTCTCGGTGGCCAATGGTATGTTAGTCATTGTGAGGCCATGAGGGACACACGAGAGGCTGGAATCTTAAAACACATGGATATCAGTGCATTGTAGAGCTGGAATAAATTATGGAAATAGGGAGAACCAACGTTACGGAAAGATTGGAACACAATTTTGTAAACTTTAATATCAAGAGACTAATGGACTGGAAGTAGATGCATGTAACAATGGGAAAATGTCTAAATGGGTTTTGAATGAAGAAATGGTTTTTTTAGACAAGTTCAAGTTTAGGGAAGATGAAAGGTTGGTCTTGAGGGCATTAGAGTTGTCAGACTGGAAACCAGAAGCCCATGTCAGCATTTGAACCAGAAGATAAGCTGAGAGAAAAGGACAAAATGGAATAGATTTAGGGGTGGCATAGTGGCATATTTGTTACACCTACTGCCTCTCAGCTCCAGTAGTCCTGGTCTGATCTTCACACTGTGTTGTCTGTGAAGAGTGACTATTCGCCCTGAGACAATGTGGGCTTCACCCAACTGCTCCGGTTCCTTCCGCTTTGCTAAAGAGGTGCTGACTGGTTATTGCAGGTAGTGTAGTGTAGGTGAGTGGCAAGAGATGTTGAAGGGTTGGATATATAGTGGGAATGTTAAAAGAAAGTTAGGAATGTCATAGGATTAGAGAAGGTGAGTGGTTCATGTTCATCCAGACATGGTGGGCTGGAGGGCCTGTTTCAATGTTCCCTGACCCTGTGAAATGGACAGCCAAGGGAAACTGAGGATTTACATTAATACCTCAGCTTTGGTTCAAGTAAGTTGCTGTTATCCTGAATAGCAACACACATCAAAGTTGCTGGTGAATGCAGCAAGCCAGGCAGCATCTCTAGGAAGAGGTACAGTCGACGTTTCAGGCCGAGACCCTTCTTGGCCTGAAACGTCGACTCTACCTCTTCCTAGAGATACTGCCTGGCCTGCTGCGTTCACCAGTAACTTTGATGTGTGTTGCTTGAATTTCCAGCATCTGCAGAATTCCTCGTGTTTGTGTTATCCTGAATAGTTTGGTTCACTATTAAATCTGATTTATACTTGTGCATACGGGCTACGCCGTAGGCCTGATTTATACTTTTGTGTAGCCCTACGCCATAACAAGCATGCGTAGTTGTGTCTGCGTCGCTCTGCAATTCACCACCAAAACACTAGTTGGCAGTGGGGTTTCTATGCCACTGTGTTGAGTTTTCTTCGTGAGAGACATGGACGAGGAAATGCATTTCAAATATTTTCGGATGTCGGCAGGTAGATTTGACGATTTGGTTCATCGTCTCCAACCATTTCGCATCAATGTACAGACATGG
The DNA here is from genome assembly GCF_963921235.1 of Mobula hypostoma. NCBI lineage: Eukaryota > Metazoa > Chordata > Chondrichthyes > Myliobatiformes > Myliobatidae > Mobula > Mobula hypostoma. The sequence goes on from NC_086109.1 coordinate 29,529,206, forward strand.
CGGAGAAAAGCAACCAGAAATGCGTATGAGGAAATGCGATGCTACCAAGCGGACCAATCATTGTTGTTGTGGTCTGCCTCGTCACGACACGTGAGTTACATTTTTGGGGAGGTGCACATCACCCTACGGCGTAGGGTATGGGATACCTACGCCGTACATTTGACACACAAGTATAAATCAGCCTTCAGTCCATGAACCAGTAGGGTTGGTCGGTACCATCTGAGGGGAATAAGACTCATAGTGAATTTTGGCAAGGTATACATCTCTAGAGTTAGAAAATATGTGGTAGCATTGCACTAGTGGTAGCTTTCTGTGTGCTATCATGCATTTTGTAACACTACCCTAAAATAAGCATTTCTGAAAAGTGGCCAATATAAAGTACAACATATATATTCAACCTAGTGGTATTTTGTCATCAGTGATCCCTCAACATTGAAATTTGTCACACTGATAGCTGAGTTCGAGCACTTTTCATCAAATGTTGTTATAAAATTCTACATTGAAAACTACGTCATTGGTCGCACTCACAGTACAGTGCCCAATTTCAGTAGAGTGAATCATTTCATTTTAAGAAAAATATTTGTCTGTTGTCTATTTTGGAAGAGTCAATAAAAAGCCTAGGACAGATATGATCACTTGGATTTGTAGAGAATTTATTCAGGAATTCAAATAAATCATCACTTATTTGCCAGTCTACACACGTCAGTACACCTGAGGCCATTTGCAACACACATACATCTTGGGAGTGAACATTTTTTTTGGACAGTTACGGGCCAGGACGGCATCGGGTGCTGGCTGGCCTCCCATCCAGTGCACCACCAACTGTTCAGCTTCCTCTTCTCTCTCCATCTTCCATCCTCTGCCCACAGGGCTTGGCACTTGTGGGTCCTTCTCCAAACATCTTCTCCATATACCAGCCTGGTAGTTGGCTCACTGTGCATGTTTTGTTAAGCGTCCTTGCATGGTGGGAGTTGATGGCTTTTGATTTCACCTTTTTTTGGCACAGAAAAGTTGATACCTGAGCTCATTGACCTTAATGTTCGATGCTTTTGGGCTATATAGGAGATGTAAATGCCTCCAGTTTGTTTATCATTTCTGGGGAGAGGTCCCATTCCTGACCCAACTCTAAGAATATGTCCTGAGTTTCTCTGTTGCTGGTCAGAAGTTTTAGGGCACTTGTCTTCCCTTTGCCTGCGAAAGCGCTTACAGAGTCACATCCTGTATATGTGTGCAACCTGATGAGAGCCCTACAAACATCTATGCCAACAGTGACAGCAACCTTCCTGATGTCTACAAGCCTTGTGCGGGTTCTAGTGCCACACTTCTGGAACAATGGGGCCTCAATCTTGTCACAAAATGCTAAAGACATGATAAAGACATCCGTGTCTTCTGAGCAGATCACCGCAGATTGGTATCCCTTCTGTTGTGGCATGGGTAGCATGGAGAAGTAGGCGGCCATCTGCTTCTTCTTCTTGACACTGAAGAGCTGACACCTCCTCACTGTCTTGAGATGTGCTTCTGTAACATTTGTCATTCACAGTTGCATAAAGAACCTTCTCTTGTAGCTTTGCTCTGTACTCCGCCTTCCTCTATTCATGGACTATGAAGCTAATGAAACTATTTTTGTCACTGACTTTGGTCAGGAAGCTCCTCCACTGCCTCACCATCTGTGTGCCTGTGATACCTGGCAACTCATGACCAGTCTCTTCACCCCATAGAGATCTTTCACTATTCTTAATAGAGTTCTCCTTGTATGTGTCGAACACAACATCTATTCTGCTGTTCTGACTGCCTTCCCTCAGAGCCATACCCAGAATTGTTGTGGCAACATCTCTGAAAGCAACTTGCTCACCTTTCACTCTTTGGACCAAGTTCATTCCATCAACCACTGTAGCTGAGTTTCCTGGGAGTTGCCCTTCTACTGCTACATTTTTCTGCAAGGTTGTGGCTAAAGTAGCTTTATTTGTCTTTCTCAGCAATCCTTCTGGTGTGGCAGGGCCCAGGGCTATGGTCCAAGGGGATGAGAAAGGATATCCTCCATACATAGACTGCGCCTGGGTGCCATCACTATGATGCATCCAAACAAAGACCTGTCTGCTTTCAAGATGATCGCCCTCCCATTTGATTTCACTTCTCTCTTCTTACACGTATCACTGAATGTTTTCAGCTTGTTGGTTTTCATTGGGTCATGGAATTTCTTTGCTGGTGGGTCTTCCTCTAGTCTCTCATCCTTGAAGGTTGTATAGCATTTCTCACCAATCTCATATGCCTTCATCAGGTTGGAGGCAATGTCCTTGAGGGCTGCCTTTGCCGTAGAGATGCTAATGAGGTCCCACTTCTCTCCAAATGGGTTGACCCATTCATGTATGAGGCTAACCACTGCTGAAACTGCTTCCTCATCTTTCTGGATTCTTGGCCGCTGTAGCTCCGCAAGACAAAGCTCTGATCTTGCACCATCTCCCTTAACCGTCCCAGGAATGCACTGCGGTGCTCTGCTGTTATGTAGTAACGCTTGATAGCTCCAGCATTCAGGCTGAACAGTGATGTGCCTCCAGAAGTCCGTGTGTCTTTGTTCACTGTGGCTTCAATAGCCTGGTCCACAGTGATCTGCCCAAAGGGGTTGTTACTTGACAGCTGCACTGAGAATTGGCCTGCCTTGAAGGCCTCATACACAGAACGATTCTTATCTGGGAGGTTCATCATTTGAGCAAGGTAAAGGGACAGGTACCTGGCATAATTCATCTTATCATAGGCAAAGCACAATCGGATCATGGTTCTTATAGCATGGAGGTGCAACTCCCAGTCCCCATCACAGAAAGCTACCACCACTGGAATGCTATCACATATCTTCTAGCACTAGGGGTGTATACCTTGCCAAAAATCACGACAGGTATAAGAATTATTCCCCCCAGATGGTACCGGTGGCCCACATTTGGGGTCCTGGCACACAGACTATATGATATATTAGCCAAGCAGGGGATAGAAATCAGTGGTTAAAGAAGAAAATTTATGACTGAAGTAATTGGGACAGAAATTCATAATGGTGCTGAATATGCCAAGTGAGTGATCCAGTAACTTATATGCAATGGAACTCCACTTTGATATTCTTTATTGACTGAACCATGGCAGAACCCAAGCTGACGTGACAAGATGGTTGAAATGGAGCTAAGTACAAAACTTGACGTCTGAGACTACACCAAAAAGCAGGCGACAGAACACCCTTTCCTTTGTCCACTGTTCAAGGATGAGCCATGAAGAGATCAGGACTCTGTGCAGGGCAAAGCATTAGAACTGTATTATGTGCAACAATAGAATTATCAATGATTTTGTTGGATGGATGCAACAAATAAAATAAATGAAAACTTACAAGCCCTAACAGTTTCAATCTTTCTTGTGTTTGATTGGATGAACAATCGGCAATTGAGTATCAGGCAGACCATTTGATTAAAATCTCTGTTGATGGTTGAATGAAGTAATACTGAGTTTCCCAATGCAATGTTTTTGATATATTTTTGTGAAAGGGAAAAAATGTCTTTCTCAAAGGAAAGTATTCTGAAGTATTTTACAAATTATCTGTATATATCTTAATTATAGCTGGATACATTTAAATAGACAAGGCAAACAAAGCTGGAGGTGGGGGACAATCAGTTTCTGTTTTAAGTATCAAGTGGATTAATTGAACCTCCATGTTCATGTTCCTTAACTAATGGCCTAACTAGAACTGTTGCCACTTTAATCTCCTTCTTAATAGATTAATTTTTTTCCAAACAATTTTCAATGTCGAAAAGACGAGGTGAATATAAATATAAAGTGGTTGTGTTATATTTGCTGGAGGTTGAAAGGATGGCATTCCTGGTGCACAACTCATATCTATCCTGGATTTGGACAGGCATGGATTAAACCTACCCTTTGACTCAGGTTAGCCAGAGTTCAGTTTTAGATGGTAGTTAAGTGTTGTTGTAGAGTCACCACACAACCTTGCTATGACATTCTAAACCTCAATGAGTTCATTGTCTGGGCCACAAGCTAGCTGCATTAAAACTGGAAATGGCAGGATGGAGACATACCTACGTTTCTTATTTTAAGCATTTTTACAGCGCGCATGACCTTTTTTTGTTGTGAAGATGTTAAAATCTAAATCTTGCTGCTTTAAAAATTTGCCACTTCCAGGCACTTGTTTTGGGGCTTTCTCTCCCATTAATTACATTACATCAACACAATCTCATGTCCTTGGTACAAAGAGCAGAAACGGAGGACCCATTTTCATTTGGATGTTATGTGAATAAATACAGAACATGGATTATGGCAGCAGGGTTCATACAAAAGGTCTTGTAACCCACTCGTATCTTTGTCCCTAAAGGGCTATAATGCTGGCTACTTTCTAAAATATTATCTATACATGCCACAGAGAGAGATTTTTAAATTGCGTGCGTGAAAATGTTATAAATATTTTGCATCAATATTTTACTACCAGTTATATGAACAGAATTCAAACTGCTCTTGATTATAAACTACTCACACTGCTGTGTGCGAATAAACATCATCCTTTGAAGTGGAAGCTTGGCATGTCAGGATTTACATTAGAACGGCTGTTTAAAAGGTATTGTTAAAGTTGGATATCCTGTTGCTATGTGTAACAGCCTGCTCTCACACACCCTTCTTTTAAAATTTATATTTAATTAGCAGTGTAAAGGGCAGAAATAATAATAAAAAAAGACAAAATATTTAGTGTAACATTCTGCGCAATTCATGAATTTTTACTATTTTGAACAAAGAAATCCTTCAATTTTCAGCATTAGTTTTGATAAAATATGTACGTAATGTAAAATATAGCTGTAAATTCGCGCACAAAGGCTTATTCCTGCAAGTATGAATATTGTAAGCTGTGAATAAAATCTAAAAAAAACCAAACTATTCACATCCTGTAAACATTTAATTTACTAAAGTTGCATCTTCCATCCCATGTTGTACAGTTGTAAGAGCTGCCTGTTGTGTTTGATACTTTAGCTCTTGTTGGGTGCACCATTACAATATTAAATAATTCATTTGACTCCCAGATGACTACCTTCTACACAGCTTGCTGATTTAATGTGTGTAGTTGAATATTAAATAACAGCAGAGGAATTCATTCTTCACATTCTACGAACCTACCTAGTCCAGTTCAAGGGAAAGACCATTAAGTAGAATAACTTTAAAATAACATCTCAAATTCACCAACAAACTTTAGGGGGAAAAAATCAGCAATGGATGCTTTTATTGTGTGTGTTTGATTTTAAAGCAGGGTGTTTTTATTGGAATTATAACAGTTTCCACCTGCTCCAACCTTGTATCCCTATCAAGCACTCCTGAGAAAAATTAAATTCCACAGGAAGTTAGTCTACTCTTCCTTAACATTGAACTTTATCTCCTGTTGCTTCAAAGCTCTTTCCTTTGCACCATCATTATTTATCGTTGTGTTTCCTCCAAGTTATTCTACCTCTGAATTGTGAGATTATTTATTACTGTTAATAACCATACATTCAGAAATGGTTTCATGATTCCTGACCTTCTCAGCTCAAGGAAAGAAGCTGCCTGACCTGCTGAGTTCCTCCAGTAATTTGTATGTGATACCCTGGATCTCCAGCACCTGCAGAATCTCTTGTGTGTCATAGAAAGAAATATCTTTGATCCTATCAAATCAGCCTGATATTCAGAATGCAAAGATGACAACTTTGTTCCAATGCAGTCCACATTCCAAAAACAGAACTGAACTATAATATCTCAATTATTTCATTAGCTTCTTGTAATATTTCTATGTAAAGTAGATAAAATTCACCTGTATTTTGTGCATTTTTTGGCATTTATAGACCTTCATTGCATTCACTCGAAAACATTTCAAAGTTGATCAGCTAAGTCAATTTGGTTATTGAAACAATAGCTCAATATCTTTGCCATCATTGATGACATAATGAATTATTTTAAAATATCGTAACAGAACAAAGTAGCGAAAACCATGAAAGAAAGACCTCTTTCAATCAAGTTTTGCATTAAGCAAAATTGTCAGATATATATAAAAAATCAAGTGGATTGTGCTTCTTTGTAGTAATTAGCATTTCCTTAAAGAATAATCGTACCTCGTAAAAGAAAACACGTATACTATTCTATTTTTGGCCCATCCACTCACTGTCAAGCCCCTCTCAAAAGCAAAGATGGTTCAGCCATCCTGAAGAGCAATGCTGACATCAATTCTAGATGGAGGGAGCACTTCCATCATGGAATGTGATTAACAACATTCCAAACATTCAATAGCCCGTTGACGACTCCCTAAGCAAAATACCAACACTTGAAGAAGTGAAGGAAGTCATCAAAACCTTGGAAAACAACAAGGCCACTGGACTCGATGGAATACCAGCCGAGATCTACAAAATTGGAGGTAACCCGCTTCATTATCAACTACATCAACTTCTCATCAAGATCTGGATAAATGAAGACGTACCAGCAGACTTTAGAGATTCAGCAATCGTTACCATCTACAGAAGGAAAGGCGATCGATCCGAATGCAGAAACTATCATGGAATTTCCCTGTTAGCAACAGCAGGAAAGATCCTCACCTGCATCATGAACAACTGGCTCAAGCCTTTAGCCGAGAAGATCCTTCCTTAGACGCAAGCCGGTTTTAGACCATCATGTGGAGCAATCGACATGACCTTCACAGTGCGACAATGACAAGAAAAATATCGTGAACAGTTTCAACCTTTGTACATGGCATTCATCGACCTCCCCAAAGCCTTTGACTCGGTATTAAGGGAACTCCTATGGGATGTTCTATCCACCTATGGATGCCCTGAAATGTACATTCGAATCCTGAGACTCCTCCACGATGGCATGCTTGCCACAGTCGTGGTCAGCAACAGTAACTGTGAGTCTTTTCAAGTTAGATCAGGAGTAAAACAGGGGTGCATGTTTGCCCCAACTTTGTTCATCATCTACATTGCGACAATCATCCACATTATCAAGGATGACCTACCCCCAGGAATCAAAATTGTCTACAGAACAGATGGCAGACGTTTCAACCTTGCCCGTCTCAGGTCCGAAAACAAGACATCCACGAGTTCCCTCATCGAGTTCCAATACGCAGATGACAACAGTGTTGCAGCTCTTTCAGAAAACCACCTACAACAGATTGTGACTGCCTTCAACTGTGCATACACAAAACTTGGACTTACCATCAATTCCAACAAAACTCAGATCATCTACCAAACGTCACCAACTGAGACAAATGGGATAGAACCATCAATTCAACTTGGTGAAACAACCCTGGAAAACGTGGACCACTTTCCGTATCTTGGAAGTCACCTCTCCTCCAACGTCGACCTTAATGACGAGATGCAACATCGTCTTAAATGCGCTGGAACAGCTTTTGGACGTCTCTGAACAGGAGTCTTTCTTGATCGTGACATCCGAACAGACACCAAAATGTTAGAGTACAAAGCAGTGGTAATCCCAAAGTTCCTGTATGCATCAGAAACCTGGACAACATACCGACGACCTCTGAAGGCACATGAAAAGTTCCATCAACGCTGTCTTTGAAACATCTTAAATATCAGCTAGGAAGATAGACTAACCAACGTCAGTGTGCTAAATGAAGCAAAAACAACAAGCATTGAAGCCTACGTCATCAAGAACCATGTAAGATGGAGTGGTCATGTTGTTCAGATGAAAAACGAACGTCTGCCAAAACAAATCTTCTACTCCCAGCTTAAAGAAGGAAAACGTAAAAGAGGTGGACAACAGAAGCGATTCAAAGACGTCTTAAAAGGTAACTTGAAAAAACGTAACATTGACATCAACAATTGGGAAACCAATGCCAAGGACAGGAAACTCTGGCAAGCCATCATCCGAGAAGGAACAGCAACTTTCGAAGCCAACAGATGTGCAGAATTAGAAGAAAAGAGAAGAAAATGGAAAGAGAGGCAGCAACAACCAAAGCCCGATCTGCCATCTGGAACTACCTGTCCTGAATGTGGAAGAACTTTCAAGGCCAAGATTGGACTCATAAGCCACTTGAGAGCCCATAAATAGATCAACAGGACAAAGACCATCATCCTCGACCTCAAGGGATAGCCCCGACGATAATGACCTCATAAAAGAACACATGTATACTATTCCACACGCACAAAAAATCTGCAGATGCTGGAACTCCAAGCAACACACAAAAATTGCTGGAGAAACTCAACATTTCTGATGAAGGATCTTGGCCCGAAACATTGACTGTATACTCTTTTCCGTAGATCCTGCCTGGCCTGCTGAGTTCCTCCAGCATTTCTGCGTGTTACACGTATAATATTGTTTGTACTACTAAAAAAATGAGACAGTTGAAGATAAATTATATATATTTTAGCTGTGTTTCTTTTTTTAGGAACATTGCAAAATGTTTGATGAGCATATAAAGCAGAAGTTAGAATTCATCGAATGGTGAAAAGCCAATAGAAAGGTATTGGGATTTTTCACACAACTTGCCGGCTCATTACATTAATAAAGTCTAATATTAGTCAGATGACTCTTCTTGCCCATTTCTGATTAACTGACTTACATTTGGAAAGTTCTATATGCCTGGAGGAATGGATTAAAGTGCTTTAACAATGACCGGCTGTCATTTTCTTTTTGTGATCCAGACCTTTAACTGGAAAGTTGGGTACCATAATAACAGGGTGCAGCTGGGGCAATGGAATCTTTGAGTGGTAGGCGCTGGTGCCTGACTCTATACTAAAACTAACGCACGAGCTTCAGTGGTATAAATTGCTCCAGCCTTTCTCTGTAATAACCAGTTAATCAGCTTATCATCAGCCTAGTTCAGGAGATTATTTGAGGTAAAGTTCAGAGGTGAAAATCTCTCATGAATGCAAGAGTGTGTCATTTTACAAATTACTTATTTAACTAAGTAAAGATAGGTTTGTAAATGATAAAACATGACAGCCTCAAAGAAACATAAAAAGAAGATTAAGTGAACCATTAGGCTTTTGTTTGTGATAAAGTCAACTGTCAATGGCATGAATAATGACATTTTAATTTCAGCAGGTCAGATAATGCGATGCTGTACTCTATTAGGATAGGCAAGCACAAGTAAGTAGAATTTTGAAAAAGAACAAACAGCAACCATTTGTCTCCCTTGAATAAGGAGAAATGCTAGTCGAGTAAGGTGTAGCTTTCACTCAAGTTTCCAATGTAATGAGAAGAGAATGCAGTTGCTTGATGGTGCTATCAATGGTAGAATAAATAATCCTCATATAATTACTCATTCCAACATGCTTCCTTTGTATGTAATTGGTTTCAGCAATAAAATACGTCATTTTGAAAATTAGTTTTCAGAATCAGCTTTAATCTACTGTACTGGCATATTAAATAGTCTTATTTTGATGCAATATTTAATACAGAATATGAATCTTCCTTATGATGTACGAAATATTACATTAATATCCTAATCATTCTGTATATACTTTTCACATAATTTGTGTTTGTAAATACAGTTGATTCTGGTTAATTGGGACACACTGGGATCAGTACATTTTGGCTGCCTCAATTAACCGAAGTTTCATGGAAATAGTTATAAGATGTAAAAAGACAAACTAACGTTTAAATGAGTAACAATTTATGTATTTAAATGAAATACAGAACAAATGAGAACACCACCAATATCTCTACAGTACTATAAAACTGTATATTAGTTTCTAATAATTATTGACAAAAGAATTCATGTGCCGAGTTCTTATGATAGACTATAAATGAACAAAATTAGTGCTGGCACCAAGTGCAGATAATGCCTTTGTAAAATGCTTTAGTCCAGTGCTTCCCAAAGTGGGCAGTGGGAGTTTCTAATGGGGAAATAAAGATAAAGGGAGCAGTGGAGGGGGGAGCTCTCAGTAGCAAGGGGGGCAGCTGAGAGGCAACAGGCTTAATGTAAGAAACAAATTGCTTATTATAAGCATTTGATTCTCAGTTATTCATAATTGATTACAATGTTCATGTAATCACTTCATTTTTTGCTAACCCAACATTCTCTTAGACTTTGCTCAAAGTGCATTATGATTGTTGAAAAGCCATGTGGCACCTCTGTGTTTGGCATATCATGAGAAATATGGACTGAAGAAATCATATTATTTCCGGTCTCAGTCCACGCACCAATACCATTCACTACTGAGGTATAGTGTTGGCGAGCATGATTCCCATGCTCTAATCATGCGGTGACACAATTTTTGTGAATTAGAGTATGGCACTCAGTGAGGTAAAGTTCAGAATCTGCCACAGACCAACCGTGATATCGCTACCCTACTTTATATACCTTCAGGAAGAGAGTCAGGATGTGCCTGAGCTATGATGACTTCATAACTTTTTCCATTTGTGAAAGGGGAAAGGCAAAAGGGAAAAATATGGTTCCAAACTTGTTATTTGCAAGTGGAATTCAAACAGATACAAAGGGGAATCAATATTTCATGTTGTTGAGCAATATTTCAAAGAGGATACTCCACACATTAACATTTTTGGTTTCTGTGAAAACTTTCAGAAATGGAAAACACTTCAAAACCTGTGTGACAGCACTTCCAAACCAAATAGCAACACGCATCAAACTTGCTGGTGAATGCAGCAGGCCAGGCAGCATCTCAAGGAAGAGGTACAGTTGACGTTTCGGGCCGAGACCCTTCGTCAGGACTAACGGAAGGAAGAGCAAGATTCAACCTGAGCCTAAGGCTCCGGAGGGTTCCTGTGCTGTGGAAGACGTCCTGCCTTGTCCCTGTGCCGAAGATGCCGCGCCCCAGCGGCCTCAATGACTACAGACCGGTGGCATTGACTTCCCACATCATGAAGACCCTGGAGAGACTTGTTCTGGAGCTGCTCCAGCCTATGGTCAAGCCACACTTCCTCAGGCTCAGGTTGAATACATGGCGAAGTACTCCACATAGCTGAGGGGCACAGGCTTTGAGCACCCTGGTACTGACACCATCCGGTCCTGCAGCCTTGCTTGGGTTGAGACGTTTCAGCTGTCTTCTCACCTGTTCAGCTGTGAAGCTCACCATGGTGGTTTCATGTGGGAAAGTGGTATAGTCATGAGAGCAGGGTGGGGGACTGTGAGGGTGGGGGACTAGCTCTTCCTTCCGTTAGTCCTGACGAAGGGTCTCGGCCTGAAACATCAACTGTACCTCTTCCTAGAGATGCTGCCTCGCCTGCTGCATTCACCAGCAAATTTGATGTGTGTTGTTTGAATTTCCAGCATCTGCAGAATTCCTCATGTTTACAAGCAAACTAGTGATGGTTTCTATGATTTGTACAGCATTTCATTGCTCATTACTAAATCTGGAAAGCCAGCTGTAAGGGAGGCTCTGAATATTGTTTTGCCTGTCAGCATACCAAATAATTAAAGTGATTCTGCTCAGCAACAACTCTGTTCAAAGACGAATAGATGAAATATCTGAGAATGTGGAAGATACATTGTGTAGCATACACAGGACAGAAAAATTTGCTCTGAATGAGTCAACTTTGCCAGGCAGCAACTCTATACTTCTTGGTTATGTTTGCTTCATAAAAAATGAAAGCATGGTTCAAGAGTTGTTATTTACAAGGGACTAGAAGCAGATATGAAAGGGGAGTCAATCTCCAACAGGATCCCATCACCAGCACATATTTCCCTCCCCTCTCCCACTTTCCTGTTTTCCACAGGGATCGCTCCCTACATGACTACCTCATCCATTTGTCCCTCCCCACTGATCTCTCTCCTGGTACTTATCCTTGGGAGTGGGACAATTGGCACTTGCCCCTACACCTCCTCCCTCACTACCATTCAGGGCCCCAAGCAGTCCTTCCAGGTGAGGCGACACTTCACCTGTGAGTCTTTTGGGGTCATCTACTGTATCCGGTGCGCCCAACGTGGCCTCCTGTATATTAGTGAGGCCTGACATAGATTGGGAGATGGCTTCACTGAGCACCTGCACTCCATCCACCAGAGAAAGCGGAATCTTCCAGTGGCCGTCCATTTTAATTCGGCTTCCTATTCTCATTCCAATACATCAATCCATGGCCTCCTCTACTGTCGTGATGAGGCCGCACTCAGGTTGGAGGAGCAACATCTCATATTCCATCTGGGCAGCCTCCAACCTGATGGCATGAACATCAATTTCTCAAACTTCTGTGAATGGCCTCCCCCACCACCCTTCACCATTCCCCATCCCCTTTTTCACACTCTCACCTTATTCCCTTGCCTCTCTCTGGTGCTCCTCCTCCTTTTCTTTCTTCCATGGCCTTCTGTCATCTCCTATTAGATTTCCCCTTCTCCAGCTCTGCATCTCTTTCACCAATCAGCTTCTCAGTCCTTTACTTCACCCCTCCCCCTCCCAGTTTCACATATCAACTTGTGTTTCTCCCTCCCCTCCCCCCACCTTCTAACTCTGACTCATCCTTTTTCCTCCAGTCCTAATGAAAAGTCTCGGCCCAAAACATCGACCATATACTCCTTTCCATCGATGCTGCCTGGCCTGCTGAGTTCCTCCAACATTTTGTGTGTGTTGCAAAAATTTTATTTGTAGATTTAAATATATTTGAATAACTTTTGCAATTATTTGTCGCTGTTTTGAATCTGGAGTTCCTATTTTCTATCACTGAGCATCATAAATCAAAATCCTCTATAGTTTTAATGTAATGGCCAGAAAGGGAGGGGGAGCACACTGCAGATGTGATCTGGGAGCCTTAGGGGCGGTAATTCTAAAACATTTGGGAGCCACTGCTTTAGACAATCACTTCCTCTTTATTTTCATTGTAACATTCAAGATGATTGTCAATACATTCACATTCTTGGTAATTCCTAACTTGTTGAAGTAGTGAAATCGTTTTGTTTTCACTCCCAGCTGTTTCTAGCATCTCCAAGTCTGAATGTTGAAACCATGGTGAGCAAAACTGTTCCAAATTGTCTTACTCGTTATATCTCGCCAACTATCAACTTGAATCCACTGAATTGCCAAATAATACTAATGTGTTACTCATAAATTAAAATTCCAGCTGTTATCTTCCATACTTATTGCAATAATGTTAATTACTGATATTTCTCTTTTAAATAAGAACATACCAGTGTATGAGCATTGAAGAATCCAACAAAAATAGATGCAAAAATGAAAGCAATAAATCAAAGTGCCAGCTAAGTTAATGCACATTTCAAGTACAATTATCAATACAAAAATAAAATAACGAATAGTAGACATTGCTGAGCAGAATTTTAGATTTATTTTGGGAAAAAAAGAAATTCTTCATTGGTCCGGTAACCTTGATTTAATCCCGCACTCAGGTGAAGTCTCTGTAGCGTTTGCACATTCTCCTCATAACTGAGTGGATTTCTGCTTGGTGCGCCAGTTTCTTCTATACTTCTAAGATATGCTTGTAGATTAATTGGCCACTTTAAATCACCCCTTAGTGTAGCCAAGTGGAAAAAGAATCAGAAGGGATTTATCCAATATGTGAGAGATAGTAAGTCGCAAGGCTATTTTGAAACAAGAAGAGGGAAAAGAGAACTGATGAGAGCTTGCAGAGATCCAAAGGGCCAAAGGTCCTCCCATCATGACATAATAATTAAGTAAATAACAAATATGATAACCTTTACATAAATAGTTTCTGCAACATTCAACAAAAATTTACCCTGCAGGACATTGTTAGGTTTATCCTATCAGTCAACAAAATGACCTGTTATCCAATTGGCAAAGTCTCATCTAACAGGGAAGCAATCCAATTGTATGAGAGAGCTCATCAGTTAATTATTGAGAAAGGCATTCAAGCTTTCAAGTTTTTTTGTGCCTTAATCTTGTCGTGATTTTGATGAAAGCCAACATGGCATTGTCTCAACGAATCGATACCAAGATGGAGAAATAATCTGCATAATCCACTGAAAATGGATGATGCGAACATGCAGAAGATCAGTCTGCTCCGACTGCTCTCAATGTAGTTAGCAGACTGACTGCAAACTGCCTCTATCTGCACATTTGCCAGCTGCTGGCAGCATTAACTATAATGTTGTTGCACAACAGAGCAACAGGTATTATATCATATGCTTAATAATGCTAGCTTGTTCCTTCCAAAAGAGAGTACATTCTGTCTGCCACAAGTACTGGAAGCCATTGTAAAATACGCACAATGACCACTTTATTAGATACCTCTGTACACTTGTGCTTTAGCACAGATATCTGATCAGCCAATCATGTGGCAGCAACTCAATACATAAACACATGCAGACGTGGTCAAGAGGTTCAGTTGTTGTTCAAACCAAACATCCGAATGGGGAAGAAATGTGATCTAAGTGACCTTGACCGTGGAATGATTGTTGGTGTCACATGGTGTGGTTTGAATATCTCGGATACTGCTGATCTCCTGGGATTTTCACGTACAACAGTCTCATAAGCTTACAGAGAATGGTGTGGAAAAAAAAAAAATCCAGTGAGTGCCAGTTCTGTGGGCGAAAATGCCTTGTTAATGAGAGAGGTCGGAGCAGAATAGCCAGACTGATTCAAGCTGGCAGAACGGTAACTATAACGCAAATATCCATGCTTTATCAAAATGGTGTTCAGAAGAGCCTCTCTGAACGCACAACACGTCAGATCCTGATGTGGATGGGATACAACAGCAGCAGAAGACCACAAACCTACTCTCAGTAGTCTCTTTATTAGGTACAGGAGGGACCTAATAAAATGGCCACTGAGTGTGCTTTGTGACCTGGGAGGCAGTGAAAAATGGCATAGTGTGAACATTTTTGTCTCCATGTTTTTCTGCTTCAGTACGACCAAGCACATCTCTCATTCAACTTTTATTCACTATATGGTTCAGTATATAGTGAAAAAGACACTAAAGTGAATGCAGGAATAAGCACCAGGCTTGCTTAAACAGGCAGCATTTGACTAAATATAAGACCTATGAGCAAAATAGAAGTTCATGGACTTGGGAGGGGGAGGATTATCCATTGACTGTGGTCCTACTTTCCATAATGAAAGGTATTTTGGGTTTGTCAAAATCTCCTCACCCGATGGATGGAGAATCTTTGGTATTTTCTAACACAGGAGGCCCCACATTGATTACATATGAAATATATTTCTGGATCTTAAAGAATTTGAAAGGTATGGGAAGAACACAGGGCAATAGTGTTTAAGGTAGAAATTCAATGTGCTGTTTAGAGAGATATAGCCTCCTCTTGCCCCTATTTATTTTGCTTTTATGTGCTTATAATCTTTCAATAGAAGTAAGGAAAGTTAGAAAACAGATATACTTTTATATTAAAGGAAAGCATAGGGGTACAGAGAGGTGCTGCCTGACCTGAATACTTTTTGAATGCATAATTTTCCATCCCATTTGTTCAGTCGCTAAGTTGAGTCCGACTCTTCATGACCTCACAGACTCCTGCACACCAAGCCTTCTTGTTGGAAACTGCCTCCCTAAGATCCCCCAAGGCCATATGCATTGCCTGCATAATATTATCAATCTATTTTAGCCTCTGTCGTCCTCTCCTTCTTTTTCCTCTGTTATCGATTCTTTTATCTCTGTTGTCGATTCGTTTATATTCTGCCTTACTAGTAGTTCAGATCTCACAGCCATGCATTACAACTGGAAGTATCATAGAGTTGACTATACAGATCTTCGTAGACAATGTTATGTCTCTGCTCTTCAGTATTTTATCTAAATTTGCCATTGCTGCCCGCCTCTGAAGTAAACAACGTTTAATTTTGTGGCTGCAGTTACCATCTATAGAAATCTTTGAACTGAGGAAGACAAAATCTTTCACTGCTTCCACTTCCTTTCCATTTATTACCATGGAGTTAATAGGGCTGGTCGACATAATCTTGTTTTTCTTAATATTGAACAACAAGCTAGCTTTTGCACTTTCTCCTTTCACTTTGATCAGAAGCTTCCTCAGATACTCCTCACTTTCAGCCATTAGGTAACATCGTCTGCATATCTGAGGTTGTTAATATTTCGTCCGGTAATTTTGATTCCAACATTTGAGTCCTCTGAACCAGCATTCCTCATGATGTGTTCAGCATAGAGATTATATAAGTAGGATGACAGTATGCAGCCTTGTTGTACTCCTTTCCCAATCTTGAACCAGTTTGTTGTTCCGTGTTCAGTTCTATCTGTTGCTTCTTGATCTTCGTCCAAGTTTCTCATAAGGCAGATCTGATGTCCAGGTATTCCCATTTCTTTAAGGATGTGCTATAGTTTATTATGGTCCACACTGTTGAATGCTTTAGAGTAGTCAAAAAAATGTAGGTAGATACTTTTCTGGAATTCCCTCGATTTCTTCGTTATCCAGCATAGGTTACCAATTTGGTCTGTGGTGCCCCTGCCTCTTCTAAAACCATCTTGTACATCTGGCAGTTCTCGTTCCATATATTTCTGGAGTCTTGCTTGCATGATCTATAGTATTACCTTGCTAGCATGTGAAATTAATGAAATTGTTCAGTAATTTGAACATTCCTTTACATTTCCCGTCTTGGGAATTGAGATATAAACTGATCTTTCCCAGTCTAAAGGTTATTGTTGTGTTTTCCAGATCTGCTGACAAATTGCATGCAACACTTTTACAGCATCACCTTTTAAGGTTTTAAACAATTCAACTGGACACCTGCCACATCCTGCAGCCTTATTATTGGCAAAGTTTTCTATCGCCCATTCAACTTCACTTTCCAGAATATACGGTTCTAGATCGATGATGGAGTCATTGCAGGTGTCTTCGCTGTAGGGATCTTTCTTGTACAATTCTTCTGTGTATTCCTGCCATCTTTTTTGATGTCTTCTGCTTCCGTAAGGTCCTTCCTTCCTTTGTTTTTCACTATACTCACTTTTGCATGAAATGTTCCATTGATTTCTCTAATCTTCTTGAATGGATCTCCTGTTTTTCCAATTCTGTTGGCTTCTTCAGCTTCTTTGCATTGCTCCTTTTAGTAAGTTACCTTATCTTTCCTTGATAAGGATCAATTCTATTTACACACCTTCAAAATAAGTATGTTTATTCATTCTTGCAAGTCACAGGCAACATTCTGGGATGGACTGTTAAGTTGCAAGTGACATTCACATTCAGGCAAAAGTTATACAGTGACAGCACAGTGATTATTTCCATCACAACCCTTGACGTTACATGGAATGACCATCACTAAGCCAACCATCAAAACGTGCTTTGGATTGTCACAGGTCTGAAGCTTAATTGGATTTGTCACTTTAAGAGCAGGATTCTAGCTGTGCATCATGGCTGATCTCCCAAATCTTTAAGGTCCAACGAAATTCCACAAGACATACTGTAAGGCAATAGTGTGGTGAAATCACAAGCACGAGCAAATTTGCTGATTCTGGAGATCCAAAGTAACACACACAAAACACTGGACGAACTCAGCAGGCCAGGCAGCATCTATGGAAGAAAGTAAACAGTCAACGTTTCAGGACCTAAAGAAGGGTCTCGGCCTGAAATATCGACTGTTCACTCTTTTCCACAGACGTTGCTGGCCTGCTGAGCTCTTCCAGCACTTTGTGAGTGTGGCGGAATATTTGCTATTGTAGTTGAGTTTGAAGACTGACACTCCCTGCCCATCAGACAGCACCTTCACCAGAAAAACTATATGGATTCAGTATTGTGGCTTCAACTAATCTCTCCTAAGCTATTTGGAAAGGTCAAGAAATTTTGCCAGCAATGTTCACTTTCTCAAAAAAGGTGAAAGGAACCAGTATCTCAAAATGAAGATTCAGCTGTATACTTTGCATTTCTGTATAATTTGTAATTCCAGGAATTGTTCTAAAGTTAGTTCCCACTCAAGAAGCACAGTCTCATGAACCAGCACTACCATTCAACAAGACCATGGGTGATCTAATTGTCAACTCTACATTCACACATACTCCTTTTCAGCTTTTATCCCTTGAGTTGTTCACCAGCTGATGATCATCACAGTCTGCACAGACAACATATTGGTGAACTTTGATTTTCTTAAATTTTGCAGTTATATGCTAATATACCTTAAGTTTTTAAAATGTTTAAAGATCTTGTTTTTTTTTTAGCATCTCAGAACTATTTAGAGTATTTAAAAAAGATTGAAAGGCCAGACTGTTCTGATTAAATCTTGATGCATCAATATTTTCCAAGTTGTTTTTTTGTGGAGCATATAACATCATCCACCCCTTAGGATGGAAAAGGCTTCTTCATTATGGGGTCCTCTCAACATTTTCTATAGGCTGCTATGGAAATAAGATTAAGTGTTTTTAAATGAGTGCGGTGATGAATTAATAGTATTGGTTGCTGAACAAAAAATCTACCCCATTGTTTCTCTTCTCCCCCTGTTAGCAGGTTTTGACATTGTATCACTGAATTTAGGGCAGATTAAATCATAGGTGTCACTTAAATGTGAGTTTTGTCATTCTCTGATTGCTGCACAATAAATACAGTACATTTCAAACATAGAAACATAGAAAATAGGTGCAGGAGTAGGCCATTTGGCCCTTCGAGCCTGCACTGCCATTCAGTATGATCATGGCTGATCATCCAACTCAGAACCCTGTACCAGTCTTCCCTCCATACCCCCGATCCCTTTAGCCAAACAACAGCAGACATTTGAGGTTTGGTAGTCAGTCATTTTACCTCACCTGCATGCATCGCAAGATTTTTATGCTATACTTCATCCACTGACCCAGATGATAAATCCACTTATTGGCAACATGTAAATTTTCCATGATGGCAGTCCTTTGACATCTGGTGATTGTAAGCGCACATTTGATCAGCCTGAAAGCTTTTCTCTTGGTTAAATTCGTGTTAATTTATCTGACAATGATTTCTGTTAGTTATAGCATGTAAATTGTATAAAACAGTGGCAATGTCAGTTCTCTGAGGTAGATGAGGAAGATCACATGGTAGTATTTCCAAGTACAGAGGTACTTTTTTCCAGTTCTGTGGCCAATATCCGTTCTTCAATCATCATTACCAAAATAAAATAAATTGTTTGCTCTTTCTACATTGCTGCTTCTACATTATTATGCACAAATTATTGTTGTGATTCTGACATTACAGCAGTGACTGCATTCCAGTAGTACTCAATTAGCTGGAAAGTGCTTCAGGGCTTCCTAAAGTGGCTTTGTGTAAACCTTTCTTCTTTTACTTTAGGTTCATCTGTTCTGTGTGAAGTCAAGAACTCACTCTGCAGCAAACTAAACACCAGCATTAATGACACCTCACCATAATAGGAGCTGCAGACTGAAATCCTTTATCGGTTTGGTTTGACCTCCGCTATATTTAAACAACTACAAAATTTCCGGACGAAGTGGGGAAGTTGAAATCAATGATAGATTTATGACAGAATAAAGGGCCTATTGTAAAGGCAGCTCATGTGGATGTCTGATGACTGGGTGAGGGAGCTGCATTTAAATCAGGACCTGCTTTCAGCCTACTTTCTTCATCTTTGTTACTGTCAGATTACCGAAACAGATAAACAACCTGAAATAATTGAAGCAAAATCAACGAATAAATGAATAGTATCAAACTGTATTCTGACATATTCCCGAGGGTTTCCATAACCTCGCTGAAACCGTTGCCGCAATGCTGGTCAAAGTGTCCCTCTTGTCACTCTCATTAATACTAGCCTGCAGCTGTCTAGCAATCTCAATGTGCAAGTTGACATGAGGTAACACTCATGCCTCTCGAGTCCTTTTTTTCCTCCAGTATAGCCTGTCAGCTACAGTCACTCTGTGAAACCTATGACTGGGGATTTGAATCTTTAAAATCATACAGTAGATTTCCAGCAGCCAGTGGTTAAATGTGACAAAGTTTGCATGTTTTGAACTATTTATAGCTTAGCCCTTGAAGACCTTGAAAGCCTTGACAGTAGCATTTCAATATCCTGCCACTAAATATGACAGGGCTAGCACACAATATTAATTTAGACGTTCACACTGCCATCTAAACCTTTTGAAGCATTTGCTTGATATATTAGCTATGATTTATGCAGGAAATAGTATAAGAAAAGAGATTTCCTTCGTGTTTAACATTCTGAGAGTGGAATTTGCTTTACTATGTTCAAACAATTGAATGGAAGTTATGTTTGATAAACATCCAAGTTATGGGCTGTGCAGAATCATAACACAATTCTCAAATCATAATATTCTTAATCATTTTTAACATATTTATTTTCATCAGGTAATTGGGCAATGTGACGGCATTTTACGTAATGTCAGGGTGAGCTATCCAAGACCTTAGCCATCGATCTGAAAGCTAAAATTCAAATCCTAACACGGCAGCTGAAATTAATTCATTAAAAACAGCTTGGAAACAGAAAACAAAAGATAGAATCAGTAATTAATACATTTGGTTCTCTAATTTCTGTAATGGAAGAGAATGAGCCACACTTTCCTAGTTTTGTGTTGGGCACATGACCAAGTGGTTAAGGCGTTGGTCTACTTACCTCAAGGTTGCTAGTTCGAGCCTCAGCTGTGGCAGCGTGTTTGTGCCCTTGAGCAAGGCACTTAATCACACATTTCTCTAGTCTGTGCGAGGGGTGGCTTCCAATCTGCGCCTTGTAAAGCATGAAAATGCCCGACGCAGGCCTCTCATGGTCTGAGTCAACGTTCCCTCCCCTCCCTCCCTTCCTAGTTTAGTTTATATGTGACCTCAGAGCAATATGGTTCTAACTACCCAGTAAGCCATGCAATTGCCTAGGATGTAGTTCAAAGGTAGTAAAGCATAACAATGTGGCATCCACATCTTATGAATGAATAACAATGCAAATGAATGAAGTAAAGAGAAATGCATGGCAAGAGGCTATGTTCTCAGTATTCTAAAATATTCATTTTGATCTTCATTCTCTTCTCTTATATGTTTCAAAGAACTGGAATGCTAGGACAGATTACTCCCCTCTAAAGTCCATTTGAATGCACAATTTAAGTTGCTGATATTCCTCTGATGATATGTATAGATAGGAGCTACAGTACACTGCTTAATGGGATTGATGGCACAGCTGGACCACAAGTTTATTTCTTGGGGGTGGAGGGAGGAATTCATCTTAGATGCAGGCAGTGAATGGTCACTAGCACGAAAAGTCTCCAGGGGTATCATCTTTGCACACACTGCCTCGTTGTCTTCATGATCCCAGATTTCTAGACTGTGTGGAGCAGCCAGAACCAAATTGGGACCACTAGGAGGGATGAAGTTGGTCAAGGATCCTGGATTTGTTTGCTACTCATCAACTCCCAGTCATATAGACAATGAGTTGACAGAGATGCCACACAACTGCCATGTTACCAGTTACTCTCCGTGCTTCAGGATGAAGCATATGAGCCCTCAGAACAGTATTGCAGTAAAGAATACAATTTGCAGCAGACATAGTGAGGGCAAGGTGGGGGAGTAGAATTATAAAACCAACAAATAACTATATGTGCCTAATAAGCTTTATTCAGGCATCATTTCTGATCTATGTACTTCGCTATTATAGGATTTCCCTTGCAAAAAAGCAAAATGTAATATAGCTGCAGAAAAATTCAGTGCAAGTTTAAGTCGGGTCACCAACTGTGCTTAACAAGGCTTTCTTAATCATCTTCATACTATTTGTACATGTCAGTGACACGATTTGTAGTCACATTTATAATAAAAACTGACGGTGTATAAAAATCGATTAAAGCTGCAGATGCTGGAAATGTGAAACAAAACAGAACACGCCACCTCATCGACTGACTGCAAATAAATTCTGCTATGATGCTGTGATTATATTGTCAGTCTACTGGTGTATGGTAGCATTTTCATTTGCATCACTCCCTAAGTGCAGAAGAATGCTTCAATCATTTATACCTTGCGGCTTCTCAAATTATTCATAAGGTCAAGTTACAAGTAAGATCAAAATATGCAACGTTATAAAGAGAGTTTAACCATGCCTGTCTTTATCCCATCCATACTCTTCTTTTCTCACTCTTTATTCCCTGTTGCCAACAGTTAGAAGGTACAGGTGCCCCAGAACTCATACCACCAAGTAGTTACTACCCCCCAACCACCAGGCTCTTGCACAAAAGGGGACAGTTTCACTCATTTAAGGACTCTTTTATCTTGTTTTTTCATGCTCGTCATTTATTGTTATTTATTTATTCACAGCATTTGCAGTTTGTTTACAGTTTTCAGTTCCTGATATTTACAGTTGACATTTCCTGATATTTAAAGTTTACAGATCCAGATCCTATGTACGGTTACTGTTCTATAGATTTGCTGAGTATGCTCGCATACGGTGACATGTATGTACTCTGATAATAAATTTCACTTTGTCTTTCTTTCTTTTTAAATCTTTTTATTGAATAAGTATACAAAAAGGTAAGCCATATAGGCACTAATACACTGTTAGAATATAATAAAATTACAGGAGATATTAATACAGAAAAAAAAGTGATACAAACAATGTAATTTAAACATAACATACTAAGGTAACATAATAGTATACTAATTTATATATATATATATACGTATATCAATAGAGAAAAGGAAAAAAAAAACCCCAAAAAAAACCCACCGTGCAACTAAACTAAAAGCAAAGCAAAGCAATGGGCTAACTTGGAACCAAGTAGAGTTAAAGAACTTAAAATCACGTCCTCAAACCCGACCTCCATTAAAAACAGTAAAAAAAAACAAGAAGGGTATATAAATATGGAGCAAAAAAGAGAAGAAAAAAAAAATTACATTAAATGAAAATATTGAATAAAAGATCTCCAGGTCTGTTCAAATTTAAGTGAGGAATCATAAAGATTGCTTCTAATTTTCTCCAAATTCAAGCATAATATCGTCTGAGAAAACCAAAAAAAGGTGGTTGGAGCATTAAGCTCTTTCCAATGTTGTAAGATACATCCTTTCGCCATTAAAGTAAGAAATGCAATCATTCTACGGGCTGAAGGAGAAAGATTACTGGAAATTTTAGGTAGTCCAAAGATAGCAGTAATAGGGTGAGGAGAGATATCTATATTCAGTACCTTTGAGATAATATTAAAAATATCTCTCCAAAAAGTTTCCAGAGTAGGACAAGACCAAAACATATGAGTTAAAGAGGCTATCTGCCCCGGACATCTATCACAAAAAGGATTAATATGAGAATAAAAGCGAGCTAATTTATCTTTGGACATATGTGCTCTATGAACAACTTTAAATTGAATTAGGGAACGTTTAGCACAGATAGAGGAAGTATTGACTAATTGTAAAATCTACCCCCAGTCATCCACGGAAATGATAGACCCCAATTCCTGTTCTCAATCTACCCTAATCTTATCAAATGGAGCTTTCCTAAGTTTCAAAATAATATTATAAATCATAGCCGATGCACCTTTCTGACATGGATTAAGGTTGATTATAGTATCTAAAATGTATGTAGGAGGAAGCATTGGAAAGGAAGAAAGTATAGTACTTAGGAAATTTCTAACTTGTAGATACCTAAAAAAATGTATTCTTGATAAATTATATTTATTAGATAATTGTTCAAAAGACATAAGGGAACCATCTAAAAATAAATCCAAAAACCGTGAAATACCCTTAGTCTTCCAAATTTGAAAAGCACAATCCGTAACAGAGGGAGGAAAAAATATGTTACCTAAAATAGGAATCGCTAACCCAAATTGGTTAAGATCAAAAAATTTTCTGAATTGAAACCAAATACGTAAGGTATATTTAACTATCGGGTTAGATACCTGTTTGAGGCGTTTCAAATCAAAAGGAAGAGGGGAACCTAAAATAGAGCCAAGTGTATAGCCCTGAACAGATTGTAATTCCAATGCTACCCATTTAGGAATGGATAATATTTCCTGGTCAAGTAACCAAAATTTCATATGTCAAATATTAATTGCCCAATAATAGAATCTAAAGTTAGGTAATGCTAAACCTCCATCTCTCTTAGCTTTCTGTAAATGTATTTTACCCAGTCTCGGGTTTTTATTTTGCCAAATAAATGAAGAAATTTTTGAGTCAACTTTATCAAAAAAAGATTTTGGAACAAAAATCGGTAATGCCTGAAATATATATAAAAATTTTGGCGGAAAAAACATCTTAACTGCATTAATACGACCAATCAAAATTAAATATAAAGGAAACCATTTAGATGAAAGTTGAATAATATGGTCAATTAAGGGTAAAAAGTTAATCTTAAATAAATCTTTGTATTTACAAGTAATTTTAATCCCAAGATATGAAAAATAATTATTACTCAATTTAAACGGAAAGTTATGACATAAGGGAAGTTGTTTATTAATTGGGAAAAGTTCACTCTTACTAAGATTTAATTTATAACCTGAAAAGAGACTAAATTGTGCTAATAACTCTAAAACAGCAGGGATGGATTTTTGAGGATTAGAAATATATAAAAGTAAGTCATCAGCATAGAGTGATATTTTATGGGACTTTAAGCCCCGAGTTATCCCAGTAATATTTGGAGATTCTCGAATGGCAATTGCAAGAGGTTCTAATGCAATATCAAATAATAAAGGACTAAGAGGACAACCTTGTCGGGTACCTCGAAAAAGAGGGAAAAAAGGTGAGCTTAGAGAGTTAGTACAGACCGAGGCCACAGGAGAATGATATAACAGTTTGATCCAGGATATAAATTTCGAGCTAAAATTAAACATTTCAAGCACCTTAAATAATTAAGGCCATTCTACTCTATCAAAAGCTTTCTCAGCATCTAAAGAGATAACACACTCAGGAACATTTTGTGAGGGAGTATAAACAATATTTAACAGTGTGCGAATGTTATAAAAAGAATAACGACCTTTAATAAAACCCCAGCAACATACATCAAAGTTGCTGGTGAACGCAGCAGGCCAAGCAGCATCTATAGGAAGAGGCGCAGTCGACGTTTCAGGCCGAGACCCTTCGTCAGGACTAACTGAAGCACATTTAATAAAACCCATTTGGTCTTCCGAAATAATAAAAGGAAGTATTTTTTCTAATCTGTTTGCTAATAACTTAGAAAAAATTTTAGAATCAACATTTAATAACGATATTGGTCCATAAGATGCACATTGAGCAGGATCTTTATCCTTCTTTAAAACTAGAGAGATTGACGCTCTGTTGAAAGATTCGGGAAGTTTACCAAGTTTTAATGAAGTCTCGAAAACCCTACAGAACCAAGGGATTAATGAAGGTGCAAAACATTTATAAAATTCTACGGTAAACCCATCAGGGCCAGGAGCTTTCCCCAAGTTCATAGAGGAAATAATATTCTTAACCTCATCAGTGATAATGGGAGTATCTAGCATAGAAGACATATCCTGTGAAATCTCAGGGAAGTCTAGGTTATCTAAAAAATTATTCATATATTTAGAGTCTCGAGGAGACTCTGATTGATATAAGGAAGAATAAAAATCAAAGAAGGTTTGATTAATCCCCGCATGATCAAGTATCAGTCGGTCATTTTGATTATAAATCTGATTAATTTGAGATTTAGCATAATTAGACTTCAACTGGTTAGCCAACAGTTTGCCAATTTTGTCACTGTGTACATAAAATTCACTTCTTGTTTTCTTTAATTGGTTTACAATCGAGGACGAAAGTAATAAACTGTTTTCCATTTGAAGTTCAGTTCTTTGTTTACATAACTCCTCAGAGGGAGCTGTAACATATTTCTTATGAATTTCCTTAATCTTGTCCACAATTACCAACTCCTTCTGCTTCAGCTTCTTCCTCAAAGCAGCAGAATACGAGATAATCTGACCACGAATATAAACTTTAAAAGTATCCCAAAGAATGTTCACAGAAATATCCTCTGTATAGTTGATTGTAAAAAAAAGATCAATCTGTTCATTCATAAAGTTAACAAAGTCCGAGTCCTGAAGCAACAGCGAATTAAAATGCCATTGTCTATTATTTTGTGTATTGGCCTGAATTTTAATAGAAAGCTTAAGTGGAGCATGATCCGAAATGGTTATAGAGTCATAATCACATTTAATCACTGAAGACATAAGACGAGAGTCAATAAAGAAATAATCAATTCTTGAATAGGAATGGTGAACATGTGAAAAAAAAGAAAAATCTTTTTCCTGAGGATGCAAAAAACGCCAAATGTCCGTCGACCCAGAATCAGAGAGGAATGAATTAATCAAAGTTGCAGATTTATTAGGAGCCGAACGGTCCAAAGCTGGAGATAAACAGGTATTAAGATCACCGCCCCAGATCAATGAAATCTCATTCAAATTCGGGAACTGATTGAATAATGATTTATAAAATTCTGGACAGTCCATATTGGGAGCATAAACATTAACCAAAACTACCTTTTTATTAAATAGTAGACCACTAACCAGTAGAAATCTATCATTCGGATCAGAGATAATATCATGTTGTATAAAAGTAACTGAGGAGTCTATAAAAATAGAGACGCCTCGAATCTTAGCGTTAGAGTTCAAATGAAACTGTTGTTCCTTCCAGAATTTAAAAAAACGTAGTCTGTCCCCCCTCCGCACATGGGTCTCTTGTAAAAATAGAATTTGTGCTTTAAGTCTCCGGAACACTTTAAAAACTTTTTTTCCTTTTAATAGGATGGTTAAGACCATTAGTATTCCAGGAGACAAAATTAATAATAGACTCCATAAACCCTAAAGTCAACTCGCAAAAAGAAGGGTTGACGATAGGCTCGACCCACGAACCCAGAAAGGGAACAGAACAAATAAGAGATACCGGGAAGGAGAATGCAACCAATACTTCAATAGTGTACATAGCCCAAGAAGAAAAAAACTAAAACGTGAAGCCCCTCCCACCACCCCACCCCATGACCCCAAGGCTAAATCTAACACAGACCAGCCAGAAAGAAGCAAGCACTAAAACTACCCCCATGACTTCCGATAGACGCTCCCTAAAAAAAAGTGTAAATATAAAAAAGATCAGCTAGTTATAAAACAGTAAAAGAATAAAAAAAATCAATTAAAACAAACACTTAATATAACAGAGAAAAAGCCAGAAAATATAAAAAAAACCGCAACAAACCCCAGACCCTATGAATAGACAAAAAAAGAAATAAAATTATTAACATAAACTAGTTATGAAAACCTACAAAAAAAAGTAGATTTAAAAACTACAAAATTTAAGGCCTCAAAGGAAATACATAAAATGACGCTGAGGGAATAACCACCCAGAATCCCCTGGGAAAAAGAAAGGAATGATGCAGATAGAAAGAAAGTTTAGCAACCATATTAATTAATCAAAAATAAACTTTTCTGCCCATATAAGGCAAAAAAAAATTAAGGCCGACAGATTCACAACCTCCGATCAAACGGAGATAGTTAAAAATTACGATTAAGATGTTGAAGGTGAAAATTGATCCAGATAACTCTGGGCATCCGATGGAGATTCAAAAAAATGGAGGGCTCCATCCAACGTACGAATCCTTAGACGTGCTGGGTAAAGCAGCGTTGGTTTTAAATCCATCTTGTAGAATTCCGACTTCACAGATCTATAACGAACCCGTTGATCCCGGATTGGTTTACTGAAATCCTCCACAAACCGATAATGAAGATCCAAAAAGCAATGTAACCTCTAGATTGAACGAAACGAAACAGTTTCTCCTTGTCTTGAAAGTAATGAAAATGTAAGATGACATGTCGAGGTTTATCTGACTTAGACGAGTATGATGGAACTCTGTGAACACGATCCAATAATGGTGGTTGGTCAGGAAATACAGTAGGAAATGCATCTTTTAAAAGTTGAGAAAAATACTTCATAGGGTTGTCAGATTCAGCAGCTTCACGCACCCCAATCATTTGAAGATTCTGCCGTCGCATTCCGGATTCTAAGTCAGAGTTTTTAAAGGTCAGAAAGTCAAGTTTCTTCTTCATTACATTAATTGTTTCTTCGATTTTCTCCATCTTGAGTTCATTTTGTTGCATGGATTTTTGAAGATTAGATATAGCCGACTGATGTTCTGTAATAGATGTTTGTATCTTATCGATTGAATCGGCAATTTTCTGGAAATTAATTGAAATTTCCACACGAATCAGCTCCATAATAGAGGTTGAAATTTCCCTTTGAATTCGATCCGATATAGCTTTCAAAGTCACCGGTGGTTCAGTCGGAGGAAAATCGGTACCTTTCGGTCTAACCGGAGGTTTGCTGT
Source organism: Mobula hypostoma (assembly GCF_963921235.1). NCBI lineage: Eukaryota > Metazoa > Chordata > Chondrichthyes > Myliobatiformes > Myliobatidae > Mobula > Mobula hypostoma. Next base: position 29,557,294 of record NC_086109.1, read on the forward strand.
CCTTCCCATTTTTTCCATTCTTAGACATAGCAGACCTTAAAAGCATCCGATTATCAAAGAGCCCAATTTATTACAAAATATTGTAAAAGTCGATGCCTTAATGGTTAATTAAAATATAGCTGATCATAAGAAGAAAAACTCAGAGGTAATGGAGCGAGTCAAGAACACGACTTCACTCCATGAGCTCTACCGGAAATCTCCAAATTTCACTTTGAACTTTGAACTTCATTGGAAGGAAGGCCCTCTATTTATTTCAACAGGATTTGTAACCTTCATTAAAAAAAAGTTTAGCTTTTTTAAATAAAAGATTATTTTTTCCTAATTTCACTCAATGTTTTTACTGAATTAACATAATCACAATGAAATTTAACTGTTTCGTTATTTTTCACTTAATTTTAAGTTAATTTGTATTATTTTAATCCATTCTAACTGTTTTAAGTAGCTCTGAGCAATAGAGACATTGGAAACATTCCTGAAGGGTTTTGGCAACAGCAAGCTGAGGCTCTACTGCCTCCTCTTTTGCCCTTTTAGGGCTGGTTACCTCTTCATAACCCACTCGGCTGCGTGATTGACTCATAAGAGTGAAAGTCTCCTGCACACTGCCCATTCTGTAGGTGCAGCCACAGTATGTGGAGAGGATATTAGTGAGAGTGAGGAGGCTAAGGGTGAATGAAGTGTCAGCTTCTATATGGTCCAGTCCTATATTTCTGTAGTAGTCCATGTATAGCCTTGATCAGCCTAAGCAAATCTTTCATACGGGTAGATGACACAAAATATCTGAATGTGACTGGGAACTCCCTATGATTTTTCACTTCTATTGAAGTTAATTCAACTTTAATAAACCTAATCTGCCTCAGCTGTTGACTACCTAATTATATACACGCAATGGCCACTTTATTATATACACCTATACACATGCTCATTAACGCAAACACTTAATCACTCAATCATGTGGCAGCAACTCAACGTGTAAAGGTATGCAGACATGTTCAAGAGGTTCAGTTGTTCAGACCAGACATCAGAATGGGGAAGAAATGTGATCTAAGTGACGTTGACCACGGAATGATTGTTGGTCCCGGACAAAATGGTTGAGTATCTCAGAATCCCCAAGGATTTTCACACATAACAGTCTCCAGAGAATGGTACGAGAAACAAAAAGATTGGAGAGTGCAAGTTCTGTGGGTGAAAACACCTTGTTAATGAGAGAGGTCGGAGGAGAATAGCCAGTCTGACAGGAAGGCGACAGTAACTCAAATAACCACATGTTACAACAGTACGTCTCTGAATGCACAATACATCAAACCCTGAAGTGGATGGGCTATAGCAGCAGAAGACCATGAATATACACGCTGTGGCCATTTATTAGGTACAGGAAGTAGGTAATGAAGTGACCACTGAGTGTATAGTTCTGTCTGATAGAAAACCTGAATATTTTTGAAAATTGCAGGCATTGTCACTCTGTAATTAGTTATTCCATTTCATTGATCGTCCTTTTCAATTTGAATAGTAACTATTTCATAATCAGAAACAAGAGAAAGTATGCAGATACTGGAAATCCAAGCAGCACACACAAAATTCTGGAGGAACTCAATGGGCCGGGCAGCATCGATGGAAAGTGCAGTCAACGTTTCCGGCCGAAACCCTTCAGTAGGACTGGAGAGAAAAAAGATGAGGATTAGACTTAAAAGGTGGGGAGAGGGGAGGGAGAAACACAAGGTGATAGGTGAAACCAGGAGGGGGAGAGATGAAGTGAAGAGCTGGGAAATTGATTGGTGAAAGAGATACAAGGCTGGAGACAGGGAGAGGAAGAAAATGGAGAGGGGAGAGGAGCACCAGAGGGAGGCGATGGGCAGGCAATGAGATGAGGTGAGAGAGGGAAAAGGGAATGGGGAATTGATGTTCTTGCATTCAGGTTGGAGGCTACACAAATGGATATTGGACATTGTTCCTCCAATCTGAGTGTGCCCTCTTTGCAACAGTAGAGGGGCATATCGGAATGACAGTGGGAAGTGGAATTAAAATGGGTGGCCTGCATCTTCCGGTGGACGGTGCTCAGCGAAGCGGTCTCCCAATCTATGTCGGGTCTTATTAGTATACAGGGGGTCACACCGGGAGCACTGGACAAATTATATGATCCCAACAGAGGTGAAGTGTCGCCTCAGCTGCAAGGATGAATGGTAGTGAGCAAGGAGGTGTAGTGGCAGGTGTAGCACTTGTTCCACTTGCAAGGATAAGAGCCAGGAGGGAGTGACCTCAACCACATTGCTTCCATTTCACACCCGTCCACTCTCACCCCATCCTCCCACCATCCTACCAGGGATAGGCTTCCTTTTGTCCTCACCTGCCACCCCACCAGCCTCCGTGTCCAGCACATAATCCCACCACCACCAAGCACATCTTTCCCTCTCCCCCTGCACTTTCTACTTTCTGCAGGGATCGCTCCCCACTCTACTCCCTTGTCCATTCGTCCCTCCCAACTGAGCTCCCTCCTGGCACTTACCCTTGAAAGCGGAACAAGTGTTACACCTGCCCCTACACCTACTCCCTCTCTACCATTCAGGGCCCCAAACAGTCCTTCCAGGTGAGGCGACACTTTGCCTGTCAGTCTGTTGGGGTCATATACTGTGTCCGGTACTCCCAGTGTGGCCTCCTGTATATCAGTGAGACTTGACATAGATTGGGAGACTGCTTCGTCAAGCATCTACGCTCTGTCTGCCAGAAAAAGCGGAGTCTCTCAGAGGCCACCCATTTTAATTTGACTTCCCATTCCCTTTCCGATATGTCAGTCCATGGCCTCCCCCACTGTCACGATGAGGCCACACTAAGGTTGGAGGAACAACACCTTATATTCCATCTGGGTAGCCTCCAACTTGATCAATTTCTTGAACTTCCAGTAATGCCCCCCCTGCCACTTCACCATTCCCCATCCCGCTTTCCTTCTCTCTCTTCATATGTTGGAAAACATATGTTCCGATATGTTGGAAAATGTCAACAAAGATGAAAGTAAGTGATTAATATTTAACGAGTGTTTTTCCAATGCATTTCTTTCCATCAGAATGTTTCTGGAAAGATAACAAAATCCTTAAAGAAGCAACAACATTTAAATAATAATTATTATTCATAGACTGATATTAAAAATGCCACTACGGTAATATTATGAAGACTCAATGAAAACTAGAGGATGGTGCCTCTCCACACCATCTGTCACAAGTGGGACTTCCAGGTGGCCAAACATTTTAATTCTGCTTCCCATTCCTATTCCAACATGTCAGTCCATGGCCTCCTCTTGTGCCAAGATGAGGCTACCCTCAATGTGGAGGAGCAACACCTTATATTCTGTCTGGGTACCCTCCAACCTGACGGCATGAATATAAATTTCAAAGGTTCAATTATTATCAAAGTATGTATCCAAATACAACTCTGAGATTCTCCTTCTTCAGCTAGCCACAAAACATAGCAAGAACATGAAGGTCATTCAGAGAGAAACATTAAACTCACCCCGCCATGCACAAAAAAGAATTGCATCCCAACCATCAACTCCCAAACCCTCCTACCCTGCACAAACCAGAACAAGAACTTCGACCCCCAAGCCCCCTCACCCCACACAAAAAACTAACAGAACACAGCAGAAGCATCAACCCCAAACCCCTCCTCTCATACAATAAAACAGAAAAAATGGGCGAAAAACGCAGAATTCTGCCAATCTGCCATGAACCTCTCAGCTCCAAACTCCTGATATTAAACTTGATTCTGCTTCTGATTTTGAATCTATATATAACACCTACATTACAGAATCCATATGAATGTCAGTCATTTATTATTGTTTGGGATCATCAAAAAGTGCAAATAAATATCAAAAGATATATTTAATTCTGAAGATAACACAATACCGACCTCTCCTACCCATTATAATTTCTGGATTCATCAGAACTGCAAAGAAAGGGGGCGGGGGGGGGGCGAACCAGGATAAGAAGGATTGGGGAGTGGAAGGAGTACAAACTAGAAGGTGACAGGTGAAGCCGTGTGAGGGTGAAGTTAGGTGGGACGGGGAGTGGTTGAAATGAGAAGTAGGAGGTTTTAAGTGGGAAAGGAAACTGAGTGTTTCTCTTATTTTTTTAACTTCTTAATTTGGTTTCTTAGCAACAACTATCTTAATAACTGTAGAGAAAGATTTCAATTCTCTTTTATACTATTCTAGATTGAGATAATGCCACACTATACTTTCAGGTTATTGTTCATACAACACACCATGTGGGATCATTTATTTTTTGCCAATTGTACTAATATTTGAAACTCATTATTTCTAACTTTTAAGTAAGTAGTCTCTTCCTTATTTAACTTTAGGATGATTACACATGGAAGTTCACAATATTTACCTATTGCTATCACACATCCCCTTTTCTTATTTCTTTGTAGACATGCTAAATGAATTGTTGTTAGATATTTAACTGAACATGCCTTCCCTTAATTGCCTCGCACCATCATTTCTTCTGTCATTAAATCGCTTCTACCTTCCATCCTCTCACACAATTGTAAATATACAAGTAACACAATTATTTTCCCCTTCTGACATTTTAAAACATTTTTATTTTTAACATTTTCCAAATCTGATGAAGGTCATTATCCAAAAACATCATCAGAAGCTGCATGGCCCCCTGATTATTTCAGGCATTTTCTCTTTTCATTTCACCTTTTCAGTATTTGCTGTTTTTGTTTTACTTCAATAAGCTAGTAAGGTGACAGATACAGTGCTGCACCAGATGTACAGTAAGTAGCTGAGTAGTATTGGGAACACTGTAAGCAGCCTAGATAGCTGGAAGAGAAGTTGCTACTTCTGTCACAGTAAAGGAGTCTAGAAACTATAATGGGTAGGAGAGGTCTGCGTTGTGTTATCTTCAGAATTAAATATGCCTTTTAATATTTACTTGCACTTTTTGATGATCCCAAAAAATAATGAATGACTTACATTTATACAGATTCTGTTATGTAGGTGTTATATATAGATTCAGAATAAGAATCAGAATCAAGTTTAATAGCAGGAGTTTGGGGCTGAGAGGGAAAATGGATCAGTCATGGCCTAATGGTAGAATTCAACTTGATGGACCAAATCACCTAATTCTGCTCCTATACCTTATTGTCTTCTGGTCTTATCACCGGCATATGTCATGAAATTTGTTGCTATGTGGCTGCAGTACATTGCAATAAATAATAATAAAAACTGTGATTTACAGTTGTTGTTGGCATCCCTTTGTCTCGAAGGACAATCGGTGATGATCACAAGCCTGGGCAGAAGGTATGGAGATCCTGAGACCCCCTGAGTCGTTAAGATCCCCCTCTCAGCCTCACCAGTATAGTCCAAAGGAAAGCTTATGAAGCAAACCGTTTGGCACCAGCTTGGCTGCAGGAGCTGCCAGAAGGATGTTCAATGATGTCTTGCTGCCCCAGAGGCCCTACTCCAGATTTGCTGTCTGGTTTACTCCTGTAACCTCCATCTGCTCACAAGGCAGTGGGACTATTTACCCATAGCTGGGGATCTGGTTCACAAGCACCAGAGCCTGTCCACACACCGGTGGGCCTGAGTGCTGCTTGTGCAGGGGCCAGACCTTCTCCCCGTCCTCTGTAGTTCAGCCTGAATCCAAAAAGAGTTCAGTTTCCATGCGTCGCCAGTGAGGAGGCACTACATGAGGCTTGCAGTTGGGGAGGCTATTGACTGGCAGGGAGAGACTTACACATTCAACTCTCCTTTTTGCAAGACCACTAGCCAGTGTTGCAAGCTGAAATTGAGAATGACAAGCACTACCACACCAGATGAATCACAACCATTTTGACACCAATTTATAGTAAGTATATATATATATAAATTTAAATTAAATAAATAGTGCAAAAAGAGAAAAAAGAAATAGTGAAGTGGTGTTCATGGGTTCAATGTCCATTCCGAAATCTGATGGCAGAAGGAATAGACAGTAGTGGATTTCAGCATATCTCATATGTTTTTGAAGTGATTTAGAAAACACAGCTGTCACTTTGTTTCCTCAAAGTTCAATGCCATATGAGCAACAGGAAGGGGAAGTCGATGGAACACACACCAGTCCTCTTCAAGGGGTCAGCACCGGAAAGGGTGAGTAGTTTCTTGGAATCAATATTTCTGAAGCCCAACATACTGATGCAATTGCAAAGAAGGCACAGCACTAGCAATACTTCATTTGGAGTTCAAGGAAATTTGGTATGTCATCAAAGACTATAGCAAGTTTCTACAGATGTATCAAGGAGAGCATTCTAACTGGTTGCTTCACCTGATAAGATGGAGGGGCCACTGCACAGGGACGGCGAAAGCTCTAGAGGGTTGCAAACTCTGCCAGCTCCATCGTGGGTACCAGCATTCCCAGTGTCCAGGACATCTTCAAAAGGCGATGCCTCAAAAAAGCGGCTTTCATCATTATGGACCTCCCAGCACCCAGGACATGCTCTCTTCTTATTATGACCATCAGGGAAGAAACACAGGAGCCTGAAGACACACAGAAAATGTCTTAGAAGCACTTCTTCTCCTCTGCCACTGAAGTTAAGAGTAGAAAATGAACCAGCTCATGAATACTACCTCATTATTTTTGCTCTCTTTTTCCATTATTTATTTAATTTAATTTTTATTTTTAAAAAAATATTTCTTTTTATAATTTATAGTATTTTTTGTGTGTTGCACTGTACTGCTGCTGCAAAACAACAAATTTCACAGCATATGTCAGATATGTCATGTATCATATATCTGATATTAAACCTAATTCTGAGCTAAACAATCTATCTAAGTCATCTTGTTTGAAGAATATTTATTGGGAAGAACTCTAGTGCGAGCTCCTTCCCTCTTCTTCGAACTGATGTCATTGGATCATTTACACCTACAATACCCGAGGGAGCAGATAGGGCTTTGCTTTAATCATGGTTTAATGCACTGCACTGAGCTGTCAGTCAAGATGTTTGTGTTGACGTCCTCAGTGAGTAATGATGAAAAAGAGAACATGACATCCAGATGGCCGGGGCATGAGCTTTCATCTCTAGTATGGAGGATGAAAATCAGCTCAAATTGAAGTATCATATCACTAAAACTTGTAAGGATTGTAGTTAAAATGACATCTATCATTAGCAAATCAGTCTATGATCAGAAATCCACTACAATAATCTCTTTCAGATTGTCCATGGGTTATATTCTGATCAACAAAGAATTAATTTAGCTCATTCACCAATTTCCGTTTTCTTCTTTGCTATAGTCTTTTCCAATGAAAATGAATACAAGAGTATCAGTTCCTCTTTTCATTTTACTCTTGCAACTTCTTCAATTATAGAATGTTGGCACTGGCACCCCTATTGTCAGAAGTTCCTAGGTGAGAAGGGAATTACTTGAAAGATGTATCTAGGAAGATACGATGTGATTTGCTAAACTTTAATTTAACTTTAAGCAAATTAAATGTAATATGTTTCTCTTCAATCTACTACTTCCAGATAATCTAACTGGTACAGTACAGAATGCTTAGCATGTGCTTTTACACTTATCCATCCTATAGAATCTTTTCTGTTGATACAAGCTAAAGCAAGATGATGTGCTCCAGTACGTCTGAATGAAAGGTTCAAATGTTCATTTATTATCAAAGTATGTATGCTGTATACAACTCTGAGATCTTGTCTTCTCCAGATAGCCACAAAACAATGAAAATGATGGAAGTCACTCAAAGAAAAATATCAACACCCCTCGCAAATATCGCAAACAGCAACATGATCATCAACACGCTCCCCCCACAGCATACAGGAAAACAAATTGTGCAAGTGGCAAGAACATCAAACCCTAAACCCCAATCTCTCCCACACTAACAAACTGTATCAAACAGCAACAAGACAGAACGGGTGAAAATGGTTACATTTTGGATGAATCCAATTAGAGTTGATCAATATAATCAATGACGTGTGCAGAATTTATACCTATTCAGTAATATTAAAAACAAAACTCTTTTAAAAATGTATACATTTCTGTTTGTCCAAAATATATCAAAGTTCAAAGTAAATTTATTATCAAAATATGTGCATGTCACTGTATAAAACCGTGAGATTCATTTTCTTGTGGGCAGACCCAACCAATATGTTCTCAGCAGTCCTGTGCCTTTACTGCCTCAGGAGGCTAGAGAAATGAACCTGTTGACTCTCTGAAGTTTTTATCAATGCACCATAGAAATTATCCTCTCCAGATTCATCATGGCTAGGTATGGCAATTGTTCATCCCAAGAACATAAATAACTGCAGAGAGTTTTGGATACAGTTCACTACATTATGGAAACCAGCCACTCCTCCAAGGACTCTGTCCACTCCTCTTACTGCCAAGGTAAAACAGCAACATAATCAAAAACCCCACTCAAAATTTAAAGTTCAATGTAAGTTTATTATCAAAATACATATATCTCAACGTATATAATCCCAAGATTCATCTTTTTGCTGGCATATTCAATCAATCCATGAAATCTTCTGGTCTAAAATGGCACTTCTGGTTTAAGATTAGATTAGAATAGATTATGAGGACACGCAGTCCTCTTTTATTGTCATTTAGTAATGCATGCATTAAGAAATGATACAATGTTTCTCCAGAATGATATCACGAAAACACATGACAAACCGACTTAAAAACTAACAAAACCACATAATTATAACATATAGTTACAACAGTGCAAAGCAATACCGTAATTTGATAAGAAAAGACCATGGCACAGTAAAAGTCTCAAGGTCCCTTGGAAGTCCCATCATCTGACGCAGACGGTGAACCTCCAGTGCCGCCAACTTGCCGATGCAGCATCCTGGAAGCATCCGACCACAGTCCGACTCCGAGTCCGTCTGAAAACTCCGAGCCTCTGACCAGCTCTCCGACACCGAGCAGCGAGCACCATCTTTGCCGAACGCTTCGACCCCGGCCCCGGCAACAGGCAATAGGCAAAGCCAAGGATTTGGGGCCTTCGTCTCCGGAGATAGTGCCGGTGAAGTACAGCGACTGCTTGCTGGTGGCAAATAAAACAAAGAAGACAACTAAATGCTTTATTAATTACACTTCTTCTGCTAAATGATCACTGCAAACGATAGACTGTAACTTCCCTGTTGGAGTTGACCTTTTGAACTGCCTGCAATACCTGACACTTCTGCAGTGGGAACTGAAGTCTCGAAGACACAGAAGAGTGGTGGCATGTTGGTGTGCATGGGCTGAATCAAGGCAGTGGGTTCCATGGAATGCTTGGCCATTCCTGAAACGAACTTGCAGGCATTTCAACTCGATAGAACCGAGGTGAGGCGAGCAGAGGTAATGCTGAGTCGAGGCAGCGGGGCCCGGACCCGGGCCTGAGAGCAAGGGAAGACCTGAGGCTTCATCGATTTAAGTGTCGAGCTGAATTGAAAAAGTTGCGCTCGGGCTGAATTGAGGTGGCTGGGCATTGGCCAGAGAGCATATCGAAGCAGCAGGGTCCAATTCCAAGAGCAAGGTCTGGGAGATTTAAGTGCCAGACCAGTTTAAATCGCTGCTCCTCAAGGTTTACTCATCTCCGCACTGAACTCCAACTCACCAATCTGGGAGGTTTACTCTTGTCTGCACCAAACTGTGGCTGTGGTCTGCAATTATCACAGTGTGAACTCACTGTTGTGAACTTCACTTCCCAATGCTCTTTGCTTATTTTTATTGTTTGCACTTTTTCCCCCTTTTTTCCTCTGTACATTGGGTATTTGATGGTCTTCTTTTGTTTTATAGGTTCAATAGGGTTTCGTTGTTCTGTAGCTGCCTGTAAGAAGACAGATCTCAAGGCTGTATAAAATATACATGCCTTGATAACAAATGTACTTTGACTTTGAATAATAACCATAACAGAACCGGTGAAAGACTAAGCCAACTTAGGCATTCACCGGAATGCAAATACAAGACGAAAGGACCAATAATAATAAATAAATAAGCAATAAATATAAAGAATATGGGATGAAGAGTCCTTGAAAATGACTCCATAGGTTGTGGAAACATTTCAATAAAGGGGCAAGTGAAGTTGAGTGAGGTTATCCCCTTTGGTTCAACAGCCTGATGGCTGAGGGGTAGTAACTGTTCTTGAACTTTGTGGTGTGAGTCCTAAGGCTCCTGTAGCTTCTTCATGATGGCTGTAGCAAGAAGAGAGCATATCCTGGCTGGTGGGCATCCCTGATGATGGATGCTGCTTTCTTGCGACAACGCTTTGTGTAGATGTGCTCAATGGTGGGGAGGACTTTATCCGTGATGAACTAAGCTGTAACCACTAATTTTTGCAGCATTTTCTGTTCAAAGACATAGGCTATACACCAGGCTGTGATACAACCAGTCAATATACTCTCCACCACACATCAAAAGATATTTCTCAAATTTTTAGATGTCATGCAGAATCTTCACAAACTCCTAAGGAAGTAGAAGAGCTGCTGTGGTTTCTTCGTAATTGTACTTACGTGCTAGGTCCAGGACAGTTCCTTTGAAATGATAATACCAAGAAATTTAAAGCTGCTCGCCACCCCCACTTTTAATTCCTCAATTAGAACTGGCTCATGAACCTCTGGTTTCCTCCTCCTGAAGTCAATAATCAGCTCCTTATCATGCCTGGAATACTGCTAATTTTAATTTCTCTTAAAGTCTTCTCGATAGAAAGGTTGAATAGGTCGGGCGAGAGAACTGAATCCCCTCTTAATCTGGACAAAATCTCTTGACTCATTTTCAACTCTCATTTCACTCTTTGTTCCCAATACAAATTTCTGATGATTCTAATACCTTTCCCATTAATGACCAAGTGCTGAAGGATTTTTATAAGCTCCTCATGTCTCATCTTATCAAAAGCTTTGGCATAATTGATACAAAATAGGTAAAGGTCTTCCCGGACTCTTTGACATGTATTTTGTGTTCCACTATCTTCAATGAAGCCGCACTGTTCTGGCGCAATCTTGACTTTCGTACTCTTTCTTGCTGTCATCGTGATGATTCGTAGGAGTTTCATAACTTAACTCATCAAATTAATTGTATGGTGGAACTCACCTTCAATTACTCAAGGTTTTTTCAGCAGTACAATAAATACTGATTTGCTCATTTCCTCAGGTATTTCCTTGCTTTCACTCATCAAATCTGTCAATCTTTCAATCCTGAAATCTTCCAGCACTTGAATAATTTCTATAGCAATGCCATCTGCTCCTAATGCCTTATTCTTTTTCATTTCACCCACTGCTGCTTTAATTTCTTATTTCATAATCAATGGGCCATTCATGGTTTTGGTAATTATTAGCTTCTCTCCTCTCATACCTTCAAACATGTCAGCAATGTATTCAGACCATCCAGCCAATATATCTGCTTTCTCCATAAATATCAATCCATCTTTCACCTTCAAACACCCACCAGATGTGGAAGAATTAGCACTGACGGACATCCTCACCTTCTTTTGCAAATTGCCAGAATTTTTCAGTTTCTCTACCTCTTCACATTCTCCATTTATCCATTGTTCTTTCACTTCCCTACATTTTCGCTCAATTTCTTTGTTCAATGTTTTATATACATCTCTTTCTTTAGTGTGAATTTCTTTCTTTCTTTCATTGGATCCAAAATTTCATACACATCCATCTTTTCTTCTCTTTTCTCTTTCTCTGTATCACTTCGAGACATATCCACTACTGCCTTTTTAAACTTCAACCAGCTTAGTGTGTTCTCCATTGTCAGAGCTTTACATCTGTTCTTCATTGCTACAGTGTATTTCATCTTCATAGCTGGATCTTTCAAGCAAGCCAGGTCTAATCTGATATTACCCTTAGACTTCTTTAACCATCTGAGCTTAACCTTCAGGGTGCATATCATTAGAACATGATAATTCTCACAGTCTACTCCTGGATATGCCTTAGACTGTTGAATGACATTCTTGAAACTCTTGCTGATTGTGATGTGTCTACTTGATTATGGTATCGAACTTCTTGGCTTTTTGAAGTCCACAACCTTCCTATGTGCTGCTTGAACCATATGATTGTTATTATCTGATCATTCACACAACACTAGTCTATGAATCTCTTAGCTCTACCAATCCAAATGTGCTGACAATTGCACCATCTTGTTCTTGTCTAACTTTAGCATTCATCATGCCCTATCACTATAATGATATCTTTTGATCTGCAGTGGTCCTTGCAAGGTATCTTAACAGCTTTCTTTAACTTCTTCACTACTATCAGCTGTTAGAGATATGTCTCTACCAAAGGAGGTGTAAGGCACTACTTCCTTCTGCTAGCCTGCAGGTCATCCTTGGGTTGAGGTGTAGCACTTGCTTAGCCCCCCCCCGATTAGGGTCCTATGAAGCCATGAGAGCAGGTGGTGGATGGTAGCCCGAGCAACTGGTGCCTATCATAAGTCCTGGCTATGCGTTCACTGATGCCAGGCAGACAATACCTGAAGCGCATTGATAATGGCTGGGGTCACCCGTCTTGTAAAGACACTGCCAGAAAAGGCAATGGCAAACCACTTCTGTAGAAGAATCATAGTCAAGGATAGAGAAAAGAATAAGAACAAAAATGTGAAGAGGGTCTTCCCCACAGGCAATGATCCCTCACTCGGTAGTGACACTCATGTATGACAGGTGAGGCTCGACCATCATCAGGCTAACGTCTGCAACAAAGATTCCATCAAAATAGCAACATGGAATGTGAGAGCTCTTTATCAAGCTGGAAAGCTAGAGAATGTGAAGTATGTGACTATAGCAATTGAAAGAGTAGTTAGTCTTCTTTTGTTATCTTCATATTGACGAAGTATCAGGAGAGCGAGATGTTCTTGAGTTCCAATGGACTCTCTCTCCTAAAGGTTCATTTTGTTGCGTGAATAAAGACCTTTACATTTCCTATTTACAGCTTCTGTGTGACCCAGTTTTAGTTCAGTCACCATAACCTGCATGTATATATTTAATGTTATAAACTGTAATATATTACAGGTATTTTATATCAAGTCTAACTTAAAAATGCATTTCATAACATTTTAGTTCCAATTCTCATTCCCGTTCTGACATGTCGGTCCATGTCCAAGATGAGGCCACCCTCAGGGTGGAGGAGCAACACCTTATATTCCTATGTTCCATCAAGGTAGCCTCTTATCTGATGGCATGAATATTGATTTCTCCTTCCAGTAAAAAACTCCTCCCTCTTTCCTCTATTCCCCACTCTGACCTTTTCCTCTTCTCACCTGCCTATTACTTCCCACTGGGTCCCCTCCTTCTTCCCATTCTCCTATGGTCCACGCTCCTCTCCTATCAGATTCCTTCTTCTCCAGACTTGAACGTTCCCACCAACCTAGCTTTACCTATCGCCTTCCAGCTAACCTCCTTCTCCATCCCCCTTCTTTTTATTCTGGCATCTTCTCCCCTTCCTTCTCAGTCCTGAAGAAGGGTCTCAGCCCGAAACGTCGACTGTTTATTCATTTCCATAGATGCTGCCTGACCAGCTGAGTCCCTCCAGCATTTTGCGTGTGTTGCTCTGGATTTCCAGCATCTGCAGACTTTCTCATGTGCATAAAATACATGATTTTTTCCAGCAGTTCAACTGATTTTCTTTGATTACAGTAAAAATGGATTCCAAGCAAGCTTGGTCTACGGAGGTGCACTCATTCACTAACAGGAACTTTTGAACTTCTGCAAGAAAGTAGATTCATACAGAAATACCAAGGTTGCTATTACTTCACAACAACAAATACTGAAGTTGTTTTTTTCCTCACCCTACAACAACAATCTCTGGGTCATTTAAAGCTGCAACTTTCAAGTAGGTCATTTGGTTGAGCTGATTTGGTGATGCCAGTCTCAACAGGATTTGATGAATCATAGTGGTCAGTATGAAATTCCCTTCTTGAATAATACTTCACTTGCAGCCCTGAGGACTTCTGCACTTGTTCCATTCATTCTTAGTAACCACCTTGATCACACCAACAGCCATATTCTTTCTCATATGAGAGGCAACAAAGTGGCCAAGAGGTGGATATTTAGGAAATATCTCATACATATGGAGTTTAGAACCTTGTCCATGAACCTTGTCCATGAAGCCTGTCCAGCCTTGTCCAGGCATCCTTGGTGAGACCACACCTGGAGTATTGTGTGCAGTTTTGGTCCCCTAATCTGAGGAAAGACATCTTTGCCATAGAGGGAGTACAAAGAAGGTTTACCAGATTGATTCCTGGCATGGCAGGACTTTCATATGAAGAAAGACTGGATGAACTGGGCTTGTACTCGTTGGAATTTAGAAGATTGAGGGGGGATCTGATTGAAACATATAAGATCCTAAAGGGATTGGACAGGCTAGATGCAGGAAGATTGTTACCGATGTTGGGGAAGTCCAGAACGAGGGGCCACAGTTTGAGGATAGAGGGGAAGCCTTTTAGGACCGAGATTAGGAAAAACTTCTTCACACAGAGAGTGGTGAATTTGTGGAATTCTCTGCCACAGGAAACAGTTGAGGCCAGTTCATTGGCTATGTTTAAGAGGGAGTTAGATATGGCCCTTGTGGCTACGGGGGTCAGGGGGTATGGAGGGAAGGCTGGGGCGGGGTTCAGAGTTGGATGATCAGCCATGATCATAATAAATGGCGGTGCAGGCTCGAAGGGCCGAATGGCCTACTCCTGCACCTATTTTCTATGTTTCTATGTTTCTATAATGCTTTGTGCCCGTGATGCCGCCACAGGTGAGGTTTTCAATGTACCTGTGCATACATGTACTTGTGCATCTAACAATAAACTCAACTTTGACTTTGACCTTTTGTCAGATGGATAATTAATCTTCTGCTTTAGCTCATTAAATTTGCAGGCAATGTGAGCAATAAATAGAACAATCTGACAAAGATTACCAAGGATTACAATATCAAAGATTAGTATTGGAAGGGGCAAGATAATAAGATGAGTAATGTATTGTTTCAATGAATGATGGAGTCTGCTGTCATCCAAATGGAGAGACAGTCTCTGGTTGACACAGACTGCACCCATTCCATGTTTAGACCTACAGCTCCATTTCTTTTGATGACTATGACATGAGGCTTAATCAATCTTATTGGAAATTGGTTTATCATTGTCATTTGTACTGAGATGCAATGGAAAGCATTTGTTTATATACTGTAAGTGCATTGAGGAAGTACAAAAAAGTCAAGAACGCAACACTTAGTTTTACAGTTACAAGGAAAGAGTAGTGTAGAGGATTAAAGTGCAAAGTCCATGACAAGGTAGACGGAGAGACGAATTATTCAGCTTTATCACATAAGAGGTCCATTCAAGATAGTGGAACAGAAATTGTTGTTGAGCCTGATAGTACATGTTCTCAAAGTTTTGTACCTTCTGCCCAATGCAAGGGCAGAGAGGAGAGAATGTCTAGGGTGGAAGGGATCCTGGATGTTATTGGCTGCTTTCACAAGTGTCAGTGGAGGGGAGGATGGTTTTTGTGATAGACTGGGCTATGTTCACAACTCTCTGCAAGCTCTTGTGGTCTTGGGTAGAGCAGTTGCCAATACCAAACTGTGGTGCATCTGGATAGTTTATTTTTGTGTATTTTGTCATGCAAATTTGCATTAATTTATGTTCGTCATGTTTGTAATATACTATAGTGCTGCTGCAAAAAGCTAACTTTCATGGCATTTATAGCCTGTGTATGAATGTCTATAATAACAAACTTGAACTTGAACTTGGGATGAGGAAGCTTTCTATGTTGATTCCTATTTGACCCTGAACTTCAATTCTCAGCCAAATCCTCTTCATCATCAGTCTACTCTCTGCTTTGTAATGTTGCCTTTGTCCTTATTTTCAAGTCAAGTCAAGTCAAGTCACTTTTATTGTCATTTCGACCATAAACTGCTGGTACAGTACACAGTAAAAATGAAACAACGTTCCTGCAGGACCATGGTGCTACATGAAACAACACAAAACTACGCTAGACTAAGTGAGACAACACAAGGCTACACTAGACTATGTAAGACAACGCAAAAACTACATTAGACTACAGACCTACACAGGACTACATAAAGTGCACAAAACAGCAGGGCAGTACAATAAATAATAAACAAGACAATGGGCACAGTAGAGGACAAATTACAATATAATAATAAATGATGTAGATGTCAGTCTAGACTCTGAGTATTAAGGAGTCTGATGGCTTGGGGGAAGACACTGTTGCACAGTCTAGTTATGAGAGCCCAAGTGCTTCAGTATCTTTTGCCAGGTGGCAGGAGGGAGAAGAGTTTGTATGAAGGGTGTGTGGGGTCCTCCACAATGCTGTTGGCTTTACGGGTACAGCATGTGGTGTAAGTGTCTGCAATGTCTGAGAGAGACCTGATGATCTTCTCAGCTGACCTCACTATCCGCTGCAGGATCTTGCGATCTGAGATCGTACAATTCCCGAACCAGGCAGTGATGCAGCTGCTCAGGCTGCTCTCAATACAACCTCTGTAGAACGTGGTGAGGATGGGGGGTGGGAGATGGACTTTTCCCAGCCTTCGCAGAAAGTAGAGAGTCTGCTGTGCCTTCTTGGCTATGGAGCTGATGTTGAGGGACCAGGTGAGATTCTCCGCCAGGTGAACACCAAGAAATTTGGTGCTCTTAACAATCTCTACAGAGGAGACGTCGGTGTTCAGCGGAGAGTGGTCGCTCCGTGCTCTCCTGAAGTCAACAACCATCTCTTTTGTTTTGTTCACATTCAGAGACAGGTTGTTGGCTCTGCACCAGTCCGTTAGCCGCTGCACCTCCTCTCTGTATGCTGACTCATCATTCTTGCTGATGAGACCCACCACGGTCGTGTCACCGGCGAACTTGATGATGTGATTCGAGCTGTGTATTGCTGAACAGTCCTGGGTCAGCAGAGTGAACAGCAGTGGATTTTACCTCATATGTTACTGAAACCCTCCCACATCCAAATGACAGGTTGAACCACTAATGTTCTATCTGGCATAATTTATAGTGCATCCAAAACTGTTGACCTAGCTCATCACTCCAACTCTCAGTAATCTGAGCTGAGTCCCAGTGCAAGAATGCATTGATTTTGCTATTCTCTTTCTAGCCTCAGTCCACCTCCTTATAGCCCTCATTCATTTTATCTCCAGTTTGCTGCAAATTCCTGATTTTCTTCACCATTGGAAAGTGAGTTCTTGAGCTCTGAAACCATACCTCAAAATCTAACTACCTTGTGCTCCTACTCTCTAAAACAAGCTCCTTAAATCTTTACCTATAACTAAGCTTTTGGTTATTGAACTTCCAAAACTTCTCAGTATACAGGAATCTTGAGAAATGGGCTGTCAGCTCTTTTTGTGTATTGCCTGTTGCATAGTAGGGGAATTAAGGGTTATGAGGAAAAGGGCAGGTAGGTAGAGATGAGTCCATGGCCAGATCAGCCATGATCTTATTGAATGGCGGAGCAGGCTCAACGGGCCAGATGGCCTACTCCTGCTCCTATTTCTTAAGTTATCACGTTGACAGTAGTCTTGATTTTAAATTAATATTAAATAAATTGCAAGTTATTTTTGTTTGGTATGTTTCCCCCACCCCCACCCCTCTGTTTTGTCAATTTAAGATCCCTTCAGTTGAAACCATCTTCTGGTTACTTTGATTAAGTAGATTTCCCACATACAAAAGGGCAATCTGCTACCAGGCCTCCATGAATGTGCTATGAGCAAGCGATTTGATGTATTTTTGGGTAAGTCACAATTTTTCTCCATTTCTACCACAGCATATTCCTTCCCTGCTCAGTATGTCCCTGCTACAACTCTTTAGAGTTGACAGACCTAGAAGTGTGGACAATTGTATCCCATATTTCGCGTCAAATTTTCCAAGATTGTATGTAGGTGTGATTAAACATTGAGGATTTGTATTGAAATAAGGTTGGGCATTCACACCCTGGCTCCTAAAAGACTAGAACTCACCAAATAAAACATTTCCCTCCATACAGTCCCAACGGTCCCAACAGAGCTTTCAAAGGAAAACTAATAAAACATTATTTCCCCAACACTACAATAAAAGTATACATATTACCTTGCCATATTTTTAACAAGGCTTTAGGACAATGATTTATGTTGTATGCAGACTGTTTGTTCTTTCCATTTGAAACAATGTGAATGTGACCCAGACAGGATGGCATTACACACAGAGGTCAGGATGACTCCTACACAGAAACACATCCATTGTTTACAGAGAGCCTGCGAACGCTAAGGAATCCTGTGGTCCAAAAGAAGTTAACAGCACAGATAAAATTAACCTGCATATGATTCAGTGAAATGAGAACTGAGGCTAAAACAAATATGTTTTATTCAGCACACTGATATATGGCTTCATTTTTCAATGACTGATTTTCCATCTGCATTATTTTCTTTACTTAAGATAGAATTCGTTGTTTAAATTCTTAGGTTGTGCTGAGGCACAAAGTGACTCATATGGACCTCACTCAAGTTGCAGTTATATGATCAATTAAGCCTTAGGTTCCACACCGCCAGGTTCAGGAACATTATTTACCCTCCAGCTATTAGGCTCCTGAACCAGCATGGATAACTTCATCGCTACTACGTTGAACTGATTCTACAATGTGCAGACTCACTTTCAAGGGCTCCTTACAATTTATATTCTAAGTTGTGTTTTCTTTGCACAGTTTGTCTTTTTTAGCACATTGGTTGTTTGTCTTTTGTCAGTTTTTTTTCATAAATTCTATTGTATTACATTTTCCCTATGAATGCCTGCAAGAAAATGAATCTCAAGGTAGTATACCATAAGATTTCCGTACTTTGATGATAAATTTACTTTGTCTTGACTTTGAGTTCTGTAATGATGCTTTCAGTTTATGCTTACACTTGAAGACTTTGTCTACGTGACTGAAAATGCTCTTCTTGTAAGGTATTACTGGATGTGCTTTTTCTCTCTCTCTTGAGGGTCTCTCCATAGGAATCAAGATCAGAAACCCATCATACTTCTTGTTATGTTTATCTCAGGCTAATCTGATTGCACCCATCAAAAACGAACATCGATGTTGACTAGAATTCAAACCTTGGAACTTCCTGATCTGAATGACTCATTGCCGCAGTACCTGGGAACCATGATGTGAGAACTGTGAACTTCTGAGTCAAAATTCCCCATTTAACAGTGTCATTTAACTGTTAAGCATGGATGATTGACAGATATACCACCTACAGACTTTCACGGTGAAATTGTGATTAGGTTTAATAGGGACAGTTTTGACAGAAAAGTATTGATTTAATACCGACTCCACCTTTCAATCCTATCAGTAAAAATATTATTGTAAAAACCGTTGTTGCTGTAAACATCAATGACCTTTGAAATATTTTCAATATGACTATGTCGGCAGGGAGAATTTATTCAGCTTGCAACTAGAATTCTAGATGACTATTTGGTATTAGTGGGAGTTAATATTTAGTGTGGTGAATGGGTGCCAATAAATTGGACTGTTTTATCCAAGTTCCTGTCAAACATATTGTGTGCTATCCAAGCAACACAGAGGAATACATCCACAGACACAGTTAATACCACCCTTTAGTCAGCAATCTCTTCACTGAACATCAAGCCATGTCTCTCAGACAACCACCAAACTTATCATCTTCAAAGATCTTCCCTCCACAGTCCCCAGCTTTCTAATACCCAATCTCACAAAATCTACTTCTACATCTTGCCCAAGAATTACTGTCTGTCCCCATCAAACTCAGTGCTTCCATCCTAATCCCATTATGTCTATCAGGCCATTATCACTTATATCTGTGACATGCCTTTTATTTTTATTTTCCACTACTTCAATTATCTTCATCTTCACCATGGACATACAATCTCCTTGCAATTTCCTCCCACTGTTGGATGGTCTGACGGCCCAGTGCTTTCTCCTTGAGAAGAAGTCTCTCCACTAACACACTCAGCAATGGATTTCCAATGTGGGGGTGGGTTAAAGCCTATGTTATGGACACTGCAGTCGTTAAGGAATCACCTTACTTAGTTACTTTGATAAACTTTGAAGGTTTTCTCTGCACTGCCAAGTAATCATTAAGATGTTAAGTTCTTGGCATCCCAATTGGTGAATGCTGCACACTGTCGTCATCAATTGGTCATTGACAAATATCAGCAAGCGTCATTGGAGGCAGACAGGGTTGACATTTAAGGAGGCTTTATTTAGTAATCAGTAGGGAGCTGAAATCATAAAGACATGTATGATAGATGCTACAGAGATTTTGGAACTGTAGGAAACCTCCCTCACAACTCTGACATGTGTTTTGTCTTATTCATTGCAAATATCTTCCTGCATTGCTCTTGGAATCTGGATAATAAAGATTAAGATTAGCCTTATTTGTCAGATGTACGTCAGAGCATCCGAGGACTGTGCTGGGGGCAGCCCAGAAGTGTCGCAGCACTTCTGCTGCCAACATAGCATGCCCACAATTTATTAATCCTAATCGTACACCTTTGGAATGTGGGGGGAAACCGGCACACCCGGAGGAAACCCACGTGGTCACGGGGAGAATGTACAAACTCTTCAGAGACAGCAGTGGGAATCGAGCACTGGTCAGTGATCACTGGCACTGTGAAGCGATTGCTCTCACCAAGGCAATACTGGCAAGGTGAGCATTAATTGTTAATCCCAAATTTCAGAGGGCAGTTATATGCCATTTCAGAAAGCGTTTGCAAGCCCTCCACATTAGTGGGTCTGGAGCAGTGTATAAGCCATATCAGATGAAAATCACAGTGAAATTGCAGAAGCTAGATTTTGAGCACAAGTTAGTGTCAAATTCAAAATCGAATCTCCAGATAAGAAGTTCAAATCACTGGACACTAACCCAATAACAACCATATCCCATTCTGTACTGGCCTTCATTCAAAGGAATTGCATTTTTATGTGAACTGCAGGGAGATCTGGCACACACTGACAATAGGTCCATTTGCGTTGACTCCTACTTGGAAGCTAAAATATTAATTCTGCTTTTATAAGCAGTTGAAGATCACAGTGACCTGACATGTGTGTGACCACGCTGTGGCATAACCATAACTCAATTTGAGTGGACAGGCATCGAATAATCATTACATAGCAACGAGCACCAAAGAGTCATCAAATTATACAGCACGGAAACAGGCCGATCAACCTAACTATGCAATCCCATATGGTTTTGAGTTTAAATATGTAACTCACGTAGAACCACATAATTCAATCCAACACATTGCACGAGGCTCACTCAAACATGCAAATCACAAGTTGTAGAAGAAATTTCAAAAAAATAGAAACTCATCAATAAAAAAGGCATTACATGAGTGAAATTCTACCCTCTATCAACTAAAGGATCTACTATCGTTCTGCACATTCTAACATACAGGATTAGTTTTTATTGGGTTACTTGGTTTTGTGGAAAATGTTTGATATTGCTTTGAGTCTGAAAGCAAGAAGATTCAGAATCAGAATCAAGTTTAATATCACTGACGTATGTCATGGGATAGATATATTGTTTTACAGCAGCAGAACAGTGCAATAGACAAAAACACTATATATATGTTGCAAAAAGAAAAATAGTGAGGTGCTGTTCATAGATTGGTTCATTTCCCCTCCAGAAGTCTGTTGGGAGAGGGAAGAAGCTGCTTCTAAAATGTTTGGGTGTGTTCTTCAGGCTCCTGTATTTCCTCCCTTATGTTAGCAATAGGAAAAGAGTATCTCTTGGGTGAACTCTGCCATGGATCCAAACCCTGCTGTGAAAGGAGGAGGTTTGGGCATGGGTCTAGCTACTCCATCCCGCAAAAACCCAGAGCTACAGAAATGCCAACAGAAGCTCCAAAGACATATTGTGCTGCAGGTTTTCTATGTTTCTATGTTTACACCATCCCTGGGAGAGAAAGGATTTTCACCTAAAAGATATATGACGGGCTACACCTGGGGACAGCTTGAAAGATTGAAACAGGAGAGAGGACTCTGATACGTTGCTGTGGAGGCCTATTGCTCAATAGGGTGATGGCTTAAGTAAAAGTATGTCATTTGGTGATGGGGGTCCTTAATGGTGGATGTCACCTTTTTGGGCATCGCCTCTTTTAAGATATCCTCGATGATGGGGACAATTAAATTGCTCTTCAGAGTACATCTGTAGAAATTTGCTAGCGACGTACCAGATCTTCTCAAACTCCTAATGAAATAAAACCGCTGATGAACCTTCTTTGTAGTTGCATCAGTATGTTGGACGCAGGATAGATATTCAGAGCTGTTGGAACTTGAAACTGCTCTTCTTTTACACTGCTGATCCCTCATTGAGGACTGGTGTGTGTTCCCTCGACTTCCCCTTCTATTGTCCACAATGAATTCTTTGGTCTTCCACTCCCTGTTGATAACACGTGTAAAGGTTTTGATAATTGGTTTCCCTTTATCTAGCAAGGGAGAGTTCCAGGGTGTTTTTGTTCCTCTGCCCAAATAACAATTGTTTAAAGTTGGCATGACTGACTACAGCAAACACTGTGAAACTATTCGACTCTGAGGAATCACAATCCAATACAATTTTGTCAAGGCCCCATTGTGCTCACTTACAGGAGGTAGGGGTAGTCATTATGGGAAGAAATCTTGACTGACCTTCTTTCACATCCAGACCTCTTGAGATGAACACAGAAATTGCCAAATATAAGAAGGTGGGGACAGAGGAAAGAATACAAGCTGACAGGAGAAATGTGAAGCCAGGTGAGGGGGAAGGGGGGTGGGTGCTGATTAAGATCCTGGCCGAAAATATCAGTTGTTTATTCCTCTCCATCAATGGTACTGGATTTGCTGAGTTCCTCTAGTATTTTGTATGTGCTGCTCTGGATTTCCAACATCTGCTGAATCTCTTATGGTTAACATTTGCCCATGATGTTATTCTGACTGTAGCAAACTCAAAGTTCAAAGTAAATGTATTATCAAAGTACATATACATCACCATATACAAACCTGAGGTTCATTTTCTTGCAGGCATACTCAATAAATCCATAATAGGATAAACCATAATAGAATCAGTGAAAGACGGCAGCAGCTGGTTGATCAATCAGTGTGCAAAAGACAGCAAATGATGTAAATACAATAATAATAATAATAAATAATCAATAAAAATCAAGAACATGAGATGAAGCCTGAGGTGTGCGAGGAAGCGGAGGTGAAGCGAGCAGGCAGGAGTCCGTGCCAGGAAAAAAGCAAGCCCTAGCCGGCTGGCTCTCCCGTACATTCTGCTATCCATTGGACATTAAATTGGACTACATCCGACTCCAATGAAACACTCGGTGGGAGCACAAAAACGGACGTGATCCGGGACACCGCCATTCAGCTGTTTATTTATGTAACAGTTTCTCCCCCAAGCCATCGGACTACCAACCTACTGCCCTCCGCTGTCTATTGTCTTGTTTATTATTTATTGTAATGCCTGCACTGTTCTGTGTACTTTATGCAGTCCCGGGTAGGTCTGTAGTCTAGTGTAGTTTTTGTGTTGTTTTATATAGCTCAGTGTAGTTTTTGTATTGTTTCATGTAGCACCGTGGTCCTGAAAAACGTCGGCACGTTTTTACTGTGTGCTGTACCAGCAGTTATGGTCAAAATGACAATAAAAAGTGACTTGACTTGACTTGACTTGATGACGAGTACTTGAAAGTCAGTCCGTAGGTTGTGGGAACATTTCAATGATGGGGCATGAAGTTGAGTGAAGTTATCCCCTATGGGTCAAGAACCTGATAGCTGAGGTGTAATCACTGTTGGTGAACCTGGTAGTATGAGTCCTGAGGCTCCTCTACCTTCTTCCTTGTTTGCAGCAGCAAGAAGAGAACTTATCCTGGTTGGTGGGGGTCCCTGCATTCCTGGGACAGTGCTTCATGTAGATGTGCTCAAAGGTCGGGAGGGCTTTCCTGGACTGGGCCATATCCACTACTTTATTTAAGAATTTTCTTTTAAGGGCATTGGTGCTTCCTTGCCATGCTATGATACAGCCAGTCAATATACTCTCCACCATACATCTGTAGAAGTTTGTCAAAGTTTTAGATGTCATGCTGTATCTTTGCAAACTCCTCAGGCAGTAGAGACGCTGCCATGATCTCTTCATACAAGCACTTACCTGTTAGGCCCAGGACAGGTTCTCTGAAGTAATAATGCTGAGGAATTTAAAATTGTTCTCCAGCTCTGATCTTCAGATGAGGACTCACTTATGGACCTCTGGTTTCCTCCTCCTTAACTCAATAATCATCTCCTTGATCTTGCTGACATTGAGTAAGAGGTAGTTTGATTTTTGTGGCACCACTCAGCTTGATTTTCAACGTCCTTCCTATATGCATACTTCTCACCACCTTTGACTCGGCCTGCGACAGTGGTGTCGTCAGCAAACTTGAATACGGCACTGAAGCTGAGCTTAGCCACATAGTCCAAGGTGTAAACTGAGTAGAGAAGGGGGATAAGCACACAGTCTTGTGGTGTACCTGTGCTGATGGAGATCATGGAGGAGATTTTGTTGCCAATCTGAACTGACTGGGGTTTGCAAGTGAGGAAATATAGGCTCCAATTGCACAAGGCATATTCAGGCCATGATCTTGAAGCTTATTGATTAGTTTTGAGGGGATGATGGTATTTTAATGCCAAGGGGTAGTCGATAAAGAACATCCAAATGTATGCATCTTTGCTGTCCAGATGTTCCAGGATTGAGTGAAGAGCCAATGAGATGGCATCTGCTGTGGACCTGTTGCTCCGGAAGGCAAATTGGAGCAGATCAAAGTCACTTCTCAGGCTGAAATTGATATGTTCCATCACCAGCTTCTCAAAACACTTCATTACTGAATGTAAGTGATACTGGATGATAATTTTGAGGCAGATTACCAAGTTCTTCTTAAGTGCCGGTGTAAGTGAAGTCTGTTTGAAGTAGGTGGGTACCTCAGACTGCCAAAGTGAGCGGTTAAAGATCTCAGTGAACACTCCAGCCAGTTGATCAGCACAGGTCTATAGCACCTTGACCATGTACCCCCATCTGGTCTGGATACTTTTCTTGGGCTCACCCTCCTGAAGAGTGCTCACTAGTCGGCCTCAGAGATTGAAGTCATAGGATGATTGGGGGCTGTGGGAGATTGTGATGGGTTCCTCCATGTTTTGAACTGAATCAAGTATAAGATTTCCTTATTTTTTAAATTTTCCTCTGTATTCCCTTAGTAATTTGGGTTCTCCAATGCAACAGAGAACACACAACGAGAACCTAATAAAAGTACACTAAATTAGAACTGCAGCATTAAATCTCTGCTTCATCCGGAAGTAGAGTTTGAGTCCCTGGATGGTGGGAATGGAAGGGATCAGCATACTTCAATGCAGAGGTTCACAAGGATTGTAGATTCATCCAGCTCCATTATGAGCCCAACACTACCCAGCAACAAGGACAACTTCAAGAAGAAAGCATCCATCATTAAGGATCCTCCTCACCTGTACCTGCCATCTTCTCATTACTACTATCAGGCAGGAAGTACATGAGCCTGAAGACACGCACTTAACAATTCAGGAACTGCTGCTTCTCCTACACCATCAAATTTCTGAATGGTCCTTGAACCCATTAACACTGCCTCATTATTCCATTTATTTGCTTTTAAATTGATAGTAATTCTTTGCCTTTGCACTGTACTGCTGCTGCAAGAATGACACATTTCCCAGTGACAATAAACCTGATTCTGACATTTGTGAATTCTCTCTGTCACTCGGTGGGCTACCCCTGAGTGATCTGCATTCCTCCCAAAGGTGCAGGTTGGCGAGTTAACTGGCCACTGAAAATTGGTGTGCTATGGTTGTTGTGGGTTTGCTGGCTGAAGGATCAGCTCACGTGTCATATGGTTCTATGACTCTATGATAAACTTCTCCATTATGATCTTTTACCTAATCATATGCCATAGACTCACACTACAGTTGGGATCTTTTCAGACATGAGTTTTACATTGTTTAATGATGACTTACTATACAAAAGTGATGATCAAGTTCAGCTGTGGTGTCAGAAGTGACCAAACACTTCAAGACACCAGGAGAGAGGAAACACGACAGGGATACTTGAAAGAGGAAGCTCAAGAGAGGAAGGCTACGAATTGAAGTGATTGTGTGTGGGGGGTGCACGGGGTGACAGGGACTCTAGGTATGAGTCAGTATAAAAGTTGAAGAATCAGGAAAATAAAATAAGAGGAACAGAAGCCCTTTTTGAAAGGAATATAATTGAAAGAAATTACATGATTGAGATTGACAGAGCAAAAGAAGAGCACAGAGATTTAAAACTAGTTTTGAGTGAGCATAGCAAGAAAATATGCTTCAGAAAGCAGATATAGATCAGTGGAAAGCAAAATGATGGGCTTTTTGGGACAGTATTTTGGCAGTAGGAATTAGGACATGAGGGTTTTTAAGAAGAATTTAGTTTTGAGGAAAACTGTCTGGTAGTGGCATAGCAACAACTTGACGTAAACATCAGGTAGAAATGGAGTCATGCAATGTGGTCATGGAGCATGTCTTCCAGCTGGCCAGTTTATATGAATTGGTAATGTAAAAGCAGAGTAAAATCACCAGTTGCAGGAAATATAAAAATAAAATAGAAAACTGAGGAAAATGAACAGCAAGTTAGGCAACAGCTCTACAGAGAGATAATTTGGATTACTTTTACTGACTGATGATTTTGTCTTATTCATTCAGACAATGTTGACTCTCCATATAGTTTTCTGCCTGGGTGGAAGATGAGTTACTGTTTCATAAGCTTACCTTAGGTTTTATTGAAATAATGCAGAAGTCCAAAGATTAAGAGCTCAGAGCAGAGTGGGATGATGAATTAAAGTGGCAGGCAATTGGAAAAATCAATTTATCCTTGCATGAGAAATGGAGATGTTCTCCAAAATGTCTACCCAATCTGCATTCAGTTTCTCCAGTGTAGTGAAAGCCACATCTTGAGAACTGACTACAGTGAAGTAAATTTCAAGGAAGGACAAATAAATTTTGATTCAGCTAGAAGGAGTGTTTTGACCTCAGTATGATGAGAAGGGGTAAAAGGATAGACATTGCAACTCCTGCAGTTGCATGAGAAGATGCCATGAATAAAAGAGTTTGTGTTTGTGGAAACAGAAGACTAAACAGGGAACTGTTGAGTGAATGATTCCAATGGAATGTAGAAGGGGGAGGGAAGGGGATGACATGTCTCCAATTTGCCTCACAACCGTGCTGGTTACAGTAAGTTCCATTTCATTACGTCTGTGATGTCTTCCTTTTCTCTTAACTCCAGGTCCCCTTTCACTATAGCAGGCATGACCCTCAAAAGTGTCAGTTTCATTTATCACTTCTGCTCTCATCTGCTTTCTTTCTCCCCAGAACACGGAAAGTGTTTCACTTATCTTGAACTTCCACTTTAGCAGTTTAAGAATTCCTTGAATTCATTGGATCATCTTCTGTGGCTTCCACCATCTTTTTACTCTCTCTCCCTTTGTTTCCATTCACCTGCTTCTTTTTGCATCTCCTCCTGACAGATCAACTGCAGTTATCATTTTCACACCTCTGTCTGTTAGCACTGTTCATCCACATTCTCTAGATCATTATTCTCACCCACCACCACTCTATAAGTTAATACATACCCCTCTTTTCTAACTTTGCCTCATCTGATACAAAAACATTAATCTGAAACATTAACACGAGGAAATCTGCAGATGCTGGAAATTCAAGCCTGATGAAGGGCCTCGGCCTGAAACGTCGACTGCGCTTCTTCCTATAGATGCTGCCTGGCCTGCTGCGTTCCACCATCATTTTGTGTGCATTGATCTGAAACATTAACCTTGTTTTTCTCTCATGCTACCAGCCCTTTCAAGAATCTCCAGCATTTTCTGAAACACAAGAGATTCTGCAGGTGCTGGAAATCCACAGCAACATACACAGAATACTGGAGGAACTCAGCAGGCTCGGCAGCATCTATAGAGAGGAAGTAAGAGCCAACATTTTGAGCCAAGACCCTTCAACAGATCTGATATGATCCAGCATTGTGTGTGTATGACTGCAGCATTTTCTGTTTCAATATATTCGACTCTGGTTGAGCAGATTGTCTAATATAAGTTGAACAATAAGAAGAGAGAGTTTGGAGCCAGTAGAATTGTATTCGTTGTCTGTTGAATGCGCTAAAATGAAACGGAATTACTTGAAAACATTAAATTCCATTGCTGAACACAATGACATTGAACCAGTGGAAGTGAATTTCAGAAGTAGAATTTAATGCACGTTCATTAACATATTAAGTATTTATTGAATACAACAGAGAACAAATTTTACCCCCTTGCATATTTGGTTCAGGATGAGTTTGTTGGCTTGAGTCTTCTAATGTTAAATTAGTATGATCCAGTGAAACAAGTTTTTTTTTGTTCATGATCAAACTGACAATTCCAAGGTTTTCAGTTCTTGCTAATACAAGAAGTATAGGTTCAGAGCTGGAGACTTCACACATTTTGCAGTTACAGAAAAGCGATGCATTTTCCTGGCAACAAATCTGTTCTAACTGAACAACAACAAAAGTGAAAGTAAGATTCAGAAAAATTACTGATATATTAAAACTGTTTGGTGTGAAACTCCTCCCCATAATTGTCTCCCATTGGTATAAACTATACTGGTCCATTCATGGATCTGATTTCTGCTTTCGTCTCATGATAAAATTAATCACCTGCTTTTGTGGCACACCCATGTTTGACAACAACAGATGCCTTTGATTCATTCACTCTGCTCTTTTTTTCCATTGCACAAAATATTGTAGTTCTCTGACCATTACTGGGGAAACCCACGTTCATGAATCACATCAGAATCACCAGGGCTTTAATCACCCTGTACTTTTATACCAAAATCCCTTCCACCACATCCACAAAGTCAGAAAGCAATGTTTTATTTACTTATAACAGTTTTAATACTGAATTTCTATTCTTCTATAGGATAGATATCTGTACTAACTTGTTAAATTTAATAAAATATTGAAAAAGTTGAATTGCAAGCTAGTAGGCAGTGAAATTAAAGTATGTCAGTTAAAAAAATAAAACCAACAAAATGGAACCTGTTCGCCTTTTAGTCACTGACCATTCACACTATTTCATATCACCTTTTAAATGTACTTGCAATGAATGTGACAGGATTACTTTTTAGATAAAGGTGACAGTCTCACTAAGGTCACCACAGAAATGCGGTCAGCCTATTGCAAGCACGCCCCCCCTTCCCCCCCTTGCGTGGACAGTTCCCGTAATGGGTGGCTGCAACATGCCTGATTTCCCTGAAATAATACCACAAAACCCCGGATTCACTTTAAAGATTACGCAGATAAATTCTGAATGGAAATTTTCAGTTCCTGTATTTTTCTTGCCCACTTAATTTTTAAAAAAATCCTGAACTTTAAGAGCAGTTTAAAACTTGTTATTTACTTCCTCACAGGCAAATTATGTCATTGGAAAAGTTACATCTAAAAAATTGATTATTAATCACTTCTGAGTATGTTTGAAATAGTGTGATCTTAATCATAGCATTGAACTTGGAGCAGAAAAACAATTTTAGGGAATTTGATTTTGCAGAATAACACTGCATTGTTTGAATATTAAGTTCAAAATATGCTTTGTTTACAAGAAAAATACATGAGCCTAGAAAATATATCTATTGCCTTCAACAGTCTGAGTAATGTCTTTGTAAGGCGGTGTTCTATTCTCCATTTTAACATATTTAAAGTAAACAATTTAATATCAACATATCAACATGTCTATTAGGATTAGTATGGTGCTCATAAAGTGATCAACAGGAAACGAGAAGCTATTAACAATACCATCTTTCATGATACATCCATAATTATTCATGAACTGAAAACCCAGTTTACCATACTGACTGCATGGGAATCACATTCAGAGCAACTCATGTAAAGATGGCCAATTTTCTTCCCTGAAGGAGATCAAAGTAGCAGATGAATCAACAAACCAAAATGATCTAAGACTGAGACCAAATTTTTCTTAAAACTCCTGCCCAATTTAATGACTTGAACTTAATTTCTCCAACTGCTATGATGAGATTTGAACTAATATCTCTAGATTAATTATCACAAACAATTTTATAAACAAACACTTAGTGAACCAATGCGGGCAAAATTCCAGACCACAATGCACACAGTTCACCACGAAACCTATCAGTGACGAGAATTCCTCCTCACATTACAAATGAGTATCCGAAATGGTGACCAATCAGCTGATTGATAAGTATATAATGACAAAGCATTCGGAGGTCGCACCACAATTAACAGCGCACTGATGATGACTCCTCATATGATGATGAAACTTTTCCAAGTATATTGCCAAGATCAGAGAACAACTCAACCCAATCACTTTCTCTTACATTAGTTCTCCCAAAGTGTAACACCTCACATTTAATCT
Source organism: Mobula hypostoma (assembly GCF_963921235.1). Taxonomy (NCBI): domain Eukaryota; kingdom Metazoa; phylum Chordata; class Chondrichthyes; order Myliobatiformes; family Myliobatidae; genus Mobula; species Mobula hypostoma. The sequence goes on from NC_086109.1 coordinate 29,587,685, forward strand.
GATTCAACTCTTTCTGCCATTTCTCCGTCTTTACCTGTAACTGATCTATGCTCTGCTGCCTCCTTTGACAGACCTCTACAATGGCCACAACTCAATCAAACTTTGTGTCATCTCCAAACTTACAAATCCACCCATTTATATTTTTATCCAAGCCATTTATGTACTTCACATGCAGTGGCCCCAGCACTGATCCCTGAGGAACACCATTAGTTATGGACCTCTAGCCAGAAAACACCCCTTCAATCATTGTTGTCCGTCTTCTGTGAGCAACCCAATACTGAATCTAAACTACCCAGTCACAAATCATCCCATGAATCTTAATCTTCTGGATCAGCCTACCATGCTGGACCTGGTCAAGTGTCATACTAAAATCCATGGAGACAATGTCCACTGCTCTACCCCTCATTCATCATTTATGCCACCTACTTAAACAACTTGGGCTTTGTACCACATGACATACCTTGCATAAGGCCATACTGACAGCGTCAAACAATGCAAACCCCTATCTGTTAGTCAACATATGTTGCACACTTGCAGAGCAAACATAACCATTCCATTTTTTTGAGGTTGTGAACACCCTCACACAATTGTTCATAAGTGTGGAGATTTGGTTTACACGTTCCACACTTGTAAACAAAAGAAATTCCAAAGAACTAGTGTATAAAAAATAAACTTTCAGTTGCTCCTCCACTCATTGAGTTCCTCCAGCAATTTGTTTCATCTTCGCTCCGATTTCAGCATCTGAACTCTCTTGTGCCTGTTGCAGTAGGTCGCTAATGTCCATTTCAGTTGTGGGAAGCAGCATTCAGAGTTTCTGTTGTGACAAAAGGATAAGAAGGACTTTATGTGAATAGGGAGATAATGGCTTTGGTGGGAAATTGAGGATCTGGCTCTGAAGAATAAGACCCAGATGGTTGACGGACGATAGTGACCCAGGGAAGGGGCAAGTACCAAGGATCAAAGATGTTGAAGGCACTTAGTTTACAGATGTGATATTCTAGAGTAGCTGTCCACTTTATTAGTTACACTGGTACACCTGGTCCTTAATGCAAGTATCTGATCAGCCATTCATGTGGCTGATGCATAAACGTATGCAGACATGGTCAAGAACACAGACCATAACATGAGAATGGGGAAGAAATTTGATCTAAGTGCTTTTGACTGTGAAATGATTGTTGCTGCCGGATAGAGTGGTTTGGGTATCTCAGGAACTGCTGATCTCCTGGGATTTTCACACACAACAGACTCTCAAGAGTTTACAGAGAATGGTGTGGTAAATAAAATGACACCCAGTGAGCAACAGTTCTGTGGCAAAAATGTCGTGTTAATGAGAGGAGTCAGAGGAGAATAGCCAAACTGGTTAAAGCTAATAGGAAGGTGACAGTAACTAAGATAACCGTGTGTGGTGTGCAGAAGGGCAGCTCTGAATGTATAACACACCAAGCCTTGAAGTGAATGGGCTTCAGCAACAGAAAGCCATAAATATGCTCTCAGTGACCACTTTATTAAGCATGGGCAGCACCTAATGACTGTAAAGGGGTTGTAGAGTTCACAAACTGTTAGCAAAGCGTGCGCAAATGAATTTCTGGACTGATGCAAAGTTGCTGGGAAATAATGACTAACGCTCTTTGTAAAAAATAATTTCTTGTTGAATAACACTGAAAGAAGAATTATGCAATTGTTGCTTAATAATCATTAGTGTTTGCAACAAATCCCCAAATTTCCAAGCAGTACATTTGTAAAATTTCTACTTCTATAAAAATTGTTTTTCTCCTCATTTTAATTTATTCAAAATATATTTGGAGCCAGTTATCCATTTCGAATAAACCAGAAAAATGCAAAGTTGCTTGTCCCTAAAAATGATGAGGAATGCAAGAAGGGGAACTAAACAATTGCACACACTCTTGGATCAGGTCCAGTGAAGTAACATGACACACCATTTTATACAAACAAACTTGCAACATAGTCAGGGACAATTGTGATGTGGCCAAGAGATTATCACCAGGGCAAAGTGTAAGGTAATCAGTTTATACTTCACTAAGAATGCTGGCACAGAATCAGCATCAGTTCAGTATTGTGGAGTCTGCAGTCTGAACTCTCAGAATGAGTGGAACAATGCCATCAAAGAAAAATGGAATAACAGTTCATGCAGCAGTTTTAACTTAGAAAATATGCCACTGTGTTGTACTGGTGATGAGTGGAGACTAAAGGTGCAAATAATAAAGAATATTTATATTAACAAATAGATGTACTTTGAAGAGATTTTAACAATGTATGGTGAACAGTGACAGATGGCGAACAGTGAAGCTGGAGTGACTTAAAGCTCAGTCAATGGTGATTGAGTAAAGAGAAATGTACAGGAATGTCATCAACATGGTACTGGTTGTAAGGCTGCTGAATGATAACATAAGAAAGCCAAGCCATCTTTTCACAGCTACCATCGGGCAGGAGGCACACAAACCTGAAGTCCCACACCCCAGTTTCAAGTACAGCTATTTCCTTTCAACAAACCACCAAAACCCTACAGTTTAGCAACACTATGACCACTTTCTGCTAAAATAGATTTGTTTTCTTTTCTAGTTGTGTTCATTCTTGGTGATAATTGTGCATAATTTATGTTTAATTTATGTTATTTCTTGTAATTTTGCTTTCTGATGCTATATGCCTGTGCTGCTACAAGTGAGGTTTTCATTACGCCTATGCATACGTGTACTTGTGCATATGACAATAAACTCACCTTTACTTAACTACTGCAAAACAAGTGTAGCTTTTTACATTTTAAAGAATCTCAAATAAGGTGCAAGGTCAATGACAGGGTAGATTGTGAGGTCAAGAATTTATCTTTATCATGCAAATATATATTCATATTAGAATTAAAATTATAATCTTATTTCTTACATCTATCTCACAATATGAGGGAGTAAAAATCTTTATGTTGTGTCTCCACCGCTATGTACAAGCAATAAAGAAGGGAAATGTGGGAGGATATTTCCCAAAAACTAAGATTGTATACATAATTGTTTGACATACATGTATGTATAGATAGACATGCAATCAAATCAATGTGTATTGATAAATCTGATGGTCTGTTGAAAATAGTTGTCCCAGAGCCTGTTGGTCCTGGCCATAATGTTGCGATACCGTTTGCCAGATGGAAGTAGCAGAAAAAAATTGTGATTGGGGTGGGTGAAGTCCCTGATGATTCTCTGGGCCCTTTCACATCCTACTTCAAAAATAGAAGCTTCTCCATCAACATAGGCAAATTTTCCTCTTCTCCAGCTAGTTTCTCCTGCAAGGTCCCACAAGGTTCCATCCTAGGTCCCATTCTTTTCTCTATATACACGCTTCCCCTTGGTCAAATCATTCAAAAACATGACATTTCCTTCCATTGTTATGCTGACGACACACAGCTGTATCTCCCCTTGAAACCAAACAACCAGTCATATCTCGTCAACCTCAGGAACTGCCTTAAGGACATAAAGTGTTGGATGGCACAAAACTTCCTACATCTGAATGAAGGCAAGTCTGAAGTTGTCCTATTTGGCCACCCTGACTCCATCAAAGTGACTACCAACAGTCTTGGTAACCTGTCCACCCTTGTCAAACCCCATGTCAAAAACCTTGATGTAATATTTGATTCCGCCTTTAAGTTTGACAAGCAAGTTAGCGCAGGAGTAAAAGCCAATATTTTCCAGCTTCGTACTATTGCCAAAATCAAGTCGTTTCTCTCTTTCAAAGATCTCAAGAAAGTCATCCACGCCCTTATATCCTCCCACTTGGACCACTCCAACTCCCTGTATACTGGGATTAGTCAGTCGTCCCTGTCCCGCCTGCAACTGGTCCAGAACACCGCAGCCAGGCTCCTGACAGTTGCCCAGAAGAGGGACCATATTACTTCAATCCTGGCCTCTCTCCACCGGCTACCAGTATGGTTTAGAATTGATTTTAAGGTTCTCCTCTTTGTTTATAAAGCCCTAAATCGGCTGGCCCCCCTCCTATATCGCAGACCTTCTAACCCCTTATTCTATTTCCAGGTCCCTCAGGTCGACCGACTTGGGGCTCCTGGCTGTCCCACAATCTAAATTTAAGTTCAGGGGTGACCCCACCTTTGCTGTTGTAGCCCCTAGATTGTGGAACAGCATTCCCCTCCCTATCAGATCTGCCCCCTCCATTGATTCTTTTAAGTCCAGGCTCAAAACTTACCTTTATTCACTAGTGTTTGAATCTTCCAGATGTGGCTGATTTTTAGCTTGTGCCTAGGCTCATGTGTTGTTTATTTTGTGCCTATAAGCTGTGTGCCTTGTTGTTTATATCTGTGTTTCTTGTATTTGTGATTTTAGCTACTTGCCATAGTTTGTACAGAACTTTGGTCAACATGGGTTGTTTTTAAATGTGCTTTATAAATAAATTTGACTTGACTTGACTTGACTTTTTATGCACCTGTTGCTGTAAATGTCCTGAACAGAGGAAAGTTCACATCCACAGATGTGCCGGGCTGTCCATATCACTCTGTGCAGTGCCCTGCGATTGAAGGTAGTACAGTTCCCTTACCAGGCGGTGACACAGCCAGACAGGATGCTCTCGATGGAGCCCCTGTAGAAAGTCCTGAAGATTTGGAGACTCATGGCAAATTTCTTCAGCTGTCTGAGGTGAAAGAGGCACTGTTGTGCTTTTTTCACCACACAGCTAGCACGTACAGTCCAAATGAGATCCTCGGTGATGTATATATGGAGGAACTTGAAAGTACTCACCCTCTCAATTACAGTTCCATTGATGTCATTAGGGGTAGCCTGTCTCTGTTCCTCCTGTAATCCAAAATCAACTCCTTTGCTTTTTCGACACTGGGGAGAGGTTGTTTTCTTGGCACCACTGTGTCAGGGCATTGATTTCTCCTCTGTAGGCTGTCTCATCATTGTTGGAAATAAGGCCAATCAATGTCTTGTCATCTGCAAGTTTGATCAGCAGGTTAGAGCTGAGCATGGCAACACAGTCATGTGTGTACAGGGAGTAGAAGGGGGACTCAAGACACAACCCTGAGGGGCTCCTGTTTTGAGGGTCAGAGGGATAGAGGTGATAGTGCCCATCCATACCACCTACCGGCAATCCAGCTGCAGAAGGTGGGGTGCAGGCCCAGGTCTCTGAGCTTCTTGTCGAGGCTGGGGGGGTAGTTATGGTGTTGAGTGCTGAACTGCAGTCCACGAACAGCATTCTAACATAAGCATCCCTTTTTTCCAGGGGAGTGAGGACACTGTGTAGTGATGCAGCTATGGCAGCGTCTGTTGTTTGGTTGTGTTGGTAGCGATCATGCATGGAGCTACTCACTACATGATTCAGTGACACATACCATGTATAAAGTGATATATAAAGTGATTTACAGTTACTGTTCTGTAGATTTGCTAAGTATTTCCACAGAAAAAGAATCCCAGAGTTGAATGTGGTGACATATTCAGAGGTACAAACATTCAAAGGTTCATTTATTATCAAAGTATACAACTCTGAAAATCTTCTTCTCCACAAAATCAAGAAAGAAAAGAATGGCAGCACAATCATCAACCTCCTAATCCCTTCTCCCTTCACAAAATAATGAACAAAAAAGCATGGACAGAGTGGACGTGGCAAAGTTGTTTCCCACGATGGGGGAGTCTAATACGAGAGGGCATGACTTAAGGATTGAAGGGCGCCCATTCAGAACAGAGATGCAAAGAAATTTTTTTAGCCAGAGGGTGGTGAATCTATGGAATTTGTTGCCATGGGCAGCAGTGGAGGCCAAGTCATTGGGTGTATTTAAGGCAGAGATTGATAGGCATCTGAGTAGCCAGGGCATCAAAGGTTATGGTGAGAAGGCGGGGGAGTGGGACTAAATGGGAGAATGGATCAGCTCATGATAAAATGGCGGAGCAGACTCGATGGGCCGACTGGCCGACTTCTGCTCCTTTGTCTTATGGTCTTATGGTCTTAAAACTGAACAGGCACATCAACACCAACCCCACAATCCCCCTCCCCCGCATACAAAAATATGAGGAAGAATGGGCGAAAAACACAGAATACAAAAAAAAAACATTGGACTGGAACAAAGTCGACATCCAAAATGCAGAAAACCTGGACCATGTTTTCCTTCTCCATGGCAGAACGATCTCACTAGCAATAAGTCTTCCTATGTATGTGCTCTGATAATAAATTTCACTTTGAACTTTGGTCTAAGATGTTGTAAATTGTTACTCTCTGGACTTTAGTGTCTCTAAGAGCAGTGGAAAATGAGAAATAGAAGCTTACATTAGTGAATTGGCTAGTGAATTAGTGAATTAGTTTGAAAGAAATTAATTTATAGGGCAAAATGGAAGAGTTGAGTGGACTATGCCTTCAAGTGATGACACAATTACAATGTACCAGTTGGATCCTATGTCACAATCCAATAATTTCATTGGCATTGTTCCTGACTTTGGCTTTAATGCAGAGGTTATAGATTAACTGAACTCACCAGAAGCAAAGACAGGTTTCAAAATTTTGTCTCCTGATCCGAAGAGCTGTTATCTAAACTAGTGTGCCATCTTAACCACATTGAGCTTGACTTCACCATCCATTGCAGTAAAATGTATGAAAAGTACTCAAAGGCTTATTAATTCCCAAGGTCAGCCATGATCCCATGGTCACAAGGTCAAAATGGATTGTTCCTGCTTTCATCACTTGTTTTTATACTTAAAAAGAAACAAATTAAAGATAAGATAAAGATGAAGATAAAACTTAGTTTCATTTATCACATGTACATTGAACATCAGAATATACAGTGAAATGCACTGTTACCCGTCAAATCAAATCATTATGTTGGGGGCAGCCAGCAAGTGTCGCTATGCTTCCGGCACCAACATAACATACCGCAACTTACTAGCCCTGACCATAACCTTATGTGTTTAGAATGTAGGTGTAAACCAGCACACCCAGAGGAAACCCATGCAGTCACGACGAGCATGTACAAACTCCTTACAGACAGTGGTAGGAATTGAACCCCAATTAATGATCAACAGCTTTTTAAAGCAATTGCATTTACCACCACACAACTGTGCCAAAATTACTTACATTTAGAGCATTAATAATTAACATCAAAGTCAAAGTGCAGATAAGTATGTCACCATATACTACCTTGAGATCCATTTTCTTGCAGGCATTTACAGCAAAATAAAGAAATACGATGGAAATTATGAAAAACTTTGCATAAACAAAGATTGACAAATAGCCAATGTGCAAAAGGAGGCAAATCATGCAAATAATAAAAAATGAACAAATAATACTAAGACCTTGAGTTGAAGGGTCCCTTAATGTGAGCCAATAAGTTGTGGAGTGTTTCAGTGTTGAGGAGAGTGAAGTTATCCATGCTGGATGAACAGCCTGATAGCTGTAGGGTAATAACTGTTCCTGGATCTGGTTGTGTAAAACCTAAGGATGATAGGGGTCCTTGATGATGAATCCTGTTTTTTGTTTTGCAGTAGCACTTCTTGTAAATATGCTCAGTGGAGGGGAAGGTTTTTTCCTGTGATCGACTGGGCTGTGTCCACTACTTGCTCCTAAAAAGATACTTCTCTTTGAATTATAGCTCCAAGCTTTTTTTTTTCACAAATATATAAAAAATATAAACAGACTTTTTTTCAAGGTATTTCGAACAGTTTAGAAAGGGGAGGGAAGTGAGTGAAATATGAAGATAAACTCTTCTGAGAGCTGTGTGTAGAAATACATAGTGGTCTGTTGTTGTTGAGGAACTTTTAAGTAATGCCATTATCTGTCCTACACATAAGGAATTGTTATCTCCGTGGTTCACATTTCTAGGTATTAGACATACATCTGGTTGGTTATTTTTCCTCCTTAAAGCTAAAACATTTACAGCAATCTCAAAGCCTGCAGCAGTTAACACAAAATGCATGGATTTTAATGATGGTATCAAAAAATTCTATAAACTCTACTGCAGAGGCTCAACATTTCAGCAGCTTAGAAATTATTATTATTCTTCTTTGTCACTGGTTGTTCACTTGAAATGATTTTTCAAAAATTGCTGAAATCTTTTGCACTTATCTCCTTCAAATTTTACAGAGTTTGAAGATGATTGACAGAGATTTGAAACTGTACTAACGAAGCAAGATGGAATATATTTCGTAAATATATTTTGTAATTTATTTATTGATATTTTTTACTTAGAGATACAGCATGGAACAGGCTCTTCTGGTTCACCAAGTCGTGCTGTCTGGCAACCCTCTGATTTAACCCTAGCATAATCACAGGGCAATTTACAATGACCAATTAATCTACTGACCAGTACGTCTTTGGACTGTGGGAAGAACCAGAGTGCACACGGAGAGGAATGTACAAATTTTCTTACAGAGGATGCCGGAAAGGAACTCCGATGCCCTGAGCTTTAATAGCATCACGCTAACCGCTACACCACTATGGCGCCTTGATCCATAAGTAACCAATCAAACTTCTTGTAAAATGCATTTCCTCTTCACTTGCTGTCTTAAGCTACTGCTATGAACTGAGATACCTCACTACCTGCCCTCTGGTGCTCTTCAATTCTTAAGATGTGAATAACATAGAATTTTAACAACGCAGTACAGGCCCTTTGGCCTATGATGTTATGCTGACCTTTTAACCTACTTGGCATAACATCAAATCATGTAATCCGAACTTCACCCCTTCGTGTTCACTCGAATGAAATCTTCTGCTCATTTCATTTTAATTGGGCAGGAAATTGCAGCTAGAAGCATGGAAGTTGACAAATGATTGCTGAACAAATTATCAACAGTATAGACAGTAACTGTTGTAGAAATTGGACAGAAATTTGCCGTTAACCTTGGCTACAAATGAGTTAGAGTGTAATTTTCTGGTTGTATTTGGTGTGTGTTTAATAGTTCCTTAATATTTTAGTAACCATGTATAGATATTGTTTGATTAAGCATTCATGTCTGTTTAAGTGGTTCATTACAGGTTATATGTATAAATATGTGAATTGCATATATCATCACGCTACCACATGATATGGGCACAATTCCTCGTACAGATTTTTCTCTTTGTCATGTTTCATCTTAGTGATCCCTACAATCTCTCAACTGAAGTTAGCCATTGAGTGATCTCCAGTGCCAAATATGGATAAGTAAAGATTGTCAATGAATGGCAAATTAAAATGAAGTGCTTGCCCCCTTCCCCCCAGTTAACATTGGTCCTATTGAGAAGAAATGCAGCTAAAATGATCTTAGGTTTGCAGTCAGGTTTGCAGTCATTATGCCTGCCGTCATGCACATGGTTTGAATGCTCACATCTCCTTTGAGCCTAACCACTGTACTGAGACAAAGGTCATGTTGAGGTTTGAATTCTAGCACTCTTGATGGAACTCAAGTTTAGTTTTAGTGTGCAGATTATTGGTGAGGAAGTGCACGTCGTTGAAATTTGCCCGGTTGTCCTCACTATAAATAACAAGAAAAATCTAATCTAACTAAACATTATAAATAATTATGTTCCCAACCAACAGCAAGTGGTGGAAGGTATTCGTAGTGGTGCCCTTAACAGACCAGGTGACCACTTTGCTGAGTATCTGCACTCTCTGTGAAGGCCATCTGGAGATCCCACATGCAATTTATTTTAATTTCCCGCTGCTTTTCCACAGGGATATGCTCAGACTGATGGTTGGAGATGTGTCTATTTTAATGCAAGGAATATCAACAGCCTGGCCCTTAAAACCCAGAAGACCAAGGAGATCATTGTGGACTTCTGGCATGCTAGGAGCCACACTCATGTCCCCATCTACATCAACGGAGCTGTAGTGGAGCGTGTATCAAGCTTCAAATTCCTTGGTGTCCATATTTCTGAGGATCTCACTTGGTCCCTCCTCCATCCTGGTCAAAAAGGCACAACAGCACCTTAATTTCCTGCGGAGCATCAAGAAAGCTCACCTCTGTCCCAGGATACTGACGGACTTTTACCGGTGTACCATTGAGAGCATACTCACTAACTGCATCTCCGTGTGGTATGGCAATTGTCCCATATCGGGCCACAAAGCACTCCAGCATGTGGTGAAAACTGCCCAGCGGATTATCGGCACCCAATTGCCCACCATTGAGAACATCTACCATAAACGCTGCCTGGGCAGGGCGAAAAGCATTATCAAGGATGCATCTCACCCTAACCATGTACTTTTTACTCTCCTCCCATCCGGTAGACGCTACAGGAGCCTCCGCTCCCGCACCAGCAGGCACAGGAAGAGCTTCCTCCCTGAGGCTGTTACCCTGCTGAACCTCACATCACAGCGCTAAGCAGTATTGCACCCATATTGGACTGTCTCAGTACTTTTATATTTGTGCGCTGTAGCATTTACTTCTTTATTTGCAGTTATTTTGTAAATAACACTATTCTTTGCATTTCTGGTCAGATGCTAACTGCATTTCATTGGCTTTGTATTTGTACTTGGTACAATGACAATAAAGTTGAATCTAATCTAATCTAATCTAATCATGAACAAAACGGATGAGTTTAAAGCATGGATCAGTACTTGAAGCTATGATGTTGTGGCCAATATGGAGACTCAAATGCCTATGGGGCAGGAATGACTACTTAAAGTGCCAGGTTTTAGATGCTTCAGAAAGGACAGGGAGGGGAGCAAAAGAGGTGTGGGCGTGGCACTACCGGTCAGAGATAGTGTCACGGTTGCAGAAATGGAGGAAGTCATGGAGAGGTTGTCTACTGAGTCTCTGTGGGTGGAAGTTAGAAACAGGAAGGAGTCAATAACTCTGCTGGGTGTTTTTTATAGACCACGCAATAGTAACAGGGACATCGAGGAGCAGATAGGGAGACAGATTCTGGAAAGGTGTAATAATAACAGGGCTGTTGTGGTGGGAGATTTTAATATCTCAAATATTGATTGGCATATCTCTAGAGTGAGGGGTTTAGATGGGGTGGAGTTTGTTAGGTGTGTTCAGGAAGGTTTCCTGACACAATATGTAGATAAGCCTACAAGACGAGAGCTGTACTTGATCTGGTATTAGGAAATGAACCTGGTCAAGTGTCAGGTCTCTCAGTGGGAGAGCATTTTGGAGATAGTGATCACAATTCTATCACCTTTACCATAGCATTGGAGAGGGATAGGAACAGACAAGTTAGGAAAATGTTTAAATGGAGTGAGGGGAAATATGAAGCTATCAGCCAGGAACTTGGAAGTATAAATTGGGAGCAGATGTTTTCAGGGAAATGTATGGCAGAAATGTGGCAAATGTTCAGGGGATATTTGCTTGGTATTCTGCATAAGTACATTCCAACGAGACAGGGAAAGGACGGGCAGGTACAGGAACCATGGTGTACAAAGGCTGTTGAAAATCTAGTTAAGAAGAAAAGAAAAGCTTATGAAAGGTTCAAAAAACTAGGTAATGATAGAGATCTAGAAAATTATAAGGCTAACAGGAAGGAGTTTAAGAATGAAATTAGGAGAGCCAGAAGTGGCCATGAGAAGGCCTTAGGGAGCAGGATTAAAGAAAACCCTAAGGCATTCTACAAGTATGTGAAGAGCATGAGGAAAAGATTTGAGAGAATAGGACCAATCAAGTGTGACAGTCGAAAAGTGTGTATGGAACCGGAGGAGATAGCAGAGGTACTTAATAAATACTTTGCGTAGTATTCACTACGAAAATGGACGGCTACTGTAGGGATGACTTACAGCGGACTGAAAAGCTTGAGCATATAGACATTCAGAAAGTGGATGTGCTGGAGCTTTCGGAAAGCATCAAGTTGGATAAGTCGCTGGGAGCGGATGAGATGTACCCCAGGCTACTGTGGGAGGCGTGGGCGGAGATTGCTGAGCCTCTGGTGATGATCTTTGCATCATCCATGGGGACGAGACAGGTTCTGGAGGATTGGAGGGTTGCAGATGTTGTTCCCTTATTCAAGAAAGGGAGTAGAGATAGCCCAGGAAATTATAGACCGGTGAGTTTTATTTCAGTGGTTGGTAAGTTGATGGAGACTATTTTGAGAGGCAGAATTTATGAACATTTGGAAAGGTATAATATGATTAGGAGTAGTCAGTATGGATTTGTCAAAGGCAGATTGTGCCTTACGAGCCCGACTGAATTTTTTGAGGATGTGACTAAACACATTGATGAATGTAGAGCAGTAGATATAGTGTATATGATTTCAACAAGCCACTTGATAAGGTAACCCATGCAAGGCTTATTGAGAAAGTAAGGAGCAGTGAGATCGAAGGAGACCCTGCTTTGTGGATGCAGAATTAGCTTGCCTACAGAAGGCAAAGAGTGGTTGTAGATGAGCCATATTCTGCATGGAGGTTGGTGACCAGTGGTGTGCCTCAGGGATGTGTTCTGGGACCCCTTCTCTTCGTGATTTTTATAAATGACCTGGATGAGGAAGTGGAGGGTGGGTTAGTAAACTTGTTGATGACACAAAGGTTGGGGGTGTTGTGGATAGTGTGGAGGGCTGTCAGAGGTTACAGTGGGACATTGATAGGATGCAAAACTAGACTGAGAAGTGGCTGAAGGAATTCAACCCAGATAAGTGTGAGGTGGTTCATTTTTGAAGGTCAAATATGATGGCAGAATATAGCATTAATGGTAAGACTCTTGGCAGTGCGGAGGATCAGAAGGATCTTGGGGTCTGAGTCCATGGGACACTCAAAGTGTGGCACAGGTTGACTGTCTGGATAAGAAGGCATATGGTGCATTGGCCATCATCTTCTGTGAGATTGAGTTCAAGAGCCAAGAGGTTATGTTACAGCTATATAGGACCCTGGTTAGATCCCGCTTGGAATACTGTGCTCAATTCTGGTCACGTCACAACAAGAAGGATGTGAAAACTATTAAAGGGCTGTAGAGGAGATTTACAAGGGTGTTGCCTGGATTGGGGAGCATGCCTTATGAGAATGGGTTGAGTGAACTTGGCCTTTTTTCCTTGGAGCGACAGAAGATGAGAGGTGACCTGACAGAGGTGTATACAATTATGAGAGGCATTGATCGTGTGGATAGTCAGAGGCTTTTTCCCAGGGCTGAAATGGCTAGCATGAGAGGGCATGGTTTTAAGGTGCTGGGAAGTAGATACAGAGGAGATGTCAGGGGTAAGTTTTTATGCAGAGTGGTGAGTGTGTGGAATGGGCTGCTGGCGACGGTGGTGGAGGCAGATACAATAGCCTTTTAAGAGACTCCTGGGTAGGTACATGGAACTTAGAAAAATAGAGGGCTATGGGTAACCCCAGGTAATTTCTAAAATAAGTACCTTTGGCACAGCATTGTGGGCTGAAGGGCCTGTATTGTGCTGTAGTTTTCTATGTTTCTATGTTTCTTTCCTTCTTTCCGATTCAGGTCCTCTCACATGCACCCTTCTTTCTCAGCGTCACCCTTCAACTCCCCATCATCCAGTTCTTTCCCCTCCTCATTCAACCTACCAGCACATAATCCATAAACTCTTCCTACTGGGTCCCCTCCGCCTACTGTTTCCATCTGCCCACCCCACCTCCTTAATTTGATTAGATGCTCGACCTTCACTTACGATGAGATTCCATAATCTGGAGTCCTCTTTCTTTTCAAATCTTTTTATTATTATATTATACAGAAAAAATAACATGAGTACATTGAAGTAACAACACTTACAATGTCTCAAAAAATACATTATCTTAAAGATTGAAAAAAAAATTTTGTGATAACAAAAAAAACCTACTAAGCAGAAAGGTGAGGGAGAAAAAAAAGAAGCCATTACGTGTACAACCCCGGAGTCCTGTGTCATACAAAAAGCTTCTAAAAATAAACATCAAACCACCATAATCTGGAGTCCTCTATCACTACTTTCACCCTCACTTTCATCCAATTCCATCTGCTAGTCAATCCCTCCACACCTGGAACCACACACTTGACATTTTGTCCCACCTCAGTTCTCTATATCTCCCCACTGCACTATCAGTCCAGATAAAGGGTCCTCATGCAAAATGTCACTATTTCCCTCCATAGATGCTGCTTGAACAGTTAGTTATTCCAGCAGATCGATTTTAGATCCAGATTCCAGCATCTGCACTCTCTTGTGTCTCTGTTAACTATCTTGATTAGTAATTTTTCACAGTATTAGAACACACTCTCTTCTCCAGTACAGCTTCATGCCTGCAGTTTGCATCACCTACAGCATTTACTGCAGCACACCATCCAGAATCCTACTATAGCACCTCACAGACCCACAAACTCTATGCAGGTTCATGGTAATATCTCTTCGCTCATAATCCCATTCTAGATTCTGGACATCTCCTATTCAGTGCCACCGACCTCAACGGACACTCACCAATATCCATACTGACAGAACTATTTATTCTATGGCATCTGTCATGCACCTGCCCCTGACACACTTTGAAAACAAGGACACTTATTTCAGAATGCTGTTTCTGTATTTCAATTCAGCATTCAACAGTATTGTCCCTTGATGAGCAAATCATGCTCCTCAATCTAAATACACCACCGTACAGCTTCCTGACTATCTGAGATCAGTTGATTAGGAACTGGGTGTTGGACTTCCTAAACAACAGATTTCAGATAGTCAAGAAGCACAATCACATCTCCTTCCCCATCATCCTCAACACGGGTGCCACCTCAAGGCTGTGTGCTGAGCTCATTGCTGTACATTCTGTCCACACACGACGGCATGGCCCAACATATGAGTAATCACATTGTCAAGTTCGCCGATGACATGACAGTGCAGGCACTCATCACCAAGAACCATCAAATGGCCTAGAGAGAGGAGGTGGAAGAGCTTGAGGCCAAGTGCCAGGCAAATAACATCTTCCTCAATGTCAAAAAGACGAAGGAGATGGTTATCAACATCAGGAGAACTTGCACCACTCACACCCCTCTTCACAGGAACAGCTCCTCAGTGGAAACTGTGCGCAGTTTCAAACTGGTGGGAGTGCACATCTCACATAATCTCCCATTCTGCACAATCGGAAAAGTTCACCAATGCCTCTATTTTCTGAGGAGACTGGAGAGAGCTGGACCAAGCACATGCATATTTGTGTATTTCTATAGGTGGGCAGTGGAGAGCATCACCACAGCATGGAACTGAAACCGCACTGTGGTTGACAGGAAGGCTCAACAGGTAGCTAAAACTACCCAACGCATCACTAGCACTAGCCTGTTAGGGGGGATTTCTTTCTGGGTAGATGATTTGTTAACACTTAAATGACTTTGGCCACCAGACTTCTATTTTAACTGTTTGACAAAGGACTGTGGATTGAGTCCACCACAATGGGCGCCCTAAAAGGTGTGAATACCAGATACTTCTGGTAGATTGACCTGATAATGTAGTTTTGAAGGCAGTATCATCACACCTTTACATTATAAATATTAATTTTATTAATTGTCTTCTATGTTAGAACGGGAAATGCCAAATAAATGTATCGTAGACTTAACTTACATTCCTAAAGGCTGTAGATACCAACCCAGACATGCTGGCGTCGGGAGGAAAGGATGGTGTGATGTTTATATGTAACTTCAAAAGGAAGCAACTTTTTAAGTAGCGATTGCCTTTGTGTTTAGCATATAAATATCGAGCCCACATTTTAGCTAGCAGACCTCTCTGCGGAAAGCGTCTCCGTCTGTAAGATGCCTACTGTACCTTGTTGTGTCGAATAAAGAAGCTGCTTTGTATCTACCAGTGACTCTGTCTCTCTGGTAATTTCATCCACGCTACAACATAGCCCACTTGCCATCAAGGAGATAAAGACAGGAAGTTGCTGGAAAAGACCCAATAACATCATGAAGAATACCACCCACCCTGCTCATGGACTGTTTATCCCACTCCCATTCGGGAAGAGTCTACGTAGCATCCATGCCAGGATCACCAGACTCTAAAACAGTCACATTCCCAAATCAGTAAAGCTGAGCAACACCATTTAAATTTATTGTGTTGATTTTTTAAAAAAAAATTATTATTGTGTTCTTTATCTTATTGTGTTTTGCTTTTGTGCTGCATTGGATCCAGAGTAACAACGATTTCATTCTGCTTCACACTTGCGTACTGGAAATGGCATTAAACAATCTTGAATCTTGATTATCTGCAAAGGCAGTGAGTTGAGCTGTGGGTGTGTTTACACACCGACAACATACTGCCCTCTTCAATCTGCAGATAGAATCAATGCTTCCTTGCTATAAGCGAAACAAAAAGGGAGTGGGATTTTGATTGTGAATGGTTCTGTGTTTTAAATAATTAATTTTTATCTCCATTAAACCCGACCTGCTCTGATGAATTAAATCAACTGCCAAGGTGTCACCTTGTTCATTTATTTATATGTCGGCCTATCCGTGCGGCTCTTTGTGTCATCAGTAACTTGCCAGTACCACCTCTTCAATCTTTTCATCCCTAAGGTATAGTTTTAAAGAAAGTAAGCTCTATAGTGTCAAATTGATTCAGTACCTTCTGATGATTAATGAACCAAGGACAAGACTCTCGTAGCATCAGAGTGGAAGAGTGTGATTGTCAGATTTCATGAGTGGCTAGAACTTCTGTAATTTAAATGCTCAGTATCAACAGACTGCTTGGTCTGTGCAGTAACAATAATTTAACAGGTGCACTTTTCATTTGCCAGTAAATTTTCAGGCATAAGACATACAGCAGAGAATGGGTCCTATCCGCTGCCCAGGAACCCACCTACTTAATACTGCGTTAATCACAGGACAATTTAAAAACACCAATTAATCTACCAACCAGTCTTTGAACTGTGGGAGGAAACAGAGCACTTGAATGAAAGCCACGTGGTCACAGCAAGAATGTGTAAATTCCTCATAGACGACGACAGAATTGAACTCTGAACTCCGAAGCCCCGAGCTGTAAAAGAATCACTTTGTAACCCCCTTTTAAAATGTGTTACCAGTGAAGACATAGAACCAGACTCACCTGCACCTTGTACAATATTGTAGACTTATTCCGTCCACCCAGGGATAAATTGCAAGCCATTACTTTCTACTTTTGGCAGGAAAAAGTTCTAAATAAAGCTGCCTATAGTTATTGTATCTGTCTGCCTTTTCAAGAAGTGCTCTGCTTTTTTTTGGGCTCTTGTGGACTTCCCATCTTAAAATATATGCCAGCTTGTTCTAATTTCTCAATTTTAGATTATGAAATTAGGCCATGCCAGTAAATTTTCAGGCATAAGTATAATCAGGTCAAAGGGTTATCTGGTCATGTTGAATTCAGAACATGCACTAACAACCTCTAAGTAACCATCAATACCAATAGATGCTGTGTTCCTTACATTCCCCAATTTAACAAAGAATATTTTACCTAATTATTTTCATAAAAACAATTTGCTTTTAATTTTATATTGTATGGCATTTATAGATGCTATTTGAGCTACACCTAGCCACACAGGTATGGGTATAGAGCAATGGGTTAAGCACACGCCCCTGAGATGCACCAGTGTTGATCGTCAGCGAGGAGGAGGTATCATCACCAATCCGCACAGACTGTGGTCTTCCAGTTAGGAAGTCAAAGATCCAATTGCAGAGGGAGGTACAGAGGCTCAGGTTCTGAAACTTCTCAGTCAGGATTGTGGGAATGATGGTGTTAACTGCTGAGCTATAGTCGATGAATAGCATCCTGACACAGGTGTTTGTGTTGTCCAGGTGGTCTAAGGCCGTGTGAAGAGCCATTGAGGTTGCATCTGCCTATTGGGGTGATAAGAACATTAATAAAAGTAGCAGGTCAGTTCCAAAAGTGGATTTTGATTCAGCTAGTTTGGGAATTACGACTGTAAATTGAGTTTGAGAAAACTCCAGTCAGCTATATTATGAGGCTCACAGAGCACATGTAGACGCAAGAAGAATTCAAGACCTAGTTGAAACGTCTGCCACCCTTCTTTTCCCCGAGCAATATTACAGAGTTAATAGGAGATCTATAGTGCAAGTGATTCCACTTAAGAGTGAGAAAAATAAATCCTTGTGGAAGAATGCCTAAATATTTCTACCACATTAGTTAATCAATGAGGAGCTCACCAGTTACTGCACACTTCAAAAAGATGTTGCATTAGTAGAGGGCCACGTTAACCCAGCGCCCTTGGAAAATGTTACCCATTTGGAAACTGCAATTAAAATCCAAGGGAAGCAATCAGTGATTTCATGTTGGTGCCATGGTGGTGTACCATTTAGAGGGATCACTATTACAGCTCAGGGCATTCTGGGGTTTGGAATCTCATCATGGCATCCTCTGTAAGGGGTCTCTGCCCTCCCTATGGAATGTGTGGCATTTCCCCAGGTGATCTGGTTTCCTCCCAGAGACCAAAGATGTACCAGATAGGTTGATTGGTCTTTGTAAATTGTCCTGTGATTAGTTTAGGGTTAATTGGGGTTGTGGGGTAGTAATTTGCATGCGACAGCAGCCACACCCCAGTGCATTGTTTTGACAAGTGGGCTAAACCAGCTGAGGGTAGCTGATGGCCTGGCACCCCGACGAGATAAGGATATGCCTACCCTAGCATGTGAAGTTGGCTCCGGTGCACTGGGAAGATAAGCTCTATGGTGAGATCCAACGGCCAGGAAGACGGTCCTGCAAAGCTTCTTGGAGAGCGCAGGGCATGGCAAGGCACAGAAGTCATCATGGCCGTCCACCCCAACCAAGGAAGACCCCAGTTTGTGACACTTGATCGTACCACTGGACCTGGATTTCTGAGGTTGAAAGAGTGGAGCTGGCCCACTTTAAAAACTCTCCTGCTCAAGTTTCCTGTCATCATCTGACATGATGGACAGTAAAAGAGACATTTTACAGTTGCCAAGATATGTTAAAACAATTTAAAATGCTCTAAAAAATTATAATAAATTTAATCAAATATATCTTAGAACTTAATTATAATATAAACATAAAGTAAGATAACGATCACATGCCTTTTTACATAGTGCCAGTAAGCCCAAGTGGGCATGTGGCCAAGTGGTTAAGGCATTTGACTAACAACCTGAAGGTCGTGGGTTCGAGCCCCAGCTGAGGCAGCGTGTTGTGTCCTTGAGCAAGGCACTTGACCGTACAGTGCTCTGTGACGACACTGGTGCCAAGCTGTATCGGCCCTTGCCCTTCCCTTGGACAACATCGGTGTCATGGAGAGGGGAGACTTGCAGCATGGGCAACTGCCTGTCTTCCATACAACCTTGCCCAGGCCTGTGCCCTGGAGAATGAAGACTTTCCAGGTGAAGATCCATGGTCTCGCAAGACTAACGGATGCCTTAAAGTAAGCCCAAACAAAGGAATGGAGACCGCCAATGGAATGTCAGCCCTCTTTAGCTTAAGCTGAGGGCTAAGTGTGAAGTGCATCTCTTCAGCATGTCAATGTTCCATCACCTATTTGGTGGTGAATCCAACAGCAGGACAGTCAGCAAATGCACCATTTAGCACATTCCAGATCCACATTTGTCTGCACACTTCATGACTGAGACATCCTGAAGGATAAATGTCTGTAATAATGGTGTCTTTCTGAAATAAGAGCAGGAGAAGCTGAGTAGCACACACTACATGCTGGAGGAACTCAGCAGCTCTACAGAGAGGGATAAGGATTCAATGATTTGTGCCGAGACCCTTCATCTGGACTGGATCTTGGATAGGAGGCAGAAATGAGCAGTGTGAGGTAAGGGAATTGCGAAGCTGGTGACAGTGGATAGAAGATCTCCAGATTCGATAAGGTTGCCGATAATGCAGGAGACAGTGGTCTGATAATCCTGAGTGGAGATCTCTTCAAGGGGTGAGTACGTAGAGGTGTCCGAGAATTGCCATCTGGCCACAGCAAGCTAGGGGTCATTCAACTGAACACAACAGCACCCACCTTGTTTGTGAGTTTGATGGGTGGAGTACAGTGCATTCAAAGGGTTCTTGGCCCAAAGCATCAACCCTTTATTCCTCTCAATAGATGCATTTGACTTGCTGCGTTCCTCCAGCATTTCACACAAAATTCTGGAAGAACTCAGGAGACCAGGCAGCATCTATGGAAAAGAGTGAACAGTCGACATTTCAGTCCAAGACCCTCCATCAAGACTAGAAAGAAAGAGGAGAAGTCAGGAGTCCTCCAGCATTTTGTGTGTGTTATTCTCAATTTCCCGCACCAACAGACTCTCTAGTGTTACAGAAAAACCTGAACTTACTTAGTAGGTCATCAAATGAAGAGTCTTCAAAATGAAGCCTGTTTCTTTCCATAGATGTGGCCTAATATGCTGAGGGTATGCATCATTTTCTGCTTTTATTTTAGATTTCCAGCATCTGCAGTTTTTGAATTTCATTCCCTTCAGAAATCCTGGCAATCAGAGATCATGATCTGGATCATTAACTGTCTCATGGGTAGATTCTGTTCATTATAAAGCAATACTTCCAAGCAGTAAAGAAAATTTTACACGAACTTGATAAATTTTAGAAACTGCTTCCGAATGGGATATTAATTAATTGCTGCTCATTTAGCTTACAAACTGTAAAAATAAAATACCAAAATTAACCTGAATATATCCAGTAATTTAGGTACAGGAATGGACATTTCTTTACATCTTCAGCTTCTTTCACAGAATAGCATTTCTTAGATATCTCAACATGAGGTTTTAGCTTGGTTACTGGAAAGGAAATAATGCATGAATGATGTGCTCGGTCACAAATAGGCTACTTGTCATCTTCGTATGAATTTCCGGACATTTGGTGTATTTCTGAGTATGCGAGGACACTAGCCTCTGGTTTACATGAAAAACACTTATAGCAATTCACAGAATTCTCCCATTGTCAATGCTCAGTTTACAGGAAACTCAATATCTATTTATTCTACTTGCTCTTCTCCCTGCTCGACTCCCACTTCTGCCGACATTGCTCTCAGTGCAAGTCACCACAATGCAGGAAGGATGTGATAGCACTCGAGAGGGTGCAAACATTCGAAAGAGTGCAGAATAGGCTCACAAGGATGTTAAAAGTGCACACGCACTTTAGAAATGAAGGTCCCAAACTGAGAGATCTTTTTCTCCGTCCTATCTTCAGGAATAATGAGCTTGGTGCGATGCTCTTCCTGCAGGCTAGACTGACTGAAATCAGCTATGTAAATATGTGAGATGTGTTTCACTGGATGTGAAGAAACCATTTGAAAAGTCCCTGAAAAATAAACAACATATATTCTGGAGTTCTTCGTGTTTCCCCTCATATTCTTTTGCACACTCAGCATATGACCCATATATGTGACCTACATAGAGTAGGAACATATACACTATTAAGGAAACCAGCATGACAGAGAAAAAAAATAGAACCTGACAAAAACCCCCAAAGTTGCTGAATACAATAAGTAAACAAAAACTCATGGCTGGTCACTGTAAGTTCAATGTGCGGACTTGACGTGGTGAGACTTGAGCTCAGATTTAAGCATAGGAGAAAGAAAGGATAGTGCACGTTGAGCATTGAGAAGTTGAATCGTCTTGAGCATCTGCCTTGTTATCCAAACACCAAGTGTCATTGACAAGGTTTTCTTGCCCTCAATGTTGTGAAAGATGGTCCTATCCCTGTTTGCTAATGTAAAGTTCTATTCCGTTAATCTGTTCTGTATCTTGTACAAAAAAGTCTCTGAGGAAAAACACCTTTGTTCACAAGTTGATTGAGCAGTGGTCTGTACCAGATGTCCTGAAGGCGCTGCGGGAGAAATTATTAATGTTGTTGGATTGATTCCCAGACTATCCCAGTCATTTGGAAGAATAACTCATCATCAAAACCATCAAACAACCACCTAGAACTCATTGAACAGCAATCACTTGGTTGGTGTTGAGAACCACCCACTCCATCACATCTTCATGCCTAGCTAGAGCATCACTTCAATTGGATGGGGTCCTTGAAGTGACTATGAATGGATGGATTATCTGCTTTCTTGTCTTTTCCAGGAAAGTCCATGAAGGTATGGAGGAGTTTATGTCTATCTTTATCCTCAGCAACTCATAACCCAGGACTCTGTGCTTGGTGGGCTGTTCCTAAATGCACATATTGAGACAAACATCAATAGTTGCTGGACAATCATCAGCTCAATGAAAGATGCTTGTTGGTCTGCCTGAGATCTACTGTGTCTTCCAGTGCAAGAAGGCTTCCACAAGCAAATGTTGCTAACTGGCATGTCTCTAAGGGACACACTGTAGCTTGATGCAGCCACCAAAGGAAAGACCACAACGAATGATCGAGAGTCTCAGCCTGAATTGTCAACTCTTTACTCCTTTCCATGGATGCTGCCTGACTTGCGGCGTTCCTCCACTATTTTACGTGTGTGACTCTGCATTTCCAGTATCTGTAGAATCTCCTGTGTTAATAATTGAACATTGCATACTTACACCCTGGGCTCTGTATACTGTAATAGCCTCTCGAATATTACACTGTAATAGTTGAGGATGAAGAATGTGAATGTGATACAATGAATTAATGCAATGATATGCCCTGAATATATTGCTTTTATGAAATAAAGTATTTTTGTAACTATTGATGGAAATGGAAATTTGTTGCCATATTGGCATGGTGTAGATACTGCAGGTAAGTGTGACGAAGTGCTTGTTAGAGGATGTTGTGACTGAACTGAAACTGAGTTACACGGAAGCTGTAACTGGGAATTATAAAAGTCTTTATCCACACAGCGAACACTTGGGAGAGAGAGAATCCAAGAAATCTCACTCTCTCGAAATGAAGTTTTATATTTCAACACAAAGATTACAATACACAATTAAATGCAATTTCAGTTGCTTATAATCACATACTTAACTTTACCATTTTGAATATAGTCAGGTTAAATTACAGGATTACTTATTTACAATTGTAGCACATCCCAACTGGCAGAACCAATTTGAATATTCAGTACCGGTGTTTGTTCACATAAGAGGGAGATTGAAAATATGGCTGAGAAGTGCCACAACAACAACCTCTCATTCAATGTCGGCAGATTAATGACTCCAGGGTGAGGTCCATGCCCATGCTCATTGAGTGATCAAAGGAGGAAAAGGTCGGAACTTTAAATTTCTCAGTGTTATCATTTCAAAGGATCTGTCCTATCTCTAGCACTTCCGCACCATTACAAAGAAAGCATGGTTGTGCCTCCACTTTCTTAGAAATTAGCGAAGATTCGGCATGTCATTTAAAACTTTGACAGACTTCTATAGATGTGTGGTGGAGAGTATATTGACTGGTTGCATCATGACCTGGTATGGTAACGCCAAAGCCTTTGAATAGAAAAGCCTACAAAAAGTAGTGCATATAGCCCAATCCAACACGGGTAGAGGCTTCCCCAACATTGAGCACATCTACATGGAGCACTGCTGCCAGAAAACAGCATCCATCATCAAGGAATCCTACCATCCAGGCCATGCTCCCTTCTCACTGTGGCTTTCAGGGAGGAGGTACAGGGGCCTCAGGACCCACACCATCAGATTCAGGAACAGCTATTACCCCTCAACCATCAGGCTTTTGAACCAAAGGAGTTAATTTCACTCACTCCAACACTGAACTGCTCCCACAATCTACTGGCTCACTTTCAAGTACTCTTCATCTCATGTTTTTGATACTTATTTATTTATATTATTTTTTTCCTCAGCTCAAGCTAATAAAGCCTGAGGTGCAAGCATAGCCAAGCACACCCATTTCTAATTATTATTTTTTTTTGGCATCCGTTAGTCTCGTGAGACCATGGATTTAGGCCTTGGAAGGTTTCCAGGGCGCAGGCCTGGGCAAGGTTATATGAAAGACCGGCAGCTGCCCATGCTGCAAGTCTCCCCTCTCCACGCCACTGATATTGTCCAAGGGAAGGGCACTAGGACCCATACAGCTTGGCACCAGTGTCCTCGCAGAGCAATGTGTGATTAAGTGCCTTGCTTAAGGACACAACACGCTACCTCAGCTGAGGCTCGAACTAGCAACCTTCAGATCACTAGACTGATGCCTTAACCACTTGGCCACGTGCCATTAATAATAATAATAATTATTATTATTATTTTATTTTTGCATCTGGACAGTTTGTTGTCTTTTCCACATTGGCTGTTTGTCCTTCGAATGTGCGATCTTTCATTGATTCTGTTGTGTCTCTTTGTACTTACTGTCAACGCCTGCAAGAAAATAAATCTCAGGTGAAATATATGTTCTTTGACTTTGAATTTTGACATTTTACTTTGAATTTTGAACTTTCAACTTTTTTGTTACATTGTTGAAGGATGGCTCCATGAATGTACAACTAATCAGAAGGTTAAAAGACAAAACAGATCCTTCTTGCATTGTGCTCTAAGTGACAGGGGTACACCTTTAACAATGGGCTAATAGGAAGAACATTTATGTATTGTCTTCCACATATGCCTGTAACAATATGGTAATAGCAGTAGCATTGTCTCTCCATGTGTAGCTTGAATGGGACAGAATCAGAATATTACATTCAAAAACACACTCAAAATCTGCAGATGTTGGAAATCCAAGCAACACAGCCAAATGGCTAGAGGAACTCAGCAGGCCAGGCAACATAACCATGAAGCCATAAGATATAGGAGCAGAATTAGGCCATTTGACTTATCAAGAATCTATCAACCTCTGCCTTAAATATACATAAAGAGTTGGCCTCCACAGCTTACAAAATCTGCGGATGCTGAAAATCCGAGCAACACCCACAAAATGTTGAAGGAACTCAGCAGGCCAGGCAGCATCTATGGAAAAGAAGTGCAGTTGACATTTCGGGCCGAAACCCTTCGGCAGGTCTAGGTTTGCAATGTCGACCGTATTTTTTCTCCATAGATGCAGCCTGGTCTGCTGAGTTCCTCTAGCATTTTGTGTGTGTTGGTCTCCACAGCTGCCTGTGGCAAAGAATTCCACAGATTCACCACCCTCTGGCAAAAGAAATTCCTCTTCATCTCCGTTCTAAACAGACGCCCCTCTATTCTGAGACTGTGTCCTCTGGTCTTAGAATCTCCCACCATAAGAAACATTCTCTTCACATCCACTATACCAAGGCCTTTCACCATTTGATACGATTCAACGAGGCCACCACTTATTCTTCAGAATTCGAGTAAATACAGGCCTATAGCTAACAAACGCTCTTTATATGACAAGCCATTCCATCTTGGAAATGTCTATTGAAAAGAGTAAGCAGTTGACGTTTCAGTCCAAGATCCTTCTTCAGTCTCCCTTTAGCCTGCTGGAGGAACTTGGGTCAAGCAGTTTCTGTGGGGAGAAAGGATTTGATGATACTTCAGGTCAAAATCCTGCATCAATTTTGAGTTCCTCTAGCAGATTATGTTTTGCTTCGAACTGAAGGAGGAGCAAGCTAACAAGCTAGATAAGTTCAGATTCCAAATCAGAAACAAAAGTGGAATCAGGTTTATTATCACCAACATGCTGTAATGCATGAAAATTGCTGTTTCGCAGTAGCAGTACAGTGCAAGAGACACAGGAATTACTATGAGTTGCAAAATAAACAGCACAAAGAGAAATAACGAGATAGAGCTCATTGGTTCATGGATAGGTCAGGAACCTGATGGTAGAGAGGAAGAAGCTCAATATATTGAACACTGGGCTTCAAGCTCCTGTACCTTCTCCCCAATGTTAGTAACGAGAAGAGGGCATATCCTAGATCCTGAGGGCCCTTAGTGATGGATGCTGCCTTCTTGAGGTACCAGCTCTTGAAGATATCCTCGATGGTACTGAGAGCGGTGTTCATAATGGAACTTGCTGATGTGACCAATCAGAATGCTCTCCACCATAGTACACCTGTAGAAATTTGCAATGAGCTTCAGTGACATACCAAATCTCTTCAAACGAAATAAAGTCGCCGATATGCCTTCTTCATGACTGCAACAATGTGTTTTGCTCTGGCGAGATCCTTTGAGATATTGACACTAGGAACTCCAAAGGTCAAAGTTCAAAGTAAATTTATCATCTGAGTGTATATATATGTTATTATATATTACCTTGAACTTTTTTTTTGCAGGCACGTATAGGAAAAAATAAAATGCAATGGAATTTTAAGAAAAACTATACATAAACAACCAATGACAGGCAAACAACCAATGTGCAAAAGGCAAACTGTACAAATAAAAATAATACTTTGACAGTGAGTCTGTAAATCATAGGTTTATAGGCTCAGAGCTGTGAATCTAAGCCAGTTTAGAAACCTGATGTAGTTTCAAAGTGTAATAACTGTCCCTGAACCTGGTGGTGTGGGACCTAAGGTTCTGTGCCTCCCACCTGACTGTGGTAGTGAAAAGAGAGCATGGCCCGGACGGTGAGACGCTCCCTGGAAGTGTACTCAATGGCGGGGAGGGCTTTGTCAGTCTTATGGGTATATGAGTATACAATGAAACTTCCTTACAGAGCATTAAGTGTAATGAAATTATGTCACCAGATATAAAAAGTTACCACTGAATCGAAGAAGATTCACAGACAGTTTTAAAATAACAGGTGAAATGTGATTTTAGATTGGCCTGTGCATATTTTCACTTATCATAAGTTACATCAAGGGATGGATACGCAAAAGTTTTCAGGAAGTTAGTAGAACTTGACATACTAAAGACAGATGGAAAATCGTGGTTACCCACGTCATATGACACGGCATATAATGATGATGATAATATGCTTATTTACACAGCAGCGAGTGAAGAATCATAAACTATGACACTACAACCTTCCAACTTACCATCCAGAAATCAAAAATTAGTAACTTACACCTCCAGCATTAAACAACTCCTGCCACGGTTCCCATATATCCATTTCATTGGGAATTATCCATTATCATACATCAACTTTTTGCAACAAATGTTTTTGTTGACAGAAGCAAGGTTTACTTCACTTAGTAACTAGCTTTATCATGTGATTGCATCTTGAGATCCATTATGTAGATTACTGAAGAATAAGACAAACATACAGCATGGTGGTTCTTTGATCTACAGCGGATCTTTCAGATGTTCAGATGTGTCGTCGATCAGCGCTGTACAGTCCTTTGGAAAATTCTTAAGCACATGAAAAAAAAATTCATAATGCAAAGATGCTTTCAGAATACTGAAATGAAAATTTTCTGAATATCAAAAAAATTACTGTAAAGAGCAGTAAACAGTAAAAAGCTGAATTACATCATTATTCAGTGTGACCACCCTTTGCCTTTTAAACTGCATCAATTCTCTTAGGTACACAGTTGTGCAGTTTTATAAGAAAATCGTCTGGTAGGTTGTTCCAAGCATCTTGGAGAACATGTCACAGTCCTGCAGACTTTGGCTGTCGTGATGTTTCTGTCTCTCCAGGTAATCCCAGACAGTCTTGATGATGTTGATATGAGAGCTCTGTGGAGCCCACACCATCGGAAACCATATAAAAAACCTAGGGTGCCTAAGACTTTTGCACAGTACTGCACATGAGAAAATAAGGCATTTCAAAGCTCAAAGTATTATCAAAGTATGTGTACCATATAAAACCCTGAGATTCATCTTCTTACTGACACCCAAAGCAAAATAGAATCCATGAAAACTACCACAACAGAGACCAACAAATATTCAATGTGCAAAAGAGGTCAAATTGTTCTAACAGTAAAAAAAACCACGCAGATAATATACTGTATAGGACAGAGGCTGCAGCGTCTCCAAAAGTGCGTCCACAGCTCAGAGTCAGTTCAGTGCTGAGGTGAGTGAAACTGGTATAGCAGCCCGATGGCTGCAGGGCAACAACTGCACCCGAACCTGGTGGAGTGGGACAGAAGGCTCCAGCACTTTCCACTCAATAGTAGCAGTCCGAAGAAGGGGAGATGGCGCTGAACACCAGTTCATTTTCCACTCTTGGGCCTCAATGCTTTAATCTGCCTTGATGCTTCAATTGGCAAGGAGTAATGGAGCTGAGCATGGGTTCATTTT
Organism: Mobula hypostoma; assembly: GCF_963921235.1. Classification (NCBI taxonomy): domain Eukaryota; kingdom Metazoa; phylum Chordata; class Chondrichthyes; order Myliobatiformes; family Myliobatidae; genus Mobula; species Mobula hypostoma. The sequence goes on from NC_086109.1 coordinate 29,615,530, forward strand.
CCACTCTTGAGGCTTGACACAGCATCTGCCCCCAGCAATAACTGCTTTGGCAAAGGCCGCACCTGCATTCTTCAGAGTCATGTTAGCCGAATCCTTCAGGAGATCATAAAATTGCTAGTTAGCTTAGACAGTTCGAAGATACATTTCTTGAAGGAATATTACAGACTGTGGATTACAGTGATGATAGTTCAGAATTATAACTAGTAGAGTATCTAGTAGTTTTGTCAGCTGACTGCAAAACGTCACCGTATGTCACCAGCACTATCTTACAGAGGGTAAGTAGGAGTGGAAGTTGGTCACACAGCCTCTCAAACCTGCCCTTCCATTGCATACCATGGCTGACCTGCCCCACAACTCATCTCTTCTTCTGTGCCAGTTTCTTTAATTCCATAATCTTTTAATTAATTATCTATTTCCTCTTTATATATATCTAATGATATAGCCTCCACAGACTTCCAGAGGTTCAGAATTTTGGTTTCAGCACCATCTATGAGAATAAGTTGCAACTATACCCCCCAGTTTGAGATTCTCACACTACTAGAATTTGTACATAGTACTCCACATGTGGCCTCACTGGTATCCTGTACAACAGTAACTATATATCACTATTTTTAAACTCCAGGCCTCTTACAATGATGGTCAATTTGTCTTCCCAACCACTTGTAGCATCTCTCTGTTAGCTTTCTAGTAATATCCCGATTTCTCTACACTTCACCCATCTGCAGTCTTTTTGGTCTGACTTTAGATTTCCGTTTGCAAAGTGCATGAACTCATTCTTTGTCACAATAAGAATGATGAATTGAATCATAGCAGAAACTTGACCAATATAAAACTCCATGACTTTGGTAAACATGTTACTCATTTTTGATACATTTGATCTGATCTCTGTAACTTGAGCTTGTTTGCACAATCAGTAAACCTGACCAGAAATGTTAGTTAAGTTGTGAATGCACAATAAGACCGTCCATTTATATAGCGCATTTATGATATCTTTACAGTAGTGTTAAATAAAAAAAGTTGTAAGCCACATAAAGAGACAATGGGGCAGATAAAACACTTAGTCAATGGTGTAGGTTTAACGGCAAATCTTAAAGGAAGTCAGAGAGTTGAAGAGACAGAAGAATTATGGGAGAAATTCCATAAAATGTGGGTCTCACATTAAGAACAAAATTAAAGCCAAACAAGAAATGCTCAATAGGACAAAACGAAAACACCTTTGGAAAATGTAACTGTTCCAGGGAACTATAAGCTGGTAAACCTAATATCAGTGGTGAGCAAGTTACTGAAGGGATTCTGAGAGACCAGATCTAGCTTATTTGGAAAGACTGATTGGGAAAAGTCAACATGGGCCTGTGCATGGGAAATCATGTCTCATGAAGCTGATTTTGAAGTGATAATCAAGAAGGTTGAAGAGGACAGGATAGTAGACATTGACGTGGACATAAGCAAGGTTTTGTCAGGATCCCAAGTGGCAGGTTAGTCTGGAAGTTAGATCACATAGCATCTACGATGAGCTAGCCAACTAGATACAAAATTGGCCTAATGGAGGACATCAGAAGATGATAGTGAATTATATGTATTTTTTTCTGAATAAAGTCTATGATTAAAACTTTGGGGAAGAGGTTGGTGCAATCTCCATCATTGTTTGCCATTTACAATTGGGATAAGAATGTATGTGGCATAGTTAGTAGGCTTCTGGATAACACCAAAATTAATGGCATAATGGACAGCGAGGAAGGTTACCTAAAATTTAAAAAAAAGATTTAGTTCAACTAGGAAAGTGGGCCATGAAAAAACAGATGCATTGTAACTTGAAAAGGTATGAAGTTTTGCATTTTGGTAAGCTAAACCAGGTCAGGACTTACTCACTAAATGGCAGGGTCCTGACACCAGAGGTACAAGTACATAGTTCCCTGAAGGTAGTAACAGGTAGACAGGGCTGTGAAGAGAGTGTATGGCACATTTGTTTTCATCAGTCAGAGCACCAAGCATAAGACTTGTGCATCATGTTACAACTGTACAAGATGCTGTGTACCACACACAGGCTATTATGTGCTGTTCTGCGTGCCGAGCTAAAGGAAGGACGTCATTAGCCTGGAAATGTGTAGAAAAGATTCACAAGGATGTTACATGCACTCGAGGCGTTGGGTTATAAGAAGAGACAATCAAGGCTGGTGCTCTTTATTCCCCCAGAGCATAGGAGGCTGAAGGGTAACCTTATTAAGGCATATAAAATCGTGAGACGCAAAAGTAATTCAAATGGTTACAGACCTTTTCCCCAAGATAGTAGAGACTAAAGCTAGAGGGTGTAGATTTAGGGTAAGATAGGAAAGACTTATGGGGCAGTATTTTCACACTGATGGTGGCGGGTAAACAAAACAAGTTTGTCATTTGTTAGTGTTTAACTAGCTTAAGAATGATATAGAGCTAAGTGATACAGTCATAGCCCACAGACACGGGGTCTTTGACTCATCGTGTCCATGCCAACCATTGTCCTTATTTTACTCATCCGACTTGTCCACAATAGAGCCATAATCTCAAACAAGAGAAATTCTGCAGATGCTAGAAATCCAAAGCAATGTACACAAAATGCTGGAGGAACTCGGCAGGTCAGGCAGCATCTAGGAAAAGAATACAGTCCTGCTGAAGGATTTTGGCCCAAAACGTCGACAGTACTCTTTTCCTTGATGCTGCCTGGCCTGCTGAGCTCCTTCAGCATTTTGTGTGTGTTGCAGAGCCATAACCTTCCATGCCTTGATTATTCAGTGCTTGTACTGGTGCTTCTTAAATTTTGTGATTACATCTGCCTTTAAGCCTCCTCAGGCAGCATATTCCAACTATCAATCCAGCTCTATGTGAATGCCCTCCTTAATGCCCTCTAAACCTTCTCCCTCGCACTTTAACCATATGCCCTTTAATTTTGACAGCCTTATTATGAGAAATAAATCATTACTGTCTACCTGCCTCTTATAAATTTATAGACATCTATCCAGTCACCCACACTCTTTGCTCCAGGGAAAAGCCTAGACTATCCAAGCTTTCACCACAAACACAATAAAGTTGTAACATGATGTCGCAACTTTTATATTCTGTGCCATGACCTGTGATGTCAAGCTTCCACGTGCCAGTTTCAGGGAACGCTTTCATGGACTTGCACCCTCAAGGTCTTTCTTTTCATCACTGCTGCATAAAGCTCTTGTAATTATTGCATGTGTCCTGTCCAAATCTGACTGCCCAAAATTGATCACGTATCTAGATTAAATTCCATCTGTGGGTGAGACTGGGTGTATCTTGTGTGACTCAGCACACTGAAAATGTCCCGTTATCAAATCATTCTTGTTAGAGATAAAATATTATGGAGTCGCTTTGTCTCCTGCCAAAATCGGTCACTTTGTCTCTCTTATCAGATTAATTGTTTTGGTTGACTAACATTCTATGAAAAGTTCCAATGCCCATTTTGAATTGATGTAGTCTTCAGTATCTCTTCTTGCTCTTTTGTTCAATCACTTGGTCAGAAAATTAGTCTGCTTGCAAGTGACTTATCCATACTGATTGCAGGTCAGTTTTACTATTGTAAGAAGTAGGAGTTTGCTACTGAATTCTGAATCTGTAGCAGAGTCATTTCTTTTTTAAGCAGAGAGGTCACTCAAAAAAAAACGACTGTGTCATTTCTCCATGAGAAACAAGGGAGAAAAATAACAGTGGCATTCAGAGAAAAGAGAAAAGCAGTTTGGATGCATTATACCAAATGGCACTTGGGATCAGAAGTTCAAGTTTTTAGAAGGTATTACAGAAATTTGGGTTGCACTCCTTCATAGAGTAGATAGGGACAAATGATTTCTGCTGCTTGAGGAGGCTGGTATTAAGTAGCATAGAATTTATGACGAAGGGTCTCGGCCAGAAACGTCGACTGTACCTCTTCCTAGAGATGCTGCCTGGCCTGCTGCATTCACCAGCAACTTTTAAGTGTGCTGCCTGAAATTCCAGCATCTGCAGATTTCCTCGCGTTATAAAATCTATCCCTTGTTTGTAACACTCACACACTATATTAGTAGCAGTATGTTCTATATACAGCCTCAAAATATAGTTACAATGCAACAGAATGCCATATGCAAGCATTGCATGCACTGTTAATTATTAGTTTTGAATGTAAAATTTATAGATGTTAACCAAAGTTATTTGGTGATATTGAATAAGATTGGTATTTTGGCTCAGACCATTTATCAGCCACAGTGTAATTGAACACTGAGTGAAATAGGTTTAACAATTAAATAACGCACACAAAATGCTGGAGGAACTCAGCAGGCCAGGCAGCACCTATAAGAAAAAGTACAGTCTTGGCAACGTCGCTGTACTTTTTTTCCATAGATGCTGCCTGGCTTGCTGAGTTCCTCCAACATTCTGTGTGCGTTGCTTAGATTTCCAGCATCTGCAGATTTTCTCTTGTTAACGATTAAATAGACAAGTTCCTGTTGCTATGCTCTTCTTGTTCTATGAGATGAAAAGAAAACTGATTGTATAAACACTTAGTGGAGAGAGTTTCTGTGAAGAAACTTCAGAGACATTGTGCTAACCCAATGAACTGTCCTACCATTTTCCTTGATTCTGAAATCACCAGCCTTCTGTTCATCACACTAAATGCACTTCCATCAGCTTAGTGTTCCCCACACAACACCCACCTGCAAAGTTGTCACTCTGAATAATATCTGAACTTTTACTTCACTGATATCCTACCTGGGGCAGTTTTGACAGAACTCCCTAATTTAAAAAATCAATTAATTGTACTGTCATACTATATTTATTGAAATATCTGATGACAAAAAATATAACTAATGTTTGGGAGCAAACTATATCACTTGCTGCATTTAAAATAATGTTGGCACTTCGAAGGTGGCAAGTGTACATTAAAAGTCTCATTTTATTTTGTATTTTTCAGAATCCAAACCCGAACGTGTCTGATGTGGCTCAGTTCAAGAAGTTCATGTTAATTTGATCATTATACCAATGACAAAGTAATCATACCAATCTTTCTGCATCTTGGTAAATGGGTTGAAATCTGCCCCTTGTTTTCTGTGATGGCAAGCATGCTCCTAGAACTCCACTTTTGCAAACATATCCATTGAAATCAAAGGATTCTAATTTCAGAATGGAGTTCTTGCATTGCTACACTTTCTACTCTGCTTATGCAGCAACTAACATGCAGCAGTTTTATATGACTCCAGATGACAAGGTAATGAAAAGTAAGAATCACTTCTTTCCCATTTTGGACTGGAAACATTCTTCACAGAGGTTGCCTGAACTGATGAGCTTCTCTACCATTTTCCATTTTAATTGTGGAATCGTTGGTTTATTTTAAATACGATTTTCTTCCAAACTCAACATCATTATAATTGTTTTATTGCTTTGGGATAAATTAGTGTAAAATTTCTGAAAATATTCACATTTTGAATGAACTCAGTGAATTCAAAATAACTTTGTGAAAATCAAAGTTTGCAACAACTGCACATGCAGTTATTTCTGTCATAGGTGATCAGCAGATTTTTCCACCAGTCTAGGCAAAATCTAGTCTGAAATCAATGCTATGCATTGAACAATTAGTCAGAAATTTGTATATATGAAAAGAAATAATTCTTTGAGAGATTTGCATTTTGGGTAAACATTTGCTTCTTTTATTACCCAGTGTCCCTGACAATGCTTTTATTACAGTGCTGTGTGCTGTGCATTCATCAAAAACTAAAAGCTGAGCTATATCATTGTTTGGTCTGATTTGTGATGGCTTTGGACAACAAAATATCAGAATGGAATATAATCCTTTTTGCTCATATCTTTTTGAAAATAAAATTATTTTAAAATATTTTGACACAATGATAAAACTACATTTATATTTCAGCCGTAACTCTTGAATGCTAGGAAAGGAATGCAATTGTAAATAGATTATTTTGTGACTTATATTTTCTGTTTTAAACTATGTTCACAAAAGTCATTGTCTGTTGAAATGCTCACATCAGTGATACATTTCTTTAACCTTTGTCCCACATTCATTTGGTTCGTTGAATGAAAATCTCAGGGCTGATTTTAAAGAACAACTGGGTGAATTCCTGTTTGAGTTGGACCATGAAATTATCATGTCTTGAGTTACGATTGAGAAGTTCGATAGATTGATTGATTGATTGAAATACAGTGTGGAATAGGCCCTTCCAGCCCTTCAAGCCCTGCCCCCCCGATTTAATCCTAACCTAATCATGGAACAATTTACAATGAACAATTAACCTACCAACTGCTTTGAATGTGGGCTGTGGGAGGAAACTGGAGCATGCAGAAGACCCCCATGCAGTCACAGGGAGAACATACCAATTCTCCACAGGCAGTGGCAGGAAATTAATCCGGGTCACATGTACCTTGTGCTAACCCATACCCTACGGTCCTGCCCTGTTGAGAGATTTGGGATTGCAGTTTGAATGAAGTAAGGTTATCTATTAATACTTGGACAATCTTACTAAATTGAAATGAATCCCATAATTTACTGGGGTGATTTAAACTTGTGATCCTGATTTAGTAGTACAATAATTGCCTAGTGCTGCTATTTGAAGTCTCAGTGCATTATCAAATGATTTCTGATAACATCGTAATAACCTAACATGTATATATTCAAAAACAAAATATTGTATGTCTTTCATTGCTTGTGATAAGGAATTCCAAAAATATAACCAGAGCTACTAAAGAAAGACTTTCTTTTCACAGGATGTAGTCCACAGTTCAACTTTTCATGTTTATCTGATAAATTTACTCAGCATGTAACTGTACCAGAGATTCATTGGTAAATCACAATTTTGCTTCTTTAGAGCTATCAATCTAATGCATTCTCAAAAATAGTTATTGATGTGCAAATGTTACCTTAGGGTTAAATAATGAGTTGAACCTGTGTGGTTTTCAGTCTCCACTAGTCTTCTCACACAGTTAGGCAAGTTCTGAAGATACTGATGATTCCTTGGCTTTTTGCTTCAAATTTAAAATATGTTTTTTATTCTTTATAATATAGTGTAAACATAGTGGGTAGTGGGTAGTGGCTCCATATGACGACCCTGCCTTACATGAGTCCTGGGCTCAGCTGGCTCCAGCTGACAGTACCTGGTATGGGCCCCTATCCAGGGTTACCGGTCCCACTTCCTTGTGGGTATCTTCGGGAGAAGAGAAGGCTAAGGAGTAAACCCTACACAAATCCGGAGTGGAGCCCCTAAGGCGGTTGGATGACCTATCACGTCACCTCCCAGCAGCTCCTGCAGCCAAGCTGATGCCAACTGTACTGCTTCGCATTCCTTTGGACCACATCCTCGAGGCTGAGAGGGGAATCTTGATGTCTGGGCAGCCCAGGATCTCCATATTCATCGTCCAGGTCTGCGCCCCAAAAGGGCGCATCCATTGTCTACTTAGACAGACAGAGCCATTATTCTTATAAACATATACTCTCAGCAATTTTATTTCTATTTTGTAAGCGGGCATGATTTTTTGACAAAATTATTGAAAATATTCTAAATAATGTTTGAATTTTTGTGCAGGTTTTTCTACAGGTTTTAAACAAAAAGAGATTCTAGTTATTTTCCACAAACAAGAGAAAATCGGTAGATGCAGGTTATTTAGCATTTAACATTTACTTATTTAAAGTTGTTAAAGGTGCTGGCCTAGAATTGCAGTGCATCTTTGAGGGCACATTCTGTGGTCTTTGTGTTCATACTTTTGTCATGCCCCAACTGCTGCAGACTTCAGTAACCTGAGGTTGAAGGCCACAGGTTGGGAAAGGAGAGAGGGTTGGCAGTGGGAGCATTCGTCAAAGCCCAGGGCCTGAGGTTTAGGCCAGTGATCAGCATGGATCTGAGCAGGAATTGGAGGAGGGTATTGCGGGTACACGAGGGGAGATGGAGATCAGAGAAGAATGAGGGTTATAAAGATTTGGGTATCCATAGGGAGCTTTAGGGGATTGGAAAACTGGAGTCCTGAGGTATCAGTGCCATTGCAAAGCCAGGTGAGCATGGGTTTGGGACCTGGGAATATAGGCCTTTCATTGTTTGGGGAATAGGATCACTTTGCACTTATCTTGTGCCTAAATCATGTCAGATGTGCAAATGTTATTTATGGAAAGTATGAGATCAAATTTCCAAAGCAAAGTGAAACAACATCAGGAAATGATTGATATCATGTTTCTGCACACCTGAAATGCATTTCCAATAACACGGTACTGAAATAAACAACCATTTCACTATGAAGTTTTTTGAGTCATTATGCTTTTGTGTTGATATATTTAAGGTCTGCAATGAATTGTTTGGGACATTTCTTATCTGCTTCGAAATTATTTCACTATGTCTGTGTAGGAGAAAATTCTGTCTGCCTAAGCTGAGTTAGCTGACTGTAACAGGGACATCAGCTCTCCCAGAATTTAGAATGTGTATGCCGTATCCAAGTTCCCTTGAAACAGAATCAAGCACGAGTGTGAAGAACAACATACTGTAGTTTACTCTTCTCCATATTCACATGAAAGTAAAGACTTGGGCAACATGCAGACTATTATAATGATACATAAAGACAAAAATAGCAGGGTGGCCAGGTCGGTAAAGAATGGGAATGAAGGTTGGCTGCTGGTGACGAGTGGTGTTCCACAGTGGTGGGTGTTGGGTCTATTACATCTTATCTTACAGGTTAATGATCTGGGTGATGGAATTGATGGTTTTATGGCCGTGTTTGCAGGTGATACAAAGATAGACGGTGGAGCAGGTAGTGACCAGGAAGCAGGGAGTCTGCAGAAGGATTTGGACAGATTAGGAAAATGGGCAAAGAAGTGGCCTGGAATACAGTGTTGGGAAGTGTATGTTCATGCACTTTGGTAGAAGGAATAACGACATAGAATATTTTCAAGACAGAGAGTGTATTTAGAAATCAGAGGCACAAAGGGACTTGTGAGTCCTAATGCACGACTACCTAAAGGTTAACTTGCACATTGCATTAGCAGAAAGGAAGTCAAATGCAATGTTAGCATTCTTTTAAAGAATATAAAAGCGAGGATGTAAAGCTGAGTCTTTATATTGCCTTGGTCAGACCACATTTGGAGCAGTGCGAGCAGTTTTGGGCCCCATATCTAAGAAAGGTTATGCTGGCATTGGAGAAGGTCCAGAGGAGATTTACAAGAATGATTCCAGAAGTGAATGGGTTAATAGAAACATAGAAACATAGAAAATAGGTGCAGGAGTAGGCCATTCGGCCCTTCGAGCCTGCACCGCCATTTATTATGATCATGGCTGATCATCCAACTCAGAACCCAGCCTTCCCTCCATACCCCCTGACCCCTGTAGCCACAAGGGCCATATCTAACTTCCTTTTAAACATAGCTAATGAACTGGCCTCAACAGTTTGCTGTGGCAGAGAATTCCACAGATTCACCACTCTCTGTGTGAAGAAGTTTTTCCTAACCTCGGTCCTAAAAGGCTTCCCCTCTATCCTCAAACTGTGACCCCTCGTTCTAGACCTCCCCAACATCGGGAACAATCTTCCCGCATCTAGCCTGTCCAATCCCTTTAGGATCTTATACGTTTCAATCAGATCCCCCCTCAATCTTCTAAATTCCAACGAGTACAAGCCCAGTTCATCCAGTCTTTCTTCATATGAAAGACCTGCCATCCCAGGAATCAATCTGGTGAACCTTCTTTGTACTCCCTCTATGGCAAGGATGTCTTTCCTCAGATTAGGGGACCAAAACTGCACACAATACTCCAGGTGTGGTCTCACCAAGGCCTTGTACAACTGCAGTAGTACCTCCCTGCTCCTGTACTCGAATCCTCTCGCTATAAATGCCAGCATGAATGAGGAGTATTTGATGGCATTGGCTCTGTATTCACTCAGGTTTAGAAGAATGAGGAGTGGATTTCATTGAAAGTTACCAAATATTGAAAGGCCTAGATATGAAATGGCAGAGTACACTCAATGGATTGCATGGCCTTCTTATGATTCTGATCTAAGTCACCGGAGTAGCTAGTGATATAGAAGTACAACACGTAGGCTTTATACTGGAGACACTCATGGAAGAGGCTCCCCAACCGCAGTATTACATCTCATTTTTATATGTTAAAGAACAAAGGTAACAATGGGACAATTTCTACATTTACATTGCATTCATAATGCTTCCTTCAAGTTGTACATTATTTTCAATCATCTAGATCTTCACAGCAGTACATCCAAAATGAGTCTTAATCTCCACTGTCTCTGAGCTGCATTCATGCATACTGTATGCAGATATCTCAGGTGAATGGAGTGTTTCCTGGATTGCAATCAACCCCAGACGGCAGCTCCAGGAAGTCCATTGTTCTAAGCAGCATTTGAATTCAATCTACAACCCACAAAGACCATTGTTGCTCTAAACTGCATTTTAAATTCAATCTACAATCCATATTCAGATCTGAAGACTGGTTGCTGTTGAACTTAATATTCGCTACATTGCATAACTCCAGAATATGCCCAAACAAACCCAATTCTGCTCCTATGTCTTATGGTCTTATGACACGTCATTGAATGCCTGTGTGAGATTATGAGAATAAAATGAAAAGAAATGGAATGTGCTGCAGAATTGTAATTTAGATACATAAACAATGAGGTATAAAGAGTTGTTTTGGACGTCATGTTTCATAAATTGTCTGTCAAATCCTCCCAAACATTGTGTTTTATTGTGCACACAGTTAAATATTTTATATACCAAAACATCAAAGAACACGTTAAAGATTTTTATAGTCTCAGTGCTGTATAATGCTAGTCTAAAACAATCAGCCAAAAAACTTTTTTTTTCAAATTTTGAGGAACTCACGTGTTTTGTTAACTTCACACGAAACTTCCTGCTTGAAAGATAGGTGATGTCCAGGCTTGGGAAACTCTGGTGCAGTCATTTCTGTGAAAATGGTACAGTCTAGGGTAAGAACACCCACAAAGCATCAACATGACAATAATGGAATTTTCTATGGGGAACTGGACCTGTATACAAAATAACTACTTTCCATGCTTTTATTATTAATTCACAATAGAAATGGAAGAGGAATTTTTGCAGGACAATTTTTTTTACACACAAAGCACAGGCCACCAGGGGAGGGGGAAAAACAGATATGATTACAAATTTTAAGCAACATTTAAACAGATTTAAAAAAAGTTTTTGGGAATTGAGAGATGCAGACCATGTGCAGGCACATGCGTAGTTAAGATTGGCACCATAGCCTGTACCGACATGATGGGCGGCAGAGAATTTTCCTGTCCTGTACTATTTTGTTCTATGACAAAGAAATTAGTTTTATGGAGGACCTTAAAATATGGAAGACAGACAGAGCAGGGATATTTGAGGAAAGAATTCCAAAGCATGGCAGCTGATGGCACAGACTGCTACGTCAACAGCCCAGAAAGAAAGGTGTACAGATACCAAGGACAATGAAGACATTGAGCGTAAAAACACAATGTTGATCAATTCATTCAGAGTACCTGCTTTGTTGGCTCCTTATATGAGCTGCTAATAGTGTGATGCTCTCCCATGGAATTCAAATATTCAGTAGAAATACAGTCAATAGCCACTTTATTAGGTACACCTGTACACGTACTCATTGATATAAATATCTAATCAGCCAAGCAAGTGGCAGCAAGTCAATGCATAAAGCCATGCCAATATGGTCACGAGGTTTAGTTATTGTCCAGACCAAACAACAGAATTGGGAGAAGTGTGATTTAAGTGACTTTGACCATGGAATGATTGTTGGTGACAGAACAGTTGGTTTGAGTATTTCAAAAACTGCTGATCTCCATAAGATCATAGGACCTTAAGACCATCTCCTGGGATTTTTACACACACAATAGTTTACAGTGAATGGTGTGCAAAACAAAAATACACCCAGTGAGCAGCAGTTATTGCTAATGACAGCATTCAGAGGAGAATGGCCTGACTGTTTCAAGACGATAAGAAGATGACAGTAACTCAACTAACCACATCAGTGGTGACAGATGTTCGGGGATGTTCGTCCATCATCGTCGTCGATGAAGACCTCGACACCATTGATGGTGTCGAGACTAGCGCGTGATTTGGATTTAAGTGAGGGAGAGTTGCGCAGCATCAGCCTCACTCTCTCTTCCCAATTCCCATCTGGATCCAGTGGCAAGACAAGAGTCAAGACGGCTGGAGATGGGACTAGGCACAGTGGATGACCAGGACGTCTTCTGTGTCTTGTCCTGCTCTACACGTTCCACGGCGCTTGCAGAGAGCGCCTTCTTGACCGTTGGACCTTACATTCGTCTCGTCCGCTCAATCCGCCGGAGTCTGTTTTCACATACAACAGGAATTCTGCAGATGCTGGAAATTCAAGCAATACACATCAAAGTTGCAGGTGAATGCAGCAGGCCAGGCAGCATCTCGAGGAAGAGGTACAGTCGACGTTTCAGACCGAGACCCTTCGTCAGGACTAACTGAAGGAAGAGTTAGTAAAAGATTTGAAAGTGAGGGGGGGAGGGGGAGATCCAAAACAATAGGAGAAGACAGGAGGGGGAGGGATGGAGCCAAGAGCTGGACAGGTGATTGGCAAAGGGGATATGAGAGGATCATGGGACAGGAGGCCTAGGGAGAAAGAAAAGGTGGGAGGGGAACCCAGAGGATGGGCAAGGGGTATAGTCAGAGGGACAGAGGGAGAAAAAGGAGAGTGAGAGAAAGAATGTGTGTATAAAAATAAATATCGGATGGGGTACGAGGGGGAGGTGGGGCACTAGCGGAAGTTAGAGAAGTCAATGTTCATGCCATCAGGTTGGAGACTACCCAGACGGAATATAAGGTGTTGTTCCTCCAACCTGAGTGTGGCTTCGTCACCAAATGCCATCCCCTTCTCGCAATTCCTCCGTCTCTGCCGCATCTGCTCTCAGGATGACGCTTTTCATTCCAGGATGAGGGAGATGTCCTCCTTTTTTAAAGAAAGGGGCTTCCCTTCCTCCACCATCAACTCTGCTCTCAAACTCATCTCCCTCATTTCACGCACATCTGCTCTCACTCCATCCTCCCATCACCCCACTAGAAATAGGGTTCTCCTGGTCCTCACCTACCACCCCACCAGCCTCCAGGTCCAACATATTATTCTCCGTAACTTCCGCCACCTCCAACGGGATCCCACCACTAAGCACATCTTTCCTTTCCCCACTCTCTCTGCTTTCCACAGGGCTCACTCCCTACGCGACTCCCTTGTCCATTCGTCCCCCCCATCCCTCCCCACTGATCTCCCTCCTGGCACTTATCCTTGTAAGCGGAACAAGTTCTACACATTCCCTTACACTTCCTCCCTCACCACCATTCAGGGCCCCAGACAGTCCTTCCAGGTGAGGCGACACTTCACCTGTGAGTCGGCTAGGGTGGTATACTGCGTCCGGTGCTCCCGATGTGGCCTTCTAAATATTGGCGAGACCCGACACAGACCGGGAGACCGCTTTGCTGAATACTTACGCTCTGTCCGCCAGAGAAAGCAGGATCTCCCAGTGGCCACACAATTTAATTCCACATCCCATTCCCATTCTGACATGTCTATCCATGGCCTCCTCTACTGGAAAGAGGAAGCCACACTCAGGTTGGAGGAACAACACCTTATATTCCGTCTGGGTAGCCTCCAAATTGATGGCATGAACATTGACTTTTCTAACTTCCGCTAATGCCCCACCTCCCCCTCATACCCCATCCGTTATTTATTTTTATACACACATTCTTTCTCTCACTCTCCTTTTTCTCCCTCTGTCCCTTTGACTATACCCCTTGCCCATCCTCTGGGTTCCCCCCCACCTTGTCTTTCTCCCTGGGCCTCCTGTCCCATGATCCTCTCATATCCACTTTGCCAATCACCTGTCCAGCTCTTGGCTCCATCCCTCCCCCTCCTGTCTTCTCCTATCATTTTGGATCTCCCCCTCCCCCTCCCACTTTCAAATCTCTTACTAACTCTTCCTTCAGTTAGTCCTGACCAAAGGTCTCGGCCTGAAACGTCGACTGTACCTCTTCCTAGAGATGCTGCCAGGCCTGCTGCGTTCACCAGCAACTTTGATGTGTATTGTCTGTCTTCATATGCTGCGATAGACTTCTCCCTATCTCACTGAGGGTTTGAGACCCGTCTGCTACTCTCACCTGGTTTAGCCGGCTTGTCGAAGACGTTGGCCGTGGTATGGCCGATGTCGCATGTAAACAGTGAACAGAAGAGCATCTCTCAATGCACAACATGTTAAACCTTGAAACAGGTGGGCTACAGCATCAGAAGACCACAAACATACATTCAGTAGCCACGTTATTAGGTAGAGGAGGTATTAATAAAGTGGCTATTGAATATATCCAGGCAGGCATGAGCAAAATGCTCGTCTCACAATGAGGGACAATATTGAGAAAATTTGCAGTATTGCTGGCATTGCAGTATTAAGTCAAGTGAGAGAGAGCCTTTAAAATTTACTGGGCTGTCTGGTGCATTGATTGCGTGAGGGAGAATAAATTTTTCCTAATGTCTTTATTTTGTAATCCAGGCACCAAGCAGCTTTATATTTATGTGTTTTGGGCCTTCATGTGATCCAGGACTTTATCTACAAAGAACTGTTCAAAGTACACAAACTCATTTCGTATTGGGCCTTATTTCATTCTCATTTCGTACTGGCAGACTGATGTCACTTTTGTTGTGTTGCATTTGATACCATTTAAAAATCGCAATCGCCTTCAGCCTAGACACAAGAGATTCTGCAAATGCTGGAAATCTTAAGCAATACGAAGAAAATGCTGGAGGAACCCAAGAACTCAGGCAGCATCTATGGAGGGAAATATACAGCCAAAATTTTGGGCTGAAACTCTTCATCAGGACTGGAAACGAAGTCAAAAAAAGGTTGGTGGGGGGGGGGTGGGAAGAGGAGCATAAACTGGCAGATGATAGGAGGGATAAGGTGAGGGGGAAGGTGGGTGAGTGAGAGGGGGAGAGGTTGATGAGGTTGATGTAGGAAGCTAGGAGGTGATAGATGGAAGAGGTATTGTGCTGAAGAAGGAATTAATAGGAGAGAGCAGTGGACCATGGAATAAAAGGAAGGAGGTGCAGAGCAAGAGGGAGGTGATGGGCAGGGGAATAGAAGAGAAGGTACACGAAGGTAACCAGAATGAGGAATGGAAAAATCAATGAGAAGAGAGGGCGAAAAAAGGGGATTACTGGAAAAGTTAGAAAAACAGATGTTCATGCCATCAGGTTGGAGGCTACACAGATGGATATGAGATTTTGCCCCTCCAACCTTAGTTTGGCCTCATTGTGAAGGCAGAGGAGACATTTTGATATGGGAATGGAAAATCACATTGATATATGTTTGTGGATGTCCACTGGAAGATCCAATCTTTAGTGACGCGCAGAATGAGGGTGCTCAGCAAGGCAGTCCCTCAGACTAACCAACTTATTCTGGCTTCTACCCCCTTCCTTTCCAGAACTGATGAAGAGTCTCAGTCCAAACCATCTACTACTCCCCCCCACCACCCCGAGAGGCTGCCTAGCTTGCTGAGTTCCTGTAGCATTTTGTCCATATTGCTCAAGATTTCCAGCAACTGCAGAATTTCTTATGTCTGTAATGAAAGTGCAGTGGCCTGGATTATTATACTTTGTACTTATTTCTTAAAGTGGTTACCAGACTATGCATTGAATGCTGTTTACAAGGTTTTGATGTTGGATTGAGGGTAAATACTAGCATTTTTGAACTGTGGATGAATTAACAGTTAGTGGGTAGCCAGTAAGAATATCTGGAATTTTTTTGGGATGTCAGTCTGTATCGAGTGGAAAAGTGTGAAGATCAGCTTCAGCTATAATAATCTGTAGCAATATCATAGATGAAAGGATAAGCATAATATTTTCAAAACTGTTTGATGAGTATTTTTCAGCATTTTCTGTTGTTACTCCATATCATGTACACTCAGTGGCTACTTTATTAGGTATACCTGCACACCTGCACATTAATGCAAGTATCTAATCAGCCAATCATTTGACAGCAACTCAATGCATAAACGCATGCACACACGGTCAAGAGGTTTCGTTGTTGTTCAGGCCAAACATCAGAATGGAGATGAAATGCAATCTAAGTGACTTTGATTATCGAATGTTTGTACATGCTACACAGGGTTGGCTTGAGTATCTCAGAAACTGCTGATCTCCTGAGATTTTTATGCACAATAATCTCTAGAGTTTACAGAGAATGGTGTGAAGAAGAAACATCCAGCGAGCGTCTGTTCTGTGGGTGAAACACTCTGTTAATGAGAGAGAATGGCCAGACTGGTTCAAGCTGACGGAAAAGCGTCAGTAACTGCATCTCAGTGTGGTATGGCAATTGTCCCTTATCAGACCACAAAGCACTCCAGCATGTGGTAAGAATTGCCTAGCGGATTATCGGCACCCAATTTCCCACCATTGAGAACATCTACCATAAATGCTACCTGGGCAGGGTGAAAAGCATTATCAAGGATGCATCTCACCCTAACCATGGACTTTTTACTCTCCTCCCATCCAGTAGGCGCTACAGGAGCCTCCGCTCCCGCACCAGCAGGCACAGGAAGAGCTTCTTCCCCGAGGCTGTGACCCTGCTGAACCTCACATCACAGCGCTAAGCAGTATTGCACCCATATTGTACTGTCTCAGTACTTTTATATTTATGTGCTGTAGCATTTACTTTTTATTCGCAGTTATTTTGTAAATAACACTATTCTTTGCATTTCTGGTCAGGTGCTAGCTGCATTTCATTGGCTTTGTATCTGTACTCGGCACAATGACAATAAAGTTGAATTTAATCTAATCTAATCTAACTCAAATAACCATGTATTACAACAGCGTTGTGTAGAAGACACATCGAACCTTGAAGTGGATGGCCTACATCAATAGAAGACCACAAATATACAGAAATACACTCAGCGGCCTCTTTATTAGATACTTCCTGTACCCAATATAGTTGCCACTAAGCACATATCCAAGTTTGCAGGTGATTGAAAACTGGCAGATGAAGTGAGCAAGATAATAACTCAAAATGATTCATTCATCTGGAAAAAAGATGCCATTGCCCTCCCAGTACTAATCAACAAGGTTCAAAACTTGGGCCTCTATACGTCACTCTGAAACTGAATTCTTGACTTCCTCACTGGGAGACTACAGTCAGTACGGATTGGAAATAACATCTTCTCCTCACTGACAATCAATACAGGTGCACCTCGTGGATGTGTGCTTTGTTCACTGCCCTGTTCTCTACTCTACACCCATGACTGTGTAGCCGGGCACAGCTCAAACATCGTCTATAAATTTGCTAATGGCACAACTGCTGTTGGCAGAATCTCAGATGGTGATGAAGGGGCATTACAGGAGTGCGCTAGATTGGCTGGTTGAGTGGTGTCGCAACAACAGACTTGCACTCAACATCAGTAAGGCCAAGGAACTGATTGTGGACTTCAAGGAGTTGAAGTCGAGGGAAAACACACCAGTCATCATCGAGGGATCAGCAGTGGAAAGGTGACAGTTTCAAGATCCTGGGTGTCAATATCTCTGAAGATCTGTCCTCAGTACAACATATTGATGCAATTATGAAGAAGACGTGCCAGGAGTTCACTCGGAGTTTGAGGAGAAATGGTATGTCATCAAAGACTCTATGAGGAAAGACTTGGCGGGAAGAAACTATGTTATCCAGAACTTAGAAAAGGAATGGGAGATTTTTAAGATATATATACAGTTTTTGGGACAGTTTGACAGTATAGGTGCCATGTGGCTGATTCCTCTGAGTTGAAAATTTTCAGCTAGGGGTTAAAATCAGAATCAGAATCAGGTTTAGTATCACCGGCATATGTTGTGAAATGTGTTGCTCTGTGGCAGCTAACTATAAATTAAATAAGTTGTGCCAAAAGAGAGGGAAAAAATACTGAGGAAGTGTTCATGGGCTCATTGTCCATTCAGAAATCTAATGGCGGAGGGGAAGATGCTGTTCCTGAACCGCTGAGTGTGTGTCTTCAGGCTCCTGTACCTCCTCCTTAATGGTAGCATTGAGAAGAGGGCATGTCTTGCCATGTTACAACTGATATGCCAGATCTACTTCCTTTAAGGTCAAGTCAAAAACTAACCCGTCACTACCTCTAGGAAGAACCCTTTAAACATATTTTAAAGATGATACAAAGTCCACTTCAATTGAAGCCTTTTTTCCAGTAGTTAATTCTGACCGCTTTACTTTGATTTGTTCTTCTGCTACATTTCTACTTCCTTAATTCGAGTCCTAAGTCATCTTTCTTTGCCCATTAACACCAACTGAATTGACAAGTTCACATTGTTTCCACCTGTCTTAATAGCATGTAATATACATATGTGTACTCAATTGATTAATTGTCTTAGTTGCTTGAAGCAAGCAACTGATTGATGGGAATTTGATTGCTATTAGATGCTGCAGTGTCTTTGCTGGTAATATTACCAAAGCTGCATTTCAGCAAAACCTTCAGTGACATAAGATTGTCAGCCTGGGGCCGTTTTATGTAAACAAATAGTTAAGATCATTTTTATGAGATAAGTTGTACCCTCAACTATTCTCAACAAGTAGAAAGGAAAACATGAGTATTGAATAATTGCAGGTCAGGCAGCATCCAGAGATGCTGCCTGACCTGCTGCGTTCACCAGCAACTTTGATGTGTGTTGCTTGAATTTCCAGCATCTGCAGAATTCCTCGTGTTTGGGTATTGAATAATTGCCTGCTTTCATCTTAATTTGCCAAAAATCAACAAAGCATTGGTCATAAAGGATGATTAGCAGATAATTGGACAGGGCAGGCGTTTTTGTTCCTTCCTGTGCAAGGAGACTGAAGAATCAATACAAGTGAAATGCCTTTGATGAAGTGTGTTTCTAAACACTGTCCTTTAAAAAAAGTGACAAAAGATTGAAACTATTTCTATTTGGATGTGTTTATGCAAATAGATTTGGGAGCTGTAGATTTATAACAGACAGTAGCATCTAAAAGCATTGTCAATTTCAATTTTTTTAAAAAACAAATAGCAATTTGCACAATACACATAAAGTCAGTCCTTAAAAAATATAGAGCATGGATTTTTACATATTTCATTTCCATATACACTCAGTGAACACTTTATTAGGTACACCTATTTATTAATGGAAATATCTAATCATCCAGTCATGTGGCTGCTTCTCAATATATAGAAGCACCCGGGCATGGTGAAGAGGTTCCGTCTGCAGGGTCTAGGCTTGTGTGTACATTTCTTATGGGTCCCTACACAAGTTGGGAAAATAAGGTGGTAGACATTCTAGCCTAACAACACACACAAAATGCTGGAGGAACTCAGCAGGCCAGGTAGCATCTATGGGAAAGAGTAAACAGTCTTTTTTTGGGGCGGAGACCCGTTATCAGGACAAGAAAAAAAAGGTGACTTCTCATCTTTCTTTTCCAGTCCTAATGAAGGATCTTGGCCTGAAATGTTGACTGTTTACTCTTTTCCACAGATACATCCTGGCCTGTTGAGATCCTCCAGCATTTTGTGTGTGTTGCTTTGATCTCCAGCATCTGGTTTTTTCTTGTTTGTGATTATAGCCAAGCAATCACCTAAAATTAAGGATGTAAATGTAGAGGTGCCTTTGCCTTTGGTGGAAAGAATGAAAGGATTGACTGTTTTCTAAATGGAGAGAAAATACAAGCAACTGAAGTGCAAGGGGACTTGGGAGTCCTTGTGCAGGATTCCCTAAAGGTTAATTTGCTGGTTGAGTCTGTGGTGAGGAAGGCAAATGTGATGTTAGCATCTATTTCAAGGGGACTAGAATATAAAAAGCAAGGATGTAATGTTGAGACTTTATAAAGCACTGGTGAGGACTACATAGAGTATTGTGAGCAGTTTTGGTCTCCTTATCTTAGAAAGAATGTGCTGGCACTGGAGAGGGTTCAAAGGAGATTCACAAAAATGATTTCAGATTTGAATGGCTTCTCTTATGAAGATTGTTTGATGGCTCTGGGCCTCTATTCACTAGAATTCAGAAGAATGAGGGGTGACCTCATTGGAACCTATCAAATGGTGAAAGGCATTGATAGAGTGGATGTGGAGGGGATGTTCCTGTGATGGGAGAGTCTAAGACCAGAGGACACAACCTCAGAATAGAGGGGTATCAGTTTAGAATGGAGATGAGGACTTTTTCAGCCAGAGGGTGGTGAAGCTGTGAATTCTTCTCTACAGGTGGTAGTGGAGGCCAAGTCTTTATGTATATTTAAAGCAATGGTTGATGGATTCTTGATTAGTCAGGGCATGAAGGGATATGGGATGAAGGCAGGACACTGGGGATGAAAGTAATTTTGGATCAGCATGATGAAATGGCAGAGCAGACTCGCTAGGCCAAATAGCCTAATTCTGCTCCTATGTCTTATAGTCTTATAAAGCGGATACGAAAGCCATAATTAAAAAGTCAATTCAATCACTCTGGCACAAAGTTGGGATAAAGAAAGGAAAGGACGGCATTTATATAAAATTCAGAAGATTGTGAGAAATGCAAATGAGAGGTGGGTATAAAAGAAGGGAAAACATTATACTTACCAATTCATGTATTGGACATAATAGATTGAATAATTCCCTGTTCAGAATTAATATGCATGAATTGGCATTTGCAGGAGGGCACGTGTCAAGAAATATGCGACATATGTTGTTTGAGTGCTATGCAGTAGGGAAATTCGAGGCAGCTTCTGGAGTAGGTTACATGGTCGACACAAATTGTGATCCAAAGGGCCTGTAACGTGCTGTAGATTTTCTACGTTCTATGAATGAAGTTCCCATGAGATGCAAAGGAAACATGAATTGCTAAATTGAGATCTTTGGGACAGATACAGTTTAACATAGAAAGATCGTTAGGACATCATTGCCATTGTAATGTATATAAGCACGTATTTGACGTTCTGAAAAGCATTAGACTTTCTGATATTATTTGAGTTTTTTGTGGGGGAAACTTAGTGGGTATACCTCCTGTCTCTTTGCTCCACACTGCAACTCAGTTGGTGGCAATAATGCACCTAATGTTGGTCTGCCAACTGTGATGGAGGAGGAGGAGGAGGAGGAGGAGGAGGAGGAGGAAGAAGAAGAAGAAGGAAGAGAAGAGAAGAAGAAGAAAAGAAAGGATGGTTTGTGTAGCTCAGAAACTGCAGATCTCCTGGGATTTTCATGCACAACCGTCTCTAGAGTTTACTTTCAAGTTGAATGCTTGATTTTATACTTTACTTAATTTTGATTGACTTTTGGTATTCAACAAGGCAGATCTATCTGAAAGCCATTGCCAAGATACTAGCTATCCTATTGTATCTGATGCAATCTGCATGAACTGAATGCCAATAGACTGCTTGTGTATTGTAATTAGGCCTAATCTTATCTTTATCCCATAGGCATCTTTTCACATGTTTAAAGTGATGAGATAATGATCTTGTGCTATTTATTTTCCAACTACAATCCATGGTAGAGAAGTTACCTGTAGCACTTGTACTATTGCTCAGTGAGGATCAGTGCACAGTGATTTAGATATAAACCTTTTGACTTTAGCAGATTTTGATCAGTATTGTATTCATGATTTACTCACTGACATATTGGAGCAGCTAAAAAAAGATACTTCTATAAAGCACGTCCATAATCTTCCTTTAAAATCCATAAGAACAGTTCAATGAGAATTCTCAGCTAATGCAAAGAATCTTCACAACAAATTTCTCTATTTGAGGGAAATATATGCTGACTTTCCAGCAATGTCCACATTTCTGAAACAAATAGCAGAAATTTGTTATCAGCCTAATGTACGTGGCTACTTAATAAATGATGGGAAAATCTATTATCACAGCCAGGCATTCAGTGGACCTGATTTAACTGTTTCAGAAAGTGTGGGTCTCCTGTAGAGCTAAACTGATTTTGATGGCACATCTGTTAAAGCAATTTTATGATTAGCTCTCTGCTCTATTACCATTGATTAAGCATTTCCTAAAGACCTGTAAAATCTCAGGTAACTTTTCAGGCAGAATTTGTGCATAAGGTTCATGTGGCATTTGTAGAAACTGGTTGCTGATACCAACTGTTTCTTCTTGACAGAATTTAATTTGAAAGTTGCACCAGCACATACATGAAAGATAGTAAGTAGGTTAACAACCTGTATGTGAGATAAAATGGACTGGATTTGACTGAAAATATTGTTGATCCCTGCAGTGAAACCACACACATAAGTGCATCACTGGCTCATGTACTGCTCCACCTCTTCTCCCTCAGCAGATGAGAATGCTCCTCCCTTATTCATTTTCATGCCTTCTCCCCGATGCCATCAAACTCCTTGCTGAAATAATAATAATCCTGGATGACTATCAAGTGGGTCAATGCAAGTACTTTCTCAAACACGAGGAAATCTGCAGATGTTGGAAATTCAAGTAACAAACACAAGATGCTGGTGAACACAGCAGGCCAGGCAGCATCTATAGGAAGAGGTACAGTCGACATTTCAGGCCAAGACCCTTCGTCAGGACTAACTGAAAGAAAGTATTTTCTCATATGGTTTTCTTATAACCGATAATCTAGAATTCTAGCAATTTCACTGGAGTATATTTTGGAGGTGGAGCACAACACATTAACATTACCATTAAATGCATTTCTCATGTTTGAAGCACTGCATTTACAGCACATTGAATGGACTGACTGGGGATAGATTTCTAGGGAAGTACTTATTAATATATATTGTTGGTCAGTGCAGTATCAAATTCAAATCACTGTGCAATTTTCTCAAAAAGATTTCAAGTTCTGATCCTATTCCAGGGAATTTAGAACAAAAATCTCAGCTGACTCACCAGTTTTGTATAGGTGGGGTGCCATCTTTTGGATGAAATGGTAAACTTGGATCCTGTATGTACCTTCAGGTAGACATAAAATATCTTATAATGTTATTTAATAGGAGTGCCAAGGAGTTAACACTGGTACCTTGACAACACTTATCCTTAAGTCAACTTTTTTTTCAAAAATACATCATCATTTGGTCTATATGTGAGAGTTTGTTTAGCGCTGATTAGCTGCAGATTTCTGAAAGGTCCAGAAGTTTCTGGACGCCAAAAGCATATCATTGGTTGTTAGGTTCTCCGTTACATTCCATATGGAATGATTGATCATGTCTGAGAAAAGCAACTGTAACTAATCTGGATGATAGGTCATATCTTTCAGTTATAAATATTCGAGATTGTTAAATTTAGCCTGCTGTTCTCTGAAGGGAAAGCTTCTATCAATTTGAATTAATTTATCACATTCCATGATTTTTCTTGTTCTATCAATGAATCAATTAATCATGATTGTTTTTTGCATTTGCCTTCAATGTCATAATGTTGCTGTAGCAATTCATGCATACTTCACAAACTTCGCCTTTTACTCTTTGGGCGTAGAAATGAAAAACATGCATTTATATAGACCCTTTTGCAAACACAGAGGGTTCCAAAGCATACTACAGCTAATTAAATACTGTTGAGCTGTAATATCGTCCTGTGGCCTGTGTTGGTGATGTAAATTTGGAGATAAAAAATGGCCATTACGTTCAGGGAGTCTGACACTGCATCAGAATTGTACTGTGGAATATTTGATATCCATCTGAAAAAGCAGACTGGCTCTGAAGTCTCAGCTGAGGTTATTGTTCTTAAGTTTCAGTAAAGGGGAATTGAATTCACAATCCTACTGCTCAGGGGGCTACCAACTGCTGACTACAACAGAAGCACGAACTGACTTCCTTCCAAGGGAAGCTCACTCTGCATGGTACTGAAGTTAAATTAATCTGACAGTAAATTCAAGCTTCATTTACTTGAGGCAAACAGAAAGAACTTGCATCAGTACTCCAGTTATAGTGTGAAAGCTGCACAGTTTTAGAATTATCAAGCTAGCTAGCTAAAGCACTGAGTGGTCTTACAGCTGTGTTACTCTGGACCTCCAGTATTTTGCCTGCTTGTTGTTTTACTGTGTACTGGAATGGGTGGGTGAAATTATTGGAGCAATTTTATTAATTATTGTGGCAAAATCTACTGATTATTACATCCCACTTATTTAATTGTGAAATGTAAATTCAATAAAGTGAGAACTAAATTAAACCAGTGGCTCGGAACCAGCAGTGAGAAAACTAATTCTGTAATTAATAAAATAAAATGAAAATTAGTATTCTCCTTTATAGATATAAAAATGTTACATAAAGTGAGGGTTCTGTGAAGAGCCCTGTGCAGTTCGGTACAGTATGTTTGACAAGCTGAAAAAAAGAATTTCTGCAGGACATGGGGGTTCTTGTTTTGGAGCAAATTAACACATCTTTATAATCGCGTCATTTGTGATAGTGGAAATTTAGACAAAAAGGAAGAGTGAGTCAGACAGTTCACTGACACCATCATAGGTAGTGGATGGGTCAGGCATTTCACTGGAAATAAATTAGGTAGATTGAAAGCTTATCGGGGAAAACAGAAGCCAGAGCAACATAAGGGAAGTGAATCAGGGAAGCTAAGAAGTCTTTTGTGGGTAGGATGAGAGACAAACAAACTAGGGTGATTAGCTGCTTCACGGAAAGAGGATGTGGAATTGAAGAAAGAGGAAGTGTGGGAAAGGTGAACCTTTTGTGTTCTTTTCCCAAATCAATTTATTCCTCTTTTCCTGTTAGAATTGATCCTTTGTAACACATCACAGCTCCTTCCGTCCTTTATGCTCAGCAGTAAATATGAAACAGGCTTAATTTCTTCCAGTGAAGTTGAAGCATACGTTTAAAATATTTGTTAGCTAAGCTAAATAAGGCAGAATTATGTCACTTCCTGAAAAGGTGACTAGCTTTGTGTTTCTAATTTTTAACACTGCTCGCATAAAGAGCTGATTGGAAACACTGCACGTGGAAGAAATCGCAAGTATAATTAAAACGAGGAAGAGGGCAGTGCGTAACACTATGACTGGGGGAAATTTTAATCTTCATGTCACAAAGAGCCCACACAAATAGAGCAGTATGCATGAATTTGTGAATTTACGAGTTACATAACGGAATTTTAAAATGGTATTCCATTATGTAAGATGTGACATGGTGAGCAAACTGCTTTATTTTTCTGACAGATGTCTAGGACTTTTGAACAATGTAAAAATTTCTGTCATAGATTGAAGTAGTTAAATACGTAAATAGTGAAACAATATTTGGAAATAAAATAATGAAAATGTTTTAAGATCAGTAAATACTTAAAAAAATTAAAATAAATTAAAATAATCCAAACACTCGTATCTGCACTTTTCCCACGTGTCCAGTAACTCATTCCAAATGAATGAGGTTGCCATCTGTAAGTAAGGCTCTCTAGTGTGTAGCTGAGGGTCGGAAACAATTCTCTTCAATATGACAGTGTTCCACCAGTGTGCAGTAAGGTAATTGGTGTCATAGCAGGAGGTTAGATAAACTGCATTTAACGCCCAGCCTGTTTCAGATCCCTACACTTCATGACTTGTTGTATGTTGGTCTGATGCAGCCATCTGAACGTGCAAGAGTGTAAGAAGCTGCAGAGAATGCTGGTCTTAGCCTAAAACATCACACACACACATCCCTCCTCACCATTGATGGATTTCTACAGGAGGTGCAGCCTCAAGAAGTCAACATCTATCATCCACCATCCGCATCATGCCAACTTCACGCAACTGCTGTTGGGCAGGAGGTACAGAAGCCTGAAGTCAAACACTACAAATTCCAGAAGGGTCTTGGCCCGAAACGTTGATGGTTAATTACTTTCCATAGGTGCTGCCTGACCAGCTGAGTTCCTCCAGCATTTTGTGTGTGTTGCTTTGGATTTCCAGCATCTGCAGATTTTGCGGCGTTTGAGATTCCAGAACAACTGCTTTCTTTTCTTCTTCTTGTGAATGCTTCTTATATGATGCCATGTGCCTGTAAAACTTGTGAGAAGGTTTTTCATTGCACCTGTACATACAGTACCATAAGATATAGAGCACAATTAGGCCATTCGGCCCATCAAGTCTGCTCTACCATTTCATCATGGCTGATCCAATTTTCCTCTCGGCCCCAATCTCCTGCCTCCTCCCCATATCCCTTAATGCTCTGACCAACCTCTGCCTTAAATGTACATAAAGACCTGGCCTTCACATCTGCCTATGGCAAAGAATTCCACAGATTCACCATTCTTTATCATTACTGTTCTAAAAGGGCATCCCTCTATTCTGAGGCTGTGAGGACTTAGGCTCTCCCATCATAGGAAACATCCTCTCCACATCTACACTATCAAGGCCTTTCACCATTCAATAGGTTTCAATGAGGTCATCCCTCATTCTTCTGAGTTCTAGCGAATATAAGCCCAGAGCCATCAGACGTTCTTCATATGACAAGCCATTCAGTCATGGAACCATTTTCGTGAACCTCCTTTGAACCTTCTCCAGTTTCAGCACATCCTTTCTAAGGTAAGGGGCCCAAAACTGCTCACAATTCTGCAAGTGAGTCCTCACCAGTGCTTTATAAAGTCCAAACATTACATCCTTGCTTCTATTGAAATGAATGCTAACATTGCATTTGCCTTCCTCACTACAGACTCATCCTGCACAAGGTCTCGCAAGTCCCTTTGTGCCTCAGTTTTCTGTACTTTCTCTCCATTTAGAAAACAGTCAACCCTGTCATTTCTTCTACAAAACTGCATGACCGTACACTTCCCAACACTGTATTCCATCTGCCCATTCTCCTAATCTGTCCAAGTCATTCTGTAGCCTCTTTACTTCCTCAAAACTACATGCCCCTCTACCTATCTTCATATCATCTGCACACCTTACAACAAAGCCATCAATTCCATTATCCAAATCATTGACATATAATCTAAAAAACATTATTGGTCCCAATCCAACACAGAGCCCTGGGGAACACCACTAGTCACTGGTAGCCAGCCAGAAAAGGTTCCCTTTATTCCCACTCTTTGCCTACAGCCAATCAGCAACTGCTTTGTCCATGCTAGAATCTTTCCCGTAAAGCCGTAGGCTCCTAGCTTGTTAGGCAGCCTCAGGTATGGCACCTTGTCAAAGGCCTTCAGAAAATTCAAGTACACAACATCTACCGATTCTCCCTTGTCTATCCTGCTTGTTACTTCTTAAAAAGAATTCCACCAGATTTGTCAGGCAATATTTTCCCTTGAGGAAACCATGCTGACTATGGCCTATCTCATCACGTGCCTCCAAGTACCCTGAGATCTCATCCTTAATAATTGACTCCAACCACTGAGTTCAGACATAAGCAAAAGCACATGTACTTGTGCTTCTGACAATTAACTTGACTTTGAATTAGACCAAGCTATCAAAGTTATATAGCACAGAAACCTGTCCTTTAACCTAATGAGTTCATGTTGACCAAGCTGCCTACTTGAGTTATACTATTTCCACACATTTGGCCCATATTCCTCGAAACTATTCCTGTCCATGTACCTGCCCAAAGTGAAGGAAGGCCAATACCTGTGGTCCTGTCAGCATGAGGCAAAACCATCAATAAAACAACTAAAACCACAGCTTTTCAAGTCAGCTAGGGTGATCCTGGAGTTTAGAAAACTGTGGAGGGTGGTGGGGGATGTGGATCTTATTAAGACCTACCAAATACTGAAAGGCCTAGATAGAGTGGATATGGAGAAGATTTCTCCAACAGTGGGAGAGTTGAGGACCAGACGGCACAGCTTCAGATTACAAAGATTTAGCTCTGTTTTGTAACTCCAAAACATACAGTAAAAACTAACAGAAAGATAAACAAGGGAGCTGGGAATGTGAATTTTGACTTTAAGCGAGGCACATGCATATGACATGGTGACGTGATGACGTATACCATTCATTTACTTTGTGCATATAACCAGAATAAATTATTTAAATGAACAAGAATGTTTATTCAAACAATATATTTACAATATTACTCCAATAATAAAGAAATATTAAATATGCAACACTCCTTCCTACTTAGCTATAAACCAACTCAATATAAAATACAGCTCAACTATATACACAGTATATTATATAACACAACTACTATATAGACATCCACAACACAGTAAATTTTAAATTGTCCCACTCAAGACTAAAGATTTAATTGCTGTGGAAGGTTTCTTACTCTTGGGGGATAATGTCTTTCATGACAAAGGAGATCACTCTGCTTGGCAGCTGAGACATGGCTGTGAAACAATCTCAGGTTCTGAGGTTTCCTCTGTGGTGTTTGTAGGAATTGTCACTGAGACTACAGGAAGTGGCTCTGATAGCTGTGGACACCTATCTTCTGGGGGTGTTGGCCTCCCAAAGAGTACATGGCTAGTTTCACTGCTTGATGTGGATCATAACGTGTGAGTACAGTGTTGGACGTCACCATTTCCTTTACCTTTTGGAAACCACCTGACACTGCCTTGTCCATTGCCATTCCTTCCTGATCCATAGTAATGACTTCAAGGGGTGGAATACAGTCGCCAGTTTTGGCATAGTAATTAACAAACCCTATAAATGACCGCAACTGTGACACGTCTTTTGGCCTTAAGGCATCCGCCACTGCTTGAATTTTCTCAGCACACTTGTGTAATTCTTGTAGGTCAATGGTATGACCACAGTAAGTGATCCTTGGATGTCATGGGATGATATTTGTTCTGTCATAATCAGAGACCATACTCTTCTAATCTTGTTAACACTGCCTTGAGATTTTGGAGACATTCCTTGCCATCCTTACCAGTAACAATTATGTCATCCAGGTAACTCTGAGTGCCCGGACAGCCTTGCAGCACTTGCTCCATAGCTCGCTGCCAGAGTGCAGGTGCAGATGCTACTCCAAAAATAAGCCTGTTATAGTGATAAAGCCCTTCGTGAGTGTTAATGTTGAGAAACACTATGGACTCTTCTTCCTTGTCTATCTGTATGTAGGCCTCAGCTAAGCCCACTTTGCCGAAGTGTTTTCCTCCAGAAAGGTTTGTAAAGATATCCTCTATCCTGGGCAAAGGGTCTTGATCTACTTTCAGTACTGGTTTAATGGTGACCTTAAAACCACCTGACAGACCCATTCTTCTTGGCTACTGGGGCCCCCGGTGTTGCGCATGGGCTCTACTCAACCTTAGAAAGTATTCTTCAAGCAAACATTTGTTCTAGCTCACTGGTTACTTTATCATGGATGGTATAAGGAACTGAATGGGCTTTGTAATACTTGGGTGTGGCACCTTCATTTAACACTATTTTATCTGTGCTATGTTTGAGTTTTCCAATACCATCCTTGAACACTGCTGTGGCATCATCCGATACCCTTCTTAATTTGATTTCAGTTGATTCTATTGTAGGGATGTGGCATGGAAATGGTGGATGGATTTCCCGTCAAATTGTAGTTGTCTCAGTCACTCACGACCCCACAGTGCTGGGCTTCCTGTTTATACCCCATAGAAATCCATTGTGGCTTTTAGGTTGTTGTAGTTCACTGTTATGAATGCCATTCCCGCAAGAGTTATCTTTTCCCCAGTATACTTTCATAGTTGGATATCCGCAGGCTTCAGTTTAGTATCTTTGAAATGACGTTCAAATTCATTTTTTTGAATGACCGAAGCAGCCAAGCCAGTGGACTGAATAGCCTGACTCTACAACTATGCCTTGCGGTTTTATGGGCTGCAAGGTGAGAGGAGATTACAACAAAAGAGTGCAGGGAGGTCAAGCAGAGACTTGAAGCAAGGATGTGAATTTTGAAAGAGTCAACCAGAAACCAGTAAAACTCAACAGGGGAAAGGGGTATGAGCTTGCTAACAGTTAACATACTCACAACAGAGTTATGGGTAACCTCAAATTTATAGCAAATGGAATAATGAAAGTTAGGACCATTTTGCATGGTGCACATTGAGGTATCAAATGCATTGATATTTCAGCATCAGTTGATCAGTTGGCACTAAGTGATTGTACAGTTGTGGTATGTTAGGGGTTATAACTAAGTTCTCAGCAGTTCATCAGAGGGTAAAATATGTCATTGAGGTAAAGAAAAGTCTGATTCAGCTGCAGAGGATTGTCAGAACAAAAAGGTGGAGTCAGTTGTTAAGGGATGGTGGAACTCAAAGATAGTGGTTTCAACTTTCACAATGATCAGTTGTAGGAAACTTTCTGTCAATCCAGCACAGGATGATGTACAAGCAGACTGAAAATTTAGAGGCAGTTCTGGATTTTGAAGAAGCAATGGAATATGTGGACCTGTGTGTCAGCTAAGTAATTATAGAAACCGACATTCCATTTTAAAGATTTGTTGCTGTGGAGACCTCATTTCAGAGAAAAAGGAGAGGAGGCTGTAAAGATGGATTCTGAAGGAACATCAGAGGTAATGGTGCAGGACATGGAAGATAAGTTATTTCTCGAATTTTCTTGTAACAATGGGAGAGTTAGGAATGGAATCAGATATGGTCAATAACAGTGGCAAAGTGTTGGGAAAGATCATGCTTAACTGAGTAAAGGGGTTAAGAAAGATGAGAAGGAACATGTTATTTTGTGTCATTTGTAACATTGACAATATTTTGATCAGGGATCTGGGGTAGAAATTAGCCAGAATGAAGATCATGGAGCTGTAGGCAACATTGCATTTTAGGGCATTTCTTGAAGGGTAGTAAAATTTTAGTTGAGACAACTATTTGCAAAGACAGAGCACACTTTTTGATGGGATGGGTGATGATAGGAATTTCAGTGTTAGTAGAGTGAACCAGGAAGGAATGATGGTTGGTCAGGTATTCGAAGAGATAGTTTGGAGGAACACTCTATGGGTCTCAAGGTAAGTCAAGCTAAGTGAAAACATGAGTTCAGGCTAAAGAAATTAAAGATTGTTGGGGAGGAGCAACTATAGCTAGATAAAAAATTTAAGACCTGGTAACTATTAACACGAATTAGAATTCATTTTCATGAACCTTTTCAAAATGTAAACTACAAGCAGTGATCAGTTTTGAAAATAATAGCATTGCTGTTTGAATGAGCATCATAATGGATCGATAAGGTTTGTAAACTGACCTGCCCATAAGGCATTCTCATATGCTTTGGCCAAATGTACAGGCAATGGAGTTATAATAATTGGCCGACATCAAACCAGCCATCAGACATTTTGAGTGAAGTTATATTACATCATTGTGATAGAGATCAAAGAAACTCCCAGACCATGATGGTTATTTTACAATCTTGTACATCAAACGTGGCCAAGGACATGTTTGCTCTCGCAATCAATGTTTCAAATATAATTAATTTAGTTACATTTCCAAATTACGATGAAGAGGTATGGCATGATATTTTATTTGTGCCTCACTGACACTGAATTGGCAGCTAATTTGCATGGTAAATCTTATTTCTAATGTATTAAAAAAAGGAGAAAATATTGTCATAGGACATCAAAGGCAGGCCTTCTGGACCTTGTGTCAGTGTCAGCAATGGACATTGACACTGGCTGTGGACCCTCTGTATTTGAACTCACATTGCATTGATTGGTCCTCTGATAAAGGAACAGCCAAGTAAATACACCTTACCTTTTGTATCAGGAAAATAAACATTGTTAAATTTCACCGTCAACATATTTTCAGTAACATTATGGGACAGAACTGGCCAGAAAACTCATATCAAGTTTTAAGCTTGATTAACGAGGGGTTGTTTCAGGCCTTGTTAAAGGAAGAGGGAGCTGTGGAGAAGGGTTAGGGAAAGGCTTTCCAGAGCGTTGAGCACGACTGCCAAAGACAAGACAATAAGGCAGAGGCTGAAGGATGTAGCTTTTCAGGCTAAAGAAGCTTATAGAATTGTAAATTGTGTTTTACATTCGTGTTTCCAGGATTTCAAAGTTAGCAAGAACAGTGAGGTAGGATGACCCACGAGGCAGATTGCGTTGGTTGTGGGAGTGAAAATTCAGTTTGTGATCAGGTGAGACAAATATTTTGCAGTAGGCAATGGCAGAAGCCTGGAAGCAGCTAAAAGAACTAGAAAGGTGGTATCATTTGTGTTGCGATCTGAAGAAAAGTAAGTCCCATGTTGAAATGGAGAATCTTTTAAATCTTTCAACATCTTAGGCAGTCTGATTGCATAGTGATAATGGATACATCTCTGGAGATAGTGATAAGGAAGAATTAGATGTCACGGGCAGCAATAAGAGCAGTGATTCTGTATCCTCAATTAATGTTAGCGATGGGTTGGAGGTGGATGTAGAAAAGGATAAGAGTGGAAGGTTAATGGCCAATGGTGACTCCTTGTGGTGATTATGAGAATGGAGTGAGGTTGAAATTGGAAAACTATTTTTATTGAGCAATACATTAACTAGAGTAGAACCAAACAGCGGCACCTCCAGAACGACGAACCTGCATTGCATCCAGAGGGGGAGGATGTGGCCAAATTTATCATAGTTATTACACAGGAAGGATGGAGTCCCTTGTTAAGTCAAAAACATCGACAATCAATCAATAAAATTGCATAACTCAGAATAAGTGCAGGTGAACACAGATGTGTAAATATATTTTATGCCATTGTATCAAGAAAGTAAATATTGTTAGATAAGCCATCAACTTGTTTCCAGTAATACCTAATGTTCCTTATCATGAATACACTTGGCCACAATATCAAAACACCCTGGTTATATAAATTTGCCAGTAATCTAGCACATTGTCCCTTCTTCATCTTGTGGCTTATGTCTTGAACCCCTTTGCACACTTTTTGACTGTAATTTTTTCATTAATGTTCACCTGTCCTTGAGAAAGAAACATAGGAAACATACTGCACAATGCAGGCCCTTTGTCCCACAAAACTGTGCCGAACATGTCCCTACCTTAAAACTACCTAGGCTTTACCCATAGCCCTTTTTTTTTCTAAGCTCCATGTAGCCATCCAGGAGTCTCTTAAAAGACCCTATCGTTTCCGCCTCCACCACCGCCACTGGCAGCCCAATCCACATACTCACCACTCACTGCGTAAAAAACTTACCCCTGACATTTCCTCTGTACCTACTTCCAAGCACCTTAAACGTATGCCCTCTCATGCTAGCCATTTCAGCCCTGGGGAAAAGCTCCAAGGAGAAAAGGTCGAGTTCACGCAACCTGTTCTCATAAGGCATGCTCCCCAATCCAGGCAACATCCTTGTAAATCTCCTCTGCACCCTTTCTATGGCTTCCACATCTTTCCTATAGTGATGCGACCAGAATTGAGCACAGTACTCCAAGTGGGCTCTGACCAGGGTCCTATATAGCTACAACATTACCTCTTGGCTCTTAAACTCAATCCCATGATTGATGAAGGCAATGCACTATATGCCTTCTTAACTACAGAGTCAATCTGTGTAGCAGCTTTGAGTGTCCTATGGACTCAGACCCCAAGATCCCTCTGATCCTCCATACTGCCAAGAGACTTTCCATTAATACTATATTCTGCCATCATATTTGAAGTACCAAAATGAACCACTTCACACTTATCTGGGTTGAACTCCAACTGCCACTTCTCAGCCCAGATTTGCATCCTATTAATGTCCTGTTGTAACCTCTGACAGCCCTCCACACTATCCACAACACACCCAACCTTTGTGTCATCAGCAACTTTACTAAAGATTGGGGAAACAAAAGTAAAATCTCCCTTCAGAAAATGGTGATACTTCCAATGCTCTAAAATGAGAAAATTTGCATATGCTGGAAATCCAAGCAAAACACACAAAATGCTTGAGGAACTCAGCAGGCCAGGCAGCACCTATGGAAAAGAGTAAACAGTCAATGTTTCAGGTTGAGGCCCTGATGAAAGGGTCCTGATCAAGGGTCTCAGCCCGAAACGTCGACTATTTACTCTTTTCTATTGATGCTGGCTGACTTGCTGAGTTCCTCCAGCATTGTGTGTGTGTTGTTTCCAATGTTCTGCTGTGTTTCAAATTTCCCCTCCCACTACATTCTACTCCCATCAACAAATTTGCATCAGAAACTTCATATTATTATAAGAAGTCTCGCATTTGAGCTGTCAAAAGTCCAGTTCAGAAATGTGTCAGTAAAATTTATCCCAGATGTTAAGTAAAATATTTAATTTGAAATAAATTTGGATACCACATGCTTTTTGTACCTCATTTTCCACGTGCTTCTTACATTTCTCTTAACGTGGAATTACTGCATTTGTGGGAGATTCAACTAAATACAGTTTTTCAGAGTGTTTTATATTTCAGACAACATGTAAACATACACAGATAAAGTAAGTATATAACAAGACTATGAATCAGTTAGCTATAATAATGAGAAATTAAAGCAAAGCATTCATGTCTTCCAATCGACTGGATTGTTGATTGATTTCGTGGATAGTTTTTCTTTATACTCCTTATTTTTTAAAATTTCCTTCAGCATCCAGGGTTCTCTGCAGATTTTCAGACATCCACCCACAGCAGGAAATTTTAATCATGCTTCACCATTAAGGGCATGAAGATAGAAATGTAGGTTAGGATGAGGGATGGGGAGGCAGGATGAGCAGAGCCTTTGAGAGCAGTTAGCCAAATGTGTGAAATGGCCACCTTGACCAACTCAATAAGGATGTCCTTCCACCTGCACATGGCACCTCCACACTCACTGAGTCATGTGGCTGCAGCTCTGGGTAAAGATGGAGCATGGATGCAAATATTACAGACAGCTTAGAAGTCCATGAATCTATTTGCAAGTTTACTGCATGAGATAACACTCTCAACTATTAGTTGCTAAAGGAAAACAGGAGGCCTCCATGTGGAGAGCCCTACATAGGTACAAGGTGAGCCCATTCAATAAACCCTTCTGTGAATGTTCAGTGACACTGAGGGGATTCCTGAGAGACAATTTAGGTTGTGTCAAGCCAGCTCCTGAGGAAGTTTTCAGGCTCAGACAAAATAAGCATCTCTGGCTAACCAGGGGTCAATTTGGTGAACATGAGTCACACACCCTTAAGCCATCTTGCAAGGCCTAGTTAGAGTGTACATGGAGAGGTTGTTTTCAATAATGGGAGAGTCCAGAACCAGACAGCGCAGCCTCAGAAAAGAATAACATCCCTTTAGAACAGAGATTAGGAGAAATTTCTTCAGCAAATAAATGGTGAATCTGTGAAATCTATTGCCTCAGGTGGCTGTGGAGGCCAGATCACTGGGTATATTTAAAATGGAGCTTGATAGGTTCTTGATTAATAAGGGCATCAAAAATTACTGGGAAAAGGCAGGAGAATGGGGCTGAGAGGGATAATAAATCAGCTATGATCGAATAGCAGAGCAGACTTGATGGGCCAAATGGCCAAATTCTGCTTCTATGTCTCAAGGTCTTATGCTCCAGTCAATTGGGATGACATGTCATCTCTGACACTTTGGCCTCAAACATGGCGGCATGTCAACAGCTTCATATCTCAGGTGCCAATCAGTTCATTCCTCCATCCTCTTATTCATTCCAGCCTCCAGACCCTTACTCTGTCAGTGGCAGGGAACTCCAGTTGTATCATTTATAGTAATTTTATGCCTTGCTCTGTACTGCCACCGTATATGACAGTGATAATAAGCCTGGTTGTGATTCTGACCAGAATACAGAAAAGGCAGGCAATCTCCTTAGGTAAACATAGATAATGCTTGCTAAAGGCAGCTGCCTGTCATTACAGAGACCGGATTTCCCAGCCACATCATCTAAAAGGCTGTTACATATCCAAGCAGTGAAACTAGTTAATATCACTGTATGACTTAACAAAGCAATCTCGATGCGCCAGGACTATTTAAAGTGGACTAACTGACAGATGTTCAAGGAGACCGCCACAAATGGTGAAGACACAGTTCTCGAGGAGTATGCCTCATCAGCCACTGGCTACATCAATGAGTGTGTAGACAACGTTGCTACTTCAAGAACAGTCATCTCATGGCCCAACCAGAAGTCCTGCTGCACACTGAGACCTGAATGCTGCCCTCAAGTCTGGTGACAAGAACAGCTCTCAGACCAGATAGGAGAAACATTACCTGAGGCATCAAGAGAGCAAAGACTGCCTACGCACAAAAAAACTCAGGAACGTCTGTCTGATAACGGACCCAAGGCGTATGTGACTAGACATCAAGGTCATTACTGGCTCTGCAAGGGAAAACAGCATCGACCGTACCAGTGACACCTCACTCCCTGACACTCTAGATAAATTTTATGGATGGTTTGAGGCATGCAACACAACACTGGCTGTGCAAGCTACTCCCATCGCGCAGCCCCCTCCCCCACGGTTATCAGCCACTCTCTGTAACAGCAGCAGACATGCAAAAGACTCTGCAGAGAGAGTCAGGCCCCGTAAGGTGGCTGGGCCAGACAGCATGCCAGGCCAAGTACTCAGAGAGTGTGCACATCAGCTCCCTGATGTCTTCGCTGACATCTTCAGCAAATCACTCATCCAGGCTGCTGTCCCCACATGCTTCAAATCAGCCACTATCATCCCTGTGCCAAAGAACTCTACACATTCAGATCTAAATGACAACCGCCCAGTGGCACTTATGCCAATCATCATGAGGTGCTTTCAGCAGCTGGTAATGGCACTCAGCAAAATCTCCATTGCTGCCCCATTGGACCAATATCCTTACCGATAGAACCACTCTATGACGGATGGCATACCATCTGTCATGTACCTGGCCCTGACACACCTAAATAAAAACAAGGATACTTATGCCAGAATGCTGCTTCTGGATTTCAGTTTGGCATTCAACACTGTCGTCCCGCAGACCTTGGTGAACAAACTCCTACTCATCGGTCTAAATGCACCACTGTGCAACTGGCTTTGGTCCTCAGAGAGTCCAGCCGCACAATAACTGCTCCTTCCCCGTCACTCTCAACATATGGGTGCCAATCGAGGACTGTGTGCTGAGCCCACTGCTGTACACTAGTGGTCGACAACCAGTCGATCACAATCGGCCAGTCGATCTTTGATACTTTCCCAGTAGATCCCGAAAAAGAATGAAAAATAAATACACAAATGCATTATGCCTGATAAACCTTTCGATGCAAGAGCAAATTTTACCCTGAGAGCGTATGTGTGAGCCGTTTTTTAACCAACATTTGGTTGCTTTCCCTGGTTACTGTGTTTCTTTCTTTCCACTGCCCAGCGTCGTGCGTCACAAGTGTGCTGACATCATGTGACTATTGCTGCTGTCTGTCAAATTCCATGGAGCGTGGGAGAGCTTCGTTTATCTTAAACATAAACGAACAAACTGTCCAATGGCAAAAGAAAACAACACGTGTGGGTAAAAATGACTCACTTGTGCATTCATGACTTAACCAAAATTTGATCAACTTTAATCGGTTTTGACTCTATTATGGTGCTATTTATATTATGTCAGTTATGCAAAAATTTGGTCATTTATACTGCTGTTTCTTTCTTTTGAATTTTTTGCCCTTAATAGCGTGAATTCATGTTTAGCATTTTGGATAGTGTGCTAGTAATTAGCATTAATTTTAGTTTTTACTGAAAAGTTAGCGCCTCTCTCTCTCTTTTGATTTAGCTGTTGTATTTTTTTCAGCGTAGCGTGTGCTGCATCAAAGTGACCAATTAGATTAGATAAGAGTACAGACTGTCGCAAACGTCAATATACGGCACTCACTGGTGATATCCTGCAAGGTAGCTAGCTAGCATAGCAGAGGCTCCACGAAAGAAGGCGAAAATGTACAAATTCCATCCGGAATGGGAAGAGGAATTTTTTCTACTTACCTTGGTGAAAGACAAGTGTGTATGTATGCTGTGCCACCAAACACAAGCACTGACTAAATGTGCAATCCGTGACAGGGAAGTTGAGGAGCTGAAATCGGGGTTGAAGGCCCAGCAATCGTTTTTCACAAAACATGCAGCTCAAAATAAGGCTGCTATTGAAGCATCATTTCGTGTAAGTCATCTTTTGGCTAAACACAAGAAGCCTTTCACGGATGGCGATTTATTCAAGGAAACAATTGCCATTACCGCAGAGACTTTTTAATGACTTTAAAAACAAAAATGACATCAAAACTGCAATACATAATATACCACTTGGCCCTGCAACAGTGACGAGGAGGGTAGAGTCACTGTCAGAGGACGTGGATCGACAAGTGTTAAAGGACTTGTCACTCTGTGAATATTTTTCACTACAGTTCGATCAATCCCTGGATGTAATGCAAACAGCTCAGCTTGTTGTATTTGTCAGAATGCCTTTCCAGGATTTTACAACAAAGGAGAACTTCCTCCCTCTTTTGCACTTAAAGGAGAGAATGAGAGGTGAGGATATTTGCAATGAGTTTAAAAAATATGTCCGTGAAAATGACATCCCCGTTCATAAACTGGTGGCAATTACTACTGATGGGGCGCCAGCAATGCGCGGTGTGCGCATTGGTTTTATAGCACTGTGCCGTAATGACCCTGATTTTGCCAGCTTCCAGGATCATCACTGTGTGATTCATCAGCAGGCCTTGGCTGGGAAGGTCATGGACTTTTCTCATGTAATGACACTGGTGGTCAAACTGATAAACTTGATTCGAGCAAAAGCGCTTCAGCACCGCTTATTCAAGGCGTTATTGGATGAACTTGATGCTGCTTACGGAGACATACTTCTTCATGCTGACGATCGGTGGTTGAGTCACAGCAAAGTGCTGCAACGATTTGTTGACTTGCTGCCTGAGGTAAAGACTTTTCTGTCGACAAGAAACGAGGAGCATGAGGAACTGTCAGATGATGTGTGGCTACTGGATTTAGGGTTTCTGACAGACCTAATGGCTAAATTAAACGCACTTAACAACGAGCTCATGGGAAAAGACCAGCACCTGCCCCACATGATAAACATAGAAACATAGAAAATAGGTGCAGGAGTAGGCCATTCGGCCCTTTGAGCCTGCACCGCCATTTATTATGATCATGGCTGATCATCCAACTCAGAACCCCGCCCCAGCCTTCCCTCCATACCCTCTGACCCCCGTAGCCACAAGGGCCATATCTAACTCCCTCTTAAATATAGCCAATGAACTGGCCTCAACTGTTTCCTGTGGCAGAGAATTCCACAGATTCACCACTCTCTGTGTGAAGAAGTTTTTCCTAATCTCGGTCCTAAAAGGCTTCCTCTCTATCCTCAAACTGTGACCCCTCGTTCTGGACTTCCCCAACATCGGGAACAATCTTCCTGCATCTAGCCTGTCCAATCCCTTTAGGATCTTATACGTTTCAATCAGATCCCCCCTCAATCTTCTAAATTCCAACGAGTACAAGCCCAGTTCATCCAGTCTTTCTTCATATGAAAGACCTGCCATCCCAGGAATCAATCTGGTGAACCTTCTTTGTACTCCCTCTATGGCAAGGATGTCTTTCCTCAGATTAGGGGACCAAAACTGCACACAATACTCCAGGTGTGGTCTCACCAAGGCCTTGTACAACTGCAGTAGTACCTCCCTGCTCCTGTACTCGAATCCTCTCGCTATAAGTGCCAGCATACCATTCGTCTTTTTCACCACCTGCTGTACCTGCATGCCCACTTTCAATGACTGGTGTATAATGACACCCAGGTCTCGTTGCACCTCCCCTTTTCCTAATTGGCCACCATTCAGATAATAATCTGTTTTCCTATTTTTGCCACCAAAGTGGATAACTTCACATTTATCCACATTAAATTGCATCTGCCATGAATTTGCCCACTCACCCAACCTATCCAAGTCACCCTGCATCCTCTTAGCATCCTCCTCACAGCTAACACTGCCACCCAGCTTCGTGTCATCCGCAAACTTGGAGATGCTGCATTTAATTCCCTCATCCAAGTCATTAATATATATTGTAAACAACTGGGGTCCCAGCACTGAGCCTTGCGGTACCCCACTAGTCACTGCCTGCCATTCTGAAAAGGTCCCGTTTATTCCCACTCTTTGCTTCCTGTCTGCCAACCAATTCTCCACCCACACCGATACCTTACCCCCAATACCGTGTGTTTTAAGTTTGCACACTAATCTCCTGTGTGGGACCTTGTCAAAAGCCTTTTGAAAATCCAAATATACCACATCCACTGGTTCTCCCCTATCCACTCTACTAGTTACATCCTCAAAAAATTCTATGAGATTCGTCAGACATGATTTTCCTTTCACAAATCCATGCTGACTTTGTCCGATCATTTCACCGCTTTCCAAATGTGCTGTTATCACATCCTTGATAACTGACTCCAGCAGTTTCCCCACCACCGACGTTAGGCTAACCGGTCTATAATTCCCCAGTTTCTCTCTCCCTCCTTTTTTAAGAAGTGAAGTTACATTAGCCATCCTCCAATCCTCAGGAACTAGTCCAGAATCTAACGAGTTTTGAAAAATTATCACTAATGCATCCACTATTCCTTGGGCTACTTCCTTAAGCACTCTAGGATGCAGATCATCTGGCCCTGGGGATTTATCTGCCTTCAATCCCTTCAATTTACCTAACACCACTTCCCTGCTAACATGTATTTCGCTCAGTTCCTCCATCTCACTGGACCCTCTGTCCCCTACTATTTCTGGAAGATTATTTATGTCCTCCTTAGTGAAGACAGAACCAAAGTAATTATTCAATTGGTCTGCCATGTCCTTGCTCCCCATAATCAATTCACCTGTTTCTGTCTGCAGGGGACCTACATTTGTCTTTACCAGTCTTTTCCTTTTTACATATCTATAAAAGCTTTTCCAGTCCGTTTTTATGTTCCCTGCCAGTTTTCTCTCATAATCTTTTTTCCCCTTCCTAATTAAGCCCTTTGTCCTCCTCTGCTGAACTCTGAATTTCTCCCAGTCCTCAGGTGAGCCACTTTTTCTGGCTAATTTGTATGCTTCTTCTTTGGAATTGATACTATCCCTAATTTCTCTTGTCAGCCATGGGTGCACTACCTTCCTTGATTTATTCTTTTGCCAAACTGGGATGAACAATTGTTGTAGTTCATCCATGCAACCTTTAAATGCTTGCCATTGCATATCCACCGTCAATCCTTTAAGTGTCATTTGCCAGTCTATCTTAGCTAATTCACGTCTCATACCTTCAAAGTTACCCCTCTTTAAGTTCAGAACCTTTGTTTCTGAATTAACTATGTCACTCTCCATCTTAATGAAGAATTCCACCATATTATGGTCACTCTTACTCAAGGGGCCTCTCACGACAAGATTGCTAATTAACCCTTCCTCATTACTCAAAACCCAGTCCAGAATAGCCTGCTCTCTAGTTGGTTCCTCGACATGTTGGTTCAAAAAAATTCATCCCGCATACATTCCAAGAAATCCTCTTCCTCAGCACCTCTACCAATTTGGTTCACCCAATCTACATGTAGATTGAAGTCACCCATTATAACTGCTGTTCCTTTATTGCACACATTTCTAATTTCCTGTTTAATACCATCTCCGACCTCACTACTACTGTTAGGTGGCCTGTACACAACTCCCACCAGCATCTTCTGCCCCTTAGTGTTACGCAGCTCTACCCATATCGATTCCACATCTTCCCGGCTTATGTCCTTCCTTTCTATTGCGTTAATCTCTTCTTTAACCAGCAACGCCACCCCACCTCCCCTTTCTTCATGTCTATCCCTCCTGAATATTGAATATCCCTGAACGTTGAGCTCCCATCCCTGGTCACCCTGGAGCCATGTCTCTGTGATCCCAACTATATCATAATCATTAATAACAATCTGCACTTTCAATTCATCCACCTTATTACGAATGCTCCCTGCATTGACACACAAAGCCTTCAGGCGCTCTTTTACAACTCTCTTAGCCCTTAAACAATTATGTTGAAAAGTGGCCCTTTTTAATGCTTGCCCCGGATTTCTCGGCCTGCCACTTTTACTTTTCTCCTTAGTACTTTTTGCTTCTACCCTCACTTTACACCCCTCTGTCTCTCTGCACTGGTTCCCATCCCCCTGTTGTGAACTAACCTCCTCACGCCTAGCCTCTTTAATTTGATTCCCACCCCACAACCATTCTAGTTTAAAGTCACTTCAGTAGCGCAGTAAATGCATTTAAGGCCAAGCTCGGTATTTGGATTTCAAAGTTAAAGAACAGGAGGCTGATACACTTTCCTAACTTGGAGAAAATGTTACAGGCCATCAAGGGAAAAAAATGCTTTTTGCCCTGAGCAGTACTGTGCTTACCTAGACAAACTGGCAATAGAGTTCGATTGGCATTTTGGGGAGTTAAACGTCATGAAAAATATTGCTGCATTTATTTCAAACCTATTTCTGCCAATTGATAGAGAACAGATAGCAGCCAAATTCAAGCTAGTTATTTGGCGTGCCAAGTGATATTGAAATGGAAATAATTGATTTGCAAAATGACATCGAGCTTAAAGCAAGATCAAGGGATGGTGACTATTGGGGGCTTGTCAGCAGGGAGAAGTTTCCTCATCTCACCACATGTGCACTAAAAGTCAGTGCCTACTTCAGGTCAACTTATCTGTGTGAAAT
Organism: Mobula hypostoma; assembly: GCF_963921235.1. Taxonomy (NCBI): domain Eukaryota; kingdom Metazoa; phylum Chordata; class Chondrichthyes; order Myliobatiformes; family Myliobatidae; genus Mobula; species Mobula hypostoma. Next base: position 29,657,913 of record NC_086109.1, read on the forward strand.
TGCATTTTCACAGATGAAAATTATTAAATCTAAGTACAGGAGCTGTCTTACTGACAGACACCTCACAGACTGTCTCAGACTGGCTGTCTGTAGTTATGAGCCAATTTCAAGGAACTAGAAGAAAGTATTTAACACCAGTCATCACACTGAGTGCAACAGTCAATTTTTATTCATTTATTTTTTGTGTTGAAATAAAATTAAATAATGAAACTTAGAATTAAAGGTATGAAGTATTGTAATATTCTTAAAGAAAGACATCTATGGCCTGTTTGATATGCTAGTTACAGTGTTTTCTTGGTTGAATTAATTTGAAAGTTTGACAAAAGCATTTTATGTAATTCAAATACAATTAGTCCAGGTAAAAGGCCTCAAGTTGGAAGTACAATCTGAGCTGTTTTTTCTCTAAACAACTTAGTAGGTTGATCTTGCCTTTCACTAAAGTCAAGGTAGGGGATCTTGGGCTTAAAAAGGTTGGCGACCACTACTGTACACTCTGTTCACACATGACTGCACAGCCAAATGCCCAAGTAATCCTATTTTGCCAATGTCCAATGCAGGGGCTCATCACCAACAACAGAGAGGAGGTGGAAGAGCTTGATACCTGAACCACATAAATAACCTCTTCCTCAATATCACCAACACAAAGTCAATGGTTATGGACTTCAGGGGAACTTGGCTCCACTCACACTCCCCTTTATATTAGCAGCACATCAGTGGAAACCGCAAGCCGTTTCAAACTCCTGGGAGTCACATCTCAAAGTAAATTTATTATCCAAGTACATATACAATCCCGAGATTTATTTTCTTGCGGGCATATCCAATAAATTCAATGACCATAAATCAATCATTGAAAGACCACACCAACTGAGCATACAACCAGTGTGTAAAAGAAAACAAAATGTGCAAATACAATAAGAAAGAAGAAATAATAATAATAACAACAAATAAATAAACAATAAATATCAAGATCGAGATGAAGAGTCCTTTAAAGTGAGTCAATAGGATGGGCAAGTGAAGTTGAGTGAAGTTATTCAGTTATCCCCTTTGGCTCAAGAGCCTGATGGTTGAGGGGAAAGAAACTGTTCCTGAACCTGGTGGTGTGAATCCTGAGGCTCCTGGTGGCTGTAATGAGAAGAGAGTATATCCTGGGGGGTGGAGGTCCCTGATGATGGATGCTGCTTTCCCATGACAGCGTTTCATGTAGCTGTGCTCAATGTTGGGGATGGCCTTACCTGTGATGGACTGGGCCATATCTGGTACTTTCTGTAGGCTTTTCTGTTCAAGGGCAATGGTGTTTCCATCCTGGCTGTGATACAGGTAGTCAATATACAGTCCATCACACATCTATAGAAGTTTGTCAAAGTTTTAGTCGTCATGCCGAGTCTTTGAAAACTCCAAAGGAAATAGAGACACTGCTGTGTTTTCTTTGTAATTGCACATAATGATCATTCTGAAGAATTTAAACTTGTTGACCCTCTCCACCTCTGCTCTGCTGATGAGGACCGGTTGTTGGACCGCAGGTTTCTTCCACCTGAAATTAATAGTCAGTTCCTTGGTCTTGCTGACACGGAGTGAAAGGTTGTTGTTGTGGCACAGCTTCAGACAGATTTTCCATCTCTTCCCTATATGCTGATTCATTACCAAATTTGATCCAGCCTGTGACATCTTGCACAAATTTTCACGGTTCTAGAACACATTCTGCACAATCAGGAAAGCTCTACTTTCTGAGGAGGTTGAAGAGAGTTGGGCTAGCACATCTGTACTCACATCATTGTACAGATGCACAGCAGACAGCATCATCACTGTATGGTATGAAAATCAGCAGTGCAGTAGAGAGGAAGGCTCTACAATAGTAGTCAAATCTGCCCACCGTCAAGGAGATATACGCATACAGAGAGGTGCCTGAAAATAGGCAATAACATCATGATGGACTCCACCCATCCTGCTCATGAACTGTTTGTCCCACTCCCACAAATATAAGGCATTGTAGCATCCATGCCAGGACCAAAGGACTCCAAAAGTTACTTTCTCCGAGCAGTAAGACTGATCAGCACTCCACTCAATAATGCACCCCAACTCACCAAACTAGCACTTCTTTATCATTTCTTGTCGGCCACCTTACTTACAGACACTCAAGTGCCTAGCATCACTTTCAGGACATACAATCAATCTATGTATGTAAGAGACATTATATATCTATATTTATTGTCTTGCCAAAGGGTTTCGGTCCAAAAAGTCGACTGTACTTTTTTCCATAGACACTGCCTGGCCTGCTGAGTTCCTCCGGCATTTTGTGTGTGTTGCTTGGATTTCCAGCATCCACACAATCTCTTGTTTATATTTATTATGATTTTTTAAATTACTTTTATGTTCTTTATCTTAATGTATATTTTTTTGCACTGCATTGGATCCGGAGTAATAATTATTTTGTTCACCTTTACACTTGTCTACAGGAAATGACATGAAACAATCTTGAATCTTGAACACCTCCAAAGGCAGAGACTGTGTTTACACACCAACAACATACTGTTCTCTTCAATCTGCAGATAGAATCAAGGTTTCCTTGCTATACGTAAAAAATGGAGCTGGATTTTGAATGTAAATGGTTCCGAGTTTTAAATAATTAATTTTTATCTCTATTACATCCGACATGCTCTTATGAATTAAATCAACTACCAAGGTGTCACCTTGTTCATTTATTTATATGTCGGCCTATCCGTGCAGCTCTTTGTGTCATCAGTAACTTGCCAGTACCACCTCTTCAATCTTTTCATCCCTAAGGTATACTTTTAAAGAAAGTAAGCTCTATAGTGTCAAATTGATTCAGTACCTTCTGATGGTTAATGAACCAAGGACAAGACTCTCGTAGCATCAGAGTGTGATTGTCAAATTTCATGAGTGGCTAGAACTGCTGTAATTTAAATGGTCAATATCAACATACTGTTTGGTCTGTATAGTAACAATAATTTAACAGGAGCACTTTTCATTCATTTATTTATTCCATTTAGATATATGATGCAGATTGGACCCTTCCTGCCCTGTGAGCTGAGCCACCCAATGTCCCACCTACTTAACACTAGCCTGATCAAAGGACAATTTAAAATGATCAATTAACCCAATAACAGGTTGTCCTTGGACTGCAGGTAGAAACCGGAGTACTCAGAGGAAAGCTACGCAGTCAGAATGCTTGTCAGGTGGCATGGGAATTGAACTCTGAACTCTGATAGCCTGAGTTTCAGTAGCATCACTTTGTAATCCCCTTTTAAAATGTGTTGCCATTGAAGATGTAGAACCAGATTCACCTGCGGCTCATACAATATTATAGACTCAATGTTTTCATCCAGGGATAAATTTCAAGCCATTGCTTTCTTAATCTACTTGTAAAATACATTTAATTTTAAATCTGAACACTTCAATCCTTAGTCCTTTCCATGATGAAATAAAGTCTGGCTTGGAAAGTTCTAGAAGGTCATTGGCATACCGACCAGAAAACTTAGGCACATGAGTAACCAAAGCATGAATACTTTTACGCCAAAAATTGTCAAAATTACCTTTCTCAATCTCATCTGAAGAATTCCTTACAACATTTGGCAGAAAAAGCCATAAGTAAAGCTACCTGTATTTACTGTATATATCTGCCTTTTTAGGAAGAGCTTTGTTGTTTTTTTTTTGGATCTTGTTGACCTGTCATTCAAAAATATATACTTGCTTATTCTAATTTCTCAATTTTAGATTATGAAATTAGACCATGCCAGTAAATTTTCAGGCATAGAAGTAATCAGGTCAAAGGGTTATCTGGTCATGTTGAAATTAGAACATGCACTAACAAGTCTAAGTAACCATCAATACCATAAGATGCCGTGTTCCCTACTTTCCCCAATTTAACAAAGAACATTTTGCCTAATTCTTTTCATAAGAGCAATCTGCTTTCAATTTTATATTGTATGGCAGAATATTTCTTTGTGGTGGAATCATCTATCAGATAACTAACCTCTCATGACTATAAGACAAATTGAGTTAAGAACACTTTGAAAACAGCAAGTAAAACAAACAGTTAAAAAAGAGTAGGAAGCTGTAGTCCTGGTAGGCCCTATGCCAGGGGTTCCCAACCATTTTTATGCCATGGACCCCTCCCATTAACCAAGGTGTCCGTGGACTGCAGGTTGGAAATCCCTGCTCTGCACTAATGGTTATAAAGCGATCTTTCTTGCAATATGATTTACTGAGTATAATTTTTTAAATTGTTTCATGGTTTATATTTTAATGAATCTTTTATCAGTTGTGGTCAGTGGTGTTTGTTCTGCTTTATTCTGCTCTTCTAATTTTCTACTGTTTAAACATTAAGTTGTGTCAATGCAATCATCCCATTCTAGTGTGTTAATATTGGTTATTAAATGGGTGAACATTCCTCTGAGCTGTTGCTTCATTAAGTCATGTGTCATGTGATCAGCTGGCCACTGGCTTCTAACAGTGTGTGAAGGTTTATTGAATCAGTCTAGACCATGAGTTCCCAACTTTTTTTTATGCCATGGACCAATACCATTAAACAAGGGGTCCACGACCATGAACCCCTGGTCTAGACCTTCTTTGAAAAAAGGGAGTCACCATGGTGGGCTCCTGGTCACAAGAGATGAATAACAAATATGATTATGATGGCAGTGGGAAGGCAAGGCTACAGAAGATGTGAAAAATGAGCTGGGATCCTGATAAGAACATGAACAAAAGTAGCAGGTCGGCTCTAAAAATGGATTTTGATTCAACTAGATGTGGAATTATAGCTACAAATTGAGCTCTAGAAAGCTCGGATTAGTTATATTATGAGGCTCACAGAGCAGTTGTAGACACAGGAAGAATTCAAGATCTAGCTGGAGTGTCTGGCACTACTCTTTTTCCCAAACAATATGACAGTGTAAACAGAAGATCATGATAGTGCAACTGATCCCATTCAAGAGTGAGAAGAGTGCACCTTTGTGGAAGAGTGCCAGAGTATTTCTACCACATTGATTAATCTGTAAACAGCTCACCAGTTGCTGAACACGTCAATAATGATGTTGCAATATTAAAGGGCCACTTTAACCCAGTGCCCTTTGAAATGTTTGAAGCTGCAGTTAAAATCAATGGGAAGCAATCAACAATTTGATTTTGGCATCACAGTGGTTTAGCAGTTAGTGCGACACCATTACAGCTCAAGGTGTCAAAGTTTGGAGTTCCATCCTGTTGTCCTCCGTAGGAGTCTGTATATCCTCCCTCATGGAATGCCTGGGCTTTCCCTGGATGCTCTGGTGTCCTCCCACAGTCCAAAGACATATTGGGTTGGTTAATTGGTCATTGTAAATTTTCCCATCACCAGGTTAGGGTAAAATCGGGGTTGTCGGCGGACGCTGGTGCTGCTCGAAGGGTTGAAAGGGATAGTGCGCACTGTATCGCTGAATGAAAAAAATTAAAAATTAAAGGATTTTTTACTCCACTGCATGTTCGGTATATTTCTATAAATGTGCTGGAGTGAAGCACAATCAGAATCAGGTTTATTATCATCGACACGTGTCATGAAATTTGTTGTTTTACAGCGGCAGTATAGTGGCAATACATAAAACATACTATAAGGCACAATAAGAGATATGAAAAAAACAGTAGTGCAAAATGAGCACAATAGCAAGGTAGCGTTCAAGGGTTGCTAGCCCATTCAGAAATCTGATGACAGAGTGGAAGAAGCTGTTCCTGAACCCTTGAATACACTATGTGTGGTCTAGTAAACAAGTGTATTTAGGCTGAGCTCTTAAGTGTACCAAATCTCACCTTACAAAAGTTTTGGATATTTGTGACAACCATGGGGATAGTATTAGAAAATGCAAGGGAATTCTGTTTGATCCAGGAGGCAAGTGGGCAGGTATTTTCAGGCAGTAACCCATGAGTGAAATATCTACTGGTGGTGCCTTCTTTATAAAGCTTTGGCCATGCAAACACAAGAGGGTGTCTTAGTGAGAAAACATGTTAATCTTTCAGGATGAGTAATTAGCTTAATTATGTCCATTCATAACAGCTTACTGCTTTCACAGCTACTGAGGACACTGAGCAAGTTTCTCCAAAGGCAGACAGAGCAGAGTAAGTATGGGCATTTGGAATCCAAAGGAGGTCAGATGGAAAGGACAATGTTTTACAAGGAGCAGTGCTGAGGACACCATTTAGGTAAATAAGGACAATGAAGAATGCATTTTAAGTAGGACTAATGCAAAAGTCAAAAGGCAAAAGCAGTGATTTTACAAACAGTATGAATATGAATGAATAAAATTTAAAGATGGAAGATAAACTGCTGCAAACAGTTCAGCTATGGGATTACATATTAAAATAAGAATGTTTAGAAGGATCCATTAACCAACAGCAATATAGCTCTACAAACACAGGCACTGGCTGTCTAATTACTTAACTCGGGTAAACAAGCTGCATGTTCTGAGTGTTAGTTAGTTCTGATGAGTAAACTGTAGCAACCGCACATCGAGGTGCACGAAAATCAGCAAGATCTCTTCTTGATCGCCATGCAAGCATCCTCACATACTAAAAATATTTTGTGTGGCAAAGAACTTCACCTCATGAATTGATAGTGTCTTCCACCAACGGGTGAAATAAAAACACCAGCTTTCAAGAAGCAGAGTTAACAATCAAGGCACTAACTTGCCCCATTCAACTAATGTCAAAAGACAAATTAGAAAAAAGGAGCATAAACTTGATTGAAATCCCACTATTCAGCCTTTATGCAGTGCATCTCAGAACAAGCTCAAACTCCTTCACCTTGGTGTTTAGGAGCTCTTTCAGTATCTTCAGTGGAAGCTTGGCAGCTTGCACCCTCAATCATCAGCAATAAGGAAGACCAGCACCCAGGAAAACAAAAGTTGGTAAATATTTAAAGATTGAGGAATGAAGAGTTGTGGAGAACAGGCACAGAAGAGGAGTTGAGGCCACCATTGTTCATCTATGATCATATTGGATAGTGGGGCAGTCTTCAGGGATTTGGTAGCCTATTTCTGCTCCTATTTTCCCGTGTTCTAGAGAGCCCCTTGAAACAGAGTGATAAACTCTGCTGATCTCCTGGTCTGTGAGTGCTCACCACAAGGTTATGCAATGAAAGCAAGTTTTACACCTGCTGATTCACATCCATTCAATGGTTGCTGAATTTACAATCTCCACTTTCTTTCTAGCTTGACTTTCTTTACTAGGTTGTTTTGAACTAACAACAGGAACTAGGATTGGAGACTACAGCGGAAATTGCAATTCAATACCTAAGCAGGGCGTAGGCTTTGGTGAGGAGGTGTAGAGGGTGAGGGCAGGACATATACTGTTTCCTGACAAAACTGTGTTCTATTATTCAGGGCAGTTTGTGGAAATGCGGGTACATCCTGTAGCAAAGACAACTATCTCACTTTCAAGGAGATAACCACTTACAGACTTTAGTTTTTAACCCTTAAATACCATCAGTTAAAAGCAGCATTTTCAGCATTTGTAGAGTGTTCAAGCTATTAAAACGAAGAAAAAAGAAGACGCCAACAATTTTACTGAAATGTTTTAAAAGTGAAAGATGTATTTCATTGTTGTAAATGTAGTGGCATTTGAAACAAAAATCAACAACAGGGTAAAAAAATAAAGCTGATGTGAATAACAGAAACTGCATTGATCAGGGTTAAAGATGGAAAATAAAGTGGGAAGTTTTGGCAAAGTCATATTTACAACAATGGTAACATGAAGATTACTATATTTAGCAAAGATGTAAATGTTTTCCAGTAAGCTCTTTAAAAGGGGAAACACCCTTTGTGCAACTCTCGTGAAAACTCCAATTACATTTTATACAGATGTGGTGTATATTTAGATGAGATCGCTCTAAAATTAGGCACATTATGACAAATTAGTTTTGATCTGTTTAAAACTTTGTAAGATTTATATGTGCAAACATTTTTAAAATATATTTTGATGCAGCATTAAAGGTTTTCAGCCTGATTGAAAAAAAAGAAGTTTATCCTTTCTGTTCTATTTTATTCTTTATCACATCCCGGTCAGATTTATAACTGACCATTCAATTATTACTTGTGAGCTTTTGAGAAGCCACAACAAATCTACCACAAATTGCATGAAATTGGTAGAGATATTGAATCCTAAAACTCTCTTCGTTTGGCAGATGCAATTTAATGTGGATAAATGTGAAGTTATCCACTTTGGTGGCAAAAATAGGAAAACAGATTATTATCTGAATGGTGGCCGATTAGGAAAAGGGGAGGTGCAACGAGACCTGGGTGTCATTATACACCAGTCATTGAAAGTGGGCATGCAGGTACAGCAGGTGGTGAAAAAGGCGAATGGTATGCTGGCACTTATAGCGAGAGGATTCGAGTACAGGAGCAGGGAGGTACTACTGCAGTTGTACAAGGCCTTGGTGAGACCACACCTGGAGTATTGTGTGCAGTTTTGGTCCCCTAATCTGAGGAAAGACATCTTTGCCATAGAGGGAGTACAAAGAAGGTTCACCAGATTGATTCCTGGGATGGCAGGTCTTTCATATGAAGAAAGACTGGATGAACTGGGCTTGTACTCGTTGGAATTTAGAAGATTGAGGGGGGATCTGATTGAAACGTATAAGATCCTAAAGGGATTGGACAGGCTAGATGCGGGAAGATTGTTCCCGATGTTGGGGAGGTCCAGAACGAGGGGTCACAGTTTGAGGATAGAGGGGAAGCCTTTTAGGACCGAGATTAGGAAAAACTTCTTCACACAGAGAGTGGTGAATCTGTGGAATTCTCTGCCACAGCAAACTGTTGAGGCCAGTTCATTAGCTATGTTTAAAAGGAAGTTAGATATGGCCCTTGTGGCTACAGGGGTCAGGGGGTATGGAGGGAAGGCTGGGTTCTGAGTTGGATGATCAGCCATGATCATAATAAATGGCGGTGCAGGCTCGAAGGGCCGAATGGCCTACTCCTGCACCTATTTTCTATGTTTCTATGTTTCTATGTAAAGGGCAGATTTTGATGTTATCACTTGATGGAAGATAAGTAAAAAAAGTTACATGAATTGTACACCATTCTAATTGTGAAATGGGGCGAAGTGTATAATGGCCAATATAGATTATAAGTCTTGCATTAAAAAAAAAAATTTACTCATTTCACATATAAAACAAATAATCTGTGAATTTTTTTCCAAAATAGTTTTATCAGTTAACTTGTAAGACCTTCAATATATTGTTTTTTTTAAATAAGCATATCAGTTTTCAGTAAGACCTTCTATATTTCATGATCAGAAATTCATAAGTTAAATACATTATGCAGAAAGTTTGTAATTGTTAACAGAAGTATTTGTCATATCAATTTAATTGATAGTAATCTGACAGTGCAAACATTCAATTTACCTCAGAAACTTTTGATAAGGGGATGGAGTGTGAGATATTCTTATCTTCAATATCTTAGAAGAGAGAATAGTCTTCATGTAAATAGTTACCAGTGAATTGTTCTGTCCTACATTTGACTGCTACTATTAATTAAAATCATTTCTAGGCTGCTGCAATTTCCAAGGGAGAGGCTTAGAATAGGTAATCCCTTTTCAAAATCAATTGAACAAAAATGATGGTTAACTTCCTTTTGTGTTTTTTTCATTTCTATTGATTTCCTGAATACTTTTGTGTAAATGCATGGGTAAACTGTTGAGCTCATCAGGGCATTGCCCTGAGAGGAATTAAAGAGTCAAACCATGTTAAAACCGAATTAACATCAGGGTATGCTGTCATTAGCCTAGAATGATACAACAATTACACACTTTCAACTTGGAATGATCTAACCAGATCCTAAAACATTCCAACCGATATCTTCGTATTAAGTTTTTTAAATGATAAAACGATGGAAGATATCCAAATGCCAATTATTCAGAGTTGCTTGATGTGAAGAAGGGATAATGAAGACTAGAATTGTGATATTTATTAACACAAGATTTTGAGAGAGGGTCTCAGTGTGTGTTTCTCCTTTAGATTCAGAATTTTTTTTTAAGTCTGCACATGGTATGAAGTAGAAGTTCTATTCACAGAGGCAGAATGGTAGATGTATTGATGATTCCATCCTACAGACCCCAGAAATTGCCATTGAGAATTCAATGCAACCAAACTTCTTGACCCTGTCTGCATGTTTTTATGTATTGAGTTGCTGCCACATGATTGGCTGATTGAATATTTGTATTAATAGGCATGTATAAGGTGTACCTAATAGTATGGCCACTGAGTGTAAACTATGTCTGACAAAAACCAGCACAAATTCAGGTACAATTCTTTCCATTGGAGTAAACATTTTATGACACTGTATCTTTCCAAAGAGGCTTCCAATATTGAACTTCATATAAGAGATTTTTCTAAGTAAATTATTATTACCGATGATGAGCAAGAGTGGCACAGTAGTGTAACGGTTAGCACAGCGCTTTACAGCACCAGCAATTACCATCCGGGCTTCCTGCCACTGTCTGTAAGAAGTTTGTACATTCTTCCTGTTTCCTCTGGGTGTTACAGTTTTCTCCCACATTCCAAAGATATAGAATTAGGGTTTGGGTTGGTGAGTTGTGGGCATACTATGTTGGCACTGGAAGGCTGACCCCAGCACAGCCCTTGAACTGTATTGGTCATTGACACAAATGGCATATTTCACTGTATATTTTGGTCTTTGATGTACACATGACAAATAAAGCTAGTCTTTAATCTTCACACAGGGCCCATGCAAAGTATACACTCAGTGGCCACTTTATTAAGTCCACCTGTCCACCTGTTTGCAATGCAAATATCTAATCAGCTGATTATGTGGCAATAATGCATAAAAGCATGCAGACATGGTCAAGAGGTTCAGTAAATGTTCAGACCAAGCATGAGAATGGGGAAGAAATGTGATCAAGGTGACTTTGACCGTGGAATGATTGTCGGTGTGTGACAAAATGGTTTGAGTATCTTGGAAATTACTGATCTCCTGGGATTTTCATGCACAACAGTCTCTAGTGTTTACAGAGAAGAGTACGAAAAACAAAAAAAAAAAATCCAGTAAGCAGCAGTTCTGTGGGCAAATGTCGAGACTTGTTCAAGCCTACAGGAAAACAACAGTAACTGAAATAACCATGTGATACAGCTGTGTAGAAGAGCATCTCTGAATGACACAACACTTGGAAGTGGATGAGCTATAACAACAGAGGCCCACAGACATACACTCAGTGGCTGCTTTATTAGGTTAGGGAAGTATCTAATAAGTCAGAGAGTGTATCTCTACTGTAAACTCTCATGTTGGAGCAGATAAGACAAGACCCTGAGATGACCAGGTGCCAGTAATGGAAATGGTAGAGAATTTTGGGTAAATACTACTGCATTTATTAGACCTTCAAGCAATGGTATTCCCCATCAAAACTTTGGAATGAATTTAGCACTAAAGTGTTCAAAACCACTTTGTTTTAAGGTTTCTGTCAACAAAGCCAAGAATAAAGCAGAATAATCTGAAAAGGAGGAAAAATAAACAATAAATTAATCAAAATGTAGAAAAAACAATAATAGTCAGATCACAACCAGGTCAGAGGCGGTAGTCCAATTTCCACACATGAATAAAAGCTGCTCACCAAAAGTAGAGGAGATATGAGCAAGAAGCCCTCAACTTTAAAATTAAACAGAGAAAACTAGTGAACAAGATAAAAATCTCTGACAGCACCCCTTGGTGACAAAAGAACGACATTATTTTACTTTAGAATAGAAATAACAATAATTTAATCTTGCAAGGTGGTGGTTTGATTATTTTGTTTTCCTTTGAGTATCATTTATGTTGCATTATTTTGCCACAGAGTTTGTATTGATGGCAGTCCAACTACTTTGATTAAGTTATTTTGTCATATTGTTGTTGACAAACCACAGTAGATGCCAGAGAAGCATTTCATAAATCTGGTTTACATAAGGACTCCTGAGGACACAGAAGTAACTCCTTTCCTGACGTCACTTATTGTTTGCACTGTATTTACATCCTGTCATTCATCCTCTCATTGGGAGGATAACTGATCTAGAGTTAGAAAACTTCTGTAGTTCAGATTTTTAAAATATGACCACCTACCAAACAGAATGCTAATGACAGGGTGTGGCCTTTTGTAGGCCACTGTGTAGAATAGTAATAATAATTCTATGCTGCAGACAGAGAGGAGATGGACTGTATCTGAGACAGGTAATTTTATGGACACTGGACAATATTGTAAGTCAGGGGTTCCAATATTCCTCCCCCTGCCCCCCCCCCCCCCACCGCTTAATGGTATTGGTCCATAGCATAAAAAGATTTGGGAAAGCCTGTTATAAGTGAAAGAGACAATCTCTATATTCCTGCTTTGGAAAACATTGCCAAGCTTCAATCAATTTTGGCAGAATTGAGTTCCAATCATGATGTCATTTAATGAAGGATAAAAATTTGCTGTAATCCTTTGATCTCCAGATGACTGGTATATATTCATTTGGTTGCTTTGGTACTTGTAGAATATGTTTAAACATGCAATAGGAAGTATCCAACTGAACACAGTGGCTTGGCTGTCTCACTCTTTGGAAATGATAGTGGATAAATAAAGGATTTTACAGCATTCAGTGAGATGAGGTCCTTTTGTTCAGTTTCATAATGGAAAAACCATTATGTGGAAAGTGGTGACATCATGCACGTGTTTTTATAATCTTATTCACTACCATTTCCTGTATTTATTTAGTTATTTTATTCACAGACTTCCTGTCCATTTTACTAGGATTGTCTAGCCATCGTTATCCACTACCTTTATTTATCTTTTTATTGTTCTTGCCTTCTTTTACTATAGAAATCTTTTTGCAACTCACGGAGGTCTAAAAGATGTCAGGTTGGAGCTATCCAACCTTTTGAGGTCTGCACTAAAAATAGAGTGTTAGGCAATAATAATTAATTTGCTATTTTTATAAACAAATTCAAAGTCAAAAATAGAAAAAGTTATTTCTAGTAATAAAGCTGCAATGTATTTTAATGCCGTGCAAAAAAATCAAAATATTAATTTATAAGTGAAGTAGCATATGTTCAGAAGTATACTGTACATTGATAACTAAAGGAAAGATTCAAACAAGTGTAAGAACTTGCTAACGATAAACATTTGAGCTTTATATGTTGTCAAGGAGCAGATCACACACGACACAGTTATTCCAATATTTTCAACTGCTGCAGACTAGGTGCATCACGACATGTGCTGGCAATGTCAGAACCAAAGTGCGGAGGAAAGACAGACTCCAATGCATAGACAGCAACCAGAGTTTATTCATAAGAATTCCAACAGAACATCGATGGCTTGGCCGAGTGACACTGCAAGATGTAACATTCTCGAAACTAGGACGCCACGAGTAATGCTAAGTGGGTGTCCGCTTAAATAATACAAGAAATAAGGAGTCCCTGAGCTTATGAAAATAAACAAGTTTAAACAGAAAGCACCAGGAGACCGCATTCCAAACAGTGAGTCACTCAAGAAAACAAAAACACAGCAAACTCTAAATGATTAATTAATCTTATTAGACAACAATTAACCTATTCAGCTGCTCTTAAAAACCTTGGAGCCCAATGCTCTCCAGCTCCCTGCACAGACCCAAAGAGTTCATTACAAATCAAATCAGATGACAAAGGACATAAAATAAAAAATAATTATTCAAATTCCTATTATTAAACCTATGAAAGGTTTATGTAATCTGCTCTTCTTGCAATTTCTCATGGCCATTAAAAATAAAAGTGGCAAATGAAAGGCAGAGTTTTAGGATGAGTTCAAATTTGCCAAAGCTATATGCTAGGAGGAATGCAAGGCTTATACTTGGAAGTGTGATAGCCACACATTTTAGAAAATGTGGTCATCGTTCTCTAGACTTAGGTATATTGCTGGCTTTCATTATCATTATCTCTCCGTACATGCAGTCAAAATAACTGATATCCAATCAAGTTATTAAAACGAAGCCTCAACATCATAGGATACCTGCATTGCCATTTGCCATTTAAAGCTGACCAGATACTTTCGACCTAGACATTTGCAAAGCCTATTAGTGTAACAAGATAGAACTGTAATTCTATAAAAGATCTGTTCCGTTACTTGAACAAACTTCGCATCTGTCACTCCGGACAAAGATTGTTTCATGCAAATAGTACAAAGAGAATTCCTGTATTTGAATTTGAAGCATGGTAAGCAAGATATAAACAAAATAATATGTTATTGACCATGTATCGAGCAATAACACCCAACATAGCCAAAATATGAACAGTGTTGGCAGCTGGGAATGCAAGCAACATTGTCTTCTGCAAGGACGTTTTAACACCAAAGGCATATTCAGTGAAAATGTCTGACTCATCTATCCACAACACACTGTTAGCATATCAAGGAAATTTTCTGGATGTGCTTAACAAAGGCAAAGTGATCGAATGTGAGGACCTATGTTAAGCTAACCCAGTATTTGGTAAGGAAATTCAACAGATCTTTCCTCATTTAGATACTACTACAGTTTGTGGAAGAACTGAAAAGGCTCAAGAAAGATATTTCAATTGTGCACAAAGCAATAATGGAGGGTGCAAACACGAGGAAATCTGCAGATGCTGGAAATTCAAGCAACACACACAAAATGCTGGTGGAACGCAGCAGGCCAGGCAGCATCTATAGAAAGAGGTACAGTAACGTTTCGGGCCGAGAGCCTTTGTCAGGACTAACTGAAAGAATAGATAGTAAGAGATTTGAAAGTGGGAGGGGGAGGGGACATCCAAAATGATAGGAGAAGACAGGAGGGGGAGGGATGGAGCTAAGAACTGGAAAGTTGATTGGCAAAAGGGGTACAAGGCTGGAGAAGGAAGAGGATCATGGGACGGGAGGCCTAGGAAGAAAGAAAGGGGGAGGGGAACCCAGAGGAAGATGGAGAGCAGGCAAGGAGTGATTGTGAAAGGGACAGAGGGAGAAAAAAGGGAGAGAGAAAAAAAGGGGGAAAAATAAAAAATAATAAATAAATAAGGGCTGGGGTAAGAAGGGAAGGAGGGGCATTTACAGAAGTTAGAGAAGTCAATGTTCATGCCATCAGATTGGAGGCTACCCAGACTGAATATAAGGTGTTGTTCCTCCAACCTGAGTGTGGCTTCTTTTACGAAAAGCCCAAGTGAAAAATTATTGCAGCTCCTCTTTTTTCAGTGGCAATACCACTTGTTCAGTTCTCAACATGTGTACTGATTGTTCATTAAAAGATGAGTGACCAGTAAAACAACCAACAGTGCTTTTAAATACAGCCTCACTTTTGTAATTCATCAGGAAATATGGACTTTCTGTCAGGATGCACAGGTAAAGAAAGTATCATACAAAAGTCAATCAAGCTCAAGCCACAAAATGTACCTACTTTCAAATTGTCATAAGGAGAGTATGCATCATATGAAGTAATTAATGTAATGATCATAGTCATAGTCATAGTCATACTTTATTGATCTCGGTGGAAATTGGTTTTCATTACAGTTGCACCATAAATAATAAATAGTAATAAAACCATAAATAGTTAAATAGTAATATGAAAATATGTAAATTGTGCCAGGAAATAAGTCCAGGACCAGCCTATTGGCTCAGGGTCTCTGACCCTCCAAGGGAGGAGTTGTAAAGTTTGATGGCCACGGGCAGGAATGACTTCCTATGACTCTCTGTGTTGCATCTCGGTGGAATGAGTCTCTGGCTGAATGTACTCCTGTGCCCACCCAGTACATTATGTAGTGGATGGGAGACATTGCCTAAGATGGCATGCAACTTAGACAGCATCCTCTTTTCAGACACCAACGCCAGAGAGTCCAGTTCCATCCCCACAACATCACTGGCCTTACGAATGAGTTTGTTGATTCTGTTGGTGTCTGCTACCCTCAGCCTGCTGCCCCAGCACACAACAGCAAACATGATGGCACTGGCCACCACAGACGATCGAGGAGATATATTAGATGGTCTCAACTATTGCCTTTTTCTCAAGAAAGTGGGTTGAAATCTACCCAGTCATGATCATCAGTAAAGCTAGACATGAACAATTATCTTCATCAATGTACAGACTGACATAGGATTAAGTTATGGATAATGATTTTGTTACACTGTATGCCTACACAAAATCAACACAATCTACTTTCTTAATTTGTTTGATTGGAAAAAGTATTAATAGTGCCTTTATCATTAAAATACTTATTGTGACCCGAGGTATAGAAGTTGTTAATCTGAAAGATATTTCAGTTCTTTCTATATCTGATATTCTCAACTTCATTCTGCAGGGAGGTGACAACAACTACACTATGATTTAGAGTGATTTGAGCTAATTGGACGATCCTTATGGAATTGTTATTGCTAAAAGTACTTCCCTCTTTTGGAAATATCCACTATGCCTATCAATCTAATGGATTTTCATTCTCTAAAGCTTCACTCATCAAACAACACATCCAGACAATGGAATATGAGTATTAAGCCATTTATAAAACACAGAGGTTCATCTTCTACTGGGCTTAGTGCAGAAGCAGCAAAGAATGCACTTGAGTCAAACTCGAACATCAATGTTTCAATCTGCTTCCTGGTTTTAAGGTGCCATTCAAAATTTCCCAAGTTGCTGAAGATGCGTCGAAGGTAATGCATTCAAAAGATATTATATCCAATATTGACAAATCTATGGCTAATACCTTTACTAACAATCAGATGCTAATCATCTGGTATAACAGTATAGGTCAGGAGAATTCTATTTGTCCTTTGAGTTTGCACAAGAATTTGAAATTGAACTGCAAGAGCTACATGTCATTTCCTAGAAATGAGTTGCCAAATTGCCACAGAGCAGATCTTTATCAGAGAACAACTCCAGTAAGCTGTTCTGCAGAACATCACTTTGTGCTGATTAACTCCTTCATTCCTGAATTCAACATTAGGTTTGTCTAAAAAAAATGAGAGAAAGACGTGCAATAGCTATCATATCTCAGGCACTTCACTGCTGATTTTTGAAACAAACCTTGCAATGTATGCAATTTGTGCAAAGTAAGATTCTGCAAACAGCAATGCGAAAACGACCGAAAATCTGCTTTTGTGATCATGATTGAGAGATAATATTGCTCTTGTCCTGTGAGATAACCCATTTATTGCTTTTTCAATGAAGTACTATCCAGGAAGCTTTTAAATCTACTCAAGTAAGCAGACAAACTTCAATTTAATGTATCACCTACAAGTTTGTCCTCTATTGTAGCTTTCCAAGTGTATTATTAAAGCCCTCACAACTACTGTCAATGATCAGTACATAGTGAAATATTGGAAAATATTGTGGAAATGTTTCTTAACAACATTGAATTTGCTTGTCTGCTACAGCCTGCAATGTTCACAAATCTCTTGAAAACTTGCATAAAAGATCAAAGGCACAGACCGCTAAATTAATAGAATCATAACCAAACACAAACAGACTATTTGGTCTGTCAGATGCATACTACCATGCATCATAGAAGTGGTAAATATGAACGTATTAATATTAAGATCAACGATCCGCTTTATTTAAGCATTTAGCTTTCTAATGCTTTCACCAAGTACCACTTCTGGTGTCTCCCACACACTGCATTGAACTTCATTGACAAGGAAGCATAGAAACTCCTGGACTATCTCCAGATTCATAAACATATCGCGAAAATTCTACCAATCACAAATATATTTATGTTACTTTTGATTTTACTTGTGACTGCAGCAGTTTGATTTATAAAGAAGTAACAAAAATGATAAATTCACATAAAGATTATCTTCTCCCTGGAGCAGCCTGTCCATTTGTATTCATCAGCATTTCTAAGTATGTACTTTTAATGATACCTTAACAGTTGAAGAAATAATCATATTATATGGTTGCTCCTTTATGGGGAAATCTTTACCTCTCTGCAAATGTATTTGTTATTTTTATTTACCTATGTGTCTACAGCACTCTCCAAAGCAATTAACTATTTAAGAATGTAATAATTAAAGTACAATGAGGTACAAACTTCATTGTCTCTTGTATGTGCCAGATACACCATGTAACTTCATCAAAATGAATTTCAGAAACTAATAATGAATTTACTTTGAACTTTCTGAACGTACACATATGTCACTGTATACAACCCTGAGACCCATTTTTCTATGGGCATTCTCAATAACTCTATAGAGTAATAACCATAACAGGATCAATGAAACACCTCATATACCGTCTAGGTAGTCTCCAGCCCCTTGGTATGAACATAGAATTCTCCAATTTCTGGTAATTCCCTCCCCCTCCCTTCCCCTATCCCTATGTCACTCTGCCCCCTCCCCCAGCTGCCTACCTCCTCCCTCTTGGTTCCGCCTCCTTCTACTACCCATTGCGTTTTCCCCTATTCTTTCTTCACCTTTCCTGCGTATCACCTCCCTGCCTCCCTTCCCCCACCCCTTTATCTTTCCCCTTACTGGTTTTTCTCCTGGAACCTACCAGCCTTCTCCTTCCCACCCTCCCCCCACCTTCTTTATAGGGCCTCTGCCCCTTCCCCCTGCAGTCCTGACGAAGGGTTCCGGCCCGAAACGTCGACCGATCTTTTCCTCTGATGCTGCCCGACCTGCTGAGTTCCTCCAGCGTGTTGTGACTGTTGTGTTGACCCCAGCATCTGCAGATTATTTTGTGTTAAAGACCATCTAACATGAGTGTTCCATCAGAGTATAGAAGACAAGAAACTGTGCAAATACAAAAAGAAGAAATAACATTAATAATCAAATAAGGAATAAATATTGAGAGCATGAGATGAAGGGCGGGAGGAGAAGATGGTGGCGTGATGCAGCGTGCAGTGGCCACTCCGGTGGTGATGTCTGTTATTTGTCAAGTAGGGTGCTGTGCACAACCCTGATTTGATGGAGACGGACGTGAGAGCACGGAGGAACATCTGGTGAAACTTCTGAAATGCCTGCTTCGCTGCTGCTGCTACTGTGTGATCCAGAATCTCCGGATGAGAAGGCCCCGAGTCCTCAGCTTTGCTTGTTGCTCAGCGGCCGGGGCGGGGTCAAAGCGCTCGGCAGAGGATGGTGCTCGGAGAGGTTGTGTCGGAGGGGCTGGTCGGAGGCTCGAAGTTTTCAGACGGACTCAGAGTCCGCTGCTCGAGTGCTTCCAATGGTGCTGCATCGGCAAGTTGGCGGCGCCTGGAGGTTCTGCCGCCTGCTTGAGATGATGAGTCTATCCGGACTTCGAGACTTTTTTTTCCGTGCCCATGGTCTGCTCTTTATCAAATTATGGTATTGCTTTGCACTGTTGTAACTATATGTTATAATTATGTGGTTTTGTCAGTTTTAGTCTGGGTTTGTCTTGTGTTTTCTTGTGATATCATTCTGGAGGAACGTTGTATCATTTTTTAATGCATGCATTCCTAAATGACAATAAACAAAGACTGAGTGTCCTTATAATCTAAAAAAAAGAGCCCTTGAAAGTGAATCCGTTGGTTATGGGACTTTTGCAATGACTGGGCAAGTGATCTTCAATGCAATTATCCCCTTTGGTTCAAGAGCCTGATGGTTGAGGGGTAATAACTGTTCCTGAACCTGGTGGTGTAAGTACTGAGGCTTTTGGTGGTGGCAACAAAAACAGAGCATGTACTGGATGGCGAGAGTCCCTGATGATGGATGCTGCTTTCCTGCGACAGTGTTTCGTGTAGACGTGCTCAATGCTCATTGGAGGGGAGGGCTTTTCCCGTGGTGGACTGGGCCATATCTACTACTTTTTGTAGGATTTTTCATTCAAGGGCATTGGCGTTTCCACACCAGGCTGTGATGCAGCCTGTCAGTGTACTCTCCACTACACATCAATAGAAGTTTTTTGAAGTTTTAGATATCCTGCCAAATTTCTACACACTCCTAAGGAAATAGAGGTGCTGCCGAGCTTCCTGCACAATTGCACTTACATGCTGGGCACAGGACAGGTTCTCCAAAATAATAAAGCAGAGGAATTTAAAATTGCTGACCCTCTCCACCTCTGATCCTCTGATAAGTTTAAGATGTAAACATTTTGTCACATTTAATACATACAATACAGATGAACTTTCACTTGATGAATTAAATATGAACAAGAACATTTGTAGTGAATCCCAATATATTATTCAATATTTGTTCAGTATTGTTGATGATACGACAAATGAAGTATAAAAATAACTCACAGCAAGGTGTTTATGGCAGTATTCCAGCATGGCTACAAGTAGTATTAATCATTAGTTATATTTCCAGAATTTTTATGTAGCCCCCAGTAAGCCTCAGGCTAACTCAACTCACTTTCGTTTAGGGGGAACAGCCTTCGGCCCCGCCAAAATGGGTAATCAAGTTTGTGTGGATGCTGTGTGATGTACCCCAACCTGCCAGATAACAGTCAATACACCAAATGCGATTAAATGATTACAATTTATAGATATTACTGGAACTATGTAACTAATAGAGATAAAATATAAAAGGAAAGCAAAAGGCAGCAAACTTATCAAAGTTCAACCACTTTGTGCACAACATTTGGAGCTCAAGTAATGGGGTCCTCTTTTCACCATTCGATCCCCTCTGACCACCTCGACCCGCCGCCTGGGACCAACCATGGTGGTCGACCAGCCGCTCCACACAAGTCTGTCTTTGTCTCCTCTCCTCACCGAAGACCCTGGGCCTTGGACTCCCGCTTGGGGTCCGTCCCGTTGGCCAGTTTACAGCAAAGGTAGTTAGTAAAAAAAGGATTAAGTCAGAAACTATATTTGTAGTTCATGAATGCAGGCAGATTTCTTTTACCACTCACAGTATTTACTCTTACCTTGCCTTCAAGTAAATGATATCACACAAATGTGGCAGACTGGAAGAATGTGAAGTGCTGTTTCTGCACTAAGATTTCAGCAACAGCTCCAATTGGGTCTGAAGAATGGAGCTTGAATCCCACTGTAGCAATTAGGAATTTAAAGTCATGTAACTAAATACATCTGGAATCAAAAAAGCTGGTACTGATTACTGTGAGCATTAAACAATGGAACTGTTGTTGAAGATTGCATTTGTCTTTCCAGAAGTCAGCCTATCACCCTTATCCAGTCTGTTGTATAAGGTACTTCAGACCAATAGTAAATGGGTAGACTCTTACCACAGCAAGCCACACAGCGCAAGGGCAATACCTTCTAACCAGGTGCAGAGGATTGGAGGATAGCTAATCTTGCTCAGTTGTTTAAGAAAGGCTCTAAGAATAACCCGGGAAATTATAGGCCGACGAGGCTAGCATCAGCAGTGGATACGTTATTTGAAAGTATTCTAAGTAACTGGATATATGCAGTAAGTATTTGAATAGACAGGGACTAATTAGGGATCGTCACCATGACTTTGTACATGGCAGGTTATGATTAACCAATCCTATAGAGTTCTTTGAGGAAGTTACAAAGAAAGTTGATGAAGGAAAGGCAATGGATGCTGTCTACATGGACTTTAGCCAGACCTTTTACAAAGTCCCACTGTGGATGCTCGTATAAAAAGGTTCAGACACTTGGCATTCAGGATGAGGTGGTAAATTAAATTTGGCATTGGCTTTCCGGGAGAGCCAAAGAGTGATAGTAGATGGTTGCTTCTCTGACTGGAAGCCTGTGAATAGTGGTGCGTCACAAGAATTGGCGCTGGTTCCATTGCTGTTCGTCATCTACAGTATATCGGTGATCTGGATGATGATGCGATAAACTGGCTCTGCAAATTTACAGATGACACCAAGATTAGCATGAGTGGAAGGCTATCAAAGCTTGCTGCAGGATTTGGACCAGCTTGAAAAATAGGCTGAAAAATGGCAGATGGATTTAATGCAGACAAGCACGAGGTATTGCCCTTCTGGAGGATAAACCAGGGTAGGACTTTCACAGTGAACAGCAGGACACTAAAGAGTTCAAAGAATTGAGGTATATTGAAATATAGATCCATAATTCCTTGGAAATAGTATCGCAGGCAGATAGGGTCATGAAGAGAGCTTTTGGTACATTGGCCTTCAAAAATCAATGATTACAGGAGTTGCGATTTTATGTTGAAGTTGAATAAAATTGGTGTGGACTAATCTGGTGTAATCCATGCAATTCTGGTCATCTATCCAGCAGAAAAATATCGATGAGATTGAAACAGGGGAGAAATTTTACAAGGATGTTGTCCAGGACTTGACGACCTGAGTTGTAGGGAAAGTTTGAATAGGTTAGAAATTTATTCCCTGCATCATAGAAAGGTGAAAGGAGATTTGATAGAGACATACAAAATTATGTCTGGTATGTAAAATGCCATCTGGTATGGAGGGGCCGCTGCACAGGATTGGAAAAAGCTGCATAAAGTTGTATACTGAGCCAGTTCCACTGTAGGCACCAGCCTCCCCAGCATCTAGGACACCTTCAAAAGGCAATGCCTCTAAAAGGCAGCATCCATCATTAGGGACCCACATCACCCAGGACATGCTCTCCTTTCATTGGTACCATCAAGGAGGTGGTACAGAGCCTAAAGACACACACTTAACATTTCAGGAACAGCTTCTTCTCCTCTGCCATCAGATTTCTGAACAGCAATAAACCCATTATTGTATTTCTTCCCTTTGTTTTTGCACTGCTTATTTAATTTGTTTTTTTATATACTTCTTATTGGAATTAATAGTTTTTATTGCTATGTATGACAATATCCTGCTGCCGCAAAACAACAAATTTCACAACATATGCCGGTGATATCAAACGTGACTCTGATTCTAATTCATCTGATTTTGAATTATGAAGGGTATAAATAGGGTAAATGCAAATAAGCCTTTTCCTCTGAGGTTAGGTGTAGCTGGAACAAAAGGTCATATTTTAAGGTACCTGTAAAAGGTAAATATTTAAGGGGAACATGAGGAGAAACCTCGTTACTCAGAGCATGGTGAGGGTGTGAAACAAGTTGGCAGCAGAAGTGGTGAAGGCCAGTTGAATCAATATTTAGAGAAGTTTGGATAAGTACATGGATGAGATGGGTATGGAGGGCTGTGGCCCATGTTGGTGTCAATGGGATCAAACAGAATAATAGGTTAGCATGGACTAGATGGACCGAAGGGCCTGTTTCTGTGCTGTAGTGCTCTATGAGTCTATGACCTGTAACATCCTCAGTCAATAACCCACACCTTGTACCACTAAAGGAAGACATGAAGAGCTTAATTGTTTCTTTACATGCAAGGTAAATTGGTTGCACTCACTCAAAACAGAGCCAGAAAATGTACTGTAGATGTTCCTTGTGAATACAATCTTGGCACAGGATGAAGTTAGCAATGTATTTTCTTCTACATTGAACTATGTATTGAGAACAAAGCACAAGAGCTGTTCACAGGGACTAGCTGTGGGATAAATTACAAGTATTAGAAGGTTTCTTTGGAAGATGCAAAAGTGGACTTACATTAAAATTCTCATAATGTTCAAAATGAGAAATATTTATCTGTGGAATTTATTTACAACAGTTTGAGGTGGAACTGTTTGTTACAGTCATGTCAGATCATCCAGTTTACTGCAGTTAAGGTCAGTACATTTATAATGACAATAGACAATAGTCAACAGACAATAGGTGCAGGAGTAGGCCATTCGGCCCTTCGAGCCAGCACCACCATTCACTGCGATCATGGCTGATCATCCACAATCAGTATCCAGTTCCTGCCTTATCCCCATAACCTTTGATTCCGCTATCTTTAAGAGCTCTATCCATCTCTTTCTTGAAAGCATCCAGAGACTTGGCCTCCACAGCCTTCTGGGCAGAGCATTCCACATATCCACCACTCTCTGGGTGAAAAAGTTTTTCCTCAACTCCGTTCTAAATGGCCTACCCCTTATTCTTAAACTGTAGCCTCTGGTTCTGGACTCACCCATCAGCAGGAACATGCTTCCTGCCTCCAGCATGTCCAATCCCTTAATAATCTTATATGTTTCAATCAGATCCCTTCTCATCCTTCTAAATTCCAGTGTATACAAGCCCAGTCACTCCAATCTTTCAACATATGACAGTCCCACCACCCCAGGAATTAACCTTGAGAACCTACGCTGCACTCACTCAATAGCAAGAATGGCCTTCCCCAAATTTGGAGACCAAAACTGCAGACAATACTCCAGGTGTGGTCTCACCAGGGCTCTGTACAGCTGCAGAAGGACCTCTTTGCTCCTATACTCAATACCCCTTGTTATGAAGGCCAGCATGCCATTAGCTTTCTTCACTGCCTGCTGTACCTGCATGCTTGCTTTCAGTGACTGATGTACAAGAAGACATAGATCTCATTGTACTTCTTAGATAATAATCTGCCTTCCTGTTCTTACCACCAGAGTGGATAATCTCACATTTATCCACATTAAACTGCATCTGCCCGCTCTACCAGCCTGTCCAAGCCACCCTTCATTCTCATAACATCCGCCTCACATTTCACACTGCCACCCAGCTTTGTGTCATCTGCAAATTTGCTAATGTTACTTTTAATCCCTTCATCTAAATCATTAATGTATATTGTAAACAGCTGCGATCCCAGCACTGAACCCTGCGGTACCCCACTGGTCACCGCCTGCCATTCCAAAAGGGACCCGTTAATCGCTACTCTTTGTTTCCTGTCAGCCAGCCAATTTTCGATCCATGTCAGTACTCTGCCCCCAATACCGTATGCCCTAATTTTGCCCACTAATCTCCTATGTGGGACCATATCAAAGGCTTTCTGAAAGTCCAGGTACACTACATCCACTGGCTCTCCCTTGTCCATTTTCATAGTTACATCCTCAAAAAATTCCAGAAGATTAGTCAAGCATGATTTCCCCTTCATAAATCCATGCTGACTCGGACCTATCCTGTTACAGCTATGCAAATGTGTCATAATTTCATCTTTTATACTGTAATTGACTCCAGCATCTTTCCCACCACTGAGTCAGGCTAACTGGTCTATAATTTCCTGTTTTCTCTTGCCCTCCTTTCTTAAAAAGTGGGACAACATTAGCCAACCTCCAATCCACAGGAACTGATCCTGAATCTATAGAACATTGGAAAATGATTACCAATGCATCCATGATTTCTAAAACCAACTCCTTAAGTACCCTGGGATGCAGACCATCAGGTCCCAAGGACTTATCAGCCTTCAGACTCAACAGTCTATCCAACATCATTTCCTGCCTAATATAAATTTCCTTCAGTTCATCCATTACCCTAGATCCTTTGGCCACTATTATATCTGGGAGATTGTTTGTGTCTCTTCCCTAGTGAAGACAGATCCAAAGTACCTGTTCAACTCGTCTGCCATTTCCTTGCTCCCCATAATAAATTCACCCGTTTCTGTCTTCAAGGGCCCAATTTTAGTCTTAACTACTTCTTTTCTTTTTCACATACCTAAAGAAGCTTTTACTATCCTCCTTTATATTCTTGGCTAGTTTACCTTCGTACCTCATTTTTTTCTCCGCATATTGCCTTTTTAGTTATCTTCTGTTGCACTTTAAGAGTTTTCCAATCCTCCGGCTTCCCACTCATCTTTGCTATGTTATACTTCTTCTCTTTTATTTTTATACTGTCCTTTACTTCCCTTGTCAGCCACAGCCTCCCCTTACTCCCCTTAGGATCTTTCTTCCTCTTTGGAATGAACTGATCCTGCACCTTCTGTATTATTCCCTGAAATACCTGCCATTGTTGTTCCACTGTCATCCCTGCTAGGATATTGTTCCATTGAACTTTGGCCAGCTCCTCCCTCATGGTTCTATAGTTCCCTTTGTTCAACTGAAATACTGACACTTCCAATTTTCCCTTCTCCCTCTCAATTTGTAGATTAAAACTTATCATATTATGGTCACTACCTCCTAATGGCTCCTTTACCTCAAGGTCCCTGATCAAATCCAGTTCATTGCACAACACTAAATCTAGAATTGCCTTCTCTATGGTAGGCTCCAGTACAAGCTGTTTTAAGAATCCATCTCGGAGGGACTCCACAAACTCCCTTTCTTGGGGTCCAGTACCAACCTGATTCTTCCAGTCTACCTGCATATTGAAATCCCCCATAACAATTGTAGCATTACTTTTGCTACATGCCAATTTTAGCTCTTGATTCAACTTACACCCTACATCCAGACTACTGTTTGGGGGCCTGCAGATAACTCCCATTAGGGTCTTTCTACCCTTAGAATTTCTCAGTTCTATCCATTACGTCTCCTGATTCTATGTCCCCTCGGCAAAGGACTGAATATCATTCCTCACCAACAGAGCTACTCCACCCCCTCTGCCCATCAGCCTGTCCTTTCGATAGGACATATACCTTTGAATATTCATTTCCCAGGCCCTGTCCACTTGAAGCCATGTCCCTGTTATTCCCACAACATCATAATGGCAATATTACTGGGGCTGAACAATTTATGAATAATTAACCTTCTCACATGATCACCTTTCTCAAAGGGGAGAAGTCCCTTCCTATTCAATCATGATGCATCTACTACACTGGAACTCCCTCAGAATCCTCCTCTTTTGGCCACTGCAACTGGCCTCATCCCTGGTTACTTTTATCTGAATTGCCCAATTGGCCATGAATGTTAGAAATTGCCCAATTTCGCTTTAAGGTGCAATAGCGCCTTTTATATATGTTCATCTGCTAGGCATCACTTCTCTGCAGTACCCAACTTGTTAATGGGACTGAAATGAACAAATCTCACAAGGAATCATGCTAGCTTGCCAATGGGTTTCTGAAGCCACTCAGGGTCCTGAATTCACTAACCGGCGTGGAAATTCATTATATGGTTGTATATCTTCTACAGTCCCAAACAATCTTCAATCTGTCACTTTCATGTGTATTTTCATTTATAGAAATTAACAGACTAGTTAATTTTTCTAATATTTTTCTTCTTATTATTGATACATTTATGATCAAACATGCTTCATTTGTTACTTTTCCTTTGACTTTTCTGAATATGAATAGGATACCAAATCTGTACAAGGAATGCTTTGGAGTGAGCTTTACAACCTGTCCTTTAAGTTACACCACATTTTAAGCTCTAGTTATAGCTATGGCAGGTACACACTCCCACTTCTCATGACTGAATGAGATGTAGAGCTGTTCAGTACAGATTAAAGTTTGAATTCAAATCACTTTGGCAGGATTCCTGCAGCCATTACATTTCTTTGATTGTTCTGAATTTACATGATGCGTCACCTTTTTAAGAACAATGTGGGCTTTCCTCGTTTTATGTCCTGTCTCCTTGGAGGCTCGTGAAGTAGCCCATTATAGATAAGCGATAATACAGCATAACCAGTCAAACAGATTTGCTTTGTATCAATGACAGGTAAATTTTTTTGATCCTTTGGTGTCCTCATCTAGTTCCATGTCCTAACACTTAGCAGAATGATTAGGACCATTAAATGTTAAATAACATTTTGAATCCATTCTTGGGATAGAGGCATTGCTGGCAGTGACTCTAAGGATGGTGTCAACCGAGAAGTTTGTTATTATCCCTGCCCTATGGTTGATTAAGAAATAATTGCTTATATGTGGAAATAAGTTGGAATTAATCTGATACTACTTATTTAATTTTCGGTGAATGGATATTCATTTTAGGATCAAAGAAACTGAACATAAATTATTATTTTTTTATCGAATGGGCCTTAATCTGATTTATCATTGCTCCACTTAAAATATGGGCTGGGATAGAGAAAGAGTTAAAGTAGCTATTCGATATGGTACAAGCCAGTATTCAAGAATTTGTGTATTTAACATAAAGCACTACAGAGTAAATGTTCTAATAGTTCTCGAGACTGTCAACAGCAACATGAAGCATTTTAATTAAAAAGTTTGATCCAGCTGTTCTTACTATGTAATCAGAAAGTGAAGTGCTCAGCTTATATCCCATCAGCCTCTGGTTTGTTTTGTCCTGCTTTGGCAATTTTCCAATCAAAGTGCAGTTGATGTGAGCTCCTGAGATGGATGATTGTGGGAAAGTGATGATGCAGAGTCTTGTGACTACACTGTTGGAATTGTTGAGATGAAAACATGGGAACGGAGAATAACAGGAAACTTTGTTATTACATGAGTCACATTCCAAGGTCACCATACGATATTATTAGAATAGTTATGGAATGAAATAGAATTAGAACAATTCCCAAGTTATAAATAATGAAGACAGCCTTTTCTTTTCAATCACATGACTACTCACAGGGCTTCCGAACTGATACTTTCCATTTCAACACTGATCTTGGAAGTGAAATGTTTCAATCCAAAGCTGACCAATTTGCAATGGACCAAAAGTTAAGATGCATAGAAAGTCATGCCCTGCCATTCTGAAATATTACTCTTCAATCATTCGAAGAACTCTCATCCAGGAATCATTGTGCATTTAATATTTCAGTAACATTTGAGTGATGTTGTAACTATATAGTTTGATTAATCATTCTTTGTTTGTTTACATAATTCATATGTAGGAAGTATGTGAATGGCATATTTGCATGCCTCACTAAAAGTTAACAAAGTGTACACGTTATCCTGGGCTCCCATGTTTTCCCTTTGATTAGATTCTGAAGGTACCAAACAGAACAGAAATCGTACATTAATATTTTTGTTCTGAAGTTGTATTTGAACATACAGTATATTACTTCCAAGTTTTACAAGTGTGCATTTACGAAGAGTCAAGTCATGTCAAGCCAAGCCAAGTTTATTTGTTATTTATCTATATACATCCATGTAATGTATATCATCATATGATGTATATAGAAATGAGACATTTCTCTGACCAGGGTGTGAAGAACATTAGTACACATAACATCATAACATACAATAACTTATGAAGGTGTGCATAAAATCTATAGATGAATCACACATAAATAACAAACTGAAGTGTGCATAAATTAAATATTGTAAGGTACAGAACAGATCAATTAGTAATACTTTGAAGGCAATGCAGCAGGGAGTTCAGAAGCCTATTGGCCTGAGGGAAGGAACTATTTGTCATCCTGACTATTCTTGCTTTTATGCATCAGAGTCTCCTGCCTGATGCTGGACGGATAGGTGGAGTCCTTAATAATACTAAGGGCTCTGGAACACAGCCCTCCTGATAATATCCCTAATGGATGGTACAGAGACCCCTATGTTCCTCTCGGCTGTTCTCACAGTCCTTTGTATGGATTTCTGCTTCCATGCCAGTTGGAGATGCAGCTTGCCAGAATGCTCTCAGTGGTGCTCCTGTAAAATGCAGTTAAGATGGGGGGAGGGAGATTTGTTTGCCTCAATCTCCTTAGGAAGTGGAGGCACTACTGTGCCTTCTTGTTCAAGGAGTTGATGTTAAGGGATGAGGTGAGATCATCCATGATGTGAACTCCCAGGAACTGGGAGTACTTACTTCTCTCTATGGAGGAGCCAAGTATTCAAAGAGGGGGATGGTTCATCTGCACTTTCCTGAAGTCCACAATGATATCTTTGGTCTTCTCCACGTTCAGGCTTCGGCTGTTCTTCTCACACCCATTCACTTCCTTTTTGTACTCCATCTCGTCATTGTTGTTGATGAGGCCATCTACTGTTGTGTCATCCACAAACTTGATAAAAGAGTAAAACTTGCAAAAAAAGCGCAAATGCTTGTATGATAACTTAGCCAAAATGTTTCTATATTGGAATTTATAGTACCAGACTAGATTCTCATTAATTGGAAATGACCTACCCTGTATTGTTTCCCTTTAACCCTTCAGTTCAGTTGTTGAGAACTTGCCGAGTGGAATAAGTGGATCAGATTTAAGACATAAATTGTAAACATTTTGTTTTGGACAGTATTAATGTTTATGTTTCAGATTTGTTTAATCAATATTGTCACAAAACAATGTGGGATTTCTTTTCAGACTAAATTGTTGATATAGGTATTCTTCGAATGCACATATTAGACATGTTTATTTATAGTACTTTCAGTTTACATTTTCTATCTACAGCCTGTGTGAGAGGGGTGAGATTGAGGGGGCCGATCAGGTTGACTTTTTAACCAGATGATGGTTGTGTTGTAATACAGTAACAGTATTTATTTCTCAGGTAACATGTAATCGGTCATGAAGGGAGTTTGCTGTTTTCTATGTTTGATTTGTATATCTCTGGCAATGATCCTTGCATCATCAATGGGGACGGGAGAGGTTCCAGAGGATTGGAGGGCTGCGGGTGTTGTTCCTTTATTCAAGAAAGGGAGTAGAGATAGTCCAGGAAATTATAGACCAGTGAGTCTGACTTCTGTAGTTGGTAAGTTGATGGAGAAGATCCTGAGAGGAAGGATTTATGGACATTTGGAGAGGTATAATATGATTAGGAATAGTCAGCGTGGCTTTGTCAAGGGCAGGTCGTGCCTTACGAGCCTGATTGAATTTTTTGAGGATGTGACTAAACACATTGATGAAGGAAGAGCAGTAGATGTATTGTATATGGATTTCAGCAAGGCATTTCATAAGGTACCCCATGCAAGGCTTATTGAGAAAGTAAGGAGGCATGGGATCCAAGGGGCATTGCTTTGTGGATCCAGAAATGGCTTGCCCACGGAGGGCAAACAGTGGTTGTAGATGGGTCATATTCTGCATGGAGGTCGGACACCAGTGGAGTGCCTCAGGGATCTGTTCTGGGACCCTTACTCTTCGTGATTTTTATAAATGACCTGGACGAGGAAGTGGAGGGTTAGTAAATTTGCTGATGCCATGAAGGTTGGTGGTGTTGTGGATAGTGTGGAGGGCTGTCAGAGGTTACAGCGGGACATTGATAGGATGCAAAACTGGGCTGAGAAGTGGCAGATGGATTTCAACCCAGTTAAGTGTGAAGTGGTTCATTTTGGTATGTCAAATATGATGGCAGAATATAGTATTAATGGTAAGACTCTTGGCAGTGTGGAGGATCAGAGGGATCTTGGGGTCCGAGTCCATAGGACACTCAAAGCTGCTGCACAGGTTGACTCTGTGGTTAAGAAGGCTTACGGTGTATTGGCCTTCATCAATTGTGGAATCGAGTTTAGGAGCCAAGAGGTAATGTTGCAGCTATATAGGACCCTGGTCAGACCCCACTTGGAGTACTGTGCTCAGTTCTGGTCACCTCACTACAGGAAGAATGTGGAAACCATAGAAAGGGTGTAGAGGAGCTTTACAAGGATGTTGCCTGGATTGGGGAGCATGCCTTATGAAAACAGGTTGAGTGAACAAATGTTTGCACCCTTTTCTCCTTAGAGCGACGGAGGATGAGAGGTGACCTGACAGAGGTGAATAAGGTGATGAGAGGCATTGATCGTGTGGGTAGTCAGAGGCTTTTTCCCAGGGCTGAAATTGTTGCCACAAGAGGACACAGGTTTAAGGTGCTGGGGAGTAGGTACAGAGGAGATATCAGGGGTAAGTTTTTTACTCAGAGAGTGGTGACTGCGTGGAATGGGCTGCCGACAACAGTGGTGGAGGCGGATACGATAGGGTCTTTTAAGAGGTTTTTGGATAGGTACATGGAGCTTAGAAAAATAGAGGGATATGGGTAAGCCTAGTAATTTTTAAGGTAAGGACATGTTTGGCACAACTTTGTGGGCCGAAGGGCTGTATTGTGCTGTAGGTTTTCTATGTTTCTATGTTTTTAATTCATGATAAGTAACTGCAAGACAAAAATATCTGTGTTTTAATGAAACACTATTTGCCATTTATCTGTTCTAGTGAGTACTCAAGGATTTGTGTATTTCACATAAAGCAACACAATTTCATTTTCAAGTGGACCACTACCTTGCCATGATTTGGAGGCTTTTGCGTGCCTCAATGACCCAGAGAGCTATGTCGGCTGGAGTCAGGGCTTTTTGTTTTAGCTCATGGTAGGGTCACCCATGCCAAACAGGAAAAAGGGTAGAGGCCAGACTAAGAATGGTCTACTGGTCCTCCAGGTTCTGGGGTTCAGCTGAGGGCTAACAACCCTGACTAGTAAAACAAAGGGGGCAATGTCGACTCAGACCATGAGAGGCCTGCGTTGGGCGTTTTTATGCCATGCAAGGCGCAGAGCTGTTGTGGAAATAACAATGAAGAATCTTTCTACATCTGTGGAATTCCTGAGTCTCCAACCGCGACTTGTGTAGTTGATAGCAGTGAAAATTAAGAGGAAGCTGCTGGCACAATGAAGGAAGCCCTGAACACTGCAAAGATGGAAGACCTTCATTGCTGCCCTAAATGGTGTAATGGGCAGTAAGTAACTAAGTAACTCCAGTTCTGCATTGGTGTCACTAAATATCTTTATCTTGACAGAATGAAGCTCATCAACCGGTCAAGATGGTGCCTGTGTACAATGCTCCTTCGGTCAATATCTTCTGGATAGATCATGAAACCGTACATTTCACTTCTTTTATGTCTTTTATATTGCTTTCTATCTTGGATGAGATTCTGGAATTGTTGGAGATTTGGTGTTTAGAGATCATTTGGGTGTTCCAGTATTCTGCAATCTCTGAGAGGATTCCAGGAGACAGAGGCAGCACGCGCAAACTTTCTGTGGACTGGAAAATTGCAATGTCACTCCACATTTTAAGAAGGGAAGGAGGCAGAAGAATGGAAATTATAGGTCAGTTAGCCTGACTTCAGTGTTTGGGAAGATATTGGAGTCAATTATGAATCATGAGATTTCAGGGTACTTGGAGGAACATGATGAAATAGGTCAAAATCAGCATGGTTTCCTTAAGGATAAATTTTGCCAGACAAATCTATTGGAATTCTTTGAGGATATAACAAGCTGAATAGATTTTGTTCATTTGGAATTTCAGGAGGCGTTTTACAAGGTGCTGCACATGAGACTGCTTAACAAGTTAACAGCCCATTGTATTGCTGGAAAGATAGCATGGATAGAAGATTGACTGACTGGCAGAGGGCAAAGAGTGGGAATAAAGGGGGCCTTTTCTGGTTGGCTGCCAGTGGCTAGTAGTGTTCTACAGAGATCAGTGTTGGGATTGCTTCTTTTCATGTTGTATGCCAATGTTTTGAATGACAAAATTAGTGGCTTTGTTGCAAAGTTTGTGGATGATACAAAAGGTGGGTGAGTGGTATGTAGTGCTGAGGAAGTAGGGAGTTTGCAGAAGGATGTGCACAGATTGAGAGAATGGGCTAAGAAGTGGCAGATGGAATAGAGTGTTGGAATGCATATAGTCATGCATTTCAGTAGAAGGGATAAAGGCGTAGACTATTTTTGAAATGTGGAGAAAATTCAAAAATCAGAGGTGCAAAGAGATTTGGGAATCCTCAAGAAGGGTTTCCTAAAAGTTAACTTGCAGGTTGAGTCGATCGTAAGAAAGGCAAATGCAATTTTAGCATGAATTTCAAGAGGACTAGAATATAAAAGCAAGGAGTATTATGAGCAATTTTGGTCCACTTATCTAAGAAAGGATGTGCTGCCATTGGAGAGGGTCCAAGCAGGTTCACAAGAATGATTCTGGGAATGAAAAGGCTAATGTATCAGGTTTGTTTGATGGCTCTGGGCCTGTACTCCCTGGAGGTTAGAAAAATGATGGGAGATCTCATTTAAACCTATTGAATATTGAAAAATTATATTGAGTGGATGTGAAGAGGAAGTTTCCTGTAGTGGAGGGATCTAGGACTATAGTATGGCCTCAGAATAGAAAAGAGATGAGGAGGAATTTCTTTGGCCGGAGATTAGTAAATCTGTGGAATTCATTGCCACAGATGGCTGTGGAGGCCAAATCATTGGGTATCTTTAATGTAGATGTTGATATGTTCTTGATTAGTCAGGGCTTCAAAGGTTATGGGAGAAGGCTGAATGGATTTGAGAGGGATAGTAAATCAGCCACGATAGGCCAACTGGCCTGTATATGCTACCAAATCTTATGGTCATGGTCTTATTCACGATAACCACACTATGTGTATGAAAACCAATCCACCTACAGCCATACAATTGCCCTGGTCCTCAGCCCAACACCATCAAGAGTGCATTTTTAAGCCAACAAGAACTCTGGCCCAGAGAATTATAGGATTATCATAGAATCCACATATATTGTGAGATTGGGAAGCTGAATCCTTGAAAATGAAACTGATCAATTCTGCTTCTAATGATTGCTTTTTTACGTATGTTCTAAATTTGGGTGTTTAAGCATAAACGAAACACTTTTTAATCTGACTGGTTTCGATGTTGACTTCTGTCAAAGCACGTGTTCACTTACTTCAAGTCTGTTGTGGTATGCTAGGAAGGAAATTGCCTGCCTGGACAGCAGATAATGCTTCCTCCCATTTGTTTAACTTCAAAATGGAATTACATAGTTATCTACTTTTATTTTGACTTCTCTTAAGTAAAGTCATGTAAAATTGTGTATGCACTTGCTTTTCCCATTGCTGACAGTGTTATACATATTCAGGAATGCTGTAATTAGCAGCACGTGCTGATTATGCATGTGCTGAAGAAGCATATCTTACTGCACTCTGTGGCATTGGAAAAAGATTCAACTTCATTGAATTTTGTTAGTGAACGTTGACTTGCAGACAGTGGCTGTGAAACACTGATTAGCAGTGTATAATGTATAACCGACTAGAGAGCAGGCTATTCTGGACTGGGTTTTGAGCAATGAGGAAGGGTTAATTAGCGATCTTGTCGTGAGAGGCCCCTTGGGTAAGAGTGACCATAATATGGTGGAATTCTTCATTAACATGGAGAGTGACGTAGTTAATTCAGAAACAAAGGTTCTGAACTTAAAGAGGGGTAACTTTGAAGGTATGAGACATGAATTAGCTAAGATAGACTGGCAAATGACACTTCAAGGATTGACGGTGGATATGCAATGGCAGGCATTTAAAGGTTGCATGGATGAACTACAACAATTGTTCATCCCAGTTTGGCAAAAGAATAAATCAAGGAAGGTAGTGCACCCGTGGCTGACAAGAGAAATTAGGGATAGTATCAATTCCAAAGAAGTAGCATACAAATTAGCCAGAGAAAGTGGCTCACCTGAGGACTGGGAGAAATTCAGAGTTCAGCAGAGGAGGACAAAGGGCTTAATTAGGAAGGGGAAAAAAGATTATGAGAGAAAACTGGCAGAGAACATAAAAACGGACTGTAAAAGCTTTTATAGATATGTAAAAAGGAAAAGACTGATAAAGACAAATGTAGGTCCCCTGCAAACAGAAACAGGTGAATTGATTATGGGGAGCAAGGACATGGCAGACCAATTGAATAATTACTTTGGTTCTGTCTTCACTAAGGAGGACATAAATAATCTTCCAGAAATAGTAAGGGACAGAGGGTCCAGTGAGATGGAGGAACTGAGCGAAATACATGTTAGTAGGGAAGTGGTGTTAGGTAAATTGAAGGGATTGAAGGCAGATAAATCCCCAGGGCCAGATGGTCTGCATCCCAGAGTGCTTAAGGAAGTGGCCCAAGAAATAGTGGATGCATTAGTGATAATTTTTCAAAACTCGTTAGATTCTGGACTAGTTCCTGAGGATTGGAGGGTGGCTAATGTAACCCCACTTCTTAAAAAAGGAGGGAGAGAGAAACCGGGGAATTATAGGCCGGTTAGCCTAACGTCGGTGGTGGGGAAACTGCTGGAGTCAGTTATCAAGGATGTGATAACAGCACATTTGGAAAGCGGTGAAATGATCGGACAAAGTCAGCATGGATTTGTGAAAGGAAAATCATGTCTGACGAATCTCATAGAATTTTTTGAGGATGTAACTAGTAGAGTGGATAGGGGAGAACCAGTGGATGTGGTATATTTGGATTTTCAAAAGGCTTTTGACAAGGTCCCACATAGGAGATTAGTGTGCAAACTTAAAGCACACGGTATTGGGGGTAAGGTATTGGTGTGGGTGGAGAATTGGTTAGCAGACAGGAAGCAAAGAGTGGGAATAAACGGAACCTTTTCAGAATGGCAGGCGGTGACTAGTGGGGTACCGCAAGGCTCAGTGCTGGGACCCCAGTTGTTTACAATATATATTAATGACTTGGATGAGGGAATTAAATGCAGCATCTCCAAGTTTGCGGATGACACGAAGCTGGGTGGCAGTGTTAGCAGTGAGGAGGATGCTAAGAGGATGCAGGGTGACTTGGATAGGTTGGGTGAGTGGGCAAACTCATGGCAGATGCAATTTAATGTGGATAAATGTGAAGTTATCCACTTTGGTGGCAAAAATAGGAAAACAGATTATTATCTGAATGGTGGCCGATTAGGAAAAGGGGAGGTGCAACGAGACCTGGGTGTCATTATACACCAGTCATTGAAAGTGGGCATGCAGGTACAGCAGGCGGTGAAAAAGGCGAACGGTATGCTGGCATTTATAGCGAGAGGATTCGAGTACAGGAGCAGGGAGGTACTACTGCAGTCGTACAAGGCCTTGGTGAGACCACACCTGGAGTATTGTGTGCAGTTTTGGTCCCCTAATCTGAGGAAAGACATCTTTGCCATAGAGGGAGTACAAAGAAGGTTCACCAGATTGATTCCTGGGATGGCAGGTCTTTCATATGAAGAAAGACTGGATGAACTGGGCTTGTACTCGTTGGAATTTAGAAGATTGAGGGGGGATCTGATTGAAACGTATAAGATCCTAAAGGGATTGGACAGGCTAGATGCAGGAAGATTGTTCCCGATGTTGGGGAGGTCTAGAACGAGGGGTCACAGTTTGAGGATAGAGGGGAAGCCTTTTAGGACCGAGGTTAGGAAAAACTTCTTCACACAGAGAGTGGTGAATCTGTGGAATTCTCTGCCACAGCAAACTGTTGAGGCCAGTTCATTAGCTATGTTTAAAAGGAAGTTAGATATGGCCCTTGTGGCTACAGGGGTCAGGGGGTATGGAGGGAAGGCTGGGTTCTGAGTTGGATGATCAGCCATGATCATAATAAATGGCGGTGCAGGCTCGAAGGGCCGAATGGCCTACTCCTGCACCTATTTTCTATGTTTCTATGTTTCTATAATGTTCAGAGTTGGCATGAAGGTCCCAACAGCAAGCCCATTGGTATGCCTTTTTCAATCACCACAATCTTTGGGATTAATTGGTTCACATTTGTGTTTAGTTTAGTATACACTCTCGCACACTGGACATAGATGCAGATTATAGGGCTTGGACCCATTGCGGTGATTGAAAGTTTGCAGCTCACTGCATAATTTTGAGGGTAGTATTTCCCAGCAATTTCTGGCTTATTTTCTAAGAATGTTTGACCAAATAAAACCCAGTTAATATTGGGATCATGGAAGACAGACAAGAATTTCAACACCTTCTGAGTCCCTGTTCCAAATCATGCATTGCTTTAGGCTTAATTTGAACTTCCTTGTCAGTATTACATTATATCTGTAATTCTAGGATGATTTCTTGCCTTTCTATTCCATTTGATGCTAATATCTTTAAGTCAGATCTGCTTGCTTCAGTAAGTAGTTTCACAATGAGCCTGATATGCTGATGTAGACTTAGAAAGATCACATGTTTGGGATCAGTCAAACTCTCTTACAGATCTCTGGCAAGTAGCCAGTCAAGCAAGAGCCCACAATATTTCTAATCGTGGTTCATCAGCTCTCTGAAAATGAATTTATCTTTTTCTACAATAGATTTTAATTTTTGACCTTTACTAATTTGGGGAAAAATTGGACTCCCCATTCCTTTGTGAGATATATCATATATTACCAACTCTCAGTATATTTGAAAAGTACAGCAGTAATAATTGGTTAAAAACTACTGACTACAGAGCTGAAAATGAACTAGGAAATTGCAACCAATTTGTTCTCCATATTCACATCAGGTGCCAAATACTATGGCCTCATTTATCAGCTAAACAAGAGTCATCATCACCAGATATTGTGTGCCTCAGCATCTTCCAATACATAGTCCATTAGTTACTGTGAAACCATTTACTGGAAAGAGTGTGAAAGATGACACATGTTGAACAATTCTGCAGAACACGCCTTTGCAATGAAGAACTTGAAAATATCTGATTTTGAATTATACAGTTTTCTTTCCTACTAAAAAGCTAGAGTGATTAATACTGTGCTTTTCATGTCACTTTCAGAATGGCCTAACTCTGAACAGTTGACAGTTTGATCCCTTCAGAGTCCCACTGCAATAGTAAAACAGATCTTTTTTTTGTGAGACATTGGCCAAGGAATAAATGATGCAATAATGCCCTGTTCTTCTCACAGTGGTTAGTTCTGCCACCTCAGCTTCGGAGCTGTAGGTTCGTTCCTGGTCTCGGATACAATCTGTGGGGAATTTGCACATCTGAGTGGTGAACTTGTGGAATTCATTGCCACAGGTGGCTGTGGAGGGCAAATCACTGAGTATAGTTATGACAGAGGTAGATTCTTGATTAGTCAGTGCATGAAGGAATACGGGGAGGAAGCAGGAGATTGGGGCTGAAAGACAGAATGGATCAGCCTTGATGAAATGGCAGAGCAGACTCAATGAGCCAAATAGCCTAAACAAAAAAAACTGCAGGTTCTGGAAATCTGAAATAATAATTCTGGAGGTAGAGAGCACACAAAGAGCTCTGGCACAGAGAGAAATAGAATTAACTTTTCAGGTAGATAACAACCACTACCAACTACACAACCCAAGTTTTACCTCTGCTTTCATTAAAGATCGTCAGCATACATTGGAGCAACGCGCACAAAATGCCAAAGGAACTCAACAGGTCAGGCAGCATCCATGGAGAAGAATAAATAGTCTATGCTTCAAGACACCACCCTTCATCGGCACTGGAAAGGAACAGGGAAGAAGCCAGAATAAAAAGTTGGGGAAGGTATTCAATCTGGCAGGTAATAGGTGAAACCAGCTGAGGGGGAAGGAAGCATAGTTTGGAGGTGGACATCAGTAGAACACTACATTCTGTAAGGTCTTTTAATAATTGGAATTATTTTCAAACTGTGTATTTTGATTTTATTTTTCATTGGTGACACTTCAATATAATATTTTAATACTTTCAGGTGCAAATGAAAGAACAAGAACACAAAGATCAAATAATTGTCAAAGTTGTAAAAAAAATCAGCTGCAGTTTTTTTTAGAATTTCCCTTAAATTAACAAGCACTGTGCAGATCTCAGCATTTTAATGAAGTGCTAGGTTTGGATTTTCCTTTTGGAGCAGATCCTTTCAGCACTGAATGTGCTTTGCTGCTTTCTGAATGCACAACCACACACTTCGTCACAGCATTTGCCAAACTCACATAAAGCAACTTTCCAGTATTGGGTATAATAAACAGAAAAAATGTGCAAAGATTGCTCTTGTAATAATTCCAATGTACTCAATTACAACATCAACTAAAACTGTCTTCCTCCAGCATTTTCCTGAACAATTACTGCTCTGAGTTTTCTTCAACATTCTGATGCAATTGTTGAACACTACACTATTTTCCAAATGGCTAGAAGGATGATCATGGAATATGAATTTAACTCTTTCTTTTATTTAACTTCTTTGTTTATTTATTGCTACTCAAAGTTCTGATTTTAATCCTGATCTGCAAGGTACATTGTGCAGAACATTTCAGAGTATGTAGTGTTTGATATAATACTCTAAAGACAGGGGAAGTATGGATGAACTTTTGGATTTCTGACGATTTTAAAGAAGTTCAATTTAGTTCTGTTGAGGAAATTCTGAAATAACCCAGGTCCACGTTCCCGTTTATTGTGAGATCTTTAGAAGCTATAGAGACAAACTGTGAGTTACTACTGGAATTTTGATCACCTCCTTGAGAGATGGTCCCTGCTGTTTCCCCCTTCCATCATTTTTGATTTTTCATTTTGACTATAGTAAAAACCCAAGAGGCAGAAGAATGGTGGACAGCTTCCACACACAAAATGCTGGAGGAAGTCAGCAGGCCAAGCAGCATCTATGGATAAAAGTACAGTCGATGTTTCGGGCCGAACTGATCCTGCTGAAGGATCTTGGCCTGAAACGTCGACTGTACTCTTTTCCATAGATGCTGCCTGGCCTGCTGAGTTCCTCCAGCATTTTGTGTGTGCTGCTTGGATTTCCAGCATCTGCAGATTTTCTCTTGTTTGTGGACAACTTTGTTGAGTGGTGTGGGCTAAATCACCTGCCGCTCAACATCCCTAAGCAAAGGAGTTGATAGTGGACTTTAAGAAGGTGGAAACACCCTGCATTCCCACCTCCATCAAGGGAACAGATGTGGAAGTCGTGTGGGACTAGAAACACCTGGGAGCTCACCTGGACAATAAACTGAACTGGACTAAAAATACCGAGGCTCCATACAAAAAGGGACAGAGCCAACTGTACTTCCTGAGGAGGCTCCGGTCATTCAAAGTCTGCAGTACTCTGCTGCAGGTGTTCTATGACTCAGTGGTGGCCAGCGTTCCATTCTACGCTGTAGTCTGCCGGGGCAGCAGGATGAGAGCAGCTGATGCCAGGAAGATCGATAAGTTCATCAGGAAGGCTGATTCTGTTTTGGGGGTGGAACTGGATTCCAGAGTGATGTGTCTGAGAGGAGGATGCTGCAGAAGCTACAGAGCATTATGGACAATCCCTCTGCCCCCTCCATGACATACTGGACAAACAGAGGAGCACCTTTAGTAAGAGACCGATTCCACCGAGGTGCTCCACTGAACACCACAGGAGATCCTTTCTCCCCATGGCTAGAAGGTTCTACAACTCCTCTTCCTTAAGTGTATATGTATATGGTTTCATTGCACATCTGTATTTTGCACTATTACTTTTTAATGCCCATTTTGTATTTTTCACGTACCTCAATGCTTACATTTTGTATTTTAAAGTATAAATTTCTGACTGAGCAACTTTGCAACAATTATTTCCCTCAGGATAAATGAAGTTTTATCTTATCTTATCTTCTGAAACATCTGCATCTGGCTCACCAGTGGAGCTGTCAGTCCTGCCCTCAACACAATGGGGCCCAGGTTGTCCAAACTCTCTTGAAACCCATCTGGTACTGTTTCCCGTGCTCTCCTGAACCTCACCAGGTCCCCATTTCCATGTTGCGTAGAAAATTCCCAAGATTTGTTTTCCACACTCCCTTTCAAAGTGGATGTTAATCTGAATAAGACTAGTCTGAAACTGCAAAAGTTAATCAAAAACCGTAGCCAACTAGACCAAATAAGCATGAAGCCAAAAAACCTAACATTCTAAATTGAAACCATAGATTGCTTTGCAACTAAAGTTATTAAAGCTGTATAAATAAATTCTGTGATCTTCTCCACTTGCTTCATGACATTAAACACATGAAACTTAGAAAGGAGATTTGTCAGTCTTTTTAGGTCCTAAATATTCGTATAAAACAGGTTAACCCAAATTAGATAACACTGGTGGGGTGGCAGCATAGGATGGCAGTTAGCATAATGATATTTCACCACTAGTAATCAGAGTTCAATTCTGTTGCTGTCTGTAAGGAGTTTGTACGTTCTATCTGTGACCGCGTAGGTTTCCTCTGGGTGCTCCAGTTTATTCCCACATTCCAAAGATGTACGCCTTAATATGAGTAAGTTGTGGCCATGCCATGTTGGTGCCAGACACAAGGAAACACTTGTGGGATGCCCAGTACAATCCTCGCTGGTTTGACTTCATGCAAATGATGCATTTCACTGTATGTTTCAATGTTTCGATGTTCATGTTACCATGCTGTATCTTTAAATAATAATCAAAAAATCAAAAAAAAAAGCACTGTAAAATAGTGTCTTTTGAGAAACTGGTCCATGAACTTCTATTTTCATTACACCTCAGTGTGTGTGACGTTTATCCATCATCAGTCATTCACCTGAAGTTATGCACAGTACTTTTCTACCCTTACTGTCATGAACTTGAATTTCAAGTGCAGCTTTTATTTAACAGTCACTAAAAACCTAGAAGCGCATTGCACTGAGATGACCAATGAGATGGCAATTAAAGGGTCTACATCCTGACATTGGTGCCTTTCACACAACATCTGTCAATTTCAATTTCCAGAGCCAGGCAATCTGGCATCTCATCAGGGTTTGTCTCATCTCTAATTACAATTGTTTCAG
Organism: Mobula hypostoma; assembly: GCF_963921235.1. Classification (NCBI taxonomy): domain Eukaryota; kingdom Metazoa; phylum Chordata; class Chondrichthyes; order Myliobatiformes; family Myliobatidae; genus Mobula; species Mobula hypostoma. The sequence continues at coordinate 29,699,821 of NC_086109.1, forward strand.
TGCAGTGCAGATCAAAGCCTGATGATGTGATTCTTGCCTCTTTGATCATCCCATTTCTTGCAGTGGCATGGAGCCATTCCAGCTTGGAAATCATTCAGAAAAGGCATTTCTGTAGGACCTTATAATAATCACCCCTTGTAATAACGATCAGTGAGGCACAGAGAATCTGTGTTTACTGACAAGTGACTTCTATTGTCTCAACTAAAAAGCACGTAGGTTCACAGACTAACTACCTGTGTGCACCCCTCTGGAATCCCTGACCCTCCATGGACAGTCAATGAAGTGAAAACTATTACCCTGGAAAGGAGTCTCTGCTGGTCAGGCATTCCTCATCGTCCCGATCTTCACACGTCCGTGGGGTCCTCCTTATCTATGATGCTTGGTCTCTGAATGCTGGAGAGCTTTTGCCCCTGTGTATTTAGAGCTCCTGACTCTTATATCGTTCCTCACTAATTGAACTGGTGGATCTCCAACCCATCGGCTTGAGGTCACCTGACCTACCTGGGCCACCTTCTCACTGGTTCATGTACAGGGGTACAGCCAACATTGTTAAATGGTTCTGTCCACCCCAGCCTTGTGTATTTGTGTCTTTCAACTCTGACTGCTCCAAACCAGCTAAATGAGGCAACCCAGACGAAGTCTAATGAGATTACACACAGCTACTCATCTGAGAATGGTCTCAGGTTTAGCAGGCCATTACCTGAAATTCCTTGTGTCCACATTGAATTGCTCTGATTAGATTGTCCCGGAGCAAGAATCAGTTCAGAATCCACACTCTTTACATAACAAGTAGCTAATGTCTGAGAACAGTCTCGGGTTTAGCAGGTCACTACCTGAAGCTTCTTGTGTCCACATTCAATTGCTCTGGTTAGGTTATCCCGGAGCAAGGTTCAATTCAGGCTACGTCCACACTACGCCGGATAATTTTGAAAACAAAGCCTTTTCTCTTCGTTTTGATTCTCCGTCCACACTAAAGCGGCGTTTTCATCCCCCGAAAACGGAGATTTTCAGAAACGGTCTCCGGAGTGAATAAATCTGAAAACGCCTAATATTTGTTGTAGTGTGTACAGGGTAAACGGAGAGATTTTAAAACGAAGTCATGACAACACCACAACAACAATGCTTTTTCTGCTTCTGCTTGGTACTGTGCAAGCACTGCCGTGCGGCTGTTATAAAACACAGTCGGTGTGAGCGGCATGAGAGTTAAATTTTAAAGTGAGCTTTTTTGACTATTTAAAAATGCTGTCATGACATGCCGGAACAGATGGCCGCAGCGCGGCATTTCGTTGTTTTCTTGAACCCAACCCCCCACATAACCGAACAACTTCAGAACAGACGGCAACGAGACTGAAGCCAGAAGAGTTAGAAATGTACTCACCAAATACTTTGACCCATAGCTTACTGAATAAATAAGTATACTCACTTTGCCCTGTTTTCTGTCCTTGCTTGTATGAAGGTGGTTTATCTATTTATGCAAGTACTTCTCTGACAATAGATGTGTAACAGCCTAATGTAACATTGTATGGAAATACAAGATAACACTGATGCAGACGTGTTTTATACATTTAATAAGGTGCTTTATTAATGCAACAGAGTTTGTCAGTTTTTCAATGTTCGTCGTCAGCCGGGTCATACTGTCCGTGAACTCCTTGTCGGTTGCCTCCATATGCTCCAGTATTTGTTTTTTTTTAGCTTTAAGTCCTCCTGCGCAAAAGCCAAGAGCAATTCCTTTGAAGTTTTTCTACTCTGTAACTGGGCAAACACGCACTAAGTATACCGTTTCCTCTTCGCTTGTTTTCTGTGTGTCCTGCGCGTGCCCAGGAGATTCGCCCAAATATCCGTGTTAGTGTAGACAGAGATATTTTGAAAAACGTTTAGTGTGTACGCCTGTCGTTTTTACTTGAAACCAGCATTTTCAAAATTATCCAGCGTAGTAAGGACGTAGCCTCAGAGTCCACAAGATGGGGTGGGGGGAGAACAAGGATAACTGGTTTGTCTGCTTCCCCTGTCGTTGATTCATCAAAACCACTAATTGGGTACTGTAGTTTTTTTCCGGGCAACAACATGTCCACATGTTGAAAAGACTATCATGTATCCCTTCCCACATGTTTTCCCTCAGCTCCGTGCACTTCATTAAAGAGATTCACGCTGGCTACTGTGTGGAGAGCTCTTTCATGGCTGCCACCCTTCCCAATGATCACCTTAGCAATCATGTGATAGATTGAGGCTTTTCATACAGTTCTCCTTTGTAAACTCACAGATTTCATTTTAGCACACTTTTGTGGATGTGAACAACCATTTTTAATGTATTTTTTGGCAAATGTTACTATTTTTGTAAGAAACCTTATTGTGTTCTCATTTAAACAGCAAATGTTTAGTGCACTAAAAACAAAAAGAATCAAGTTTCTTGCAATACACATCAAAGTTGCTGGTGAACGCAGCAGGCCAGGCAGCATCTGTAGGAAGAGGTGCAGTCGACGTTTCAGGCCGAGACCCTTCGTCAGGACCGTCCTGACGAAGGGTCTCGGCCTGAAACGTCGACTGCACCTCTTCCTACAGATGCTGCCTGGCCTGCTGCATTCACCAGCAACTTTGATGTGTGTTGCTTGAATTTCCAGCATCTGCAGAATTCCTGTTGTTCAAGTTTCTTGCAAGTCAAGTTCTATATCATGTGACTAGCTGTATTATCTGGTGAATTATGAAGTCTTTATCAGAAACCCTGGACAATTATGAGAGCAACATAGACTGAAATCAGAGAATGACTGAAGCACAGAAGGAGCCATTTACCTCATCATATCCATGCTGGTTCTCAAATGGAGCAACTCACTAGTTCTATCTCCTGATCCCTTCTCCCTTGTCTTGACAGAACAATGAAATGGTTAGAAAACGGAAAGGTGTTAAAGTATAAAATCAGAATCCGGTTTAATATCACAGGCATATGTTGTGAAATTTGTCTTTATGGGAGCAGTACAATGCAATATATAATAATAGAGAAAAGACTGTGGATTACAGTAAATGTTGTTGTTCGTCCATCGATGACGTCGATGAGGACCTCGACACCATAATGATGGTGTCGAGACTAGCGCGTGCTTTGGATTTAAGTGAGGGAGAGTTGCGCAGCGTCAGCCTCACTCTCTCTTCCCAATTCCCATCTGGGTCCAGTGGCAAGACAGAGTCTAGACGGCTGGAGATGGGACTAGGCGCAGTGGATGACCAGGACATCTTCTGTGTCTTGTCCTGCTCTACCCATTCCACGACGCTTGCAGAGACCACCTTCTTGAACGTTGGACCTTCCATTGGTCTCATCTGCTCAATCCGCCGGAGTCTGTCTTCACATGCTGGGATAGACAACTCCCTATCTCACCGAGGGTTTGAGACCCGTCGGCTACCCTCACCTGGTTTAGCCGGCTTGTCGAAGCCATTGCCCGGGGTGTGGCCGCTGTCGCATGCAAACAGCTACGGGGAGCCACAGGTGAGAGCTGAGTGCCAGGTGGGGACCAAAGGTGGACTAACCGCCTTGAAAGGACGCGACATGTTCCCCCACCAGAGGTGCTACCCCTCCCTGACACCCCATATACCCCAAGTATTACAGTAAATATATATGTATTAATTAGTTAAATTCAGTAAATAGTGCAAAAATAAGAAAAAAGTAGTGAGGTAGTGTTCATGGATTCAATGTTTTTTTTACCAAAATATACTTTATTCAAAAATAAAATTATGTACAATAAACTATTAAATGTCCGTCAATCCTTTAGGATGTTTCCATTACGGACTATACATTTCCACACCCACGTGGCACTCCAGTTGTTCACCTTACCACATCATTGTTGAGGGGTATACTCCCTGCCACCGACCCCTCCCACTCCCACGGGAGAAGAACCCTAAACCGTGGTCCTTCCCCACCGGGCCCTTGCGGTGGCTGCACCATGTTTCAGTGCGTCCCTCAGCACGTACTCCTGCAGCCGAGAATGTGCCAGTTGGCAGCATTCTCCCACGGACATCTCCGTGTGCTGGTAGATCATCAAGTTTCGGGCCAACCAAAGAGCATCTTTCACCAAGTTGATGATCTGCCAGCAGCACCGGACGTTGGTCTCCGCGTGCGTCCCCGGGAACAGCCCGAATATCAGAGAGTCCTCTGTTACGCAGCTGCTGGGGATGAAACGTGACACTAGCCCGTCCATCCTCCTCCACACCTTCTCTGTGAACTCGCAGTGTGCAAAGAGGTGGGTCACTGATTCCTCCTCATGGATTCCATGTTGATTCAGAAATTAGATGGCAGGGGAGAAGAAGTTGTTCCTGAATCATTGAGTGTGTGCCCTTCAGCCTTCTGTACCTCCTTCCTCATGGTAGTGATGAGAAGAGGACTCATCCAAAGTGATGGAGGTCGTTAAAGACAGATGCCACTTTGTTGAGGCAACTATCCTTGAAAAAGTCCTGGATACTATCAAGGCAAGTGCCCGTGATATAGCTGACTGCTTACAACTCTCTGCAGCTTATTTAAATCAATAAGAAATGATATTTCTGATTCGATATGTGACTACAGAAAGGTCAATGGAGTAGATGGCATTTGTAATGATGCATCTGTGTTCATGTTTCAACCCACTTCCTCACAACGCTGGAATTCCTTTTCAGTCCACAGAACAGTGTAAAAATCTCTCCCTGAGCCAAGGCCATAATTCTTTTGCTAATGCGTGTTGGAATAATCATTAGGAGAACAATTTTCATTATTTCAGTGTGTTCAGGAAGTTTGGGAACGTGGTAGTGTTATAGGGGAGACACAAGAAACTGCAGATGTTGGAATCTGGAGCAACAAATAATCTCCTGGAGGAACTCGGCAGGCTACGTAGCATCTGTGGGGGAAAGGAAGTGCTGTCATTTAGGGTCAAAACTTTGCATCAGGACTGCAACCATTTGTGTGGCAGTATTATTACGTTACTTGCAAAAATTAAACATATGATGTTACATCTTATATGTGCCATGGCGGCATAGTATTATTTCACGACACTATTGCAGCTCAGGGCGTCAGAGTTCAGAGTTCAAGTCCAGCGCCATTCTGTAAAGAGTCTCTGTACGCCCTCCGGTTACCTCTTACAGTCCAAAGACATGCCAGCTAGTTTCATTGGTCATTGTAAATTTTCTTGTGATTATGTTGGGGTTAATTGGGGTTGTTGAGGTTTCTGGGGCAGCATGACGTAAAGGGCCTAAAGGGCCTACTTGGCGCTGTATCACTAAATAAATAAAAAATATATAGCTTTGACAATGATAGGGAAGCATACAGGGTGGGGCATGGTACATAAGAAATAGGAGCAGGAGTAGGCCATCTGGCCTGTCGATCCTACTCCGCCATTCAAAAAGGTCATGGTCGATCTAACCACGGACTCATCTCCACCTACCTGCCTTTTCCCCATATCCCGTAATTCCTCTCTTGTGCAAAAATCTATCCAATCTTGTCTTAAATATACTTACCGAGGTAGCCTCCACTGCTCCATTGGGCCGAGAATTCCACAGATTCACACTCTTTGGTAGTGCCAGAAGTAAGAAAGGATACAATTCTGCCACGGTCTGTCAGCTTGTCCCCGCTCCCCGTGACTGCGTGGGTTTCCTCTGGGTGCTCCAGTTTCCTCCCACAGTCCAAAGACATATGAGTTAGGGTTAGTAAGTTGTGCGCATACTATGCTGACATTGAAAGTAGGGCGAACCATGCGGTCTGTTCCCACCATGTTCTCAACTCAAACAATGCACTTCACTGTATGTTTCAATGTACATGTGATAAATAAAGCTAATCTTATACTTATCAATATTATCTTTGTAATCCTTCCAGTGTTTCCTTCCTTTCAATGTCATTTTGCAGCTAACTATCATTACCTTCTTGAAAGGGCAGGTGGTCTGCGCCCTATGAAGAAAGAATGGCATAGTTCCACAAAACATATCATAGGACACTCCCTTTAAAATGTAATATCTGCAGTAGACATCGTAGTAGAAAGATGCAACAGAGCATTAATTGTGTATACTCTTCACTTCTTAGTGTTCTCTTTTACATGTCGTCATCTTCAACACTGATTCATTTTGAATTAACTAATGATGACAGGCAGTGAGAGTGTCAACGTAAGTGAACAACCCTCTCTAAGTCATCCTCTCTAAGTAGCCTGTTATAGATGCATCAGTGCATGAGAGAAATGGCGTAAGTGAGCATTATTGTGGTGATAATACCCCCCGTTCATTCTAAACGAGCTCTCATGTGATGTACAGCATACCACCACCTTGGTAAATAGGATCTGGCTCACGGTGGCACATAGAATGCACATAGAAACATAGAAAACCTACAGCACAATACAGGCCCTTTGGCTCACAAAGCTGTGCCAAACGTCCCTACCTTAGAAATTACCTAGGGTACCCATAACCCTCTATTTTTCTCCGCTCCATGTACCTGCCCTATTGTATCCACCTCCACCACCGTCGCCGGCAGCCCATTCCATGCACTCGCCACTCTCTGCGTAAAGAACTTACCCCTGACATCTCCAACGAACCTACTCCCAAGCATCTTAAAACTGTGCCCTCTTGTGTTAGCCATTTCAGCCCTGGGAAAAAGCCTCTGATTATCCACATGATCAACACCTCTCATCATCTTAGACACCTCGATCACGTCACCTTTCATCCTCCATCGCTCCAAGGAAAACAGGCTGAGTTCACTTAACCTATTCTCATAAGACATGCTCCCCAATCCAGGCAACATCCTTGTAAATCTCTTGTGCATCCTTTGTATGGTTTCCACATCCTTCCTGTAGTGAGGTGACGAAAACTGAGCACAGTACTCCAAGTGAGGTCAGACCAGGGTCCAATATAGATGCAACATTACCTCTTGGCTCTTAAACTCAATCCCACGATTGATGAAGGCCAATACACCGTATGCCTTCTTAACCACCGAGTCAACCTGCGCAGAAGCTTTGAGTGTCCTATGGGCTCGGACCCCAAGATCCCTCTGATCCTCCACACTGCCAAGAGTCTTACCATTAATACTATGTTCTGCCACCATACTTGACCTACCTGAATGAACCACCTCACACTTTGTAGCTTTGCAGAAGGTTGTTCTGGATTGGAGATTCCTACTGTACCTAAAGTTGAGGTGCAACCTGATGATTTGTTCACCTCTCACCTCCTCACCTGCCGATCACCTTTCTCTGGTGCCCCTCCTCCTTCCCTTTTATCGGTGGTCTAGTGTCTTCTCCTATCAGATTCCTTCTTCTACAGCCCTTTACCGCTGCCACCTGTGAACTCCCAGCTTCTTATTTTCTCCACCCTCTCCAACCCACCAACCTTCCCCTCACCTAGTTTCACCTATCATCTGCCAGAATGTGTTCCTACTCCTCCTCTGCCTCCCCCCTCCTCCACACCTTCCTACTCTGACTCCCTTCTCCTTCACTTTCCAGTCCTGAGAAAGGTCTCAGCCCAAAACATCAACTGCTTATTCCCCCCCCATAGATGCTGCCTGACTTGCCGAGATCCTCCAGAATTTTCTGTGTGCTGCTCAAGATGTACAGCATCTGCAGCATCTCTTATGTCGATGTTACAGTGAAGAATCAGAATCAGGTTTAGCATCACAGGCATATGTCATGAATATATTTGACTTGCGGCAGCAGTACTTCGCAATACGTAATCACTAAAAACTATAAATTACAATTAGTATAAGAAGTATATATAAAAATTAATTTAAATAAGTAGCGCAAAAAGAGAAGAAGGGTAGTGAGGCAGTGTACATGAGTTCATTGTCCATTCAGAAATCTGATGGCAGGGGTGAAGAAGCTGTTCCTGAAATGTTGAGTGTTTGGCTTCAAACTCCAGTACCTCCTCCTTGATGGCAGTGAAACACTCTAGTTTCCTCGGCTGCGTAAGTCTGGGGTAGACAATCTCCGGCCCCACTAAACGCGTGAGATTGAGGTGTGAGCCCACCACAAGACCCCCCGTTTGTGTGGATGCTGTGTAATTTGTTACCCCGTTACAAATGAGTGCCACAGAGTAACAGACAGTACTCCGCATACAATTAAAAGATTTAGCCTTATAACTCTTAATTTGACTTAAGAGTTAGTAAAGAAAGAACAGAAAGAAAGAAAAAGGTCCATTTTAATTAAATAGTCTAATGTGGACAAGCTGGAGCTCATGGTTTCCCCGTCACCAATCCTCCATCGATCACCCTGGGCTTCATCGAGTCATGGTCCCACTTCGGTCTTCGTCAAGTCATGGCCCCACTCTGGGTCGAATCCTACGACCTCTTCTCTCCGACGGCTTCTCTCTTCATCTCTCTCTAACAAAAGTCCCAAGCCCAACCTTAGTGTCCCTCAGCAGAAAAACCTCCCATTAATCTGACCATCCTAATTGAATGGCACTCAATTCTCCTATCTCTTATCTTCAACAATAACCCAAACATAAGCTTAAAACAAGCAGCTCGCACAGAACAGCACAAAGTGAAATGCAGATCAGCAAAAGAGTAAAAATATGAACCAGGGCATTACAGTAGCAATGAGCGGAGGCCATGTCCTGGGTGACGGGTGTCCGTAATGATGGATGCCTCCTTCTTTTCAGGTATCGCCTTTAGAAGGTGTCTTTGATGCTGGTGAGTCTAGTGCCTGTGATGGATCTGGCTGAGTTTACAACTTTCTGTGGCTTTTTTCCAATCCTGTTCGGTGGCCCTCCTCTCCCCATACCAGATGGTGATGCAACCAGTTAGAATGTTCTCCGCGGTATATCTGTAGAAATTTGGGAGTGGCTTTGGTGACATGCCAAGTTACTTCAAGCTCCGAATGAAATCTATCCGCTGTCGTGTCATGTCATGTCAACGTGTGCAGCCTAGCAATCACACGGCTAAACAACTAGAACAAAACTCCACACTCCTCCCACAAATGGTGGTGAACAATTAAGTAATTAAGACACTTTGGAGGCTCCATAGGAATATAACTAAGTACATCCTGGTGGAGACCAACACATAAGTTCAAAAGGCAAGATTAACAGATGTCAATCTTCAAACAGATCCATTCTCTTCACTCCACAGCATGAAAATGTAAAGATTATGAGGCTGACAAAACCTTTACTTTCTCTGGAAGAGTGCTGCCATCTTCGAGGACCCCCACCATCCAGGCCATGCTCTCTTTCTTTGCTGCTGCCATCGGGAAGAAGATGCAGGAGCCTTAGGTGCCACACCATCCAGTTCAGAAACAGTTATTACCCTTCAACCATCAGGCTCCTGAACCAACATGGATATCACTAGCCCAAAACTGAACTGGTTGCACTACCCATGGACTCATTTTCAAGGACTCTATAACTCATGGTCTCAGCATTTATTTACTTACTAATTTATTGGTTGATAGATTGATTGATTGTTTTTTTTATTTGCACAGTTTGCCTTCATTTGCACATTGGTTGTTTGCTAGTCTTTCTGTGTAATTTTTAATTGAGTTTATTATAATTCTTTGTTCTGCTGTGAATGCCTGTAAGATATGAATCTCTGGGTAGTATATTGTGATATATATGTATTTTATTAAGAAATTTCCTTTGAACTTTGAACTATAGTACTGAAGACTTGTGCTCTAAACCAGTTATATCTCTAGCTAAGTAGTTGTGGCATAGCTGTTAGACTGAATCTCACCTAAATAGAAAAGTGCCCAGTGAAGTACTAATCACATAAAATTGGACAAATCCATCCTGGCTGATTGCCAAACCATCAGTATGTTGCCATATATTGCAATTTGTTGGAAGATGCCATTGACAGTGCTACCTTAAGGTAAGGTGGTAACTCATCAATGAAATCTCCAGCAGTATTCAGTTTGGGTTTCGCTAAAGCTACAGCCTTTGACCTCAACATGGACAGAAAGGAAGATATCAATAAAATTGAAAGAAATCGTGAGGGGCAACTTCTCTCAGAGGGTGGTGGAGTGTGGAATGAGCTACCAGCAGAAGTGCTGGATGTGGATTTGATTTCAACATTTTAGAGAAGTTTGGATAAGCACAGGGTTGGGAGGATTATGGAGGGCTATGGTCCTGGTTCAGGGTGATGGAACGAGGGAGAATCATAGTTCAGCATTGACCATCTGGGCTGAAGGGGCTGTTTCTGTGCTGTAGTGTTCTGTGACAATGACTCTAAAACAGATGGTTTGCAGAGGCGAGGTGACAGACTGCCTTTGACATTGAATCAACACTTGACTGCATGTGGCATGATAAAACTCAATCAAATTGATGGAATCAGAGGGGAATCATGCCTCCAGCCTGATGGCATGAACATTGACCTCTAACTTCTGCTAATGCCCCACCTCCCCATTTTACCCCATCCGTTATTTATTTATATACACACATTCTTTCTCTCTCTCTCTCTCCTTTTTCTCCCTCTGACTATACCCCTTGCCCATCCTCTGGGTTTTTTCCCCACCTCCCCCTTTTCCTTCCCCCTGGGCCTCCTGTCCCATGATCTTCTCATATCCCTTTTGCCAATCACCTGTCCAGCTCTTGGCTCCATCCCTCCTCCTCCTGTCTTCTCCTATCATTTCGGATCTCCCCCGCACCCTCCCGCTTTCAAATCTCTTACTAGCTCTTCTTTCAGTTAGTCCTGACAAAGGGTCTCGGCCCAAGACGTCGACTGTACCTCTTCCTAGAGATGCTGCCTGGCCTGTTGTGTTCACCAGCAACTTTGATGTGTGTTGCTTGAATTTCCTGCATCTGCAGAATTCCTCCTGTTTACGAATCAGAGGGGGTTTCTCTACCAGTTCAAAGAAAATGGACGTGTTAATTTTATGCCAGTTTTCTCAGTATCTGGATACACTTTAATGTTCCTTAAGCCACTATCCTATCTCCAACTGTTTACCAGATGAACAATGATTTCATAATCATAGCATGTCCAACACTTGAAGGAAGGTCACCACCAACTCCTCAATCAGTTGTGATTAACAATGCTATACTTGATAATGACACACACCATTCTGGATTGAATAAAGACAAAATCTGTTTATGATTATAGCTGATTTAAATTATCTTACATTTGCTGAGCAGATTCCACCATAAGTGGATTTTTTTGTATATAGTTGCAAGTTAATTCCATTATTTAGCTTTCTAAATTGCAAACTGTTTACAATTTGATTTATCAAAGAAATTATTTAGAAGATGCAGCCAAACAACTAACAAAAAACTAAACCAAAATTTAAGTATTATTTTACAAAAATATTTAGTTGGGTTTTCCTAAGATGTAGCAACAGCGCAGGAAACCGAGGATTCCCATGTACAATTGCAGAAATCCTATCTGTAGTCTTGCCTTCAGCAAGAATGTGCAGCCCATGGTGAACCAAAACTGATTGTAACTCCAACCTGAGGACATTGTGAGGAACCTGGTGTCAGTGCTGAACTTTTCCAACAGACTGTAGATTGAGAGGAAAGGCTGGGGAATTTATTTTTCTTCTGGCTCTTGCTGTGTTGCAAATTAACATGACGTTGAGTAGATGACAAGATGCCAGTGATGTCTGTGTTAGTCCCCAACAGGTACTTGCATGTGTAACTATCAGGAGAAAAACGTGATAATAGTTTCTAGACTGCTGGTGAACTCAAACATTTTCCTCCATCAAAACATCTTTGCTGCGTTATTGTCTGAAAATGAAACTTTCTCTAGAACCTTCACCCAGTTCCATGTTCCTGATTGACGGACACAACATTCATAAGTTGAACAACACAGCCCCTTATCTTTACCCGAAACCCAAACGTACTATCAACAAGACACACTGCTTCTACAGAAAGCTACTAAATGAAATACCCTACAGCATCAGCAGCAAAAATCTTAAGCAGGGCATCACACAGGTAACACTTATACCTCAATTCCCTAGCTCTTTCACTGCAGAATTAAATTTTGCACCAGGTTAAACAAAGCATTGGTTCATTGACTCCATTAATTTCAATAGAGAGCAGTAGCTGCAAGAGAGAGATATAAGCTTTAGGTGATCCATAAGTTTTGTTTTTAAATTGCAGGTTTCCTTTACGTTATTACAGGTGTATTAGGTAGAATATGGAGCTCTCTGTGTGCTATTGGATTCCTCGCTCATTCACCTTATTGGGGACTTGTCCCCTCTTGTTGGGGCTGCCTTCCAGTATCGCTCCCAGGAATGCAAACTGGATTGCCTACATTTGCGGGTGCACTGCATGATATGAGGAACTGCTGTAGGCTGTTCTTGCGGAAACGTGGCTCCAGGAAAACATCTATACACCACCAATCGACAGGCCATGGCACTCGGGAACTTGGGCTATATTATTACTTTTTAAATATTATTTTTAGTAACTGTACATTTTTCTGCTATCCTAATTATATGTGCTATATGTGTCGTGTGCTGTGTGCGATTTTTGGATCTGTGTTTTGCACCTTGGCTACGGAGGAATGCTGTTTGGTTTGACTGTATGGTTGAATGGTAATTAACTTGAATATGAACTTGAATTATTGAATCATTGAATGCATAGGAGGCTATTTTGTCCCTTGAGTTCCTAATGCTCCTTGTATCCGTTCAACCACATTCCTAGGATGTCCAGTAGCAATTATTTTTCCTCCAGTGCCTATTGATTTCCCTTCTGAAAGCCATGACAGAATGTGCTTTTGCTATAATTAGAGTCAATCAGTCCCAGAACATCAATACTCTTCACACTAAAAAAACATCACAGTGGCAACTAGTTTGGTATCAAAAGTTTGGTAAGCACAAGCCAATTATGAATATATCCACTTGAAACTCACCGTTAGTGTTTTTTTCATCAATACAGTTGCGGCAGATCAACCTTTAATCCTTCATTATTAAAGATTATTCCTTCAATGGCTAGTTCCTGCTCCATTCAACTAACTATCTGTACTGGTCTCCTTCTTCACAGTTTATGACTAACTCAAGATTCATGCTGCAATTCATGGGGAAGTGAGCCAAAATGAATGTTTCTTTCCAGTTCCCAAGAAAATGCAACATAGTACATCTAGCAGTTGCAGTAGATGCTAGAGACAGGGCTAAGTCCTCTGTTAGGACCGCTAACTCCAACCCCTGCTTTCTTCCATCTTGTGCTGCAGGCTTGACACCTTTCTTTGCTTGCACAAGAGCCAGGGAGCAAGCAGTTAGTTCAGAACTTATGGGCACAAATCTCTCCACACAAACATTCCCTCCAAAAATCAAGATAGACCATCAGTTGTTGTTAATGGTTAGTTGTGTGTTGGAATTGATGTGGTTAGGATTCACTGACCTCTAAAGATCGACTGACACTACTTTCTGCTTTCTGCCCTGGCAGAAACTCTCAGACAACACATAAAAGTTGCTGGTGAACGCAGCAGGCCAGGCAGCATCTCTAGGAAGAGGTACAGTCGACATTTCGGGCCGAGACCCTTCGTCAGGACTAACTGAAAGCAGAGCTAGTAAGAGATTTGAAAGTGGGAGAGGGAGGGTGAGATCTGAAATGATAGGAGAAGGCAGGAGGGGGAATGATGGAGCCAAGAGCTGGACAGTTGATTGGCAAAAGGGATATGAGAGGATCATGGGACAGGAGGCCTAGGGAGAAAGAAAAGGAGGAGGGGGGGAAAAAGCCCAGAGGATGGGCAAGGGGTATAGTGAGAAGGACAGAGGGAGAAAAAGGAGAGAGAGAAAAAGAATGTACGTTTATAAATAAATAACGGATAGTGTACAAGGGGGGAGGTGGGGCATTAGCGGAAGTTTGAGAAGGCAATGTTCATGCCATCAGGTTGGAGGCTACCCAGACGGAATATAAGGTGTTGTTCCTCCAACCTGAATGTGGCTTCATCTTTACAGTAGAGGAGGCCATGGATAGACATATCAGAATGGAAATAAGACGTGGAATTAAAATATGTGGCCACTGGGAGATCCTGTTTTCTCTGGCGGACAGAGCGTAGGTGTTCAGTCCACCACAGAAAGCAGGATCTCCCAGTGGCCACGCATTTTAATACCACGTCCCATTCCCATTCTGATATGTCTATCCACAGCCTCCTCTACTGTAAAGATGAAGCCACACTCAGGTTGGAGGAACAACACCTTATATTCCGTCTGGGTAGCTTCCAACCTGATGGCATGAACATTGACTTCTCAAACTTCCACTGATGCCCCACCTCCCCCTCATACCCCATCTGTTATTTATTTATAAACGCACATTCTTTTTCTCTCTCTCCTTTTTCTCCCTCTGTCCTTCTCACTATACCCCTTGCCCATCCTCTGGGCTTTTTCCCCACCTCCCCCTTTTCTTTCTCCCTAGGCCTCCCATCCCATGATCCTCTCCCTTCTCCAGCTCTGTATCCCATTTGCCAATCAACTCTCCAGCTCTTGGCTCCATTCTTCCCCCTCCTGTCTTCTCCTATCATTTCGGATCTCCCCCTCCCCCTCCCACTTCTAAATCTCTTACTAGCTCTTCTTTCAGTTAGTCCTGACGAAGGGTCTCGGCCCGAAATGTTGACTGTACCTCTTCCTAGGGATGCTGCCTGGCCTGAAACAACTTTTCTGTGTGTTGCTTGAAATTCCAGCATCTGCAGATCTCCTCATGTTTGCGTTTAGAATCTCTCAGATATCCTTTTTGATAATTTTGTCTATCAGCCACCTGAAGACTTGACTTAGTTGGGTGTCAAATATATTTTATCATATCTGTGGCTGTCCTAGTTCTGTCAAGCAACTCATTTATTGACCTTTGTGATGAAGTCAAAGCCAGGTTTATTAAGGAAATGGTTATTAAAGCATACAGTATGTAAAATGTATATTTGGATATTCAAGCCAGATGAATGGCAAATAGAGAGATGACTCATTGGCGACTGATAATTCTGGGCTAAAGTATTTTGTTAGCCTTTTAATTAACAAATCAGAAAAAAAACTCAGTAGCTTACATATGATATTATTTGACAACAATGAAATATAAAATTCTGTCTCATCGACCTTTTTGAATTTGACTGAACCATTTTCACAAACATTTTTTTCTTCAGGGCAGCATCGTGATTCATTAAGAAACATGCAATTGAGCAGCTCAGCAAAGGAATGCCTTGATTCTTAGCAACACTGATAATCCTAAAAGACTGCATTCTTCAAGAGCTGAATTCTTTAGCTTGTTTATGTTTTCTGGTGAACTTTTAGAGATGACTAAACTCAGCACTTTCAAATTAAGAGAGTTGTTTGAAAACATAATTTTCCTTTCATCAAAATGTTAAATATGCTTGGGTCCAATATGATACAATGAGAAACTTTAATTTTATTTTCAGAAGTGTGATGATAGAGTTTCTGCTTTCAGTACAAATAACTGTATGCAAACAGTACCAAACTTTGGGCCTGTTTAAAGCAACATTTTCCTTTCTCATTTCCTCAATTTATTTGAGTATGATATTACTAGTTACAGTATATGCTTTTTGTGTATTTAATATTTCAGTTTATTTGAGTAATCTTGTATATATATATTTTGATTAAGCATTCTTGTTTGTTTGAATAATCCATTATGGGTTATATGTATAAATATGTGAATTGTACACATTATCACGCTACCACGCTTAAAGTAAGCTTAAAGTTACACCCTCATTTCATTTAAATTAGTCCAATGTTTTGAAGTTACAAAACATAACATTAGTGACAAGAATAGGATCTCCAATAAAATTATAGTTCTTTCAGCCAATCACACCACCACAAAGCTGGTCCTCCTGTTTTTACCAAATACAAACTCAATGTGACTTGTTGGTTGCTGAATCTCACAGTTACGAATGTTATTCCCACAGGAGTTATTTCTTCTCCAGTATAAGTTCTTAGTTTAATATCTGCAGACTTCAGTGTGGTATCTTTGAAATGCCATTCAAACTCATTTTGTTGAATGATTGAAAGAGATGAATCAGTATGTAACTACATTTTAATTAATTTGTGTACTCTTCTGCTGTAAGCCATATTGCTTGTCTAATGGTAAGTTTCACATTGTAAATCTCAAGGTTACACAGTCCTGTGCTACTCTAATCATTATCAGATTTTTCATCAACAACATGCAGATTAGTGCGTTTTTTAAAACTGCAACTTGACTTTTATCTTTTTCTCTTCCTTGTGCAGTCCATTTATTTGTGTCTGCCTGGCATACTCTTTGTATATGTCCTACATTGTTGCTTTTTCTGCAAGTTTCACCATTAAAATTTACTTGATCTGGTGTATGTGAGCCCCTGCTACAATAGTAACACAGTGCATGCTATTTGCTATTCATATTTAGTGAAAACTACAGAACAGGATCAACTCTTGTCCATGTGTTAGGATTCTCCTCTAAATGAGTTTAAACTTCTTGATCTAGTCATTATTGTGCACTTCCTCCATGGTACATGCAATCTACTACATGGTCCAGGAGTTTTATATCAAGCTTCTGAGTGAAATCCAGCAGCTGATGAGCTGCATGATCTGCTGAAATTGTTATTATGGCAGTCTCAGAGTTAACCCCTACAACCTCCATGGAGAAGATCCCAGAACCTGAGGTAGTTTCTCAGCCGCAAGTCTCACCTGCCAAGCAGAGGGACCCCCTTGTCAGGAAAGACGTTATTCCTCAAGAGTAAGAAAGCCTCCTCAGGGATTAAATCTTTTGGCCTGAGTGGGTCAATTTAAAATTTACTACGCTGTAGGTACCTACATATTGTAGTTGTATTATATAGCATGTTGTGTACATAGTTGAGATTCATTCTATTGAATTGGAGTTTATAGCTAAGCAGGGAGACACGTTGTGTATTTAATATGTCAGTTACATTTGAGTAATTTTGTGTATATATTGGTTGATTAGGCATTCTTGTACATTTAAATAATCCATTATGGGTTATATGTATAAATATGTGAATCGCATACACTACCACGTGTTACGTGCACACCTCACTTAAAGTAAACTCAAAGTTAGACCTGCATTTCAGACCCCTGTGTCTTTGTTTGAATTATATTAATGTTTTTTGAAGTTACAAACATAACATTGTTAACCCCTGCAATTGACCAAGGCTCCCAAATAGAATTAAGAACTACTCCTTATTACGTTTGTTTGTTTTGAACAAGATAAAATGTTTTATTTATAAGGAAGAGCTTTAATCCGTATCCAGTAAATTAACCCAATGTTATATAACTTGAAATGGACTTCATAAACCCCAGTGCATGTTAGTCATATTGATTACAACTGTCATTTTTTGAATAATTCAAACAATAAATTCTCTTTGAGTTTTCAAAACATACCTATTTGTCTTTTAGTGTCTAAATAAATATAATTTTATGAATCTCCCTCAGCCCACATTGGCACAATGGTGATTAACTTGATCTGGGGTCATGGCTAGACTTGGTGGGTGTGCCCAGCCTCCAGCACAGTTTTTTCAGATCCAGCACAGTTTTTTCAGACTATGGCAAATGCTGATGGAATTTTGGTCCACATTGGCTATAACTTACCCTTAAAATACCATAAGATTTCTGATCTTCTCAACAGATTTTGGAGCCACATAATGAGAAAAAGATCACAATCTTATAAAAATCCTTTTCAACCAACTTTATCAACTATTTGTGTTGAATTTGGTTTTCATTCTATAGATTATGATGTCAGATTTTCTATTGTAAATGTGATGATATGTGCCAGAAACATCAGCAGTTATAGGCTGGCTATAGGAGACCAACAATTCAGCCACTGGTTCTTGAAAGATTCCTCAGGAGGACATTCAAAAGACAAGTTCACTGTTACATAGTTCACTATTAATACACGGATTGGTATCCCACATCATATATTAGAGACCAATTGGAATCTTGAAGTAAATATGGATGCAGTACACAATATATGCCTCAGTATTATAATCAAATTGTAAAGCAAACAACAACATGAAGAAAATGAAGACACAAAAGAATGCAGATGACTAATCTGGAGCAACAAAGAATCTGCTGGAGGAACTCTGGGGGAAGCAGATTCTGTGGAAGGAAATGGACAGTCAATGCTTCAGGTTGAGACCTCTAAGTAGGACTTTCCATTTCCAGCCTTGTGCAGCATAAAAGACACTAATATTTTTATTGCTCGGGTTTTAGTTTAAATTTATTTGGATTCCAGAAAATATCATTGTATTTGAGAAATACAGTCTAGCCCCACAAATTTACAAAGAATAAATTTTGAGAGATTAGCCAGGAGAGGATTGGAATAATCATCTCTATAGGAAACAAGGACATCAATGAGGTATTTGGCATTGCTTAAGCTGAGTCAGGAATGCGCTTCTTTACAGGGTCCCAAAAGATGATATAACATGCTTATTTCACTTCTACAGAGAAAGTTGAAGAAAGGATAGTCTACCTGGGCTACATCTATGGTGACTATAACAAAGTATAGCATTGTCTGTGTCGGTATGAGTACAATTTTTTCTTGAATATCTGCCATGAAATATGATAGTGTTTATGAATATTTGTCATTTTACAAAACCTTCCTGACACACAGGATGGACGTCCCTTCCTGTCGGACTAACACTGGAACTCTCTTGGACCTCCAGTCCCACACTTTGTCTTTCACATATCTTCATCCCTGGCTGTGATTCTCTTACGAGAGCCTAGTGTTTTTGTGACCTGAAAAGGCAGTCTTCCAAGACAGCTGCAGCACCAGCATATCAATGAGGCACAGATCTGCCTGTGCTCTACTTAAACTGACCATTAGCCCAGTAATTCAATAATTTTGTAAGTTTTGGAGCAACACTATCCCAATTATTCAGGTCTGTAGCACTGTAGCACTTATGTTACTGAGTACACAACTTCTTCAGCAGTATGGTTGGACTCCCTGATGTTTATTATACCTTGAAGTTAAACAATTGATTTAAAAAAAGTAGTTTGGTCAGTTAACAGTAAGCAGAAAAGAAACTAAATAAACACAAGAAATTCTGTAGATGACAGAAATCCAAAGCAACACACATAAGAAACTACCTGCATTGCTGTTGGTTCTTCTCATCAATGTTTGCACTTGTTTGGTGAGAAGCTCCTCTCACTATCCATTTATGTCAACAATATCACATCTTTAATGTCCATCAAAAACTTAATTAACTTGCCAAAGATTCAATTACCTTGCTTTGCATGAATCATCCAACACAATGATGAGACCCATTCTTGATGCTTTCATCTAAATTGGTAAATAGGTTTATTGTTGTTGCATGTACTAAGATACAGTGAAGACTTGTCTTGCCTGCTCGGCATACAGATCAATTCATTGCAACAGTGCATTGAAGTAGTACAAAGTAAAACAATAACAAACTGAAGAATGAAGTGTTGCAGTTACTGAGAACATGCAGTGCAGATGGAAATAAGTGCAACCTCATATTGTGGTAGAATGTGAGATCGAGAGTCCATTGAGGTAGGTTATGAGTTCAAAAGTATTACAGAACCATTTAGTAGCCTTAAAACAGTGGGATAGATGCCATTACCAACAAGAGAAAATCTGTAGATGCTGAAGTCCAAGCAAAACACACACAAAATGTTGGAGGAACTCAGCAATCCAGACAGCATCTATGGAAAAAAGTACAGTCGATGTTTCAGGCCGAGATCCTTCAGCAAGCTACTCTTGAGCTTGGTAGTACGTGCTTTCAGGATTTTGTTTATTCTGACCAGTTTTAAACTGTCCTATCCATTCTGAACAAGCTACAGTATGTCAGCATTAAGGATAGCTGAATGTCCGAAGGAGGCAAAAGAATTGAATTGAATTGACTTTATTTCTTACATCCTTCACAGACATGAGGAGTAAAAATCTTTAAGTTACATCTCTGTCTAAGTGTGAAGTGTGCAATCATAGTAATTTATAATAATTTATAATAAATAGAACAGTTAATGTAATATAGAGTACACTCAAATCAGTGTGAGTTAATCAGTCTGATGGACTGGTGGAAGAAGCTGTCCCAGAGCCTGCTGGTCCTGGCTATTATGCTGTGATACCGTTTCCTGGGTGGTAGCAGCTGGAATAGAATGATCCTATGGGCCCTTTTTACACACCTGTCCTTGTAAATGTCCTGAATCATGGAAAGTTCACAACTACAAAAGGTTCAAAGAGTTAGGTAATGTTAGGGATCTAGAAGATTATAAGGCTAACAGGAAGGAGCTTAAAAAGGAAATTAGGATGAGAAGGCCTTGGCTGGCAGGATTATGAAAAACTCCAAGGCAATCTAATCTACAAGTATGTAAAGAGCAAAAGGATAAGACGTGAAAGAATAGGACCTATCAAGTGTGTCAGTGGGAAAGTGTGTATGGAACCAGGGGAAATAGCAGTGGTACTTAATGAATACTTTACTTCAGTATTCACTATGGAAAAGGATCTTGGTGATTGTAGTGCTGACTTGCAGCAGACTGTAAAGCTTGAGCATTTAGATATTAAGAAAGAGGATGTGCTGGAGCTTTTGGAAAGCATCAACTTGGATATGTCGCCGGGACCAGATGAGATGTACCCCAGGCTATTGTGGAAGGCGAGAGAGGAGATTGCTGAGCCTCTGGTGATGATTTTTGAATCATCAATGGGGACAGGAGAGGTTCCGGAGGATTGGAGGGTTGTGTATGTTGTTCCGTTATTCAAGAAAGGGAGTAGAGATAACCCAGGAAATTATAGACCAGTGAGTCTGACTTCAGTGGTTGGTAAGTTGATGGAGAAGATCCTGAGAGGAAGGATTTATGAACATAAAGAGGTATAATATGATGCCACAAAGTTTGGAGGTGTTGTGCATTGTGTGGAGGGCTGTCAGAGGTCATAGTGGGACATTGATAGGATGCAAAACTGGGCTGAGAAGTGGTAGATGGATTTCAAACTAGATAAGTGTGAAGTGGTTCATTTTGGTACATCAAATATGATGGCAGAATGTAGTATTAATGGTAAGACTCTTGGCAGTGTGGAGGATCAGAGCGATCTTGGGGTCCAAGTCCATAGGACGCTTAGAGCAGCTGCGCAGGTTGACGCTGTGAATAAGAAGGCATATGGTGTATTGGCCTTCATTAACCATAGAATTGAATTTAGGAGCTGAGAGGTAATGTTGCAGCAATATAGGACCCTGGTTAGACCCGACTTGGAGTACTGTGCTCAGTTCTGGTCACCCACTACTGGAAGGATGTGGAAACCATACATAGGGTGCACAGGAGATTTACAAGGATGTTGCCTGGATTGGGGAGCATGCCTTATGAAAACAGGTTGAGTGAACTCGGCCTTTTTTCCTTGGAGCGTTGGAGGATGAGTGGTGACCTGATAGAGGTGTATAAGATGATGAGAGGCATTGATCGTGTGGGTAGTCAGAGGCTTTTTCCCAGGGCTGAAATGGTTGCCACAAGAGGATACAGGTTTAAGGTGCTGGGGAGTAGGTACAGAGCTGATGTCAGGGGTCAGTTTTTTACTCAGAGAGTGGTGAGTGCATGGAATGGGCTGCCAGCAACGGTGGTGGAGGCGGATACGATAGGGTCTTTTAAGAGACTTTTGGATAGGTACATGAAGCTTAGTAAAATAGAGCTCTATCGGGAAGTCTAGTAATTTCTAAGGTAGGGACATGTTCGGCACAACTTTGTGGGCCGAAGGGCCTGTATTGTGCTGTAGGTTTTCTACATTTTGATGTTTCTACGTTTCTATGTTTCTACAGATGTACTGGGCTGTCTGCACTACTCTCTGCAGAGTCCTGCAATTAAGGGAGGTACAGTTCCTATACCAGGTAGTGATGCAGCCAGTCAGGATGCTCTCAATTGTGCCCCTGTAGAAAGTTCTTAGGATTTGGGGGCCCATACCAAACTTCCTCAACTGTCTGAGGTGAAAGAGGCACTGTTGTGCCTTTTTCACCACACAGCTGGTGCATACAGACCATGTGAGGTTCTCAGTGATGTGGATGCTGAGGAACTAAAAGCTGTTTACCCTTTCAGCCCCAGATCCATTGATGTCAATAGAGGTTAGCCCACCTCCATTCCTACTGTAATCCATAACCAGCTCTTTTGTTTTTCTGACATTGAGGGAGAGGTCGTTTTCTTGACACCACTGTGTCAGAGAGATGACTGCTTTCCTGTAGGCCACCTCTTTATTGTTTGAGACAAAGAGTAAGTAGATGAATGCATGGATCCTTGTACGGCTTTGGATATAGTGGGAAGAGTAATTTCCATTGAAAAATGTTTTCTAAATGTCAGCCAAATAGAGGTAATTGTACCTTTCTGCAAACACTGGATGTAGTTGCATTAAATCCCACTTAGATAAGGTCATGCATGAATCATGATGTATTGATCAATATCGAAGTACACACAATCAACTGTATCCATCTGTAAAAAGTTCACACACACACACACACACACACACACACACACACACACACACACACATACACACACATCAAAATGGCAATAAGATAATTGCAGAAGTTGTCCTGAAGAAGGATTTCAGCCCGAACCGTTGACTGTTACTATTTTCCATAGGTGCTGCCTGACCTGCAGAGTTCCTCCAGCGATCGGTGTGTGTGCTTTGGATTTCCAGTATCTGCAGACTTTCTCATGTTTATAAGATGAATGCCAGTAGTTTCATTAAGTCTATCCCTAAACCAGGATTTTGTGACAAGCTTGAAGGTTATGTAGAAAAACAACATAAAACGCTTCTTTAGTGAACTGTTTGACTGCATTGTTCCTTCGATATTTAGATCCCAGAGCCAACTGGTTAGCTTATTCTTTTAACACACAAAGGGTGTACATGAACAGACCATGGTATACCTACACTGCTAGCACCACTACTGTGCATCGCTTTACACTCCAGCTGAACTGAGTGTTTTATGTTTATGATTTCTGTAGAAAGCATTCTTTCAGCAGTGAGTTGGGAGGTGGAATGGGAGAAGTATCTGATCTGATCATAAACAGCCAATGGTACTGTAGTCAGGTGCAAAGGACAGCAAGGACTTTGTAATTGGTTTTGAATAGTGATATTATGCTTTCTACTCAGTTTATTGAAATGTTGTGACATGTGCAAAAATACTGCTGTGGTAATGGTTAATGTGTCAAGAATGTGGTAAACAACTTGATTAAAGCTGGTTGCTATAGTGATTTGTAGTGCAACAGGAAGTACTTACCAGAGGGGAAAAAAGTTGTTTGATCATGTGTTTAGAAGGATATTTTGCATAATGAAACAAGTGCCTTCAATGTATTGATTGGATCTAAACAATGTAATAAACTCGTGTTGCGTAACAGGTTCAGCAAATAATGCTTCGCACACTGACTCAGTAAACAGGGCTGAGAAGAAACTACAACTTCTCTCAATAAACAGAAGGGTAATTATGATAAGTGCTGGGTAGTTCCATAAAGTTCAGTCCTTCAGTTCAAATGAGGCGTTGTTGCTTCCTGCTCATCTGATCTATGCAGACACCAAACTTAATCAAGCAGCTCCACGAATCTTAGAAGAGTGTTGACACTACACGTGACATTATGATATTTTAGCTTGACTGTTGTATAAAATCAAGAAAAGCAAAATGCACAAAATAACTAAAGAGCAATAATACTCTGCCATTAAATTTGGGTTATATTCCAAGAGTGTCAGTGCTTTGTTTTGTGAACTAAAATGTCTCATTTGTTACCTAAGTTGAAACAGCAATCAGTGCAGTTTGGAAGCAGAAGAGATTGCAGATGCTAAAGGATGGAGCAGAAGTTAAACTGCTGGAGGAAATCCGTAGGTCAAACAACATTTTTGGAGACAAGGGGACAGCCAAAGTTTCTTGTTAAGACTCAGGACTAATGCAGGGTCTTGACCCAATTATTGGCCATCCGTTTCCTTCCATAGATACTGCTTGACCTGTTGAGCAAAAGGCAGAGAACATGAAACAGCACAGCACAGGAACACAGCCTTTGGCCCACAATGTTTGTGACAAATATTGCTGAAGTAAACTATATATTTTCTGCCTGTACATGTTCTATATCCCTCTGTTCCCTACATATTCATGCACTATCAAAAGTCTCTTAAACAGCCCTATCATTTCTGCTTTAATCACCATCCCTTACAGTCCATTCCAGGTACCAGTCTCTCTCTGTGTAACAAAAAAAAATTGCCCTGCATATTTCCTCTATATACTCCCGTTCTCACCTTAAATAAAAATCTTCTAGTATTTGACATGCCTGCTGAAATGCTGAGATCCTCCAGCAATTTCTGTTTTGCAGCTGGTACAATCTGTCATGGCATATAAATTATAATGTTGAGAAAGAAATATCCCAAGAGAATTCATGGAGGAGCAATCGGAAAATGAAATAATGCTGACCCAAAGAATGTAGCAGGTGTAAAAGGGAGCAATCAAAAACCTTGGTCAAACAGATGGGTTTTAAGGAGAGCTTTAAGTCAGGAGAAGAATGTAATTGGTTAACAAGGAGTTAAGATGGACTTTCCAAAGGTTGAAAGTATGAGCTATACTTCTGGGAAAATCTGGTGGAATGTTAGCAATGTGGAAGTGTGAACATAGAGATCAGAAACACTTCCAATCATTCAACAGATGAGGATGTCCATGCCATCTAGTTCAAGTTCAGGCTTAATTATCCTTCAGCCATACACGAATACCCATGATAAT
Organism: Mobula hypostoma; assembly: GCF_963921235.1. NCBI lineage: Eukaryota > Metazoa > Chordata > Chondrichthyes > Myliobatiformes > Myliobatidae > Mobula > Mobula hypostoma. Next base: position 29,724,338 of record NC_086109.1, read on the forward strand.
AATATAATAAGCATCCGTTAGTCTCGTGAGAACATGGATTTGCGCCTTGGAAGGTTTCCAGGGCGCAGGCCTGGCAAGATTGTATGGAAGACTGGCAGTTGCCCATGCTGCAAGTCTCCCCTCTCCATACCACCAATGTTGTCCAAGGGAAGGGCACTAGGGCTGACACAGCTTGGCACTGGTGTCGTCACAGAGCACTGTGTGGTTAAGAGCCTTGCTCAAGGACACAACACGCTGCCTCAGCTGAGGCTCAAACTAGCGACCTTCAGATCACTAGACCGATGCCTTAACCACTTGGCCACGCACATGAATGCAGTCAAATGAAACAACGTTACTCTGGGGCCAAGGTACAAAACGCAGTACCAACAGTCACACACAGCACAAGGCACAAGAAAGGTAACGAGCACACATAAGATATCAGTAAAGTACAGTCACACAAAGAAAAATATATAGTCCAAGATTCTGAGTCTATGAATGTTGCAACAGTCTGCAGTCGAACACAATACAGCTTGACTTATGCCGAGCAAACCCTGGGGGCGGCACCAACTTCGGGTTGGAGTTGGATGCTGTGCCACACCACCTCCAGTGGAGCACACTGACTCTGGCATATCTCTCCTGAGTGGCCGTAAACAGGTGACACTGCGGCTTGAGGCTTAGTCCTTGCAATGACCGAGGACTCGCAGCTCCCCTGCTGTCTGGCAATAAATCAGTGAATCAGTATTTCATATTAACAATGTTCAACAGGGTCTTGCGATCACAAGCCAAGTGACTAAGACGACCACTCGCTGTTAGACTGCGTGCTGCCTTCGCACACTGACTCTGATGCCTCTTTGATGCAGCACGATTCACATGATCTAGTAATTCAATGATAGATACAGAGAGTCATAAAGCTAGAGTCAGTTCCTTTGGCCTAGATTGTCCATGCAGATCAAGATCCCCACCTCAGCTAATCCCATTTGCCCACTTATGGCCCATATCCTTCTACACATTTCTTATCACTGTACCTGGTAAAATATCTATTAAATATCTTTTTTTGTATGTGACTGCACCTCTTTCTGTGGCAGCTTATTCCATATACACAGCATTCTCTGAATAAGGAAGTTATCACTCAGATCCCTTTTATATCTTCTCCCCTCTCACCTGAAGCCTATGCTCATAAGATTGTGATTCCCTTTCCCTGGAATAAAGACTGTGTATGTTCACATCATCTTTGCGCCTCGTGATTTTATACACCTCCAAAACAGTGGTTCTCAACGTAGGCCATATGGTCCTCCAGGGAACCATGCCAGATTTCTTAGGGGCCACAAGTAAAAAACAAGAGACTGGGGGCCACAGGAGTTTCTAAATGGTCCATGATAAGTTTATTGTTTTAATGAAGTATTAGTAACATATATAAATAAAAAAATAAATGAATATATGTACTATAATTGGAAGCCCGAATAAAATGAATGGGAAAATGTACTAGCTGGTGCAAGTGAGGCAGCAAAACGGTTTAACCTGTGTACGTGTCTGCATCCGTGTGCAGCATGAAAATGGCTATCTCTGCTCCTGCTTGATCACCCACAAATCACCGTCCACACCTTGCAGAGCAGCCCACGGAGCCCCGCCCCACAACCACCCCCAGGCTGGGCAGTGGATCCATTTGGGGTAAATATGTGCAATGTTGACAGCACATTGCAAGAAAGACTTATTGAGCTGCAGAGTGATACAACTCAAGCAAAATTCAAACGCAGCAAGCAAAGTTCTGGATAACTAGCGATCTTCAAAATAAGTTTTCGCAGCTCTGGGAAAAAGCAAACCTGTTTCTAATTGGATTTCACCCCTCTTATCGAGTTGAATGTGGCTTTAGTCAAACTTATCACCTAATTTTGAAAGCTTGTAACTGTCTTGATGTGAAAAGAGATGATCTTTGATTATCTTTAATCAACTTGCTTTTGATATTCAAAAACTTGTTATTTACATCATTCGCAAGGATCTCTCTAAATAACCAAAATAACAATATCAAGTGCTTTTTGTTGCTGGTTGTTAAACAAAAAGCAAAGCAATCTCTCTTTCTCTCTCCCACCCACCTACAGGAAAACATCTCCCTCGTCCTGGAATGAAAAGCCTCATCCTGAGAGCAGATGCAGCGGAGACGGAGGAATTCCGAGAAGGGGATGGCATTTTTGCAAGAGACAAGGTGGGAAGAGGAATAGTCCAGGTAGCTGTGAGAGTCCGTAGGCTTATAGTAGACAGCCTATGGTAAATATAGTAAATCCCATCCCCTTCTCGCAATTCCTCCATCTCTGCCACATCTGCTCTCAGGATGAGGCTTTTCATTCCAGGACGAAGGAGATGTCTTCCTTTTTTAAAGAAAGAGGCTTCCCTTCCTCCACCATCAACTCTGCTCACAAACGCATCTCTCCCATTTCACACACATCTGCTCTTACCCCATCCTCCCGCCACCCCACTAGGAATAGGGTTCCCCTTGTCCTAACCTACCACCCCACCAGCCTACGGGTCCAACATATAATTCTCCATAACTTCCGCCACCTCCAACGGGATCCCATCACCAAGCACATCTTTCTCTCCCCCACCCTTTCTGCTTTCCACAGGGATTGTCCCCTACGCAACTCCCTTGTCCATTCATCCCCCCCATCCCTTCCCACCGATCTCCTTCCCGGCACTTATCCTTGTAAGCTGAACAAGTGCAACACATGCCCTTACACTTCCTTCCTCACCACCATTAAGGGCTGCAGACAGTCCTTCCAGGTGAGGCGACACTTCACCTGTGAGTCGGCTGGGGTGATATACTGCGTCCGGTGCTCCCAGTGCGGCCTTCTATATATTGGCAAGACCCGACGCAGGCTGGGAGACCGTTTCGCTGAACATCTATGCTCTGTCCATCAGAGAAGGCAAGATCTCCCAGTGGCCACGCATTTTAATTCTACATCCCAATCACATTCTGATATGTCTATCCACGGCCTCCTCTACTGTCAAGATGAAGACACACTCAGGTTGGAGGAACAACACCTTATATTCCGTCTGGGTAACCTCTAACCTGATGGCATGAATATTGTGTCAGGTACCCCGTGACAGGTTAAAGAACCAGCAGAGATGGAAAACACTTTGGAGTCCAGTATTATTATTAACTAATGGTATTTATTAGTAACTATGCAATACAGTAATATAAATGCAGATATATCAAACAGGTTAGCAATGATTTTATATATATGAAAACCAAGCTTCTTCGAGTCTAGGAGTATATAGATAGTCTTACAAAGATGAGTAAAGTTCAGTTCAGTTCATGGTATTGAGTTAGTAGTGATGGAGAGAGAGAGAGGGAAAGATTTGAGTCTTCAGGTGAGCTGATGCGGTCAATCTTCCCGTTGTCCTCCGAAATCCTTTAGAAGTCACTGACTGTGACCACAACAAGGAGAACTGTTCTTCTGTGGTGGAATTATCAACCCAGGCAAGGGTTGGACATATGAATAACTCCCCACTGGTCACACCCTTTTCACACTGCGACAGCCACTGATCGACCCGCCTGATCGATCCTCCAAAACCCACTTTTGTTCCGTGGGCACAACAAAGCTCATTCAGTTTTTAAAACCATGTGTCTGTCGGTCTAAAAGCTGGCCTTCTATTTATCTCACCATGATGAATACCAACAGTCCATCAAGCAGCTCCTCCCTTCTTTCTCTGTAAGAACTTGGAAGCTGCTAGTGTCCTTGCAAAAGTGTAAACATGCTGCCGAAAAACCATAACACCATCTCAAAGCAGTTTTCTCCCCTCTCGCTCTTTTAACAAGGTGTCTGTGTTGGATACCTCTCTCTCTCTCTCTTTCCAAAAGCACAGTTCATAGGGGTAATTCAGGACCCCGTCACAACTGACTTCTCTAACTTCCATTAATGCCCCTCCTCCCCTTCACACCCCATCCCTTATTTATTTATTTAATATATTTTTTTATTTATCTTTTATCTTTCCCCCTCTCACTATAACTCCTTGCCTGCTCTCCACCCTCCAGGCTCCCCACCCCCCTTCTCTGTCTCCCCAGGCTTCCCGTCCCATGATCCTCTCCCTTCTCCAGCCTTGGTATCCTTTTTGCCAATCAACTTTCCAGTTCTTAGATCCACCCCTTCCATCCTGTCTTCTCCTATCATTTCGGATCACCCATCCCCATTTTAAAATCTCTTACTTTCTCTTCTTTCAGTTAGTCCCGATGAAGAGATCCAAGAGTTGTTTTTCAGTAAGTTAAACTCCCAACTTCCTTGCACAGCTTCTTCTCAAATACAAGGACAAGTCTTCAGTTCATAATGCCCTGCAAATTGCAAGCAATAATCAATCTGAAGATAAAAGGTTGGCTTTGCAAAGAAACAGCACTATCCACAGAGGACAGTCTGCTGGCACACAGCATGGGGCTGGCTACTCAAGAGATGCAGTACAAGACAATGGGGTTACGTTAACTGAGATTGCATCAAACCAGACAACACTGGCAAAGGTATTTAGTTCAAGAAAGCTTCTTGCAGACCAGATTGAAACTATCACTGTGTACATCAAATAGCTGACCTATAAATAGTTGGGAGTTTTGTGTAATCAGAGGGTCAGCCCTCACTGTATTAATGTTGGATGTCTGTCTTCTCTGTCCCTGAAGCTTTGAGACCATATCTGAGAATTTCCCAGCTAAGAAATCCTAAAATCATCACAGGCTTGTAAAGTCACCAAGTAGGAAAAAAACTGTATAAATGTAAGAGCAATCAGGCTTGTTAGGAATGGTCAAGGATCAACAAGAAGAATGACAGAAGAATCCATTCCTCTTCCTTTGATTTCTGTGAAGGACGTCTCATTTGTGTGCAAATCATAAGTCTGTCTTTTCAGCTTATAGAAATTGATTTGAAAATCCTTTGTGTTTTTGAAATAATTTGTAATTTGAAGACCTTTTTATAAGATAGAAGACCTCTGTAAGTTTTGAAAGTGTTCTAAGAACTTGAACTAAATTGAAACATGTATCACTAAAAATAAGTTAAATGTGTTTAAACTACTTTGTTGGCTGGAAGTATCTCTTCTTTGGTAGGGAGGGGGACCCACCACTCAATGTATGGGTATGGCAGCTAAACTCACCATGGAGGAGAAACAGGGTTTTTTTGAAGCTTTTGAAGAGTAGGTGGCTACAGTATAACCTCCCGTAGCTATCCATATTAGATAGAATTTAAGATCTTCATTTGAGTTTAGAACTTCACGGAGAGCAAACACAATACCCCCACAGGGTAGTAACTTCAGCCACTGAGGCTTTGTCATGACCAATTTTTGAAGTGTAAAGGTATATCTGATCTCCCAAATTATTTTAAAGACATTGGAACAGGAAACCCTGCTTTTGGACTTTTGATAAATACTCTATGCTCCATTTGGTTAACTGAGAGCTTTAACCTCTCACTCCTGCAGCCTGAGGTAACCATCTACTTCAGAAAAGCTTCAGTTATACCGGTGCCTGAGAAGAATGTGGTACCCTACCTCAATGACTATCATCCCGTAGTACTTACATCCACTGTAATGAAAAGTTTTAAGAAGTTGATGATGAAACATATCAATTCCTGACTAAGAAGCAAATTGGATCCACTGCAGTTTGCCTACCAGCACAACAGATCGGCAGCAGATGCCATTTCATAGGCTCTTCACTCAACCCTGGAACACTTGGACAACAAAGGTGCATACATCAAGATGACTACAGTTTAGTATTCAATACCATCATCCCCTCAAAACTAATCAATAAGTTTGAAGACCATGGCCTCAATACCTCCTTCTGCAATTCGATCCTCCATTTCCTCACTTACAGATTCCAGGCAGTTCAGATTGGCAACAAAATCTCCTTCATAATCTCCATCAGCACTTTGATCTCTTGCTTTTTCATTCTCACATTCTTTCTCTCTTTCCCACCATTCACTTTCTCATTCACATTCTTTCTCTCTTTTTCTTCTTTTTCTTCCTTTTCTTTTTCTTCTTTTTTTCTCCCTTCTTTTTCTTCTTCTAGTTTGTGCTTCTTGATCTTGAGAAGGTCCATTTAGTTCACTGGAGTATTCCCTTATTAATCATTCTATTGCTTCCTTTATGATCTGATCTTTCCTCTTGGTTTCCTCATCCTCAACATCATCTGATGAATCCTCTGTTTTCATATCTCCACTGACTCCTTTCTTTTTGGCCTTCCATTCATCTAGCAAGGCTGTGGTCTTTGCATCTACTTTTCAAGCAGTTTTTTTGTCTCCTAGAGATTCATGAAATAACCTTAATGCACATAGAGTAGATTCTGGCTCTTCATACTCACAAAAGCCAAATGCTTGCAACTTTCCTGAAGCTCCTTGAACTCTAGCTTAAAACTAAGCCACATTTCGCAAGTAATTAACATATCAGGAGCTTTCTCAGATGTCACTGATAAAAATCATCAGACCATGGCGTTTGTCACTTTCACACGTCCTCAGGGCAGCATGGTCCTTCCTTGGTCCAATATGCTTTCCAACCAGAGGCACAGAGGTCAGCACCAATGCATATTTGCCCTCTGTTGGAGAATGGTTTATGGTGTACTGCATGGAGACAGTTGTGGCATTATAAGACCATAAGACCATAAGACAAAAGAGCAGAAGTAGGCCATTCGGCCCATCGAGTCTGCTCCGCCATTTTACCATGAGCTGATCCATTTTACCCTATTTAGTCCCACTGCCCTACTTTCTCACCATAACCTTTGATGCCCTGGCTACTCAGATGCTTATCAATCTCTGCCTTAAATACACCCAATGACTTGGCCTCCACTGCTGCCCGTGGCAACAAATTCCATAGATTCACCACCCTCCGACTAAAAAAATGTCTTCGCATTTCTGTCCTGAAAGGGCGCCCTTCAATCCTGAAGTCATGCCCTCTCGTACTAGACTCCCCCATCATGGGAAACAACTTTGCCACATCCACTCTGTCCATGCCTTTTAACATTCGAAACGTTTCTATGAGGTCTCCCCTCATTCTTCTACACTCCAAGGAATACAGTCCAAGAGCGGACAAACGTTCCTCATATGTTAACCTTCTCATTCCCGGAATCATTCTAGTGAATCTTCTCTGTACGCTCTCCAACGTCAGCACATCCTTTCTTAAATAAGGAGACCAAAACTGCCCACAGTACTCCAAGTGAGGTCTCACCAGCGCCTTATAGAGCCTCAACATCACATCCCTGCTCCTATACTCTATTCCTCTAGAAATGAATGCCAACATTGCATTCGCCTTCTTCACTACTGACTCAACCTGGAGGTTAACTTTAACGGAATCCTGTACGAGGACTCCCAAGTCCCGTTGCACCTCAGAACTTTGAATTCCTTCCCCATTTAAATAATAGTCTGCCCGTTTATTTTTTCTGCCAAAGTGCATAACCATACACTTTCCAACATTGTACTTCATTTGCCACTTCTCTGCCCATTCTTCCAATCTATCCAAGTCTCTCTGCAGACTCTCCATTTCCTCAGCACTACCGGCCCCTCTACCTATCATCGTATCGTCAGCAAACTTAGCCACAAAGCCATCTATTCCATAATCCAAATCGTTGATGTACAATGTAAAAAGAAGCGGCCCCAACACTGATCCCTGTGGAACACCACTGGTAACCGGCAGCCAACCAGAATAGGATCCCTTTATTCCCACTCTCTGTTTCCTGCCAATCAGCCAACGCTCTATCCACGTATGTAACTTTCCTGTAATCCCATGGGCTCTTATCTTGTTAAGTAGCCTCATGTGTGGCACCTTGTCAAAGGCCTTCTGAAAATCCAAATATACAACATCCACTGCATCTCTCTTGTCTAGCTTACTGGTAATTTCTTCAAAAAATTGTAATAGGTTTGTCAGGCAGGATTTTCCTTTAAGGAATCCATGCTGAGTTCTGCCTATCTTGTCATATGCCTCCAGGTACTCTGTAACCTCATCCTTGACAATCGACTCCAACAACTTCCCAACCACCGACGTCAAGCTAACAGGTCTATAATTTCCTTTTTGCTTCCTTGCCCCCTTCTTAAATAGCGGAGTGACATTTGTAATCTTCCAGTCTTCCGGAACCATGCCAGAATCTATCGACTTTTGAAAGATCATCGCTAATGCCTCCGCAATCTCCACAGCTACTTCCTTCAGAACACAAGGGTGCATTCCATCTGGTCCAGGAGATTTATCGACCTTTAGCCTATTCAGCTTCCTGAGTACTTTCTCTGTCGTAATTGTGACTGCGCACACTTCTCTTCCCTGCCACCCTTGAGTGTCCGGTATCCTGCTGTCTTCCTCAGTGAAGAATGATGCAAAATACTTGTTCAGTTCCTCTGCCATCTCCTTATCTCCCATTACAATTTCTCCAGTATCATTTTCTATCGGTCCTATATCTACTCTCACCTGTCTTTTACTCTTTATATACTTGAAAAAGCTTTTAGTATCCTCTTTGATATTATTTGCTAGTTTCCTTTCATAGTTAATCTTTTCTCTCTTCATGACCTTCTTGGTTTCCTTTTGTAAGGTTTTAAAAACTTCCTAATCCTCTGTCTTCCCACTAATTTTTGCTTCCTTGTATGCCCTCTCCTTTGCTTTAACTTTGGCTTTGACTTCTCTTGTCAACCACGGTTGCATCCTTTTTCCACTCGAAAATTTCTTCTTTTTTGGAATATACCTGTCTTGCACATTCTTCATTTCTCGCATAAACTCCAGCCACTGCTGCTCTGCCATCTTTCCCGCCAGTGTCTCTTTCCAGTCAACTTTGGCCAGTTCCTCTCTCATGCCACTGTAATTTCCTTTACTCCACTGAAACACCGACACATCAGATTTCGGCTTCTCTTATCTAGCATCTTTCTTAATTTGCTTTTAGGTGGCTCCATTGCAGACAATGTGGCATGCAAATTGTGGATGGATCGCAAATCAATCTGTAGATGTCTCAGCCAATCTCGTCCGCACAATGCCAGTCCCTCCACATGCAAGATCAATGTGGCTTGCTAGTTGTTGTATTTCATTGTTACAAGTGTCATTCCAATTGGAGTTATCTTTTCTCCATTGTAAGTTCTTAGTTGGATATTTGCAGGCTTTAGTTGGGTATATTTGAAATGGGATTCAAACTCATTTCATGGAATGACTGAAACAGCCGAAACAGTGTCCAATTACATTTAAACTAATTTGCTGTTCACTTCTAGTGTAAGCCATATTACTTCATCTCCTATTAGTTTCCAAATTTGCAATTCTCATATCTAACCTGTCCTGCATCACTCTCATTAGTTTCACTGTCATCAACAGCATGCAGATTAGTGCTCTTTTTGAAATTGCAGCTTGACTTTATATCTTTTCCTGAACCCTGTGCAGTCCATTTATTTTAGTCTGCCTGACCTGCTTTTTGCATGTGTCCAAATTTGTTGCATTTTCTGCGAGTTTTGCCCTTAAACCTGCATTGGTCTGATGTATGTGATCCCCTGACACAAAAGTAACACCGTTTGTTTTGCCGGGTCCATTTCTGTTACGCACTGCAATTTTTTTTCTCATTCACTTTTTTATTCCCGACAAGGTAATTGCATTCCTGTCTGCGGTTTCCATTGAAACAGCAATTTCAATTTCTCTTTTGAATATAAGTTGTGCTTCTGTTAGGTACCATTTTTGAATGTGTTCTTTTAAGATTCCACAAACTAAATGATCTCTTGCGAGACCATGGATCTGCGCCTGGAAAGTCTTCACTCTTCAGGGCGCAGGCCTGGGCAAGGTTGTATGGAAGACCAGTAGTTGCCCATGCTGCAAGTCTCCCCTCTCCAAGACACCAATGTAATGGGCATTAAAACCCATACAGCTTGGCATCAGTGTCGTCGCAGAGCAATGTGTGACTAACTGTCTTGCTCAAGGAGACAACACGTTCCCTCGGCTGGGGCTCGAACTCACGACCTTCAGGTCGCTAGTCCAATGCCTTAACCACTTGGCCACGTGCCCACACAAATATCTCTTAGTGTATCATTTAGCCCATCACTGAACTGACTATGTTCAGACAATCTCTTCAATTCAGCCATGTACACTGGAATGGACTCGCCTTCTTTTTGATTCCGCTTATGAAACCTAAAGCATTTTGCAATCAACAATGGTTTCGGTTTTGAGTGTTCCTCCATCACTTTTACATTTGTAGAAAAGCTCATTTCTGATTGTTTCGGTTGGAGGAGTCAAACTTCAAAGCAAACTGGATGCCTTTAAACCCAATGCATTCAGCAAAATTGACGCTCATTTCTCACTGGCTATTTCATTTGCTTCAAAATGCTGTTCCATTAGTTCAGTATACATGAGCCAACTACCCGCTGTGTAATCAAGCATGTCAATCTTTCAGGTGAAGTCAGCCATTTCAGCATTCTTTAATGATTATTATCACCTGGTACTCTCTCCTTATGAACCCATGAATTCTTCCACATAAACTCAGTGACCACTTTACTAGGTACACCCGTACACCTGCTTGTTAATGCAAACATCTAACCACCCAATCATGTGGCAGCAGCTCAATGCATAAAAGCATGCAACGTGCTCAAATGGTTCAGTTGTTGTTCACACCAAATATCAGAATAGTGAAGAAATGTGATCTAAGTGACTTTGACCATGGAATGCTCTTTGGTGCCAGGGTAATCTGAGTATCTCAGAAACTGCTGATCCCCTGTGAAAAAATGAAAAACATCTAGTTAATGGCAGTTCTGTGAATGAAAACACCTTGTTAATAAGAGCCATCAGAGGAGAATGGCCAGACTGGTTCAAGCTGGCAGGAAGGTGAGATTAACTCAAATAACATGTGTTTTAACAGTGGTGTGCAAATGCGCGTCTCCGAATGCACAACATCTTGAACCTAGAAGTGGATGGACTACAGGAGCAGAAGGCCACTTTACAAGGTATTGAGTGCAAGAAGAGACTTCCCCACTTTGAGGGAGGTAATCATGTGTATCTTGTGAGAAAGTTAATCATTTGTAAATTGTTCAGCCCAGTAATATTGCCATTATGAATGTATTAAATTTAACTGTAGTAAGCTAAAAGATCTGATGAGACTACTGAGTGTAGCATTTGTGTAAAGTTAATCTATTTCTATTTCCCATTACTAAAAAGCTGGCAATCCAATCAAATACATTTTGCAAAACCTGGCAATTTTTTCATGTTAGGTTTGTTAATTAATACATTATGCATCTGTTCAGTCCATCACATTTCATTGTTTTATGGTTTGAATATAATTTTAATGTAATTAATAGCAATTACATAATTAACTCTGTTTTCCATTATCATAGAACTGAATTAATGCTCTTTATCTGCTGGAGTACCATGATGAAAGGCATTGACATTATTCAGAAATCTTCAAATTTGTACTCCATATCATCTATATTTATATTCATAAATCGTTTAATATGAACCTTAATTTAATAGATACCGGTCTATTGGTAATGATTTGTCATTACTTCTCAAGACTAAGATTTCACTATCATACGGAGGAAGTGCCTGAGCTGATGTCCATTGAAAGATATTGTATTTGTCCTGTAAGCAGGACGTAATACACCCTATGATGTTATTTGAAAACATGAAGAATTCTGCTTCTCTCACCTGTAGCTTTGACTAATATTTATCAATTATTACAATGGTATATTTCACCATTTATATCATTGGTACCAATAGGCTGTTATGCACAGTTGTCATGCTTTTCTTTATTCACAGGATGTGTGAGTTACTGCCAAGGTTACAATTTATTGTTCATCCGGGTAATTGTCCTTTGGCAGATCATGTCGAGTCACCTTTCTGAACTCTTGCAGTCCATATGTGAAGGAACTCTTACCATGCACTAAGATTTTGACTCAGCGATAGTGAAGGAGCAACAATAACTTTGCAAATCAGGATGATGTGTTATTTGCAGGTCATTGTGTTCACATGCATGTGGTGCTCAGGGAATTATCGACTTACTGCAATAGCAGTTGGGAAAGAGCTGAAGCTAGACTGAAGAATGCAATAACTGCCCACATGGTAAAGAACAATAAGGTGAAATAGACTCAATGTGGACTTGCAGATTGGAAATCATGTTTGACTATTTCCCTTGAAATATTTTGAGCATATGGAAATTAGATAAGGGGGAACAAGTAGATCTTGTGTATTTAGATTTTCAGAAGCATCTGTAATAGCCTCCCACAGGAGGATGGTCAGAATAGTTAGAGCACTTAAATTGGGGGTGGGTGGCGGAGTGCAATGGTAAAGTACTGACAAGGATGAATTGGTAACGGACAGAACACAAAGAGCGGGAGTAGATGGAGTCTTTCCTGGGTTGAGCACCTCTGACTAGGGGGGCAGTCAGGCTTAATAATTGGGCCTCAAGTATTCACAATTTAAATCAATGATGGGACTGAATATCCAGTTTTCAAGTTTGCTTATTTTCAATGTTGGAGTCAGTTGTGAGCAATGAGGAGAATATCGAGAGCCTTCAAGAGGATATCAGCAAACTATATTGGGCAAGAACTTGACAGAATGGAAAATGAGATCAACACTTTGATGTACATAGAAGAAAAGCAGTGTGTGCTTTTTAAGTTGTGGAAGACTAGGAAGTACTAATATTCCAAGGGGCTTTGTGTCTTTGTTCACATGTCACTGAATGCTAACACACCAGAGTTACAAAAGCAAATAGTAAATTGCACATAAAGTACAGGAGGAACTCAGCAGGTCAGGCAGCATCTACGAAGAGGAATAAACAGTCAACATTTCGGGCCGAGACCCTTCATCTGTTTATACCCCTCCATAGACACTACTTGACCTACTGAGTTTTTCCAAGATTTTGTATGTTACTCTGTATTTCCAGCATCTTTCAAATCTCTTGTATTTACAAATAATTAAGTTGTCCTTTCTAGAGGACTTGAGTTAAGATGCCTTACTATGTTTGTAAAGGATCTTGATGAGATTGCACAGCTTTGCTGGCCTTATCTAAAGCAGTATAAGATGTGCACCCAAGTAGTTTGAGGGACGTTATTTTGCTATATGATAAGTGATTGAATAGATTGGGCATGCATTCTCTGGAGCTTACAAGAATGAGAGAAAATCAAATTGAACCTTACAAAATCCTTACTGGATAAATGCAAGGAGGGTGTTTCACCTGTCTGACAACACCAGAATCGGGTCATAGTTTCAGAACGAAAGATGGGCCATTGGGGACTGAAATGTAGAGAAACCACCTCAAACAGATATGGTGAATCTTTGGAGTTCTCTCCCCTGAAAGACGGTGTGTGAGGTTCATTCACTGAGTCAATTCAAAACAGGAAAGATTTCTGCCTATCAATGGATAAAGAGATTGTGCAGAAAGATGGAGCTGAGGTAAAAGAACAGCTTTAATCTTGATTAATAGTAGTGTAGGGTTGAAGTGTGGAAGACTTATTCCTGCTCTTAATGCTGGCTTACATTTTGTTAGTTTTTTCTTAGTGTAGAGCCAGGGTTCCCATCCTGGGGTCCACAGACGCCTTGGTTAATGGGAGGGGTCTGTGGCATAAAGGTTGGGAACCCCTGATGTAGAGGCTGCAAGACTGGGAGATCTTGTTTTTTTTAAATTAAAAGCTTTGGCGCGTTGCTCCAGTGCATCTTGTAAACAGTGTGCATTGTAGTCATGTTGTAACGCTGACATAAATAATGGGTGTCATAAATAATGGTTATGCCAGTTGGTTACGCTACCATGTGGAAAAGCATGGTAGCATTGTGGTTAGCATAACACTTCACAGTGCCAGCGATCTGGGTTCAATCCCCATCACTGTGGCCGAAGACTTTGTATGTTCTCTCTCTGACCTTGTGGGTTTCTTCTGGGTGTTTCAGTTTCCTTCCACATGTCAATGATGTATGGGTTAGTAGGTTAATTGGTCACTTGGGTATACTTGGACAAAATGGGCTATTTGGACTGGAAGGGTCCATTACCATGCTGTCTCTCTAAAATATATAAAAAAATTAAAACTTCACAAGTGATGCCAGGCTTCTTGAGTGTTTCTGGAATTAGTTAGGCCAGACCAAATCATTCCACAGCACTTCTGACCCGCAGTTTTTCAATAGTGAAAGAGTTCAGTGAATCATGAGGTGCATCACTTTTCATAGGATACAGTCACTTGTCCTTGTGATCAATTTTCTGGTCAGTGGAGGCACCCAGGACGTTGAAGGTGGAAGATTCACTAAGACTTGTGGAGATGTTTACACATCCTCTTGACATAGGCAACGTTGCCAGACTGATGTTATTTGTCACTTCGTCTTCCCCCTTCCTTTGAATGGGTCTAGGCCTGAAATGTCAACCATTTTTTCATTTTCATAGATGCTGCCTGACCTGTTGTGTTGTCACTTAACAGTCCAATTGTAGATATTGACTAGGTCTGCACATTTGAGGGTATGTGCCTGCAAATGAACAACACAATAACCAGCAAATATCCCCTTTTTTTATCCTTGTGGATGTAAAATTATTCAATTGCACTTGAGACATACATTATTGGCCCTAAGCATAAAAGGGACTATGTTAAACCAGGGAAATAATAATATTGTTTGGGCACATGATATGCCATTTAATTTTATATTATTTACCCAAATGAAACTCCCTGTTCAAATGGGGTGTTACATTTTTTTTTTCTCTCAGCGATTTTTATTATCTGGAATTAGGAGTTTTTGTAGACTGGTTCTGCAGATGGTGCATGGTTTATAGAATTAACTTTTACCTTAATCACAATAATCTGCATTGTATGCTGTTCTCTTCTTTGGCACTGAATATATCAAATATGAAATGTCAGTAATTCAAAAATAAACCAGAATTCTAATGTATTTGTTTATGACTAAACTATTAAAATCAGCCATCCTCCCAAAATGTGAAATAATCAAATAAAATTATTATCAACAATGTGCTCAAAAGATTAAATATCCTGTTCAAAACCTCCTGGAAAGTCAGATCCTGCTTAAAATCTTCTGGTGTTCCTTTCAGCTCCTATTTAAGCTGTGCATCACTGCTATTACCTTATTACATATGATCACAAGTTCTCTGAAGGATAATTATGTACATATGTTCCAAAAATAAAATAGAAAACCAGGATTAAAAATAATAACTTCCATTTCACATACAAAATAAATCATCAAACACAGGATGAGAGGTTTGACTTATTGCGAGGGGCCTGATTGACCTGCAGTCTTTAACAAATGAGGATGATTTTTTGAAAGATTAAAAAATCCTCAAGTGTGCATATCAGGATAGGATGCCAAGGCATTTTCACCGGTGAGAAAATCTTCAATGAGGAGACAATTACAATAAGAGGGGCTGGGCATTAAAAATTTCTTCATGGAGGGTAGCGAATCTTTGGTGTTTTGGAACTTGCTTTCATTGTCCCACCCTTCCTGAGTTCTGTGATTTCTATTAACCAAATAATTATTCAACAAATTCTTGGCGTCATTCATTCCTTTACTTTACTGTCGGTATATGTGCACTCCAGGCCCCACACCTCAAACTTAACAATTTCTTACCCAAGCGTTTACACTATTTTTTTTCTGGCAAAAAAAATGCAGATCTGGAAATCTAAAATGGGATATGCTGACATGAGCGGGTGAGAAAAGGTTTAAAATTTCAAATGAGTGAATCAACTGAAGAATTTGTTGTTGCACATTGCATTTCATCTACAAAATGATCAAACTTTCTTCCATATTCATATCTTTAACTCTTAACCTGCAAGAAAGTATATTTTACAGCCCTTTTGCTTGAATGAATATTTATAAATATTACTCAAATGAAACAACAGGGTGAAATTCCTGTGCTTTACCTGGCAGCAGACTGTTAGCAAAGGTGTGGTGCTGATGAAGTCATTATGACCCACCCGTGAACACAGGTAAGAGTTTCAGTGAAACTCAGATTTATAGATCTTTGCATGAATCATTCCATGTGATTTAATCTCCCACAATACAAAGGCCACCCATGTATAAAGTGATTCTCAGATCATTCACATGAACATAGCAAAATGCCAAAGAGCTAACCTCAGGAGTTAACTTCCTTTTCAAATTAATTTCCACAGTGAAATAATGTGTCATATAAGAAAGAACCAAGTGCATATTTCTCATGTGCCATCTGATGACATGGAAATGAAACATTTTAGACAGATTAATTGAGGATTAAAGATCCTCGTTTATAAAGCAGCCACCTGTTTCACTGAGGATTAGTCAACACTAAGCGTCAAATAAATAAGATTGCTCTCATTCTCAAATTAGGCACTTGGAGTCTTTTTGCCAGCAAATTCCCACAGGTGAACATGTACGTATCATGACAAATTTGTCACTGAGGCATCTTTAGATGATTGATAATTTTTAGGGAGGATGGGGGTTATTAATTCCCAGGGAGCAACAGAATCTATGGGAACTAACCTGGGAATTATGGATCTAACCCTGACTCAAATAAACAGGAGTGAAATCAGGATCCTTGGATTCAGATTTTCCTGAAATGTCTGGTCAAAGATTCAGGGGGCTTGTCAAATAGCTCACATCTCTCTAACTTGATCTCTTGACAAATGTGTTAATATTTTTTAAAAATTGCAATGCTTTGACTGAACTTTAATACCCTATATATGATTCTAATAAATAGATTGAGTCATCATTCCAGTAACATTGAATAATACGAAGTACACATTAAGCAGACCAGGCTCATCTCTGGATGACCTCCAGTGGACAACAGGCATATATATCTATTCCTATTGATCTTAGTATCTAAGGGTCAGGAAGGAGACTTGGTTCACAGTTGACTTTCTAGCAAATGACTGATGTTCATATATTGAGTTAAAATAGAGTTGTTTCTCTCCTATTTAAGGCCAGATACTCAATTGACATTTACAATTGTCTTGGCAATACATACATATAGGCATCCGTTAGTCTGATGAGACAGTGGATTTGCGCCTTGGAAGGTTTCCAGGGCGCAAGCCTGGGCAAGGTTGTACGGCAGTTGCCCATGCTGCAAGTCTCCCCTCTCCACGCCACTGATGTTGTCCAAGGGAAGGGCATTAGGATCCATGCAGTTTGGCACCAGTGTTGTCACACAGCAATGTGTGGTTAAATGCCTTGCTCAAAGACACAACACGCTGCCTCAGCCAAGGCTCGAACTAGCGACCTTCAGATCACTAGACGAACGCCTTAACCACTTGGCTGTGTGCCAACACATAAGAGTAGCCCTACCAACAACCTACAACTGGCATACAAAATTCACAATGGCATCCAGAACCATTAATGACCACGGTGACGAAAAGAAATAAAGTAACAAATGGTATCCAAATAGTGGTTTGCTAATGACATACAGTCAGGGGGGTGGAGAACTCTTGTAATAACCTAGTTGGCTTTAAACTCCCATTTGAAGCGAGCTATAAATCCAGTAATTGGAATTAAAACCTCTAAAATAGTTTAAACAGGGTCCGGTACCTTCTCAGGGAACAAGGAAAAGAGATTAACAGCAGCACTTCTTCACCACTTGCGGGCTGAGAATAAACGCAAAAGGAAAAATTGTTTGCAGCAATCCTACACCAGGTCTTTCTAAGAAGTATGTACTATACATGAGGCCTCATGTAGGTTGGGGTCAACCATAGCTATTGCATCCTAACTGTATACGTGATATGCAAGCCAGAGCAGTACGATATTGGGGGGGGAACTGTTGCCCATGCAGCAGGCCCCCCCCTCCATGTAGCTGACAAACCCAAAGGAACAGCAGAAATCGATGCAGTTTGGCACCAGCAGCATTTGCTGGACCTTCCAGTCAGCATTGAATGTTGGACCGCCTTAGGGTTTCCAGCTCTGAATTTTTCCCTCTGGGTTTACTCATGAAGCCTACCTCATGAGTGGGTATAGACACAAGGCAACGGAGGTTTGAGATCAGAGTTTTCCTCCTCTTAGGTGAGCTGTCAACCACATCTGACAAGCCCCATCTGCTCGAAACAACTGGTTTTAAAGTGCCAGTAACCTGCCTTTGTTCCTTCTCCTGCCAATAGAAATAGTTCCACCATTTCCTATTAGCTAGGCCACAAATGAAGGCCAGGAGCTGGACATGGTTAGCAGAGGCTATTTGAACGCATACCATTGGAAGCATTTAATAGGTTTTGGGAGTTTGAGCCCACTACCTCCCCTGGCTTTTCAAAACCATAAGGAACCAAGTACGTATGTACATTTTCCTAATGAAACGTATACCACTGCAACTGCCAATGATATCGATTTACTTTGTGTAGTTTAATTTAGTAACTATTCTGCTTTTAGTACATGCTCATTCATGGTGGAAACATACACTTGATTTAAAGTCCAATTAAAACAACATTAAAATAAGTCCTGGGCTTCTGGGCACAGATGATTTCCCAGTGTTGCACTAGAGAATTTCCTCTTGCTGTATATCTTTTTTGGTTCCTCACCAATATGATTTCCTTTTCTGGCCTCAGCAAGACAATAATAAGTAATGGCTTTCTGTTTAAGAGATTTTTAGGAGTAGTTTGGTTGCTGTTTCTTACAGTCAAGAGAAAGTGGCAAGATGGTGTAGCAGCTGCTGCGACACAGCTCCTGATGGCTCGAATTGATCCCCAACTCGACTGCAGTAAAAAATAGTTTCCTGATTTATCAAAGCTTCCTGATTTTTAGTACTTAGTTTCCCTATTAATAAACACAAATGTCTTGTCAGCTTTCCCAACACTGGGTTGTGGGAGAGAACTGGAGTACCTGCAGGAGTTGCATGTGGAGTGTCTGCGAATGACATGACTTGGTGTTGTATCTGAAGTCCAAGGTATACAAGATGGACAGGAAGGGAGCCAATGCAATCCCCTGTGGAGCCCCAGTGCTGCTCATAGCCATGTCTGACAGACAGCTCTGAAGCCACTCAAACTGTGGTCTGCCAGTCAGCTAGTCCATTATCCAGGATACAATGGAGGTGCCAATCTGCATTGAATGGAGCTTTACCCCCAGCAATGAGGGCTGTATGGTATTGAAGACACTTGAGAAATCAAAAAACATGATACTTGCAGTGCTGCCCTGCTTATCCAAATGGGAGCAGGCTCTGTTCAGCAGGTAGATGACAGCATCATCGACTCCAATATGCTCCTGGTAGGCAAACTGCAGGGGATCAAGTCCGATCTGACCGGGGGTTGGAGGTGAGCCAGAACTAGTCTCTCTAGGGTCTTCATGACGTGTAAGGTGAGGTAATAGTCATTCAGAACTTTTGGTTGGGCCTTCTCGGGTACTGGGACCACACATGACATTTTCCCCACAGTCAGGACCCTTTCCAGGCTGAGGCTCAGATCGAAAATGCACTGGAGAATTCCACACGGCTGCTCAGTACACTCCTTCAGAACCTGAGGGTTCGCAAAATCCAGTCCCAATGCTTTGCCGTGCCTAATTTTCCCCAGAGCCCTTCTCACCTGCTCAGTAGTGAAAGTGAGTCCATGATGACTGGGGAGTTGATGGAATATGGGGTCTGGGGGAGGTGAAGGATGGGATGATAGCAGTTGGTATGTGGAGGTGTAGATCAAGGAGGGAATGTAGACAGTGGTAGCCTGTGTTGTTCATCCGCATGTTGAACTGGCGGGGGGGGGAGGTGGTGTTGGTGGGGAAGGGGGAAGGAGGAAGGAGGGGATGCTTTGGTGCTGAAGGAGCATTGGATGCTTCAGCACCTGTACTGGTGTGCTAAAGATGGTGTGAACAGCAGGGCAATTGTTAAACCTATTGAAATATTGGTTTAAATCATTAGCCCATTCACGGCTGCATTCCGAGATTCTACAGCTACACTGATTGAAGCCAGTGATGTTCTTCATGCTTCTCCACACCTCCCTTGTGCTACTCTGCCCAAGCTTGTTCTCCAGCTTTCTCGTGCATTCCTCTTTAGACACCCTGATCTCCTCCTTAAGCTCCCTCTGCACATTTCAGTTCCTCCCTGTCTCCTGATCTAAAGCCTCTCTTTTTGTGGTTGAGAAGAGTCTGCAGGTCACTGGTGACCCATTGTTTGTTGTTGGGGAAGCAGCAAACAGTCCTTGATGGTATTGCAGTGTCCACACAGAAGTTGATGTCCTCACTTATTGTTCACAAAGCACATTCCAGTCAGTAACATCAAAGCAGCCCTTCAAGGCCTCAATGGCCTCTAGAGACCATTTCTTATCTTGGTGGTAGCTAGCTGTTGCTGTACTTTTGGGGTTATATGAGGGCATGAGGTGAACCAGGTTGTGATCTGATCTTCCAAGTCGGCTGTGGAGAGGAGAGCTGTGGAGCTGTATGCGTCTTTAACATTTGCATACAAGAGATCCAATGCTTTATTTTCCCATGTATGACAAGAGCACCAGTTAAACATATGGATACTACCTCAGGAATGCTAATTCACAAGTTGCAGAGTAAGAATCCAAAACCTTCAAGTATTGTGTGACCCATAGCCAACGGACATTACATCTGGTGGAAGTTAGAATTAGGTTTTATTTGTCAGTTGATTAATTTCACAATGGGATGCTTTCATCTTGGCTGATAGCATAGTTTTTTTTAAATAAAGGGTCTTCTCATTGAAATATTAACTCAATTTCCCTTGCCACAGATTCTGCTTGACTTTCTCAGCATCTTCAATTTTAATTTCAAATTCTTATGAGCTGCAGTCTTCTTATTTTCCTGTCATTTGTATGTGGAGGTATTGTAGCTGGAGGAAGGTTCATGGTTGAAAAAGAAGTCCTTTAACAATATAAAGCAGTGTAAAGAAGAATCATAATGAACCTCAACAGAGTGGTGTTGGAGCCATTTCCAAAGCAAAAGACAATGAGTTAATCTGATTTATTTTAGCAGATTAGGTTTTAACAGTTTGTTTGGAAAAGCTTGCTGGTGCGTCAAGCTCCTTTTAATTCATAAGGTCGAAGGGTCTATGTGGAGCCCATTAGTTAATCAAGAATAATTTTAATGTATTAATTCACTGCTGCGGCAATCTGCTTCAGTATATTTGTTTGTTTCGTTATCATTTGCATCGTTACTGAAGGCTGTAGCAGGTGAAATTATCAATTGCCTTTCTTTCATCCACTGATTTTATAGACATGAAGTCTAACTTTAATCAAGAAATTTATTATCCCTAGTTTCTAGGACAAGCGGAAAGGTAAGGTGTCCAGGATAAAGTTAAGTACATTTGCCAAGTGTGCTGGGAAAGTTAAGAAAATCAGTGACACTTTAGCTTTCTTTGGCATATTAGCTATGCAGTATGATATTTCAATGAAATTGCTTTTTTTTCCAGAGAGATTAAGCAATAATCCCTTGAAATTAATATTTTCCAAATTCTTGGGGATAAACTACATGTCAATTTATTCAAAAGTATTTCTCACCAATTTCATATGTAACTGAAGCATAACTTCCCAATTTTGGTATTCAGCTTCCTTATCAATAAACGTTAATATACTGTCTGCTTTCTGAATAAGTGCATCAAATGTTAGGGTATCCAGATCTATTTGCATTTCAGGATAACACACGTTATCTTTGGCATTTCTTATGACCACAGAACATAGCTAGATGTAAGGATTTTAATAAGATTCTCCAGTCCATTTTGTATTATATTGAATTTGTAGTTAGGTAAGTGATTGTTTTGAACTTGCAGTTTATAATCTAAAACTGTGCTGCCTGTATCAAATTGTTTTTACACA
Organism: Mobula hypostoma; assembly: GCF_963921235.1. Classification (NCBI taxonomy): domain Eukaryota; kingdom Metazoa; phylum Chordata; class Chondrichthyes; order Myliobatiformes; family Myliobatidae; genus Mobula; species Mobula hypostoma. The sequence goes on from NC_086109.1 coordinate 29,745,958, forward strand.
AAAAGAAAGATTTTTCATTGCTCTACTGATTTGCACTCCCAGCAATGCAAACAACAATTGGGATCTGCATGACAAACAGTCCCCAGCCAACAGTGTGTAAGATTTTCTCTCTCCAGGTCAAATTGATGAACTGAGAGGAATCACTAAAGACTGCAGGTGCAGGAATCTGAAACAAGAGACAAGTGACTACTGGAACTCAATACGTCAGGTAGCATCTGTGGAGGGAAATGTACAGACAATGTTTTGGCTCAAAACATTGGACTGTTGTTGCTAATCATAAACATGAGAAAGTCTGCAGATGCTGGAAGTGTGTGTGTCTGTTGACTTCGTTGCTCATATTTGTTGATGATGAACTAAGTGCCTTGATCAGTTATCAACATTAGAACCCCTGAGTTCTGTATTCTGTGAACGCTGCAGTGACTAGAATCCACTAGGCTCTGAAAAGCGTCTATCTCAGAACTGGAGTACCTGCAGTGTATATTCCTGTGGCCGCGTAGAGTTTTCCTATTCTTTATATAAATTCCTGTGGGTGCTTCAGTTCTTTCACACAACACAAAGACACAGTGGAATTTTTACGGGCTACTATTAATTATTCCTTAATGCAGGTTAATGACAAAAGGAGCCAAAGTGGAGTTGATAGGCTTGTCCGAGACTGAATATACGGCAAGGCAGTAAGGAGTGAGAGGACGGTCTAATGAGATTGCTTCCCAAGAACTGCATGAATCTTTTGGTCTTAAAGTCTTCTTTCTGTTCTATTCCATCTATGTTCCATTCCATTCATATCCTGAGCAACACACACAAAATGCTGGGGGGCAATAAACAGCCAACATTTCGGGCTGAGTTCCTTCATCAGGACTCTTCAGTCATATCCTGCCTCACTATTCCCCTGAGAAGTAATTAACAAAATATTGCTAAGGATAGATTTGAAATTTCATTGGATGGATTACAGATCAAGCCTTGAGTTGGAATGCTAACCAACATTTCTCACCGTGAACTGCAGAAGCATATTACCATAATCCTAAAGACCACTCCATGGATAAAGTCCATTTCTCCTGGTAGGGCAGAGCTTTGGCAGCAACTGGAAACCAGGAAAGGTGGATATCACAAGCTAGATTAATGAAGATCTATCATACGCATGTACAGAGAAGGCAACAACATCCAGAATTCATTTTCCCAGGCACATGATTTTCTCATCAAGCTTTTGACAATGTGGGATGACCTATAAAGGATCAGATGTATTAGCTACAGTAGGTCCTCCAGGTCAAAGTCCAATGTTGTATATAAGCTAAACAAAAATTTAAACACTGCAAATGCTGAATATCTGAAATAAAGCAAAATTAACCTTTTCCTTTTTCACAGATGCTGCCAGGTTTTCTGAGATTTTCCAGCGGTTTCTGTTTTTATTGCATACGAGCCATTTGATCTAGATTGCTGTGCCTTCCTAGCTAAAAAAATATTATTCTGATCTTTCTTCAGCCTTTTACTTCCACTGATCACCTCTCAGATTCTTACCTCATCCTTTCTCCCCCCCCCACCCCACCCTCCCTCACTTGGTTTCACTTATCACGTGGGGCTTATACTCTTTCCCTCCACCCTCCACCTTCCTATTCTGGCTTTCTTCTCCTCCGTCACCCCCTCCATCACCTTCCTTTCCAATCCTGATGAAGGGTCTCAGTCCAAACTGTTGGCTGTTCATTCCTCTCCATAGATCCTGCCTGACTTGCTGAGTTACTCCAGCATTGTGTGTGTTTTACTGTGGATTTCCAGCATCTGCAGAATCTACCCCCCCCAACCCCCGACTCCGACTCCTCATCATTTTTCCCCAGTCCTGCTGAAGGGTATCGGCCCAAGACATCGACTATACTCTTTTCCACAGATGCTGCCTGGCCTGCTGAGTTCTTCCAGCATTTTGTGTGTTTTCTGCAGAATCTCCTGTTTATGACTGCAAAGTGCATTCTTCCTTTCAACTGTGAACTCCCCCCCCACCCCCAAATAAAACTTCCAGTTTGAATCATGTATTTTGTGGGCAGGGGATCCTTTAGTGATGCAATTAGAATGAACAGTGTAAACCTTAAATGACATGAATTTAACATGAATAGGTACAGTTTTATTTTTTATTGTACCTCCTAAGAACTGTACTGGCTCCTCCAAACATCTAACACAGATGTTCTATAAATGTCTTCAGCAATATTTTCAAGTCCTGTTCTCATGCTGTGGCTGGGAGTATTTGGCAATTTATCCTCAAATCAAGATGGAGAATAACAAGCACTAGATACAGGGGCAAATTCATTTGCAAGAGTACCATGACTCCAATTTGGATGAATGTTTATTATGTTTAAAAGTCATAAATTTTTAAAAATCAACAGAACTATCAAATGCAATTATAAATCCCATTACTAAGATCAGAGACAATTTTATTTGTACCCAGATGATCTGAATTTAATTTTCTGGCTACACATCTGGCAATATTTACATATCTGCTTGATTAATTTCCTGGAGGGACAGCATTCTTCCAGAAACACATAATGCGCCCGTCCCCAGCTGCCCTGTGAAGAGGGTTAAAATGATTTGGTGGGTTTCTGTCCCCTAGATTGACAATCATTTAGTCCATGAAACATGGGGTTAGTACGTAACCTGGGCCGCATGCCATGAAGGAAGCTCAAGTGACCCCACAAATGGCTTACCATCTGGTTTCTGTACAAACACCATGTTCCTTAGAGCCAAATCAAATATAGTCAGTGAGACTTTGAAAGTGCAGCCATCATTTTAAGATGGAATAGGATGGCATATGCTCTGTGTGCACTCCAGTAAAACCATTGGAACACAAAGGTAATATTTTTTAATTGATCAGTGGGAATAGGTTGGCGTAGCTGCACTATCGCTTTGCATAAAACTAACTTGGATTTCTTTCCACGGAAGTGTATTCTGCAAAAGCCCTGAATTTGATCCAAAGTTTCTGATAATTTACAAACTGTACTTCTGTTTCTAAGCTTGGTTCCTGGAAATTTTGATGGAACTCTGAATTAAGCCTCCTCCTTCATTCAATTCTCTTTTAATAGGCATAAAAACCCTGCAGCCTGTGAGTATTAGCTGGAGGGTCACATGGGCTTTGCTGCTGTGTTCATTGTCCTTTACCTGTGTGAATAAATCATCTACTGATATCGAGTCCCTCTAATGTTGATTTTGAGCCCACTTTTGCAAAAGTGAACTTTGGTAAATGTATCAATACTGCCATGAAAAAATCTGTAGATACTGGAAATCCAAAGCAACAGAAAAACAAAATGCTGGAGGAACTCAGCAGGTCAGGCAGCATCTATGGAAAAGAGCAAACAGTCGATTATTTTGGGCGCCTGAAATGTCGAGTGTTTACTCCTTTCCATAGATGGGGCCTGGTCTTCTTTGTTCCCCTAGCATTTTGTGCATCACCACTGCTTTGGCAGCTTTTAGAAAGTAATTTCCTAACCAGCAATCCATAAAGGGAGCAATTGAGGATGTGTTGATATCAAAGTAAGTATTTCAGGTAAGAAGAATAATAATATTCCCCACTTGTTCATTGAAGTGTTTTGGAACATTAACCTCTCTCAGTCAGCTTTCCAATCTTCTGTCTTCTCAATTGTCTCATTTTTCCCACCATCACCTTCTGTTGACCCCTTTTTATCTCCATCACACTACTAATGATCAATTCCTACACCACCTGTTAACTGTTACAAGTGATGTAATAACAACATTCAAATCCTCTCTCCCAACTTTGTTCTTATAGCAAGTTTGACCTCATTATCATTTAATGTTATCAAATATCTGATGTTATTCCATGTAGAAAATTATTAACTGGGGTGTGTTGTAATGGTAACTGCTTGTAGCAACCTGGAGAATGAACAATAAAAAGGAAGCCCTGGTATATGTCAGCTAAAATGGAGAGGACCACCCAGAATCCCAACAAAAGTAATTGATAGAAGGTATACTGGATTTCCTACATTATCCAACTGCTCACCCTGTCAAGCATCTCCTATTCCACATGCTGCAGAGTCTACCAAATTCATATCAGTCATCTGAGAACCAATAGGATTGAATTAGGTGTGAATTAATCAAGAAAATAGTACAAGTTGAGTTAATTAAAATCACCAGATAATTTCAGGCAAAATATTGGAAGGTGAATGTTGCAGCAATTTGTAAATATGACCAAATCTTGATAGTTAAGACCTCATGACATATAATTGAATCCATTAAGTCTTGCCGGCATTAGTTTTATTTTAGAGCTTTGTCACCCCAAAGCACTAATGGACCATTTCTGTGTTTGACTGTTTTTTTTTTATATACAGCTATCTAAAGAACAAAATGCACAATTGATCACAAAAATAATTGCCTTGTACTATTCTCTGAAGACAAAATTAAGTGACTTTTGAGTCACAATCAATAAGATTCAAGAGCAAAATAATAACCAGGGTTTCTGCTCATTAAGGGACTTTAGGTTCTCCCAGAGCACCACACATGAGCATTGTTTTATTTTACTTTTTTAAAAATGACACCCAGCTATGTAACATTGGAGCAAAGGGCCAAAGGTTTGGTCAAGGTAAGTGTTAAAGAACCATCTTGAATGAATGATGAGCTGGAAACTCAGGCATTAAGGCTTTGGCAGCTAAGAGCATAACCTCTATGATTGAGCAACCAAGTTTTACAGATGATTAATAAGAAATTCTGTGTTCTTGTGCAAAGATGCGTTAAAGTTTACAGATCTATTAACAGTCTCACAATGAAGAGAATGGACTGAGAAAGTTATGTGAGATGCACTAATGAAGCAATAACATATGACAATATTACAATTCTGTACACAGAAAATCTTGTACCAGATACTTCAAAAGGAATGTGAGAAAGAAAGATGGCATGGAATAGGAAGGTGAAAAAGGCATTTTGAAGTGTTTCCAGAATGCAGAGGTGGAACTCAATGTACTGACATCTTTGTTGCCACTGGTACCAGGTACAAATTTGGAGTATGGATGGCTGGAGGTGAATGAGGCTAGGTGAGCCATAGAAGTGCTTGTAAACGAAAGCAAGACAGATATTGCAACTGATACTATGGGGTCACAGGAAATTAGATTGGAAACCAGGATGAGAATATCGTTGTCCTGTGTCTGCATTGTCAGTGCATCACGGAAACCAACCACCCCTCCATATACTCTTTCTACACATCTTGCTGCCTTGACATTCCCTCTTGTTCCACCACACCCCCTCCCCCCATCAGGCAGAAGATACAAAAGCCTAAAGCAACTCACACAGAATGCTGGAGGAACTCAGCAGGTCAGGCAGCATCTATGGAAAATAGTAAATGGTCAATGTTTCAGACCGATAGCCTTCTTCAGGATCTGGTCCGAATGTCAACTACTCTTTTTTTTTTCAGCCTGCCCTACTGTGTTCCTCCAGCATTTTGCATGAGTTGCTTTGGATATCCAGCATCTGCAGACTTTCTTGTGTTGGTGATACTAAAATCTGAATGCATGTATTACCAGTCTCTAGGAAAGCTTCTATCCTACTGTTATAAGACTATTGATTGTTTCCCTAATACAATAAGATGGAATCTTGACCTTACAATCTGCTTCATTGTGATTTTGTACCTTGTCTACTTACACTGCACTTGCTCTGCAATTGTAACATTATTATTTTAACTTGTACTACCTCAGCATATTGTTGTAATGAACTGATCTGTAAGTGCAGTAAATAAGACAAGTTTTTTTTACTGTACCGTAGTACATGTGATGATAATAAACCAATTATCAATTTTATTTACCATGATCTTATTGAAAGTTGGAGCAGGCACAAGTGGAAAACACCCTGATTCCTCACTTATTGCTTATGCTGATTTGGCATTCAAACTTCATCTTGGATAGCAATAGACCACTTAGCATGCTTTTTCTCTTACTATTGAAACCTACTTTCTTCTACAGTTCAGGGACAAGCTAAAAACAACACAGATGTCAGTTTGCATTGTGTTCTAGGTAAACAATGTTCTGGTCTTCAGATGGAACCTCCATATCTATTTTCAACAGTAATGTCCTTAAAAGGTTGGATTAGGTGCTACCAATGGCCAAAAACTGATTGACTAAACACAAATGACTTCCAGCTGACACTGGCAATCAAAGTCAACTTTCAAAAGGAGATGATTCGCCTGCTGTTTGTGATAAATTGATTTGTTTCCTCAAGAAAAAGTCACATTCCTACTTACTGTCTCAGGGTGTGAGGTTTCTTGTTTATTCTGGGTGGCCCAAATTGGGTGATTAGTGTTTACTAGGCCAGTTACAACAGCTGTTCCCATATTCACTTGGTTGCTCACACTTTGATGTCTTCTGACTTTTTGACCAATCTGGCTATGTTTAGTTTGAGCATCCTCCTTGCTACACTACCAACCCAGAAAAGCTGAGATATGTATGCCAAAATATTTCATTCCTATAGTCTTTTCAATAATGACACTTATCTAATTAATAACTACTGTTTTAAACTAAGGAACTTGTAAACCACAACAGCATCCCCAGTAACAAATAAGCCATTTGGATGAAATAGATTTTTATTAGAAGACAGATTAAAGACTATTCAAAAAGAAACTCCATTTTGAGTAAATTATCTATATTTCACCCATAAAGCCAGCACACTGACGGGCAGTGCAAATGATTGTCTTTATATGCATCTTATTTAATGTCAGGGAGGCTGATCTACTTTGCTCCTAATTCAAAATTATTAAAGGAGTTGGTAAGGGCACAGCTAACACTCTGAAAAGAGACAGAACGTGTTGTTAGTCAGTGTGCAATTACATTTTACTGCTTATATTTTCATCTCTGAGCACTGAGTTTCACTTGGAAGTTAAGGATCAATCCAAAAGCCTTTCAAAACTTTACACAATTGAAAACACAGCAAGTAGAGTATTGGACATACACCAGCACTATTTAACGGGATCGTCAACTACTTTCAGATTGGCTGCTGACTGATTTCTACCAGTAGTCAGAGGTGACTTCTCTAAAGTTGTGGGAGTCTACAGTAAGTAACAATGCCAGCTGCTTAAAATTTGTATCGGTTTCAGAACAAACATTTTGTTCATGAACTGGAATTGTTTTTTGGAACATAGTATGATCTGGAAATAAGAAAAGGCAATAGGAATCAGGATAGGTTGATGGAAAGGGAGGAGGACAAAAGCTTTCAGGAGCAAGTGTCTTTCTTTTGATAGTGGAATTACACTCTACTCCATTCTAGAACTGATTAGTTTGAGGTAGGGTCCTACCAAGATCGTTCCTAGATTCCTCTGTTTCCCTGTGCACATGGGCTTTCTTGAAGGGTGACCAATGCATCTATCATGTCATCATTAATCTCTATCCACCAAACAGTTCCGAGCACTCTGCAATAATACTTGACGGCAGGAGACTAGCAAAAGATTAACATTTCCTCCAGGCGTAATTGCAAGACACTTGAGCCTGTTGTCTCTCTGCTATCAAATACTTCTCTGACGCCATCCTCTAAATTGGATGGAACATCAGGAAATGAAATGGTGGATTCAGTAGGGAATTAATTAATGGACTGTTTTGTAATATTTCCAGGATTTTTACCTGTTGATCCTTCACTACCTGTTTTGCTGTTGTTTTTTTTCTTTTGGAGGGAATCTAAAAGCAGAAAAGAACAAGAGATAGTTAGAGGAGAAAATGCATGGTTACAGAACTGGCAGCTTCTAAATCCAAAAGGATTTTATGATGACAGAAACATGGGACGTGAGGGGAAGGGTTAGAACCCCATAATGTTCATTGTCTCCAGCCCATTGCTGGTTGTGGTTTCAATAAATCACTCTGAATGCATATACAAGGACAAGTTTTAAAAGGTGGCAGTATGTTCAAATGAGATTTTGCTGATGTACAGCAGTGTTAAACTTTGATCTTGAAGTGAACATCTGAAAGTATGAGTCTATTTTGATTGTGCTACAATATAGCTCACTAAAAAGACATAATGGTGTTTCAGAGGCTAACGTTACACTTTCCATTCTGTGTTGACATAATGCAAGTTAATGTTAATTTGCATTCATGTCATGACATAAGAGCATAAATTGTAAACAAGAACATTAAAAAAAAATAAAAGCAAGTTTCAACCTTTTACATGAATCACAAAGTGAGTTTTGTTGGCAAGTAGTGGCCACTCAAGTTTTGTAGCCTGGGGAAAATTATACACACACACACATACACATACACAAACACACACACACACACACACACACACACACACACACACACACACACAACAAAAACAAAACTTTTTTGGTCTTTAATTCCTTAATTATTAATTATCTGTTTTAATGCAGAAAGAAAGTATTGAAATAAAAATGATGAAAGGAATTTAAAAACACAGTCCCTGCTGTTACAATCTCAGTTTAATTTTGGACCACACCCTTATTATGTATGCAGTATGAAAATAACTAAAACAAAATATACAATACCAATACAGTACTGGCAATTCTTTTAAAAAACTACAACCAAGATTAGAATCCCACCAACTCTGTACCTTACACACAACATAAAAAATATGAACAAAAACAGGCCCTTCAGCCCATCAAGTCTGTGTAGAAACTTTATGCTGCATAGTTCCATCAACCTGCACTCAGACCATAACCCTCCATAACCTCTAGTCATCTGGTAACCTCACCATAAGAAGAGTGTGGATACTATGGAGAGTGCAAAGGAGATTTACAAGGATGTTTCCTGGATTGGCAAGCACACCTAATGAGAATAGGTTGTGAACTAGGCCTTTTCTCCTTGGAGCAATGGAGGGTGAATGGTAACCTGATAGAGGTGTATAAGATGATGAGGGGGCATTGATTGTATGGATAGTCTGAGGCTTTTTCCCAGGGATGAAATGACTAACACAAGGGGGCATAGTTTTAAGGTGCTTGGAAATAGGTACTGAGGAGATGTCAGGGGTAAGTTTTTCACACAGAGTGGTGGGTGCGTGGAATGCACTGCCGGTGGTGGTGTTGGAAGAGGATACAATAGGGTCTTTTAGGAGCCTCTTAGACAGGTACATGGAGCTTAGAAAAGCTCTAGGAAATTCTAGGCAGTCTCTAGTGTAGGTTACATGGTCAACACAACATTGTGGGCCAAAGGGCCTGTAATGTGCTGTAAGTTTCTATGTTCTATAACCCTCCCATCTATGTATCCATCCAATGTTCTCTTCAATGTTGAAACTGAACCCGCGTACACCATTTCCACATTCCACATTGTCACCACCTTCAGATTCCCCTTAAACATTCCAACTTTTACTCTTAACCCATAACCTCTAGTTCTGGATTCATCCAACCTCAGTGGAAAAGGCCTGCTTACATTTACCGTATCCATACCCCTCATAATTTTTCATACCTCTTTCGAATCTACCCTCTCCTATGCTCTTAAATTCCTCTATATGAGGAAATAGTCAAGAACAAGACAGTGTGACTGCAGAAAAGAGGCATGTACAGGGATCCAGAGGACAGTTCCAGAGCAGCCTTACAAGTATAAGATTCTTCCTCCCTCTCTGGATGAAGGTGGGGACTCCACCGAGCACTGACTGACCATGCATTTCAGTAAGAAATGTCAAGGACAGATGATTATCTACACTTAGTGGCTATTTTTTTAGGTACACCAGTACACCTTATTATTTCAAATCATGCAGCATCAACTCTATGCATAAAAGCATGCAGGTATCGTCAAGAAGTTCAGTAGTTGTGCAGATTAAACACTAGAATGGGGAAGAAATGTGATCTAAGTGACTTTGACCATGGAGTGGTTGTTGGTGCCAAACAGGGTGTCTTTGAGTATCTCAAAAACTGCTGATTTCCTGGGATTTTTATGCACAACAGTCTCTAGAGTTTACAGAGAAAGGTGCAAAAAAAAGTGTGTGGCCGTTTTGTGGGGGGGCGGGGTGGTGGAGAAGAATACGTTGTTAATGAGAGAGGTCAGCAGAGACTGACCACATTGATTCACGCTGACAGGAAGGTGATTGTAACTCATATAGCCACACATTACCACAGTGGTATGCAGAAGAGCAGCTCAGAATGCACAACATGTCCAAGCTTGAGGCTGAAGGGCGACAGCAGCAGAAGACCACAAACATGCACCCAGTGGCTATTTTTTGGGGACAGGTGGTACCTAACAGAGACTACCAGAGACTGATTGTAAGTGAAGTACAGAAAGATCCAGGTATTCCACGATGAATCATAACAAAGTTAGAAGTTAAGTCCAACAGGTAGTTAAGAAAGGAAAATGGCTATTCGGCCTTCATTACAAAAGGGCTGGAGATAAATAGGGAAACTTTGTTGCAATTGTATAGTGCTGGTGCAATACTGCGTATCAGTTTGCTGATAGAATTTTAAGATTATAAGAGGAATAAATAAAGTGTACAACCTGTATCCTTCTCCACATTTCTGACACTAAAGGACATGTATCTAGGTGATAGGGATAAGTTCCAATGAGATGTGTGGGCAAGATTTTTAGACAGAAAGTAGAATGAGCCTGGAAGGTGGTGGCAGAGTGTTGCGATGGAGGCAAGTATAATAGAGACTTTATACAGACACATGATGTGCAGAGAATGGAGGGATATGGGTACTGTGTAGGGAATAATTCAATTAAGTGTTTAATTGGTTTGGCACAATATTGTGGGTGGAAGTCTCTGTTCCTGTGCTCTACTGTTCTATGATCTAGTATATAGATTTGGTCCCTTACCAAAAAAAAAATGATGAAGTAACGTTGGAGACAATACAAAAGTGATTTACCAGACTCATTCTTGGAATGTGACAGGAGTTCCATGAAAGCAGTAGTAATCTAATACCACTCTTTCAATAGCGTCTATCTAAAACACAAATTTCCTTTCATGGAATGTGGACTAAGGTAAAGAGGGAGTGTTGTCACTGTGCTTTGATCAAGATTTGACAAGACTGACACAAAAGGAAAAGGGTTAAATACAATTGCAAAGAAACCCTAATTGGCTTTCTCACGAAAATGACTGCCATCTTCTTTCAGCTGCCCGCATGCGAGAGCCCCCAGACTCTGCTGCAATGTCCGCGATTGTGACAGGATGAGAACACATTGTAACTGAAAATGCAACTTGAAATGCAAATTACCAAATGCTGGGAATCTAAAACAAAAGAGAAATTTTCTAGGCACAAACAACAGAAATTTTCTAGGATCTGCTCCCCAAGTCAGGAAGCATGTCCAGAGAGAGAATAAGGGTTAATTTTCAAGTTGATGAACATTCACCAGTATGTTATTCCCCTGAGAATGTAAGCACTCCTTGTCTTTGGTGGAAACTTGTGCGAAAGTCTCAAACAAGCAGCTTTATGAGTCAGTGTTCTTGTCTGGTGGCAGAGCTCACCAGAAACTTTAGCACATGCTGCTCATTATTTTTAAACATTAAATAAATGTTCAAAATAGTCACAGGGGATATATCACTGGATTTCACACATCTTTGTGGAGGGCAAAACCTCCCAGCAGTTGTGCAGTCTAATAAAATTTGCCTTGATTGCACAATTAGAGAATTGCCATGAACACAAGGAGTAGAATTTTAAGCAACACACATCAAAGTTGCTGGTGAACGCAGCAGGCCAGGCAGCATCTATAGGAAGAAGCGCAGTCGACGCTTCAGGCCGAGACCCTTCGTCAGGACTAACTTGACGAAGGGTCTCGGCCTGAAACGTCGACTGCGCTTCTTCCTATAGATGCTGCCTGGCCTGCTGCGTTCACCAGCAACTTTGATGTGTGTTGCTTGAATTTCCAGCATCTGCAGAATTCCTGTTGTTTGAGTAGAATTTTAACTTGCGTCAGTAGTAGGCAGCCATTAATCCCAGGGATCATGGGTTTGCGCCTCTGGTGGACTGTGTCCTCTCCAGGGCGCAAGCCTGGCCGGAAATATTTGAAGAACCGGCTGTTGCCCATGCAATGGGTTCCCCCTCTCCGCGTCACTGATGTAGTCCAAGGGAAGGGCAAGCGTCGATACAGTTTGGCACCAGTGCCGTCGTAGAGGTTGCCAGAATGAGGATGTAAACAACATCAAACTGCCTTAGGGACCCCGGCTCCAGAATTCTTCCCTGGGGTTTACTCCCAAAGCCTGTCTGAAGGGTGGGTATGACCACAAGGCAGCGGAGGTTTAAAATCAGAGTTCTCCTTCCTCTAGGCAGGCTGCTGCCAAGGCTGACGAGCCCCACCTGCCCTAAGCAACTGGTTTCGAGGCACTAGTGGTCCGCCTTTGCCCCTCTCTTGTCTGTAGAAACAGTTCCGCTGGGCGTAGTAGCTAAGCCACACAGTTGTCAGAGGCTGTTAGAGTTGCTCGCCATTTAGAGAACTTTATAGGTAGTGGGAGCTTATCTCCACGATCACCAGCCCGGCTATGATAACTTACATTAATAAAGGATATAAATACAAATCGTTTGTTACTGGATGACTACAAATATGGTTTCTTGATATTGTTTAATTTTACAGGACACGACAGTGAAAGATGGAGCCTTAATCCTCCAACAATATGTTAGTATAATGTTGGTGCGTTCCAATTCTCAATTCCTCTTAATTGGTGTCATTTCAAACTAGCTCCAATCTCAAACAGCTGAGATAAATCTACCAAAATCTGCTGCCACCACAGTTCTTTCAAGAGGCAAAAGCTGCCTCTAATGAGGGCAAGCTGGTTCTATATCGTGACATTGGCTCTTATTGAGTCAGCCACAGATAACACTGGCTGCAAGCCACAATCATGGTGATTAGTCAACGAAAGAAAGTTGGGGCCTTACCTGCTGTCGTAGCAGCAGTCTGCCTTGGATCACAATGTTTTTCAGGATTAACTCCAATAATATTTGCATCTACTTCTCTACTGAAAATCTTTTTAACTTTGTATGATGTTGTCCTTGTCTTTGATGACTTTTAATCAATACTTTGATGTATCCACCAAGTTTTAAGTTAGACATAATATATACTCACAAAAGCCACCCCCATTATTTCACAGGAACACTGGGACACAAACAAATCATTCTTCCTCTTGAGTTTTTTTTCTTATTCAGGTAAATGACGACTGATCAGTGACCCAAAATAGCATTCAAATGTATTCAGTTCTTGGCTAAAGTGCCACATCTTTTCCAATATTTTCCCAAGACTCAAATGTTTCATCCCAGATTTTAATATGTAGCATTTACCTGCTGTTCTTCCATGACTTATGTTTTGGCATCCAAAACTGGAGCCAATACCCTGCAACTTCACCGACATACAACATAAACAACGTTTCACATTGCTTGCTGTACATATGACATCCAATCCATTAATGCATCTGCATATTCTTTTCTTTCATCGTTACAATTTCCGCTACAATTACTTGGAACTTACAACATCCATTGTTCCTCCTATTGTATTCAATCATGTATTTATTTGTAATGGACATCATCTGTTGTGGATTAGCCAGATCACAGATTTTGTCTAACTTCTTTGCAAGATCCTTGGCTTCTCTCACTCATAATCCCATACTTAGAATGCTTTTGGCACTAGACCACACTTGGATGTGTCTACCTAATACATTAATACAGATTAGGAACAGCAGGAAGCTTTGACCCAAACCATACGGCATTTTACCAGCCCCTTCCTCTGACAATACTTCCTTAACAGCACCAGCTGTTTCCCATTCTCTGCCAATTTTAACACCTAAACCGACATTTTATCTTGAAGTGCTTATACCAACCATTTATCTACAGATTTAACATATTGAAGTGAAATACTAGGCAGTATTCCAGGTGATTATACCTAAATTAAACAAAAATTAGACTTCATATCAATATGGCTGATTCAAACACTTGCCTGAAAATTCATCCCAATTAGTATACTAAATAAATGGTAAAGTTATTGGAACAAACCTTTGCAGTAGAAATTGATAACTCCAGTTTATTACAAAAATATTATCAGCCACAAGGTATTTCTGGGCAAATACCATGGAATACTCACTCAGAGAATGATCTAAATGCTGATGATTATTTTGTTCTCAGAAGAGCTCCAGGACGAAGTGGGTAACCACAGTTCAGAAACAAAAAGAACCTCTGTTCGGGAGGTGGAGGAGCATCTTATATACCATCTGAGAGCCTCCAACCCAATGCCATGAATATCGATTTCTCCTTCTGATAAAAAAAAATTTCCCTCCCCCTTTCCTATTCCACACTCGGGCCTCTTACCTCTTCTCACCTGCCTATCACCTCCCCCTAGTCCTCCTTCTCATTCCCTTTCTGCTATAGTCCACTCTCCTCACCAGCCCTTTCCCTTTCCTATCCACTTGGCTTCACTGATCACTTTCTAGCTATCCTCCTTCCCCAGTGCCCCCCCACCCCACCTTTATATTCTGGCATCTTCCTTCTTCCTTTCCAGTCCTGAAGATGGGTCTTGGCCCAAAATGTTGACTGTTCATTTCCATGGATGCTGCCTGACCTGCAGAGTTCCTCCAGCATTTTCTGTGTGTTGCTATGAACATCTGTTATTTTTGTTTTATTTGGTGCCACAGAGAAATTATACAAATTGGGCATCCCTTCACAGCTTAGGATAAGTGTTTCTTAAATAGCCAGGTGCTCCTGGTGTAATGACTTTTTATGGCAACAAATCACAGTAGAGTGGTTGAATCCATATCTGGAAAAGCAACTAAATGATTGTGGTCAAATATATACAGTAGGTCCAGTGAGTCAGTGGATGGGTAAACAGCATGTTATTTATGGATAGCACCAAATAAAATTGTTATTAAAGAAAATTAATGGTGATATTGCCAAAGTGCTGCTCTAGTAAGTATTGCTGGAACTTTTCGGTTACAAATATCCAGCAATGAGGATGCCTGGAGCATCTTACAGAAAAGTATTATCCTATCATTTTGAAGCATCATATGTATTCTACCTGAATGTGCAAAGATGCAATATTGTACTCATGATTTTCTGGCTGGTGATAACATACCTCTCATTCCTGCTTGAAAGTCAGTTAACCATGGTTGGACAACTTTATGGCAGAGACTGTGCATCTAAATATTTGAGAGATGTGTCTGAGCACCTAATTTGTGATAAAATGAACACAGTAATGCCATTAGTGTTTTTTAAATGATGCAGCGTCTATTAGCCCACAAATTCTGCACAGACTACATATAGAGTGTTGTACTTGTCCCTTTTACCATCTGCAGGACTGGGTTTCAAATAATGTCACTCTACTTGCAGCAAGTAGATAGGAATGGCATACATGTTATCCCCGTTTTGTTCAAAGACTTCTCAATTCACAAAAAATAAACTTTCAATAAATATCATTCTGCAAGTGAGAGAAATGTGACACCTATCCATTCACATCCTCTGTTACCTCTATTAAGGGCCCCAAACAGTCCTTCCAGCTGAAGCAAAGTTCACCTGTGAAGCTGTTGGGGCCATCCATTGCAGCCAGTGCTCTCGATGCAGCCTCCTCTACACTGGTGAGACCTGACGTAAATCGGCCTACTGCTTTGTCAAGCACCTACACTCCATCTGCCAAAAGCGGAATTCCCAGTGGCCAATCATTTTAATTCCTATCCCCATTCCTGTTCTGACATGTCGGTCCATGGCCACCTCTTTTGACATGCTGAGGAACAACAGCTCATGAAGGAACAACATGGAGGAACAACAGCTCATGTCTAGGGTAGCCTCCAACCTAATGGCATGAACATTTCTTTCTCCTTTTTAACCTCCCCCTTCCTCATTTTTGTATTTCCCACTCAGGCCTTTTTACCTCTTCTCCTCATCTGCCAATCCCCCACTCCCGGTGACCCTCCTTCTTCCCTTTCTCCCATGGTCCACACTCCTCTCCAATCAGATTCCTTTTTCTCCAGTTCCTTACCTTTCCTGCCTACTTGGCTTCACCTATCACCTTCTAGCTAGTCCTTCCTCCCTCCACCACCCCCACCTTTTTATTCTGGCATCTTCCCTCTTCCTTTCCAATTCTGAAGAAGGGTGCAAAATAATACCAACAAATGCAATATTTTCATACACTTCTAGCAAAAATTCTACCTTTAAAAAACTTTATTATGGATTTCCAACTATTTTGGCAAATGTGACACTCCGATTTTTAATTTGAATAAGGCTTTATTTTTACTACATTTCTCAAGACCCTATATGGTTTGTGCTTCTTCAAGGAAAGTGACAAGGAAAATTGAAGCAAATATTTTACCTGTTCTAAATTATGATCACATTGCACTATTCAGGACACATCTGAAGGAGCGACCCGTTTTCACACTAAGTCTGAATCAGACGTACATGATGTGAAACTTGTTCTGCGGCAATGGTATAGTGCAAAGTCATAAAATTCTTATAAATTACAAAAATAAATATATTTTTGAAATCCGATATCTGATGGCAGAGGGCTAAGGCTTCCTTGAATAGCATGTTAGTGAACCTTCAAAGGAAAATGCTATCTTAAAGATGGTACTGTGCACTGAGACAGGTAAAATTGGCAATCTGATTGAATTTCTGATACAAATAGAGGGTGTAATTTATTATATATATTTTAATTTATATTATATATTGTTAAATAAGTTGTGCAAAAAAAGTAGTGAGGTAGAGCTCATGGGTTCAATGTCCATTCAGAAATCGAATGGCAGAGGGAAAGAAGTTGTTCCTGAATCGTTGAGTGTATGCACTTGGGCTCCTGTACCTCTTCCCTGATGGTAGCAATGAGAAGTGTGTGTAACCTTGGTGATGGGGGTCCTTAATGATGAATGCTGCCTTCTTGATGCACCGCTCTCCGGTGATGTCCTGGATGCTGAGTGTTCATTATGGAGTTGACTAAGTTTACAACTTTCTGCAGATAATATTGACCCTGTGCCCACCTTGGATAACTAAGGAAATAAATGGCATCAGACTAAAAGCTTATGTACACAAAGTGGCCAAGTATAGTAGCCAAAATTTTCCCAATCTTTTTCTAAGATTGGGAAATCTTTAAAAAGTAACAAGAAACGAATATGCAAGCAATAAGGAAAAGGAAGATAAATTAAGAAAGTAAACTAGAATAAAATATAAAAACAGATGGTAAAAGTTTTTTTAATAATTACATAAAGCAGAAAAATGTGGTGGAAGTCAAAATTGGTCCCTTGGAAAATGAGTAAGGGGAATTAATATTGAATAAAGTGGAATGACTATTCTGTTTCATGTTGGAGGACATGACCAAAATGTCAGAGAGATGTTATGGATGCGATTAGGGTGAGGGGGGTTGGTAGGGACCTCCATTTAATTGCTGTTACTAAAGTGGTTGTGATAAGCAAACTAATAGACCAAAGATAGCCAAGTCCCCTGATCCTGATCGGAGGAATCCCAGGGTACAGAAAGAAATGCCAGGAATTATAGTAGCTATGTTTGTGATAATTTATCAAAATTCTCTGTGTCCTGAGCAAGTCCTGGCAGACTAGAAGAGAGTGAACATCAGGCCACTATTTAAAAGAGAATGTTGGCAAAAGGCAGGTAACTATAGACAAGCTGGCTTAACATCTGAAGGTGGGAAATGCTTGAAACCATCATTAAGGAAGAACTTGTGAGATACCTGGATAGATGTGGTTCCATCAGGTAGACACAAGATGGATTCAAAAAGGACATGTCCTTCTTGTCAAACTTGCTGCAGTTCTTTGAGGTTATAATTAGTGCAGTGGGTAGAGAGGAACAGGCGCATGTTGTATGCTTAGATTTCCAGAAGGCATTTGATAAAGTGCCACATAAAAGACTTACCCATAAAATAATTATGCATGGAGTTAGAGTAATGCAAAGGCTCCCAGCCTGGGATCCATGGACCTCTTACTTAATGGTACTGATCCATGACACAAAAAAAGGTTGGGAACCCTTGGAGTAATGCATTAGCATGAATAAAGGATTGATTTACCAATAGAATGCAGAGAGTTGGGATAAGTGGATGTTTCTTGGTTGGCAGTTCAGTGGTAAGTGGAGTACTGCAGTTGTTTACAATATATGTACATTAATGATGTGGAAGAGAGGCTCAGTGTGACATATTTAAGTTTGCTGATGACACTAAATTGAGTGGAGATGCAAATTGTGCTGAGGATGTGGAGAGTCTTCAGAGAAACCAAGATAGGTTAAGTGAGTGGGCAAGGATCTGGCAGATGGATACAGTATTAATAAATGCAAGGTCATACATTCTGGAAGGAAAATAGAATATTAGATTATTATTTAGATGGTGAAATATTGCAGCATGCTTTTGTGCAGAGGGACTTGGGAGTGCTTGCGCATGAATTGCAAAAGGTTGGTTTGCAGGTTATCTACAAGGCAAACAGTCCTAAAGAAGGGTCTCTGCCCTGATCTGCTGAGTTCCTCCAGCATTTTGCTTTGGATTTCCAGTAACTGCAGACTATTGCATGTTTAAAATAGAATGTTGGCCTTTATTGCTGAAAAGGTTGAATTTAAAATAGGAAGTTATGCTGTAAAGTTATAAGGTACCGTTGAGGCCACTTCTGAAGTACTTGGTGCAGTTCTGGTCTGTTTACTTAAGGAAAGGCATTCTGGGTTTGGAGGTGGCGCAGAGGACGTTCACCAGGTTTGTTTCCAGAGATCAGGGGGTTGGCCTATGAGGAGAGGTAGAGTCGTCTGGGCCTATACTCATTGAAATTCAAAGGAATGAGACAGGCATTTTATAGAAACATATAAAATTATGAAAGGGATAATTAGGATAGAGGCAGTGGAGTAGCTTGTGCTGATAAGTGAAACGAAGTCTAGGGGACTTAGCCTCAAAATTTAGTGGAATAGGTTTCTGATGGAGATGAGAAGAAAATAACTTTCCCAGAGTACTGAATATGTGGAATTCTCCACCCAAGGAAGTGGTAGAGGATACTTTATTAAATATATTTAAGACACATTTAGATAGATTTTTACATAGCAATAGAATTAAAGGTTTTGGGGGGAAACAGGTAGGTGGAGCCAAGTCCATGGCCAAATCAGCCATGATTTTGTAGAATGGCACAGAAACTTGACGGGCCAGATGGCCTACTCCAGATCATTTTTCATATGTCTTTGTTCTTTAAGCAGTTCCTGAATCATTGAGTTTGGGCATACCTAAGGCTACCTCTTCCGCGTTGGTCTTAGTGAGAAGAGGACATATCCTGTGTGGTGAGAATCATTAGGGATCGATGCCACCTTCCTGAGATATATCCTTGATGGTGGGGAAGGTTATGCCCATGAGTCTATATCCTCTGCAGCTTCTTGTAATCCAGTACACTGAAATTAATTCATCATTTAAAGAAAGTCATTAAATTCATTACTTTATTCTTACTGCAAGTCATCCATTTGCACTTGAAAGGACAAAGCTCATAGTTCTCCGGCCTGCAGCTTCCCTTGGGAATTTACAAAAATGATGAAATTAAAGGTAAATGAGTTCTCGTACTCCTTCCAGACATTATAGAATTCCCAACTGACTAACTGATCATTAAACTACACCCTAGTACTGGCCAGCTGCTTGTTAGAACAAGGTGTCCTTTGGTGGTCAGTAGAAGATCATTGCTGAAGCAGAAGTAGGGGGCACAATTAGTTGAGAATTCTGATTGGGATGAAATTTCAAACAAGAAAAAAAATGGTCTTATAAGCAAGTATTCCTTTGCCAAGTATTTTCCTACTTTTTAAATGAACTTGTTAGAGATTTTTGTTCATACATTTTTAAAAGAAGCTTGCATGAGATTAAAATGACATATCTCATGTTCATTATGGAAGGCAAAATGGAAAATCTGTCCATATAAATTCTAAACTGAAAATGACTTCTTCATTATTTTCCAGGAAGTTACAAATAGTTGACAGGAATGTGTGGTTATGCTTGTTTAGTTGTTTATCTTGTGTATGTGTATAATTTATGTTAATTTATATTTGTCCTCATCTTGTAATGTACCATGCTGCTGCAGTAAAAAGTTCATTTTCACGGTGTTTATGCCTGGTGCATGTCTGCCTATGGCAACAGTAATTCTGAATTTGATTGTGAACTTGAATTTGGAATTTGACAGAGTTTTTAAGGAAAGAAAATTGGATGCAAGAAGACAGTACAGATAGTAAATCACATCTGGGTTTACTATCTACTTAGTCCTTTGGAATGTTTTCAAAATTCTTATGTGATGGTGTAATTCCTTAGAAACATTTATTACTTTTTCATTTTCTTGTAGGATAATGCCACTTATAATACTTAACTGAAGACTGTCATCTGGACATAAGCGGAAATTAAATTTTGAAATAGCACTCATGCAAATGTCAAAACTGACATGTTCTGTGCCTTCATAATGGACGTCTGACCATGGGAAAGTAAAATATTATTTCCCCTGAACTTAAAGAAATGAGAATGATGGATGGATAAGCTACCTTGTGATCTTGGAGCTATCAATAGGTTTTATTGTGCTCTAGCATGCTACTCATGTTATGTTGCTGTATAAAATACTTATGCCATTCATAAAAACTGGACTACAAAATCTCAGGCACTGGTGGAATCAGTGTTTGCACATTTTGAAAGGAGGGAAAATCATCTGGAATTGAGCAGTAATGTGTTTTCTGCTCTGATTTCCCATCGATAGAATTATCCAAATGTGAGGATAACCATACCCAAGGAACAACAAGCTGGAAATATGGGACTAATATTATCTCCAAGCTAATAATTTTATTGGCACCAGCAAATTAATAACATATTTAATGAATTCACAGCAGTAAATTATGAAATGTGTATATAAGGCAAGCTTATTCTGTCACAGAAATGAAAAAAAGCCAAAAGCATCTTACTAAATTCTTAGCCACCTTATGAGTTTCCAATGGAGAAGGTATTTTTGTGTTTATAAACCATAAGCATCAACTTCTGAATTTCACCATTGTAATTTTTTTAAAGCTCAGGATGACAGGGTATCAAACAGAAATTCTGCACCCACAGAGAGCTACACTACATGTGAGACCATTTTTCTTGTTAAGTATGTTTTGTATTTTGTTTCAGAATATTTACATATAGTTCAGTTAACATCATTTGAAATAAATGGAATATTGTTCGTATTTTGTTATGTGAGCGTCAAATAGCAGCTTCTTTGGACAACATTTTTTTGTGGAGGTAAATTTTCTGCAGACAAGCTGAAATATCTCTCTGTTTGTAGAATTTTAAGGGCTATAAAAAGGACAAACATTATAATTTGCCTGTCAGCTTGCCCACTGCAAAGATTTTTGATCTATCTTTTATCTCTGTTGAGTGAAAGCAGGTTGTGATTATTTTCTATACTAACTATGTACACGTTCTCTCTTTTATAATTCCCATTCAGACCTCATGATACTTATGTATCTGCAGAACATGCTGGTATTAGTATGATCTATCATTCTAGCTCATCTAGTGCACATGGTATACATAGCATTGCATAGACTATAAAGTGGCATTTGACCCAAAAATTCAGTAGGTTCCTGTTCTGCTTGAATATCTCCTTGCCTTTCCTTATCAGAACAACTCCCAATTACTAGCTTTATCATTTCTTAATTATCTCAAGAGATGCTACTGTTGGCAACACTATTGATGGCCTTGAGTTTTGCTCCCTCTTCCATGTGGAAGTATGTCCTCTGTGGCAAGTGTTCCTAACTTTTTTTTTATTTTATTTTTTTTTTAATTTTATTTTTATTTGGATAAGGAGTTCACAATTATCATGTACTTTTTTCACACATATAACCTTTTCCATTTTTTTATATGTATAAAACTACAATTATTTATACATTCTTAAGTACACATTGAGATGATATAAAAGCAAAATAAACATTTAAATAGATAATTATGTACTGTGGTAAATCTAACCTATTAGGCCATCCTAACTTTAATGGCCTCTATTATGTCATCCCGTCACCTTACATTATATCACTATTTGACATCTCTTTTCAAGAGATTCATCCCATCCTGATAGTTATGTTTATCTCTGGTGGAACCTAATTTTCATTAAGTTCCTAAGGTGTTTACCTAATCCAAAGGATGCAGTTTGTTTCACTCCATGGCATTATTAATTTAAATCCAGGCAAAAAAATAAGAAATTTGTATACCTTGCACACTTATTCCAAAGGATAAGAGAAGCTTCGATTTAATGATTCAACTTTTTAATTTTTCAGATTTCATTGAAAAGGTTTTTGTTTGATCTGCCTGGGAGTCTTACTGTTTTTTGACTTATTGTCACAATAATTATACTGGCATAATAAGGTAGTAGCAGTTAGTGCAAGGCTGTACAGTGCCAGTGATCACTGATCTGGGTTCAATTCTGGCTACAGTCTGTAAGGAGTTCATACATTCTCCTATGACCACACCAATTTCCTCCAGGTGCTCCGGCTTCCTCCCATATTCCAAAGGCATATCGTTAGGGATAAGGTTAGTGGGTTGTGGGTATGCTAGGTTGACACTGGAAGCCTGGCGATAGTTGTAGGCTGCCACATGCAAAATCCTCGAAGTGTGCTGTTTATTGATGTAAGTGGTGCATCTCACTAAATGTTTTGATATACATGTGACAAATAAATAAAAATAAGCTGAATACTAATATCAATATTTGAAAAAGAACAATTAGATAAATAAATCAACACCAGCAAACATGTTGCCTTATAAAACCAAATTAGTAATTAAGCTTTGTTACCACCAGGTGAAAGGTCAAAAATTCTTATGAATGTTAATGGGGTCATCATTGACTATGGTCAACGTGCCATTGAATTGGATTTCACCCATTAATTGTGCATTAGGTAAATGCTACATTTTGACCAGATGTCCAAAACCAGGAGCCCATTTACAATGAGGAAGTTGATGAAATTTATTTCATAGTAACTATTGTGGTTTTATTTTACCTATTATGGTCTGCTAACACAAAACTAATCTGATTCTAAATCACAGTCACAAGTAAAGGGTGTTATAAAGAAAAATGAAAATAAGGGGAGGAGGTGACACATTTTTAAACTATATCTGCCAGCAGCCACCTTTATGTTCACACATTTTTTTCAGTTACCCAGATAGCCTCAAGTGTGTGAATACAAAACATGCAGGTATCAAAATATTGTGGTTACAACATGCTGCAGCCATCTGTGGAGAAAGCACACTCATAGCTTGTATTTTTTAAATATCAATGGAAGTCATGAGGTAAAGAGAAAATGTCATCCATTCTAGAACCTACTCCAACAGACCTGTCCAGTGCAGTTTCCCAGTGGCTGAATCTTCAAAACAAAACTTACTTCAGCCATATGCATCATGAAGTTTTGCATATTTTCAAAGTTAAAAAGTGAGTAGCAAAGGAATCAAACACTAGGCAGTATTTTGTTTACCTTTTTACTGATTTCAGTAAGACAGTCCAATTACAAGACTGGTTTACTGGCAATGCAGATACTTTTGTCTCTGCATCCAAATGTTACAACTTTATGTTGCAGGTCAAATGCTCAGGCATCCAACCCAAGCAACATTTTGTACTGACGTGTTAGATTTTAGACATAAGCTGAGATTCTACTTTCAGTCTTGGATGGATCCCGTGCACTTTCTTCTTTTTAAGCCCATCAGTCCAACTGGGATATAGGCCACCAACAGCAGCTTGCTAGTCCTCTGTCCCAGGCCAGTTTTCTTTCAAGGTAAAGCCAATTGAAAATCCTTTTTCTCCCAGGGATGAGGACTTTGGAGCTTCTGCTGGCATTTTTGTACCACAGGGTTTTTATAGGATGGGGTTACTAGTCCTATGCCCAACCCTCCTCTTCTGCAGCCAGACTTGAGGTCATTGATGGCAAAGTTATCCCATGCATTCAGTTAAAGAATATTTGGTGTTGCTTTGGCCAATATTCATTCCTCAGTCAACAGTATTAGAAAAAGTTGTGATCAGATCCAAGTCAAAAACAGAGCCAATAACATTGAAGACTAGTGTCAATGGAGAAACATGAGACTGCAAGTCTTGGAATATAGAGCAACAAATACTCTGATGGGTTGAGCAGCACTCTGTGGGGGGTGGGGAAGGGAAGGAATTATCGATGTTTTGGGTTGAGATTGCATCAAGACTTGTGTAAAAGCAGGCTGTATCATTGCCCCAAATCTCCTTCAGTCTTTCGTGTCATAGTGCTTCAATTCACCTCACCTCCAACGATCTTATCGCTTGAGTGAAGCTAATCTTCGACAGGACTAATTTAGATCATTTTCTTTGGCGTGTCGGAGGCTGAAGGAAGACCTGATTGAAATTTATAAACTTACAAGAAGCATGGACTTGGTAGACAGTCAGATTCTTTTTCCCAGGGTAGAAATGTCAAATAATATAGAACATGCATTTAAGGTGAGAGGGGAAAGTTTAAAGGAGATGCGCTAGCCAAGTTTTTGTACACAGAGAGTGGTAGGTGTCTTGAAAAGAGTGCCGGGGGAGTGATGGAAGCAGAAATGATAGTGGCATATAGGAGGCTATTAGATAAACACACAAATATGCAGGGAGGCAGGGATATGGGTCAGGTGCAGGGAGATGATTACATTTTGCACCTTGTTTGACACAGGCACTGTAGACCAAAGGGGCTGTTCCTGTGCTACAATGGGTTTTACAGTCGACAGTCGCAAGGTCCTCTACCACTCTGCCCCATTGTTTAACAGTGCCTCCTGACAACAACGGTTCATAATAAAACCCTGGAAAACATGAACCGCTTCTTATACCTGGGGAACAACTTCTCAGCAACGATATACATTGACATCCAATGTCACCTTCAATGCTCCAACAAAATAACAACAGTCCCCTCATCTCCAAAACTGAGGCCACAGTTCAACTTCATTACTTACTGGCATTTAGGGCAGCAATGGAAGTCCTCCATCTCTGTTTGTCCAGCACTGTTCCGGGCTTCCTTCATCATGCCAGTAGCATCCTCTTGGTTTTCACTACTGTCAGTCTTGTAAGTCCTGGGTAGAAACTCAGGAATATTGTCACACTTGGATGTAGAAGGATTCTTCATTGAAGGTCGAGGGCTTTCATCTTGTGGGTTTCCATAACAGTTTTGTTTGACCAGTCAGGGTTGTTAGCCCCAAGTTAAACCTCCAAACCTGGAGGGCCAGTGGACCACTCTTAGTCTGGCTCCACCCTTTGACCTGTTTGGCATGGGTGACCCTATCAAGAGGCAAAGCATAAAACCCTGACTCCAGCCAACATTGTTCTCCAGGTTATTGAGCCACACAAGCCTCCAAACCCAAAGACAAGGTAGTGGTCCTTTTGGAGGACAGTTCAATTTAGTCAGCTCCATTGCCTAGGTCATGTTGTTTGCACGCCATTCACAAGACTAAAAAAAACAGTCTGTTGCAAGTTCTGCCATGCAAGGAGGTTGCTAGCCGACAGAGGAAGAGATTAAGGATAAGCTTAAGACCTCCATACTTCCTAAATACTGGAAATCTCTGGCCAATGACCAGTCAAAGCAGAGAACAAATATTTGGAATGGTACTGGGAATGTCTATCCGATGCATCAGGAGTACAAGAAGCCCTTTGCAGTAAGTAGAAGGAGCACACCACCCTCAGACTTTTGGGACAGCTTCTGAAGAGTTTTTTTTCTTTCTGCAAAGTGGAATCTATGATAGTTGTAATGTAGAATTATATTTTGCAAGCTAATTCTCATTTCCATAATGAATAATCTATATGGCTGTGACTTCTTTTTATTTATTCATTTATGGGATGTGGGCTTTGCCAGCGAAGCCAGCATTTACTGCCCAACCCTAGCTGCCCTTGAGAAGGTGGTGATGAGCTGCCTTCTCGAACCGCTGCAGCCCCTAAAGTGTAGGTACACCCACAGTACTGTTAGGGAGGGAATTCCATGATTTTGACCCAATGACAAAGAAGGAGTGGCAATATGTTTCCAAGTCAGGATGGAGAGTGACTTGGAGGGGGATTTCCAAGTGGTGGTGTTCCCAGGTATCTGGTGTTCTCATCCTTCTAGATGGTCATGGGTCTGGAAGGTGCTACCTTAGGAACTTTGGTGTGTTGTAGTAGCGCATGTTGTAGATAGCACACACTGCTGCAACTGTTCATCGATGGTGGAGGGATTGGATGCTTGTGGAAGGGGTACCAATCAGTGGGCTGCCTTGTACTGGAAGGTGTCAAGCTTCTTGCGTGTTGATGGAACTGCACTCATCCAGGTGAGTGGCGAATATCCCATTACGCTCCCGACCTGAGCCTCGTGGATGGTGGACAGGCTTTGTGGAGTCAGGAGGTAAGTTACACACCACAGATTTCCTAGCATTTGACTTGCTCTGGTAGCCGCAGTGTTTATACAGCTAGACCAGTTCAGTTTCCTGTCAATGATAACCCCTAGGATGTCGATAGTAGGGGATTCAATAAGGTTGCACTAAAATAAGTTGTTACAGATCGTCATGTGCTTCAAGGTCTTCTTTCAGATGAATCTGTAAATCATATTAAAGGTAAATATTTAATTTAGCTTATAGTCTTTGTTTTGACAGTTGCTTACAATCCAAATTGGAATGGCACCATTAAGTCAAAAACATCCATTATGATTTATCCCTAAAATTAATTTTGCTCTATCTCAGTGGTAACATGAATTTCTGTGACTGAATAAAATATTGATCCTATTTTTTTTACCTCTTCTAAATTTGTTTTGTTTCCTGCGTGGTTTGCATTATTTCTTTAATGATATAACAATTATTAATGAAGCCTCTGTGCTGTGATTTTGAGATTATCCTGATTTAGAAATTTATTAATTTTTTTTTACACACTTACCTTCTGTAGAAATAAAAAATGCACCTTACAATGTCAAATTGTTCTGGTGTATACATATTCTCCATTTCTCTGGAAAAAGCCAATAGTAAACAATTACGGGTGAATGATTTTGATTCTACCAAGGTGCCACTTTTAATTTTCTGGTAGCAGAAGCTTTCTATCATCTGATGACTTAAAATCTGTATTAAATATTGTGTCTGGCTCTAGTAAACTGTCATCTCTTTGGTTGTCCTTAATCACCAGACATCTGTTTCTCATTTTCTTCTGCGAAGACATTTAATCGTAATTATTTGCCTGCAGCAAACTGCATTTTTATATTCCTTTCTAATTGCCTGACAAGAAAAGCTCTTAACTACAGATTTTGTTATTTTACTGTCAGAATTCACTAGAGATTCTGGATTTGAATGCTGGCCAACGGTCTTTGTAAATCTTCCATCATTATAATGTAGTATCAATTCAGTACCCTATCAATTTTAATCACATCATTTTGTTTTTCTCATTCATGTGCAGTCATTTTTATATGTTTCAGTTTACTTAGCATAGATATTGGATACTAGATATAACACAGTAACATAACTCCAAAAGGAATGTCGTTGGCTATGAACAGGGATTTCCTAACCAGGGACATTCTGAATGCTGCAGATTTAGGACATTGTGTAGTGTTTTCGAAAAGAGATTGCACTAAGGTGTGTTGCCTGAAGGCTAGTGTCAGTGAGTCAGACTCTCCAGCCTTGGCTAGAAGCCACGGTTCAGATTTTCTGTGGGTGTGAGACCCATTATGTGGCTTCAACGAAATTCTGACAAAGCCCATTACACATCTGGCAAACAGATTGGACTTTTGGTGTGCGCCAAGAATTAAACCTTTGGTCACAAATGGATGAGGTGTTCCTTCTGTATCGCCCATGGGTTGCTTCAAAAGTTCAGCCTCAATATAGTTTCTTGTTAAAGATTTCATTTTTGCCTATGGATGATAACTCATTGTATGTACAGGAGAAAATAATATTCATTATCCTTTAACCAAGAACATAGAACATAGAATAGTACAGCACAGTACAGGCCCTTCGGCCCATAATGTTGTGCTGACCCTCAAACCCCCCCCCCCACCTTAAATTCCTCCATATATCTGTCTAGTAGTCTCTTAAACTTCACGAGTGTATCTGCCTCCACCACTGACTCAGGCAGTGCATTCCACGCACCAACCACTCTCTGAGTAAAAAACCTTCCTCTAATATCCCCCTTGAATTTCCCACCCATCACCTTAAAGCCATGTCCCCTTGTATTGAGCTGTGGTGCCCTGGGGAAGAGGCGCTGGCTATCCACTTTATCTATTCCTCTTATTATCTTGTACATCTCTATCATGTC
This sequence comes from Mobula hypostoma, assembly GCF_963921235.1. Classification (NCBI taxonomy): domain Eukaryota; kingdom Metazoa; phylum Chordata; class Chondrichthyes; order Myliobatiformes; family Myliobatidae; genus Mobula; species Mobula hypostoma. The sequence goes on from NC_086109.1 coordinate 29,774,017, forward strand.
TCCTCTCATCCTCCTTCTCTCCAAAGAGTAAAGCCCTAGCTCCCTTAATCTCTGATCATAATCCATACTCTCTAAACCAGGCAGCATCCTGGTAAATCTCCTCTGTACCCTTTCCAATACTTCCACATCCTTCCTATAGTGAGGCGACCAGAACTGGACACAGTACTCGGAGACACAGGACACAGGACACATGTACAGAGAATGAAAATAATTCTTTGAAATTTGTATATTCTGGTAAAAACTCATTATTAGCAATTACAGAATGAAAGTACTGAAAATTGCAATGCAATTTACCTTTTGAGTGCAGTAAATACAAGACAGAAAAATCATCAGGTGCCAGTTCTAAGTATATTAACTATGGATTGTAGTAGCCTCCACATATTTGTTTGGATAATGGAGAAATAAACAATAATTTCTGAAATTTATAGTATGATCTGTACTTGAATGAACAATCCTGTACCCCCTCACTTAAAATTTGATGTTGAGATTAGTATTGTGACCATGGCTAGTCAACTTCTCCCAACAAGCTCATCAACAAGTCTTCTTTGTCATACTTCCAAATGGGATTGTTAAAAGCTACATTTGATACACATCGCAAAATTAGAGAAAGGCATTTTCTATTTGATTATTTCAATTCTATGATTAGTTTTAAAGTTTTGGCAAAGCTGCTGCATTCTAGCGAAATCTACCAAATGTATTGTTCGAGTCTCGAACGTCAGCTGCTAACTGGCCTGTTTTGTATTTGTAGAAGTACCACTGTTTTTTTTTGATTTCTAGCACTTAAGGTTTCAGTTTGTGATTTTAGGGAGTAGGTTTCCAGAGACAAAGATTATGAGAAGACGTATCTGAATGCTGATAATTATTCAAACTATGGCCATGAAACAACAAATTGTAGTAGATAACACAAAAATACAAAATAGCCAACACATACAGAACTCAAATATACACTAAAATATTTCTGGCAATGAAAAGTGTTTTAACTTCTGTCATATACAGCTTGAACTAAAGGCAATCCATGCCAGCTTCTCAGTACATTTAAGAGTTTCATTTGTTACAAGTGCACTGTCATGTCCTTGACAGTACCAAGGGGATTTCCTGCCAGGCCTAATGCACTTCATTGACGGGTAATCAATGAGAGGTTTTTATAATGTCAATAGCCTAAAGTGTTCTCTGTCAGTAAATATACAGTAGTTGCCATGACATTGTGAGTAATTACAGAGAAGAATTATTGCTACGCTTCAACCATGGAAATCCGATTGTTTTCAAATTTCCCATGTCCACTCAGCAGATAGTCTACCTTGGAAATCAATTTAAACATAAGTATGACAGAGCATTAATGAGTCCCTTACTGAACATATGGATGAGTAAATAATAATATAGAACAGCCTTTCTCAACCCTTTCACCCTGGAGGAACCCTTGAAATAATTTTCAGGTCTCAGGGAACCACTACATAAAAATTATTTTATCTACAGCTCACTGTACATTAGCATGATCATTATGTTGTAGATACAATAATCCAAAATTAATTGTCAATGCTCTTTTGAGTAAAGAATGAATTTTTAGCCAACCTTCCTTGAAAAAAAAACGTAGTTAAGTTTAGCTTACCTTTCTTTATATTATTCTTTCTTTCTCTTTCATAAATTTTAAAAACTCATAAGGTAAACATAATAAATTTCTCAATTCTGGGTTGAACTTGAAATAAGCACACACGGATTTCACCTTCAGCTGAAATGAGATGATTTCTATCCTTGCTTTTCAACAAAAAAAAGGTTCCTCAGACATATAAGAAGTTGAAAACTGCAGCAAGATGTTCATTGCTTTCTTACGAATGGCAGGTTACTCTTCTTTCACAGAAAATCAGAACTTATCCAGGAGCAGGTCAGTAAATCTCGACTACATGATCAGAGTGTAGCTCATGAAGGTCTTCCTCTTCTGTTCAGCCTGAGAACTTGAGTTTGAGAGAAGATTCAGAAAAGGGCCCCTCATCCAGTCATACAGTGTATTGAAAGAGAGGAAAAATACTTCTCAATTTTGTTCTACAGTTCTTCCAGGTGGTTTTCAATAAAACTCGAGACTTTCTGATATCCTTCCTTACTCTCAAGCCCAAACAGCAGTGGAAACATTTCAAGATTTCCTTTTGCAGCATAATTTTTCCAAAGATTCAGTTTCTTTTCAAGTTCAAGAATCTTGTCACTTGAAGTCAAAAGGTTTTCTCCAGGGCCTTACAGAGATCTGTTCAACTAGTTCATATGATGAAAATTGTCTGTTAAGTAGGCTAGTTTGTGCAACCATTCTTCATCTTCAAAGAATTCAGCAAAATCTGACTTACTATTTTCTTGAAAGTACTCCTGCAATTCACCTTTCAACTCGAACACCCTGTTGAGAATTCTTCCTCTGCTAAGTCAACAGATTTCTGTTTGTAGCAGGAGATTGATGTGCTCTTTGTCCAGGTATTCACAGTCTTTTAGACATTTTCGAGTGAACAGTTCTTAAAGCTACTAAATAACTTGCTTCCTGAGTCTTTTTACTGACTGTAACATTATTTTCAGAAGCCTTAATCTGTTTCATTTGAGATTCAAAGAGTCGTTTAAAAGAACCAGCACTTTTACGTGTCACATGGCTGTGGTTTGTAGTTAAGGGTCTTTTCAATTTTGCTGGAGCCATTTCTGCATTTGTAAGTTCTTTGCCACAGGCTAGGTACAATGATATAGCAAACACGAGAAAATCTGCAGATGCTGGAAACCCGAGCAACACTCTCAAAATGCTGGAGGAACTCAACAGGTCAGGTAGCATCTATGGAAAAGAGTACAGTCGACATTTCAGGCTGAAACTGGGTTTTGGCCCGAAACGTCAACTGTACTCTTTTCCATAGATGCTGCCGGGCCTGCTGAGTTCCTCCATCATTTTGTGTGTGTTACAATGGAATGGGACAACTTGGATCACCAGTCCATGAAAAGCCCATTGATAAGTAGCTTTCATTGTAAAGATATAGTACTAGTTGGTTACTTTAGTCCCACCCACTGCCTTTGTCTCCAGATCCCAGAAAAGGTTAGTGAGCTTCTTCTGGGGCAACAGGAGGCAATGGATCTCTGCTGTGGTCTGGAGTCTTTTGATTGCAAAGGGTGACCTGTCACTGGTGTGTGTACACACAGCTGGTGGCCTTCTGCCTCAGGACTCCTCAAAGATACCTCTACAGTGACCACCCTCATAGATCGCATGCACTGGTGACGTGCTTTCTCCACCAGGGACACTACCTGCAGGGGGGCATGTGGCTTCCAGCAGACAGCATCAGCCACGCTGCTTTGAGGGAACGGCCTCACTTTAACTGAGAGCTGTTGAGGGTATGGGGTCTCGTCTGACCCAGACAGGGTGCTCAGGCACCGGTGGGGGACTGTGCTCTAGATGCGAGGAGGACTGGTCTCCATCCTTTCACTGTGGATGTCGAGGGGGGTTCGGGGAAATGGAGGGATTCCTGCACCACTCGTTGGACCCAGCCCTTGGGATACCACGCGGGAGAGAGTCTCACACGACGTGAGCTGTCTTGCCAGGATGCCTACCATGTCCTCCCATGACACTCCAAAGCACTTCTTGTACGGGCTGTTCTTGTACACCCTTCACTTCCTTGCCTTCGTCTGCCAACCAGACTTGCCTTGGCAATCTGTTTTACCATCAAATGGAAGAGGTCCCCAGTGGAGATCTCTTTATGCAGGGGTCTTTCCCCTGTACATTGGGGACCTGGGGTGGAAGGTGTTGTTTAGCATAATACCATGCAACAGGTTTTTAAGCAGGTTCACTGACACCCATCCACCTGTCTATTCTGTGGCCAGGAGAAGTCAGTGTACCATGCTTTTATGGAGTGAGAGGTTGCAGCCCCTGTTTGAGTACCTGAAGAGGCTGCTGCTCAGGTCCTGGTTGCTCTCCTGCCTCGCACTCCTCATATACGGGCACCCAGTTCTGAAGGGTGTGGGTGGTGAGGAGGATCTACTGATAGGCTTGCTCCTCGGCCTGGCCAAGATGGCCATTCACGGGTCTAGGCGGCAGACAGTCAAGGGCTCTGCCAGCGCTGACAGCCTGCCCCTCTTGCGAAGATACGTTCATGCTCTGCTGATCTAAGAGAAGGAGCATTCAGTCACAGTGGGTACAGTAGGGGATTTCTGGGAGCAGTGCCCTCCTCCCCCCTGGGAATTGACTGTTTTATAGACAGTAGTAATCATAATTTAATTTGAACTTATTCACCATCTTGTAAATATTTAAAGTTTGTACTTTGTGCATTTGTTGTATAAATAAACTTTTATAGCTTTGTAAAAAAAAGACAGACTTTTTGTGTCCACTGTTGTACTAGTGCAGTGAAATGACTCAGAAGATTTTAATTCTTCATTATCAACCTCCTCCTCTTCCATCTCATAGCTCCTCTTCAAAAATCGCCACACTGGACAGTACATAAAACAAAAAAATGCGTCCAATTTTCTAATACAACGGTAAAGTTTGTTTGTTCCCATAAGTCACTCAGCAGTGCATAAAGGGAAGTTGGGGGAGATTATTTGGGAGGGAGAGACTGACACACAGCCCAAAGTGGGGCTTGCATTCAATGCTTGGAAAACATCCTTCCCACTTCTCAACAGCTTAATGCCATCGCCTGTGCAATACAACGCTCACCAATTGTCAGCCTACCGTCCTCCCCTCTGTGCAATACAGCACTCACCAATTATCAACTTACCGTCCTCCCCTTCGTGCAATACAGCACTCACCAATTATCAACTTACCGTCCTCCCCTTCATGCAATACAGCGCTCACCACTTGTCAACTTACTGTCCTCCCCTCTGTACAATGCAGCGCTCACCAATTATCAGTCTACCGTCCTCCCCTTCGTGCAATACAGCGCTCGCCAATTATCAGCCTATCATCTTCCCCTCTGTACGATACAGCACTCACCAGTTATCAGCCTACCATCCTCCCCTCCGTGCAATACAGCGCTCCTCACCAGCCTACCATTCCTGTGTGCAATACAACACTCACTAATTATCAATGGCCTCCCCTATCTCACATTAAAAACTGAGAATGGACTCAAAACAAATAACCATGGTCCAACTGTGCACTGCCATAGAGGGCTGAGAGACCTCTGACAGGATTTCTAACAGGTCAGCTCAGTCACTGCCCACCATGAGTGTTATCATCGTGTGTCGCGTGAAGTTCAAAAAACAATTCTTTTTTAATCACAATCCCTCGTGACCTCTCACGGAAGCCAAGGGTTCCACGGAACCCCGGTTGAGAAACCCTGATGTAGAATCTTTAAGCACATAATTAGGAGTGTGTAGCTGGGCAAATGTAGTCCATTATTATAATTGATGTCTTTACATTTTGTATATTTTGATCATTTAGGTGATATTTTCGGCAGTTAAACAAACGTATATTTGCAGTTTTCTTGGGAGTACGGATTCTGCAGTGCAATAAACTTGGCAACAAAATCTATCGCGTTCAAACAAACCTTTGAGGTGAAGCCAGTATTGAATGCAAAAAGGTCCTGCATCTAACACCAAACGAAGTAATCTATCTCTCCAGGCAACAAAGGGATATTATTATGATAATTTGGCATCACTGTTTTCGTATCATTTCCACATGTGTAAAGTTGGAGTGAGAAAGTTTAGATCCTCTGTGTTAAACCACATCTAAATTAATAATCCATGAAATTAGCAATTGTTCCTTAGATTCATCTCTTTCATTGCAAGAACTGATGACCTATGCTGGTAAACTTCAGCGATACAAATAAGTGATATATCTAACTATTACACCGTGAAATGTGTCATTTTTATGAGATTTTATGAGATAAGATTGCCTTAAGTAATCAATAGATCGCTTACTTCCACAGTTTTCATATCATATACACACTGCATCTAGTCATTGAAATTCTGTCGTATTGTAAAAGCTGCTGTTTAACAATACTGTAATAGGAAATATACACACTTAAGTAAAAATTCAAAACCTTTATGTGTATATATATATGATAAACTATAATTTAGAGATTGCTTAATTAACTAGAGAACATGCAATTGCTCTCAATACTGATTTTAATGTTATGTATTTAAGAGTTGGCTGATGAAATTTGCTAGCTTTTTGCAAAAGGTACTATATTTAAGTTATAACTAATTTTTAAATTAAGTTTTATGCAGAGAGTAGTGAGTGCGTGGAACAGGCTGCCGGCGACGGTGGTGGAGGCGGATACGATAGGGTACATGGAGCTCAGAAAAATAAAGGGCTATGGGTAACCCTAGATAATTTCTAAGGTAAGGACATGTTTGGCACAGCTTTGTGGGCTGAAGGGCCTGTATTGTGCTGTAGGTTTTCCATGTTTCTATGTTTCTATAATAGCAATGGATGAATGTCACCTCTGTTTAAAATTTTGACCTTTTGCAACGTTGTTTTGGGTTTATTATATTCAGCTTTATATTTTCATAAAATGAGAAATGCAATCTGTAAGAAAATGTTAATTGGTGATGACAAGGAGCTCTTGAACAGCTGACAGAATCAATAATTTACATTCTCTTAGGATATGTTCCATCCAAGAGATTATATAAATAAACTGGGGCAGTGGAATTTATGAAAATCAAGTTCCTGACTACTTAGGACTGACAATGGAACTACTCAACTTTTCTTTAAATGCTTATTCATAATAATGTACGCATTTAATATTCCCACTGATTTTATAGTAGTGACCACAGAACTGTGTCTTTTGAATGCCAAATTTTATTTAAAGGCAATTTAATTTTAGTGAGTGTCATAAGCATTTTTCATCTATCAATCTCCTCTTTGATTCTCAAGCATATTGAGGCCTTTATTGGTTTAAACATACAACTTTTAAATTTAAATATGAAATACAAGTATAAATTAAGAAAGTTTAGCCATTTGGGCTTAATATGCTTCTCCAGTGCAGTTCCTAGGTTTATGCAAGAAAATTATATGGTTTATATAAAGTTAAATTTAAAAAAAAGAAAATGCTAGAAATACTTATTGGAAAACAAAAAAATCAAGAATTACAACAAGGAAGTAGGCCCTTCAACCCAACTTGTCCATACTAACTGTATTGCCCTGCAAGCTAGTCACATCCGCCTGCTTTTGTCCCACAGCCCTCTAAAACTCTACTACCCTTTTTATTTAAACTTGCCTTTGACCAACATAATTTTGTCTTTTTTTAATGTTTTCACTTAATCCTATTGTAAAACAAATTTGACTACAATACATCATTTGTATGAAAAGTGCTCTCTAACTCAGTTATTATAATTATTATTATTATATTTTTCATTTTCACAGCTCAAGGTGGTAAAACCTGAGGTACGAACATAGCCAAACACACTCATTTCTCAATTGCAAGGACCTTTTGGACTATTCTCATGGTGTTTAGCATTACAGCTTTCTGGAGCTTTACATGAAAATTGCTCCTCAACACTGAACCTTTCTCCATGACTGTGGCCTGTAGCACTGAACTGGCTTCACGGCTGTGGACTTACTTTTGGGGACCTACGTTTCACGTTTTGTGGAATATTTGTTTGCTTTTTAAATTATTTCCACAATTAGTTCTTTCGTTTTCACGCATTGGATGTCTGACTGTCTTTGTAATGAGGGGTTTCCCATGAACTGTATTGTGTTTCTTTGTTTTCAAGCTGCCTGCAAGAAGGTAAATCTCAAGCTGGTATACAGTATACATACTTCGTACTTTGAACTTTTTGTGTGAGTGCAAGACTTATTTTCCCAAACTATTGGATAGTCAGAGAATGTCACAATCCTGCCGGATTTTCACACAATGTTGACTTAAATCTAGTTCGCTGTGGTTGATAATTAAGAAACAAAAGAAAATGTTGGTCAAATTTCATCCTCACCATAGTTAGAAATGAGACCAGTTCTTAGTTTGGGATGGTGGTGAATATTGGTAGCTCTGGTTGAGGTATCTGATGTTGTGGCATTCACCGAGCTTGGTCATTAGCTTGTAGACGTTTCATCACCAATTGAGGTGACGTCCAACAACTGTGTACTGAGAACATCACTTCAACTGGTGATGAAATGTCGGCAAGTTAATTGCCAAGCTTGGCAAACACCGTGACATCAAACCAGTTCTAAGCATTTGGAAGTTTGGTTGATCAAAATGTTTGCATGACTTTTCAGCTCCAATTGAGAAGCCATCATCAGTGCGCAGTTAAGGGCATTGTCTCCTCGGAATGCCAGCTTATCTACTCCTCTGGGGACCGAATGTTCTAAGTATCTTGCCATCACCCCAGTTGAGATTATATATTAACACTTCACCAAATGGTGTATTCACCATCACATACAGCCTCAACAACCCTTCAAAACAAAAACAGAAGTGAACTCAGTCACCTGCCAGCTGTATATTCGCACATCTGCATGAAACTAGACACTTCTGGGATTCTTGCCAAAGTGATCGACAATGAAAGATTTCATATCACTACTGATGCTGTAACATTTTTCATTTGTCTTGCTGTGTCTTTCATGTATGCCCTTGAAAATAAATAAATAAATAAATATTTAAAACATGAGAAGTTGAAATAATACTGTATCCTTTATGGAGGGAGATCATAATTTGGTGCCTAAAAGCATCTTCTGGTCAATGAAGCATTATAGAACAGTCAATGTGAAAATGTAGAAAGATGTGGCAGCCAATTCTCACAAAGAAATGTTCCAACAGTAATGAAATAAACAATAAAATCATTTTTTTAAGAAGTTGTTTGAAGTATAAGGTTGGCCAGGACACCAGGTAGCCTGCCTGTTTTTCTCCAGAAATTGTCACAAAATCGTTTATGTCCACCTGATGGGCTGGAATTGTCTCTGTTTACTATCTCATCCAAAACTTTACTTCCTTGGATGAGACAGAGAAGAGCCACACTGCATAGATGGAAAGTAGATTCAGTGGCCACTTTATTATGTACAGCTGTACACCTGCTTGTTAATGCAAATATCTAATCAGCCAATCACGTGGCAACAACTCATTGCATTAAAGATTGCAGATATAGTCAAGAGGTTTAGTTGTTGTTCAGACCAAACATCAGAGTGGGGAAGAAATGTGATCTGAGTGACTTTGACTGTGGAGTGATTGTTGGTGTCAGATGGGGTGGTTTGAGTATCTTGGAAACTACTGATCTCCTGGGGACACACACAATGGTCTCTAGAATTAACAGAGAATAGTACAAAAAAAAACAAAAAAAATCCAGTGAGCAACAGTTCTGAGGGCAAAAAGAAAGAGAGGTCAGAAGAAAATGGCCAGATTGGTTCAAGCTGACTGGAAGGCGACAGTAACTTAAATAATCACGTGTTACAATAGTGGTGTGCAGAAGAGCATCTCTGAATGCACAACACATCAAACCTTGAAGTTAATGGGCTACAGCAGCAGAAGACCACACTAGGCTCTACTCCAGTACTTAAAGTTGTCGCCAAGTGTAGTGTATCAATGCACAATAACAGCAGAAATTAAGCAGTATGCATTGATCAATATTTTGAGTATTGTAGGGTTGCACTATCAGCAGTAGGTATAACAATGAGTGAGAAAAAAAACTGTAAGTGAACCAATTTTATTTATATTTTTGATTATAAAACTTTGGAGTTATACAGCAAACACCGCAGAAAATTTCCTACCAATCCAGGAGATATGGGGAGAACTTAGAGAGGATGAACTGGGAAAAATACGTACATTTGTTACAATCAGTAACACTGCAATACAGCTGTTGTCAAAGTACACAGCTACAGCCTGGTATTCACACAGCTGGCCAAATAAATGGGCCAAATATTCTGCGCCAAAGACAACAAGTGTGATTGAGGGTAATTTAATCTTTTAATTACTTAAAGAACATATAATCTGCTGGAGGAGCTCAGAAGGTCAAAGGGAGAAAAGAATTGTCACCATTTTGCATGAGGACTGAGAGCGTAGATGAAAGGTAGCCAGTATAAAGTGGAGAGGGGGATTGGGCTTTGTGGTGAGACAGTCTCACCAGTGGCGACATGATGGCTGAAGATAGAAATACAAATAATGACCAACATATTGATATTTTGTATACTGTATACTGTATATTTTGTATACTCTCTCTTTCTCTCTCTCTCTCTTTTGCTTGTTATGCGCTGGCATTTAGGGCAGCAATAAAGGTCCGTCTCTGGTGGTGTTCAAGGCTACCTTCATCATGTCAGTAGCTTCATTGTGATGCAGCAGTGCCAAATTATTAATGTTACTGTGGTATCAAATATTATTGAGAATTACTGTTCTTAAGAGCCCGTGATATTATAGAAGATATACTAAGACACTAACATGGACAGAAGTTTGGCTCACTAGCAGGAGAGATAGTGGGAAGAAATGGGACCTTTTTCTGGTTGGCTGCTGGTAACTAGTGGTTTTCCACAGCAGTCGATGTTGGATCTACTTTTCACGTTACGTGTTCATGATCTGATGAATTTGTGGCCTGGTCTGCACATGTGGGGGAGCAGGTAGTGTTAAGGAAGCAGGGAGTCTGCAGAAGCACTTGCACAGATTGGGAGAATGGCCAAAGAAGTGGCAGATGGAATATAGTGTAGGGAAGGGCACGGTCATGCACTTTCGTAGAAGGAATAAAGACATGAACTATTTTCTAAACTGGGCGCAAATTCAGAGATGCAAAGGAACTTGTGAGTCCTAGTGCAGGATTTCCTAAAGGTTAATTTGCAGGTTGAGCCAGTAGTAAGGAATTCAAATGCTATGTTACCACTCATTTCAAGAGGTTAGACTATGAAAGCAAGGATGTAATGCTGAGACTTATAGGGCATTGATCAGACCACAGTTGAAGTACTGTGAGTGGTTTTGGGCCCCAAATCTCATAAATGGCATGCTGGCATTAGGGGAGGGTCCAGAGGAGGTTTATGAGCATGATCCTGGGAATGAAAAGGTTAATGTATGAGGAGTGTTTGATGGTTCTTGGCCTGTACTCACTCGCGTTTAGAAGATTGAAGGGGATCTCATTGAAACCTACCTAATATTGAAAAGTCAAGGTAGAATGTACACAAGAGGATGTTTCCAAGACTCTAGGACCAGAAGGCACGGCCTCAGGCTACAAAGATGTCTCTTTAGAACACAAATAAGGAGGAATTCATTCAGCCAGATGAATCTGTGGAACTCATTGCTATAGATGACTGTGTATTTAAAGTGGAGCTTGGTAGGTTCTTATCAGTAAGGCATCAAATTTTATGGAGAGAAGGCAGGAGAATAGGATTGAGAGGGAAAATAAATTACCCATTATGGAACAGGCTCAATGGACCAAAGGGCCTAGTTCTCTTCCTGGGTTTTCTGGTTTTATAGTCATAATATATTTTTGATAAAGGATACAAAATTTCTGGGGAATGTGCCTTCTAAACTCTGGAAAGTCTAGAACTACTTTTATGTTTTTAACATTCGGATTCAGTGCATTGGTGGCATATTCCCTCCTGTACAAGCGGTCGTACTTGTTGTTTAAGTCACTGTAACTTGGTTGTTCCAACAGGTGTTGGCTCATAAAGAACAGCTGAGAAGATAGCGTTTCTTTATGAAGTTGTTAGTCCGCCTCAGCTAGTTTCCTAGATTAGTCTTATGCCTATATGGTTAGGGAACCTACTGGCATTCACGGGCTTATCTGATAACAGAAGAGTACCTGATTACTTTGAAAATCTACTACAGGCGTAACTCGGAGCGATCAATAGGGGAATGAGGATCTTTGAAAGCAATCAACAAAATAAATATCAAATAAGTGGGTTATGAAATATTCAAAGAAAGAGGAATGTATGAAGTTTCAGCATAAAATACTCTGAAGTATATGTGCTGGTGTAAACTGAATTTTGGACTAGGCCCATTGCCTGGATACATTCTAGAGCATGCGTTCAACAGAGTTTACTGTCACAAAATACTCACAACTTTTATATAGCTGACCTGTATAAAAGCCTCTGTCATTTGCAGATGCAGAATGCAGAATGAAACATATCAAGAAAGAATCATTAGCAAATCCTGGATCCTACTGAAAATCTACTTCCTTCTCTCAAGCGATACGCAGTACTTGAGGACACCATCTTAAAATGAAAACACTTACCAGTGATTGATGTTTTGTAAGCACTACAAATGGTAATAATTTGTATTTGGTTATTGAGGGTGAGGTCTGACAGTGAGGAATGTGGTCTTCATGCTGCTTTTTTTCTCATGTCCGTTTGGAGACAATCAATTTCAGATGTGATAGCATTGGCTCATGCCCATATAATTTGGGCAATTGAATTGGCATCTACTGTACTGGTATAAATAATGATGAAGATGGATGTGCATGTAACTTATTACAACAGCCCAGTATTAACTCAATTTGATATCATATTTAAAAAAAGTAGTTGACTAATTGTTTAGATTTTCACACTTAAAAGCAGGCTACATTGAACATTAATGTATGTTGTATATTTAATAATTCAATAATATTAGAATAATCTTGTGTATATTTTGCTTGATTGAGCATTCTTGTTTGTTTAACTAATTAATTACGGGTTAAATGTAAAAATAAATTAATTGCATAGATCCTCAAGTTTGCGGATGACACGAAGCTGGGCGGCAGTGTTAGCTGTGAGGAGGATGCTAAGAGGATGCAGAGTGACTTGGATAGGTTAGGTAAGTGGGCAAATTCATGGCAGATGCAATTTAATGTGGATAAATGTCAGGTTATCCACTTTGGTGGCAAAAACAGGAAAACAGATTATTATCTGAATGCTGGCCGATTAGGAAAAGGGGAGGTGCAACGAGACCTGGGTGTCATTGTACACCAGCCATTGGAAGTGGGCATGCAGGTACAGCAGGCGGTGAAAAAGGCGAATGGTATGCTGGCATTCATAGCAAGAGGATTTGACTACTGCAGTTGTACAAGGCCTTGGTGAGACTACACCCGGAGTATTGTGTGCAGTTTTGGTCCCCTAATCTGAGGAAAGCCATTCTTGCCATAGAGGGAGTACAAAGAAGGTTCACCAGATTGATTCCTGGGATGGCAGGACTTTCATATGATGAAAGACTGGATCGACTAGGCTTATACTCTCTGGAATTTAGAAGATTGAGGGGGGATCTTATTGAAACATATAAAATTCTAAAGGGATTGGACAGGCTAGATGTAGGAAGATTGTTCCCGGTGTTGGGGAAGTCCAGAACGAGGGGTCACAGTTTGAGGATAAGGGTGAAGCCCTTTAGGACGGAGATGAGGAAAAACTTCTTCACACAGAGAGTAGTGAATCTGTGGAATTCTCTGCCACAGGAAACAGTTGAGGCCAGTTCATTGGCTATATTTAAGAGGGAGTTAGATACGGCCCTTGTGGCTAAAGGGATCAGTGGGTATGGAGAGAAGGCAGGTACAGGGTTCTGAGTTGGATATCAGCCATGATCAAACTGAATGGTGGTGCAGGCTTGAAGGGCTGAATGGCCTACTCCTGCACCTATTTTCTATGTTTCTATGTTTCTATCGTGCTATCATGTCATACATGCATGCCTCACTGGAAGTAAAGACGAAGTTAGACTCACATTTTGGACTCCTGTGTCTTTATTTGAATTAATTTTATGTTTCAAAGTTAGAAAACATAACACTGTATGTTTCCAAAGAATTTGAGCATTACTATAAAATTACCCGAAAGTGAGCCTCTCAAAAGTCCAACCCTACGAGAGGTGGAATAGGTGAGGACACCCAAAAGGGCTCTGGTGAAGTTGTACAGCCCTTTCCCCTGTACAGTGGATGCAATGGATGAACTTCAACCATACCATCAACTTTAGATGATGGAGTTGGGAGGTCATCAATGGCTTAGCTCTACTGGGAGCTAAAGTCTCAAAAAGAAGAATTAGAAAGTGAGGTTAAGTTCTTAGATTTTGAAGGTTATGTTATAGGGTAAACTAATTGTTGGAAAAGTACATAATTCTCAACCACCAACATTTGGGGTTCATTCTAAGAGGCTAGTCAGATGTTATGATGTAAATACATAAAGTACTTTTACCCCACTTTGTGTTCAATGTTCGGAATACAATAAATGAGTTGTTACTGTTGTACTTAAACATAAAATGCCTCACATCGTTTTATTTGCGAAAACCTACAGTATTATGAAGTCACAGCTGTTTTTTAAAAATTGTTGTCAGTGTATCTAGGCCAGTATACAAGTCAAAAAAATTTTTTGAAGCTTCAGTCTAGATAGGACATGACTTGTATTCTTTCTGCAATGATCTACTCTTTCTGGCTTTCTTTTTTCTTAAATTATTATTGAATGTCATTTACTTTGGAGAGGCAGCTGAAAATCCTCAAATTGCCACAATAACTATCTTCTGTCTCTTAGCGATCCTCAAATAAAATAGAAACCATGCTTTATCCAGAAAAGAATCCACAAATCAACCACATGGGGACTATTATTGAGATGTTTTGGCTCTGCCATTTACATGTTGTCATCACTTAACTGATAATGTGGCACTCCACCCCTAACTTGTCTATCTTCCTAACTTCCTGTAAAACCCTCTGAACAATTTGTTAATCAAAACTAAATAGAATTCATTGTGGAGTTTTGTGTCATTACATATACAGTTCTGTGTGAAAAATATAAATTGTAGCAATCATTCCGTAAGGATTTCTGCCAAGAAAATGTTGTACTATGTGATATTCAGGTGAATGTCATTAGGTTAGTATGAAAAATTTCAGCTGTAATCTTTAAGCGAATATTGGTTCTGACAAGAATTGGCTACCCAGCAGATTTTACTGATTTCACTGACCCAAAGATGAAATATAATAAAAATTATACATGATCAACCTGATTCATTTGTGCTATATACATCAAACATGTGCCTCACAACATGTCTGCTGAATGCAACACAAACAGATCTTACGGTTTTCTTTTTGTCAGTTTCTATTTGTAACTAATAAACAGAGCAAAGATTATATTTTACTTAATATGTATGAAAAAAATATCCCATAACATAGCTGTCTTTTTGGAATTGCACAATTAGTAGTTAACAAACAGTTTGTCCTACTTGTATAGAACTCTTAGATATTATTAAGGACAGATGGTCCTTGCAGTTCATAATACAATGAATGTAAAAAGTGCTGAATATGGATAAAATATAAACAAAAATACTAATATGTCTGGGTAACAGGAAAGACAAAACATAATATTTATGTCAAAGCTATAACAATAATTAGCATTTGTGGGAATTCAGGGTAAGTTTTCATATGTTGATAATAAGACCATCAAAAGCTCTTGGCTTTTCTTTTGTGTAATACTTATTGTACTTAATGCTGTCTAAGTTCTTCAATCCATTTTGTGGACCCATTTGACACTGAAACAAGAATTGTTTTTCGAAAAAGGAATGAAATCTTTATATCTGAGTCATGATGAAGGATCTCGGCCCAAAATGTCGACTGTTTTCTCCCCTCTATAGATTCTGCCTGATTTGCTGATTCTCTCCAGCATTTTGTGTATGTTGCTCAAGATTTCCAGCATCAGCAGAATCTATTGTGTCTATATCTGGCTCTGTTTTAAGTAGTTAAGCTAGAAAATAATTTCATCTAATTCCTAAGTTTAAACATCTTTTTATCTGCCTAGGTTTTCTGAGCTGGTGCAAATTATTTAAAGTTATCTCGAGGTATTTAGATTAGATTAGGTTATGAGGACACTCAGTCCTCGTTTATTGTCATTTAGAAATGCATGCATTAAAAAAATGATACAACGTTCCTCCAGAATGATATCACAAAAAAAAACAGGACAAACCAAGACTAAAACTGACAAAACCACGTAATTATAACATATAGTCACAACAGTGCAAAGCAATACCATAATTTGATAAACAGCAGACCATGGGCACAGTAAAAAAAAGTCTCAAGGTCCCGATCAACTCATCATCTAACGCAGGTGGCAGAAGGGAGAAATTCTCCCTGCCATGAACCTCCAAGCGCCGACAACTTGCCAATGCGTTGGAAGCACCCGACCGCAGCTGTCTCTGAGTCCGTCCGAAAACTTCGAGCCTCCGACCAGCCTCTCCGGTACAGCCTCTCCGAGTACCATCCTCTGCCGAGTGCTTCAACCCCACCCTGGCCACCGAGCAACAAGCAAAGCCAAGGACTCGGGGCCTTCTCCTCCGGAGATTCTGGACCACACAGTAGCAGCAGCAGCGAAGAAGGCATTTCAGAAGTTTCAACAGATGTTCCTCTGTGCTCTCACGTCCATCTCCATCAAATCAGGATTGTGCACGGCACCCTACTTGACAAATAACAGACATCACCACCGGAGTGGCCACTGCGAGCTGCGTCGCACCGCCATCTTCTCCTCCCTCATTTATCTCAGAATTTTGTAAAATCGGAGTAATTGGTTAAGTTGATTTATTATTGACACATGTACCGAGATAAAGTGAAAAACTTAGTTTTGTGTGCCATCCATACAGATCATGTACAACCTGCATTGAGGTAGTGCAAGAGCAAACAACAGAATGCAAAATAAAGTATCATAGACACCCAAAAAGTTCAGTGCAGATAGGCAATAAAGTGCAAGACCATAAAGAGATACAATGTGAGATCAAGTGTCTGTTTTATGGTGGGTGGAGATATTTCTCTACGAAAGGAGGTGTAAGACATTCCTTCCCTCCGTTAATCTGCAGAACACCCTTGGGCAAGGTGAAGATGTAGCACCTGCTTAGTTCCCCCCCTCCCCCAAAGACCAGGATCACATGAAGCCATGGGAGCAGGTGGTGGATGGTCGTATGAGCAGCTGGTGCATATCACAAGTCTCGGTTATGCGACCACTGATGACAGGTGGACAATCTCTGAAGAGTATTGATAGTGGCTGGCATCACCATTCTTGTAAAGACACTGCCCAGAAAAGGGCAATGGCAAACCACTTCTGCAGAAACATTAGCCAAGAACAGTTGTGGTCATGGGAAGACCATGATCGCCCAGGTCAAATTACGCGGCACATAATGAATGAACAATCTCAACGTTATCACATAGTGAAGATGGGAGCCGATTCACGAGCAGCACAATCCCTAGAGCGACAACCTTCTAAGAACCCAGATCCTTTAAATTAGAATCCCCTGTACATTTATTGATGGGACATGTAACTGAAAGGAGCAAGACCAGAATCAGGTCATTCTGCTCATTAAATCTGCTCTGCCATTCCATTACAGCTGATTTTATTTTTCTTGTGAACACCATTCTCTCTGTAACCGTAAAGACCATCAGTCTCTGCCTTAAAAACACTAAAATTTCCTGCTTAAAATTCCTCTGCCTTAAAATTCCTCCTCATCTCAGTTCTAAAGGGACGTGCCTTTACATGAGGCTATCCCTCGGATCCTAGATTTTCCTACTGATGGAAACATCCTATTCACGTCCACTCTAGGAAGGACATTATTAAGCTGGACAGGGTGCTGAAAAGAGCTACAGAGGACTGCACAGTTTAACTTATCAGAAGAAGTCGAATAAGCTCTATTTTTTTGTGCACTGCACCGGATCTGGAGTAACAACTATTTAATTCTCCATTGTACTTGTGTACTGGAAATGACATTAAACAATCTTCAATCTTGATTGTTTTCCCTGGAGCAAAGGAGGCTCTAAGATGACAGTGATTTATAAAATCCTGAGGGATACAGTGGTTGACAGGGTGCAGATATGTCTCTGGTAGGTATAAGGCACCCCTTCCCTCCACTAGCTTGTAGGTCATCCTTGGACAACATGTAGCACATGCTTAGCCTCCTGATCAGGGTCACATGAAGTCATGATGTGAGCAGGTGGTGGATGGTCGTATGAGCAACTGGTGCATATCACAAGTCCTGTCATAGCGTGCTCTTGAAGGACTGGAGCCAGGTGCAGAGGGACAGCGGAATCCTGAGGAAGAGATGGAACCAAAAGGTTGAACATCGGAATCAGAACCTCGGAGGAGCAACTGAACAACACTACGAGGCAATTCTTCCTTTGCAACACAGTGACCCCACTAAGGCGCTGAACAGGAGACCTTTTTAAATAATTGTAGAATGCGGGAAACACGTGCCAGGCACAATTAACTTAACAATATTAAACAGAAAACACAAGGGCTTAACAACTCTAGTTAAGGGATTATTTAGTAAATATAGGTGCTCAAAAACTCAAGAAGCTCAATCTTCTATGGCAAGCTGTCAGGATCATGACAAGTCCTGGTTATGTAACCACTAGTGCAAAGCAGACAGTCTTCAAAGAGTATTGATGATGGCTGGGGACACTGCCCAGAAGAAGGCAATGGCAAATCACTTCTGTAGAAAAGTTTGCCAAAAACAATTATGGTCAAAGACCATGATCACACATTTCATATGACTCCGCACGTAATGAATGAGGGACACAAATAGTGTGAATGATCACCATCCTTTCCCTTGGGTAGGGAAGTCTAAAGCAAGTGGGAGAGGGGAGAAATTTCAATGGGCAAGTTGTTCACTTACAGTGTGACGAGGATATGGAACAAACTTTCAAAGAAATTACTAAGACTATTGAATGGTTCCCTTGTATGATAAGATAGACTCTTGACCTCACAATCCACCTTGCAAAGCTGCCAGTATCAAGAATCATACCCTTCCTTGTTATAGGGAAAGATTGAATCATTTAGGACTTTATTCCCTGGACTGTAGGAGAATGGTGGAAGATTGAATAGAGGTATACAAAATTATAAGAGGTGTTAATAGACTAAATGCAAACAGGCTTTTTCCACTGAGACTGGATGAGACTAGAACTAGAGGGTTAAGGGTGAAAGATGGAATGTTTAAGGGGAACATGAGGGGGAACTTCTTCACATCAAAGAGTGGCAAGGGGGTGGAATGAACTGCCAGCGGAAGTGATGGATGTGAATTTGATTTCAACATTTAAGAGAAGTTTGGATAAATGGATGGGAGGGCTATGGTCAAGGTACACATCGATGGGATTTGGCAGAATAATAGTTGAGCATGGACTAGATGGGCTGAAGGGCCTGTTTCTGTGCTGTAGTAGTCCGTGACTCTATTATCGTACTAGAGGAATGTTGAGTAGTTTTATAACAATGGGATAGAAGCTGTTCTTGAGCCTGGTAATAAGTGCTTCCAAGCTTCTGTATCTTCTGTCTAATAGAGAAAGGGAAAAGAGAACGTCCAGGGTGGGTGTTGTCCTTGATTATGTTGTCTGCTTTAAAATATTGCTAGAACCCAATCCTATCTGAACAAGCACTGGATGAAATAACATTATCTCTATAGCTTTCTTAGAAGAAATAATAAATACAAGAGATTCTGCAAATGCTGGAAGTCTTGAGCAACACACACAATATGTTGGAGGAATCAGATGAAGGGTCTCGGCACAAAATGCTATTTGCCTATTCCCCTCCGTAGATACTGCCTCACTTGCTGAGCTCGTCCACTATAATGTGCATGTCAGAGTATTTAATGGTGTTTTAACCAGAGTGAACATCTCAGGATGGTGGTGAAGCTGACAGAATTTGACTTGATATTTGGGCAGGAGTTCCCAACCTAGGGTCCTTGGACCTTTGTTTAATGGTATTTGTCCATGGCATGAAGCAGGTTGGAAAAACCTGTCTGAGGGCAATGATCATATAATTTGCTTCATTGATATTGTTTGAGGAATAAACAGTACTAAGATACCAAAGGTAACCCTTCTGCTCATCTTCATAGTGGTGGGATATTTTGCAGCGCCTGAGACTGAAATCTGGGACTTAGATTTAATATTTCATACTAAAGAAGTAAACTTTTAACAGCCTCACATCCTCTCAGGAATACATTAAAATGTCAGTGTGGGGTTTTGTATTTAGGTATTCAGAAGAGATCTAGAATGTTCAATGTTCTTGAGTAAGTTTGCTAACTAATTAGTAAGAGTATTTTACCCTGAATCTTGTAGGGGACTGACGTGGACATACTGCACTTAATCAAGCCAAAGTACAAACGCTCCGGAATGATGGCTACAACATTTATGTAACATTATGTTAGTTATCAACTTCAAGAAATAATAGCACATAATAAAGGGAATGCAGTGTGATGAAAAAATGGAGCACTTTTTTAAAATCAGCCTCCTCAATCTTCATTCTTACTAAAGAACTGTGTTTGAAGTCATTACCTTCAAAACAAAAAAGACTAAAAACATTATTGATGGTCACCTAGTAACAGAAATACATTACACTCCGGAACTTCTGCCATCTCCAAACTCCCTCTACAGTTCCTTTGTCCATTCATCCCTTCCCACTAATCTCCCTCCAGGCACCTATCCCTGCAAGCTTCCTAAGTGCCACACCTGCCCAGACACCTCCTCCCTTACCTTCATTCAGGGCCCCAAACAGTCCTTCCAGGTGAGGTAACACTTCACTTGCAAATCTGCTGGGGTCGTCTATTGTGTCCAGTGCTCCCGATGAGGCCTCCTTTACATTGGTGAGCCCCTTCATAAACTGGGGGACTGCTTCGTCGAGTACCTCCCCACCATCCACCACAAGCTGGATATCCGGGTGGCCAAACATTTTAATTTCTATTCCTATTCCCGTTCCAACAAGTCGATCCATAGCCTCCTCTTGTGTCAAGATGAGGCCACCCTTAGGGTGAGGGAGCAACACCTTCTACTCTGTGTGGATACCCTCCAACATAAGTATTGATTTCTCCTTCTGGTAGACAAATTCCCTACCCCTCTTCCTCTATTCCCCACTCTGACCTTTTACTCCTTCTCACCTGACTATTACATCCCCCTAGGTCACCTCCCTCTTCCCTTTCTCCTATGATCCACTCTCCTCTCCTACCAGATTCCTTCTTCCCCAGCCCTTGATCTTTCCCACCCACCTGTCTTCACCTATCACCTTCCAGCTAGCTTCTATCCCCTCACCCCATCTTTTTAATCTAGTATCTTCCCCCTTCCTTCTCAGTCCTGAAGAAGGGTCTTGGCCGGAAACATTGATTATCTATTCATTTCCATGGATGTTGCCTGACCTGCTGAGTTCCTCTAGCACTTTGTAAATGTTGCTCTGGATTTACAGACTTTCTCATGTTTATGAACTGAAAGATGAAGATGTTTTAGTTGGGCTTGAATAACAAATCTATTTTTTAATTGAAAATCAAAGAAGAGTAGTAATTAGTTCATCTTTATTTCTCTTTGTCATGGCTCTACTAATTTTGCTTATTTACTAATGATAAACAACTTCCACTTTCATCAAACTAGCATTTTCTGCTTGACTTGCAGCATGATGCTTTTTGTTTTAGCAATAATCATTTACAGATGGATGTACCTTTTCTACCACCATGGGTTTTATGTCATTTGGTGACCCATTTCAGCGAGCAGAATGTCACACGGACCTGGAAAAGCCCTAACCCACAATGTAACCTACATTATAGCCTACCTTCAATCATAGTGCTTAATAGCTGTGAGAAATAACAGCACTGATTGTTTCCCACTGCTATGATTCAACCCACACTTGCTTGTGACATTTGCCAGTTCTGGAGGTCGATATACCCAGAATAAAGGATACTCATGACCAAAAACCGTGTGTGTTTTTTTTTCAGATTTACTGGATTTCCCATTCAGCTACTCCTTCTTTTACAAAAGGGTTAGGTTTGTAGAAGAAAGTTGTAAGAAAAATTTAGTAAATGGAGTATGGAAATTTAGTATGGGTACAGTTATTCCGATGGGTAGAGACTGATGTTCTATTTGCTATAGTGAAAATTGATCTTTAAATTGAGAAAAGGTACTGTAAAACAAGACAATAGCATATTAGTGAAAATTTGTAAATGGACTCTACTTAATTGGGCAATACTCAAACATTATAATATAATATGTACTGTGGTTCAGTGTTTCTTCAACTGTTTTTGGGGGAGTGAGTGTTTCCTCTCCTATCGTTAAAGTCACTGACTGTTGAATGGCTTTCTTTGTAAGTATCTTTGCACATTCAATGTTTCTTGTGACATAGAAGGAGGCCAATTAACCTACTGAAAGTATACCATCTCTTATAGCAATTCCATAAATTCTACCCTCACACTTATTTCCATGTACAGTAACTTTCACAAGTCAATCAACTCATCCCCATATTCTCCCAATACTCACTGCACAAGGGGTAATTATTCAGTTCTTATCCACTTTGGGGCACCTCTGTGCTCTAAAATTGTGATAGTTTGGTAATGTTTAATCTCACTAGTGCGAGTTCTGACCAGAACTGTCAGAATTCAAGACACAGAGAATATATAGCTCAATTATATTCCATTTAAAATCCAGCCCATCTTCATCTGGAGGTGAGAATGGCTGTAAAATGCAAGTTTGTCAAGTTGGATTCTGCATGTGAGGTTTAAGGCCAAGGAGAAATTGATCAATTGACCATCGCATTAATTTTCAGTGCCAGTGATCACCGATCATCGTTCAATACCCACTGCTGCCTGTAAGGAGCTTGTACATTCTCCCTGTGACCATGTGGGTTTCTTCTAGGCGTTCTAGTTTCCTTCCACATTCCAAATTCATACAGTTGTAGTTAGTGAGTTGTGGCCATGCTATGTTGGCACTGGAAGCATGGCGAAACTTGTGGGCTGCCCAGGACAGCCCTCATTGATTTGATTTGACACAAATGATGTATTTCACTGTATGTTTTGATGCACATGTGACAAATAAATCTAACTTTATTTTTACTTCGCAAATGAAAATGGAGTCAGATCAGAGCATTATGTTTTACTGCCACTTTGGCCAGCACTGACTGGGCCTTCCTGGTCCTTCGCACTGGCCATCAGTCGAAGTTCTTAATTTGATATAATCAAACTTCAAATGTAATAAGCATAAAACAAACTGCTGCAGGAAATCTGAGGTTTAGGCAGCATCATGTGTTGGGCACGTGGCCAAGCGGTTAAGGCGTTCGTCTGGTGATCTGAAGGTCGCTAGTTCGAGCCTCAGCTGTGGCAGCGTGTTTGTGCCCTTGATCAAGGCACTTAACCAAACATTGCTCTAGTGTCTGTACGAGGAGTGACGCCCCACACAAACTTCCAATCTACGCCTTGTAAGGCATGAAAATGCCCGCGCAGGCCTCTCATGGTCTGAGTCGACGATCCCTCCCTCCCATGGTGGGAAGTGGACAATTGAAAGTTTGGGTCGAGACCATTCATGTGGAATGGATCTGCAACTCGTTTTTGCTCCAGAACCCAGCTTCTAGTATCTTTTGTACCTTCAAATGTCATAAGGTAGGCTGGGATGTTTTGTGACCAGAAGGAACAGTGTACTACAGTTTTTCTTGAGAAAACCTCTGCTGATTGTAAGGAGTTTGTACATTTTCCTTGTGACTGTGTGGGTTTACTCTGGGTGCTCCAGCTTCCTCCCACGTTCCAAAGACATACCGGTTGTGAGGTTAATTGGTCATTGTAAATTGTCCTGTGATTAGTCTAGGATTAAATCGGGGTATTGCTGGGCAGCGCAACTCGAAGGGCCAGAGGGGCATATTCCATGCCAAATCTCAATAAAATAAATAAATATTCAGCATTTTTAGCCACCTAACGTCTCCTTATGTATCTGCTCACTTTTTAATATTCTGAAGACACCTAGTATTATTTGAAAAATTCCCACATTGATATGGAGATTTTAAACAAATGTAGCAGAAGGTCACAATTTTTTTTCTGTCATGGGAACTCCCCTCTTTAGGATTTAATATTTGGAGGTAAGAGAAGAGGAGAAGAAACCTGTAGTACTGTGGAAAAATTTACTATCCAGACTTTCCTCTAGATAAACAGTCAATAAAAGCCACGGAGATCTGTTGTGACGAGAATACATGTAGATTAAGATGTTAGCTGTCCTGTGCTGGCACCAGTGGGATCAGCAGTTGGTCTGCCACCTGTCTTCAGGAGAAAGAGAGATAAGGAAAACAATGGAGCAGCATTTGGAGATGTTAATGAAAGGACGGGAGAGTTTAACGGAAGGAGAGCTGTCAAGATCGGCTCCCCCTTTGAACCCTGAACTGTTTGAAGTGATGGACAGGGGATACCCCAGCAGGGGGATAAAAAGGGACAGGTTCGCTAAGGCAAGAAACACACGACACCCCGAGGTAACAAGACCCTGGAAGCGGTGCGTCTCCCACAAGTCAGTGAAAAGTTTTGGAGGGCTGGTCGCGGGATGAAGCCATAGACGCACAGGGTGGAAAGGCACGATCGGCGGGAACCTGGTGTGGGTCCGCCCTTGCCTGGGTGCCAGGTTCACCGCAGAGAAATGATCGTATCTGGAAACGGAGGGGTCACGGTCGGTGACCTCAGAAGACATCACAAAGGGCTCACCCGAAAGCTGACTGCAAAGAATATCGAAGGTCTGTGTGGAAGCCGTTTGAATATTCATTCGTTTTTGCTCTCTCTCTCCTTCCCCCCACTGTCCATCTCCCACGGCAGTGATTACGGTGAACTGAACTGAAGTCAATTGAACTGAACTTTGCGTCACTTTGAAACTGGTCATTTACCCCTAGACGACAATAGAGCTTGATTGATCCTGTTATCCTAATTCTGTGTACATGTGTGTTTATCATTGCTGAACTGTTGCATTTATTATCCTTTTGATTAGAGTACTGTGTTGCTTGTTTCTTTAATAAAACTTTCTTAGTTCTAGTAATCCAGACCCCAACTGAGTGATCCATTTCTGCTGGTTTGGCAACCCAGTTACAGGGTACGTAACACTGTAAACTCAAAAATGCATTGAACTGCACAGAAATTGAAAAATAACACCATCATTTCTTTCTAACCAATCCACATCAGTGTTTTTTCGTTCACTAACCAATTGCCCTTAATGTGAGTGGCCAATTTTCAACTGATCTTCTTTTCTTTATTGATCTATTTTTTTTTATTTTTAAACGTTTTTGCAACTAACTCTGAATATTCAGTGTTACCTAAATATAAGTAAAAATCTCTACCTTACATACAAAATCTCTTTGTTATTTAGAATTATTTATCTCCATTTCCTTTTCCAAAGACCTCAATCTACAGGAGATGGTTTGTCTCAAATATTTATAATTTTGAGAACTTCTATCGCATTATATAGCAACTTCCTGCAAACAAATCAACATAATTTTTAAAGCATTTTCCCAATTTTTTAATCTTTTAATTTCAGCAATATTCTAATGACACTGTGGACACCCTCCATTAACTAAGTATCATTTTATAGTGTGGAAACCAAAACTGAATACAGTTTTCCAGCAGGTAGCTTTTTAAGATTACATACAGATCCATTATTATGATGGAATTTTCTCACCTGAATACAAAATGAAATATAATACTATATTCAATTATTGTTACTTTCTCAAATAAAGTGTTGTTTTCATGTTTTCTCTACCTGATTTCCCTGAACATTCTGTTCTTCTGCAGCTTCCAAGCTTTCAAAGTTCATTTTTGTTATAGTAAAATGTACTTAGACTAGCTGAATTGAATCAACTCTAACCACCCATTATCTTACCAGCAGTGTCTTACAACTTCTTTTGTTTCTCAGAATTATTCATTCATTTTCAGTAATATAGAAAAAAATACCATCACTGCTATAGTTCCGCTTTTTTAGTCAGTTATTTTTTATTCCAACCTTCATAAATTTTAACCACTTTAATTCCTTTCCCAAAGTATCCTGGGTGGTTCTTTGAAAAACATTTCTGAAGTTTCCCAATCAGCACAACCATTCTATTTACCTTGTCCAACATTTTATCACCACCCCAAAGAATCCTAATAAATTTCCAATTTGTCCCACAGTGATAACTTCAACTTATATCCTTTTCACCTCAGTACTTAGTCACCTTAGTGTTGATTAACTATTGAAAAATATGGCAGATGTAGGAAATCTGAAATAAAAAAACAGAAATGGCTGGAAATACTCAGTGGGTCAGGCAGTCTCCATGGAAAGAGAAACCATTAACATTTCAGACCCAGGACTCTTTATCAGAACCATCGTCGTCTGATGCAACTGCATCCATTTAAAAATGGTTACCATGTTCACCACAGTTTTGTTCTTCAGAGAAACTCTAAATTACAATTTTATGAGTCTTAACTATTTCTGCATTTGACTCAATCCTTGCAGTTAGAATCTTGGATGCAATTTCTAATATTTTGCTTAAATTACTAGTATTTTCCATTCACTTTCATTGAATCTCTATGACTTACTTGTTTGTCTCTAAGTCAGAAGATTATGCTTACAAGTCTTGCAACAGAAATTTGTGTGCAAAAAATCTAGACTAACTCCTCAGTGAATTAGGGGGAGTAGTTGATGGTGTGCCAAAGAACCTGAGATATCATCCTTCAAAGTGTTATACCAAAGCATTGCCTGATTGTTCAGATGACCAAAATAGATTTTGTGGCACTTATTTGAAGCAAAGAGATGTGAAGTCACTCTCAGTACTCTGACCAATATTTACCACTCAGTCAACATTGCAACACAACAGGCCTAGAATTTTAACAACAGATTAAAGCCGAAGATTGAGTCTGCGTGTTTAGATGGAGGCTTGTGGTTAGAGGCCTGATGTCTGTGAGATAGAGAGTCCGGGGCCAAAGACTGGAAGCACACAGGTGGCCTGTTCTGGGCTTGAAGGCCCCTATGTGAGGAGAGGGGTTTTTACTGTTGTCTTGTTTTGTTCTGTTGTTGTTGCTGCTACTACTGCTTGTGTTGTTCTGTGCTATGTTGAACATTGTCAGCATGCTATGCTGGCACCAGAACATATGGCGACACTTGCAGGCTGTCCCCAGTACATCTTTGGGTGTGTTGGCTCTTAGCACAAATGACACATTTCACTATATCTTTCAATATACATGTGATAAAGACATTTGAATCTGAATCTGAAAAGCAGCTGTTAAATGACGTCACATGGGGGCTTGCAACACTTTGATGTGAGTGTAATTTTCAAAAGGAATTGCACATGAAATAAGATGTATCCCACTTAACGCTATGTTGTGGCTGAAGCTATCAGAGGGGAATTCCATTGCTGAAGGCAGTAGGGTGGCTTAAGGTAAGTTATCATGAGGAGAGCCGGTTTTAAAATGGTTGTGACCGGATTGGGAAGGATCAATGCTCTGGAGTTGAGTAATTGTTTGAGATCAACGTTGTTTATTATTTATTGTCATTCTTTGGTACATGAGAACAAAATGATCGTTACTCTGGATCCGACGCAACATTAAAAACACAATAAGCATTAAAACATAATAAATATGAATAGAAAAGCAATCCTATAAAAGGGGGATGTAGTGGTGGTGGGTGGGTACATGGGTGGAGAGGTTGATCAGCCTGACAGCTTAGGGGAAGTAAATGCTTCTTGAGTCTGGCGGTCCTGGCATGGATGCTGGGTGGCGTCTTCCTTGATGGGAGTGGGGCAAACAGCATGGGCGGGATCCTTTGTGCTTTTTCCCAACACCTTTCTGTCTTGATAGCGAGTAGACTGGTGCTGGTGCTGCATCGGGCAACTTTAACCGTCCTAACACGCTGAATCGCTGTGTGGAATGGAAAATGCACTGCAGCCCGCACGTCCGCTGCAGTGTATTTTCCACACCACGCGGTGATTCAGCGGGTTAGGATGCTTTCAACTGCACATCTGCAGAAGGTGTCCGTCGTGACACTGGAGCTGAATCCATTACTATCTGTCGAAGCAAGTTCCCCAATAATGACACAGAAAAGTCTGATAGAAAGAGTCAGATTGAGGAAGATGCCAACTTCTGAGTTTACAGTTCTGTGGACCTTGATACCTGGCTGAGGCTCAGTATTATCCAGATTCAGTGTGTGCAAGTTTTTAGCTGGACTTATTCCATTATTAGAGAGACTACATTTCAAAAATCTTCTACTGAACTGTAAAATATTTTGTCCTGTGATAATGAAAGGTAATATATTAATGGAATCTTTGTCTTCTATTTAGCATTAGTTATTTTGCTTCTGTTGGATTGGTAATGATGCTTAATTCACAGTCTCCATAAACACAGTTCACTGCATCAGGGTCTCTGTGGGATGATATGCCAAGTATCATTTCACTCAGGTCGTTCATCATTCTGACTGCATTGAAATAACTTCTGCAAAGAAGGTATGTACATTCTATTTCCAGACACTGATAAATTGACCAGTAAAGTATTTGTGGATGTATCTGTAAAACACATGAGGTACTATGGAATTTTCTAAGTTCAGATGCTATTTTTAGGTAATTCTGCATTACGGTATTCCGCTTTGCTGTATTTTCTTAAGCATGCTGACAAGAAAATAATTTTAATTTACTCAGTTCACGATGGTTTGCTGTTAACCAGAGCATTTTTAATCTTGTTAGTTTGTGCATTACATTACTCTCTGCTTGTTTCATGCCAAAATTTATATATTAACTTACTAAAAATATTTTTGCCAAAAGAAAAATCAGAGAAAATTTGACCACTGGGTGTTGAGAGAGAATGATAAATAGAAGGAAAACATTAAAGTTATTGGAACATTAATTTCTGCAACTATATGAAAAGGGATAACTGAGGAAAATATGTTAACTTACCCTTAGCTTATCTGTAACATTCATTGAATTGCAATTATATTCAGTCATTATATTCAAGAGAACAAACTGCAGATTGGTCCATCATCAGTCTGTATATTCAATTAGAATAAGGTCACGAAATGTCGGGTGGCATGAAAATGTCTGATTTAAGGAATTTTATAACGATATGAAATTGGTCTTATTCAGGGCATCAAAGGTTACGGGGATGATGCACTATCAATTACTCCAAAAGACTGGAAGTAGAGTAAATACTGAAAGGCTTTTATTAACAGTAAATGGTCCAACGTCCGTGCTGAGTATCTGCCCTGGACTGAGGGAGGAGCAATGGCACAATCGCCTTTATTCAGAGGTCTGTAGGAGGAGCCACAGGAGCAGTCAGCAGAGCCAGGCATGTCCAGACAGGTAACCCAGTTACAACGTATATATATATATATATATATATATATATATGGTTTACCACAGGAGAGAGGCAAGAAAATGGGGTTGAGAGGGATAATAAATCAGCCAAAATGGATTGGCAGAGCAGACACGATGGGCTGAATGGCCTAACTCTGCTCCAATGCCTTACGGTCTAAAATAACCTCAAATATTGTCCGGGATTTTGTTATCAACTACAAAGCAATTTTGAAGGGTCTCAGCCTCAAGTGCTGACTGGGTATTCTTCTCCATAGATGCTGCCTGACTTGCAGTGTTCCTCCAGTATTGTGTGTTTGTATGTGTGTTGCTTAAGATTTCCAGCATTGGTAGGATCTCTTGTGTTTACAAAACAATGATACTTGTTGTTAACCTTGAAGAAATCCAACAGCAAATATCCAGACCTTTCTTTAACATGAACTTGACCTTTTCAATTTTTGTAGTTCAAGGGGATTGTCGGGCACATCAACAATGACATAATCAAATTGACTGAACAGCCAGTTATTAAATAATTCTCATCATGACCACCCAGAGAAGGGACATGCAGAAATCTAAGAATGTATGATGAAGAATAAAGGGAGAAATGTGAACATTACATAAAACTGGAAGTTGAAGTACATAAATTCATTTCAAAAAATAAAATAGAAACTAACTCCAATATAATTTAAAAACACAGACACGAGGAAATCTGCAGATGCTGGAAATTCAAGCAACACACACAAAAAATGCTGGTGAACACAGCAGGCCAGGCAGCATCTACAGGAAGAGGTACAGTCGACGTTTCGGGCCGAGATTCTTCGGTCCAAAAACATCGACTGTACCTCTTCCTGTAGATGCTGCCTGGCCTGCTGCGTTCACCAGCATTTTTTGTGTGTGTTGCTCCAATATAATTTGAAGTTTTTTAAAGGGACTCATAATTCACAAACATAAAAATACTTTTTTCGGTTCTAGAAAATTTGTTGAGAAATAATTATAGATGATATTTATAAAAGATATAGATGCCATTAAAAAGTCATTAATGCCTCAGGCTGCAAATTTTGACAATTTCAGCATATTTAACAACAGCTCATAATAATCTCAAATTGTCATTGATCCTTTGATTTCCTAGATAATGGGTTGTGGAGTAGAATACAACTATTAGGAATAAAATCATAAATGCATGGAACAGCATATTTGCTGACAATTTCAAGGCTTAATAATAACATCTTGATATTTTCACTGTTATTATAACTGCAAATATCATGCTCAGATCTCTATAAAATTCCTTAAATCAGCCTGAATGTTTTAGATAATTATCTAATTATTTAAAAAAAATAGAAGACCTTTAAAGTTTAATAATGAAAGTATAACACAAACCTTGTGCATTTTAACATCAATATTTCCAACGCTGTAGTCTTGCTCTGAAGAGCTGTAGGGCACAATGTAGGCTCAACCAGACATTTACCAACTATAAAACTGTACCAGGTGGATAAGTGAGATAAGCGACAGATTTTAAAAAATCTAAAGCTGTAAAATCATACCACTGTTAAAGTAAAAAAAAAGGATAATTAATTTGGAAACAAGTGAGCTGGGATTTATTTCTGCTATTTTCAATCCCATTTATGTTTCTTTTCATTGCATTTCAATTACCTTGGCCTTGGCTGTCTGATAGCAGTTGATTCAAATAACGATCTGTGGAGGCTGTCTAGTTACCTCTCACTTTGAATGTTCATGCACATATTTTATTGTGTGATAAATCAAACTGAGGATAAACATCTGACTTTCACCATGACATGCCTGCTTTTAAGCAGGAGTTAAGAGTTAAAGTGATAACTTGTTTGTTGACTGATGTTTTTAGAGGAAAATCACCATTTGCATTGGTGTCCAGCTTGGTTACTTACAACAGGGCTAAACTATCAGCTTGAAATAGCTTGCCACCCACCTGACAACCTGATATAAAGGTACTTCAACAGATCTAAGTTGCAAAGAAATACTAGGGTACCGTTAACTCTTCCCCGAACTTTGAGGAGGATGAACTTTCAAAATGGTCAAGCAAAGAAACCACAACTGAGGTAGAAGTATCATGTGGTTTATGCATTAGTGTAGTAGAACACTACTTTCTGATAAAAGAACCAGTGAAATGCAATAATGCACCAAAATCAATATTTTGATATGAACAATCCCATTTTAAAATCAGTCAGATGAGAAAGACAGCTATGGATTTGCCATTGTGAGCAAAAACCTAAAAGGACTTCCATTTGGATAAAACTGACAGATGAACTCTAAACTTATCCCTTAATGGAATGGTGAGATCTGATAACCGTCAATAAATTTGACCAGTTCTGTGCTGAGTTCTTCTCATAAAGAAAAAAAGCAAAGACAATGAATTTGCTTTCAATGTAGTTCATATTAGATGTCTTGAAGCTGGAACACATAAAATCAAGTTTGAATTTTGCTGAGAATTCTACAAATGAACGAAATGTTTTCCAAACACACAGTCACCCCCTGCATCAGGACTCTGTCATATACATCATTTTGTTGCATCTGCAAGCACTGGAAATGCATTGCATAATTCTCATAAATACCAGAAAACCACAAGAAGGAGCATCACACTGGGTGAGGTTTCACTTCAAGTGTGATTAAACTTTTCTTCCCCATTCTGTTAAATGAAACAAATTAAGTTTTCTTTTGTCAATTCTATGGTCTATGCAAAACACCCAATTAAATAAATGTCAAAAGTGAGCTCATGGATCTCTATTAGACAGCATTTCTGAACTTGAAATGTGACGATTGTCCGAACATTCATTACCCCAATTTTCTGGTTCAAGCCTCTTTGCATTATCACTGGGTTTGGGTGTAGCTCTATGAGAAGGGACCTGAGGAATGTGCTGGCATCTTTCTCTTCCTCCAGTTGAACACACCTATCTTCAGTCATAAATCATCTTTTCCAGAAGCAAGATGAATGTCTGACACTTTTTACAAAGTTTCCTGTGTTCGTTCACTGTGATCTATGGAGGCGAGATTTGCAATAATGCAAACTGCTTAAGGCTGAGATAAAATATACATATTGAAAGAAATCTTTTGGTAAATAGAGAAGGGGAAAGTTCTGAAATGAGCAGTTAACAACCGGTCTCACCCTAGCAATAGTGTCAGGCCTTTTTTCTAAGATTAAAGCTTGTAGAGTTATCTGGCTTGCATCTCTTCTACTTCAACTAACCAGATCCTCAGATTCTGTGCTTGCTTCTGTCTAACTATTCGTAAAAGACTTCAGTGAATCATCAAAGACACTTGGGTCATGGTTTCTTGTATTCTTCAATGGCATTCCTCAAAGTGGTCATTATAATTCACTTAACAATCCTGCAACAATAATACACTCAAAGACCGTCCAAAACAATCCGTAAGATGAACAAGCAAAGCAATTTTAACGTGCTGTCTGCAACAAAGGGCGTCTTTTCATCACAGGATGAGATCATAATCATTTCTGAATGTCAGCTCATTCAAAATCTTCTCAAAATCTCTATCCTACGTCTAAAGTATAGAACAATGCATATTACATTTGGCTATCACAGAAAGAACAAATGATATGCATGAAATTCTACCACTTTGAGTAGAATATACATTTGCACAGTACTGTATTTGTCAACATGGAGCAGAGGGTTAGTTTATAAATCTGGCAGGAGCAAAGGATGTTGGAAATGGCGAGGGTGGAGTGTCACAGGAGGGGTATGGGACAGGTGGCAGAGAAGGAGTGCCGGGAGGGGGATGGGTGGTTTCACGGGTGCAGAGACACCAGGGAAGGTCATTTGATTCCAAACAATTGGTTTATTGATCATTACAGAATGTCTCTCGGGTGCTTCGCAGCCCCTTGCCTCTCCCTTCCCCCTTTCCCAACCATGGTTCCCTTCTTCCTGCCCCCTTCCCACTCTCAGTCCACAATAGAGACCCATATCAGAATCAGGTTTATCATCACTCACATGTATCACGAAACTTGATTTTATTTGCAGTAGCAAATCTGTGCAATACATGAAATTACTTTAGAACTGTGCAAAAATCTGAGACACCCTACCTATATACATAGTATGTGCCCAAGACTTCTGCACGGTACTATACAGTTTTCTCAAAATGGTAGAATGCAATATGCACTGGGAATTTGCCTCTTTTAAACAACATAAAGCCATTATGAGTTTTTAAATAATATTATGATAGTAACACCCAAAAAACAGACTATACTGAGTGGTTTCAAATAAGACCCCTTCCACTTTAACAGAATTGCCAGAACTTTGCAGTGCATCAATCATAAGTGGCCTTGCCCTTACAGATACACACCTCATGGCAGTCATCTAAAGCAGCTCACCCAATAGCTGCTGAGGAAGAGAACCAAAGACTACAGGGAAGAGGGTGAAAGCTCTATAACTACAGAAATACATACAATGAAGTATCTTGTGGGTTGAGGAAACCAAGACACATAGTCAATCATTTCCTGCAGGAGGGAGAATCCCCTGGATCAGGAAGCAAGACAAATGAAACACAATTAGATATGTCAAAATGCAAACACAAGAAGATCTGCAGATGCTGGAAATTCAAGCAACACACACAAAATGCTGGTGGAACCCAGCAGGCCAGGCAGCATCTATAGGAAGAAGTACAGTCGACGTTTCGGGCCGAGACCCTTCGTCAGGACTAACTGAAAGAAGAGCTAGTAAGAGATTTGAAAGTGGGAGGGGGAGGGTGAGATCTGAAATGATAGGAGAAGACAGGAGGGGGAGGGATGGAGCTAAGAGCTGGAAAGTTGATTGGCAAAAGGGATACAGAGTTGGAGAAGGGGGAGGATCATGGGACAGGAGGCCTAGGGAGAAAGAAAGGGGAGGGGAGCCCAGAGGAAGGTGGAGAGCAGGCAAGGTGTGTACTCTAATGACGCACTGCATTGGGTTCAGAACACTAATGCATTCGCTCACCAGAAAACTAAGTCACCTTCCACCATGGCTGCCTAGGTGGCATGCTTACTCTTCATGTGGCTAACAGTGCAAAGCTAGGCCATTTATTTAATCCAAATTGTTAAATAGAAATTCCCGAGCTGATGTTCAGCAATTCAAACTCACGTCCTCAAATAAATAGACCTGTCCTCCGGATCCTAGTCTGGTTATTTTATATTGCCGAGGCTCCTATAACACAAAGGCTGGCAGTTTCTTAAAGACAAGGTAAATGTAAAAGAGGAAATTTCTGTTATCTAAGCAAGTCCCAAAGCATACTCTATCCAATGAATTACTTTTGAGAAGCAGTCAATGTCATTAAGCATCAAAACGTGGAAGGTGTGCCTCCCACTAAGCAGCCTGGAGCCTTGCAGCCAAAATGAGTCATTCAGGTCTGCAGCTAGTCATTTCCTGCTGGTGTAGTGTGTCATTTAAATATTGAAACTCACCACTGCTAAGATCTAGGAGGTACATCCTTCTGGCAAAGAAACTTGATAAAGACCGCTGGCTCAGAAATTTAAAATTATGACCAAGTAAGCACTCTGGATGCAGCAAAGTTCTGAACTGCCTGACTCTCCTCTATTATTTATTTAGAGAACAGGTCCTAATCGCAGAACAATCTACAATCATCAATTAACCTACTAACAAGTATGTATTTGGACTGTGGGAGGAAATTGAAGCAGCCAGAAGAAACCCATGAGGTCCAGGGTAACCTCCTCCCTGACGGAGTGGAACAAACAGTCCATAAGCGGGGTGGGTGGAATCCTTCATTATATTGCAAGCATTTTTCTTGCATCTTTCTGTATATGTCTCCTTTATGGTGGGTAGGCTGGTGCTGGTGATGTGTTGGGCAGTTTTAGCTACCCGTTGTGGGGGCCTCCTGTCTGCTGCGGTTCCAATTATATCAAAAGCACAACAACGACTATACATACCCGAGGTGCTTAAGGAGAGCTAATGTGCGTCAAAAGTTGCTGGACAGCTTATATCGATGTGCGAAAGAGAGCATACTGACATATGGACCGACAGTGTGGTTGCTCTAACTGCAGCAAGACAGATCACAAAGCACTCCACAGGTGATCAGGACGGGTCAGCACATCACTGGGGTTTAACTGCTGGACCTGGAAACAATCTACAATTCTCGATGCCTACAACATGCTCGTAACAACATTAAAGACCCATCCTATCCTGGACATTCAAGCAACACACATCAAAGTTGCTGGTGAACACAGCAGACCAGGCAGCATCTCTAGGAAGAGGTACAGTCGACGTTTCAGGCCGAGACCCTTCACGAAGCAGGTGGTGGGTGGTCGTATAAGCTGCTGGACCATATCACCAGTCCTGGTTATGTGACCACTGATGCCAGGCAGACAATCTCTGAAGAGTAGTGATAATAGCTGGGGTCATTTTGTAAAGACACTGCTCAGAAGAAGGCAATGGCAATCCACTTCTTTAGAAAAAATTGCCAAGAACAATCATGGTTATGGACCATGATCGCACACGTCATACAGCACGGCAGATAACGATGATGTTGAATTCATGTTTGGACTAGAACTATAATCATGGGTGAAATCAAGTGGATGAAGGAGCATGAAACCGAACATAACATGGAGATTATTGGTGAGTAACTGCCACCTAGTAGCACAACCAAGGGCATCTTCTTTCAATTTTCTGATGATTGACAGTAAAT
Source organism: Mobula hypostoma (assembly GCF_963921235.1). Classification (NCBI taxonomy): domain Eukaryota; kingdom Metazoa; phylum Chordata; class Chondrichthyes; order Myliobatiformes; family Myliobatidae; genus Mobula; species Mobula hypostoma. The sequence goes on from NC_086109.1 coordinate 29,809,514, forward strand.
ATCTAGATTGAGTTTGTCCTGCAGAACTTATCTGTCTAATTTTCCACGTCATCAAGGTTGCAACATTACAAGAATGCAATTGGTCCTAAACCTCTTGTGCTCAGTGCCATACCTTTGAAGTGAGAACATTGAGAAAAGCAAGATGGATCAGGTTTGTAGTTAAAGGTGGTTGCAAATATTTAGTTATTGTCAGTCTCACTCATTGCTGAGCTCTTTTACTGACACACCTTTGTCATTTCTGAATTCGATGCAAAGGCTGATGCCAGGTGCCTCTCCAGTTAACTTACTGTGTTTCAATATTTTGCAATGCTTTTGGGTGGTGCAATAATTAAACTCAACTGTTGTTCCCCCAATTATTAAATAAAATATCTGATCAAATCATGAGAAAAGAGCCGCCTACTTCTCTTCTGTGCTTTAAAGTATTAAAATGCAAAATGTATTTTTTAACTGAAACATCCTGCACCAGTCATTTAGTTTGCATATTTTCACACAGCAATAAAAGAGTAGAAAAAAAACTTGGCCATTATCCAAACCCAGTTTCTTTTTTGGGTTTTTATGATGCTTACTATTCTGCACCTCAAATAACAGGAAAAGTTAACTCAATATACCCCAAGTTGACCTCTGAAGTAACATAAACAAATATCTATGTCCGCAATTCTAAGAAATCTAAATGTGAAGTTGAGTTCCGAGAAGACTAAGATGTTACAAAAGGGAAACTGTACTGAGAATAGCCATATCACTACAACACTGACTTCGCACTTTGAAAAAATGGGGCAACACCTTTTTATTTATGCATCCCTCTTTTTCATTTCCCAGCAGTAATGCCATTTTAATTCAATTCACATCTAATATATCCAAACTCCTAACTAGGTTTTACCAGATTTCAACAAATTAAATTTAGTTTCAGAAAAGCATGTGTACTTCCTTAAAAAGCATATTATTCATATTATTATGTTATTTCAACAATATATAATTACTATGCATGTCCAATGTCACATGAAAGACCAGCCTAATTTAAAAATAAATAAAATCAGGAAACAGATTGAAAATCCTTAAGTGAACTGTGTCACTTTAACGGGTATCCAAAATAGCACAATTTTTAGACTTTGTTTTGTTTCAGCAATGGGACTGACCGACATGCCTTTCTAATTCCTGTGTGTGAGTGCCATCTGCTGTTGCTTCGAAAGGAAGATCATCTGTCAAACTGCAGAACCAAACAGTGAGGGGAGTCAACATTTCAGAAAGGGAACTTCGGATTCACACATCTGCAGTTTGAAAGTGCACTTGAGTGTGGTAACGGTATTGTGAGCAGAAGGCCTGAATCACCTTAGCACCTTTGGGATTTTCACGTTAAACTATGTATGTTTGTGGACATCCCAATGAATGGCAATAATTTTATTATTATTCAATTGCAAAATCCAAGCCATGTTTTTCTGGATTTTGCAAATTGCTTGTTCATTTTCTTTAAATTGCAACCTGCATTCTGCAAACTGCACATAAGATACAATCAGATGACTAAAACATGGAAAAGTGTTTACCTCCTGTATCTAATAAAGTAGCCACTGAGTGTATATCAACATACATCAAAGTTGCTGGTGAACGCAGCAGGCCAAGCAGCATCTATAGGAAGAGGCGCAGTCGACGTTTCAGGCCGAGACCCTTCGTCAGGACTAACTGAAGGAAGAGTGAGTAAGGGATTTGAAAGCTGGAGGGGGAGGGGGAGATGCAAAATGATAGGAGAAGACAGGAGGGGGAGGGATAGAGCCGAGAGCTGGACAGGTGATAGGCAAAAGGGGATACGAGAGGATCATGGGACAGGAGGCCTAGGGAGAAAGACGGGGGGGGGGGTGACCCAGAGGATGGGCAAGAGGTATATTCAGAGGGACAGAGGGAGAAAAAGGAGAGTGAGAGAAAGAATGTGTGCATAAAAATGAGTAACAGCTGGGGTACGAGGGGGAGGTGGGGCCTAGCGGAAGTTAGAGAAGTCAATGTTCATGCCATCAGGTTGGAGGCTACCCAGACGGAATATAAGGTGTTGTTCCTCCAACCTGAGTGTGGCTTCATCTTTACAGTAGAGGAGGCCGTGGATAGACATGTCAGAATGGGAATGGGATGTGGAATTAAAATGTGTGGCCACTGGGAGATCCTGCTTTCTCTGGCGGACAGAGCGTAGATGTTCAGCAAAGCGGTCTCCCAGTCTGCGTCGGGTCTCACCAATATATAAAAGGCCACATCGGGAGCACCGGACGCAGTATATCACCCCAGTCGACTCACAGGTGAAGTGATGCCTCACCTGGAAGGACTGTTTGGGGCCCTGAATGGTGGTAAGGGAGGAAGTGTCTTCTGCTGCTGTGGCCCATCCACTTCAAGGTTTGACATATTGTGCTTTCAGAGATGCTCTTCTGCACATCACTGTTGTACATGTGGTTATTTGAGTTACTGTGGCCTTCGTGTCAGCTTGAACCAGTCTGGCCATTCTTCTCTCATTAACAAGGCACTTTTGCCCACAGAACCACCACTCAATAGATGATTTTCGTTTGCTGCACCATTCTCTGGTAATTCTAGAGACTGTTGTGCATGAAAATCCCAGGAGATCCGCCATTTCTGAGATACTCAAACCTCCTTGTCCAGCACCAACAATCATTACCCAGTCAAAATCACTTAGATCACACTTCTTCTGCTTTCTGATGTTTGATCTGAACAACAACTGAACCTCTTGACCATGCCTGCATGCTTTTTATGATAGAAAAGCCATATTATTGTCTGATTAGATATTTGCATTAACAAGCCGGTGTACAGATGTACCTAATAAAGTGCCCACAGTGTAATTATCTTAGTCTTTGCGAGGGGAGGGGAGGAGAAGATGGCGGCGCGACGCTGCCACTCCGAAATGATATTGCATATGTTAAGTAGGTACCGTGAACAATCCTGATTTGATGGAGACAGACATGAGAAGCCCGGAGAAACATCTGGAGAAACTTCTGAAATGCCTGCTTCGCTGCCGTTGCTACTGCGCGATCAAGAATCTCCGGAGGGGAAGGCCCCAAATCCTCGGCTTTGCCTATTCTATTGCCTGTTGCCAGGGCCGTGGTTGAAGCGCTCGGCAGAGATGGTGCTCAGTGCTCGGTATTGGAGGGCTGGTCGGAGGCTCGAAGTTTTCGGACAGACTCAAGAGTCGGCTGCAGTCGGGTGCTTCCAGGGTGCTGCATCGTCAAGTTTGTGGCACTGGAGGTTCATGGGAGGAAGAGAGTTTCTCTTTCTTCTACCATCTGTGTGAGATGATGGGACTTTCGAGAGACTTTGAGACTTTTTTTTACCGTGTCCATGATCTGTTCTTTATCAAATTACGGTATTGCTTTACACTGTTGTAACTATATGTTATAATTATGTGGTTTTGTCAGTTTTTTTAGTCTTGGTTTGTTTTGTGTTTCTGTGATATCATTCTGGAGGAACATTGTATCATTTCTTAATGCATGCACTACTAAATGACAATAAAAGAGGACTTCGTGTCCTCATAATCTGATCTAATCTAATAACAGAGTTCCATACAATGTTCCCTCAGATTCAACAAAGAAGGTTCAGTATAAAACAGAGCAACCACTCAGCAAGTCAGGAAAAACCTTTCAATTTACAAATAAAATTCAAATACAAATTTATGTTAAATGTTGTCCGAAGAATTTGTTGGTATGAAAATCGAAGACTCCAAAGCCTTAGACATTCAATTTTCTATGACTTTAATAAATACATATTTTGAAAGACTTTAATAATAAAAGCTCAAATATTTACTCACTAAAAATTGACAGAAATACTATAACATATAAAATGATGGATGATTGGGCATTAAACTAAACTTTTGAATGTTAGGAAATTGTTGCAAAATATTATGCCACAGATACCTACTGGCCTGACTCATTCACAACAATCATAAAAAGAATTACAACTACTAGAGTGAACTATTGGATTCCTAATGGATTTGATACAGTAGTCTGGAATAACCTAATTAATCTTCATGTGGTATTAGGATGGCCGAAATTCACTCAGTAGAATAGACAGCAGAGATCCAAATGGCAGGTCCAATGTCTATGGAAACTATAGAGCATATGATAATTCTATGATTATTCTAAATTATTTTTCAGATGTAATGCGGGTCTTCTGTCTGTCAAAATCCCATCAGAACCTTGTTGAATTCAATTAACTCCTCTCTCATGTTTCTAAACTCTAACGGTAAAGTAATCAACTTTTAAAAAATTATTATTTTACAATAGAAGAATAAAGTTAACTAAAACTTAAAAGCATGTGCAAACAATTCAAAAAATTAAATGGAAACAATGACGAAAACATCTGATCTTCCTCCACTGTTATTTTACTTGCTGTACTATGGCAGTTCAGTTCTGAACCATAAGCCTTAACAAGCAAGTCCAACCCCCAAAGCGTTCACAATGCAAATACACATCTAACTGCTCCAAAAAAATAACTTAACCTGAAACTGTTCAGAAAGGATTTCATCTTCTCTTTCTAATCTGCAGACCTGCAGTTCCCCATTGAAACCAATGGGTCTCCAATCGCATTTCAGACAGGATCTAAGAACCACTTGCAAATCTCTGCAGGAATAAGCCTTGCCATTTGACACCACGCGGAAATGAGCGTCAGAATGAATCAGCAGACTCAGTGTTCCAGTCCAACATAAGGACCAGGACTTTGTTGCCTGACAATGGAATGAACTTACAGAGAAACATAAAAAAGGAGCACACGAACCTCCTTCTCACTATCTAATCTCATCAACATCTCATCTTTGTCTTGTCTCCCTTTCTCTTCACCATTTACACCTCGGACATCAACTACTGCACAGAGTCTTGTCATCTTCAGAAGTTTTCGGATGACTCTGCCATAGTTGGATGCATCAGCAAGGGAGATGAGGCTGAGTACAGGGCTACGGTGGGAAACTTTGTCACATGGTGTCAGCAGAATTATCTGCAGCTTAATGTGAAAAAGATTAAGGAGCTGGTGGTAGACCTGAGGAGAGCAAAGGTACCGGTGACCCCTGTTTCCATCCAGGGAGTCAGTGTGGACATGGTGGAGGATTACAAATACCTGGGGATACGAATTGACAATAAACTGGACTGGTCAAAGAACACTGAGGCTGTCTACAAGAAGAGTCAGAGCCGTCTCTATTTCCTGAAGAGACTGACATCCTTTAACATCTGCCAGGCGATGCCGAGGATGTTCTACGAGTCTGTGGTGGCCAGTGCGATCATGTTTGCTGTTGTGTGCTGGGGCAGCAAGCTGAGGGTAGCAGACACCAACAGAATCAACAAACTCATTCGTAAGGCCAGAGATGTTGTGGGGATGGAACTGGACTCTCTCACGGTGGTGTCTGAAAAGAGGATGCTGTCTAAGTTGCATGCCATCTTGGTCAATGTCTCCCATCCACTACATAATGTACCGGGTCGGCACAGGAGTACATTCAGCCAGAGACTCATTCCACCGAGATGCAACACAGAGCATCATAGGAAGTCATTCCTGCCTGTGGCCATCAAACCTTACAACTCCTCCCTTGAAGGGTCAGACATCCTGAGCCAAGAGGCTGCTCCTGGACTTACTTCATAATTTACTGGCATAATTTACATATTACTATTTATGGTTCTATCACTATTTATTATTTATGGAGCAACTGTAACAAAAACCAATTTCCCCCAGGATCAATAAAGTATGACTATGACTATGAGTATGACTATCTTTTTGCTTCTATCCTCATTTGTTTGAGGATCCCCTTCAATGCAAAGTTCGAAGGTTAAAGTACATTTATTATCAAAGTATGTATACATTATACAACCTTGAGATTTGTCTCCCTACAGACAGCCACAAAAGTAAGAAGCCCCACTAAAAAAATGAAGACTGTCAAACACCCATTGCGCAGAGAGAAAGAAAAAGAAACAAATTTTGCAAACAATAGAAGTAAGCAAACAGCTTCAGAATCAAAGTTTCATGAAAGACACGAAGCCAGGCACCACCCCAGCTGGGGCAGGCCACAGGCTCAGCTCATCACAAGACCAAGCAGACACTACAACACCACGGACGCGAAGCCAGGGATCCATGCCATTTCGTTACCCATGTCAGGTGGCTTCAAACTCTTTAAGTAAAATATTTTTCTCTAGAATTCAATGCTAGCTTTATTTGTGACCAGCTTACATGTATGGCCCAGTTCTGATGAGCTCTACCAGTAAAAGTACTTGCCTGGTTCAGACTCAGATTCAGATTTATTTATTAATCACACATACATCAAAACATACAGTGAAATGTGTCCTTTGCATTAGCAAATGACACAACCAAGGGTGTGATGGAGCAGTCTGCAAGTGTCACTACGAATTCTGGTGCCAACATAGCATTGCCCACCAAGTTGAGCAGAACAATACAAGCAACAACAGCAAGAACGGATCATGTTATGGATGTTCTCTTTCCAGGACTCGAGAGGATAATGGCTAAACTCAACGTGACATGTCCAAGGGGCCAGAGTTGGTAGTGATAAAGGAAAACTTTTAGCAAATATTCATTGCTTAGCTTTATGTTGTATATAACATCCAGTTCTTAATAAAAATTGCAAGCAACAATCAGTTTTGAAGTTGGAGGCACATCTTTGCAAAATGAAGTGGCCATGGAACTTGTCTGCATTAACCATTTGCAAGAGAATGGGGTTATGTCAGCCAGCACATTAAGCATGGTTACAAGTTGGGATATTTGTGTATTTTCAGGGGGTCAGCCCTCACAGCATTTGTTGTGGATGTTGTGGATCACTATTGGCAGAAACTTTTAAAACCATCTGTGTGAGTTAACTTGTCCCAGCAAAGATACCTGTAAATCATCATATGTAGATGATGTCATTCAGTACAATATAGAACAAATATCAGAAGCATTGAGGGTTGTTAGGAATGACAAAAAGAATGACAGAGAGAAGAACTAGAATTCACTACCCAACCTCTGGTTCCTGCGACAGATGCAACTCATTGGTCTGTTCTTATAGCTTGTAAGAATTGTACCTGTGTTTGGAAATCCTTTGCGGTTTGTAAATCAAGTTCAGTTTCAAGTTTATTGTCATCTGCCTGTACATACAGTACAGTGCAAAGGTCTGAGTCACACATATATATAGCTAAGGTGCCTAAGAGTTTTGCACAACGCTGTATTTGTCAACGTGAAGCAGAGACCGAGTTTGTAAATCTGGCGGTAGCAAAGGAGGTTAGGAATGGTGAGGGTGGAGTGAAGCAGGAGGGCTGAGGGACAGGTGGTAGAGAAGGAGTGCCGGGTAGCATGGGCACAGACAAACCCAGCCCTGAGACACCAGGCAGGGTTATTTGATTCCAAACACTTGGTTTATTGGTCACTACAGAATGTCTCTCTGGTGCTTCCCACCTCCTCCTCTCTCTCTTCCCCTTTTCCCAACCATGACTCCCCTCTTGCTGGCCCTTTCCCTCACCCAGTCCACAATAGAGACCCAAATCATCTCTCACATATGTCATGAATATCGTTATTTTTCTGTGCCACCAGTATAGTGCAATGCATAAAATTACTACAGTGCTGTGCAAAAAGTCTTAGGCATCTTATCTATATACAGTATATGTGCCTATGACTTTTGCACAGTACTGTATATACAATCAAATAAAACAACGTTCCTCCAGATCACGCTGTGCCCGCACAACTTATATCACACGCAGCACATAAACCAAATATTACAATAAATAATTTGGTAAAATATCATTCAAAATGCATGAAATAAAGGGCAGCACAGGTAAACAGGAAACAGTACAGTAAACAGCTCACTGTCCTACGGAAGGGACCTCAGTGGTGGCAGCATATTCATTAGTCTCACAGCCTGTGGGTAGAAGCTGTTACCTAGTCTGGCATTCGTAGTCCTGATGGTTCTGTACAGCCTTCCTGATGGTAGTCAGATTGTGGAATGGATGGTAGGGATCCTCAATAATGCTTTAGACTGTAATGTTCCTGGTAAACAGCAGCGTGCGCGGCCATTTCGGTGGTGATGTCTGTTATCTGTCAAGTAGGGGACCGTGCACAATTCTGATTTGATGGAGACAGACGTGAGAGCACGGAGGAACATCTGGAAAACTTCTGAAATGCCTGTTTCACTGCCGCTGCTACTGTGTGGTAACCGGAATCGCTGGAGCTGAAGGCCCTGAAATCCTCAGCTTTGCGTGTTTCAGCGGCCGGGGAGAGGTCGAAGGCGCTCGGCAGAGAGTGGCGCTTGGGAGGCTGTATCGGAGAGGCTGGTCGGAACCTCGAAGTTTTCGGACGGATGGACTCAGTGTCGGCTCTGGTCAGCTGCTTCCAATGTATCAGCAAGTTGACGGTGCCTGGAGGTTTATGGCAGGGAGTTTCTCCCTTTAGTCGCCTGCTATCGGGGACTTGGGAGTTGATCGACTCAGGACTTTGAGACTTTTTTTTACCGTGCCCATGGTCTGTTCTTCATCAAATTATGGTATTGCTTTGCACTGCTGTAACTATATATTATAATTATGTGGTTCTGTCAGTGTAAGTCTTTGGTTTGTCCTGTTTTCTGTGATATCACTCCGGAGAAACATTGTATCATTTCTTAATGCATGTATGCATTTCTAAATGACAATAAAAGAGGGCTGAGTGTTCTCATAATCTAATCTAAATGTCACAGATAGGGGAAAGGGAGACTCCAATGATCCTCTGTAGGGCCTCGTGGTATGAAGCCTTTGTAGCTTCTGTGCCACACAATGATGCAGCCAGACGGGACACTCTCGACAGTGCTCCTGTAGAAAGTTATTAGAATGGGGGCAGGGGGTCTTGCATGCTTCACGCTCCTCAAAACGTGTAGATGCTGGTGTGCTTTCTTGAGTAGTGAGGAGGTGTTGTGGGTCCAGGTCAGATCATCCATTATGTATACACCAAGGAACTTCGTGCTCTTCATTCTCTCCACGGCAGAGCCATTGATGTGCAATGAAGGGTGGTCAATCTGTGCTTTCCTGAAGTCCACAATCATCTCTTTTGTCTCCTCCACGTTGAGACTCAGGTTGTTGTTCGTGCACCATTTGACAAGCCTCTCTATTTCCTCCCTGCAGGCCGACTCATCATCAGCGAACTTGATGAAGCAGTGTGAGTTGAAACTGGCAGTGCAGTCGTCAGTCAGCATGAGCAGCAGTGGACTGAGCACACAACCCTGAGGGACACCAGTGCTCAGTATGATGGAGCCTGAGATATTGCTGCTAACTCGTACTGACTGAGGTCCTTCCATCAAGATATCCACGGTCCAGTTACAGAGAGCTGTGCTGAGTCCCAAAAGCCCCTGAGAGATGATTGTGTTAAGCACCAAGCTGAAGTCGATGAACAACATTCTGGTGCATGGGCATTATTTTCTAGGTGTGACAGGATGGAATGGAGGGCCAAGGCTAAGGCATCATCAGTGGGCCAGTTTGAATGGTTTGAGCAGTAATCCAGTTTATTTTCCAGTGATTGGACATTGGCGAGTAGAATCAGCAGGATCGTGGGCCTGCAGGGATCCACTTTAAGTCTCACATTGATACCGCCGCGCTTACCGCGCTCCTGCATTCAAACATATCGCTTCCTTCGGGTTGCTTCCCGGAGGAGCAGTAATAGACCATGAGATGGAGCGAGAGCACATTCCCTGCATTAGTGCATAATTGAACAGCACCTTCTGTGCGCGCTGCCAAGGTAGATTGGCAGATTTTAGTGTTCTTAATGTTCAGCAGTTATTTTTCAGTCATAGGAAATATGAAGAGGACAAAAACATTTCACTGTTGGTTGGAGACAGAGTGGCTGTTGCTGCCATGAACACCCTTATCTTGTGATGTAATCTTTTATAAACTGGAAATCTTTTATAAATCAGAAACTTTGTGAGTGTTAAATGTTTGTTAATATCTATATGTCTAAATTCAAATGTGTTTCATTAAAAGTAAATTTAACTGTGTTTAAACTGCTTTGATAGCTGGAAGTATCCCCTGCTTGCTATGGAGGTGAGACCCAACCTCACTGCAGATACTAGAAAGGGAAGAAGGTTAGTCCTCGAAGTATAGGTAGATACAGCAAAACTTCCCTATTGTGAGTGTACCCCGAGATATCTATATCAGATAGGGCTTAAAATCTTCTGAGTTTAGCGCTTTGCAAAAAAGGAGCTATCAAAACCAACACAAGGCATCAACAGCAAACAAACTCCTTTCCCACCCTCCCACCTGCCCGTCCCCTCACATAGGTAGACTGGCCTAAAACCCCAGGACAGACTGCCTCCAGGCCTCTAAACCTCCAGAGCCACAGACATCGGCCTCCATCGGGCCACATTCCAGTTTTCCCAACAACCCCTTCACAATCTTAACATTCTGAGGTACTTATAAAACAAAACTTGCAGTGACTGATATCTTCAGTACCAACAGCTTCCCTTGCTTGTGCATACGTACATAAACCACAGTCCACATAAAGTCACTGTCAAATACTTGCATCTTTCCCTTAACCATTAACTGTGCTCTCAACCTATTGGTACTTATTCCCAGATTCCAAGATCTTTCACAAAATTTGCTTCCTGGTAAATAACAGGGAACCAAATCCTCCACAGGAAGGCAATTGTCCAGTAGGCACTTTTGCCCACTTTTTTTCCCATCAACTGATTTGCTTCACAATCATCGATGTGTCTAAATCATTGCAAATTTTTTTGAGCACGGGCAGCGTGACCAAAGAGACTTAATGAATTCATTCTGCTAGTTAGATCAATTACTTCCCCAGGCAGCAAGCCTATTGCACTTGGCATTTTCAGACAGTTTCCCTTCCAAGTACTGACCAAGGCTGAAAATGTTTCGCCCAGTCACACACAGAAGCATGTCTGGAACACTGATCTATTACTCCCCATTGTAACCAGAGAATGTAAAATTCAAATATTCCCATCCTTCAGTTGGGTGCATTTCAAAGTGAAAGAAGTGATCTCTGTTTAAATTTCAAATACACTGTTCCAATTTTCAGTGAAGATATTTAGGTTATTATAAGCACAAAAGATGCTGTAAAGCTAGAGCAATACATATGGTATGCTGGAGCAACTGAGCTGATCAGGCACTGTCTATGATGAGGAATAAACAGTTGATGTTTTGGGCTGAGATCTTTTGTTAGGACTGGAAAGGAAGGAGGAAGAAGCTAGAATAAGAGCAAACTGGCTCAACTGGTTTCACCTATCGCCTGTCACCTTCTTATTCTGTCTTCTTTCTAGTTCTGATGAAGGGTCTCTGCACAAAACATTCCTCCCCCATGGATGCTGCCTGACCTGCTGGGTTCCTCCAGTACTTTGTGTGTGCTACATGCTGTTATTCTGTTTTCTTTTCAAGGCGTATGGTGCCACCTATTGACTTGGTCAAGGAAAGCAGATATCTTGTATATCTTTCCTGGCAATACAACCAATTCAAATTGCGAGGCTGAAATTCCACTGTTTTATAGAAAAATGCAACATATAACTGTACAGCTCAGAAACAGGTCCTTCAGCCCATCATATATGTAATGACCATGATTCCAATTTAGATTGCAAATCTGAACATGACCTATATCCTTCTATTCCCTTTCTGTTCATTTGCCTATCTAAATGTTGTCAAAGTTCATACAGGTTCCTATGCTGAACTGGCAATTAGAAACCCAAAGCTCCCTGATAATTAGGATAACATTCAAAGGAGAAAAGGTAGTACAGTAAAACAAGTTAAAATCCTCACAGGCAGGAAGGAACAATATTCACTTCTTCCTTTCATTCAACTTTATTGAACTGCCCAAGATGCTCCAGCAAGGCTTATTCAAACAGTAAAAGTTGCCATGTTAAGAAAGCAATGCAAGGGATAACCAATGGCCTAGTTAAACTAGTGTATTCTAAAGAGGATTTTAGAGAGTTTTATAGAATTGTACCACACAGAGGAACTCTATTCAAACTATTCAGTCTGTTCCTGCTTCTAATAATTTAGTTCCTTGTGTTATAGAACTATACCAACATAGAAGAAGCCTATTGAGACTATTCAGTTTGTTCTTACTTCTAATAGTTTAGTTCCTTCTGTACAATTCCCCATTGTTTACTATATCACTGCAAACTGTTCTATTCCAAGAGATAATCCAGCACATGCTGTGCGAGAAGCTAATTGTTTTGTTTTTATTGTTACAGTTGGTAGCCTTTGTCCACTACCTGTTGCTGTGGTAAACACAGCATCATATTCAATGCCAGAACAACAGTTTGAAAAAGGTCACATTGCCCTGAAATTCCCTTATCTCTCTTCCCGTTAATTTGATAAATGCATGCAACAGTTAAAAGAAGCCATATATATGGATGGGAGCAACAAAACACAACGGCAGTAACTATGGATGTATTTTGAGGTATGTCCTATTACATTGTCAAGTGCAGTACGAAATGATGAAAATATTTGCCTCCAGCACATGCTGAACTGATGGCTGTAGTACATGATTTCTTATGTAGTCTTGTTGCAGTAACATGCCAACATCATTCACCTCGTTCAATACAGGATCATCTTCTTCAAAGTGGTATCACATGCTCATGGTGTTCACTTTGCTTTTCTTGCTATAAGCAGATATGAGTTTTATAGTCCATTTAAATCAAGATCAAGAGAGTTCTATGGAAGGAATGAACGATCACAGCCCAAAATGTCGACTGTTTATTCCCCTCCATTTACGCTGCCTGCCTTACTGAGTTGTTCCAGCATTTTGTGTGTGTTGCTCAAGATTTCCTGCATCTGCATAGTACATAATATTACAGAAAGAAATGTAGATATGTTTAAGTAAAATATTATATTCAAAAAGGAATTTTTTTTTACTGAGAATGATATGAAGGTTCTAATACATTAAGTCAATATCTCATTCTGATGTCAAAGAAGAATTTCTTCAAACCAAAAAAATTCTCTACCCACCCAGTTGCTTTTCAACTATATATGAACCCTAACAGGCATTAAAAATTCTTTACATCCAGTACTAAATCTTTAACTCTGGTATTTCTGCAGATTTCACTGACGTCTAATTTCTACATTGTGAAATTTATTGGCACATAAATAAAGACCATCGTGAGATTGCAGGTCCACAATTCTACTCATGAATTAATGATTTAACATTTTTAAATTTTCTTACAATTAATTGTCGAGAAGTGAACAAGGGGCAAAAGCAAATCTTTGTCCTTCTGTCCATAGGAACGACAGTCAATTTAATTAATAAACCATAAATATTGTGAACACTGGTAATATTATTTTTAATTGCTTTTGGCTGCAATTCATGACTCATTGGATCAAACACTTGAATCATTCTAAAAATGAGTTTTAATGAGAAAGACTAAGTATTCCTAATGATTTGAATAAATCTATCCACATTCAATTTACCAATTGTCATTAATCAAAATTTGCTTTTCTGTTGCCTTGGAAATAAAGGTCAGTTATGACTCAATAGCAGCATTTTTGCTCTGAAAGCTGGAAGTAATAGGCTCAAGCCTCATCCAAGATTTGAAGATATCCTGTCACTTTAAAATAATGCTGGTGTAGAATCTGAGGTATCATCTTCTTAAACATGTTTATTAAACCAAGTCCTATGTTAAAATTTATTGTTCCCAATACATGAATTTTAATTTGACCAGTGACAGCTTGAGGCTAAAATTATATTGGGATTGGGATCTGTGAAAAATCATCTCTTTACCACATGTTTGTGTTCTGTAAAGCAGCAAATCTATTAAATATATATATATATGGTAAAGGTTCATCGCCACAAGATGGCAGACTTCAAAACTGATGAGAAAAAGAGATTGACTAAAAATTCCAAGAAATCCAGAAATCCAGTTTGTATATTGGAAAACAAAAGTCAACAACTGAGAAATAAGGAGTGTGTAACATTTTAAATGAAAGCTACCAGTCAAAAGTAGGCAAACCATAAAGATATGTGTTCATGCCCACCCAGGCCTTCAAGAGACGAGACATCCTCTGTTCATAATTGTTTACTGCAGAAAGGAAGCACAATTCAAAAGCAAATCCAATACAAAATGAAATTAGATGAACATTTGAGAAAAAAGAAACTTGAGTCTGAGTGAGATTCATTCAAGCACAGAGAAACATAGAAGCAGTATGCCACTCAGGCCTTCAAGATTAGTCATAGTCATAGTCATAGTCATAGACATACTTTATTGATCCCGGGAGAAATTGGTTTTCGCTACAGTTGCACCATAATTAATTAAACAGTAATAAAACCATAAATAATTAAATAGTAATATGTAAATTATGCCAGGAAATAAGTCCAGGACCAGCCTATTGGCTCAGGGTGTCTGACCCTCCAAGGGAGGAGTTGTAAAGTTTGACGGCCACAGGCAGGAATGACTTTCTTTGATGCTCTGTGTTGCATCTCAGTGGAATGAGTCTCTGGCTGAATGTACTCCTGTGCCCAATCAGTACATTATGTAGTGCATGGGAGACATTGTCCAAAATGGCATGCAACTTGGACAGCATCCTCCTTTCAGACACCACCGTCAGAGAGTCCAGTTCCATCCCCACAACATCACTGGCCTTATGAATGAGTTTGTTGATTCTGTTGGTATCTGCTACCCTCAGCCTGCTGCCCCAGCACACAACAGCAAACATGATCGCACTGGCCACCACAGACTCGTAGAACATCCTCAGCATCGTCCAGCAGATGTTAAAGGACCTCAGTCTCCTCAGGAAATAGAGGTGGCTCTGACCCTCCTTGTAGACAGCCTCAGTCTATACAGTAGGCCCTGCTATTCAGTAGGATTATATTTAATAATCTACTTCAGTACAATGCACTTGCTGTCTTCCCATTCCTCTTAAATCCTATTGCATCTAGACAATTATTTGTCTCCTAACTCTGTCCAGCAACTTACTCTCTACAGCCAAGTAAATATGACAATTAATAAATTTAAAGACAAATATCGATAAGAAGTTCCGAAGTGCCATCAAAGGATTAGCACTTTTTGTCCAAAGCTTTGTAAAATGAGAATGTGCTTTGTGAGTTGAATTGCTCAAGTTTTTCACCCTCAAAGTGATGAAAGTAAAAATCAAGCCAACCACTCTTAATTAATAAGGCCACAAGGGCCCTTAGGGCTGCCTCAGCATTCAATATGATCATGACTGATCTATGCTGCTCTCAGCTTCTCCATAACCCTGAATTTCTTGATCTTTCAACTATCCATCCATCACTACCTTAAACATATCTAATGATCTGGCCTTCAGCCCCCTTGGGGTCAGATAACTCCAGAGATTCAATACCCTCAGAGAGAAGAAATTTCTACGCACTTCAGTATTAAATATCCACTTTGTAATTTTGTATCAATGTCCCTTTGTTTGTTGCTAGTAAAATCATCTCTAGATCTAATTTGACAGGCCCTTTAGAACCTTACATACTTGAAGCATATACCACAAACTTTTATGTTGTCCTAAAGTGAATATCAAGAGCTGGTGACCCTTGCACGGCGTAAAACTCAGCTCTGAAGGCTTGCAGTGAATTAGGATCATACCGAGTTCTTTGCAAATCATTCATACCTGGAGAAGAAATACTCCACTGCTCATTGCAAATCACCTGTAATGCAAACAGAAGAGGAAGAAGATTGAAGCAACATTTAATATACTACAGTGATTCTGGTTGCCTTAAAACTGGTTTAACTTGTCTTGAGGCCTTTAAAAATAAATTTGATCCATCTAAGACATTTCTCAGAGGTGTCAATGGATTTGAAAGAAACACTGCATTGAACAATAAGATATATTTTCAGTGGACAACCATGACTGTTGCAATGTGAATCAAAAGTAATTTCGATATCTGGAAAGCAATGCTACATATGCACTTATTATAAAATACCTATTTAAACATTTGGGAACTCACAGAAACCTCAAAGTATGAAAATTCTATTTTGACATTACAAAAATTCCAAGGACAAGTTATATTCATCATCCAGGCAAGGTTATTCTATTGCGAAAGGGAAGAATAGGTCTGCTATCAGTCAGGAAATTCAGATATTCATGCAACACTGTTAGTAAAATAGAGATTATAAATTAAAAGGTTAGTTTATAAAAAATATAGTGCTAAAGATCAAATTGCTTCTTTTGAAAACACTAACTGCATCTTAACTTAGCTCCACCAGTTCATTATAGATGATAACTGCATTAGGCATTTAGAGATATAACTGCAAAATTAATAAAATAAAGGTGTCTACCAAATGACATCTGCGTGGGTAAAACACTCAACTACTCCTCGATCTCCTCTGTGTCAGAGTTGCTCAGTGTCAGTGGAATTCCAGTAGATCTAAGATTCACCTGGCCTGAGCCCCTTCACCATCCATGTACAATTTGTTAGACTTGTGCTGTTTATTCTTCACGACGCATCTATGTGCTTCTATTAGTGACACTTTCAACAGAGGCACCTACACTGTCAGATTATTGTTCCCCTTACTAGACCAAGGCCATCAAATCTAATCACAACAGTTCCACTATATACAGGGGAGAGTTAATTCAGCTGAAACATAAAGTTCATCCAGAAAACTTAGACCGTAAGACCATAACATACAAGAGCAGAATTAGGCCATTCGGCCCATCGAGTCTGCTCTGCCATTTCATCCAATTTTCCAATTTTCCTCTCAGACCCAATCTCCTGCCTTTTCCATATATACCTTCATGCCCTGACCAATCAAGAATCTATCAAACTCTGCCTTAAATATACTTAAAGACTTGGCCTCTACAGTTGCCTGTAGAAAAGAATTTCACAGAGTCACCACTTTCTGACTAAAAAATTTCCTCCTCATCTGTTTTTCAAAAAGACGTCTTTCTATTCTGAGGCTGTGTCCTCTGGTCTTAGACTCTCCCACCATATGAAACATGCTCTTCACACCCACTCTATCGAGGCCTTTTACCATTCAATAAGCTTCAATGAGGTCACCCCTCATTCTTCTGAATTCTAGTGAATACAGGCCCAGAGCCATCAAATCATTCTCATACGTTAACCCTTTCATCCCAGAATCATTCTCGTGTATGTCCTCTGGCCCCGCTGCATTGCCAGCACATCCTTTCTTCGATAACGGGCCCAAATCCGCTCACAATAATCCTTATAAAGCCTCAGCATCACATCCCTACTCTTATATTCTAGTCCTCCCAGGCTCTACCTGCAAATTAACCTTTAGGGAATCCTGCACAAGGACTCCCAAGTCCCTTTGCACCTCAGTTTGTTGTATTTTCTCTCTAGTTAGAATATAGCCAACCCTTCCATTTCTTCTACCAAAGTGCATGACCATACACTTCCCGACATTATGTTCCATCTGCCATTTCTTTACCCATTCTCCTAATCTGTCTATGTCCTTCTATAACCTCTCTACTTCCTCAAAACTACCTGCCCCTCCACCTGTCTTCAGCATCTGCAAAATTTGCAACAAAGCCATCAATTCCATTATCCAAGTCATTGACATATAACATAAAAAGAGTCGGTCCCAACACAGACCCTGAGGAACCCCACTAGTCACAGGCAGCCAACCAGAAAAGACACCTTTTATCCCCATTCTTTACCTCCTGCCAATCAGCCACTGCCTTATCCATGCTACAGTCTTTCCTGTAATACCACATGCTCGTAGGTTGTTAAGCAGCCTCATATGTAGCACCTTGTCAAAATCCTTCTGAAAATCCAAGTATACATCGTCCAATTTTCCTGAGTTTATCCTGTTTGTTATTTCTTCGAAGAATTCCAACAGATCTGTCAGGCAAGACTTTCCCTTGAGGAAGCCATGCTGACTATGGCCTATTATGTCATGTGCCTCTATGTACCCTGAGTCCTCATCCTTAATAATCAACTCCAACATCTTCCCAACCATTGAGGTCAGATTAACTGGCCTATGGTTTTCTTTCTTCTGTCTCTTGCCCTTCTTGAAGAGCAGAGTGACATTTACAATTTTCCAGTCTTCAGGAACCATTTCAGAATCTAGTGATTCTTGAAAGATCATTACTAATGCCTCCACATTCTCTTCAACAACCTCTTTCATAACCCAGGGATGTACACCATCTGGTCCAGGTGACTTATCTAACTTCAGTCCTTTCAGCTTCCCAAAAAGCTTCTGTCTAGTTATGGTAACCTCACACGCCTCATGACTCCTGATACCCGGAACTTCCACCATTCTGCTAGTGTCTTCCATATTGAAGACTGATGCAAAATACTTACTCAATTTCTCCAGTATTTTGCTGTCCCCCATTACTACCTCTCCAGCATCATTTTCCAGCAGTCCAATATCCACATTTTACACATGTATCTGAAGAAACTTCTGGTATCCTCCTTAATATTATTGGCTAGCTTACTTTTGTGTTCCATATTTACATTTTTAATGACTTTTTTAGCTGCTTTCTGCTGTTTTTTTAAAAGCCTCCCAATCCTCTAACTTCCCGCTAATTTTTGCTCCATTATATGTCTTCTCTTTGGCTTTTATGTTAACTTTGCCTTCTCTTGTTAGCTATGGTTATGTCATCTTTCCTTTAGTTTATTTCTTCTTCTTTAGGATATAGATATATTCTATGTTTTCTGAATTACTTCCAGCAATTGTAGTCTTTGCCGCTCTGCTGTCATCCCTGCCAGTGTTCTTTCTCACCATCTCCTCTCTAATACCTCGGTAATACCCTTTACGCCACTGTAATACTGATACATCAGACTCAAGCTTCTCCATCTCAAATTTCAGGGTGAATTCGATCATATTATGATCACTTGCCCCTAAGGGTTCTTTTACCTTGAGCTCTCTAATCAATTCTGGTTCATTGCACAACATCCAATCTAGAATAGTTGATCCCCTGGTGGGCTCAACCATGAGCTGCTCTAAAAAGCAGATACTCTAGGAATTCCCCCTCCTGCAATCCAGCACCAACCTGACTTTCCAAATCTATCTGCTTTTTGAACTCCCCCATAACTATTGCAACATTGCCCTTTTGGCATGCATTTTCTACCTCCCATTGTACTTTGTAGGCCATATCCTTTCTACTGTTTGGGAGTCCATATACAACTCCCATCAGGATCTTTTTGCCCTTGTAGTTCCTTAGCTCTATCCACAATGATTCAACATCTTCCTGCCCTATGTCACCTCGATCTAATGACTTGATTTAATTTTTTACCAACAGAACAACACTGCCACTTCTGCCTTCCCGCTTGTCCTTTCAATACAATGTGTATTCTTGGTCATTAAGTTCCTAGCACTAATCTTTTTTCAGCCATGATTCCCTGATGCCTATAACATCAGACCTGCCAATCTGCAATTGTGCTGCAAGTTCTTCTATCTTATTCTGTATACTGCAATACCTTCAGTCCTGTATTCACCCTTTTTTGATTTTGTCTGACTTTTACATTGCAACTCACACTTTTAACTGTAATTTTGCCACATCTGCAGCTTCTCTTCACTACACATTGCCTCTGTTTGTAAACCAGCTATTTTCAGCACTATTATCAGTCTTTCCTATCATACTTCTTGCATTGAAATATAGGCAGCTCAGGATACTCAACCATTTGTCTTATGTCTGACCAACATCTCCTCTAACTGTTTAGGCACTCTGGTTCCCATCCCCTGCAACTCCAGTTTAAATTCCACTGTGCAGAATTAACAAAACTTCCTGCTGGGATATTAGTCCCCCTCCAGTTCAGTTGCAAACCGTCCCTTCTGTACAGGTCCCACCTTCCCTGGAAGAGAGCCCAATGATCCAAAAATCTTTTGCCCTCCCTCCTACACCAACTCCTTAGCCACGTATTAAACTGTATAATCTTCCTAGTTTGGCCTCATTAGCACATGGCATGGGTAGCAATCAAGGGATCACAATCTTGGAGGCCCTGTCCTTTAATTTAGCACCTAACTCAAGAACCTCATTACTCGTAGTACAGTTCCACACAGTCATTAATATCATTATGTTCCATATCGTATGATGTGGGCAATCAAGATCTCACAACCATGATTGTTTTTGGAAAATATTTCTCCAGAAGCAGTTTGCCATTCCTTTCTTCTGGGCAGTGTCTTTACAAGACAGGTGACCCCAGCCATTATCAACACTCTTCAAGAATTATCTGCCTGGCATCTGTGGTGTATACTAGGATTTCTGATGTGTACCAGCTGCTCATACAACTATCCACCATCTGTTTCCATGGCTTTACGTGGCCATGATCTGGGGGGCTAACAGGTGTTACACCTTGCCCAAGGGTGACCTGCAGGCTGGCAGTGAGATTACCCTGCTACCCATAAAATGCTGAAGCATTTCACACCTGGTCTACTCCTGCTGTCTTTATCTTATCATCTGCATTTGCATCTTGTGAACCTATGATCTCTGTCTTGGAGGCCAATATCATAACATCTTTCAAGAGGGTGAACCCTGACGGTGTACCTGGTAGGGCTCTGAAATTCTGTGCCAACCAACAGATGGGAGTGTTCAAGGACATCTTCAATCTCTCACTGCTGGAATCAGAATGTCCCACCTGCTTCAAAAGGCAGCAATGATACCTGTGCACAAGAGCAGGCTGAACTGCCTCAACAATTATTGCCCAGTGGCCCCTCATATGAAATGATTTGAGAGGTTGGTTATTGCCAGAAACAATTACTGCCTAAGCAAGTATCTGAACCTGCTACAATTTGCCGATCGCCAGATTAGGTCTATAGCTGGTGCAATCTCGATGGCTACTCCACTAGCCTTTGGATCACCTGGACAATGGCAATACTTACGTCAGTCTGCTGTTCATTGACTACAGCTCAGCATTCAACACAATCATATCCTCATTTATAATCAACAAGCTCCTATACCTGGGTTTTTGTACCTCCTCTGCAATTGGATCATCACTGGGAGACCATAGTCTGTACGGATTAGAAAGAACATCTCCTCCTCACTGACAATCATCACTGGCGCACCTCAAGGATGTGTAGTTAGCCCACTGCTCTACTCTCGCTACACCCACGTTTATGAGACTAGGCACAGTTCAAACGCTATCTATAAGTTTGCTGATGACACTACTGTTGGCAGAACTTCAGATGGTGATGAGGAGGCGTACAGGAATGAGACAGGTGAGCTGGTCGAGTGGTGTTGCAGCAGCGATCTTGCACTCATTTCAGTAAGACCAAGGAATTGATTGTGGACTTCAGAAAAGGTACATCAAGGGAACACACACCAGACCTCTTCGAGAGATCAGAAATGGAAAGATTAATCAGTCTGAAGTTCTTGGGTGTCAGCATCTCTAAGGATCTATCTTGGGCCCAGCATGCTGATTCAATTACAAAGAATGCATGACAGTGGTTATATTTCATTAGCAGTTTGAGAAGAATTGGTATGTCACCAAAGACAATCGCTAATCTCTACTGATGCCTTGAGAAGAGCATTCCAACTGGTTGCATCACTGTCTGGTATGGAGGAGTTACTGCACAGGACTGGGAAAATTTGCAGAAAGCTGTATATTCAGCCAGCTTCATCATGGGCGCTAGCCTCCCCAGCATCCAGGACTCTTTCAAAAGGTGATACCTCTAAAAGGCGGCATCCATCATTAAGGACCCCATCAGGCAGGACATGTCCTCTTCTCCTTGGTACCATCAAGAGGTGGGTACAGGAGCCTGAAGACACACACTCAAAGATTCAGGAACAGCTTCTTCCCCTCTGCCATCAGATTTCTGAACGGACAATGAATCCATGAACACTACCTCACTATTTTTTCCTCTCATTTTGCACTAATGTAATTGATTTTTTTATATATACTTCTTACTGTAGCATAGTTTTTATTGTGTATATCAAGGCAATGCTGCCACAAAACAAGTTCCCTGACATGTGCCAGTGATATTATACCTGATTCTGATTTTTTTAAAAACTCACAGTCAGGGAGAATGGATTAATGGTGCAGTACTTAAGAGCTGGCTAAGTTTACAGCTTTCTGCAACTTTTACGATTCTGTATTCCTTTTAAGGAATAAAAGGAAATAGATAAACTTACATCTGTACTTGTGGACAATCGAAATACACTGAGATATATATGATATCTTCTCTTAATCCCTCCTTCACAATCGTTACTTGTACCTGAACAAATGAAATGATAGTAACATCCCTTGATCAGCAACTGATCAAGGAGCTCTGACTAAACTGGAGTCAATGGGAGTCAGGGGGGAAAAGAAAAGCTCTCCACTAGTTGGAATCATATGCAGCACAAAAGAAGATGGTTGTGGTGGTTGGAGATCATTCCTCTCATCCTCAGTACATCTCTGCATGAGTTGCTCGGGGCCAACCATCTTCAGCTGCTTCTTCAATGACCTTCCTTTAATTGTATGGTCAGAGATAGAGATGTTTTCTGCTGATTGCACAAAATTCAGTGCCATTTACAACTCCTCAACTCCTCAGGTAATGATGTGTTTATAACCACATGCAGCAAGACCTCAACAATACACCACATGGAAGTTGCTCTCCGAGATACACACCATCCTGACTTGGAAATATATTGTTGCTCCTTCACTGTTATTGGGTCACAATCCTGAACCTTTCTCCCTAACATTTTTGTTGGTATACTGTCAAGGTATGCAGTCTCACCTCAAGGTTTGCAGTAGCTCATGGAAACAGCTCATCACCACCTGTCAACGGCAACTAGGGATGGACAAGTAAGTGCTGGTCCAGCCTGCAAAGCCCACATCCCTCGAATGAAGAAGGAAAAAAGGTCTATTTATACAAGAGCTCTGCTGTAATTAGCTTACTATCAATGTCATATCTTAATACTTTAGATGTTAATATTACGATATGACATTGAAAATAGGCCAATTGTAGCAGAGTTGTCTGAGTTCATATAAGTGTAATTTTGTATCCTTTCCAAGTACAAAACTGACTAATCCAACTGACCTGAAATTGCTGGTGCATTTGGCAGCATACCATATTTAGTTGAAGTTGGTATGCAGTACACAGCTTGTGTCAATAATCATTTCTCTTTGTTTTAGTGCCTGGACTGATTAGCATGCTGGACAATGTGATGGAATTGGACTATTTAAAAGGAAACGCAAAGGCACAGAAAGCTAATTGCTTTAATGTCTTATGTAACTGAAGAATCCTATGAATAGAGATGACTTAAATAGAAAAATATTTTAATTAGCAGTGAATCTATCCGGCACAATAATTAATCCAATATACTATTCCCAGAAATTCAGTGTTGGGAGCTGATCTACAAAGTAGTTTGCAATTGTACAATTTTTGGAATTATTGGCATAAATTTAAAATTGTATTACCCCTCTTTAAACATCCACCTTGAGTCATCTCCATCACTAGTTATTAATACAGATTTTATGTACAAATGGCTGTTGAAACCCAGGTACACTTTATTTTCAACCAATAGCATGAGATTATTGATTTAACAAGAAATATTTCCTGCTAGTGCATGTAAAAGTGGAACTCAATAAACTTATTCAGGAGAAGTATATCACAAAAAGTGAAACTAATATTGGGTGGTTGAGTAGTGTTAACAAATCTCAGTAAGTAACTGAAAGAAGCAAGTAACCTGCTGAACAGTTCATCTGTCCAACCCCAGCACGTTGTTGCTAATTAGAAAAAAACTCATCAGACTTTTTAAATAGGATAAATGCAGCATCTCCAAGTTTGCGGATGACACGAAGCTGCGTGGCAGTGTTAGCTGCGAGGAGGATGCTAAGAGGATGCAGAGTGACTTGGATAGGTTGGGTGAGTGGGCAAATTCATGGCAGATGCAACTTAATGTGGATAAATGTGAAGTTATCCACTTTGGTGGCAAAAATAGGAAAACAGATTATTATCTGAATGGTGGCCGATTAGGAAAAGGGGAGGTGCAACGAGACCTGGGTGTCATTATACACCAGTCATTGAAAGTGGGCATGCAGGTACAGCAGGCGGTGAAAAAGGCGAATGGTATGCTGGCATTTATAGCGAGAGGATTCGAGTACAGGAGCAGGGAGGTACTACTGCATTTGTACAAGGCCTTGATGAGACCACACCTGGAGTATTGTGTGCAGTTTTGGTCCCCTAATCTGAGGAAAGACATCCTTGCCATAGAGGGAGTACAAAGAAGGTTCACCAGATTGATTCCTGGGATGGCAGGAGTTTCATATGAAGAAAGACTGGATGAACTGGGCTTGTACTCGTTGGAATTTAGAAGATTGAGGGGGGATCTGATTGAACCGTATAAAATCCTAAAGGGATTGGACAGGCTAGATGCAGGAAGATTGTTCCCGATGTTGGGGAAGTCCAGAACAAGGGGTCACAGTTTGAGGATAAAGGGGAAGCCTTTTAGGACCGAGATTAGGAAAAACTTCTTCACACAGAGAGTGGTGAATCTGTGGAATTCTCTGCCACAGGAAACAGTTGAGGCCAATTCATTGGCTATATTTAAGAGGGAGTTAGATATGGCCCTTGTGGCTACGGGGATCAGGGGGTATGGAGGGAAGGCTGGGGCGGGGTTCTGAGTTGGATAATCAGCCATGATCATAATAAATGGCGGTGCAGGATCGAAGGGCCGAATGGCCTACTCCTGCACCTATTTTCTATGTTTCTATGTTTCTATGATATAGAAAACACCTGATTCCTACCAACCAGAAGGAAAATATCAGCATCCCATGGGAACACCACTACCTGAATGCTCACCTCCATTTCGTGTATCACCTGACCCTGAAAATATTTACTTGTCTTCTTTGTCTTTCTGCCAATATCCTTCAACTTACTCTTTGCCAAAACTGTTGGAATACGGTTACAAAATACATCTATCATGTCAAGTACCTGGCTTCTTACTATCTTTGAAAGAGATAATGACCAAAAGAAATGTTGAATGTAATATTTATTGCTTAAGTGTTATAGTAGTACAAACTAGCATTTCTCTCAACTTCCTAAAGTGTTATCATATGACTTGGAGAATCAGAAACCAAAAATTAGATTTGTCATCTAGTGACTCCTTCTTAGATGCTAGTAAATGAATCAAACACCACCAGGGCAATTATCTAAGAATTTGACTTAATTAAGAAGCTCGGCTGAATATACAGTATGCACCAAAGCAGCCATTTTATTATATAAATGAGATTTAGTCTCTGTTTTAGTGACAACTGAAGTAGTCTCACTCTGCTGTGCTGACAATGTTATCTTGTAAATTACATTTTCCTCTGCACAGAGTTTGTCATTTGAAGCTAATTCCTTTTGAAGTCAGTGTACGCATCACATTTCACTTATGGTTTTTCAATCCCCTGCAAGAAAATTTGGCATCTGGAACAGCTGTACTCTTAAATCATTTTAAATGCAACCTTGATCATTTTATAAACCAGGCCATATGTCACAGTAATAATTACAAAGGCATTTGTTTGAAACCATTTCCAAAAATTTTTTGTATGCATTACTTAAAATTTATTATCACAACACTTATTTCATACCTTTCCATAACATGTGTGGGTTCATCGGTGGTGGGAGACAACCAACAGGAAGGTCAGCTATCACTAGTGAGTGTTAAAATTAGTTATGTAATTTGATGGGCATATCATGTTTGTACTCAATTCCCCTCGGACATGTGTTGATAAATGTTCATTTTAAATAGTGCTACATAGATCTGGAAATTCTTTGGGAAACAATTGATCTCCCAGGGCAACCAGAAAGAATATAATCCTCCTTTCTAGCAACATACATCAAAGTTGCTGGTGAACGCAGCAGGCCAAGCAGCATCTATAGGAAGAGGCGCAGTCGACGTTTCAGACCGAGACCCTTCGTCAGCCTCTTCCTATAGATGCTGCTTGGTCTGCTGCGTTCACCAGCAACTTTGATGTATGTTGCTTGAATTTCCAGCATCTGCAGAATTCCTGTTGTTTGCGTTAATCCTCCTTTCTGTTTATTTTTCATGGAAATTATTTTGTAAGGTACATGCAAAGACAAATGATAGAGTTTCTAGGCCATGGTGTTATAAATTTTATAGATACAACCAATTTATGTTAATACAAGTCCCTCCCTTTCAGAAAAGTCTTTTCTCCATTTCACTTCCATGTCACAGCTTTCCAATATGGTTAGTGCCCCCAAAGTAGCACTGACCTGCCCAAGCAACACCACATGAACTAAGATGTGGCTTTAGTGCTCCCAGAATTTCTTGCACCTTGAAACAGTTAGACAATACTTTTCTTTCAGTCTGTGTCCCGTGCATACATGCATATATGGGAACAGTTTTACATTTCAATCCACTTTCAAAATTTGGTTCTATTGGAACTGATAGAAGCAGATTTCAAGAGGACAAAACATAGGCAACGTACATACAGTATGTGAGAAGCACTTCTGATGGAAGACAAATCTTCATCCTAATTTGACTCCATTATATATGTATTTGGGAGCTGAGTTTGACTGGCAAGCTTTCTTAGGGACCTGTCTGCTTTTCCAGTGATGACAGTCAACCTTTGCTGGCACTTTGGTTTGAATCTGATATGAAAATATGAGACCGAGGCTTCAAAATTACCACCCACCTGCTGTTCCTACAGACAGATGCAATTTTGTTTACTGAACCAGGTCTGTGGTTTCCACTCACACGGGAAAGCAACACCACTGGAGATAGCAGCATGGTTTTTGTTTAGATGTGCGTTGCAGCTGTGGCTGTCACAAGCAGGGGTACAGTTCACATTTACCTCTCGTTCAAAGATTTGTAAACGTAAACTGGGATGAAAGCCATTCTTTTGACTTGGTATGTAGAAATCACTTGTACTGCTCAGATTAGGTAACTGTGCAAAGTGTTACCAAGGCAATAATTATACCTGAATCACATTCTCCAAAGCCCCAATGGGTCCATTTCTTACTGTCCCATCAGAGAAGCTGTATCTGAAAGCTGTGGTGACCTAATTCAGCCT
This sequence comes from Mobula hypostoma, assembly GCF_963921235.1. Taxonomy (NCBI): domain Eukaryota; kingdom Metazoa; phylum Chordata; class Chondrichthyes; order Myliobatiformes; family Myliobatidae; genus Mobula; species Mobula hypostoma. The sequence continues at coordinate 29,836,355 of NC_086109.1, forward strand.
GATGATTTATTATTGACCATAACAGACAGCGTGTCCAGGGCCCTTATTCCCTCTCTGTGTTGTTTGTTCTAACGAAGTGCATCTGGAACTGGTGACATCAAAGGTGAAACATCATTGCTCACTATTCAGGACTGAGAGCAGCAAACAGACAATACCTATTGGAGGCTCATCAAATATAAACACATATGAGGTAGCGCATAGCAATGCATTTTTGTGGCAGATACTATGAGCTCAACACGCAGGCATGCTGGGAATCAGGTTAGGAGTGCGAATGGCATATTAAAAAGAACACAAATAAATGACTGATACCACATAGAAGCCAGACTATGAAAGGACCATTTCATTCTCCCCTTTTCCAATCAACCCTTCTAGATGCTACTACTCATCTACACACTTGAGACAACTTACAGGGGCCTAGTAATCTACCAATCTGCTCTTCTTCAGGGTATGAGAGGAAACACACACAGGGGAACACCAGGAGAACATAGATATTCCACATGGACATCACCAGATGTCAGGATCAATCCCCAGGTCACTTGAATCGTGAAGAAACTGCTCTACTTGCTACAACAGATGCAATATATCTGTCGATTTACCTCATCATCATCTTACTTCCCTGATTCCCTTCTATCTAGTTTACATAAGTAGTCACGGTGATATGCACAATTATGGCAGCATGGTGGTTAGTGTAACACTATTACAGCAACAGAAACCTATGTTTAATTCCACACTATCTGTAAGGAGTTTATGTTCTCCCCATTTCTGCCCAGGTTTTCTCCCACATACCAAAGATAAAAGTACAGGTTAGTAGGTTAATATAGGTGTAATTGAGTGATGCTGGCTGGTGGGTCAGAAAGACCAGTTAGCATGCTGTATCTCTAAGTAATAACAAGTTAAAATTTTATTTACAGTTCTGAAAGATGAAAACCAAAGATGGAGGTTAAGGGAATCTGAAGAGCCAGAGATTTCTTGTACTTCATAGGATTTCCGTCCCCCTTTCTGGGGGGATTATTGGGAGTTGTAAGGCCCCAGGAGAGAAATTCTTCCAACAGCTAAAGAGAAGAAGTGATCAGAAGTTGACAAGGAGAAGATGTGTAGGAATGAGATACAGTATTCTTGATTCCAATGAACTCATCAGGACTGTTGATGCCATCTTTTCATGTCAGCTTGAAAGGCGCTTGGCGCTGGGAAAAGAATTGGCATTGGTAGATGGGCAAATAAGACAGGAACCAGGGCAGGGAAGCAAAGGGCAGAGCTGATGAAGGTTCATCGATCCCTACAAATCACCTGACCTGCTATGCATTTCCAGCACTGGAGGATTTTCAGATATCTAGCATGTTGACTTTGTAAAGCTGGGAATAATTGCACATTACCCACGATTCTGAGGTGCCCCATTGCCCTAATTCCCAAGCTGACTCTATCACAGCAATCTACACATAGACTAAAAGGGTCGAGTCTAATCCTTTTTAACATTGTACTTTCCAAACAAGTGGTTTCAATGCAAGGCTCAAAAAGGGCATTTTGTACCAGAACAGATCAACAAAGCAAGTTCACAAGCTTGTATCCTTTTTCGTTCTCCCTCATGAGGTGAGCTTTATTGCAAATCTACGGCGAGGTGTTTGGTGCCACACATTCTTTATGACAGCAACATAACAAACTGTATTCAGTCTTCATTTTGAGATCTTATTATTTGGCCTCCTTGGTTGAAGGGAAAACAAAGAAAATGGAAACCAATTTCATTCTCAACAATTACTTTAAAGACTAATCACAGGGAAAACAGTACAGACATTTGAAAGGAAATGATCCACAGAGATGAAATAAAACTTGGAATTAAAGGGGGCAACTTAAGAACTTTCTGAAGTACTATTTTCTAGTTGATTACCTTCCTGCTTTATCAGCAATGAACTACTTCCCATTTAACACCCTCCTTCAAATGGTCCTTGGTTTAGCCTGAGTTTCTGCATTCTACCACAAACATCAGTAATTACCCTCAGATGGATATAACCATGGTACTTTGCATCTACACTCTCAGCTGGAGCGACTCAGTTCCCTGTGGTTGTCTGCACAGTGTTCTAAATAATTATTGGCATCAATCACTGAAGGCTCACTGATGAACAATTCTATAAACTGAACATGAAACAGTGTCGAGCTTCTGATGGTAAAATGTAAGTTGCTTTCTTCACCATAGCTAACGCTCTTAATTTGCAAGTCTTTTTCTGTCCGTTTTTGTAAAGCATGTCAAACATCCATAATGTTGATATAATCAACGGTCTGAAAAGCTGTGTTCAGGCTCCAAGAGAAATCTCAATGGTTCATAAAATAACAAGAGAAACAACACACACATTAGAGTAGCTAAAGCCTCTGTCCATGTCTGCAGAGTATGATTTCCCACTATAATATGCCCACAAGTGGAGCCGATAATTAGAAGCGTAGAGCAACTCTGCTCAGGGACCATGACCTTCCCAGCTTACGTAACAAGTCACACTTAGTGCTCCATTCACAAAAAGATTCAACAGAGCTTGCACTTCTTGTGGCAGTTGGTGACATTCCATCTTCCCCGCAACATACTGGTGTAACTCCACACTGAGAGCATTCTTGTAGCAACCATTACATTTCGGTCAGTGCAACATCTTCTCACAATATATGAAAACTGCTGTGATCAGTCAGACAGCAGAAAGCCCATTGGCTGCAGACAGCTATATCATCACTGCAGGACTTGTATGTGTGGAAAAAGAAGAGGGCAGGGGATAAAAATAATTGTGGACATTACCCACCCAGCAAACTGCCTTTTCCAAAAGCTCCTTCTTGAAAGCACTATAGGGATATTAAGACAAAAACTTCACATCATCTTAAAAGTTTCTTCCCCCAGACTGATAAACCTGATCAACCAGTCAGTTAGCCACATCCCCCTCTATCTATGACCTCAGTCACTGCTCTGCACTATAAACACTTTAAAACACTTCTTATTACACTGTTTACATTGTAAATGCATGTTTGTATTTATGTATTTATTCACTTTTTTATTCCATATCTGACCTTTATACTTTATTTTTAACCAATTCTTTATTCTGTTTATTTATTAAATACTGTCATTTTTTTGTTGCATGTCATGCTAACATACCACAGCAACTGCTTAATGGATATAAATATACATGCTGAATAAAGTTGTTACTTGATCCTTGCTCCTTAATCCTTACATTCACTGCTTGGTTACTTGTTATCACAAGTTAGAATGAAGGAAGAAATTAGTCGGGTATTTTTAGCTGCAATTAGTTTATGGCCTATTGGCATAAATTAAACCATTTCAATCACTTGATTGAAACCATGACAGCATGGAAGGAGGTATATAATTTTCAGAACATCCTTTTCACATTTCTTGTGACATCAGAAGTAAAGTCATGATGAAGGATCTAGGCCCGAAACAACGACTGTTTATTCATTTCCATAACCTGCAGATTTCCTCCAGCATTTTGTCTGCAGAGCCTGTTGTGTAAGTAAACTTTGATGTAATTCATTTTCAAAGAAAGACGTCTATGTTTTCCTTGACATATTTACTTAAAAAACTAATGTTTTTGTTTCATTCATAATTTTGCCTTCTTCATTTCTGCATTTCCTCCTTCGTGAAAAATAGAAAATATTAATCCACTGGTGGGTTTGAGATCCATGAAACCTCAACTAATTTGTCATTAGGGTAGGAAAATATTAACCATGAAGTCAAATGGAAAGTGGGACAATGCAGGGATGCCACAAGTCTAAGTATTATCTGTTCTCATCCAATAACCACACTCATAGCTCTTGCAGGTTTATCAAGGAAACAGAAACATCTTGCTTTGCCATTAAGCTCTGCTGAAAACACTTTAGTAGTGATAAGACATTAGATCAAAGCAGCTCATTTAGCACAGAGAAGTAAGCAGACCCTGAAATGTCAAAATCCACCCAGTTTCATTTTTCACTCTTATCTGGCTAATCTGAGGAATTTCCAAGTCATAATAGATTTGATATAGATCTTTTACATTATTTAAATGTAGCTAATTTCAAACCTTTTAAAGAAATTACAATTAATTGGGTTCAGTGGAAATGGAGTATTTGTAAAACAACTGCAATCAAAGCTCATGTGAATGAACTCTCCATATTTGACCTGAACCTAAGCGATGATTAATTCAGCAGACAAACAGTATTGGAAGAATGCATCCCTTATACTGCTTTGATCTCCCTCTTGAAGTCCACAATCCAATTTTATTTATCACCCTTTGATGAATCAAGGTAAAACCAGTTAAGAGAAAGGCATACGGCATGGAAACAGGCACTGCCATCCAACTAGTCTATGCAGACTAAGTTTCCCATCTATACGATGATTATGAGGACATGCAGTCCCTTTTATTGTCATTTAGTAATGCATGCATTAAGAAATAATAAAAATGTTTTTCCAGAATTATATCACGAAAACATATGACAAACCGACTTAAAAACTAACAAAAAACACATAATTATAACATATAGTTACAACAGTGCAAAGCAATACCGTAATTTGATAAGAACAGACCATGGCACAGTAAAAGTCTCAGAGTCTCCCAAAGTCCCATCATCTCACGCAGACGGTAAACCCCAGCGCCGCCAACTTGCCGATGCAGCATACTGGAAGCATCCGACCACAGTCCAACTCCGAGTCCGTCCGAAAAACTCTGAGCCTCCGACCACCTCCCGACACCGACGCACCAAGCACCAACTCTGCCGAGCGTTTTGACCCCGGCCCCAGTAACAGGCCATACGCAAAGCCGAAGATTTGGGGCCTGCGCCTCCGGAGAGTCTGGATCGCACAGTAGCAGCGGCAGCGAAGCAGGCATTTCAGAAGTTTCTCCAGATGTTCCTCTGTGCTTTCATGGCTGTCCCCATCAAATCTGGATTGATGCACGGCCCCTAGTTACACATATCGATATTCACTTAGAACGGCCGCGCACGCTGCGTCACGCCACCATCTTCTCCTCCCTCCTGAATAGTCCCTTCTCCCCAAATTTGGCCCATATCCCTCTAAACCACTGGTTCCCAAATATTTTGGATTGCCGCCTCCTTGGCTCCCAGATCACATCCCTAGCACTCCCCTCTCCCTTTCCAGCCATTATATAAAAACTACAAAGAATTTTGATTTACAAAATTCAAGAAAATAGGAACTACAGATTCAAAGCAGTGACAAATAATTGTCAACAAAAAAAACAAATCTTTTAAAGCTACAAATACAATTATTTCTTTAATTACAGTGAAACAATTTTCATCAATTTTGAGCGTATATTAGTTAATCCAGCTTTACACGACTTCATTGCTTTTTCACCTTTCAGTGAGGTGGATGGGGTTGGTGTTGTGATACCAGCTTCTCAACATCAGGCTGAAAGTCACTCAGAAGGAGTCACAGATTCTCCACGTTTAGTAACTTGCAGTCTGTTTTGTTGCTTAGAAAGAGGTTTGGTAACTGCACTGAAACCATGCTCCATGAAATATGATGCTGGAAAAGCAATAAGGAACATCTTGACCATTTTCCGCAGTGCAAGATAGCATTCAGAGATTTCTTTCTGCAACCAAAAGTCATGATACGATTTTCTGTACCTCAGCTTCAGCTCAGCTTTTGTAACAAGATCAGTTCTTCCTCCATTCTTCCTGTTAATTTCTCATTACAAGTGTTCAGCAATGGATTTATTACTCAATCTGGAATTTGGATTGGGAGAAGATCCTGAAATCTCTCTGACATGTCTTTATGCAGCTTACCCAGGTGGGCACAGTATTCTTGAACACCATCATCGGATATTCTTTCTTTCTCTTCCAACTCAGAGAGGCTCAGAAATTGGAAAAGGCAGTGGCAGCCAATGTTGCACTTAAATAGGGTTAACTTGGACAGAAATATGGAGACAACTGATTCGACTTTTATAAGATTTACATCATTTCTTTCCAATTGAAGACTGACTTCATAAAACTTTACAAATAATTAGTGAGGAGAATGGTCTTCTGTTTGAAAAATCGCTCAACAACATGAAATATTGACTTTCCCTTCGTATTTGTTTTTAGTCCCTTTGCAAATGAGAACACTTGAACCATGCTTTAATGTTTTATGAGGCAAACATAACCAGCAGGAAAAATTCATTGCATGACAAAGTTGACTTATCCAACTGCAAAGCAAATTCTGTTGTCCTAAGAATGTTACAAAATGTGTCTTCCATATTTTCAGACATCATCTATTCGTCTTTGAACAGATTTGTTGCTGAGCAGAATCGCTTTAATTATTTGGTCCAGTGACTGCAGAATTGCATTCAGAACCACATTATTGCTGCGGATCAGTTCTTCTCCAATTGTATAGCAGCTCTTGTTTAGCTACTCATTCCGTAAAACTCCATTGTGTTCCCTGACTGAGATTCCACATAATGTCGGATTAACATATCAAAGAAATAGAGGGGAAAAAAAGACAAATTCTTCTTGATGGAATTGATTTCCAAACCCTAACTTAAATATTGAAGTCCAGCTAAGTCTTATCTAATTGGCCTTCCACAGCTTACAAAGGTCTAACACAATGAATTAATGTCTGCTATTCACAAGGCTGCCTTTTGGATAATTTATTTGCTTTTGGGACAGGAACAATCTTACAACACTATTCAAGACCATTAGCAGCCATACACTTTGTGTAATTTGTAGATCCTTGACTCAGTGGTGCCATAAACATTTCAAGAATACTAATATTTCATGGAATCAACTGAGCAAGGAAGGAAATGAATCGTTCATTGTTTCTCGTTCCTGGTGCTTAAGCATAAGGCCACATACTGGTGCTGTTAAAAATTAATGCATGTTCTCAGTCAGCACATCACCTCTGAATCATAAAATTAGAAACTGCAACTGCCAAGCAGCAGCTGGACAACATTGATTCATCAGCCTCAATTTTAATTCCTAGCAACTTGATTTCAAAGATATACAAGCAAGATATGTAATAACTTCAAACCACTCTGCACAAAAGCAATCATCTATACCTTCAATAAAATTCCTTTTTAAATTGATTTATTTATTTTCTGAATCTGGACATCATTGGCAAGTCCAAAAATCATCACTCATACTTAATGGATCAAAGGAAGCAAAAAAAAACAACTGGACCCAGGGATCCTTATGTGATGGTCAGCTAATTTTAACTGGACTAACCATGGGGAGATACTAGACAGAGCAGTAATCAGAAAGATTGTCACTTCATCTACCTATGAATGATTTCGAGCTGTGATGATAGATCAGTGAAAGAACCCAATATGCTGCAATCTTCATATTGGTGATTCGAGGCATTTGTTTTGTTCAAAAATAAGTTGATGAATGATAATGCAGTTTGGATTTTACATTAAGATCAGAACATATGCTGTAGAAGTCCCTCTTTTTTATCTTTCTACTGTGAACATAACACAGAGAGTCATTGTTTCCATCCAGGGGGTCAGTGTGGACATGGTGGAGGATTACAAATACCTCGGGATACGAGTTGACAATAAACTGGACTGGTCAAAGAACACTGAGGCTGTCTACAAGAAGGGTCAGAGCCATCTCTCTTTCCTGAGGAGACTGAGGTCCTTTAAGATCTGCCACATGATGCTGAGGATGTTCTACGAATCTGTGGTGGCCAGTGCTATCATGTTTGCTGTTGTGTGCTGGGGCAGCAAGCTGAGGGTAGCAGACACCAGCAGAATCAACAAACTCATTCGTAAGGCCAGTGATGTTGTGGGGATGGAACTGGACTCTCTCACGGTGGTGTCTGAAAAGAGGATGCTGTCCAAGTTGCATGCCATCTTGGACAATGTCTCCCATCCACTACATAATGTATTGGGTGGGCACAGGAGTACATTCAGCCAGAGACTCATTCCACCGAGATGCAGCACAGAGCGTCACAGGAAGTCATCAAACTTTACAACTCCTCCCTTGGAGGGTCAGACACCCTGAGCCAATAGGCTGGTCCTGGACTTATTTCCTGGCATAATTTACATGTTATTATTTAATTATTTATGGTTTTATTACTGTTTAATTATTTATGGTGCAACTGTAGCGAAAACCAATTTCCCCCGGGATCAATAAAGTATGACTATGACTATGACTGTTGTAGTGGCTAATTCTAACCAAATCAATTGCCGCTGGTGGCAACCACCACTGATGTCATACTTGTATGATGCGACCTCAGCTCCAATAAAGTAAAGATATGTATTCGATCCTTTAGTAGCAATTAGCAAACATACAAGCTTGAAACAATGAAACTTAAGTATACCTAAGTGTAAGTTAAGCATAATTCAGCGTTAAGTCAGCGGTCGACAAGAGATACAGAATGACATCTGTCAGCCCCCAGCTGAAAACTGCCCAGAACAAAGCACGAACAGATAACTTATTTCCTTCGCTTTTACCACGCCACCACTCATGTGACTAGTTACCATAATAAAAATGCAACACAGAATATAATGCAGATAGAAAACAGATACATGGCTCCTACCGGTCACCCAGCAAACTGTACAGAACAGAGGTCATCAAGCAGAAAAGCAAAGACGAGTGAGAAAAGACATCATGAGGGAGGAGCTTTCAAGGTGTTTTTGAAAAACAAAATAATAATGTGGTGTTACTGATGTAAAAATTCCTTCAGCAGGGACACAGAGAAAAATGAAAAACCACCTGTCATGGAACTTATGAAGCAAGAAATCCGAGAAAGGTGCGAAATAGACAATTCTACAGATCAGCACAATTAGACCCAATGTTGATTACAACTAGAGTAAGTCATGTTAGTGTCAATTTTGGCTGAATATTAACAATCACAAAACTGCACCATACTTTAATTTGTGATCCTTACAGGTGCATCTGACCTTATCACAGTATGACATGCATCTAAACACTTCACACCTTATCTGCTTATCCTAACGTAAACTGGATTAATAAATCAGAATACAACAACTTTCTCTGAAAACTACCCTTCAATTCTAAGATGTTAATTTCAGCAATGATCAAGGAGGTGGGACTTGGCAATATTATTTCACCGCTATAAGCTGGGGTTAAGTAAATACCAATAGGAGAGAAGTTCTCTTTATTTTCTTTTTGTCTCTCATGGTTCAGGCATTAATGTTAATGAAGTGGCATAGGTTTGGTTCGTTGTTCAATTGCGTGATTCTACCAAAACAAGCATACCATCAAAAGCATACCACAAGCTCCCCTCACTTTATTGGACAATTGTGATGTTTAGGACAGACATGTGAAATATTGATACAGCATATTTGATAAAACGTTGACAGCATTGTTGAGAGATATTGAATAAAAATATAAGGGATGGACTACATTACAGGAATTAAGAATAATTGAAAGATTTCAATAGATATTTCATTTGTTTTAACATGTGCAGTTCAGACAGCACATAGCAAATCAGACATACTATAGATCCAAAGCATTTGTATGCAGCCATAGTGTGATACCCACAATTTAGTAATGTTCCTGCTTGGAACTCCCAAACCCAAACCTGTTTTTCTAGAACTGATTAATTTCCAGATACTGATTGAATTTCGACTGAAGTTCACCAGTGCATTGATCATAGCTTTGATGGTGTAATCATCATCATCATCATCATCATGATCATCAGGTGCCATGCCCAGTTTGAGCTTTGACTGCCATGGCCCACACACTCCTGTTTCGGGTCAAGTGGATCGATTAATTGGTATTCATTTCCCGTTCTCTGGCTGCTGTCTCCATCATCATTCGTCTTTGTCTTCCTCTTGCTTTCTTCCCTTCAATCTTTCCCATAATTACCATGCATTCTGACTCCTCTTTCATAATCATATGTCCAATGAAGTTACGTTGCCTTTTCATGATCTCATACATTATTTCTCTTTTTGAGTTTACTCTGTTCATGGCATCCTCATTAGATATTCGTTTCCTCCATGATATTCTTCGCATCCTCCTCAAAAACCACATCTCTGCTGCTACAATTCATTTCCTTATGTTACTAGATATGGAACAACGTTCTGAGTCAGATAACATTACTGGATAAAAGTAACATTTCAGTACTCTGAGGCGGGTTGTCATGCCTAGTTTGGCATTGGTCAGTACACTCTTTATTCTCGTAAAGGTGTCTTTTGCCATCCCTATTCTTCTTAAGTGTCCAAGTTGCACTTGCCATCTGATGTCACCTAGCTCCCTAAGTAGCAAAAGTTCTGTACTTGTTTTATGTCTTCCCCATTTATTCTCAGCCTGCAGATAGGATTCTCCTTCTTTTTGGATATCACCATACATGCTATCCTTTTGCAATTGATAGATAGACCCATTTTTGCACTTTCTTCAACAATTATATCAATTAAGTTTTGTAGTTCTTCGTCCGTACTTGCAATTAACACAGTATCATCTGCATATCTGAAATTATTGATGTTTTCACTGCCAACTTTGATTCCCAAGATGTCTCGTATTTATTGTATTATTGTCTCACTGTACACATTAAATAAATCAGGGGAGAAAACATACCCTTGTCTAAGTCCACTCTTGATTTTTGTAAACTGACTCACATCTCCATCTATTCTTATAGCGGCAGTTTGCTCCCAGTACAGATTTCTGATTAGGCAGAGGTCTTTCAAATCTAGATCTAGAGTTTTCTGTAACATTTCAAATAACTTATTGTGCTTCACTTTATCAAATGCTTTTGTGTAGTCAATACAACAAACAAACAAATCTTTTTGCACTTGAATAGCTCGTTCTGATAGTATCCTTAACATCAATATTGCGTTTCTTGTACTTTTGTCTTTCACAAAACCACTTTATTCTTTGCCTGTTTCAGCTTGTATCTTACTTTTAGCTCTTGTCATCAAAATTCTTAGAAGTATCTTGGTGATATGACTCATTAAACTTATGTTCCTATGTAATTCACATTCTATTGCTCCAGCTTTTTTAGGAAGAGTGATAAATACTGATTTTTTTTCATCTCTTCTGGTATTATTCCAGTCTCATAAATGTCATTGATTAAATCAGGAAGTTTTTCAATTCCATAATCTTCAAGGGCAATAATTTGTTCTATTGCTAATTCATCAGGACCTGCTGCCTTTCCTTTCTTCATCTTATTTATTGCATTACGAACTTCAGATTTTAAAATACTTGGACCTTCAATGTTTTTCTTGATTTCTGGTTTTTCGCCTCGATCGTCTTCAAACAATTCCTGAATATACTCAGTCCATCTGTTCATAATCTCATCTTTTTCCATGATAATGGTACCGTCCTTTGCTTTCAAACATCCACCTGAAGAACAGAGGAGCTTTTTACCAGTGATATTCTTGATTTGTTGATGTAACCTTTTTGGATCAGTAATAGGGATTCTTTCTATTTGTTCACATTCCTGGTTTAATCATTCTTCTTTGGCTTTTTGACATATGCTTTTAACTTTTTTATCTAAGGATTTATATTCTATAGAATTTGCTTTCTTCCGTCAGATTTTTCATTTCATCTGTCATCCATTTATTCTTGAGCTTTTATCTTTTTTAGGAATCACTGGCTTTGCTGATTCTACCAAGGCATCCTTTGATGGCAAGCCCATAGAAATCAAGAGACAACAGTCTTGTAAGGTGTTTCTCTGTGATGTTTGCAAAGCCTCTCACCAGAGGGCATGCATTTAAGGTGATGGGGGAGTGGTAATTTCAAAGGAGATATGAGAGGCAAGTTTTTTTACACAGAGAGTGGTGAGTGCCTGGAAGGAACTGCCTGGTGTGGTGGTAGAGGCAGATACATTAGAGACTCTTATGAGATATATAGATAGGAACATCAATGTGAGGGAATTGGAAGGATATAGACAGTGTGTAGGCAGAGGGGATTAGTTTAGTTGGCCATTTGATTACTAATTTAATTGGTTCAGCACAACATTGTGGGCTGAAGGGCCTGTTCTGGTGCTGTACTGTTCTATGTTCTATGATGTCACAGCAGGCAACTGGGATAATGCTTGGAAAATTAAGGTCACATGTCTGTTACTTCAGATCAAATGCAAGTTCTGGGGTCTTATGTGTTTTGAGGGGGAGATGGGATGGTGGTGGCGAGGATAGCTGGACTCCGTCTCTTCTCTCTCATCAATAATCATTAAGAACTTGTGTGTTTATGTGCAGTATGCTGCAAAAGCTATCGTATTTAAATTCCTGCCTGCCTCTGCAGCTGTGCACTTAAAGCAGATGTCTGGAAAGTGATTAAAGGTTGAAGCTCTATCTGATTTGGTAACTGCCTCCCATCCCTCCTACTCCCATTTCTGGAAGGACTAAATTTCTTAGTGCCTCAGTATCTTCGTAGCTGAGGCTATGTGACATGGTTTAGGCCAGTAAATGAATTTGGATTTTTATGTGATTCATGTGCCAGTGCCATGTTTAAGGCAACCTGTTGATGTGTCAGAGTCTTTCTGTGGTCCCAGAAAGATTGTCAGTAATTCCTTTAGGTATCAGCAGCAGTTATCATTCCACCTTCCCCAGCCCTCGATCTTGCACCAGTACCAACTAATTTTCTTTCAGTTTGCTTTTAACATTTTATTTTAAAAAATGAGTACAATGAATATAACCAGGAGTAGGTCAGGCAATTCTTTAGCCTACTCCACCACTCAATGTCATATCTGACAGCACTTTCCTGCTTAATTTCCATGTCCAAAAACTTCAGGGCAGCAAGCTTAATGATTCACAAAACTCCAGGCAAAGGTATTTCTCTCCAACTTAATAAATAAGTCCTCTTCTGAGTATATGCCCCCCAATTCAAGTTACAACACGCGCAAATGCTGGAGGAATTTAGCAGTTCAAGCAGCATCTATGGAAGTGAATAAACAGTCGACATTTCAAGCTGAGGTGCTTTGTCAGGACTGATGAAAGGTCTGGGCCCGATCTTTTGCATGGATGTTACCTGACCTGCTGAATTCCTCCAGTATTTTGCGTACGTTGCTCTGGATTCCCAGCATCTCTAGAATCTCTTGTGTTTCCAGTTATAATAGACAACTTTCTGTTTTCTACCATGTCAAAATAATTCAAGAATCACTTTGAAAGACTCAGTGGGTGGCTGAATTACAAATACAAATGGAAATCCTAATGATACTTTCTTTTCCCTAGCCTGGAGTTCTGGCCTTCAGCAGCACCTTCTGCATTACCTGCTCAAGCTGAAGTTATCTAACTCAAACTATTGATCCTATTCTAACCCCGAGATGGAACCACCATTCAGATCTCTATATTTACCACATAGTTCATTCAGTTCCAGCTCTGTTGTTGCATATCTCCACTGGAGTTCAAAATACTGGCAGCAGAGTGCAGTATAGCACCAATGTTACAAGCAGCTGAAGCTCTAGCGTTTAAGGTGTTTTGACAGATTATAATTTGTACACCTTGGGGACTCTCTTGCAATGTGCATAATAAATGCAGTTATGAGCTTGTTTTACCTGGACTTCTGAAATTGAAAATGCTTACTGAATGCAAAATTTAGGTTAAAAGAACGAATAGTGCATCCTATTTTGTAAAAGCTACCTCATGCATAACACCAGACCAAAAGGAACTCAGAGGTGGTGTTGTCCCCAAGCTTTTTGTTTGCCTACAGTTCATTGGTTTAGGACATTTTGCTCGAGAAATTTTAATGAATCTCTGGCGCATCTTTTGGATGGCACTATATCCTTTGCAAATGTGGTTGGCAGCAACGAAGTGAAGTGCACACAAAATATTGGAGGAACTCCACATGTCAGACAGCATCGATGAAAATGATGGTTCAGCCTGAGACCTGAGACCTGAGACCTGAGACCTTGCTTCAGGACTGGAAAGGAAGGGGAAATATGCCAGAATAAAATGGTGGGGGGGCGGTGAGGGGAACAAGGACGAGCGAGAAAGTGATTGGTGAAGCCAGGTGAGTGAGAAAGGTAAAGGTCTAGAGGAGAAGGAATCTGATAAAAAATCTGATGGACCATAGGAGTAAAGAAAGAAGGAGGGGAATGAGGAGGAGACGATAGGCTGGTGAAGGGGAGAGGTAACAGGCTAGAGTGCGGAATAGAAGAAGGGAGAAGTGGGAGGGAAGTTTTGTTACCTGCTGTTGGAATTTTAAGGAATTTCTGTCAACTTTTCTGGTATCACAGAAAGATCTGCCCTGACACAACAACAGATTGCCTTAAACATGGCACTGACCCATGCATTGCACGAAAATCCAAATACATTTTCTGGCCTAAATCATGTCTCGTAGCCTCAGCTCTGAAGATAATGAGGCACCAAGAAAATCAGTCCTTCTAGAAACAGGAGTAGGAAGGATGGGAGGCAGTTAACAAATCAGACAGAGCTTCAACCTTTAATCACCTTCTAGGCATCTGCTTTATGTGCACAGCTGCAGGGACTTCAATGTTCATGCCATCAGATTGGAGACTAACTAGACAGAACATGAGGTGTTGCTCCTCCACACTGAGTGGCCTCATCGTGGCAAAAGAGGAGGCCAAAGACCGACATGTCAAAATCGGAATGGGGATACAAATTAAAATGGCTGGCCACAGGGAAATTTCAGGAGATATTGTTTTAGTTGGTGACTGAGGTATAGGTGTAGCTTTCTCCTGACTATGGTCACAACGGAGATTGAAATCTGAATCAGCAATGTCCATGAAAATGAGTGCAGAACATGAAAATGATTATGACTAAGCCATCAGTGTCTGAACTGGAACACCAGTTTGGGTAACACTTTGCTCCTTATTGAACTGTGATTTAAAATAAAGGTCTCGACCCAAAACGTAGGCTGTTTATTCCCCTCCATAGGTGCTGCCTGACTTGCTGAGTTCCTTTCACATTTTGTGTGTGCTGCTCAAGATTCCAGCACGTGCAAAATCTCTTTGTTAAAAATGAAGCTGATCGGTTTCTACCTCTATATTTGTGTAAGAATAGCTACCTTCTGTGATGATGACTACATCACAAGTGCAAAGCAGAATGGAAGTAAAACTGTTTCAGGGTCAACAAATGGACAGAAGGGCCTGAACTAGTTTCACAGTGGGCAAGTCTCCCACCAGAAGTGTGAACTGTAAAACAATTGTGCTAATCACTCCAATTCTTTGATGTCAGAAATTTAAACCTCTTCATTTTTAATAAGATTTTAAATTCAAATGGATAATAATCAATCTGACACTGCCTCATTACAGAACTGATGGGTCACAGGCAGATCTCATTTTAAGTCCTTCCATCAGCCTCTGTTTTATAGTTCCCTGCATGCCTGCTCCTTGACTTTAATTCAATCAAATTTTTTTGTGCTACTTCAACCAGCACCTCATTTCTCTAGTGTTTTATAGCTTTAGAAGATCATTGGTTTGATTCATAAAGCATAAGAGAGTACACTCGACTGTTAAAGCTCCCCTGTCATATATCAATATCCCATGAGGATATCTTCAGCCAGGCCTGACCATAGCATTCAGGATACTATAATCAGATGAATTACTAATAAGTCTTGAAATGCTAAGAATGTTTCCTCATGACCTTGTTGTTCATAATTTCAGGAGTTTGTAACTTGATTACCTCATTAATTTTCAAGTCACTCTCTTGTGTTCTTCTCAACTTTTGAGGAATCATTACAGACACATTTTATGCTAATGAAGCTGTGAGTCTTCTGACACAAGAGACTGCAGATGTCGGAATCTGGAGAAACATACAAAGTGCCAGAGGAACTCTGAGGTCAGGTCGTATCTATGGAGGGAAATGGGCCTTGGGGTGTATGGGGTGTCAGGGAGGGGTAGCACCTCTGGTGGGGGAACATGTCGCATCCTTTTCAAAGCGGTGAGTCCACCTTTGGTCCCCACCTAGCACTCAGCTCTCACCTGTGGCTCCCCTTGGCTGTTTGCATGCGACGGCGGCCACACCCCGGGCAACGGCTTCGACAAGCTAGCTAAACCGGGTGTTAAACCAGGTCTCAAACCCTCAGTGAGATAGGGAGTTGTCAATTCCAGCATGTGAAGCCGGTAGATTGAGCGGACGAGACCAATGGAAGGTCCAACGGTCAAGAAAGCGGTCTCTGCAAGCGTCGTGGAACGTGTAGAGCAGGGCAAGACACAGAAGACATCCTGGTCGTCCACTGCGCCTAGTCCCATCTCCAGCCGTCTCAACTCTGTCTTGCCACTGGATCCAGATGGGAATTGGGAAGAGAGAGTGAGGCTGACACTGCACAACTCTCCCTCACTGAAATCCAAGCCACGCACTAGTCTCGACACCATCATAATGCTGTCGAGGTCCTCATCGACATTGACGATGGACGAACACGGAATGGAGGGAAATGGACTGTCAATATTTGGGACAGAGACTCTTCATCTGGACCAGGGATTCTCAACTTTGGGTCCACAGACCCTTTGCTTAATGGTGTTGGTCCAAGGCATAAAAAAGATTGGGAACCTCTGATCTGGACTCTACCAGGCCTGATGATAGGTCTCGACCTAAAACATCTACTATCCATTTCTCTCCATAGATGAGCCGGATCTAATGAATTTTTCCAGCACTTTGTATGCTGTTTCTCACTTGTTCATGTCGTATTAGTGTGACACAGTGACACACCCGGCAGACTTGCTGACTCACAGCTTCAGTGACCCAGGTTCAATTCTGCCTTCTGTTGCCAACTGTGGGAAGTTTCCCTGTGATCACGTGGGGCCCCTCCTGACACTTCTGCCCTTCTTCCAAAAACCTACGGACGGGTAGATTAACAGGGCCACAGCCAATGGCCCTGTCACATTGGTGGGTGGTGACATCTTAGGGGAGTGCTGGAAACATGAGATGTTTTTAAACACAGGAATAGTTTCAGTTTAGTGTGAAGGGGGTCCTGATGGTAGGTGCACATCTGATGCCTGAAGAGCTGCAGGATTCTATGACACAACAAATTAAATAATTCATTTAATGATTCATTTATGTGTGTGACATCTTTTATTTTCAGTGACATCTGAACTTCTGAGATAACAAATTGCTGTCCTGTTTCTAACAATTGTTTCCATTCCTTTGGCAAATAGTTTTTCAGGCTGTTGATACAAAAAACATCTCTGCCCAACTGTTAGTTACTGTCATTCCTACTTGAACAGTTTCCTCCTTTTCCTTCTTCCCCAGAGGACATAGACTTGCAGCCAGTTCATAGGAAACATGATACTATCTGCTACTTTTCTGGACATTAATTAAGACTAACCTCCAGTGTGCAATTAAGTAGACTTATAGAGCACAGAACACTATATCATAGAAACTGGCCCCTTGGCCCATCTAGTCCCGAGGAGCAAATTTGTAAAGGGATCGCAGATTATTGCAAAGACAATAGAGTTGTGACAGTAGTTGATTTTAATTTTCCACATATTGACCGGGACTAAGGGCTGGATGGGAAAGAGTTTATCAAAAATGTTCGGAAAAGTTTCCTTAATCAGTACATAGAAGTCCCAACTAGAGAGAATACAATACTACTGGAAATCCCCTATTAGGAAATGAAACAGGGCAGGGGTTCCCAAACATTTTTTATGCCATAGACACCCCCATCAATCAAGGGGTCTGTGAACCCCAGGTTGGGAACCCCTGGTGTAGGGGAACATTTTGAATCTAGTGACAAAAATGCTATTAGTTTCAAGGTAATCATGGAAAAGGATAGGTCTGGTCTTTGGGTTGACATTCTAAATTGGAGAAAGGCCAATTTTGATGGTATCAGAAAGGATCTAAGTGTGGATTGGGATAGGTTGTTTTCTGGCAAAGGTATGCTTGGTAAATGGGAGACCTTCTAAAGTAAAATTTTGAGAAGATGGAGTTTGTATGTTCCTGTCGTAATAAAGAGTAAGGATAACAGGCTTAGGTAACCTTAGTTTTCAAAAGATATTGAGGCCCTGGTTAAGAAAAAGAAGGAGGTGCATAGCAGGTATAGGCAGGTAGGAACATATGAGATACTTTAGGACTATGAGAAATGCAAGAGAGCACTTAAAGAAGGAAATCAGGAAGGTTAAAAGAGGACATGAAGTGCTCTAGCAGACAAAGTGAAAGGGAATTCTAAGGGTTTCTACTGATAAATTAATTTCAAAAGG
Organism: Mobula hypostoma; assembly: GCF_963921235.1. Lineage (NCBI taxonomy): Eukaryota > Metazoa > Chordata > Chondrichthyes > Myliobatiformes > Myliobatidae > Mobula > Mobula hypostoma. Next base: position 29,854,362 of record NC_086109.1, read on the forward strand.
ATAGAAAGGGACAAAACTGGTCCTCTGAAATATCAGAGTGATAATCTGTAAACTGAAAGAGATGGGGGAGATCTTAAGTGGAATTTTTGCATATATATTTACTCGGAAGATGGACACAGAGTCTATAGATGTGAGGCAAAGCAGCAAATGAGGTCATGGACTCTATACAGATTACAGAGGAGGAGGTGTTTACTGTCTTGAGGCAAATTAGGGCAGATTAATCCCCAAGGCCTGACAATTTGTTCCCCCTATGGAAGGCAAATGCAGAAATTGTTGGGGCCCTTGCAGAGTTAATTAAAATACCCTTAGCCAAGGTAAGGTGCTGGAGGACTGGAGGATAGCAATTGTTCCCTTGTTTGAGAAAGGCTCTAAGAATAAATCAGGAAACTCTCGGCCTGTGAGCTTGACATCAATAGTGTGAAAGTTATTGGAAGGTATTCAAGATGAGGTTGCAACTTGGATTAGGCATTGACTTTGCAGAAGAAGCCTATGAGTGGTTGTAAATGGTTGCCTCTCTGACTGGAGGCTTGTGACTCGTGATGCGCCGCCAGGATTGGCGCAAGGTCTGTTGTTGTTTTTCATCTATATCTATGATCTGGATGATAATGTGGTAAACTGAATTAGCAAATTTGCGAATGACACTAAGATTGGGGTTGTAGTGGACAGTGAGGAAGACTGTGAGGAAGTTTGCAGCATGTTCTGGAACAGCTAGACAAATGTGCTGAAATATGGCAGATGAAATTTAAAGTGAGGTGTCACACTTTGGGAGAACCAACCAATGTAGGTCTTACATAGTGAGCAGTACAGCTCTGAAGTATCCCAAAGGGATCTGGAAATACAGGTACATAGGAAAGATGTAAATAAGACTGAAAGGGTGCAGAGAAGCTTCAATAGGTACATTTAACGTCAGGGAAATGTAAACAATATACATCCTGAAATTCTTTTTCTTCACAAACATCCACGAAAACAGAGGAGTGCCCCAAAGAATGAATGACAGTTAAATGTTAGAATACCAAAGAACCCCCCAGCTCCCCCCTCCCATGCATAAGCAGCAGCAAAGCAATGACCCCCCCCACCAACAAAAAAGGCATCAGCACCCTCCACTGAGCACTCAGGCGTGCAGCAAAGCATCAATAAAGACACAGACTTGCAGTACCCCAGAGACTACTCATTCACCTGGTAATTTGACATACCACAGGCTCTCTCTCTCCCTAATAAGGGAAAAAGAGATGTCCCTGTTTCACAGCAAGAGAGGACACACAATAAAACAACTCACCGATTTATGGTGTTAAAAGTCTGTTGCATCGCTTTTTCCGAGCTCTGTGCCCAAAGATCTCGGGTCTCTGGGCACACAGCCAGCAGCCAGCTCACCGCTTTCGATCTTCCGTGTACTCCCATGACGCACCACTTTTCTGCAGCAGCACCGACCTCAAATCCGCCCACCTCCAGAGCCACGAAAATCCGGCACCCTGAAGGCGCGCTAGTCTTTCAGGCCGCGTCCTTGGCATATCGAAAAGCGGCCGGTCGTGAGGCTCTGAGAGCGGGTCCCACTCCTGCAATGAACCGAAGTCAGCGTATAACTCCAGGTCAGGGTCTTCAAAAGAACCCTGAAAAGGGAAAAAAGAGATATTAAAGATAGAGGTAGAGCTGTTTCCAAAGATACAGGCAAAGGAGTCACCATTAGGCACCATCATCCTAAGCTCTGCCCTCCGTCATTACAGAGATGTTGCCGGTACTTGAGGACCTGAGCTATAGGGAAAGATTGAATGGCTTAGAACTCTATTCCCTAGAACGTAGAAGATTGAGAGGAGATTTGACAGAGGTATACAAAATTATGAGGGGTATAGATAGGGTACATGAAAGCAGGCTTTTTACCACTGAGGTTGTGTGAGACTACCAACTAGACGGCATACGTTAAGGATTAAAGGTGAAATGTTTAATGGGAATATGAGGGGGAACTTCACTCAGAGGGTGGTAAGCGTGTGGAATGAGCTGCCAATGCAAGTGGTGGAAGTGGGTCAATTTCAACATTTAAGAGAAATTTGGATCACTTAATTGAGCACAGGTTAGGAATTGGTCTAACATCTCACCCACCAACCTTCCCCTTTACCAGGTTTTACTTACCACTTTCTAGTTTATACTCTTTCCCCTTCCCCCGCCCACCTTCTTATTCTGGCTTCTTCTCCCTTTCCTTTCCAGTTTTGATGAAGGATCTCAGCCCAAAACTTTGGCTCTCTATTCATCTCTTTAGATGCTGCCTGGCTTGCTGAGTTCTTCCAACTTTCGTGTGTGTTATGGTTGGTTTAAAACCCCTTGGCCTTAGTTTATATCAATGAGGGTTTACATCAAAGTGGATTTCTAATTAAATTTTAATTGGTTTTAATAATATTGTAAGTGAATGATAACAGAGCAGACGTGGAGGGCAATTAACCTTTGGAAAGGCTGTTATAGCTGATCTGTGAAGATCAGTAAAGTAAGGTTGCCCAGTTGCTAACAGTTTTCATGCTTACGCCCATGGACTCTTTAAGGACCCCTTACAACTCATGTTCTCAATATTATTTGTATTTACATCATTTGTCTTCTTTCACACATTAGTTGTCAGTCTTTGTTTATGAACACTAGAAATCCAGAGTAACAAAGACAAAATGCTAGAGGAACTCAACAGGTCAGGCAGCATCTATGGAAAAGAATAAAGAGTCAAGGTTTAGGGGAGACTGGAAAAGAAGGGTACATTTGTGTAGCATTTTTCATAAAATAGTATTGTATTTCTTTTTTTCTTCTTGTAAATGCCTGAAAGAAATTGAATCTCAATGTAGCATATGGTAATATATAGGTTCTTTGCTAACAAATTTTCTTTGAAATTTGATCTACCAATGGAGGAACATGAAAGTAGCTGCCATCTAGTAAGAACAGCAAGGGACACCCCCCTCCCCCCACCCAGGTATTTGCAGCAAGCTCTATAATCTACATTAGTTCTGTACAGCAGATGATGTTGGTATCTATCATCTCTATACTACCTCTCTCTCTCTCTTTCAGCATGGCAAAAAAGGTATTTCATACATCCCTTCATCTTTTCCTCATGTGAAGAAATGATTGTTTGCTCAGTTTCATTTACAGATGATCCTTTATCAAATCCTTAATGATTTGCTGGATAATGAAAATTATACTGCTTCAGAAACCATAGATCTTAAATTCATTTCAGGTAGGAGAATAGAATGGGGGAAATTGAACTGGTCACTCGTTTCTCATTTATTTTCTTCTGCTTTGAAATCAATAGAGATTAAGTTCAGGTAGAGTACAGAGGCATGTGTACAATTTGCCATCGCCCTACCCCTATCTCATTCGACATGTGGCAGAGATCACCATCAGTATGACAGTTAAGGAAATCAAACAGGCAAGGGAATCATATACATTTTATTACTTGTTTTATGATCTCAGCAAGTCCCAACTACTGAAGTATTGTAATGTAGAAAGTACTGCAACAATTATGTTCAGAGTAAATTTCCAGAAATAGTAATATAATAATGACTATTTGGTGTTACTTTCTTGATGGCGACATGTTGGCAAAGATACGGCGAAAAATCTCATCTGTCATTGTTAAAACAGTGAAATGGAATTACTTTTAAGTGCACCGAAGTAGTTGAGAAGTTAATATTATGTTTGATCTGAAAGACTGCACCTTTAACATTGCAGCATTCATTCCGAGTTGTGCTGGAAAGTAAGATCATCATAATCAAGTGGGAATATAAGGTACCGAGCACCTCCACACCATCCGCCACAAGCAATGGCCAAGCATTTTAATTCCGATTCCCATTCCCATATCGATGTGTCGATCCAGGGAAGAGAGTGTTGTAGAACAGAGAGACATAGGGGTACAAGTCCATGGCCTCCTCTTGCCACCCTCAGGGTGGAGAACGAACACCTTATATTCCATCTGGGTACCTTCCAAACTGATGGCATGAACATTGATTTCTCTATATCACCTTCTGGTGAACAAATTTCTCCGCCACCCCCCCACCTCTATTTCCCACTCTGACCTTTCACTTCTTCTCACCTGCCTATTGCTTCCCCTACCCCTTCAAGTCCCCTCCTCCTTCCCTTTCACTTACGTTCCACTCTCCTCTCCTATCAGGTTCTTTCTTTTCCAGTCCTTTACTTTTCCCAACCACTTGGCTTCATCTATACCTTCCAACTAGCATCTTTCCCCTCCTCCACCTTTATAATCAGGCATCAGGCATCTTCCCCGTTCCATCTCATTCCCAAAGAAGGGTCTCGGCCTGAAATGTTGACTGTTACTCTTTTCCATAGATTCTGCCTGACCTGCAGAGTTCCTCCAGCATTTTGTATGTGTTGCAAAGTACGAATGAATTAAAAGGCTTTTTTTTTGCTCTTGTTTAATGATAACAATGTATTTCAAGCTGGTGTAAAATTGAATATTGAGCAGAAAATGTCACTTCTCCATCCCATTCCCCCAATTTATTCCTGATTTCTTTGCAAAGAATAGAGTAAAACTTAGATTTTTTTTGTGTGCGTCTCATTGAAACATTTGCTATTGCTCTTCAAGGCTTTCTGGGGATTTTATTTTCTTTCTTCTTCAAAGAAAGAAGTAGCAGATCTCCACAGAGGAGAACTGATGTGACTGGGACCAGCTGCCATGAGTTCAAAATTGAGGCAGCAAAATCCTTTGACCTGGTAAAGCTTTTGCTGTTGTACAAAAGTAGGATTAGAACAACCCGTGACAAGAGGAACTGTTTTACTGTGGAAACCAGGCACCCATCCGCATAGAAATTTTAAAACACACTTTCATTTTCGACAGTTAAATGATGTTCTGCCCATGAACTTTTTACAGATGTAGAGTCTTGGAGTCACACAGCACAGATATAGGCCAACCAAGATGCCCATCTAAGATAGTCTAATTTGCCCATGTTCTCAATTTTCTCAACTTTTCCTATCCTTGGATGATACTTGAGGTATTGGCACACTTGGAGTATTTCATGCCTTTCTGGTCACCCTATTACAGGAAGGGTGTAAAAGCTTTGGAAAGAGTACAGAAAAGGTCTACCAAGATGCTGCCTCGATTATAGGGTCTTGGAGAGGCTGGACAAATGGGTTGATCTATCTGGAATGGCAAACGCTGAGGGGAAACATGATAAAATTTTGAACGATATAGTGTTACGAGACGCTCCCAACCGCACCCAGTTTCCGGGATTTAGACGCTCTTACTCTCCAGAGTATGGATAATTAGCGCGGCCCCTTCCGTGGTTCATGGTGGTCCTGCTAATTGGCAAGTATGTTTTGGGTGCCAAGAATTGAGTATTTAAAGAGCACCTGAACTGAGGTTCAGTGCTCAATCATAAGCCCTACCAGTGATATCGTCTAGCGCTTGCTTTGTGTTCAGTTCTTCCCCTGCCCATGAGACAATTGAACTCCCTGCCATCACCCAGATCTCGTCAAATATGGAGTGCCCCTAGCATTATACTGTTTACTTTTAATTTGTGTCATAAATGCAACTTATGCTAAATGTCAATCTTCTGGAATATGCTTTATTATTTGTTAATTTATTTGTGGTAATAGTACTTTATGTGTTGTGTGTGAGTTATATGTAGTGTGTTGTGCACCTTGGTCCAGAGCAACATTGTTTCCTTTGACAATATGCAAGTATATGTTTAAGTGACAATAAACATTTAGCATGAACTTGAACATGAATTTAATTCACTCCACCCCCGCACCTTTGAAATCAGATCCAAAAATGTCAAGACTCAGATGCAAACATATGAATTGGGAGTAGAAGTAATCAATTCAGTTGTTCAAGCCAGTTCCACTATCTAATATGATCAGAGCTGATTTGCCAGTAAGGTCAACTCCATGTTCCAACCTTGTCTTGCAACCTTGCAGTCCCTTGATTATCAAAAATCTATCTGCCAGAGCATTGAAAATACTCAAAGACCTTGTTTCTGCTGCTATTTGAAGAAGAGATCCAAGGAAAGAAGGAAAATGCCTTCTCTCAGTAATATTTTAAACATTGATAAATATTATTGTGTATGACCCACACACACCAATCAAGATCCCTATTGGCTAGCACTTAACTGTTTCATGCCCTTATTAGTGGTCAGGAGGCTCCCCACCCTGATCAGTGAGATCCTATGAGCTGCTAGGGCCTTGCCTTTTAGATCAGTTCACAAAAGCAAAGGAAAGTCTCCTCCCAAAAAAAATCAGAATTTTTTTAAAATGCTGGCAAAGCCGCAGCTCAGTTCAGCTAACCGTATTTTAAATTCAAAGTATTACCCGAGAAATATGAACTTTACTGCATAGGGCTTTTATGAGGAATGGTCATGCACTAGGGAGTTGGGAGTGTAATGGAACAGAGGGGTTTAGGAGTACAAGTGCATTGTTCATTGGAAGTGGTGTCAAGGGTAGCCAGGATGATGTAAAAGGTGTTTAACACACTGGCATTGATCAGTCAGAGCACTGAGCATAGGATTTGGACAAGTCAATGGTAAGGCTGCACGTGGGAGTATGAGTCTTGGTCACCTTGTTATAGGAAAGATGTGGTTCAACTAGAAAGAATGCAGGAAAGATTTACGTGGATGTTGCCAAGACATATAGAATTGCTTAAACTTATGAGAGGCATAGATAATGTGGAGGGGAGATCAGAACTAGGGGGCATAGATTTAAGATGAGAGGAGACAGATTTAAAAGGGATCTGAGAGGCAACTTTTCCACATGGAGGGAGGTGAGGAAATGGAACCAGCTGCCAGAGGAAGTGGTTGAGCGAGGTTCAATTGTATTATTTAAGAAAAACTTCTGGATGGTACATGGAGGGGTGGGACTTAGAGGGGTATGGATCAAATGCAGGAATTGAGATATGCTGGGTGGGTCCCATGAACTTGTTGGGCCCAAGAGGCTATATCTGTACTGTATTGCTCTATGTCTCCATGACCCCATAAATAAACTGTAAGCTAAAATTAATTTTCTTCCTTGCAACAATTGTACTTGCTCTGTCTCTGTATATCTGTTTGCATCTGACACAGCATTGCATTGTGACACCGTTACTTTTTACTCTGACTCCCACACTCAGCGTGTTAAAAATAATTTTGAAATATTATTTGCAGTTAGCATAATTTCTGATTTAACTGGCCATCTTTCTTCACCCTTTGACCTTGCACAATTTAAAAGTAAAAATAAAGATAAAACATGTTGCCTTTTCTCTAGCAATCTTCACAAAATTGTTCTGTTACAGCAACAATGTTGTAATGTTAGCAACAGAGTTCCTGATATGTCTGAACATGGGATCATCTGCAGATGCTGGAAATCCAAAGCAACTCGTACAAAATGCTGGAGAAACTCAGCAGGCCCGGCAATGTTCATGGAAAAGAGTAAACAGTCAACGCTTTGGGCCAAGACCTGTCATCAGGTCTCTATTGCTAACTTCATTGATACAGAATACCCTTCTTTGTTGAGCTTCCTTCCCTGGCAATAATCCTTAATCTTTTAAACTACATCATGAAGTGGAAGCAGATGAACACTGTTAACCAGTTCAGATTGTTTAACCAGAGGGAGATAAAAGCCCTTCCATTATGACGCCCCATACTTATTAAATAATTCAATGGACACTATTTTCTTTCCACGTTTTGATAATTCTTCTTGGAAAAAGAAGTAATAAATTTGCACTTTGCTGACAAAGTTGGGGTTTCAATACATTTGTTCACTTACTTTATCAATACTGGCAATTATCTTACATGCTGATTGTCAATAATGTTACACTTGAAAGTCGGGAGCATGTATCATTTTAAAGATAAGCACGTTTGGAGGATGTGAGATAATTGGACCAGTGTGGAAGAAATTCTGTTTCTAATTTAATGACAATTGGAAAAATTGGAAAGCACATGTACGGTCAGTGAAAAACTATTTGCTATTCAGACTGAGAAATAAGGAAGTGTAAAACAGAAGGGCTACATCAATACAAATGACAAACTATAATTTCAGTGGGAATTTCACTTAGACAATTTCCATTTCTAATGTGAATACATGAAATGTGTTAATAGACTGAGTCAGCACTTAAATATGCATCAAAATAAAAGAACAAAATTTTTAGACAAGGCAATTAATCATATATAATTTTTTTTAAATGTAAGTATGAAGTAAGATCACACCATTGCCCATCTCACTATTTCAGCCATTCTGGTTCCTTGGGTTTTACTTTATAATTGAAATCTCTGACACTAGAGATCAGTTTTGTGATTTTTCCCTGAAGTACCATAAGAGGTTGAATATCTTCTCTATGTCTCAGTGGCCAGAAGTCAACAAGGAGTTCAAGGCAAGGTGTAGACAGAGTAAAGGACAATTTGTGTATTACTCGTTCTGTCCTATTTTGCCCCGTTTGAGTCTTCAATGTGGTTTGTAGAGTGTTGTGCCATTGTGGTTGGATATACCAAATGTCAAGTTTCTGAAAATACCAAGATCTTATTGCAATCTGACTTTGCTTTTGAACACAGCTCCTGAGGTACAATTACCATTCTCAAATGTACTCTTTACACCAGGAAGTGTTTACACTTGACAGTTTGGCAGAGTTGAACTAACTTCACCAGTTGAAGTGAAGTACAGTAGATATATGGTTTTGTTTTTATCAATGCTAAATCAGCTTCCTCACACTGTCAGTTTAAGTAGTGCATCAAATCAGCTTCTGTTTAGATTTTTTTCGTACTTTGAAGCAATAACAAATAATCGGGCAGATTTTTATTTTGTTTTTAAGGACCAGGTTAAAGTTACAACAGGAATAGAAATGTATTTGACATTAAAGTTTCCAAACCTGTTTGACTAAAATAATATTTGCCCTTCCTCTTCAAATCGTGTGATGTGAGATGTGTGAAGTGATAGCCAAAATATTGCGATTTTTTTTCATTCAATGGACACTAGCAGATGGGCCAACATTTCCCTTAAAGAACTCAGCAAGCTTTCATTCTATTGATTTCAAGAAAATGAAAACAGGACCGGTTCTTTTCAAGACCTACCTCTCTCTATACAGAAGTAGACAAAGACGAACAGAAATGGCTCATTCTACAGAAGAGGAAACAGGAAAAGTGATAAATGAAACATAAGATATATTTTTGAAAGGAACAGGGTAAGAGAGTAAACCACAAGAAGTAGCAGGCCAGGCAGCATCTATGAAAAAGAGTACCGTCGATATTTTGGACCGAGATCCTTCAGCAGGGTCTGTCCTGAAATGTCAACTGTGCTCTTTTTCCATAGATGCTGCTTGGTCTGCTGAGTTCTTCCAGCATCTTGTGTATGTTACTTGGATTTCCAGCATCTGCAGATTTTCTCTTGTTTGTGATAGGGTAAAAGAGTGCTGTGAATTGACAGTTAACAGTGAAGACCAAAGAGAAGACATGAACGAAGTACGGAGTAGGTGAGAGAGCAAGAATGACCAGAAGGAAGAGCACTAGTATCCGACAGAGCGCACCAACAGGAAGTGAGAGATGTGCCACATTCACTTAGAGGAAACACCCCTTGGGTTTTGAGGAACAAACTGTGGTGAACTTCTTCGCTGAGCATTGCTTCCTATACTGGGAGCAACTTATAACTCTATTGTTACTCATAACCAACAGACCTCTGCCAGTTGTGCTAATTATAGTCAAAAACAAGTCTCATGAGTTCAATAAGTCTGGATTGGCAAGCCTTTTAGAAATTCCAAAATATTCTTCAAAGGGAAGTAAGCAGAAAATACAAAAGAGGAAGAGCATACAGCGACCGAATATAATCTGGTAAAAGAAAAATGAGATATCTGGGAAGACCACTTCTTGAAGTGGGTGAAAGTTCTTACGGAAATCTTAGCTCTGTCTCATTCACTCAAAGGACTGCAGAAACCTTGCCAATCATTAGTGGCATCTGTTGATGGAAATTAATAGGATCTGACTTACAATATTCTGCAAAAGTCTAAGGCATATATAGTATATATAGCTAGGGTGCCTAACACTTTAGCACTGTGCTGTACTAATTTGCATTGTACTGCCATTGCAAAAACAAACAAATTTCATGTCATATGTGAGTGATGATAAACCTAATTCTGATATGGGTCTCTACTGTGGACTGACAGTGGGAAGGAGTCAGGGACAGGTGAATCATGGTTTGAAAAAGGGGAAAGGAAAGGGGAGGGAGATGGAAGCACCAGAGAGACATTCTGTAATGATCAATGAACCAATTATTTGCAATCAGGTGACTTTGCCTTATGCCTCAGGCTGGGTGTATCTACAACCATGCCACGCCCTGCCCCTGGCACATCTTCTTTGCCACCCGTCCCACATCCCTCGCTTGCTGCTCCACTGTCACCATTCCCAACATCCAGACTATATATACACTTCAGACTTTTGTACAGCACTCTATGTACTAAGAATTCTTCAGCATCAGAGTGTTGTTTATGCTTTTGGTACTGTTGACACACCATTAGTGCATTCCTGGCATTTAAAAGTTTTAACAGGCCAAGTTGTTTTAGGATAAATCGTGCAGAAATGAAATTGCCATCTGCAATGGAAACAAGGCCTTTTAAAAGCAGGTGGCACTTGAAAGTGTCGCAGTTTGCCTTGTCCTGTATACTAAACATCAGAACAAGGGTGCACCTCCACAGTTACATTACATGCAGTTTTCACTTCATAGATTTTATCCAAGATTCTGGAAGAACACCAGAAGTAGAATTACTGCTCCTAGCTTTATGTCAACAATGCCAGCTGGAATTCATGGTTACTATGGAGGGTGGACCATTTTACAACTGATTTCTCTTGATCAGGGTAGGAGCCAATTACAAATGGTAAATTTGTAAATTATACCATTTCCGAGGGATTAATTTTAAACAGCTCCACAGCACAGACACAGGAAGCATGGCACAGCTTCTGAATGCATGAAATAACAGACAGGGGCCAGAATTTCTGAGTTGAGCCCTGATTCCTACTCTGCCATTCTACACGATCATAGCTGATCGATAGCACCCTCCTGCCCTTTCTCTACACTCCATGTAAGGGATTATTCAGAAATAATGGAATTATATGGATTGCAAGCATTAATAAAATGAGAATCGATCTTCAAAAAAAATGTTCCAATGTAAATGACAAGCAGTAATCGGTTTTGACATTATAAAGATAGTTTTGTGAACAAACAGTACTGTCTACAAAGGGCAGGTTGTAGGGTCTGGCTGTTCAAGAAATATGATTTGTACACTGATTTGACCATGGGATATTCTTGTATGTATCAGTTAAAGTTAAAACAATGGAGCTATGGTTATTGCCTACATCAAAACAGACATCAGACATCTTCATTTAAATGACTTTTCATCTTTCTAACAGAGATCAAGGAAGCATCCAGAACCAATTTAATTTTGTTACATAGCACATCCTGCATGGTAACGTGCATATTTGCTCTTTCTAACAATAACTGAGATATTTGTGTACCCTCAGAGAATCAGCTCTCAGGACAGTAATTTGGGTGTCTGATTTCTCTGTCCTCAGCTTTTGGAGTGCCCATGTGAATTATTTTGTCCCAACAATAATGTGTTGACCCTCAGAGGTATTTTATCAGTTACAGTGTGCTCCTATTCTAAATACGTAATTCAATGGAACCATTTCTCAGACACAAAGTATTGAACTAAATAATGACACTAGGGTTAGAGTTTTGAATTACACACTCAAAATACCCGAGGAACTGAGCAATTCAAGCAGTGTCTATGGAGAGGAATAAACAGTGATGTTTCAGGACGAGACCTTTGATCAGGACTGAGTTCTTCCAGCATTTTGAGTGTGTTGTTCTAAATTTCCAGCATCTGCAGAATCTCCTGTGTTGATGAATGTCATTGAATTACCTGCTGATACCTTTGTTCTCAAGAGTATAAGAATTTGATGTACTTTGAATTTAGGAAGATTTTTCTGAGGTTACCTCCAACAGAATGCCTGCTTGTCATGATGAATATAGACCCTTTGCATCTGTCACCTTCCAGCCTCCAGAGACGACGTCACAGTGGGAAGACTCGTGAAATTCAAATATCCCTGATCTCTATCTTGAATGCATTCAACGGCTCCATCTGGGGTTGAGAATTCTAACAAAGTGCAACTCTCTGAGGGAAGAAATTCATAAAATCATAAAGTTATATTACCCCTCATCTCTTTCTTAAACCTTTGTCACTTCATTCTGAAACGTTCCCATTAGGGGAAACCTCTTTTCAGTGTCCATCCTGTTAATAACCCTCAGATTCTTATAAATTTCAGTAAGATCGCTGTTCATTCTTCTATCCTTCAATATCTCTAGACCCAGCCTGCTCAATATCTCTCTTTTTTGTCAACCTCCTCATGCCAGCAATCAGTCCAGTGAATGAACCTTCTCTGCACTGCTTCTAATGGAATATGAAGACAACAGCTGCACACATCACTCCTGGTGTGGCCTCACCAGCGCTCTGTAAAGTTGCATCGAAACCTCCTACTTTTATATTCTATTACCCTTTGTATAAAAGCCTGCATACTTTGGCCTTCTGTTTACTTGCTTCATCTGCATTACATGCACTAGGACCTTCTGATCCTTCTGTCAAAAAAAAAATCAAAGATTAGTAATCATGTAGGATTCCTCTGGGTGCTCCGATTTCCTCCCACAATCCAAAGATGTGCCAGTTAGTAGGGTAATTGGTCATTGTAAATTGTCCTGTGATTAGGCGAGGGTTAAATAGGTGGGTTAGTGAGCGGTGCAGCTCGTTGGGTCAGAAGGACCTGTTCTCATCTGCATCACTAAATAAAATAAATAAATAAAAATAAAGACGATTAAATGAATGAATAAATGTGGCCAATTAGAGCCATGGTCTTAAAAGGAGATTTAAAGATCTTCAATTTACGTGGAACCTTTTTATGACCTCAAGATTGCTTTACAACCAGTTAAGTAGCTTTGAAGTATAGTTACCATTGTAATGCAAGAAAACGAGCAATGAGCTCATATTCATCAAATTCGTAATTCCATTTTTGCCTTCATGAAAATGAATATCAATGTTGAAGACTGCAAATGCAAGCCATGCTTATAATAGTGCTCTCATTAGGGTTATGAAAAGTTAAGTATCTGTACTTAAATCATTTCATGAAATTAAGCACTTTACAAATGATAAATATAATTACTCCCATTAATACTTTGAAAAATTAGCTGTTGGCACTTAGGGGTCATCTCCAAAGCTTAAGTCTAATATGGAAAATATTTAAAACAAATTACATAGTGATTCTGGTTAATTGAAACTCAGGTGGCACATCTGAATTTTAATAGGTGCTTCAATATACTGTACCATGAAAGGAGAAACTGCTCACTCATGCATGTTACTACGTATCCTGGAGATTTCACTGTTTTCCATAAATTCAGTTGCCACAAACTGAGATTAACTATTAAAATTAGAAAAGGTTTATTATTGCCTCATGCACTGAGGAACGGTGAAAAACTTGTACACTCTCGACATAGATCTATTCATTACACAGTGCACTGAAGTGAAACAATAACAGAAGGCAGAATAAAGTGCAGTAGCTACAGAAAAACTATAGTGCAGGTAGACAATAAGGTGCAAGATCATGACAAGATAGATTGTGAGGTCATGGGTCCATTTCCCATACTAGGGAACCATTTAATAGTCTTTGTCAATGAAATTGCAGAGGGGTCTAAATGGAGATCTGATGTTAATTTATTGACGATGAAGAAGGAAACTGAAAGTAGAGTCAACCCACACAGTTTCTTCTTATTCCTGACCACAAGCTGTCTCAACAGAGTTTTGAGTCCAATTTCAAGTTTAATGGTCATTGAACTATACACATGTATACAGCTAAACGAAACACCATTCCTCCAGGGCCAAGGTGCAAAACACCAGCACATTCACTCGCACACAGCACAGAGCACATATATTTGTGATAGCACATAGAGTCACAAAATAATATTAGAGTGGCATGGCCTGAAGATTGTGGTGTATGGGATGTCGTCCTGGAGACAAGCCTGCAGCAGTTCTTCATTTTGCTCTGGGTCAGCTGTAGATGAAGGCAATCCAGCTTAGTTTCCAGGGAGTGAACACTAGAGAGCAGTACCGGCAGGAGAGACAGCCTGCAGGGACCAGCCCCCAGCTCAGCACGGATCCCACTGCACCCACCATGGCTCTGTTCTCTCCCACACTGCCTCCGGTGCCTCCTCCCCTGGGTGGCTGTAGCAGGTGACACCGCTGCACAACGGGAAGTCTCTATAAGCCCAATGTCTTTCATTTAGTATATCTTCACAGATTCTGTGAGAAGATTTCAGACGTATTTCACTAGTGTGATTAAATTTTGAGGCAAAATACTGCCACGAATCTCCAAAATTCACAAATAATGCTAATGTGCTTCCTAAATTTTGAACTTGTCAGATATTTCTCCTTTTTGTTCTTCAGCCTACCTTAGGGATTGAAGATGGTGTGCTTCCATTCGAAGTCTGAAGCCAATGTCAGTCTATTAAGGACAGGAAATGCTTGATGGTTCAGGTCGGTGTAATTTGGAAACGAGTGTACTCCTTTTGCCATTTATTTTGTACAGACTTGAGATCCCCAATGCAAACTTGAAAGCTTCTTTCCCAGTTTAAGCATGACATGGGCTCTGGCGTGGAGTGCAATGACGCCAGATGGAATCCAGGGAGCAGAGCCAGACACCACCCATGGACCTCTTTACCTCACCGAACGCCTTGATTCCACCAAATAAGAAATACATCGAACATCCTCCTCGAATTTTGGCAGTTTGAAGAAATCCTATTTAATGTTTACTTCATGCATACCATAGGCCCACAACAAACTCGATCTCAGAGCTGACTGGTGTAAAGCAAAGCCACATTATCATCCCAATACTTCTTCCAATCATTCTAGCCAGAATACTGTGTCATTCCACAAAAAGGTGCCTAGGATTAGTGGAAATCTGTCTAACTAACATCGCCACTACTCCAGCTACTTCACAAAATTTTCAAAATTGGTTTGCCTCCCTCCTGTCTTAACTCCACTTGGGATACTGTTCTGAGGAATAATTCTTCAAGTGTGAGACTGTTCATTGAAAGTGAACCAGCTGTTCCACAAAATATAAATTTTCTAAATGTGGCCAATAGAAAGGGATGAGAAGAAATGTTGCTGCTGCTTTTTGTGATCTTACACAAGGACTACTCGAAGATACAGTACGTGTTAGTCCTTTAAAACATGTGAAATGTGATCTCCTCTCATATTACAGTGCATGTATGTGCCTCTTTGCATTCTAAACTTTCATACTGTATGCTGCATGATTTATTTGCCAGTGAGGCAGCTTTGTCCTTAACAAAATTGTAGCATCTGTCAGATCGGTTGTGAACAATAAATCCTGCATTAAAGTTTTCTCCCCTTTAACGATTACATCATATGACTAATAGCTCTTTGGGCTGCAACAATATTTATGTAAATTTCCAAGGGCTTTTCGTGAAGAGCTATTAAACAGACACACCCTGCTTCAGCTCCAGACAATCCCACGTACAATAGTTCAATGCATACAATCTGCAGAGGAACAGTTTTCATTCAATTGTGTTTTCCTTTAATATTGAAATAAAATAAATACTACTGCAAAAAATATTCATTTAATTATTAAAAAATCACATAACTTTAGAATCAAGAACTAAAAGAATAAAAAGATGAACAGTTTTGAGGCCTTTTCTGACCTGAGTCACTTCAGGTTTGCTGATTATTCTAATCACAGCATCACAGAATCACAGATGATTGCAGTGTGGAAGGAAGACATTTAGCCTGACGAGTCTGTACCAGCTCTACTTAAGACCAATTAAGCTGGAGGTTCAGCTCCCCCTGCTCTGCAGGCTCTTACTATTCAAAATGTTATGCAGTCCCCTTTTGAGCACTATAATATACTCTTTGTGTCCCCTTCGACCCTGTGCGTGCAGTCCAGATCCCAATCTCAAGCTCTGTTAAAAAAAAATCTTATGTCACTGCTGGTTCTTTTGCTAATCACTTTAATTCTTAACATATCGAAGTGCTGGGTTATTGACAGCAGTTTTGATGGAGTCTAGATCAAGGTCTCTTTGAGGGGCTTTTGCTATTGTTTGTATGCTGGGGGGTGGGGGTGAGGGAGGTCGGTGTTTCTGCTAGCATGAGTGGGGAGAAGAGGGTGGTTGATGCATTTGCGGCTGCTTGTGAGAAGGGTGGGGAGGAGGAGGGGCTTTGGGGCTTCGATGTTTCTGTTATTTATTCGATTGTTTTGTGGATGTCTGTGAAAAGTACAAATTTCAGGTTATATACTGTATACACTCCCTGATATTAAATGAACCTTTCAATCTGAGCGGCTTTGGGCCCCTTACTTAAGAAAGGATGTGCTGGCATTGGAGAGGGACCAGATGAGGTTCACAAGAATGATCCCAGAAATGAAAGGGTTAACATATGAGGAGTGTTCAATGACTCTGGGCCTCTATTCGCTGCCGTTTAGAAAAATGAGATGGGATCTCGTTGAAACATATTAAATATTGAAGGGCCTGGATAGAATGGGTGTGGAGAGGATGTTTCCTATAGTGGTAGAGCCTAGGACTGGAGGCAAAGCCTCAAGTTATAAGTATGTCCCTTTAGAACAGAGATTAAGAGGAATTTCTTTAGCCAGAGAGTGATGAATCTGTGGGATTCATTGCCACAGACAGCTGTGGAGGCCAAGTTACTGAATATATTTAAAGCAGAGATTGACAGGTTTTTAATTAGTGAGGGTGTCAAAGGTTACAGGAAGAAGTTAGAAGAATGGGGTTGTGAGGGATAATAAAGCAGCCATAGTGGAACGGTAGAGCAGACTCGATGGGCCAAGTGAACTAATTCTGCTCCTATGTCTTACGATCTTATGGTCTAACTCTATGAATAGATACATTTTCTTTCAATCTGCTTGGTCTAATTTTTTTGAAATTTTAAATACCTGTAAGAAATCCCCTCTTAGCTTATTCCATGAAGAACATCTCTAACTTCTATACTTTATACAAATTAATAAAGTCCCTCATGCCTGAAATCATTTTGATACATCTCTTCAGAAGCCTGTCACTAAGATAGAATACCCCATTCATCAGTGAACCAAGTTATTTGAGGATCATATAAAAGTCCATCACAACATCGTTCTTCCCCATACTTAATACCACTACTTCTAAATCCTGTATGTTTCTTTAAGCACTTCCACAACTTAGCCTGCCATTTCATTGAAAATTGTGCAGTACTATGATAATTTTACGTATTGCGCTGTAGTGCAGCTGTGAAGGAAAAACAGAGATCATGACATATGTGAGTGATGATTAACCTGATTCTGATAGGAGTCTCTATTGTGGACTGAGTGGGAAGGGAGGGTGGGTAGGGGGAGAGTAATCATGGTTGGGAAAAGGGGAAAGGAGAGGGGAGGGAGCAGGAAGATCCAGAGAGATATTCTGTAATGATCAATAAACCAAATGTTTGGGATCGAATGACTAGGGTTTCCAACTTTCTCACTCCCAAATAAGGGACAAAAGTAGCAGTCAAATACGGGACACTTGTGTTTACCATGAGAAAAACTACCATGACCATGAAGCCTTGCGCGGGCGCCTGTGTGCACATGTGTGTACGTGCTGATTTTTTTCTACAAATCGGTTTTGGCTTAATCTCCCGATTATATTAAGTGAAACTACACTGTACATACATTATTTCTACTTTATATAGGCTGTGTATTTATCATATCATTCCTGCTTTTACTATATGTTAGTGTTATTTTAGGTTTTATGTGTTATTTGGTATGATTTGGTAGGTGGATTTTTGGGTCTGGGAACACTCAAAAATTTTTCCCATATAAATTAATGGTAATTGCTTCTTCACTTTATGCCATTTCGGCTTATGAACGGTTTCATAGGAATGCTTTACCTTAGCGGGGGGAATACGGGACAAGGGACAAACCAATTTAGCCTAATATACGGGATGTCTCGGCTAATACGGGACAGTTGGCAACCCTACGAACGACCCTGACCTTGCCTGGTGTCTTGGGGCTCGGTGCGTCTGCAGCCGCACCACCACTGCCCCAGCAATCCTTCTCTGCCACCTGTCCCACCCAACTTCCGTGAAGCTGCACCCTCACCATTCCCAACATCCTTTGCTCCCATCAACTTTACAAACTTTTTTTCTGCTCCACAAACGCAGTATGTGCTTTCCACTCCCTCCCCTCTCCTCATCTTGATGTCCAAGTTCCTGATTTTAATATCAAATCCCCAGGCTTCAAATCCTAATAGTAGTTTTATGACAAACAGGAGAAAATCTGCAGATGCCGGAAATCTGAGCAACACACACAAAATGCTGGAGGAAATCAGCAGGCCAGGCCCGCAATGTCGACTGTACTTTTTTCCATTGATGCTGCCTGGCCTGCTGAGTTCCTCCAGCATTTTGTGTGTGTGTTACTCAGTAGTTTTATGATATTGAATAGAAATAATATTCCAGCCAGTCTTGCAAACATCCTACTATCTAGATAAAGAGCAACATACGGTACGTAAATTTATGTTATCAGCACAGTGACAAAATCCAAAATGAGCTCGGAATTAGTTTAATAGTTTTAACTAAATCATGTTTGGTTTACCTTCAATATAATCTCAAGTTAATTTAGACAACTATGCATGTATCAGTCCTGAAATATAAAGTTCTTTCTTCCTTTTATGTGTTTCAAATGCACAGTTCTCCAATTTAGTCTCTCCAGAATTTCTGCCTGTCTGGGTTTCACTGTACAGGGTGGAACCATTCTTCTTGTTTCTTAGATTTCCTCCAAGAACAACATTGATCGCCAATCTAGAATGGTGAAATTTTTATACAGATCTACAACAAAACCCGTCAAACTGTACACCTGCTCATTTTATTTTAAATAGTATAAGGAAGATGTAACGGGCTTTTTAATCCCAACTTGCTGTGTGATATCACGAAGTGTTCCAAGGTGGTCAAATGCCCAAATGTACTGACATTTTTATTCAGATGGTTAAGCTCCAACTGCCTTACTGTAAGTCTGCAATTCAGATAATGCTAAATTAAATTTGGTATCACATTGCTGTAAGAATAATTTACAGCAAATTGACCTTCTACGCAAGCAGCTGGAATGTACCCTGTCTATATTAGAACTAGGATCATAATTTTAACCAAGGTTTATTAAATTCAG
Organism: Mobula hypostoma; assembly: GCF_963921235.1. NCBI lineage: Eukaryota > Metazoa > Chordata > Chondrichthyes > Myliobatiformes > Myliobatidae > Mobula > Mobula hypostoma. The sequence goes on from NC_086109.1 coordinate 29,873,528, forward strand.
ACTGGAACAGTATTACGCCATTTTCACAGAAAGATTTCACATTATCTCAGCCAGACAGATGGCTTGAATAGTGAAATGCCATTTTCTAGGTAGGAGACTCTATCCCACCCCCCCATGAAAGGATATCTAAAATTTTTTAAATGCTGTAAGTACCTAGAAAATACTTCCCATACCCAGAGCTTCTGTGGAGAGAGAAACAGAATTATGATTCAGATTATTTTCCTTTCTGTTAAAACACGACCTGCTGAGTTATGACATCAGTTTTTATTTTCATTTCCACATTCTAATATACACTTGGTGGCCACCTTGATAGGTACCTCCTGTACCTAATAAAGTGGCCACTGAGTTCACATTCATGGTCTTTTGCTGCTGAAGCCTATCTACTTCAAGGTTCAATGTGTTATCCATTCAGAAATGCTCTTTTGCACGTCACCATTGAAACATGTGGTTATTTGCCTTCTTGTCAGCTTGGATCAGTCTGGACATTCTCCTCTCACCTCTCCCAGTTGAAGGAGATTTGGAATGTCATTGCAGACTTTTACAAATTTCTATAGATGTGCGGTGAGAGCATTCTGATTGGTTACGTCGTAGACTGGTTTGGAGTCTCCAGTACACTGGATCACAAGAGGCGGTAGAGGCTTGTAGACACAGCCAGCTCTATCATGAGCACAACCCTCCCCACCACTGAGGACATCTTCAGTTCCTCAATAAGGTGACTTCGATCACTAAGGACCTTCACCATCCGGGACATGTCCTTTTCTCATTACTTTCATTGAGGAGGAGGCTTGACCCAAACACAGAAGCATGAAGATGGTGAGATATCACTTTAATAATATACTGTAAAATTATAATCCACAAGTGGCCACAAAACAACAACTTATTTTTTAACAGGAGGTAAATTAACGTTAGGAACAACTGGCTGAGGCTGACAGGTTTGTATGAATGACCAAGGATTGCGGATGTGAGCTGGGTTTAAATAGGCTGCAGGTTGGAAATAGGTGTCAAGTGGCTCCTGTTATCTGGGTGGAGAGTGGGAGGTGACAGCTTGTAGCCTGACAGCTTTGAAAAACATGATTCATTGTACTCGCTCACAAACTAGTTGGTTAATGAAAGGGTGGCATGTATTTTCCTTAATAAAACATAAATAATATTTCAAAATTTGCTTTCAGGCAGGATCTTGAAGAGAAAGCTATATGAAGCATTAAGTGGGAGATTCAATGCTTTTTTAGTCTCACTGTTTGGCCTGCAAACCAGTTCACAATGGGAGACAGCTGCATTCAGGGTGCAGACAATGATCCTTCAACCAGAAAGACATGCCCCAGGGAACAGCCAATATCAACATAGAACATAGAACAGTACAGTTCAGGAACAGACCCTTCAGCTCACAATGTTGCACCAAAAAAAAATCAGCTAATGACACCTCGTTAAACTAACTTGTTCTACATACGTATGCTCCCTATCCCTCCATTCCCTGTATTTTTATGTGCCTAGAGAAGCGGCTCTTAAATATTTTATCTGCCTCTACAGCCACCTCTGGCAATGCATTCCAGGCACCCCTCTAGGATGCTAAAAAAAGTGTTTTGATTTTCTCTTTGTGCAAATTCTGGAAACTCATGCCCATCAACACCATGTGAGCAACTACACCAGAACAACTCAACTTCAAGAAGGTGGCTCATCACTAATTTCTCAAGGATGGACAATACTCAGTGATGTCCACATTCGATGAAAATGATACCTGCAAGCTGCTTGCTATTGAACTAATGTTGGCTTTCTGTCAGCTGCATCATCATTTAAGCTACGAAGGAAAAGAAAGGGAACACAATCAGAAGAGAGTAGTGAGGAGACTATGAGGGAAGGAGAAAGAATGTATTCAGACAAGGAAATAAAGAAAGTGACTCTTGAATGATTATTACTAATGTCTCCATGATCTTTTCAGCGATCTCTTTCGGAACTCTGGGGTGCTGACCAATTGGTCCAGGTGACTAAACTGCCTTAAGACTTTTCAGTTTCCCAAGAACTTTCTCTCTAGTAATGGTAACTTTACAGACTTCATGGCCTCTGACACCTGGAATATCCACCATACTGCAAGTATCTTCCACAGTAAAGACTGATGCAAAATATTTATTCAATTCATCTGCCATTTCATTATCCATTACTACCTCTCTAGTATATTTTTCTGGTGGCCCAATATCTGCTCTTGCCTCTCTATTACACTTTATGTATCTGAAGAAACTTTTGGCATCCTCTTTAATATTATTGCCAAAATACTTTTGTATTCCATCTTTAGCTCCTTAATGACCTTTTTAGTTGCTTTCTATTGGTTTTTAAAAGCTTCCCAAGCCTCTAAATTCTCACTATTTTTTGCTCTATTATATGCCCTCTGATTGGCTTTCATGTTGTTTTTGACTTCTCTTATTAGGCACGGTTCTATCATCTTCCCTTTGGAATACTTCTTCCTCTTTGGGATGTATATATCCTGTGCCTTCTGAATTGCTTCCAGAAATTCCAGCCATTACTGCTCTACCATCATCCCTGCCAGTGTTCTTTTCCAATCAATTCTGACCAACTCCTCTCTCATGCCTCTGTAATTCCCTTCACTCCACTGTAATACTGATACATCAGACTTTAGATTCTCCTTCTCAAATTTCAGGGTGAATTTGATCATATTACGATCATTTGTTCCAAGGGTTCTTTTACCTTAAGCTCGCTAATCAATTCTGGTTCCGTTCCAATCCAGAATAGTTGATCCCCTAGTGGGCTCAACCATGAGTTGCTCTAAAAAAATCTCATAACACTCTTGAAATTCCCCCTCCTAGAATCCAGCACCAACCTGATTTTTCCAATCTACCTGCATTTTGAAGTCCCTGATGACTATTGTAACATTGCCCTTTTGGCATGCATTTTCTATCCCTTGTTGTAATTTGTAGGGCACATCCTTACTATTGTTTGAAGGTCTGTATACAATTCCCATCAGGGTCTTTTTACCCTTGCAGTTCCTTAGCTCTATCCACAATGATTCAACACCTTCCAATCCTATTTCACCACTTCCAATGATTTGATTTAGTTTTTTACCAACAGAGCAACACCATCCCCCCTTGCCTTCCTGCCTGTCCTTTCAATACAATGTGTATCCTTGAACATTAATCTCCCAGCTATAATCTTCTTTCAGCCATGATTCAGTGATACCTACAACATCATACCTGCCAATCAGCAACTGTGCTGCAAGTTAATCCACCTTATTCCGTATATTGCACACATTCAAATACATCTTCAATCCTGCATTCACCCTTTTCGAGAAGTTACTTAAAGAATTTTTTAGGCATGAGCCCTGATCTCTTCTCCTGTAGTTACCAGTGTGCTGTGTGGCAGCTGATTATGATGAAATCTGACTTCCCTCAATTACCCTTGCAAGGACTGAACAGGAAATCAAATAGGAAATAGACTTTTCACAATGGGAACAAGTGGCTCAATTCTGAAAGCATCATCTGAAAAAGATTTCAATTGTACACGGTTTTCCCAAGATCCAATATGTTAACTGTAAAGTAAATGACCCTACAGCTAAAAGCAGATTTAATATCTATGAGAAATAGTCAAAAGAATGAGATAATAAAAGCAAAAAAATTCTAAGCTTATGATCCTATTCCCTCAATAAGCAGAGCAAACAAACATGCGAATGAGTATTAATAGCTTGTTGTCTGTGTTTGTAATAAGCAATAATAAAGCACGGCATGCAACAAAGAATTGAGGCGGATAGCTCATGCAAATAAGCACTTCAGAATGTCAGAAAGCAGTGAAGTAAGAAAAACAATTAAATGAAATAAAATAACTCTTCCATAGCATCCTGCGATACAGATTTAAGTTTCATGGTTAAGGCTTAGAACATGATGAAAAATATACAGATATTACTTTGGTTTCATAAATTTTTATGATTATGTTCAAATGGTTATTATAGTGCAATCATTTCATCTTATCCATTTTGGAGATTTAAGAAAATCAGTCCAAGTGCAAAATGATTTTTGGCTTGCAGGTAGAATTTCAGGCATTGATCTGTATTGTGTATGGATTATATTTATTTTGAAATTCATTACTATGCATGTCAAATTTCTTTGTACACAAAAAATACTGACAGTCTAAATAGTAGCATGTCTCGAAGACATTTCTAACAGCAATACAGAGATTTGTGCTATTGAAATAGTTTATAGTTCAATGATCCTAGGCAGCAATTTGACTGTATTAAATTTGGATAAATGCTCATAGGAATTTTCCTCTTTCCTGACAACCATTTCTAGAAGAGGGAATTTATTATTTGTGTGGTTTCACAGCACTGGGAGCTCCTATTAATACCAAAAGCATTTCACAAATTGCAGATAACAAATCACTTTTGAACATGTTTTGATTGAACTTGTTGTTTCTGCTGACATTCCATTCGATTCTGTAAATCTCTGTCAAAAATTGGATCGCTACTATTTCTGATGTGGTAAAATATTATTGTGTTTAGTTCTAGCCCCAGGTTGAGTCTTTCTAAAACATCTATGGAATTATTTAAAGTAAGCATGCAAAATTGCGAGGATGTTTAACAGTTGGCAGAAGCATTGTATGCAATCCTCATGGTTTCCAATGTGACCACACTCTGCTCAACAGTTCCAACACCTTGTTGCACAGCAGTTGAAGGGAATGTCATACCAAAAGGGAACAGCATCAAGGTACAGTGATCTGATACGGAAGAGAGTGTGCCAAGATGAGGGACAGAACTGCAGAATTTCTGAAGTGGAATGATGGGACAGAGACCCTGCACAGTAACAGAGCTCAGAGAGCCACCCAGGTCATCAAAAAAAGCTGACTTTTTGCCAGAAGTAACTTGCTCAATTGTCAGAAATTTCATGACTTTACAAGGTGAGCTACAGACTATGAAAAGTTCTGTGCTATTCCCCAGACCTTCACTCTCTCTCTCACACACACACATACTCAGAGACATATGCATATGCATTTGCATACACACACACACACACACACACACACACACACGCGCGCGCGCACACACAAATACACTACGTATAACCAAACACATAGTTCACACCCACATATATCCACGTCGCTTTTCCACATACATACACAAACACACATATACACCAATAAACACAAACCTTCACACACTCCTATATACAAATAGACATATTAGACATATAATACACACACACACACACACACACACACACACACGCAATGCATGTGTGCATATAGGATAGCTCTTAAAACGATTGCTCATGCCTACCTATTACACACATCCTGTGCTTTTGTGTTTCTCCCTATACACCATCATTGGCTTTCTACCTCTACTTCCTCCAAGATCCACTCTGAAGTAAAAAGATCACTTAATATCTTTCTTCCCCTTTATTGAGGCAAAGATGTCATGTCCTGGAGCTTTGCTGTTCTTTAATTATTTAATTGCAGCAGCAATCTCTTCTTTCTTTGGTGGAATTGTGTTGACGTTGAGGTCCTCTGATGCCTCTTGTATGCCGGATTCTTTATTTGGTGGTGGTCTATCTACCCCATCTATCGTACTTCTTGCTCTTTCTCAGTTGTCAAAAGCAAACCATCTTATCTCTCGCGAGACCAGTGGATCTGGCATGGAAATTTCCGCATACCAATTTTGAAATTTTGCATATAGTTCCTATATCACCTTGAGTAGCTGCTGATTTGGTCTCTTCTACAAGGCCTTCCGTGTAGATTTTCATATCCTTTCTTACAAGTCTTCACTTTTTTGTTAGTTTCAGTATATGCTAGTTACATTTTCTACTTAAATCATGTTGATTTTGCATCTAACACTTACTTCTTAATTTTCTGTCTTTCTTCTAAGGCTGTCCACGTTTCCTGCTGTATCCACTCTTTGTTCTTTCCAGCTCTGTATCCTGGACAAGCCTTGCTGCTCTCCTTGAAGATTGAGGCAATCCACTTCCATATGGTGTTGATCATGTTTACTGATCCATCCTCTTCAAGGTCTTGCAAGGCTTGGAATCTGTTCTTAAGCTGAATCGTGAAGACAGTTATGACACTGGTGTACATGAGGTTTCAACATCAAAACATCTTTGTACACGTGGTTCTGGTACCAGTGCTTCTCATGTTGAGTTTCAACACCACTACACCAAGGTGGTGATCACCTCCTGTATCTGCTCCTCTCTTCACCTTTACCTCCTGCAAGGATCACCTCCACGTACCATCGATGATTAAATGGTCAATATGATTCTTGTCACGTCTATTGGGTAAGCAACACTGTGGATTTCACAGTGTGGAATTGACCAGATCTTTCATGGCACAAAATTTCACCAATCTTTTACCATTGTTATTCATCATTCCATATCCATGTGTGCCCATGGCCCCAGTGAAGTATGAGTTGTTATTTCCCACTTTGGTATTCAGATCTCCCATAACGATGATGATGTCATGGCTTGGTGTTAACTCTAACTACAATTTCAGCTATTGGTTTAAAACAGCCTTTTTATCAATATCACTATCTTATCGCTGGATCAGTCATGTTCACTTGCCTCACTTTTAGCCTGACTCTCATCAGCATACTGTTCATGGTTTCCACTCCAGCAAGCACTTCTCAATGCTTTTCTCCAAAATGACAGCTACACCATCATGACATTGACCATCTTCCCTTCCTGAGAATAAAATCGTTCCACTAGTTGCTGCCTTTAGCCTGCCAGATCCTGTCCATCTGCTTTCACAGACGCCCAGTATCTGTAGGTTGTAACACCACATTTCTGGTTATTCGTGTTAGCTTGCCAATGTTGTTCATGGTTCCTTCATTCCAAAAACTAACTTTGGTCTTGATTTTGGGCTACGCTCAGGGCTTCCTTCATCATGCCAGTAGGTTCCTCTCGGTTTTCATAACTGTCAGTCATGCAAATCCTGGGTGGAGATTCAGGAATACCATTGCCCTCAGATGTAGGATTCTTCATTGGTATTTCCATAACTAATTTTTTCTTTCTTTCTTTTTAAATCTTTTTATTGAATTAGTACACAAAAGGTAAACCATATAGGCACTAATACACTGTTGCAATATAACATTACAAGAGATATTAATACACAAAAAAAATTAGTACGAACAGTGCAGTTTAGATATAAAATAACAAGGTAATATAATAGTATACTAATTTTCATACATCTCAATAAGGAAAGGGAAAAAAAACCCAAAAAAAACCCAAAAAAATCCCACCGTGCAACTAATCTAAAAAGCAAAGCAAAGCAATGGGCTAACTAGGAATCAAGTAGAGTTAAACAACTTAAAACAATCACATCCTCAAACCTGACCTCCATTAAAAACAGTTAAAAAACAAGAAGGGAATGTAAATATGGACCGAGAGAGAAAAAAAAATTACATTAAATGAAAATGTTGAATAAAAGATCTCCAGATCTGTTCAAATTTAGCTGAAGAATCATAAAGATTACTTCTAATTTTCTCCAAATTTAAACATAGTATCATCTGGGAAAACCAAAAGAACGTAGTTGGAACATTAGTCTCCTTCCAATGTTGTAAAATACATCTTTTCGCCATTAAAATAAGAAATGCAATCATTCTACGGGCTGAAGGAGAAAGATTACTGGAAATTTTAGGTAATCCAAAGATAGCAGTAATAGGATGGGGAGAGATATCTATATTCAATACCTTTGAAATAATATTAAAAATGTCTCTCCAAAAAGTTTCCAGAGTAGGACAGGACCAAAACATATGAGTTAAGGAGGCTATCTCCCCATGGCATCTGTCACAAAGAGGATTAATATGAGAATAAAAACGAGCTAATTTATCTTTGGACATATGTGCTCTATGGACAACTTTAAATTGAATTAGGGAGTGTTTAGAACAGATAGAGGAAGTATTGACTAGTTGTAAAATATGCGCCCAGTCATCCACCGAAATAATAAAGCCCAATTCCTTTTCCCAATCTGACCTAATCTTATCGAATGGAGCTTTCCTAAGTTTCATAATAGTATTATAAATAATAGCCGTTACACCTTTCTGACATGGATTAAGGTTAATTATAGTATCTAAAATATATGTCGGAGGTAATGTTGGAAAGGAAGAAAGTATAGTACTTAGGAAATTTCTAACTTGGAGATATCTAAAAAAATGTATTCTTGGTAAGTTATATTTGTTAGATAATTGTTCAAAAAGACATAAGGGAACCATCTAAAAATAAATTCAAAAACTGTGAAATACCATTAGTCTTCCAAATTTGAAAAGCACAGTCCGTGGAAGAAGGGAGAAAGAATATGTTGCCTAAAATAGGAATCGCAAGCCCAAATTGATTAAGATCAAAAAATTTTCGGAATTGAAACCAAATATGTAAGGTATATTTAACTATCGGGTTACAAACCTGTTTGTGGCGTTTCAAATCAAAAGGAAGAGAAGAACCTAAAATGGAGCCAAGTGCATAACCTTGAGCAGATTGTAATTCCAATACAACCCATTTAGGAATGGATAGTGTATCTTGATCAAGTAACCAAAATTTCATGTGTCGAATATTAATTGCCCAATAATAGAATCTAAAGTTAGGTAATGCCAAACCTCCATCTCTCTTAGCTTTCTGTAGATGTATTTTACCCAGTCTCGGGTTTTTATTTTGCCAAATAAATGAAGAAATTTTAGAGTCAAAAAAGGATTTTGGAACAAAAATCGGTAATGCCTGGAATACATATAAAAATTTTGGCAGAATAAACATCTTAACCGCATTAATATGACCAATCAAAGCTAAATATAATGGAGACTATTTAAATGAAAGTTGAGTAATATGATCGATTAAGGGTAGGAAATAAGTCTTAAATAAATCTTTATGTTTACAGGTAATTTTAATCCCAAGATATGAAAAATGATTATTAATCAATTTAAACGGAAGGTTCTGATATAAGGGAAGTTGCTTATTAATCAGGAAAAATTCGCTCCTACTGAGATTTAACTTGTAACCGGAAAAAAGACTAAATTGTACTAATAAATCTAAAACAGCCGGGATGGATTTTTGGGGATTAGAAATATATAAAAGTAAGTCATCAGCATAGAGTGATATTTTATGGGACTTTAAGCCCCAAGTTATCCCAATAATATTTGGAGATTCTCGAATAGCAATTGCAAGAGGTTCTAATGCAATATCAAATAATAAAGGACTAAGAGGACAACCTTGTCCAGTACATCGAGAAAGAGGGAAAAAATGTGAGCTTAAAGAGTTAGTACGAACTGAGGCCATAGGAGAATGCTATAGCAATTTGATCCAGGATATAAATTTCGAGCTGAAATTAAACGTTTCAAGCACCTTAAATAAGTAAGGCCATTCGACTCTGTCAAAGGCTTTTTCAGCATCTAAGGAAATGACACACTCAGGATCGTTTTGTGAGGGAGTATAAACAACGTTTAACAGTATGCGAATGTTATAAAAAGAGTAACAACCTTTAATAAAACCCATTTGGTCTTCCGAAATAATATAAGGAAGTGCTTTTTCTAATCTGTTTGCTAATAATTTAGAAAAAATTTTAGAGTCAACATTTAATAAGGATATTGGTCTATAAGATGTACATTGAGCAGGATCTTTATCCTTCTTTAATATTAAAGAGATCGATGCTCTATAGAAGGATTCGGTTAGTTTACCAAGTTTTAATGAGGCCTCCAGAACCCTAAATAACCCTAAATAACCAAGGGATTAATGAGGATGCAAAAAATTTATAAAATTCCGTGGTAAACCCATCAGGGCCAGGAGCTTTCCCCGGGTTCATAGAGAAAATAACATTCTTAATCTCATCAGTGGTAAAGGAAGTGTCTAGCATAGAAGATATATCCTGTGAAATCTCCGGGAAATCTAGGTTATCTAAAAAGTCATACATATATTTAGAGTCTCGTGGAGACTCTGATTGATATAAGGAGGAATAAAAATCAAAAAAGGATTGATTAATCTCAGCTTGATCAAATATCAGTTGATCTTTTTGATTATAAATCTGATTAATTTGAAATTTAGTATAATTAGTCTTCAACTGATTAGCCAACAGTTTACCAACTGTTACCAAAATTACCAAATATATAAATTACCAAAAATAATAGACAATGGCGTTTTAATTCGCTGTTGCTTCAGGACTCGGATTTTGTTAACTTTATGAATGAACAGATTGATCCCTTTTTACAATCAACTATACAGAAGATATTTCTATGAACATCCTTTGAGATACTTTTAAAGCTTATATTCGTGGCCAGATCATCTCTTACTCTGCTGCTTTGAGGAAGAGGTTGAAGCAAGAGGAGCTGGTTTTTGTGGACAAGATTAAGGAAATTGATAAGAAATATGCTACAGCTCCCTCTGAGAAGTTGTATAAACAAAGAACTGAACTTCAAATGGAACACAGTTTATTACTTTTGTTCTCAATTGCAAATCAATTAATGAAAACATAACTGTTTTTTTGACTAGTCAGGCCTGTTAGCCCTGAGCAGAACCCCAAATCCTGGAGGACCTGTGGACCACTCTTAGTCTGGCCTCTACCCTTTGACTTGTTTGGCATGGATGACCCTACCAAGGTTCAAAGCACTAAGCCCTGACTCCAGCCAAAATAGCTTTCTGGGCCATTGAGGTATGGTAGCCTGAAATCCTTATAACAAAGTAGTGGTCCTCTCAAAGGTTTTCTGTGAAATAGAGGATAGTAAAACGCAGGCAGTAAACGTCCCTCAACCACACTGTTTACTCAACTAGAACTCCTCAATGCTATACAACTGATTCAGTGCAGAAACAGTCCACTCAAATGATGTTGGTCAAGGGTTGATTCCTGTTTATCTACAAATGGTAGTTGATGATTGACAGATAGTGATAGGAAAAGTACAATTGATTTGAGAGGGTCTGAATGAATTGAGAGATTGGCATTGCTATAAAGCTGTTCCTACAGAAACAACATCCTTGTTAATAAGTCTGGATTAATAGCTCTATAGAAAGATCCATGGTACATCATTGTAAACCAAGTTATCTTCTGATTAATGTTCAACTAACAGAACTTCGGTATATACATGTTATTCTTGTAAAACCATATCAGATGCCATAAGCCAATGGGAGAACTAAATATAAAATCAAGAAACTTACACCAATAGTGTTCTGGCTTGTCTCAAGGTCTGCATAATCTTTTCTCATATGTCATATCTGGACCAATGGTCTAGCACCACCAGTTGCATTATCTAAGTTACCAAAGAAAAGGAACTTTCTTAACTTTTGTCTGGTAAGTAAGAATCATAAGCCAAGATAAGACCAATGGTAACTGTGGTTTTTGTAGAAAATATTAAATAAGCAGATTTTATTTACAACTTCCATATAATGTTGAAATTATCCATTATAAAAACATTCACCTGAAGTGAAGACAAATACCAATTATAATATAATTAGCTTGAAGAAAAAAGCGCTGAAGAAATTGAAACAGGATTTTCTTGGTATTGACCTCATATAAGAACCCTCTTATTGCAATAGATTTCAGAAACGTTTTATCCTTTAAGCACAAGTTTTGTTTGATCAATGATTTGTGAGACCTTGAGAAGACAGTGGTGAAGTATTTTTCAATATTATTGATTACTTCCTTTTGAATAAAGTAAGAAACCAATAATGAAGTATGTCCTTTACTGTATATTCTTCCATTTTTTCTGAACTTTCAAGGTTCCTTCCTGAAGAAGCTCTTCAGTGGCTAACTGAAGACAAATTTTCATTGAGCATAGATAAAAACTGTTTGACTGTGGGCCATATTATTCATAAAAAAATTCCTCTTTATGAAATGTCTACTCACTGCATTGCAGTTAAGATCAAGAATCTTGAACAATTATTATCTCCTCCCCTATCAAAGTCAACAGTGATCATTTTGGTTTCATAAAAATATTCCATATCCAATAGTCATAGTTCCATTTGCTTCTCAGGAAGTCTCCACAAGTAAGTCAAAACCCTATTTTTGACTCCCAACTCTCTTTAATGTTTGTCTTTCAATCTGCCATGGATATTTTCTGTATCTGTCAATTGTCTCATCAATTCCACCATCTATATTTTGATGGTGTGATCCTGGTGAAATATTTAAGTCCCAAGTAACCCTTGATACTTTTCTCACTAAACTGTTGACCATGCAATGCACCTACCTCACCTTTATGCTGTCCTCCATTTTAAATAATTCCTTTCCTTTAAGTACTTTCTCTCAAACTGTATGCCTCCTTTTCAAAATACCACAGATTTTGCCAAAATAAAATCCTCTTCACTCACTTCCACGACCCCATTTCCGACTTCCCCTTTCTCTCCAAAGCTATTGAACGCATTGTTGGCCCAACTCCAACCCCACCTTTACTACAAACACATATTGAAAATACTCCTTTCAGCTCTTTAATCCTGCTGAAGAGCTGAGAAGGTGCTAATTAAAGTCATCAATAACACTCCAGGTGACTATGATCAGGGTTCAGGTTTCCTGCTCATAATTGCTGAGCCCCCACTCCCTGTGGTGTCATCAACAATGCCCATGCGCTTCTTCTTCTGTTCGGTTTATTGGAACAACTTTCCCTAAATTCCAGTCTTATGCTCACAGTTGTAACTATCACACACTTAAATATATTACCAATGAAAATGGGGGAAACCTCCCTCTCTCTTATTAGGGAGAGAGAGAACCTGTGGTTTGTGGATGCCGGATGAAAAACGAAAGTCTGGGATAAATGCAAGTCTGTGTCTTTGCTCATGCTTGTGTTCAGTAGCGGGTGCGCTTATTTTTCCTGGGTGGGAAGGGGGGATCGTTGCTTGCTGCCGCTTATGCGCGGGAGTGGGGAGCTGGGGGGGGGGAGGACTTTGGGGTTCTCACGTTTAACTGGCATTCATTCTTTGGGGTACTTCTCTGTTTTCATGGATGTTTGCAAAGAAAAAACATTTCAGGATGTATATTGTATACATTTCTCTGACATTAAATTGGACCTTTGAACCTTTGAACCTTTTGAAGAGCCCAAGAATATAATTAAATGCTGTCCTTGTAGATATCATTACAGGCATCAGATCAGCTTTCTTATGAGTATTAAGAACAATAAATACATCATCTTGTACTCCTTCCTCAATTCCACTGCTCTATTTGTGATACAGTGTGATAGTATTGGATTCACAAAGCCCTAAACTCAAAAGGGGATTTTTAGCCCTATCTGATATAGGTATCTACAGGTGCCCTCACTATAAGGAAATTGTACTGTATCAACCCACTCATCAAATACTTACCTGTTTTGTCTCTGCAGTGAGGTCTACCTACCAGTATCCATTACTTGAGTGGTGAGTCTCCCCAGGAAGGACATAGTTCCAGCTAATGAAATTGTTTAAACTGTTTATTTTATGAATTTAGATTATACACATTTAAATTTAGACAAATAGCTCTGAACACATATTTCAAATTCACCGACGATCTCTGATCTATAATACATTTTTAATTACAAAGGATTAATGAACTGGAAATGATTTTCAAACACTGGTAAAATACAAACTAAAAGAACACTCTAATGAGTTTCAGGCGAACTTATCATCCGTCACAGGAAATGAAGGTCGGGGAATGAAATCTAGTTCTTCTTTCTGTCTCCCCAATTTTCTGTGATTCCCCTTGTCATTCTTATCAATCCCCACTGCTTTCTAACATTTGTGCTATTTTTCTATTAGTTGATGTTATCGGCACGTGATGTGCTTCAGATGAGAAAAAGCAATTCACATAGATGGTCTTAAAGTTTCTGGGGATGGAGATCCCAGGCATGCAAAATTAATGCAGTGATGGCTTACTCTGAGTACACAAATATCTCAACTATTGTGTGATCAACCATACCTGTAACTATCATTGATGCGCTAAATGACAATATCAGTCTGAAATGCAAGATTCCTTGAACTAACTCACAATGGTGCAATTAAGTTAGCCATTGTAATCTGGTTTAACGCTAGCTAATTAACATAACCATTGTTTTATGATGATTAAATATTAGGCCTACAAGACATCACCTTTTTGTTGTTTATAACAAGAATCTGTGCAAGGAATATTGGTTAGATAGTTAACTATGTCAAAAACATCCCTGACCCTTTGGAAAGATCTTGCTGTGTGCTAGAAAGCTAAGGTTGGCAATAAGCCTCTTGGGCTCTGGCAAGAGAATATCCATCACAATACAACTGAAATCTTGTTGAAACACCCTGCAGGCTAGGCAATATTGTGTAAAGAGAAACAGAATTAATCCTCCATATTGTTGATTTTCCATGAGAATTACCTTAATGTTGCCAGGCGCCTTGTCAGTCTGAGAGAAGTTACAATTTAGAATTAAATATTGGGAAAAACAAAGCTACCATCTTCAGCACCTGCCACAAAGTTCCTAACATTGGGGATGTGTTTTATGCACTTATGGATAATTTCTGAATAGGTGATTTAGGGTCATTATTGTTGACTGTATTGTTCATTCTCTGTAAGAAAAAAAACACTTTGTAAATGGTGATTAGTCCTCAATGGCGATGTCACACCTGACCAACAAATTGAAATTCCTTCACCACCTGAACTTTGACAAGGACCTTTAATTTGACTGCTGCCATTGTTAATACTGCAAACATCATCCAACCACACAATAATATTCTCTCTCCAGAGAAAGTGTACCTTGATGGTCTCAATTAATAATTCCTTTCCTAGATGATCAAGTTATCACTATGGAAACCATAGAAATGCTACTGAATATTTTATCAATTTGCTTTTAAGATTAACTGAACAGATGTCTAAATTCTGACAGTTACCTGAACTTACAAAGAAAGGGACACTTTATTACCTTCATGAAATGCTAATGCCCATACCTCTATAATAGTGGAAATAATTATAATATAATTTATACTTTGAAGTTATTGACTGTTTCCAATCATTTTGCAAATGAATGATAAAAGTAAAAAAGGCTATACATTAGATGAATTAACATTAGAAGAGGGAAACATCCTGAGTTCACAAGCATTCTTGTTTGCCTCATTACCCTGATCGAATTCTTTGAGGAGTGACAAAACAAACTGATGAAAGTAGAGCAGTGGATGAGGTGTATATGGATTTAATGAGGTATTTGACAGGTTCCTTATGGTAGGCTCATTCAAAAAATCTGGAGGCATGGGATCCTGGGAAACATGGCTGCATGGATTCAGAACTGGCTTGTCAATTGAAGGCAAGGTACATGCTGTGTATTTTTACCTGAATTTCCATGAACAGTGCTGTTCTGCGAAAAGCTGTTCTGGGACCCTTTATCTTTAATATTTTAGTAAATGATTTGGATGAGGAAGTGGAAGGATGGGGTACTATGTTTGTAAATGACATGAAGTTTGGTGGTGCTGTGGACAGTGCAGAAGATTGTCATGAGCTACAATGGGACATTAGTAGGATGTAGGGTTGGGCTAACAAGTGACAGATAAAGTTCAGTCCAGAGAAGTGTGAAGTGATACACTTTGGAAGACCAAACTTGAAGGCAGAGTGCAGGGTTAATAACAAGATTTTTAGTGTGGATGAACAAACGGATCTTGGGGTCCATATTGATAATTGCCATGCATGTTGATGGGGTGTTTAAGAAGGTGCATGTTGTGTTGGCCAGTCGAGAGACTGAGTTCAAGAGCCAGAAGCTAATGCTGCAGGTCTATCAAACTCGGGTTAGAGTACACTTATAGTATTGTGTTCAATTCTGGTCAACTCATTGTGGGAAGGATGTGGAAGCTTTAGAGAGGGTGCAGAGGAGACTTACCAGGAATCATGTCTTATTAGGAAGGTTTGAACAAACTAGGGCTTTTCTCTATGCAGTGAAAGAGGAAGAGAGATGGCTTGATAAAGGTGTATAAAATGATGAGGAATAGAAAGAGAGGACAGCTAGTGCCCATTCCCCCAAACAGCAATAGCTAACACATGAAGGCATCATTTTTAAGTGATTGGAGGGAAGTACAGGGGAAATTCAGAGGTAAGTTTTGTTACACTGTGAGTGGTAAGTGTATGGAACACACTGCCGGGGTGGTGGTAGATGACATCTAAGAGACATTTAGACAGTTAGGCAGATGAAAAAAAATGGAGGGCTATGTGGGAGGGAAGGGTTAGATTGATCTTTGAGTCGGTTCAAAGGTTGGCACAACATTGAAGGCCAAAGGGCCTGTACTGTTCTATAGTGTTCTACGTTCTCTATTGTTGAAGTACACTAAAGAACAGATGGAACATTTCATTTCCTGAATTGTAGTTAAGGATTCTGTTCACGGTGGTAGAGAGAATCCATGGTTCAGGAAGAAGGGAGATATTTCGGTGGTGACTATGCAGAGAGCCACATTCTTGGAATAAGTGTGAGGAAGTGAGAGAAAGAATTAGAATCCTTCCAAAAGATAGGTTAATAGGTGCATAAACTATGAGCTTGCAATTGACGTTTGAGGCTAACTTATCTCCTGAGCTGAAGATAGAGAGACTAGAAAGGGAGGAGAAAGAATGAACCATTTGAGAGTGAAAGCAGGGTGAAAATTAGCTGCAAGCATTGTGAATATTTTGAGTTCTGTGTGAGTCCAGGAGGAAGAGTTGATGGAGTGGTCCTGAGTAGGAATGAAACAAAGACTGCTCCACATATCCCATAAAAGGCAAGGTTTAAAACAGATCTGAGGGCTAATTTTTTTCACCCAGAGGAGATGGGTATATGGAACAAGTTGCCAAAGGAAGTGGAAGAGGTGGTTACAACTGCAAGGTTTAAAAGATATTTTCACGGGTACATGGATATAAAAGGATTAAAGGGACAAACATGGATAAATAGGATTGACCTAGATAGGCACCTTGGTCAGCATGGGTAAATTGGACCAACAAGCTCGTTTTCACACTTTATATCTTGATGGTTCTATGATTATGCCTCTTAAAGGAAAAGGGTTTCTCATTTCTCATTAATTTTATTCCAGAAATCTTATAGCCAGTGGGGGATATTCTGTTAATGTCATTTGACAGACTCAACAGCATGCAAATGAATTTTCTGAATATATTATGATCAGTTAGTCAAAATTGGGAAACATAACTGAAATCATAATTATGTGAATTGACTATATTGTCGATCAGTTCGTGCTTCTACTCAGCATGTCATTTCTGATATGTGGGTAAATTTATGAAATACAATCCCACAGCAAATAATCTAAATTATATTTCTGATCTATTGTAATGAACGGTTTGGAAATTTTTACTGGGCGAGATTTTGAGGTACTCATTAAGACAAATCTCTGATATACAGATATAAGACATTAAACGAGTAGGTTTGAAGTCATCTTCTTAGAGCTCCAGAATTAGATATATAGATGTACACTCAATGGCGACTTTATTAGATACCTGCTCGATAATGCAAATATCTAATTAGCCAATCATATGGCAGCAACTCAATGCATCAAAGCATGTAGACATGGTCCTGAGGTCCTGTTGTTGTTCTGACTAAACATCAGAATGGGGAAGAAATGTGATCTAAGTGACTTTGACCATGGAATTGTTGGTGCCAGATGGGGTGGTTTGAGTATCTCAGAAACTGCCGATCTCTTGGTTTTCATGCACAACAGCCTCTAGAGTTTACAAAGAATAGTGCAAAAACAAACAAAAAAACACACACACACACACACACAGCCAGTGAGTGGCAGTTCTATGGTTGAAAGCACCTTGATAATGAGAGAGGTCAGAAGAGAATAGCCAGACTGGTTCAAGCTGACAGTATCTCAAACAACCACATGTTACAAAAGTGGTGTGCAGAAGAGCATCTCTGAATGCACAACACACCAAAATTTAGAGTGGATGGTCTGCAGCAGAGGTCTCCAACCTCCAGGCCACGGACCGATACCAGGCCGCGAAGCACGCAGGGGTGCAGCGGTAGCCGGAGTGCACCCAGCATATCTTTAAGAAAAAAGCCGAAATAAACAAGCTAATTAATTAGGTGCTTCCCAGCAGCCAGTCTTCATTAGAGGAACTGAGGTGGAGAGAGTCAATAACTTTAAATTCTTCAGCATTGGATCGGCGTTTTTCTCTCTGAAAAGTGTCAGAGGGTCTGTCCTGGGACCAGCATGTAACTGTCATTACAAAGGAAGCATGGCAGCACCTATACGTTATTAGAAGTTTGTGTAGATTCAACATGTCACCTCGATCCTGATAGCCCTGTCTCTTCAGCCTGTCTGGGCTGGCATTTAAATTGACCAAACAATGGAACAGCTAAAGGCTCCAGCGCCCTGGAAAGAGGAGTGAACATCACGTAGAGCAAGTGAGATCGGTAACCGCCTCTGATCTGGGCCAACATTTACGTGCCGGGCGGCACCTAATTAATTAGCTTGTTTATTTTGGCTTTTTTCTTAAAGATATGCTGGGTGTGCTCCAGCTACCACTGCACCTCTTCATGCTTCGCGGCCTGATATCAGTCCGTGGCCCAGAGGTTGGGGACCACCTGTCGACAGCAACCAAAGACTGTGAATGTACACTCAATACTAAGTGTATTTACAAATTTGTTACATAATAGCAGGCAGATAGTGCCTTAATAGTCATGGTTTGTTTGTGAAATATATCTGTAGCGGAAAGAGCTGCTGCCTCTACAGTCTGGGTTTTATCATGATCTCATTTGCTGTTCTGTGTGGAGTTTGTACCTTCTCCCTATGACTATGTGTGTTTCTTCCTGCCTCGAATGAATTACCTCCATAGCAGGCAGGTGGATAGGTGACAGGAGAACTTGAAAAAGCACATGGGAGAAAATATTGTAGCTTGCAGGGCAATAAGAAGGGTGCAAGCTTGATGAGATTGCTCTGAGCTAGCGGGGACTTAATAGGCTGAAATTCCATTTATAAAGAATATATGAAAAATAAAAAAAAGTATAGAAAGTAGAAATTCATCATCTTGCAATATTATGTGGTTATCCATACCAGCAGCAAAACACTGGTATTCAGTTTTCTCCTGTCAAAAATAAAAATATGTTCTGCAGGTGGAATGGGGTTGAGTTAGTGTAACAGCCAGGTAGATCATTAATTCCTTAAATGCAATCTTTCTTCTCATTTCTCCATATTCAGAGTTTTGCTCTCAGTATCAACTTGCTCCCTTGCACACGGTAATAAGCACTACAATTGTCTCCATGCCAAAGATACCGCAGGACAGATCTTCCTTTAGTTGTCCCGGGGGCTAGGTTGAACATATTTATTCAGTATTTCATGGAAAACCAAGCCTTTTTGTACACCGGTAAATAACAGGTCTCATTTTGGTAGGCTGCCAAATAAACTGTGGTATGTACTAGTGTATGTAGCAAAATGAATGATGCAGTATTTTCTGAAATATTACGATTTAATATTTAGTTTTTAAATCTGTCAGTGGAAAAAGGATATAGATGTGTCTGTCCTACTGTAATGTACAACTAACTAATATTGAATGTCTTTTCTCTACTCTTTTCATAAAATATACACAAATACTTACTTTTGGACATTCAGCACACAGAACATGAATCGTGAGACCTCACAGGAGTTAGAGATCTGTTCGTTGATCTCACTCTTAGCAGGTAACTACATCCTTCTACAAGGCTCCTGGTGAGTCCAGGATTTCCATGAATATTCAAGTCCTATCAAATGCCAGGGAAATTGGCACATGCAAATATATTCTTGGCAGCGAATGTCTTCTGTTCATAAATGGGAACGAGTTCTATATTATGTTAAAACTACGGAGCTCTCTGAAGATGCTCAAGTGTGGTGGTAACAAATTAGGAAAAAAAACTATTGAGTTATGCAGCAACAGAAAATTAAATTTTCAAGTTATTTCATTCAGATGAGAGAAATAATAATGAATTTAGAACAGACTTCCACTAATTTCCTGATGGTCCTATCTACAACTAATGTGTCTAGAGTATGAACTCCATATGTTCACAAAGAAGATAAATGCCACAATTAACTTCACTCATGTCAGCATTTATTTTACATGGATTGGCTCCTAAAATCTACTTAAGTATTAAAATTCTTTCCAACATTCACATAGAGTTCATAGATTTCATTAAAAAGGAAAATCAAGTGTTGAAATATTTCTCAGATAGCACCATTAAACTTAGTTCAGGCTATTTCAATATCATGTTTCCTTCTTTGCATATCCTGATAACTTACTGATTATGCCCAGCCTTTTCCATCACACTGAGCACTGGTGCCCTCAGGGATGTGTGCTCATTCCGCTGCTGACTCACGACCACACTGCCAGATTCAGCTCAAACCGCACATCAAGTTCACTGACGATACTACAGAGGTTGCCCTCATCTGCGTAGTCTCAACATGGACCAGACAAAAGAGGTGATTATAGGCTTCAGGGAGGTACAGTTTGACCACTCTTCATTGAACAATAATGGCTTTGTGATGGAGAGAGTGAAGAGCACAAAGTTCCTTGGTATGCACATAATGGATGATTTAAGCTGGACCCACAACACCACACACTAATCAAAATGGTTCAGCTACATCTACACTTTCTGAGGAGACTGAGGGATGCAAGGCTCACTACCCTCATCCTAAGAACTTTCTACAGGGCACAGTCAAGAGTGTTCTGTCTGGCAGCATCATTGTTTGGTATGGAAGCTGCAAGGCATCAGACCGCAAGACGCTATGGGAAACAGTAAAAACTGCTTGGAAACTCATCGGTGTCTCCCTCCCCTCCCCTTATAAGCTATTTTATGAACTTATTTGCAGTATATATTTGTGACATTTACCAGGAATGTTACAGCTTAAAGCATTGTTGAGGATCCCTACCGACCATCCCACAATCTCTATGACCCACTACCATCAGAAGCATCAGGTCTAGGGCTACCAGACTAGGTAACAGCTTCTTCCCTCAGGCTGTGAGACTAATGAATACTTTGCCACCACCAAGGTCTTGTCAGTAGGACAGCGAAATGTTTACCTGTGCTTTACATATTTTGAATCATATTTTATTAGCTTATTTGTAGTACAGTCTTTTCGTTTATGTGTTGTGTGTGATATATGTTGTGTGGGTGTAGCGTGGTCTGGAGGAATATTTACCAACACAAGAAAGTCTGCAGATGCTGGAAATCGAGAGCAACACACCCAAACCACTGGAGGATCTCAGCAGATCAGGCAGCATCTGTGGAAAAGGACACGCATTCGACATTTCTGGCAAGACCCTTCTTCAGGATAGGGATCATTGAATCATTTGGTTGTATGTACAGTCAGATGATGATAAACATGAACTTGAACTTAAGATTTTATTTGACATGATCTTTACTCTAATTGGGCACAAATTAACACACGTTGCTTTCTTGAAACAGAAGTGCAGATAAAATCAACTCCAATAAATGACTGTCCTTTTCTGACTCAATTAATATTCATTGCAATTTTAACCAAATACTTTCTTGGCAACCAAATCAGATGTATACAGATGTAGATGTCTTATGAATATATAAAGCACAGAGCCTTATAATATCATTAGGCCCACAATGCATTTTGAATCTTAAAATTGAAACACTTAGCCAATGTCCTACTTGTGTCTGAAGACTGTTTTTGGAGGGCTGTTGATGAAAAAGAGAATTCATATGTAAATTTCATATTAATAATACAAGAAAGCTAACTTTTTGCTTCACATGATTCTGAGTCTGTCCAAATTGTTAAATTTGTATGTGAACATCATGTTTTTAAACATTGCTTTTGAATTTGACTTTGCATCTAATTATACTCGAGGTATTATATGCTTAATTTTCATCACTGTTGCTTATAAATAAGTTTGTTTTAGTTCTGACCATAATATCAGGAAATTCTGAAGACCAATTACATAATTTTTACACATGCACGAAATTCTGTATTGACAATATAATTTATAATAGCAGCCTAATACACTGCCCTAAGAATGCAGCATTTGAAATTTGGATAGTGACCAATTAGGTTTATTCAAAGGCACTTAAATGAAAGTGGCAGTCAATATAGCAATGGGGTAAAGCAAGAGAGAAGGAAGTATCCAAACTGGTAAAAATCTGCAAGTATTGTTTATCATTACCAATCCAGCTGTGATTTATTATAGGAACCAGAAGTTGAACCATTTCACCCAAACTTTTTCTATATTAACGACAAATATCCAATTTTAGCAAAGTATTAAGATCTCTTCAAACTGAATTAAAAATAAAAATACTGAACTATCATTATCTCAGATTCAGGTCACTATAGAACTGGATTTCTTCTTATTTTGTGAAAAAAAAAGAGCATTTAAAATGCATTGCAGAAAACCAGTGTTTTTTCTCAAAATTCCCTAACATTTTAAATGTGAAATTAAGAAAATTCACGGATCTGCCAGATCTTGAAGAAACCAATTAGAAGAACAGTTGGCCAATCCAGGTTCTGGATTAATAAAGAAATTCCTTACATAAGTTCTTGTTAAATCTAATAACCATCTCAGTCTAAAAGGGAGGTTAAGACAGATAGGAGCACATTTTTGTCTTGAGTTCCCATTTTCTAACCCTTGGTGAGGATTCGTTTTGAATAATGGTTCTTTAGAGGGAGAATTGGGAGCTTATCCAGATAATGGTACAGTCAGTCAGTAGGTGAGAATGATGGATTTAGTGAATGAACTATAGGTCTCAAATGAATCTGCTACAGATCAGGGTACAGTCAAACTGATGTCAATGTTCTGAACTAGATTGCTTCTTTGTGATCTCATGCCTAGCGGCAAAAAGATAAATGCACAAGAATATAAGATCAATAGAAACACAAAGTCTAATGCTGAGATGGCCATTTTCTTCACAGCTACCTGTGCTATACTGAGCAAGGATGTCCTCTCATTGCTTGGAGTTGTCAAGTTTCAGTCCATGGATGGATAAGAGAGAAAAGGTTCTCAAGTTGATATTGACAAGTTTTGAGTTACGTGATCTTTTCTTTGATGGCTACAGCAGGAGAATAAGACAAGCAAATTAGACATTACGTCTCTTTATTCATTGCCAGTTTCTCAGATTGCTGTGATCATGTTTCTCAAGTGCCATATCACTGAGGTCTGCAGTAGTAATACCCATAAGCCACAGCTCTTTTTTGGTTATGATCATTTGATAAACGTTCAGTTAACATTCTTTCCAACAAGAAGTTCATAATTAAGAAATAGCCAGCAAAGAAGAATTTGTAAGCCCCCCTTTTCCAGAGTATACCTGATTGGGGCAAGTAGCCCTATACAACCCCACGCTCGAGATCTAGTTTGTTGGACATCTAAATTGCTACCAAATATAAGGGATTTTCCTTATCAGGGCTGATGACCCCCAACCTCATGGCTCAGGGTAAGGCCATGAAAGGTTGGCCTTGTGATATAAGAGCTGCCAAGGAGCAAGTAGGTCTCCACAAACAGGTCATGCTAAGAAGACTTGAAGAAATGTATTTATTTCTTTAAAAAGAACAGGCAGTTGTTTGAAATTCTGCAGCTTCAATGAAGTTCCCAGATATTTTACATAACACGTGGAATTACAAAGATTTTGCATTTTCACCAATTCCAGAATGATAAAGGCTGAACATCTATATCCAGATCTCAGACCAATGTGTGTACCTGGTTAGTATTATTGAACTAGAACATTGAACCAATCTCATTTGCTGAAGAAAGTCCAGGCCAAAGGCAGGTACATTTCTAATCAGAAAGCTTCCATATTACTCTCTTAAAGAGGGAAGCATGAACAAAATATATATTTTATGGGTTATAACCTGGGTTTGACTAACATAATAGTAATAAAAAAATGAAACAACTGCCAGATGGTTCTCAGGGGGCCTATTATCAAACTGAAGTGCCTCTCCAGCTTCTTACTCTAATGCCAGGACTTCAATGCATCACTTATGGATACATCGTCAATTTTCCCCAATGCAGGAAATCTTGTGCTACTTATCAAAGCCAAAGTTTGAAGGTATTATATTGTACTAAAGCTGTCACCTGTTATTTATATTCTTAAGGAACTTTGTGTGAAAGGAAGATCAGCAAAACAGCAAATTGTCTTTGCAGTTCAATAAAACACTAATAGAATCTTCACGAGATTTTTACTCCATAATTAAGTATTAAGACGGGGTAATTCATTTACTGTGGTTTATAATGTACATACATTCCCTGCTTTTTATTTATTATTGAAGATACTTTAGGACTGAATTAACCAAAGTCCAATGAATTTTCAATAATAAATTATTAGAGAATTAGAACAGATTTTTAAATCATATATTTGTAAATATTCTGCACAACACTAAGTAATGGCATTATTTCCACTTGTTGCGGATAATCTTGTAAAAATTATTTAAAAACCCAAGCCTAGATTTCATTGAACAAAATTGCCTTGTGAAATTTTAACTTTGAGAATTAAGTATCACACGAAGAACAGAAGATTGAAACTTAACTGTCTTTTCATGGCCAAGATTCAATATTGCTCAATTTCTGTTTCGGAGCTTGAGTACTGTATCTGAGTAGGTGTAACTATTAAAGTAACAGCTAATAATTTAATCTTATGTCATTATTTTTATTAATTGCACTTTTTTATTTTGTGTAACTTATTTTCTGTCAAAATCTGTATTAATTCTGTTTGGAAATCTATATAGGTGTCCCCTGCTTTTCGAACGTTTGTTTTACGGAACCTCACAGTTACGAAAGACCTACATTAGTACCCTGTTTTCGCTTTCAGAAGGTGTTTTCACTGTTACGAAAAAAAGCAGCGCGCGATAAAAAATTCAACGCGCGAAAAAATCAGCGCGCGATAAAAGGCAGCGCGCGCCCCGAGCAGCCGCTCTCCCTCGGATTCGGAACGGCATTGCTTAAACACGTGCCTGTGAGCAGCCATTGGCAAGATGAGTTCTATGGTGTCGGAAAAGCCCTAAAGAGCTCATAGGGGTGTTACACTTAGCGTAAAACTAGACATAATTAAGCGTTTCAATTGTGGTGAACGAAGTAAGGACAAAGTGAGTTTGGCTTGTAGAAGCTGACGAAGATGATGTTGAAGAGGTTTTGGCATCCCATGATCAAGAACTGATAGATGAAGAGCTGATGCAATTGGAAGAGGAAAGGATAACAATAGAAACCGAATGCAGTAGCGAAAGTGAAGCAACTACGTGAGATTTTCGCTGCGATGATAAAGTATGACCTTAATTTTGAAAGGGTACGTAGGTTTAGGGGATATTTGCAAGATGGTCTGAGTCCTTACAAAGAACTGTATGATAGAAAAATGCGCGAGGCTCAGCAGTCAAGCAAGCCTTCCACATCAGCCACAGCAGTCGACGAACCTCGACCTTTGACATCGAGGCGGGCAGTCATAGGAGAAGATAAGCTGCCTGCCCTAATGAAAACAGACGACAAGATGACACCCCAGTGTCCCACCACACCAACACCCAGGCCGCAGAAAGATACTGTACCGATTCGCAGAGAATGCAGCAGTAGCTGGGAGGCACACAGCACATCTTTAAGAAAAAAGCGGAAATAAACATGCTAATTAATTAGGTGCCGCCCCACAGGTAAATGTCGGCCCAGATCAAAGGCGATGCAATCAGCAATCGGCATTGATCTGGGCGGACAATTACGTGCCAGGCAGCACCTCATTAATTAGCGTGTTTATTTCGGCTTTTTTCTTAAAGATGTGCTGGATGCCTCCCGGCTACCACTGGACCCCTGCATGCTTCGCAGCAATGTATCGCTCGGCGGCCTGGAGGCTGGGGGCCACTGCACCACCCAAACTCCGACGACTCAGTCTAACACACCATCATCAGTGTGCTCTGCGCTGTCTTCCCAATTCCAGTAAGTGATACTACACTGTACATACATTATTTCTACTTTATATCGGCTGTGTATTTTTATGTGTTATTTGGTATGATTTGGCAGCTTCATAGCTTAAAGGTTACTGGAGAGAGTGTTCTTGCCAACAGTGCTTGCGTGAGATTTTCTGCCAACGGTGCTTGCGTGAGATTTTCGCTACAGAGAACAGTTCAGTAATGATTGTGGAAAAGTATTTCTAATTTATATAGGCTGTGTATTTATCATATCATTCCTGCTTTTACTATGTGTTACTGTTATTTTAGGTTTTATGTGTTATTTGGCATGATTTGGTAGGTCATTTTTGGGTCTGCGAACGCTCACAAAATTTTCCCATATAAATAAATGGTAATTGCTTCTTTGCTTTACGACATTTCAGTTTACGAACCGTTTCATAGGAACGCTCTACCCTCGGATGGCGGGGAGAAACCTGTACCATGTTGGTTCAGCGTAAACTGAATAAATATTAAATCAACTCAGTGGCCACCACTCGATCCAATTTAACTCTTCTAAGTTTCTTCAGTATTTTGTGTGCTGTTCCAGATTCCAGCATCTATAGTCTCTTGTGATGAAATTTTGGATCATTTGAGGCATTCTTCTGAAACAAAAGAGTTAACGAATCTTGTCGCTAAATGTCTGACACAACACATTATCCAAGATCAATAAAATGATAATATTCAAAAGGAGGCTAACTGTTCATTTGCAGCTGTGCAAAATGTATTTTATTTTCTGAGTAAGAAGTATACGGTTCATGGAACACTAATAAATAAAGTAAGTTTAGCAGAGGCAATTTCACATGAAAAAATTGGCCTTAGAGACCAAGCTGATTTCCACCGGGGTTGAAAAATTGTTTCATCCAAAGTATAAGATATTTCATTGTACTCATCTGGTAGCACTCGTGCCACAGACACAAAGCTTGTGCGTTCAAATCACACTTCAAAGACAGGCAAACATGGATTTGTAAAGAAATACTACGTTGTTCAGGATGCTGTCTATTGGATATCACAATTAATCAAGATTGCATGCTCTCTTCAGGAGAATATAAATAATCAGAATCAGAATCAGGTTTATTATCACGAGCATGTGACGTGGAATTTGTTAACTTAGCAACAGCAGTTCAATGCAATACATAATCTAGCAGAGAAAAAAACAATAAAAAATAAAATAAAATAAATAATAATAATAAATAAACAAGTAAATCAATTACAGCATACATATATTGAATGGATTAAAAAAGTCAAAAACAAAAATACTGTATATTAAAAGAAAGAGAGGTAGTGTCCAAAGATTCAACATCCATTTAGGAATCTGATAGCAGAGGGGAAGAAGCTGTTCCTGAGTCGCTGAGTGTGTGCCTTCAGGCTTCTGTACCTCCTACCTGATGGTAACAGTGAGAAAAGGGCATGTCTTGGGTGCTAGAGGTCCTTAATAATGGATGCTGCCTTTCTGAGACACCGCTCCCTGAAGATGTCCTGAGTACTTTGTAGACTCATACCCAAAATGGAGCTGACTAGATTTACAATCTCCTGCAGCTTACTTCTGTCCGGTGCAGTAGCCCACCCCATACCAGGCAGTGATTCATCCTATCAGAATGGTCTCCACAGTACAACTATAGAAGTTTTTGAGTGTATTTGTTGACATGCCAAATCTCTTCAAACTCCTTATAAAGTATAGATGCTACCTTGCCTTCTTTATAACTACATCGATATGTTGGGACCAGGTTAGATTCTCAGAGATCTTGACACCCAGGAACTTGAAGCTGCTCACTCTCTTCACTTCTGATCCCTCTATGAGGATTGGTATGTTTTCCTTCATCTTACCCTTCCTGACTTCCACAATCAGCTCTTTCGTCTTACTGACGTTGAGTGCCAGGTTGTTGCTGCGGCACCACTCCATTAGTTGGCATATCTCACTCCTGTACGCCCTCTCGTCATCACCTGAGATTCTACCAGCAATGGTTGTATCGTCACCAAATTTATAGATGGTATTTGAGCTATGCCTAGCCACACAGTCATGGGTATAGAAGGAGAAGAGCAGTGGGCTAAGTACACACCCCTGAGGTGCACCAGTGTTGATTGTCAGCGAGGAAGATATGTTATCACCAATCTGCACAGATTGTTGTCTTCCAGTTAGGAAGTCGAGGATCCAACTGCAGAGGGAGGTACAGAGGCCCAGATTCTGAAACTTCTCAATCAGGATTGTGGGAAAGATGATGTTAAATTCTGAGCTATAGTCGATGAACAGCATCCTGACGTATGTGTTTGTGTTATCCAGGTGGTCTAAAGCCATGAGGAGAGCCATTGAAATTACATCTGCCATTGCTCTACTGCGGCGATAGTCAAATTGCAACAAGTCCAGGTCCTTGCTGAGGCAGGAGTTCAGTCTAGTCATGACCAACCTCTCAAAGCATTTCATCACTGTTGATGTGAGTGCTACCGGGCCATAGTTATTAAGGCAGCCCGCATTATTCTTCTTATGCACTGGTATGATTGTTGCCTTTTTGAAGCAAGTGGGAACTTCTGCCCATAGCAGTGAGAGGTTCAAAATGTCCTTGAATACTTCCACTAGTTGGTTGGCACAGGTTTTCAGAGCCTTACCTGGTACTTCATTGGAACCTTCCTCCTTGTGGGGGTTCACTCTCTTTAAAGCCAGCCTAACATTGGCCTCTGAGCAAGATCACAGGGTCATCAGGTGCAGCATGGATCTTCACAACTGTAGTTGTGTTCTCCCTTTCAAAGCGCACATAGAAGGCATTGAGTTCATCTGGTAGTGAAGCATCGCTGCCATTCATACTATCGGGTTTTGCTTTAGTAAATAAGTAAATAAATCTTTCAATTCTGTTTCAAAGACGAGCCTGACTTAACATTTTCAAAACAGATTATCTTGTCATTATACGATTGTTATTCATAGGACCTTGCTATGGTATATTGGTTACTGCATTTTCTACATTATAATAGTGGCTAAAGTGCAATATATTGTCACATCTCTGTTAAATACAACCAAACAGGACTTAAGTAATACACAGTTATGGTTAACAAAAGAGGAGTATCTATTTCTGAAAGTTGAATATTGAAGTACTATAAATAAACCAACTGCAACAAATATATATTATTTTTCATGTTATTCAGCCATGATATAAATCTTCTAAATTAAACGGTGTAATGGCATTGACAACACAGAATGTGAGAAGATGGTGGAATTTCTGGTTATAAGAGTGACTTGTAAGATACCTCTATTTATTTCACTAAGGGGCCTGGAGGCTGGTTGGCAGCTTTTGTTACAGGATTACTGTATCTGGAGACCCTTGATAAAAATGTCACTTGCATCTCTAAAGCAATATTTCTTACATTTATAATACTCTGCTGAGAACCCAAAATATATCAAATAATATTTAACCAGAATATGGTGATTATACCACATATTTTGAAATTTCAAATTATTGATAACAAGGAAAAAGAAAATTGATCATGAAACATTATTTGAACCTAGTGTATTCCATTCATTTCGGCTGTGTTGCTAGTTTATTCTGGGGAAGAACTTTGTGTGCTGTGTGGAGTTTCCTGAAGGAAAGGGATAGAAAAATGGACAAGAAAGTCCATGGACAAGAACACATCTGCAGACACTGGAAATCAAAGCAACACACACAAAATGCTGTAGGAACTCAGCAGTCCAGACAGCACCTAAGGAAAAAAGTACAGTTGACCAAGACCTTTCGGCAGGTTAATTTTAGGCAATTTCTGTCATGGTAGTGTAGCAGTTAGCGCAATGCCATTACAGCTCAGGGCGTCAGTGTTCAGTGTTCAATGCTGAAACCATCTGTAAGCTATTTGTATGTCCTTTCTGTGCGCACATGGGGTTCCGTGGTACAGGTTAATTGGTCATTGTAAATTGTCCATGATTAGGCTAGGGTTAAATAGTTGGGTTGCAGGGCAATGCGGCTCATTTGAGCTGGAAGAGACTGTTCCACATGTATCCCTAAATAAAAACATAAAATAATGAGAATTTTTTTTTAGCAATAGTCTTGGAGCAGATTGCCTCCTATTCCAGCTGAGCCTTGTGCTGGAAGATGAAAGGTTCGGTATAAAATATATTTTAAAATTAAATTTTCATTTTGTATGTTTTTTTTCCAACCATGGTAGTTTATATGCAAGACGTATCTATTTACATAATGGTGAAAGATCTGTAATTCCAATGAATTTTCATTTTTAAAGTTACTGTTTATATAACAATATTGTTAAACAGCATAATGCCAGGCCTGCTTGTTCAGTTGCAGTTGATTGGCTGCAGTATGTTGGCTTTGTGGGCACAGTTCATCTTGCAAATTTTAACAAGGCCTAAGGGATTTATTTGCAAACACTGTAGTCTGTTTGATATGTGGTGTAAGCTTCAGTGACTCCATCTTAGCAGCTGTTAAATAAAGCACAATTAATAAATTCTTCATAAGAATTTATAAGTATGCTATTGAACAATAAAACCAGTAAAATGTTATTTGACAAGAACATTGGATATTTTACGACTGGTCAAAATTTATGGAGTGACGTACGATAAGTAGGTAGGATTTTACGACGCAAAAATTCACAGGAACATTTCTACAGTTGGAAGATTGCTGGGAAACAGCCTAATAATCTAATGAAATGTAAACCTGATGGTAAATTTTGAGAGCTCCTTATTGGTTCAGAACCCTTGCTAGGGTACAAAATCATGTCAAGCCTGCAAGGTTTTTAAGAGCCAAACATAGGTCATGTGTTACCACAAAGACATTTGAAACTGTAATGCAGACAATATAGTGGACTTATATTAATCTGTTACTGAATTTCAAGGGATCAAGTGTCCGAAGATTGAGCTTTACAATTGGGTATGAAGTATGGCAGAGTCAAGCAGAGGTTGGCAATACTGCCCACAGCCCCAGAGAGCTGGATTCAATTCTGACTTCAGCTTGTCTTTATGCACACTTTTGGCATTCTCATTCTGACCATATGGTTTCCTCCTGTTGCTCTGGTTTTGTCCCACATGTCAAAGCTGTGCTGCTTGGTAAGTTAATTGGAGACTGTAAATGAGGTGGAAGGCCCACAGGAATACAAAGGGGTGGAGATTATGGGAATCTAAGAGGAAAAATGCGATAAGTGGAGATGGATGCTTGATAGCCAAAGAGCCCTTTTCTGTGCTGCATGATTCCATCATATGCAAAACCTATTTGTGCTCATTCTTGAGGTCTCTGATCTTTAATCTCGGGACATGGTTATGAATATAAATGGTCTCCTGACAATTTTAGAAGGTCTAACAGCCCAAAATGTTTATGTCCCTTTCTCTGGGCATATATGCACGAGAGCGCACGCGCACACACACACACACACACACACACACACACACACACACACACACACACACACACACACATTCAGCTCTGCTTGTAGGAGAGGAGGAACAGCAGCAATTACCTTGGGGGTTTCCCAGTGTTATAAAAATAAATAAGCCATACTCCTTGAAATTTTTTGCTATTTCCCCACAAAAACTTTGGGAATTTTTCTAAGACCTCAGTAGAACTCATGCTTCGGCACAGAAAATAGTAAATATCATATTTGCGTTGAAGTCGATTTATTGACAATAACTTACTTTATTCAAACCTTATGATAAATTGGAAGGAATTTTTTTTTTAAAAACCACTGAATTTTCAACAAATCATTGAATAAAAATCACTTCCTTTTAAATGTTATGAAAATATTGCAACCATTAAATTTAAAGGCTTTCAACAAGGTGCCACACATGAGGCTGCTTAACAAGGTAAGCGCCCATGGTATTACAGGAAAGATACCGGCATGGATAAAGGATCAGCAAGAGGCAAAGCTTGGGAATAAATGGACACTTTTCTGGTTGGCTGCCAGTGACTAGTGTTGCTCCACAGATGTTGGTGTTGGAACTGCTTCTTTTGAAGCTATATGTCAATGACTTGGAGGACAGAATTGAAGGCTTTGTTGCCAGGTTTGCAGACAATACACAGATAGCATTAATTTCGAGAGGACTAGAATATAAAAGAAAGGATGTAATGCCAAGGCTTTATAAGACACTGGTGAGGCCTCGCATTGTCATGAAATTTGTTGTGATGCGGTAGAAGTACATTGCAATACATAATAATAAAAAATATAATTAAAAGTAGTGCAAGAAGAGAAAAATAAAACAGTGAGCTAGTGTTCACGGGTTCCTTGACCATTCAGAAATCTGATGGCAGAGGGGGAGAAGCTATACCTAAATCGTTGAGTGTGTGTCTGTACCTCCTCCCTGAGGGTAGCAATGAGAACGGGGCATGCCCTGGGTGATGGGGGAACCTCAACGGATGTGGCTTTTTTGAGGCATCACTCCTTGAAAATGTCCTGGGTACTGGGGATGCTCATGCCCACGATGGAACTGATTGAGCTCACAGGTTTCTGCAGCTTATTTTACTTCTGTGCCCCCGCCCCCCCCAATACCAGGCAGTGATGCAGCTAGTTAGAATGCTCTCCACAGTACATCTATAGAAATGTGCTATTGTCTTTGGTGACATACCAAATCTCCTCACACTCCTAACGAAATATAACTGCTGTCATGCCTTCTTTGTAACTGCATTGATATGTTGGGCCCAGGATTGATCCTCAGAGATGTTGACACCCAGGAACTTGAAATTACACAGCCTTGCCACTTCTGATCCTTTGATGAGGTCTGGTGTGTGTTCCTTCGTCCTACCCTTTCTGAGGTCTACAATCAATCCTTTGGTTTTATTGACATTGAGTGCACGGTTGTTGCAGCAACACCACTCAACCGGCTTGATCTGTCTTGCTCCTGTATGCCTTCTCATCACCATCTGAAATTCTGCCAACAATAACTGTATTGTCAGCAAATTTATAGATAGTATTTGAGCTGTGCCTAACCACACAGTCATGGGTGCAGCGAGGATAGAGCAGTAGGCTAAACACACATCCTTCAGGTGGGCCAGTGTTAATTGTCAGCAAGGTGGAGATGCTTTTTCCATCTGCACAGACTGTGGTCTTCAGGTGAGGAAGTCAAGGATCTAGTTCCAGAGGGAGGTTCAGAGGCCTAGGTTTTTGAGAGCTTTTTAATCAGAACTGTAGGAATGATTGTGTTAAATGCTGTGCTGTA
Source organism: Mobula hypostoma (assembly GCF_963921235.1). Taxonomy (NCBI): domain Eukaryota; kingdom Metazoa; phylum Chordata; class Chondrichthyes; order Myliobatiformes; family Myliobatidae; genus Mobula; species Mobula hypostoma. The sequence continues at coordinate 29,906,411 of NC_086109.1, forward strand.
GTTAGTAAACAGCAGCCTAATGCAAGTATTAGTATTTTCCAGGTGATCTAATTCCATATGAAGAGCCACAGTAGACCTATTGTAGTGATATGCAAATTGCAGTGCATCCAGGACCTTGCTTAGGCAGGAATTGATTCTAACCATGACCAATCTCTCAAGGCATTTCATCACCGTGGCTGGACAATAGTTGTTGAGGCAGCTCACCCTGCTCTTCTTGGGCACTGGTATGACTGTTGCCCTTTGGAAGCAGGTGGGAACTTCCCGACTGTGGCAATGAAAGAGTGAAAATGTCTATGAACACCCCCACTATTTGGTTGGCACAGATTTTCAAAGTTGTACCATAAACACTATTGAGGTCTGTCACCCTGCAATGCCTCACCCTCTTGAAAAGATGTTCTGACTTCGGCCTCTAAGACAGAGATCATGGGGCTATTGGATGCTACAGGTGTCCTCGTAGCTGTAGTTTTATTCTCCCTTGCAAAGCTCATCCGGGAGTGAGGCATCATTGCCATTCATGTCAGGGTTTGCTTTGTAGGAAGTATTTGCCTGCAAACACTGCCAGACTTCACATGCATCCGATTCTTCCTCTAACCTCAATTGGAATTGTTCTTTTGCTCTCAAGATAGCCCTCCATAAGTTGCACCTGATCTTCTTGGATCGCCCTGGATCACCACACATGAATGCTGCAGATCATCCCTCAGCAGACCACGAATATCTTGGTTCATCTACTGCTTTTGATTTAGATATAGACGACATGTTCTCATAGGCACACCTATTCATTCAGACTTGAAGACGAACCCTTGAATACTGTCCAGTCCACCAACTCAAAACAGTCCTATAAGTGCTCCTCTGACTTCCTTGTCCATACCTTCTTGGTCCTCTCCACTGATGTTGCAGTCTTCAGTCTCTTCCAAAATCTGAGTGTAGAAGTAACTTGGCATATTGTGAGCCGATTTGGGCCCATTATCTAAGAAAGGATATGCTAGCATTAGAGAGGGTTCAGAGGAGGTTTACTAGATTGATGCTGGAAGGTTATCATATGAGGAGTGTTTGATGGCTCTGGTCCTATACTCGCTGGAATTTAGAAGAATTGGGGGGTTCTCATTGAAACCTATCAAATCTTGAAAGGCTTAGATAGAGTGGACATGGAGAGGATTTTTCACAGAGTGGGGAAGTCTAGGACCAGAGGGCACCAGCTCAGATAGAGGGACGTCCATTTATAACAGAGAGGAGGAAGAATTTTGTTAGCTAAAGGATGATGAATCTGAGGAATTTGTGTATTTAAGGCAGAGGTTGATAGATTTTGATTAGTCAGGGCATGAAAAGTTATGGGAAGAAGGAAGAAGATGCTGAGAGTGAGAACAGATCGGCCATAATAAAATGGTGAGGAAGATTCAATGCGCTAAATGGTCTATCTGCTCTTATGCCTTATAGTCTTATGGTCTTATTTTAAACATTAAAAAATACAACAGAGTGATAACACCAGCAAAAGCAGAAGAAAAAGCAAAGCATTACAGCAACTTTATTATCATGGGTGTGTTATTCAGTAGGTCTGTTGCCTTAGTTCGTATTCCAGTTCTGGTGGTTACGTAAAAGATTCAGACAAAAATTAGTTTTTATTAAATATTTCCTTATTACTATAAGCTCATAAACATGTAATAATAGCAATTAAGTTATTTGTGCAGATGTGATCATAAGTGGATGCATTCTTGATGAGCAAAGGTTATCGGAGAGTCAGATAGTCAGGCACTTTTAAAGTCAATTGTAAAGAAGAGTCTCAGCCTGAAACGTTTTCCACAGATGCTGCCTGATCTGCTAAGTTCCTCCAGCACTCTGTGTGTGTTACTCAGTTATGATTCACATATCCAGCATACATTTTTTCAGCCCTTTTCTGGTGCCTTTACCACTTTCTTTTACCAGCAATGTCAGATGAATTTCAAACTGAATCATTACTCTGCCACTGTTCCTGCTTCAGGTGCATTCTGATTTGCTGAGTATTTTCTAAATTTTTAAAAAATTTAATTCAGCAATTCTAAGATGACCCGTTGTATAGTAGTGCCCAAGTTGGAACGAAGTAAGAGAGCTTTTGATTTGGTGTAGGTCGGAAAAGATACCGATTATTGGCATAACAAGAATTGGATTATTTCTGTGAGATAAGTTTAACCTTACACAAACACAAAAGAAAGTTATTTCCAAAATTGAGATGAATGCAGATATATATTTTCCAAGAAACATAGAAACATAGAAACATAGAAAATAGGTGCAAGAGTAGGCCATTCGGCCCATCGAGCCTGCACCACCATTTATTATGATCATGGCTGATCCTCCAACTCAGAACCCCACCCCAGCCTTCCCTCCATATCCCTGACCCCCGTAGCCACAAGGGCCATATCTAACTCCCTCTTAAATATAGCCAATGAACTGGCCTCAACTGTTTCCTGTGGCAGAGAATTCCACAGATTCACCACTCTCTGTGTGAAGAAGTTTTTCCTAATCTCGGTCCTAAAAGGCTTCCCCTCTATCCTCAAACTGTGGCCCCTCGTTCTGGACTTCCCCAACATCGGGAACAATCTTCCTGCATCTAGCCTGTCCAATCCTTTTAGGATTTTATACGTTTCAATCAGATCCCCCCTCAATCTTCTAAATTCCAACGAGTACAAGCCCAGTTCATCCAGTCTTTCTTCATATGAAAGTCCTGCCATCCCAGGAATCAATCTGGTGAACCTTCTTTGTACTCCCTCTATGGCAAGGATGTCTTTCCTCAGATTAGGGGACCAAAACTGCACACAATACTCCAGGTGTGGTCTCACCAAGGCCTTGTAAAACTGCAGTAGTACCTCCCTGCTCCTGTACTCGAATCCTCTCGCTATAAATGCCAGCATACCATTCGCCTTTTTCACCACCTGCTGTACCTGCATGCCCACTTTCAATGACTGGTGTATAATGACACCCAGGGCTCGTTGCACCTCCCCTTTTCCTAATCGGCCACCATTCAGATAATAATCTGTTTTCCTATTTTTGCCACCAAAGTGGATAACTTCACATTTATCCACATTAAATTGCATCTGCCATGAATTTGCCCACTCACCCAACCTATCCAAGTCACCCTGCATCCTCTTAGCATCCTCCTCACAGCTAACACTGCCACCCAGCTTCGTGTCATCCGCAAACTTGGAGATACTGCATTTAATTCCCTCATCCAAGTCATTAATATATATTGTAAACAACTGGGGTCCCAGCACTGAGCCTTGCGATACCCCACTAGTCACCGCCTGCCATTCTGAAAAGGTCCCGTTTATTCCCACTCTTTGCTTCCTGTCTGCTAACCAATTCTCCACCCACACCAATACCTTACCCCCAATACCGTGTGCTTTAAGTTTGCACACTAATCTCCTGTGTGGGACCTTGTCAAAAGCCTTTTGAAAATCCAAATATACCACATCCACTGGTTCTCCCCTATCCACTCTACTAGTTACATCCTCAAAAAATTCTATGAGATTCGTCAGACATGATTTTCCTTTCACAAATCCATGCTGACTTTGTCCGATCATTTCACCGCTTTCCAAATGTGCTGTTATCACATCCTTGATAACTGACTCCAGCAGTTTCCCCACCACCGACATTAGGCTAACCGGTCTATAATTCCCCAGTTTCTCTCTCCCTCCTTTTTTAAAAAGTGGAGTTACATTAGCCACCCTCCAATCCTCAGAAACTAGTCCAGAATCTAACGAGTTTTGAAAAATTAACACTAACGCATCCACTATTTCTTGGGCTACTTCCTTAAGCACTCTAGGATGCAGACCATCTGGCCCTGGGGATTTATCTGCCTTCAATCCCTTCAATTTACCTAACACCACTTCCCTACTAACATGTATTTCGCTCAGTTCCTCCATCTCACTGGATCCTCTGTCCCCTACTATTTCTGGAAGATTAAGCCAAAAGAGGATTTATAAATTATTCAGGTGTGGTTGCTGAAGTATCGTCATCATTCTTGACAACTGAACGGTGACTTACCTTTGTCAATATCAAACAAGTTCCTCTCCCACCAGCACATACTTGTTTTTCCTGATTGATGGACATTGATGTAATAGTGTGTCACTGATGAGTCATTTTCAGTATTTTGTTCTCTCTGTCTTGCTCCTCTTTCCCTGGAATTCAAAACATATTGAAGAAAATACTGAAAATTATTTTACCTGAAAAGACTGAAAAGTTCAGGTGTATGATCTGGTGGAGATCAGGAGATATTGAGCTACACAGGTGATGGTTTTATTTGCTGAAAGAGAATTTGAAAGGTATGTTTGGATGAGATGTGTGTAACCCTTTCATCATAGGCTCATAATGAGCTGCCTAGCAGCAGCATAACTCTACAATGCATGGGAATAATGATGAGAAGGCCATCACCAATAAATACACAAAAGCAGAAAAGTTTCGATGTTCCTTTAAGGATAAACGAAGGCAATTACTTGTATGAATACTGACACACTCATGCAAATTTACTGATTTTCAGGATGCAATAATTTAACTCAAACCAGTATAAACTTACATCAAAATTGTATTGGCAAAATATTTTAAACTATAACAAACACAATAAAGGGCCCATTACACATATCTTAGCCTAATTATTGGAGCTCATTCTTGCGTAGTCAATCCGGTTTGCTTCACCTCCTATTTACTGATGGTACCGAACAATTCTACCTGAAAACACAGTCCAAGTGAAAAATAGATAAATATCCATGCAACGTCCAAGGACAAGGTGTCGAACATTCTCAAAGGCTGTGTGATAAGCTAATTAAAAGTTATTTGAACATTCTCCATGAGAGGACTGTGTGCATGAAGATTTTCCCAAAGAAGTATCTGTCCTTCAAAATGGATTCTGTGAGCATTTCACCACGTTCTCCTGCTATGTCCATTGTCCGTCATCCATTGTCCAATGTCTATTTCTATTTTACTTCTTTTTCCTTCTTCCTCCGAAACTCCCGCACTCTTTCCTGAAAATGGCTATCTCTGATCCCCCAAAAATGTTCCAGAGCATCTTATTGGTGAAAATGTTAACAAGACAAATAGTATTGGCTAATACAACCAAGCCTAACTTCATCCACTGAATTATTATTTTAAACATAAAAAAACTGAAATACATGATTTTAAAGGAACACATTGCATTTTGAGAAAATCTGCAGAAAATAAAATACTCAACATTAATAAAATAAAACATGGTCTTAAACCAGGGTATTTCATAGGAATAGATTCCTAATGCATCATGACAAGTTCTGGGTGCCCGATCTGTTCCATTCTCTGTTTTTGGGATTCAGCTCAAAGAGAGTCCCCAGAATTACACCAGTTATAATCTCTAAACATTAGGAGGTGTAGCACTGGGAGATGGGTTTATACTGTGTAGTCATAAAACAATTATGCCCCAATCATCATTGAAGTTGGCACTGACTGCACCCAGAGATCATGACTATGCACAAATTGTTCAAAGGTGCCAGTCTGCTGAAATTAGATTGTATGGGCAAAGGAGAATTACGCTCACCTTATTAGCTCTTTATTATGGATTTTAGGATATCATACAATTAACAATAGCAGGAATAAGCAAAAGAATGGAGTCAATGTCAACTTTGTCATTTGGTCTGTGTTTGTGTAAAGAAGAACTTAATCTGTCATATGTAGGTCGAAATACCGAAACATACAGTGAAATACATTGTTTGTGTCAACAATCCAGACGGTCTGAGGATATACTGGGGGCAGACTGTAAGCAGTGCCATGCTTCTGGTGCCAATATAGCAGGCCCACAACTTACTACCCCAACGCAGTTGTCTTTGGAATGCGGGAATGAAACTGGAGTACCTAGAGGAAGCCCATGCTGTCATGTGGAGAACGTACAAACTCCTTGCAGATGGAGGCAGGAATTGAACCTGGATTGCAGGCACCGTGAAGCAATACACGAACTGCTACGCTTCCGTGCTGCCCGCAGTGCTACCATGCCACCTGTGTATCATTTATAATTGCAGAAAATAGACAAATATACTGAAAAATAAAGTTTAATGGCAAAGTCAGGCAGTAAGCTCTAAATATTATCATTTTAAAGAACTGACTGTACTCTGACTCAGCACTGTATTTCAGTTTTCTAATAAGTAAGTTCACTGTGAACTATAAGGGTGGTTTTATGTACAATAATCTTCCTGTATCTCAGAAAATCATAGCGTGGAATTGTTCCAGTAAATTGCATGGAGTTGATCCCAGTTGTTGTCTGGAGGACTTGCTAAGTGCAAATTTACATTTGCAATTATGATACTGCAGCAGAGATAACATTTTCGAAGTATTTTATTAGTTGAAAAATTGCTGAGGCCTTGAATACTGTCATACAAATGGCAGTCTTAATTTTTATTTTCCCAATAACAAATGATAACATGTGAAGTTCTGGCTTTTAATAAAGATTAGAAAAAAAATTCCAGGGTGGTACCTAAACCTGAGGCCTTTCTGGCCAGCATAATACAAATTGGCAATAACACCCCTGCCCAACCTTGGATAGACTGTAGAGCATTAAGATATGCCAGAACAATGAAGGAGCTGGTTTTGAACAAATAAAAATTAATTCCTTCATGCAAAAACGGAACAGATAGATAGGTAATATTCAAAAATTAAATTGCAAATGATTTAACAGCAAGTGAACAGCCAACAGCTCAGATATGTTGGTCGATAGCTTGTCAAAATAAGTGCAGAAGATTCCATCCATTAAGCTTTGCTTGTAGGAGAGGAGGAACAACAGACATCACTTACCCTACCATGCCATTCTTGCCACCCCAAGATTTTACCCCTTGGCTTCGATCTCCATATCTCCAATCAGTTTATTGTAATCTTCTCAACCCCACACCTCATCCCACTGTTCTGATATCAACTGGAACTTTTACCTTCTACTCACTTCCAAGAATTCTCCCTGTAAGCTCTTGCTTGCTGCTGCTTGTAGCTTGTCCTTTTTTTTTAAATGTTTATGCTCATTAATTAGGCTATGAACTTGGCTAGTCACCAGATAAGTGTGTAACAGAACTGAAATAATGTGTTCTATTAGACTTTGTGATAAAGATTATCAGGGCCTCCACTACTACAGTCCTGACTAGCTCATAACCAAAATTAAACACATCCATTACAATTGTCCTGCAGACTGCATCATGTCTACTTTAATCTCATATTTGCTGTAATTCTCTGTAATGGCTCTTTCCTCCCCTCTATCAGCGAATATGGCCATTGTCATTTTGATACAATGTCATTTTGTTTGATATTTTTCGACTACTCTAATACAAAAGTGTTTTGATGAGAGAAGTTGTGATAATAATCAGCATATTGAAGAGCTGATGAATGGGTTAAACACCAGAAATTATTTAGCATGAACATTTCCAATGGCACAGTGAAATTATGACTTAGACGAGTTCTAATTGTCACTTCTCTGTGGATTTGTAATTCATTAGACTACATGGGTTCAGTGAAGGAATCAGATAGTTAAATTCCAATACTCACACATCAGTTTATGGTCTGATAACTCTATTCATTTCCTTGTATTTGTGTGCTGTCCATCCTGCATGTGTCTCTGTATGAATAATGCCTCCTACATTTCTTTCAACAGGGACCTGTTTTAAAACTTTGTCTAAAAATCCTTTGGCTCCTAATGGTATCGACATGAATCTCAATCTATTCTCACATGTGAAGTCCGTTGACATATATTTATGGTACAGCCAAATGACTGCTTTAATGTTGGTTATTTGAAGTTGAAATATTTTTTCCTAATGCCTGGCTGTAACAGACTGCCACAAAATGAAGGTATGAAAGTAGCTGCCAGAATTACAGGTATACTTATGTCAAGAAATTGGAATTCCTGATTTAAGATGAAGTTGACCTTTGGCACCTTCAAACTTTGTAAACCCTCACTCTCATTCTGCCTGCTTTCATCAGGGAAGTGAAACTGAAACAAACTGACCATTCTGAAAAGATGTTCACAGCCATAGTCACCTTCACAGTCTCAGACATAATATTCTTAACGAACTGATCGAAATGTCTCCCTTACATTTGGAAAATCTCAGGAACAACTTGCAAAATGAAGCACGTTCATCTTAATTGTTCAGGAAGGTTAATTGCTTTAAGAGTCGAGATTCAAAGGTTCAAGGCACATTTATTATCAAAGAATATATAAATTATATACCTTGAAATTTTTCTGCTTACAGGCAGCCACAAAGCAAGAAACTCGAAAAAAAACAAAAACCACTGCACAGAGAAAAAACACACACACACATCATGCAAACAATAGAAGCAAGCCAACAGCATCCCAAACCAGACTGAGCCCTAGTTCTGCTCCCGGAGTAGCTAGTGTAGGCCCAAGCCTTGGTCCCCAGTCAATCACACCCCAGGAGAACAGAAATGCATGGCAGACTGGATCAGTTCACAACTTTGGTGCCACAGAGAAAGGAATAAACATTCACAGTAGAATGAGCAAAATCACCTTGACTCTTGCCTCCGTATCTGACACTCGGACTTCCAGTCTATCTGGGCTGATGTTTAAATTATCCAAGCATCGGGTAGTGCCATGCTCCAGACCTGGATCCAGGCGTGGCAACACACCCAGGCTGTCCAGCATGAAGTAGTTCTTGATTTCACCAAATCTGCTTGGCTCTTAGAGCAATCCGATCTCATACCTGGGTTAGGTGGATGGGGATCGAACCTCTTCTGCATCAACTCCTCTCCAAACCACTCACACCATCTCCAGCAGTGATACAAACTCCACCTGCAACCCCAGCGTAAACACGTCATGCCTCTCAAAGCCGCAGCACGGCTCATACCCTGAAGCAGCCTCTCCTCAGCCTGCCTCCTCACTGTCTGCAGTGAGAGTTCACCACAAATTGTTTCAAAAAATGTTATAAGTAATATTTTTAGTCAAACATCTTGCCTTATGATTTATCGGTAAGCTGTCGCACATCTTTGGTAGCACCACATTAAACTGGAATTCTTCTGGTTTAAAAGCATTCTTCTTCAGTTGTGGTTCCTTCTGAGAATCCTCAACCCTTATTCAAGAAACTCATCCTATTTTGGATGGTTTCATTTCTCTCCTGGTGATACTGAATCCCAGGGAATCCCACCAATTTCTCCAGGTTTGGGAGCATCTGGCTTAGGCAGAATGTACTCCAAACTACCACTCACGCCTTTGAAACTGAAAAAACTTTAGGAAGCACCAAATAGTTGCAGAATTGTGGGAAAAGCTGGAAGAAATATGGATTAGTAATAGAATAATTTGCAATGTCTCTGCATACCATGGTCAATGAAAATTAAACTCCTGCCACCCACTCAGGGACTGAAACCATTTTTAGAATGGAGAGTATTTCAAAATGAGTGTAATTCATTTGGTAGTGACTGCGGCTGCTGGTATCTGGAGCACAAAATGTGATGCAGGAGGAACTCAGTCGGTCAGGCATCACCTCATCACGTGTGGATGAGATAATATTTCGGGTTGACAATCTTCACCTAGACTGCAAATTCTTTTTTGCTGCTTTTAGTTGTGACCGACATAATCATCTAAGAAGCCATTTTATTGAAATTAAAAGATTAAAGTTAAAGCATTTTAAAATACTGAAGTATCAGTATGCTGTGCCTCACACTGGGCAGAAGAATCATACAAGAGCAGCTAGCCAAAAACTAGAAAAAAAGCTGATTTCCTTTGCTATAGTGACCAACTTCTATTGCATGCCACCTTGTCATTATCCATAGTGAAAGGATTAACAAATCTGTCCACTCACAGAAGGTCAAAGGTCATGCACATAAACTGTCCTTTCATTAAATGCTTCCTCAAACTCTCTCTGTGAATATAAAAGTGCTTGTTTCAGCATTTCCCTAGAAAAATGCTGCTTAAATCTGCCTAGGGCAGCAAAATCTGGCTGAATGATCATCCAATGAAAGCAAAATGGTTTCAGGAATGTACTTTCTGTTCTATCTCTGCTTCCTTTAAGATTATTACAGGCTTTTACTCACCAATTATTTATCTTCGATAATAAACATTATATTAAATTCTTCTTAGTAGTGCATTGTGTAACATCTAATTTCATATGCAAAATAAAGTATTTGAAGTTGAAAATTTTTCAATGACTTATCTAAATCATTTCTGTATGAAAACCATTCACCAGCCCTTCAATATGCTGATTGTTTGCAGAGATTTTCTGATCAAAACACATCTGCATGAACATAAACAACAGGAATTCTGCAGATGCTGGAAATTCAAGCAACACATATCAAAGTTGCTGGTGAACGCAGCAGGCCAGGCAGCATCTCTAGCAAGAGGTACAGTCGACGTTTCAGGCTGAGACCCTTCGTCTGCATGAACATATTCAGCTTTTTCAGGACAATAACATTTAGATCTCCATGACTCTCACTAGTAAATTAAACTTTGTGATACCATTCCTTGTAAGTTCTGAATTACCAGTTTTCTTTAAATTGTCCTGTATTTAGAATTTCCAAACCTGTATTTCTTCCATACTTCTCATATACTGTAGAAGGAAGCGATTTAGACAATAACACATGCACAATGCCGGAGGGACTCAGCAGATCAGGCAGCATCTATGGAAAGAAATAAACAGTTGGCATTTCAGGTTGAGACCATTGTGTCTATGTTCATGGTGTGAATTCTGCTGAAGTTAATTGTTTGAAGAATGGATACTTATTTGAATAATACAACCGGGAGGACGCTCTTGAAGTGTGCACAGAACATGATCTGCGTTAGGAGCTCTACGGAGCTGTAATAACAGTTAACTTTTGATTGGATTATTCAAACAAAAGCACTTTTCCTTCATCAGTCAAAAATATACTGCTCTGTTAAGAGCCACTTTGTTTACAATTAGCATATGTAGTTGTGAAAGTAGACTATTTGGCTATGTATTGAAAAATAAAACATATCTCTTTAAAACATGCCCCTAGAAGTGGTTTGAGTTGTAAATCTGCCCCTTCTTGAATAACAACAGCCCACCAGAAAAGACATTTACAGAAGGAAATCCTAGTTTTGGCAAAACTCCTGTGAACCACGTTTTTGGATTATTGCATGCTGAAGTTACTATGGAAATACAAAATATTCTGAACAATTGAATAATCGTCCTGATTGAAGTGTAAATTATTTAACTACAGGGGAGCTAAAGGAGGAGATGGGTGTGGACTCACCCAGGGAATAGCAGTTTTGCATAATCCTGTTTGTATGGTAAATCAGGGAAGAATGCGATTTCACACACCCACTTCAACTATGCTAAAAATAACAATAATCCTGAGAGCTAGCTCAGGTAAAATGATTGCTTCTGGAACAGTCAAAACATTAACAACCAGTGTAAATGTTGTTGTCATGTAAAAAAAACGACAGCAGTGTGATAAATGGGCCGATAATCCATTTGATGTTGATAATTTAGTAACCCAGAGAAACTGAATAATATTATGCACCATGAAGGTTCATCCAGCACTGAAAAAAATATATAGCAAATCCAAGATATTTGAAAAAATTACTGCACTGAAGTGTTGGAGTCTAGAACACTGGTACACACTGAAGTGTCTGGGAACTTCATTTAATCCTTGGGTCAGCACACTGCAGAACATTGCCTTGGGTATCCACTATAGTCTGGATTCAACATGCAGGACAGCTCCAAGTACAAATAGTTGATTGACAGGTATTTGAACTCATGATAATTGCCATTCACAACCATACAATTTTATTTACTGTAAAGCACCAAAAATTAATAAAATGCTGTTTTGAATTAACTGAACTAAGTAGTAAATCTTCAGTATTGTCCCAGGATAGTTCAGTATCCTGCATGCTACAAATTTAATGGAGACAGGTACTTAACCTTCTGACCCCATTAAATCTGCACCATACAGGATAGGTATGATGTGCAAATATTCCTCCACACAGTATAATGGAAGTCACTGATGCTCCCTCCTCAAGGAAAAGGGACTTTGTCTACTTTTCTAAAAGCAAGGACAATCAGTCTGAAAGGGTGTACAGACTTGAAAAGATTGCATGCATTCAAATGTTTCAGGGGCTAATTGATGACAATCACGCAACACTTCAGGTTCTCATTCAAAGTAGTTCTTCATGAATCATAAGGACTAATGTTCCCTGAATGTACATGTAATGGGTGATTATCAGAAGAAACTTTTCTCTGTCTATGAGGGCTTTGCATAAATCTTTTTCTTAAACAGATTGTTCAGCTCACTGTATTTTAACGGCTTTCTGGGACAAAAACACAAAAAGAAGTGTTACTACAGGTTAAAAAAACATATGTATAGTTGCCAGAAAACTTTAGTAATCAGAGATTAGCAATAGTTTCTAATTCAACAAAAAGACCAAGTGATTGAGACAGCAATAAAGGAGATTGATCAGAGTAGATTATACACATATTGTAAAAGCAAGGATTATAAAATATATACAAATTTCTAGAAAGTAACCAACTTGTGAAAACAGAAGTGGGTTCCTTACCGTCAGAATGGGAGAATTTATAACGTGGATCAAATGCTTTTGATCTGTCATAATGAAAGTTCTGTCAAAATGCTTTCATTCTGTCAAAACTAACTTCCCAGAAAAATTGGAAGAACAAGAGTTTAATGAAAGACAAGAATTCACCAAAACTAGTATTAATTAAAAGCTGATGCTGGAGAAATTGATAGAAATGAAAATCAGTAAAGCCTTAAAGCCTGACAACCCGGAATACAAAAAGAGACAGAAGGGAAATGATTGATTTATTAAGTGTTATCTTTCAAATGTCAGAAGAATATGGGCCTGATCCTGCAAATTGGAGGATAAATTGTAATTCCTCTGTTCAAAATCAGAGGGAGGGCAAGGAACAACAGACCAATTAGCCTAACATCAGGGCAGGAAAAATGTTGGGCTATTATGAAGGATGTGATTATATGATACAGAAGTAGTAGAAAATGTTAAAAAGAATAGACAAAATCAAGACCATATGACCACAAGATATAGGAGTAGAATTAAGCCATTTATCCCATCAAGTCCACTCAACATTCAATCATGGCTAATTTATTTTCTCTCTTAATCCCATTCTCCTCCCTTCTCCCATAACCTTTTATGCCTTACAAATGAAGAACTATCAACCTCCACCTCCACAGCTGTCTGTGACAGTGAATTCCAAAGATTCACCACCCTCTGGCTATAAAATTCCTCCTTATCTCTGTTCAAAAGGTACACCTTCTGTACTGAGGTGGTGCTCTTTGGTTCCAGATTCTCCCAAATATTTGAAACATTCTCTCCATGTCTACTCTATTTTTGCCTTTAAATATACGGTTGGTTTCAGTAATATATCTCCCCCCTCCCCGATTCTCTAAACTCCAGCAAATGCGGTCCTATTTCTTGTGAATCTCCTCTGGATCCTCTCCAACGCCACCACATTCTTTCTTGAATATGGAACCCAAAACTGCTCAGAATACTCCAACACACACACAAAGTGAGGGAGGAACTCAGCAAGTCAGGTAGTATCTATGGAGTGGAATAAACAGTCAACAGTTCCTCCATCATTTTGTGTGTGTGTGTGTGTGTGTTGCTCAAGGTTTCGAACATCTGCAGAATATCTTGGGTGCTCAGTGCTCCAAATGTGGTCTGCTTCAGCATTATGTCCTTGCTCTAGTACTCTTAAAACAAATGCTAACATTGTAACATGGATTTATAAAAGGGAAATTCTTTTTGACAAACATACTGGAGTTTTTTGAGGATGGAACCGATGGAATAGGTAGGCAGGAGCATATCGGGTTTCAAGGTAATTTAAACAAGGACTGGGCAAATCCATTGCAGATGTAGTACCATGCAATGTTATTGACTTTGGTAAGACAAAAACAGGGGCAGGACCTTATTCAATCTTTTCATTCCTTTCTGACATTTGAATAATTGAAATAAAATTATTGATTTAGTCAACAGCAAAACATGAATTAATGGGAAAATGTACCATACATACACTTATAGCAAAAAAAAATCATACAAGACTTTCTTGAAACTTAGTTGTAAGGGGCTCCTTTAATTCAGTTCCTGCCCTGTGATTGCTGACGGTTCGCTGGAAGGCAGCATATTTTCAGCTGGAATTATTGTACTTGTAGAAGATGGACAGATAATATTGGAAGGCATCTGAATGCAGAATTCTAGTGTAAGGGCCGACAGTCTGAGCTGGTGATTGCAGGGCACAGGCATTGCCTGAGAATCAGTGCTGGGAATAGATGCTGGTATCCTGAAAGGAAATAATTTTCATACTTCACAGTCCTAGTGGAGTAGTCCTGGGCCAGGTAGGGAATGGCCTGCTTACCTAATCTTGCTCTGGTCTGAGGATTGCCATCAAAGCCTCCAAATCCACCTCTGGCAAATTCTCAGTCTGCTTTTAATATTGTGCTCCCAGCTGTGATCTTCTACTTTGATGAAATTGAAATCTTCTCACAAATGGCTACAATTTCACTGGATGGCATCTCTGCTCTCGCAGAACAGTAACCTGCTTCCAGAAGACAACAGATGAAGTTCACTTCTGAGTGGCACAAGTTGCTACTGATCCTCAAATATTCTTGCTAGCCTCTCTGCCTGCGGAAACAACCCTCTACTCCACCAGTCATGGCAAAAAGGTATGTCAAGAAGAGTGTACCACTTGAAGAATGGAAATGATATGCTCCTAAACTTGCATTCACTCAAGAGATTCCACAGATGCTGGAAATCCAGAGTAACACACACAAAATGCTGGAGGAAGTCAGCAGGCTGGGCAGCATCTATGGAGGGGAATACACGGTTGCTGCTTCAGGCTGAGACCCTTCATCAGGACTGGAAAGGGAGGGGAAAGAAGGCAGAATTAAGAAGGTGGAGGGAGGGGAAGGAGGACAAGCTGGAAGGCTTAGGCAAAGTCAGTTGACGGTTAAAGTAAGTGGGTGGGGAGGGAGGAGATGAAGTGGGAAGCTGCGAAGTGATAGGTGGTATAGGAAACGGGCTGAAGAAGAAGGAATCTGATAGGGGAGGAGAGTGGACCACGACAGAAAGGGAAGGAGGAGGGGCACCAGGGCACCAAAGGGAGGTGATAGGCAGGTGAGGAGAAGAGAAGGTGTAAGAGAGGAGCCAAAAGGAGAATGTAAGAAGGAAGGGGGGGGGGTGGTGAGGAGAGACGAACATAAGTTCAAGGAAACAATCTTCATTCTGTCAAATTGGAGCCTACCCAGACAGAATATAAGATGTTGCTCCTCTGCCATTTTGTGTATATTAACCTTGCATGAATTCTGGCATGAGATTGAAATCAGATATTTCCACACCCTTTGACATCTAATTTATTCTGTCAACTGAGCCAGAAAGTGTGTTTTACATCATTTTCACATAAATGCTGCCCTTTTGTAAACTTCATTTGTGCCTTTTGGGGCACTGCTACTGTGCAACCTTTCCCTGACACATTAGCTTCCTTAGTTTCTTCTAGACTAGGTGTCTTTCTAGGGGGTAACATCCTCCATTAACCTCACCTACTAAGCACACACACAGTCAATATTCATGCTAGTGCTTAATAGCAGGCACCCTTAATTCCTCCTTCTTCACTGTTTCTACTATTTATCTCTTCAGTTGATCTGAGTTCCTGTATGCTGGGTGGGTGCGGCATGTTTGGCACACACTAGTCAGCAACTCTTTCCTGATAACTTCCAATAATAACATGACAAAAAACAACTTTGTAATGTAAATACACAGCACCCTTTGTGGGTGCAGCTAGCACACATAGAGATTCTTGTGAATGGCCAAAGATCACAGGATGATTTCCTACAAGGGAATTTGGCACTGTTTCAGGACTGCCGGTGGGGGAGACCACTGTGTGTGGAAGACCACCAACCATCTGGCTGATAAATCATTGCTTGTAGAAGTTACTTACTCTTGATCGCGAGACAAAGCACGCATTTCATGCCACTCTAACCAGGAAGACAAAGATGAAAACTAATTTTAAAATACTGTAATTATATGCAATTACCTTCACAAGTCATTCCAAATTTTAGAATTGTTTCCCACTGTGACTTCCACTTGCAGGATAAGTTGTTTTATAGAGTGTTCTATGGCCATCACCCACCAGCTCCCTTGGTTGTCCTCGATGGTCTCCTGCCACTCTTGGTACATAGGTTGGTGAGAATGAAGCAGAATGAGCAATCACCCTCCCCTTCAGAACCATTTTTTTTTGCCTTTTAGAATAATTAGTAACAACACACAGCATTTGTAAAAGAATTGTTGGTTAGTAGATACTAGTTTTTGAGAATGGCCTGACTGGCTGCATCACTGCTTGGTGTGGGAACTGTACTTCCCTCAATTGCAGGACTCTGCAGAGAGTGGTACAGACAGCCCAGTGCATCTGTAGATGTGAACTTCCCACTATTCAGGATATATATGAAGACAGGTGAGTAAAAAGGGCCCAAAGGATCATTGGGGATCCGAGTCACCCCAACCACAAACTGTTCCAGCTGCTACCATCTAGGAAAAGGCACCACAGGATAAAAGCCAGGACCAACAGGCTCCAGGACAGCTTCTTCCACCAGGCCATCAGACTGATTAATTCATGCTGATACAATTGTATTTCTATGTTAAATAACTGTCCTGTTGCACATCATATTTATTTATTATAAGTTACTATAAATTGCACATTGCACATTTAGACAGAGACGTAATGTAAAGATTTTTACTCCTCATGTATATGAAGGACGTAAGAAATAAAGTCAATTCAATTCAAAGGAGATACTTCCAGCTAATGAAGTAGTTTAAACACAGTTAATTTTATTTTTAATGAAATGTGTTTAGATTTAGACAAATAGTTATTAACACACATTTAGCACTCACAGACGATATCTGATTAATAAAAGATTTCTGAAATACAGATTTGCAAACTACAAAGGATATTGAAACACAGGTCCAATTCTTACGAACTAGTAGAACATACCAGTGAATGGCAGACGAACATATCATCCCTCTCAGAAGCTGAAGATTGAGGAATGAATTCTAGTTCTTCTTTTTGTAACTCCTTCTTTCTTGATATTCTCTTTGTCATTCTTAACAATCCCCAATGCTTCTGATAATTATGCTATTTTCTAGAAGATGACATCATCTGTGTGTCATGTTTTCAAGATACTTTTGCTGGGACAAAGTAACTCATGCGGACACACAGATTGTCACGGTCCCGATCAGTTATTCCCTGGTTCCCTTTAAATTTCCTTTGTGTCCGATCGGGACCATTGACTCCTTGTTTTCCTTTAATTCATTGTTTCCCCATGTTTCTTGGGCTCTGCAATTAAAGGCACTTGATTCTCAGCTGAATGGTCAGTATTTAATGTCCAGCTTTCAGCTACTCGGCGCTAGACCGTCACCTGACGTCACCTCACGTCACCAAAGCAAGTGCGAGCAAGTCACCTTGCCTGAGCGAGCCAAGTCACATTGCCGGTGCAAGTCAAGTTTTCTCCCCGAAGCGAGTGCCAGTAAGTCGCCTCTCCTCGCTGGACCCAGACTGTCAAGTTACCGCGCCTGAGTGAGCCTGCTATGCTACCTCGCTGTTGCGGGTCCATCAAGTTAATCCACCAGAGTGAGTTTAGAGCCACTGTCTGTTGTTCCAGGGCCGAGTCAAGAGCTCACCACTACTTGGAGCCACTTCATGCCAAGATAAAAGAACTGTCTATCGTTGTGTGGTTTTGTCTCTTCATGTCCTTGCCTCCGCTGTGTAGGTCCGGCTATTTGCCGTTACCTTGAGTTGGGAACTTTCTCTTTGTGTCCTCGCCTCCGCTGGGTAGGTCCAGCCGTTTGCCTCTATAATGAGTTGGGAACTGTCTCTTCATGTCCTCATCTCCGCTGGGTAGGTCCAGCCGTGTGCCGCTACGCTGAGTAGGGAACTGTCTCTTCATGTTCTGTGTTCTGTGTCCTGTATCTAAGGAAGAGTCCCAGCTCTGTGTCCTGTGTCCAAGGAAGAGTCCCGGCTCTGTGTCCTGTGTCCAAGGAAGAGTCCCGGCTCTGTGTCCTGTGTCCAAGGAGAGTCCCGGCTCTGTGTCCTGTGTCCAAGAAGAGTTCCGGCTCTGTGTCCTGTGTCCAGTAAGAGTTCCGGCTCTGTGTCCTGTGTCCATGAAGAGTTCCGGCTCTGTGTCCTGTGTCCAGTAAGAGTTCCGGCTCTGTGTCCTGTGTCCAAGAAATGTTCCGGCTCTGTGTCCTGTGTCCAGTAAGAGTTCCGGCTCTGTGTCCTGTGTCCAGTAAGAGTCCCGGCTCTGTGTCCTGTGTCCAAGAAGAGTCCCGGCTCTGTGTCCTGTGTTCAAGGAGAGTCCCGGCTCTGTGTCCTGGGTCTAAGGAGAGTCCCGGCTCTGTGTCCTGTGTCCAAGGAGAGTCCCAGCTCTGTGTCCTGTGTCCAAGGAAGAGTCCCAGCTCTGTGTTTTGTTGTTCCAAGTTCCAAGTCCAGGCTCCAACGTTCCGAGTTCCAAGTCCAGGCTCTGATGTTCCGAGCTCCAAGTCCAAGTCCGGGTCCCAAGTCCCAAGTCCCAGTTCAAGTCCAAGTCCAGGTCCGAGTCCCAAATCCCAGTCCCAGTCCAAGTCCAAGTCCGGGTTCGAGTCCAAGGCCAAGCCCAGGCCTTGAGTCCCAGTCTAAGTCCAGTGTCCGAGCCCTATTCCAACCATGCATATTCCTGCTTCCGTTTCATTCACTCCTCGATGTCTCTCTGTATAATCCTTGCTTTCCTGCTTCCCTAGTAACTTTTAATAAACTCTATTTTTTGTTAACGCTACAAAACGTATATGTGTCCGGCATTTGGGTCCACCGGTCCTCAGCACTTGTGACACAGATAGTCTTAAAAGTTTCTGTCATCATCCGTCATCCAAGTCTTTGGCATATAATATAAAAAAAAATTACCAATAACTCTGACGCTTTAAGAAGACTATGTAATTATACGAGAAAGCTGACATTAGCATGAAGTGTTTTGGGGCCTGGGAGATGAATATCCATCACATGAGGTATTTCACTTCTAAGAAGCGGCTCCTGAACTAGGTTTCTGGCAGATCCCCCAGCATATGTGAGAGAGCACACACAAAAATGACAAATTCTTTGTCACTTTCCTATAATATCTGGGCTGATGTTTTGGAGCAACCATGCACAAGATTTTTTATTTTGCTAATAAAATATCAGCACCCAGAGAAATTTCTGCTTATCCTGAAGGGCACTGGCAGCCCTAGGCTACATTTCTGCATTAAACAAAAACCCTTGACACCTCTTATGCTGTAATAGCAGTCAGTAGGGAGAAACTTCAAGAAATCACCAGCGCTTATACTTAATCATTATGTAAATTTTCTTAAATCTAAGCAGATGCTACCCATCCTTAAAAGACTTTCCAAGCTGTGTCCAGGTATCTGTTTAAAGCCTCCTCTAGGTAAAGACAGAAGGGAATTGGATCAGATTGACAGCCATGTTTCTTGTCATTTAATATATCTAGTTGAGGTACTAAGCTAATTTGTTTTAGACTACATAATAAGTGTATAAGTCTGACCATGAGAATAGGGAAGATAACTAAAATAAGATTATTATGTGAAGCGCACCTTCAATAACTCCAAAAGACTGAAGTTGGGTAAAATACTGAAAGGCTTTTATTAGCTGTACAATACGACCTCCATGCTGAGTGTCTGCCCCTGGACTGAGGGGGAGGGGCAAGGCGAAACACTGTTATACAGGAATCTGTGGGAGGAGCCACAGGGGTAGTCAGCAGAGGGGTGTGTCCAGACAATTAACCCAGTTACAACATATATATGGTTTACCACATTCACCCCTCCTTTTTTTTAAAAAACGAGTCCCGTGGAGTGAAGTGACTGACAATATTTAAAACAAGTATATTTACAGGTCAAGTCTATCAGGCGGTCAAGTCTGTCGCTGTGATCTACGTAGCACCGGTGGTGATTGCATTGGCGACGGCGGTTGTGCTGGCTCCGGCCTGATTTGAGGTGCCAGCATGTTAGGCGTTGTTAATCCTTCATGCATGTGCGTCGCGCCCGGTATGGGAGTGTCGTGTGATGTCTGTGTAGGACTTGGAGTGCGCGGTGTCTCGTGGGTACGGGGTTAATAGTCACCATGGAGTGTTCAGGGTAGGGTCCCGATGCTCCTGCGGGTGCCAGGTCGCGGATGGAGACCGTGTCCTCCTGCCCATCAGGTAAAACCACATAGGCATACCGAGGGTTCGCATAAAGTAAGTGAACCCTCTCGACCATTGGGGAGGATTTATTGCTCCTCGCATGTTTCCGGAGCAGCACTGGCCCCGGGGACGTCAGCCAAGTTGGTAGGGTGGTCCCGGTGGTCGACTTTCTGGGAAATGAAAAGAGTCGCTCATGATGGGTGGCATTGGTGGCCGTGCATAACAGGGAGTGGATGGAGTGGAGTGCCTCGGGAAGGACCTGCTGCCAGCGGGAGACTGGCAATCCCTTTGACCTGAGGGCTAAGAGTGTGGCTTTCCACACCATGCCATTCTCCTTCTCCACCTGTCCATTCCCCTGGGGATTATAGCTCCTGGTCCTACTAGTTGCAATTCCCCTAGCCAGTAGGTATTGGTGCAGCCCGTCACTCATAAACGAGGACCCTCTGTCACTGTGGATATAGCATGGGTATCCGAACAGAGTGAAGAGCTTGCGCAGGGCTTTTATAACTGACGTGGTAGTGGTGTCGGGGCAGGGGATGGCGAAGGGGAACCGCGAGTACTCGTTGATAATGTTAAGAAAGTACACATTGCGGTCGGTAGAGGGAAGGGGGCCCTTAAAGTGAACACTCAGTTGCTCGAAGGGTTTGGTGGCCTTGATGAGTGGTGCCTTTTCGGGTCGGTAGAAGTGCGGTTTGCACTCTGCGCAGACTTGGCAGTCCCTGGTCATCGTCCTGATCTCCTCAAGGGAGTAAGGCAGGTTCCGGGCTTTCACAAAGTGGAAAAGCCGGATGACCCCCGGGTGGCGAAGATCTACATGTAGGGCATATAGCCAGTCAATCTGCGCACTGGCGCACGTTCCCTGGGATAGGGCATCGGAGGACTCATTGAGCTTCCCAGGCCTGTACATGATGTCATAGTTGTAGGTGGAGAGTTCGATTCTCCACCTCAGAATTTTATCATTTTCTATTTTGCCCCCCACTGTTGGTTATTAAACATGAATGCGACTGAGCGCTGATCAGTCAGCAGGGTGAACCTTTTGCTGGGGAGATAGTGCCTCCAGTGCCTAATAGCTTCCACTATGGCCTGGGCCTCTTTCTCCACCGCGGAGTGCCGAATTTCAGGGCCTTGAAGAGTACGGGAGAAGAACGCCACTGGTCTTCCCGCCTGGTTGAGGGTGGCAGCCAGTGCAAAGTCGGAGGCGTCACTCTCTACTTTGAAGGGAATGGCCTCATCCACCGCATGCATTTCTGCTTTGGCAACATCCCCTTTTATGCGGCTGAAGACAGCGCGGGCCTCAGCTGAGAGGGGGAATGTAGTGGACTTGACCAGGGGGCGGGCCTTATCTGCGTAGTTAGAGACCCATTGGGCATAATATGAAAAGAAGCCCAGGCACCTTTTGAGGGCTCTGAGGGTGTTGGGAAGAGGGAGTTCCAACAGGGGGCGCATACGGTCGGGGTCAGGGCCAATGACTCCATTCTCCACGACACACCCAAGGATAGCAAGTCGGGTGGTTCCGAACACACACTTGTCCTTGTTATAGGTGAGATTGAAGGCTTTGGCCGCTTGGAGAAATTTTTGGAGGTTATTGTCGTGATCCTGCCAGTCATGACCGCAGGTGGTGATGTTATCCAGATATGGGAACGTGGCCTTCAGTTGGCACTGGTCCACCATCCGGTCCATTGCCCTCTGGAAGACAGATACACCATTTGTAACACCGAAGGGGACGCGCAGGAATTGATAAAGCCTGCCGTCCGCCTCGAAGGCAGTGTAAGGGCGGCCCTCCCGGCGGATGGAGAGCTGATGGTAAGCGGATATTAGGTCTATGGTCGAGTACACCTTGTACTGTGCTATCTGATTGACCATATCCGCGATGCGGGGTAGAGGGTACATGTTGAGCTGCGTGAACCTATTGATGGTCTGGCTATAGTCCATGACCATCCTATTCTTCTCCCCGTTCCGAACAAAGACCACCTGCGCCCTCCAAGGACTTGTGCTTGCCTCAATGACCCCCTCCCTAAGCAGCCGCTGCACCTCCGACTTAATGAAAGGTCTGTCCCCCGCGCTGTACCTCCTGCTTTTAGTTGCCACAGGTTTACAGTCGGGGGTCAAGTTGGCGAACAGCGGTGGGGGAGGGATCCTGAGGGTGGAGAGGCCGCAGGTGGCGTCGGTAGTGTGGCAGTTGGCATGGTGTTGGGTGGGATGTGCGGGTCGGTGTGTGTGTGTGTGTGGTCAGTAGCTGGGTATGTGACGTATCCCTACAAAACTGGGGATTTATGACAGTGATTTGTGGGAGGGGCCCATCGTACTTCATTGTCACGCTTTTCAGGTGGCTCTGGAAGTTGAGCCCCAATAGCACAGGGGCACACAGTTGAGGCATAACCAGTAACGTAAAGTCTCGATATTCTGTGCCCTGCACCACTAGTGTCGCTACACAACCCCCCCGGATGTCTGTTGTATGCGACCCGGAAGCCATGGTGAACCCCTGACTTACCGACCGTATCACGAATCCGCAATGCTGCACCGTGTCCGGGTGGATAAAACTCTGCATGCTGCCTGTGTCAAACAGACAGCTTGTTCTGCGCCCCTCCAGCAGGATGCCCATCATTGACCTTGCAAGCTGGTGGGGAGCGCTTTGGTCGAGGGTCACGGTGACCAGGGTTGAGTCGCTGTCTTGTTCCAGTGCAGTGGGGTGCCCCGTGAGCACCCGTTGGTCGTAGGTGATGGGAGGGGGCGCCGACCAAGATGGCCGCCCCCATGTCTCACACATGGTGGCGGCGTGCAGGGAAGACGGCGGCAGGCAAGATGGCGACTCCCACGTCTCGCATGCGGCACTGCTCGATCCCGCTCGCGGTTTGGACTTACAGACCTTGGCGAAGTGGACCTTCTTTCCGCAGCTGGAGCAGGTAGCTTCTCAGGCCGGGCAGCGTTTCCTGGGGTGCTTCTCCAGTCCGCAGAAGTAGCACTTCATGGACTCGTGACTGGCGGCAGCCGAGGTCAATTTGCTGGCGGGTGGCAGGAACTTGCGACTGGCGGCAGTCGAGGTCGATTCGCCGGCGGGTTGCAGTGTCTGCGGCGCCCACGAGGTCATCGGGGGATCGAGTGTCTGGAGAGCCTCGGATTTATGCAGAGCAGCCTCCAGCGTGTCGGCCAGCTCGATCGCTGAACTTAAGGTAAGATCGGCTTTTTCAAACAGCCGCTGGTGCACATACACTGACCTGGTCCCCGTGACGAAGGCGTCTCTCACTAGTAATTCTGCAAGCTGTGCCGCCGTCAGCTCCTGGCAATTGCAGACCCGCACGAGTGTCTGTGGGGCTCGGACGAACTCAGCACCTGATTCCCCGGGCCGTTGTTGCCTTGTCGCTAAGTGGTGCCGAGCATAGACGCTGTTTATTGGCCGCAGGTATTGTCCTTTGACGGTGCTCATTGCGCCGTCATGGCTCGGCTGGTCTCTGATTAGTGAGTAGACCCATGGACTGACCCTGGAGAGTACAACTCTGCGCTTCGCTACGGGGTCGGTCTCTTTAATTTCCTCTAGGTACGCTTCGAAGCAGGCCAGCCAGAGTACGAAAGCGTTTCCAGCTTCAGGCATTTGTGGATTGAGGTCTAACCTGTCGGGTCTCAGCACATGTTCCATGCTTTAAAATGTACAGCGAATAAAATTGAAGCGCACCTTCAATAACTCCAAAAGACTGAAGTTGGGTAAAATACTGAAAGGCTGTTATTCGCTGTACTAAACAACCTCCATGGTGAGTGTCTGCCCCTGGACTGAGGGGGAGGGGCAAGGCGAAACACCTTTATACAGGAATCTGTGGGAGGAGCCACAGGGGCAGTCAGCAGAGGGGTGTGTCCAGACAGGTAACCCAGTTACAACATATATATGGTTTACCACATTATGTAATAACCTTATGTGCGCAGCTCTCTGGTGAAAAATGATGTCGTATCTGTTAAATAGGGGCCGTGGACAATTCTGATTTGGTGGAGAATGGACGTGAAATCACAGAGGAACATCTGGAGAAATTTCTGAAATGCCCGTCTGCTGCTGTTGTTACTGTATAGTCGGGAATCTTTCGGAGGGTAAGCCTCAAAATCCCCGGCCTTGCCTGCTTTTGGCGACCGAGAAAGAGGTCGAATCGCTCGGACAGAGATGGCGCTCAGTACTTGGTCTCGGAGAGCTGATCAGAGCTCGAAGTTTTCGGATGACTCAGAGTCGGATTGTGGTCGGCATGGCAGGGAGAGTTTTTCTTCCCTCTCCCGACTGCGTGTAGGACATTTGAGAAACTTTGAACTTTAATGTGCTCAGGGACTTTCTTCATCAAGTTATGGTACTGTGCACTGTTGTAACTATATGTATAATTATGTGGTTTTGTCAGTTTTTTCAGTTTTAGTTTGTCCTGTGTTTTGTGATATCACACCGGAGGAAATAATGTATCATTTCTTAATGCATGCATTACTATATGACAATAAAAGGGGACTACGTGTCTTTATAATCAGAAATGTTTAAGGCTTTGAAAACTGAATTAATTTTCACAGTGAATTACTTCTATATTGTTTTCAGTACGTTTATAATTTTCCTCCATATTCAAGCAGTAATTGTAACACCATGCATTTATCCTAAAGATAAATTATTTTACTATGACATTTACAGTGGTCAACATTAAACAATTTTGCATAATTTAGTACACTTACCTACTTCTCTCCTCCAAGGGGACCCCAACCTTAATGACCCAGAGAGCTATATTGGCTGGATTCGGGGCTTTATGCTTTGGCTCTTGGTCGGGCCACCCTTGCCAAACAGATCAAAGGGTAGAGGACAGACTAAGAGAGGTCCACCAGTCCTCCAGGTTTGGGGGTTCAGCTCAGGCCTATCAAGACTGACTGGTAAAACAGAATTGTTACAGAAACAGCAGTGAAAATCTTTTGACATCTGAGTGTGATGGTATTCCTGAGTCTCCACCTGGACTAGCATGACTGACAGTAGTGAAGGCCGAGAGGAAGATACTGACACGATGAAGGAAGCCCTGCACACGAACAGAGATGGAGGACCTTCATTGCTGCCTTAAATGCCAGCAGCATAACAGGGCGTGTAATATAATAAAACTATGTCTCTGATGTTACTTGGTTGAAGTAATGTTTCAATTGGCACCAATAACGACGAATTTCAAACAATTGTTTACTGCTTGTCCTAAGTCCTTGCTCTACCTTTGTAACTAATAACATTTTCATTATCTATGGAAAACTAAAGTAGTTGGAAAGCAATTGTGCTTCATCTTTGATATCAATTGTATTTTATGATCAGCATGATAAAATAGATTGGGGTACAATTAATATAAAAGGATAGTTGATGGTAAGTACAAATTAAATGGGCAAATAGGATAAGTGCAGGTCGACAGAAAGGTCAACATGGATGAGATGTATCAAAGGGCTTGTTTCTATGCCATACAACTCAATGTCTCTATGTTGTGTATGCTAAATTTATTAGTTCTCTCTAAAAGCATCACTTCAAACTTAGGTTTAAATTCTATCTGCCATTACTCAACTAATTTTATTAATTGATATATATTATATCATAGCATAAGACTATCCTCATGATTAGCAACACCAGCATTCTTTGTGGAGATGTAAGAAAGTGCAGATGCTGGAATGTGGAGCAACACAGAAATTATTGGAAGCACTTAGCAGACCAAACAGAAGAGAAGAAAAATGGACAGTCAATGTTTTGGGTCAAGAACCTTCATTTGAATTCAATAAACAAAAGTCTGTTAGACTCTACAGTGTGCTTAGAATTTTTAATAGCATCAGTTGAGTGTGTTTGTGTTCAAAAAGCAGTGATTTTTGACACTGGTAGTTGGTGAAAAATAAGCAGTAAGTCAATTCAGAACCCTTTTGCTCACAGCGGTTTCAAGCATTCAGGCTTGGAGATGCCAGAAATGGTTGGGGTGAAAGTAAAATAATTTCACTACTTCAACAAGGTAGGAACAACAAAAAAATTTAAGGAATTGATAATCATCTTGAATTTTACAATGAAAACAAAGACTTGGAGATTGCAGTCATCAATAGTATTGTATGAAGACAGCTCATTTTCTGCACTAGGTGTCTGCACTAATTTTGTTCATTTTGTACATTGGATAAATTCCTCCATCAATAACTATTAGGAACTAATACACAGTTTTATAGTACTGTAATAAGACCATAAGACATGGGAGCAGAATTAGGCTATTTGGCCCACCAAGCCCGCTCTGCCATTTCATCCAATTTTTCTCTCAGCCCCAATCTCCTGCCTTCTCCCAACATCTCTTCATGCCCTGACCAATCAAGAATCCATCAACCTCTAGACATGACGTCCACAGCAGCCTGTGGCAAAGAATTCACCACTTTTTGGCTAAAGAAATTCCTCCTCATCACCATTCTAAAAGGACACTCCTCTACTCTGAGGCTGTGTCCTCTGGTCTGAGACTCTTTCACCATAGGAAACATCCTCTCCACATCCACTCTATCAAGGCCTTTCACCATTCAATAGGTTCAATGAAGTCACACCTCAATCTTCTGATTCCAGTAAATTCAGGCCCAGAGCCATCATATGCTCCTTATGGCCTTATAGGACAAGCCATTAAATTCTGGAATCATTTTTGTGAACCTCTTTTGAACCCTCTCCAGTTTCAGTACACCCTTTCTAAGCTAAGGGGCCCAATACTCGCAATACTCTGTGAGGCGTCACCAGTGCTTTATAAAGTTTCAAGACTACATCTTTGCTTTTATATTCTAGTCCTCTTGAAATGAATGTTAACTTTATATTTGCCTTCCCCACCATAGACTCAACTTGCAAATTAACCTTTAGGGAATGCTGCATAAGTACTCCCAAGACCCTTTACACCTCAGATTTTTGTATTTTCTCTCCGATTAGAAAATAGGCAACCCTTTCATTTCTTCTACCAAAGTGCATGACCATACACTTCCTAACACTGTATTCCATCTGCCATTTCTTTGCCCATTCCCCTAATCTGTCGAAATCCTTCTATAGCCTCTCTACTTCCTCAAAACTACCTGCCCTTCTAGCTATCTTCATATCGTCTGCAAACTTTGCGATAAAGCCATCAATTCCATCATCCAAATCATTGACATATAATGTAAAAAGAATTGGTCCCAACACACCGTGGAACACCACTAGTCCCCAGCAGCTAGCCAAAAAAGGCTCCCTTTATTCTAACTCTCTGCCACCTGCCAATCAGTCACTGCTTTAACCATGTTACAATCTTTCCTGTAATAACATGGGCTTGTAGCATGTTAAGCAGCCTAATGTGTGGCACCTTGTCAAAGTCCTTCTGAAAATCCAGTATACAACATCAACCGATTCTCCTTTGTGTATCCTGCTTGTTATTTCTTCAAAGAATACCAACAGATTTATCTGGCAACATTTTCCTCTGTGCTGTAGTGCTGTTGACAGACTTCTCATTTGTTCAACCTTTCACTTAAATACATAATTTGTTATTCAGTTTGTCTTTTTTATTCCCTTGTAACTATTCCCATGAAACTTTGGCTAATTTTGGGGCAGCCACTTAATTGGACTAAAATTTACTCGTCCTGATGTTGTCCCAACTAAGAGTAATCCATTGTGTGTATGTATATATACACACACACAATTTTGGATTCAAGTTGCTATTTTGGCCTGGATTCCCTGTAGTAATTTGGAACCTAGTCTCCCATATGGGTTCTTATCAGATGCCTATTGAATTTCATATTGACTACATCAACCACCCTGCTGTCATCAATATAGTTTGTTACTTCTAACAAAAAAAGTTAATAAAATTAGCCAGAACCCAACCCACTCTCCCTTATAAAAGTATCACTGCTTATCCGTGTGTAGATTAACACTGTCCCTCATAATTATTTTCTGATACCATACCTGCCACTGGCATTTCAATGGAAAGTGGGGATGCCTGAGGAAGATTGAGAATTCTGCTGCATCCTTTTCTGAACCTACTAAATCAGCATTCATATCATCTTTTTTCTGGATGATGAACGTGCTTAAATTCCTGAGAGATACACGGATGGATTGGGAATGATTACTGACATGTATTATACGTGGTACAGCAAATAAAACTATGATGATGCAGCTTAGTGCAGACAAAGATGCAAACACTTATTATTGTGCTTTTCTTTCGGCGTGCGCTATAGTTACAGGGGACAGCAGGAGGAACTCAAAGAATGACAGACTTGCAGAAAACTCAAGGTACTTCCTCAAAGCAGAAATCTGATCAAACTACAGGAAGGAGGATTACCGGCCATTTAACTGCCAGGAAGTTAAATGCTTCACGTTGTGTGGGCAGGCAGGTCAGCGTACTAACAGTGCCAATCTCACAAGCGCAATATGATCAGGCAGGGACAGGAGAGGGATTGAAGGAACAGAGAACAGAATTCCAGCCTTCACCGTCACTCTGCCTGCCAAGTACCACATGGAGAAGGAGGAGGAAGAGGAGGGTAAGGAGTAGTAAAACAGTGTAGAATGTAGCACCAATGCCGTCAACACAAAATACTATAATTCCACTGGAAAAGTAAGCAAACCAACATTAATGTCCTCCCTCAGGCCAAACTCCTCAAGAGCGTGGCATTAATTTTATATGTAAATGACTCATGAAACCAAAAACAATTCAACCTATAAAGTTTACATCAGCCCTCAGAACACTGACACCAGAGCAAGCTTGACCTAGTCACTGGTTTCTGACCTGTCTCTCCACTCTGATTATGGTTGAAGGAGATGATGCCTTTCTCGTGGATTCCATCATGCAAAATGTTGAATGCATTAATTCCGGAAATTGATGCATTTCCTCTGGTATTTTTGCCTTCTGAAAACACATTTGAGGTTCAAGATCCCTGATGTTTGCTATAATTAGGTCAGTCACGGGTAAAGCCCTCCCCACCAATGAGCACATCTGCACAGAAAAATGTTGCAGGAAAGCAGCATTCATCATCAGGGACACCCACCACCCAGGACTTGCTCTCATCTCACTGTTGCCATCATGGAGAAGGTACAGGAGCCTCAGGACCCACAGCAACAGGTTCAGGTACAGTTATAACCCCTCAACCATCAGGCGCTTGTATCAGAGGGGATAACTTCTGTCAACTTCACTCACCCCATCACTGAACTGTTTTCACAACCTGTGGTCTCGCTGTCAAGCACAGGATTGGAAAAAGCTGCAGAAAGTTGCAAAACCAGCCAGCTGCATCATGGACACTCCACAGTATCAAGGGCACCTTCAAAAGGCAGCTTCCATCATTGAAGACCTTCGTCATCCAGGGCATGCCCTCTTCTCATTGTTACCATCAAGGAAGAGCCTGAATAAACACATTCAATAGGAACAGCTTCTTCCCCAACATCATCAGATTTCTGAAGGGACAATGAACTCATGTACACTACCTCACTATTCCTTTTCTTTTTTTTCACTCTCGTTTTGCACTATTTCAGTTAATTTAAATTTAATATTTTAATATGAACTACTAAAATTCAAAGTAAATTTATTATCAAAGTACATATATGCCACCATAAACAACCCTGAGATTCATGTACATAAATACTTTACAAAAATATAAAAATAGTGCAAAAGGATATTTTTTGGCAAATGTACTTTGTTCCAGCATATATCCATACTGGCCATCAAGTGACTATCTTAAGTAATTCTACTTACCTAATTCTCTTTAGGTTACATGGTCGGCCCAACATTGTGGGCCAAAGGGCCTGTAATGTGCTGTAGATTTCTATGTTCTATGTTTAGCTGCACTTGGTCTATAGTTTTCAATATGTGAAGTGATGTGAATCTCTGTCTAGATATGAAGGGTCTCTGCCCAAACATAAGTTCTCTATTCCTCTCCATAGATGGTACCTGACCTGTTGAATTCCTCCAGCATGTAACTCTGGATTTCCAGCATCTGCAGAATCTCTTGTGTAAATACTTAACTGTTGCGGGAGTACAGGTCATTTGTTGCAGATATAATTCATTCTAGTGCACCTTCCTGATATCCTTAAAATAAGCATTTATGCACAGATTTTTCTAAATTTTCTGAAAGGAATAAACCACTATTAAACTTGAGTTCAAATAAATGTTAAGATTTATATTATTGTCAAGTCAACTTGCATTGTAAATGAATTTGGCTAAATCGATGACTGTGAACAACCTTGTTGAAGAAGTTTACTCAATTGTACTAATCAAAGACTTGAAGCTGCAACTCCCTCTCCAATGCACAGTGGCTGTTTATATGCCAGGAGTTTTTGTTTTTATTTCAGAATTCAGATGTCTGCATATTTTTAAATTTTGTAGCCTGCTATCACGGTGCTATCAAGGAAGAAGGTATATAAAACAATGATCTGCCAACACTGGTCAGAGAAAGTAATCTCTCCATCTGGTGTCTAAACATTGTGGGGATCTGACAGCTGAGATCAATGGCCCCACTGGGGACACCTGCCCAAATCCACATGTCAATCAACTCCTTCAATCGTCATGGAGACGGCGCACCTGGAAATATTACGCACTCTAATTGGACAGCCCGGTGCAGGAGGTCTACCCTGGCCAATGAGAAAGGAGCATTGACACCGCTCGCCAACATGGCTGCTTGTCGTATAGTTTGTGGGGATTTATTTAAAATTTTAACCGTTTTTTGATGTGGTGGTTCGCTTTACTGCTTCGGTTTTTCAGTCGCAGTTCGGATAATTTTAAACCGGAATTTGTGAGAGGAGAGTGTCATGGCGAATGAAAACAGGAGGCAGTTCTGGAAGCGGAACAGCAAGGTTCCCGGAAGGTTCGTGTTCTCGCTCACTGACTCCGGGACGGCTGATGCCTCTTGCAATTATTTCCTGCACCCTCACCCTGCTGCTAATTTCGCTTTAATGTTTGCTTTTGAGATTGTAAATATGCAATCCCCTTTTAGCAATTTGTTTTATCGGGAGCACAGAGAAAGAATTGTTTTGTCAGGTCTTAGTCCCCGTGGCACTGTGTAGTTCTTTTCAGCGTCATATTTTACTGATGCATTTTTAATACCTTTCAAAGTAACTTCTGTATAGAGTGGAGACTATAGAAATCTTAGCATAGGCTGCCTTGTCAGAAAGCATCTGGTTAGTTTTTTTTTTAATTTTGACTTTCACTGAAGCCTACATCTGATTACAATGTTGTGCAACTTTTGATATGACCAGTTTTATGTCAGGCGTACTGGAATGATACAAAGTAACGTCTGTGTTGAGATCTGATACTTCAAAAAGAACCAAAGATGGAAAACCATTCCAATTAGTTATTTGCATAAATACTACTATGTCAGTTACCATCCTTTTTAAAATTTCAATCTGTAATCCATTTTAGCAGTATAGATTCTGCATCAGAATGGTATAACAAGATAAATAAGCTTCTCGCAAATAAGTTTTGTCTCTTAGGTTTGAGAAAACTTATTAATTTTCTGAGTTTTTAATCTTGCAATACCAATGATATTTTTCGAAGGAAAATGTCTGTTTAATGAAAATATGTGAAATCACGCTTTGTTTCGTTCAGTTGGTGTTAGTGAGTGTTCAGTCTCCATTAAGTTTATTTATATTATGTTCTATACTTTCACATCTATGTGTGGATTTAAATTCTTGTTAAACTTTTGTAGAACAGATTTATTGCTTATGCTATTTTTCTGTCCCTTGAGATGTGGGAGCCATTGGCAAAGCCCTTGTTTATTGCCTACTCCAAATACTCTTGAGAAGATGGAGGAAGCCACTTTCTCAAACTGTTGTAGCCCTGATGAAGATTGTGTCCAAACTGCTATTGACTAAGACATTGAAGGAATACAGTGTACAACTTGGAGGAGAGTCTGCGGGTGGCTGTGTTCCCATATGATTACAGTGGATGTATAATTTAAATAGGTGGCTACAAATATGTTGAAGTCCCCAATATTGCATTCCCATGAATCAATGGCACACGTAGGGTTTAAGTACAAATAGTGTAATTTATAGTAATTCAAGGATTCAGTAATCTCTTGACTTTAATGCTCAGCTGCCATTTTGTAGAACAGAACAGATACACAAAAATAAATAGCCTATTTAACAGAATAGTATTTTCATTCTGATTTAGTTTGCTGTTTGCTTGTTTCTTCAGGTTATTTCCTGTACATGTCCTGTCAGATACATGGTTATTGGATGTTACATTTTCCATTATCTCTCTCCAACATCTTTGAAGTTTCAGCTGTAAATGTTTGCTTGCGTGCACAGGGATCTGATCCAGGCTGTTAATTATTAAATGTTACACTTGTGAAGTGCTTTGACAAACTGGCTAAGTTTCCATTAGGACCAAAAGAGCTTGTTCTTTTGGCTGAAACTCAATTGTGTCAGCAAACAATGTGGATTTGAGACATTTAAGTAATAAATTGGCATCGTGGGTTTGTGACACCTGCATGTTTCATAATTAATAGGGAACATTTTCCTCAATAAGCTAGATTATTTTTTTTAAGCTGCTCTAAGTTTGGCAACTTCCAATTGGGACAGCACCATGCTAGTTATGCTTTGAAAAGACAATTTATCTCTAGTATGACATGTGACATGTGAATTATATGGAATATCATATGCTGTGTAGCACAGTAGTTCTGTGGGTGTGAAATTATGCATTCCTAAAACTGTAAAGCAGGTGCTGACTGTCCGTCCCTTTGCCTTTTGTTGTTCAATTAAACCTTGGATGCAACTTTAATGTGGCGGTGACATTACTTATCTTCCAAGATACTGACAAAGTTTCCTCTTGACATGGATTATTGACAATTGTTTTGTATGTAATTTTACATTGTTATACCAAATTTACAACTTGGTTTTTGGGATTTACTTTGAAGTTAGACGTAGAAGCATCCTCTTTTTTTTGTTGTTAGTAGCTGAATGGTGAGAACGTAAAAGTTGTAACGTGCAATTATTAAATGCACGATTAACTCCAAAGACTGCATCCTTTGCACTTCTAGACTTACTACAGTTTGATTAATGCCCTCTTCTTCCACACAAACACAGGATTGCTATTGCCCTCTCCTTTCTCTGTTTAGTGGATTACCCATCATAGTTTCTACCAGCTCCAATGGAAATCCATTACCAGTATATTTTTCCTTCCCATCTTGTTCGGTATTATGAGGGCCATTCTCTCCCTGGTTTAGCCATCCATATCCACAAACTACTTTCCTTCTCTTGGCAGGAGGTGCAGTTTCTGCCTTTTTACCTCTTCTTGCCACTTAGAGATCCAAATGATGTTACTAGATGAAACTGATATTCACTTACTTTTTCCCAATTTACTGCATTTTGTTCAGGTAGAATGGGTTGGGTAAAGGAGAAGGGCTGTTTGCAATGTGGAGAGGATGAAATGGGTGACTGATGGTCAACTTGAATTTGATGGGCTAAATAGCTGTTTTCCATGCTGTGTTATTCTGATTTGATTGTGGAGAATGAGCTTCTACGATGGTGTTCAGCTGTCAGAAAAATCATGCAACAGTATCTGAGAGTAAGTTACTGGTTTTTGAATGTTTTAGATTTCTTCCAACTTTCCTCTGAGAGCATATCATGTTTGCTTTTGTTTAGAATTGAACAGCAAATTACCATTTGATTTGTAGCAAAATCTGAATTGAGTCAAATATGCTTTTAATATGCTTTTTTACGTGTGTGTTTTTTAAACTATTATAATGTAACTGAAATAGAGATAATTTCCAGTATCTGAAATCCTACATGTTTTAATTTCAGCATGTAATTTTTTTTCTTATTACATTATTTTTCTGTGCAGTGGTTTGATGAGTTAGGGTCTTCAGCTGTCATATTGCAATAAGATTTAATTGTTTACCAAAAGAAAATGGATACATGGTGCTTCTGGGTTAAGACACCTAATTTATGGACAATCCATACATAGAAACAATATCATTAAATTCAGAAGTCTGATAATAAGTTTGTTCTTACAAATGGCAATCTAGATTTTTTTTGCCAGTTTTAGTAATTGTTTTTTTCTTTTCGGTCTTAAGTGCTTTTGATGCCATTCATTTCAGCGATGTGGAGTGATTTTTTTTGTATTTTCTGATTTATTGGCAATCATGCAACAATATCTGTGAGTAAGTTACTTTTTTTTTGAATATGTGGATATCTTCGAATAAATGGAACCTGTTTGTTACCTGGATGAAATAGAATTACTCTGTAATTAGGTTTGACAACTAGGTTTTTCTCCCACATGGGCCTTTACATGGTATCGTGGATTAATTGAATTACTTCATAACTGATTGCCATTATACTTGCACCACATGTATAATCTTACCTAAACATGAGGAAATCTGCAGATGCTGGAATTTCAAGCAACACACATCAAAGTTGCTGGTGAACGCAGCAGACCAGGCAGCATCTCTAGGAAGAGGTACAGTCGACGTTTCAGGCCGAGACCCTTCGTCAGGACTAACTGAAAGAAGAGCTAGTAAGAGATTAGAAAGGGGGAGGGGGAGATCCGAAATGATAGGAGAAGACAGGAGGGGGAGGGATGGAGCCAAGAACTGGAAAGTTGATTGGCAAAAGGGATATGAGAGGATCATGGGACGGGAGGCCCAGGGAGAAGGAAAGGGGGGGGGGAGCCCAGAGGATGGGCAAGGGGTATAGTGAGAGGGATAGAGGGAGAAAAAGAGAGAGAAAGAATGTGTGTGTATATAAATAAATAACGGATGGGGTATGAGGGGGAGGTGGGGCATTAGCGGAAGTTAGAAATGTCAATGTTCATGCTACCCCTTTTCTTTCTCCCTAGGCCTCCTGTTCCATGATCCTCTCATATCCCTTTTGCCAATCAACTGTCCAGCTCTTTGCTCCATCCCTCCCCCTCCTGTCTTCTCGTATCATTTTGGATCTCCCCCTCTCACTTTCAAATCTCTTACTAGCTCTTCTTTCAGTTAGTCCTGACGAAGGGTGTCGGCCCGAAACGTCGACTGTACCTCTTCCTAAACATAATCTTACCTAAGGCTGTTTTAAGTGGTCACAGCAATGATATGTCACAGTAGAGGAAATTTACAGGTACCTATAAGGTGATCATATATCTGATTTATCATGTTTCTAGTACAGAAGTATTGACAGATGACTAGAATGTCAAGATCAAGTTTACCAATTGAGTTTATTTGAAGTTAACAAATTACAATTAGTTTAATAGTCAATGTTGAGACTTGTTATCAGCAGACATAAATGTTATACGTGTCATTTTAGCTGCGCTGTAAATTGGAAAATATAAGGGGTTAATTTGTGATGTACTTGCCTAGAATGAAAGTTTCCTGCTAATTTTCAAACTAACTGATTACTTTGCTCTAGTACAGTCAAATTGTGCTTTGAATGAAGTTGGTGTTACCAGTGATCAACGATCATTGTGCTTTGGAAGTGATTTGGATTTATCATAAGTTATTCCTTTGAGTTATATAAACAAAAAATGGACAAAGCAAATGAGTATTGTTCAAGCTGATTATTTGCATATAACCTGAGCGGCATCGAGGACCCAGATTACCCTTCACTTCATGTACAGTACTTGAAACTTTATTTTTTTAACTGACTATGAAATTCTACTCAGCTTTGTATTTGGATTTAATGACTGCTAAACTGTAAGTTGCAATTTTCCATTTTATAGAGCATCCCTTGCCTATTAGATGTCTGAATCTTTGGCATTGATACTAAAACTGATTTTTGTTGATCTACAAATGATACAGCTTGAGCCAAGACATTGCTTCACCTTTACTATTTGTGATGGTCCTCAAGGAAGAGATTCTTGATTGCCAACTGATATATTAAAGGAGATACTAACAACACTGTACTCTACCAGAGGAATGCTGCCTTTCTCATTTATGTTTTTTGATTCTAATTCTGACCTTTGCCTTAAAGAAAACATGTATTTTATGAAGTCAGAATTAACTTGGTGATGCCTTTTTAAAAACAGATAATTTGCATGGAATTCACAGTTCGTATCTATTCTGTGATATTTGCACATCTTTTTTTCCTCACTCAATGTTCGAGTCTCTCTTAATCAATATAAATCTGATGATAGAGGATTTCATGTTCCTTATTACTTTTGTGGTCTTGAACATACTGATTTTCCACCATATTTGTGTATTGTTTCAAGTTGGTGTCTTTCTTGATTCCACTTGAAATTAAATAGAACTGGACAAAAATTACAGTTAAGTTATGTAAAGGGATAGTATTTGAACAATGCGTGGTTGTAGAATTGAATTGCAGTTGAAGGGCAGAAGTACTTGCATCATGCTCTGAGCAGTGTTATTCAAAGATCTAATTTATACACAGGCTTATTTCTCTCCACTGTCTTTAATTTTAGCTGTTACTTGTAATTAGAAAATGCACTGCATTGTATTATGTAACAAATTTTATTGCCGTGAGAAAGAGTGCTATTTCTTCTGTATTTTCACAGCTCCTTTTATTTGCAATACTTCCTTTCATTTGGGAAGATCTTGACTCTAAATTCTATACATGCAATACATTAATGCAATGTATCGGATTTTTTCCTCCAGATTTTCTATATGAAGTGCAAACGATGCTTGCTTTATTCTGTTTTTACACTTATATGGCATGTCTTTCTCTTCTTTTTTTCTTTCCTTAGTATACAACAAGTTTATGGAGCACAGCATCCCCCATTTGATCCCCGGCTACACAAAAAGTAGGTTTGCAGCATAATTCATTGTTCTCTTGTGATTATGTGAAACACATTTTCAGCATGATGACCTTCATTCTGTGAATATAGCCAGAACTTTACAAAGTGGTAGAACAAATTATGTAGAGTAAAAGAGCATCTGCATGATTAGGATTTCATTTTCATATGGCAATCAAAGTAAACACAGAATAACTTTGTAGTTCAAACTAGTAGTTCAGAGTTTGAGGGTAGATGGAATTTTTCACTGAAAATCTGTATTGAGAAGGCAGATTGGACATTACTGGTTAGTAACTATAATGGGATTGATTTGGCAGGAACCTGGTGCAAGATGCTTATTTTTCAAAGCCTCTCCATTCCAGTTACTGTTACAAAATGGGAGAGTTTTGAAACATGTTTCAAGTGTCTGCAAGAGATTGTAATTGCCATTTTAAGAGCGGTTGCACATTTGTTAGAACACAACAGTGGGATTTGTGTTTGCAAACACATTCAGCTACTTTTTCTTTTACAAAAGGCTGTTCTGTATTACTAAACTCACACTTGTAGGTACATCTGCTTTTTGGCCAATCTACCATGCCATATCTAATCTGGCAATAGGGATAATCTTAAATTTACCTTTCCAAAGTATACACTCAGCGGCCACTATTATTTACACCCGTGCACCTTTTAATGCAACTGTCTAATCAGCCAATCATGTTGCACCAACTTGGTGCATGAAAGTGTGCAGACATGGTCAAGAGGTTCAGTTGTTGTTGTTCAGACCAAATATCAGAATGGGGAAGAAATGTGATCTAAATGTCTTTGACCATAGAGTGATGGTTGGTGCCAGACAAAATGGTTTGAGTATCTCAGAAACTGCTGTTCTCCTGGCATTTTCAGCACAACAGTCTCTGGAGCTTACAGAGAATGGTGCAAACCCACCCCCCCAAAAAAAAATCCAGTGAGTGGCAGTTCTGTAGGTGAAAATGCCTTGTTAATGAGAGATCAGAAGAGAATAATCAGACTGGTTCAAGCTAACAGGAAGGCGAGAGTAACCCAAGTAACCACATATTACAACCATGGTGTGCAGAAGAGCAACTCTGAACGCGTGTTGAATTGTGAAGCAGATGGGTTACAGCAGAAGACCACAAACATACACTATGTTCTCTTTATTAGGTACAGGAGGAACCTAATAAAGTGGCCACTGAGTGTATATGAGTATGATGCATGAAAGTATTGCTGCAACTGGAGTATTTGGGCTTGTTCTAGATTACTTGGATTTCTGTGGTTTTCAATTATTTTAGATTGTTTTGATGCATTGGAAATGCATGTCAATAATCAAGGAGTATGAAAGGAGTGGATTCCACTTAATTGGGCCATCAGTTAATTGGGGTATCCTGATTTGGGACAATTCTTAAAGAACCTGGGTTCCCTTTGTTTATTTAGGACACTATGCTGCTTAATTGGGTCCAGAACTGGTCAGTCATGTCCACTTGTGTGGCTGTTAGACATTACACCATGCTTAGAGCACACAGCGATGTCAATTGTTTGCTTGTGTTCTGTTATCCATTTGGGTTGACAGATGTAGATTTGGAAAGTAGTGATTTTTAACAGCAATTTAAAAAAAAAATTGACCAAAAAAACTTGAGACCCTTGCCATGAAAAGATTTAACATTAGTTGAAAAAATAAGCTCTTTGGACCAAAATTAAAGCCATTTGTCTAACACCACTCATTATCAGCTGGTAGAGATAACTGGAGTGCCAAAATCTGTAACTGCACACTTGGTACATTAGCAAGATAAACTGCGAGAAGAATGGGCATTACGTGAGGGACAACAGGGAACATCCCCCAAAAAAAGGCGTGAAGGTAAGGATTGAATCAGTGATTTCCCATTGAAATTAGACAAGGTGTGCGTGTCAGTGGGCCAAAATGTACTGGTCCCGATGTGTTCCAATTAACTGGAATGCACTGTAATTTCATAAATATACATAAATACACTCTGTCTCCCATGCACAGTTTTACTCAGTCATGCAGCATTTCAAATGTATAATTTATGCTAATTGCTGCAAATTTTTTTTGTTAAAAAGGTATATGATGGGAAGAAATTGGATTGGGATCCACCTGTTTTCTCTGTTTCAGCAGGATACTGTGTAGCAGTTTTTTTGAGGTTGCAAATAAATGAAAAAATTTGGAAACTTGATACTAGGGGCTGAAGGAGTTTTGCTCTTGAACTCTCTATTCATTGAAGAAGTTTCAAAATTATTTTTATTCGCTTATAAACGTAAGCGGTTACATTTTGGTACAGTTGCC
This sequence comes from Mobula hypostoma, assembly GCF_963921235.1. Lineage (NCBI taxonomy): Eukaryota > Metazoa > Chordata > Chondrichthyes > Myliobatiformes > Myliobatidae > Mobula > Mobula hypostoma. The sequence continues at coordinate 29,945,498 of NC_086109.1, forward strand.
ATCCTGATTATAAATTTTCGTTCAATTTTTTAATGTAAATGTGCCTCTCTTGGAGGGGGGGAGGGGTGTAGGAAAGTAAATGGGCTGTTTCAATGCAAGTTTCTAACGGAGACCAACCTGCACCACAGTTTTCTGTGATTCTGCTTCTATTGATACATTGCGAGTGTAGGATCTGGTATAAAAATAGTATAAATTATTCTTCTGAGTTCTGTGTTGGGAGTTCATATAGAATAGTCAAGGCTAGTGAAGCAGTGCTGCTCGGTATTCTTCTAGAACATATTTGGATAGGATAGTTAAGAAAGCTTATGGGGTGTTAGCTTTCATAAGTCAAGGGATAGAGTTTAAGAGTCGCGATGTAATGATGCAGCTCTATAAAACTCCTGGTTAGGCCACACTTAGAGTAGTGTGTCCAGTTCTGGTCATCTCACTATAGGAAGGATGTGGAAGCATTGGAAAGGGTACAGAGGAGATTTACCAGGATGCTGCCTGGTTTAGAAAGTATGTATTATGATCAGAGATTAAGGGAGCTAGGGCTTTACTCTTTGGAGAGAAGGAGGATGAGAGGAGACATGATAGAGGTGTACAAGATAATAAGAGGAATAGATAGAGTGGATAGCCAGCGCCTCTTCCCCAGGGCACCACTGCTCAATACAAGAGGACATGGCTTTAAGGTAAGGGGTGGGAAGTTCAAGGGGGATATTAGAGGAAGGTTTTTTACTCAGAGTGTTTGGTGCGTGGAATGCACTGCCTGAGTCAGTGGTGGAGGCAGATACACTAGTGAAATTTAAGAGACTACTAGACAGGTACATGGAGGAATTTAAGTTGGGGGCTTATATAGGAGGCAGGGTTTGAGGGTCGGCACAACATTGTGGGCCGAAGGGCCTGTACTGTGCTGTACTATTCTATGTTCTATATTTGATAGGTTTTTAATAAATAGGCTTTTCCCTCTTTTTGATTTTTTTTCCCCTTGTGTAAAATATTTAAACCTTGATATCTTCAAAACATTTATCCTGGTGACTACCCAGAACTTGGAGCAGTTCTGCTTAAAGCCACTTTATAGTTGCTCCTCAAAACTCTCCCATAACTTTCTATATTTTTATATCTTTAAAAAAAAACACCCATGTAAGCCACCTTTTTTCTTGTACCATCTTCCTGTTTGTCTGGTATGTGAGTGAATTTTCGATTTTTTTTAAATTATTATTTTTTATTTTTTTAAAATGTATGTTTGATGTCTAGTGTTTAGGACAACCGAGCCACTTTGAAGGGGTAAATTTGTTTTTATCCCAATCTAAAAGATGTTGTTTTGCCCTTAATGTGACACTTTTAAGTGCCCACTTTTGAGCCACACTGAAATCACCTTGCCCTCTGACTTGACACAGTAGGACACTTTGCCATAAAGCAAAGCTACAGAAGGAAAGCTTATATTGAAGAAATGAGTTTTCCAGGGTTACTACTTATTGAAAGTCTTTGCAAGTTCTATAGCAGAAGTGGATTCCACACAGTATCTTAGAATCAAAATTTTGGTTTATTTTATCAATTGGGTTTTATGATGAGTTACACTTTCTTACCGAAAGTACTCAACAGTTCCAGATATTTTCATAATTCATTACCTTGAGGATAATCTCCATTCTGGTTTGCTATGAGATCCTGAGATGACTCTCTAAATAGAAATTACTTTATTTCTAAATAGAACTGTTATGGGATGGTCAGGGTTTCCTTACTATTCCCTTCTGGATTCTTTGGTTTTGAGGGCTTGAAGTTTTTCTTCCAAGTAGGTTCCTGTTTGCTTGTGATTGATTGGTGATCTGTCCTTCCCAGTTTAGTGTGTTCATGTCAATTTTCTTGAGGTACAGTATACTTTCATTGTTTATAGCACTTCCTCTGATCACCATGTGTTCAATCAGTGACATGAGTATCTAATACTTCAGATGTCAAGAGTTGAACATCACTATAGTGGAATTAATGTCTGTGCTTACTGGATTAAATTGTATACATTTTCATACGTAATAGCTTTAACTATAAATTACATTATGTATTGCTAAATTTCAGGACATATACCAGAGATATTAAAACTGATTCAGATTCTGCTCTGATAAGAATACAAGTGATATGGAGAATTTTCTAGGGACATTGCAATAATGCCTCTTCGATGTCTTTGGGTGATGTTGGTGAATTGCTGAGCTTTCACATCCATAATGAAGATTGAAGACAAAATCAATCTGTATACTTGAATCTTGAATGTAATTATCAGTAAACAATTAATGAAACAAGACTAGTTTCCAAAGATATCATGCCCTTCACTAAACTTTGTCATGAATGAATATTCTCGGGAAAAGGTTGTTCCATGGAAACGTAAGCAGTGTTTAATTTTTATGTTCTGGTGAATTGCATAGGATCATTTGCAGTGTTCCAAGAAGTACATTCCTCATTTGCACCTGTATGCTGCAGCTCAGAAGTATGGAATGCAAAGGTGTTCAGATGACAGCATGCCTGTTCTCTTGCTGCACTGCTAAACTTAATACTGTGTAGCCCCCCGGCAAGCCTCAGGGTCGCTCAGCTTGCTGTCGTCTAGGGAAACAGCTCTCGGCCCTGCCAAACTGGGTAATTAGTTTGTGTGGATGCTGTGTGATGTACCTCACCCCGCCCAAATAACAGACAATACATTAGATACGATTAAATGAATTACAGTTTATAGATATTCCTGGAACTATATAATTAATAGAGATAAAATATAAAAGGAAAATGCGCCATACTTATCAAAGTTCAATCTCTTCATGCACAAACAGTTGGAGCTCGGGCCCCTCCTTCACTCTGCGATTCCCTTGGACCACCTCGACCTGCCGCCTGGGACCATCAACGGTGGTCGAGCAGACGCTCCACACAAGTCCGTCTCTGTCTCCTCTCCTTGCCGAACACCCTGGACCTCGGACTCCTGCTTGGGGTCCGACCCCGTTAGCACACTGCACCTGGTCCATCCTCTGTCTCTCTCTCTCTCCCGCCTTCTGCACAAAAACCCGCGCATCACACTAACCTACAGACACTCAGAAAGAATAACGTCTATTCCAATTGGTTTGTTCACCCTCTTATCAGTAACATGATCCAAATAAGCTGCTAGCGGGAGGACTTTCTCAGCAGTTAACATAACAAAGAAGCCATTTCAATTATAACATAACAAAGAAGCCATTTTAATTAGACTACGCAGTAACATAAAAGAAGAAACCCCTTACAACTGAGTTCTGGGAGCGACTCTGTTGTTCTGAGCTGGGAGGCCAGCTATACTTTATTTAGTCCATTCGCTGCAAGTTGTCCATGGGGCTGCTGGCCTGCGTAGAAATGGGAGGTAAAAGTGATTTTCTTTTTGCTATACTTTAACATTTAGTAAAGTGACTTATAAATGTAATTTTAAATTCAATATCAACTATTATTTTGCCTCTGTTTATCATTTAAAACAATCTTTCAATTTCTGATTCCTAGAATCGGGTGGCAGGGATTTGTTCCTATGAGAGATTAATTAGATTGGCCCTACAGTCTATGGAATTTAAAGAAATAAATAGTGTTGTCATTAAAATACTCATTTCAGGCTTGATGCAGTGGTGATCATCTTCTGACTTGGACAACTGTTTAGGCGGAGATTTACTTTGGAATTCTGTACCTAAGAGAGGTGTGTGGGCTCAGTGAATATATTCAGACAGGTGATTGATATGTTTTGGATATTGAGGAAAATACGATTAACAAGGGAAGGTAGAATTGAGGGAGAAGAACTTTAATGGTGAAGCAGATGAGTAGTTGAATAACCTACACCTATTTTTATGTTATGCTTTTGGCAGCACAGGGTGTCGAAGGCTTTCGGGATGGAGGCTTCCTGATCAGTAGCTTGAAGCTTAGTTTCTGCTTGCAGACAGCTCTGCTGAGACATGACCAAAAAAACCAAGCAGAGTCCACTTGCCAGCAGAAGGTTAGTTTTTATTTCTCTTCCTGGCAGAAGACACTGTCAAATCATGAAGTGAAGTTCTTTGTAGAATAATGTCATGGAATGGAATTTTAGTATTAATTGTTACGTACCCTGTAACTGGGTTGCCAAACCAGCAGAAATGGATCACTCAGTTGGAGTCTGGAGTACTAGAACTAAGAAAGTTTTATTAAAGAAACGAGCAACACAGTAATCGAAAGGATAATAAATGCAACAGTTCAGCGATGATAAACGCACATGTGCACAGAATTAAGATAACAGCATCAATCAAGCTCTATCGTTGTCTAGGGGTAAATGACCAAATTTCAAAATGACTCAAAGTTCAGTCCAGTTCAGTTCGCAGTAATCGTTGCCATGGCGATGGACAACGTGGGGGAAGAGGGAGATAGAATAGGAACAACTGATCATTCAGAACACTGCTTCACTCACAGACCAGCGAGATGGCTCACAAACAGCTTTTGGGCGGGTCCTTGGTGATGTCACCTGAGGTCACCGACTGTGACCCCTCCTCCAGATGCGGTCGATCCTCTGCAGTGAACCCGGCACCCAGGCAAGGGCGGATACACACCGGGTTCCCGCTGATCGTACCTTTCCACCCTTGTCGTTGTCTGGTACTTCTCACCCACTCGTGAGAGGCGCACCGCTTCCAGGGTCTCGTTACCTCGGGTGGCGTGTGTCCTGCCTTAGCGAACCTGTCCCTTTTTATCCCCCTGCTGGGGTATCGCCTGTCCATCACTTCAAACAGTTCAGGGTTCAAAGGGGGGAGCCGCTCCAGACAGCTCTTCCTCCCACATCCCTTCATTACACATCTCCAGACGCTGCTCCATTGTTCCTTATCTCTCCTTCCCCTGAGGGCAGGTGGCAGACCAACTGCTGATGCCACTGATGCTAGCCCAGGCCAGCAAACATCTTAATTTTATGTGTATTCTCGTAACATAATCTATGGGGGATTGCCTGCCTGCTCTTTCTGATTTTCATCCATTTCAGTATCCATTTGCTTCAGTTTACCTGCAGGAAGGTCTAATGCTCAATATATGTATTCCATGCAATTAAGTTCATTAACAAGGTAATCTAATGCAGATATTGCATAGGATAGGTTATTGAGGTCAGACTTGGTGGAGCCTAGTCCTAGTTGCTCTTCAAATATCATTTATAATCTGTATTACAGTTTTGTTTGCTCAGTATGACGTGCCAGTTGTGTCCTTTTTGATATCTCAAAAGCTACTGGAGGATCATAAATATAGTGTCTTAATGTAAGGACTAAAAGAACAAGACAGGAAACTAAAAGCTTAAATCAGTGATAGGTAAGTTATTGGAAGGAGCATAAACTTTTCTCAGGCTTCCAGCCGGGTCCAGATATCAATTTTAATCCATGTTTTGATGATAAACTCTGCCACCTTCATCAGGGATGATGGCTAGGAGTGTATTGTCCGGTGGTAAATATACTCAACTCCTGCCATCCATCCCTCCTGGTTGGTGGAAGACTAACCAATCAGGTATCTGCTGTCCCACCTTGTTTAAAATCATATCCCAGTTCTTACTTGGAGTGAGACCTTCGTCTTTGTTAACATTCTTGTTCTTATTTCAATGACTTCCTTCAGGCAGTCCCAAAAGCCATTGGCGTGGCATAGTTGTTTTGTGCTATCGAAGTTAATCCTGTGGTCATTGCATATGTAACGTTCTGCCACTGTTAATTTCTCTGGGTAACCCAAACGGATACACCACCAATGCTCTTTGATGTTGGTTTTCACTGTGCCAATATGCGCTGCTCTGCATCCATAGGGAATCCTGTAAATGCCCGCCGTCTTGAGTCCCAGGTCATCTTTGATCTGTATAAATTGGGATTTGAGCTGCCATATAGATCCTGGAGATCCTTCCAGAAACTGTGGAAATACAGGAAAGATGGGAGTAGCAGCGGGTTCCCCCTCATTGTTCAGTTTCCTGGTTTTTCCTTTGGCCCTTTTAAGAGCCTGATTGATTTCCTTTGTCTTCTAGCTATTCTGTAGGAATGTCATGCGTAATCGTCTTATTTCCTCATTGAGACTTCCTGGGTCTGAAATAGTTTTGACCCCGCTTAGCAAGGTTCCTTGTGAATGCGGAGCAGCGCATATCAGCCAGATGGGGCTCATGGTAGAAACTCGCATTAAGGAACATGGAAGTTGTATCCCATTTGGGTTACTTGGAGAAATCAGCGGTAGCAATATTGACTTTGACGGCACAGAGCTGCTGTGCCATTGGCTTTTGGGACCAAGTGGTGAAGGAGGTAATTGAAATAAGACTAGAGAAAAAGAATTTTTAACAAGGACGAAAGTCTCGGTCCAAGTAAAAACAAGAATACAATTTTAAACAAGGTGGGACATCATAACATAAAAAATAGGAGCATGAGTAGGCCACCTGGCCTGTCAAGCCTGCTCTGCCATTCAATAAGGTCATGGCTGATCTGACCATGGACTCATCTCCCTCTACCTGCCTTTTTCCTATAACCCTTAATTCCTCTACTATGCAAAAATCTATCCAACCTTGTCTTAAATGTACTTATAGAGGTAGCCTCCACTGCTTCATTGGGCAGCGAATTCCACAAATTCCCTACTTTTTGGTGAATTCACAGTTCCTCCTCATCTCAGTCCTAAATTTACTCCCCCAAATCTTGAGCCTAGTTCTAGTCTCACCTTTCCTGCCTCAATCTTATCTATCCCTTTCATAATTTTATACATTTCTATAAGATCTCTCATTCTTCTGAATTCCAGTGAGTACAATTGTAAACAATTCAATCTCTCATAGTTTAAACCCCTCATCTTTGGAATCAACCTGGTGAACCTCCCCTGCACTGTCTCCAAAGCCAGTATATCCTTCCTCAAGTAGGAAACCAGAACTGCTTGCAGTACTCCAGATGCGGCCTCACTAGTATCCTATACAGTTGCAGCATTACTTCCCTGTTCTTAAATTCAATCCCCTTCGCAATGAAGGCCAGCATTCCATTTACATTCTTGATAGCTTGCTGCAGCTGCACACTAACCTTTTGTGATGCATGCACAAGCACTCCCAAGTCCTTCTGCACAGCAGCATGCTGCAATCTTTTACCATTTAAAATACTGATTGGGATTAGTCACAATAGCTTTGTCTTTAGGAAATCATGTCTCAAATTTGACTGAATTTTAGAGGAAGTGACCAAGAGGTTCATGAGGGTAGGGCGATGGGCATTATCTGTGTCGAGCTTCGCAAGATCTTTGACCATGTCACATGTAGCGGGCTGCTCAGAAGTGTAGAATACATATGATCCAGGGTAAGTTGGCCCTTTATATGTAGGGTACAGAGGCTGGGAGTGAAGGATTGTTTTTCAGGTTGGAGATCTGTAAACAGAGTTGTCCATCATATGTTATATATTAATGACTTGGAAAGGAGTATAGATTGCATGCTTAGTAAGACACAAATTGGTGGTACAGTGGAGAGAAGTAGATTGCCTAAAGTTACAATAGGATCTGAATCCATTGGGAAAGAGTATAAGAAATCTGATAGAATTTAACTTGGATAAGTGCAAAGCAATGCATTTTGGAAGTTAAACCAGGTCAGTGTGTACACTGAATGACAGGGAATGTTATTGAACAGTAAAACTTTGGATTACACGTATTTAGTTCCTCAAAAATAGTAACACCAAATAAACAGTGGTGAAGAAAGCAAATGGCATGCTTGCCTTCATTGTACGAAGCTTTGAGTCAAGGAGTTGGGATGCTGTTTTACCTTTATTGGAGAGCTTGGGTGGGACTGTTTTCATTGCACAAAGGAGGCTAGTAGAAGGTGGAGAAGGGTGTAGAATTGTGATCTTCTAGTTCGATATGGGTAGAATAGACAGTCTTAATCTTTGCAGGTTAGGGTAATCTTACACTTGCATCAACTAGTTCTAGATCAGCGGGAAAGATTTAAAGAAGATGGGCTCATAGAGTCATACAGCAGGGAAGCAAGCTCTTTGGCCCAACTCATTCATGAGTTGCCCAGTGAGTTAGTCCGATCAATCCGTGTTTGTCCCATAGCCCTCTAAACCTATCCATTTGCTTGTATAGATGGCTTTTAAATATTGCAGAAACATCTTCCAATATGTTGCTTGGATTTGGGAGGCTGAGTTACAGGGAAAGGTTGCCGAGACTAGGACTCTATTCCCATGAACATGGACTGAAGAGTGACTTGATAGAGGTATATAAAATCGCAAGGGGCATAGCCAAGGTGAAAGCACACAATATTTTCCCTGGCGAGGGTGTGCTAAAACAAGAGGGCAAAGCTCAGGCAAGAGATTTTAAAGGGGCATCAGGGACAGCAACTTCAAGGAACGGGTAGTGCAAAATTAGAATGAAGTTGTCAGAAATGGTGGTTGAATTGTGCACACTAGCAATATTTAAAGGCCACGTAGCTATAGGAGAGTTTTAGAAGGCACTGTGCCAAGCGTGGCCAGATGAGTCTAGCTTGCTGGACAACAGCAGTTGGCATGGATGAGTTGGGCCGAAGGGCCTTTTTCCATGTTGTATGTCTCGAATCTGTTTGCTACTTTCAGTAATTGGGTATTTGTAACCATATTTCTCCTTGGTGTTCAGAGGCAAAAATCAAGAAACAATTGGAAGTGTTTTGGGGGGCATTCTTGTTATCGGGGGCAGTCCTACAGCCTTGCATCACACTAATGGTAAATCCCAGGGCCTGATGGTGTGAACCTTTGGACTTTGAGGGGCTTGATGGGAATATGGTTGGCATGGTCTCATTTGACTCAAGGAACTATATTCATGTTGTATTGTTCTATGACTCTATAAACTCCCTTTATGCATCATTACAGCCAGAATATTTGTAGACAACTCTAGTCAATCTTGTATACTTGGACTATTGAATATCTTTTATAAAGCTACTGACTCCCACAGCTATCTTGACTACCCCTTCCTATCCTGTTTCATGTAAACTTGCTATTCCCCTTTCTCAGTTCTTTTGTCTTGCCATATCTGCTCCCAGGATGAGGCTTTCCTTTCCAGGCATCAGAGATGTTGTCCTTTAAAGACAGCGACTTCCCTTCCTCCACCGTTGATGCTGCCCTGAGCCTTGTCTCCATTTTCTGGACATTTGTGCTCACTCCATCTTTCTGATGCCTTAACAGGGATAAAGTTCCTCTTGCCCTAACCTACCACCCCATTAGTCTCCTCATCCAACACATTCTCCGCAACTTCCACTATCTCCATAGGGACTTTCTCTGCAATCGGCCAAAGTGCTTTTGTTGCCCATTCACTTCCTCCTTTGCCTCCATTCAGGGACCCAAACAGTTTTTCCAAGTGAGGCAACACTTGTGAATCCACTAGGGTTGTCCATTGTTTCCGGTGCTCCTATCACGGCTTCCTATATATTGGTGAGCCTCGTCATAAATTGAGAACAGCTTTGTTGAGCACCTCTGCTCTATCTGCTAAAAGTGGAACTTCCTGGTGGCCAAACATTTTAATTCAGGTTCCTGTTCCGACTTGTTGGGCTATAGCCTTCACTTGTGCCATGATGTGGCCACTCTTAGGGTGGAGGGGTAACACCTTGTATTTTGTTTGGGTAACTTCCAACGTGATGGAATGAATATCGATTTTTCATTCTGGTTTGAAAAAAAAATTCCTGCTGCTCCCCTCTTCTATTTCCCACTCTGGCCTCTTGTCTCTCATCACCTGCCTATCACCTCCCCTGGTGTCACCCCCACTTCATTTTCTTGTGTGGTCCACTCCTCTCATCAGATTCCGTACTCTCCAGCCCTTTATCTTACTTGCCCACCTGGCTTCACCTATCACTTTCCAGCTATCCTCCCCCCCCCCCCACCTTTTCATTCTGGCGTTTTTCCCCTTTTTTTCCAGTCCTGAAGAAGGGTATCTGCCCATAATGCTGACTGTTTGTTCATTTCCATTGATGCTGCCTGACCTGCTGAGTTCTAGTATTTTATGTATGTTCCTTTGAATTTCCAACATCTGCAGAATTTGTTTATAATCTTGCTTATACTATAAGAAGCAGGAAAAATAACAATAATCCACTGTATGATTTGAAAATTCTGATTATTTTGGCATTTGTCTCAATGGGCCTGATTTTTGCGCATCCTTGATGCTCACTGGGACTTTGCTCTGTTGACAGTTGGTAGGGTCACAGGAAAACTTGTTTCCTTTTCATCCATACCTTATGATTTTAAATTTTATATTCTCAATCTCTGAATTAATATATTAGAACTGTTGCACACTAATACATCCAGAGATATTGGGCACTCTGTTTACATTCATATTGAAAACAAATTAAATAATCTTATTAGAATATTAAATACAAAACCAGAACAAAGGGATAAGTGACAATTAGGCAAAATTTGCTTAACAGAATGACTGACACAAACGTTAGTATACCCAAAGTAGGGTGAATTACAAAACATAAATAGAATGTGGTTTTTAGTGTGGTGCAACTAGTAAAGTTAAAATACTTTTCGAGCAATGTTAGATTTGAGCCAACATGCTGTTATTCTGAATTATTTATTATCACTGACCTCTGTTGTGAAATTTGCTTTTGTTGGGATCTCTTCTGGGGAAAGTATAAGCTGTACAAAAAGGACAGGTTACACTTAATCCCAAGGGGGACCAATACTCTTGTGGGCAGGTTTGCCATTTGGGGAGGATTTAAACTGATTTGATAGTTTGAGGTTGAGGTAGTTGGTATACAAATTGATGCATGGTGTAGTGTGACTGAAAGCAAGGACAAGTAAATAATAGAGCAAATTTGCAGTCAGCGTGATGAGTTGAACTGTAATATGGGGACAAAGTCAAAAACGGTAATGAATACAGGACTCAAGGTGTTATAGTTGAATGCATGCAGTATGCAGAATAAGGTAGACGATCTTGTACTGCTGTTAGAAATTGGCAGGTATGTCAGATTGATTCCTGGGATGGCAGGACTTCAATATGATGAAAGACTGGATCGATTGGGCTTATACTCTCTGGAATTTAGAAGATTGAGGGGGGATCTTACTGAAACATATAAAATTCTAAAGGGATTGGATAGGCTAGATGTAGGAAGATTGTTCCCTATGTTGGGGAAGTCCAGAACGAGGGGTCACAGTTTGAGGATAAAGGGGAAGCCTTTTAGGACGGAGATGCGGAAAAACTTCTTCACACAGAAAGTGGTGAATCTGTGGAATTCTCTGCCACAGGAAACAGTTGAGGCCAGTTCATTGGCTATATCTAAGAGGGAGTTAGATATGGCCCTGGTGGCTAAAGGGATCAGGGGTTATGGAGAGAAGGCAGGTACAGGGTTCTGAGTTGAATGATCAGCCATGATCATGCTGAATGGCCTACTCCTGCACCTATTTTCTATGTTTCTATGAACCTGTTCTGATATGGGTCTCCATTGTGGTCTGTGAGCAAGAAGGGGGCAGGGAAAGGGGACATGGTTGGGAAAAGGGGAAAGGGGGAGGGAGTGAGATGCATCAGAGAGACATTCTGTATTTCTGATGAGAAGCCGTGGTGAGGATGGTAAGGAGCCAAATGCTGGAGTATCGGAGACTAAATCCGGGACATAATTTTGAGATTGAGATGAGAGCAGGGTTCTTTTGATTAGATGATTGAATGGTGGAGCAGACTTGATGGGCCGAATAGCCTGCTTCTGCTCCTATATCTTATGGTCTTATGTTGTGCCCATCACAATATCTTGTCTAAGAGAAGATCACAGTTGGAAGCTTAACATCCAAAGATACACATTGTATCGAAAGGACAGGCGGGGTGGGTGGCTTTATTGGTTTAAAAAAAATGAAATCAAGTCTTGGAAAGAAGTGATATGGGATCGAAGGATGTAGAATCCCTGTGGGTAGAGGTACTAAACTGCAAAGGTATAAAGACCCTGATGGGAGTTGTATACAGGCCTCTGAAGAGTAGCCAGTATGTAGGATATAAGTTACAACTGGAGATAGAAAAGACATGTAGTAAGGGCAATGCTATGATGGTCATGGGGGATTTCAATATGCAAGTAGATTGTGAAAATCAGGTTGGTGTTGGATGTTAAGAAAAGGCAGTTTATAGCTTTTTAGAGCAGCTTGTGGTTGAGCCCACTGGGAGAAAGGCAATCCTGGATTTGGTGTTGTGTAACAAACCAGATTTGATGAGGGAGCTTAAAGTAAAGGAACCCTTAGGACTGCACCCAGGTTTCTAAAAGAGCTAGATGAAGAGATTGTGACGGTATTAGTAATGATCTTTCAAGAATCACTAGATTCTGGAATGTTCCAGAGGACTGGAAATTGCAAATGTTACTTCACACTTTAAGAAGGGAAAGAGGCAGAAGAAATAAAATTGTATGCCAGTTAGCTTTACTTCAGTGGTTAGGAACATGTTGGAGTTGATTGTTAAGAATGAGGTTTTGGGGTACTTGGTGGCACATGATTAAATAGGCCAAAATCGGCACGTATCCTCAAGGGGAAATCTTGCCTGAAAAATCTATTGGAATTCTTTGAGGAAATAACAAGCAGGATTGACAAAGGAGAACCAGTGGGAGTTCAGTTGGATCACAGGAAAAATGCTAGCTTGGATACAACATTGGCTGACTGTCAGGAGGCTAAGACAGGGAATAAAGGGGGCCTATTCTGGTTGGCTGCCAGTGACTAGTGGTGGTATGCAGGGGTTGGTATTGGGACTCCTTTTCATGTTATGTGTCAACGATTTGGATAACGGAATTAATGGATTTTGGCTAAGTTTGCTGACGATACAAAGGTAGGTGGAAGGGCATTAGTTTTGAGGAATCAGGGAGTCCGCAGAAGGACTTGGACTGATTAAGAGAATGGGTAAAGAAGTGGGAGATGGAATATAGTTTATGGAATTGTATAGTCATGCACTTTGGTAAAGGAATGAAAGTGTAGACTATTTTCTAAATGGGTAGAAAATTCAAAAATCAGCTGTGCAAAGGGACTTGGGAGTCTTTGTGCAGGATTTTCTGATGGCTAACTTGCAGATTGAATTGATGGTAATGCAATTTTAACATTCATTTTTTGAGGACTAGAATATAATAGCAAGGATGTAATGGTGAGGTTTTATAAGGCATTGGTTAGACTGTACTTTGGAGTATTGTGAACAGATTTGGGCCCCTGACCTAAGAAAAGTTGCATTGCAAAGGGTCCAGTGGAGGTTCATGAGAATATTTGCAGGAATGAAAGGCTTACTGTATGAGAAGTGTTTGATAGCTCCAGGCCTATACACGCTGGAGTTGAGAAGAATGAGGGGTATCTCATTAAATATATCAAATATTGTAAGGCCTAGATAGAGTGCATGTGGAATGAATTTTTCCTATAGTGGGTGAGTCCAGGACCAGAAGGCATGGCCTCAGAATATAGAGATGGAGATGAGGAATTTCTTTAGCCAAAGGGTGGTAAATCTGTGGAATTCATTGCTACTGATGTGTAGAGGTCAAATGATTGAGCAAATTTAAAATGGAGGTTGATAGGTTTTTGATTAGTCAGGATGTCAAATGTTATGGGGAGAAGACTGAAGAATGGGGTTGAGAGGGATAATAAATAAGCCATGATGGAATGGTGGAGCAGACTCAGTGAAGCTGAGTGGCCTGATTCTGCTCCTATGTCTTATGGTTTTGTGACAGCAATGCACTGCAAGACATTAAAAAAAACTATACTCTCTATAATAAAAAAAAAGTGCAAAAGCAGAATGGTGAGGTAGTGTTCGTAGATTGTTCAGAAATCTAATGGCTGTCCCTAAATATTGAGTGTGGGTGTTCAGGCTCCTGTATGTCCCGATGGTAGAAATAAGAAGAGGGTATGCCTTATGATGAGGATCCTTAATAATGTGTGATTCCTCCTTGAAGGGCATAGGATCTGCATAAATATGCAGACCATCTGGATTGGTGTCAAGTTTGGTATTGTGAACAGTAGTATGTTCAGATGGCCTCAGTCCTGAAATCATTTGTGGCAAGATTGGAAATGAACATAGATTATCATAGTATCAAGAAAAATTTAAATTTAATCTGTGAAGTTAATTTGGAATATACATTCTGCTAAATAATTTAGTTCAGAAAGTAGGGGAGAAATGCCTTTAGCAAAAACAGAGCTTTGACTGGCCTCACCAATGCATTCAATTGTGTGAGGATGGGCAGTTTATTCAAACTGCTGAAGAAAATTGGCTGCCCACTGAACCTGGTCGACATGTTCTCTTTCTTTTAAAGAGTTAGATAGCATTATGCTCTGAGGCTAATCGTGGAATATTCTTTCCATTGTTTCGTGTCTTCAGTTTATACAGAATCACTTACACCATAACCAATGGAAAATTGTTCAGTCTTATCTGCCTAATAGCTTAAAAAAAAGTGCACTTGGTCTTTGAGGAATTGCTCTGTGCTAACAATAGCGTCCCAGCATTCCCATATGTAGAGATACCTTTAGTGATTAAAAGAAACTGTTCTGTGTCTGTAAAGAGTTTGTTATTAACATCTACATCAGATTGTCATGACCCAGGAGTCTGCCATACTACCATTATTTAAACTGAAGATTGAGAGCTGCGACACTCAGACATGTATTGTTGCCTGCAATTTTTCATTTCATACTGAGATCAATAAACTAGAACACTGCTGAATGCCATACCACAGAGCTTTGATTCATTACAGCACTTGTAGTTCTATCTTCTGAACATTTAGAAATATTAATCGCTCTATTTTTAAAAACAAAACATCTACTTGTGTAACACTGTGTTGGCGGCCTGGTGCAAACCCCTCTTTTCTCTTTCATGCTAGGAATTTGAAATAAATCTGTGCCCACTGTTGGCACTCTTCTAGCACGCATAACTCCATAACATGGTGCAGAAATGCTCGTTGTCAGGATTGGTGGTAAGCAGGTTAGGCTAAGCAATGTGGCTGCTTAGTACTTCAGGTTTCCAGCAAGGCAATGGTGAAGGCAGGAGTTCATGCCAGGTTCATGCCATAGCAATACTTTCGGAAACAGTACTATAATTATCTACAATTATCAAAGAGCCTAAAAAGCACTTCTAGGTGAGACAAAAATTCACATGCATCTCCTACAATCTTGTCTGTTCCTTTGAATGTGGCTTCTGTATTGGTAAGACCAAGCACAGGCGAGGACACTATTTTGTCGAGCACCGGCTCCCAGTTCCGAGAATATTACGGAGGATCTCACATGGTCTGTGTGGTGAAAAGGCACAATAGTGCCTTGAAGTTTGGTATGACCCCCCCAAATTCTTAGAACTTTCTATAGGGGCATGCTTGAGAGCATCCTGACTGATTGCATCACTGGCTGGTATGGGAACTATACTTCCCTCAATTGCAGAACTCTGTAGAGAGTGGTGCGGACAGCCCAGCGCATCTGTGGGTGTGAACATCCCATTATTCAGGACACTTACAAAGACAGGTGTGTAAAAAGGCCCTGAAGGATCATTGGAGACCCGAGTCACCCCAACCACAAACTGTTCCAGCTGCTACCATCTGGGAAATGGTACCGCAATATAAAAGCCAGGACCACCAGGTTCCGTGACAGCTTTTTCCACCAGGCCATCAGATTGCTTAATTCATGCTAACAGAACTGTATTTCTATGTTGACTATCCTGTTGTACATAATATTTATTATAATTACTATAAATTACTATAATTGCACATTTGAACAGAGACATAATGTAAAGATTTTTACTCGTGTGTATGAAGAATGTAAGTAATAAAGTCAGCTCAATTCAGTTTAACTCTGCTCCCCATTTCCACCCTTTTGCTCACACGGTTCTCAGCCTTCACTACTGCACGAAGCCAACAAGAGTAAAGTAGCAGTACCTTCTATTCTACTTGGGTAGTCTACAACCTGATGGCATTAACATTGAATTCTCCAATTTCAGGTAACCCAAACTCCCTCTTCCTTCCTTTCTCTCTTTCTTATTGATCCAGGTCCCTTTATACATTTCTTTTCATACCTCTCCTCCTCCCTGGTTCTATCTGTCTATCACTCACTCACTCTACTGGGACCTCTACCCCTTCCTTTCTAGTTCCTATCTGCCCACCATGCCTCCCTTGATTCTATTTGTAGACTTGCTTTCTACTTGGATTTTATAATCTGCAGCTCTTTATCTCCAATTATTAGCTCCTAGCTTCTGTTACAATTTCTATCCTTTCCTTCTCTTCTTCCACCCCCCCGACCTAGTTATATCTGTCCATAAACACCTCTTCACCCAATTCCTTAATTTCCATTCCTAGCCCATCCAACCCCTCCTCTTTTTATATTGGCCATCTCCCCTTTATACACACAGTCCCAATGCAGGATTGTGACTATAATTGTAGTCTCTCCTTTTCTTCAGCTGCTGCCTGACCCACTGAATTCCTTCAACATTTTTTTTTCACTGTAATTACTCATAGTGAGCCAATTCCCTGGATAACATCCTGCCTGCTGATAGAGATACTGGTGTATGGACATGAAAGCTGCAGCTGTTTTGTTCATCTGAGACTAGGGACTATTCAACATGTCTAATCATTAAACTGAGTCTTCAAAGCCTGTGTCAGTATGTTCTTCTGTAGGAGAGAGGTCTGGGCAGCAGATGCATAGATCCTGTGTTTCAATCAAATCCCCTTTCTTCATTCTAAACTCTAATCGATGTAAGCATCCCACCTATTTCAAATGTTAGTCTAGAAAACATTAGTTTTCTTTATTCAGTAAGGGGGCAATACAAAAGAGCAGTAGACCTCATAGATGTCTTCTAATCACGGTGGCATGGTAGCGACCTGGATTCAATTCCCGCTGCTGTCTGTAAGAAGATTTTTATGTTCTCTCTGTGACCACGTGGGTTTCATATGGGTTCTCTGGCTTCCTCCCACATTCTAAAGATGTGTGGGTTGGTTAGTAGGTTAATTGGTCACGTGTGTATTTGGGCAGCATGGGCTCACTTGTTGGCCAGAAGGGCCTGTTACCATGCTGTATTCTACATAAAAAAAATTAAAAAAATAACAAGAACGGTAGCTTAAGATTCTTAGAATATGCTAATTCCATCAGTGTATATCAGTTATTAAGCTTTCACTGGATTGATGACATTTGTGTTTGCAATGATTTGCCATGCAGTGAGCTGACCATTGAGATGTATTCTGCTGGATATTCGTTTTTGCACTTAAGGCAACTGTAAAAAAAGTTGTAAAGACAACGGGCATTGAAACGAGCATTTGAGATTTAGCTGTTGATAGTTGTGGTTAGTAGTGACTGAATGTTACAGAGGACATTGGGGGCAGAGCAAACAAGATGGACAACTCAGCTGGTTAAAAAGAAGCCACAAAAGTTCCTAGCTAACTGCCTTCATTTGTGCCAGATGCCACAGGGACTACACAAAGTTGACTGCTGGGACTTGTACCATTCTCCAAGATTATTACGCGTTTCTTTGCTTATTATTTATGTCAGTAGGGCTAAGAACATTTATTGCCATTTAGCGTTTTGAGTTGGAAAATGTATCTATTCAAATGTAGCTAAAATGAAATTTTAGATGCAGTGTCATGGTACGAATATCAAATTGTACCCTTTTTTAAAAATCAGAAGTAAACATGCAACATGCACTCAAAAAAAGATTCATTTCCAGCAGACCTATGGCATTCATGTCCAAATATAATATTTTCAAAATTTTATGCTTATGTGCTCCTGGACTGATGTAATCAACCTGTGTCACAATCAGTAATTTTGTATTATTTCCCTTGGCTGTTGGTGTAAATCCTGAAAATGTGTAGTTGCTGCAAAATGTTTTTCTTTGGTTGAATGGAGAGTACAGCATCTGTGGTTAGAAATTATTTTGCAAGGTAGAGAATAGTCATTTGGAAGATTTGAGAACTGCTATGAGTATCCTCTGTGAAATTTAAATTTTTGCAGTATGTTTAGAGCATGTGATCAAAGTGAAATGTAAATGTGGTAAAACAAACTTCATGATAATTGTGCTGGTAAATCTGATTCTGATGTTTCAGTACATTTTAATACACTGGATAGTGATTCTGTTTTTCTAATGTAGACTATAACAGTTAATTTCTCAGTGTACACTTAAGATTTTTAAAAATATGTTTAGTCTGACGTTAATGAGTGTGGAATAGCATTTATTTGTTTGAACTTGATTTGTTGCTTGAGCTGAATCTGTCTTTGTGGTGATTGTACTTTGTTTTGGTCAGGGAATAGCAATTTATATTTGAGCCAGAGAAATTATTCCATGATACGTGCTTAAGATTACAGCTCTCGTCTGGTTTAATGGTAGAGGTTACAGCGATGTACTAAACAAACATTTTTTATGGTAGTGCATTTGTATATATAACACAACAAATGTATCAAGGCTCACTCACTAATTTGTGCTTCAATATTCTATAATTGTACTGCTGCTATGTATTTTTATTTAAAGTAAGTTTTTGAACTAGTGACTCCAACACCTGAATCTGTTTAATATCAAATTACTTTTTGGACTGGACAGATGATGGTAATGAACACTTGAAAATTCAAATGAGATTGAAGTATGTGTGTAACTGCCAAAAGGGTGTGTAAACGTTATTTGTCAGTAGCATATTGGGAAGAAGCTTCTAAGCTTTTGTATCCCTTGGTTATGTACTTCAGTTTAATTGCACTTGTTATTTCTAAATGAAAGTGTTTTTTTTAATTTTCCTCCTAGTCTTTAATTTCTTCCTAAATATGAACCAGTTTGTAACAGTATCAGTGTTTGTACTCTAGATCCTTGGATACTTGTTAAAACAGTAGGTTGCTGACTATAAAACTGAAAAAAACAGGATAAGTTCCCAGCTGGTGGTGAATAACTTGATCCAGATCAAAGTGATAGTGAAGGTTCTGTGAATGTCGACAGTGTTATGAATCAGGGTGAGGCATATAAGCCAAGGATAGCATTAATACTTGTTATCTGGTGATGACTGCTGGAAGTGCATGTATGCGAACATTGGGTATGGACATATTTGAATATGTAGCCGAAATGTTCTTGCAGATTTAAAATGCCCTGCTTTGTGCTTACATGTGTATGTGAATGTTAGTTGCTTTTACGAGGTGCTGAAGGATGAGCATGCATTTGGGTCCATCACTTGCCTGTAAGAAAGAGGGAAATTGAACAAATCAACCTTTAGATTCTTGCCGACTTTTAGTCACCTGCAATTTCAGTTAATGGATGCAGTTAATCAGGACTCAATCGTCACGGATCCATTAAAGGTTTCAGCTTGAAACATCGACAGTTTATCTCCTCCCCCTTCCCTCCTTCCCCCCTCCCCCCCCGCAAGATGCTGCCTGACTTGCTGAGTTCCTCCTGCATTTTTGTGTGTTGCTCAAGATTTACAGCATCTGCAGAATCTCTTGTGCCTATTGTAATTGATCCCTCTCTACTTTCCCTCCTTCAATTAATCTGTTAGTTTGTTGAAGAGGGAACCAACACAATTGATGAGGCCAGGTTAGTGGATATTATCTATTTGGACTTTAGCAAGGCCTTTTGACGAGGTCCCATATGGAAAGCAAGAGAAGGTTAGATCACATGGGGTCTAGGGAGAGCTAGCTAAGTGGAAACATAATTGGCTTGAAGGTAGAAAGTTGTTTTTCCAATTTGAGGCCTGTGATCAGAGGTGCCACAGGGATTGATGCTGAGCCTGTTGTTATTCATCATTTGAATGAGCATTGGAAAGACATGGTTAGTAATTTGGAAGATAACAATGAAGTGGGTGGTATCACAGATAATGAGGAAGGTTATCAAAAATTACAAGCGAATCTTCAGTTAGGCACGTTGCTCAGGATGGTAAATGGCATGCAATACAGATAAGTGCAAGGTATTGCATTTTGGGAAGACAAATGATAATAGGACTTGATCAGTGAATGGTAGAGCCCTGGGGAGTATTGTAGGACAGAAAGATCAAGGAAAACAAGTACATGGTTCTCTGAAAATGGCATCACATGTAGACAGGGTGGTGATGAAGGCTTTAGACATGCTGACCTTCATCAGTGTGGGCAGGGAATATAGAAGCTTGGATGTTATGTTGCAGTTGGAATATTGTTCACTTGTGGTCACCTGCTATAGGAATGATGGCATGAAGTTGGAAAGAGGTTTAGGAGGATGTTGCTGGGACACGAGGACTGCAAGAAACTGCACAATTGTAGGCGTAGCTCAGCATATCGTGGTAATCAGCTTTTCCTTCACAGACTTTATCTACAATTGATGCTTTGGTAAAGAAGCCAGCATAATAAAGGATCCCACCCACCTAGGTATTCTCTTTTCTCTGCTCTCCTATCAGACAGAAGATACAAAAGCCGGA
Organism: Mobula hypostoma; assembly: GCF_963921235.1. Classification (NCBI taxonomy): domain Eukaryota; kingdom Metazoa; phylum Chordata; class Chondrichthyes; order Myliobatiformes; family Myliobatidae; genus Mobula; species Mobula hypostoma. Next base: position 29,965,731 of record NC_086109.1, read on the forward strand.
ACCACTAAGCTTAAGGACAACGTTTATCCTACTGTTATAGGATTCTTTAACGGCCCTAGAGTATGATAAGATAGACTTTTGACCTGACAAACTACCTCATTATGGCCTTTCACTTCATTACCCACCTGTGCTGCACTTCAGAATTTTCACTGTATCTTAGTACATGTGGCAGCAATAAGCCAAATTTGCCAAAATGTTTGCGGTGTATTGTCAAAGATGGGTGGAAGGATTTTGCATAAGCATTGTGCCACCTTGACTCTGGGATGGGCCTGTTCCAGGAGCTCTACATAAACGCGAGAAAGTCTGCAGATGCTGGATGTCTAAAGCAAAATACACTTGAAATCCTGGAGGAATTCATCTGGTCGGACAGTGTCTATGGAAATGAATAGATAGTCGACGTTTTGGGCTGAAATCCTTCAGGAGTGAGAAGGAAGGGGGAAGATCCTAAAATTAAAAAAGTTGGGAGGAGGAGAGATGGAAGCTAGCTGGAAGGTGATGGGTGAAGCCATGTGGGTGGGAAAGGTTGAGGGCTGAAGAGGAAAACATCTGATGGGGGAGGAGAGTGGACCATAGGGTGAAAGGAAGGAGGAGGGGATCCTGGGGGAAGTAATGGGCAGGTGAGAAAAGTAAAAGATCAGCAAGGGAAATAGAGGAGGTGGGGGCGGGGGGGGGGGAGAGAAATTACAATTTACAATGGGTCTCACCAACGTAGAGGAGACCACATCGAGAGTACTGGACAGGATAGACGACCTCAGTAGATTCGCAGGTGAAGTGTTGCCTCACCTGGAAGGATTGCTTGGGGCCCTGAATGGAGGTGGGGGAGGAGGTGTCTGGGCAGGTGTAGCACTTTCAGAAATTTGCAGGGATAAGTGCCAGGAGGGAAATTAGGATTACTGCGGAGAGGTGAATGGACGAGGGAATCGCAGAAGGAGCGATCCCTGTGGGCGGAATAAAGATACCTGTATGTTTAGTGATATAAAGTTCTACTTTTGATGACTTCAACAAAATGTTTATTTCAATTTACAGTAAGTAGGGTTAGAGTTAACCCAAACCCTACAGCATTTTTTTGCATGATCTTCAACAATTTCAGTTTTGCATTGTATCATGTATGTAGCAGTATCATACTGCGCGTAAATCAGCACCTAATTAAAGTACATTATCACATCACAAAAAGGTTGGGGGTGAAGAGATATATTCAAAGTCTCATGATTGTTCCTTGTCCAAGATACTTCAAGATTTGAAACTTGTAAGTTTCTAAAATCCTGCATGTGGGATTTGAAATGTTTTTTTTTATATCAGTTCAGGTTAGAATTTTAGGAGATAAAGGAAAAAAATATTATACTCTCATTTGAAGTGAGACTATCTTGGGAAGATGCTTTAATAGCTGTATGATCACAGTAACTCAGACAACAGCTTTGTGGTTTTAAGAAAACCTCCAGAAGTTGATATCCAATTTATGATTTCGTTTTGTGTAAGACCAAGCTTTTGTCAATTTTAACAATGTTACATTTATTGTCACAATTAATCCATTTCCAAAGTAACACCGCCTTCTCATGTACTATCATTCAATTATTGGACAAGTTTAAATTGGTCGCAGTCTCTTTATCTTTGGATTCTTTACTGCTTTTACCTGTTGAACTTAAAAAAAAAATTGCCTGGTACTTCAGGTCTGAAAGATGCAAAAAGATCAAAAGGTTTTTCTCTCCTGAAACCTGCCTGTGCGCTGGATTCTAATTGAGCAACTATGGGAGAGAGCCAGATTACAAAATCATGGAATTGGACAGTTCTGAACAATGTTGGCAGGAGGCTCATAATAAATGTCTTCTTTTCATTTGTAGTTGAATACTTACCTAAAGTGAAGGCAGCCTTGATCTTATTTTTTTTTAAAAACTGGTCGTCGTAGAAGGATGGAAAGTTATAAAGATCACTAACTGAACATCCTCAAAAGACAATTAACCTGAATTAGTTGCCAAGTGGAAGGAAATGGACTGTAAATGACAACTTGCAAGCTATTATGAAGACAGTAATATTTAAAGTAAATGAACCTATACTTATACTATTTAAAAGGGTTCTTATACAGAATTTCTAACTATTAGTTATTTGTATATCTAGTTTAGATTATCTAATTTTATGTAAAGGCTATATTTATTGTATACATTCTATACAGAATAGGGATCATTTAATTGTAGTGGCTGTAGTGTGAACACTTGTACTTTTAAAAAGCACTTTGTTTTATTTCACATCTCAGTTGAGCATGTTTTTGCCCATGTGACTTCATTGCAACAATTAGATAAAACTGTATCATTACGTTCTTTGGATTTTATGCAGACTGGAAGTAAATAACATTACATAAAATAAATATTTTTTGTGCAATTTCTTTTATGCCCCATTAAGAATAATTAAGTTATTAAGCCATGTCTTAAACATTGGTGGAACATTTTAAATCCATTCTGTGGGTTAATATACAGGTATGATTTGTTCTCTAATTAGTCTCATGAAAGCTGTAATGAAACATAAAAATAGTCATAACAAGGCTTTTTGCTCACTAGTTTGTTGTAAAGAATGGATGGTATAGTTCTGCAGCAGCTTTGGCTGTTGTCTGTATTTGCATATTTTCTTGACTGTGTGACTTTCCCCGGCATGCTCTTAATTTTTTCAATGACCCACATGTTTGCTGGTAATTGGCCAGTGTGAATTAGCACTTAGTTATCAGCAGAAAGGATCACTTGTTGTGTTTGTGTGCATGTGAGAAAACACTGCAGTAGTACAGGGTAGTAGGGACAATGGAATGGGATTTGTGGGATGCTCGCTTGGAATTCAGTATGGACCTACCAGATGGGCTAAGTGGTGGCCTCCTTATAATATTGAAACAGTGGTCCTCTAGCTGTTCTGAAGCTATGAAGTATTTAACAGAAACATTTAAAACTTTGCCAATAATTTGCATTTATCTAACTTAATAATGTGTTTTTATCAAATTGCTGCAAAGGTTTTGTAGTATTGTCAGTGAAGGGTGGATGTTGTATATTATCAACGTTCCTCCTGTGATGTTTAATCATGAATTTTAAATTATTTTTAATGTCCTTCTGTGTCATGTTCATGCTCTGATTTCTGTAATTCTAAAAAAGTTTTTTTTATATAGAGGGAAAGGAACAATTAATTTTACCTGACTCTTTAAAAGGCTGTTCAGAATTACAGTAACAAAAGCATTTCTAACTTTCATTGTCTACTTCCTGAACTATTTGAGATAAATAATGCAGATAAATAGAAGGGAATTGAAGTTGATCCAGATAATGTTTGTAAGTGAAGGGTTACTTGCATGTCGCACAGGCATTGGCTAGTTGGCAAAGGAGGCTTATTTACATCAACTAATTACTCCCTGTAAATATTCAGCATGTGATCAAACGCCTAATATTGTAGTTCACACAATTTTGTTAGTTTCAGGAATAAAGTTGGAGGTTCTTGGCAAATTAATAATAAACCTGAGCTGATGCAGATTCAAAGATGGATACTTCTCACTAACCATGATATAGGGGCTAGACTCAAGATTGACTATCCCATTGCCTCTGCAGATGCTGCTTAATGCACTGAGTTCCTCCAGCAGTTTGTGTTGTTATTTTTTGCTCCACATTCTTGTTCTTGCAGTTTCTCTGTTGACTTAACTTGTCTGTGGAATTGCACGCAACCTTCAACAAGGTTGTGGGTGAATTGAAGGATGGAAAGAAATGAAGTTGTTTCAATTCTACAATTCTGGGGAAAGGACAAATAGGAACAAACAAGTAGCTGATGATTACTGTTTCCAATACAATGAGGCAAGTTGTAAGTAAAATATTTTTGGATAACTCAAAGTTTAAGAGTTGTAGGCATATAACTATCATTAGTGTTGTGATGAGTACCTACGGAGAACATCTGAGATCACGCCCGAAGAATGGATTGCAGAGATAACCAAGATCATTTTGTGAATTGCATGTATTTGCTTTGTGTAGTTACCAAGAAAATGGATGGTGGTGATTGTGGGTCATTCATTTTAAAGTTTGATGTGTCTTGAGTTTTATGGTTGATTATTGAGGGAATTATCTGCCAGGCATGAAGGAGGATAAGGTCCAATTGAGACTGGGTGCAATGAGGATTCCTTGTGAGCTCAATGAGCATGTCTGGTCAAGAATATTCAAAGGTTAAATACTAAGATTAGAGTTTCACTAAAAAAGGTAGTGGCAGCTATTAAATTTAAAGATATCTCAAAGTTTAAAGTAAATTTATTAAAGTATGTACTCATTATGCAACCTTGAAATTCGTCTCCTAACAGGCAGCCATGAAAGACAGAAACCGCCCCCTCCCAAAAAAAACATGTACTTTTAAAAAGAGAGTCGAACACCCAGTGTGCAGAGGGGAAAAAAACGCAAGCGAATAGTGTTTTGAACTGAAGTCTACATGAGTCCCATAGTTCAGCATAGCGCCAAATAAACCTTGTGAAACAGTGATCTGAACTGGCCTGTACCCAGTGTCTAAATTTTTGACCAGACATTGGGTTTAATTGCTTTGTTACACTCTGGTGCTCGAATCTTGCTGCCTTGATCCGCCTTTGGCACTGTGCTTAATTCGATCAATCCTTCGGCCCTCCTCACTTTTGACAATAGGCCCGCCACCTTGCCTACCGTCAAATTCAAAGGGAAGTTACAGACTTTTCTTGCAATGATTATTTGCCAGAAAAAGTGTGATCTGACTAAGTTATCTATTTTAAATAATTAAAATAACCTTTATTGCCTTTTGAAGTGCCTGGAGAAAGAAAGTGAAAGAACTTTTAATTACATTGTGCCTCTATCAGGATGAGTTCCATTGCATCACAGTTAATGTACCTGATTAGAAATTGTTATGTTGGCATTTATAGAAGAGTGCACATACTGATGCATATAGTTACCAACATCGATCATGAAACGTTTTTCTGAGATACTGGATAAGGGAATAAATAGCTAAACAATTAAGCTCTCTATATTTCTTCTATGATCACAAAATATAGATGAGATCATAATTTGGTATAGTATCCAAAATAAGACTGCACTCATTCTCGGAATTGGTGTAGATTGTGTGGTGTAATCCTCATTGGTCATGGATTCAGGACCTTTTGACTTGAATGTGAGCATGTAATCAATTGAGTCAAACTGTAATAAGCTGATTAAACATAGTAATTATAATTATGGCTTAGAATTTTTGTATAATATCATTTGAAGTTGGAAGATGAATATATAAAGGGGTTCTTATTAAGACTAATAAGAGTTGGATTATGGTGCCGGGGGGGGGGCGGAGTTGGTGGTCTCTGGTATTAAAACTTAAAATGGCAAGTGGCATGACAATTTTAATTGTTTTCAAAAATTGTATTTGATATACTGAATTAAAAATAAAGACCTGTAATCATAAACACTGGACTGCTCCGATGGGCACCTACTGGATTAATGACGTAATGGTCTTCAGAAGGAAGACCATCTCATGTTATTGATCAGATAGTCTGCAATTGGTTTGGATTATGGTGATACATTCTCACACAATTTCAATAACTGCCTTTCAATTAATTTTATTTCTAATAGTATTATAGCACTTGCAGAGAGGGAACTTGTGGAGATTTGCATGTGTATGCAATTGATGATGGTGCATTTAACAATGGTTTGCAAGCCTTAAGCCAAGTTTGAATTAAGTAATGTGCAAACAAAGTTATTTCTTCCTTTGCAGTGGCTTGCCACTGATTCATTTTGGGGCTCATAATATACAAATTGTCATATTTGTCTTGAAACTTACAAATTGGATTGGACTGTGAGTGAGATTTTGCAGACAACCATGGTGGTTATAAATTTTATCAGTAAAGTGAATTGCTATACACCTGGTCAAAATAAATTTGTTCTGATCTTCGTAAGCCTGAAGCAATGTGACGCCTGTATGTTCCATGTATGGATACGAACCTCCCTCCCCATCATCTTCAACATGGGTGCCCCCTGGGACTGTGTGCTGAGCCTATTGCTGTACACTCTGTTTACACATAACTGTGCGGCCAAACACGAGTAATCACATTGTTAAGTTTGCCAATGAACAGCACTGGTGGGGCTCATTAAAAATCATGAGATGGCCTACAGAGAGGAGGTGGTAGAACTTGAGGTCTGGTGTCAGTGCCAGGCAAATAACCTCTTCCTCAATGTCAACAAGACAATAGAGATAGCTATAAACTTTAGGAGATCTCTCACCACTCACACCACTCTTTGCATTGGCAGTACAGCAATGGAAACTGCCAGCAATTTCAAACTCCTGGGAGTGCACATGTCATATAACCTCTCATTGTGTGAAGTGTGCTCTGGGACAATCAGGAAAGCTTATCAATCTCTGTACTTTCTGAGAAGGCTGAAGAGTGCTGGATATGAACATCTATAATTCTCATCATTCTACTGACATGCAGTGGAGAGCATTCTAGCTTGTTACATCTGCATGGTACGGAAACTGCACTTGTACGGACAGGAAGGGTATTCAACAGATAGTCAAAACTGCCCAACACATCACTGGCATCGGCCTACCTGCCATCGAGGATATGTACAGAAAGATGTCGGAAAAGTGCCAGTAGCCTCATGAAGGATGCCTCCCACCCTATTCATGGACTGTTTTCCCATTCTCATCCAGGAGGAGGCTACATAGCATTCATGCCAGGAACATTAGACTCAAAGTTACTTTCCCCAAGTAGGAGGCTGATCAACACCTCCACCCACAAGCCCACTTCTCTGCACTCTCACCATGACTACTTTATCGTCTTTTGTCAGCCACATTGTGTACAGACAATCCTTTCCTTAGCATCATTTTATGGACATACAATCAATCTATGTATATGGTAACTTTAGTACTTGTGTTTATTATTGTGTTTATTTTACTGCTTTTTGTGCTGCATTGGATTTAGAGTAACATTTATTTCATTCTCCTTTGTACTTGTACAGTATACTGGAAATGACATTAAACCATCCTGAATCTTGAATCTGATGTTTGCTGAGTTATTACTGTCCTTGATTGCTGCTTGAGACAACTATCATTTAGTTTGGAATGTAGGAGTTTTTAAGTCTAATGCAAAATTTAATCAGTTAACATTTATTGTCATCATGTTATATATTTATGTGGCCCATTAAAGATATTTTAACACATATGTAAATGTGTTTTAAAGTCATTGGCACTAAATGACTTCACTGTGTTCATTCATTCATTATGTGCCATGTCGTATAATGTGGGCGGTCATGGTCTTGACCATGATTGTTCTTGGCAAATTCTTTTACAGAAGTGGTTTGCCATTGTCACTGTATACAGATTTATTATAATTAGTTGTCCTTTTTTAAAATAAAAGTAATGAAGTGATTCATTATTGAAAATCAATTTGACATCAAATAGTGACATTCATGAAATACAGGACTCTGTCATGCTTTGGGGTTAGTGTTTTAATACAGCTATTAGAGCAGTTAATTTAATGCTCGCGTATGTTTTGTTCCTTTCATTTTGCAGCTTACTTAAAGAAGGTTCCAAGATGTACACACAGTCAAAGTCAAAGAGAGCCTCAAGTTTCCATGAGTTTGCAAAAAGCACCAGTGATGCTTGGGACATTGGGGATGATGAAGAAGAGGAGTTCTTGTCTGTTGCTTCCCAGAATCTTAATTCAAAGGTTGCAATGGCAACAGCAGCTCAGGTCATTCAGAACCACAATAAATTAAAGGATCGGCCAGGTGAAAAGTTGCATCAGTCGGAATCAATCGATGAGGCTAAAACAAATGGCAAAGTGGTCAAGTCAAACAGCGAGGTACAACTATCAAAGTCTTCAGGTAAAGGTTATACAAGTGTAGCTGGAGTGAGTTTTTCTCGGTCACTACAGAAAGTGGTAATTAACTTTTCGCATAATTTATTGATCTTGTACAAATTACTTTTGTAAGCAACGATTTTAGTGTTTTAAATGAACTATACAAGTGCTGGTAGTATTAAGCAGATCACATAGCATTTGCAGAGACTGATAAATAGGTGTTCAAGTTGATGAGCTTTCTTGTGTTATATGGACTGCTAGCTATGTAACTTACTTTCTTATTGTTTTAGTTTAGATTTTCAAAATATTTGTGTGCAAGGATACCCCCAAATAAATATACATCCTCTTTTTAAAAAAAAATGACAATCCCAGATAATTTGCATAAAAGCAGTACCTTGATATCATTGATATGATGGATAATTTTTATTACCAAGTCCATTGAAAATTAAAACAGAATGCATACAAATGTATAAAATGGTGATTAAATTTATTTCTTTTGTTGAGTGGGGACTTCCGGTATGTACCTGCTATTTCTAGCTGAGAGCTTAATTGATTACCTCTGGAACTGAATACTTCCACGGTGCATCTTGATGAACCACGTTTCCTTTTAGGCCATGTAGATGGCTGATGACAATTACGCTTAAGAAAAGCTGGGAGCTGAATTAGACAGATTTTTAAACTTCTGTCTGTTCAGCAATACACTATTCAGCTTATATGAAATAATCCCTTTCTCCCCTTTACTGCCTAATTTATCATATTTTAATGTAAAATAATTAATGAGAAATATGCAATGTTTGATCATCCAGGAACTTTCAAAGCATAATGGAAAATGCGGAACAGCAGAAAATCGGCAGTGGGGTGGGGTACATAATTGTTTTTTGACTTGAAGAGGTACAGGTTTTGCAAATGCTCTACTATTAGGTATTTTCACAATGGACATGGATTGGGTAATCACATTCAAAGCCTATTTTGGGGATGTTTTGTACAAGTTAATTAAAGAGGGACTGTCTTGTATCAGTTAATATATGAACCCAGTTAATGTTTTCTCATTAAGAATATTTTAAATATTAATGACTCAACTTTATTTTGTTTGAGTCCAATTGAGTACTTAAATAATGTTCTAGATTTGTATATCAGGTGCACAACTGAGAATTGTTGTATGAGTCTCTGTTTGCAGCAGTTATTAAATTGAAGCTGTTTCGGGGAGAACGGCTGTGAAGTGTTCTCTGGTATAATTTCAGGAATGCTGTTATTTGTCCTGATCAACATATCAGCTTAACTAACACACCTTATTCTATGTTATGATGTGGAGTTTTGTCTTCCTAGATAACAGTCTGTGTCATGATTTCCCATTTGGTGAAGATACAGCATCTGTGCATATGTCAGAGAAGTGAATTGGGGGAAAAATGTAATAGAAACAGAGAAAAACTACAGCACAATACAGGTCCTTTGGCCCACAATGCTGTGCCGAACATGTACTTACTTTAGAAATTAGCTAGGGTTACCCATAGCCTATTTTTCTAAGCTCCATGTACCTATCCAGGAGTCTCTTAAAAGATCCTATTGTATCCACATCCACCACAGTGGCTGGCAGCCCATTCCATGCACTCATCACTCTGTGTTTAAAAAACAAACAAACAAACTTACCCCTGACATCTCCTCTATACCTACTTGCAAGCACCTTAAAACTGTGCCCTCTCGTGTTAGCCATTTCAGCCCTGGGAAAATGCCTGACTATCCACACAATCAATGCCTCTCATCATCTTGTACACCTCTATCAGGTCACCTCTCATCTTCTGTTGTTCCAAGGAGAAAAGATAAAGTTCACTCACCCTAGTCTCATAAGGCATGCTCCCCAATCCAGGCAACATCCCTGTAAATCTCCTCTGCACCCCTTCTATAGTTTCCACATTCTTTCTGTAGTGAGGTGACCAGAACTGAGCACAGTACTCCAAGTGGGGTCTGACCAGGATCCTATATGGCTGTAACATTACCTTTCGGCTCTTGAACTCAATCCCATGGTTTTGCTGGACAAGGTGTTGATGAGATTTTTGAGGAGACTGCCAGCATATTGTGATGAAAGACTGTATAGGATGGGCTTGTTTCCTTTGGAGCAAGAGAGCCAAGGAGAGGCTTAATTGAGATCTATAATACCATGAGAGGCCTTGGCAAATTTCCTTTAGCTGAGAGATTGTAGACCAGAGGGCATGGAGTTAAGGTCGTTAGTAGAAGGATTATAGTAGATATAGAGATATATTTGCACCGAAAGTTGGTAAAGATCTGATATTTCCCGTGTTAAAGACTAGTACAGGCAGAAAGCCTCATCACGTTTAAAAATTGTGCATGTCCTGAGGTTGGAGGGCTATCTGTGGGTGCGTGGGTAGGTGGATGGATGGGAGGACGAGGGGCTTGTTGAGCTGTTGGCATCTTGTTGCTTGTTGTGTTCTCTGATCTTCTGCTGAGCATTGTGGGTATGCTATATCAGCATCAGAATGAGTGGCAACACTTGCAGGCTGCCCCCAGCAAATCCTCAAGTTGTGTTGTTTGCTATGCTGTGTTTCAATATAGATGTGATAATTAAATGAAATTGAAACTGAACCATGTGCAAAGGAGGTGGGACTAGATCAGTAACCACTTCAATCACCAGTGTATGCAATGGGATGAAAGCTCTCTTTCTGTATCATGTAGTTTACAGATTCCATGATTTCACTCTCTATTACCAAACAGCCACATCAGATGACTCAGTTTTAAATGTACAACATGCAAATCAAATGAAAAGCTTTCTATAGGATTCAAATACCCAACTTATGGACAGCAAGCATATGAGAATTCAACAGAATGGATGATAACTTTCTGGCTGCTGCAGGGATTTCCGTGTGTCTTCTGTCCCACTGTGCATTCTCACAACAATTGGAGACTTGGAGGAGGAAGCATATCAATTTCTTTCACATTGAAACCCCCGGTTTCCTTGGCTGCGTAAGTCTAGGGAAGACACACACTCTGGTCCTGCCAAACTCGTGAGATTGAGATGGCTCTCCCACCCTAAACCTTGGTTTGTGTGGATGCTGTGTAATTTTCTATCCTGTTACAAATTAGTACCATGAAATAACAGACTTATTATATTTATGTATTATATTAGAATTATATTTATGAACCTTAACTAAAGGTTTAGTAAAGAAGAACAAAAAGAAAAGGGCCCATTTTAATTAAATAGTCAAATGTGCACAAGTTGGAGCTCAGTGCTTGATCGATATTCACCGATCCTCAGTCGATCTTAGCGCATGGCTCCATCGAATCATGGTTCTGCACAGGATCAAATCCAGGTTCTCTCCAGCGTCTTCTCTCTTCATCTCTCGTTGAACAAAAGCTCCAAGACAGACCTTAATCTCCCTTACTCAAAACTTGCCCCCACTTTCCACTGTCTTAGTTGGATAGCACACATTCTCATCATCCCTTATCTTCAACAATAACCCAAACAGGCTGAAAGCGAAACAGGCTGTTATAGAACTGCTAAGTGAAATACCTACAGCATAACAATAAAAATGTGAACCAGGGTGCTACAATGTAAATTCTGAGAGAATTTTATTTTGTATGTCAGTTTTAGTTAGTGATTTGTGAATCCTGTAATAGCAAATTGCTTTTACCTAAATGGCCACAGAGTGAGGTTTGCCTGTGTTTGGCCAGTTATTTTACTCTTTTTGAGAGTCTTTGTAAGTTAGTCACAGAGTCATGGAGCATGAACTCACAGAAACAGGCCCTTTGGCTCAGGAGAGGGTTGTAACCTTTCTTTCTGCCTAATCCCATCTACTGGCATCCGGATCATAGCTTTCCATAACCCTCTCATCTACTGTGTACCTATCCAAACTTCTCTGGTGTCACACTTGGAACCAACATCCACCACTTATGCTGACAGCTTGTTCCATATTCACACCACCCTGAGTAAAAAAGATCTCCCTCTGATTCCCCTTAAATGTTTCACCATTCACACTAAACGTATGACCTTTAGTTCTAGTCTCACTTGACCTCAGGTGGAAAAAAAAGTCTGCATGTATTTACCCATCTATACATCTCCATTTTCTATACCTCCATAAGATCTCCCTCCATTCTCCTATACTCCTGGGAATAAAGTCCTAATTTAGTTTTGTGGTTCTCAATCATTTTCTGCTCATGGCTCACTTGTGACTTTCATTTACTTCTGTGGCCCCACTTTAGTCAACTGTACTAATTCTAATGTACATTCAATATTTATGTTTTAACAGGTTATAGGTATTGTATGTTAAATATAATGTTGCAGGTATATATGGAAAAATAAAACAATTTCAAAGCTCTGAATAGGATACCTTTTTGTTTGAACTGTTGTATCACTTTACAACTCAATAAGGCCTTCTTGCGATATGGTGGTGTTAACACCATTCTCATTCAACTCAAGTGGATCCACCACCCAAACTGGAATGTGCATCTCCAGCAGGACCCTGAACTGAAATTCCCTATCAGTGCACTGTTGTTTCAAATTATCAAGATATACAATCAGATCATCTTGCAATTCTATTTTAAGAGTGGCCAGTTTAGGAAATTGCATAAACATGAGATGTCCAGTACCGCTGCTGAAAAGTTTTCAGATTTCCAAGGAAAGCGATAGTTTCTGTGTGACATGAGTTTAGTTTTTTTTTCCCTTGTAGCTGTTTGTTTAATAATTTCGGTTTTTCAAATATATCTGACAGGTTAAAATATGTCAGAATTACCAACAACAAATTGTTCTCTAAGCTGCTTATCACTTAGAAATGCTACAGTACTATCCAAAAGTGCAAGAAGGTAGTAATGAAGACCTTTTGATAACCATCAGACCTCTATGCATCAGTAGTCATTCAAACATTCTTCTTCAAAAAGTTGTTGAAACTGACTCTCTTGAAGTGCATTTGATTTGAAGTTGACAGCCATCATTAATGCAGCAAGAATATCTTGCAAACATCCTCCCAATTTTTTTTGTAACCAAACGCTCATGGTGGTTGACACAGTTTGTGCAAAAGAAGACTTAGTCAGGAGTAGCAGTTTTTAAAATGATCAGTGAACCCTCTTTATCTTCCTACCATAGAAGCAGCATCATCAGTTGCACAAACTATTATATTTTACAGTAGAATTTTGTTTTCCAAGAAATAACTTCTGACTTCAAAAATAGTTTCACCTTTAGTATGTGCCTTAAGCTTTCAGACAAAAAGCATTTCCTCACAGGTATGATCATAATTCAGAAACCTAACATATATCATCAGAAGGGCTTCATTACCACGTAATGTACTTCCATCAATTTGCAGAGTAAACTTCTTGCACTTGTGTGTCTACTTTTTCCACATTATTTGACATTTCATCCTTCATAGTGATGAGCTGCTCAAGGGGGTGGCTTGAATAGTTTTATATGCCCTCTAATTCATAACAGTAGAAATTACAACAGAAATTGCAGGCACAATATGTGGCTTGCCTGATTTTTGCAATTAAGTTTGAAGTCTTAGAGGATGCAAGTCCTCTAAGACTTGCCAAAGGGTCTCGGTCCAAAACGTCTACTGTATTTTTTTCCATAGATGCTGCCTGGTCTGCTGGCTTCCGCCAGCATTGTGTGTGTTGCTTGGATTTCCAACATCTGTAGATTTGCTCTTGTTTTGGATGCAAGTAAAGCTTTGTCTATCTTAGGTGCTTTTTTCATTAAGCGTTTGTTTTACTGTTGACCTTGATTGAAAATTATCTCGTTTTTTTTAAGTAATCCAGTGACTTGTCTGTCTTGTCCTTTTACAGTATTTACCAATTTTCTAGTGTCTACTCACTCAGTTGTATTGTTATTTCTGTGTGTGTGTTCTTGCGCATACAGGCAAGAAAAAGTTTGTGATCCCTTTACAATTACCTTGTTTTCTGCATTAATTACTCATAAAATGTGGTCTGATCTTCATCTACATCACAATAATAGACAAACGCAGTCTGCCTAAATTAATAACACACAGGCAATTGTATCTCTTCTTGTCAATATGGAGTACACCATTTAAATAATCACAGTCTAGATTCAAAAAGGTACGTGAACTTCTGGGCTAATGCCTTCTACAAAAGCTATTTGGAGTCGGGTGTTCCAATCAATGAGATGAGATTGGAGGTGTGGGTTGTGGACGTGCCTTAGGTAGGTTAGTGACAGAGCCTGCTCTTAAGAAAGATCTGTTTATGTGCACCATGCTTCAATCAAAACAATTTTCAGAGAAACTTAGAAGAAGAATAAAGCTGGAAAAGGCCACAAAAACATTTCAAGAGACCTGCGTGTTCATCAGTTAGAGAAATTGTCTACAAATGGGGAAATTCAGTACTGTTGCTACTCTTCCTAGGAGAAAGGTGTTCATGGAAGGACACCACGGTGGAAACCACTGCACTCCAAAAAAAAATTGCTGCACGTCAAAAGACCACCTGGATGTTCCACAATACTTCTAGGACAATGTTCTGTGGACAGGTGAGAGAAAAGTTGAACATTTTGGCAAAAATGCATGTTATGTTTGGAGGAGAAAAGGCACTGCGCATTGATGTTAAAACTTCATTCCCACTGTGAAGCATGGTGGAAGGAGAATATTGTTTTGGGGGTGTTTTGTTGCCTCGGGGCCTGGACAGCTTGCAATCATTGGGGAACAATGAATTCAAAATTGTATCAAGACATTTTGCAGGAGAATGTCAGTCCATCACCTGAAGCTTAATAGAAGCTGGATGATGCAACAAGGCAATGATCCAAAACACACGAGTAAATCAACAACAAAGTGGTTTAAAAAGAAGAAAATTTATTTTTTAGAATGGTCAGGTCAGAGTCCAGACCTTAACCCAATTGAGATGCTGTGGCATGACCTGAGGAGGGCTGTTTATGCAAGGTATCCCAGAGATATTGATGAACTGAGTTTTGTGTGGAGGAATGGTTTTAACTTCCTCTTTGATATTGTGCAAGTCTGATCAGCTGAAACAAGAAACGTTTTGTGATGGTTATTGCTGCTAAAAGAGGCTGTACTAGTTATTAAAACCAAGGGTTCACATACTTTTACCAGCCTGGACTGTGAATGATTAAACGAGGTGTTCAGTAAAGACATGAAAAGTACAAATGCTTGTGTGTTATTAGTTTGGGTAGATTGTTTGTCTATTATTGTGACCTAAATGAAGATCAGACCACATTTTGAGTAATTCAGAAAACCAGGTAATTGCAAAGGTTTCACAGAAGTGAGTGGACTCTAAAAAATTAGTAGTAGGTATCAAAAAATTATAAGTGTCAGTATTGAATGTACATGTACAAATTAGAAAACTGGAGTTTGAGGCAATATTTAAAAAAAATTATAACTTAATTATTTTAAAATGTTGTTATATATGCAAATTCAATGTGTCAATAAAGGGTGTGTACTCACCAAGAAAAGCGGTTTGAGCTTCTTTTGAAAATATGATAAGTATCAGGCATTTAGTGGAAGTTGTACTGGTAGACTTGTAGTGGCAAATTTCAAGCGTTCTTGCCTCTGCATTTTTTTCTATTTCTGGTAGATGACCCCACTGCAGTAATTGTAGCCGACATGTCATGCTTTATAAGTATTATAACACTATCAGTGGAAGGCAAAAAGAATTAGCCTTCTGCTGCATACTCACTGATCAGCATTGCTACAGACAGCCCCACCCAATCCACAGTTTGGAATTTGGGGATGGAAGTGGAGCAGGACTCAGTGTGCCATTCTGCATTGTATGAATGTTGATTTGTTCAGGGACAAGCAGGGGCAGAGATAAGGATTGATGTGTCGCATTCCTCCTCTTCCCCCCCCCCCCCACAACTCTTAAGCTGTTTTGCTGTCTACTTTCCATAATATAAAATATTTTTCCATTCATTTCTTTCAGAGTTCCAATTATTCATTTCTTTTATTTATGTATTTTTGGTTAATATTTCATTAAAACAGTAAACTATCATGGCCCATTCAGAAACTTCTGTGGCTTTCTTTACCACCCTACATACCTGTATTTGCAAGGAATTATGAATCTGTATTTCCAGACATGGTGTTCTACCACACCCCTCATTTGCCCTATCATTCACTGTGTAAATCCTCCCCTGTTTTGTCAGGAGAAGCCAGAGTTGGTCCTCTTGAAGATGTGTTGGTGTTGTTGTCTGCACTAAATTCCATCTGCCATTTTCAGCTGATTTTTTTTCTCTAGCTGGTCCAGATCATGCTGCAAGCTTTGGCCTTCCTTGCAGCGCATTACATCACCCATTTTGGTGTCGTCTGCAAATTTGCTGATACAGTTTACTACATTATTATCTAAATCATGCACATAGATGATAAACAACAACTGACCCAGCACCTATCCCTGTGACACACCACTAATCACAGGCCTCCAGTCAGGGAGACAACCATCTACTATCATTCTGCTCTCCTGCTAAGCCAATGCTGAATCTAATTTACTACTTCATCCTGATTGCCAAGTGACTTAACTTTCTGGACTAGCCTCCCATGTGGGACTTTGTCAAAGGTCTTGCAAACTCCATAAAGACACTATCCACCATCTTTCCTTTTATCAACCATCCTCAAGACCTTTCTTTTAAAAAAAGTTTTATAAAATTGGTTAGACACTACCTGTAATCAGGCCCTGCCTATCTGAATATGTGTATAACCAGTCCCTCAGAATACCTTCCAATAATTTACCCACAACTATTGTTAGGCTCACAGGCCCATAATTTCCTGGTTTATTCAAAGAGCTTGTCTTGGACAAAACTTGCTTCTCCTTCAGTCCTCTGGCACCTCACCTATGGCTAAGATCATTTTAAACATCTCTGCCAAAGCCCCTGCAATTCCTATACCAGCATCTCACAAGGTCTGAAGGGTCACCTTGTTGGACTCTGTGATTGATCCACCCTAATTAGCCTTAAGACATCAAGCACTTTCTCTTCAGTAATCCAAATACAGTGCATGACCTTGCTACTTACTCTTTTCCCCTTCATTCTATAGACCCTGGGTGTGTCTCTAGAGTAAATACAGATGTAAAAAAAAATAATTTAAGATCTCCACCATTTCTTTCAGCTCCATGCATAGGTTGCCACACTGATCTTCAAGGAGGCTAATTCTGTCCTTTGTTATCCTTTTGCTTTTAATATATCTGAAGTAGTTTGTGGCATTCTTTCCCCTTGTGTGCCAGAGAAACCTCATGTTCTCTTTTACTCCTTCTGATTTTTTTTTTCCTTATGTGTTCTGTATTTGTATACTCCTCAAGTGCTCAATTGAGAATAACAGCCTATGCCTGATATGAGCCTCCTCCTTGTTAATCCAGGACTCAATATTGCTCAAATGACAGTTCCAAAACTTGTTGGGTTCCCTTTGTTCTAAAAGGAACATAAAAATTCTTTACTCTCACTATTTCATTTTTGAAGGCCTCCATTTACCAACCATCCCTTTGCCTGAAAATAACCTATCTAAATCCAAAATTTACTTCTACGTTTGAATGGTATTGAGTGTATAGTCTGGTATGAAAGATATTTGTTCTTTTGTCAGTGTTGAAATGCTCCTTAGTTACGAGGTAAGGGCACATCAGTTAGTACCACATTGTTAATGAGGGCGATGAGGAGGAATCCCATTATAGTCTTTTATGGGTTGTGAAGTCTAAGTCCAATTATTTTTATTCAAAAGCCACAGTCTAGTAAATTTGTGGATGCATTTTTCTACATTTCATTGCTAAAAGTCTCAGCTAATTCATTGAGAGTATGGGATTATCATAACTGGACATATTTGACTTGAATTTCATTGGCTCTTCACTGAGCTCTGAAATATCTGGACAGTGAAGATGCATACATCAGGAGGCTCTTCATGGACTACAGCTCAGCATTCAATACTACTGGCCATTTGAAACCTATTACTGACCTAGACCTAGGCCTCGATACCTCCGTGTGCATCTGGATCCGAGGTCCTCTATTTCCTCACTTGCAGACTACAGTCAGTACAGATTGGCAACAACATCTCCTCCACAATCACCATCAGCACAAGTGCACCACAGATGCTTATCACCGGCTCTACTTGCTTTTTCCTATGATTGTGTGGCTAATTAAAACTCCAATGCCATCTTTAAGTTTGCCGATAACACCACTTTTGACTGAATCAAAAGTGGTGACAGTTTGGCATATAGGAGAGGGGATAACAATAACCCCTCACTCAAATGACAGCAAAACCCAAGAGCTGGTTATCTACTGCAGGAGGAAGAAGCTGGTTGCCCTAAGTCAGGCCTTATTAGGGGACTGGAAGTGTAGAGGGTCAGAAACTTTAAATTTGTTGTATTACCATAATCGGGGGATCTGTCCTGGGACTAGCATGTAAGTGCCATCACAAAGTGCCTCTACTTTCTTAGGAGTTCGCATAATTCTTTCCAGGCTTGACAAGAAGCTCAGAGACCTTTGCCTTCACCCCGCTTTGTGTAGCTGGATCCTGGACTTCCTTTCAGATCGCCGGCCGGTTCTAAGAGTGGGCTCCCTCACCTCTGCTCCTCTGACCCTCAATACCGGTGCCCCCCAGGACACGTACTAAACTCCCTCCTTTATTCTCTGTATACCCATGACTGTGTTGCCACCCGCAGCTTCAATCTGCTAATTAAATTTGCTGACAACACTACATTGACCTAATCTCAGATAATAATGAGGCAGCCTACAGAGAGGAAGTCATCACCCAACACAGTGGTGTCAAGAAAACAACCTCTCCCTCAACGTTGCAAACACAAAGAAGCTGGTTGTGGACTACAGGAGGAATGGAGACAGACTAATTCCTATAGACATCAGTTAGTCTGGGGTTGGGAGGGTGAACAGCTTTAAGTTCCTTGGCATAAACATCACTTGAGGATCTCACGTGGTCTGTACATACTGGCTGTGTGGTGAAAAAGGCACAACAGTGCCTCTTTCATCTCGGATGGTTGAAGAAGTTTGGTATGGCCCCCCAAATTCTAATAATTTTCTATAGGGGCACAATTGAGAGCATCCTGACTGGCTGCATCACTGCCTGATATGGGAACTGTACTTCCCTGAATCACAGGACTCTGCAGAGAGTGGTGCGGACAGCCCAGCGCATCTGTAGATGTGAATTTCCCATTTTTCAGGACATTTACAAAGACAGGTGTATAAAAAGGGCCCGAAGGATCATTGGAGACCCGAGTCACCCCAACCACAAACTGTTCCAGCTGCTACCATCTGGGAAATGGTACCGCAGCATAAAAGCGTGGACCAACAGGCTCCGGGACAACTTCTTCCACCAGGTCATCAGACTGCTTAATTCATGCTGACGCAACTGTATTTCTCTGTTTTATTGACTATCCTGTTGTACATAATATTTATTATAAATTACTATCATTGCACATTTGAATGGAGATGTAATGTAAAAATTTTTACTACTCATGTATATGAAGGATGCAAGTCATAAAGTCAATTCAATTCAATAGATTTAGCATGTCATCTAAAACTTTGACAAACTTATATTGATGCACAATGGAGAGTATCCTGACTGGTTGCATCACGGCCTGGTATGCTCAAAAACAGAAGAGTCTGCTAGGAGTGGGGGATATAGCCCACTACATCACAGGCAAGGTCCTCTCTGTCATTAAGCATATCTTTTTTTTTATTTTTTATTTTTATTTGGATAAGGAATTCGCAAGTATCATGAACTTTTTTCACATGTATAACCTTTTCCATTTTTTTATATGTGGATAAATCTATAATTATTTATACATTCCTAAGTACACATTGAGATGATATAAAAGTAATTAGGCACTTAGATAATTATGTGCAGTTGTAATTCTACTCTATTAGGCTAAGTAATGATATTAGTTGTTAAGAAAAATAGTAATAATAGTGGATTAATAATAATTTCCATATATCTCTTCTGGACCATTTCTTTCTGGTCCAAAATATTGTATGTAAGCCTATGTAACTACCATTGCAGGTGTTTATATCCTAACTCGTTCATGTTTGCTCCTACCCCCAAACATAATTACCCAATCCCTATGTACTTATTTACTTCATTAAGCATATTTACAAGCAGTGCTGCTACAAGAAAGCTGCATCCATCTTTAAGGAACTAGATCATCCAAGCCATGCTTTCTTCTTACTACTATCATTGGTCTGGAGGTATCATGGGTCCCATGCCACCAGGTTCAGGAACAGTTATAACTGTACAGCTATCCGGCTCTTGAACTAGCATGGATAACTTCACTCACCTCACCTCAACCTAAGACTTGTGTTCAAGGTCTGTACAACTCAGTATTTACTTTTTTGTTATTTGCACGATTTGTTTTCTTTTGAACGTTAGTTGATTGTCGTTCTTTGTAATTTATAGCTTTTAATAAATTCTATTGTATTTATTTTCTTGTAAATGCATGCAAGTAAACAGATCTCAAAGTAGTATATGTACTTTGATAATATGCTTTTTAAATACATGCCCATTTGGTTTATTGCAGATGAGACGCAATGAACTTGTGCCAATTCTCCACTGACAAGTTCCTGTTCAGACCTCCCTTGCACTCCTGTCTCCAGTGAGCTCTGAACCTACTAATTAAAAGGCTATGAAGTGGACATCATCTTTGTTTGAGTGATTATTGACCAAGAGCTAAATCTCTTTAGTTGGTAGTTTGAGGAACTGCATGTTTTGGTGGAATCTTTTGGGTATAACAGCAAGTAGAAATAAATAATAGGAATTGGTAAGGTGAGGCATATTAGTCACTTTGCTAGACATCTGTATAAAGAATTATCAGATTGTTCAAGAAATAAGTTTAAATTTCAAAGGGAGAGCAAAAGTCTTCAGGGTTGTTTAAGGTAATTTCCAGTACATAAGTGTAAAGGAGAATGAAATAGTTGTTACTCTGGATCTGATGCAGCACAAAAAACCACAGTAAGATAAAGGACACAATTAATATTAATACATAAGATTGGTATGCATTGTATATACATAAAGTGTACACAGTATAGAAGTTTCTGTAAATTAGGTACTCTGAAGGAAATGATAAAGTAGTGGTGGTGTGGTGAGGTGGGTTAGTGGTTGGAGTTGTTGATCATCCATAGTGGTTTGGGAAAGTTGGTCTTTGAGTCCGCTGATCCTGGTGTGGATGCAATGTAGCCTCCTTCCTGATGGGAGTGGTACAGACAGTCCATGGGCAGGGTGGGTGGGATCCTTAATGATATTGCTGGCCTTTTCCTGGCACTCTTCTGTATATATGTCCTCTGGCGGCTAGGCCAGTTCCAGTGATGCATTGGGCATTTTTGACTACCCGTTGTAGAGCTGTTTCCGTACCATGCAATTATGCAGCATGATAGGATGCTCTCTACTGCATATCTGTAGCAGACAGTATTGGTGTGCATAGTCCAGCTCTTTTGAGGATCAGAAAGTAAAGGCATTGGTGAGCTTTCTTGATTGTGTAGGATGTATTCTAGGAGCACAAGATGTGTACTGCCAGATCTTTGAAACTGCATACAGTTTCCACTGCTGCCAATATAAGGAGGGGTGTGAGTTCTTCTGATGTTGATAGCCATCTCCTTTATTTTGTTGATTAAGGAAGGGTATTTGCCTGGCACCAGGCTTTGAGCACTTCTACATCCTCTCTGTAGGATGTCTTGTCATCAAACAATGATGACATTGTTGTGTCACTGGCGAACTTGACAATGTGATTACTTGGTGTTTGGCTGTGCATTTGTGTGCAAGGAAAATGTACAACAGGGGGCTCAGCACACCACCCTTGAAGGTGGAAGGAGGGCACACTGTTATTGAGAGGGGAATGATGTGGCTGAGGTCTGTAGGTGAGGAAGTCCAACATCCAGTTGCACAGTGGTGTATTTAGACTGAGGAATCAGAATTTTGTTTACTAAGGTCTGTGGGACAATATTGTTGAATGTTGAACTAGGTGTGTCAAGGTCAGGTGCAAGAGAGATGCTGTGACATCTCTGGTAAAGTTGTTCTGTCAGTAAGCATATTGGTAAGTGTCCAGTATGGCAGAAATGCAATCTTGGATCTGTGCCATTACCAGCCATTGAAAGTACTTCAAGACGATTGGCATCTGTGACACTAGGTGGTAGGTGTTTAGTTCTGAAGGTGTAGAGTTCTTTTAGTGTAGAATTGTGTTTAATCATATTGGGGAGATGGGGAAAATTATTTAGACCATAAGACATAGGCCAAAGGGCCTAATTCTGATCCTATCAAGTCTGCTCCTCCGTTTCATCATGGTTGATCTATTTTCCCCCTCAACACTACTCTTCTGGCTTCTTCCCATCGCCGTTCATGCCCTCACTAATCTTAGATCCTTTCAACTGCTGTCTTTAATGTACCCAGTAACCTGGCCTCCATAGCTGCCTGTGGCAACTAATTCCACAGATTCACCACATGCAGGCTAAAGAAATTCTTTCTCATCTGTTCTTTATTGAGGCTGTACCTTCTGGTCCTAGACTGCCCCACCATAGGAAACATCCTCTCCCCATCGACGCTATCTAGGCCTTTCAACATTCAATAGGTTTCAATGAGATCACCCCTCATTCTTCTAAATTCCAACAAATACAGGTCCAGAGCCAGCAAATGCTCCTCATACAAATAACCCTTTCATTGCTGGAATCATTCTCATGAACCTCCACTGAACCCTCTCTAATGATAGCACATCCTTCTTAGATATGGGCCCAAAACTGCTCGCAATATTCCAAGTGAGTCCTCACCAGTGTCCTGTAATGCTTCAGCATTACATCCTTTTTATATTCTAAAAGATTTTTTATTTGATATGGTACAGTGGGATGACATTGAAAGAACTTATAAACATGATGCTGTACAGTTTGTATCACAATTATATTCTTGTATTTGGCATATAATGCACATACTCTCTTCTCTTGTTCCTCTGTTCTACTCCAGTTGAGAAACATTTCTGGACCTCCTGTTCATAATGAACACTAGAGTGGAACTGCATCTTCAGGACTGAGATAATCTGGAACTCCTCATCCTTTTTTAAAAATTTTGAACAGATGAACAGCTACCTTGAAATATTTCTGCTTGACTTGGATGCCATGGGTTAAGATCTCCCAGAAAGAGTTAAAGATCAGAGAATTGGGTGGGTGATGGTGGTCATTAATTTCCCAAATCTACATCATATGGACAAGGCTGGCAGGTACTGGGGATTAACACTGGCTACAAGTAGTTTGCCGACCAGTTTGAAAATATGCTAGTATTCCTTATTGTCTCACAAACAAAATCCTGAACTTCCCTACTAACCGGCATTGTGGCCATACTTCCAAGAATTGCAGCAGTTAGAAGGTAGTTTACCAACTTCATGTTGTCCTTGCCATTGATGCCCGCCTTAAGGAAGATGTAAAAAAAATGTAAAAATTTTTACGCTGTTTTGAGGTTTTCATTAATTAGGAATTTAAGTGTTCCTTTTGAGGGACCTTCCTACGGGAGATGGAAGTGCAGATGTGCAGGATGCTAGTAAGCCCATTCTTGGAATATTCTATTCAAGTTTGGTTCAAAGGTGCAACATAATGTCAGAAAAATGTATACAATATATTGTACATCCTGAAATGCGTTTTCTTTGCAACCTTCCACAAGAACAGAGGAGTGCCCCAAAGAATGAACGACAGTCAAATGTTAGACCCCAAAGTACCCCCCCTGCCCCAGACAGCTCACTCCACTCACGTGTAAGCGACAGCAAACAACAATCCTCCCTTCCTCCCCCACCGGCAAAAAAAAGCGCATAAGCATCCGCCACCAAACATTCAAGTGTATGCAAAGCATCAGTAAAGACACAGACTTGCAGTTACCCCTAAGACTACATTATGCACCCGGCCTTTGACATACCACAGGTTCGCTCTCTCTCCCCCTAATAAGAGAGAAAGAGGTGTGTCTGTTTTCACAGTGAGCGGGGAGCCAGAACAATCAACTCACTGGTTTACGATGTTAAAAGTCTGCCACATCGCTTCTTTTGAGCTCTGTGGCTAAAGATCTGTGCACATAACTGGAGATATTCTGCCTCTCCCGATGACACACGGGTCTGCTTTTGTGACACCGACCCTCGATTCACCTGTCTCCAGAGGCCCTGAGATCCTAGGCTTCCAAAGCCGAGCCGAATACTTAGGCCAAGCCCTTGGAGTGCCGAACAATGGCCAGTCCTGAAACCCCAAGAATGGGTCCCATTCCCGCAAAGAACCGTAGTCAGCGTGTAACTTCAGGTTCTGGTCTTCAAAAGAACCGTGAATGGGAAAAATAAAGACATTAAAGATGGAAATAGAGTTGTTTCCGAAGTTGCAAGCAAAGGAGTCGCTGTTTAGCACCATCATCACTCTGCTCTGTCTTCTGATTGGTCTGCTATAGGAAAGATGTTACTGAACTTCAAAGAGTGCAGTGCAGAAACTGCTTACAAGGATATTGCTCGGACTTGGGGGACAGAGTTAGGATTAGGGATAGTCTGGGACTTTATTCTCTGGAGCATAGGAGAATGAGAGGTGATCTTACAGAGGTGTATAAATTATGCGGGGTATATAAAGGAGCACGCCTTTATATACTGGCCATCTTCTCTCCATCTATCAGTTCAGATAAGGCGGTCTCAACCTGAAACATCCACTGTACATTTCCCTGCGTAGATGTTGCCTTGCCAACTGATCTTCTCCATCATCTTATTTATTTTTTGCTCCAAATTCCAGCAACTGCAGTCTCTTGAATCAGCTATATTAATATTATTTACGAGTATTTCAACAGACCAAATGGATCTGACAAGGTTATGACACTAAGTGTTTTTTAAGGTATGTTACTGACCTATTTAGTGCTCTCTGGAGCAGGGAGAGAAAAATAAAAGTTACAAAATACACTCAATGGCTACTTCATTAGGTACTCAAGTGGTCATTGAATCTATGTTAGTGGTTTTCTGCTGCAGTAGTCCATACACTTCAAGATTGTACATGTTGTACATTCAGCGATGCTCTTCTGCATACCACTGTTATAATGCATAGTTACTTGAGTTCCTGTTAGCTTGAACTAGTTTGACCATTCTCCTCTGACCTCACTCATTAACAAAGCATTTCTGTCCACAGAACTGCTGCTTGCTGGATATTTTTGTTTTTTTTGTGCCATTCTCTGTAAACTCTAGACTAAAATATGTGACAATCCCAGGAGATCAGCAGTTTGAGATACTGAAACCACCCTGCTGGCACCAATAATTATTCCACAGTTAAAGTCACTTAGACCACATTTCTTCCTCACTCTGAAGTTTGGAGTGAACAATTGAAGCCTCTTGACCATGTCTGCATGCTCTTATGCATTCAGTTGCTTCCATGTGGTTGGTTGATTACATATTTGCATTAATGATCACATATACAGGTGAAACACTCTGGTTCTGTTGGCTGCATAAGTCTAGGGAAGATGATCTCTGGCCCCGCCAAATGTGTGAAATTGAGGTGCAAAACCCTGAAACCCCCTGTTTATGTAGATGCTGTGTGATTTGTTCACCCTCTTACAAATGAGTACAACGAAATAACAGACGGTACACCACGTACAATTAAACAATTTAGCTTTATAATTCTTAATTTGACTAAAGGGTTACTAAAGAAAAAGCAAAAAAAAAAAGAAAAGGGCCCTATTTAATAAAACAGTCTAATGTGCACCAGTTAGAGATCACGGTTTCCCCTTTGCTGATCCTCCTTCGATCTCCCCAGGCTTTGTCGAATCATGGGCCCGCTCCGGATCGAGTCCTGTGACCTCTTCTCTGGCATCTTCTCCCTTCATCTCCTGCCGAACGAAAGACCCAGCTCACACCAGTGTCAGGCATACAACACGAAAACACACTCCCTTCATGGGACAGCTCACATTCCAAAGCACCCGTTATCTCTAATAATAACACAAACATTGCTTCTACAGAAAGACCATTATGTTAGCAGTGAAACCTTTCTCAGGGTGTTGCACAGGTGTACCTAATAAAATGGCCATTTAGTTTAGCAGGGCAATGCTCAAAGGTTGATCCCACTTGATGCAGCAAGTGACAAGGCAAATGTGTAACAGGAGTCTGAAGGTTGCAGAGTTTCACTTTTGACCTGAATTTGGCACTCCAAAGAGAGACAAAGGTGCTACTGTTAAATTTATGTGTCTTTAGTTGTGGTTCAGAATAGAGTTTAATATCACCAGCAAATGTGAAATTTGTTGTTTTTGTGGCAGCAGTACAATGCCATACATAAAACTGAATGACAGTAAAATGATGCAGCTGAGTGAGTTCAGAGCTGCTTTCGATCCTGTGCAGTAGACCTCTCCTCACCCCACCCCACCCCCCCCAACCCTGTACCAGACAGTGATGCAGCCAGTTAGAATGCTCTCCAAGGTACATCTGTAGAAATTTGCGAGTGTCTTTGGTGATATAGCAATCTCCTCAAATTCCTAATGAAATATGGCTGCTGTCATGCTTTTAAGTTATGTTGAGATCCCATTAATTGTCCCAAGTGAGCATAATAGATCTCAAGGCAACACATACAAAATACTGGAGGAGCTTTGCAAGTCAGGCAGCATCTGTGTTGTGGAATAAACCATCAATGCTTTGGTCTGAGACTGTTCATCAGGACTGGAAAGGAAGGAGGCAGAAGACAGTAAGGTGATGGGGGAAGGGAGCACAAGTTTGCAGGTATTGGGTAGGATCAGATGAGGTGGAAGGTGGGGAGAGTGGTGAAATAAGAAGCAGGGAATGATAGATGGAAGAGATAAAGGGCTGAAGGAGATGGAATCTAATAAGACAGGGCAATGGACCATGGAAGAGGGAACTGGAGGGAGCTGATGGGCAGGTGAGAAGAGAGGGGGTGAGAGGATAACCAGAATTAGGAATGGAAAAAAGAGGGCATAGGACAGATGACATAGGAGCAGAATTGGGCTATTCAGCCCATCAAGTCTGCTCTGCCAGTTCATCATGCCTGATCCATTTCTGACTCAACCACATTCTCCGGACTTCTCCCCATAACCTTTCATGCCCTGACTACCAAGAACTTATCAACCTCTGCCTTAAATGTACCCAATGATCTGGCCCCCACAGCTGTCTGTGGCAACTAATTCCACAGATTCACCACCCCCTCTGGCTAAAGAAATTCCTCCTCAGCTCTGTTCTAAATGTACGCCACTCTATTTTGAGGCTGTGCACTCTGATCCTAGACTCCCTGACAAAAGGAAACATCCTCTTCACATCGACTCCATCTAGGTGTGTCAACATTCGATAGGTTTCAGTGACATCCACCTTTCCTCCTCCTAGCTTCGAGTGAGTACACGCCTAGAGTCTTCAATCGCTGCTTATACGATAGCCTTTTAATTCCTGGAATCATTCTTGTGATTCCCTTCCAAACCCTCTCCAATGTCATCACATCCTTTCTTAAATAAGATTCAAAGGTTCAAAGAATATTTATTATCAAGGAATACATAAATTACACAACCTTGAGATTTGTCTGCTTGCAGGCAGTCACAAAGCAAGAAATCTGAAAGAACCCAATTGGGAGAACAAAAGCCCAGAGCCTCAGTATTCAGTTCATCATATTAACGGGACAAATTGTCGCAAAGTTCGCATACTTGAAGCACAGCAGCTGGGGACACTCTTAAAGTGCCCAAATCTACTCATAATACTGCAAGTATGAATTCTAACATTGCAGTCGCCTTCCTCACCACTGAATCAAACTTCAAATTAACCTTTAGGGAATCCTGTATGAGAATTCCCAAATTAGTTTGCACCTCAGTTTTTTTTGTATTTTCTACCCACTTAGAAAGTTATTTGCTTTTATTCCTTCTACTAAAGTGCAGGACCATTCACTTCCTGACACTGTATTCCATCTGCCACATGTTTGCCCATTCTCCTTATCTGTTCAAGTCCTTCTGCAGCCTCTGTTTCCTTAGTACTCTCAATGCTATCAACTGAATCATCCAAATTGTAGGCATACAACGTAAAAATAAACAGTCTCAACGCAGATCCCTATGGAATACCACTAGTCACCAAAAGCCAAACCGAAAAGGATTCCTTTATTTCCTGTTTGCCTCCTGCCAGTCAGCTAATGCTTGATCCATGCGAGTACCCTTCCTGCAATATTCTGGGAGCTCTTCTTTTGTTTCGCAGCCTTGTGTGTCAAAGGCCTTCTAAAAATCCAAGTACACAGCATCAACCGATTCTCCTTTGTCTGTCTTGCTTGTTACTTCTTAAAAGAATACCAACAGGTTTGTCAAGCAAAATTTTCCCTTAAGGAAGCCATGCTAACTTTGGCTTGTTTTACCACGTGCTCCAAGTACCCCAATACCAAATCTTTAATAATTGATTCCAACATTGAAGTCAGGCTAATTGGTCTACAATTTCCTTTCTTCTGCCTCACTCTCTTGAAGAGTGGAGTGAAATTTACAATTTTACAGTCCTCTGGAACCATGCCAGAAACCATTGATTCTTGCAAGGTCGTTACTAATGTCTCCCCATCTCTTCAGCTACGTCTTTCAGAACCCTGGGGTATAGTCCATTAGGTACAGGTGACTTCGGACCTTTCAGTTCCCCAAGCGCCATCTCCCTAGTAATAGCAATTGCTCTTACTTCTACCCCTTGACACTTTTGAACTTTTGGCATAATATTTGTGTTCTTCCACAGTGAAGACTGATACAAAATAGTTACTCAGTTTCTCTGCCATTTCTTGGCCCCTCCTGTTACTAACTCCCTAGTGTAAAATTCCAGCAGTCCAATATTCCAATATTTACTTTTGCCTTTTACTCTTTTTGTATATCTGGAAAAACTTTTGGCATCATTTTAGATTGGCTATATTTTCTCCCCCTTATCGTTTTATTTAGTTGCCTTTTTTAGTTTTCAGAAAATTCTCAATCCTCTAAATTCCAATTAAGTTTTGGAGAGGAGGAGGGAGCTTTGGGAAACTACTAGAAATTAGAAAAATTGATGTTGATATCATCAGGTTGAAGGCTACTGGGACAGAATGAGGCATTGCTCCTGCAAATTGAGTTTGTCTTTATTATGTTAGTAGTAGATAGACATGTCAGTTGGGAATGAGAAGTAGAATTAGAATGGATAGGCAATGGGAGAACCTGCCTTTTGTGGCAGCCAGTGCGAAGGTTCTTGACAAAGTGATCCCCCAATCTGCATTGGGTGTCACTGATGTTGAAGAGGCGGCCTCCCTTCCTCATTCTGGTTACCTTTTCACCTCCTTTCTTTTCCTTACCTACACATCAACTCCCTCCAGTTCTCCTCCTTTCCTTCATAGTTACTGTCCTTTTCCATTAAATTGCCTCTTTCACCTTTCCCCTCCTAGCTTCTTAGTTCAACCCCTCCCCACCTGCCTTCCCCCTAACCTGGTCTCGCCTATCACTTGTTTGATTGTACTACTTCCACACCCTCCACCTTCGCATTCTGGCTTCTGCCCCCTTACTTTTCCAATCCTGATGAAGTGTCTCAGCTTGAAATATTGACTGTTTAAACACCTCCATAGAAACTGTTTAACTTGCTGAGATTCTCCAGCATTTTGTGTGTCGCTCAAGATTTCCAGTATGCACATAAACTCTTGTGTTTATCAAGGCACTATTTTAAAGGAGGAAAGGTGGTTTTAGCTAGTATTCATGCCAATATTTATCCTTCAATCAGCATTTTAAAGAGAAATGATTCTGGGCTGGGTTTTGATGATGTTGGCTATTGCTACTGCAGGCCTCTGACAATAGTGCTGTACTTAACAGCAATACCTGCACATACCTTCTCTGAATGTGGAAGACCAATCTAGACGTCACTGTATATACCAGAGTCCAATGATGACAATCACTGGCAGTAAGAAACCCATTTAAATTCATTGATGGTCTTTGAAAGATTCAAAGTACATTTATTATTAAAGTATGTATGCAGTATATAATCCTGAGATTCTTCTTCCCACAGATATGCATGAAACAAAGAAAACCGTGGAACTCGTTCTAAGAAAAATACCAAACCCCCAACATGCAAAAAAAACCCCAACAAAACAAGCAAATGGCAAAACATAAAGAGTGAGAAACCCAGAATATAAAACACCAAAATCATTGAAAGAGACTAGGTATATTTAGTTTAGTTCAATCTAGCACTATGTTGTATGTTATCTACAGACTGCAGAGCCAGTCTATCCTGAACAAAATCTCAGAAATAGCAACAAAAAAAGGAACCATGTTGATTAAACCTTGCCCAAGATTCAGGACTCCAGCACCATCCTTCAGCAACTAGCGAGAGGGACAATTTGTATACAGGCACCTTTCTCTGGGAGCAGTGGGTGAGAGGGACAGAGAGACAGGTCACATACAGGTAGATGGTGCTGAATATCCTCCTGCCTTCTGCTCTCATTGTCAATAGATTTTAATTTTCCTTGATGCTTCGACTGGTGAGAAATGGAGTCGATCATGGGCTCATGTCCCGTCTCCAGGCGTCTTGGCCTCCTGGCCGCACACTTTGCTCGAAACCTCACCAAACCCCTTAAGAGACAGCAAAGAGCCAAATTGCTCAATTGGCCTGAAAACACACCACCAAAATGTAGATCACAGACTCTGACATTTGAGAGAAAAAGTAGAAGTGAAAGAAATAGTTTGGTGAACAGTTTGAAGGATGTTGTCCTTAGTTGTTTGGTTTGCTTTGGCGGAGCCTGATGAGCAAGTTGAATTTTGTTTTGAAGTGCCTCTGACATTCAGAAATTTTTAAACACAATTACAATTGAAATGGGTAATGAAGAATAACTTAGAACAAACGAATAAGTTATTTACTAATGCAGGTTGAGTACCCCTTATTGGAAAATCTCTAGAATCTAAAAATTTTTTGAGCGCTGACATAATATAAGTGGAAAATGCTACAAGGAGTTGCGAAGGTTCCCAGGTGATGTGCAGATCTCTATGTACTACAGACATGTAATGAACAGAAATATGCTGTTCATTGACTTTAGTTCGGCATTCAATACTGTGATCCCCTCCAAGCTGATCATTAAACTTAGCCAGCTTGGTATCAGCTCATCCCTCTGCAATAGGACCTTGGACTTCCTGACTAACAGACCCCAATCAGTTAAGTTAGACAACCTCTCCTCCTCTACTCTCACCCTGAACACCGGCGTGCCTCAAGGCTGTGTGCTGAGCCCTCTTCTGTACTCCCTTTTCACCTATGACTGCATTCCTGTACATGGTTCTAACTCCATAATCAAGTTCACAGACGACACTACGGTGGTTGGTCTGATTAGTGGGGATGACAAGATGGCCTACAGGGATGAGGTTCAGCACCTGGCTGTGTGGTGTGCCGACAACAATCTGGTCCTTAACACCCAGAAGACCAAGGAGATCATTGTAGACTTCAGGTATGCCAGGAGTCACACTCACGTCCCCATCTACATCAGCGGAACTGTAGTGGAGCGTGTATCAAGCTTCAAATTCCTTGGTGTCCACATTTCCAAGGATCTCACCTGGTCTGCGAACTCCTCCATCTTGATCAAAAAGTCGCAACAGCGCCTTTATTTCCTGCGGTGCATGAAGAAAGCTCACCTCTGTCCTAGGATACTGGCGGACTTTTACCCCTGTACCATTGAGAGCATACTCACCAACTGCATCTCAGTGTGGTATGGCAATTGTCCCGTATCGGACTGCAAAGCACTCCAGTGTGTGGTGAAAACTGCCCAGCGGAGTATCGGCACTCAATTGCCCACCATTGAGAACATCTACCATAAGCGCTGCCTAGGCAGGGTGAAAAGCATTATGCATCTCACCCTAACCATGGACTTTTTACTCTCCTCCCATCCGGTAGGCGCTACAGGAGCCTCTGCTCCTGCACCAGCAGGCACAGGAAGAGCTTCTTCCCTGAGGCTGTGACACTGCTGAACCTCTCATCACAGTGCTAAGCAGTATTTCATCAGTATTGTACTGTCTCAGTACTTTTATATTTGTGTGCTGTAGCACTTTTTATTCGCAGTTATTTTGTAAATAACACTATTCTTTGCATTTCTGGTCAGATGCTAAATGTATTTCATTGGCTTTGTATCTGTACTTGGCACAATGACAATAAAGTTGAATCTAATCTAATCTTAATGAAAAATAGAAAAACTGCCTTAAGTAAAAAAATAAAGATCTTGATTGTATATTGAAAGACTGCATTCCTCTGTGTTGGAGTGAACATATGCCACTTAAAGGTATGGTGATCATGAAACAAGCAAAGATCTATCGTGATGAGCTAAAAAGTGAAGGTTAATGTAAATTTTCAGCAGGCTGGTTGCAGAAATTTAAGAAAAGGTGCTGCCTTAACTTTTTTAAAGACTTGTAATAAAGTGTCTGCTGATCATGAAGCAGCAGAGAAATTCACTGAGGTTTGCCAAAATCATTGCTGATGAAAATCTAATGCACTGAATGCTTGCACCTACACATGTGTGTGATGAATAAATGTAAGACAAAGTCTGCTTACCGGTAGCACATAGTTCAGAGTTGGAAATGATGGTGATCATAAGCCATCTCATCATGTATCCCAAATTTTGGAAAAAATCCAAAACACTTCCGGCTCAAGCATTTGGATAAGGAGTACTCAACCTGTAATATTAAACTAAAGAAAGCTTAAAATTCACTTTTGCTTCCTAATCTAGAGCGTTATTATTCCCATTGGATGGAAAGGCGTCTTGCACTCTATGCTTTCCCAACACCCCCAACCTTACCATCAATGAAATGCAACTATACTTTTATTTAATAAATTTATGCACTTACACCTTTCCACAAAGAAACCTTTATTTTCATTCAATGAAACCTTGCTGGTTTTGCAAGAACTCTTCTATGGCGACCCAAAGTAACATCTTCAAATTAAAACATATAGCTATTTTACTGGTTTCCTATGATTGAATTTATGGATGTGGATAAAAGACAAATGACTGTTGATGGTAGTTGTATTTTCAAGTCAAGTCACTTTTTATTGTCATTTTGACCATAACTGCTGGTATAGTGCACGGTAAAAATGAGATAACGTTTCTCAGGACCATGCTGCTACATGAAACAACACAAAAACTACACTGAACTATGTAATACAACACAAAAACTACACTAGACTACAGACTTACCCAGGACTGCATAAAGTGCACAAAACAGTGCAGGCATTACAATACAGGCTGGAATTACCATAGAAAGCATTCTTTTGGGGTGCATCACATCTGGTATGGAAGTTGTCCTGTCCAAGACCGGAAGAAGCTGCAGAAGATCGTGAACACAGCCCAGCACATCACACAAACCAGTCTTCCATCCTTGGACTCACTTTACACCACACGCTGTCGGACCAGTGCTGCCAGGATAATCAAGGACACGACCCACCCAGCCAACGCACTTTTCGTCCCTCTTCCCTCTGGGAGAAGGCTCAGGAGCTTGAAGACTCTTACGGCCAGATTTGGGAGCAGCTTCTTTCCAACTGTGATAAGACTGCTGAACGGATCCTGACACGGATCTGGGCCATACCTTCCAAATATCCGGACCTGCCTCTCAGCTTTTTTGCACTACCTTACTTTCCCTTTTCTATTTTCTATTTATAATTTATAATTTAAATTTTTAATATTTACTATTGATTTATACTTCAGGGAGCACGAAGAGCAGAATCAAATATTGCTGTGATGATTGTATGCTCTAGTATCAATTGTTTAGTGACAATAAAGTATAAGTATAAAGTATAAATAATAAACAAGACAATAGGCACATTAGAGGGCAGTAAGTTGCTGTCAGTCCAGGCTCTGGGTATTGATGAGTCTGATGGCTTGGGGGAAGAAACTGTTACGTAGTCTGGTCGGGAGAGCCCAGATGGCAGGAGGGAGAAGAGTTTGTATGAGGGGTGCGTGGGGTCTTTCATAATGCTGTTTGCTTTACGGATGCAGCGTGTGGTGTAAATGTCTGTAATGGCAGGAAGAGTGACCCTGATGATCATAGCTGAGCTCCCTATCTGCTGCAGAGTCTTGCGATCGGAGATGGTGCAATTTCCGAACCAGGCAATGATGCAGCTGCTCAGGATGCTCTTAATACAACCTCTGTAGAACGTGGTGAGGATGGGGGGTGGGAGATGGACTTTTCTCAGCCTTTGCAGAAGTAGAGATGCTGTTGGGCTTTCTTTGCTATGGAGCTGGTGTTGAGGGACCAGGTGAGATTCTCCACCAGGTGAACACCAAGAAATTTGGTGCTCTTAACGACCTCAACAGAGGAGCCATCAGTGTTCAGCGGAGAGTGGTCGCTCCGTGTCCTCCTGAAGTCAACAACCATCTCTTTTGTTCACATTTAGAGACGGGTTGTTGGCTCTTCACCGGTCCGTTAGCTGCTGCAC
This sequence comes from Mobula hypostoma, assembly GCF_963921235.1. NCBI lineage: Eukaryota > Metazoa > Chordata > Chondrichthyes > Myliobatiformes > Myliobatidae > Mobula > Mobula hypostoma. Next base: position 29,999,821 of record NC_086109.1, read on the forward strand.
CTCCTCTCTTTATGCTGACTCATCATTCTTGCTGATGAGACCCACCACGGTCGTGTCATCGGCAAACTTGATGATGTGGTTCAAGCTGTGTGTTGCAGCACAGCCGTGGGTCAGCAGAGTGAACAGCAGTGGACTGAGTACACAGCCCTGGAGGGCCCCCGTGCTCAGTGTGATGGTGTTGGAGATGCTGCTTCCAGTCCGGTCTGACTGAGGTCTCCCAGTCAGGAAGTCTAGGAACAAGGTAGGTTGTAGATAGTTCTGTTGCAGATGAGTAAACATTTCACTTGTATACAGGTTTCCCCCGCCATCCGAAGGTAGAGCGTTCCTATGAAACAGTTCGTAAGCCGGAATGTCGTAAAGTGAAGAAGCAATTACCATTAGTTTATATGGGAAAAATTTGTGAGCGTTCGCAGACCCAAAAATAACCTACTAAATCATGCCAAATAACACATAAAACCTAAAATAACAGAACATATAGTAAAAGCAGGAATGATATGATGAATACACAGCCTATATAAAGTAGAAATATTTTTCCATTGTCATTGCTGCACTGTTCTCTGTAGCGAAAATCTCACGCAAGCGCTCTCGGCAGAAACACGGCGAAAGCGCCGTCGGCAAAAACACGGTGCAAGCGCTCTCCAGTAACCTTTAAACTATGAAGCTACCAAATCATACCAAACAACACGTAAAAATACACAGCCGATATAAAGTAGAAATAATGTATGTACAGTGTAGTGTCACCTACCAGAATTGGGACAGCGCCGAGCACATGGGTGATGATGTATGAGGCTGAGTCGTTGGAGGTTGGGGTGGTGCAGTGGCCCCCACCCTCCGGGCAGCAAGCCGATACTGATCCGCGAAGCATGCAGTGGTAGCCAGGACGCATCCAGCACATCTTTAAGAAAAATGCTGAAATAAACAAACTAATTAATTGGGTGCCGCCCGGCACGTAAATGTCGGCCCAGATCAGAGGCGACGCAATCGGCAATCATCATAGATTTGGGCCGACATTTACGTGCCGGATGGCACATAATTAATTAGCTCGTTTATTTCTGCTTTTTTCCTTAAAGATGTGCTGGGTGCTCTTCGCGGATCGGTATCTGCCCATGGCCCGGGGGTTGGGGTGGTGGGACACTGGGGTGTCATCTCATCGTCTGTTTCCATCAGGGCAGGCAGGTCATCTTCTCCTATGACTGCCTGCCTCGATGTCGAAGGTCGACATTTGTTGTCTGCTGTGGCTGATGTGGAAGGCTTGCTTGACTCCATAGCCTCGCGCATTTTTAGATCATACAGTTCTTTGTAAGCACTCAAACCATCCTGCAAATATGCCCTAAACCGAAGTATCCTTTCAAAATTAAAGTCGTACTTTATCATTGCAGCGAAAATCTCACGCAGTTGCCTCACGTTCAGTTCCTGGACGACTTCGCTTTCGGTCTGTTCGCTACTGCATTCAGTTTTGATTGTTATCCTTTCCTCTTCCAATTGCATCAGCTCTTCAGCTATCAGTTCTTGGTCATGAGATGCTAAAACATCTTCAACAACATCTTCGTCAACTTCCTTCCACAAGCCAAACTCACTTTGTTCTTACTTCATTCACCACGATCGAAATGCTTAATTATGTCTAGTTTTACGCTAGGTGTAACACCCTTTCGAGTTCTTTCAGGCTTTTCCGATACGTATCTTAGGACTCATCTTGCAAATGGCTGCCCATAGGCACATGTTTAAGCAATGCCGGTGAGAATGCCGCTCCGAATCCGGGGGAGAGCGGCTGCTCAGGGCGCGCGCTGCTTTTTATCACGCGCTGCCTTTTTTCTTAACTGAGAACACCTTCTGTTAGCGAAAACAGGTAACTAATGTAGGTCTTTTGTAACAGGTTTCGTAAGGCGAACGTTCGAAAAGCAGGGAACACCTGTAATAAAGGTTTTTTCATCTTTAGATCGTATATTTTAATAGACCACCAGGGAGCTTTATTGCTTTTTGGGTAGGGGAAGTGAAGGCGTAAAGACCATTGCTGCTAGTTCTTGTCTTGACTTACTGCCAAAAATACCTGAAGTTAATATGCCAGTAACTCATTGTCCAAGCTTCTTGCTCCTTCATAGCTTGAGGGTGAAGTCCTGAAGCAGTAGGCCAGTGGAATTTTTTCCCATCAAGGGAAAGGTGTGTAATGAGTTGTAATACTATTGCTGTAGCAGGACTACTAATCTATCGATCATTTTGCTGCCATGCTGTGGAAGACCATGTACAAATTTGCAAATTGCTTGTGGGGCCATCCATAATCCACTTTATTTTGAAAACTTGCTTATTTCTGTTTTACAATCTTTTACCTAAATTTTGTGGTTGCTGCTATGTTTACATAAAATCTGTGATGTATTTATTTTGCTTATCTATTTTGCTGTCTTGATATTACTGAACAATTTTCGATACAATGTAGCACTCCCAATTAGAAGGCAGTTGGTGGTACTGTATGTCTGATTTTGTATATCTCTGCCACTTAACCTTTTTGTAATTTGTTTCTCCATGTTTTCAAATTACACACTATTTAATTTTGACCATTAGCATTGTGGAAGTCAGGCAAATTAGAATCCTGTTACTTGCAGCTGGCAAGTGGATGAGCTGCCGGATGTACTAAAATTTGTATAACTTATTATTGAGGAATTCCTCATAATGTCCAGACCGAGAGTTAGAATTCAGTGCTGTTATTCGTGGTTGGCATTTGAGGTTTGTTTTTATCTATGCAAAAACAGAAGTGTTTCTAATCGTGACTGACATTGGTGACAGCCCCATGATGGTAATTAAAAATGTGTCACTTTTAAGTCGACGGTTGCTATTTTCATTGTGTGTGTGTATGTATGTAATATATATATATATAAAAGCAGTGGTATTTTACTGGTGGTGACAATTGTTTTGATAGGGTTGGTTGGCATGCTTCCTTTTCATCTCTGGAAACTCAGATTAACTCCAAACGAAGGTACTGCAATGGAAGTCTCTTGTTTCTGCTAGCTATAAGAGCTCTTTATAAGATGCGATCAGCTTTGTTCCTAATTAATGTTGGTTCACATCATGATCAGTGCAGATTTGTTGTTGGGTCACAAGATTGATTGGGATAGGAAAGGAGACATTTATACTGTGAATTCAACAGTTTTGTTTTGGTAAGTAAATTTTAAGCAACTGCTGCAAAGAAGGAAAAGGTGGGGAACTTTCAAAATTATGCAGTCCTGGATTATAGTAGTTTTCTAAGTTGCTTTTATTTTCATGTAATAAAATTGAAATGTTTGATTGAGCTGGAAGTTTCAAATTATGGGGCTTGTTTATGTAGCAATTCACTTTTCGTTGGATAATGTTTTAATCCTACTCTTTCTCTGATACTACAACAATCTTATTGGTGTTACTGCCTCTACAGATAAACACCTGGTTTTCATCATCCTACTCCTTCATGTGGTCTAGCTCCATCTCATCCCTTTCTTATCTCTCTGTCCCATCTCAGGAAATTGGCAGTCCACAAACATCCTTTGCAAACACAGCATAACTTGACTATACTTCCATCCACCCTGCCTCCTGTAGGAACTTCATTCCCATTTCCCAGTTCCTCCCACTCCATTGCTTTTGTTCTAATGGTAAGGCATTTTGCACAGGTGTCTTCTGAAACATCTTCCAATTATAGACCGGTTAGCCTGACATCGGTGGTGGGAAATATGCTGGAGTCAATTATAAAAAATGAAATTACGACACATCTGGATAGTAGTAACAGGATTGGTCCGAGTCAGCATGGATTTAGGAAGGGGAAATCGTGCTTGACTAATCTTCTGGAATTTTTTGAGGATGTAACTATGAAAATGGACAAGGGAGAGCCAGTGATGTAGTGTACCTGGACTTTCAGAAAGCCTTTGATAAAGTCCCACATAGGAGATTAGTGGGCAAAATTAGGACACATGGTATTGGGGGCAGAGTACTGACATGGATTGAAAATTGGCTGGCTGACAGAAAACAAAGAGTAGTGATTAACGGGTCCCTTTCGGAATGGCAGGCAGTGACCAGTGGGGTACCGCAGGGTTCAGTACTGGGACCGCAGCTGTTTACAATATATATTAATGACTTAGATGAGGGAATTAAAAGTAACATTAGCAAATTTGCCGATGACACAAAGCTGGGTAGCAGTGTGAAATGTGAGGAGGATGTTATGAGAATGCAGGGTGACTTGGACAGGCTGGGTGAGTGGGCAGATGCAGTTTAATGTGGATAAATGTGAGGTTATCCATTTTGGTGGTAAGAACGGGAAGGCAGATTATTATCTAAATGGAGTCAAGTTAGGAAAAGGGGAAGCACAAGGAGATCTAGGTGTTCTTGTACATCAGTCACTGAAAGCAAGCATGCAAGTACAGCAGGCAGTGAAGAAAGCTAATGGCATGCTGGCCTTCATAACAAGGGGAATTGCGTCTAAGAGCAAAGAGGTCCTTCTGCAGCTGTACAGGGCCTGGTGAGACCACACCTGGAGTACTGTGTGCAGTTTTGGTCTCCAAATTTGAGGAAGGACATTATTGCTATTGAGGGAGTGCAGCGTAGGTTCACAAGGTTAGTTCCCGGGATGGCGGGACTGTCATATGTCGAAAGATTGGAGCGTCTGGTCTTGTATACTCTGGAATTTAGAAGGCTGAGAGGGGATCTTATTGAAACATATAAGATTATTAAGGGATTGGACACGCTGGAGGCAGGAAGCATGTTCCTGCTGATGGGTGAGTCCAGAACCAGAGGCTACAGTTTAAGAATTAGGGGTAGGCCATTTAGAATGGAGTTGAGGAAAAACTTTTTCGCCCAGAGAGTGGTGGATATATGGAATGCTCTGCCCCAGAAGGCTGTGGAGGCCAAGTCTCTGGATGCTTTCAAAAAAGAGATGGATAGAGCTCTTAAAGATAGCGGAATCAAAGGTTATGGGAATAAGGCAGGAACTGGATACCGATTGTGGATGATCAGCCATGATCACAGTGAATGGCAGTGCTGGCTCGAAGGGCCGAATGGCCTACTCCTGCACCTATTGTCTATTGTCTTTCTGAATTATGGCTTCCACTCTGCCATCGTGTCAGACCTTCATTGGTTCTTGTGTTTCCTGCAACTTTTTTCTTACCACCTCCTCTTCTGAAAAGAACAGGAGAACCTCTGGCCCTTGCCAATTACCTTACAGGCCTCGCATCCAGTGGATCACTCTTTGAAATTTCTGTCATCTCCAACAAGATCCAGCTTCTCCTTCCCTTTTCAGTATTTCATCAGAATTACTCCCTTAATGATATTCTTGCCTATTCTTTCATCCCCACCCAATCACTCTCCATTTCATGGCATTTTTCCATGCAGCTGCAGGCGATGCAACTTTTGTCCTTTTACCTCTGTTTTTCTCACCATCTAGTGGCCAATACATTCCTTCTAGTTGAGGCACTGATTCACTCAGTGATTGCAAACAAGAGAAAATCTGCAGATTCTGGAAATCTGAGCAACACACGCAAAATGCTGGATCAGAAGATCGGCCGTCGACAGATTCACAATTTTATTTGCTGGTTCTTTGGCTTTCCCATGTCCTGCAAGGATTGGAAAGTCACCTGTCTACAGACCACAGAACCAACACCGGCAGGCCTAGATGCCTCCAGACCGCGATCCGTGCTGTTGATCTCATTGGCTCTAACAATCCAGAGGAGACTCAGAACCCCGACTTCCTTGCCATCGATACAGGTTCCAATGACCTCAGACGTTGCCAAAGTGCTGATTGAGCAACTTCCAAATTGGATTCCAGCGTTGACCTCCAGGACAGGTCTTCACACGCTGCCGCTGGAACCCCTGTCCTGTGCTGTACTGTTCAATGTTATAACATATGTATACAAGCAAACACACTTCTATCTGCCCTCATAATCTTTTGTACTAACTGAGTCAGAGAGATTGTTCTACCCATCCCTCCTTTCCACAAACTAGTCATCTTGGGTTTATGGACAGTTAGCAGTGGACCTGTCAAAAAGCAAATGCGTGTTTTCGAAACCATTAGTTCTGAATTGTAACAGATGTTTAGAACCATTTCTGATCACAGCATTTCTATTGACAATGTGGTTTAAAATGTGTATCATTTTAGGTAATCAAAATAATAACATAAGCCTTCAACAGCTGGGCTCTTTGGGCTTATCCTACTCACTTTGAAATCTACTTTTGATTGATAGCTTTACTCAAGTAGTCTAGTGCTTTTTTAACTTAACTGGATCAAAGAAGAAAGAGAAAGATAACTGGATTTGCAGAATGTTCTTCAAGTCCTTTCTTCTCATCTATTGGGATTTGAATTTGCCTTTCATGAAAAATCTATTAGAAAACAAGTTCGTCAAAACATGAAAGTTATTGCAATTTTACAGGAGTTGTAAGACTGCTTCTCCTTGAACTACTTCTGCTTCCTTACTGTTGAGATTGTTTAGCGTCAAGGTAGCGTGGCAGTTAGTGTGACACTACTACAGTTTGGGGCATCAGAGTTCCATTCTGACGTCATCTGTAAGGAGTCTGTACATCCTCCCCATGGAATGCATGTGTTTTCTCTGGGTGCTCCAGTTTCCTCCCATAGTCCAAAGATGTACCGGTCGGAAGGTTAATTGGTCTTCGTTAATTGGCCTGTGGTTAAGCTAGGGTTGAATTAGGCGTTGTTGGGGCAATGTGGCTCGAAGGGCCTATTCTGCACTGCATCTTTATTATTTTAAATTACGATAATGTCTCTGATTGACCTACCTCAGTTAATGATTCTTAACTGAAGGAATTTTAAACTCAAATTACTTCAGATTTAAGTTGCTCCCTATAGGAGGGCGATCATGAACAATAAAGAGGTAAAATTGCCATTCTTTAAAAAAAATGCTGTATTCTATGCACTTTTCAGATGCCCAATTTCTGATCTGAGTGAGGAGATGTACCTGTGAACACTGATCTCAAACTCAAATATGAGTAGAAAATGTCAACAAAAATTAGCATTTTGCGAAGATTCAGAGTGAGCTAAAATTGTAATAGACTGTTTTAAAAGATGTGTATGTGTGAGAAAAATTGTTTACATGTAGTATATGACTGTACTCCAAGTAGAAGTAAAATGCACTGCAGTACTGCATTAAAGTTACAGCACAAAGCACACCATTCAGTCCAGATGGTTGACTGCCAATGGAGGATTGAAAGAAAGAGTTGCAAGGAGTAGGTGGATTTAAAGAAATTGGTATTTAAGGCATAAGAAGATTGCAAGAATATTATGGAGAATTTTCTTGAAGTCAGGAGGTGAGTTACTTGCTGCAGGTTGATGCATGCAATTAAATTCCCTGGCTCTGTCCACCTCATTTTCACCAATGACCAGTCTCTATACACTTCTATCCCCCCATTAGGAAAGCTTTCAAAACTCCCCACTTTCTCAACAAGGAATCAATCAGTTCCCCTCCACCACCACCCTCCTCCATCTGGCAGAAACACAAACATGAAAAAATCTGCAGATGTTAGAGATCCAAAGCAACCCCCCCCCCCACCCCTGAGGAAGGGTCGCGGTCCAAAATGTTGACTGTTTTCTCTTTTCCATAGATGCTGCCTGGCCTGCTGAGTTCCTCTAGTGTTTTGTGTCTGTGTGTGTTGCTTTCTGTCTGGCAGAATTGGTCTTCACTCTCTACTATTTCTTTCGGCTACTCCCACTTCAGACTCAATGGGTAGCCATGTGCACCCGCATGAGCCACAGCTCTGCTCCCCAATTCTTCTTTCTCTATATCGATGACTATATTGCTGCTACTTTGTGCACCCATGCTGAGCTTGTGGGGTGCATAAAGCAGCACCAACTTTGCTCCAACTTCCACTCTGCCCTTACATTCACTTGATCCATTTCTGACATCTCCCTCCCCTTTCATGATTTCTCTGTCTCTTTTTCTGGAAACAAACTGTCTACTGACATCTTTTATAAACCTACCAATTCCCAGGGCTGACTTGACTATACCTATAATCAACCTGTCTTCTGTAAAAATGCTGTTCCCTTTTCTCAGTTCCTTTGTCTCTGTCTCATCTGTTCCCAAGATGAAATTTTCCTTTCTAGGTCCTTCAAAGAATGGGGTTTCCCTTCCTCCACTATTGATGCTGCCCTCACCTGCATTCATTTCCCAGACATCTACACTTGCCCCATCTTCCTGCTGCCTTAACAGGGATAGGGTTCCTCTTGTCCTAACCTAACACCTCATGAGCCTCTGCTTCCCATACATTACACTCTGCAACTTTCGCCATCTTCAAAGGAATCCTACCAGCAAACCCATCTTGACCTCCCTTCTCTCCCCGTTTTCCACAGGGATCACTCCCTCTATAATTCCGTTGTCCATTTGTCCCTCCCCATTAATCTCTCTCCTGACACTGATTACTGCAGGCAGCCAAAGTGCTACACTTGCCCATTTGCTACCTCCCTTGCCTCCTTTCAAGGCCCAAAGCATAAAGCAGTCCCTCCCGGTGAGACAACGGTTCACCTGTTCCATCCACAAAAGTGGAATTTCCTGGTGGGCAAATATTTTAATTTCATATTTCCATTACTAACTCTCCCCCTCCTCGCTTTCCTGTCCCCTGTTCTGTTCTTTGCTCTGGTCTCGTATCTCTTCTCACCTGCCTATTGCTTCCCCTACTGTCCCTCCTTCCCTTTCTTCTATGGTCAACTCTTGTCTCCTATTTGATTCCTTCATCTCTAGCCCTTTACCTTTCCCACCTACTTGGCTTCACCTATGACCTCTTGGTTATCCTCCTTTCACTCCCCCCACTTTTTATTCTGGCATCTTCTCCCTCCCTCTCCAGTCCTGAAGAAGGATTGAAACAACAACTGTTTATTAATTTCCATTGATGTTGCCTGACGTGTTGAATTCTTCCAACATTTTATGTGTGTTGCTCTGGACTTCCAGCATTTTTCTTTGTTAAGTGCAATTGTGAATAATAGCCAGATCAGAAATGCTGATCAAGTCAACTAGTTCCCAGAGAGAACTCTGATAGGCCAATCAGATGGTTCACTGCTGCTCAGAGATAGAACACAAAAAAATCATATGTACAATTAAGAAACATTAAAAAAATAATAGAAATACTGGAGTCATGACCATCATGAAGTCTGCTGGAGAGAGACATTTATACACATGCTGTCCTCCATAATTCAAAGAGGTTGAAGGATAAGGTTGCAGGGTGACAAAACGTGGCAGGAGCATCTGCAGAATTTCTTGAATTCATATTTGATATTAATATGTCTGGTGCAGTTAATAGTCTGATCAGTACTGACAGGATGTTGGTGATGGATTATCTGGTGGTGGTAGTGCTACTCTAATGAACAGGTGATTTGTCTGTTATTGAGATGGCCATTGCCAAGCACTTGAGTGCATACATTTTATTACCCATTTCTGAATATTTTCTAGGGTCTTATATACAGTCACAGGCTGAATCATTTACTGAAGAATTGCAAATTGAAGTGAATGTTCTGGAGTCATCAGTAAACCTTCTCACTAGAACTGTACAATAGAGTGAAGATAATGAAAAAAATTGAAAATGATTAAGTATTGGTCACTGCCCAAACAAAGTCCTGCAGTCATGTCCTGAGGCTAAGCTGATTGACTTCCAACAAGTACAACTGTTGTCCTTAATACAAAATATGTCTCCAACAACTTGAGTTTTCTATTTGAATCAGATTCACTTCAGTTTAAATGGGGTTCCTATATCATTTTGCGAAATATTTCCTTGATATCAAGGCATTCATGTCTTCTCTGTTGAATTTAGCACTTTGTGTTTGGACCGAGGCTGTAATAAGTTCTAGAACTGTGTGGGAAAGGCAAAGCACAATCTGACATCCAGTTACTGAATGAGTTCAGCTTGATAGCACTATTAAGGACACTACACTCAGTCGTGTCCTTAATAGTACTCCATGATAGCATAGCAGTTAGCATGGCACTATTATAGCTTGGGGTGTCAATGTTCGGAATTCAGTCCTGTAAGGAGTCAGTCCTATTTCCCTGTGGAATGCGTGGGCTTTCCTGAAATGTTCCAGTTCCCTCCCACAGTCCAAACACGTATCAGGTAGATTTATTAGTCATTGTAAATTGTCCCGTGGGTTAAATTGGGGTTGTTGGGGCTCAGTGGGGCAGCACTGCTCAAAGGACTGGAAGGACCTACTCTGCACTGTATTGCAAAATAAAATAAAAATCGGTACAGCTGCTTGTTAATGCAAATATCTAATTAGCCAATCATGTGGCAGCAACTGAATGCATAAAAGCATACATACATGGTTAAGAGGTTCAGTTTTACAGATCACACATCAGAAATGTGACCATGGAATGATTGCTGGTGCCAGACGGGGTATTTTCATGCACAAGAGTCTCTAGAGTTTATAGAGAATGACACGAGAAACAAAAAAAAAGTATCCACTGAGTGGCAGTTCTGTGTGTGAAAAAGCCTTGTTAATGAGAGAGCTCAGAGTAGAATGGCCAGACTGGTTCAAGCTGACAGGAAGGTGACAGTAACTCAAATAACCATGCATTACAACAATGGTGTGCAGGAGACCATCTCTGAACATACAACATGTCGAACCTTGAAGTGGATGGGTGAGTGGCAGCAGAAGACCATGAACATGCACTCAGTTTCCACTTTGTTAGGTACAGGAAGTACTGAGTAAAGTGGCCATTGAGTGTATTTTACTGATTGAGATTTGGTGGGATGGTAATTTATTGAATTGGGTTTCACCTGATTGGTGTCAATATAACATACCTGGACAGTGTTCCACATTGTTGGGTGGATGCCAATTTTAAACTGTACTGAAATTGTTTCATGGGAGCTGCATCTAATTTTGGAGTGCAACCGTCTGCATTATGGCAGGGATGTCTCAGCATGTATTGAATTAAATTGGTTGAAGCAGCTATCATAATACCTGTGATGTTGGGAGAAAGCCAAGGTGAATAATGGACTCATCATTTTGGTGGAAAATGTTTATGACTCGTTCAGCCTTTGGCATTTGTGTTGGTAGAATCTCTTCCTCTTATTAAATGATTAATTGCCCACTAACATTCACAACAGTATAGTAGATCTGTGAGTTACTCTGACTGTGAGGTGGATTAGCTCTGTTAGTTGCATGTTGTGATTGCTACTTTGCACACATGCTGTCCTGCGTTGCAGCCTAGCCATAATGGATGTTGCTATTGGCATGCTTTCTCACAGTGGTCCTCTGACTTTATGGTAACTATTGAATTAGTGATGTACTGAGCCATGATACACTGGCCATGTATGATAGAATATAATTCTGCAGATAGTCCACACTGCCTCACGATTGGCCTAGTTTGAATATATCTTATTTCAGTGATGGTAGTGCAACACAATTTGATGAAACTTTGTTTCTTTAGGGACTATGCAGTGATCACCTGTCAGTGTTGTAATTTGTAACTGAGATTTGTGAGGAGACGTTGTTGGCTTTATGCTGGTTCATTCACCATCTGCTGTTAGCATACTCTTTTGGCAGTCCTTTGAAAGTTGGGACCTTTTTTCAATACTATTTAACCATGTTATGTGATGGGCAGGTAGGATCCTCACCCAGTGACTATTTTTGTCCCTTTCCTACTGCAGGAAATAGCAGCCATAGTCAGACAATAAAAATGTATAAAAATATAGTAACTATTAATTCAAGCAAGAACCAGCCTTTTCAAATGCAGCCTGCAAGCAGGAATTGTTTTGAAATCACAAGGTGAGCTGTATAAATAGCAACCACTATGAAGGGAACTGAGATCAGCTTGTAGTGGGAGATAACTTAAAAGGTCATGAGACATTCAGGTGTGTGTTGGCCAACACATAGGCTTGTTACTTTGGCAATGCTTAGGGATATTTTTAATCCTTTGTCAGATTGATGCTTTGTGGTTGTATTAGAATGGAGGGGAATAGTACCCAAGGAGAAGAATTAGTTGGCATTTTAGCAAGAGATCTGTGAGGGAGACCTGAGTGATCTGTTTCAGAGGTTAATGAATTGGGAGATGGATTATATAGAGGTGCTGTGACGAAAAAAAGTGATTTAAAGATGTGATGGAGAGTCCTGTTGGACTGAAGTGTCAGATATTTATATATCATCAGGAAATCTAGTATATGTTTCAGATGAGGATGAACAATGTATGGAGGAGCATTGGCTATGGTAGGTAGGATTTAAAAAAAAATCATTTACTAGCTAGCCAGTAGTTATTCATCCTTAATTACTTACTGAACTGAGTTGTCTGCTTAGTGACTAAAGAGGGCAGTTATGACCCAGCCACATTAGTGTGTATCATTTGGCCAGAGTCTGTGAGGGAACAGATATTATTTCCTGAGCTTTGCATTATTATTAATGGTCACACCCTTATTAAAACCTTTCTACTTTTGAACTTGCTTCCCTCAAACTCTCAGCCACTCTACCTCCTCTCTTGGAAAACATGCTGAAACCTACATTTATCCACTCTACCATCTGTTATTTTGGCATCGATACATTTTTGTTGTTTCTAGCCTTAAATTCCAAAAATTTTCCCATTTCTCTAATCTGGATCTGTGGATATCCATGATATGGGCTGAATTAGCTGCCCTGTAATTGTACAGACTAGTAGATTAAGTATCTTTAGTCAGTAGTGCAGCAGTTCATGCTTCTGTTTCACATTTTCAGTGATGCGGGTTAAGTCCTGATCAAAGGTCAATAAAAAGAAGTGAGATGTAAGCAAAGTGGCCGTTATGTGAGTGAGCCAGGGTTATTGGAGTGGGAGGCTTTGGCTTAACAGGCCTTGGAGAGAACAGGTGGAGTTTTAAGGGTGCTGAGTCTTTTGGAATCATTTAACTGATTGTAGAACTTCAGCTTAAGAAGTAAGACCCAAAGGTATAAGAAGTGCAGAACGGATGGTTGTTAAGGCAGTGGAATGCTTCTGTAAGATGTGGGATTGCAGGGTATGTAATGGTCTCCCTGATAACTACATCTGCAGAAAGTACACCCAACTTCAGCTCCTGACCGACAAGGTCAAGAAACTGGAGCTAGAGCTGGGTATACTTAGGACCGTCCAGGAGGCTGAAAACCTCATAGATGAGACTTATACTGAGGTGTGGTCACACCCCGGAGTGCAGGCTTCACAGTAGATGGTTGATCATCAGGAGAAGTTATGGGGGTAAGCAGGTTTCGTGTAGGGTTCCTCTGTGGCCATTCCCCTTAGTAACAAGTGTACCCCTTTGGATATTGCAGGGGGAGGTACGACTTATCAGGGCACATCAGGTGCTGCCAGGCTGTGGCAGTGTGGCTGACTGAGGCGAAGCAGGGAAGGGTAAAGTTAGGCAGAGTGATAGTGATACAAGTCTTAATATTTAAGGGGACGGTCGAGAGATTGTGGCCATGACAGAGACGTCAGGATGGTGTGCTGTCTCCCTAGATGCTAGGGTCCAGGATGTTTCAGAGTGACTGCAGAATAATCTCAAGGGGGGAGGGTGAGCAGCCAGACGTTGTGGTGCAAATTGACACCAAAGATGTGGGTAGAAAGGGGGCAGAGGTCCTGGACAGTAAATGTAGGGAGATAGGAAAGAAGCTGAAGAGCAGGACTTCCAAAGTAGTAATCTCTGGATTGCTCCAGTGCCATGTGCAGAAATAGCATGATGGTACAAATGAATGAGTGGTGGAGGATCTGATGCAGGAGACAGGGTTTCAGGTTCTTGGGTGATAGGAATCTTATTTGGGGCAAGGGTCATCTGTAGGACCATGAGACAGGAGCAGAATTGGATCATTCAGCCCATCTGTGGCAATGAATTCCACTGATACACTACTCTAAATATGTGAAAGAAATTCCTCCGTATCTCTTCTAAGTAGGTGCCCCTCTATTCTGAGGCTGTGCCTTCTGGTCCACCACATAGGAAACATTCTCTCCCCATCTCCATATGTTCCATCTTTTGCTTTGAAGCTGTCTTTGCCTTCCCTCATCAGCCATGGTTGCATCATCCTCCCTTTAGAATACCTTGTGATGTATCTCTACTGTGTCTTCCGAATTGCTCCCTGAAACTCCCGCCATTGCAGTTTGGCTACAGTGGCAGACAGCCTCCGGCCTGGCCAAACTTGAGAAATCTTGTTTGGGTGGATGCTGCGTGATGTGTTCCCCTGTTACAAATTAATACTATGAAATAACAAACAGTACATAATATGTAATTAAACTATTGAGCTTTATAATTCTTAATTTGACTTTAGGGTTAGTAAAGAAACAAAAATAGAAAAAAAGGGCCCATTTTCATGAAACAGTCTCATGCGCAACGTTGGAAGTCATGTTTCTGTCTACTTGTTCCCCATCGACCTCCTCCGAGCGTCGCCGACCCTTGGACCCTTGCTCCAAGTCCACTCTGCCCAGCGGTCTACCAACTCTCTCCACTAGCGTCTTCTGTCTTCATCTCTCGTGACAGAAGACAGTGAATACCTTCTCTCAGATCCACAAGAAATAAACAACGTGCCTCTCATTGGATGGCACACATTCCAAAGCTTCCATTATCACTCGTCATAACCCAAACATTGCTGCAACAGAGAAACCATTACATTAGCAGTGAAACCTTCCAGCGTGTTTCAGCCGTTCTGCATCATTCCTGGTGGTGTCCTCTTCTGATCAACTTTAGCCAGCTCTCCTCTAATGCCTCTGTAATTCCCTTTACTCCATTGTAATACTGATACAACTGAGTTAGCTTCTCCCTCAAACTGCAGGATGAATTCTGCAGTATTATGATCATTGTCATAATACTGCAGTGAGAAAGGATCTAAAAAGCGTGGATTGGGACAGGTTGTTCTCTGGGAAAGATGTGATCGGTAGGTGGGAAGCCTTCAAAGGAGAAATTTGGAGAGTGCAGAGTTTGTATGTTCCTGTCAGGATTAAAGGCAAAGTGAACAGGAATAAGGAACCTTGGTTCTCAAGGGATATTGCAACTAAAGAAGAAGAGGAAGTTGTATGACATGTATAGGAAACGGAGTAAATAAGGTGCTTGAAGAGATAAGAAGTGCAAGAAAGTACTTAAGAAAGAAATCAGGAGGGCTAAAAGAAGCCATGAGGTTGCCTTGGCAGTCAAAGTGAAAGATAATCCAAAGAGCTTTTACAAGTATATTAAGAGCAAAAGGACTGTAAGGGATAAAATTGGTCCTTTGAAGATCAGAGTGGTCGGCTATGTGCGGAACCAAAGGAAATGGAGGAGATCTTAAATAGGTTTTTTGCATCTGTATTTACTAAGGAAACTGGCATGAAGTCTATGGAATTAAGGGAAACAAGTAGTGAGATCATGGAAACTGTACAGATTGAAAAGGAGGAGGTGCTTGCTGTCTTGAGGAAAATTAAAGTGGACAAGTCCCCAGGACCTGACAGGGTGTTCCCTCGGACCTTGAAGGAGACTAGTGTTGAGATTGCAGGGGCTCTGGCAGAAATATTTAAAATGTCGCTGTCTACATGTGAGGTGCCGGAGGATTGGAGAGTGGCTCATGTTATTCCGTTGTTTAAAAAAGGATCGAAAAGTAATCCGGGAAATTATAGGCCAGTAAATTTAACGTCGGTAGTAGGTAAGTTATTGGAAGGAGTACTAAGAGACAGAATCTACAAGCATTTGGATAGACAGGGACTTATTAGGGAGAGTCAACATGGCTTTGTGCGTGGTGGGTCATGTTTGACCAATCTATTGGAGTTTTTCAAGGAGATTACCAGGAAAGTGGATGAAGGGAAAGCAGTGGATATTGTCTACATGGACTTCAGTAAGGCCTTTGACAAGGTCCCACATGGGAGGTTAGTTAGGAAGATTCAGTCGCTAGGTATACATGGAGAGGTGGTAAATTCGTTTAGATATTGGCTCAATGGAAGAAGCCAAAGAGAGGTAGTAGAGAATTGCTTCTCGGAGTGGAGGCCTGTGACTAGTGGTGTGCCACAGGGATCAGTGCTGGGTCCATTGTTATTTGTCATCTATATCAATGATCTGGATGATAATGTGGTAAATTGGATCAGCAAATTTGCTGATGATACAAAGATTGGAGGTGTAGTAGACAGTGAGGAAGGTTTTCAGAGCCTGCAGAGGGACTTGGACCAGCTGGAAAAATGGGCTGAAAAATGGCAGATGGAGTTTAATACAGACAAGTGTGAGGTATTGCACGTTGGAAGGACCAAGGTAGAACATACAGGGTTAATGGTAAGGCACTGAGGAGTGCAGTAGAACAGAGGGATCTGGGAATACAGATACAAAATTCCCTAAAAGTGGCGTCACAGGTAGATAGGGTCGTAAAGAGAGCTTTTGGTACATTGGCCTTTATTAATCAAAGTATTGAGTATAAGAGCTGGAATGTTATGATGAGGTTGTATAAGGCATTGGTGAGGCCGAATCTGGAGTATTGTGTTCAGTTTTGGTCACCAAATTACAGGAAGGATATAAATAAGGTTGAAAGAGTGCAGAGAAGGTTTACAAGGATGTTGCTGGGACTTGAGAAACTCAGTTACAGAGAAAGGTTGAATAGGTTAGGACTTTATTCCCTGGAGTGTAGAAGAATGAGGGGAGATTTGATAGAGATATATAAAATTATGATGGGTATAGATAGAGTGAATGCAAGCAGACTTTTTCCACTGAGGCAAGGGGGAAAAAAAAAGAGGACATGGGTTAAGGGTGAGGGGGGAAAAGTTTAAAGGGAACATTAGGGGGGGGCTTCTTCACACAGAGAGTGGTGGGAGTATGGAATGAGCTACCAGACGAGGTGGTAAATGCAGGTTTTTTTTAACATTTAAGAATAAATTGGACAGATACATGGATGGGAGGTATATGGAGGGACATGGTCCGTGTGCGGGTCAGTGGGACTCGGCAGAAAATGGTTCAGCACAGCCAAGAAGGGCCAAGAGGCCTGTTTCTGTGCTGTAGTTTTTCTATGGTTTCTATGGTCTTAGAAAGATTCCTTTACCTTAAATTCTGTAATCAAATCTGGTTCATTACCTAACACCCAATTCAGAACTGCCTTTCCAGTAGTGGTCTCAACCACAATGTGCTTTAAAATTTCCCGTTAGGATCCATCACCAACCTGATTGTCCCAATTCGTCTGCATATTGAAATCCCCCATTACTATCGTTACATTGCCTTTTTTGCATGTATTTTGTATCTCACATTGTAACGTATCCCATGCCTTTGGCTAATCTTTGGAGGCTTGTATATAACTCTCATCAGGGTCTTTTTACCCTTGCCATTTCGTATCACTAACCACATGGATCTTGCATCATCTTATCCTACATTACCTTTTTCAAAAAATTTGATTTTATTTTTTTTAACCAACCGAGGCCTCGCAACCTCTCTGCTTACTTGCATGCCCTTTCAATGTAATGTGTCCTTGGTTGTTAAGCTCCCAATTATGATTTTCTTTCAGCCATGACTCGGTGATGCTCATAGTGCCATACTTGCCAATCTAACTGTACTAAAGGATCATATACCTAAATCCGGTGGTCCCCAACCACCGGGCCGCAAGGAAATGATATGATTTGGCGATATGAAATGATATGAGTCAGCTGCACCTTTCCTCATTCCCTGTCACGCACTGTTGAACTTGAACACCACGCCCCCCCCCCACCCCCGTCAGCTGGTCCACAAGAATATTGTCAATATTAAACCAGTCCGTGGTGCAAAAAGGGTTGGGGACCCCTGTCTTAATCCATACAACGCAAAATTCTGGAGGAACTCAGCAGGCTAGGCAGCATAAATGGAAAAGAGTACAGTTGATGTTTTGGGCCAAAACCCTTCATCAGCATATTGTGTGTGTTGCTTGGATTTCCGGCATCTGTAGATTTTATCCTGTTGTGTACAGTGTGTGCATTCAAATATAACACTTTCAGTCCTGCATTCATCAGTCTTTGTGATTTTGCCTTATGCTACACTTCAACTCATTCCACTAACAGTAATTTTGCCCTGTCTTCTGCCAGTTCTCCCTCATAGTCTCACTACATACTACATCTACTTGTATACCAACTGCCCTATCACTCTGGTTCCCATTCCCATACCAAATTATTTTAAACCCTGCCCAACAGCTCTAGCAAACTTGCCCTTGCAGAAATAGGTCCCCTTTGGATTGATGTGTTATCTGTCCTTTTTGTACGGGTCATTCTTTCCCCAGAAGAATCCCAATGATCCTAAAATCTGAAAGTCTTCCCCCTGCCTCGGCCAGGTATATATCTGCCAAATCATCCTATTCTTACCCTCATTGGTACGTGGTACAGGCGGCAATCCAGAGATTACTAGTCTGGAGGCCCTGCTTTTGAGCTTTCTGTCTAGCTGCTTAGATTATCTCTTCACTTTCCCTATCTATATCATCTGTACCAAAATGTACCACTCCTGGTTGCTCACCCTCTCCCTTTAGAATGCTCTGGTCCCGATCTGAAACGTCCCTGACCCAGGCACCTGGGAGGCAAAATACCATCCAGATATCTCTTATGTGTCCACAGAATCTCCTGTCTGCTCTTCTAACTATGGAATCCCCTATCAATACTGCACTCCTCTTCTTCCCTCTTCCCTCTGAGCCACAAAGCTAGACTCAGTGCCAGAGCAGCTTCCCCCTGGTAGTTTGCCCACCCGAACAATGCACAAAGTGGTAAACTTTTGTTGAGGGGAATAGCCACAGGGATATTCTTCACTGGCTGCCTATTCCCTTTCCTCTCCTGACAATCACCCAACTCCCTGTCTCCTGCAAATTAGGGGTGATAACCTCCATATAGCTCCTATCTTTTACCTCCTCATTCTCCCATATGAGCCAAAGGTCATCTAAGTTCAGCTCTCATCTCTTAAATGATCTCTAAGGAGCTGCAGCCTGATGAACTTCATGCAGATGTAGTTATCAGGGAGACTGAAGGCCTCCAAGAGTTCCCATGTCTTATAGGAAGAACATACCATTGACGTTGGTCCCATTCTAACTGCACTAGCTATCCACTAATAGACAGAGATAGAGAAAAAAATATACTGGAAACATACTTAGAACCTCTGCCTGTTGTCTTTTAAGAATGTTGTCACAAAGTCAAACCACCTGCTGTCCATTCCTGCAATGGCCACTCTGCTTTCCCCTTTTTATTGACTTTTGCCATGTGGCTAATAGATCGTTATGATTGTTGCCAGCCAAGAAGTACCAAAATGCCAAACTTTTTTTTTAAACCTTGCGTTGCCGCATCCAAACAAGTGACTGCTCACAATGATTGAAGCACACCAATTGAAGGCCTGTACAAGAGGGACTGGTTGCACCTAAACTGGAGCAGATATCTTAGCTGGGAGTTTTGCTTGTGCTGTTTGGGAGGATTTAAACTGGTTTGCAGGGGAATGGAAACCAGAGGACCAAATCAGAAAGTGGGAGGATGGAAAGGAAGGTACATGTCAGAGCCAATAAAACAGGAGCAAAGTAATAGATATGATAGGATGGATAGCTTGATATGTGCGTATTTTAATGCTAGGAGTATTGTGGGGCAAAGGAGATGAACCTAGGGCATGGAACAATGATGTTGTGGCAGTTTCAAAGACTTGGTTGAGAGAGACAGGAATGGGTGCTTAATATCCAAGGGTTTTGAAAGATAGAGAGGGAGGTAAATAAAGTGTAGTTGCACTACTAATCGGGCGATGTCACAGCTGCACTCAAAGGGGGCATAATAGAGGGGCATCCACTGAGTCTGGAACTCAAAAACTGGAAGGATTCAATCATTCAGGGATCATATTACAGACCTCCTCCTCCCCCACCCTCAATAACCACTGGAACATGAAAAATAGACATACGGGCCGATTAAGAAAATGTGTAAAAACAATACGATTTTTGTCATGTGGATCTTCAACTTAATTAATACAAACTGGGGTCTTCTGAGTGCAAGAGGTTTAGGTGGGGCAGAATTTATTAGATGCATCCGGGAGGGGCCATGGAATGTCCTTGGCCAGTAGGATTAAATAGAATCCCAAGGCATCAAGAGCAAGAGGCTAACTAGGAAGAAAGTAGGACCACTCGAGGATAAAGGTGGACATTTGCTTGGATACAGAGGATGTGGGTGAGATCCTTAACGAGTACTTTGTATCAGTATTTCCAAGGAGAAGGATGTGGAGAATAGGAGAACAGCATTGAATGTATTGCTGTGCCAGGTCACTTCAAGGAAGAGATAGTGTTGGGTCTGTTAAAGAGCATTAAGGTGGATAAATCCCCAGGGTTTGATGCGTTATTGAGAGAGGCAAGGGAAGAGATTGCTGGGGCCTTGATCAGTATTGTTTTGTCTTCTCTAGTCAGAGGTGAGTTCCCTTGTTCCATTATTCAAGAAGGGAACAAGGGATAATCCTAGAAACTATAGACTGGTGACTCCAATGTCAGTGATAGATAAGTTATTGGAGAGAGTTCTTAGGGATAGGATTTATGGGCATTTGGAAAACCATGACCTAATTAGGGAGAGCCAGTATGGCTTTGTGCAGGGCAAGCTGTGTCTTACTAACCTGCTTGAGTTTTTTGGCGAGGTGACAAGGGTGATTGATGAAGGTGGAGCTGTGTATGTTGTCAACATGGATTTTAGTAAGGTGTTTGACAAGGCCCTTCATGGGAGGCTTATCCAGAAGGTTAACAACCGCGAGGAATGAAAAGAGGATGCTGTCTAAGTTGCATGCCATCTTAGACAATGTCTTCCATCCACTACATAATGTACTGGTTGGGTACAGGAGTACATTCAGCCAGAGACTCATTCCACTGAGATGCAACACAGAGCGTCATAGGAAGTCATTCCTGCCTGTGGCTTTCAAACTTTACAACTCCTCCCTTGGAGGGTCAGACAGCCTGAGCCAATAGGCTGGTCCTGGACTTATTTCATAATTTACTGGCATAATTTACATATTACTATTTAACTATTTATGGTTTTATTACTATTTATTATTTATGGTGCAACTGTAATGAAAACCAATTTCCTCCGGATCAATAAAGTATGACTATAACTATGACAATGAAATGTACAGATGCTGGAAATCCAAGGCAACACAAGCACAATGCTGTGGGAGCTCAGCAGGCCAGGCAGCATCTATGTAATGGAATAAATTGTCACTGTTTTGGACCAAAACCCTTCATCAGGGCTGGGTAAAAAAGATGAGAAGTCAGAGTAAGGAGGTGGGGGAGGGTAGGATGAAGTACAAAGAGGTAGGTGATGGGTGAAGTAGAGCTGGTAGTCGATTTCTTGAACTTCCAGTAATTGCCTCCCTTCATCATTCCCCTTTCCTGTTTTTATTTTCTCCCCCCCCATCTTTTTCCTTACCTGCCCATCACCTCCCTTGATGCTCCTCTTTCTTCACTTCCTTCTATGGTCTTCTACCCCCTCCTATCAGATTCTACCTTCATCTCTTTCACCAATTTAACAGTTATTTACTTCACCCTTTATCTCTTTCACCAATTTAACAGTTATTTACTTCACCCCTTCCTTCTCCTGGTTTCACCTATCACCTACCACTTCTTCCGCCACTCCCCACATCTTCTTACTCTGACTTCTCATCTTTTCTTCCAATCCTGATGAAGGGTCTTAGTTGGAAATGTCGACTGTTTATTCCTTTCCATAGATGCTGTCTGGCCAGCTGACTTCCTTCAGCATTTTGTGTGTGTTGTCCAGAAGATTAAGATGCATGAAATCTATGCCAAATGGCTATTTGGATTTAGAACTGGCTTACCCTGAGAAGACAGTGGTTGAAAGGATTATTCTAGCTGGAGGTCTGTGATTAATTATGTTCCGCAGGTATCTGTACTTAGGACCTCTGCTGATTGTTATGTATATAAATTATCGGAATGAAAATGTAGATGGCTGGTTTAGTAAATTTGCAGATGACGTGATTATTTGTGTTGTGGATAGTGTAGAAGATTCGCAAAGAATGCAGTGGGAGAAAGATCAGTCGCAGATATGGGTGGAGAATTGGCAGATGTAGTTTAACCCAGCCAAATGTGAAGTGTAGCGCTTTAGTAGGTCAAATGCAGAGCACTGTTAAGGACAAGATCCTGAACAATGTTGATGCGCAGAGGGATCTTGAGGTTCATGTTTATAGCTCCCTGAAGTTTGCTACACGGGTTGATAGGATGGTTTTGAAGGCATATGGTATGCTTTTATTAGTTGAAACATTGAGTTCCAAAGTTAGGAAGTTATCTTATGGCTTTATAAAACTCTAGTTAGGCTGCAATTGGAGTTATGCATTCATTTCTGGTCACCCCATTATAGGAAGCATGTTGAAGCTTTGGAGAGGGTGCAGAAGAGGTTTACCAGAATGTAGCCTGGATTAGAGGTTATGCTCCATAAAGAGGTTAGGCAAACTTGGGTGGTATTCTCTGGAGCGGTAGAAGCTGGGTGGGGGTGGGGAGGGGTATGATCTGATGGAGGTTTATAAGATTGAGAGGCATAGAGAGACAGACAATATTCTTTTCTCATGGTTAAATGTTTTATACTAGTGAGTATGCACTTAAAGTGAGAGAGAGGGTAATTTCAAAAGGGATGCTTTTTTTTAGTGTTAGGTTCTTGTAATTTACTGCCTGGGGTGATGGTAGAGGCATATATACAAGGGACTTTTATGAGACGTTTAGATAGGCACATGAATGTGAGGAAAATGGATTGATATGGACATCTGTGGACATAAGGGATTAGTTTAGTTGGCTACTTGGTTCCTAATTTATTGGATTTGGCACAATGCTGTGGGCTAAAGGGCCTATTTCTGTGCTGTGCTCTACTGTTCTATGTTCTAAGTTAAAACTGAAGTTTATAATTATACCGCTAATATTGAAAAATGTTTAATCTCATTTAATGTTTAATAACACTGACTTGCTTAATTGATGATCCAGTGCTGTCTGAAATTAAAGTGATTTGATGCCAATATTAAATATCTGGTAAACTGAAGAGCAGAAATTATAGATACCTATCTAATCCATGGGCCTTGCTTGATTGAACTTGATATCTTGAAATAGTTTTAACAATGACCAATGATGCTAAAATTATAAAAATATGACTAATTGATCTGAGATACACTGCAGGTTGACCACAGATTTTCTGCACCCTCGGTTCCTGAGCCTTGCCGGATTAACGTTTTTGCCGGATTAAAAGAGGTCATGCAATAATAATGGCAAAAATGGAGTGCAGAAGCCTAAAGAGTATTATTAATTAAACAAAAAAATTAAATGTAAATATAATAGTTGCTGTGCTTACAAAGAATGTTGCTTCTTGGTTACCTTTTTAAACATTTCATCCAGGCAAAGTTGTTTCAAGTGTTTTGATCTCTCCTTGTGTAATTTTTCTTGCATCAAATAAAAATTCATTAGCACTTGTTCTGTCCCAAAGGTACATTTCTCAACCCCTTTGATTAAGTCACCCAACAACTCAATTAACTTATCAACAGTAAATCCTTCAGTTTCATCCATTTCAGCATCTTCACTGTCATGTTCATCACTTGCAGTATTTTTATCAGCATTCAGAACACTATCTATGGCTTCAGTCTGTGAAGTGATGCACAACAGGTGTTTTGTTGTCGACAGTCATCCACTCATGTAGATTCAGCTTACACACGGAAACACCGTCGTCCCAGTTTTTCAACATTTCAACCTTCTCTTGGATCAATATGGACTGATGTTTATGTTCAGCACCACCACTGGTACTTGCACTTATCTTCAAAGCCATAGCTATGGTTAAATTTATGTAAAATAAGCAAAAATGAGCAGAAAATATTGGGAGTACCACCAACAAGTGCAATGTAAATAATAAAAATGGTGTGTTTTTGTCAAAATGAGTTCCACCATGGATGACGCTATGTGTGTCGTACACAGTGCCATCTGGTGGCCACCCAGTAAACAAAATTTCTCCCGAATTGAGGTGCTGAACCATCACTTTCCAGAAAATTGGTGGTCAGCCTATATATGTGCATACCCTCAGAGGCATTTCAGAATGGATAATACCTCCACCATCAACACTACCCTCAACAGCATCTCTTCCACTTCACACTCATCTGCTTTTCCTCCATCCTCCTGCCACCCTACCAGGTGTAGAGTTCCTCTTGTCCTCACCTACCACCCCACCAGCCTCCCTGTCCAGCACCTAATTCTCCGAAACTTATGCCATCTCCAGCAGGATCCCACCACCAAGCAGATTTCTCCCCCCCCCCCCCGCAGCTCTTTGCTTTCAGCAGTGATTGCTCCTTACACAACTCCCTTGTCCATTCGTCCCTCCCCACTGATCTCCCTGCTGGCACTTATCCTTGCAAGCGGAACAAGTGCTACACCTGTCCTTACACTTCCTCCTTCACTACCGTTGAGTGCCAGAAACAGTCCTTCCAGGTGCAGCGAAACTTCACCTGTGAGTCTCTTGGGGTCATATGCTGTGTCCGGTGCTCCTGGTGTGGTCTCCTGACGTAGATTGACAGACCACTTTGCCGAGCACCTACACTCTGCCAGAAAAAGTGGGATCTCCCAGTGGCCACCCATGTTAATTCCACTTCCCATTCCCATTCTCATTCTGATATGTCTGTTCATGACTTGCTCCACTGTCATGATGTGGCCACACTTGGGTTAGAGAAACAATACCTTGTATTCCATTTGGGCAGCCTCCAACCTGATGGCATGAACATTGATTTCTCAAACTTCTGATAATGCCCCCACCCTCCCCTCTCCTTCACCATTTTTCATCCCCTTTTCCCTCCCTCACTTTATCTCCTTGCTCATCCATCACCTCCCTCTGGTTGTCCTTCTCCCTTTTCTTTCTTCCATGGCCTTCTGTCTCTTTCACCAATTTAGTTCCCAGCTCTTTACTTCACCCCTTCCCCTTCAGGTTTCATCCTTTACCTTGTGTTTCTCTCTCTCTCCTTCCCTCACCTTATAAATCTGCTCAGCTTTTTTTCTCCAGTCCTGCAGAAGGATTTCAGCCTGAAACGCCGACTGTACTCTTTTCCTAGATGCTGCCTGGCCTGCTAAGTTCCACCAGCATTTTGTGTGTGGTGCTTGGATTTCCAGCATCTGCAGAATTTCTTGTTTGTGATTGGATAAGAATGCTTCATGGAGTATTTTCTGTGTTACTAATCTTATTGGATCTGACCTCACAGTCAACCTCATTTTGACCTTGCACCTGATTGTCCACCTGCACTGCACTTTCTCTGTGCACTTCATTATGCATTTTGGTATCATTTTACCTTCCACTACAGTACTGTGCGAAAGTCTTGGGCACATAAATATGGCGAGGAAGCCTAAGACTTATGCATAGTGGTGTAGTAATTCTATGTATCGCACTGTACTGCTGACACAAAAAAAATCATGGCGTAAGTGACAAACCTGATTCTGATCTGGGTCTCTGTTGTGGACTGAGAGTGGGAAGGAGGCAGGGAGAAAGGGCATCATGGTTGGAAGAGAGGAGGAAGCATGAAGCATGAAGCATCAGAGACATTTCGTAATGATCAACAAACCAATTGTTTGGAATCAAATTACCTTGCTTGGGGTCTCAAGGCTTGGTGTACTAACATCCTTTGCTCTCACCAGATTTACAAACTTGTTGTCTGCTGCACCTTGACAAATAATGGCACTGGCTATATATATCTGCCTAAAACTTTTACACTACACTGTTCCTCAATGTACTGTGTAATGAATAATCTGTATGAACAAGATGGGTTTTTCACTGTTCATTGGTACATGTGACAATAAGCCAATTCCAATTTGCTGTGGCAATGTAAATATTTTTCATTGGAAATCTATGAACTAAGAGGAACAGGAACCTTTTTATTTTATTGTGACTAAAATTATTTAATTCATTAAGTTTTAGGGGAGATAATAACTCTGACCTTATTTTTATTCCAGGTGTCTCTTTAGGCAGAGTAACACTCCAGAAACAGCAGTCACTCCCTTCGCGGCCTCTTATTCCATTAGTTGCAAGAATTTCAGATCAGAATGCATCAGGAGCACCACAAATGACCATAAGAGAAAAATCTCGCCATGAGAAATTCAAGCAGCTTTTAAGTAGTGCACATACTGATTTGGGTAAGTTTACAAAGAATCGGGACCCATTACATTGCATTTTGTGAATCTTGTGTCTTGAACTAGCCTATATAAAACATTGCAATTTTTTCCTGTATGCTTCAGCAACAGATTTTTAATTTCATCACTTTATCTCCCAGGTTTACTGCTATTTCTCTTTGCGTCTCATAGCTCTTTTGTCTCTCTTTCTTGCTTGCTCTTACTCCCTACCCCCAACATACAGTATATACTTATGTTAAATCTCAGCATGTTTTATTTAAAACTTAACTTTCCAAAACTCTTCATATCATTTATGCAGATAGGTCTAAAACACTTCTGTCTACTTTGAGTTTGAGATTTGTAATATTTTTCCCAGAAGTCCCCATTGCCCGTAAGGCTGAGGAGTATACCTCCAAAAGAAAGTAAGTTTGCTGAAATTACCATAGTATAATGCAAAACACTGATACAATCCATTACAGATGATTTGTTTGCGTTGCATTGGTTAGTCGAGCAGTAAATATTGAAGTGGCTTAGTGTTGGATTTGAGTCATGATGTTCTTAATTTTCTTGTGAGTCTTTTCAAGCTGATTAAAGGTTAAGTGAAGCCTGACACATTGTATTCACATCAAGCTGATTAGGTACTTGTTATTCTTCATGCTGGAGCTTTTCTGTTCACTTCCAAGGGGCTGGAAAATTCTTCCTATCCATCATTAATTGTCTTGCTGAACTAATGGAGCAGTCATAAATAAACATGTATACTTGATCAGATGGCTCTGACGCTTACCCTTGGTCTTGCAAAGATGGTCTTGATATGCCTTGTTTGGGCACCTCTCCAAATAAGACTTTAAAGATATGGAATTTATTCAATAAAATGTCTTGTCTGTCTTAAGGGTATTAGGACGAAGGTCGTCTTTTCCTCATCTCCAATCTGGCAAGCATGATGTGTTTATCTCCCAGAAGAAGGTCATGAAATTGCGGAGCATGGAAATAGGCCCTTTGGCCTAACTGGTCAATGGCAACCAAGATTTCCATTTAAACAAGTCCTACTTGTTCATGTTTGCCTCAGTATCTCTTTAAATCTTTCCTACCTACATCCTGGAGGACTGGAAGATAGCAAATGTCACTACACTCCTTAAGAAGGGAGGAAGACAAAAGAAAGGAAATTGTAGGCCAGTTAACCTAACCTCAGAGGCTGGGAAAGTGTTGGAGTCTTATTAAGAATGAGGTTTTGGGGTACTTGGAGGATAATGATAAAACAAGTCAAAGTCAGCATAGTTTTTGTGAAGGAAAATCTTGCCTGACAAATCTGTTAGAGTTCATCGAGGAATTAACAAACAGGGTGGACAAAGGAGAGGCAGTGGGTGTCAGTTACTTGGATTTTCAGAAGGCATTTGATAAGGTGTCACACATGAGGCTGTGTAACAAGATGAAATCCTGTGGCATTACAGGAAAGATACTGGCATGGATAGAGGAATGGCTGACAGGCAGGAGGCAGTGAGAGGGGATAAAGGCGGCCTTTTCTGGTTGGCTGCCAGTGACTATTGGTGTTCCTCAGGGGTCAATATTGAAACTGCTGCTTTTCACATTGTTTCAGTTATTTAGATAATGGAATTGATGTCTTTGTGGCAGAATTTGTGGATGATACGAAGATAGGTGGAGGGGTAGGTAGTGCTGAGGAAGTGACGTGATTGCAGCAGGACTTGGGCAAATTGGAAGAATGGGTAAAAAAGTGGCAGATGGAATACAGAGTTGGGAAATGTATGATGTTTCGTTTTGTTATAAAGAACAGTTGCGTGGACTGTTATCTAACTGGCGAGAAGGTTCAAGCATCAGAGATGCAGAGGGACTTGGGAATCCTCGTGCAATATTTATAGGTTGAGTATATGGTAAAGAAGGCAAATGCAATGTTCGCATTTATTTCAAGGGGAATAGAATATAAAAACCAGGAGTTAATGCTGAAGCTTTATAAGATGCTAGTCAGGCTGCACTTGGAGTATTGTCAACAGTTTTGGGCCCCATATCTCAAAAGATGTGTTGTCATTGGAGAGAGTCTAGAGGAGGTTCACGAGGATGATTTTGGGAATGAAGGGGTTAACATTTGAGAAGTGTTTGGCAGCTTTGGGCCTGTACTCACTGGAATTTAGAAGATGCTTGGGGATCTCATTGAAACCTACCAAGCATTGAAAGGAAAAGGACTAGATAGGGTGGATGGGGAGAAGATATTTCCTATGGTGGAGCTATTCAGTATAGCCTCAAAATTAAGGTAAGGAAGATTTTTTTTTTAACCAGAGAGTAGTGAATCCGTGGAATGCTCTGCCACAGACTGCAGTGGAGGCCAGGTTTGTGGGTATATTTATAATGAAAGTTGATAGATTCCTGATCGGCCAGGGTGCCAAAGGATATGGCAAGCAGGCTAGTGTATGGGTTGAGTGTGATCTGGGATCAGCCATGACGCAATGGCGAAGCAGATTTGATGGGCTCAATGGCATAATTCTGCTCCACTGTCTTATGGTCTTAAACCTGCTCAGGTGACTATTAATGTATCTATCTCAGCCACTTCCTTGAGCAGCTCATTCCATATACTGACCAATCAATGGATGAAAGGGTTGTCTCTCAGGTTACTATTCAATCTCTCTCCTCTCACCTTATACCTTTGCTCCCTGGTTCGTGGGAAAAAGATTGTGCATTGATCCTGACTACACCCCTCATGATTTTATAAACCTCTGAGATCACCTCTCATTTTCCTATGCTCCTATGAATAAAATTCCAACCTGACCAACCTCTCACCATAATTTAGTCCCTCAAGTCTTGGCACCAAAATATTTCTCAGTAGCTAGAATGTGAGGTTAAATAAACTTTTGCTTGGGAGTATTGCTTAGTGTAGCACAGCTGTTGCACTTCAACTCTTATTAGCTTCATGTTTCAATTACTTGAATCTAATCACTCACAAAAGGATGACTGAATGCAGACTTGTCAGGAATGACTTGCTTTTGTGAGAATTGTGACAAAGATTGATGACTGCAGAAAATATCAGGAAACTGGATTCTTGGTTGCTCTTGAAATGATTTTGATTCTGCCACCTACTTTGGATTTTTCTCAGGGCACAAAACATTTCAACTTAGATTGCTCATGCTGTTGCAGTTGCAGCTGTAAATAACCTTTCTGCAGATCAAGCCTGTAGATAAACTATAATTCTGGATTGTGACACACGATGGTGCTAGCACGCTGATGAACCACAATTGAGACTTATTTGAAATTGTCTTAGTAAGGATATGTTTTTGGTTTCAATAATATAACAAATTTGAGCTGTTTGTCCATGTAGAGTAATACTTATTGAATAAGCAATTATAAGGCACCATTTGTATATTTTCGTTCCCTGTCTGTAAATCAGGAATGAAGCATCCTTGAAATGTAAAACTCTCTACATGACTGAATTTCTTTCTGACCGTTCAGAAGATGTAAGCATGGGAAAGCAGGATCTTGCCATCTCCATGTCAAATGTAGTGTTGGTTCATGTTGAATTGAAACCAGTAAGATGTTAACTGAAGCAGGTAGTGTTTTACACTTCTAGTAAAGAAAGATTTCTATGCACCAAATGGTTTTGAATATTTTATGCCCATGACTGCTACTTGACTTGAGCAGTCCCTGATATCAGTAGTTATTGTGAATATAATTTATAATAACCCTTCCATAGATAGTGAGATGAAATACACTGAATAGATTATTATTTATCCAGTAGAATAATACTCGTGATCTTTCATAAATTAAATAAAATCTTTTGGTGTGCTCTCATTTGCTGCAATAGTATTTAATCATTACAAGTGCCAATTTATTTCAGTGAATTACCATATTCTGCAGACCTTTATTAGAGGAGAGTTAACTTTGGGCTTGTAAATCTTCCAATTATTCACTTGCTGTTTTGCAAACATGTACTCTTTCCTTGTATTCAACTAATTATTTATTTCACTAATGTTCAAAATTTAACTCCTGTCATTTAAAAAAATTAGCTAGCATATTAGCATTAATTTACGAACCCTTTATTTCTTGTCCGTTATGCAAAGAAAACCAAAATGGCAAATGCTCGAAATACCTAAGGGATTGACCTGAAACAAAAATTTTCTATCACCATAAATGATCCTTAACTTGCTAAGAATTTAACACTTTTTCTTTCATGCTTCCAGTTTTTCTAGTGTTGTTTTTGAATTGTAAAACGGTACCTGAATATAAAAAATGATGCCTTACATGCAAGAATAAACTAATTTTATATTGATGCTTTGTTTTTCATTTCATGTATGAGGGGTGATTGATAAGTTCGTGGCCTAAGGTAGGAGGAGTCAATTTTAGAAAACCTAACACATTTATTTTTCAACATAGTCCCCTCCTACATTTACACTTAGTCCAGCGGTTGTGGAGCATAGGGATCTTGGACCTCCAGAAAGTGTCCACATCAGGGTTAATTGATAAGTTCGTGGCCTAAGGTAGAAGGAGATGAGTTATACAGCTCTCGTTACATGCACATGCAGGTCAACTCTTTGATTATGCAGAAAGTTTGAAGTTAATAACTCATTAGGGGTGATTGATAAGTTCATGGCCTAAGGTAGAAGGAGATGAGTTATTAACTTCAAACTTTCTGCATAATCACTCAGACTTGACCTGCATGTGCATGTAACGAGAGCTGTATAACTCATCTCCTTCTACCTTAGGGCACGAACTTATCAATCACCCCTGCTGTGGACACTTTTTTGGAGGGGTTCAAGATCCGTATGCTCCACGACTGCTGGATTAAGTGTGTAAATGTAGGAGGGGACTATGTTGAAAAATAAATGTGCTAGGTTTTCTAAAATTGACTCCGTCTACCTTAGGCCATGAACTTATCAATCACCCCTCGTAGTGGGCTCAGACATGCAACTTCAAACCTAATTCACATTTAAAGAAACTGCTCTTTTCTCAGCATCCTTTTAACTCAGTGTTTCTAGGTGTTGGTGAGTGATGAAGGGAAGGAAAAATAATAATGTATACGGAGAGGTTTCTGACAAAGGCTGAATGTTTGTTGGGCTGAAACCTGAAGAGTTGAATGATTATCTCTTGGCTGCTTCCCATCCTAAGCATCATAGAAATCAGTTATCACCCAATCCAAGTTCAACTACGTGAATGAAATAAAGGCTAAGAGCACTTGGATACTGCCAACATTTTAAGATCAGGCAGCAAAGCTGTAGTAACAAATATTTGCATTCGGGATGAAGTCTCACCACCTGCTTTTTCAGTGGAGTGAAATGCTTTTGTCACGTGCTGATCCCAAATCCAGGAACGTTTGTCTCCCATGCAGTTCCTAAACACATGAGGTCTGTGTACTATGTGGACTAAATAGCTCAATTGCACAGATGATTTGAGAATTGCTGCTCTTGACATCAAGGTATCAGTTGATTGTGTACAGTATTATTGGGTCTTGGTGCTAATGATATCAATCATTAGCAAGGGAGAAACACACTGAACTTGAATTAAGGCCATGCATAAAGATGTATAGTTGTGGTTGTTGGCAGTCAGTTATTTTAACCCAACAATATTGTTGCAGGAGTTATTCAGGACATTGTCACATCCCCTTCTCTTTTCAGTTGCTTCATTAGGTACATGTGTTCCATCATTAGATCAGAAGTGGAATGTTTGATGATTGCAAAATGTTGAATTCCATTTTCAATTCTTGAATGAGTGGAGCATGTTAATTCAGTAAATAGCAAGTTGTATTCATGCTACGGCAGTGCCAGACAATGAGCATATCAAGTAACAGTTTAGCCATGTATATTTGATATTCAGTCACCTTACTGTCACAGCTGGGATGGAAGGTGGTGAAGAATTTGCCTAGTCATACACCTGGACTAGCCACACAAATGCTTTGTGCACTAGTCAGAGGCAGCATCTGGGTATCCAGTGATGTTTGACACAGCAGAATCCTCCTTCACTGCGGAAGACACTAACAGAATGCCAGAAACGTGAGAGTATCAGGTGGCAGAAGTGAGTGTCGTTGCTATTACTAAGGAGAAGGTGCTTTGGAGCTGAAAGGTCTGACGATAGATGAGTCACGTGGACCATGGACTACACCCTAGGTTTCTGAAAGAGGTAGCTGAAGAGATTGAGGAGGCATTAGTAATGACCTTTCAAGAATCACCAGATTCTGCAATGGTTCCAGAGGACCAGAAAATTACAACTGTCACTCCACGCTTTAAGGAGGGAGGGCACCCGAAGAAAGGAAATCATAGGCCAGTTAGCCTGATTTTAGTGGTTGGAAAAATGTTGGAGTCTGTTCATTAAGAATGAGGTTTTGGGGTATTTAGAAGCACATCATCAAATAGGCCAAAGTCAGCATTGTTTCCTAATAGGGAAATCTTGCCTGACAAATCTGTTGGAATTCTTTGAGGAAGTAACAAGCAGGATAGACAAAGGAGGGTCTGCGGGTATTTATTTGGATTTTCAGAAGGCCTTTGACAAGGTGCTGCATGAGACTACTTAAATAAGGGCCTACTGTATTACTAGAATCGATGGAGGATTGGCCAACTGAAAGTTTTCAGAGGTCCAGGTTCAATGTCCGGGAAGCCATCTCATGGATGAAGTAGCAATTCCTAGACCAAACTTAAATCAATGATGGTGCAAGGTACATATATTATCTAAGTACGTATGTAGTATACAACTCTGAGATTTAACTCCTCCTGACAGCCACGAAACAAAGAAAACTACGGATGCTGTTCAAAGAAAAACATCATCCTTAACCACGTGCTTCATAAAAAAAAATGCAAATGGAACATGAACATCATTACCCCATGCACAAAGAAACAAATCATGCAGATATTAACAAGAACATCAAATCCCACACCTCCCTCTCATTTGAAAAAAAAATGAACAGATCATACAAACAGCAACAAGAAAGAACATGTGACAACACAGAACTGAAAGAGTCCAAGATATCTAAAAAATTGATGTGCTTGTATAGATGTGTCGTGGAGAGTAGATTGACCGGCTGCATCACAGCCTGCCATGGAAACACTAATGTCCTTGAATGAAAAATCCTACAAAAGGCAGTGGTATTTCCCACTCCACCATGGTAAAGCCCTCCCAACCACTGAGCACATCTATATGAAATGCTATTGCAGGAAAGCAGCATAGACCATAAGACATAGAAGCAGAATTAGGCCATCTGGCCCATTGAGTCTGCTCTGCCATTCAATCATGGCTGATCCTTTTTTTTCTCCTCCTCAACTCCAGTTCTCAGCCTTCTCCCCATAACCTTTGATGCCATGTCTAATCAAGAACCTAGCAATCTCTGCCTTAAATATACCCAATGACCTGGCTTCCAGCATTGCATGTGGCAACAAATTCCACAAATTCACCACCCTTTGGCTAAAGAAACTTTACTCCGTATCTTTGTTGTGAAAGGATGTCCTTCTATCCTGAGGCTGTATCCTCTTGTCCTACACTCTAATACCATGGGAAACATCCTTTCCACATCTACTCTGTCTAGGCATTTCAACATTCAAAAAGTTTCAATGAGATCTCCCCCTCATCCTTCTGAATTCCAGCCAGTGCAGACCCAGATCCATCAAACCTTGCAGTACTGGAATGATCCTTGTGAACCTCCTCTGGACCCTCTCCAATGCCAGCACATCTTTTCTAAGATGAGGAGCCCAAAAAGGGTACAGAGGAGATTTACCAGGATGCTGCCTGGTTTAGAGAGTATGGAATATGATCAGAGATTAAGGGAGCTAGGGCTTTACTCTTTGGAGAGAAGGAGGATGAGAGGAGACATGATAGAGGTATACAAGATATTAAGAGCAATAGAGAGAGTGGATATCCAGCGCCTCTTCCCCAGGGCACCACTGCTCAATACAAGGGGACATGGCTTTAAGGTGAGGGGTGGGAAGTTCAAGGGGGATATTAGAGGAAGGTTTTTTACTCAGAGAGTGGTTGGTGTGTGGAATACCCTGCCTGAGTCAGTGGTGGAGGCAGATACACTAGTGAGACCTCTAGACAGATATATGGAGGAATTTTAGGTGGGGGGTTATATGGGAGGCAGGGTTTGAGGGTCAGCACAACAATATGGGCTAAAGGGCCTGTACTGTGCTGTACTATTCTATGTTCTATGTAAAACTGTACACAATGCTCAAGGTGAGGCCTCTCCAGTGCCTTATAAAGCCTCAGCATCACATCCTTGCTCGAGTATTCTAGACGTCTTGAAATGAATGTTAACATGATATTTGCCTTCCTTACCACCCACTCAACCTGCAAGTTAACCTTTGGGATGTTCTGCACAAGGACATCCAAGTCCCTTTTGCATCTCAGATTTTTAGATTTTCTCCCCGTTTAGAAAATAGTCCACATATTTATCTCTACTCCAAAGTTCATGACCATGCATTTTCCAACATTGTATTTCATTTGCCACTTTCTTGCCCATTCTCCTAGTCTGTCTAAGTCTTTCTGCATCCTACCTGTTTCCTCAAAACTACCTGTCCCTCTACCAACCTTCGTATCATCTGCAAACTATTCCATCATCTAAATCATTTATATACAGCATCAAAAGAAGTGGTCCCAACACCGACCCCTGCGGAATACCACTAGTCACTGGCAGCCAACTGGAATAGGATCCTTTTATTCCCACTCACTGCCTCCTACCAAACAGCCAATGTTCTAACTATGTTAGTAACTTTCCTGTAATATCATGAGCTTTTAACTTGGTAAGCGGCCTCATGTGTGGCACCTTGTCAAAGGCCTTGTTAAAGTCCAAACATAAAACATCCACCGCATCCCCTTTATCTATACTACTTGTAATCTCAAAGAGTTCCAACAGGTCGGTCAGGCAGGATTTTCCCTGAAGGAAACCATGCTGACTTTGTACTAACTTGTCCTGTGTCACCAAGTACTCCATCTCCCCATCCTTAACAATTGACTCTAACATCTTCCCAACCACTAAGGTCAGGCTAACTGGTCTATAATTTCCTTTCTGCTGCCTTCCTCCTTTCTTAAAGAGTGGAGTGACATTTGCAGTTTTCCAATCCTCTGGCACCATGCTACAGTTCAATGATTTTTGAAAGATAATTTCTAATGCCACCACAATCTCTAATGCTACCTCTTTCAGCACCCTAGGATGCAGTTCATCTAGTCCAGGTGACTTGTGTACCTTTAGGCCTTTCAGCGTTTTGAGCACCTTCTCTCTTGTAACAGTACAGCACTCACTTCTCTTCCTTCACACTCTACAATATCAAGCATATTGCTAGTGTCTTCCACAGTGAAGACTGATGCAAAATATTCATTTAGTTGATCAGCCATCTCCTTGTCCCACATGATTATTTATCCTGCCTCATTTTCTAGCGATCCTATATCCACTCTCATTTTTCTTTTATTTTTAATATGCTTGAAAAAACTATCTATCATCAGGGACCCCCCCACCCTGGACCTGCTCTCTTCTCATTGCTGCCATCAAGAAGAAGCTGTAAGAGCTCCAGAACTCGCACCACCAGGTTCAGGAACAGTTACTACCAGCAAGCTCTTCAACCAAAGGTGATAACTACACTCAACTTCAGCTGCCTCATCATTGTAATGATCTCACAACCAATGGACTCGCATTCAAAAACTCTTCATCTCATGTTCTTGATACTCATTGCTTATTTATTTGTCATTATAATTCCTTGTATTTGCACAGTTTGTTGTCATCAGTACTCTAGTTAAATGCCCTAGTTGGGTGGTCTGTTATAGTTATTCTATAAATTTGTTGAATATGCCTCAAGAAAATGAATCTTTGTTGTATATGATAACATATATGTACGTTGATAATAAATTTACTTCGAACTTTCAACTTTGACTGCTAGAAGGAGTGAGATTAAGGGGAACTTTTCTGGTGGCTGCTGATGACTAGTAACCTGCTGCAGGTGTCAGTGTTGGGTGCACTTCTTTTCATGTTGTATGTGAATGATTTTGAGAGAATTCATAGCTTTGTGGCCAGGTTTGCAGATGATACAAAGGAGGTGGAAGGGCAGGTAATGTTGAAGAAGGAGGAGTCTGCAGAAGGCTTAGATTGGGTTAATGTGCAAAGAAGTGGTAGCTGGAGTATCGTACATCAAATTTGCTGGTGAACGCAGCAGGCCAGGCAGCATCTCTAGGAAGAGGTACAGTCGACGTTTCGGGCTGAGACCCTTCATCAGGACTTGAAAAGTCTCGGCCCGAAACGTCGACTGTACCTCTTCCTAGAGATGCTGCCTGGCCTGCTGCATTCGCCAGCAATTTTGATGTGTGTTGCCTGAATTTCCAGCATCTGTAGAATTCCTCGTGTTTAAGCTGGAGTATCTTGTTGGGAAGTGCATGTTCATGCACTTTGCCAGAAGGAATTTGGGAAGCACTTTGGGAAGTGAAGTATGTGCAGTGAAAATTAGGGAAGTGAAGTAGGTGCAGTGAAAATTACAACTGAGAAGGTGGTCAGGAAGCTTAGTGGTCTGAGGGTGGATTAATCTCCTGGACTTGATGGAATGCACCCTCGAGTTCTGAAGGAAGTGGCTGGAGGGTGCAGAGGCATGAACAATAATCTTTCAAGAATTGATACATTGTACCAGATGACTGGAAAATTGCAAATGTTACTCCACTATTTAAGAAGGGTGGGAGGCAGCAGAAAGGAAACTATAGACCTGTTAGTCTGACATCAGTGGTTGGGAAGTTGTTGGAATCGGTTGTTAGGGATGACATTACGAAATACCTGGAGGCACATGACAAGATAGGCCAAAGCCAGCATGGTTTCTTGAAAGGAAAATCTGGCCTGATTAACCTCCTGCAGTTTTTTGAAGAAATTACAAGCAGCGTAGACAAAGGAGATGCAGTAGATACAGTGTACTTGGATTTTCAGAAGACCTTTGATAAGGTGCCGCACATGAGGCTGCTTAGCAAGATAAGAGCCCATGGAATTACAGGAGAGCTACTAGCATGGGTGGAGCATTGGCTGATCGGCAGAAAACAGGGAGTGGGATTAAAGTGATCCTACTCTGGCTGGCTGACGGTTACAAGTGGAGTTGCACAGGGGTCGGTGTTGGGACCGCTGCTTTTTACGATGTATGTCGATGATTTGGACTATGGGATTAATGGATTTGCGGCTAAATTTGCCAATGATACAAAGGTGGGTGGAGGAGCGGGTAGTGTTGAGGAAACAGAGAGACTTAGATAGTTTAGGGGAATAGGTAAGGGGGTGGCAAATGAAATACAATGTTGGAAAGTGCATGGTCATGTACTTTGGTGGAAGAAATAAACAGGCAGGCTATTATTTAGATGGGGAGAGAATTCAAAATGTAGAAATGCAAAGGGACTTGGGAGTCCTTGTGCAGCATACCCTAAAGGTTAATGTCCAGGTTGAGTCGGCAGTGAAGCAGGCGAATGCAGTGTTGGCATTCATTTCTAGAGGTATAGAATATAAAAGCAGGGATGTGATGTTGAGGCACTCCTGAAACCACACTTGAAGTATTGTGTGCAGTTTTGGGCTCCTTTAGAAAGGATATACTGACATTGGAGAGGGTTCAGAGATGATTCACAGGGTCACCGTATGAGGAATGTCTGGCAGCTCTTGGGCTGTATTCTCTGGAGTTCAGGAGAATGAGGGGATATCTCATAGAAACATTCCGAATGTTAAAAGGCCTAAACAGATTAGTTAGGGCAAAGTTATTTCCCATGCTAGGGGATTCTAGGACAAGAGGGCACAACTTCAGGATGGAAGGACGTCCATTTAGAACAGATATGTGGAGAAATTACTTTAGTTGGAAGGTGGTAAATCTGTGGAATTTGTTGCCATGAGCAGCTGTGGGGGCCAAGTCATTGGGTGCATTTAAGGCAGAGACAGATTCTTGATTAGCCAGGGTATCAAAGGATACGGGGAGAACGCAGGGGAGTGTGGATGACTGGAAGAATTGGATCAGCCCATGATTGAATGGTGGAGCAGACTCGATAGGCCGAATGGCCTAATTCTGCTCTTTTATCTTATGGTCTTATAGAATAAAGGCATGGAATATTTCGTAAATGAGAAAATTCCAAAATCAAGATGCAGTGGACTTGGGAGTCCCTAGAGGTTAATTTCCCATTTGAGTCAGTGGTAAGGAAGCCAAATGCAGTGTTAGCATTCATTTTGAGAGGACTAGAATCCAAAAGCAAGGATGTAATGCTGAGGTTTTATAAAGTCAGACTGCACTTAAAGTGTTGTAAGCAGTTTTGGGCCCTTTATCTAAGAAAGAATGTTCTGGCATTGGAGAGAACCCAGAGGTATTTCATGGGAATGATCTCAGGAATGAAAGGGTTAACACGGGAGAGTTTGATGACTGTGAGCCTGTACTCGCTGGAGTTCAGAGGAATGATGGGTGGGGGGGGGGTAGGGATCTTATTGAAACTCATTAGATATTGACAGTTCAGGATAGAGTGGACATGGAAAGGATGCTTCCTGTGATGGGGGACTGTTGGACCAGAGGGCGCAGGCTCAGAATTGAAAGATATCCATTTAGAGCAGAGGAAAAGTTTCTTTAGCCAGAGTGTTGTGAATGTATGGAGTTCTCTGCCACAGATGGCTGTGCAGGCTAAGTCATTGGGTATATTTAAAGCGGAGGTTAATACGTTTCAAGTTGTCAAAGGTTACAGGGAGAAGGCAGGTGGAGAGGGAGTATGCTCTTCTTTGATCTCTTTGTTTCAGTACAACAATTGGTTCATTAAGTTTTAATTTCCTATTTTTGTCTGTAATATTATTACTAACAAAAATCGTATTTTATCATACAATTAGCCGCTACTATTTTATTTGCCATATGCATTTGTGTTTGTAATGTGTCACTGGAAATCTTTGTCTGAGAGTTGCCTCAGTGTTGAACCGTCAAACAGTGAGGACCCTCACCATCCAAGGTGTATGCCTACTTGTTAGAATAGTCATGGAGGAGCTATCAGAGCCAAAAAGCTATACTCAATGATTTGGAGTCAGCTTCTTCCCCTCCACTGTAAGATTTCTGAATTTTCCATGAACCCATGAAAACTGCCTCATTATTCCTCTTCTAGAACTTTTTAATCTTTTGCATTGTTCTTTTTTTGTCTTTGCTCTGCACTGCTGCCGCAAAACTGATTTTCTTTTGTGTTATGTTAGAGTTAGTAAATTTGATTCTGACTGAAGGCAATTATTTCAATTGTTTCAATATTTACTTCAAAGAAGTTCATGTTCACCAGTCCCTAGACCACAGGTGCTGAACCTGGGGTCGATGGACCCCTCAAATAATGGTAAGGCTCCATGGCATAAAAGTGGTTGGGAACTCCTGCCCTAGACAAACAGG
Organism: Mobula hypostoma; assembly: GCF_963921235.1. Taxonomy (NCBI): domain Eukaryota; kingdom Metazoa; phylum Chordata; class Chondrichthyes; order Myliobatiformes; family Myliobatidae; genus Mobula; species Mobula hypostoma. The sequence goes on from NC_086109.1 coordinate 30,039,085, forward strand.
GTGACAAATCAAAGACATTTGAGGAACCAAGAGAGGTATAGATGTGTTAGCCGCATTATTTCTGGATCAGGTTGCATGCAGATGAAATTTGAGCATGATGTCATCCTTGTATCAAAGTACATGTATGTCAGCGTGTACAACCCTGAGACATATTTTCTTGCAAGCATTCACAGTAAATGCAAAGAAACTAAAAAAGCATAAATAGCAAGAACATGAAATGAAGAGTCCTTGAAAGTGAGTGCATAGACTGTGGGAACAGTTCAGTGTTGAGGTTAATGAAGTTATTCCCTCTGGTTCAAGAGCCTGATGGTTGAGGGGTAATAACTGATCCTGAACCTGGTGGTGGATCTGAGGCTCCTGTACTACCTCCCTGATGGCAGCAGTGAGAAGAGAGCATGGTGGGAGTCCTTGATGATAGATGCTGCTTTCCTGCAACAGTTTTCAAATTAGATGTGATTAATGTTGGGGAGGGCATTACTCGTGATGGACTGGGCTCTATCCACTACTGTTTGTAGGCTTTTCCATTCAAGTGCATTGGTGTTTCTATACAAGGTTATGATGCAACCAATCAATATACTCTTCACCACAGATCTATAGAAGTGTGCCAAAGATTTAGATGTCATGCAATCTTCGCAAACTTTTCAGAAGGTAGAGATGCTGCCATGCCTTCTTTGTAATGGCACTTGTGTGCAGGATCCGGGATGGGTCCTCTGATATGATAACACTGAGGAATTTAAAGTTGCTGATCCTTTCCACCTTTGATTTCCTGATGAGGACTGGCTCATGTATTCCTCTTCCTGTAGCGTTTGTAATGCATCAGCAGTTACATCTATCTGTGACCAAGTAGCTAAGCAGTAACCAGACTGATTCCAGTTTTATTGCTTTATATATTAACAACACATTGTATGTTGACTAACTCTAAACAAAAGATTTTCATCTAAAATGGATCTAGCAGGTATTTCTTTTGGTAATAGCAGTGCTTTTTCTTTTCCATTTCCTTATACTTTTGAGATTAAATGTGCACTAGTTCTTGGAATTTTAACAGAATATTTCAGTTGTAAAGGGAAAAGGTAGGATTACCGTGAAGATGCTGTCATAATTCCTTGGTCATTCTGTGGCAGCTATGTGAACTTCAAAGTTAAAACGTGATGATTATACCAAACGTATAAGTACATGGATGCACAGGTGCGATGCAAAATGCACTTGCAGCAGCATCATAGTCGCACTCCATCACATACAGTAAGCAGCATTAAGAAGATAAATGTAAATTAAGCGCAAAATACACAGTAAATTTTACAAGAAAGAACATAATTAGATCAAAAAAAGTCCACTGTAATTCATGATTTAACATTGTTTAATGTCATTTCCTGTACCCCAGTGTAAAGGAGAAAGAAATAATTGTTACTCCAGATCTGATCAACACAGGAAAAAAAAGGCAATAGATAAAGAACACAATATTAAAAAAAACCGTGCAAGATGGCACTGGTGAACCACATCAGCATGTTGTAGGCAGTTTAGAAAACTTCTATTTTGACTTCTGAGCTACTCTGACTGTAACCTGCAACCTGTGATTTCCCTGTAAGTAACATACTTTTGAACTGTCTTAACTAGCGATCTCATAACCTTCTGAAGGACTTGGTGGATTTAGTTCTCAAGCATGCAGGTATGATACTTTTAAGCAAATGAAGGTACATTGCCACGTCCAAAAGAGAGGGAGGAGTGGACAACTCCAAGCCAGACTGAAATGCTGGGGAATGAAACTTTCTCTGTCTAGCATCTTGTTAGCAAACGTGCAGTTGCTGGAGAAAAAGATTGAGGACCAAAGGGCAAGACTGCTGTATCGGAGGAATGAGGAATTTTTGTGTTCTGTTTCACAGAGATGTGGCTCACTCTAGATATGCCAATCACACTGATAAGACCTGAGGGCTTCTCAATACACTGGATGGACAAGACTGTTGATTTGGAGAAAGCAAAAGTTGGGGGGTCTGTCTTTTATGATAAACCCTGTAGTACCCGGATGCAGCAGTCTTGTTGCATTCTTGTACCCCTGACCTGGGACATCTAATGACTAGGTTCTGACCATTCTGCTTATCATTCTGCCTATCATTCTGCCAAAGGCTGATGTTAAGCAGGCATTTGAGGTATTAGGAGTGCCGATCAGCAAATGAGAAACAGCATAGCCTGAGGCCTTTCAAATTATTGTCAGGGGCTTCAATCAGGCTTGCTTGCCACATTATTATCAAAATATCACCAAAATATCATAATGGGTCCCAACACACTCAACCACTGTTATACCATGATTAGGAATGCTTATAGTTCTCGATCTGGACTGCATTTTGAGTAATCTGATGACTTAGCTGACCTCCTCCTACCTGCATACAGGCAGAGGCTAAGGAACAAGGTTCCAGAGACAACAAAGTGATGGTCTTGGGAGGCAGAGGAGTGACTGCAGGATTGCTTCAAGTCGGTGGACTGGGCCGAGTTTAAGGAGTCAGAGGATCTGAACAAATACACCTTAGTTGTCAGAGTTTATAAAAACAGTCGTAGACAAGTGTGCCACACAAAATCATTCAGTCTTCCCTAACAAGAAGGCCTGGATGAACCTGAGATCCGTAATGCTGAGGAAAGATCAGTGGCATTCAGGTCTGGCGAATGAGAACTTTGGTCACAATAAATATAAATATATAAGATGCCTTGTATACATTGATTGTAAGTTCATTGTGTTGCTCAGCACAGGAGTGTTTGTATGTAAGGTGCCTGATAGGAAATTATTATATATTGGTTGTGGGGTGTGTGCATAGTTGGATTAATGGGTGGAGGCATTGATCAGCCTTGCTGCTTGGGAAAGTAACTGTTTTTGTGTCTGGTGGTCCTGGTGTGGATGTGGTGTCACCTTCTCTTAGAAGGGAGTGAGACAAACAGTCCATGCGCAAGGTGGGTGGGATCCTTCATGATAATTGCCCTTTTCTGACACCTTTCTATATGTATATCCTTGATGGTAAGTTGACTAGTGCCTGTGATGTGTTAAGTAGTTTTGACTACTCGTAGAGCTTTCCTGTCTGTCGCAGCACGGTTACCGTACCATACAGTGACACAGCATGTAAGGATGCTCTCTACTGCACATCGGTTGAAAGACATATGTAAAATTACATAGTCCAGCTTTCTTCAGCCTCAGAAAGTAGAGGCATTGGTGCGTTTTCCTCATTGTGTGGAATATTTTCTTGGGCCATAAGAAATTGTGCGAGATGTGTACTCCCAAGAATTTGAAACTGCTCAGTTTCCACGGCTGTGCCACTGATGTAAAGAAGGGTGTGAGTTCTTCTGAAGTCGATAACCATATCCTTTGTCTTGTTGACATTGAGGAAGAGGTTATTTGCCGGACACCAGGCCTCGAGCTCTTCTACCTCCTCTCTGTTGGGCAGGGTTCCCCAATTAGTTTTCCACAAGGGCCAAATTATATCAAGCATGCCAAGCCAAGGGCCAAAACGTCCAGGGTTTTTTTTCCATTGAGCCAATAAGTTGTTTTATGGACAGAGGTTGTTGCTGCTATTACATATATACATACATACATACACACACACACACACACACACACACACACACACCCTTCCCCCTTCCCCTCCCCCCCCTTTCTCCCTCTCCCTCCCCTTCTCTTCCACACACAGAGTTTTGGTAGTACTGCCTTTTCCACTGTGTTTCTGTTCTCTCATTTAATCTATTTGTTCTTTTCAATTAAGCTATGTAGCATTTGAAGTATGAAATGTAGCTATAAATGAAATTATCAGTATTATTGTTGTTGTAATATTATTATACCACAATAAGATTGACAAATGAACAAAAATAAATTGATTCACTCACCAATCAGTGAGAGAAGTGACAACGATGAGATGAGGCAACCCTTCTGATGTCGGGCCTGTATTCTTTTGTGGCAATCCTGGGGCACTGGCCAAGATGTGCATTGGAGAGTCTGTTTCTGTCCTGGTTTTGATAGAGTTCATTGAGGAAAACGATGACTCACATATGTACGTGGAAGGGAACAGTGTGAGTAGGAGCATTGCAATAGCTCTTGTGTTTTTGAATTGAGCTTGGGGATCCACGTTGATCCAAAAGTCACTCACCCCAACGTCCTTGTGTTGTGCTTTGAGCAGATCAGATGTTCCCATTTCCAAGACCTCCTTCTGAAGAGTTGCCTCATCTGTGGAAGGCTCCAGCCTTTTGGCTTCTGCAGTCCACTGGCTGTCAGCCGAAACAGAGAACGGCTGTCTCAGGAAGAGGAGGATGTCACCTGAGAGTTGAAGGGAGCTTTCAAATCGTTCTCTGAAGTTCTCTGCCGGGCTCGTCATGAAATCCTTCATCACTGGATCCTCCCGCATTTTGTTCTTCTCGCAATGCTCCCGCAGACATGGAAAGTGCAACTTTCTCCCGTGAATGTCTCTCTCCAAAAGGTTCAGCTTTGACCGGAAAACTTCAGTCGCCTCATACATGTCCGCAACAGTGTGGTTGTTACCTTGTAATTACAGATTAAGTTGATTTAGATGAGACATGATGCCACACAAAAAAAGAACATGTGCCATCACCTTGTTGTCACTTAAAAACCTCTTAAATCCTTGGGCTTTTTGGCTCTGCAGTCTGGATAAAAATGACACAAGCTCATAGCGCAGATTGCATACCCTCTCCAACACACGGCCTTTGCTCAGCCAGCGAACATCATTATAAAATAAGTTAGAGCAGCGTGCTTTATTTACATGTTATGACAGGTGCATTCACGTAAGTGCCAGTGGGTCGGCGCAGTCCAGACATTTGGTTCTCGTGGTCTGGACCTGGCCCGCGGTCGGCCTATTGGGGTTGTCTGCCGTAGGGCATCTTATTGTTTTCGCCGATGAACCCCACCACTGTGAGTGTCATCAGGGAATTTGACAATATGATTACTTTGGTGTTTGGCCGTGCAGTCATGTGTGAGCAGAATTTACAGCAAAGGACTCAGCACACAGCCTTGGGGGCACCTGTGTTGCTTAGCATGTTAGGGAGGGAGGGTCACTGGTACAGTCGATACTGTTTTTCTTTGCATAGTCAGTAATATCCTTGATGCCCAGCCACATGCACCATGATTCTTTACCGGTTAGGTGTTCCTAAATTTTTTTGCACGTAGGTTTTCTTTGCCTTTTTGATGCCTATGATTGTTTTCTTTTTGTTGCTCTGAGAGCTGTTCTGTCACTAGACTTGAAGGCAGTATACTGGACTTTTGGTAGAGAGTGCAGCTCTGCGTTCAGCCAGATCTTCTGGTTGCACTGTGAGGTGACAGTGCTTTAGGTACCAGTGTCATCTACAGGTTTAGTGCAAAATGATCAAGGTGGTTATCGTGTTGCTAAATTGTATGACTAGGATTTTTCTAGTTGGTTCAAGACTAAATAGTTAATGTGAAGTAGCTTCAAAATCAGGGTTATTATCATTGTCTTAAATGGCAATAACCATTAAAAAAAATTTTTTTTGTTTTGTCAACAGCAATACAGTGCTATAAAATACTATATAGTACTGTTACGTAACCGGGAATAATGAATATCAATCGAGACAGGTTATATAAAAAACAACCAAATATTTATTAAACACGGATAAACAGTAAAAAAAAAAAAACGAAAACCTTAACCGAAAGTTAACCGCTATGCAGCCGTTCAACAAGTCGTCATTCGACACTGGTTCTTAAAGCATTAAATGCGAAAACAGTTCTTAAAGCGGTAAAGTCAGATATAGTTCTTAAAATGGTAAATTCGAAAATCCAACAGATTTATATGTTCAATTGGGAGAGGCTTCTCTGGAGAAGGATTTCTTCATAGACGCGACTTTCCTGTTGGTCCTGTCCAAAGGATTCATGATGCAGGAAATAAACAGTTTAAAACAACTGATCTTAAATTCTAGAGAGCACCTTGCATGAACTCTTTGCTCTTTTGGCAGGAGTTATCTGCAATGCAGGTCACTACTCCTTCAACAAAGACTCAATAAGGTCGATCCTTTGTTAAACTGCCAAACGATACCGACTCCTCTCAATCCTTTGAGTCCTCTACTTCAATAAAGTCTTCACTCTCCCGTACTACTGCTGGAATAAGGTACATCAACACACCTAGCAAAAATTTCCAGTCCTGCACTATTGTACCTTGCAACAGAACGTAACACTCTGTTTTAAAATTGAAACTGCGTCATAAAAACAAATACGCAACAGAAGAGGAGACACAGATGCACGTTCTAGCTGGAAAACTAAAAACTAAAAATTAACTGCGTCATCTGAGGTCTTCCCTTATATACCCATGGTACACATGTCATTATGTGACCTCACATCGGTGGGAAAATTACATCAGGTGACCTCCAAAAGACCATTACATCATTCTCACAAAAAAAATCACAGATCTCCTTGAGGTATGTAACAATACAATACAATTAGTACAAAAAATACTGAGGTACTGTTCATGGACCATTCAGAAATCTAGTGGAGGGGAAGGAACTGTTTTTGAATCATTAAATGTGGTTCTTCAGGCTTCTCTACCTCCACTTCAGTGGTGGTAATGTGAAGGTGGCATGTTGCTGATGGTAAGGGTATTTAGTAATGGATTTTGCCTCCTTAAGGCACTGTTTGTTGAAGTTGTCCTCAATAATGAAAGTGTTTTGCTTGTGATGAAGTTACCTCACTGTTTACTCTCTACAGCTGTGAAAAGATGGCAGGGCTAGGATGGTGGGTATCGTTGAAGATGGATGTTGCTGTATAAGGCAGCACATCCTTTACATACTACCAGTGGTAATATCTACATTAAACTGTGACTGAATCATACTTGGAATTTCAATGCAGCAGTTCTTAGGTAAAGCTACATTTTTCATACAGTGAAATGCATCAGCCAAGTGTATACATAAAAACCATACAAAAAGAATAAAATGTAATATATCATATTTACCTTTAATGTTTTTGTGATTGAAGATGGATGTCGGTCAGGAAGAATCCCTCTAGCTTTATGTACACTGTCTTGGGACTCCAAGACACTATTAAAGCTTTTTGAAATTGCAGAAGTTCATTGAGTTAAGTGTTGAAGTTTCATATGTGGGACTTGGAGCAGCAGAGTGATAATGAGATTTACAGCCTGAAATAAGCAGTCTGCTTTATCAGCTGAGTACCTGGCTGTTTAAAATCCACTCCAATCTGTTGACAGATGAAAATGCTTATGTAGTTGCATATATCTAGTGATAAAAGTGCAAGTAATCTTACCAAGCAGTGCATTACTGAGTTGGAGAGTAGGACTGTTGCTGTAGATTTTTCTGTTTTTTTAATACATTTCAAATATATGTAAAGTTTTGCTTTTGAATGAATTTCCTTATTTTTAGGTGTAATTTTTAAAATATAACATTTCTTTCTCACACGTTCTAGCTTTTTCTCTTTTATAGTCTTTCTATCCCTTCAGTGTGGAAGTATTTGACTTTTTGCATAAATCTACGTCAGTACATTCTCTAACTTGAATATTAGAGCATAGCCATGATTGAAGTTCTTAAAATCTATTCAGTTTGTACAAGCATTCAGAAGAAAGCATAGGGTTATCTACTGTTTCTATCAAATTAGCTGATTACAATTGCAGAGGAACAGGTCTGTTTCTGTCACTCTTTGTGACTGGTTAAGAGTAAGGACAACTTGCTTGGGTACGTCTCTTTTTTATTGCTGGCCAGCAGTCACTGTTGGAAATGCGTGCTTGGATTTCAGTTGAGTGCTTTGATGTAATATGACTTGTGCTCATATAACTTATTAGTCTTTGCTCTTTTTGCTTCACATTTAAAGTATTAGAACTTTGGTGATCCACAAATAGTCTGTGGTGTCGTAAGTACAGCACAATAGTACCACTGGGGAAAGGGGAAGACAAAAATTGGTAGATAAAGGGGAAAGATGAGATCTGAGCTGGCACATCCAGTTTTGGAACCTTGCTGCATTTTTTGTCTTCGAAAATTCTCCGATCATTGAAGAACTAATTAGAAAACTGAAGTGAAACTTATGACTGCAGAGTAGGTGTCAAGTATTATTCCTGAAAATATGATATTCATGAAATTCTGTTAAAATGGCTAAGCCTCAAAGTTCGTAGTCTCCCTGGGAATGCTTTTCTTTTATCTTTCAAATGTAGAAAGGACTATTATGATGTTTTTAGCTGATTCTGATGGGTTTCCTTATCACTGAGCATTCTTTTTGAGCCATCAGTACATAAAATTTCAAAAGCAGTACACTCAGAGAAATGCAGAATATGGAGGCTTGGGCTATGTATGATACTCTTAAATGTGAAGTACTCAAGAAAGGTACTTGCTTTTGAAGCAATAAAAAAAAATTGTGAAACAGAAGACCAGGAAATTAAAATTATGGTTGAGTGAGCTATGATGTGGAAAATGTGAAAGAATGGCATTAAGTAAGAAAACTTGAATGAAAAAATAGACTGGAAAATAGCAAGACAGTTGAAAAAGTTGATTGAATTCTCCATGTAGGTGTTGAGAATGTGTTGAGTAAAGCTATCTTAAGTGAAGTGCCACTGTTAAGTAAACTGAAGGAATATAAGTTCATTAATTGCATAATGTGTTTTTTATGGTCAGTTCACATGGATAATAGCTTTTTCAAAAAGAAAGTGTAACTGCATATTCTGCTCTAGCACATCACTGTCCCCAGAAAGATGAATGCATGCACAAGTACCTATTTTATAGTAAGTCTCATGAAGAATATCTCTCCCATTTCGTTCTTTATTAATTTTGTAACACTAATATGAAAAATTAAGTTCATGTATGGAGGAATTTGCTTATTGCTTTTTTATTTCTGTTTGTTTACTGGTTGACAGATTAGTTGTTAATGGTTCTATTAATTTTTGCTGTGCGCTAAATTATGATCTTTAAGTACATCTCTGAAGAAAATGTCACACTGCCTCTGGGGAAGACTTATGAAGTTGACACAAAGCCAGTAAGAATTGCATGTTTTATACAGCAACTAATCAGTGGACTAATACTGGACTCATTACATCTCCTTTTCCATTTACACGCTCAGCATTCTGATAGAATAAAGTTATAATTGTGCCAAAATTGCTGTGAATGAAACTCCTATGAGTGTATAAAGTAGCTGGAAAACATAATTTCAGAATTGTGCATGAAGTTTGACACATTCTGTCCTGTTAGAACCTTGCATTGTGTTATTGAAGAACTTCTTGTTTTTGTGTGTTCAGCACATTAAGATCATTATATCAAAATTATCATATCAAGATTTAAATGGAAGATTTAATGTGTGTGGGTGTAACAAAATAAAACTAAAGCTATTAAAGGAGGTGAATTTTGAAAAGCTGGAGATATAAGCACTATTTTGCATTTTCTGAGATTTTTTTTCATAATCCTTGAAGTAATTTTTTTTTAGAAAAATGTAACAATTAAAGAGCAAGGACAAAAGGTTAAATTGGTATTTAATCCACTCAGAGTTAAAGATATTCTGACAGCTTGAATACAATTCAACACGCTATACAACTTTTTACAAGTTTTGTTCCTAATTCATTGATTTTAAGAATCATTGTATATCTGATTCAGTACTTTGTAACTGTTCCAATTGTAAGGTTTACTAAGGTTGAAATAATTTTAGTGTTTTACAAATTTAGTACTACACCAACAGGGAAAAATAAAATAAATGTTTATGGATTAGGTTTAATTGAGAATTACTTCACTAAAAGGTTTTGTACTATCAAGCATTGGAAAAGGGCAGAAGTAAAATTATCTTTAAAGATGTAGACGTTATGCTACAGCTGCGTTCACAGATCCCCAGGTATCTCATTCATTAAACACATTGATTTAACTTCCGTCTTCTATAATTCTATTACTATGATGGGCTTTGTGTCATCGATTTCTAGTTGACATGTAATTTACCATGGGGAAATAAACCAGAGCAATTTTTTGTGTTGCATCATGAAAAGTTTTAATTTATTTAGGCAATTATTTTGTGCATAAATCTTTTTACTCCTTATTTAATCCTTTCTCTGTAACCCTGTATTTACTTTTCCTCATGCATGTGTCAATATCATATGCTTCAACTTTTCCACATGTTAGCAAATTTTGTTGAAAAAATATACAGTACCCTACTCCCAAGTGCATCATTTATGTCCATCATGTATTAACACTTGTTTTGAATTTATTTCATATGGAACCATTGTCAAGATCAGACTCATTGAATCATGTCATTGTTGTAAAGAAATCTATTGCATGCTCTTATGCGGAGAAAAGATCCAGATATGGATTATGTTCAGCTGATTGTTTTCTCTTTCCAGAGCTTCACTGGCTAAAAACACTTTGAATTGAAATACATACAGCTCGCTAAAAAGTGGACTGTTGTAGGAATCTATATAAATTTGAGAAAACCTATGTAGCTCTAAAAATGAACCCTTGTGCTTCAAACTTGCTTGAATTGTATCCTTATCTGTTTAACTGACTACTCAGTGTCAATTGCCAAGTTTTCTTTGTTTCTGTACATCCCAATCATCTTGCGTCCAATCAAAACCAATTCATTTGCCCTTTATTTTATTAAATATTACAATTTAACTGCCTATGTTAGGACCTTACTTGAGCTATTTTTATAATCTCCACTTTGATATCTGTATCTCTAATTCACTGTCATTTGAAGTTCTCATTTCATACTTCTAATTCCTGTGCTCAAGGCTGCTTTACATTTTGGCAATTCTAGTCCCAGCAAAATCCCTGCATGATTTTACTTTTTACTTACCTGAGAAGCTTTCTGAAATTCCTTACTGTTTTGTTTTGTTAGCTGTTGTTTAATCTGTTATATTAACTGTTTTGCTGTCATCGTCTTCGAGTTCCCTTTTCTTATCCACTCTATTGTTCTTTTCTACTTTTTAAGAGGATTTGGTGTGGCTTAAATATAAACAGTTTTAGAATTCCATGTAAACTTTTTGTTCCAACTGTAGTAAAGTGAGGTGCCCTGGCATGTCTTTTTTTTAAAGCAAAACTGTTGATCTGTGGAAGTGATTAACATATTCCTTAATACTTAATGAGTTACCTGTAGAATAAATGGATTAATATATGGGTCCCATCCCAACTTTGGAGCTCAGTAGCTTGTACATGATGTAGAATTATTATGGTGGTATGGAAAAAGTGCCATAATACAAGGTATTTAGTTCCAAATGATGAATTGAATATACAACATTTGAAAGAACACTCTCAATGTTGATTTGGATTCATTCCTAATCTTGGGTTGAATAATTGACTTTCAAGTGTGATTACAAGGCAGAATTGTAATATCATGGTTCAAACTGAGTCATGAAGCTAGAGAGCTTTATAGGTGCCATGCACACTCAATCATTAGATCTCAGTCTTTGGTGGGGTGGGGGGGAGGAGTACCCCTGGAGTGACTCAGTGTGAGATTTGTTCTATTTATTTTTAAAGATTTTAGTTTTAATCAATTTAAACACAAGGAAGTCCGCAGATGCTGGAAATCCAAAACAACTCTCTCAAAATACCGGAGGAACAAAGTAGGCTTGGCTGCATCTATGGAAATGAATAAACAGTCGACACTTTCTTGAAGGAGAAATCAATATTCATGCCATCAGGTTGGAGGCTACCCAGACGGAATATAATGTGTTGCTCCTCCACCCAGAGGATGACGTCATTGTGGCACAAGAGGCCATGGACAGATGTGTAGGAAGGGGAATGGAAATTGGAATTAAAATGCTTGGCCACTGGAAGTTCCGCTTTTGGCGGATGGTTTGGAGGTGCTCGATGAAGCAGTCCCCCAATTTACAATGGATCTCACCAATATAGAGGAGGTTGCATTTGGGCCACAGGACACAATAGATGACACCAGCAGCTTTGCAGGTGAAGAGTTGCCTCACCAGGAAGGACTGTTTGGGGCCCTGAATGGAGGCGTGGGAGTAGGTGAATCAGTAGGTGCAACACCTGGGCCACTTGCTGGAAATAAGTGCCAGGAAGGAAATTAGCGGCAAAGGACGAATGGACAAGAGAATCGTGAAGGGAGTGATTTTCGTGGAATGCAGGGAGGGAAGGTAGAGATGTCTTTAGTGGTAGGTTGCCTTTGGAGATGGCGGAGTTTGCAGAGGATTTGTTGGTTGCGGAGGCTGATGGGGTGGTTGGTAAGGATGAGAGGAACTCGCTATTGTTAAGGCGGCGGAAAGATGGGGTGAGTGCAGATGTGGTGGGAAGAAGGGGTTTCCCTTCTCCACTGTTAATGCTGTGCTCACCTGCATCGCCTCCATTTCCCAAAACTCTTCCTTTTTCTCATTTCCTTCATTTCCGCCGTATCTGTTCCCAGGTGCCTTCCTTTCCAGAACATCAGGGATGACTTCCTTCTTCAAAAAACAGGAGGTTCCCTTCCTCCATTATTGATACTGCCCTCAGCTGCATCTCCATTTCTCAAGCATCTTCTGGTTTAAAAAACAATGCTTTTCCCTCCCCCGCTTCTATTTCCCACTCTGGCCATTTACCTCTTCTCACCTGCCTATCACTTTTCCCATGAACCCCTCCACTTCCCTTTCTACTATGGTCCATTCTCCTCTCCAATCAGATTCCTTCTTCTCCAGCCCTTTACCTTTCCCAGCCACTTGGTTTCACCTGTTACCTTTTAGCTAGGCTCCTTCCCCTCTCCCCACCTTTTCATTCTGGCGTCTTCCCCTTCTATTTCAGTCCTGAAGAAGAATCCAAGGATCTCGGCCTGAAACCTTGGTTGTTCACTCATTTCTACAGATACTGCCTGACCTAATTAATTTAAAGTCTATTTTTTGGGTGGTAGTTATATTTGGTACAGATTGTGCTCTGCATAGTTGAGATATGATGTCCACAATGATCAACAACTCTTTGTCATTACTACAAGTTTGTTGAAAAATAATTTGCTGTGAATTATCAGGAAATTGTATGACTAGCATATTTTATTATATGTTAATTCTATGCAAGATGCAGGAAAGAATTGCCTCCCAAATTACTTTATTATGTGGCCATCTGGAAGTCAAAGCTGATTTCACTGGAAACAGATGTCATTATGTGATATTAAATCAGCTGCAGTATTCTGGTTAAAAGACAGCATCATTTTAAGATAAATGAAACAAATAAATTAATGTCTTTATTTGCAGCATATTAATGCTTAATTTATATTAGATAAGCTAGCATTACCTCTGCTTTGCACGACACAGAAACAGCTGTACTCTGAGCATACCTTGAACGTAAATAAGGGATCTGCTTTAAATTCAGTTAAGTGTGTGCTTGTTACCTTTTTCTGTGCAAATTAGTTGTTTCCTTTAAAATATAGAACTGTACCACACGGAACCAGTCCACTTGGCCCATGTTGTCTGTGCTGATCGTGATGCAAATTAAACTAGACTATTTTCCTACGCATAATCCAGGTTCCTCCATTGTCTAAACACTTCTAAACTTTGCTGTTGTATCTGCTCCCACCAACTTTGACAGCCGCCTTTGCTGTTTTCAATTCCACCAATTTTTGTGTCATTTGCAGAACTTAGTCAGTCATAGAAGTGTACAGCACAGAAACAGGCCCTTTGTCCCATCTAGTCTGTGCCAAACCATTTAAACTACTTTACTCCCATTGACCTACACCAGCACCATAACCCTCCATACCCTTACCACCCATGTACCCATCCAGACTTAAACATTGAAATCATACTCGCATCCAGCATTTGTGCTGGTAGTTCGTTCCACACTCTCGTCGTTCTTGGAGTGAAGAAGTTTCCCTTCATGTTCCCCTTAAACTTTTCACCTTTTACTCTTCACCCATGACCTCTTTCTTGCAGATAGGTGACCAAAACTGCTCACAATACCTCACCGATATCTTGTAGATGTTCAACATAACATCCCATCTCCTGTACTCAATACTTTATGAAGGCCAATGTGCTAAAAGCTTTCTTTACGATCCTATCAATTAATTATGAACCCGTATTCTCAGATTCCTTTGTTCTACTACACTCCTTAGTGCTCTACTGTTCACTGTTTAAGAGCAACCCTGGTTGGTCGTACCAAAGTGTAATATCTTGCACATTTCTGCATTAAATTCCATCTGCCATTTTTCAGCCCATTTTTCCAGCTAGTCCAGATCCTGTGGTAAGCCATGATGGTCTTCCTTGCTGTCTGCAACACCCCCAGTTTTGGTGTCATCTACAAATTTACTGGTCCAGTTAACTATATTATCATCCAGCTTGTTGATAGAGATGACAGACAACAACAGATTCAACACTGATCGCTGTGGCACTCCACTAGTCACAGGCATTCAGTAAGAAAGGTAACCATCTGCTACCACTCTCTAGCTTCTCCCACAAAAACAAAGTCTAATCTAATTTACTGCCTCATCTTGAATGCCGAGCAACTGAACTTTCTTGACTGACTACTCATGTGGGATCTTGTTAAATGCCTTGCGAATGTCCATGTAGCCAACATCCACTGCCTGGCTCCGTCATCTTGCCTAGTAACTTCCATGAAAAACTCTAAGATTGGTTAGACATGACTTACCATGCACAAAGGCATGCTGACTATCCTTAAGCAGTCCATTTCGATCATAATACTCACGTATCTATTCCCTTAGAATACCCATAACTTCTCTACTACTTATGTCAGGCTCACTGGCCTATAATATCCTAGTTTATTTTTAGAACCTTTCTTAAAACAGTGGAACAGCATGGGCTATCTTTCAGTCCGCTGGTACCTCACCTGCAGCTAAGGCTGTTTTAAATATCTCTGCTCGGGCCTCTGCAATTTCTGCACTAGCCTCCCACAGGGTCTGAGGGAACACCTTGTTAGGCCTTGGAGATTTATCCGCTCTAATTTGTCTCAAGACAGCAAACACCTCCTCCGCTGTAAACTGCAGATGGTCCTTAAAGTTGATGCTGTTTTCCCTCACTTCAATAGACTGTGTCCATCTCCTGAATAAATATGGTTGCAAAAAGTTCATTTAACGTCTCCCCAATTCTTTTGGCTCCACACACAATTACCAATCTGATCTTCCAGAGGACCAATTTTGTCCCTTGCAATCCGTTTGCTATTTACTTACTATTTACTTTACTTTATTGTCGCCAAACAATTGATACTAGAGCATACAATCATCACAGCGATATTTGATTCTGCGCTTCGCGCTCCCTGGAATACAAATAGATAGTAAATAGTAAAAATTTAAATTATAAATCATAAATAGAAAATAGAAAAGGGAAAGTAAGGTAGTGCAAAACAACCAAGAGGCAGGTCCGGATATTTAGAGAGCACGGCCCAGATCCGGGTCAGGATCCGTTCAGCAGTCTTATCACAGTTGGAAAGAAGCTGTTCCCAAATCTGGCCGTATAAGTCTTCAAGCTCCTGAGCCTTCTCCCGGAGGGAAGAGGGATGAAAAGTGTGTTGGCTGGGTGGGTCATGTCCTTGATTATCCTGGCAGCACTGCTCCGACAGCATACGGTGTAAAGTGAATCCAAGGATGGAAGATTGGTTTGTGTGATGTGCTGGGCTGTGTTATGATACACCCCAGAAGAATGCTTTCTACGGTGCATCTATAAAAATTGGTGAGGGTTTTAGGGGACAAGCCAAATTTCTTTAGCTTTCTCAGGAAGTAAAGGCACTGGTGGGCCTTCTTGGCAGTGGACTCTGCTTGGTTGGACCAAGTCAGGTCATTTGTGATATTGACCCTGAGGAACTTAAAGCTTTTGACCTGTTCCACTTGCGCACCACCGATGTAAATGGAGTCGTGCGGTCCGCTATTCCTTCTGAAGTCAACAACCAATTCTTTCATCTTGCTGACGTTGAGGTATAGGTTATTGTCTTCGCACCATGCTACCAGGTTCTTAATTTCCTCCCTGTACTCAAACTCATCATTAACGGAGATACGGCCTACAATTGTGGTGTCATCAGCAAACTTATATGTTGAGTTCGATGTAAACTTGGCTACACAATCATGGGTGTACAGTGAGTACAGTAGGGGGCTGAGTACACAGCCTTGTGGGGCACCGTGTTCAGAGTGATTGTAGACGAGAGCTTGTCCCCTATTTTTACAGCCTGGATCCTGTCTGTGAGGAAGTTGAAGATCCAGTTGCAGGTCTGAGTGCTAAGGCCCAGGTTCTGGGGCTTAGGAATCAGTTTATTTGGAATGATGGTATTAAAGGCAGAGCTGTAGTCAATGAAAAGGAGCCTTACATATGCGTCTTTATTCTCCAGGTGTCCTAAGGAGGAATGTAGGGCCAGAGAGATGGCATCTGCCGTTGAGCTGTTGCTCCAGTAGGCAAATTGCAAAGCATTGAGGTTGACCGGTAGGCTGTGGTTGATGTATGCCATAATGAATCGCTTGAAGCACTTCATAGCAATTGATATCAGAGCCACAGGTCAATAGTCATTCAGGCATGCCACCTTGCTCTTCTTCGGCACCGGGATTATCGTTGCCTTCTTAAAACACGAGGGGATCTTAGACTGAAGCAAGGAGCAGTTGAAGATGTCAGCAAACACTCCAGCTAGTTCGCTTGCACAGGCCCGGAGAACCTGTCCCGGGACGCCATCTGGGCCCGTCACCTTCCTTGGATTTATCTTCAGGAAGGCCCTTCTAACATCCTCCTCGGTGACGATGAATCTCGATGCCACCAGGTCCAGTTCATCCGTGGGGGGCGGGACGCTCCCCTTCTGTTCGAATCTTGGGTAGAATACGTTAAGTTCGTCAGGAAGAGAACCGCCACAGTTATTGATATTGCTCTAAAGATATCTGTAGAATTCCTTGGAATTCTCCTTCACCATGTCTGCTAAGGCCACCTCATGCCTTCTCTTAGCCCTTCTGATTTTTTTCTAAGTGTTCCCTTGTATTTCTTGTATTCCTTAAGCACCTCATTTGTTCCTACCTTCCTATACCTGCAATGCACCTCTTTTTTTCGCTTAACCAATTCATCTAACTTACTAGTCAGTTCAACTACATTTTCATCCAAGGCACTCAAACTACAGAGTTTCTAGCATTGATCCCTATGAAACACCACTGGTGACAGCATTCCAATCAGAATGACATTCTGCCACCATTACTCCTTTTTTTGGGTTAATCAGTTTTATATTCAGCCCACCAAATGGCCACGGATCCCATACATCTTAATTTTGGTCATTCTACCATGAGTGAACTTGTCAAATGGTTTCCTTTGGTACAATTGTATAAGGAAAATTTGAACTGATATGCATTGACATTTTGAGATCTTTTCAGAATCAAAGTCAGGTTTCATATCACTGGCGTATGTCATGACATTTGTTTTGCAGTAGCATTGCAGTGCTACAGTACTTAATAAGAACTGTAAATTACAATAAGAAATGTATATTTTTTAAATGTAGTGTAAAATGAGAGCAAAAAATAGGGAGGTACTGTACATGGGTTCATTGTCTGTTCAGAAATCTGATGACTGAGGAGAAGTAGCAGTTCCTAAAATGTTCAGTGTATGTCTCAACGATTTGGAAACTGTTTTTTCCCTCTGCCATCACATGTAATTTGAATGAGACCTTGGAATAGAAATATAGAAGTAGCAGATTTGTGTAGCTGTGAAACATTGTGAAAGAATTAACTTCCCATGGCATTGTTTTTTTTTTCTCATTTTATTCTGTTTAAGTTTATTTTTCCTACCTCATTGTAGTGGGAATTAAAAGTACCGAACAGTTACCAGGATGGAGGTTAAAAATTTCAACTGGAAATAGAAAAATTATGTCATGAGGGCACTTTTACAATAGTAATGGGGATTTCATTATGCAGGCAGATTGGGGAAAATCAGTTTGGTGCTAGATCCCATGAGAGGGAATTTGTAGAATGCCTACGAGATGACAGTGATGCAGCCTGACAGAATGCTCTCCACGGTACAGCTATAGAAGCTTTAGAGTGTATTTGTGACATGCCAGATCTCTTCAAACTCCTAATAAAGTATAGACGCTGCCTTGCCTTCTTTATAACTACACTGATATGTTGGGACCAGGTTTGATCCTCAGAGATCTTGACACACAGGAACTTGAAACTGCTCACTCTCTCCACTTCTGATCCCTCTGAGGATTGGTATGTGTTCCTTAGTCTTACCCTTCCTGAAGTCCACAATCAGCTTTTTCGTCTTACTGACGTTGAGTGCCAGGTTGTTGCTGTGGCAGCACTCCACTGGTTGGTATATCTCACTCCTGTACGCCCGCTTATCATCACTTGAGATTCTGCCAACAATGGTTGTATCGTCAGCAAATTTATAGATGATATTTGAGCAATGCCTAGCCACCTAGTCATGTGTATATAGAGAGTAGAGCAGTGGACTAAGCACACGCCCCTGAGGTGCACCAGTGTTGATAGTCAGCGAGGAGGAGATGTTATCACCAATCCGCACGGATTGTGGTCTAACAGTTAGGAAGTTGAGGATCCAATTGCACAGGGAGGTACAGAGGCCCAGGTTCTGCAACTTCTCAATCAGGATTGTGGGAATGATCGTATTAAATGCTGAACAGCATCCTGACAGGGTGTTTGTGTTGTCCAGATGGTCTAAAGGTGTGTGGAGAGCCATTGAGGTTGCATCTGTCGTTGACCTATTGTGGCGATAGGCAAATTGCAATTGGTCCAGGTCCTTGCTGAGGCAGGAGTTCAGTCTAGTCATGAACAGCCTCTCAAAACATTTCATCACTGTCGATGTGAGTGCTACCGGGTGAGTCATTAAGACAGCCCACATTATTCTTCTCGGGCACTGGAATAATTGTTGCCTTTTTAAAGCCAGTAGGAACTTCTGCCCGTAGCAGTGCGAGATCGAAAATGTCCTTGAATACTCCCGCTAGTTGGTTGGCACAGGTTTTTAGAGCCTTACCAGATACTCCATCGGGGCCTTCGGCCTTGCAAGGGTTTACTCTCTTTAAAGACAGCCTAATATTGACCTCTGAGACTGAGATCACAGGGTCATCAGGTGCAGCAGGAATCTTCACAACTGTAGTTGTGTTCTCCCTTTCAAAGCGAGCATAGAAAGCATTGAGTTCATCTGGTAGTGAAGCATTTCTGCCATTCATGCTATTGGGTTTCGCTTTGTAGGAAGTAATGTCTTGCGGACCCTGTCACAGTTGCCATGCATCCGATGTCACCTCCAGCCTCGTTCAAAACTGTCTCTTTGCCCTTGAAATAGCCCTCTGCTAATCATGCCTGGTTTTCTGGTACGGGCCTTGGTTGCCAGACTTGAATTCCACAGATCTAGCCTTCAACAGACGACGTACCTCCTGGTTCATCCATGTCTTTTGGTTTGGGAATGTACAGTAAGTCTCTGTGGGCACACACTCCACACAGGTTTTAATGAAGTCGGTAACAACTGCAGCTTAGTCATTCAGGTTCGAAGATGAATCCTTGAATACAGTCCAGTCCACCGATTCAAAGCAGTCCTGTAGGCGCTCCTGTGCTTCCCACATCCATACTTTCTTGGTCCTCAACTGCAGGTGCTGCAGTCTTCAGTCTCTACCTATATTCAGAGAGTAGAAGCACAGCTAGGTGATCAGACTTCCCAAAGTGAGGGTGTGGAATAGCACGGTAGGCATTCTTGATGGTGGTATAGCAATGGTCCAGTGTGTTGTCCATTCAGTATGGTTCATTCTGAAAAGTCTTTCAGAATAAATGGATACAGTCCTTCCCATCACAGAAAAAACTGAACACATTTCACAGGAGCACTGTTACAAGAGCATAGAACATAGAAATCTACAGCATATAACAGGCCCTTCAGCCCACAATGTTGTGCTGACAATGTAACTTACCCTAGAAACTGCCTAGAATTTCCCGAGCGCATAGTGCTCTGTTTTTCTAAGCTCCGTGTACCTATCTAAGAGGCTCTTAAAAGACCCTATTGTATCTGCTTCCACCACCGTCACTGGTACTGCATTCCATGCACCCACTCTCTGTGTGGAGAAACTTACCCCTGACATCCGCTCAGTACCTATTTCCAAGCACCTTAAAATTATGCCCCCTCCTGTTAGGTATTTCAGCCCTAGGAAAAAGCCTTGGGCAATCTACACAATCAATGCCCCTTATCATATTATACACCTCTATGAAGTTGCCTCTCATCCTCCGTCGCTCCAAGGAGAAAAGGCCAAGTTCCCTCAACCTATTCTCATAAGGTACGCTCCAATCCAGACATCATCCTTGTAAATCTCCTCTGCACTCTGTCTGTAGTAGCCACACCCTGTTGTTAAGGGGGACAGCCACAGGGATGTTCTCCACTACCTAACACCCTCCCTTCCCTCTTTTGACAGTCACCCACTTAACTGTCTTCTGTAGCCCCTGGCGTGACTACCAGCCTGTAGCTCCTGTCTATCACTTCCTCACTCTCCTTAACAAGCCGAAGATCATTGAGCTGCTGCTGCAGTTCCCTCATTCAGTCTCTAAGGAGCTGCAGCTCAATGCACCTGGTGCAGATGTGGCCATTAGGGAGGCTGGAACTCTCCTGGACATCCTACATCTGATACCCAGAACAGAAAACTGCCCTAAATGTCATACCCACTATTCTTGTTAAGGGGGGAAGAAAAAGTAACCTTCCCTTGCCTAGGCCCGTCCTTGCAGAAATCCCGATGAGCCAAAGCCCTACTACTCTGATGTCCACTCCTTCGACAACTGCTCCGCTAGACAGTGCTTCTCATTTATTTTGGAGCTGTCTCAGCGTCAGTGCATGATGACAAGCTACTGTGTTTGCCAGGCATCCCACCCTGCAAAAACTCATTTCAGGGAGGTAGCACCACCATTTCAGGAAGGTAGTACCCTGCCCCCCACAAACCCATATCCCCCCCCCGGGGTCGATCTCCAAGGGTGTATGTAACACTTTGTTTAGTGACTTCTGTCTAATTTGTAAACCAAGTTGGGTATTTGCAGAAAATGTGACATTAAAGTCTGTACAAATGTTTGTACTTATATTATATTATCATGTTTATTCTATTACAACTTTAAGCAAATCTACAGGGAGTTTGGCCTCATCATGTAACATCAATAGAGTAGCTCCTTAGCAGCTAGCCAGCTAATTGAAATAATGTTAGCTACACTAATGAACGAATGACGCCTGTTAAACTTACCTCATCATGTTGTTTACATTTTAACCCACCATGGGCAATCGAAAAGTCACTGTTGCAAACAGTGCAGCGAGCAACACTGTCATTATTTTTGAGGTCAACTGTAAAGCCCACCACCGAGAAAACTGATAGGTCTACTTAGCACGAAGAGAGACCAATCAGGATGCTCACTCTCGCTCTCCCTCTAAAAAAAAATCGATTTCCGGGATATTGTTTATAATTTCTGGGCATCAGGGAGCCGCTATCAATATGTGGGAGACTCCTGGAACTTCTGGGAGAGGTGGGATGTCTGGTTTGCACACTTCTCCCTCACTTGTGTGAAGCTTTGTCTCCCTTTGAATTGATTGGTTTGCTGCTAATGTTCTGAGCCCTGCGAAACGCTCCTTTTTTAAACTCTTTTCCCCAACCTTGTGAAGCTCACTCTCTCTGAATTGATTGGTCCGCCGCAAATGCAGACCAGCTACCAGAAAGTAGCAACTATCATTAAGGACTCCCACCATCCAGGCCATGATCTCTTCACACTTCTGCCATAGGGGAGGAGATCTTGGAGCCTGAAGTCCCACACCGCCAGGTTCAGCATCAGCTATTACCTTTGGACTGTCAGTCTAGTGAACCAGCATGGATAGCTTCACTCACCTCATCTCTGAACTGATTCCACAACCTATGGACTCACTTTCAAGGACTCTGCAACTTGTGTTCTCAGTATTATTTATTCATCCATTCATTTGTTTGTTATTTTTTTGTGTTTGTACAATTTGTTTTTTGCACATAGTTTTTTTGTGAATCGTTGTGTACAGTTTTCATTGATTCTGTTGATTTCTTTTTTCTGCTGCAAATGTCTGCAAGAAAATGAATCTCAGGATGGTATCTGGTGACATACCTACTGCCATAAGAAATTTATTTTGAACTTTGAACACCAACCAATCAATTGAACAAATATTGAAGAAAGCCGGAACTTGATATGGTGAAATTATCATGATTTAGATAATGACTTGGTTGTTGAAAATTAATTATTTTCTAGTTAATTGCAGGAGGTATAACTATTTACGTCTTAACAAATACAGAACTGATTGCATTGGCTTAGATTACTGCTTCAAAATCTGGAATTGATTATGGTTAAGGCTTGAATTTTTTAAATTTGTTAAAAACCAAACAACTCTAATAAGCAATCCAGCTGTAGTGGAAGCCAATTGTTTATAAAACTGCTTTAAACTTGTCAGAGACTTTGGGGAGATCTGGTTTGATTGGAAATTAAATACAAAGGTTTACCAGGAGAATACATTTTTTTCCCCTCAAAGCTAAATCACTTTTGTGGTGGCAATAAATGTGAGCTATTCTGAATTCACATTTTCATTCATATTGCTTAATCAAATTATTCATATAGGTATCTACCAATCATTTCCATCTGATTGTGTTGCATGGATTGGTGTAACAAACTAAAATAACGTCCATGTGACTGGAACTGAAGTGGAAACAGAAAAATGTTTATGAATGCCAGACATCCCACCTCTACCGGAAGTTCTGGGAGTCTCCCGCATATGAATAGTGGCTCCTTGATGCCTGCAAATTACATACAATGTCCGGGAAACCAATTTTTGTTGAGTGAGAGTGAGAGGGACTCCTTGCTATTGCCCATGGTGGATTAAGACTGCAAAACACCTGTTGAGCTGAGTTTAACAGGTGTCATTTGTTACGTTATTTAAACTAGCTGGCTAGCTGCTAAGGAGCTACTCTATTGCAGACATCCCACCTCTCCCGGAAATTGATGGTGCTACCTCCCTGAAATGAGTTTTTGCAGGGTGGGATGTCTGCAATGCATGAAAGAAAATGGAGATTTATAAAAGAAATAATTTATACAATATCTGAGCTGGTCTATAAGTCTTGCTGATTTTGATCTTTTGTAACTCAGATACCAAAATTAATGCATTTCTTGACTGGAGCTATTTTCATAGTGGAAAACAGGAGAAATTAAAAAAAAATGGATTTAAAGTCAACTTATAATCAAAGTATGTATGTGTGTCTGTGTGTCTGTTTGTCTCTATACAATACAAAATATTGGAGTTATAGACAGTCTTCTTCTAAATCTTAGAAGAAATCACTCCCCACCGAATTGAAAATTTCAAGCCAAAATATACAGTTCCTGATGGAATTGACATTTCTTGCCTTGTTAGCAAGAGTATGAAATAAATATTAAAACTCTGAAGTATTTTACATATGTTCTAAAAAGAGCTAAATAAAGCTAAGCGAATTAATTTAGGTCTGCTTATTATTTCCCCAATCATTTCAAAAGCATTTATTATTTGGGGAGAAAAGTGTGGGTGTCAACAAAAAACATAAAATCTACACTGATTGCAAAAACCTGTTTGCCAAAACTTTCAGATAAATGTAACTTAGTTTACAATTTTCTAATAATCTTTTAGAACTGTCATACTTCTTAAATTGGAGCATAGCTGTTCTTTTCATTGCCCAAATGTAGTAGAATGCCTTTTATTGATTACTGAATAATTTGTACTAACTCTTTTTCTGTGAAAACATAATGGGGCAAATCTCCCACTAACACATCAGCAGATCTGCTTTGAACTGCCAGATGTTGAGTTGACGTCTGGGCAGTAACATGGCCCTTTAAAATGTAGGTTGAGTGGTGACATTCATTTCAGTGAAATGCTGACTCTGGAATATCTAATCTGCATCAGTAGATTCCTTATGGGAGCTTCCTGCTGAACCTGTGCCAGTTTAACTTGGCATGAATATAATTGAAATAAATGGTAAGAAATGGCAACTGGGGAACGGTAAATAGATCTATTAAATTAGTTTAATTGCTGGTTTAACTATGTTCAGTTGTTTACCCTTTTTTTAGTGTGTGTCTTATGTTGATTTATTTTTGTTAATATGAAGACATTTGTGAATGTTTGATCTTAGTAAGATATTTTACAACCTTTGACCAAAGGGTTTGGTCTCAGTGGGTGTCAGAACAATTCTGTGTTCTGCTGGGCTTTGCCAGTCAGCTGGAAGATGAAAAGTAAACCTAGAATCTGGGAGACATAAACATCTCAATGCAAAAGCAGGCAACAACGTGACTTGCTGGTCAGTGGAAGTGCAATGCCTCACATGAATAAATGACATTAGTTCTTCTTGTTTGTATGACGATTTAAAATGCATCCCAAAAGCAGTTTGATTTTGCGACATTAAAGTAAAACTTGTAAAGGAATGACTGTTCCAGTGGCAAAATTTGTTCAGATTTACCAAACTATTTTTCTACTAAAAAGATTTAAAATGCAGAGCGCTTTTATGTGCAAAAGTGAGAACATGGAAAATTTCTAGCAAAAGATTTTAATTTTGTGATCTTTTTGCATATTCTTTTTGTAGTATTTGCATGTCTAAAATATTTCTTCACCACATTCCAATACAATCCAAAACAAATTTGGTTGTTGTGACTTTAAAACAAAAGGACACATTTTGCATAATTCCCAATTGAAGTACTCACGTGCCATCTTAGCTTCAATTTTTCAGGGTTAATGACAAAATGTTAATTCTTCATGAAACTGAAGCATGTTTTTGACTGATTAGTGTTTTTACTTTACTGGCTGAAGGAAACTACTAGAATTAAGGCTGATAAAATAATGCTGTATGGAAAAGGGAAAAATTAGAATAATTTCAAGGAAAATAAAGCAAAAACACGTGATTTTGAAGATGCTGGAAATTCAGAGCAATGCACACAAAATGCTGAAGGAACTCGGCAGGTCAGACATAATCAATGAAAGGGAATAAAATAGTCGATGTTTCAGGCTGAGACCCTTCATCAGGACTGGAAAGGAAGTGTGGGGGGGGAATGCGGAGAGGAAGAAGGACAAGCTAGAAGGTAATAGGTGAAGCCAGGTGGGTGGGGAAGGGACGGGATGAAGTAAGAAGCTGCAAAGTCATAGATGGAAAAGGCAAAGGCTAGAGGGGAAGGAATCTGATGGGAGAGGAGGGTGGACATTGAAGAAAGGGCAGGGGGAGGTGGTACAGGTGAGGAGAAGTAATAAGGTGCCAGAGCGGGTAATTGAAGAAGAGGGAAGGGGTTCACCTCCCAGCTTAACTGGCTCCACGTAGCACCTTCTATCTTGACCCCCTTCCCCTTTATCCAATTTCTTATATTGGCATCTTCCTCCTTCCTTTTCAGTCCTGATGAAGGGTCTCAGCCCAAAATGTCAGTTGTTTATTCATTTTCATAGATGCTACCTGGCCTGCTGAGTTCCTCCAGCATTTTGTGTGTGTTTTAAAGCATATTTGGGCTCCTTAACTGCCATGTTAGGTTAGTTTATGAAATTTTGTATTTAGTAAGGGAACTGGTGTGAACTTATAATTCAACTACTTGTTAATATTTTTCTTTTAACAGAAGAGCTGAGGAAGTACAGTTGGTCTGGTGTTCCGCGAGATGTTCGTTCTGTTACGTGGCGACTTCTATCGGTAAGTCGTATTGGAATTTATGTGCTGGTATGAAAAGCGAGGTAAAGCAATTATAATTCCATTCTAAGCATCAAAGAGTTTCTAATAGTTCTGAACAAGCCGTGATAGATGAGTCTTTGTGTAATAATCAGTGACTTAGAATTTGCAGACTTTTGCACGTTAAGATAGTTTTTGTTTGAGGAAATCTGCAAAAAAAATGTATCTGGTGAGTCTTCTTAAACCTGAATATCCTTGCTTAAGAGTACTGTGGAATTTTTTCCGAACATATTTGCAACATAAATAAAAGAATGCCATTAAGCATTGATATTGCCAGTTACTTGATTTTTCTGAGAATTAACAAAATATAAAATTGTGCAAAGATGTGGCATAAAATGCATGGAAATTTTATTAATGGTTACAAATCACTACACTGGTAATTAAACAGATAAAGAAGGAGAAAGTAAGCAAGTGTAAGTGGTAACAGCATCTGTTTATTCTGCAGGTTGTAATAAAAACTAATGTGCACTTTGTTGAACAGTAATATTTTTCTAAAGTATTATATTGAGGACGATTTTGTTGAACACTAGAGGTCATTGTGAGTGCAGCAGTATGCCCGTTAAATAGTACCTTGCGGACGAAAAACATCCATGGTCATTAGATTTTTTTTGCTCAGCTGAGGTTTTAAATCTGACATTTGGGACAGAGTCAACATGAGTTATTACCTTGAGCAGAAAAAGTAGATGAATATCAAAAAGAAAGCAAGCTAAGTCAGTAATTGGCACATACATTTATGCATATAAAAGCAATTTTTAATCTTTTTTATATAAAGCACTGATTTTTAAATGTACAGTACCTATTTAAAAAGTATTCAACCTCTTGGAAGTTTTCATGTTTTATTATTTTACAATATAGAATCTCAGTGCATTTAATTTGTCCTTTTTTTGATACTGATCAACAGAAGATGACCCTTTCATGTCAAAATAAAAACATCTCTACAAAGCGATGCAAATTAATTACAAATCTAAAGCACAAAATAATTGATGCCCAAGTCAGTATTTAGTAGATGCACCTTTGGCAGCAATTACAGCCTTGAGTCTGTGTGGATAGGTCTCTATCAGCTTTGCACATCTGGACACTGCAGGTTTTCCCCATTTTTCTTTACAAAATTGCTCAAGTTCTGTCAGATTGCGTGGGGATCTGAGTGAACAGCCCTTTTCAAGTCCAGCCACAAATTCTCAATTGGATTGAGGTCTGGGCTCTGTCTTGACCACTCCATGACATTACCTGTGTTGTTTTAAGCCTTTCCTGTGTAGCTTTGGCTTTATGCTTGATGTCATTGTCTTGCTGGAAAACAAATCTCCCAATTCACAGTTCTCATGCAGACTGCATCAGGTTTTCCTCCAAGATTTCCCTGTATTTTGCTGCATTATTTTACCCTCTACCTTCACAAGCCTTCCTGCGCTTACGGCAGTGAAGTATCTCCACAGCTTAATGCAGCTTACCACCATGCTACACAGTAGGGATTGTGTGTTTATGATGCTGTGCAGTGTTTGCTTACACCAAGCATAGTGTTTAGTCTGGCCATAAAGCTAAATTTTGGTTACGCCGGACCATAGAACCTTCTTCCAGCTGACTTCAAAATCTCCCACTGGCCTTCTGGCAAACTCTAGCTGAGATTTCATATGAGTTTTTTTTCAACAGTGGCTTTCTCTTAGCCACTTTCCTGTAAAACTGCAACTGGTGGAGCACCCAGGCAACAGTTGTTGTATGCGCAGTCACTGCCATCTCAGCCTCTAAAACTTGTAGCTCCTCCAGAGTTGTCGTAGGTCTCTTGGTGGTTTCCCTCATTAGTCCCCTTCTTGCATGGTCACTCAGTTTTTGAGGATGGCCTGCTTTAGGCAGATTTACAGTTGCGCCATGTTCTTTCCATTTCTTGCTGATTTTGACTTAACTGTACACCAAGGGATATTCAGTGAATTGGAAATTTTCTTGTATCCATCTCGTAACTTGTGCTTTTGGTGAAGTTGTTTGGACTTTTGTCATCATCGTGTAGTTTTTGCCAGGATACTGACTTGCCAGCAGTTGGACCTTCCAGATACATGTGTATTTTGCTACAATCAATTGAAACACCTTGACTGTACACAGGTGATCTCCATTTAACTAACTGTGTGATTTCTAAAACCAATTGACTGCACCAGTGATGACTTAGTGTGTCATTTTAAGGTGGGGGGGGGGTGAATACTTATACAATCAATTATTTTGTGTTTTTTATTTGTAATTAAGTTAGATCACTTTGTAGAGATCTCTTTTCACTTTGACACTAAAGGCTTTTTACTGTTGATCAGTGTCAAAAGAAAAACAAGTTAAATTCATTGTGATTCAGTGTTCTAAAGCAATAAAACATGAAAACTTCCCGGGGGTGAGGGTGAATACTTTTTAGAGGTATTGTATACAGTTTAATTTTTTTGCAACGAGGAGGTAAAATTAACAGAAACAATTTGGGTTTTAATCAGAAGTCTTCAGAAACTTCCTAACAATCATTTTCATACTGGTTGTGGGTATATTAGTTTTAAAATGAGGAGCCAATATTGCACCTCTGGATGAAAAGCTGACTACATTGCCTTTAAACATGGAGATGAATGAATAACCAGACGTATTTGCTTTGCCTTGAAAAAATACTCAGCCTCCACAATGATTTTCACATTTTACTCTCATTTTCGATATTTAAAATACATTGAAGTAGGAGTTTGTTGAGCATTGTGCATTGTCAAATCAAAAGAAAAATTCCAAGACTTGTCAATAATTTACTAAAAAGTAAAAAAAAAACAAAGTTGAGGGTGAAAAAGTATTTATCCCCTTTGTAATTACTACACTAAGTTTCCTCAGCTGCGTTCTGTATATTTCCATAGCAACTCATCGACTTTGTTGGTGTAGAAAATTGGAAGATCACCTGAAGAAATACCCCCTCTCTCTGTAAGGTCCTACAGTATGGTAGATTTTCAACAGACCAACCAAAATGAAGACAAAAGAGCATGGAAAGCAAGTCAGGGAAATGATAACAGAGAAGCGCAAATCTGGGAAGTGTGTAAGACTCTCTCAACGACACTAAATATACTTTGGAGCTCAGTGTGGTCCTTTGTGGAAAAAATATGAAACCACAGTCACACCGCCAAGGTCAGGCTGTGCTGCTAAATTTCATCATTGGAGAAGAATGGAACTTGTAAGAGGCAACTGTGACATCAACAGTCACTTTGAGTGAGCTGCAGAAGTCAATGGCTGCAACTAGAGATAAAGTTCATGGTTCCACAATCTCTAAGGCCTTGCACAAAAAAGGTTATTTATGGAAGAGTGGGAAGGAAGAAGCCCTGGCAAAAAAAACCACATCTTTGCTTGTAAAAAGTTTGCAAGCAACACTTAAAAGATACTGTAAAGATGTGGAAGAGGAAGGTCTTGTGGTCAGATGTGAGTAAAAGTTGGCTTCTACACTAAGCGATATGTGTGGAGTAAATCTATTACTGTGTATCAGCGAGGTACTATTCTTACTCTGAAGAGGCCTGGTCAACCTGGCATTCCTCCTTTTAAGGAGGAATGGGCTAATCTTGCTCCATCAAATTGTGCAAAGCTAATAGACTTGGCCAAAATAACTACTGGCTGTAATTGTTGTGAGAGATGTACTGAGCAAAAGGGGATGAATACTTTTGAATTGTGACTTTTCAGTTTAGTGTTTTTAGTTTTTCATCCTTTGCAATTTTCCCTGTGGTTTGGATTCTACTGTGGAAAAAAAAACCATGTAATTCACAAATAAAAATTCAGTTACATTGATCAAAATCCCTGGTTGTGATACTCATTTAATGTGAACAAAGGATTGGAGCCAAATTCTTTTTTTGATTCATTGTTTGGAATGTAAAGTTGGATTTCAGGATATCAGACGCTAAGGCTGTCCTTTAATTATACATCATGTGCTGCTATACAGTGGAAACTATTATTTTATTTCAGTGAGAGCAAATTAGAGCTTTAACCATGTGGTCATTAATTGGGACAAAAAAGGTGTTCTATGTTGCTCTCTCCTCTGTGTCCATTTCTGGAGAAAGATTATCTACCAACATCTTTTACAAACCCATTGACTCCTGCAATTATCTTAACTACATTTCTTCTCATCCTGCCTCAAAGGTTGCTACTTTCTTCTCAGTTTTCTTGGTCTTCATCACATCTGTTCTCATGATGCAGCTTTCCATTCCAGGACATCTGAGATTTGCTGGTGCAGCTTTAGTGTCAGTGAGCCAGTGTTTAAGTGGGCATGCTTGAGTGAGAGCAGACTCAGGCTCTTAAGTAAGTTTTTACTAAGTTTTATTTTTTCCATTTAGTACATGGCTAGTGCACTGAGAATTGGTCCAGAGTTAATAATATGTTCCTTCTGTGAGATGTGGGAGCTTCAAGTCGCCCTGATAGTTACATCTGCACAAAGTGCACCAAGCTGCAACTCAATGATTTATGGGAGAATGAGAAGCTAATAGATAGGAGCTACAGGGAAGTAGTCACCATGAAGTTGCAGGAGGTAGGTACCTGGGTGACTGTCAGGAGAGGTAAAGGAGACAAGCAGCCAGTGCAGAGTACCCCTGTGCCTGGACCCCTCAACAATAAGTATACTGCTGTGGAGAGGGGGGGAGTGGAGGGACGTGATCTACCCAGGGAGAAGTCACAGTGAGCTGGTCTCGGGCACTGAGCCTGGATCTGTGGCCCAGAAGGGAAAGGAGGAGAAGGGGTGAGCTGTAGTGATAGGCGATTTGTTGGTTAGCAGAACAGAAAGGAGGTTCTGTGGATGAGAATGAGATTCCTGGATGGGTTGTATCCTCAGTCTCAGATCGAGTCCACAGTGTTCTACTCATGGGGGTGAACAGTCAGAGGTCATGGTTCATGTCGATACCAAGGACATGAGTAGGATGGCTGACGACATCCTGCAAAGTGAGGTCATGGAGTCAGGTGCAAAGTTAAGCAAAGGACCTCCAAGGTTGTGATCTCAGGATTGTTATCCATGCTACATGCTATGAGGTCAAAAGTAGGAAAAACCATACAGTTTAACATGTGGCTAAAGAATTGGTGCAGGAGGGAGGACTTCATATGTTTGGATCATTGAGTGCCCTTCCAGAGAAGCTGGGTCCTGCACAGAAAGGAAGATCTTGTTTACACAAACATTCCCGACACGTACTGGGCGGAGCCCCGCCCCCACCTCGGTTACTCAGACCACATCTCTGTTATGCTAATCCCATAGCGGTCGCTCGTCAGGCGCTCCAGACCAGCTCAGAAGCAGGTGAAAACCTGGCCAGTAGGAGCCATCTCTGCTCTTCACGACTGCTTTGAGCACATTGACTGGCACATGTTCAGGGAGGCTGCGACCGATGGTGACTCTACCAACTTAGAGGAGTACACAGCATCAGTGACAAGCTACATCAGCAAGTGCATCGATGATGTCACTGTTGCCAAGACCATCACTACACGTGCTAACCAGAAGCCATGGATGACCGCGGAGGTGTGTGCGCTGCTGACGACCTGTGACTCCGCCTTCAGAACAGGCGACAGGGCAGCCCTAACAACAGCGAGGGCCAAACTGTTCCGGGCCATCAGAGAGGCAAAGCGTGCACATGCCTGGCGAATCCATGGCCACTTCCAGGATAGCGGAGACACGCAGCGCATGTGGAAGGGCATTCAGGACATCACCAACTGCAGGACAACATCACCTGACTGTACGGGTGATGCCTCCCTCCCAGATGCGCTGAACAACTTTTGCGCTCGGTTTGAGGCAGATAATGACGTGGCAGCGAGGAAGACCACCCCTCCTCCAAATGACCAGGTGCTATGTCTTACCGTGGCCGATGTGAGGAGAACCCTGTGCAGGGTCAATCCATGGAAGGCTGCTGGACCAGACAATATTCCTGGCAGAGTGCTTAGAGGATGTGCAGACCAGCTAGCAGATATTCTCACTGACATCTTCAACATCTCCCTGAGTAGCGCCATCGTTCCTACGTGCTTCAAGGCCGTCACCATTATCCCCGTGCCGAAGAAGTCTTCAGTGTCCTGCCTCAATGATTACTGTCCCGTTGCACTCACATCCATCATCATGAAGTGTTTTGAGAGGCTTGTTACGAGGCACATCAAGTCCCTGCTGCCCCCCTCACTGGACCCCCTGCAGTTCGCGTACCGTCCCAACCACTCAACAGACTATGCCATTGCCATCACCCTCCACCTGGCTTAACTCACCTGGACAAAAAAGACATGTACATTCGAATGCTGTTCATAGACTTCAGTTCAGCATTCAACACAATCATTCCTCAGAAACTGATTGGAAAGCTGAGCCTACTGGGCCTGAACACCTCCCTCTGCAACTGGATTCTAGACTTCCTGACTGGGAGACCTCAGTCAGTCCGAATTGGTAGCAGCATCTCCAACACCATCACACTGAGCACGGGGGCCCCCCAGGTCTGTGTGCTCAGTCTACTGCTGTTCACTTTGCTGACCCATGACTGTGCTGCAACACACAGCTTGAACCACATCATCAAGTTCACCGATGACACGACCGTGGTGGGTCTCATCAGCAAGAACGATGAGTCAGCATACAGAGAGGCGGTGCAGCGGCTAACGGACTGGTGAAGAGCCAACAACCTGTCTCTGAATGTAAACAAAACAAAAGAGATGGTTGTTGACTTCAGGAGGACACGGAACGACCACTCTCCGCTGAACATTGATGGCTGCTCTGTTGAGGTCGTTAAGAGCACCAAATTTCTTGGTGTTCACCTGGTGGAGAATCTCACCTAGTCCCTCAACACCAGCTTCATAGCAAAGAAAGCCCAGCAGCGTCTCTACGTTCTGTGAAGGCTGAGAAAAGTCCGTCTCCCACCCCCCATCCTCACCACGTTCTACAGAGGTTGTATTGAGAGGATCCTGAGCAGCTGCATCACGGCCTGGTTCGGAAATTGTACCACCTCAGATTGCAAGATCCTGCAGTGGATAGTGAGGTCAGCTGAGAAGATCATTGGGGTCTCTCTTCCCACCATCACAGACATTTACACCACACACTGCATCTGCAAAGCAAACAGCATTATGAAGGACCCCACACACCCCTCATATAATCTCTTTTCCCTCCGGCCATCTGGAAAAAGGCACCGAAGCATTTGGGCTCTCACGAGCAGACTATGTAACAGTTTCTTCACCCAAGCCATCAGACTCCTCAATACCCAGAGCCTGGCTTGACACCAACCTACTATACCCTCTACTGTGCCTACTGTCTTGTTTATTATTATTATTTATTGTAGTGCCTGCACTGTTTTATGCACTTTATGTTTTTGTTTTTTTTTCTTATGTAGTTCAGTGTAGTTTTTGTATTGTTTCATGTAGCACCATGGTCCTGGAAAATGTTGTCTCATTTTTACTATGTTCTGTACCAGCAGTTATAAAAAGTGCCTTGACTTGACTTGACCTCGAGGGAGATTAAGATCCTAGAGCGAATGTTTGCTAGTACTGCATGGGAGGATTTTAAACTGGCTTTGCACAGGATTGGAGACTAGAGAGCCAGAACAGATAGTGGAGTGGTTGTGGAGAAAGATGCTGTTAAGCCTACATACAAGGTTAGATATCAGAAGATTGAGCGTGGTGGGACTTGTCTTCTGAGCTGTGTATATTTCAATTCAAGGATTATAGTACAAAAGGAGAATGACCTCAGAGTATGGATCAACACGTGGAATTATGATATTGTAGCCATTAGTGAGACTTGGTTGCAGGAGAAGCAGGACCAAGAGAAGCAAGGTTCCATTGTAGATGTGATAGAGTGGGAGGAATTAAAGGCAGGAATGTAGCATTACTAGTCCGGGGAAATGTCATGTCAGTGTTTAGTCAGGATAAACTGGAAAGCTCATCAAATGAGGCTCTATGGTTAGAACTGAGGAATAAGAAAGGGATGACCACATTAATGGAATTATATTATAGATACCCAATGGTCCACGATATTTGTAGAGAGATTGCAGACTGTTGCAAGAAACAGAAGGTCGTATTAGTAGGTTATTTGAACTTGACCAGGACTCCCATACTGTAAAAGGACTGGTTGGAAAAGACCGTCAAATGCGTTCAGGAAAGTTTCAGTAATCAGTACATAGAAGCCCTAACTAGAGAGAGTGTGATGCTAGATCCTATATTAGGAAATGAGACAGAACAGCTGACAGACATTGTGTAGTGGAAAACTTTGCTTATAGTGATATAACACCATTAGTTTCTAGGTAATTATGGAAAAGTATAAGTCTGGTCCTTGGGTTGAGATTCTAAATTGGAGAGATCAATTTTGATGCCATTAGAAAGAATCTGAAAAATGTGGATTCAGATGCATTGATTTCTGGCAATAATGTACTAGGTAAGTAGTGGACCTTCAAAAGTGAATTTTTGAGAATGCAGAGTTTGTATGTTCCTGTCAGAATGAAAGGCAAGAATAATAGTTTTAGGGAACCTTAGTTTTCAAGAGATATTGAGGCCCTGGTTAAGAAAAAGAGTGTGCATAGTAGCTATGGGCATCTGGGAACAAACAAGATACTTGGGTATAAGAAATACAAGAAAACACTTAAGGAGGAAATCAGGAGGGTTTAAAAAAAACCTGTGGTTGCACTAGTAGACAAAGTGAAGGAAAATCCAAAGGCCTTCTACAGATATATTAAGAGCAAAAGAATGGCAAGGGACAGAATTGGTCCTTGGGAAGATCAGAGTGTAATATATGCATGGTACTGAGAGAGATAGGCAAGATCTTAAATGGAATTTTTGCATCTGTATTTACTTAGGAGATGGACACTGGGTCTATAGAAATGAGGCAAAGCAGTAGTGAGGTCATTAGATTAGATTAGATTAGATTCAACTTTATTGTCATTGTGCCGATTACAGATTCAAAGCCAATGAAATGCAGTTAGCATCTAACCAGAAATGCAAAGAATAGTGTTACTTACAAAATAACTGCGAATAAAAAGTAACTGCTACAGCACACAAATATATAAGTACTGTGACAGTACAATATGGGTGCGATACTGCTTAGCATTGTGAAATGAGGTTCAGCAGGGTCACAGCCTCAGGGAAGAAGTTCTTCCTGTGCCTGTTGGTTTGGGAGTGGAGGCTCCTGTAGTGCCTACTGGATGGGAGGAGAGTAAAACGTCCATGGTTAGGGTGAGATGCATCCTTGATAATGCTTTTTGCCCTGCCCAGGTAGCATTTATGGTAGATGTTCTCAATGGTGGGCAATTGGGTGCCGATAATCCGCTGGGCAGTTTTCCCCACACACTGGAGTGCTTTGCGGTCTGATACGGGACAATTGTCGTACCACACTGAGATGCAGTTAGTAAGTATGCTCTCAATGGTACAGCGGTAAAAATTCGTCAGTATCCTAGGACAGAGGTGAGCTTTCTTGATGCTCCACAGGAAATAAAGGTGCTCTTGCACCTTTTTGATCAGGATGGAGGAGCTCAGGGACCAGGTGAGATCCTCAGAATTGTGGACACCAAGGAATTTGAAGCTTGATACACGCTCCACTACAGCTCCGTTGATGTAGATGGGGACGTGAGTGTGGTTCCTAGCATGCCTAAATTCCACAATGCTCTCCATGGTCTTCTGGGTGTTAAGGGCCAGGTTGTTGTCTGCACACCATGTGGCCAGGTGCTGGACCTCGTCCCTGTAGGCCGTCTCATCATCTCCTCTGATCAGGCCAACCACCGTGGTGTCATCTGCAAACTTGTTTATGGAGTTAGAACTGTGTACAGGAATGCAGTCATAGGTGAAAGGGGAGTACAGAAGAGGGCTCAGGACCCTATACAGATTAGAGGAGGAGGTGTTTGCTGTCTTGAGGAATATTATGGTAGATGACGCACCAGGGCCTGATGCGCTGTTCCTTTGGACCTTATGGGAGTTTAGTGTAGAAATTGCTGAGGCCCTAGCAGAGATATTTAAAACATCCTTGGCTACAGGTGAGGTGCCACAGGATTGGAGGATAACTAACGTTGTTGTGTGGTTTAAGAAAGGTACAAAGAATAAGCCAGGAAATTCTAGGCCACTGAGCCTAACATCAGGACTGGGAAAGTTACTTGAAGGTATTCTAGGAGACTAGATGTAGAAGTATTTGGATAGATAGGGACTGATTAGTCAATGTGGATTTGTGCATGGTAGGTCATGTCTAACTGATATTAGAGAATTTTTGAGGAATTTGCTAGGAAAGTTGTTGAAGGCAAGGCAGTGGATGTTGTCTACATAGACTTTAGCAAGGCATTTGACAAGGTTCTGCATGAGAGGTTGCTCTGGAAGGTTCTGTCGCTTGGCATTCAAGATGTGGTAGTAAATTGGATTAGACATTAGTTTCACAGAAGAAGCCAAAGAGTAGCTGTAGATGGTTGCCACTCTGATGGGATGCCTGTGACTAATGGTGTGCCACAAGGATCATTGCTAGGTCGGTTTTTGTTTGTCATCTATATCAATGATCTAGATGATAATCTGGTAAACTGGATCGGCAAATTTGCAGATAATGCCAAGATTGGGAGTGTAGTGGATAGTGAGGAAGACTATCTAACCTTGCATCAGTATCTGTAGCAGCTGGAAAAATGGGCTGAAAAAATGGCAGATGGGATTTAATGTAGACAAGTCTGAAGTGTTGCACTTGGGAGGACCAACCAGGGTAGGGGATACACGATGAGTAGTAGGGCAATTCCGAGTGTGTTAGAACAGAGGGATTTGGGAGTACAGATCCATAATTCCTTTAAATAGGTAGATACAGTCTTAAAAGAAAGCTTTTGGTACATTGGTCTTCATAAATCAATGTATTGAGTACAGTAGTTGGGATGTTATGTTGAGATAGGGTAAGATGTTGGTGAAGCCTAATTTGAAATACTGTGTGCAGTTTTGGTCACCTGCCTACAGGAAAGATATAAGTAAGACTAAAACAATGCAGAGAATTTTAGAAGGATGTTCTGGAACTTGAGGACCTGAGTTAAGGGGAAATGTTGAACAGGTTATGTCTTCATTCCCTAGAACATAAAAGTTTGAGGGGAGATCTGATAGAGGTATACAAATTTGAGGGGTATAGATTGGATCAATGAAAGAAGGCTTTTTCCACTGAGGTTGGTGAAACAATAACTAAAGGTCACGGGTTAAGTTTGAATGGTGAAAAGTTTAAGAGGAACTTGAGGAGGAACTTCACTCAGAGGGTGGTGAGATTGTGGGTTGAGCCACCAACACAAGTGATGGGTGTGAGATCAATTTTAACATTCAAGGGAAATTTGGATAGGTACATGGAATGCTCATGTTTGGGTACAGGTTGATGGGACTAGTAAATCAATGGTTCAGCACAGACTAGATAGGCGGAATGGGCTATTTCTGTGCTATAGCGTTCTATGACTATGTCCTTTTTTTCTTCCAGATAAGGGGCTTGCCTTTCACTACCATCAATGCAGCCCTCTCTTGCATCTCCTCCATTCTCCTTCTAACATAACAGGGACATGGTTGCCCTTACCATCACCTATCACCCCACAAACTTCCGCATAGAACATACTTTTTCACCCGCATCTTCTGCCATCTCCACTTTCTGCAGAGATCACTCTCTCTGCAACTCCCTTGTCTGCTTGTCCTTCCCCAGTGATTTTCTCTTCACGCATTTATCCCTTCAACTATGCTAAGTTGTTACACCTGTAGCTTCACCTACTCCCATACCATCATTCAGGGCCCTAGGTAGTCCTTCCAGAAGAGTTAGCACTTCGGATACTCTATAACTCCTTCAATATCACTTTTTGCATCGGGTGCCTCATTTATATTGGTGAGACCTGATACAGATTGGGGTATCACTTCACTGAGCACATTCATTCCATCTGCTGTAATAGCCAGGATCTCATAGTTGCTAGTCATTTTAATTCCAGATCTCACTCTCCTATCTGGCTGCCTCTACTGTCAAGATGAAATGAGAGACTCATAGGAGGAATAACACCTCCTATTCTGTCTTGATAGTCTGTATCTCTTTAGCACTAACATTAATTTCTATAACTATGGAAACTACTCCACTTTGTCTTCCCTCACCCCTGCCATCCTCCCTTTTGCTTTGACCTTGACCTATCACCTGTTCTCTTCCTCCCAACCTTCCGCATCACCCACGCTTTTCTTCCCTCTGGTTCCCACCTCTTTTATTCCATAGTTTGCTGTGTTCTGTTAGATTCCATCTTGTTCAGCCCTTTGCCTCTTCCATTTGACACCTCCCACCTCCCAGCTCCTCACATCATTTCCACTTTCCCCCCTCACCTATCTATCTTCACCTCTCACCTGGATTCACCTGTTATCTATTATATTCCTCTTCCTTCCACCATGTTGTTATTCTGGCTTTTGCCCTCTTTCTTTCCAGTTTTGATAAAGTGTCTCGGCCCAAAATATGGACTGTTCATTTCCCTGTGTAGATGCTGCCTCTATCATTTTGTGTGCTGCCAATATAAATTCTTTGGAAAAACATGCAAAAAGACTTTTTAAAAAACAAAAAGAAACAAAAAGCAATTGGAAGTGAATGAATTTGCGTTCTCCACATATTAGTTACTGATTAGTAATGGGTAAATATTTCTTGTTGACCTATCTTTGGGTTCCTGAAATAAGTTCATTTAACCTTTTGGCTACTTTAATCAATTTGTTGTTCCCCTCTGTGCCTTGTGGTGCATCAGGTGGCAACCTTGCCTTTTTTTAAGTATTTGTCATTTTTATGAGGCCAAGTTGCTAACTAGCCAGCACAACCCAGGATACAAGGAAGCAGCCAGATTTGAACCCTAGACCTCTTGCCTTGAAGTCTGGTGCAGATGCCACGACACCATCGGTCGGCAACTTTAATCAGTTCTAGATATTAATTTGTTTCTTTTTTTGTGGGCTTCTTTTAATGCAAGTAAGAATAGAAGATTGAAATATTTTCCTTGTTTACTTGTGAAAATCAAATCTCTACATATCTGTTATTAAACTACTCTAAACTTTAGTCATGAATAAACTGAAAGATTTAATCATATTCTTTCCAAGGAAGTTTTATGTAGCTCGTGAGTTGTTGATTGTTGATTGTGCTGCCTGGTGTTATGTTTTGTAATTCCAAAACATAAAACTAATTGAAAGGAAATCAGGGAGCTGGGGAAAACTTGTGTCTGCTTAGTTTTTACTCTCATAAGGCGCACACATATGACATGGTAGCATCATTATGTATACCATTCACATACTTTTACATATAAAGTGTAATGAATGATGTAAGCAATGTGATCAAACAATATATTTGCAATAATATATATAATATATTTCAGTAATATATTTAGTATTACTGAAATGTTAAATACACAACACTTCTCCTTGCTTAGCTCTATATAGTGTACTATATAGAAACATAGAAACATAGAAAATAGGTGCAGGAGTAGGTTATTCGGTCCTTCGAGCCTGCACCTCCTTTCAGTATGATCATGGCTGATCATCCAACTCAGAACCCTGTACCTGCCTCCTCTCCATAGCCCTGATCCCTTTAGCCACAAGGGCCATATCTAACTCCCTCTTAAATATAGCCAATGAACTGGCCTCAACTGTTTCCTGTGGCAGAGAATTCCACAGGTTCACCACTCTCTGTGTGAAGAAGTTTTTCCTCATCTCGGTCCTAAAAGGCTTCCCCTTTATCCTTAAACTGTGACCCCTCATTCTGGACTTACCCAACATCGGGAACAATCTTCCTGTATCTAACCTGTCCAATCCCATTAGAATTTTATACGTTTCGATAAGATCCCCCCTCAATCTTCTAAATTCCAGAGTATAAGCCTAGTCGATCCAGTCTTTCATCATATGAAAGTCCTGCCGTCCCAGGAATCAATCTGGTGAACCTTCTTTGTACTCCCTCTATGGCAAAAATGTCTTTCATACTTCACCAGGACAGAATGAAAAGGCTCAGCCCAAAACATCGACTCTTGTCCATAAATGCTGCCTGGCCTACTGAGTTCTTCCAACAATTTGTGTGTGTTGCTTGGATATCCAGCACCCGCAGATTTTCTCTTGTCTTTGAGCTGTTCAACTTTCTTTTAGTGGTGTATTCCATGAGGATTGTAAAAAGAATATAATACAACTACTATGTAAAGATCCACAGAATATTAATTTTAAATTATCCCATTCAGACCTAAATATCTAATCGCTATGGGGGAATTTCTACTCTTGTGAGATAACATTTATCCTGATAAAAGGGCTCACTCTGCTTGGCAGGTGAGACTTGTGGCTGTTAAACAATCT
The DNA here is from genome assembly GCF_963921235.1 of Mobula hypostoma. Taxonomy (NCBI): domain Eukaryota; kingdom Metazoa; phylum Chordata; class Chondrichthyes; order Myliobatiformes; family Myliobatidae; genus Mobula; species Mobula hypostoma. The sequence goes on from NC_086109.1 coordinate 30,078,847, forward strand.
CAGGTTCTAGGGCGTCCTGCATGGGGGGTTGTAGGAGTTAACTGAGACTGCAGGAAGTATTTCTAACAGCTCGGGACACCTTTCTTTTCTAACAATTAGCTCTGCTTTCCTCAACTGATCGATGCGTTGTATCCAGATGACATCAGACGCCATCTCCACTGTGTAAGGGAGTAGTTCAGTTCTGTCCTTAATCTTTCCAAATACTTCACCAGGACAGAATGAAGAGGCTCAGCCCAAAACATCGACTCTTGTCCCTAAATGCTGCCTGGCCTACTGAGTTCCTCTAACAATTTGTGTGTATTGCTTGGATATCCAGTATCTGCAGATTTTCTCTTGTCTGAGCTGTTCAACTTTTTTTTTAGTGGAGTATTCCATGAGGATTCTAAAAGTGTAATACATTGATAGGCAAATACTGTACATCTTTATTTAGTTGTGACAATGTTCCCAGAGGTGTGAAGATAAAACTCTGAAAGATGCAGTCTGAAATTAATTTATTGTTGTGGAAATTGGAATTGTATGGTAATGTTGTTCAAAGCAATTACCTGCAAACCTTTGAGTGCAAAGAGTTGGAAAACTGGAGATATTTTGGGACTTCTATTCCTTTTGGCATACGGTTACAGCAATTGTCAATCCCCTTTAAATAGGTGCTTTTATTGGCATGATAGTTCACACAGTATTGGCTTTGGTATCACAATTGTTTGATGCATCCTAAAACTGCATTTCTTAATGCATCAAAGTGAGTTACTTTTTGGATGCAATTTAAGCATTTAAAACAGCATTTTTATCCTACACTCAAATCTGGTTCTGTGCTTTTTTTGAGGAAATGTAATATTCACTTTATTGTTTTTTTTATCTTCTCTTTCACTTTTGAACTTCTTTGCTGATGACTGTTATTTAGAATTCCTACTAATGTAATTTGCTTGCATGTTTCCTATGGGATCAGTAACTGAGGCTAGGATCATAGAAACATAGAAAATAGGTGCAGGAGTAGGCCATTTGGCCCTTCAAGCCTGCACCACCATTCAGTATGATCATGGCTGATCATCCAACTCAGAACCCTGTACCTGCCTTCTCTCCATACCTCCTGATCCCTTTAGCCACGAGGACCATATCTAACTCCCTCTTAAATATGGCCAATGAACTGGCTTCAACTGTTTCCTGTGGCAGAGAATTCCACAGATTCACCACTCTCTGTGTGAAGAAGTTTTTCCTAATCTCAGTCCTAAAAGCCTTCCCCTTTATCTTCAAACTGTGACCCCTCGTTCTGGACTTCCCCAACATCGGGAACAATCTTCCTGCATCTAGCCTGTCCAATCCCTTTAGGATTTTATACGTTTCAATAAGATCCCCCCTCAATCTTCCAAATTCCAGAGAACATAAGCCTAGTCGATCCAGTCTTTCATCATATGAAAGTCCTGCCATCCCAGGAATCAATCTGGTGAACCTTCTTTGTACTCCCTCTATGGCAAGAATGTGTTTCCTCAGATTAGGGGACCAAAACTGCACACAATACTCCAGGTGTGGTCTCTCCAAGGCCTTGTACAACTGCAGTAGAACCTCCCTGCTCCTGTACTTGCATCCTCTTGCTATGAATGCCAGCATACCATTCCCCTTTTTCACCGCCTGCTTTACATGCATGCCCACTTTCAATGACTGGTGTATAATGATACCCAGGTCTCGTTGCACCTCCCCTTTTCTAATCGGCTACCATTCAGATAATAATCTGTTTTCCTGTTTTTGCCACCAAAGTGGATAACCTCACATTTATCCACATTAAATTGCATCTGCCATGAATTTGCCCACTCACCTAACCTATCCAAGTCACCCTGCATCCTCTTAGTATCCTCCTCACAGCTGACACTGCCGCCCAGCTTCGTGTCATCCGCAAACTTGGAGATGCTGCATTTAATTCCCTCATCTAAGTCATTAATATATATTGTAAACAACTGGGGTCCCAGCACTGAGCCTTGCAGTACCCACTAGTCACTGCCTGCCATCCTGAAAAGATCCCGTTTATTCCCACTCTTTGCTTCCTGTCTGCCAACCAATTCTCTATCTCAGTGGTCCCCAACCACCGGGCTGCAAAGCATGCGCTACTGGGCCACGAGGAAACGATATGATTTGGCGATATGAGTCAGCTGCACCTTTCCTCATTCCCTGTCACGCCCACTGTTGAACCATTACGCATGCGAGGTCATTACCCGTGCATCATCCATGTCAGCGCGGGAAGAAGATTGACTCCTCAAGCTTGCAAATGACGGCGGGCTGAAAAGTATATTTCACATAACATCTCTGCCGGCATTCTGGATCTCAAAGTCAAGGCTAAATACCTGTATCCCGCGATAGCCACGAAAGCATTGAAAACATTTCTTCCATTTCCAACATACCTCTGCAATGAATGCAACGAAAACTAAATTGCGTAATAGACTGGACATAAGGAACCCCCTTTGAGGATCGCTGTCTCCCATCACCCCTCGATAGGACAGTCTTGTTGCAGGAAAACAAGCCCAGGGCTCCCACTGATTCAGCGATATTGGTGTGTTGCAATGATTTTATATGTTCATGCGGGAAAAATATGTGCTGTGTGTTTAATATCCAAACGTTACTTAAAATGTTATGATGCTACTGACTTACTTATCTAACCATATAGCAATTACAGCACGGAAACAGGCCATCGCTGCCTTTCTAGTCCGTGCCGAACGCTACTCTCACCTAGTCCCACCGACCTGCACTCAGCCCATAACCCTCCTTTCTTTTCCTGTCCATATACCTATCCAATTTTTCTTTAAATGATAATATTCGAACCTGCCTCTACCACTTCTACTGGAAGTTCGTTCAACACTTACTTCAAGCTCCCCTGTCCTCCCCGATAATTGACTTATCGCTTTTTTCATGCGAGGAAAATATGTGCTGTGTGTTTAATAGTAAATTCGTTAGATAAACCCTTTTAGAAACAAAATTGAGTGTATTAGCCGCTTATCACCAATATTCCGGTCGTGATTAACCCCCTCCCCCCACCGAACAGAATCGCCAAAAGCGATTTGTAGAAGAAAGTCGGCGCGTATATGCACGCGCAAATCAAGCATGTGCACTGGTGCCTGCGCAAGGCTTCATGGTCATTGTAGTCTCGGAGTAAACAACGTATTTGACTGCTACTCTTGTCCGTTGGCAACCCTACCCCCCCCCCCCCCGCCCCCGGGTCGGCCGGTCCGCAAGAATATTGTCAATATGAAACTGGTCCGCAGTGCAAAAGAGGTTGGGGACCCCTGCTCTATCTACATCAATACCTTACCCCCAATACCGTGTGCTTTAAGTTTGCACACTAATCTCCTGTGTGGGACCTTGTCAAAAGCCTTTTGAAAATCCAAATATACCACATCCACTGGTTCTCCCCATCCACTCTACTAGTTACATCCTCAAAAAATTCTATGAGATTCGTCAGACATGATTTTCCTTTCACAAATCCATGCTGACTTTGTCCGATCATTTCACTGCTTTCCAAATGTGCTGTTATCACATCTTTGATAACTGACTCCAGCATTTTCCCCACCACCGATGTTAGGCTAACCTGTCTATAAGTCCCTAGTTTCTCTCTCCCTCCTTTTTTAAAAAGTGGGGTTACATTAGCCACCCTCCAATCCTCAGGAACTAGTCCAGAATCTAAAGAGTTTTGAAAAATTATCACTAATGCATCCACTATTTCTTGGGCTACTTCCTTAAGCACTCTGGGATGCAGACCATCTGGCCCTGGGAATTTATCTACCTTTAATCCCTTCAATTTACCTAACACCACTTCCCTACTAACATGTATTTCCCTCAGTTCCTCCATCTCACTAGACTCTCTGTCCCCTACTATTTCCGGAAGATTATTTATGTCCTCCTTAGTGAAGACAGAACCAAAGTAGTTATTCAATTGGTCTGCCATGTCCTTGCTCCCCATAATCAATTCACCTGTTTCTGTCTTTTTCTTTTCACATATCTATAAAAGCTTTTACAGTCAGTTTTTATGTTCCCTGCCAGTTTTCTCTCATAATATTTTTTCCCTTTCCTAATTAAGCCCTTTGTCCTCTTCTGCAGGACTCTGAATTTCTCCCAGTCCTCAGGTGAGCCACTTTTTCTGGCTAATTTGTATGCTTCTTCTTTGGAATTGATACTATCCCTAATTTCCCTTGGCAGCTACGGGTGCACTACCTTCCCTGATTTATTCTTTTGCCAAACTGGGATGAACAATTGTAGTTCATCCATGCGATCTTTAAAAGCTTGCTATTGCATATCCACCGTCAACCCTTTAAATATCATTTGCCAGTCTATCTTAGCTAATTCACGTCTCATACCTCAAAGTTACCCTTCTTGAAGTTCAGAACCTTTGTTTCTGAATTAACTATGTCACTCTCCATCTTAATGAAGAATTCCACCATATTATGATCACTCTTACCCAAGGGGCCTCTCACGACAAGATTGCTAATTAACCCTTCCTCATTGCTCAATACCCAGTCTAGAATGGCCTGCTCTTGTCGTGGTTTCACAAATGACAAGGGGGTGCCAAAGATTCTTCAAGAAATTTTAAACTTTAATTTGCAAAGTAAAGCTGAGACAGACAGTGGACTAGGCTGTGTAAGTCTGTCACTGACTGCCCATTTGTCGTTTTCACACAGCATTCTTTATAGCCCCCTTCTGCGTTAACAGCATTAGCAAATGCTGTAAGTTACACTCTAGCTAATAAATCAGTTACTCTTATCTCTCTTACTTGGCTACATTCATTTTTCTCGAGGGGTTAAAAGTACACAGGTTTCATTCAATGGTTACATCCCAAATACCATAGTAATCCAATGCACTCAGTAACAGACACTTAATGCATAGTAAAGGCATGGTCAATATCTGAATAAACACCTGATACGCAATAAAAGCACACTTAAAATAAACACTGAGAAAACAGAGTTAAAATGTTTTCCAATACTCTCTAGTTGGTTCCTCGACATGTTGGTTCAAAAAACCATCCCACATACATTCTAAGAAATCCTCTTCCTCAGCACCCTTACCAATTTGGTTCACCCAATCTATATTTAGATTGAAGTCACCCATTATAACTGCTGTTCCTTTATTGCATGCATTTCTAATTTCCTGTTTAATGCCATCCCCAACCTCACTACTACTGTTACGTGGCCTGTACACAACTCCCACCAGCGTTTTCTGCCCCTTAAGTGTTATGCAGCTCTACCCATATCGATACCACATCCTCCCGGCTATTGTCCTTCCTTTCTATTGCGTTAATCTCCTCTCTAACCAGCAATGCTACCTCATCTTCTTTTCTTTTGTGTCTATCCCTCCTGAATATTGAATATTCCTAAATGTTGAGCTCCCATCCTTGGTCACCCTGGAGCCATGTCTCTGTGATCCCAACTATATCATATTTATTAATAACAATCTGCACTTTTAATTCATCCACCTTGTTATGAATGGCCTGTACTTGCTGGAGTTTAGAAGAATGGAGTGGGGTGGAGGGAAACTGATTGAAACTTACCGAATATTGAAAAGCCTGTATATAATGGGTGTGGAGTACATATTTCTAATAGTGGGAGAGTCTCGGACCAGAGGGCATAGCCTCAATAGAAAGATATCTCTTTAGATTAGAGAGAAGGGGGAATTTCTTTAGCCAGAGGGTAGTGAATCTTCACATCTCACTGCCATAAAATGATGTGGAGGCTAAGACATTGGGTGTATTTAAAATGGAGATTAATAAGTTCTTGATAGTAAGGGTATCAAAGTTTATGGGGAGAAGACAGGAGAATGGGGTTGAAAGGGAAAATATATCAGCTAAAATTGAATGGTGGTAAAGACTCGATGGGCTGAATGGTCTAATTTTGATCTTGTGTCTTATGGTTTAAAGTATACGTCTATTCCCAACCATCAACAGCACAACTTCTTAAGATACTTTGAGGGAACATTTTTATTGATTTTTTTTTTGTTGACGTGAATGCAAGTGCGTGTAAATGCTTTCCTAGTTAGAAATATCAAAGATTGACGATGCTTTTCACAATCAATAATATCACAGGCTGCCTGTCCAGTTAATCTTTATTTACACAGATTGTTTGTTTTCAGGATTGACCCTCAATGAATATGAAGGAATATTTTTGAGACTAACTGATGAGGTTTCATTATATGGGGAAATTATGACTTAATCAGTCATTGTAATCTAAATCATGCGTCATTTTGAATAGTTGATCAATAAAAGTAATTTGGGAAAAGAAAACTTCTGATGTATGTTGAACTTAATTATTACCCATCTTTTCTTTAAAAATAAGGGATACTGAATGCCAACATTTATAATTTAAAAATAGAACTTCATAAAGAGAATTGTACTAGTAATACAGAATGCAACCTTACTGTTAATTTTGGATTAATGCAAATTGACTTTGTGATATCAGCAAGCAATTTCCTTATGAAGTAGTTATGAAATCCGAAGGCACAACCTATATCACCCGTTTTTACCTGTGAAATGCTTTCAAAAGGATCTTTTTCACTTCCACTCCCTCCCTAGCTATAATGAATCAGAAACATAGTTGTTCTACCTGTGAAGGAAAGTTGGAAATCAATTGTTTTTAAGTTACAGTAAAGGAAAGTTTGAGAAATGGGGAGAGCAAAGTGAATGCCTGAGACTTCATATGAAGAAAGGTGGTGGTGCTTTTTTGAGTGAGGGTGGCAGAGGTGTAAATAGAAGATGAATAATGAGAAAACCAAGGAAAGAAATAAAGTGTGTTACAGTTATGGAATAATTAATGCAACTGGAATTCTGAAATAAAAGAGAATGTAGGAAATACCCACAGGTCAAGCACATTTGACTAGTTGCATTGTGGTCTGGTACAGCAATTCGACTGTGCAGGAACATTAAACACCTGCAGATTGTAATGGAGAGGCACATCTCTCCCCTCCATCTGTATCTATAGAAGATGTGGCCTCGCCTCGAGAAAACAACATTGTGGTGCAGACCATAATAGGTGTACGGCGGATGTGATCTCATTGACTCTTCATGTGGCTTTGGATCACCTAAACAATACTAATACTTATGTCAGGCTAATGTTTATTGACTACTACTCAGCTTTTAACACAATCAAAAAGTTCTGATCAAAAGGCTTCAAAACCTGGGCCTCTGTATCTCTCTCAACAACTGGATCCTCAACTTACTCACCGGAAGACCACAGTCAGTGCAGATCAAAAATAACAACCCCATCTCACTAATAATCAACACATGCATGCCGAGCTCACTGCTCTACTCTCTTTCCACCCATGTCTATGTGGCTAAGCACAGCTCAAATGTCATCTGTAAAGTTGCTGATGACACAAATATTGTTGGCAGAATTCAGATGGTGAAGAGAAGGTGCACAGATGTGAGATAGATTAGCTATCTTTAGCTATTGTCACAACAACCACCTTACACTCAACATCAGTAAGACCAAAGAACTGATTCATTTTTGGACTTCAGAAAGAGCAAAACGAGGGAGCACACACCAGTACTCATCAAGGGATCAGAAGTGGAAAGGGTGAGCATAGAAACCATAGAAACTACAGCACAGAAACAGGCCTTTTGGCCCTTCTTGGCTGTGCCGAACCATTTTCTGCCTAGTCCCACTGACCTGCACACAGACCGTATCCCTCCATACACCTCCCATCCATGTATCTGTCCAATTTATTCTTAAATGTTAAAAAAGAACCTGCATTTACCACCTCGTCTGGTAGCTCATTCCATACTCCCACCACACTCTGTGTGAAGAAGCCCCCCCCTAATGTTCCCTTTAAACTTTTCCCCCCTCACCCTAAACCCATGTCCTCTGGTTTTTTTCTCCCCTTGCCTCAGTGGAAAAAGCCTGCTTGCATTCACTCTATCTATACCCATCATAATTTTATATACCTCTATCATATCTCCCCTCATTCTTCTACGCTCCAGGGAATAAAGTCCCAACCTATTCAACCTTTCTCTGTAACTGAGTTTCTCGAGTCCCGGCAACATCCTTGTAAACCTTCTCTGCACTCTTTCAACCTTATTTATATCCTTCCTGTAATTTGGTGACCAAAACTGAACACAATACTCCAGATTCGGCCTCACCAATGCCTTATACAACCTCATCATAACATTCCAGCTCTTATACTCAATACTTTGATTAATAAAGGCCAATGTACCAAAAGCTCTCTTTACGACCCTATCTACCTGTGACGCCACTTTTAGGGAATTTTGTATCTGTATTCCCAGATCCCTCTTCCACTGCACTCCTCAGTGCCTTACCATTAACCCTGCATGTTCTACGTTGGTTTGACCTTGTCAGTATTAAACTCCATCTGCCATTTTTTAGCCCATTTTTCCAGCTGGTCCAAGTCCCTCTGCAGGCTCTGAAAACCTTCCTCACTGTCTACTACACCTCCAATCTTTGTATCATCAGCAAACTTGCTGATCCAATTTACCACATTATCATCCAGATCATTGATATAGATGACAAATAACAATGGACCCAGCACTGATCCCTGTGGCACACCACTAGTCACAGGCCTCCACTCAGAGAAGCAATTCTCTACCACCACTCTCTGGCTTCTTCCATCGAGCCAATGTCTAATCCAATTTACCACCTCTCCATGTATACCTTGCGACTGAATTTTCCTAACTAACCTCCCATGCAGGACCTTGTCAAAGGCCTTACTGAAGTCCATGTAGACAATATCCACTGCCTTCCCTTCATCCACTTTCCTGGTAACCTCCTCGAAAAACTCCAATAGATTGGTCAAACATGACCTACCACGCACAAAGCCATGTTGACTCTCCCTAATAAGTCCCAGTCTATCCAAATGCTTGTAGATTCTGTCTCTTAGTACTCCCTCCAATAACTTACCTACTACCGACGTTAAATTTACTGGCCTATAATTTCCCGGATTACTTTTCGATCCTTTTTTTAAACAACGGAACAACATGAGCCACTCTCCAATCCTCCGGCACCTCACCTGTAGACAGCGACATTTTAAATATTTCAGCCAGGGCCCCTGCAATTTCAACACTAGTCTCCTTCAAGGTCCGAGGGAACACCCTGTCAGGTCCCGGGGATTTATCCACTTTAATTTTCCTCAAGACAGGAAGGACCTCCTCCTTTTCGATCTGTACAGTTTCCATGATCTCACTACTTGTTTCCCTTAATTCCATAGACTTCATGCCAGTTTCCTTAGTAAACACAGACGCAAAAACCTATTTAAGATCTCCCCCATTTCCTTTGGTTCCGCACATAGCCGACCCCTCTGATCTTCAAAGGACCAATTTTATCCCTTACAATCCTTTTGCTCTTAATATACCTGTAAAAGCTCTTTGGATTATCCTTCACTTTGACTGCCAAGGCAACCTCATGTCTTCTTTCAGCCCTCCTGATTTCTTCCTTAAGTATTTTCTTGCACTTCTTATACTCCTCAAGCACCTTGTTTACTCCCTGCTTCCTATACACGTCATACAACTCCCTCTTCTTCTTTATCAGAGTTGCAATATCCCTTGAGAACCAAGGTTCCTTTCTTCTTGGGCTATATACATTATTGAAGTATTGGTTGCGTTCTTCTTCCCGGTATCTCTTGTATGTTCTGTTTCCTCTCCGGGTTCGTGGGTCGAGCCTATCGTCAATCCTCCTTGTTGTGGGTTGACTTTAGGGTTTATGGAGTCTATTATTAATTTTGTCTCCTGGAATACTACTGGTCTTAATCTTCCTATTAAAAGGAAAAAAGTTTTTAAAGTGTTCCGGAGACTTAAAGCGCAAATTTTATTCTTACAAGAGACCCATGTGCGGAGGGGGGACAGACTACGTTTTTTTAAATTCTGGAAGGGACAACAGTTTCATTCAAACTCCAATGCTAAGATTCGAGGCGTCTCTATTTTTATAGACTCCTCAGTTACTTTTATACAACATGATATTATTTCTGATCCGAATGGTAGATTTCTATTGGTTAGTGGTTTACTATTTAATAAAAAAGTAGTTTTGGTTAATGTTTATGCTCCTAATATGGACTGTCCGGAATTTTATAAATCATTATTTAATCAGTTTCCGAATTTGAATGAGTTTTCATTGATCTGGGGCGGAGATCTTAATACCTGTTTGTCTCCAGCTTTGGACCGTTCGGCTCCTTTACGGACCTTACCTAATAAATCTGCAACTTTGATTAATTCATTCCTTTCTGATTCTGGGTCGACGGACATTTGGCGCTTTTTGCATCCTCAGGAAAAAGATTTTTCTTTTTTTTCACATGTTCATCATTCCTATTCAAGAATTGATTATTTCTTTATTGATTCTCGTCTTATTTCCTCAGTGATTAAATGTGATTATGATTCTATAACCATTTTGGATCATGCTCCACTTAAGCTTTCTATTAAAATTCTGGCCAATATACAAAATAATAGACAATGGCGTTTTAATTCGCTATTGCTTCAGGACTCGGACTTTGTTAACTTTATGAATGAACAGATTGATCTTTTTTTTTACAATTAACTATACAGAGGATATTTCTGTCAACATTCTTTGGGACACTTTTAAAGCTTAGATTCGTGGTCAGATTGTCTCGTATTCTGCTGCTTTGAGGAAGAAGCTGAAGCAGGAGGAGTTGGTAATTGTGGACAAGATTAAGGAAATTGATAAGAAATATGTTATAGCTCCTTCTGAGGAGTTATATAAACAAAGAACTGAACTTCAAATGGAACACAGTTTATTACTCTCGTCCTGGATTGTAAACCAATTAAAGAAAACAAGAAGTGAATTTTATGTACACAGTGACAAAATTGGCAAACTGTTGGCTAATCAACTGAAGTCTAATTATGCTAAATCTCAAATTAATCAGATTTTTAACCAAAATGATTGACTGATACTTGATCATGTGGGGATTAATCAAACCTTCTGTGATTTTTACTCTTCCTTATATCAATCAGAGTCTCCTCGAGATTCTAAATATATGAATGATTTTTTAGGTAATTTAGACTTCCCTGAGATTTCACAGGATATGGCTTCTATGTTAGATACTCCCATTACCATGGATGAGATTAAGAATGTTATTTTCTCTATGAATTTGGGGAAAGCTCCTGGCCCTGATGGGTTTACCGTAGAATTTTATAAATGTTTTGCTCCTTCATTAATCCCTTGGCTCTGTAGGGTTTTTGAGGCTTCATTGAAACTTGGTAAACTTCCTGAATCTTTTAATAGAGCGTCAATCTCTTTAATATTAAAGAAGGATAAAGATCCTGCTCAATGTGCATCTTATAGACCAATATCTTTATTAAATGTTGATTCTAAAGTTTTTTCTAAGTTATTAGCAAATAGATTAGAAAAAGTACTTCCCTCTATTATTTCGTAAGACCAAACAGGTTTTATTAAAGGTCGTTACTCTTTTTATAATATTCGTACACTGTTAAATATCGTTTATACTCCCTCACAAAATGTTCCTGAATGTGTTATCTCTTTAGATGCCGAGAAAGCTTTTGATAGAGTAGAATGGCCTTATTTACTTAAGGTGCTTGAAATGTTTAATTTTAGCTCGAAATTTATATCCTGGATTAAACTCTTATATTATTCTCCTGTGGCCTCGGTCCGTATTAACTCTTTAAGTTCACCTTTTTTCCCTCTTTTTCGAGGTACTCGACAAGGTTGTCCTCTTAGTCCCTTATTATTTGATATTGCATTAGAACCTCTTGCAATTGCCATTCGAGAATCTCCAAATATTACTGGGATAACTCGGGGCTTAAAGTCCCATAAATTATCACTCTATGCTGATGATTTACTTTTATATATTTCTAATCCTCAAAAATCCATCCCGGCTGCTTTAGAGTTATTAGCACAATTTGGTCTTTTTTCAGGTTATAAATTAAATCTTAGTAAGAGTGAACTCTTTCCGATTAATAAACAACTTCCCTTATATTATAAATTTCCATTTAAATTGATTAATAATTATTTTTCATATCTTGGGATTAAAATTACTTGTAAATACAAAGATTTATTTAAGACTAACTTTTTACCCTTAATAGACCATATTACTCAACTTTCATCTAAATGGTTTCCTTTATATTTAACTTTGATTGGTCGTATTAATGCAGTTAAGATGTTTTTTTTGCCAAAATTTTTATATATATTTCAGGCATTACCAATCTTTGTTCCAAACTCTTTTTTTGACAAGTTGACTCTAAAATTTCTTCATTTATTTGGCAGAATAAAAACCCGAGACTGGGTAAAATACATGTACAGAAAGCTAAGAGAGATGGAGGCTTAGCATTACCTAACTTTAGATTTTATTATTGGGCAATTAATATTCGACCTATGAAATTCTGGTTACTGGACCAGGATATACTATCCATTCCTAAATGGGTAGTATTGGAATTACAATCTGTTCAGGGTTTTACACTTGGCTCTATTTTAGGTTCCTCTCTTCCTTTTGATTGGAAACGCCTTAAACAGGTGTCTAACCCGATAGTTAAATATACCTTGCGTATTTGGTTTCAATTCAGAAAATTTTTTGATCTTAATCAATTTGGGTTAGCGATTCCTATTTTAGGTAACATTTTTTCCTCCCTCTTTTACGGATCGTGCTTTTCAAACTTGGAAGACTAAGGGTATTTCACGGTTTTTGGATTTATATTTAGATGGTTCCCTTATGTCTTTTGAACAATTATCTAATAAATATAACTTATCAAGAATACATTTTTTTAGATATCTACAAGTTAGAAATTTCCTAAGTACTATACTTTCTTCCTTTCCAATGCTTCCTCCTACATACACTTTAGATACTGTAATCAACCTTAATCCATGTCAGAAAGGTGCATCGGCTATGATTTATAATATTATTATGAAACTTAGGAAAGCACCATTTGATAAGGTTAGGGTAGATTGGGAACAGGAATTGGGGTTTACCATTTCCGTGGATGACTGGGGGCAGATTTTACAATTAGTCAATACTTCCTCTATCTGTGCTAAACATTCCCTAATTCAATTTAAAGTTGTTCATAGAGCACATATGTCCAAAGATAAGTTAGCGCGCTTTTATTCTCATATTAATCCTTTTTGTGATAGATGTCCGGGGCAGATAGCCTCTTTAACTCATATGTTTTGGTCTTGCCCTACTTTGGAAACTTTTTGGAGAGACATTTTTAATATTATCTCTAAGGTATTGCATATAGATATCTCTCCTCACCCTATTACTGCTATCTTTGGACTACCTAAAATTTCCAGTAATCTCTCCCCTTCAGCCCGTAGAATGATTGCATTTCTTACTTTAATGGCAAAAAGATGTATCTTACAACATTGGAAAGAGCTTAATGCTCCAACTACCTTTTTTTGGTTTTCTCAGACGATATTATGCTTGAATCTGGAGAAAATTAGAAGCAATCTTTATGACTCCTCATTTAAATTTGAACAGACTTGGAGATCTTTTATTCAATATTTTCATTTAATGTAATATTTACCCTTCTTGTTTTTTTTTACTGTTTTTAATGGAGGTCGGGATTGAGGACGTGATTTTAGGTTTAACTCTGTTTGGTTTCAAGTTAGCCCATTGCTTTGCTTTGCTTTTAGTTAGTTGCACGGTGGGTTTTTTTTGGGGGGGGGTTTCCTTTTCTCTATTGATATATATATAAAATTAGTATACTATTATGTTACCTTGGTATGTTATGTTTAAATTACATTGTTTGTAGTATTTTTTTGTATTAATATCTTCTGTAATTTTATTATATTCTAACAGTGTATTAGTGTCTATATGGCTTACCTTTTTGTATACTTATTTAATAAAAAGATTTAAAAAGAAAGAGAACCAAGGTTCCTTATTCCTATTCACCTTGCCTTTAATCCTGACAGGAACATACAAATTCTGCACTCTCAAAATTCTTGCTTTGAAGGCTTCCCACCTACCGATCACATCCATACCAGAGAACAACCTGTCCCAATCCACGCTTTTTAGATCCTTTCTCATTTCTTCAAATTTGGCCTTCTTCCAGTTAAGAACCTCAACCCTAGGACCAGATCTATCCTTGTCCATGATCAAGTTGAAACTAATGGTGTTATGATCACTGGAACCAAAGTGCTCCCCTACACAGACTTCCGTCACTTGTTCTAACTCGTTTCCTAACAGGAGATCCAATATTGCATCCCCTCTAGTTGGTCCCTCTATATATCGATTTAGAAAACTTTCCTGAATACATTTTATAAACTCTAAACCATCTAGACCCCTAACAGTATGGGAGACCCAATCAATATATGGAAAATTAAAATCCCCTACCACCACAACTTTCTGTTTCCTGCAGTTGCCTGCTATCTTTCTGCAGATTTGCATTTCCAATTCTCTTTGACTATTGGGTGGTCTGTAATACAATCCTACTAAAGTGGCCATACCTTTCCTGTTTCTCAGCTCCACCCACAAGGACTCAGTAGACAAGCCCTCTAATCTGTCCTGCCTGAGCACTGCTGTAATATTTTCCCTAACAAGCAACACTCCCCCACCTTTCATTCCTCTGCCTCGATCACATCTGAAACATCGGAACCCTGGAATATTTAGCTGCCAGTCCTGCCCCTCCTGTAGCCAAGTTTCACTAATTGCTACGACGTCATAATTCCAAGTGTCAATCCACGCCCTCAACTCATCCGCCTTCCCCGCAATATTCCTAGCATTGAAATATATACACCTCAGAAGATTTTTACCACCACTCACAACCTTTCTATTAGTGGATTTGCTTGAACTTTTAACATCATTTATTTTCACCCCAGCCACACTGTCAGCTCTGGTACTGTGGTTCCCATTCCCCTGCAAATCTAGTTTAAAGCCCCCCCAATAGCATTAAGAAACCTCCCTGAAAGGATATTGGTCCCCCTGTAGTTCAAGTGTAACCCGTCTCTCTTGTACAGGTCCCGCCTGCCTAGAAGAGATCCCAATGATCCTGAAATCTGAAACCCTGCTCCCTACACCAGTTCTTTAGCCACTTGTTCCTCCTCCAGAGCATCCTATTCCTACCCTCACTGGCACGTAGCACAGGCAGCAATCCTGAGATTACCACCCTCGAGGTCCTGCTTTTCAACTTCCTACCAAGCTCTCTATACTCACTCTCCAGGACCTCCTCACTCTTCCTTGCTATGTCATTGGTACCGATGTGCACCACGACATCTGGCTGATTACCCTCCCACTTCAGAATGTCATGCAATCCATCAGAGACATCCTTGACCCTGGCACCTGGGAGGCAACAAACCATCCTGGATTCTCTGTCACGACCACAGAACCTCCTATCTGCACCTCTAACTATCGAGTCCCCTATCACTACCGCTCTCCTCTTTTCCCCCCTCCCTTCTGCACTGCAGAACCAGACCCAGTGCCAGAGATCCGGCTACTGCAGCTAGTCCCAGGTAAGTCATCCCCCCCAACAGTATCCAATGTGATATACTTGTTGTTGAGGGGAATGGCTGCAGGGGAACCCTGCTCTGCCTGCCCTTTCCCCTTCCCTCGCCTGACAGTGACCCAATTTCCTGTCCTCTGCTCCTTTGGTGTAACTACCTCTCTGTAGCTACGATCTATAATCTCCTCATTCTCCCGAATGATCCGCAGGTCATCCAGCTCCTGCTCCAGTTCCCTAACGCGGTTTGTTAGGAGCTGCAGCTGGATGCACTTCCTGCAGGTGTCGTTGTCAGGGACACCGGAGGGCTCCCTGACTTCCCACATCCTGCAAGAGGAGCATTCCAACATACTGCCTGGCATTCTCTCTACGCTAGACAATCTGAACAAAAAAACTTACCGGAACCTACCCTGGCCTCTGCCTGTTGAGCCAAAGCCGCCCCACTCTGACTCAGTCCACTCCGACGATGGCGGCTACAACGATGGCCGCTGTATATGGCGGTCTGCTTTTTAAACCTTGGCGCGCTACGTCACGCGCCTGCGCAGTGCAGACCCTTCTCCCTGAGCAGCTTTTAAAAACAAAACGACTTTTTCGACCCGAATTCTTCCGCTCACTTCTTCAGCTACTTGCTTTGACTGAAACAAGAACCGTTGAAATTTTCCCTTTTTAAACCTTGGCGCGCTACATCACGCGCCTGCGCAGTGCAGACCCTTCTCCCCGAGCAGCTTTAAAAAAAAATGACTTTTTCGACCCGAATTCTTCCGCTCACTTCTTCAGCTACTTGCTTCGACTGAAACGACTGAGCAATTTCAAGTTCCTTGGTGTCAGCATTTCTGAGGATCTATCCTGGGCCCAACATATCAATGCAGTTACAAAGAAGTAGCTATATTTACTTAACCAACGCACATCAAAGTTGCTGGTGAATGCAGCAGGCCAGGCAGCATCTATTGGAAGAGGTACAGTCGACGTTTTGGGCTGAGACCCTTCGTAAGGAAGAGCGAGTAAGAGATTTGAAAGTGGAAGGGGGAGGAGAAGATAGGAGGGGGAGGGATGGAACCAAGAGCTGGACAGCTGATTGGCAAAAGGGATATGAGAGGATCATGGGACAGGAGGCCCAGGGAGAAGGAAAAGTGTAGAGGGGGGGAAAACCCAGAGGATGGGCAAGGGGTATAGTCAGAGGGACAGAGGGAGAAAAAGGAGAGAGAGAGAGAAAGAATGTGTATATATAAACAAATAACAGATGGGGTACGAGGGGGAGGTGGGGCACTAGCGGAAGTTTGAGAAGTCAGTGTTCATGCCATCAGGTTGGAGGCTACCCAGACGGAATATAAGGTATTGTTCCTCCAACCTGAGTATGGCTTCATCTTTACAGTAGAGGAGGCTGTAGATAGACATATCAGAATGGAAATGGGACGTGGAATTAAAATGTGTGGCCACTGGGAGATTTATTCATATACACACATTCTTTCTCTCTCTCTCCTTTTTCTCCCTCTATCCCTCTGACTATACCCGTTGCCCATACTCTGGGTCCCCCCCCCCACCTTTTCCTTTTCCCTGGGCCTCCTGTCCCATGATCCTCTCATATCCCTTTTGCCAATCAACTGTCCAGCTCTTGGCTCCATCCCCGCCCCGCCCCCCCCCCCGCCATCTTCTCCTATCATTTTGGATCTCCCCCTCCCCCTCTCACTTTCAAATCTCTTACTAGCTCCTCCTTCAGTTAGTCCTGACGAAGGGTCTTGGCCCGAAACGTCGACTGTACCTCTTCCTAGAGATGCTGCCTGGCCTGCCGTGTTCACCAGCAACTTTGATGTGTGTTGCTTGAATTTCCAGCATCTGCAGAATTCCTTGTGTTTAAGCTATATTTACTTAGGAGTTTGAGGAGATTTGGTATGTCACCAACAAAACTCATAAATTTTACAAATGTACCATGGACAGCATGCTGACTGGCTGCATTACTGTCTGATTTGGGGGGAGGGGGGTGTGGGAGGGCACTGCACAGGATTGTAATAACCTATAGAAAGTTGCAAACTCAGACAGTTCCATCATGGGCGCCAGTCTCACCAACATCCAGTACATATTTAAGGAGCGATGTCTCAATAAGGCGGCAACTATCATTAAGGACTCCCATCACCCAGAACATTTCCTGTTCTCGTTACTGCCATCAGGGAGGAGGTACAGGAGCTTGAAGGCACACACTCACCCATTCAGGAACAGCTTCTTCCCCTCAGTCATCGGATTTCTGAATGGACATTGAACTCATGAATACTAATTCACTACTTTTTTCCCCCTATTTTTGCATTAACTATTTAATTTAACTTTTTAAAAATACATACTTTAGTTTTTATTATGTATTTCAATGTATTACTGCTGCATAACAACAAATTTCACAATATATGTCAGTGATATTAAACCAGATCTGATGAGGATCAGTAAAGATCCTTGCCATCCAGGCCATGCCATCTGTTTGTAGCTACCATTGGGCAGGAGGTAGAGAAGCCTGAAGTCATACACCACCCGGTTCAAGAACAACTACTTCACTTCAACTATTTGGTTCTTAAATCCACTAGCAAAACCCTAATCGTTACAGTTCAGCATCACTATGACCACTTTGCACTAAAAACAAGTTAATTTTTCATATCCTAGTTGTGTTTCTCTGCAAGAAAAAAAGTGTATAATTTTTCTTGTGGATGCTTCTTATATGATGCTATGTACCTGTGATGCTTCTGCAAGCTTTTCAAAACACCACAGCAAACACATATTTGTACATGTAATAATAAATTCCATTTTGGCTTTGTCTTTGAGTGAGAGAAACAGGCAGGCAGAAGCTGTGTAACAAGTTGATGACCTTTAACCTTATCCAGCCAAGTTCTTTGGAAACTGGGAAGGTTGGTTTTCTGATATTGTTAAATTCCTTGTTGGCTGTGAGGGACAGTTCAGTGCAAGATCTGATACAACTTGATATGGTCCAAGCGAGTCTGTTGAAGGATAGATAAAGCAATTGGAAATAGAATGACAATGAAACAAAGACTTGCAGAAAACTGTAATGGCTTGTATATTTACCAGGTTTATTTCTTTGTGATGGAAGGTAATACAAATTGCTTTAGACTGGATGCTAGATTATTTGTTTGCATTTCATTTTTCTACTTTTCCTTAAAAGACTGGCAAGCACAGTCTGGGAATAGCAATGTGACTGCAGTCTTGTCTTTTCTCCAAAAGGCCAAGGGGATGAAAGGACCAATTTTCCTTTTATCTTCATCAATAATTCCACTGTTCGTTTTTGATGCCGATGCTTTTTGTTTGATAGGGATATCTACCTGCAAATATGGAAAGAAGGGAAATCACTTTGCAGCGAAAGCGGGAAGAATATTTTGGGTTTATTGAACAATATTATGATTCCAGAAATGAAGAACATCACCAAGATACTTATCGGCAGGTACTGACTGCTAGCATGCTACTTTGTATTGTAATTAAGGATTTTATAAAAAGATCTAAGTGAACTAGATGTATTCACTAAAGAGTGTATTATATCAGAGTGTGCAGTTATGTAACACTTTTCAGAAAACTAAAGCAAATTTGAAGAGATGTTACTGCTGTTGCATAGGCATACGTGCCTGCAGTTTGTAAGATATCACACATCAAAGTTGCTGGTGAACGCAGCAGGCCAGGCTGCATCTCTAGGAAGAGGTACAGTCGATGTTTTGGGCCGAGACCCTTCATCAGGACTAACTGAAAGAAGAGCTAGTAAGAGATTTGAAAGTGGGAGGGGGAGGGGGAGATCCAAAATGATAGGAGAAGACAGGACGGGGAGGGATGGAGCCAAGAGCTGGACAGTTGATAGGCAAAAGGGATATGAGAGGATCATGGGACAGGAGGCTTAGGGACAAAGAAAAGGGGGAAGGGGGAAAACCCAGAGGATGGGCAAGGGGTATAGTGAGAGGGACAGAGGGAGAAAAAGGAGTGAGAGAAAAAGAATGTGTGTGTATATAAATAAATAACGGATGGGGTGCAAGGGGGAGGTGGGGCATTAACGGAAGTTAGAGAAGTGAATGTTCATGCCATCAGGTTGGAGGCTACCCAGACGGAATATACAGTGTTGTTCCTCCAACCTGAGTGTGGCTTTATCTTTACAGTGGAGGAGGCCGTGGATAGACATATCAGAATGGGAATGGGACGTGGAATTAAAATGTGTGGCCAGTGGGAGATCCTGCTTTCTCTGGCAGACAGAGCGTAGGTGTTCAGCGAAGTGATCTCCCAGTCTGCGTTGGGTCTCGCCAATATATAGAAGGCCACACTCAGGTTGGAGGAACAACACGTTATGTTCTGTCTGAGTAGCCTCCAACCTGATGGCATGAACATTGACTTCTCTAACTTCTGCTAATGCCCCACCTCCCCCTCGTACTCCATCCGTTATTTATTTATATACACACATTCTTTTTCTTTTTCTCTCTCTCCTTTTTCTCCCTTTGTCCCTCTCACTATACCCCTTGCCCATCCTCTGGGTTTCCCCGCCTCCCCCTTTTCTTTCTCCCTGGGACTCCTGTCTCATGATCCTCTCATATCCCTTTTGCCAATCAACTGTCCAGCTCTTGGCTCCATCCCTCCCCCTCCTGTCTTCTCCTATCATTTTGGATCTCTCCCTCCCCCTCCCACTTTCAAATCTCTTACTAGCTCTTCCTTCAGTTAGTCCTGACAAAGGGTCTAGGCCCGAAACGTGGACTGTACCTCTTCCTAGAGATACTGCCCAGCCTGCTGCGTTCACCAGCAACTTTGTGTGTTGCTTGAATTTCCAGCATCTGCAGAATTCCTCGTGTTTGCATGTAAGATATCACAAACTGTTTTGAAATTAGTGATTAGATTAATATATTTTCGCATTTTTGGTTCATGGATAGATATTGAACAGAACTGTCATGACATCTTCTTACTGAAAGGGCAGGTAAAGTCCTTTCTTCAACTCTTCATGTGAAAGATGCATCATTCAGTACGTCAGCACCGATGACTGCTTCATAATGTCAGTCTGCCTAGTGTGTGAAGATATTGGAGAAGGAATTGAGCGTGGACCTTGGACTCAGATGTGAAATTTCTAACATTGAATTAAGAAATATGTTCCTTGTCTTTGAGGGACCTACCTTCAATCTGTTTGTAATTTAATAAAATAATCATAATTTAATAAATTATTTAAAAAGTAATACTGTCAGGAGACTTACCTGGATAGTTACAAATTATTTATCACACCTTAATTTTGTTTGTTAAATCAACAACTATAAGAAGTAATTTGACCTTTAACATATGTCACATTGCACAGATTAACCAGACTTGATGATTTTACTTTTTATCTCAAGAATTAAATTCTGATTATTAACTGAGTGAATAAAAGGGATTAAGCTGACAGCTGATGAATTGCCATATTAACTTAGTTGTTCAATAATTTCAATTATGATCAGTTTGAACCTTTGTATAATGTTTCACATTAATGTTTATCAATTCCACTGAGCTGGTTCTCTTAGTACCATGTGATTTTTAAGTAAGCACACTTAAAATCTAACCAGATAAGGGAAAGAAAAGCAATTAAGGATTCAACTTAACAACCTTCTTGAAAAATGAAATGCAACAAATAATAATCTTTTTGTTGCTGTGATAGAATCTAATTTTACCTTTCTGTTCACAGATTCACATTGACATTCCTCGAACTAATCCTCTCATTCCTCTCTTTCAACAACCTTCTGTTCAAGAGGTGAGAATGCCAAATATACACTTTATAATTAATATTACTTGGTATAAGATTAAAACTAAACCCCCAGAAGTGGTTTGAGGTCAGTTGTTCATTAGACCACTTTTAAAAACTATGGCCTCATTATATTTAATGTATAGGATACTTACCTTAAATAATGTAAAATAAAAAAGAAATACTTTGGGGGGAGAACTATCATATGTTGGAATCTTGTGGCAATCCCTCATGGATCAGTTTGTCAGAAAAGAGTGAGTGTACCTGTGCCATCACGTACTGGCTTTGCACTTGAATATCAACTTACCATGGAAACTGGAGAACAGTAGAATGCAGGTGTACTCTATATTGTTTCATCTCCATTGGAACTAGCACAAAACAAAAATTGAAACAGAAAATATTGTAAATTCTCACCTAATTAGTTATCATCTGTGGAGGTAGAAATAAAACTAATTTCACAGGCTAGTGACCTTGCATAAGAGCTCTCATGAACATTGATTAACCTAAGACATTAAGTCTGTTTCTGTCTTCATAGATATTGCCTGATCTGGTGAGTATTTGTAGCATTCTTTGGTTATACTATTTATTCAGATTTTCTTATGTCAGACTTAGAGCTGGAAAAGGAGCCTTGTATGGAGTGTGAGGATAGACTTACAAACTTCTCAGCTGTTCTCATATATTAGCACATTGTCAAGCACAACTTCCCTAGTCTAATAAAGATGCATGCAATTTTGTTTTTCTTTTCTAAAACAGTTAAGCTACCACTTCCTATGCTTTTAATTTCCAAAGTATTATTCTAGATTGCAAGGGCTGCATGATATTCTGATGCACCAGCCAATATTTGATACTTTTTCCATTATTACTGTTGTCTTGAGTCTATTATTTCCTTAGGCAAGTACTGCTTTTCTTTCCAAGGCAGTCATTATCACACCACTTTCTGAAGGTGCTTCACTGATGCTATTTTTTTCAGTCGTTTTTTAAAAAAGTAATATATTTTACCTCAGATCTTTACAACTGTAAAAAAAATAGTTCAAGGTGGTCTTTTATTCCTTATATAGGCACCAAATGCCATAATTAAAAAGCAGACTCCCAGGTACAGGAACTTGAAAGGATCCTGAATTGCATGGAAGCAATTATTACTGCCTTACTTTTTCAGTCCCTAAAGTGTCTTCCAGGGAAGTATCTGAATTATTTGAAAGCGGTATTTATGTTGTATTGCTTCACTCATATAGAGTTCAGCTTTGAGTAAAGTTAAATATATTTTAAAAAACTGAGTTCTTGATATTGATTACAAATCAGAATTTGTATTGATAATTTGCTGGAAAAAAATCAGTGTGAAATGCCAGTCACACACTTGATTAATTTCTGGTATGTCTGGTATTCTGTCCTCGTAGCATGAGAACATGTCTGCTCTTAAGTCTCCTGGATTCTTCCTCAATTCAGGATTTCTAAAGCTTTCATACAGAATCCAACATTTATTGTACAGAGAATGGCAACATAACATTGTCCATCAAACAAATTTATGAGCTCTACACAGCCTTCTTTAAAGATGTCTGAGAAATTATATTAGCTGCTGCCACAAGCTGAGGAAGTACATTCCAATTTGTACTGATTTATTTTCCATACATACAATTATCCTTGGATATTTGGGAGAATATCATTGTGGAATTGCTTATGTGCAGAAAATGTGGTTTTGGAATAATATTTTACAATGATATTTAATGAGCCAAGAGAGAAAAAATAAAAAGTAGATTGCTGTGCTGTTCTCAGACCCTATTGGCAAAGAGAGACAGCTTTAAAATCAGGAATAGATGAGTGATGATGGCAGTAATCAGGAGAGAGGGGAGAATATAATCTCTGGATATAAACATAAACATGCATTTGCACAAACACAGGTAAGAGATGAATAAAAATAGACTATAACTGCAACTAGATGTAATCTAAAAATTGCAGATATTGAAACTTTGCAATAAAAAGGTAAAATGCTGGAACTCTGAAAATCAGGATGCATGTGTTAAAAGAGTTAAGTTTCAGGTCAGTGAACTATTGTTAGGATTGAGTAAAAAACATTGTAAGTTCTAAGTTTAACAAAGAGAATATTTCTGATGGGGCAGGACTAGGTTTGCCTTGGGATAAACTGTTGAGGTTATCTAGCTGGTAGGATAATGAGAGCAATTACAGAGAGAGGCATTACAAACAAAGAAGCATAAAAGCTGTGCATTTAAGAAATGCCATATTGGTCACATTTTGCCACTAAGTTGACAACAAAAGCACTGAGCTAGTTTTACAGATAGATCCATAGCAGAACTGCCCAGTTCTTAAACAGAGAAAATACGTTAGTGGAATTCAATATCATTCCTTGGGTCTGTGATATCCTCAGATTGAAGATGAAGTTCCTCAAGTTTACCTTTGGCCTTTTTATAACAGTGCAGGAGGCCAAAGATAGACTGGCTGGAATGGACACAAGATAGAGAATTAAATCAGCAAGCAACTGGAAGTTTGTGGTTTTCCGTGAGGACTGAAGCACTTTACCAAGTGGTCACCCCAATGTAAAGGAATCCAGATTGTGTGAACTGAATATTGTACAGTTGTTTGGAAGAAGTGCAAGCGAATCATTGCTTCATCTGGAAGAGCTATTTAGAACCCTGGAATGTGGGAAGAAAATGGGTGCAATGTTACATTTCTTGTAGTTGCTCCGGGAAGTGCCATGAGAAGGGCAAGTGGCAATGGAACACAGGGAATGATTGCTTTGGAATATTGGGGGTGGGGGGGGGGGAAGATGTCGATGGATTGTCAGAGCAGTTAGTGGAAATCGTAACGAATAACTCATTGAATGTAGTCTCTGGTGGGTTAGAAATTGAAGACCAGAAGAACCTTGCTTTGTTTATATTGTGATCAGAGGTGCACAGAGCAGCTTCATTTGCAATCAAAGGGTCTTTTAACAGTGGTAGATAGGAAACCATGATCTGGGAGAAGAAAGTCACCTTGAAGGCACCAGATATGATAGAGGTAGAGGAACCTCAAGAATGGAAAGTGATTCTTGCAGGAGGCAAGATGGATAGAATTATATAATCAAGGTACCTGTGGGAGCCTAAATGCTTTCTGGTATATAGTGCGTTTGTCCCTTGCCTCTTCCCTGTGATGGAACTGGAAAGATGCAAAAAGGGAAAGGAAGATGATAATGTTAGACCATCTCAAAGGTTAGAAGGTGGAAATTTGTAGCAAAAGTGACATTTTAAAGGTCTATTTAAAGATGTCTAAATGTTCTGACATAGAATTCTGCATTTAGGTGACAACATATACATGATACAGACTGTTGTCTTTCAAATTTTATCCTGCTCTATGTTGAGTAATTCCAAGTTCAGTGTTCTGTGAATATAATATTGGCTTCTCTATAATTGCTTTAAAATCCTGATACATATGATTATATCATATAATCAAATGGTATAATCTGTGCTACCTTGAACTAAAAATCATTTTGTAATGGCTGTTGTGGCATTTACTTGGAAATTAGAAGTAGAGAGGATCTGTCCCAATCTCCTCAAAATGCTTTTGATTCAAATTACCAAAACGTTGATATCTTCCTTATACAAAAGGAGGTAAATTATAGAATACACTTCTCTTATTTCAAGCAAGAACAATATGCCTGCAGGGTAACTATAAATGCTCTTAAAACATGGGATAATATTTTGTTGAGAGGGAATTTTGTTGGCATGAATTAATTTAATTAATGTACACCAAGCATGGTCAAAATTGTTTCAACAATATTGGAAGTCTTAAATTATGTAAAATCATTGTAATTTGACTTGTCAAAATGTCATACAAAATAAAAATTGTTATGTCTTGAAGAGTAATTTATCTAGATCTACTCAGCAAGGTTATAGGGAAGGAAATAATTATATTTAATTAATATCCATTTTAAAAATGAAATAAAGTGAATTATCATACAGATATTTCAGTTTGTGGCATGATGTATTTGCCCCTTAGGCTGAAGAGAATATGAAGACTTTTAATCAATTATTTTGAAAATAGTCATCTAAAATTTTAAAAAGTTGTAGGAAAGTACAAAATGTTAAACTAAAATTAAGGTTTAGAATCAACTATTTCCCAGCTAATTTCTGCTTGACCAGATTCTTACATTTTTACTTTTGTTTTTTATGTTTTTCATATGTATTCATTTGGCAACCTTCTGGTGCTAATTTTGCCCAGATTAAATTGTCAATAGCAGAGAAATGGACATTTGGCTGGTTTGTCGAACTATATGATCGTTTTCAAAATTTAACAGAAATGGAAAGATGGGAAGCAAATGCAATTAATAAGAGACATGAAATGACGTTTAATTTTAGTATTCATCAGAGGAGCAATTGTTTTTAGCAAGTAGCTATAATAAGTTCAGCAGTTAAAATAGTCTGTTTTACAACTCATTTAAATTAAATTTTTGCTTCTTTTCTGTATTCCCACTCTTTTGCAAAGCTATTCATATCTAGAAGTCATCTTTGAATGGCCTATTTTTGGTCATGGATCTTTTTAGCTCTGGAAGCAATGTGATGCTGTGTGATCTTCAGGGAGGAGGTATACATCATGCAGCTGGCTGGTATAGTTAGTATTTTCACTTGAGTTGCTGCACACATCCTGACATACAATCTTTTGCACCTGCATCTGGGAGATTCAAGTGTATGGTGGATGTGGAACGTAATAAGTTCTTGATGTGAAATAACAGTTCTTGACATTTCAGTTTTAAAATAAAGCTTCAGCTCCTAATCTTCATTGACAGTAATCAAGATTAAATTGCTTGGTAATAACAAATATCAGATAGGCATAGCCTCTGTCCTGCTAGGCCGAGGATGAATAGTTTACATGCATAAATGTTAAATTGTTAAATTGATCTTTTTGTTACAACGTTAAAATGTTCAACAGTTACATATTTAGTGTGTCGATTAAGTGACTCTTAACCGCAGAACCAAGCGGTAAACTTTATCTACTATTATGTTTGTGCAGTTTAGAGTAGTGCTTGTCACACTTTGTAATACTTCACAGGTAAAATGTTTGTGGCATTATCCTAATGGGCTAAATTGATCACCATCTGTCGAGGCCAGCACATTTTTGCATTAATGAGGACTGAATGTTATAAAAGACACTTATCAAGAATGATGTGTTAAAATGAAAAAATTGCTGATACTGGAAAGCATAGCAGTTTTTGTAAAGGTAATTTATTTCATGTTTGTTCAATTATCTATGAAGTATGTTAAGTATTTTTAATATTGAAGCTAACAATGACCAGAAAGTGAACAAATTAAGTGACTAATTTCTAATATTCCTTGGTGGTCCTTTATTTCATGAGAAGAATTTCTGCATCCTGTATCCTTTCAGGGAGTGTGGTCCAAATCCTAATCGCCCAAACCCATCAACCAACCCCTCGCTAAGGGGAATAAGTTCCTCATAGATACTCTAAATTAAACTCATAGACCTCAGTTATATTTTCCCCTCAGCCTTGTATTCCAAAGAAAATATTGTGAAATAATCTGATTTTTTGCGTCATTAATTTTTTCTATTCCTTGCAATATCCCCATTACTATGCTTCCTCACTTAATGATAATGGATTACCCATTTAAACTGGAGGTTTAATTTTAATTTAATTCTAGCGATACAGCATAGTGAAGGCCTTTGCGACCCAAAGAATCCACAGTGCTTAATTCCATCCATGTGACCAATTAACCTGCTCACTCATGTGTCTTTGGACCATGGGAGGAAACTGGAACGCTTAGAGGAAACACATGTAATCATGGGAAGAACATACAAACTCTTTACAGACAGTGGCAAAATTGAACCCATTTTAATAGTGTTACACTAAAGCCCAATTTATACTTCTGCGTCAAATGTACGCCATAGGTACCATATACCCTATGCCGTAGGGTGATGTGCACCCAAAAATGTAACTTGCGCATCGCGGCCTCACAGACCGTAACAACAGTGATTGGTCCGCTTGGTAGCATCATATTTTCTCCTACACATTTCCGGTGGCTTTTCTCTGCCATGTCTGTACATTGATGCGAAATAAATGGTTCGAAATGATGAACCAAATTGTCAAATCTACTTGCCTACATCCAAAAATATTTGAAATGCATTTCCTCGTCCTTGTCTCTCACGAAGAAACTCAACACAGTGGCATAGAAATCCCACCGCCAACTAGTGTTATGGTGGTGAATTGCAGAGCGACGCAGACACAACAACGCATGCTCGCTATGGCGTAGGACTACGCAGTAGTATAAATCAGACCTACGGCGCAGCCCGTACACACAAGAATAAATCAGGCTTAACTGCTACACTACCATTCTTCCACTAGAGCATACAAAAATCATTAGTCTAAATCTTTCTCAAACGGCAGTGGAACAGAATCTGAATATTTTAACGAGAGTTGGCTCAGTACTGAATAAACAGGAAAAACGTTGCAGCAGGTAGATGGAAATGTGGAGATGAGGATGCAGTCAGCTTAGCCATACTGGTCTTAAGTTGCAGACCTCAGCTATGGTTGTATCTTACAGGTGTTCAAATCATTGATTAGGCTTCACTTGGGATATTTTGTGCAATTCTGGTTGCAATGCCATAGGAAGGATGTGATTAAATGAGAAGGGTGCAGAAAAGATTCACAGGAATGTTGCCTGGACTGGAGGGATTGAATTATAAAAAGTGTTTGGATAGGCTGGGACTTTTCCCAGGAGCTAAGGAAGCTCAGGGAGTAAACTTTTAGAATTTTTGTATAATCATGAGAGGCATAGATTGGGTAGATGGTCTTTTTCCCCCAGCATAGAATTTAAAATTAAAACTAGGTTTAAGATTTGGAGGGGAAAGATTTAAAGGGGATCTGAGAGGAAAGTTTCTCACACAGATGGTGGGTATATGGAATGGGCTGTCAAAAGAAGTGGCAGAGGCAGGTACATTTAAAATGTTTAAAGATATGATTCAGGAAGGTTTAGAGGAATATGGACTAAATGCAGGCAAATCAAATTTGTGCAGAAAGGCATTTCAGTTTGCACAAACAATTGGGTATAATGGCCTGTTTTTGTCCTGTATGACAACGGTCCCCAACCACCAGGCTGCAAAGCATGTGCTACCGGGCCGCGAGGAAACGATATGAGTCAGCTGCACCTTTCCTCATTCCCTGTCACGCACTGTTGAACTTGAACATAGGGTTGCCAACTGTCCCGTATTTGCCGTGACATCTCGTATATTGAGCTAAATTGGTTTGTCCCATACGGGACCGCCCTTGTCCCGTATTTGCCCCGCTAAGGTAGAGCGTTCCTATGAAACCTTTCGTGCCGAAATGGCGTGAAGCAAAGAAGCAATTAACATTAATTTATATGGGAAAAGTTTTTGAGCGTTCCCAGACCCAAAAAATAACCAAACAAATCATGCCAAGTAACACATAAAACCGAAAATAAATAACACTAACATATAGTAAAAGCAGGAATGATATGATAAATACACAGCCTATATGAAGTAGAAATAATGTATGCACAGTATAGTAGGGAAGATGAAAGCAAAACCGATTTGTGGGGGAAAAAATTGGCACGTATGCACAGGTGCACATCATATGCACGTGTCATGCATGCACACACAGGTGCCCACGCAAGGCTTCATGGTCATGGTAGTCTTTCCTGGGGTAAAGTGTCCCGGGATTTGACTGCTACTTTTGTCCCTTATTTGGGAGTGAGAAAGTCGGCAGCCCTAACTGTACAAGACATGTTGAGGTGAGTTTAACCCTACTTGAACACCCCACCTCCCCCCCACACGTCAGCCGATCCGTAAGAATATTGTTAATATTAAACCGGTCCGCGGTGCAAAAAAGGTTGGGGACCCCTGCTGTATAACTCTATGAAGCTCATACTCCTTTGGTTCTATAATCTGTGTTTCAGTTTATAAAGGAAAACACCCTCTGAACCTTTCAGGTCCCCATTACCTATTTTGTTTCTCAGGATATACAGTATAGTCATACTATCATTGTAACAATAGTAACCTTGCACAATACAAGAGGAACCACAGATCTGGTCATTTGGTGTATGCATTTTGTTGAGCCAATCGTGCATAACTGTCATCAGAAGGATTATGATAGAATGTTTCTAAATGAGAATGCTACCTATATGTTTGTGTACAACACTTAATATCCTGCCGGATTTTGTTTATTTCCTTGCCCTGTTACACTTTCCAAACTGGATTACCTTATAATTTTTACAATTTCATTTGCATCTTTGTCCCAACTGAAGTCTATGAGCTTTCCTCCTCATTCTCATTACTTGACCAATATTTGTATCAAACAGAAGGTATATATATACCTCTTTTGAATTACTCCTAATGCAACCTGCAGCATGTAATTTGCTTTTAAGTAACATACTTTTGACCTGACTTAATGAACTACAGATTTCACTATCTTCTGAAGGACTCTGAGGACTTAACTCTCAACCGTGCAGGTACGGCTTCATTAAGCATACGGAGGTTCATCGCCAGGGACGGAAGCAAGTCAGGAGGGATGGACTTCAAGTCAGGCTGAACCACAGAGGAATGAGGCTCCCTCTACTCAGCATCTTATTAGCAAATATACAGTCGCTGGATAACAAAATTGAGGACTCAAGGTCAAGGGTAGTGTATCGTCAGGAAATGAGGATTTGTTGTGTTCTGTGTTTTACCGAGACATGGCTTACTCAGAGTATGCCAGATTCAGCGATCAGACCTGTAGCCTTCTCAATACACAGGAAGGACTGAACTGCGAAAATTGCAGAGATGCAAAAGGACTTGGGAGTCCTTGTGCACGATATCCTAAAGGTTAACCTCCAGGTTGAGTTGGTGGTGAAGAAGGTGAATGTAATGTTGGCATTCATTTCTGGAGGTATAGAATATAAGAGCAGGGATGTGATGTTGAGGCTTTATAAAGCACTCGTGAGACCACACTTGGAGTTTTGTGTGCGGTTTTGGGCTCCTTATTTTAGAAAGGATATATACTGACAGTAGAGAAGGTTTGCAGAAGGTTCACGAGAATGATTCCAAGAGTGAAAGGGTTACTGTATGAGGAACATAAGGCAGCTCTTGAGCTGTATTCCCTGGAGTTCAGGAGAATGTGGGGGGATCTCATAGAAACATTCTGAATGTTAAAAGGACTGAACAGATTAGATATAGCAAAGTTATTTCCCATGGTAGTGGAGTCTAGGACAAGGGCACGACTTCAGGATTGAAAGACATCTATTTAGAACAGAGATGCAGAGAAATTACTTTAGTCAGAGGGTGGTAAATCTGTGGAATTTGTTTCCCCGAGCGGCTGTGGAGGCCGAGTCATTGGGTGCATTTAACATAGAAAATCTACAACACAATACAGGCCCTTTTAAGGCAGAGATAGATGGGTTCTTGGTTAGCCGGGGCATCAAAAAGTATTGGGAAGAAGACAGGGGAGTGGGGATGACTGTAAGAATTGGATCAGCCAATGATTGAATAGGGAAGCAGACTCAATGGGCAGAATGGCCTACTTCTGCTCCTATATCTTATGGTCTTAAAAGACAAAAGGTAGAGGGGTGTGTTTCATTATAAAATCTCTGTGTGCTCAGAGATGTGGCAATTTTGTTGTACTCCTGTTCCTCTGACCTGGAGCACCTAATGATCAAATACTGACTGTTTGATTTATCAGAGATTTCTCCTCCATGATCCTGACCACGGTTTACCAGCGGCAGACCATAATCAAGCACTTGAGATACTGCTTGATGCCGTCACCCAACAAGAACAGTCCATGCCAACGCAGTTCAAATCATAGTTGGGCGTTTCATCCAGGCTCATTTGAAGAAATCCTTGCCCAATTACCATCCGCATATAACCTGCAGCACTGGAGGTCCCAACACATTAGACCACTTCCATACCAAGGTGAGGAATGCCTGCTATTCCATATTCAGAGAGCTTTTCGGTAAATCTGACCACTTGGCCGTCCTTCTCATAGTGGCTTGCAGGCAGAAGCTAAAGAGCAAGGCTGCAAACATTAGGACATTAAAGAAATTGTTGCGGGAGGCTGAGGAGCATCTACGGATCTGCTTTGAGTCAGTGGTCTGAGCCGGTTTCAAGGACTCGTATGTGGATTTGTATGAATATACCATGGTTGTCATGGACTTTAAAAACAGTCATAGACGTGATTGTCCTCACAAAATCAGTCAGAATCTTTCCAACCAGAAGCCCTTGTTGAACCATGAGATCAGCTATCTGCTGAGAGCTAGATCAGAGGCATTGATGTCTGGCAGCCAAGAAAGATACAAGAGGTTCAGGTGCAGTCTTCAGAGAGCCATCTCTCAAGCGAAGTGGCAATCCCAGACTAAACTTGAATCTATGAAGGATGCTCGACAGCTGTGGTAAGGATTAAATGCTATCACCACTTACAATATTAAATCAAGCGACATAGCTGACAACAGGGCTTTGCTTTCAGATGAGCTCAGTGCCTTCTATCACAAACAACAGAAAATCTGCAGATGCTTGAAATCAAAATAATACATCCAAAATGCTGGGGGAGCTCAGCAGGCATGGCAGGATCTATGGAAAAGAGTGAACAGTCACTGTTTCAGTTTGAGTCTTTTGACTGTCGAAACATGGAGGAACTATCATGAACACCCTCTGATTACCCTGTGATTTCATTCTCTGAGGCTGATGTGAGAGTATCCTTAATGAGGATGAACGCACAGAAAGAATCGGTCCCAGAGGGGGTACCTGGCCGATTACTAAAGACCTGTGCTGATCAACTGACTGAACTGTTCACAGACATCTTTAACCTCACGCTTTGCCAGTCTGAGATACCCACCTGCTTCAAGCAGGCTTCAATTATACCAGTGCCTAAGAAGATAATGGTAACCTGCCTGAATGACTATCATCCAGCAGCAGTTGTATCCACAGTGCTGAGAGATTGATGATGAAACGTATCAATTCATGTGTGAGAATTGACTTGGATCTGCTCGAATTTGCCTACCAACATGACTGATCCACAGCAGATGCATTTCATTGGCTCTTCGCTCAACCCCGGAACATCTGGACAGCAAAGATGTATATATCAGGATGCTCTTTGTAGACTACACTCAGCATTCATTGCTATCTTCCCCTCAAAACTAATCAATATGCTTATACACCTTGGCCTCAATACCTCCTTATGCAATTGGGTTCTCAATTTCCTCACTTGCAGACCCCAGTTAGTTTGGTTTGGCAACAACATCTCTTCCACAATCTCCATCGGCACAGGTGCAGCATAGGGCTGTGTGCTTAATTCCCTGCTCTACTCTCTTTACCCTTATGACTGTGTGGCTAAGCACAACTCCAGTGCCAAATTCAGTGTCCTGATGACACCACTGTCATAGACCAAATAAATCAATGATGGTGGTGAATTAATATATAGGAGGAAAATTGAAAATCTGACTGAGTGGTGCCATAACAACAACCTCTTACTCAATGTCAGTAGGACTGAGGAGGTGATTATTGACTTTAGGAGGAGGAAACCAGAGATCCATGAGCTGGTCCTTATTGACTGATCAGAGGTGGAGGGGGTCAGCAACTTTAAATTCCTCAGTGTTACTATTTCAGAGGACTTGTTGTGGGTCCAGCACATAAGTGCAATTACAAAGAAAGCTCAGTAATGCCTCTACTTCCTTGGAAGTTTGTGAAGATATGGCATGACATCGAAAACTTTGACATACTTCTATCGATGTGTGTTGGAGAGTATGTTGACTGGTTGCATCACAGCCTGGTCTGGAAGTACCAATGTCTGTGAGTGGAAAACCTTACAAAAGGAGTGGATATAGCTCAGCCCATCATAGGTAAAACCCTCACCACTATTAAGCACATCTGCACAGTTTTGTCGCAGGAAAGTAGCATCTATCATCAGGGAGAATGATTCCAGGAATGAAAGGGTTACTGTATGAGGAACGTCTGGCAGCTTTTGGGCTGTATTCCCTGGAGTTCAGGAGAATGAGGGGGGATCTCATAGAAACATTCTGAATGTTAAAAAGTCTGAACAGACTAGATATGGCAAAGTTATTTCCCATGGTAGGGGATTGTAGGACAAGAGGGCACAACTTCAGGATTGAAGGATGTCCTTTTTAGAACTGAGATGCAGAGAAATTGCTTTAGTCAGAGGGTGGTAATTCTGTGGAATTTGTTGCCACGAGCAGCTGTGGAGGCCAAGTCATTGGTTGTATTTAAGGCGCCTATATCTTATGAAACCCCACCACCCAGGCCATGTTCTCTTCTCACTGCTGCCATCAGGAAAAAAGTACAGGAGCCCCAGGATCCACACCACCAGGTTCAGGAACAATTATTAACACTCAACCATCAGGCTCTTGAACCCAAGAAGCTAACCTCACTGAACTTCACTTGCTCCATCCCTGAACCGTTCCCAGAAACTATGGACTCACTTTCAAGGAGGCATCTCATGTTCTCGATATTTATTTATTTATTATTTTTTCTTTCTTTTTGTGTTTACACAGTTTGTTCTTTTTTGCACACTGGTTCTCTGCCCAGTTGGTGTGGTCTTTCATTGATTCTATTGTTGTTGTTGGATTACTGAGTATGCCCATAAAGAAAACGAATCTCAGGGTTGTATATCATGATACATATGAACTCTGAGAATAAATTTACTTTGAACTTTGAACTGTGGACCCCCATTAATAACAGACCTCTGGTTCCAAAAATGCTTCTCAAGCATTATTCTTTGCTTTCTTCTATAGATCCCATTTTAACTTGACTTGCTGTCTCCCTTGGATCCTATGGTCTTTGATCACTCTGCCATCCGCAACCTTCTCAAAACCCTTGATAAAACCCATGTAAATTCTGTTATGTGCTCTTCTCTCATTGAATTCTTTGAAGTTGTAACATGGAAAATCAATCTGGTTCATCATCCTTGCCTTGACGTTAATTTGCACCTTTCCAGGTTTATTCTCTCCTTTTTCTAAATCTAGCTAATAAACTTGATGCTCAAATGCAAACAGCGATTTGCATTCCTCCTAAACAGAAGACATCCAAAGGTGCTTGCAATTTGAGCTTTATTATTTTTCTATCTGTTCGCTCTTATGAATATTTTCTGACTTGCATTTCTGATCTCATTTTATGCCTTGCAATTTTTTTTCTGAAGAATCAGTTGCTACACTTTAGTTCAGCTGACTCTTAAATCATGTTGAGCTGTTTCTTTCTCCCTTCTCATATTCAGCAACAGCCACGGTTTTTTCCCAAGCGTGTTTCAGTTGACTTTAAGCCATATTTTACAATTTTATGACTTTTTATTGGTATCTGTTTGGCAAAGCAACATTCCAACTTGTAGTAGTATCTGAGGCTTTTGTCATGGCTCACTTAACATTTCACAATCTTAATAACTAGTGCTGTGTCAGGACAACGAGGTTCTTTCCCATAAACTTTAACAGCTCTGTAATAGCGAATGAAAGCTGCATCTTGGTGTGTCAAGTGATATAGCTAGATATCACTTAAGACATTGTTTTACGAGAAAATGCTAGGAAATAATTCAATAGAAAGACACAGAATCTTCACTCTTTGGTATTCTGCTGTATCTTTAAGTTAGTTTAGCTAAAACCACAATAATTTTGCTTTCACAGCTGCACATTTCAGTTACGAATCGAGCATGATCTAATCTTACTGATATTAATACAGACACCATCAACTGCATTTATATGGGTACTTTATCACAGTCAATGTTCCATGGTGCTCCACAAACTGCAAGTAGTAATAGAAGAATTAAGGTTGCTGATGAAATGCATGAGAAAAAAGATTGGGTTATTAGACTTTTGAAGATGGCCAAGTTAGCAGTAATAAAGAAGAGGTGTTGAAAGAGAAAATTCGGGGGAGAAGAATCATGATGACTGAAAGCTTGGCTTCATTGGTGGAACACAGATGATGTGCACATATTGCAAGGATTCTTTTAACTTTTGGATTTATCCTCTTTACTGAAAAGAAACCTGAAAGGGAAAAATCTGCATCTGATATTCATGGTTGTTTCAGTTTGCAGAACAAGTAACTTCTTTAATATCCATGCTGGTAAGTATTCTGCTGTTAGGTAAATATTGCAGATATTATTTTAAACAATAACCAGTCCAGTCTTTAGTTCTTAAGGTGGATTGTAAATTGCAAGCAGTAAATTGAATTTAAAAGCAGATCTTTGCAAATAATCTGTCTGGTCCACAGACTAAAAGATATGGTTTGCGCAGTGGTGACCATGAGATGTCTCCAGATGCGTCAGCCAAATGTTCAGACAATGGCTTTTGTTCTGGCATCTTTCCCCTTCCTTTCCAGTCCTGAGGAAGGGTCACTGCCCAAAACGTTTATTCACTTCCATAGATGCTGCCTGACCTGTTTTCCTCCAGCATTTTGTGTACTGCACTTGGCATGTCAAACATGGCCACAGGTACAGGCAGTTAACAGTTTATGTACTGAGACAGCCCTGACAACATTAACTTTGGATGACCAGCTCTCTGTATTCAGAAGCTTTTGGTCCACTAGTGTTCAAACACCTTTGTCAGAAAGTAATTCACACTAAGAGGTGTCTACCACTATTGATATGTAATTCAAAGGAAGCATTGTCAACCCAAAATATTGAAGTAAATAATGTCATTGTAACTATTGAAATTGTATTGAATCACCTGCTGTTACCTTTGATCTTAAGGGATAAAAATATGATATACTTTTGCGTTTGTGAGCCTCTACCGAGAGCGTTTCCAGAAGAATGTCTGCTTGTTGTGATGAATAAAGACGTCTACATCATCAGCTTCAGTGTCTC
Organism: Mobula hypostoma; assembly: GCF_963921235.1. NCBI lineage: Eukaryota > Metazoa > Chordata > Chondrichthyes > Myliobatiformes > Myliobatidae > Mobula > Mobula hypostoma. Next base: position 30,114,724 of record NC_086109.1, read on the forward strand.
TCTGGTGACTTTGTGTGGGTCATATTTTGTATCTGGTTTTGGACACTTCTTTTGACCTTGCATAACTAAAGCATTTTTATTTTGGGATACATAGGCCCTTTGATCCACATCACTCTAGCGACCCCCAACAAACCCAATTAATCCTATTCTAATCAAGAGACAACTTACAATGACCAATTAACCTACCTGGTATGTCTTTGAACTGTTGGAGGAGACTACAAGCCCTGGAGAAAACCCATGCATTTCACGAGAAGGACGTACAGAGACTCCTTACAGAACAATGCTGGAATTGAACTCTGAACTCTGGAACACCCTGAGCTGAATAGCGTCATGCTGACTACTGTGCCTCCATTTTCTGTGGCATGGAGTTTCCCCACATTTGTTACCATAAAGTAGCAACAGTTAAGCCTTCATGCTGACTTGCATTGAAAGCTCCCCATCATCAGCAAACTAGCAAGGTAAAAATGGCCACAAATTTCAACAAAATGTCTATATATTTCATAAACAATAAAAAAAAATTGTAATTGTAGAAGAGAATATTGTAAAAACAGCATCTCCAAAACAAATTATTATCTTCATTGTTCAAAAATATTTTCAAAATTGAGTCAATGACAATCCACAGATATATCAAAAAATTGGGAAGCAAAGAGGCCATAAATAGTAATTATGGCTTTACACTTAATTAAAAACGTATTTTTTTGTTCACCTTTTTCGGATGCTTTTGTGCATATCTGAAGCTCTCATCAATTCATTGATCGCATAAGGAATATTGCAACAATGCAAATTGGAGGGGCAGTGATACCAACTTCTGACTTCCACGCTCAACATCATTTACTGTCAAATTTCTTTAATACCAATTCATGCAAATAACTTTGCTACTAATCTGAAAGCAAATTCTATGTTATTATTTCAATTCTGTAGATATTCAGAGAACTCAGGTTCATATATATATATATATGCCCGAGAGTGATGAAAGTCAGTTAATGTTTAATTTACTTTTTCTTGAAGTTTCAATTTATTAGTTTGAATTTCATGTTAAATAAAGAAATAGTACTGATAATCCTATTAAGCAAGTGAGCCGTGGAAAGCTATCCAAGTACTGGAGACATTTTTCTCATTGTAATACTAAAAATTTTCACTCTTTAGTTTCACTTGCTCTTGATGCATTTCTGAAAAGTTTGATAGCTAAATTGATTCATTTAATGGAAAGATTCTTTGAGCTGGCAGATGCCATAATTGAATACATCACACATTATTATCGCCATTTCACAGGGAAATCCTGATGATAGGTTGCATGATATTGCCTGTTTGAGTGCTTGTATGGAGGGAATTTCGTAAATGGTAATAACTGACTATATATTCAAAATTATCCATGGAACCCTTTTATATGTAATAAATGTTACTTCTAGATTGATCTGTAGCAGGCATCAATCATTTTTCCAGATTGGTCTATTTGTGTGCTGATAATGCAAAATAATAAATTCCATCTGTTTTTCTGCAAATTATGTATTTTTTTTATTTTTAATCTTTTACTGAGGTAGTTCGTATTGTGGACTCAGTATTCATTGACTTGTAATGCCAATTTTTGACACACCTTTGCAACCATAGTAAAATGTTTGTCAATTGAAGCATTTGAACTTTGATTGCATCTAGTTTGAGGTCCACAAAATGTGATTAAATTAAGAGTAAAGTGAGTGAAATCATGTACAGAAACTTAGAAGTTCAAGTAGTTGCAGGTGCATTTGAATTTCACAAAGAATTCTTAAGCAACATTATTATAAAATAAGCAATTGAAGTTGATGTGCTGCATGTAATATAAAACATTAATCATTGCACTTATCACAATTGCTCAATTTTATGTGCACATCAGGTTTTCTCATTTTAATCTTCATTTTCATAGTCATGCATCTTTGTTTTTGGGTACAGAATGCTTCTTAAGATTCAAATTGTGTAATTTGTGTTTCATAATGTTGATCTTTTGATTTTTACTCTACTTAATTTTTTTGAGGTTCAGGTTCGTAATAATTTAGGTAATCCAGACCCTGGATTTTTAACCATCCCTCCCCTCTTCCCTGGTACAGAGGGGTTTATCCAGGATGTTGCCTCGATTAGAAGAAATGTGTTATGGGATAGGTTGAATATGCTTGGATTCTTTTTTCCGGAGCAGTGGAGGGTGAGGGGGAGACCTTAGAAATATTTATAAGATTATGATAGTCATAGGAAGAGTAGATGGGTGGTATTTTTTCCCCTGGTCAAAATATCTAATATCAGAGGGGGTTACTTGAGGTGAGAGGAGGTAGGTTCAAAGGAGATGTGTAGGGCAAGATTATTTTTACGGAGTGGTGGTTTCCTGGATTCTGATGCCAATGTAGTAGTGGAGGCAAGTACAAAGATGTTTAACATGCTTTTTGATAGGTACATGAATCTGTGGATAATGGAGGGATATGGACATTGTGTAGGAAGCAAAGCTTAGTTTAGTTAGGTGTTTATTTACTAGTTTAATGTGTTTGGGCCAACGTAATGGGCTGAAGGGTCTGTTTCTTTGTTATACTATTCTGTTCACAAGACAAAGGAACAGAAGTAGGCCATTCGGCCCATTGAGTCTGCTCCGCAGCTCCCCCATGAGCTAAACTATTCACCCATCTAGTTCCAATTTCTGGCTTTTTCCCCATATCCCTTGATACCCTGACTAATTAGATACCTGTCAATCTCCTCCTTAATCACCCTCAATGATCGCACCTCCACAGCTGTATGTGGCAACGAATTCCACAAATCCACGACCCTCTGGCTAAAAAAAATTCTCCTCATCTCTGTTTTAACTGGGTACCCTCTAATTCTAAGACTATGGCCTCTTGTCCTGGACTCACCCACCAAGGGAAACAACCTTTCTACACCTACTCTGTCCAACCCTTTCAACATTCGAAATGTTTCTATGAGATCCCCTCTCATTCTTCTATACTCTAATGAATACAATCCAAGAGCTGACAAACGCTCCTCATATGTTAGCCCCTGTATTCCAGGAATCATCCTCGTAAATCTTCTCTGAACTCTCTCCAACATCAGTACATCCTTTCTAAGATAGGGGGCCCAAAACTGCATACAGTATTCCAAATGAGGTCTCACTAATGCCCCATAGAGCCTCATCAACACCTCCTTACTCTTATACACTATTCCTCTTGAAATGAATGCCAACATAGCATTCGCTTTCCTTACTGCCGATCCAACTTGGTGGTTAACCTTTGGGGTATCCTGCACGAGGACCCCCAGGTCCCTTTGCACTTGCGATTTTTGAATTTTCTCCCCATCTAAATAATAATCTGCCCGATTATTTCTTCTTCCGAAATGTACAACCGTACATTTGTCAATGTTGTATCTCATCTGCCATTTCTTTGCCCACTCTCCTAAACTGTCTAAGTCTCTCTGCGACCTTTCGGTTTCTTCAACATTTCCTGCTCCTCCACCTATCTTGGTGTCATCCGCAAACTTAGCCATAAAACCATTAAATCCATAATCCAAATCATCGATATACATCGTAAAAAGAAGCAGCCCCAACACCGACCCCTGCAGAACACCACTAGTAACCGGCAACCAATCAGAATAGGATCCCTTTATTCCCATCCTTTGCTTTCTGCCTATCAACCAATGCTCCACCCATTTCAATATCTTTCCTATAATTCCATGGGCTCTCATCTTATTAAGCAGCCTCATATGCGGCACCTTATCAAAGGCCTTTTGAAAATCCAAATACGCAACATCCACAGCGTCTCCCTTGTCAATCTTATTTGAGATTACTTCAAAAAATTCCAATAGTTTGATGAGACAGGATCTTCCCTTCATGAAACCATGCTGGCTTCGGCCTATCTTGTTGTGCACCTCAAGGTATTTCATAACCTCGTCCTTGAGGATTGACTCCAATATCTTTCCAACTACCGATGTCAGACTAATAGGTCTGTAATTTTCTTTTTGCTGCCTCCTTCCTTTCTTAAATAGCGGAACTATATTTGCGACCTTCCAATCCTCCGGAACCATGCCAGAGTCTATTGATTCCTGGAAGATCATTTCCAATGCTTCCACAATCTCCAAAGCCATCTCCTTTAGAACCCTTGGGTGCACCTCATCTGGACCGGGAGACTTATCTATGCTTAGTCCACTTAGCTTCCCAAGCACTTTCTCTCTAGTAATCTTGACTGTACGGAATTCTATTCCCAGATACCTCTGGCTATCAGGTATATTGCTCATGTCTTCCACTGTGAAGACTGATGCAAAATACTCATTCAGTTCCTCCGCCATCTCTTTGTTAATGATTATAATTTCTCCAGCATCATTTTCAATCGGTCCTGTATCTACCCTTGTCACTCTTTTACTCTTCATATATTTAAAAAAACTCTTAGTATCCTTTTTTATGTTAATTGCCAACTTCCTTTCATAATTCATGTTTTCTTTCCTAATGACTTTCTTAGTTACCTTCTGTAAGTTTTTAAAAGTCTTCCAGTCCTCATTTTTCCCACTAATTTTTTCTTCCTTGTACGCCATTTCTTTTGCTTTTTTTTTTGCCTTAACCTCTCTGGTTAGCCACATGTGTGTCATTTTTCCATTCATGATTTTATTCTGTTCTGTTCTGTGTTCTCCCTTGGACAATATGCCATCTCCATATGACTCTAGTCCTTCAGCATTTCTTGACTTTGATTTTTCCTATGTTGTCATGTTAATCTTGGCAGCCATTGCTAAGCTTATAGCTTTATTCCTTATTTCTCTTCATAGGCTTTGTAGGTACATTCAAGTATACATCTCAGATCTTGCGGAAAACTACCTCAAGTGATCAATCCTAGTCTCTTGACAGCTATTACAGCCAATATATTAACTGAGAACAAGTCCTACCACATTCCTGTTTCACTGGCCCCTCTGAATGTTATAACAGTTTATCATCCATTAGTGCCTTTTTCTTTCTTTTCAAAATCTGTGCTCACTTGTCAGCAAGGCCCTTGCCATATGTGAGTTTATTGTCAATCATTGTTTCAATGTTGTGGCTTTGACAGCAAACTTGATGAGGGTAATGTTATCTTCTTCCTAAAAGAAAGCTCCCTGCCTATCCATAGCTTCTACTTTGGGTCCATTCTAAATTTATATTGTGACTGTGAGGTTTTAAACGAAAAGAAATCATGCCTTTGTCTCTCCCTCTGCTCCTGTGTTCCCTGTTGTCCTTTGAGATTATCTTCTGATATTTTCAAAGTTCAAAGTAAATTTATTATCAAAGTATTACCATGTACTACCATGAGATTCATTTTCTTGCAAGCATTCACAGTAGAACAAAGAAATGCAATAGAATCAATGAAAGACTATGCACTTACTTACAAACAACCAATATGGAAAAGAAGAAAATCTATAGAAATATAGAAAAAGAAACAAAATTAGAATAACTAAATAATTCTGAGACATCTGTTCTCTCTCTGCTCACTTAAGATTATCTTTTTGGACAAATTTATCTTGATTTATATCAAGGTCTGTATCAGACGCAATCAGCACAGTGATTCAAGACAGCAAAAATCAATACACTCCCAAACAGTCCATCACCTTTATTAGAGCGGGGGAGAAGGCTCAACATCGGCCTAGCTCCTTGGGAGGGCTTCTTGTCACTGCATGAGACCGGCAGCTCCAAGTCGACCTAGGGAGGCAGCTCAAGTTCCCAGAGAACATCGCAGCCATTCCGCTCCGCCCGGATATGGTGTTAATATCGGAGTCTACAAAGCAAGTGGTCCTGCTGGAACTTACTGTCTCCTGGGAAGACCGGATTGAAGAGGCAACGAGCGCAAGAGGGCTAGATACACAGATCTTGTTGTAGAATGCTGGAGAGCTCGCTGTGAGCCAGTCGAAGTTGGGTGCTGGCGCTTTGCTGGCCATTCATTACAGCGGACTCTAAAACTCCTTGGAGTTAAAGGACTGCAGTGCGGAAGAGCCACCAAAACATGCTGGAGGCTGCTGAAAAGGCCTCGTGGTGGCTGTGGATCCAGAGGGGGGAAACCGTGGATTAGTGCGCCACTTGGACACAAGTCGGGGGCTGATCACCCTCGGCTGGGTCGCCCGGTCGAGGTTGTCTGATGGTTAAAGACCGGAAACACCCTATGACCCCAGGTTCATCACTGAAAACGTGTCCAAGTAGCACTAGAAGGTGTATTCTACAACTACTTTACTTCATTTAACATGCAGAAGGAAATTGGATTGATCTTAAATTTACTGCAGAAAATATAAATCCCAGAATAATCTAATTTGGTCTTTTCCTGTGTCACATTGCTACATAGTTTGGCTCGCTTTCTAACCCGAAGCCCCCTTGCTTCTAATTCTACTTGTGCCTCTGTTATTTTTTGTGTCCCTCCCTCTTGGGAGTCATGGTGGTAGAAGGAGTCTGTGGTTTCTTTCCTCTTGGGTCACTTGCACTCACTTATACCCCACACTGCTTCTTCATTCCATTTTGACCACCCAATGCCATGCCAGTTTTCGTAGCTGAAGTAATGTCTTTCTTAAGAATTTGCACTCTGTGGAATTATTCTCAGTGAATTTAATCGTCATCCCTTTATCAAATTTTCCATTGAATGAATTCCCTTTTAATACATACCGCCTATTTTTACTCTCAAACCCTTGGAGTCCACCTGAGGATCTACTTCATAGAGAACTAATTATGGAGGTAAAGAGGGAATCAGATTTATCTGAAAGGAGCTTTTTGAACTCTTCAACAGACTGAATTGTTAATGTGATTGCCCTCGATTCCATCTGCAACAAACTCTCCATTTCATTCTTGTTACCAACCCAGACCACCAAAAAAAAACTCCAGTTGTAAAGCAATAACACCTTAGGGATAGTATATATCTCTGCTGACTTTCAAAAAGTTAGCAGCGAAGTCTGCAACATGAGTGTTAGATGCAACCTGAGATTAGTTCTTTTGCTGCAAAATCCCTTATCTGTGCCTTTATTTCTATACTTACTCCTTACCTACCGCTGCAACTTCGTGAAAGTTGATCATCAAATATTCCCCTAACTTTATCCTAATTCACGGCTGGTCCATTAACTCAATACCCTTCTTAACTGGTGTCCACAATAATGTATGGTTAAGCAACATATTGATGCTGAAGTAATTATTTTTTTAAAGAATCCTCCAAAAGTTTACTCCTCAAAGTGTCTCTTACAGTTGTCCATTTGCTGCATATACTGTGGTGCCTAATCATGTAAATATGCTTATAGAACATAGAAATCTACAACACAATGCAAGCCCTTCGGACCACAATGTTGTGACGACTGTGTAATCTATTCTAGAAACTGCCTAGAAATACCCTACCGCATAGCCCTCTATTTTTCAAAGCTCCATGTACCTATCTACGAGTCTCTTAGAAGGCCCTGTTGTATCTGCCTCCACCGCTGTCACTGTCAGTGTATTCCACGCACCCACCACTCTCTGTCTGGAAAAACTTACCCCTGAAATCTCCTCTGTATCTACTTCCAAGCATCTTAAAACTATGCCCCTTCGTATTAATCATTTCAACCCTGGGTAAAAGCCTGTGGCTATCCATACAATCAATGCCTCTCATCATCTTATACACCTCTATCAGGTCATCTCTCATCCTCCGTCGCTCCAAGGAGGAGAGGCCAAGTTCACTCAACCTATCTCATAAGGTACACTCTCTAATCTAGTCACCATCCTTGTAAATCTCCTCTGTACTCTCTCCATAGTAACCACATCCTTTCTGTAGTGAGGTGACCAGAACTGAACACATACTCCGAATGGGGCCTGACAAAAGTCATGTATAGCTGTAATATTACCTCATGGCTCATGAACTGAATCCCATGGTTGATGAATGCTAACACAGCGTATGCCTTCTTAACAACACTGTCAACCCGCGTAGCAGCTTTAAGTGTTCTGTGGACACAGTCCCCATGATCTCTCTGATCCTCCACACTGCCAAGAGTCTTACCATTAATATTATATTCTGTCTTCAAATTTGACCAACCAAAATAAACCACTTCACCTTTATCTGGGTTGATTTCCATTTGGTACTTCTCAACCCAGTTCTGCATCCTATCGATGTCCCACTGTAACCTCTGACAACCCTTCAGACTATCCACAACACCCCCAACCTTTGCGTTATCAGCAAACTTACTACTCCACCTTTCTACAGACCATGTATGACTACCTTTTTGCCTTCTGTGGGCAAGCCAATTCTGGATTCAGAAAGCAAGGTCTCCTTGGATCCCATGCTTCCTTACTTTCTGAAGGAGCCTTGCATGGGGAACTTTATCAAATACCTTACTGAAATCCACATACACTACATCCACTGCTCTACCTTCATCAATGTGTTTTGTTACTCCATCAAAGAATTCAGTCAGGCTCATAAGGCACAGCCTGCCCTTGACAAAGCCATGCTGACTATACCTAATCAGATTGTCTCCCCAAATGCTCATAAATCCTGGCTTTCAGGATCTTATCCAACAACTTGCCAGCTACTGAAGTAAGACTCACTGGTCTATAATTTTGGATTATCTCTACTCCCTTCCTTGAACAAGTGAACAACATTTGCAACACTCCAATCCTCTGGTACTTCTCCCACATCTATTGATAATACAAAGATTATCGCCAGAGGCTCAGTAATCTCCTCCCTTGTTTCCCCACAGTAGCCTGGGGTATATCACGCCCAGTCCCGGCAACTTACCTAACTTAATGCCTTTAAGAAGCTCCAGCACATCCTCTTCCTTAATGTCTATCTGCTCAAGTGTTTTAGTCTGCCCTAAGTCATCCCCACAATTGCCAAGATCCTTTTTCCTAGTGAATACTGAAGCAAGGTATTCATTAAGTACCTCTGCTACCTCCTCCGACTCCATGCACACTTCTCCACTGTCGCACCTGATTGGTCCTAGGCACAGCTCAGTCTCTTGCTCTTCACATACTTGTAGAATGCCTTGGGTTTTTCTTAATCCTACTTGCCAAGGCCTTCTCATGGCCCCTTCTGGCTCTCCTAATTTCATTCTTAAGCTCCCTCTTGGCAACCTTGTAATTTTCTAGAACTCTATCAGTACCTAGTTTCTTGAACCTTCTGTAAGATTTTCTTTTCTTCTTAACTAGATTTTCCACATCCTTTGTACATCATGGCTCTTTTACCCTACCATCCTTTCCCTACCTCAATGGAGCAGACCTATGCATAACGCCACGCAAATATTCGCTGAACATTTGCCACATTGTTGCCGTGCATCTCCCTGAGAACATCTGCTCCCAAGTTACTGCCTAATAGCATATTTCCCCCTACCCCAATTAAATGTTTTCCCAAATTGTTTTCCCCTTTCCCTCTCCAGTGCCACCTCCAAAATCCTCTCCCACCAAGTAATCTGGCACCTGACCAGGTTCATTTCCCAATACCAGATTAAGTACAGCCTCTCCTCTAGCTGATTTATTGCATATTGTGTTCAGGAAACCTTCCTGAACACACCTAACAAAATCCACCCCATCTAAACATCTTGCTCTAAGGAGATGCCAGTCAATATTTGGAAAGTTTAAAATCTCCTATCACAACACTTATTATTGCTGGCTGCAGGCGTGCTTTCCATTACTGATGCTCTCCCTTCCCTCTCCGGACAGTCACCCACTGATCTGATCTGTCTCCTGTGGCCCTGCTGTAACTCCCTGCCTGTAGCTCTTATCGATCACCACCTCACTTTCCTTAACAAACAGAAGGTCATTGAGCTGCAGCTTCGGTTCCTTAACTCGATCTCTAAGGAGCTGCTGCTTGATGCACCTGGCACAGATATGGCTATCAGAAAGGCTGGAAGTCTCCCAGATATCCCACATCTGACACCCACAGCAAAAACTGGCCTTGCAGTCATACCCACTATTCTTAAGCTAGAGGAAAAAAAGATATAGAAGTAACTTGCGTCTTTACCTCACCTAGGCCTGTCCCCGCCGAAGCCCTGATGAGCCAAAGCCTTCTCCTCTGACTCGCGCTACTCTGACTACTGCTCTGCTAGGCAGTGTCTCCCTTTTATCCTGGAACCTTCTCAGCGGCCTTGCGCACTTGTGCAATGACGAGTTACTGTCTCTGTGCACTTCTCCCGAATGAATCTGCCGCTGAAAGAAACTCCTTGCTTTTGAAATCTTCTAGGTGGCCTTGTGCGATGATGAGCTACTGCATTTGCCCACTCCTTCCAATCGAATGCCTTGCATTTCTTTTTATTGCTACCAGCTGGTGAGAAATACTTTCTAAATGAAAATTGTTGTCTCAGAGTAGGTGAGCATGTACAGTACAGTATAATGGCGGTAGCAAGCTACTTCAGTGATCAGATTAGGTAGTCATTCATTGATGTATAATAATCAGTACCAAGTCACAGGAGCTCCGTTATCTGATTGTTGTACTGTGATGTTGGTAGTGATTGGTGTAGCAGAGGGTCACATTTTTTAAGGTTTTATGGTTTTTTACGGTTTTAATTGGAGATTATACTTGTGCAAATTCCATAAGAAATGGAGTATTACAAACATGAGAAAATCTGCAGATCCAAAACAACACACACAAAATGCTGGAAGAACTCAGCAGACCAGGTTGTGTTTATGAAAAGGAGCGAACAGTTAACATTTTGGGCAGAGACCCTTCATCAAGTCCTTGATTCCATCCACAACAAACTCTTCAGTTTTCTCCTCCCAACCAAGGGCCTCAGCCCTAGACATCGACTGTTTACTCTTTTCCATAGCTGCTGCCTGGCCTGCTGAGTTCCTCCAGTGTTTTGTTTGTGGTGTTGTAAAAAAATATGTTCTATTTCTTCTGGAGTATCTTACTCTGTGTTGCCAACTGACGTTATGGCTGCTCGCCTGGGATATCCGCTGGGTAGGCTTTCTCCTCCTCCTTTCTTCCCCTTGCTGCTTTCAGGCTCTTCTGAAGATTCTCGGGATTTGGGTCCCTTTCTCTTTGGCACCTCCTGCTATCATAGGCAAAGCTGTGTAGTGCACAGCACACAGCAAAGTCTTCACAAATGCCTGGTGCCAGTTTCTGTGGACAGATGCAAACAATAATCTGGCTCTCTTCCTGTTTACTCTGTATACCTCATACTTTAGATACAACTCTTGAGTGATGACTCCCTTCTGTTAGGTTGTTAGACATACCTTATTTTTTATTCTTTCTTACTTCTAATATTTGTATATCTGTGCACTTGTAATGCTACTCTGACACTAATTTCCTTTGGGATCAATGAAGTATCTTTCTATGTAGCTATCTATCTTTACTGTTTGTCTAGTTATCTTCTGTTGGAGGGAACGGACCTCACTGTCTCTGCCTCTTTGATCGCCTACACAGGCCAGATATTTGTCTATCGTAACAAACTTATTAGCTAGTACTGACAGGCCATCAGGGAGGTTAGTCATGTTGTAAGGCAGGAACTACTAATCCCCAGCCATGAACCCCACATCTCAGTGCTCAGCATCTTCACTGTTCAGCAGCATTCCTCACCAGCAGTTTCTCCTTGGGAGAGTTAGCAGAGTGTCTGCCAGGGTCTTAGCAAAGCAATGCTGTCATTAATGCATCTCCATATCTAATAATATAATAATCCTTTTCAACCCAGACTCCACTGACACTTGTTCTTGGGAAACACATCTTGAATACTAAGTAGGCACTGGATAGCCACAGTAAAGTACAATACAAAATCTTTGTTTAATGGCATGTCACTTCTTTACTTCCGACTACAGTTTCTTCTTGTGTCTCTCAGGAACTGGCGGTGATTTCTGCTATTCTTTGTTTCGAAGATTTAACAATCTTCTTTAATATTTAGTGCTAGATTACGTGTATCTATATTACTGTTGATGTACTGAGTTACTGTATCCACAGTAATGTAGATCTTCATCTACAATAATTTCATTGTTGGTTCCTCTCCAATTCTTCTGAGTGACTGCTCAACTTAACAATATTAAACGGATCTTTTTGTATTTTACTTTAGCTACCTGGCTTGATGCGCAGTGTTAAAGTTACACACCACATTATCGCTTATTGTCGAGGCCAGAAAGCTCCGCTTTAATCTCATCCAACCAGAAGACCTTTGTCCATATTTTTACAGTATCTTCTAAGTGACACTTTGCAAAATCTTTATGGGCAAGAAAATGCACTTTTTTCAAGCCAGGTCTTCTTCCTTGCCACTCTTCCACAAATACCCTTTTTGTGCAAGGCCTTAGAGAATTTGCGAGCCACAAACATCATCTCCTGTTGCAGCCACTGACTTCTGCAGCTCACTCAGGGTGACTGTTGGCATCACAGCAGCCTCTCTTACAAGTGCCATTCTTCCCTGGCGACCAAATTTAGAAGGGTGGCCTGACCTTGGTAATGTGGCTGTGGTTTCATACTTTTTGATAATGGACTCCACTGAGCTCCAAGATATGTTCAGTGCCTTTGAGATGGTCTTGTATTCTTTCCTAGATTTGTGCTTCTCTATTACTATTTCCATGACCTGCCTTGAATGCTCTTTTGTCTTCATTTTGGTTTGGTCTGTTAAAAATCTACCATACTGTTGGACTTTAGAGAGAGAAGGGATATTTATTCTTATGAATTTCTTGAAAAGGTGATCCTCTACATCAACAAATTGGGTGAGTTGGTAAGGTAATACATACATTGCACCTGAGCAAAATTCATGTAGTAATCATAAAGGAGATGAATACTTTTTCAGCCTCACAATTTTGTTTTATAATTTTTTGTAAATTGTTGGCAGGGTTTGGAATTTTTCTTTTGATTTGATATGATGCACAATGTTTGTAGATTAGCTCAAAAATTCCTATTTCAAAGTATTTTAAATTTAGAAAGTGAGACAGTAAAGTGTGAGAATAGTTGATTTAACTATGACAGTGCTCTTTTTGTATATAAAATGTGGTCAACACCTCTCACAGAAACGAGTACCTACGAGAAAAAAATGTCTAACCTTGGAATTTTTCGACTAGCTTTTCTTGTGTGCAGAAAACCCCAAATACTTGTCACATTGAAGAAAGTTAACATAACAATCTAGTAATAACAATAGAAAAAAATCTGACAGGGTGAGCGTTTTGCTTTGCCCATATGCATCCTGACCTGTTATGTTCTCCAGTATTTTCTGTTTTTATATCAGATTTCCTGCATCTGCAGTTTGTTTATCATTCTTGGCAGTCTGGTAATTTAGATGTAGATTTGTCCATTTTTGTTGTCCACTGCTGTCAATCCCTCAGGTTTGGTGATTGTCATCTTAGTCAGTTGACTAAAGACCTGATCAATGAACAATTCTTCCCAAGTTAAAAATATTGTTTCTGAAGATGTAATTTTACTTTCAGAAATAATAGTATAATCTGAAAGACTGCGGAATATTTCCTGATCAGTTTGTTTTAAAGAGTGGAAATAATCTGTTAGATCTGATGTCTTAATTAGTGATTTCACTAAATTCCCCTGATTATATTGGAGAAGACTACAAAATGGTGTTGCCTCGAGAGCAAGAGGCAACAGCAGGTTTTTCAAGTTAAGTGATGTGAAATGGAAATCCTGATATTGCTGTCAATTCTGTGGAGCAGTAGTCAAAGTAAATTGTGAATCACAATTTGGTTTCAGAAGCATTTTGAAAATGTGCTTGCAGATATTATCATGATATACCAAAATATAATAATGGTATTAGTAAGTACTTTATTGATCCTGAGTGGGAAATTATTTTGTTACAACAATAACATTTAAAAACACAATTAGCAATAATAAATAATAAGTATAGAAACTAATAATAAAGTACAGTATAATATACACAATAATAGTTTACCACAGTGCAATAATGTGCAATACTATGTAATAATAATATACCAAATAATAAAATAGACACTATTATACTATGATGCGTGTTCTCCTGTCGCACAGAGATGAACTATTGTATATCATTATTGCATTTTTGTAGGAAAGATTTTCTGTATGGATCCATGTGACAGTGGAGCTGAACAAGCTTGTTCGAAAGGATGCTCTGCTGCTTATTCAGTAGGTTATGGAGAAGGTGTACCTGATGGTCCATGATGGATAATAGTTTGTTTAATGACCTCCTCTCCACCTCTAACTCAAGAGTCTGGTTTGTAGCCAAAGACGAATCCAAACTTTTTGATGAGTTTATTTATTCTTTTGGAATCATCAGCAGCTATGCTGCTCCCCCAACATAAAGCCACAAAGAAAACAGCACCCACTAAAACAGTAAAAGATCTCCAGCATCCTGCTGCATGCGTTGAAGCATATTAGCTTCCTTGGAAAATAGTCTGCTCGTTACCTTCTTCTAAACCGCCTTGGTGTTGGTTTTCTAGTCAAGTCTGTTGATAATGTGAACACCCAAATATTTATACTTCTCCACCACTGCAACTTCTTCTCCCAGATTGTATGCAGAACCAGCCGTCTTCCTCCTCAGATCAATCATTACCATCACCCTGGTTTTGGCCATCAATGCAAAATGGAATCTATTAATCTAAAATACCTATATGCTATTTTAATAGAGCTGTTAACAAATTTATGTTTAGATGTTTAATTAAAATTTTAGAATTGAACTTGAAGCTTAAAAAAGCTCATGCTTTTATCACAAACAAGAGAAAATCTGCAGATGTTGGAAATCTGAGCAACACGCACAAAGTGCTGGAGGAACCCAGCAGGCCAGGAGCATCTATGGAAAAAAGTACAGTCAACATTTTCGCCCAAATCGTCGAGTACTTTTTTCCATAGATGCTGCCTGTCCTGCTGAGTTCTTCCAGCATTTTATGTATATTGCTCATGCTTTTATGTTTGTTGTGGGGTTTTGATGAACTTTGACTTATAACTGTGTTGGGACAACAAAAAAATGCTGCTTTATGAATCATGTTCCAGATTTAAACTTGTATATCTTCTGGATTTCTTGATTGCTTGCTTAGTTTGACTTTTAGGAAAATCCATTAAGCAATCAAACCTCTTGGGGTTTAATGTGGCGCAACCTTTGTACATTGCCACATGTCTGACAGGATCTGAATTACTTGCAGCGTATTTGATGATAATCACATTTGGCCTTTTGTTTCATCCTTCCAGGGATTTATTTTGTTAAGACTGAGTATTAATAGCATAATTAGGCATATCCTATAAAATAGAAACAGCTCTTGTTCTTATCCCACATGCCAGGAACTGTTACTCATTTTCTGCCTTTTCCTACAAGGCTTAGAACTAATTAGAGCTCTTTAACAGCACTCAGAGTTCAGGCTTTTTATTATCACTCATCAGCCAGCTGTGATTGAGGAGATTAGTGTTCAAAGATATACAGCTTAGATACTGTGTGAAGAATTTTATTTGAAATAAATGTTTGAATAAATTTGTGTGCTTAATGAAAATAGTCAACCACAGTTTAGCTGCAGAACCTGACATTATATTGCTGTGGAAGCAGAATAAATCATCTTTATGTTATTGCAACTTGTGTGGAAACTTGTTCTATACCAAGAATGCATGATTTTTATCTGTAATTGTAAACATATTGTGTGATTCACTGTTACAGAGACTGCTTATATTATTAAGTTAGCATTCAAACTCATGTCATTGTGCAAAGTGAGGTATGCCTGTAGTACAGAGGGTGCTAAGTTTCAACTACTTGGGTAAGCTTTTCTTCCCAGGATTTTGGATGCAAAATGGATTTGGTGGCAAATGTATATTGTTCTGTCTTGGGTATTCTGATCTCCTGGCTTGGCTGTGTAACCAGCAACACTGATTTTATGTTTTATCAATATATAGTTCCTGTAACATTTGGCAAAGTCACCATAAAATTGTAAATTGGGCATTAAAACCAGTCCACTTGATGTTGTTACATTAAATTTCACAAGGTAAACCAAACTTCACAGAACTGATTATCACACAACAAATTTGCTATATTCATTATACTTCGTTTAATTTGTTTATTGATTTGTACAAAAATGAGAATACTATAATTTGTTGGAAAAGCTAATTGTTTTTGAGAAAATAATGGTGAGCTGCTTTATTTGAATCTCCGCAATTTGTGTAATGGCACAATGATCTGTTAACTACACTTACAGGTGCGGAAGGAACTACAAAACATTTTCAAGTCAGGATAGTGTGTGACATGAACAGAAGCTTCCAGGTGGTGTTCTTATAAGATTTTTTCCTTTGGGTGTGGCAGCTTGCTGAGGTGCAGTTTGTAGGTGACACACCTTGTAACTATGATAGTGCAATGGTAGTGGAGGGAATTAATATTTAGGATGAAAGATTGAGTGCCAATTAAACCAAATTGGATGACACCAAGTCTTTTAAGTGTTGTTGGAACAACACTTATTCATGCTTTGGGTGTGAAACCTTTTATATGGATGGTTGAGAGACTGGGTGGGGGGGGTTGCTATCAGAAGGTGAGTTGGTCAAGGATGCCTGATGTCTAATTTACTCTCATGACTTCTATTGTTGAGGCTAATTTTGTTAACTTTGTGCTGTTTGGTAATCCTTTGGATGTTGCTGGTAGGAGACTCAACAATGTCAAGTGTGTTCTTTAAAAAAATAATGGCTGGTATTTGTTTGCTGGATATTACCTGCACCTTACCAGCCCAAGCCTTAATATTGTTTGGATTATATTACTTGCAGAATGATTTGTGTATTGTGTAATCATCTGTACACATTCCCACTTCTGACCTTGCAACAAATTAAAAACATTGAGGAGACAGCAGAAATGATTAGAAATCAACAAAAAAAAAACAGCAGAAGCTCAATGCATACACTTTATAGAAAATCCAGAGAAAGCCAACTATGATTCTGGGAACTTTTCCAAATATATGGAATGTTTTTAGATACCTCAGTATTCATTGCAACAAGAGATATAACAAAAAACGAGTCAAAGATTTATGATTTCATGATTTCAACCAATTCACAGGCATGACTGTAGTTTTGTTTTGGCGCTTGGGTCTTCTACAATATTCTTTGTTCTTTCTGATTTGTCTTCATTTGCACTCTGTCATTTCCTTCTGTGGCTTTAGTTATAAATAGTCTTATCATTATAACTGATGCCTAAAACAATAAATTCTGATTAATAAATGTCTTGTTTCTTGTGATATAACTTATATTAAAATCTGGGTCTTTGTTCTTTCACTGGCTAGGACAAGAAGTATAAAAGGCAAGTAGATTTGAGAACCCATTCCAGTCTTTCACTTTAATGACTTCACTTCAATTGAGAATTTTGTTGCAGCAGCCAGACTTAATACAGTTTTCTTTATTGTGCAAAATAAAGCTGTTAATGCACTCAAAAGCCCAAGAAAGCAAATGGTAATCAATAAAAACAATTGCCAAATCCACTCTTCATTAGATGGAAAGTCAGAAACCTCAACTGCCTTAAAAAAAATCAGATATGATTTTTGTGCATTTTATCAGATTTTTTAGCATACTGTAACTGTTTCAAATTGATGCATTATGCCGTACAAGCAACACACATCAAAGTTGCTGGTGAACGCAGCAGGCCAGGCAGCATCTGTAGGAAGAGGTGCAGTCGACGTTTCAGGCCGAGACCCTTCGTCAGGACTCACAGAAGGAAGAGTGAGTAAGGGATTTGAAAGTTTTGAGGGGGAGGGGGAGAGCCCCTCCAACTTTCAAATCCCTTACTCACTCTTCCTTCAGTTAGTCCTGACGAAGGGTCTTGGCCTGAAACGTCGCCTGCACCTCTTCCTACAGATGCTGCCTGGCCTGCTGCGTTCACCAGCAACTTTGATGTGTGTTGCTTGAATTTCCAGCATCTGCAGAATTCCTGTTGTTTGCATTATCCCGTACTGTGTGTTCATATAATAAGGTCACATAGTAAATTATCCTTAGCTCCAGGAGTTTTAGTTCATCAAAATGGAAACATGACTGTACTATCCACTAGAATTAGAAACATAAAAAAAAATAATTAATGTTTTCAATACTTATATAACCATATAACAATTACAGTTCGGAAACAGGCCATCTCGGCCCTTCTAGTCCGTGCCGAGCTCTTACTCTCACCTAGTCCCACCGACCTGCATTCAGCCCATAACGCTCCGTTCCTTTCCTGTACAATTATAACAATACTTCACCAATAAAAGCCAAAGTGATATTTGTCTTTTTAATTACCTGCTTTTTGCATTTAATGCACATGAACACAGATATCCTTCTGTACTTCACTCACTTGCAAACTCTCTCCACTTAGATAATAGTCTGCTTTTATACCTCTTTCCCAGTGCAAGACCCCACACTTTTCTGCAAGAAACTCACCATCCCCATACCCTGTTAAAAACCGCCACATCTCAGCATATATTCTGCTGTTTCATGATTTGTACGCATGCAGTACTTGCCAGCGATTTAACAACTATAACCTGTTGACCATATGTAGTCAACCTCTTAAGCAGTGGTGTGGATTTTGAAGGCAGTGGTCAAGAGATAGTGTTTACCATTCATTATATTCATAGCATCTTAGTCGTTCTGTAAGGTTTGGAATGGCAATTAAGCATTCAGATATTTTTTTGTAAAATTATATATAGTAAGTGATGTGGACATAAAGATAGTATTAAAATAAGTAAGAGAAATACAAAAACAAAATTTTTTAAAAAATCTTGATCATAATTTAATTTAAGAAATGTGCCTATTCTTGTTAAACTGTATTGTTAGTACTACAGAGGTCATTTGGCAATAGTCGTGACTTATCAGTTGAAAATTCTTTGCAGTGGAATGCACAGATTGGAATTGTTCGGTGTTTTTATTTTAATAGATAGCTAATGAGAAATAACAGCAACTCCAAGCCCTTGTGCATTTTGGTGGTATGTTCATAGTAGGGTAACTTGGGCAACATTCAGATTTCTTAATGCTTATACCAAGCAAACTGTTGTTCACCTTCTTTCAAAATAGTATTGTTTGTTAACCTTGCTGATATCTGCAGAGTATGTTCTGCTTTGCCATATTGCATCAATATGTTGGGCTTAGGATAGATCCTCTGAGATGTTGATGCCCAAGGACTTGAAGCTGCTCACCCTTTCCACTGCTGATCCCTAGATGAGGACTGGTGTGTATTTTCCCCTTCCTGAAGTCCACAGTCAATTCTTTGGTCTTACTGTCATTGAGTGCAAGGTCGATATAACACTCAACTATATCACTCCTGTGTATGCCTCCTCATCACCCTCTGAGATTCTGACAATGATTGTTGTGTCATTGCTAAATTTATAGGCGATGTTTCAGCTGTGCCTAACCACACCGTGATGAGAAAAGAGAGAATAGAGCAGTGGGCTATGCATTCATCTTTGAGGTGTGCTTGTGTTGATAACCTCCTTTACCTGCTTCATTTTAATAAACACCATTACATATTTACTGCATTGGGAAACCTATGATCAATGTACGATGTGACCATTGCATGTACTAAGTCCAAGATATTTTATTTTACGCCTAAACCTCTGAAATTTTTATACACTGCACAGTTTTTCTTTACTATTGATTATTCACTTGTAATATTTAATCAGCTCAATTTTATTGAAGGCAAGAATTTACTACATATCTATTTTGAAGATATTTACTTAAAATTTTGTATTCAAATTTGAAGGAGTGATCAATGTTCGCTTGAAATCTAGTGATCCATGTAATATAACATGCTTAAATGTATTGAAGTATGCTTTGGAAGTTATTACTATAAAGTTGATCAAGTTCATCTAAAATATGTATTATGTTTTCTTTTACAGATTTTCGAACGAATTCTCTTCATATGGGCCATTCGACATCCAGCAAGTGGTTATGTTCAAGGAATTAATGACCTAGTTACTCCTTTCTTTGTGGTATTCCTTTCAGAGCACGTGGGTATGTTTATATCATTCTTGCAGCTTGATGACAGGTTATAAACCATGAATGTATCGAGTAAATATACCTGAGATACTTGGTCACCTTGTTATTTAAGAGAACTAAAACAATAAGGTAAAAGGCTAAAGGTTAGACCATGTTTGTCATGTTACACAAATGGCGTTGTCTCTATCAACAAAACTCTTTTAAGGTACTAGAGAAAATGGAGAAAATTACAAGAACTAGACTGTGGGGATTTTAAAGAAACAATAGTGATGAGGTTTGATCTCTCAAAAAATGACTGCTGAAGTTTTTGAAAGACTTGAGTCATGAATGAAATTGCCTTGCCAACAAAGAATTTAAAAGAAATTTCTTTATACAGAGCATGTTTAAAGTGTATAACTTGCTTTCACATAAAACATTTGAGGCAGCTGCCTTTAAGGGGAAACTGAAGAGGAAAAAGTGTGAGTCAGAGGTATTTTGAAGGTGTGCAATAAATGGAAACAGAAATGGTAATAGATCTCTGCAAGAAGGCAGGTACCTTTTTCTCTTGCAGGAAGAAAGCATCCCTTTCAGTCTTAAATTGTTGCTGAGTGTTTGACTAGGATAAACAGTATAACTTAGGAGGTTCCTTTTTCGTTTGAAGAAGAAACATCCCTGTAAAACTTAATGAAATGAAAAATACCTGAAATATTTCTTTTTAAAAGGAAATGGCCATTTCCACAATTACTGACAATAATTCTTGTTTTGAGAGGCTTTGGGCTCAGGCAACAGATTGCCATTGATTGAATAGCTGTAAGAATTATATTTTTGGTTGTAAAAATCAACCTGTAAGGATTTCGGCACTTACTGCTAAAGGCAGCAGGGTAGCATAGTGGTTAGCACAACGATTTACAGTACCAGTGACCTTGGTTCAATTCCCGTTGCTTCATGTAAGGAGTTTGTATGTTCTCCCCATGACTGCGTGGGTTTCCTCCAGATGCTTCAGTTTCCTCCAGCAGTCCAAGGACGTATCAGTTGGTGGGTTAATTGGTCATTGTAAATTGTCTTCTGATAATCTCAGCCATTAGGCTCTATAAGGAGTCAACATATAGCCAGGGAAGTGATGACCCCTTTCTGTTAGACTGTTTGAGGTAAGTTATGCATTGTCTCTGCCATCTCAGCCTCTGAAGCTTGTAGCTCCTCTAGTTGTTATAGGTCTCTTGGTGGCTTACCTCATTAAGTCCCCTTTTTGTGTGGTTGCTCAGGTTTTGAAGATGGCCTGCTCTAGGCAGATTTACAGCTGTGCCACATTCTTTCCATTTATTGCTGATTGACTTAACTGTACTCCAAGGGATATTCAGTGGCTTGGAAATTTTCTTGTATCCGTCTCCTAACTTGTGCTTTTCAATAACCTTTTTGCAGAGTTGCTTGGAGTGTTCTTTTGTCTCCAGTGTAGATTCTGCCAGGATACTGACCAACAGCAGTTGGACCATCTAGATATAGGTGTATTTTTATTGTAACCAGTTGAGCACCATGTCTGTTCAGTAGTGATCTCCATTTAACTGATTATGTGACTTCTAAAACCAATTTGCTACATCAGTGTTGATTTGGTGTGTCATATTAAAGGGGGGTGGTTACTTACGTAATCAATTATTTTCTGTTTTATATTTGTAATTAATTTGGATCACTTCGAGGAGATCTGTTTTCACTTTGACACAAAAGTCTTCTTTTCTGTTGCTCCGTGTTTTTAAAAAAAGCCAAATTAAATCCACTGTGATTCAATGTTGTAAAACAATAAAACCTGAAAACTCCCACAAGGGTCAATACTTTTTATAGACACTGTACTTGCCTCCATTAATCAAGACATCAAGTACAAGAGTTGGGACGTCATATTATAGTTGAATAAACTTTAATTAGATATTAGTACATAACTTGTGTTATGTACAGTTGTGCTTACCATGCATTACATGAGAAAATTGGAGTGCTTCAGTAACAAGAAAATATTGAAAAGCTTAGGTCTCTTTTCCCTGGAGCGGAGGAGGCTGAGAGGTGATTTGATGGAGGTATATAAAATTAAAAGCTCTGGATAGGGTATTTAGCTAGTGTCTATTTCACTCGGTAATTTCAGTGAAAGGAGGCTTTAAGGGAGTCTGGGGAAGAAAATCTATCACACAAATATGATATGATGATTATGAAGACGCATAGTCCTCTTTTATTGTCATTTAGTAATGCATGCATTAAGAAATGATACATTATTTCCTCCGGTGTGATAGCACAAAACACAGGACACAATACCATAAATTGATGAAGAAGTCCGTGAGCACAGTAAAGTTCAAAGTTTCTCAAATGTCCCACATCTCACGCAGACGGGAGAAGGAAGAAAAACTCTCCCTGCCGTGCCGACCACAATCCGACTCTGAGTCATCCGAAAACTTCGAGCTCTGATCAGCTCTCCAACACCGAGTACTGAGTGCCATCTCTGTCCGAACAATTCGACCTCCTTCTCGGTCGCCAAAAGCAGGCAAGGCTGGGGATTTTGAGGCCTACCCTCCGAAAGATTCACGACCACACAGTAACGACAGCAGCGAACGGGCGTTTCAGAAATTTCTCCAGATGTTCCTCTGTGCTTTCATGTACATTCTCCATCAAATCAGAATTGTCCAAGGCCCCTATTTAACAGATACAATATAATTTTCACCGGATCTTCTCCTCCCGTAGTTGGTATCTGCTATGTGCTGCTAGAGAAGGTTGTGAAGGCAAGAATAGTAATGTAATTTAAAAGGCATATCAAAATATACTTGATTGAGCACAATAGAGCAATATGGAATTACTGCAAGCAAATGGGATTAGAAAAGATATGCATGTGCATGGTGGGCTGATCGGCCTGTTTCTTTATTGTACAATTCTGACTTTGTATTGTAGGAGATAAAGAATTTAAAACCTTTTTCGGTGTAACCCCAACAATCTTTATATTCAGAATGCTAAAATGATGACAATGATTTGGCCTCCAGAAACTATAATAAGGGTGTGTGTTTAACCCTGTGCTCTACTTTATCAACACTCATGGCTGTGTGGCTAGGCACAGCTCAAGCAGCATGTACAAATCTGCCAATGACACCTCTGTGTTGGCCAATTCTTAGATGGCAATGAGGTGGTGAACAGGAGCAAGATAGGTGGGCTGGTTAGTGGTGTTACAACAATCTTGCACTTGACGTTAACAAGACCAAGGGTATCAGAAAAGGGAAGTCGAGAGAACACACACCAGTCCTCGTTGTGGGGTCGGTGGTGGAAAGGATGAGCAGCTTCAGATCCCTGTGAATCAACATCTCAGAGTACCTATCCTGGACACACACGTTGATGAAATCACAAAGAAAGCACACCAGTGACTATACTTCATTCGGATTTTAAGGTCTGGTATATCACCAAAGATCCCAGCAAATTTCTGCAAATGTACAGTGAAGAGCACTCTGATTAGTTGCATCATTGCCTGTATAATTTCCAATGCAAAAGATTGAAAGTGGCTGCAGAGGATTATAGACTCAACCAGCTCCATCATGAGCACAATGCCAACCCTTCACATCATTGTTAAATTTATTTGTCAGAATGTTTTGACGTTTCTCACACTTGCACAGTAAACACCAACAAAGTTTGGTATAGAAATAGATAAACACTAGCTTTTTATCCCTTACTCTTTTTTTTAAATCATTTGTTAAAACGTTAGAATTAAGATGTTCCTCCACCTTCCCCATAAAACATTCTTTCATACTTAAACTGAGATTTTGTGCTTTTTGCATTTTCTGTCTTGCTATCTTTTTGGTCAGGCTTTTTAACTCTTTCCCATTCTTTATTTTATTCTCTGTAGCTGGTATCACAAATTATTATATATATCAAGAAGCTGAAATAACAAGCAGTTTATTTCAGATGATAGACCTTTGCTTGCATTGTTCACAAACATCTCCAATGACCTATAGAGGGTGCCACTGCATTTCGATTTTTCATTGCAGCAACATCTAATGCAAAATAGTGGATGTGTTGGAACCATATGTTTGCAGCCACAGAAAATTCTGGCCTAATATCTTGATTGTAAGTTAATGTGTGCTAGCATGCAGAAAGCATAATCATTGCTTAATGCCTTATCAACTGATGAGCACTAAAGAACAAAACAAGAGTCACTGAATAATATTCACCAAGGGACAATGCAGTAGCAAAAATTCAATAATATCTGAGATGGGAATGGATTTTTCTATGTTGCTGTTGGAACTATCTGGAAGGTTTCCAATCTAGCAGCTACTTCATGATCTTTGCAGATGTTGTACAACTGTCAATGACTTTCTGGTTTTTAGGTTTAACATGATGATAGCAGCATCAGATTGAAAATAACAAAGATTTTCTGTAGATAAGTCCCCGCAAAAATTTAGCGCTGTCGTTCACAACATTATGTTCTTAAGTATTTGACAATATACAGTCTGATCTACAAATCTAACTCACTATGCTGCAACTCCAGTCTTTGACTTGGGTCTTCCTGGATTATTAATGTTCAGTATTAACATTATTCTTCCTCAAAAGTACTTGAAGGATCTTAATCGACTGCACCTCTTCCTAGAGATGCTGCCTGGCCTGCTGTGTTCACCAGCAACTTTTATGTGTGTTGCTTGAAGGATCTTAATGTTCAAATATACTTGGCGTTCATGAAGTCTTATGTTGCTTAACTTCTGAACAAGAAATAAGTAAAAATGTCCTGTAATAACGTGTACCTCTGTCTGATGTAATTCATTATTTTATAGGATTAGTAATCAAATACAGTGCTTTTCTCATCTTGTGGCCATCAGCACTGAGGTAGAAGGAAAAAAGTATAGACTATTTTCTAAACGGGGAGAAAATTGAAAAATGAGAGGTGCAAAGAGTTTTGAAAATCCTTATGCAGGATTCCCCCCGGTTGGTGGTAAAGAAGGCAAATGCAATGCATTTAAGGAGGACTAGAATATAAAAGTAATGATGAGGCTTCAAAGGCATTGGTCAGTATTTGGAGTATTGTGAGCAGAATTCTAGGCAAGTCTAGGAATAGAGTGCACAGCCTCAGTATAGAGGGATGTCCATTTAGAATAGAGATGAAGAGTAATTTCTTTAGCTAGAGGGTGGCAAATCTGTGGAATTTATTGCCATGGATAGTGAGAAGGCAGAGGAATGGGTTTGAGAAGGATAATAAATTAGCCATCACTCAAAGGGCTGAATGACCTAATTCTACTCTTATGGCTTATGTTCTTGCAGAAGAAGAAGCAAATAATTTGCGGCACCCAAAAATAAAAACAAGATTTCTCATTTACATTGTTCGCATTGTTCAAGAATGACCTACCTTGAATGACCTTTCCAAATTTATTCATGCAACTAAAATATTGAAATAAAATCAGATGAAATCATTGTTTCAAGAATATTCTACCAGGTCAACATTTCAGATTGAAGCAGTAAGCAACACATTAGGAGTCATGTTAGACATCTGCTGTGAGTGCTTGAAAAGATACTGCAGTGAAAAACTTGAGCATTAAAAATAATTTGACTTCCTGACAGCACAGTCCTGCCACAAAAGTACAGTCATGAAATATCCTTGGCATTTTTTTAAAGAGAATCGCAAGGCATTCTATAAATATATCAGGAACAAGAGGATAATTAGAGGGAGGGTGGGACCACCCAAGGATAAAGGGGGAAACATTTGCTTGGATGCAAACGATATGGGTGAGGGCCTTAGTGAGTACTTCACATCAATATTTACCAAGTAGAGGAATGTGTAGGGATAGGGAAATCATTGCTGAGAATGTTAATACACTTTTGAAGGTTTTTGAAGTATTTTGAAGGTCTGAAGGTCGTAGGTTGGAGTCTCAGCCAAGGCAGCTGTTGTGTCTTTGAGCAAGGCACTTAACCACACAATGCTCCAGTCCACTCAGCTGAAAATGGGTACCGGCAAATGCTCGGGGTTAACCTCACGATAGACTGGCGTCCTATCCGGGGGGGTGGGGGGTGGGGGGGAGTCTCGTACTCTCAGTCACTTCACGCCACAGAAACCGGCATAAGCACCGGCCTGATGGGCCACAAGGCTCGGGACAGACTTTAAATTTTGAAGTTAAGGAAAATGTATTGTTTGGTCTCTGAAAGAGCATTAAGGTGAATAAAACCCCAAGGCCTGATGGAATATACCCCAGATTATTAAGAGAGGAAAATGAAAAGATTGCTGGGGCCTTAACAAATATCTTTATGTCCTCTCTAGTCACAGGTGAGGTCCTAGAGGACTGGTGAGTAGCTAATGTTGTTCCACCGTTCAAGAAGGAAACCAGGGATAATCCTGGAAACTAGAGACCAGTGAGTCTCACGTTAGTGGTAGGGAGGTTACTGGAGAGAATTCCTAGGGATAGGATTTATAAGCATTTGGAAAACCATGTCCTATCTTATCGTAAGACATTGACGAGGTCTCTCAAGGGATGCTCACCGAGATGATTCAGATGCATGGGACCCATTGTGAATTGGCTCTTTGGGTTCACAACTGACTTGCCCATAGAAGACAGAGGTTGGTAGTGAAGGGACTTACTTTAGCTCAGGGTTCCCAACCTTTTTTTATGCCTCGGACCAATACCATCAAGCAAGGAGTCCATGGACCCCAGGCTGTGAACCCCTGTTTTAGCTAGAGGTCTGTGGTTAGTGGTGTTCTGCAGGGATCTGTACTGGGACCTTTTCTGTTTGTGATTTATATAAATAACCTGGATGAAAATGCATAGGAATAATATGTTTTGTAGACAATATGATGATTGGTTGTGTTGTGGATAGCATAGATGTCTGGCAAGGAATACAATGGGATATAGATCATTTGCGGATATGTGTGGAGAAATGGCAGATGGAGGTTAATCTGGCCACGTGTGAAATGTTGCATCTTGGTAGGTCAAATGTAAAGAGACAGTGCACTGTTAAAGGCAAGATCCTTAACATTGCTGATGAGCAGAGGGATCTTGGGGTCCAAGTTCATAGCTCCCTGAAAGTAGCTACACAAGTTGATAGGATGGTTAAAAAGGCATATGGCATGCTTGCCCTTAGTTGCGACATGGAGTTCATAAATCAGGAATTTAAGCTGCAGCTTTATAAAATTTTAGTTAGGCTGCACCTGGAGTATTGCATACAGTTCTGGTAACCTCACGATAGGAAGGATGTCAAGACTTCAGAGAGGGTGTAGAGGAGGTTTACACGATGCTACCTGGATTAGAGGCCATGTGCTATAATGAGAGGTTGGACAAACTTGGGTTGTTTTCTCTGGCGTGGAGGAGGCTGAGGGGAGATCTGATAGAGGTTTATAAGATTGAGAGGTAATAGACGGGTTCCCTGGGCCTGTGCAAGCGAGCTAGCTGGAGTGTTTGCTGACATCTTCAACTGCTCCTCACTTCAGTCTTAGATCCCCTCGTGTTTTAAGAAGGCAACGATAATCTCAGTGCCAAAGAAGAGCAAGGTGGCATGCCTGAATGACTATCGACCTGTGGCTCTGACATCAGTTGCTATGAAGTGCTTCGAGAGATTGGTTATGGCACACATCAACCACAGCCTACCGATCAACCTTGATGCCTTGCAATTCGCCTGCTGCAGCAACAGGTCAACGGCAGATGCCATCTTTCTGGGCCTACATTCCTCCTTAGAACACCTGGAGAATAAAGACGCATACACAAGGCTCCTTTTCATTGACTACAGCTCTGCCTTTAATACCATCATTCCAAATAAACTGATTCCTAAGCTCTGGAACCTGGGCCTCAGCACTCAGATCTGCAGCTGGATCTTCAACTTCCTCACAGACAGGACCCAGGCTGTAAGAATAGGGGACAAGCTCTCCTCTACAATCACTCTGAGCACCGGTGCCCCACAAGGCTGTGTACTCAGCCCCCTGCTGTACTCTCTGTACACCCATAATTGTGTAGCCAAGTTTCCATCAAACTCAATATTTAAGTTTGCTGATGACACAACAATTGTAGGCCGTATCTTGGGCAATGATGAGTTTGAGTACAGAGAGGAAACTAAGAACCTGGTGGCATGGTGCGAAGACAATAACCTATCCCTCAGCGTCAGCAAGACGAAGGAATTGGTTGTTGACTTCAGAAGGAGTAGCAGACCGCACGACCCAATTTACAAAGGTGCGCAATTGGAACAGGTCAAAAGCTTTAAGTTCCTTGGGGTCAATATCACAAATGACCTGACTTGGTCCAACCAAGCAGAGTTCACTGCCAAGAAGGCCCACCAGCGCCTTCATTTCCTGAGAAGACTAAAGAAATTTGGCCTGTCCCCTAAAACCCTCACTAATTTTTATAGATGCACCGTAGAAAGCATTCTTCTAGGGTGCATCACAACCTGGTATGGAAGCTGTCCTATCCAAGACCAAAAGAAGCTGCAGAAGATCGTGAACACGGCACAGCACATCACACAAACCAATCTTCTGTCCGTGGACTCACTTCACGCTGCACGCTGTCGGAGCAGTGCTGCCAGGATAATCAAGGACACGACTCACCCAGCCAACACACTTCTCGTCCCTCTTCCCTCTGAGAGAAGGCTCAGGAGCTTGAGGGCTCGTATGGCCAGATTTGGGAACAGCTTCTTTCCAACTGTGATAAGACTGCTGAACGGATCCTGACCCGGATCTGGGCCGTACCCTCCAAATATCCGGACCTGCCTCTCAGTTTTTTTGCACTACCTAACTTCCCATTTTTCTATTTTCTATTTATGATTTATAATTTAAATTTTTAATATTTACTAATTTTAACTTTTTAATATTTTTAATATTTAATACTTGTAATCCAGGGAGTGGGAAGCGCAGAATCAAATGTCGCTCTGATGATTGTAGGTTCTAGTACCAATTGTTTGGTGACAATAAAGTATAAAGTAAAGTATAAAGTATAGATGGAATAGACAGACAGTATCTTTCTCCCAGGGTTGAAATGTCTAATACCAGAGGGTATACATTTAAGGTGAGAGGGGTACTTTTAAAGGAGATGTTAGATGCAAGTTTTTTTACACAGAGTGGTGGGTGCCTGTGATGCGCTACCTAGAGATTGTGAGAGAGGCAGATATAGACAGTAGGTGCAGGAGTAGGCCATTCGGCCCTTCGAGCCAGCACCGCCATTCACTGTGATCATGGCTGATCATCCACAGTCAGTATCCAGTTCCTGCCTTATCCCCATAACCTTAAAGATTCTGCTATCTTTAAGAGCTCCATCCACCTCTTTCTTGAAAGCATCCAGAGACTTGGCCTCCACAGCCTTCTGGGGCAGAGCATTCCATATATCCACCACTCTCTGGGTGAAAAAGTTTTTCCTCAACTCCGTTCTAAATGGCCTACCCCTTATTCTTAAACTGT
Source organism: Mobula hypostoma (assembly GCF_963921235.1). Classification (NCBI taxonomy): domain Eukaryota; kingdom Metazoa; phylum Chordata; class Chondrichthyes; order Myliobatiformes; family Myliobatidae; genus Mobula; species Mobula hypostoma. The sequence goes on from NC_086109.1 coordinate 30,143,848, forward strand.
GGCCTCTGGTTCTGGACTCACCCATCAGCGGGAACATGCTTCCTGCCTGCAGCGTGTCCAATCCCTTAATAATCTTATATGTTTCAATAAGATGCCCTCTCAGCCTTCTGAATTCCAGAGTATACAAGCCCAGTCGCTCCAATCTTTTGACATATGACAATCCCGCCATCCCGGGAATTAACCTTGTGAACCTACGCTGCACTCCCTCAATAGCAAGAATGTCCCTCCTCAAATTTGGAGACCAAAACTGCACACAGTACTCCAGGTGTGGTCTCACCAGGGCCCTGTACAGCTGCAGTAGGACTTCTTTGCTCTTATAATCAATTCCCCTTGTTATGAAGGCCAGCATGCCATTAGCTTTCTTCACTACCTGCTGTACTTGCATGCTTGCTTTGAGTGACTGATGTACAAGAACACCTGGATCTCGTTGTGCTTCCGCTTTTCCTAACTTGACTCCATTTAGATAATAATCTGCCTTCCTGTTCTTACCACCAAAGTGGATAACCTCACATTTATCCACATTAAACTGCATCTGCCATGCATCTGCCCACTCACCCAGCCTGTCCAAGTCACCCTGCATTCTCATAACATCCTCCTCACATTTCACACTGCCTCCCAGCTTTGTGTCATCGGCAGATTTGCTAATGTTACTTTTAATTCCCTCATCTAAATCATTAATATATATTGTAAACAGCTGTGGTCCCAGCACTGAACCCTGCGGTACCCCACTGGTCACTGCCTGCCATTCCGAAAGGGATCCGTTAATTGCTACTCTTTGTTTTCTGTCAGCCAGCCAATTTTCAATCCATGTCAGTACTCTGCCCCCAATACCATGTGCCCTAATTTTGCTCACTAATCTCCTATGTGGCACTTTATCAAAGGCTTTCTGAAAGTCCAGGTACACTACATCCACTGGCTCTCCCTTGTCCATTTTCATAGTTACATCCTCAAAAAATTCTCGAAGATTAGTCAAGCATGATTTCCCCTTCGTAAATCCATGCTGACTCAGACCAATCCTGTTACTACTATCCAGATGTGTCGTAATTTCATCTTTTATAATTGACTCCAGCATCTTGCCCACCACTGACGTCAGGCTAACCGGTCTATAATTCCCTGTTTTCTCTCTTCCTCCCTTCTTGAAGAGAGGGACAACATTAGCCACCCTCCAATCCACAGAAACTGATCCTGAATCTATAGAACATTGGAAAATATTACCAATGCGTCCACGATTTTTAAAGCCACCTCCTTAAGTACCCTGGGCTGCAGACCATCAGGTCCTGGGGACTTATCAGGCTTCAGACCCAACAGCCTATCCAACACCATTTCCTGCCTAATATAAATTTCCTTCAATTCATCCATTACCCTAGGTCCTTTGGCCACTATCACATCTGGGAGATTGTTTGTGTCTTCCCCAGTGAAGACAGATCCAAAGTATCTGTTCAACTCGTCTGCCATTTCCTTTTCCCCCATAATAAATTCACCCACTTCTGTCTTCAAGGGCCCAATTTTGGTCTTAACTATTTTTTTTCTTTTCACATACTTAAAGAAGCTTTTACTATCCTCCTTTATATTCTTGGCTAGTTTACCTTCGTACCTCATTTTTTCTCCGCGTATTGCCTTTTTAGTTACCTTCTGTTGCCCTTTAAAAGTTTCCCAATCCTCCGGCTTCCCACTCATCTTTGCTATGTTATACTTCTTCTCTTTTATTTTTATACTGTCCATTACTTCCCTTATCAGCCACAGCCTCCCCTTACTCCCCTTAGGATCTTTCTTCCTTTTTGGAATGAACTGATCCTGCACCTTCCGCATTATTCCCAGAAACTCTTGCCATTGCTGTTCCACTGTCAGCCCTGCTAGGGTGTTGTTCCATTGAACTTTGGCCAGCAACTCCCTCATAGCACCATAGTTCCCTTTGTTCAGCTGTAATGCTGACACTTCCGAGCTTCCCTTCACCCTCTCAAATTGTAGATGAAAACTTATCATTAGGAGGTCACTACCTCCTAATGGCTTCTTTACCTCGAGGTCCCTGATCAAATCCGGTTCATTGCACAACACTAAATCTAGAATTGCGTTCTCTCTGGTAGGCTCCAGTATAAGCTGTTCTAAGAATCCATCTCGGAGGGACTCCACAAACTCTCTTTCTTGGTGTCCAGTACCAACCTGATTCCTCCAGTCTACCTGCATGTTAAAGTCTCCATAACAACTGTAGCATTACCTTTGCGACATGCCAATTTTAACTCTTGATTCAATTTACACTCTACATCCAGACTATTGTTTGGGGGCCTGTAGATAACTCCCATTAGGGTCTTTCTACCCTTACAATTTCTCAGTTCTATCCATACTGACTCTACGTCTCCTGATTCTATGTCCTCCCTCGCAAGGGACTGAATATCATTCCTCACCAACAGAGCCACCCCAACCCCTCGGCCCACCAGTCTGTCCTTTCGATAGGACGTATAGCCTTGAATATTCATTTCTCAGGCTCTGTCCACTTGAAGCCATGTCTCTGTTATTCCCACAAGATCATACTTGCCAATTTCCAGCTGTGCCTCAAGCTCATCCACTTTATTTCTTATGCTTCGTGCATTCATACAGAATACTTTTAATTCATTACTCCCCTCACCTCCCATATCAATTCCTATTTCACTTGGCCATACTGTACGATCCCTTCTTGAGCTTTCTGCTCTGTTGATCCTGCTGTCTTTCTTAACTTTTCTTATTCTCACTTTCCCTTTATCTCCATCCTTATGTTTCCAGTTCATCCCCCCCCCCACTACTTAGTTTAAACACACCCGTGTTGCAGAGGCAAACCTGCCTGCCAGTATGCTGGTGGCCTGCTTATTAAGGTGCAACCCGTCCCTTTTGTACAATTCATCCTTACCCCGAAAGATACCCCAGTGGTCCAAGAATGTAAATCCTTGCTTCCTGCGGCAGTTCCTCAGCCACACATTCTGATCCATTATCTCCCTGTTCTTGACCACTCCAGCATGGGGAACTGGAAGCAAACTGGAGATAACCTCCCTGGAAGTCCTGCTTTTCAGCCTTCTTCTGAGTTCTCTGAAGTCACGCTGTAGAATGTCTTTCCTTTTCTTCCTCATGTCATTTGTGCTGACTAGGAACTTTTAAGAGATGTTTTAGATAGGTACATGAATGTGAGGGAAATGGAGAACCATGGACATCGTGTAGACATAAAGGATTAGTTGAGTTGGCAATTTGATTACTAATTTGTTTGGTTTGGCACAATATTTTGGGCTGAAGGGCCTGTACCTGAGCTGTATTGTTCTATGTAATTCCACTTCAATAAGGAAATATCTCCTGATTTTTCTTAAGGTTTCTCAGGCCTTCTTAGCTTCCTTTTCCAAGTTGTGCACTGCTTTGCCAGGTTTGAGTTACTCCAATCATGTTTCTGTTTTGAACACAGCAATACCTCAGACTAAACTCTCACATAATATTCTTTATGACTGTACCTGTAACTAGAGTGTATTTTTCAACAAATCTTTGACATAATGACAGCAGCATCTCTCCAAGTGCGAGCTTTTATTGTTACGTATCATTTGAATGGCAGAGCAAGTGACTTACTTCCAGGCAACTATTCATCTGTGCCACTGTGCACCAGACTGAGATGGTGCAGAACGAGAGGCTAGACTGACTTGCCTTCAGTCTCAGGAAACAGTTCGCTGATTCTGGATTGTTTGGCAGAAATGAGTGCAGATATGATGTGTGCCACATTAAAATAGGTTAGTTTTTCATATTTATTGCGAATAAATTTTAAAGAATCCTAATGCTTATGTAATAATGAGAGATGTTGTGTACTCATATTATTTAATATTTATTTGCATATTTATTTATTTAATTCCAATTAACCTTAACCTAATCACAGGACGATTGACAATGACCAATTAACCTACTCCGTATGTATTTGAGCTATGGGAGGAAACCGGAGGACCCAGGGAAAACCCACAGATTCCATGGTGAGGATGTAGCGTTTTCTTAGAGAATGGTGCCGTAATGCAGTGAATACACTTCTAGCAAAAACAACCAGCTTCTATTCTAGGACGAGGGAGATGTCTTCATTTTTTAAAGAAAGGGGCTTCCCTTCCTCCACTATCAACTCTGCTCTTAAACGCATCTCCTCCATTTCACGTACATCTGCTCTCACTCCATCCTCCCACCACCCCACTAGGAATAGGGTTCCCCTGGTCCTCACCTACCACCCCACCAGCCTCCGGGTCCAACATATTATTCTCCGTAACTTCCGCCACCTCCAACGGGATCCCACCACTAAGCACATCTTTCCCTCCCCCCCTCTCTCTGCATTCCGCAGGGATCGCTCCCTACACAACTCCCTTGTCCATTCGTCCCCCCCATCCCTCCCCACTGATCTCCCTCCTGGCACTTATCCGTGTAAGCGGAACAAGTGCTACACATGCCCTTACACTTCCTCCCTTACCACCATTCAGGGCCCCAAACAGTCCTTCCAGGTGAGGCATCACTTCACCTGTGAGTCGACTGGGGTGATTTACTGCGGCCGGTGCTCCCGATGTGGCCTTTTATATATTGGTGAGACCCGACGCAGACTGGGAGACCGCTTTGCTGAACATCTACGCTCTGTCCGCCAGAGAAAGCAGGATCTCCCAGTGGCCACACATTTTAATTCCACATCCCATTCCCATTCTGACATGTCTATCCACGGCCTCCTCTACTGTAAAGATGAAGCCACACTCAGGTTGGAGGAACAACACCTTATATTCCGTCTGGGTAGCCTCCAACCTGATGGCATGAACATTGACTTCTCTAACTTCCGCTAGGCCCCACCTCCCCCTCGTACCCCAGCTGTTACTCATTTTTATGCACACATTCTTTCTCTCACTCTCCTTTTTCTCCCTCTGTCCCTCTGAATATACCTCTTGCCCATCCTCTGGGTCACCCCCCCCCCGTCTTTCTTCCCGGACCTCCTGTCCCATGATCCTCTCGTATCCCCTTTTGCCTATCACCTGTCCAGCTCTCGGCTCTATCCCTCCCCCTCCTGTCTTCTCCTATCATTTTGCATCTCCCCCTCCCCCTCCAGCTTTCAAATCCCTTACTCACTCTTCCTTCAGTTAGTCCTGACGAAGGGTCTCGGCCTGAAACGTCGACTGCGCCTCTTCCTATAGATGCTGCTTGGCCTGCTGCGTTCACCAGCAACTTTGATGTATGCAGCTTCTATAGTGTCATGTTAGTTATTATTTCTAACTTTTATTGCACTAATTCTGAAATTATATCTGATGTTTTCGTGTGCAATTAGGTGAGCACCGAATAATGTTACTCATTGCATGCACGCCACGTGATTTTGCCTGTAGAGGCATAAATTGAAAGTCACTTTTCGATGCTGTGATCATTGTGGAACACTCTCATTCAAACTAGAACTCATTGTACTAGTTTGTTGCTTTTCCTTCTATTTGAAGAGAAGATCTTCTGAAACCGGTAGACCTGATTGCAGGATCCTCAGATACCTTTCAGCTTTTGCAGAAGGTACCTAAACAGTGAGTGTTGGTCTTGTCATTTTTCTGTTAGGTACTCAATCTGTTGGTGCCACACATTTCAGGAAGGATTAGGCTATAGCTGGCTATTCAAGATGCTTTGAGGACTAAGAGGTTAAAAACATACATTACTCATCAGCAATAAACAGGTTCTCAGAATCTACAGCAGTAGCACATTCTAACTCAACTGACCTTATGTACAACGTGTTTGCAAGCTCAGATGTTGGAAATTCATCATCACCACTCGAAGGTCTTTGGCTACGCCCTTGTGGCAGCACTGTGCTGTCAGGAGGTCAAATTAATTTTAATGCTCAAGTTTCTCACTGTAGCATCTTTTCAAGCACCGACAGCAGATGTCTAACATGGCTCCCAATTTGTTGCGTATTGCTTCAATGTGAAATATTGACCAGGTCGTGTATTCTTGAAGTAATGATTTCATCTGATTTTATTTAAATATTTTAGTTGCATGAATAAATTTGGGAAGGTCCTTCAAGGTCATTCTTCTTGAAACTGTGGTGCTGGCCATTGATAAAAGCATTTAAAGCCTTAAGGTTGCATGAATTAGATGGAGAGGAACTGTTCCAATTGTTGGACAGGACATGAGGCAGGGATCAGAGGAGGAATGTGATTAGCAAAAGGACCAATAGTGACATAAAGAAAAAGTTTATTTTTGCACAGCAGGTATGAAATTCTGCCAGGCATGTCAGTGGAGGCTAATGCAACTTTAAAATATATGGGAGAGTTGGATTGTTATCTGAAAGGAAAGAAAGATTTGCAGTGCTGTAAGTAGCATCCTGCAAAAAACATAGGTGAAGTCCTCCATGCTTCCTGTCACAAGTGGACATGGCAATGCACAAGCCAAGACATAACTTGCCCATATTAGCCATTGCATGAAGCCATCCCAGTCTCCAGGGCTCTGCAAGTTGCCCCCTACCCAGTCAGGCCCTGCAGCAGATTTCTAAGCTTGATGCAAACTGCAGCCTATTGTGGCCTGCTATATCTCTGAGAAGAGTTTCCTTACTGATGTATTTTTTCTGATCACTCCTCGTGCCAGTCCCTGGGGTTGAGCTATGGTTTCAGATGTAGTGATATACTGTAATTTTGATCACTGTTCTCCCCATCATCTTGACTCACTAATTTTCTACTCCAGATGGTGTTTGAGTAGGAGGAATAGGAGAGCTGTCTTACTAACCTGCCTTATTGAAGGTCTCTAACTGTAGGTCAAATAATAAATTATGGAGTGGTCAAAATGAAACATTCTTTGCGAATGTACCCAGGAGATTCCTTCTCTCTTTGGCTTGTGTGGTGGCTTAGACCAATGTGATTCTTCAGCCCGTAAAGGGCAAGATGGTGAGATACTGAACTTGAAAGAACACCTCTCTTATGTGGTGGCATCTCTTATGTTCTTCGCTTCTTGATCTCAAATGTAGAATGTTGGCAAACTGTTTTGACTGGTCCTGATTGAGGGTTTTGACATCAAATGTCAACTGTCCATAGATTCTGCCTGACCTGCTAAATTCCTTGGCATTGTGTGTTGCTCCAGATTTCTAGCGTCTAGTAATTTCTTGTCTGTGTAGCTATTTTATTATTCTGCTTTTGGAGATTTGACTTCTTTGTGGGGGTAAAACTTCAATGCTTGTATGTAGATAAGAGATGTGGATATACAGTGGCATGCAAAAGTTTGGGCACCCCGGTCAAAATTTCTGTTACTATGAAAAGCTAAGTGAGTAAAAGATGAACTGATTTCCAAAAGGCATAAAGTTAAAGATGACACATTTATTTAATATTTTAAGGAAGGAAACTTTTTTATTTCCATCTCTTACAGTTTCAAAATAACAAAAAAGAAAAAGGGCCCGAAGCAAAGTTTTGGGCACCCTGCATGGCAGTACTTAGTAACACCGCCTTTGGCAAGTATCACAGCTTGTAAACACTTTTTGTAACCAGCTAAGAGTCTTTCAATTCTTGTTTGGGGGATTTTCACCCATTCTTCCTTGCAAAAGGCTTCTAGTTCTGTGAGATTCTTGGGCCGTCTTGCATGCACTGCTCTTTTGAGGTCTATCCACGAATTCTCGATGATGTTTAGGTCAGGGGACTGTGAGGGCCATGGCAAAACGTTCAGCTTGTGTCTCTTGAGGTAGTCCATTGTGGATTTTGAGGTGTGTTTAGGTTCGTTATCCTGTTGCAGAAGCCATCCTCTTTTCATCTTCGGCTTTTTTTTTTACAGACGGTGTAATGTTTGCTTCCAGAATTTGCTGGTATTTAATTCAATTCATTCTTCCCTCTACCAGTAAATGTTCCCCGTGCCACTGGCTCCAACACAAGCCCAAAGCATGATCGATCCACCCTGTGCTTAACAATTGGAGGGGGGTTCTTTTCATGAAATTCTGCACCCTTTTTTCTCCAAACATACCTGTGCTCGTTACGACCAAAAACTTCTATTCAAAAGTTTCAAAGGAGCATCTAAACAAGTCTGATGCATGTTAGATACAAGTCCTGTGGACTGCTGAAGTTAAAATAGAACTTTTTGGCCGCAACGTTTTGCCATGGCCCTCACAGTCCCCCGACCTAAAAAATCATCGAGAATCTGTAGATAGACCTCAAAAGAGCAGTGCATGCAAGACGGCCCAAGAATATCACTGAACTAGAAGCCTTTTGCAAGGAAGAATGGGTGAAAATCCCCCAAACAAGAATTGAAAGACTCTTACCTGGCTACAAAAAGCATTCACAAGCTGAGATACTTGCCAAAGGGGGTGTTAAAGTAGTGCCATGCAGGGTGCCCAAACTTTTGCTTCAGACCCTTTTCCTTTTTTGTTATTTTGAAACTGTAAAAGATGGAAATAAAGAAGTTTTCTTCCTTAAAATATTAAAGAAATGTGTCATCTTTGACTTTATGCCTTTTGGAAATCAGTTCATCTTTTACTCGCTTAGCTATTCACAGTAACAGAAATTTTGACTGGGGTGCCCAAACTCTTGCATGCCACTGTATTTACAGGTTCTGTGTTTATGATTAACTATGTAGGTATTTTTGTGTGATGGAGAAATATTTTAGTTTGTGGCTTAAGCTATTGTAACTTGTATGGTGTTTCTTTCATTGTCACCTATGGGTAACAATTCTTTGCACCAACCCTTTATATAGCTTAATTCATATGATACAGCCTGTTTCAAACCTGTCTCAATCACTGGTGCAGCTTGCTTCCTTTTTGCCTGTGAATTCTCATGAGTTTAGTGTATATCAGTCAGCATAAAGAAGCTTGAGGTGAAACAAAGGAAATGTCTTTTTCAGAATAGAATACTCATAACCTAGCGTATAATTTAGTAGGGATGACATAATGTCATTCACAGTTCTGCTTCAAATTCTCTGGATGCTAAGAATTCCCTGTCTCACTACTGCTATCTTACAATTTTCAGTGTTTTTTTATTTTGATTTTCTCATTTTATTGTTTTTTTTCCCGGAAACACAATCAATGGTTATCTTGAGATGAACTTGAATAAGGGAGTTTTCTCCTGCCTGTCCTGAGGCACTTTCCTGCTTTTTCTTTGTTCTTTCTGCATATCAATGTGTAACTTTTGGAGTGTTGTGATTTGGTTGTTGGACAGTTATGACTTCATTTTAATCTAAGTTGATTGGCAGATATGTTTGTGCGTAGCTGAGAGAATGCATTATTGTTGAAGCAGCCATTCAGTTTTGCCGTTCAGCTGGTACCACATAGTTCTAATAGATCCCAGAGGAGAAAACGAAGTATTTCAAGAAAAAAAAATCTGTATTCTAGCAAAACACTTCCCCTTGGTCCAAAGTACAGGTGCACATTCCTTTATCCGAAATTCTGAAATCCAAAAAGCTCCGAAAACCGAAGTTTTTTTCCGTCAACAGCTGACATCACTCAGGTGTGACGTGGCAGCACTAACAGAGGTCGCCATACGTCAGTTGTGGCTCAGCGCTTGTACTGGTTACACGTGCATTTGCTGATATTTTGTGTTCACTGTTGACTTTGTGTTTAATTTCACTGTGAAAATGTCAAAAAGAGCTGCAGATACCCATATGGGTAACAATGAGAAAAAGAGAAGGAAGCATCTATCATTATCAATAACACAGAAAGTGGAGTTATTGCAGGAGCTTGATTGTGGTGTGTCTGTGGGGCGTCTCACTGAAAAAAAATTGTGTCAGAACTACCACTGTATATGATTTAGATAAACAGAAAGACAAGTTACTGAAGTTTTAAAGCGACTGTGATGACGTTTATTCCAATAAGTCATTTACCATGTGTTTGAACGCAAACAACAGGAATTCTGCAGATGCTGGAAATTCAAGCAACACACATCAAAGTTGCTGGTGAACGCAGCAGGCCAGGCAGCATCTGTAGGAAGAGGTGCAGTCGACGTTTCGTCCTGACGAAGGGTCTCGGCCTGAAACGTCGACTGCACCTCTTCCTACAGATGCTGCCTGGCCTGCTGCGTTCACCAGTAACTTTGATGTGTGTTACCATGTGTTTGATTCGGTTCATTTGAAGCTGTATAATTTTATGTTTTATTGAATGTTTTTGTTGGAAATAATTTTTTTTCTTGTCATTATTCTCTAAACAATACAGTATAACAACTATTTACATAACATTTACATTGAATTAGGTATTATAAGTAATCTAGAAATGATTTGAAGTATACGGGAGGATGTGTGTAAGTTTGGTGTGCCGCCGGGTCCTAAAGTCCACCGCACTGAGACAAGTTAAATAAGGGACTTGAGCATATGTGTTTTTTGGTATTCGGGGGTCGGGGGGGGGGTCTGAAATCTGAAAAATTCTGAATTCTGAAATCCAACTGGCCCCAAGGAATTTGGATAAGGGATTGTGGACCTATACTTTGAATATATTGTTTTAGAAATTCAGCAGTGACTATTAGGGGCATGTTCTTATTACATTTATTAACGATTTATGTTTTGAGTATTGAGTAGTACTGAAAGGCTTTGATATTGCCTTCCTTTTATATAATGTGTCATTGTAGAGTAGTCAAAGCATCAAATGATTACTGGTGAGGGTGGGGGCAGATTCACTGGGGATTAAGTCATCATGTTACCAGGTTATGGGCTATGTATTGTGGAAAGATTGGGTTTGTGGTTCTGAACTAATGCTTACAGATTTAGATCATGTGTTGTGGTTTGGGTTTGTAGATTAGTGTGAATTGTGGCTGAAGTGTTGTGAAGGGTCATGGATAGCTTTTTACATCTTTTTTTACAATCACATGGCAATGCTGTGGATATTAAGAACATGAAGTACTGCAAGTCTTCCCTATTAGTGAGTTGCTCGATAGCAGTGGAGCTTGACTTATCGTGTACCATTGTTGTGTTGTTTTGACTGGAATTGCTGCATACTGTTGTGCCAAGATGATGTATGGTCCTAAAAAAGCTGTGAGTGATTGTCTTGAACGTGGTTTTTTTTTATGAATGCAAGACCCTATTGGACATTGGTTAACGGAGAATACTCCAAGTCCAGAAGCCTGGTTCGCTGGTTCATTGGTAAGACCGCTGTTGGGAAAGCTGTCTTGGCTTAGTTATAGTGTGGAGTAGACCGTTATGCCACAAGGTCATTTGTTGCAGCCACCCGGGGAAGAAGGCACCTGAAGTGGCCTTTATAAGTGTGCTGAAATCTGTTCTGGATTGGGGGCTGGTGCCTCCCATTGGTGCTCCCCTGTGGTGTCTGCTTTGGTGCTGCCCTGCAGTGTTCACTTGATTGAAGAACAAGTTGGACCAGGACAGCATCTCATGAACCTCCAATCTTCAGGCCATGCTGCTCAGGGACTTGGGCTATTTTTTTGTATAACTGTATGCTTCTGCCTTTGTTACTATATGTGCTATGTGCTGTGTGTTGTTGGTAATGTGTTTTGCACCTTGGCCCCAGAAGAAAGCTGTTTTGTTTGGCTATATTCATGTATGGTTAAATGATAATTAAACTTGATGGATAGGCGCTTAGTGGTTGAGAAGTGTGTGGGTGATTTAGTTAGTAGGATTTGTGATCACTGAGTTTGTGAACTGAAGATGGAGACAAGTTAGAAATAAATTAAAAGGTGTGTACCTGACTAGTTATCCCAGTGTCAGCCTGCAGCCTACTCAGAGACCCTATTTTTACTTGCAAATACTGTGAAGGGTACTACTGTTGTTTACAATCTTCAAGCATTTGTGTAACCCAATGGCAGAAAGAATGTAAAACAACGTGGGCTGATTTTCTTAATAACAATCCTCCTTATTCATTTCAGAATTAATATATTGGTTGCAAAATCATTTTGTGTAATGCAGTATAGGACAAGAGATACACAAATACATTTTTTCTTATAAAAATAAACTCTTATAGAGTAAATGTATGAAATCCAGGAAGGTGTTGTGGGGACTTGGTTATTCTATGTTCATGCCCCTGCTCTTTACAACTATGCAAATAAATGAGTAACCAGAGCTTTCAAATAATTGCCAGTACAAATGTTTTATTAGTCAGGAAAATTTATGGTTTTACATTAATCCTAACCTTGACAAGCTGATATTGAGTAATTATTGAATAACCACCTACAATGGTTATTCAATGGTCCCTCTCTTGTGTCCCTAGTCCCCGCTGTACAATTTAGCCTACAGTACTGAGCAAAAGTTTTAAGCACATTTACAAACGTTTGTGTGTGTGTGTGTGTGTCTATCTCTCTCTGTGTCTCTCTCTCTCTCTCTCTCTCTCTCTCTATATATATATATATATATATATATATATATATAAAATATAGATAGCTAGGGTGCCTAAGACTTTTGCACACTACTGTATTTGTCAATGTGGAGTGGAGAGTGAGTGTGTGAATCTGGGGTCAGCAAAGAATATTAGGAATGGCAAGGATAGAGCATGACAGGAGGGTTGTGGGACAGGTGGCAGAGAATGAGTGCCAGGGATGGGGAATGATGCAGATGCAGACTCGCCTAGCCCTGAGATACAAGGTCAGGTAATTAGATTCCAAACAATTGGTTTATCAATCATAACAGAATGACTCTCTGGTGCCTCCTGGCCCCTTTCTCAAACATGATTACGACCTCCCTGCCCCCTTAATCCACAATAGACACCTATATCAGAGTTAGGTTTATCATCGTTCACATATGTCATAAAATTTGATTTTTTTTCAGCAGTAGTACAGTGCAATACACAAAACTACTACAGCACCTTGTGCTTAAGACATTTGCACAATACTGTACTTCAAATCAGATCAAATTCAAGTTTAATTATCTATCATTCAACCATGCATGAATACAGCCAAATGAAACAGCGTTCCTCTGGGAACATAGATAGCACATTTAAAATACCAAGCAAAAAAAAAGTCTCGCAAAAAAACATAAATAGCCCAAGTCTCTTAGCGACATGTCCCGCAAATTGATGGTACGGTTCCCAGCAGTGCGCAGACGCATACAATCCAGCCTGTCATTTCACCAACACTGGAGGGCAACACCAGTGGGTGAGGCCAGCTTCCAACTGAGCATGAGCGCCATGCTACACCGCATCTGGCATCTCCTCTCCTGGACTGCAGTAGCAGGCAAGCCTGTGGCTTGAGGCTTATTCCTCGCTACAACCGAGGTCGTGCAGATGCCCCCACATCTGTCGTGCCACCAAGAAAGGGAAATAGGCTTGAGGCATCTTGCATTATCATCGTCCAACAGAATCTTGTGACCGCATGAGAAACATCCAAGAGAATTACCCAAGATGCCTTCGCACACCAACTCTGATGCCTTCCTGTAGCAGGGAGCGACATGGTCTGCATCCAGTCCAATACCTCTGCCAATGAGCAGCTTACTGATGAGGTATATCTGCAGTACCCAAGGTTCTTGGAATCTAGTATAGTCTTGCTATTGTAAAAAAGACATTAAACAAAGAAAAAAAACACCTTTGGTTGGCTTTCAAGAGGCCACTGCATCAGAATACACCTCTATCTTACTGGAAGTCAGATTTCAGATTAAGATTTAATTATCACATGTACATCAAAACATACAGTGAAATGCATCATTAACAAACAACACATCCAATGATGTGCTGGTGGCAGCCTGCGTCACTACTCATTCTGGTGCCACATATGGTAGCATGCCCACAACGTTCAGCAGAATAGCACATGCAACAACAGCAACAAAACAAGACTACAACTGCAAAGCAAGCTCCTTTCCCTCCCTTTCCACTATCCGTGACTCCTTCGCACACACTGGTCTCCGACCCAAGGGCAGGCTGTTTCTGGGCCTCCAATCCTTGTCCCTGGACTCTCAGGCTCGCAGACATCAGTCTTCCAACTTTGGGCTTCACCCCAGGACTAAACAATCATTGTTTTGACCTTTTGTGCATCGGCTCCCAGACTCGCAGGAAGCTCCTACCCTGGTGACCTGGGGCCTTGCGACTTCTTTGAGCCTTGTAACTCTAGTCTCCTGACTTCCATCTGTCTCTGTCTCTCTCTCGTTTGACCTCTGGACTTCCACTGATTTCTGGATGTCGACCCCAGGGTCGATCATGGGTTTAGCCTCAACTTCCAGACTCTTACGAACATTGTTTGACTCTTGGGGCTTGGCTTTCAAATTTACACAGACCTACAATCTTAGTGACCTTGAGAGATATATTTTTTCCATAGATGCTGCCTAGCCTGCTGAGATTCTCAGCATTTTGTAGGTGTTGCTTGGATTTCCAGCAACTGAAGGTTTTCTGTTTTTTGGGAGATATGATCACTGGCCCTCCTGACTCCCACCTGTTCCCAGGACTCGCCTCACTTCTCCAGTTCTGATGAAGGGCCTTTCCTGTTCTTATTGTTGCTTATCCTACTGAGTGCATCCACTGTTCTGATTTTCAAATTTTATAGATCCATATCTTTCTTAAAAAAAGGCTGCAAGATTGACCTTTGTATTTGATCTGTTTGTTTACTGCAAGCTGGTACAAACTGTAATTTGTATTGTCCTCCATCAGAAATCTTACATTAACTTTATTGTACTGGCAAGATATTAAATAATGAAAAGATAGTTTAAAGTTACCTTTGCGAGTAATAACTGAAAAAAATAACTGTAGACTATTGTAAATGAAAACAGGCTAGATTTGCATTGATTTATTTTTCAAACTTTAAACTATATTGGTTTCACGACTTAATTTCACAGTAGTTTCTTCATAGTTTGGGTCAATTGCTTAATTGAAAATGATGAGTTGGTAGAGTTTTAAATTATCATGGCAAGGTGATCAGGAAATTCTAATTCTGTGTGCAAATGGATTTTGATCCCCAAAAATATGATGAGGAGAATCCATATGTGAACATTAGAATGTTTGAGATTGCCTTAGCAAATTTATTTGCACTTTTGATGAGATCTCAAGTATCTTGACCTTTTCGGGATTAGTAACAAGACCTTACTCAAAATTTCAGCTGTTTTAGACATTGAGTATATCACACTTTTATTCTAATGTCAGACATTTGTGTGAGGTTAATTACTTAATTAAAGTAGGGTATTAATAAGGTACTTGAGTAGGTCTAAAATCTGGTGCGAGGATCTGCTTTTGACTACAGATCCTATTGATCTGTGGTGTTTTACAACTATCAATTGTTCACCTAGAATGTGCAGTGTAGAAAAAAGAGCATTGCTTGAGTCATTCCAATCAATTTTGTTTTGCTAATCTTAGCAATGCTTTTGTGATCATTAGAGAAAATGAAATTTTGTGCATATTCCTGCATCATTTTATTGGAACATAAAAAGGAGTGTATTTTTTCCAGAAGATAGTTCAAGTACTGTTATCATCATTGATTTGAGGTTTTCTTTATTTACTGAGCGAACTGAAGGTAGAGAAAGTAAATCGAATTGTGGAATTTAGAACAGTTTAGCAGATTAAAACTAAAGTTCCAGTTTTTGTTCTTAAGCCTTTTGAGTACCGTTGAGTTCCTGCTACTTTTTGGTGACAGATGGCATTGCGTTGGTAATGCACTAAGTGGGCAGGTATTTAGGTATCCTTTGTACATAAAAATGTGGTAACTTAGTGTATGTTCATATTTGTCTGCTGCTGTAGACCATACACTTCAAGGTTTGATATGATGACTCATTTGAGAGGCTGAGGGGTTGATAAACTGGACATACAGAGAAGGTAGTTACAGCCAAGGTACAGGACACAGGTGACCAGAAGGGGGAAAGGAGATAGACTGCCAGTGCAGAGTACCCCTGTGCTGTTCCTTTCAACAACAGGTTTGGATACTGATGGATGGGAGGGGGGTGGCCTAGCAGAAGAAAGCCACATAAGCTAGTTGTCTCACATTGAGTCTGGCTCTGCAGCTCAGAAGGGGAAGGGGAAAAAGAGGCGAGGGAAAAGAGTGATAGGGGATTTGTTGGTATGGGGAACAGAGAGGAGGTTCTATGGATGAAAATGGGATTGCTGGATGTAAGCTGCCTCCTGGGTGCCAGGGTCAGTGTCATCTTGGATAGAGTCCACAGCATTGTTAAGTGGGAGGGTGAGCAGCTGGAATTCGTGGGCTATGTCAGTACCAATAACATGGGTAGGAGGGGTGACGAGGTCCTATAGAATGTGTTCAGGGAGTTAGGTAGTAAGTCAAAGGACAGGATCTCCAGGGTTGTGGTCTTAGGATTGCTCTCTGTGCCACGTGCTTGTGAGGACAGAAGGTGGAATGGCATACGGTTTCACATGTGGCTAAGGAGATGCCACAGGAAGGAGGACTTCAGATTTTTGGATCATTTGGCTCTCTTCGAGTGAAGATGCAAACTGTACAGATGTGGCATTTGCACCTTAACTAGCGGGGGTCTAATATCCTAGTGGGAAGATTTACTCATGCTTCACAGGGCCAGGTTTAAACTAGAGTTGAAGAAAATTAAGACCAGAGTGCCAGAACAGGTAGTGAAGTGGTTGTGGAGAAGCTGGTTAAGCTACATACAAGGTCAGAATCAAAAGGTTGAGCGTGGTGGGATGAATGTTCTGAGCTTTGTATATTTCATTGCAATGAGATGGGCTTAGGGCATGGAACAGTATGTAGAATTATGACATTGTAGCCATTAATGAGAAATAAAAAAAAATTTGCAGGTGCTTGAAATTCAAGCAACGCACACAAAATGCTGGAGGAACTCAGCAGGCCAGGCAGCATCTATGGAAAAAGTACAGTTGACATTTCGGGCTGAGAGCCTTCAGCAGGACAGGCTGAAGGGTATTGGCCCAAAATGTTTCCATTGATGCTGCTTGGTCTGAGTTCCTTCAGCATCTTCTGTGTATGTGTAGCCATTAATTAGACTTGGTTGCAAGAACGGCAGGACTGGTAGCTCAGTGTTCCGGCAGTTTTAGATGTGATAAAGTGGGAGGGATTAAATGCAAAGAGAACGCATTATTCATCAGGGAAAATGTCACAGCAAATTGCAGAGAGATCACAGATTGTTGCAAGAAGCATAAGGTTGTGATAGTAAGTGATTCTAACTTCACACATATTGACTGGGACTCCCATACTGTAAAAGGGCTTGATGGGAAGGAGTTTGAAATGTGTTCAGGGAAGTTTCCTTAATCAGTACATAGAAGTCTCAACTGAGAGTGTGATTCTAGATCTCCTGTTAGGGAATGAGACAGGGCAGGTGACAGGTATTTGTGCAGAGGAAAATTTTGCATTAGTTCCAAGGTACAGTTATTATGTAAAATGATAGGTCTTGTCCTCGGGTTGAGATTCTAAATTGGAGAAAGGCCAGTTTTGATGGTATCAGAAAGTATCTGACAAGTATGGATTTGGATAGGTTGTTTTCTGGCAAAAGTGTACTTGGTATGTGGGAGGCCTTCAAAAGTGAAATTTTGAAAGTACAGAGTTCGCATGTTCCTGTCAGAATAAAAGATAAGGATAGCAGGCTTAAGGAACATTGGTTTTCGAGAGATGTCGAGGACCTGGGTAAGAAAAACGAAGGAGATGCGTAGCAGGTATTAGCAGTTGAAAACAAATGAGGTACTTTAGAAGTACAGGAAATGCCAGAGAACATTTAAGAAGGAAATCAGGAGGGTTAACAGAAGGCATGAGATTGTTCAAGCGCATATGGTGCAGGAGAATCTTAAGGGCTTCTACAGATATATTTCGAGCAAAAGGATAGCAAGGGACAAAATAGGTCCTCAAAGATCAGACTGGTAATCTATGTATGGAGCAGAAAGAGATGGGGGAGATCTTAATTTGATTTTTTGTATGTCTTTACTCGGGAGATGGACGCAGAATCTGTAGATCTAAGGCAATGAAGCAGCAAGGTCATGAAGCCTATATAAATTACAGAGGAAGTGTTGACTGTCCTGAGGCAAATTAGGGTGTATAAATCCCCAGAGCCTGACAGGGTGTTCTGTGACTATGTTGTGCATTCAGATATGCTGTTCTGTGCACCATTCTTATCTCCGAGGCTCTCGATTGATCAGGGTCAATCCTGGATGTTGCGTCCTAGCTGTCTATGTGATACGCAAGCCAGTATGTAAGCCAGGACAGTACGGTATGGGGAGCAAACTGATGCCCTTATAGCAGGCTCCCCATTTCCATGTAGTTGATAAATCCAAAGAATGGCAAAGACTGATACAGGTTTGCACCAATGGCATCACAGGAGTTGCCAGTCAGCACTGAAGTCAATTGAGGACCGCCTTAGGCAGTCCAGCTCCAGAGTTTTCCTTGGAGTTTTCTGCTGAAGCCTTCTCCATGATTGGGTATAACTGCAAGGCAGCGGAGGTTTGATATCAGAATTTTTACTTTTTCCTCGATGACCTGCCAACCGCGGCTGACGAGCTCCTTCTGCCTGAAGCAACTGGTTTTAAGGCATCAGTAATCCGCCTTTGCCTCTTCTCCCAGTACAAACAGTTTTACCGTGCTTAGTAACTAAGCCACACATGAAGGCAGGAGCTGGACTTGATTGTCAGAGACTATTTGAGATGCACACCCGTGGGAGCATTTAATAGGTAGTGAGAGCTTATCCCCACTACCACCCACAGCTATAACAACTTTAAGGAACCATCACTGTTATAACGCATGGTTGCTTAAGTTATTGTCACCTTCCTGTCTGGCTGATTTCTTCTAACCTTTTGCTCATTAACATGTCAGTTTTGCTCACAGGGCTGCTGCTCATTTTTTCTTTGTTCTCACACCATTCTCTGTAAATTCTAGAGACTGTTGTGTGGAAAAACCCAGGAGATCAGCGGTTTCTGAGGTACTCAAACCACCCTGTCTGGCACCAACAATGATTCCCCTGCCAAAATCACTTAAGTCACATTTTTTCCCCCTATTCAGTTGGTTGGTCTGAACAACATCTGAACCTTTCCGCCATGCCTGCATGCTTTTGTGCATTGATTTGTTGCCACATGATTGCTGATTAGATATTTGCATTAATGAGCAGGTGTTTAGCTGTACCTAATAATGTGACCACTGGGTTTATTTGTTATGTAATATTTGTTTTATTTATATAAACTCCAGGAAGAACATACAAGCTGAAATTGTGTTCCATTTCCTGCTCCCTTTTAAGCTCATTTGGTGGTTGCAAAATTTGTTGTACTCTACTGTATATATAATATATCTGTATATACATACATCACACACACACACATTTGTGTGTATATAAGTATATGTCTTTAGATATTAAAAGGGTACCATTCAATTGTCCAGAAAATTGATTAGACTGACATCACCTGTCCCAAAAATGGCAATTATTGAAGGTTATTTGTGATGCGATAAAGAATTTGCAGAGTGGGACTGATTGAACCATTCTATATCATTTCCTTCCAATATTATTTGAGTGTATGACCAGTTGTATCCTTCAGCTTTACAGCAGTGGAGAATTTTTTACTTCTTCAGAAAGTTATAAAGAAACAGTCATATAAGGCAGAAGCTCAAGGAGAAATTAAAATTGAGTAAACTGCAAAAATCTACTTCAGTTTCCATAGCAGAGATTAGAAGATAGCCATGTAAACCATGGACACTTACCTTTATTTCTTCCTTGATTCTCCTCAAACAATTTTCTGCAATTATAATCACAATTCAAATAACATCTTGCCAATTTTATGAATGGGTGGTGACTCCCACTAATTCACTTCAGGAATTTTTAAAACAAGTTCACCAATATTGAATATTTTGGGTTATCTCTAAAATAAAGTATAACTCAGTCAAGGGACACATAATCCCTTAGTTCCCATGAAATGCAACAAATTGGAACTGGTAAAAAGAAATTTAAAGTAATGTTATTACAATGCCACACAGTCACTGGGCAAGCCCACATAAATGTATGTAAAAGGAAGTCTTAAAGTAAAATCAAATTTAAATTTAATTAAAATAATGGGTATTTATTGGCATCATTGAGTTTTATTGCTGAAAAATAATCTAAACCAGTATTTTCAAATGGACTTTGGGATTTATATCTGGCAATGTTAGTAAAAGATTGTCAGATTCAAACTTTGATATTTTGAGTGCATGTACAGAAGCCATCTCAATCAGGATTGTACACAAAATTAAAAGAGTATGACAGAAGGAAAATGTGCAAGTCAAGAAAGCACTGTTTAAAAACTTGAGATTTAAAATAGAATGCTAAATTACTCTTCAAAGTACTTGCAGAAAAGCAAGTAGAAAAAGTATTTGCGTCAAACCCCAATTGGCGAAGTCGGCGATTTATGGATTTTAGTGTTTAATCTGTTAAGGAATCAATTCACTGAGATTATATGGTTGAATGTGTCACTTTTCTTCTTATTGGGTAAGCCTATGTATGGAAGGTGTTGAACTGATTGCCTAATTGTAGTGGAATAACAAGTGTTTGTATATGGTAATTTGCAAGATTATATCTTGTGCACAGATTGTTTTCTATACTGATCACTAAAATCAGTAAACTAATGTACAAAAACATTGAAGATACTGAAAATCTGAAGCCAAGTCTATTTTCTTGAAATTTCTTTTTTTTCTACTTTTGAAATGCATGACATCACACAGTTTCCAGTTTCTGATGTGAAAGGTGGATGAGCATAGAAACTTTCCGGTGTTTCCAAGGAACAACATGTATGCTACTTAAAATAAGGCAGATTATAGTCACTGGGAATATCTTTGTAAAGGATTACTCCTCTGTAGGTTTGCTGGCCTGAGTGACTGATTTCTTTTATGTGGTATTCGGTAATAAGATTCTGTAGAATACCGTGGGTAATGAATTAGAAAACACTCACCACCAAGTATGAAATTAACCATTGAAGTAGTCCATCTTTTTCATTTTAAAGATGCCTATTGATAGCAGTGCTGGAAGCAGTCCTTTGAGCTGACGTACATTTGTTGGAAAGAGAATCGGTTTTGATAATGACTTACTATTATTTTCTCTAATATGGGAAAATGTTCTACATCAGAATACATAGAATTGTGGCACCGATAAGTGGTGACTCTTTGCCTGCAGCTCCAATGGGAATCATCAAATATTCCTGTTTAGGACTACTACAGCTGAAATCCAGTCACAGCCATAGGTACTTGAGTAAACAATATCATTTTAAGACGTTTAAAATAAAATAAAAATCTGTCAATACTCCAGATCAGCAGATCCTGGACTTCAGATTAGGGTCGCAAGTATAGTTCCACTTTAAGAAAAAGGAAGCATGGAAGATGTGCCAGTCTGTAGGTGTGATTGAAATAAAGAAGCCTTAGACACCCCCCCTCCCCCCACCCCCAACTCTGGACTATCCTGCTGGTGACTGTGTAGTCTCTGGAAAATAAAATTGAAGACTCAGGGGAAGATTGCAGTAGTAGAGGGACATCATACTATGCTGTATACTTTGTTTCACAGAAGCATGGCTCACCTCTGTCATTTTGAATGCAACAATGCACCCCGATGGCTTCATCATTCTTTGGAGAGACAAGAGAATTGAGTTTTTTAAAGGTAGGGGAGGCAGGGTATGCTTTATGATTAACTCATCATGGTGCAAAGATGTGGCAGTTCTGTCTCAATCCTGCTCACCTGACCTAGAACATCTAGCTGTCAAGTTTCGTCCATTTTATTTGCTGAGGTAGTTTTCCACCATCATTCTAGTAGTGGCCAATGTCAAGCAGGCACTGGAGGAACTGAGCACCATGATCAGCAGTCACAAAATAGTGCATGTTGAGGCCTTCCTTATTATTCCGGGGGATTTCAACCAGAATAACTTGAAGGCTCTGAACAACTACCACTAATATATAGTATTACCTTGGAGCCAGGGGAGCCAACACACTAAAGCACTGTTATATTACCATCAAGAACACTTACTTTGCCATCTTACATCAACACTTTGGAAAGCCAGATCACCTGGTTATACTTCTACTCCTGGCATATAGGCAGAGACTAAAGACTGCAGCACCAGTGGTAAAGACCAACAAGGTATGGTCAAAGGAGTGGAGGAGCGCTTACTGGACTACATTGAATCAGTGGATTGGACAATATTCAGGAATTCATCTTCGAATCTGAATGATTATACTATAGTTGTCACTGACCTCATCAAGACCTGTGTGGATGAGTGTGTGCCTTCGAGAACATCTTGGACATGCAAGCCAACAGCTGTGTATAAGCAGGAGATTTGTAGTCTGCTGAGGGCAAGGTGTATGGCATTCAAGATCGATCTTCCAAAACTATACAAGAAGTCAGGTATGACCTTTGGAAGGTTGTTTTAAGAGTGGAAAAATAAATTCCGATTGAAGTTAGAGAGGGAATCAAATGCACATCTGCCCTGGCAGGGTTTACAGGTCAACAAGGTGAAATGTAACATGAACGGTTGTGATGCTTCACTCCAGATAAGCTCAGCACGTTTTATGCACACTTTGAAAGGGAGAATAAAACTACATCTGTGTGAATCCCTGTGACCTCTGTCTTGGAGGCCAATATTTGGACATTTTTCAAGAGGATAAGCCCTCATAAGATGTCAGGCCCTGACGGTGTACCTGGTAGGACAGTGAAACCTGTGCCAACCAACTAGTGGGGAGCGTTTGAGGATATCTTCAATCTTCCACTGCTGCAATTGGAGGTTCCCACCTGTTTCAAAAGGGTGACAATCATATCTGTGCCCAAGAAGAGTAGGGTGAGCTGTGTCAATGACTATCACCCAGTTACACTCACATCTGCTGTGACGAAGTGCTTTGAGAGGTTGATCATGGCCAAAATCAACTCCAGTCTAAGCAAGAACCTGGACCTGCTACAATTTGCCTATCACCACAGTAGATCTACAGCGGATGCAATCTCACTGTCTCTCCACTCGGCCTCAGATCACATGGATAATAGCAATACCTATGTCAGGCTGCTGTTTATTGATTTCAGCTCAATGTTCAACACAGTCATATCCTCAGTTATAATCAACAACTTGGGCCTTTGTACTTCTCTCTGCAACTGGATCCTTGACTTCCTCACTGGGTGACCACAATCAGTGAGGATCAGAAATAAAGTCTTTTCCTTGCTGACACTGGAAAAACTCAAGAATGCGTGCTTAGCCCACTGCTCTGCTGTCTCTACACCCACAACTGTGTGGCAAGGCACAGCTCAAACTCCATATATGCAGATGACACAACTATTTTTGGCAGAATTTCAGATGATGATGAGGCAACGAATTAGAGCAAGATAGATCAGCTGGTTGTGTGATATTGCAACAACCTTGCACTCAACCTTATTAAGGCAATGGAATGTGGACTCTGGAAAGGGGAAATTGAGGGACTATAAGTTCTCATCAAGGGATCAATAGCAGAAAGAATGAGTAGTTTCAAATTCCTATGTGTCAGCATCTCTGACCCTACGTATTGATGTAATTACAAAGAAGGTATGACAGTGGGTATACTTCATTAGGTGTTTGTGCAGAGTTGATATGTCACCAAAGGCTGTCGCAAATTTCTGTAGACATATTGTGGAGAGCATTCTAACTGATGCATCACTTTCTGGGGCTACGGCACAGGATTGAATACAGGAAGTTGTAAATTCAGCCAGCTCCACCATGGGCACTAGTCTCCCAACACTGGACACCTTCAAAAGGCAATACCTCTAACAGGCAGCATCCATCATTAAGGCCCACCACCCACCCCCAAACACCCAGCACATGCCCTCTTCTCATTACTGCCATCAAGCAGGAGGTACAGGAGCCTGAAGAGAGACACTCAGTGTTTCAGGAACAGCATTTTCCTATCTACTGAATGGGCAATGAGCCCATGCACACTACCTCAATTTTTTTCTTCTTTTTGCTTTCCTTTTGCACTGATATTTAAGTTGTTTTTTGTGTGGTGGATTCCGGTTAATTGGCACAGCCACTTCTTTGGGACAACTCTTAAAGAACAAAAACTAATCAAGAAAACAGCCAGGATTCCCTTCATTTATTGGGAAAAAATGATGCTTATTTTGGGCAGAAAACTGTTGCCAGTCATTTCCTAACTTGTGTGAGTTGTGTGCATGTTGTGTGGCTATTAGATATTACACTGTGCTTAGAATAAACAGTTTTTAAATAATATTACTTATGTGTTTGTGTTCAAAAAAACTGATTTTTGTCATTGATAGTTGGCAAGGAATAAGCAGCTAGACAATTCAAGACTGTTTTGCTCACTATGGTTTCAAATATTCAGGGTTGGAGATGCCAGAAATGTGCATGAGTGAAAATTAAATGATTTCACTACTTCAACAAGTTAACAACTACAAGAAACTTGAAGGTGTTGACAATCATTTTGAATATTTGGTAGATGCAATCATCAAAAACACTATTCAAAGGCACTGTTTGCAGAAGCTGTCTGTGCTGATTTTGTTCATTTACAGTCAATCAAAAGAACAGTGAATGGATTTTCTGTCAATAACTATTAGGAACTTATGCATGGTTTTATAGTACTGTAGTAGTCTTGGTAGTGTCCTAATTTATTCTGTATTTAGATGCATTATTTTTATTCAGTTAAACAGTTTTTTTTATAGCTTTTTAACTATTTCCTTGAAAGATTGGCTAATTCGGACAGCTACTTAAATGTGTCAAAATGTACTGGTCCCAATGTGTGCCAGTTAACCAGGATCCACTGTGTTTCTTTTTGTAATTTATTTTGTTTCTATTATTATGTATTGCAATGTACTGCTGCTATAAAAACAACAGATTTCACAACATATGCCAGTATTATTAACCTGATTTGGAGAATTAGAATGAGGCTTATTTTCATTGAAGTATGCCGTGACATTTGTTGTTTTGTAGCAGTAGTACAGTGCAAAACATAAAAGGTTGCAATACCAAACAAATATATCGTCTGAATGACAGTACAAGTGCAGTTGGATTATGCTAAAGTATTTCCATATCTACATCCCTCAAATTTCCCACTGGCAACTGAGGAATATTATTAGTTATTTTTTGTGTAATTCATGAAATTCCAGCTTTTTTTTTCTGGACATTACAAACAAAGCCTGCATATATTGCCCATGCCCGATTGCCCTTGAGAAGGTGGTAGTGAATTGCCTCGGTGATTTGCTTCTATCTTGGTGAAGTTATTTCCACGTGCTGTTTGCAGAGTGTTACAAGATTTAGATCCTGATAAAGAACCAGGAGCATATTTTCAAGTCAGGATGGTGCTGATAAATCCCCTTGGTCACAGGCAAGCAAGTTGTAATTTATTATATTGATTAGTTTTAATGCAGTGGGAGGCTAGGAATTACGAGTAGAACGATTGAAATATCAAATTGCAGCAAGCCTGCATACATGTTTGAAGATAACATATCAAAGGCTTGGTCATAGACATGTGGTAGGTGCAAGTCAAGAAAGACTTACGGATGACAGCATATTTGAAAGGTAGAAGGAGTGCACCAGGATAGATGGAGCTATTTACAGTTTCAATTAGCAGAGGGCCAAGGTAAGTTAAATATCATCAGTATGATCAGCTGCCAGTGGGAAATTTGAGCGATGGAAATATGGAAATAATTTAACTATTTAACTTACCTTGACTCTGAGAGAGAGAGTGAGCTAAGTTCCGTAGACAGTGCACCTGAAAAGGCAAAGTGCTTACACTTGTCATGTTACATTTAATGTATTAATACACTTGACTCCTTAAATGGCAGAAATTAAGTTTCTATATAGAAAAATACAGCTACTGTTACAAATCAGGTCTTTCACGAAAATGATGTACCAAGCTGTAAAGGGTAGGAGATAATAGTGACCTGTTTGTGTTAGACATGAATGCATTAGACATCAGAAAGTTTATAAACTTACCTGCAAATTTGTATTAAAATATTATTTAGTATATGCAACATGACTAAGATCCTTATTACATCTAGTCTCACAGTCAGTTTATTTGGTTCCCTACGTAGCAGGCATTTCAGGTGTTTTCCCATCCAAGTAATGACCAAGGTTAAATTTGTTTAACTGGGTACTTAATCAACAGCACAGATCCATCACTGCCATTTGAATGAATCTGGTGATACATTTAGGACAATATCTTATCTTTATTCTTTGAGTGCAATCTGTCAAAAGATACAGTGAAGACATCGTTACAAGCTTGTTTTGCCTTTTATGTCAAGTTGCAAGTTTTGAAGATAATTAATGGAAGTCTCACTTTACAAAAAGGTTTTAAGGAAACATTAAAATACAGTGCAGGCACATGAGAAGGATTAGTTACAGGAAAATCTGTTTGAATGGGATTCTGTGCACCAGCATGGACTTGATAGACTGAATGGCCTCAGTCTATGTTGCAAGAAACTATGTATATATGGATTAGCTATATATTTCATGTTATGTTACACACATTGGAAGAATATGCAGCAGTTCATTTGCAACCTTACCGGATATAAATCTGCCATCTATCTGATGTGTAGCTGTTTCATTGAGGTCAAAAGTATGCTATGTCTGTAAATTTCAGCTGTAAATTTTAGCTTGCAGTTGGAAATTGAATCTCTTGCTAATTTTATCTGATTTGAGCTGTGATCTGCAGATTCCAATTTTATCTATGAAAAATTTTCATGGAACATGCAGAATATTATGAGTTCTTCTATGGAATAATTCTTGATGTTTTGTCAGAAAATGCATCAAGATAGATCTTTCTCACAACTAGTCTGTTTTCTATGGCATTCTCAGATTTATTCACCATGGAAATAGAACCTTCAGCTCAACTTAGCCATGCCAAGTGGTCTATCTGAGCTAGTCCCATTTGCCTGCATTTGACCCATACCACTTTAAACCTTTCCAAACTATGTACCTATCTCAAAGTCTTTTAAATGTTCTGATTGTACCCATTTAAACCAGCTCATTTCATATAGCCATTATCCTCTGTACAGAAAAGTTGCCTCCCAGGTTCCTTTTAAATCTTTCCTCTCTCGAACCTATTCCCTAACTGTAGTTTTAGACGCCCCAGCCGTTAGAAAACACTGACTTTGACTTTACGTAGCTGTATAAGGTCACCCCTTAATCTCTTACACTCCAGAGGGGTAAAAGTCACAGCCTATTAAGCCTTTCCTTAAAACTCAAATATTCCAGTTCTGATAACATCTTCATGAATTTTTCTGTACCCTTTCTAGCTTGATGACATCCTCCTTATGGCTGGATGATACTTCAGGTGTTCTCTCATGAATAGTCATACAGTTGTAACATGACATTTCCCAACCTTTATACTCAGTACCATGGCAGATGAAGACAAACATGCCAAATACATTCACCACCCTGCCTATCTGTGTCTCCACTTTCAGGGAACTCTGTACTGCTACGTCTCTGTTCTACAACGTTCTTTAACATTGACTGTGGGTAACTTAGGGCTGCAGTGCTGGGGATGGTGGCTTGGGAAAAACCATTGATATTGGTTTGCCATAGGTGATATATTTCCAGCCCCTAGTGTTCTGGTTCTCAGATGAATAAAGAGAAGTGATCATTGCTGCCCTATAGATCACAAGTTATGTGGCAGGTCCAAGGTCTTGAATTTCAAATACTTCTTTCCCTTAGTCCTCCAAGGGCTGTGCTAGTACATTAAAGCCAGTGGGGAATTTGCATCTTATTCTATGTTCTGTCATTTGAGATAATTAACAGATGCAAATTAAAATATTCAGGGATGTTCTTAAAGCTTAAAGGTTGCAGCATTCTGAAGCCCTGTGCAAGTAATGGAGGGAGTGCACTACGACACAAGAGACCAACCTGCATATCCTGTCAATCGCCATCTGGTCCATCTGTGAAAGAGTTGTGGTTCCCACATTAGTAAGGGATTTATTTCTATTCTGTTTAGGATATTTTAGTGGAAAAAATTTCAGTCTCGTATCTATTAATTACAAGCACTTTTTTTTCTTACAGTTTATCTTTGAATAAATAACCCATGCTTATGTATTCATAGATTGGTAGCAGTTTATCTCAGTGAAACCTCTTCCCTAATGCCCGTGGACAGTTCTTCCATCCTTTCTTAAAGGGAACATCTTTTAGTTTGGTATTTATTTCCATCATAGAGCCTCTTATTATTTTTTTTTACCCTTTTTTGAAACACTGAAAATCAGAACTAGGCAGAACTTTCTTACCCAGTGTATTCTGGAACCTTGATATAGTCTCTGCTTGAATGGGTTTAATTTTCCATAGCATTTAAAAAAAAACCTGCCCAAAAGTCTGGACAAGATGCCTACATCTCTTGGCTCTTTTCTAAATCTTTTTGTTTTAATTCTGTTTGTGCTTCAGTTTCTGTTTTCTTATCTAATAATCATAAGTGAAAGATTTATCTGATTTTTAAAAAAATTATTCAGCAGCCTCTGTTCAGCAAGGGTTTATAGTTGCCCCTCAGGAGAACTGGCTTGATATTTAATGAAGTGTTGTGCCACTTTTTCCTGTTAGTTACAATTACATTACTGTTTTTCTTTTAGTGGAATCTTCTTTTAAAACCTGGTAATGTGATATTTGCAGACATTTTCGTGATGCAGCAATTGTGGTTTTATGAGGGGTGACCTCTTTGAGACCTATTGAATGGTGAAAAACTGTGATAGAGTGGATGTGGAGAGGATGTTTCCTATGGTGGAAGAGTCTAAGACCAGAGGGGGCAGCCTCAGAATAGAGGAGCGGCCTTTTAGAACAGAGATGAGGAGGAATATCTGTAGCCAGAGAATGGTGAATCTGTGGAATTCTTTGCCACAGACAACTGTGGAGGCCAAGCCTTTATGTACATTTAAGGCAGAGGTTGATAGATTCTTGATTGGTCAGGGCATGAAGGGATAGAGGGAGAAGGCAGGAGACTGGGACTGAGTGGAAAATTGTATCAGCTATGATGAAATGGTGGAGCAGACTGGATGGGCCAAAAAGCCTAATTCTGCTCCAATATCTTATGGTCTTGTGTCATATGAATAAAACAAAATGGCACATTAGCGCACTTTAGAGCTAGTTTAATAAAGATCTAGTGGGTTATTTTTATGAATATGCATTAAGTCAGAAATCTCTGGCCCAGTGCTTTGTAGCTGGATATCTCCAGAATGTTTAGATTTTTTAATACCTTTAGCTTTGTTTTTAAAAACTTCCAACATTTTTAGTTTCTTCAAATAAATTATGGAAAATATTTGCTGTTATAATTGTGTTGTAATTTACGTGAACCAGCTTCAAAAATCACTTTGTCTTTCAGGGACAGAATATTGTCTCAATGCTCATAAAAGTTATTGAATGGCAAAAGTCGTATATTTTAAATTGAACTATGCAATCACAGTAAGTCCAAAGTAGGATAAAGTCTTTTAAAGTTACTAATTATAGATCTACTGTGAGGAAACTTATGTATAATTCAAAGAGAAGAATAGAGGTGTGACATTATATTGTGCTTCTTACAATATCAGCATTCCCAAACCTTGTAACACAACAGAAGTGTTTTGATAAATAGTCATTATTCAAATGGAATATTTGGATTAATGCTCTTTATTAATGTAGTAATTCAGTAAACTAAGTGTGGTTGTATAAGGTAAAATACTTTTTCAATACCCCCCATTTAATTATATGACAAATGTACCAGTGACCCTTAACTTGTTGGTGGCCTGCTCTTGGACAATGTTGCTACTACCAGGCATTTTGGAAAAGCTCCTTAGTGAGAAGATGGCTCCTGGCACATCAGCTTAGTGTAGTTTTGTGCAATGATGAGCTTCCCCCAGCTCAAGTGGCAAGATGGGCTTTTCTTGAAGGCGCACAAACTATCAAAGCTATCAGTGAAGTTAAAGATTTATGAATGTCTTGAATAATCACAAACAGGTAGAAATACCCGGAAACTTTTAAAATGGCAATTACTTAAAAATAAAGTTACTGAGCTATTTAAAAAACTTTAAAACATACATTTCAGGGCAATTATATACATTTACTGGACTATTTTAAATCAAAGGAAGAGGTCCACTTGCAGTTTACCTGGCAGTTCATTCTTCCGTTGATTTCACTGCAGTCTTTGTATTTATGCCAGCTTTAACCTGGCACAGGCTCAGTGGGCAGATTTCCCAGCCCAATATTTTGAATATTATTTACAAAAATTCCTTAATCTGTAACTTTTAGAATGTGGAACTTTACAGTGCAGGAACAGATTATTCATCTCAAGATTTCTGTGCTGATCACGGTAATTTAAACGAATCCTATCTGCCTGCACATGGCCTAAAATCCTTCCATTTTCCGACTTGTCGTATGCCTGTTTAAATCCTTCTTAAATGTCATGCCTGTTTAACCACTACCCTGATGGAACATACTGACACTTAGAACTCTCCATTTCAAACAAAAAAGGCCATATTTTCCCTCCAAACTTTCCCCCTTCATCTTAAAACTATGCCCACTAGTATTTGATATTTACACACTGATGGAAAAACTCTGAACTGTATCTCCTATACTTTATTTACTTCAATCAGATCATCTCCCAACCTCTGATGCTCCAGAGAAAGTAATCCATATTTGTTTATCCTCTCCCTGTAGCCAATGCTCTCTAATCCAGGCAACATCCTGGTGAATCTCATCTGCACGATTTCTGTAATTTAGTGACTGGAACTGAATGCAGTGCTCAAATGCGGCCTTGTCAAAGTTTTGTACTGCTGCAACGCAACTTGTCACTGTTACCCTCAGTGCCTCAATCAATGAATGCAAGTACACAATAAGCCTTCTTTACCTTCCTTTCTATATGTAGTCACTTTCAGGGAGCCACAAATGCACCCAGAGATGCCCTTGTACATCAGTACTTGCAGTAGATATGCTGGAGAGATCATCCTAACATGCTGCATCACTGCATGGAAACTGCACTGCAACAGAGAGGAAGGATCTACAACGTGTAGTCAAAACTGCCCAATGCATCACTGGCAACAGCCTACCTGCCATCAAAAACTTGTATACAGAAAAGTGCTGGAAAAAGGCCAGCGAGATCATAAAGGATTCCACCCACCCTGCTCATTAACTTTGTCTCACTCCCACCAGGGAGGACGCTGCATAAAATCCACATCAAGACCACCATACAGTTACTTTCCCCAAGCAGTAAGGCTAATTTCTGCTGCCCCACAAACACCAGCTCTTTATCATTTCTTGTCAGTCATCCTAGGTGCAGCCACTCCTATACCTAATGTTGTTTTATGGATATACAATCCATCTGTGTATATAAGCTATCTTATGTATTTATATTTATTGTGTTTTTTAAAAATTATGTTCTTTACTATATTATGGCTTTTTTGTGTTACATTGGATACAGAGTAATAATTATTTTATTCTTTGCACTTGTGTACTGGAAATGACATTTAACAAGTTAACTTATCAGTCAATGTTTTACTTTCCAGCTGAAATGGTTTCACTCATCTCCTAAAAAAAACCAAGTTGTCACAATACTTAGTACCTTACATCTGCATGCTTCAAGGCCTTGCAGACATCATTAATCAAAACCTTATATATACTTACTAAAATGTATGCTCAATATGAGGACTGTAAGCAGGCAACTCCATTCCAAGTAAAAATATCTGTTTTTAACCCTCTCATTGCACTAATATGATTCTGTGGTGTTTTGGTACACTGACCAATATTTATCTCTTCAAGAATGTTTGTGAAGATTGGCTTACAGCTACCTTTGTTATGAAAGTAACTCAATCTTTCAAGTACTTTGACTGTAATGCACTTTAGGAAATCTTGAAGATGTGAATAGCAATATACTTAATTCAGACTTTGGTGATTATAGTGTGTAACTCCTAGTCTATCACCAATATGATTAAATTTCTCCTTCCCTAGAGATGAGGGAAGAGTTCATTTGATCTTATTTGAAAATAACCATGATTTATTCTGAAAATGGTTTCCCAACCCCCCCCCCAAAAAAAAAGTGTTTGCTTAAATTTTGGCTGGTGCCTGGAATGATGGCAGAATGCAGGTTTTGTGATCAATATACTCTGCCTCACAGTAATTATAAGATACATAATTTGTAATGGATAATATCTTGTTGAGATCAAGCCATATTAGTAATATATATGGATAAGCATTAGTGACCTTTGAATTCTGTACAACAGATCACCACAAATTGTTTCCTTTTAAGGTTGTTTCTAGTTATAGGTTATCAGAAAAGATGTGCTGGTGTTTTTCTTTTAACATTAATGATATACTTTGTGCTTGAAACAGAGCTTATAAAGGTTTCAGCATTATTGAGATCGGAATATTTGTACTGTACTTTATGTACGAGAAATAATTGCAATTTTGACTGGTGGTTTCATTCTGCAAACAGAAAAGAATAGGGAATTAAACATAAGAGATTCTACAGATGTTGAACAACATACACAAAATGTTGGACAAACTCAGCAGGTTAAGCAGCACCTATGGAGGGGAACAAACAGTTGATGGTTCAGGACGGGACCCTTCCTCAGGACTGGAAAGGAAAGAGACAGAATGAAAAGGTAGGAGAAGAGACAGGAAGTGGGTACAAGCTGGCAGTTGATAGCTGAGATCAGGTGAAGGGGAAGGGAGGGTAGGGGCGGTGGAAAGAAGGAAGAAGCTAGGATGGGATAGATGGAAAGACTGAAGAAGGAGGAATCTAATAGAGGACAATGGGAGAAAGGAAAGGAAGAGGGGAACAAGTGGGGAGTAATAGGCAGGTGAGAAGAGAAGGGTGAGAGCGTAACCAGAATGGGGATTGGAAAAGGGGAGGAGGAAGGAAGGGGGAGAAATTACCAGAAGTTGAAGAAATCCATGTTCGTGTTATCAAATTGGAGACCACCCAGACAGAATATGATATATAGCTCCTCCAACCTGCCAATAGTATCCACACCAGGACCTCATTTTGCCGCTAAATAAGGCCATGAACAGACATGGGGGAATGGGATAGCCACTGGGAAATCTTTTCTATCCAACATATCATTCTTCAGAAGTTCTGCCATCTCCAGTGGGATCCTACCACTAAGCACATCTCTCCACCCTTCTTGCTTTCTGTAGGGATTGCTCTCTATGTGACTCCCTTGTCCACTCATTCCCTCCTTACTGATCCCCCTGCTGATACTTGCCACTTATCCCTGCAAGTGGGACAAGTGGTACACCTGTCCCTTGCCCTTCCTCCCTTCCACCTTTCAGGGCCCCAGACAGTCCTTCCAGGTAGGTGAAGCAACATTTAACCTAAGAGTCTGTTGGGGTCATCTCCCCAGCCTACAATTAAGTATTTACCTCGTGGCCAGAATATTTTTCCCTTGGGTTGTGTTCATAATTGCATTACTGCTTGTGAGCCATGCACAAATGCATTCTGCTCTCTCTTTATTCAGTGATTTCCAAATTAATTAATTAGTGTAAAATGCAGACATTCTGAGCGAATATAAAGAAAATGAAGAATCCTGTTTATTTTCAATTCATTTTCATTATGTCATTACACATTTTAGAAACTTGCTTTATGCAAATTGGTTGCAGTTCTTTACAATACTGTAATGTCTGCATTTCAAAAGTAATTTTTTGGCTTTAGAGAGCTTTGGAATTTCTAAGGACATGAAAGATTAAGTATAGGTGTTTTCAATCTTTGCAGATTGGAGCAGCTGTGTGAGTGCAAATATTTCCCGTTATTTATACCCATTTTTCTTCACATTAATAGGTGTCTTTTCGATAGGGCGCATTTGTTGATAATATAATGTTAAAAAAAATGTGATAAATTGCCAAGACCACTTATGCTGGGTACTCTGTTTTAGTAATGCAGACCTGTGCTGCTTTTCTATTACTTAAGTAGCAGTTTGTCTTGGTTGCTTGTTTGCAATTCCAGCCAAAGAAACCTTTGGGAAGTGTCCAAAGTGCTTTCCATATAAAGATCTTTGTTTGCCATTTTTTCATTCATTTGGCATGAACATTGCTGACAAGGGTACCTCTCGGTTACTGGATTGAACCACTGCATATAATAAGGGTACTCCCTTCGTGCTGCTTGGTTAAAGCTTTCATGGATTTATACCTTGCAGCAATAAATGAAAGTTGATTCATCTACAAATGGTGTTTGGGATCTACAATGGTGGCATTCCTGTGTTTCATTCCCAGCACTCCCCCCCTTATATTTGTGACAGATTTTCAGATTTGTGACATTCTGTCGAAGAAGCCCTGACAAGTTGCTGCTATGCATTTGGTAGATGATGCACACTGCTAACTTGGTGCTTTAGAAGTGGAGGGGGTGAATTTTTAGGGAGCTAAATGGTATGCAGATTGTTTATCCAAATGGTGTTGAACTATTGGAATTGTACCCTACCAAACTGTTTCTTTATGTGTCTGAATTCTACCTTGTAGGTGGTAGTAAGATTTCGGGTAGTCAAGAGGTGAATCATTCAGCACCTGATAGACAGGCCATGACTGCTTGCAGTGATAGTTGTAATGGTCAGTTAAGTGATCTGTTTCTGCACAATTGTGGCTGGTGACTTTTTTCCACCTTCCACCCCTCCTCGCCATCCCCCAGATGCTGGAGGTCCAAGAGAGGAGCATCACATTGATAAAGCTGTTGAATGGCAACTGCAGGAGTTGGTAATTTTCTTGCACTTATATTGGCGAGAGGTGGTTTTCTATTTTACTTCTCATCCTGAATGTTATATTGGTGTTCTGCATACACATGTAGTCTGCTTTATTGTCAGATAACTTGTGTATAGAAAGGAACTGTTCCCACTTCTGACCTTATCATGGAGATCTTTGATGAAGCAAGATATTGCCTTGAGGAGTTCCTGCAGCAATATCCTGAAACAGAGATAATTGGCCTTCAACATCCAGCCAGAGCTGAGTCTTTCCTTTGAATCCTGTTAACTGGGGCTGCTTGTTGTCACATTTTTCAAATGCATACTTGACGGCAGGAGCAGTCACTCCCCACATGCATCTGGAAATCAGGTTTTTTTTTCATATCTGTATTGAGGCCTTTATGGAAGGTTAGACCCAGCAAAACCCACTCACGGTGCACTACAGAGACCAAAGAAGGTGAGAAACAAAAGAGGCAGAAATGGATTTGGGTAAGCCAGTTAGTAACAGAGGTAAAGAGACCAAAGTTTGCAGGAAAAATATCATCAATTAAACAGAACCAGAAGTGAGGCAGTTGCTGTTTGTAAGCATGTTAAGTTTTTCCTTGTCATATGTACCAGGTCAGGTGCCATGCACAATAATTTCTAAATCGCCTGATGAATTTCCCACATTTTAATATTAATTTTTTGAAATAAGTGTTGCGGAGTTATGCCCTATATTATGCTATAAGTAATCCTTATAGCCTTAAAGCATCAACATTTGTTACATAAAGTATTGAAAGTAGTTAGAAATCCTAGTCAGCAATACTGCATTGATATTGAATTGCAAAAAAAAACAGTAGATGCTGGAAATCAGGAGTTACAAAAATGTTGGAGATAACAAGTTGGGTAGCATCTTGGAAGAATCATTAATTGGAACCTGATGTAGATAGATAGATAGATAGATGTTTGTAGGTAGACATACTTTATTGGTCCCGAGGGAAATTGGGTTTCGTTACAGTTGCACCAACCAAGAATAGAGTATAAATATAGCAGTATAAAACCATAAATAATTAAATAATAATATGTAAATTATGCCAGATGGAAATAAGTGCTGGGTACCTGCAATATTTGTATATATCCTTATGCTGCTACCTTATCTATATTCTAGCTTTAGCCAGATAGTTGTGATGTCTTGAAAAAAAATATATCTCAAAGAACTATTCCACACATCATTCTTCTGAAACTTTGTGAGTTAAAATTGTGTGAATAATAAAACAGATTCAATTTTCTGTCAAAGTTCTGATAAATTTGAAAGTCAGTAGAGTAATAAATACAAAACCAAAAGGAAAATATTGTTTTCTGATTAAATGTGACTATTCTCTTTATGTTATCACAATACTGAGCAGGGAGAGCAATTAAAAAAATACCAATCTTCCATATACTTATAAATTTGATAATCTTAATCTTTTTCATTATTTTTGTCATTATTATTACTTTGGTTTTGATATAAACCAAGTTGTTTCAAACATGATTTGCTTTAGATTGTGTGCTTGAAATGTAGAGCAATTAGTGATTACAATACCCATTTTCCCCCCGATTTATTGTTTTAGAGTGCTATATTGCTGATGTTGCTTTAAAGTAGAAACTTAAACTGGAGCAAGAACGATGTAGATAGTGTATGAAGTCAAAAGTTAGTGCAGTTTTGTGTCACTCACAGTAAAACTAGAGAAAGTTCTGATAGTGATTGGTTGCAGAAAATCCAAATTTGACCATCAAAAGGACTTTATAAGAATCCTCCAACCTTAAATTCCAAGATGGAGGTGAGAAAAGCTTCCCTAGACATCAAAACAGCACTTGACATATTTTGATAAAACTGAAGTCAATTTTCATTGAATCAAAAAGATTCTAAAGGCTGGAGTCAAACCCTGCAGAAATGAAGGAGATTGTTGTTGCTAGAGTTGAATTATCCCAACTCAAGCAAAGTACTGTAGCAGTTTCTCAGTGCCGTATCTGAGGTCCAGTCATCATTATCTTCAGTGAACTTCAATGGATCAGAAGTTTGGATGTTGGCTGATGATTGCATAATGTTCAGTTTTGTTTACCTGTCATAAACTCTGCAAATGAAAGGGTGCAACAAGAACTGGCCAACATCAGGCATGACTACTTCCAACAGAGTTGTTGCCAGTTAAGTGCAGCACACGATTAAACACATTGGGCAATGATATTGCCTACTTATTAATAGTATTTAGTTCAAACAGCTCAAAAGATTCTCTACATAGTTTCAAACAATTACTTAATCCTTTTGCAACTTCCAAAACCCATCACATATTCAAATATTACCCCTTTTGATGAACTTGGCTTAGATTTGAACTGAGGCTGTTGTTCTCAGAGCCTCAGACTCAGGGTTGTCTTCTTCATTGGTTGATGTCGGTAGTCATTACTGCTGTTATCTCATCAGACACCTTTGTATATATTTCTTCACATACCTTACAACCATTGCTTAGTTTATTGCCAACTATATGGCAGAAGTCCAGTTTTATTCATACAAGTATGTGCTTACTTAACTTCAAATTCCTGTTGTTGCAATTCAATGATGACCTCAACGATCAGTTCCTTAATTATCAGAGTGCTTGTGTTTTTGTAGTTTACCAGACTGTCCCTTTCACAAGCTGTCAGTTACCTAAACATTCTCATTCTCATTTACTTGTTCTGTTCTCCAGATGATTTGAGATAGCTCAGAGTTGAATGTAAAGCTATCTCAGCTATGTTCTCACGTCGACCAAGTGCCAAATCCATGACCAACCTTCCCTTCAATTTGTTTCTTTGTTCTTGGCGCCCAGCATCTTTCCTTCAAACCAGCAGAGTGTCCTCCCAAAGCCTGATGGGATTCTTGACATCTTTCTTTGGCTGCCACAAGGCACACGTTCCATTCATGTGCCTCTCTCAGCAACTATTAAGCTTGACACCATCCAGGACAGTGTGAAGTATGATGGGTACCATATCTGCCAGCCTAAACAGTCATTTGCCCTCTACTTGTGTGTAATGACTGATGTGTGTGCCATCAAAAAATACACAACTCTTACTCACCGGAGCCATATCTATAGTTGTCTCATAGACTCAAGAGACGGACTAAGGCAACAGGCACATGGAAAAATCACCTTCCTTCCAAATCACAAATAATTTTGACTTTGAAGCAACTACCAGCCCTTCTTGGTCTCTGGATCAATATACTGTATCCTGGAATTTTCCTACTGAGCAGCATTGTACAAGTACTTTCATTAGAAGGACTGCAGCAAGTTAGTCAGTGGTTCCCCTCCAATTTCTTAAGCACAGTTAGGGATAAGCAAAAATGCAATCCTTCTCAGCTGTGCCCAGATACCAGAGCATAAATAAAGTTACAGAAATGATTAAGAACCTCAAATATCATGTAAACAGTTATAGATTTAAAAAAAAATAAAATTTTGAACTATTTCAGTTATTAACATAAATATTTTACGCAGTAAACATGACATGCTTTTTTGAAGTGTCTATGTCTGATAACAAAACAAAACCTCAAAATCTATAACAGTAGGACTTAACATTGCTTAAATTCACATTAGGATAATTAACTTGATTTTGTGAAGTGGCTGGAGTAGTACTGAATTATTGGTTGTAATTGGTTAGCTGTATATTTTACAGTTGCTAGGATTTTGCTGAGTGATTAATGCAAGTAAAAAAGGGTCTCTGCTGTAACTGCACAAAATCTTGCCAGTGATTTTGTTTTGGTTATTTTGTTTCTAAAATGTTGATTTATGCTTGAGAATGCACTGGTTCTTTCCATTAGCTTGAAAACTGAATCGAATTATATATAGCATTCAGACAATGTTTGTATCAGTAGTCTTCAAAGAGTATAGATGATCATTGTCACATGAAACTAAAGTATAGTTGTTTCTTGTTATGAATATGTAATGCATTGTTATTATGTCATAATATTTCACATCTTGAAAGTTAGATAGAACCTGAAACAGATTTTCATACAGTGAAATCAAAAATGAGTCTTGTGGATTCCTGGGCATGACAGACTCTGTGAGCTTTGTGATGTGGATTTCCTGTGCTTCATATGAGTTGCTGTCAGGTGCCGACTCTGCATTTACCAGCAGTGATGACTTTGAATTCGGCTGGGTCCCAGCCTGGGCAGCAGCAGTATCTGCATGGAAGAAAGGCTTGGCAATCTACTTCCATATCTACTACACTATCCATAGTGTCGACATGACTCAACAACAACAGCAGAGTGTCTGCTGGAGGTGGTGATTGTGTCTGATAAATTAGGAGCTTAGAGAGGCACATGGATGAAAGAAAAATGGAGGGTTATGGGCTATGTAGGAAGCCCACAAATTGATCCTTGAGTAGGTTAAAAGATTGGCACAAGACTGAGGGTCAAAGGGCATGTAGTATGCTGTAATGTGCAAAATAGGATTATGTTGTAGGTTGATGATAATTTCCTAATCACATCAGTGAAAACAAAACAGTGCAATTTGTGGGGAGGGGGAAGCTGGGACAGGAAGTGTGGGATTAAGCATGAATCTCTGAGGCGGGGGATTGATGTTGATTTTCAAAGGAAGGTGCATAGTACTTGGAATGTAGCCATTTACAATGTCAGTTAATAGTATTTTTCAGGTCAGTGAGATGAGGTTGAGAGATTTCATAGACAAATTAAGCTCCAAGAAGCTGTGAAAGAAGCAGGAAAAGAGCTTGAAAATAAAAATATTGGCTCATCATAGCAAAGTTGGGATACTGGGCTAAGGTTTGACCTGATATTCAAAAGCAACATAATAATATTGATTTCCATATACCAAATTTGCTGATCCAAAATAATCTTTGCTTTTAGACTGGTGATTGTAGAGACTAATGCTACCAAAGAATATATAATTATCCTATTTCAAGGAGGATAAATTTGATAATTCCTGAAAACAGCTGCAGTGGTTCTGATGAACAGTTAAATTTAATTGCATTATAGGCATTTGGGAGAGTTTCATGCTGGTGATTACATCCGCCCAACGCTAACCAGGAGGCCCTTAAATGTTCAGGAGGAATTGGAATTGATTGCAAGAGAAGTCAGTGCTAGCAGTTGAACCAAAGGTTCATGCTGCAAGAATATAAATTACCTTAGCGAAATCGTTTACAAAAACAGGTGCATCATAATTTATTTATTTCTGTATAGGATAGTTTAGAGGCTGCAAAAAATAAGGTTGGGCTGACGGTGGAGTGCCTGTGCATCTCTCCCCATGCAGGATATGGTACGCTTCATTATTGTGATCGCTGCTTTTCCTTTGGAAATTTGGAGTATTGTACCTAATCCTCTTCATACTCTTATCTTCCTCATGATCCATAACTTATTTTGATCTAGGTACTATAAAGTTTAAAGGAATGTACTTCCTACTTACCAATATGTTACAATATTACATTACTCTTGCAACACCTTCATTTCATCCAGCTCAAGATCTGTATCCTGCACTAAAAGAGCAGCAAGAGGAAAGTCATAAGGAAACTCAGTTTTACAGCTGCGTTTGCATGGCGTGTAACTTCAGGGGCATCGTAGACAGCAGGATCTTCATATAGTACAATATTGGGTGCACATGGCCTGCAAGTGAGTCCCAGGGCAAGGAAAGAGTTGCTAGTTTTCTAGAGGGAGCAGTTTCCAATATAGCAGGAACAGCCACAGTGGAAACCCGGTCTGCTATTATTCGAGGTCATACCCATGCAATAGTGTCGTCTTTAGCTCACTTGTCTCGTTGCTGAGCTGGTATCTGTGTTGGAATGGCACAGCTCCATGGTGCATTAACCCATCAACCATAGAGCATTTATTCTTATCCCCTGCCACTCCACAAACACCTTATGGTTCTGCCTGTCAGCTATTCATTCTGGAACATTGCTGTTTCTGCTCAGA
Organism: Mobula hypostoma; assembly: GCF_963921235.1. NCBI lineage: Eukaryota > Metazoa > Chordata > Chondrichthyes > Myliobatiformes > Myliobatidae > Mobula > Mobula hypostoma. Next base: position 30,184,100 of record NC_086109.1, read on the forward strand.
CCATCCTCTCCACGGTCAGCTTTTTTAGATCCAAAGCTCTTAAGGCTGCCTTTCCAGGCATTCATGTGAGATGGTGCTTTCTTTAGTCTTACCTTCCATACCTCAAACTCCTTGAAGCTGCCACCTGAATTCACCTTTAAGAATCAGATGTGGCTCCTGCTATGCTACAGTTACAAGGAAAACTAGGATATGCACTAATGAACATTTTTCTTATCTGTTAATTTCAATGTTTTTGAATAATTGATGCTTACTTAAACTACTATACCAGCAATAAAAAAAAAACTTAAAATTAAATCCAAGCCATAAACCATTAGGGCATAGGTACTAATACCGCAGGACAAATCCTGCGATTTTCTATGGAATATAATTGCTGACTATCATCAGTGCAAGGACCGTAGTGAATCAAAAAGGTCCACCGGTATCTCTTGGCAAATTAATTATGCTAATATTGTTTTCATTCCAAGGACAAGATCAGAAACCTTACACAACTTCGAGTATTTGCCATTGGGAAAAATAAGATTGACATCTTTCTTGATCAGATTTTTGGAAGAGAAGTCTTGATTACTAAGCATAATAGGCGTTGAAGTCAGGGTAATAGCTTGCTCACGATTGTAGACTGGTGTTTATGAATGTTACATAGAAATGAGTTTTTTATGGGATTGACAGGTTAGTGAGTGTGGGAGAAAGCTGAAATATTTTTCATTGTGGGGAGTGAAATAAGTGCCAATAGTTGCAATGTAAGGTCAAGTAAGACGAGGGGTGCTGAAATACTGCTGGTGTCAAGTGCTGAATACTCGTCCAGCATAGAACAATACAGAGTGACTGTAATTGTAATGGAATTGATTAATGGATTAATGAATGACCAATGAGGTAGTGGTGATGATGATCTCATAGAGATGTGTTCAATAAAGTTGATTTTGCTTCAGTGGTAGGTAGGAGTGGGTGTAAGGAGAAATTAGGGTAAATGGCAGCACTAAGAACTGATACTTAATGAAAGAATTCATCTTTCATGACAAGTTGTGTATTCTCATTGGTAAGACTACACTTCATATGATGATCTTGTACAAGTCATCTTGAACAATTTTAACATTGTTACATATTCCATCTGCAGACTCTGCACAGTGTATTTATTATTAGTTGACATTGACTAAATACTGCATATCTATGTTAGCTAGTTTCAACCCGTATCTGTTTGTTTTATGTAGCAATATCTCATTAAAATGAATTATGCTAGACTGCCTAAACAATGGGGACTCTGGCATCCTGTTATCAATCATCATCCATGCATCTTGTTTGAAGATATCTAAGTCTGTACAATAATCATATACTTATCTCAGGAGCATAGGGAATTGATTAATCTCTCAAATGTTTTAGGAATATCAATTTGGAGCTTAGCGGTAGTAACTAAAAATAGAAGAATGCCAATCGAAAAGGTTTTCTCAGAATTCAAGTTCAGAATAGACAATGATGGAGGATGCGGATCTTTAGTTAGTAAAATAAAAAATCAATATTTTAGATTACCAAAGGTACTATTTTTCCACGGGGGCCATTAGGTGATAGATCTCTACTTGATTGTATGTGGTAAAAAGTGTGGCTGCTGTGAGTTAAATAAATCTTTACCTGGTAGATTTGTGCATTCCTCTGTGTAATGATATTGTGCTTGGTGTTACTTTTTTTTTAGATGGAATGCGAAAATAAGCTACAAAAGAATAGCTGATTCTAGTCAGATTGCAATGTTTTTGAAATTATATGTAACCAAGGAGAAAATTTTCATTGTTCAAATAAAAGTTTAACTGAGTTGAACGCTTAATATCTTTGGGGTGACAAAAGGCTAATTTGAATAGGTAAAAGATTGGCTTGATTTGTCACTTGTACATCAACCATCAGAACACAGTGAAGTGCATCATTTGCTTCAGCATCTAACAAAGTCCAAGATGTGCTGGGGGCAGACAGTAAGTGTCGCCAGTGCTTCTGGCCCCAACAAAGCCTGCCCACAACTTATTACCTCTAAACCATACACTTTGAAATGTGGGAGGAAACAAGCTCCAGGAGGAAATGAGATGCTGGAAATCTGAGCAACACACACAAAATGCAAACACGAGGAAATCTGCAGATGCTGGAATTTCAAGCAACACACATAAAAGTTGCTGGTGAACGCAGCAGGCCAGGCAGAATCTACAGGAAGAGGTACAGTTGACATTTCGGATCGACTGTACCTCTTCCTATAGATGCTGCCTGGCCTGCTGTGTTCACTAGCAACTTTTATGTGTGTTGCTTAACACACACAAAATGCTAGAGGAACTCAGCAGGCCAGGCAGCATCGATGGTAAAAAGTACAGCCGCTGTTTCAGGCCGAAACCCTTCAGCAGGATTGTGGAAAAAAAAAGCTGAGGAATAGATTTGAAAGGTAGGGGGAAGGGAGAGAGAAATGCCAGGTGATAGGTGAAACTTGGAGAGGGAGGGTTGAAGCAAAGAGCTAGGAAGTTGAATGGTGAGGAGACAGAAGGCCCTGGAAAAAAGAAAAAAGGTGAGGGGGGAGGAGCACCAGAGGGAGGTGATGGGCGGGCAAGGAGATAACATGAGAGAGGGATAAGGGGATGGGAAATGGTGAAACGGGGGGGGAGGCATTACTGGAAGCTTGAGAAATCAATGTTCATGTCATCAGGTTGGAGGCTACCCAAACGGAATATAAGGTATTGATCCTCCAACCTAAGTGTGGCCTTATCCAAGTTTCACCTATTGCCTGCTGTTTCTTTCTCCCCTCCCCCCACCTTTCAAATCTACTCCTCAGCATTTTTTGGCAGTCCTGCCGAAGGGTTTCGGCCCAAAACATCAACTGTACTTTTCTTCCATAGATGCTGCCTGGCCTTCTGAGTTCCTGCAGTATTTTGTGTGTGTTATTAAGAGGAAACGCTCGCAATCACAGGGAGAGTGAGCAGACTCCTTATGGGCAATGGTAGGAACTGAAATCTCATCTTACAGCTGGCACTTTAAAGCATAATGCTAACCACTAAACCACTAAATCACTGATATTAGTAGACAGTTTCATCTCCAGAAGAAAAAGACTGAAGAAACTAGAAGTCTGAAGTGAAAACAAAATGTCAGAAATACTTAGCGAGTCAGAAAATATTTATGTGGAAGGAGAAACAAACTTTGCATTATTTGTTTAATAACTTTTTTGTCAGATGCTTACTAATGTTCTAAATATTACTTGCATTTTCTGTATTATTTCGGATTTATAGAATTGGCAGTGTTCTTTTTGCCTGTTCATTGCCAAGTTAACTTGAAGATTGCAATCATCAAATTGCTTGGAAAAACTAAGGTTGATTTCCCTCCACTTCCCCACCCCAAAACAAATACTGTTGGAAATACTGAGTTCCTCCAGTTGATAGTTTGTTGCTCTTTTCTTCTGCTCATTATCTTGAAGGCTGGTGACCTTTATAAGGACATTTCCACCTATCATGATAGATTTATTCTGAAGAGTCTTAGGGATTATGACACCAGCAGCTCTTTCACCTTTGTATGGCATATAACTTGTAATTTATTAATTTTTCCACTGTACTGTAAAATAACCTGTTTCAAAGAATGTTATTTATTTTTTGAACCCCTTAGTTTCCTTATGTACAAATTAGTTTTTGTTTTTAAAAACATGGGTTAACTGTAGAGGTTTCTTTTTCATTCTTATCATTGCAGAAGAGGATGTAGAAAATTTTGATGTAACAAATCTGTCTGAAGACGTGCAACGGAACATTGAGGCTGATAGTTTCTGGTGTATGAGCAAGCTATTGGATGGAATACAGGTAAAGTTGTTATTCAAAGTGATAAACCAGTTGGTTTCAAACTTTAATCAGCTGCCACCCCACCACCCATTCCATGGCTGATCCTTGGAAATCCTTCATTTTGCTGTTGATTGGGCCAGATTAGCTTGCTCAAATTTTTCATTTGAGCCTTAGCTATATGTTAAAGTTTCTTGTCAATTGGACATCTTGCATTCGTATCTCATCAGGCATAATGGGGTATGGAGGGAAGGCTGGGTTCTGAGTTGGATGATCAGCCATGATCATAATAAATGGCGGTGCAGGCTCGAAGGGCCGATTGGCCTACTCCTGCACCTATTTTCTATGTTTCTATGTTTCTATGTTTCTATAATTGGATAAAAATGATTCTATATTCAAGTGTCTTCAAAATTATTCGATATCCAGGTGCCGTCTTCATAAGCTTTCAGTATATCGATTGGGCCGTAGAAGGTCATTTGACTTACTGTAATTCAGTTCTCTGCAATCAGAGATGTTATATTTTTCTTCCCCTCCTGCAGCATATCAATCACCTGCATCTTCAATGTGTAATACATTTCAGTTTCTGACTTTGAAACCATTGTATCTTAACAGGTGTTTGACTTCGTCTGGGTGAGATCCAGTCTTTAAAATTTGATTGTAATTTTTGGGCAGTAATGAGGATGATTGAGGGTATGGCAGTCAATGTTTTCTCTGTCAACCCTAGTTAAGCATTTGACAAAGTCCCTCCTAAAAGGCTGGTCCAGAATTTTAAGTTGCATGGAGTTGGTAAATTGGATCCAAAATTAGCTTGGTCATAGTGTTTTCCTGACTAGAGGCCTGTGACCAAGGATCAGTGCTACATTTCTATTGTTCTTAATATATAGTAGTTATTTGAGTATATTTGAATACATTACGTGATAGAATTTGTGGATAATATGGAAATTTGTCAGTGTTTGCCAATGATATAGATTGAAATTATGGGCACAGAAATATCAGATGTTGCCCAATCCTGACAAATGTGAAGTGCTACATTTCAGAAAGTCAAGTGCATGATGAAGTAGTGCAAAACTTTCAGTGATATTGACCTACAGGGGGAACTTGGGGGTGCAAGTGTATGGCTCCCTGAAATTCGCAACTTGAAAAGTTGTATTGCAGCTGTATAATACATTGTTAAGATCACATTTGGAATATTGTGTGCATTTTAGTCACCAGACCATAGGATAGATTGGAGGATTTGGAGAAATTATTGCGGAGTTTCATTGGGATGTTTCCTGGATTAGAACATATAAGCTGTAAATAGAAGTTGGACAAACTTTGTTTTCTCTGGAGCATTGGAGGCTGAGAAGCTACCTGATAAAAGTATGTAAAATTATGAGAGGCATAGATAGCATAGCAAGTCTTTTTCCCATGGTGGGGATGTCAAATCCTGAAGGGCTTAGTTTCAAAGTGAGAGAAGGAACGTTTGAGATTTGTAAGACTATTTTTGACACACAAAGTGATTGGTGTATTGTGTACACTGCCAAAGAAAGCAAATACAATAGCAGTATTTAGGTAAATACATATACAGGTGGGAAATGGAGAGATGTGAACCAAGAGAAGATAGATGGGAGTAGTTTAGATTGGTACCATGGTTGGTGCAGACATAAGAGAGTTATTCCTGTGCTATACTCTACTGTTTCGTGTTTTATGTACAAAAACGTCAAGGTTCTGAGAACAACAACAAAGTTTCAGGGAATGCAGCTTAGAAAAAGGAAAATGAATGAATAGGTCAATATAACTACTTCACTCAGAAGATGATGCATTTTTGGAATGCATCTCTAGAAAAGTAATTGAGGCTTAATCTATCGGACAAGTCAGAAAATTATGTAGTGAATTGTGTTCGGTGTTTTAATTCTAGTACTGATTAGATAGCTAAAAACACCCATTGTGGGTCTCTCTGCCTCCCAAAAAAACCTCAGCTTTCAAACTATTGTGACTTAGATTCTTCTTAGCCCTCATTTCTGCCAACGCCATTCAAGTATTTTATATGAAATAAGTGATCAATGTTATTCAGGAGCATTCTGACACCCATAATATATATTCTTTCATAATTTGGCTCAGATTTTTTGATAATTTGATTCATTATGCAATACATCTACTAAGTAGCTAAAGCCTATAAATAGTGATTTGTTCTCCCAACTCTCAAAAAAATGTGACAAGGAACTTATGGAGCTACAGACTGAATCAAGAACTAAAGCTTTTAAAGAAAAATGTTTATTAACTGTAGACACGTGATTGTATGAAGTGATGATATTTTGCTCATAGGTTTAGATTGAAACAGTGAAGATAAAATTATGTTGGAATCATTCAATCAGAATAAGTTCCTCAATCTTTTACTGTTATGCAGTTTTACTGTACATCATCTGTGATCTTTTTCATAATCCCATCTCCATTGCTGGACTCTGGCCAATGAACATTGGCCTATCTCTGTATATTTGCAATTGAACTTACTTTTGAGTGGAGGAAGTTATAGATTTTTGATAGCCTTTTTGTGAGGTACGACATCCTAGTCTCACACTAGTATGTTTCCTGGATTAGAACATAAAGGCTTCTACAGATATATATGAGCAAAAGATATTCTACAGATATATCAAGGGATAAAATTGGTCCTCTGGAAGATCTATGTGCGGAGCTGAAAGCAATGGAGGAGATCTTAAATGGATTTTTTACATCTGTATTTACTCAGGAGATAGACTCAGAGTCGATAGATGTGAGGCAACGCAACAGCAAGGTCATGAATCCTATACAGCTTACAGAAGAGGAGGTCTTTGCTGTCTTGAGACAAACTAGAGTAGATAAATCCCCAAGGCGTGACAATGTGTTCCCTCAGTCCCTTTGGGAGGCTAGTACAGAAGTAGCAGGGGCCTTAGCAGAGATATTTAAAACATCCTTAGCCTCAGGTGAGGTGCTGGAGAATTGGAGGATAGCTAATGTTGTTCCACTCTTTAGGAAAGGCTTTAAGAATAGGCCAGAAAATTATAGGCCAGTGAGCCTGACATCAGTAGTGAGAAAGTTATTGGAAGGTATTGTAAGGGATCAGATATAATGCAGACAAGTGTGAGGTGCTGCACTTCGGAAGGACCAGCCAGGGTAGCTCTTAAGCAGTGAGTCACTGAGAAGTACATTGGAACTGAGTGATCTGGGAATACAGATCCATAATTCCTTGAAAGTGGTGTCGCATGACAATAAGATTATAAAGAAAGCTTTTGGTGCATTGGCCTTCATATGCCAATTGATTACAGGAGTTGGGATGTTATGTTGAAATTGTATAACACATTGGTGATGCCTAATTTGGAGTATTTGCATTAGAGTATTTGCAGTTTTGATCACTTATATACAGGAAAGATGTAAATAAGATTGAAAGGATGCGTAGAAAATTTGCAAGGATGTTGTTGGTACTTGAGAACTCTAGTTATAGGGAAAGGTTGAATAGGTTAGGACTTTAATCCTTGGAATGTAGAAGACTGAGGGGAGATTTAATAGAGGTATACAAAATTGAGGGGTATAGACAGGATAAATGCAAGCAAGCTTTTTCCACTGAGGTTAGGTGAGACTGGAACAAGAGGTCATGGATTAAGGGTGAAAGATGAAACATTTGAGGGGATCATGAGGAGAAACTTCATTCAGATAGTGATGAGAGTATGAAATGAGCTGCCAGCGCAAGTGGTAGATGAGGGATCGATTTCAACGTAAGAGAAATTTAGGTAAATGGATAGGAGGCGTATGGAGGGCTATGTTCCAGGTGCAGGTTTTAACACCTTTCATTTTGACAACTAAAAATAGATCTTTTTTGGTAATGATTTGATCATCTATTATTATTTTAGCAAATCACTTCTTGTTTTCTTGAAGGACAATTACACTTTTGCACAACCAGGGATTCAGAAGAAAGTAAAAGCACTCGAAGAACTCATCAGCAGAATTGATGGTGAGTCTGGAAGTTATTATTGAAAGCTTGGATTCCTCACCAGAATACTAGCTACTCTTCTTGATTTGTCAAGGTGTCATTGTTAACATAGGGTGTAAACTTGTTTATGAAAATACATTTTATTCATGCTAGGATGAGTAGATATACTAGAAAAATTTGGCTTTTTTGTGCTGCTCTTTGGTATATCATCCTATTTACTGTTAATTTTAATAATAAAAAATCAAATCCAGTTTACTTCATCATGAAGTGTCTCTTCTATCAGGGAAACCTGATCAATGGTAGAAAATTGATTAACCAGAAAACAAATTTGATACTTACTAGACATGCTATTAGTTTAGGGTGAGTATGCACATGAATCTATATTTTATGCCTTAGTTTCACAGGAAGTTCTCAATTGTTTTAAACTTCTTTGCACCCTGAATCATTCAGTTAAATAGTATGCAAATAATTTGAAACTATTAATTACATGATTTATTGACATCGTCAGCCTAGCAGTTGTACTGTGTTTATGTTTGACTTGATTTTATAGTGGAACATTTACTTGTATATAGAAGCTGTGTTATGCTGGTAAGCTGCTATGGCAATAGTATTTTAAATTGCTACAAGACTTGTAAGGTTCCAGTTTCTCGAAGTTCTGATTTCTAATTTCAGCTGAGTATTGTGGGAGTGAATGAAAGCCATGACAAATACAATTCCTTTGTGAACATTGGAATGTATCCCATCTATTCCATTGCTCTTTGTTGCAGTTTTTTATTAAATAGGTGATTCAAAATTCAAGTATGTGACCTTAAGTGTGAGAGAAATTATGACAGTCACAAAAGAAGAGAGGAGGTAGAAGGAGGACTAACTACACCATTTCCATCTTTGCATACAAGAATTTAAATTGTAGTAATGGGAATCAAGCATAGCTAGAAACTTGTACAAGCAAATCCAATCTGTGTCTTCTCAGTCTGAGCTCCTCTCAGTTCTTATTCTCAATATAACTGAAGAAGTTAACCAGCAAATTCTGCCCCCCAAAATACACAGTGAATTATATGCCATGAAATATGTTGTTTTATTGTTTTATTGCAGCATTGCAGTGCAAAGATGGAAAATTACTTTAGATTACAAATTAGGCCAGAAATGTATGCTGTATCTCTAAATAATATAATAACAACAACAAAATAGTGGGGGGTGGGGATAAAAGTATAACAAAGTATACTCATGGGCAGTTATGAAATTTGATGGCAAAGGGGAAAAAGCTGTTCCTAACTAGCTGAGTGTAGGTCTTAAGGCTCCTGTACTTCCTTTAAAATAGTAGTAGTGAGAAGAAGGCATGTCCCTTGAAAGTGGTGTCACATGTAAAACAGGGTGGTGAAAAAGGTGTTTCATGCTCTGTCCTTCATCAGTCAAAACATTGAGTAAAGAAGCTGAGTTATTATGATGCAGTTGTGTTAGTCTTTGGTGAGGCTGCACTTGGAGTACTGTGTACAGTTCTGGTCAACCCATAAGTTGACATGGTTAAATTAGAAAGAGTGCAGAGAAGATTTACAAGGATGCTGCCAGGAATAGAGGGCTTGAGATATAGGGAGAGGCTGACCAGGCTAGGTTTTTATTTCTTGGATTGCATGAGAATAAGGGGGTAACTTTATGGAAGTGTTTAAAATTAAGAGGTACAGATAGGGTGGATGGTAAAATTTTTTTACTCAGGGTAAGTGAGTTCAAAACTAGGCGGGATATGTTTAGAGTGAGAGGGGTAAGATTTAAAAGGAATCTGAGATGTAACTTTTTTTCATACAGAAGGTGCTGAGTATATGGTATGAGCTGCCAGAGGAAGTGGTTGATTATCATTTAAGAAGCAAATGGAGGAGCAAATCTTAAAGTTCAAAGTAAATGTTATTATCAAAGTACATATATGTCATCATATACGTCATCATATACAACCCAGAGATTCATTTTTTGTGGACATACTCAGCAAATCCATAGAATAGTAACTATAACAGGATCAATGAAAGATCAGCCAGAGTACAGAAGACAACAAGCTATGCAAATACAAATATAAATAAGTAGCAAAAGATAGATACTTTATTGATCCTAAAGAAATTACACTGTCACAGTAGTTTTACAAGTGCACAGATATATAAGTATTAGAAGAGAAGTAAGAAAGAATAAAAAAAATAAGTTACCTCAAACAGTCTAACAGGAGAGGGGTCATCATTTCTCTGGCTGTAGGTTGTATCAATATAGAGCCTAATGGTCAAAGGTAAGAATGATCTCTTATAGCACTCTTTGGAGCAGCACAATTGTCTTAGCTTATTATTAAAAGAGCTCCTCTGTTCAGTCAAGATAGCATGCTGAGGGCGAGAAACATAAATAACAATAACATGAAATAAAAATTTCTTTGAAGTGAGATCATCGGTTGTGGGAACATTGCAATGATGGGCAAGTGAAGTTGAGTGAAGTTATATCCTTTCATTCAAGAGCCTGATAGTTGAGGAGTAGTAACAGTTCTTGAAACCAGATGTGCAAGGTCCTGAGGCTTCTGTACCTTCCACCTGATGACAGCTGCGAAAAGAGAACATGACCCAGGTGGTGGGGATGTCTGATGATGGATGCTACTTTCCTAAGACAGTGTTCCATGTGGATGCATTCAATGATTGGGAGGGCTTTACCCATGATGTACTGAGTCAAATCCACTATTTTTTGTAGGATTTTCCATTCAAAGGCATTGACATTTCCATACCAGGCTGCCAACATACTCTCCACTACACATCTGTAGAAGTTTGTCAATGTTTTAGATGTTATGCTGAAACTCTATAAACTTCTAAGGAAGTAGAGGCATAGCATTGCTCCCTTTGCAATTGTACTTAAGTGCTGGGTCCAGGAAGGTCATCTGAATTAGTAATACCCAGGAATTTAAAGTTGCTGACCTTCTCCACCTCTGATCCTCTGATGAGAACCAGCTCATGGTCCTCTGGTTTCCCTCTCCTGCTTGCCAACATTGAATGAGATTTGTTGTTATAACAGCACTCAGCCAGATTTTCAATCTTCCTCTTATATGCTAATTCATCACCACCTTTGAGGGATATGGGCTGAATACAAGAAGTTGGGGCTAGCTAGATGGGCACAATGGTTGTTATATTCTTGTTTGGTAAAAGGGCCTACATCTGTGCTATATTGCTGTATAACTCTGACTTATTTGGAGGTCATTTGGCCCATCTATGTTTTGTTGGATTTCAAAGCAATCCTAAAAATCCCACTCCTCCATTTTTTCCCCAAAATCTTCAGTTGCCTTGTGCATTAGGGTATTATTTTCAAATTGAAGTATGCCTAACTTAAAAAGTGTAACCTCAAAATCAAGAACAAAAGTAGTATTAGTAAAAATCTTGAGCCAGTTTTCCATTATGTTTCCTTGGCCAGGTGTTTTTGCTGTTAGATCATACATTCATGCAGGTTCAATGAGATGTGAAATGTCAACTAATTCCATCAGATTGAATGCAAAAGTTGCTTTTAGTGCAGGCCATGTTATCATACCTCAGCCACTTCATTAAAAATATTATATGATAAATTAATTTTGGCATTTTTTGTCTTGCCATTGTTTTATACAGCCATTTTCCTTTATTGAAGTTATTGCAGAATCACTTTCTGCACTTCTTGCACCTGGTAGAGGTTTGCATGGTGAACTTGTTATGGGGCCTTCGGGCAAAGTGCTCAATTGCTCCTCCACCACACTACATGAAATCTCAGAGGGAGCTTTCAGCATTTTGTTGTGAAATATTCACGTAAAGCATAATTGGCTTTGGCTGAATTTAACAGTTCATTTGCTAAATATTGGAAATATCCATTTGGTCAAGTAGCATCAAAGAAGATGGAGAACTGGGTGAATATTTCAGGGATGTGAGCTTTGATTATTCAAAGAATCCATAAAATATTTCGAAACATTTTGGTTCACTGAAATATGAAGTTAAATCTATCCACTGTAAAAAGCACATGCAGAAGGATACGTGCAATAGTGAGTAATTGCAGACAAATTCATGTCATTTACCTTTTTTCGTTTCCTGCTTTTGTAGTTCATTTGTTTTTAAAAATTGATAATGCATTTTAGTTTAAAAAGGGACTTTTGGATATAACCATGCTCTTAATGATTGATTTAAACTGTTATCTGAACTGAAAGATGTACTTTAATAAAATAGTGACATATATTGTACATTGATAATAAATTTATTTTGAAAAAATTGAAAAATAGAATGCTAAGGAGCATCCATCTCCTGTTAATCCCTGAGGATAACTGTTCCCAATAATTAATGTTTAATGATCTTGGGAGATGGTAAATTTTACATGCTTAACAAAAGTGATGAATGTATGGATGTGCATTGAAGAGTAACTCACACTTCATAAAAATTGAAAGTTTATAACAGGCTAAATCTCCAGTTGAACACTATAGTTTCATTTTAAATGTTCAACTATATCATGGATGTTTTTCATAACATCGAAACAAAGTAAACACTGATACATGGTGCTCCGTTAATAACGAATTAACTGATTCGTTTTTTTGCCATTCTAGCTGTGTTGCTTTTGAATACTCATTTACAAATGTGACCATAAAATTATTCTCAATAGATTAATATAATTTAATTCCATGCCATGCAACAGAAAATTTATAATCTTCACTTTTGGCTTAAGCATTATAGTTAGTGTAGATTTGTGCAGTACCTTTGAAGTCTTATAATGTTCTTTCAAAGTAATTATAGTATTGCTGAACAGTATGAATAAATTAATCATAATCTCATGCTGAATAGTTATGCCAGTGCCAAATATTTAAAATTAACTGAGCTTCTATTAGTGAACACTGAATTAATTTTACACTTGTTCATCTGCATCGTACTGTATACTGTATTTTGGGTGAAACTGAGCTATTGACAGGTTAAACAGTTTAGATCCTAAGAAAGGAAGGATGTAGCTGGGAAGCTGGAAAACTAGCATTAAGTTTTCTTGCTAATGCAGAACATCTGTGAAATCCTAAGAATATTATGTTTTATAGACCATATTTCCTCTACTTGAAAATCTTTCTACCAAGATGCAAAATACTTTAAGGATGTTGTTTCTACCTTGACAGCTGTCCACTAGAAATAAAATAAATCTGTTCTTCAATCTTGCATACTGCTGTACTTTGAAACATTTTACATTTGGCTAGCTGACTTTCAAGTTCTGTGCTTTTGTACGTGCACAATCAACTCTCCATTTCGTTCCTTCTGTTATTAAATCCTGCACTGTTACCTTTGCACTGTGAGCATCCTCTCCCAATATACAAAAACTACAGCAAACTGTCAGGTCAGCAGAGAAGGTCATTGTCTGCAGTCTACCATCACTGCAGGACTTGTAAGTATCCACATCAAAGAAGCAGGCAGGTAAAACCATGGTGGACACTACCCACCCAGCTAACTGACTTTTTCAAATGCACCCTTCTAGGAAATGCTATAAGGTTATTAAAGCAAAAAAAAACTTCACGACATCTTAAAATTTTAATCTGGTCAACCATTTTAGTTAGCTCAGTCTCTGACCTGCGCAGTAAGAACTTTAAACCACTTTTTTAGTGATGTTTACATTGAAAAGTTCAAAGTACATTTCTTATCAAACTGTGTATACTGCATACAACCTTGTGATTTGTCTTCTTGCAGGCAGCCATAAAATAAAGAAACACAATAAAACCCATTTTAAAAAACACACAACAAAGACTGTTAAACACCCAATGTGCAAAAATAAAGAACAATCGTGCAAACAATAAAAAAAATAAAATAACACCCAGATCATGAACCACAGACTCCCCAAAAGTAAGTCCACAGCCACAGAGCCAGTTCAGCACTGAGGCGTGTGAAGCTGGTCCAGGAGTCTGATAGCTGCAGGCTATTGCCCTGAAGCTGCTTCAGCACTGAAGCAAATAAACCTCATAGAGTAGTGAGCTGAACACCGGTTCATCCTTCACCCTCAGCCTTGACACCTTGATCAAATTGCACAAGTAGTAAAAAAAAAGTAAACAAAAACACACGGAATATGAACTGCAGAATCCCAAATGTGAATCCACATCTGCAGAGCCTGTTCTGCGCTGAGGCAACTAAATCCCGATGGCTGCCGAGCAACAACTGCAAGTAGATTGCACTGAGCACTTATTTGCTTTCCACACTTGTCCTTGACAATTTTAATCATGATCAATGCTTTAATTGGTGTGAAGTAGTGGAGCCGATCATGGGTTTGTCTTCCGCCATCAGGCCTCACCGCAGCATCCACCCCCAGCAATGGTCGCCCTTGCTGTATTTGCACTCTTGAGAATCTTATTTGTCAGATCCCCCAGGAGATCGCAAAAGTGGCAAATTATTTAGTCGGTTCAGAAGAACATCCTTAAAAGATAAATGTGAGGCTGCAGACTGCAGGGATCATATTTCAGACAAAGAAGTAGTATATCTACTAGAATATCTAGTAGATGTGCAAAACATCACCATTGGTCGTTGTTTATATATTTGTGCATATTTTATTCTGTAACTGCACTTTAAATTTTAAATTCATTTTTGTAATTTTCTTTATAATTTTGAATGTTGTTTTATGTCACTCCGACACACCACAGCTAATTCCTAATACATGTAAATGATTCTGGTGAATAAAGTTGATCCTTGATAGTTTAGCCTGTACCTGTGACTCATAAATTTCATAGGAAAGTTTGAACCATAAAAATACCAGATAGTGTCATATTTGCACCTTTGGTATTGTTTAAGGAGTATAATGACTTCTAACACTGTTATCTCCAGTTACAATGATGTTTTGAGAAATCGGTCAAAGACTGCTCAGAAAATGTAATTGATTAAATATTTTGTTTTAAAAAGTAGAAATAAGGAATCAAGATTAGTATGACTGAAATTACTGAATTATTTGTTTTTTGTAGGCTATAGTGTACCCATTCTGAAGATGAAATGCTCATCTGGCTTACACTGAGAAAGAGGTAGGGAGTAGGGGCAGGTGAATCAGGGCAAAACCCAGGAAATGTCAACTTACCCCACAGAACCTCTCTGATTCATATGCTATGATTTATTAAATGTTATAACTTGTTCAGGTTTTCTGTGAGTTAAAGGAGTGATGGACGAAGAAGGCAGGAGGGATGCCATTGAAAGGTGGTTGGGTTAGTGTTGGCCTTGTGTTTCAAACCTTGCAACACAGAGTGATACTACAAGAAATTTCATGACCTTACTAGATATGTAAAGTCTAGACCATGGTGCCTAATGAGTAGAGTAGTTTAGAGTATGACCTATTAAGGAGATGCACAAGGAACTTTTAAGCAATGGTCTGAGTCTATGTATAGGGAATTCGGTGCTGGGGCTGGCTGGAGGGGACTATCTGTACATCTGTCCTACCTAAGATTTATAGTGTCATAGCAAAGTGCCATGATGAAGATGCAGAAAGACATGGAATCTACCACACAGGGAAGCCACCTCAATCTTTCACAGCAAGTTAAGTAGTAATGGTATGATTTCACCTCCAGCTGAATTGCACATTTTGCTGGATATTGGTGGCAGTTCCATCAGATTATGCTTACCGGTTGCAGTGAAAGATGTTATTTTGCTTCTGTGTAAGTATGCTATAATACAGCCAGGGCAAGCAAAATGCCTCTGGAGCAACTTGATGTCCGAATTCAGCAGTGATTCCACAGGTGAACAGATATCACTGTTGTCGTTGAGCAGCAAGATGCTGTTCTGTGAGGCGATTCAGTGGACTGAGTGATGCTACATTTAAGGACCTCATTGTTTTGCACAAACAGAACAACTGCCTGTCGGAACTAATGCACTCTGATCATTCAGGAGAGCAGAGTGAGCAGATTGTTTACCTATGGGACCAGACATTTGGTGCGCAAGAGTAATAACCTGTTCCCACCATTCCCCAACGTATCAAGCATTCTGCTTGGATGGCAGAGGAATGGAGAAAGTGATTCCAGCTCAGGTCCTGGTCTGCAGTATGAAAGTGTGGTGCACTGGTGAATGCTAGCTGTTGACTACACCATCTTCAATCCCGTACCTGGGAAAGCGCCTGTGGACCATATCCAGTCCACTGACGACCACGCTCCGAGGACATCAGGTCATTTTGCCGGGTAGCCCCCACTCCCCAGGCAACATAATCATTTGTGCATGTCCAGACTGCTCCGTCAAAAGATCTGGGGCTGCAGTCTGCAGCTGCTTATTTAGAAAACAAGCTTCTTGTGGGGTTATCAAGTACAACAATGTGAATTCAAAAGACCAAAGAACCTCTAGATTGCATCCACTAGGGCAATGGGATATAACGTTCAGAGTCAATACAAACATCTAAGAAATTGATATGGGAAAGACACAGAGACTTTTAGATTTCTGAAGTAGATTAGGTTCAAACTTTCTATTTTTGTTCAATATTCATTCTGAATATACAATGCTTATTTAGGACAAATAATGCCCTTCATGAACCATGATAAGTAATACTGACGGAGTGTTGGCATTGCTGTGGACCTTATCATATCCCATTTCAAAAGATTCTAATAGGTGATGCCGGAGGCATTGCTGGTGCTACACCAGATGAATAATTACGTCTGGAGCTGATTGCACAAGACAGCACATACTTGGCATTATCTGTAGATTTTAGAAGGTATTTGAGCAGGCTTCCAGGTTCTGAAGCTCACCAGCAACATTTCCCATTGAAATGTCCCTTTTAAATCAATTTGCAGTTCAGTTTATTTAATGAAAGGAAGAAATGGGAGTTCATTGAAAATTTATGCCATTAGGAGCACATTAGAGACTACAAAAATGTCAAGTGCACCAACATAATTCCTTTGTTCTGTCTCGTGAAATTATACTCAACTCCTAGAAAAAAAATCGCTAGTTCAATCAAATAGGCTTTTGTATGTTTTGCATTTAAAAATACAAGTGCTCTTTGAGCTTATTTCTAGACAATAGTTCACAAAGGCATTTTTAGGTGTTGTGATGAAACCCAAACAGACACATTCATCACCAGTAATTGATGGTATTCAGAGACATGGTTGTATAGTGATCAGTGATGGGAGCTAAAAGTTGTAGTGTATTTGATATTTTAAAGAATAGGCAGAAAATAAAATAGGTAGGATTGATCTATTAAAAGGATTAACTCAGCACAGTGATTTTGGCTCAGAGATCAAGCTGTAAAATTAGTTTGGGTAGAGATTAAATAAAAGACATTGGTGGAGTAGTTCACCGGAGATGTCATAAGTGGGTCATTTTCCGGATGGCAAGCTTCAGTAAGTGAGGTTATAGAGATTGATACTGAAGCTCAACTACTTTCAATCTTCATTAACGATGCAGATAAAGAAACAGAATTTTCCTACATTACAGAGATGATGTAATGTAGGAAATCATAGTGAGGGAAGAAAAGAAAGCTACAAAGGGATATAAATTAGCTAAACCCAGTGAGGAGAAAATTTTAATTGGTTTATAATTGTATAAAATTAACAGACCGAGTCATATAAGGCATTTACATAATTATAAACCATGGATTTGCTTGAGCCTGCATGTGTAGTCCATCACCCAAGCCTAGTCTTTTTTTTTGGAGGGTTCTTCAGCATTACTTAAAGGAAACACCAGTAAGCAGAGAGAGAAACAAATAATAATAAATAAAATAAAACAATAATAAATAAACAAGTAAATCAATTAAGTATATTGAATAGATTATTAGAAATGCGCAAAAACAGAAATACTGTATGTTTAAAAAAGTGAGGTAGTGTCCAAAGCTTCAAAGTCCATTCAGGAACCGGATGGCAGAGGGGAAGAAGCTGTTCCTGAATCACTGAGTGTGTGCCTTCAGGCTTCTGTATCTTGCTGATATCATTTTGTCATGGAATTTAATCAAAAATTTGAAAAGAAAGCTCTGATTCTCATTGCACTGTTTTAAACAAAAAATCACTTGTATCAAGATCTTAATAAAATTTGCTTAGCTAGTTACATGCTTGGTCTTTCACTATAAACAAGAATATTTGCTTTCCCTTGGTAAAAGGATATGCATTGGGTCGAATTTTTCACTCAAAATTCTCCCCTTCAAGTTCATTACAGTCAGCCCTCCGTATCCGCGGAGGATTGCTTCTGGGACCCCCCGCGGATACCAAAATTCACGGATGCTCAAGTCCCTTATATAAAAGCCTAAGAGAGCTGGTGAGGGTGTTACGAAAAGCGAAAATAGCGTTCAGCATTTGTTTTGCAGCAAGCCATCATAGAGGCAGCGCGCACCCCGAGCAGCGAGAGTGCTTTCTCTCGATTTATTTTGTGCATCCGTTAGCAAGATTTGTCCTAAGGTATCAGAAAAGCTGAAGATGAGCTCATAAGGATGTTACGCTTAGCGTAAAACTGGACGTAATTAAGCATTTCGATGGTGGTGAACGAAGTAAAGACATTGTGCGTGCGTTGAACTTGCCTGCACCCACCATTCGTACTGTTTACATGCAGAGAGAAAGAATGTTGAAAGCTGCCAATGTTACTATTGCTTCTGCTAGTAGCATATCATTCCTGCTTTTACTGTATGTTAGTGTTATTTTAGGATTTATGCGTTATTTGGTATGATTTGGTAGGTTATTTTTTGGGTTCGGCTTATGAAAGGTTTCATAGGAACGCTGTACTTTTGGATAGCGGGGGATACTTGTACAGTATTTTCTATCCATGGTTGGTTGCATCTGTGGATACGGAGGGCCAACTATATTTTCTTCTTAGCACCTTAAAGAACCTGGCTTTGTACTTGCCAATATAAGCAGTTTTCCCAGTCACACTCAACCAATCGTATTGCACAACTTGTTCAATATCATTGGTGTTGAGATTGTGTTTAATCTGTTGTTCAACAACAGATTTTAACATTGCTGTGTTGTCAGCAGGAATTTATTTGAACTACATTCTCCCCTGATGTCAGAAACTAACTACCAGCTTTCTGGTTGTCAATACTAATTTCCATAGATAGTGTCACAATTTTAGGGCTTTTTTTTGGAGGGGGGGTGAGGATTTCCCTATTTGATTATAGCAGTAATCAAATTGAAATAAACTAAGTTTTATGTTCAGCTATAAAGCAAGTTTTAGAAAAAAAATGCAAGTCAGATTTGGTATGGAAAAGTTATTTATTAAATCAATAAAATGTGTGTTTTTTTGTAACTGCTTTGGCCATATATTTTAAAGTGAAGAATGAAGGAGAAGCAACTGCTGTAAAACTCCTTTTTCATTGTATGCCTAGAATCATCTTCAAATTAACACTTGTACGAAGATAGAGAAGGCGTATTTTTAAACAGGTGGAGAAAATATAGATTTTGCCGGAAGAAAAAAATTGATTTACTGGCAACCTATCAGAGATGCTAAGAGAGAGTACCAGTCCAAAATAGGGTCTCTGCCCGGTCATCAGCTGTGTCAGGGCTGACATACTATAAAGAGTTACAAAACCAAGTTGGGCAAGATCTCCGACAGCAGCACATCCCTCTAATTTACTCCCTGTTTACTCGTGACCTCATCGCCAGATTCTGCTCTAACTCCAACTATAAGTTTGCAATGATACCACTGTAATGGACTGTATCTCAAATAATGATGAGTTGGAGTTCAAGGAAACACAATTTAGTGAAATACTGTCATGACAATAACCCTTTCCTCAATGTCAACAACACAGAAGTGCTGGTCATTGACATTACAAAGGTGGGTGGTGCACATGCTCCTATCTACATCAACTGTGCTGAGGTGAGAGCTTCAAGTACTGCGGTGTAATCATTACCAATAGCTTGTCCTTGCCCTGCCATATTGATGTCACGGCCAAGGAAGCTTATCCACGCCCATACTTCAGGAAGCTGAAAAAAATTCGGCATGTCCCAATTGACCCTTATCATTTTTTTTATTGATGCACCGGAAAACCATTCTGTGGATGCATGGTGGCTTGTTATGGCAACTGCTCTATACGTACCCACAAGAAACAGCTGAGTTATGGACACAGCTCAGGGCATCACAGGAACTAATCTCCCCTCTATGAACTCTGTCTATACTTCTCGCTGTCTCAATAAAAGCCATAAGATATAGGAGCAGAGTTAGGCCATTTGGCCAAGTCTGTTCTGCCATTTTGTCGTGGCTGATCCCGTTTTCCTCTCAGATACAGTTTCATGTCTTCTCCCTGAATCCCTTCATGCCTTGACCAATCAAGAATCTATCAATCTCTGCTTTAATATCCATAAAAACTTGTCCTTCACAGCTGCCTGTGGCAAAGAATTCCACAGATTCACCAGTGCCTAGCTCAGGAAATTCCTCCTCATTTCCGTTTTTAAAGGACACCGCTTCATTCTGAGGCTCTGTCCTCTAGTTGTAGACTCCCCCATCATAGGAAACATCCTCTCCACATCCACTCTTTCAAGGCCTCTCACCATTCGATAGGTTTCAATGAGATCACCCTTCATTCCTCTGAATTCTTGTGAATACAGGCCCAGAGCCTTCAAGCGCTTTTCATATGACATAGAAACATAGAAAATAGGTGCAGGAGTAGGCCATTCGGCCCTTCGAGCCTGCACCGCCATTCAGTATGATCATGGCTGATCATCCAACTCAGAACCCTGTACCTGCCTTCTCTCCATACCCCCTGATCCCTTTAGCCACAAGGGCCATACCTTAACTCCCTCTTAAATATAGCCAATGAACTGGACTCAACTGTTTCCTGTGGCAGAGAATTCCACAGATTCACCACTCTCTGTGTGAAGAAGTTTTTCCTCATCTCGGTCGTAAAAGGCTTCCCCTTTATCCTTAAACTGTGACCCCTCGTTCTGGACTTCCCCCAACATCGGGAACAATCTTCCTGCATCTAGCCTGTCCAATCCCTTTAGAATTTTATACGTTTCAATAAGATCCCCCTTCAATCTTCTAAATTCCAGCGAGTATAAGCCTAGTCGATCTAGTCTTTCTTCATATGAAAGTCCTGCCATCCCAGGAATCAATCTGGTGAACCTTCTTTGTACTTTCTCTTTGGCAAGAATGTCTTTCCTCCGATTAGGGGACCAAAACTGCACACAATACTCCAGGTGTGGTCTCACCAAGGCCTTGTACAACTGCAGTAGAACCTCCCTGCTCCTGTACTCAAATCCTCTTGCTATGAATGTCAGCATACCATTCGCCTTTTTCACTGCCTGCTGTACCTGCATGCCCACTTTCAATGGCGTACAATGACACCCAGGTCTCCTTGCACCTCCCCTTTTCCTAATTGGCCACCATTCAGATAATAATCTGTTTTCCTGTTCTTGCCACCAAAGTTGATAACCTCACATTTAACCACATTAAATTGCATCTGCCATGAATTTGCCCACTCACCTAACCTATCCAAGTTACCCTGCATCCTCTTAGCATCCTCCTTACAGTTAACACTGCCGCCCAGCTTCGTGTCATCCTCAAACTTGGAGATGTTGCATTTAATTCCCCCATCTAAGTAATTAATATATATTGTAAACAACTGGGGTCCCAGCACTGAGCCTTGCGTTACCCCACTAGTCACTGCCTGCCATTCTGAAAAGGTCCCGTTTATTCCCACTCTTTGCTTCCTGTCTGCCAACCAATTCTCTATCCACATCAATACCATACCCCCAGTACCGTGTGCTTTAAGTTTGCACACTAATCTCCTGTGTGGGACCTTGTCAAAAGCCTTTTGAAAATCCAAATATACCACATCCACTGGTTCTCCCCTATCCACTCTACTAGTTACATACTCAAAAAATTCTATAAGATTCGTCAGACATGATTTTCCTTTCACAAATCCATGCTGACTTTGTCCGATGATTTCACTGCTTTCCAAATGTGCTGTTATCACATCTTTGATAACTGACTCTAGCATTTTCCCCACCACTGATGTTAGGCTAACTGGTCTATAATTCCCCAGTTTCTCTCTCACTCCTTTTTTAAAAAGCAGGGTTACATTAGCCACCCTCCAATCCTCAGGAACTAATCCAGAATCCAAAGATTTTGAAAAATTATCACTAATGCATCCACTATTTCTTGGGCCACTTCCTTAAGCACTCTGGGATGCAGACCACCTGGCCCTGGGGATTTATCTGCCTTTAATCCCTTCAATTTACCCAACACCACTAACACTTAACAATGACAAGCAATTCAATCCTGGAATCATTTTCATGAACCTCCTTTGAACCCTCCAGTTTCATCATGTCCTTTCTAAGATAAGGGACCCAAAACTGCTCACAATACTCCACAAGTGAGGCCTCACTGGTGTTTGTAATTTCTCAACATTATATCCTTGCTTTTATATTCTAGTTCTCTTGAAACGAAAGCTATCATCGCATTTGCCTTCCTCACCACAGACTCAACCTGCAAATTAACCTTTAGGAAATCCTGCATAAGGAATCTCAAAACACTTTGCGCATCAGATCGTTGTATTTTTTCTCCATTTAGAAAATAGTCAACCTTTTCATTTCTTCGACCAAAGTGCATCACCATTCACTTCCTGACACTGTATTCAATCTGCCACTTCTTTGCCCATTCTTCTAATATGTCCTTCTGTAGCCTCTCTACTTCCTCAAAACCATGCCTCCACCTATTTTCATATCATCTGCAAACTTTGCAACAAAGCCATCAATTCCATCATCCAAGTCATTGACGTATAACGTAAAATGAATCAGTCCCAACACAGACCCCTGTGGAACACCACTAGTCACCAGCAGCCAACTAGAAAAGGCTCCCTTCATTCCCACTTTTTGCCTCCTGTGAATCAGTCACTGCTCTGTAAAGCAACCAACTTAATCAAAGACCCCACGCACCCTGGATATTCTTTCTTCTCCCCCTTTCATCATGCAGAAGATATGAGACCCTCAAAGCATATACCAGCAAACACAAGGACATACATCAAAGTTGCTGGCAACAGCCAAGCAGCATCGGCCTGCTGCGTTCACCAGCAACTTTGATGTATGTTGCTTGAATTTCCAGCATCTGCAGAATTCCTGTTGTTTGCGTTTAAACACAAGGACAGTTTATTTTCCACTGTTATTAAACACTTCAATGGAGATCTTTTACGATAAGATGGACCCTTGGCCTTACAATTTACCCTGTTATGATCTTGGACAGTATCGGTTACCTGCACTACACTTTTCTATAGCAGTTACACTTCATTCTCTTTTTATTGTTTTACCTTATTTTAGCTTAATTCACTGTGTAATGACTTGATCTGTATAATCTGCAAGACGAGCTTTTCACCTTACTTTGGTACACGTGACAATAGTAAAACAATATTAGCCAATATTAATTGTATTAAAATAATGGGAATATCATTTATAGATTTAAAAATTCTGGCATCTGTCATATTGAATTATTGAGAAAATGTATTCCATGCTGTTTGTTAACCCTTGGGATGGTGACAGAATTATTATTTCTAGAAAGCTATGCGATGAAGTTGAATTACTTGCATTTATCACATATTTCTATCATACAGTTTATGCACAGGACTATCATAAAAGCAGAAATGCATATTTTATTTTGAATGCTGAGGCAGTCTGCTGTTAACAATGGAATGGTTTTCACTGTGTCTGCAATCTTCCTGTTGTGATTGCTGCTTCAGCACTATAAAAAGCCTCATACGTTTCACAAAATTGCAATTTACTGCAGTAAGTGCAGAGTAGATTCAATTTTATGTGAACCTTGAAGAGATGCCTGATTCAATTTGCAGTTGTCTTCAGAGCTATTGAATGTGAACTTTGTTCTCATCCACTAACTAGCAAATTGTTGAAATACTTTACCCTTTTAATTACTTAGACTTTAAACATTATGACAGTTCTTGGGGGAACAATGTTTAGGAAGGCTTGCTTTCTATTTACATCAGTACACATTTAAAATTCAATTACCTATAGAATTAATAACTTGGGAAGCTATGCTAACTTTGTGTTGGACCTCAGTTAAGTCACACAAAATAAAGCTGCATGAAGTCTGTACCAAAATTGTGAAAATGATGTTGAAGCAGTGGAGATAATTCAGATAAGGTGTAGAAATGCAGTGGTTACATAACAGGAAAAATACATAGAGTTAAAATGGGCACTGAGAAATCCAGTAGGGAATTCAGAAGTAACTTCTTTTTTCAAAGTGCTCACTGTGTAGATCTGTATATACCACAAAGAGTGGCTGAAGCGATTAGAATAGGTGCATTTAAGGAGAGACTGGATAAGCATGCCAATGAGAAAGTAGTAGTAATGCTAATATCTTTGGATGTGGAAAGATAGGAACTAGCTGTAATGGAGCAAAAATTGCAACATGTGCTCATTTGGTCAAATAGCCTGTTTCCTGTGTGTCCTATGTAAGATGATGAAGATCTATGGCACTTGATTTTGTGTTCTCAACATCTATGAGGCTGACAGGGGCAATTTTAAAGTAGGGGTTGTCAAGTGTAAGACACTGGGCACAAATACCCAGATACCAAGATGTGGAGAAATTAATCGAGTGGTGGCAGTTCACTCTGAGTGTCCATTAAGAAGATTCTGATGAGAACTTTGAGCAGAACCATACAATGAAGCTTGATGGGCACAATAATCACTGGAATCCCAGTCAAAAAGCCAAAAAGCCTGCACATAGCAACAAAGAACATAGAGGATTCGACCTGAAGTTTGACATTGGGCTTATTGCAGAACATGGAACCCTTTCTTTCTAAAATGAATCATCGACTTACCTGCATTAGCATTTCTGTGGAGCTCTTTATGATTTTCAGTGTGGAGCTTAATGTCAGAGATTTCATTATAACCAAAAATGTGTCGATCAGTATCCTCACTGCTGTCTTGGAAGCTCAGATTGCTGCTTTTGTGATTCTGATTCACTGCTGATAGGAGTTCCAGGGCATCAGCAGATGAGTAGTAAGAAATGATGGCATTCAAGTCCTGCCACAACTATTAAGCATCCTTGGATGATTCAAGTTTAGTCAGGAATTGCCTCTTCACCCATGAGATGGCTTTCTGAAGATCATACTTGGACCTCTTGTAACTTCCTTGGTCACCAGACTTGAATGCCTTTGATCTGACCCTCAGCAGATTGTAGATCTCATTGTTCGTCCAGGGCTTCTCATTGGGGAAGACTGAATGATTTTGTGGGGATACACTCATCTACAACAGTTTTAATAAAGTCCGTGACAGCCATGATGTATTCATTCAGAATCACAGATGAGTCCTTGAACATTTCCCAGTCTATCATCACGAAGCAATCCCATAGCTGCTCCTTTGCCTCTTACAACCACTTCTTTGCTGTTCCAATCTCTGGAGCTTTGCTCTTTAGCCTCTTCCTGTATGCAAGTCTGAGTCTGGGCATGAAACAGCAGGCATTCCTTGTCTTAATTTAACAGTAGTTGAGTGTGTTGGGACCTCTAGTTCTGAAGGTTATGTGCTAGTAGTAATTGGGCAGGGTTTTCTTGAAACAGCCTGATTGAAGTCCCCATCTATTATTGGAAATGTATCAGGGTGGACTGTTTCATGTTTGGAAATGGCATCAGGCAGTATCTCAAGCACTTGATTAGAGTCGGCTGCTGGTGGTATGTAAACTACGGCCAGGATTAGAGTCGGATTAGAGGAGAACACCCTTGGTAAGTAGAATGGACAGCATTTGACCATTAGGTGTTCAAGGTTGGGGGTACATGAGTTCAGTGAAAACGCCACATCGGAGTACCACAAGAGTGTATCATGAAACGCCCACCTCCATCTTTTGCCTTTTCCAAATCAGCGGTTTAGTCCATTCTGTAAATCAAGAAGCTTTCCAGTGTCATTGCTGTATCTGGCATGCTAGGAGTAAGCCATGTTTCATTCAAAGATAGAACGTAATGATCAGATTGGAGTTGTCAAGTTTGAAATGATATAGTGTGAAACTTGAAGGTACATGGCTGCTGAATATCTAACACCCTCCCGCCTCGCCAAGACTATCTATATTTTCCTCATTTGGAGGGCTAACAATCTTGCATTCTCCAGCCACTGGAGAAGGAAAAATGTATATGAATATCAGACACAAAATTACAATATTAATGAGTTTCATTTTGTATTCCTTAATAACTGAATTAATCAAATGGACTTGATCATGCATTTAGTGATTTTTTTTTTAACCCCACTTCTGGAGTAAACTGATAGGAAAAACCTAAATGTTGTCTGGACAAGAGTATTATGACATTAGTGGTCAAACACCTAGAGAGCTGGTGCAGGGATAACAACTTGATGCTTAATGTCACCAAAACCAAGGAGATGATCGTCGATTTCAGACGGTCTCAGCCTGAGCACACACTCCTCAGCATCAGCGGCTCTACAGTGGAGAGAGTGGAAAACATCAAGTTCCTTGGGGTGCAGATCTCGGACAATCTCACCTGGTCCAGGAACACCACTGGGATTGTGAAACGGGCCCAGCAGAGATTGCACTTTCTGAGGAAGTTTAAACAAGCATCACTCCCCAGTAACATCTTAACTACATTCTACAGAGGCGTGGTTGAGAGTGTGCTGACCTTTTGCATCACAACCTGGTACTCCAGCTGCAGTGCTGTCGACAAAAAAGCCTTGCAGAGGGTGGTTAGGGGAGAAGAGAAGGTTATTGGGGTCTCCCTACCTTCTGTCCAAGACCTCTTTCAGAGTCGATGCCTCCAGAAGACATGGTACATCATTAAAAGACCCCTCACACCCTCTCCATGAACTGTTTGTTTTTCTGCCATCAGGCAAATGTTACAGGAGCATCAAAACTAAAACCACAAGGCTACTAAACAGCTTCCTCCCACAGGCAGTCAGACTGCTAAATAGCTGCTCCACCTAACTCTGCTTTGGACACTTTTAACTTGCACTGGACACTTATAACTGATTTAACTGACATGTGGCTGTTGTGTTTTACTATTTATTGTTATGTTTATTATTTAGTGTTGCGTTTGTTATGTTATGATTGCACTGCCCCTGAGGAATGCTGTCTCATTCTGCCCTGCAGAGCTGATGTATGGTTAGAATGACAATAAAGTTTTTTGAATCTTGAGATGTAGAGCATATTGAACAGTGAAGGGTTAGGTGTTACTCATATTGCTGATAAGTATTCTGATCATGTCAAAGGGGAGATCTTTGTTGTAGTATCCTCTTCCTTTTGTGCTTTCTCCTCAACTCCCTTGAGGAAAGTGCAGTTACAAAATGGAAGCAAAGGCTTCACATCAGCATCATACACTAGTTTGCATTATAATCTCGCTACTCTGCATTCTGTAGTGGTAATTGGGCATGTATGCACACAACCCCTTTACCAGCATGGCATCGTGTTCACTTTCTGTCAGAGGTTTTCATAAAGTGAATGCTTCTCTAACAGTACGGGTGTCCCCCACTTTTCGAACGTTCGCTTTACGAAACCTCGCTGTTACGAAAGACCTACATTAGTTACATGTTTTTGCTAACAGAAGGTGTTTTCACTGTTACGAAAAAAGGCAGCGCGCGAAAAAAGCAGTGCGCGATAAAAGGCAGCGCGCACCCCGAACAGCCAAGCTCCTCCCCCGGAACTGCATTCTAGCCGGCATTGCTTAAACACATGCCTGTGAGCATCTGTGCTTTATCTTGATTTATTTTGAGCATTGGTTAGCAAGATGAGTTCTAAGGTATCAGAAAAGCCTAAAAGAGCTCATAAAGGTGTTACATTTAGCGTAAAACTAGAAATAATTAAGCATTTCGATCGTGGTGAATGAAGTAATGACAAAGTGAGTATGGCTTGTGGAAGTTGATGAAGATGATGTTGAAGAGGTTTTGGCATCCCATGACCAAGAACTGATAGATAAAGAGCTGATGCAATTGGAAGAGAAAAGGATAACAATGGAAACTGAATGCAGTAGCGAACAGACAGAAAGTGAAGTCGTCCAGGAACTGAACATGAAGCAACTGCGTGAGATTTTCGCTGCAATGATTGCAGAAAAGTACGACTTTAATTTTGAAAGGGCAGGTAGGCTTAGGACATATTTGCAGGATGGTTTGAGTGCTTACAAAGAACTGTATGATTGAAAAATGTGCGAGGCTAAGCAGTCAAGCATACTGTCGTTTTTCAAGCCTTCCCCATCAGCCACAGCAGACGACGAACCTTGACCTTCAACATCGAGGCAGACAGACATAGATGACCTGCCTGCCCTGATGGAAATAGATGACAATGAGATGACACCTCAGTGTCCCACCACTCCAACCTCCGGGCCGCAGACCGATACCGATCCGCGAACCATGCAGTGGTAGCTGGGACGCACCCAGCACATCTTTAAGAAAAAAAGCTGAAATAAACAAGCTAATTAATTACATGCTGCCTTATTTCGGCTTTTCTTCTTAAGTGAAGTAAGTGTTGAACGAACTTCCAGTAGAAGTGGTAGAGGCAGTTTCAATATTATCATTTAAAGAAAAATTGGATAGGTATATGGACAGGAAAGGAATGGAGGGTTGTGGGCTGAGTGCAGCTTGGTGGGACTAGGTGAGAGTAGCGTTCGGCATGGACTAGAAGGGCAGAGATGGCTGGTTTCCGTGCTCTAATTGTTATATGGTTATATAAGTCAATAGCATTACAACATTTTAAGTAACATTTGGATATTAAACACACAGCACATATTTTCCCCATATGAACATATAAAATCATTGCAACACACCAACATCGCTGAATCAGTGGGAGCCCTGGGGGCTTGTTTCCCTGCAACAAGACGGTCCCATCGAGGGGTGATATGAGACAGTGATACTTGGAAGGGGGTTCCTTATGTCCAGTCTATTCTGCAATTTAGTTTTCGTTGCATTCATTGCAGAAAAATGTTGGAAGTAGAAGCAATGTTTTCAGTGCTTTCGTGGCTATCTCAGGATATTTAGCCTTGACTTTGATCCAGAATGCTGGCAGAGATGTTATGTCAAACACACTTTTCAGCCCGCTGTCATTTGCAAGCTGAAGGAGTTGATCTCCTTCCCGCGCTGACATGGATGACGCATGGGTAATGACCTCGCGTGCGTTCAAGCTCAACAGTGAGTGTGACAGGGAATGAGGAAAGGTGCAGCTGACTCATACCGCCAAATCATATCGTTTCTTTGCGGCCCGGTACCGGTCCGGTTACTGGAGAGAGTGTTTCTGCCGAGAGCGCTTGAATGAGATTTTCTGCCGAGAGCGCTTGCGTGAGATTTTCACTACGGTGGACAGTGCGGCAATGATTATAGAAAAGTATTTCTACTTTATATAGGCTGTGTATTTATAGATAGATAGATAGATAGATAGACTTTATTAATCCCGAGGGAAATTTGGTTTTGTTACAGCCGCACCAACCAAGAATAGAGCGTAAATATAGCAATGCAAAAAACCCCAACCATCAAACACCAAAATGCAAACTATGCCAGATGGAAAATAAGTCCAGGACCAGTCTATTGGCTCAGGGTGTCTGACCCTCCACGGGAGGAGCTGCACGTTCGATGGCCACAGGCAGGAACGACATCCCGTGCCGCCAAGTGTTGTATCACGGTGGAATGTGGCCGAAGTCCAACAGTAAAAAGTTCAATATCCAGTCTGCAAACACGTTCCTCGATCGTATTATACCCTGGATTGCACCATCCGTTGCTAGCCAGAACAGTAAGCACCGAACTCCTTTACGCTTACCGCTCTCAGTGCACTTCCGGTCAGCCGGAACGTTATTACCCAACGAATTCCTCTTCTCCAAAAGTCTCTGTTGTCTCGACCCGGTCCTCTTTCCTCGGCTTTGTGATCCCCCTCTGTGTGGTTTCCTCCGGATTTCAGCAGGGGTGTCTACTGCTCCGTTTGCTAAGCCGGCCGGTCTTTGCTGGTCTGTGAAATACACAATGCAACCTTGCTTCTGTCCCATGTGTCGGGATGTAACCATTTCCAGCACTAAAGAAAACCCAAATAAAACTCTCTCTACCAGCATGTTAGAGAGGGTGCAGCTTCTACGTGTTACCGTGAGAAAAAAAAAACTAAAAATAACGTAAATTAAAAAGTAAGAAGAAGAAAGAAAGAATAGATCGGAACGGCTGTACTAGGCTGCATGCACGACCGATCATATCATTCCTGTTTTTACTATATGTTACTGTTATTTTAGGTTTTATGTGTTATTTGGCATGATTTGGTAGGTTTTTTTTGGGTCTGCAAACGCTCATAAATTTTTTCCATATAAATAAGTGGTAATTGCTTCTTCACTTTACGACATTCCGGCTTACGAACCATTTCGTAGGAACGCTCTACCTTCGGATGGAGGGGGAAACCTGTATTTTAATAGATTCAATAGGTACATTTAATGTCAGAGAAACGTATACAATATACATCCTGAATTTTTTTTTCCTTTGCAAACATCCACGAAAACAGAAGAGTGCCCCAAAGGATGAATGACAGTTAAACGTTAGAACCCCAAAGCCGCCCTCCCCTGTTCCCCTTCCTATGCACAAGCAGCACCGAAGCAACAACTCCCGTCCCCCACCGGGGGAAAAAAAAATCAGCACCCTCCACCAAGCACTCAAGCATGCAGCAAAACATCAATAAAGACACAGACTTGCAGTACTCCAAAGACTGCTCGTTCATCCGGTAATTCGACATACCAGAGGCGCTCTCTCTCCCTAATAAGGGAAAAAGTGGCGTCCCCGTTTCACAGCAAGAGGGGAGACATAACAAGCAACTCACTCATTTATGATGTTAAAAGTCTGTTGTGTCGCTTTTTCCAAGCTCTGCGCCCAGAGAGCTCAGGTCTCTGGACACACAGCCAGCAGCCAAACCGCTGCTCCCGATGTTCTGTGAAGCCTCAGTTAAGGGCACCAGCCTGGAATAAGCCCATCTCTGGACCTACGAAAATCCAGTACCCTGAAGGTGCACTAGTCTTCCAGGCTGCGTCCTTGGGATATCAAAAAGCGGCCGGTCGTGAGGCCCAGGGTGGGGGGGGGGGGGTGGTTCCCATTCCTGCAAATAACCAAAGTCAGAGTGTAACTCCAGGTCAGGGTCTTCAAAAAAACCATGAAAAGGGGGGAATAAAAGAGATATTAAAGATAGAAATAGAGCTGTTTCCCAAAATGCAAGCAAAGGTGTCGCCGTTTACTGCCATCTTGACTTTACTCCACCCTCCTTTTGAGCATGAATTTGGATACACTATTTCATGATACAACTTCATATTGCTTTCTTGGTCCATGTGACAGTTCTAGCTTGACTTTATGACTGTAGCCTTGTTTATTTTGGATATGTTTGTGTCATAATAGTGTATGAATTCATACAGTGTAACTTATGTTCATGTTTATGATAAAACTGCATAATATAATAAAGTGGTCATCCAGTGATTACAAAGTTTGTATATTCTAAATCTCTAAGTCTATATTTGCAGTGTAACTCTCTAACTAGGTCTATTTCTGTTTTTTAAACTAATGTAACTGTTAACCACCATAGGACATTTGTTTTATCTAAAAATGAGTATAATATTTTTTAAGAAATCTTATCTCTCTCAGTTCCTTTGTATTTCTTATCACAGAATATAACTGGACTTCACATGCTCATTGTTTCATGTTTTAATATTCTCAAATTAACTATTATCTTGAAGAAATTCATGCAGGTGTAATATGATTAAGTTAAATGTCAAGCCAAATAAGATATTCTTAAAATTGAAGTAGGAGATGCTAAATCGATTCTGGGAGGAAATTCTAGAATATAATTCTCAGGTGTGTAGGATGAGCTAGGTTATGGCACCATGAACTTTTCAGCAGACACTTTTGCAAAATACTGTAGTGATTTTATGTGTTGTATTGTACTAATGACACATGAGCGATGATAAACCTGATTCTGGTATAAGTCTCTAATTGTTGACTGAGAGTGGGAAGGGGGCAGGGAAAGGGGAATCATGTTTGGAAAAGGGGAAGGATCGTGAAGAACCAGAGAGACATTCTATAATGATCAATAAACCAACTATTTTGAATTGAATAACTTTGCCTAGTGTCTCAGGGCTTGGTGTGTCCGTACCCAAAGCATCCCTATCCCTGGCACTCCTTCTCTGCCACCTGTCCCATACCTCTCCTACAGTGCTCCACCCTTGCCATTTCAATCATCCCATGCTCCCATCAGATTTACAAACTCACTCTCCACTCTACATTGACAAATACGGTACTGTACAAAAGTCCTAGTCTCATGTATAGCTAGGCTGCCTAAGACTTTTTCACAGTACTGTACATTTCAATGTTCATTGGGGGAGATTCTTTTCTCAGGACCTGGTAAAATGCAGTTTTTGTTTTCAGAAGAGATTTTTGCCAAAAGCCACTATATTTTGCCAGGTACAAATGGTGAACATTACCATCTTCAGCAATGTACTTACATGTTGCCTAACTGTTCCTAAACTTCGATAGTGAGCATTTTACAACGTATTTACTGGATTGAGCTGATCATGCATTCACAATATATCTAGCAAGTATCACAGGATAGAAATTAAAAACAAAGTTTTCATTTCATGGTTATTGAAGTTTACAGTATGTCATGATCCTACTAATATTTCAAAATTCAAACAATATTTATCATCAAAGTATGTTTGCATGATACAGACCTGAGATATGTCTCCTTACAGGCAGCCGCAAAACAGGAAACCCAAAAGAACCCATTAAAAAAAAAGACGAACACCCGATGTGCTGAGAGAGAGAAAAAAAATCATGCAAACAATAAAGTAAGCCAAAGGCATTAGAACTAGACACTAACCCTGGAGCAGGCCCATGGCTTCGGCCTCAGTGCTGCAAAGAGTAAATGATGCAGAGCAGTGAGCAGAACTGGCCCGACCTTTGCCAATGGTCCCAACGCCATGTCTTTTCAATTCACCTGGACTGGCGTTTAAATTGTCCAAACATCAGATTATTCTTCGCTCTAAGACCCAAGCCCTGTTGCATCAATACGCTTTGGGCCTGGACCTTGCCTCCATGTTTTGGTCTGTACCCACCCTTTCCAAATTGGCACGGTGCTTAGATTGATCAAACCTCATTCTCAGTTTAGTTGGGTGAGCTCCAAATCTACCTCTCCTCGGCCCTGACTTTGCTCCGCTCAGCACACACCAGCTCTATCTCAAACGTGCCCCGACCTCACTCCGACTCCATCTTGAACATGCCCCGACCTCTCCTCGACTCACACCCTCTCTCTTTGACCCTCAATTCAGCTTTGACTTTGCTCACAGTGGTCATTTACCATATTTTTTTACCATAAAAGTGTTAGTAATAAAGTATTTACTTCTGTTTCTTGCTTTGGGAACTGCCAGTAACTTGTTGCCCGCCTTCTGCAGCACCATCTTAAACTGGATTTCATTTGAATCAAGCTGGATGGACATGTACTTGAACCTGGAATCTATTGCTTGGTTAGCTCTGGCGTTAGCATGCTTGACTTAAAGAAAAAGCTATGAAGAAAAATATCTGAAGGTGTGTTTCATGCAACAATAGGACATTTATATAAAAATGAGCGTAATATTTTTCTCCACAGAGCAAGTCCACTTTCACTTCAGGAAATATGAGGTAGAATACCTACAGTTCGCATTCCGTTGGATGAATAACTTGTTGATGCGGGAACTGCCACTCCGATGCACCATCCGTCTTTGGGACACCTATCAGGTAAATGTTGCATCACTGCACTCTTAATACTTCCAGGATAGTCCAGTGTTAACACCTTTAATATATGCATAAATGCCTTTTAACGCAAGGCTGGATTTAAGGCAGCTTACACTGGCTTAAACTATTGCCAGAGGGGAAAAAAACAATTGTAACAGCAATGATCTTAACATGTTCCATTGAGTGACTTTTACATACGTTAATCTGTAAAGTGAGATCATTTGAATGTTGTCCCAGATCTGATACGTCTGGTTCATTTATTTATGATCTGTTTCATCTTGAGTATTTTATCCTTGTGATATAAATATTAATAGATGTAAGTTGGCCACCATAATTATTTCCCAGCTTAGTATACGAGATGGCAATATGAAACAGAGGTTAACAATGCACTACTTGTTGAAAAATAAGCTTAGCTGTAAGTCATAGTAAGTTTAGATTTTAGAAGTTTGCTTCGTCATACAGTTAAATCTTAACACAAACCTAACTTGAATAGAGCAACCAAACCTAAACTGAGCTAAGTACTTTTTTTCCCCCCGCATAAAGCACCTGAACTTAAAGCATTTGCAGACAAAAAGAAAGGGACTTGCATGGCCTATTGATTGCTTTTAACCAGAAGAGGATACATGCGCTCATGCTAAACAAGTTATGCTGAACTAAATTAAGTATTGAGCAGGGGTAGTATACACAACAGCCCAACCTGACCAAACGTTACAGTCAGGTCCAATTTAGCAGGGACCAGGTAGCAAGGTTTCAATGCTAAGTATATGCAATGAATGCGACTCTGATAAGTTTTCAAAAGACATGGATTATAAGTAACCACTTCTGTGGAATAAAACCGTGCACTAATTGTATTTTGAAAACAAACTTTATACAGATGTCCCCTGCTTTTCGAACGTTCGCTTTACGAAACCAAACTGTTACGAAAGACCTACATTAGTACCCTATTTTCGCTTTCAGAAAGTGTTTTCACTGTACGAAAAAAAATTCAGCGCGCGATAAAAAGTCATCACGCGGAAAAACCAGCGCATGATAAAAGACAGCGCGCGCCCCGAGTAGCCGCTCTCCCCCGGATTTGGAACTGCTTTGCTTTAACACGTGCCTGTGAGCAGCCGTTTGCAAGATGAGTTCTGTGGTATCGGAAAAACCTGAAAGAGCTCGTAAGGGTGTTACACTTACGGTAAAACTAGACATAATTAAGCGTTTCGATCGTGGTGAACGAAGAAAGGACAAAGTGAGTTTGTCTTGTGGAAGCTGACGAACATGATGTTGAAGAGGTTTTGGCATCCCATCACCAAGAACTGACAGATGAAGAGCTGATGCAATTGGAAGGAAAAAGGATAACAATCAAAACCGAATGAGTAATAATAAAGTATGACTTTAATTTTGAAAGGGTACGTCGGTTTAGGAGATATTTGCAGGATGGTTTAAGTCCTTATTAAAGAACGTATGATAGAAAAATGCGCGAGGCTCAGCAGTCAAGCAAGCCTTCCACATCAGCCACAGCAGACGACGAACCTTGACCTTTGACATCGAGGCGGGCAGAGATAGAAGAAGGTGAGCTGCCTGCTCTAATGGAAGCAGGCAACAAGATGACACCCCAGTGTCCCACCACCCCAACCCCCAGGCCACGGACAGATACTGTACTGATTTGCGGAGAATGCAGCAGTAGCTGGGAGGCACACAGCACATCTTTAAGAAAAAGCCGAAGTAAACATGCTAATTAATTAGGTGCCGCCGACACATAATTTTCGGCCCAGATCAGAGACGACGCAATCGGAAATCGGCACTGATCTGGGCCGACAATTAGGTGTTGGGCAGCACCTAATTAATTAGCTTGTTTAATTCAGCTTTTTTCTTAAAGATGTGCTGTGTACCTCCTGGCTACTGCTGCATTCCTGCATGCTTCGCGGCAATGTATCGCTCGGCGGCCTGGAGGATGGGGGCCACTGCATCACCCAACCTGCGACGACCCAGCCTAACACACCATCATCAGTGTGCTCGGTGCTGTCTGGATTCTGGTAAGTGATACTACACTGTACATACGTTATTTCTACTTTATATAGGCTGTGTATTTTTACATGTTATTTGGTATGATTTGGCAGCTTCATAGCTTAAAGGTTACTCGGGAGAGTGTTCTTGCCAACAGCGTTTGCGTGAGATTTTCTGCCAACGGTGCTTGTGTGAGATTTTCGCTATGGAGAACAGTTCAGTAATGATTGTGGAAAAGTATTTCTACTTTATATAGGCTGTGTATTTATCATATCATTCCTGCTTTTACTAAATGTTACTGTTATTTTAGGTTTTATGTGTTATTTGGCATGATTTGGTAGGTTATTTTTGGGTCTGCGAATGTTCACAAAATATTTCCATATAAATAAATGGTAATTGCTTCTTCGCTTTACGACATTTCAGCTTATGAACCATTTCATAGGAATGCTCTACCTTCAGATGGTAGG
The DNA here is from genome assembly GCF_963921235.1 of Mobula hypostoma. Classification (NCBI taxonomy): domain Eukaryota; kingdom Metazoa; phylum Chordata; class Chondrichthyes; order Myliobatiformes; family Myliobatidae; genus Mobula; species Mobula hypostoma. The sequence goes on from NC_086109.1 coordinate 30,219,842, forward strand.
GGAAACCTGTATTCAGTTTTTAAAACCTAACTCTTCAAGCTCCGTGCTCACCCTACCTTCCCACGCCTTAACAATGATAGAGTTCCTCTTTTCCTACCCACCACCCCATAAGCCTCCACATTTAACACATCATTTTCAGCAACTTCCGCCATCTCCAAAGGGATCCTACCACCAAATATACCCGCCCCCCCCCATCCACTTTCCACAGGGATTGCTCCCTCTGTGATTCCCTTGTCCATTCATCCCTCCCCACTAATATCCTTCTTGGCACTTAACCCTGCAAGCAGCAGAAGTGCTACACCTTCCCATTCACTTCCTCCCACACCTCCATTCAGAGTCCCAAACAGTCCTTCCAGGTGAGGCAACACTTCACCAGTGAATCTCCTGGGGTTGTCTGTTGTGTCCGGTGCTCCCAATGAAGCCTACTCTACATTGCTAAGACCCTTCGTAAATTGGGGGACCATTTCATCAAGCATCTCCATTCCATCCGTCAAAAGTGGAACTTCCCAGTGACCAAACATTTGTTTCGTCCATGGCCTCGTTTTGTGCCACAGTGAGGCCACCCTCAGGAGTGGAGGAGCAACACCATATATTCTATCTGGGTAGCTTCCAACCTGATAACATGAATTTTGATTTCTCCTTCTGGTAAAACAATTGTTTCCTCTCCCTTCCCTCTTTTTCTATTCCCCACTGTAGCCCCTTGCCTCTGCTCACCTCCCCTGGGTCCCCTCCTCTCCTTTCTCCCATGGTCCAGTCTCCTCTCCTATCAGATTCTTAGCTCTCCAGCCCTTTACCTTTTGCACCCACCTGGCTTCATCTATCACCTTCTAGCTCTCCTCCTTTTCTTCCCTCTTCCCCCATCCTTTCCAGCCCTGAAGAAGGCCCAAAATGTCAACTGTTATTCACTTCCATAGATGCTGCCTGACCTGCTGAGTTCCTCCAGCATTTTGTGTGTGTGGCTTTGGATTTCCAGCATTTGCAGAATTTCTTGTGTCTATTCATGATAATGACCAGCTGCTGTAGGGGCTTTTTTTATAAATGCTGGATAGTCCCTTGATGTCTTTGTAGTAAATTAGAGACTGCAATGCTAGCATCTTTATATCATGTTCGCTGGCAGGTGCCTGTGATTCTGTTCTTGTTTTTTCTGTTTCTTCAGGCGCATCCGAGGTCAAATGCTGAAGTCCTGAATTTACTTCTCTATTAGTCTTTTTCAGTGCATGATGCATTTGCACTCTCCCATTGAGTCTGTGGATTGATGCCAGTTTTTTTGTGCTGAGGGATGAACTTGAAGTTGCATATAGCACAGGATTTAGTATCCTATTGCTTTCCATAGCTAAAAGGCTGCAGGGGAACAAGATAGAAGATAAAATCTTTTTTTAATTCTAAACACAAGAGACTCTGCAGATGCTGGAGGAACTCAGCAGGTCAAGCAGCATTGTGCTGAGAAATAAACAGCTGATATTTTGGGTCGAGACACTTCATCTGGACATAATGTAATCATGATGAATGGTCTTTGCCCAAAACATTGACTGTTTATCTCTGTTTATAAAAGCTTGTGTTTTGTTTCAGGTTTGAACAGTTAATATTTAATTAGTTTCATTTTAAATACTAACCTAGCATTTCTCAGAAATCTTCCAGAAACATCTAAAGTCTTTAACATTGACAGTCAACAAAGTGATGGTGAATCTTTTTTTTCTCTTAAAGCTGCTGGAGAGTTTGAGGGACAGGGCTGCTTCATTGCGTTGCTTAAGGCACTGCCATGTCTCAGGGGTTTGTCATGACTCTGGGAGATGTCAGGTCAGCAGCATGAAACATCTGAAGGCTACAGGATGAGAAGGACAGATTGAGAAATGGACACAGATGTAGAATTGACATTCAAAGCAGTGAAGTTTGAAGCAACACACATCAAAGTTGCTGGTGAACGCAGCAGGCCAGGCGGCATCTCTAGGAAGAGGTACAGTCGACGTTTCAGGCCGAGACCCTTCGTCAGGACCGTCCTGACGAAGGGTCTCGGCGTGAAACGTCGACTGTACCTCTTCCTAGAGATGCCGCCTGGCCTGCTGCGTTCACCAGCAACTTTGATGTGTGTTGCTTGAATTTCCAGCATCTGCAGAATTCCTGTTGTTTGAAGTTTGAAGTAAAACATTTTGTTAGGAAGAATAAGATGAGGCAAAAATTGCCTTTTTTGTTCAAAGCTGAGCAAATTAGAAGTGTTTCCATTAAAAGAGTCACAAAGTACCCCAGGAAATTTTGTATGAAACATGGCAAAATGTTGTAGTAATGACCCAAGTTTGTGTAGAAAAGCTTTACTAAAATGGAACTAGGTCTAAATGACTTCACTTAAAAGGAGAAACGCAAAGCTACGGTAACTCTCTCTTAAGCCAAGCAAATTATGAGATTCCATAGAGGTGTTTACAACCTTAAGTAGTTAGTGTAGAATAAATCAGCAGAACATGCTTCCAGTGGATGAAGTTTTGGCATCCAGGAAACCCAGGAGGAAATGGCATCAGTTTACAAAATACTCACAGTCAATTAATTTCTTTAGAAGTTCAATTACTTCTGGTATTTTTAAATTGTTTTCTAACTTCATGTACACCCGAAGAAATACATTTCCAATTCAAGCTAAATATCAGTTTCTCCACAATCTTTCTACGAATGCCTGAAACCTGCTTTTAATAATCTTAATGTTACGTCTTAATTTTGCGAGCTCGTTTGCACTGAAAACCTTTCAAAACTTTCTGGCATATTTCCAATAAAGCTAATAGCAATTAAAATAAATACTCATTAAAAATTAGCTTAAAAGCATCTCCAGCAAACGGGCTAAATCACGCTCGAAAGCACCCCTTGTCCCATATGCAACTAAGATTTGTCAAAGCTGCAGTTACTTGGGTTGGATTCTGGGAGCCTATCAGACTCTCGAGACCAACAGAGAGGTATCCTTGGGTTCACCCTTGGGTGAGGAAGTCCCAAGGTGCGGCGCCCTGTATACGCATACAGCAAAGAAAGCTGACGATAGAGACAGCTTTCATAGTTGAAAGTGTCTTTGGATGTTTTTAAAAAAGCCTCCAACATTGGGAAATTTAAAAGCATTAGAGACTGAAGTAAACAATAAAAATAATGAGATTTTTTAAGTAGAAAAATTGATAAGTTTTTAAAAGAAAATGAAGAATAAAGTAATGTACTATCTTTCTCCAAATCAATAGATCAATAATGGTCATTGAAATTAATCAAGGTCTTGGTTAGTCAGGTCTGATTTGATAAAGAATATGAAGTAGCCTCTTTTAATTGTCAACATATTCCAGATTTCCACATTTTGTAATTTCATTTGGAACTTAGAACAAAATTTAGCATGATCTGGCTTTACAGCTGATAAGATAGGAGCTACAAGGGAGATGGTCAACCCTAAGGTGCAGGAGACAGGTGACTATCAGGAGCGGGAAAGGGAATAGGCAGCCAGAGCAGAGTAGCCTTGTGGCCTTTCTCCTTGATAATAAGTATACTGCTTTGGATATGAGGGGTGGACCTACCACGGAGAAGCTGCAGTGACCAAGTCTGCAGTGACCAAGTCTTTGGCACCGTCTGGCTCTGTGGCTCAGAAGGGAAGTGGGGGAGAAGAAAAGTGCAGTAGTGATAGAAGATTACATAGTTAGAAGAGCGGACAGAAGATTCTGTGGACATGAAAGAGACACCTGGATGGTATTTTGCCTCCCAGTGCCAGGGTCAGAGGTGTCTCCGATTGGGTTCACCACATTCTAAAGGGAGAGGATGAGCATCCGGAAGTTGTGGTACATATTGATACCAACAACATATTGTAGATAGGAAAAGGGATAAAGTCCTGAAGAGAGAATATAGGGTTAGGTAAATGCTGAAAAGCAGGGACTCTGTAGATTGCTGCCTTTGCCATGTGCCAATGGAGGTAAGAATAGTTAAGATTTGGTAGATGAATGCGTGGCTGAGAAATTGGTGCAGGGGAAGGGCTTCAGATTTCTGGATCATTGGGATCTCTTCACCTATACAGTAAGAACGGGTGGACAAATATCGTTGCAGGCAGGTTTGCTAGAGCTGTTCAGAAAGGTTTAAACTATTTCGGCAGGGGGATGGGAACCAGATTGATTGAACTGAGAACTACATTCCCAAGTTTCTGAAAGGGGGAGCTGAAGGGATTGTGGAGGCATTAGTATTGATCATTCTCAAATCACTAGATTCTGGAATGGTTCTGGAGGACTGGAAAATTGCAATTGCCATTCCACTCTTTGTGAAGGAAGGGAGAAAGAAAAGAAAATAATAGCAGTTAGCCTGACCTGTGATTGGGAACATATTGGAGGCCATTATTTGGATAAGATTTTGGATAACTTTGGCGGCACATGATAAAATAGGCCAAAGTCAGCATGTTTTCTTCAGAGGAAATCTTGTCTGACAAATCTGCTGAATTTCTTTGAGGAAATAACAGGCAGAATAGACAAAGTACCATCAGTGGATGTTGATTACTTGGATTTTTAGAAGGCCTTTGACAAGGTGCCGCACATGAGACTGCTAAACAGGATAAGAGCCCATGGTGTTATAGGAAAGATACGAGCATGGATAGAAGATTGGCTGACTGGCAGCAGGAAAGATTGGGAATTAAGGAGGCTGTTTCTGGTTGGCTGCCAGTAACTAGTGTATTCTGCAAAGTCAATGTTTCGACTACTTACCATAGAACCATAGAACATTACAGCACAGAAACAGGCCTTTTGGCCCTTCTTTGCTGTGCCGAAACATTTTTCTTCCTTGTCCCACTGACCTGCACCTGGACCATATCCTTCGATATACCTCTCATCCATGTACCTGTCCAAGTTTTTTTTTAAATTTTAAAAGTGAGCCAGCATTTACCACTTCATCTGGCAGCTCATTCCACAAATTCACTCTATCTATACCCATCATAATTTTATATACCTCTATCAAATCTCCCCTCATTCTTCTACGCTCCAGATAATAAAGTTCTAACCTATTCAACCTTTCTGTGTAACTTAGTTTCTTATAGTCATAGTCATACTTTATTGATCCCAGGGGGAAATTGGTTTTTGTTACAGTTGCACCATAAATAATAAATAGTAATAGAACCATAAATAGTTAAATAGTAATATGTAACTTATGCCAGTAAATTATGAAATAAGTCCAGGACCAGCTATTGGCTCAGGCTGTCTGACCCTCCAAGGGAGGAGTTGTAAAGTTTGATGGCCACAGGCAGGAATGACTTCCTATGACGCTCTGTGCTACATCTCGGAGGAATGAGTCTCTGGCTGAATGTACTCCTGTGCCCACCCAGTACATTATGTAGTGGATGGGAGACATTGACCAAGATGGCATGCAACTTAGACAGCATCCTCTTTTCAGACACCACCGTGAGAGACTTCCATCCCCACAACATCACTGGCCTTACGAATGTGTTTGTTGATTCTGTTGGTGCCTGCTACCCTCAGCCTGCTGCCCCAGCATACAACAGCAAACATGATAGCACTGGCCACCACAGACTCGTAGAACATCCTCAGCATCGTCCGGCAGATGTTGAAGGACCTCAGTCTCCTCACAGCTCTGACCCTTCTTGTAGACAGCCTCAGTGTTCTTTGACCTGTCCAGTTTATTGTCAATTCGTATCCCCAGGTATTTGTAATCCTCCACCATGTCCACACTGACCCCCTGAATGGAAACAGGGGTCTCCGGTACCTTAGCTCTCCTCAGGTCTACCACCAGCTCCTTAGTCTTTTTCACATTAAGCTGCAGATAATTCTGCTCACACCATGTGACAAAGTTTCCTACCGTAGCCCTGTACTCAACCTCATCTCGCTTGGTGATGCATCCAACTATGGTAGAGTCATCCGAAAACTTCTGAAGATGACAAGACTCTGTGCAGTAGTTGAAGTCCGAGGTGTAAATGGTGAAGAAAAAGGGAGACAAGACAGTCCCCTGTGGAGCCCCAGTGCTGTTGATCACACTGTCGGACACACAGTGTTGCAAGCACATGTACTGTGGTCTGCCAGTCAGGTAATCAAGAATCCATGATACCAGGGAAGCATCCACCTGCATCGCTGTCAGCTTCTCCCCCAGCAGAGCAGGGCGGATGGTGTTGAATGCACTGGAGAAGTCAAAAAACATGACCCTCACAGTGCTCGCTGGCTTGTCCAGGTGGGTGTAGACATGGTTCAGCAGGTAGACGATGGCATCCTCAACTCCTGATCGGGGCTGCTAGGCGAACTGGAGGGGATCTAAGTGTGGCCTGACCATAGGCTGGAGCAGCACCAGAACAAGTCTCTCCAGGGTCTTCATGATGTGGGAGGTCAATGCCACCGGTCTGTAGTCATTGAGGCCGCTGGGGCGCAGTGTCTTCGGCACAGGGACGAGGCAGGACGTCTTCCACAGTACAGGAACCCTCCGGAGCCTCAGGCTCAGGTTGAATACTTGGCGAAGTACTCCACATAGCTGAGGGGCACAGGCTTTGAGCACTCTGGTTCTGACACCATCTGGTCCTGCAGCCTTGCTTGGGTTGAGACATTTCAGCTGTCTTCTCACCTGTTCAGCCGTGAAGCCCACCATGGTGGTTTCGTGTGGGGGAAGGGTATAGTCATGAGAGCAGGGTGGGGGACTGTGAGGAGGGGTAGGAGGGGAGAGTGGAATATGTGTTGGTTGGGGGCTGACAACAGATGGTTCGTGGGGGATCGGCAGGGGTCACAATGTCAAATCTGTTAAAGAACAGGTTAAGTTCGTTGGCCCTGTCCACACCACCCTCAGCTCCTCTGTTGCTAGTTTGCCGGAACCCAGTGATGGTCCTCATCCCCCTCCAGACCTCTCTCATGTTGTTCTGCTGGAGTTTCCACTCAAGCTTCCTCCTGTACCTGTCTTTAGCCTCCCTGATCCTGGCTTTCATCTCCCTCTGTATTGCCCTCAGCTCCTCCCTATTTCCATCTCTAAACACCCTCTTTTTAGCATTCAGGATGTCCTTAATGTTCTTTATCCCGACAACATCCTTGTAAACCTTCTCTGCACTCTTTCAGCCTTATTAATATCCTTCCTGTAATCTGGTGACCAAAACTGCACACAATACTGCAAATTCGGCCTCACCAATGCCTTATAGAACCTCACCATAATATTCCGACTCTTATACTCAATACTTTGATTTATAAAGGCCAATGTACCAAAAGCTCTCTTTACAACCCTATCTACCTGTGACACCACTTTTAGATAATTTTGTATCTGTATTCCCAGATCCCTCTGTTCTACTGCACTCCTCAGTGCCCTACCATTTACCTTGTATATTCTACCTTGGGTTGTCTTTCCAAAGTGCAATACCTCACACTTGTCTGTATTAAACTCCATCTGCCATTTTTCAGCCCATTTTTCCAGCTGGTCCAAATCCCTGTGCAAGCTTTGTAAATCTTCCCCACTGTCCACTACACCTCCAATCTTTGTATCACAGCAAATTTGCTGATCCAGCTTACCATATTATCATCTAGATCATTGATATGGATGACAAATAACAATGGACCCAGCACTGATCCCTGTGGCACACCACTAGTCACAGGCCTCCACTCAGAGAAGCAATCCTCCACTACCACTCTCTGGCTTCTTCTACTGAGCCAATGTCTAATCCAATTTACTACCTCTCCATGTATACCTAGCATCTCAATCTTCCTAACTAACCCCCCATGCGGGACCTTGTCAAAGGCCTTACTGAAGTCCATGTAGACAATATCCACTGCCTTCCCTTCATCCACTTTCCTGGTAACCTCCTCAAAAAACTCTAATAGATTTGTTAAACGTGACCTACCACACACAAAGCCATGTTGACTCTCCCTAATAAGTCCTGGTTTATCCAAATATTTGTAGATTCTATCTTTTAGTACTCCTTCCAGTAATTTACCTACTACCGACTTCAAAGTTACTGGCCTATAATTTCCCGGATTACTTTTAGAGCCTTTTTAAAAAATGGAACAACATGAGCTACCCTCCAATCCTCCGGCAGCTCACCCGTAGATACTGGCATTTTAAATATATCTGCCAGGGCCCCTGCAATTTCAACACTAGTCTCCTTCAAGGTCCGAGGGAATACCCTGTCAAGTCCTGGGGATTTATCTACTCTGATTTGCCTCAAGATAACAAGCACTTCCTCCTCTTCGATCTGTACAGGTTCCATGACCTCACTACTTGTTTGCCTTATTTCCATTGACTCCCTGCCAGTTTCCTTAGTAAATACAGACGCAAAGAACCCATTTAAGGTCTCCCCCATTTCTTTTGGTTCCATACATTGCCGGCCACTCTGATCTTCAAGAGGACCAATTTTATCCCTTACTATCCTTTTACTCTTAATATACCTGTAAAAGCTCTTTGGATTATCCTTCACTTTGACTGCCAAGGCAACCTCATGTCTTCTTTTAGCCCTCCTGATTTCTTTCTTAAGTATTCTTTTGCACTTTTTATGCTCCTCAAGCACCTTATTTGCTCCCTGTTTCCTATACATGTCATACATCTCTCTCTTCTTCTTTATCAGAATTCCAATATCCCTTGAGAACCAAGGTTCCTTATTCTTATTCACTTTATCTTTAATCCTGACAGGAACATACAAACTCTGCACTCTCAAAATTTCCCCTTTGAAGGCCTCCCACTTACCAATCACATCCTTGCCAGAGAACAACCTGTTGAAACTAATGGTGTTATGATCACTGGAACCAAAGTATTCCCCTACACACACTTCTGTCACCTGTTCTAACTCGTTTCCTAATAGGAGATCTAATATTGCATCCTCTCTAATTGGTACCTCTATATATTGATTTAGAAAACTTTCCTAAACACATTTTACAAACTCTAACCTGTCTAGACCTTTAACAGTATGGGAGTCCCAATCAATATGTGGAAAATTAAAATCCCCTACTATCACAACTTTATGTTTCCTGCAGTTGTCTGCTATCTCTCTGCAGATTTGCTCCTCCAATTCTCGCTGACTATTGAGTGGTCTATAGTACAACCCCATTAATGTGGTCATACCTTTTCTGTTTCTCAGCTCCACCCATAAGGACTCAGTAGACAAGCCCTCTAATCTGTCCTGCCTGAGCACTGCTGTAACATTTTCCCTGACTAGCAATGCCACCCCCCCCACCCCACCCTTCATTCCTCTGCCTCTATCACGTTTGAAACATCGGAACCCTGGAACATTTAGCTGCCAGTCCTACCCCTCCTGTAGCCAAGTTTCAGTAATGCCTATAATGTCGTAATTCCGTGTGCCAATCCACGCCCTCAGCTCGTCAGCCTTCCCCACAATACTCCTTGCATTGAAATAGACACACCTCAGAAGATTATTACCACTACACACAACCCTTCTATTTGTGACTTTGCATGAACTTTTAACATCATTTATTTTCACCCCTGCTCCACTATCTGCTCTGGCACTCTGGTTTCCATCCCCCTGCAAATCTAGTTTATACCCTCCCCGACAGCACTAACAAACCTACCTGCAAGGATATTGGTCCCCTTGTAGTTCAGGTGTAACCCATCCGTGTGTCTGTCTGTCTGTCTCTCTCTCTCTCTCAACCACCTCTCTCTCTCTCTCTCTTGTAACCATTTCTCTCTCTCTCCTCCCCACCTTTCAAATGTCTCTGTCCTCCCCCACCTTTCAAATCTCTCTCTCTCCTCCCCCACCTTTCAAATCTCTCTCTCTCCTCCCCCACCTTTCAAATCTCTCTCTCTCTCCTCCTCCACCTTTCAAATTTCTCTCCCCATCCCCCCAGCTTTCAAATCTACTCCTCAGCTTTTTTTCTCCAGTCCTGCCAAAGGGTTTCGGCCCGAAACGTCGACTGTACTTTTTTCCATAGGTGCTGCCTGGCCTACTGAGTTCCTCCAGCATTTTGTGTGTTTTGCACAGATTTCCATCATCTGCATTTTCTCTAGTTTGTGGATGACAGAATTGAGGGCTTTGTAGCCAAGTATGCAGATGTTATGAAGATGGATGGAGGGGATAGTGGTGTTGAGGAAGCAGGGAATCTACAGAAGGACCTAGACAGATTAGGAGAAGTAACAGATGGAATATGGTGTCAGGAGATGTATGGCCATGCACTTTGATAGAAAAAATAAAGGCGCGAACTATTTTCTAAATGTGGAGAAAATTCAAAAATTAAAGGTACAAAGGGATTTGGAAGTTCTTGTGCAGCATTCCTTAATCAATTCACAGGTTCAGTCAGAGGTAAGGAAGGCAAATGTAATGTTAGCATTACTTTCGAGAGAACCAAAATATAAAAGCAAGTATGTTATGGTGAGGCTACATAAGACACTAGTGAGGTCAAAGGTGGAGTATTGTGAGCAGATTTGGCCCCTTATCCAAGAAAAGATATGCTGAATTTGAAGAGGGTCCAGAGAAAGTTCACAAGAATGATTCCAAAAATGAAAGGGTTAACATACATATGAGGAGTGTTTGGCTTGTACTGGTTGGAGCTCAGAAAAATGAGGAGCAGATCTCATTGAAACCTCTCGAATGTTGAAAAACCTCAATAGAGTGGATGTGGAGAGAATCTTTCCAATGGTGGGCATGTCTAGGACCAGAGGGCACAGCCTCCAAATAGACGGACGTCCATATAGATCAGAGATGAGGAGGGATTTCTTTATTTTGTGGGTATAAATCTGTGGAATACGTTGCCATGGATGATTGCGGAGGCCAAGTCATTGAGTATCTTTGAATGGAAGTTGATAGGTTCTTGATTAGTCAGGGCATTGAAAGTTATGGGGAGAAAGCAGGGTAATGGGGTTGAGAGGGATAATACAGTAAAATGATGAAATGGTGGAGTAGACTCGATGGACCAAATGGCCTAATTGTGCTCCTATGTCTTACGGTCTTATGATCTTACATTTTGGAAGTCATTCGTGATAGACTTTTTCCTATGTGGAGTATTTTAAGCATATGGGGGTTTTTCGTAAGGTATCATGCTGTACTGCCTCACTAAATTTTTTAATTGGAATTACCATCAAAAACAACACCATATTTTATACCTTAATTGCATCCACGGCTGCTGAACACAATGTTATAAAAATATTTAGTTTTTATACCGACTTCTGCTTTTTTCTTGTTTTTGACTCAGTTCTGGAATTGTTTATTAAATAGTTATGCTTAATAAAGTAGCATGCAATTTAGCATTAATTGTATTTTAATTAAATTTTGAATTGATCAATTGCCAATGAGAATGATTGGCACTTGCATTGGAGCTAAATATGTGTCACTTTAGAAATAGGGAAATAACTTCTGCAGGAATTTGGAAATGAGTTTAAGGGAATTAATTGGAGGTACAGTTGGAAATGTTTTTTTTGGTAGAAGGACATACTGAAAATTAGCAAGTGGAGAAAGTAAGTCCTAATGTGGTATCATTTCAGATGGGAGGGTGATTCTTTATAGTGAGAATCTGAAAATTGTGTTTGAAACCAAGATGGGATTTGAACAAAAGCAGTAGAGTAACTTGCATCCAAAGATTATTTTGTAATGTATCTACAGGAACAAAGGGAGTAAGTATAATCTGAGTTCCAGATGAACAGGTTTTTAATGCAATATGAGATGTGCATGATTCTATTTTATATAGGGAGAATGTAAAATAGCATCAGTGAAATTTGTTCTGATAAACATGGATGAAAGTTCGGCTACAATGAACTAATTTAAAGAAGTCACGTTGGTGGTCCTTGTAATGGCTTTGATTTTTTTTATTTATTGAGGTTTGAATAGAAAGTAATTCCAAATGATATAACATTGACTTACAGTGGTGATAATTGCTGCACTCTGTTCAATGTGGCTTCCTATGTTTTAATTATACTCTAAGTACTCTTGCCCTGTTTTATGAAATATGTCTCCATTATTTTTTGGGTAGAAGACTTGACTACATAAATTCACATCCAGTCCTTTGGAACATTTGCTGTGTGTTGCAAGAATTCTGTATTAGTCTTTCACTAATTCTTTCCATCCTCTTCTAATTTCCCAACCTTAATGCTGCAAAGCTTCACGAAGTAGTTGACCAGCCACCAGTGTGCCCCTATTCTCTCTGAGGAGGCACATTTTGATTTTACATCCTTGCTTGCTTACATTCGAGTTCGGTAACTCCTTTCACTATAATGCTTGTTTCTACTGAACTTCAAGCTGTTAGCACTAGTGATATGGTTTCTTTGATGCTTAATGGTCCATGTGTACATACCAGCTCTATTTTTCTCAGCAGGGATATTCTCCTTTTGTTTGTAAAGTTCCTACAGAATGAAACTGACTTTCCATAGCCACAGCTGATTGCCCTACATCTCATGACCATTTTTTGTTTTCATTCTCCCAGTTCCCTCTTGAGAATAATCTCAAGTTAATAACCTCTGCTTTTAATTAGTTACTTTCTTCTTTTTTCCACCGTCTTTTACAGCACATGCTAAATATATCACAGAATTATTTACGCAATTATTATAAACACATATTATGTCTTATACTTTAAGCAATTTGGTTCAAGGGATATTCTTGGCTAACCATACTTTGAAATGCAGCTTAGAGTCAAATCACTCCACTGGGTTCAGAATGAGTGAGTGTCTGAGGACGTAGCATGTTTTTAATTAGAACGACTTTTGAACTGGAAAACATTTCGGGCTAAGGATGGTTATCCATGATTTGTAGGTTTGTAGGGAAAGGAAGATTCAGTCTATTTGCCTCATTCATTTAGATTTTCAACAGTATCATCTTTCATTTACAAACTAAAGTTGCTTTTTCATAAGTTCAAAGGCTATGCCACATTTGTTCTTTAGTGGGGGGGGGGTTCAATTTTAAGAAGAAACATTACTGCAGCTTATCTATTATTACGTTGTCATTAGTAGTGTATACTAAGGAATGGAAAATTTGGATTAAAAATAGTTACTAATACATTTTTATGGCAAATTAATTTGAAAACATGGTGTTTTGCACACACCATTTGCAAATTGAAAGACTAATTTGTTATCAACCAACAGACATTTCATGTATTTATTAATTTCTTTAACATTATGATGTAACTGGCAGGATTGAAATGTGCTGATTTTAACTAGACTAGTCCAGTTTAAGTGGTGACATTTTTGTAAATTACTGATTCTGTGGCTCTGAAATTACTATGACAACCAGTATGAGGAAATATTCTGGTAACAGAATGAATCCAGTCAAATAGTTACAGACCCACTAATTTATGAATATCTGTTGAAATGCTATTACTTATAAGTAATCTTGGGCTTTAGGAACTATGACTGCTCACTTGAAACTACCGTATTAACATTAAATAAGTAAAACCTTTATTTGGGGACTAAATTAAAAGTGTATTTTCCCCATGTGTAGCACGACTTGTTTTCTCTTCCAGCTACTGTATGATTACTTTATAAGTGAAAATGCTTTGATTGGAAAATGTATTAATGAATCATATTTTGTTTTTCTACTATTACTGGTACACCAAGATTGAAGGGCACAGGTACAGCTGAAATGAAAAAAAATGTCTGCAATAGACAGTGCCAGAATGAATTTTAAAGGCCCATAGATTGCATGAAGAAAAAACTTCAGTGAGAGGGAAATAAAACTCCATGAGTCACAAGAAGAAGAAATTGGGAACTACAAATTAAAAATTAGGTTGTATTGAAAACAAAGGAGATGTAAAATAACTTATTTGTTAGGCAGTAGAATAGACAAAGACTTCCAGAATAGGAAAAAGTACTGTTGGTTACAAAAGTAAGAAATTGAATTCCAAGTTCTACAATAGCAGATTGAAAAACAAACTGCTGGAGGAATTTAGCAGGTTAAGCAGCGTCATGGTGAGTATGGAGGAGTGAGGAAAATTAGTGTTTCAGGTCAAGATACTGCATTAAGATTCTGCATTTTAGTCCCAATACACGATGTCAAATCAAAACATCAATAGTTCCTTTTTCCTTTTCCTTTGCATATTTTGTTCCATTGACTGAGTTCCTCCAGCAGACATTTTTTGCTCCGGATTACAGCATCTGCAGTCTCAGGTGTCTTCGCAGTACCATATCAATAGTTTCAACTTTGAAATTAATGTTAAAGGTAATGTTATTGTATTTGATCACTACATATTGCAACAAAAGTTAGATTGGCATATTCACTGAATTCCCAACAGTGTAATAAATCATCACTGATGCCAAATCCTCAGTATTCCAAATATTCCATTACAAGTATGTGACTGATACCTTCATAATTTAATTTTACAGGTGATTTTTGCCATAAGGAATTTTTAAGCAACCCAACACCTATTCTGTATACCCAGGTGTAAAATCACACACAGCAGAGAGAGTTAAATGAAGGAGCCTCTGTGGAGGTAGTGCTTTAATGCTATACTAATTTTAAACACCACACACTGCTGACTGCTTTCTGAGATTTAGAGCCTATCCAAGTATCTGGGATGAAGACTAGACAAAGCTTAAAATGAAGCATTTGTGTGGTTTTCCCAAATCAATAATATGGAAAGGGACACATGAAGTGTACATTATGTGATAGATAATAGGTCTGACATTTAATTTAAAGCTGTAATTTAGTACATTACAGTTTTTGATCAGTGCATCAGCTTTCTCATTCTCATGTCTGGATATTTGCCATTGATCTTTTTATGCTATCTCACTTATGATAAAGCAACCCCAACATTTTGCCAAATAGCTAGACTGAAGTTTGTAATAGTCATCATGTAAACTTTATTAAATAAAAAAGCTGCAGTATCTCACCACTCTGCCAGCCAATGTTATCTGCCATCATTTTATTCATCTTTCCCAAATGTTCCTAAATCTCATTTTTTTATTTACACATGCATACAATAGATTGTCAGATTGTAATTCTAGTTTAAAAGTTACAAAAGCTTATTCCCAGGCTTATTCCCCTACCTAACATTACGACATCCAATTTGTCACTTCTATGTGCAACAAATTTATTTCTTCCCAGGTTTGCCTTCCATTCCTGATTTTTCTCTCATATGCATGCATTCGTAAATTGGAGCCACTTGTCTGCCGTTTCTTGATTTAATTAATGTATTTAATGTCATTCCTTCACAACCTGACATCATTTTTTGTAAAGAAATGACAAAATTAAATACATTAATAAAATAACATTCTATGAAACGAGCAAGTGAGAACTTCAAGGGGGCACAAAGCGAAGATTTTACATATATAGGATCTGAAAAGTGGAGCACAAAGAATTTCCATAACATTTATAGACAAGAGGCTTTTTTGATCTATGGTTAATGTTTCAAGAAATCTAATAAATTATATTAGTATTATATTATACTGGAACAGAAAAGTGTTTTATTTCCCTTCATCTCAGAAACCTGAAACTGATAATAAATATTTCACAGTCCTGGTTAAGGTTCAGAGGAATAAATGACACCCAAGGTTTTTGTTGTTTGATACCATCATGAAATTATCTTTCAGACTTATCAGTCAGAGCTGAGTATTAATAGATGCAACTTATACATTGTATGTTATTCATAGGGGTGGAAACTTTCGAAAATCACTAATTGAAGCTGAGGGTCTTCAGGATCCCTATGCCCACCATCCTGCTAGCTAATGTGCAAGCCATAGAGAACAAGGTGGATGATCTTAAAGGGAGAATCTCCTACTGCAGGGAGATGCAGAACTGCTGTGTATTCTGTTTCACCGAGACCTGGCTCTCCCCTGCCAACCCCGACTGTGCCATCCGACCGGAGGGATTTTTGATCCATCAGATGGACCGCACAGCGTCTTCGGGCAAGACGAGGGGAGGTGGTGTCTGCCTACTGATCAACACTGCGTGGTGCTGGGACACAATGGCACTGACGAGCTCCTGCAACCAGGACCTGGAACACGTGTTGGTGAAGTGTCGTCCCTACTATCTGCCACAGGAATTCACCTCGGTCATACTGACAACGGTCTACATTCCCCCCCCAGGCGGATGTAGAGTGTGCTCTGAACATACTGTATGCCAATATCAGTGAACTTGAGACCAGGTATCCGGAGGTTTTGCTCATTACAGCCGGGGACTTTAACCAGGCCAACCTCAGAAAGGCGCTGCCAAAGTTATACCAACATGTCTCCTGCCCCACTAGAGGCCCGAATGTACTTGACCACTGCTACACAGCAGTCAAGGATGCCTACCGTTCTATCCCACGACCTCACTGCGGAAAATCAGACTATCAGGCCGTACTCCTCCTCCCGGAGGAACAAACAGAAACTGAAGCAGGAGGTCACAGTATCAAAAGTCGTGTCGCGTTGGACGGAGGAAATGGATGAGGTCCTCCATGACTGCTTTGAATCAGTGGACTGGTTAGTATTCAAGGACTCACAGCTAACCTCAATGAGTATGCCTCAGCTGTCACAGACTTTATTTGGAAATGCATGGAGAACTGTGTGTCTCGCAAGACGATCCGGGTATTCCCTAACCGGAAACCTTGGATGAATTATGAGGTCAAGTCCCTTTTAAAGGCTAGAGCTGCGGCTTTTAGGTCCGGGGATACCAGTCGCTACATGGAATCCAGGCGTGAACTCCGGAAAGCCATTAAGGGTGCCAAGAGGCAATATCGAGCCAAGTTGGAAGCCCAGGCTAGCCAGAGGGATGCCAGTAGACTATGGCAGGGTCTAAATGAGATCACTGGGCGCAAAGAAAAGGCTGAGAATATCAATAACTGTGGCGCTTCTCTTCCTGACGATCTTAACGTATTCTACGCAAGATTCGAACAGAAGAGGAGCTCCCTCCGGATGAACCGGACCTGGTGACATTGAGATTCATCGTCACCGAGGAGGATGTTAGTAGGGCCTTCCTGTCGATAAATCCAGGGAAGGCAACGGGCCCAGATGGCATCCCGGGACAGGTTCTCTGGGCCTGTGCAAGCGAGCTAGCTGGAGTGTTTGCTGACATCTTCAACTGCTCCTTGCTTCAGTCTTAGATCCCCTCGTGTTTTAAGAAGGCGACGATAATCCCAGTGCCGAAGAAGAGCAAGGTGGTATGCCTGAATGACTATCGACCTGTGGCTCTGACATCAATTGCTATGAAGTGCTTCGAGAGATTGGTTATGGCACACATCAACCACAACCTACCGGTCAACCTCGATGCTTTGCAATTCGCCTACCGGAGCAACAGGTCAATGGCAGATGCCATCTCTCTGGCCCTACATTCCTCCTTAGAACGCCTGGAGAATAAAGACGCATATGTAAGGCTCCTTTTCATTGACTACAGCTCTGCCTTTAATACCATCATTCCAAATAAACTGATTCCTAAGTTCCGGAACCTGGGCCTTAGCTCTCAGATCTGCAGCTGGATCTTCAACTTCCTCACAGACAGCACCCAGGCTGTAAGAATAGAGGACAAGCTCTCCTCTACAATCACTCTGAGCACCGGTGCCCCACAAGGCTGTGTACTCAGCCCCCTGCTGTACTCACTGTACACCCATGATTGTGTAGCCAAGTTTCCATCGAACTCAATATATAAGTTTGCTGATGACACCGCAATTGTAGGCCATATCTTGGGTAATGATGAGTTTGAGTACAGAGAGGAAATTAAGAACCTGGTGGCATGGTGCGAAGACAATAACCTATCCCTCAACGTCAGCAAGACGAAGGAATTGGTTGTTGATTTCAGAAGGAGTAGCAGACCGCACGACCCAATTTACATTGGTGGTGCGCAAGTGGAACAGGTCAAAAGCTTTAAGTTCCTCGGGGTCAATATCACAAATGACCTGACTTGGTCCAACCAAGCAGAGTTCACTGCCAAGAAGGCCCACCAGCGCCTTTACTTCCTGCAAAAACTAAAGAAATCTGGCCTGTCCCCTAAAACCCTCACTAATTTTTATAGATGCACCGTAGAAAGCATTCTTCTAGGGTGCATCACAACCTGGTATGGAAATTGTCCTGTCCAAGACCGAAAGAAGCTGCAGAAGATCGTGAACATGGTGCAGCACATCACACAACCCAATCTTTCGTCCTTGGACTCACTTTACACCGCACGCTGTCAGAGCAGTGCTGCCAGGATAATCAAGGACACGACCCACCCAGCCAACACACTTTTCGTTCCTCTTCCCTCCAGGAGAAGGCTCAGGAGCTTGAAGACTTGTACGGCCAGATTTGGGAACAGCTTCTTTCCAACTGTGATAAGACTGCTGAACAGATCATGACCCGGATCTGGGCCGTACCCTCCAAATATCTGGACCTGCCTCTTGGCTTTTTTTGCACTACCTTAACTTTCCATTTTTCTATTTTCTATTTATGACTTATAATTTAAATTTTTATGTTTACTAATTTTTACTATTTTTAATATTTAATATTTGTAATCCAGGGAGCGGGAAGCGCAGAATCAAATATCACTGTGATGTTTGTACGTTCTAGTACCAATTGTTTGGCGACAATAAAGTATAAGTATAATTGTTAACAAGATTTATAAGAAAAAACAGTATTTGAATCAACTATATTTCAAATTTTTACACGTTGATAATGCAAGACGTTATGGGCTTAGATTGGTTAACATTGCGCTGTTCAGTGACAAGTATCAGGAACCAAGAAAAATTCAGATTCTGCTGAAATTCATTCTTGATATTTCTAAAGTTTTCTTTGTGAATTGTGCTGATCTTTATTAGGATCAATTTGAATGTGATCAGGAATATAAAGAAAAATTACTAGAGGTACTCCACAGATCAGGCAGCATCTGAGTGAGAGAAAAAGTTAATATTTCAGGTTGCTGACCTTTCAGCTGAATCAGACATTAAAAATAGAGTATGTTTGAAGTTGCTGCAAAAAGCAGAGTGAATGATTTCCACATTTTTTTCTCACTTGGTGTGCACCATATCACAGGCATGCCTGAGTTCTTTTGATCCTTTCCCCCTTTACTACAACTTGATATGTTCAATTTCACTTTTTGTAGTCTGATGAAAGATCATCAACTTCAAATAATAACTTTTCCACCCTCCATAAGCAGGTACATAATCTGCTGACTATTTCCAATACAATTTTTTTATATTTCAGATTTCCAACACCTGCAGATTTTTGTTCTTTGAAAGTATCAGATGTTATTAACGTGTTTGCTATTACGTAACCACAACAAAATCAGCCATTTAAAAACAAGTCTTATATGGGCCCTTTGCAGAATGTCCCCAAATTCAAAATTACAATAGCCCAGAATAACAATTTCTTATTTTTTAAGCTCTTGTTCATATTTTTAAGTTTTATTTGTTACAAAGATGGTTTAATCAAAGATAGTTATATTGAACCTCATTAGTACAGTGGATTCCAGTTAACTGAGACATATCGGGACCAGTACACTTTGTCCTAACCAAGTGGCTGGCCCAATTAGCTGAACTTTAATGGAAAGTTAAAAAGGTATAACGAAAGACAAACTACCATTTAACTGATATCAAATTACATATTAAGTGAAATACAGAACAAAATAGAACACTACCAATAACATCGCAGTACTATAAAACTGTATATTAGTTCTTAATAGTTATCGACAGTGGAATTCATCCAATGCATACTGTTGTGTTCTTTTGACTGGCTGAAAATGAACAAAATCAGCGTAGACACCGAGTGCAGATAGTGGACTGCCATCATATAATGCTTTTGATGATTGCATCCTCCAAATCTTTATTTTCATTGTAATATTGAAGGTAATTGTTGATGCTTTCAAATTCTTCATAGTGCCTAACTTGTTGATGTAGTGAAATCATTTCATTTTCAGTCCTGGCTGTTTTGGGAATCTACAAACCTGAAGGTTTGAAACTGCAGTGAGCAAAACAGTTCAGTGAGTATCAGCGACAAAGATCACTGCTTTTTGAATACAAACATACCTTGCTGATGCTACTTAAAAACCGTTTGCTCTAAGCACGGTGTAGTGTCTATGGACGCACAGGTGCACATGACTGACATGAGGTGCAAACCATTCAGCACCTATCTCCTGCCCCAGTTAAGAGGCACTCTGTCCCAAATAAATAAACAGAATCCTGGCTATTCTCTTGTAGCTTTTGTTCTCTAACGGTTGTCCCAAGTAAGTAGCTGTCCCAATTAACCGGAATCCACAGAATTATTTATGGTGTAGCTAGATGTCACAGTGCTCAGGAAAGATTTTCCTTTCTTAATAAACTGGCAAATATAATTGTCTTGTCTAGTTTTTGTTGTATATATAAAGCCGTGCTTTAATTGCTTTTCATAATGAACTGTCGTGTTCTTGCAAAACTTAAAAGTCTGGCGTTTGCTGAGACAGTCTCTTGGGCCCGTTGTTTCAGAGATTAAGTGTAAACCTGATTTAGTACTGCTGAGCATTCTTAAAGGAATTAATAATTTCTTAAGCACTGTAATGAATTGCACATTCATTATAGAACTGACAATACTGCAAGTGATCATTGATTAATTTGATAGCATTAAATGCCAAAATGCTATTTGCAAATAATTTTGATCTATAATCACAAGAACGCAGTATCACCTACACCTTTATCCCAGTGTATTTGGAATTATTTAATGACAGCAATAATTGCAATAGGATATAATGATCACCTCTAGTTCAATGTTTCAATCAAATCCTCTCTTACTCTTCTAAACACCAGCAGATGGAAGCCTTCCCAACCATTCCCTGTAAACCAAACCAATTATTACAAAATAATAGTTTAATAAACCTCTGAACTGTTCCCAAAGAATTAACATCCTTATTTAAGTAGGGAGACTAATACTGTTCACAGTATTTTGGACATGGTCTCGCAAATCCTCTATCTAACTAAAGAAAAAACTTTCCTACTTTTGCAATCAATTCCCTTAGCTATAAACAATATCTTTATGTTGGTTTTCTTTGTTACTTGCTGTACCTGCATTTTAGCCTTCATGAATCACATAGAAGGTACCCACTGGATGTGAAAGTCATTGATGATGAGACAGCATTCATTGTTTATATCCTTAATTGTTTCTGAACTGAAAAGATAACCAAGTATCAACCACAAGAGTGGGTCTGGTGTTCTGTAATTATAACTTCTAATTTTTTTTGTAATAGACTCACTGTGATCTCAGCCTCCCCTCTGAAGCAAGGGTTAAGATTACAGTGGGTCTGTGTCAAAATAAATATAATCTTTAATGTAACTTCTTTTGAAAGAAAAGTTGTCATCTTTTGAATGAAAATGTAATAATTAGTTCTTAAGCTTTTGGAAGAACAAATTCCAACTTCTTTGCACTTTTCCTTCAACGAGTCTTGGGAAATTTTATTAAGTGATTTAACATTAAAAACATGCAAAAAAAGGTGGTCTACTTTTAAGTTACCCTAAATCAACCCAAACTTTTTGTAATTGTATGTATACAAATATGTTCATATAGTTCACTGGGTTGGAGGTAATTCATCAAGTGTTATTTTGTATTTAAGTGCACTCATTTATGCAATCCAGTCTTATGCCATTGATATTATTTTCCTTCACAAACAATATGTGTATATGTGTCTCACAAAGTAATAACATGTAATGCTCCTCTGTACAAAAATCCCGGTGAACTTTGTCTTTCCATTCTGGTAAACGATTGACCTCAATTGCAAACTAAGTGTTGTGTAATGGTCCATTTAACTCTATTCTGACTAATATGCGAATATTTCAACCAATTCCTTCTCTTCCCTTTCTCCTTTATCTTAGAACCATTGATTATAAAGGGCAGGATTCCGAATGGACACTGACAAATACAGTTGAAGGAATCTTGCTATGTAATGTGGTCAGCAGCTTTGTAAGTTGCTTTGGGGTTGTGTTGAAGATGCTGCATCCAAGTAATCTGCTGTAGTTGCTAAATTTAGCATAAAAGCATGAATGGTAATTATGCAGCCAACCACAACCAGCAGCAATCTGAGTTCAAAAGTTAGACCACTTTTAAAATGTTTTTTAAATTTTTACGTATTACTCAATCTGTGCTGGGAATTGGAGAAAGATAGCAATTCTGATGGCTTCGGCTTCATTTCTTTTTTAGATCGTGTTTCATTTACAACTACATTTTTGCCTCCATAATAGCACAAATGATAATCCTGACCCACTCAAAAATCCTTTCTTTCATTGCCTAAATCCACAAAATGCCATTTCAATGGGTTTTCTGTTCAAATATGTTTCATACTGTGATTGCTTAAGTGGCTGCAATGTCTTAATTGTTCATTTGGGGTAAAAGTTCCTCATTCTTTAAGCCTTGAAAATACAGTGTTTCCAAAATCCATTACATAGAGTAATCATCACAACAACATTTCTTCCTCCTTTCCTTCATTTGTTCTTCAAAGCATGCTTCCTGCTCCCTTTTAGTAAATTAATGTTGTAAGTGTAATAAATTCCATTATAAAATAGTGAACTTAGCATAAAAGCCTCCCACTACCGTTATCCTGCATCGTCAGCTTTTACTGCTTCTAACACTACCTCATAATGGAATTTATTGCTTAATTAACATTTTCTACCACTTAATTGAAATTCAGTGTTGAAGCACTTCAAGTTCAAATAACATTCATGTATTTTTAGTTTCTCAGTTACAACGCCAGGGTTGGAATTATTTTCCTATTAACGAGCAAATAATTTCAACTCAAATTTTGAATGAGAGATATGTAGATGGAATTTACTAAAGCCAGATAATGAATGGCACCTATCATTGAGTTCACTTGTCCTTGCTGTTTAATTTCCATGAGACTGCAATTGAAGTAACTATGTGCAGGAGATGTTCAGGGCATCTGAGATCTCTGGGGAAGCAATACTAATCAAATTGATGAAATGAGTCACAGTGTCAACTGGAAAGTATAATGAGAATTGTAAATTCAATGTCAGATCAGAGACTGAAAACAAAATAAAAAGAAAAGGATTATATAAAAAGTAGGAAGAGTAAGGTGGTGGACAGAAAAAGGAACTTCTTGTACATCTTTCAATCCATGAGACTGTA
The DNA here is from genome assembly GCF_963921235.1 of Mobula hypostoma. Lineage (NCBI taxonomy): Eukaryota > Metazoa > Chordata > Chondrichthyes > Myliobatiformes > Myliobatidae > Mobula > Mobula hypostoma. Next base: position 30,242,717 of record NC_086109.1, read on the forward strand.
TAATTGGTAAAGTTAATATATTTTGCTGAAGATTGTTTAATAATAATTACCATATTACATGGCAAATAAGAGTACCTTAGAACAAACTCTAACTCTATGATGCACTTTTTTATCTACTATCTAAGCACAAGATCTTCAGAGTAAAAATACAAAGTACTAGAAACATACATGGTATCAGGCAGCTTCTGTATAGAGCAACAGTCTTAACATTTCAAGTGTATGACCTTTCATGAGAATGGTCCTGACAAAGAATCATTGACCTGAAATATTAACTCTCTTCCTTTCATTTCATCAATTTTTTGACCTTCATTTACAAGAACTGGGCCTTTTTCAATTTATTTTGATTTGACAAGATTGGAAAAGTGATTTCTGCAAGATTTGCAATAGCATCCCAAATAGCAACTTATGAGATCTTAGCATTTAGTCACTCATCTGCTCTTTGTAAGTACATTGTTCCTGATGCCTCCATCACCAACTCTACCTGCTATCAGCCAACTCTTCTCAGCAACACACATCAAAGTTACTGATGAACGCAGCAGGCCAGGCAGCATCTCTAGGAAGAGGTACAGTTGATGTTTCAGGCCGAGACCCTTCACCAGGACTAACTGAAAGAAGAGTTAGTAAGAGATTTGAAAGTGGGGGGGAGGGGGAGATCCAAAATGATAGGAGAAGACAGGAGGGGGAGGGATGGAGCCAAGAGCTGGACAGTGATTGGCAAAAGGGATATGAGAGGATCATGGGACAGGAGGCCCAGGGAGAAAGAAAAGGGAGGGGGGGGAAAACCCAGAGGATGGGCAAGGGGTATAGTGAGAGGGACAGAGGGAGAAAAAGGAGAGAGAGAGAGAGAAGGAATGTGTGTATATATAAATAAATAACGATGGGGTACAAGGGGGAGGTGGGGCATTAGCGGAAGTTTGAGAAGTCAATGTTCATGCCATCAGGTTGGAGGCTACCCAGACGGAATATAAGGTGTTGTTCCTCCAACCTGAGTGTGGCTTCATCTTTACAGTAGAGGAGGCCGTGGATAGACATATCAGAATGGGACGTGGAATTAAAATGTGTGAGTGTAGAGTTTATTTCATCATACTTCCTAAGCGTAATTGGTAGAATGTTTTTAGGATTTTTGTAAAAGATTCATTTAGGAGATTCCTCAGACCTGATCTTGTAGTGCAGCTTTTTGTGTGGCTGAATGATTTATTCTTGATCTATAGTGACCAAACTCTCACTCCCACACAATGAGATTCTCCTACCTTCAGATCAGTGGTGTTCCTTGATTGAACACAGGGCCTGACACTTGTTTAACATGAATGTTACTTGACACTCAACAACCTTTGTTTGAAATCTTACTGCATGTAGTCATAGACTATCTCATTTTCAGAAAAGTTCCAAGTTGAATTGAACATTGTGCGAATTTCCTCCTTCTGACCATATATTGTCATCAATGAAGCAGATAAAGCTGATTGGGCTAGGAGTAATTCCCTCAGGAGCGCTGACAGAGTTTTGGGACTGAGACAATTGACCTCCAATGCCAACAACCATTTTCCTCTGTGCTAAATGTGACACCAGCCGCTGGAGTTTCTGCCTTTGATGTCTGTCGATTTCAGCTTAATCAGACATTCTGCATTCTGTCAAATGATTTATTGATATTGTAAGCAATAAATTTCACTAAAACTCAAGAATTCAACTCTGAACCATGTTTTGAACAAGGCTGTTATGAAATTAAAGCAAGTGATCCTGGCAGAATGTCAACTGAGCACTTGGTTACTTACCACTGTGTTATTGGTAAGTAACTCTTGATAGCATTTTTGACAGCATCTCCCATCATTTTGCTGATAATTGAATGTATTGAGTGATGTAGTTAACCTGATTGAATTTGTCCTGGTTTATGGTGCAAGAGGCCTCCTTGGATGCTGTTTAATTAATTCGAATTTATTGGAACAACTTTTCCAAGACCGTGGCATCAGCACTGCAGCCAGGTGTTTGATCTCCTCGCATTTGCTTAACCAGTTCCGCCAGTTACTTAATGTAATCTATTGAAGACTCTTTTCTTTAATGGTTGGGGTTTCAGAAGGAGGACGACATGGTTGTGATTGTTTCAGCACTCTCAGGCATTCTGACCCCTGCCATCACCAAAGATGAGAAATTTTCTGTGGCCTCCTCTACCTGTTAGCTGTTAAATTGATAACTAGATGTGTCAGCACTGTAGACCTTTAATTTGATCCTTTGATTGTAAGAACATTTAGTTCTTATTGAATGTTTATTCTGCTGTTTAGCATGTGTGCAGTCCTCTTTTTATGTTCTGTTCACTTGGCACCTCGTATTTAGGTATAATTAGTGCTAATGTCAACATGCCCTACCATATTTTCAATTGAATCAGAATTGATACTCTTGCTTGAGAAGTGTAGTGAGGGATATATCTGTCTATGAGATTAAAGGTTATGTGAGGCAGTTCCGCTGATGGTCAACAGTATCCGGTGGATATTCACGTTAGAGCAAGACGTGTTCTGAGCTAATGGTATTTAGCACAATATTAGTGCTACTTAAAACTAATATTGTTAGAAGTTGGGACTTTACCACAGCAAAAGCAGTCCTGTTCCTATTGGTTATACACTGCTTGAATGAGCAGCTGCAATATAGGCACATGAAATTAATTAATTAATTCACATTTCTGCTGGGCACTTGGACTGCATAGCAAGAATATACCATTTGAACTACTTACAAAAGAGTCAATTGTATTTTACTTATTTGACAATGTTGAAAATTCTGATTTGATTTAATTTTAATTGTGTAAACCAGTTGCAGGACAACTATAATTTGTGATTGGAAGTTTTGAACCTTTCACTAGATCTTCATTTTTAAGTCAATGAGAAATGTTACATGAGCTGCAATTATCTGGAGCTGGAAGCTTGAATAATGGTGATCAGTCACTTGTCCTTTGAAACCTGATAAATATGAATATCTAATGATAGCTGCATAGGAAGAATAAGAACTTTTCTGTAATTAAAAGTTGTGTAATCTTTTACACAAAAATAGTAGCAGAAAAATAGTTCTAGACAGAATGACAGCCTATTTACTAATTACTGTTTATAATGGGGTAAACTTATTACCCTAGTTTGATGAAAATGCATACTGATAAGTGAACATCATTCGTATCTAAGCTATGCACAAACAGTTATTGTAGGTTGGTAATATGCCCTTGATACCCCAAGGATTGTGGATGTGGATATTTAAACTGAAAAAAATCACCATGTGTCAGGAAGCAATTCTGCATTTGTTGCAACATATTTAGAGTGTGTGCAAATAGCCAACTTGGGAGAACCAGATTGCCAATTAACTTGTATTAGTTGTGCAATTTGAACTGATGATTATATCCTTTTACGGCATCATTACACTTAAGAGTTTGATATTTTGGATTATAAAAAACATGCTGGTCAGGCAGCAAATGCAGAAAGAGAAACATAGTTAATGTGTGAGTTCCAAAGTCTTTATCAGAATTTGGAAAGAAGAGAAAATAAATAGAAATGTATTAAACTCGTGAAACCATTATTATGTATGAGGTAAACACAACAGATTCTGCAGATGCTGGAAATCCAGAGCAATGCACACAAAATGCTAGAGGAACAGCAAGTCAGACAGCATCTATGGAAATGAATAAACAGTTGACCTTTCGGGCCAAGACCCTTCATCAGGACTTGAAAGCAAGAGGAGAGACACCAGGATAAAAAGCAGGGGGAGGGGGATGGAGGGCAACGCTATAAGCGATAGGTGAAGCCAGATGGGTGAGAAGGGTAAAGGGTTGGAGAAGAAATAATCTGAGAGGAGGAGAGAGTGGACCATGGGAGAAAGGAAAGAAGGAAGGGCACCAGGGGAGATGAGAAGTAAGAGCCAGAGTGGGGAATATTTTTGGTGAATGAAGTGGGGTGGTCAATGAAGCAGTCCTCCAAGATATGCCAGGTCTCACCAATGTAGAGGAGGTCACCAGGAGCACCGAATACAATAGACGATCCCAACAGATTCACAGGTGGAGTATTGCTTCACTGGGAAGGACTGCTTGGGGCCCTGAATGGAGGTGAATGGGCAGGTGTAGCATTTCTGTCACTTGCAGCGATATGTGCAAGGAGGGAGATTAGTGGGGAGGGATGAATGAACAAGGGGTTCTTGCAAGGAGGAGGAGGAGGTAAAGATGTGGTTGGTGGTACTTGAAGATGGCGGAGGTTGTGGGGAATGATATGTTGGATGCAGAGGCTCATGGGTGGTAGGTAAAGTCGAGAAACTCTATTCCTGTTAAGGTGGTATGAAGATAGCGTGAACGTGGATGTCCAGGAAACGAAGAAGATGTGGATGAGGGCAGCATCAATGGTGGAGGAAGGAAAAACCTATTCTCTGAAGAAAGAGGACATACCTGATGTCCTGGAAAGGAAAGCCTCATCCTGGGAACATAGACAAGAGCAAATCTGCAGATGCTGGAAATCCGAGCAATACACACAAAATGCTGGAGGAACTCAGCAGGCCAGGCAGCATATATTGAAAAAAGTATAATCAATGTTTCAGGCCGAAATCCTTCGGCAGGACAGGAGAAAAAGTGCTGAGAAGTAGATTTAAACGGTGGGGGTGGGGAGAGAGAAACACAAGGTGATAGGTGAAACCTGAATGGGGAGGAATGAAGTAAAAAGCTGGGAAGTAAATTACCCAGTATCTACCAGGGATAGGGTTACCTCTTGAGATTAGAGACGGTGGGAGGAGCTGAAGGAGAAATTGTTGAGGGTGAGGATCAGTTCTGCCAGATAGAGGAGGGTGGTGGTGGAGGGGTACTAGTTGTATGATGTGCCCAATGTATCAGACTGTGTCTGAAAGACTGAATTAGTATTACAGAAAGATAACTTTATGGCTGACATGGCTGGTTCTGATACATTTGGGAAAAATGAGTTACCTGAAATCATGAAATTCAGAATTAAGATCTGAAGTGTGTAATGTGGAAGAGGATGTGCTGTGGAAGACTCAGCTCTGTTGGAGTATTACAGAAGGCCACTGGCAACGCTGGATGGAGCATTAAAGTGGCAGGCAGCAGAAATTCAGGATCACTGTTGTGGACTAAATAGTGGTGTTCTATAAAGTAGTCCCAATTCAATGGCTCCTCATTGCAGAGGAGACCATTTTGGAAATTCTGAATGGTGTACAGTAGACTGGAAGAAGTGAAAGGAAATCTATTTTTCACCTGGAGAAACTACTTGAGTCCTTCAGTGGTGTGAAGGGTCAAAGTGAAAGAACAGTTACTCTATTTTATGGGGTTGCTGAGAACATGACATAAAAAGGGAGTCAGATGGTGTAAACCAGGGAGTCACAGGGGTGAACATTCCCTTTTGTATCCCAAAGAGGACGAGAAGATGTGACTGATGGTGGAAATGCATTGAAGATGGTAGAAAATGTAAAGATTGATCTATTGAATACAAAAGATTGTCATGATGAAAGCTGAGGCACAGAGGTGCATTCAAGGGTTCTGCCAACTTTGGTAGAGAAGAAGCCCCTGTTAAGAGACAAAAATGAAGTCTCATCGGAGCAAATATTGCAAAGGGGGAGAAACTGGAAAAATCCAAGAGTCCTTATAGGAGGCAGGATGGGAGGAAAAATGGTGGAGATACCTGTGAGAATATGCAAGATATAGATATGAGCCACTAATTTATTCCCTGCAGTGGATATGGGCAATCCAGAAAGGGAAGGTAAGAGTCAGAGTTTGACCATCTTAAAGTGAAACCTATATACCAGAGAGAGAATTCAGGGATGGAACCTGGGGATGGCTAAAATAAGGGACATTCCATATATCTCACTGAGAGAGCCCATGCTTCTGTTGTTTATATCCCTGAGCTGGAAAAACTGGTGAAGTTGAAACTGAAACCCACATAGTGCTGGAGGAACTCACAGGTCAAGCAGTATCTGTAAAGGGATGTTGACATTTCATAATTTCAGTAGAGACCTTCTGTATGGACAAGAGTCTGTTCAATGTGAGAATGAATTCTGCCAAGCAAGTGAACATGTTTGTGGATAGGAACTGGTTGGGCTTCAAGTTCATGTGCCTCCTGTAGGTAATACCAATGATGGGGAGGGATGTGACCACGATGTATTGGGCAGAATTCACGACTCTGTGCAGCATTAGAATTACTGTACCAGACCATGATGCAACTGTCAGGATATTTTCAACAAGGTATCTGTACAAGTTTGTTAGTGTTGGATGATAAACCGAACCTTCTTACTCCTAAGAAAGTAAAGACGCGCATACTTTCCTTTTGATTGTATCCATGTACTGGGCTCAGGGAAGGTAAACCAGTATTTTAACAGCCAGGAATATAAAGCTGCTAACTCTGTTCACCAGTGATTTCCCAATGTGGCTTGGTGTATATTTATCCACTACATTTGTTATATATTACATATGTTATATCTGATGTGACAACCTGATATTCTACTTTGATTGATAGGTCCACATCTCTGGTCAGAGATATAGAGACTTCACCAGTATCATTTATTGCTTCCTCCCAGACATTACTCGCTAGGCAAGCATTTATTGCCTGCCTCTAGTTTCCCTTCAGATTGTGGTGCTGAATAGCCCTTTTGGATGGCTGTAGTCTTCAGTGAAGATACTCTCTCAAAGCTGCCAGTGAGGGACTTTGAGTGTTTATGTACGGTGGTGATAAAACTCCATGTAGAATACATCAAGTTATTGCCCTGATCAACCCTTATTACCTCCTAAGATAACTTAATTAAGGTAGTCAATGATTCAGCCAAGTTATTTAGATATTATGTTCCCTTCGCAAATTCCTTGCTTATTCTAGGAGCTTTGTACATAGTCAAAGAGTTGTAAAGTTATACTGCACAGAACCAGGACCTTCAGCCAAAGTCTAAGTCTGTTTCTAATGCTGTTTCTCTAACCTCTTACACTACTACATCAGATTACCATGACATGAGGAGTTGATTGTGTCACACAGATCAAAACACTGCATTACTGGTGCTTTATTTTAAACTTTTGGCATCTTTACATGTATTGTCTGTAGCATATTTAACATTATTAAGGAGTTAATTCATTCATTGGCTCTGCAGTTTATAGAGTTGTAAATCAGTTGCTTTTCAATGGTAGATCATGATCCATGGTTTCAGCTTCACTGTTAAAGATTAGTACTCTCCTGGCTACAAGTTAGAGAAGTGAAGGAATAGAGCGTCTAATGGGCAGTACTAACTGCCTTTGTCTCACAAAATTGCAGAATAGCTACTTAAAAATAGCATTGATTCATTCCTACTGCATTTTTACTGACAGTCAAATGATTGCCAACTTGATTTGGATCCTGAAAGGGATGGCTATGATGCATGGCTATTTCAGGCATAGCAGGAAATAAAGAACTATTTGTAATGCACACATCTTTAATATTGGAAGTTTCTGAACCCAAATTTAGGTGTAAATAGATAGAGCATTCACCAGATATGTTACACACAGTCATATTGGATTAGAATAGTCTAACCAGAAGTTCATAATTGGCAGTGGAGATTATTGAAACAATAGTCATAGAATTTTTTCCTGCTGCATAGAGAAAAAGAGTGCTAAAATACAGCTTCAACTGCAAACCATGATCATGTATTTCTCTTCCTTGTTCCTGGTATTTAACTGGATGATAGGAACAGCACGAGACTCTTTAGAAATAATGCGCTTTCTACCATTCAATGTGCTAATGCCATTTGCCCATACATGATCTGTATTTTTTGATAGCCTATCCTAGTAAATATCTGCTTTAAAATTTTCATTCAAGCCATGATCCAAAACATACTACTTTCAGTGTCAACACAATCAAATCTCTTAAACACCTCCATTATATCAACTCACATCCTTCAATACTCAAGAATCACAAAGAACGTTTTCTTTTACTCTTTTGCTATTTAAATTTTACTCTTTAGGCCCTGGACCATTTTAACCAATCTGATCTAAGCATTAGCTAACTTAAGCATAGCAGTTATCATAACGCTATTACAGTCGGGGCATCGCAGTTCTGAGTTCAATCTTGGTATCCTCTGTACGCTTTTCCCGTGAAAAGCATTAGTGTTCCCTGGGTCCTCTGATTCTTCCCAGTCCAATGGCATACCTTGTAGGTTAATTGGTTATTGTAAATTGTTCTATGATTAGGTGAGGATTAAATCGGGGTTGCTGGGGCAGTGCAGCTCAAAGACCTGGAAAGGCCCACTCTGTGTTGTATCTCTAAATAAACTTAATAGGTAAGCATTTCCTTTTCCCTTTGTTTTTCCAGCTGAATTTGGAGAAAATCTGATATTCCTATAGCTTATTGAATGCAATGAATTAAGTGATTTTTTTCTATTTTCTTCATCCAGTTTGCTATCAAATTAGATTAGATTAGATTATGAGGATACTCAGTCCTCGTTTATTGTCATTTAGAAATGCATGCATTAAGAAATGATGCAATGTTCCTCCAGCATGATATCACTGAATAGCATTATTTTGCTCTTCATGCCAAATGCATTTAATTAATCTTCATTGTAGTTATAGTAGGTATACAGTGGATGGCAGTGACTACACTTATAAATCATCTGTTGGGTGTCTATATTTAAAAATAATTCACTAGGGATTAACTCCACCTTTTCTCTAATTAAGGTCGCATTTCTTTTCTTAGTCCTGCTTGATCTAATCATTTGCTTGATTTTGAAGGCATAGTAATACAGTACAGCAACAGTCCTTTGGCTCAACTTGCTAATGCTGACCACGTCAGTCTGAGCTAGTCACATTCGTGTATATGTGACCCAAATCCCTTCAATCCTTTTCAATCTGTTCACCTATCTAAAGGTATTTTAAACATTTTAATCACTTACCCAATTTGAAAAGTTAGTATCTCCCTTTTCTGTTGTATGTACAGTTGCAAATAAGTGTTCCGTTTCTGTAATTAGTTGAAATCAATTTTAGCTGTGCTTTTTCCCCCCTGTTTTCAGAGTTGTATGAATGAATTGAATAAATAAATATACAATTTCAGCATTTTGTTTCATCAGGGAAAGGCCAGAATTTCCTGTCACAAATAGCTGAACATATGGAGAAGTCTAGAAGGATCATATGTTCTGTCTAGACTGCTCCATCATATGACCATGACTGATCCGATGTTGAATTCAGCTGCTTTTCCTGCCTGTTGCCTACAGCCCTAGTCTTTCCTATAATCACAGTCTCGAACGTATTCAGTATTTTAGCCTCCACATCTCTTTGGAGAATATACCAAGTTCTTGAGCCTCCCTTTGAGAAGAAATCCCTCTCTTTCAACCTTGAATTTTGAACTTTGAATAGGCATCCCTTTTCATGAAACTAAGATTGACAGCTTCATGAACACCCCCTCCCCCCACAAAAACAAATATACTTACACACGCGCACGCGTACATGCACACCCCCCCCCCCGGAAAAAAAAGTATTTAGTTTAAATTGACATCACGATCGAAAGAAAAGTTGTTCTGTGAGGAAAGATTTAAGTACATCGTGTTTGTACAGAACAATAAGAAGAGATTTCTTGAAACATTGAATTCTGAGATTTGCCAGGGCAGGTGTAGGAGTGGTGTTTTACACATCTGGAGTGTTTTGAACTAAAATAATGGCTGACATTTTAAAATTGAAATAAGATTTTGTTTCACTTGGAGACCAATGAGTCCTTGCGATTCTCTATCCATAAAGATGTTAGTGAAGGCTCAGTCATATTTAAGATAGATATTAATAGTTTTTTTTAAATATAGTGTAATAAAAGAATATGGGGCAGGTACAGCATAGTCATTTGTGGTGAAAGATCAGCCATAGTTTTAATGAATGACAGATCAGGGGCAAATTATCTCCACCTATTTTGCAATAAAGGCCAAAGCTTTGTTTACCGTTCTGCATTATATCTATGAAGAATCACGAAATCCTTTAAGTAGCAGCTTTTAGTAGTCTCTGTTTAACTGTTAATTTGCATTTCTTCTAATCCAAGTGGATAACCTCACAGGTCCCCACATTATACTCACTTTGTCATTTGCTTGCAGGGAACTACTAGTGTTGCCTTGTAGACTCTCTCCTTGCTCTTGCACTTTCAGCAAACTACCGGGTAAAACCTATTACACTGTCAGGTTTGTTCGCATTAGATTCCCTGCTCCAGCAAAACAGCCCACATATTATTCAGTCCAGCCAGCTGTTTTGAGACTTTTATTGTTAATCCTAGACTCTAATCACTGACTAATACTCCTCTGGTTTCTACCCATATCTCAATAATGTAAAGTTAATTGGCCATTGTAAATTCCCTCTAATGTGTAAATGCATGGTATGGGTGATGGTAGAATGTGGGGGAGTTGAAGAGATTATGGGGAGAATAGGAAATAGAATTAATGTAGGATTAGTGTAAAGTGTGTACTTGATGGTTGCTGTAGACTCAATAAGCCAACGGCCTGATCTGTACAGTGTCTCTGACTCTGTGAAACTTATTTTATCATCCAGGAATAATAGTTCTCAATCCAACAAAATATAGGTGATGCCTTTCTTAAATCAATTATTCTGTTACTTAGTGTTTGAACTGTCACCTGTTGCATTCCTCCTCTGCCTGAACTGTGAATTTACCAAAATAAGAATCAACTCTCAACACAATATAGATAAAACCATTTGCACATCTTCCCAATCCTTACCACAATACTTTTATGGAAATACTCCTACAGAAACATTCCTGTGTTCGTTATTTTTTCCAATTTACTTCTAATTCTTTATGAAATCTGTTCAATTTAGTGTTCTTGTTTTTTGCATTCATTCTCTTTCTATTTGCATCTCAGACTGTCACAACTTGACCTCCTTATTTTTTTCCAATAATATTAACATAATTCAGCAATTTATTTGCCATAAAAGGCTTCTGAGCAATATATTCAGAATCCATTTTTGTTTTTCCTTTTTTCTTTATTTTCATCTAGTCCTTTGGAATGAATGGGTAATTAAAATTTCCCAGAACAGTAATTTTGTTACTCCTACTGATGGCTATTATGTGCAGGTTTTCTTTTCCACTTCCCTCCCACAGACAGGGAGTTTTCAGTAAAAAAAATTCACTGATGTAATAAATCTTTTGTATACTTAAAAACACGCTACAGATATCCTGCATAATTGTTTGTGGTTCAGGTATAAAGTGAGAACAGGGAGAAGGGCAAAATTAAAAATAAGTATAAGACTTGCCAAATCAAAAGTAACTTGCTTTTCAGTCACTTCTTTAACTCCAATATCCCAAGTTATTCAGTGTCTGTCCTGTGTGTGTGATTGTGTAGTTTTCTCTTGACCTTGTTTAGTTTATTTTCAAATGTTATTGGTCTGATTGGTGTCTGCCACAAGCAGATTTTCCCTTCTGGGTGCGAGTGGCAGTGATGGTTCCTCAGTGGAGAGCCATTGGTACCATCATGTCTCTCCTGAAGTGGGTTAGTGAAATGAGTGCTGTATTCATCTCAGTGATACCGAGATCAATATTCTTCCAAGGATATTGACTTCTGAATGGGATTAAATTAACTTGGCAAGGGATTTGGAAGGATGATAAAGCTTAAAGTCAAAGTTTGATATGTAGTAGGCAAAATATTTGTTTTTTGACAGTCAAAACAGAGACAGGCAGCAAATTGGGTCAGAGTATGAAGAACATGGTTACGGTGGTAGAACAAAGGAGGGTGAATAGTAACACAATATAGGTATGTAAAATTATGAGGGACATGGGGTACATAGGTAGAGTCTGTTTCCAATGGATCCAAAGCTGGAGGGCATTGATCTTAGTGGAGTCTGGTAAATTTTTCACATAGCATTTGGTATACCACAGGTGGAGATACGGATGGTAGCAACATTTCAGAGGCATCTATGAAGGTACCTGAGAAAGCAGGGCATCAAGGGATGTGGAGTTAATGCAGGCAAGTGGGATCAGTATAAATAGGCATGATGGTTGGGACAAATATGATTGGTCAAAGGACCTTTTTTTATGGTGTATACCTCTATTACACAATACCTAAATACACTCTACATTCAAGAGGCTATAGGTGAACTACAGGCACGAAGTTCCATTAAATTGTACCTGCTAATACAGAAACATTTCTGTAAGAAATAAGATAAGTGGCAGTAAAGAAGATTATCAGAAATTACAAGGGAATCTTGATTAGCTAGGTAGTTAGGCCGAGGAATGATCTTTGACATTCAATCCATCTAATTGTGAGGTGTTGCATTTTGTATAGTCTGAACAGGATAGGGCTTTCACAGTAAACAGTAGGGCAGTGGGGATTGTTGTGGAACAAAAAGACCTTGGAATACAGGTACATGACACCAGAAAGTGCTTTCACGGTTAAACAGATGGAGAAAAAGGGTTTTGGCACACTGGCCTTCACCATTCAGGCACTTAGTATAGCAGTTGGGATGTTATGCGTAAATCAGTACAGGTCCACAATCCCTTATCCGAAATCCTTGGAAGCCAGTTGCAGTTTGAAATTCATAATTTTTTGGATTTTAGAAAATTGATAGTTATATTGATATTAACCCATCTCAGTGTGGGTGGACTCTAGGACCCGGGAGAGCTCTGGACCTACGCACATCCTCCTGTATACTTTAAATCATCTCTAGATTACTTGTAATACCTAATACAATGTAAATGCTATGGAAATAGTTGTTATACTGTATTGTTTAGGGAATAATGACAAAAAAAAAGTCTGCATGCTCAAACAATGAGTGCTGGAGAGAGAACTTCTGGGTTTTCCTGATCCGCGCTCCTTTTGACATTTTCACAGTGAAATTAAACATAAAGTCAATAGTGAACACAAAATGTATAGTTAAGTGGGATAAATAAAGACTACAAATACTATCACAGTTTTATTAAACATTCAATTAAACATAAAAATATACAGCTTCAAACGAACCGAATCAAACACATGGTAAATGACTTAAATACTCTAGGACATATACAGGTTCAAACTAAGCTAGTTAAGTTGCATTACATCTGGCAAACAAAGCTAAATACACTACAGGTACCTGATGGGCCAGGAAGAGGATTCTCAAGTTATGAAGCAGCACTACGACAGACGGCATTTTTAAAGACTTCTTCAAGTGTCGTCTGTCTCATTAACATAGGTTTATGTCTAAGCATTCTCTCTTTAACTGAGTAAACTGCCATAATCTCTTGCTCACTGATAAATGCAGGTTGTTCAAGGCCAGCAATTAACTGATCACACATTTTCACCATATCGTCTATGGGGATTTTTTCACCTGTGTTCACTATGTCATCATCATCACCACTATCTTCATGCTTCATGCTGTATTTGACACCATTTCAGCAATTTCCCCATCACTCAAGGAATGCACAACAGGTGCATCATTGTCAGTGCTCAGCATTTCTTCAATGTCAGCTTCCTCTACCTTAATTGCACTTTCGTTCGATAACATTTTAGCGTAAGTTACGAGGTTTGATATTATCATCTTCTCATTAGTGGCATGAAATCCTTCAAAGAACTTGATCTGTAGGTTCATTTACATCAAACATCATTGTAGGCCAAAGTCTGTGCCAAGAATTTGTTAATGTTAATTTATCAACATCATTTCAAGCATTAGCAACTGCATAAATGGCATCCTTAACATTGAACTCTTTCAGGAAGTCTTAGATTTCTACTCCTCTGTTGACTGCAGAAAGCCTACAATTCAAAAAATAGTCTTTATACTTGCTCTTCATGGAGTGTAAAATTCCTTGGTCACAAGGCTGTAATATGTCACATTGGGGGTGCAAGTAAATTGCGAAAACATCACCTTTCATGAGAAGTTCGGCAGGGGGATGTGCGGAGCAGTTGTCCAGGAACAATAAAATTTTACAGTTTTCTTCCAGTCCAACTTGCCTGCAATGAGCTCGTGCCGCTGGTACAAAATGGTTATTGAACCAGTCAGAAAACATTTCTCGGGTTACCTGTGCTTTCTTGTTTGCATAATAATGCACAGGTAAATTGCGTACACCTTTCAGACATCTCGGATGTTGGCTTTTTCCAATCACTGCCAACTTCACCTTCTGTGTGCCTCCTGTATTGGCACACCCAAGAATAGTTAACCTGTCCTTAGCATCTTTAAAACCTGCTGGTGCTCTCTCATCAGCCGTTGTTAATGTTTTTCTGGGAACGTAGTGCCAGTACAAAGCTGTTTCATCAGCATTGTAAATTTGTTCAAGGCTAAGGTTTTCATCAGATATTATCTTGGCAAATTCGTCAATGTAATTTTCAGCTGCTTCATGATCAGCAGAAGCTTTTTCACCACAGATTTTCAGATAGTTTACACCATGATGCTTCTTAAATTTCTACAGCCAACCCTCTGAGTATTGATACACACCTTCAATGTTCAGTTATTCATGGTATATTCTAGCTTGTTTCATGATCAACATGCCATTCAGCGGCATACGTTCACTTCTTCGTTGTCTAATCCACTCAATCAACACATGGTCAAGATCTTCATTTTTTGCCCTATGCATTGTTTTCGTATTTTTCATTAGCTTATGGTCATCACTGTCACTATAAAACTTCAGCAACTTGTCTTTCTGTTTCTTTAAATCATATACAGCGGTAGTTCCAACACCATATTCTTCAGTAGGACACTGCACAGACACACCACGATCAAGCTTCTGCAATAACTTCACTTTCTGCATTATTGATAATGAGAGATGCTTCCTTCTCTTTTTCTCATTGTTACCCATAGGGGTATCTGCAGCTCTTTTTGACATTTTCACAGTGAAATTCAACACAAAGTCAACAGTGAACACAAAATATCAGTGAACAGCAAATGCACATGTAACCAGTGTGACGCGTGGAGCCACAACTGATATTTAGCGGCCTCTGCTAGTGCTGCCATGTCACACCTGAGTGACGTCAGCTGTCGGCGAAAAAAACTTCAGTTTTCAGAGCTTTTTGGATTTCAGAATTTCAGATAAGGGATTGTGGGCCTGTATTATGTTCAGTTTTGGTTAGCTTATTATAGGAAATACATCATTAATTTTAAAAGAGTGCCAAGAAAATTTATTGGAATGTTGCCAGGACTCAAGGACCTGAATCAGAGGGAAAAATAACTATGAGTAGCTTGGAGTCCATGACTCCAAGACACCTATAGCTGGGAACTCAACATTCTAGAGTATTCAACATTTGGGAAGATCATTTAAAAAGAAAAGAATTAGAACAGCACTATTAACAAATTTCACAACACATGCCGGTAAAAATAAACCTGATTCTGATTCTACTGATAAAACTTGATAGAAGTCAATAAGGCATGAAGTATTGTCGTATACTAGTCAAAAGGCATTTTGGTTCCACAGATCATATTAAAATTGATTTGAATACAAGTAAAAACAAACAACAGGGGACCATGTGAATTGGCAGTTAGATAGAAAACAGTAGAAATAAACAGATCAGCCTTGTTTGACAGACTGTGACTCATGGGTTACCAGAAGAATCTGCTTGTGTCCCATCTGTTCACAATCCATTCTCAATAATTTGACTGAGGTGACCAAATGTAATATTTTTGAGTTTGATGGCGACATGAGAACGTAAGCCGCAAGTTTCTGCAAAAAGACCTCAAACTGATTTGGAGCGAAGTGACATACAGACGAAGTATATCGTGGAAAAATTGAGTTATTATACTTTGTTATAAAAGATGCTGCGTATTTTTAGTGAGATCATGGAAACTGCTGGCCGTCCAAGGCACCCGACAGCCTTTGTATACTAGTTTCTAAATGTAAGATGCAGGTAGAGAAAGCAGAAAGGAGAGCATATGATATGGCGGCGCACATTGCTAGACACCATGAGCAAAAGAATAAATATGTTTTACTAAAATTATAGGGGGCTATGAGGGGTGATTGTTAAGTTCATGGCCTAAGGTAGAAGGAGTCAATTTTAGAAAACCTAGCACATTTATTTTTCCTACATTTACACACTTAGTCCAGCAGTCGTGGAGCATACGGATCCCTTCTTTGTAGAAGTTGGTGTCTTGGACCTCCAGAAAGTGGTCCACAGCAGGGATGATTGATAAGTTCATGGCCAAAGATACAAGGAGATGAGTTATTAACTTTAATCTTTATGCGTTTTCACTCAGAGTTGAACTGCACGTGCATGTAACAAGAGCTGTATAACTCATCTCCTTCTACCTAAGGCCATAAACTTATCAATCACCCCTGCTGTGGACAACCTGGAGGTCCAAGAAGCTCTTGTTACATACACGTGCAGTTCAACTCTTTGAGTGATAATGCAGAAAGTTTGAAGTTAACTTATCTCCTTCTACCTTAGGCCACAAACTTACTGACCACTTCTACAAAGAAGGGATCCGTATGCTCCACGACTGCTGGACTAAGTGTGTACATGTAGGAGGGGACTATGTTGAAAAATAAATGTAAACACGAGGAATTCTGCAGATGCTGGAAATTCAAGCAACACACATCAAAGTTGCTGGTGAACGCAGCAGGCCAGGCAGCATCTCTAGGAAGAGGTACAGTCGACGTTTCGGGCCAAGACCCTTCGTCAGGACTAACTGAAGGAAGAGTTAGTAAGAGATTTGAAAGTTGGAGGGGGAGGGGGAGATCGAAAATGATAGGAGAAGACAGGAGGGGGAGGGATGGAGCCAAGAGCTGGACAGTTGATTGGCAAAAGGGATATGAGAGGATAATGGAATGGGAGGCCCAGGGAGAAAGAAAAGGGGGAGGGGGGTAAATCCCAGAGGATGGGCAAGGGGTATGGTGAGAGGGACAGAGGGAGAAAAAGGAGAGAGAGAGAAAAAGAATGTGTGAAATTTATTTATTTATTTATTGATATACTCGTGCCCCATTAGTTATTTATTTATGTACTGGTGCCCCATCCGTTATTTATTTATATACAGACATTCTTTCTCTCTCTCTCTCCTTTTTCGCCCTCTGTCCCTCTGACTATACCCCTTGCCCATCCTCTGGGTTTTTTCCCCCCTCCCCCTTTTCCTTCTCCCTAGGCCTTCTGTCCCATGATCCTCTCATATCTCTCGCCAATCACCTGTCCAGCTCTTGGCTCCATCCCTCCCCCTCCTGTCTTCTCCCATCATTTCGGATCTCCCCCTCCCCCTCCCACTTTCAAATCTCTTACTAGCTCTTCTTTCAGTTAGTCCTGACGAAGGGTCTCTGCCCGAAACGTCGATTGTTACCTCTTCCTAGAGATGCTGCCTGGCCTGCTGCATTCACCAGCAACTTTGATGTGTGTTGCTTGAAAAACAAATGTGCTAGGTTTTCTAAAATTGACTCCTACCTTAGGCCACAAACTTATCAATCACCCCTCATATATTGAATCCACACCTGAGTATTGTGAGCAATTTTGGTCAACAGAACAAACAATCAAATGTATTTGTTATAGAGGAAGTGCAGGAAAGATTCTCCAGACTAATTCTTGAGGTGGTAGATTTGTCATTTGATCATAATTGAACTATCTTGGCTTCTGTTCTTTAAAGTTCAGAAGAATGAGAGGTGGCCTCATAGAAATGTACAACATTTTCTCCCAGAATCAGCAGGGTTGATAAGAGAAGGATGTTCGTCCTCACTGGGAAGCCCAGAACAAGAGATCATGGACTCAAAAATTAAAGGAAATAAGCCATTTAGGTCCAAAGTTCAATACTCATCCCAAAAGCTTAGTCAGTGATTTTATTCAAAACTGAACTGAAATAGACTTTTTATGTATTAGAAGAATCAAAAAGTATGAGATAAAGCAGAAAAGTGATGCTGAGGTGAAAGATCAGTCTTGACCTTGGTGATTGGTAGAATAGGCCCATGTGTGTGAAAAGCCTACCTTTGCTTCTATTTTTTATGTTCATATTAAAATCAGAAAAGTTGCAGTGACTGTAAATACAAAGCACAAACAGAAATGCTGGAAACACTCAACAAGTTAAGCAACATCTTTGCAAAGAGAAAAAAAAATCGTATTTCTAGTCTACCCACATAACCAAAATTCTTCTTCCCTGGAATCATTCCATGATATCTCTTCTGCATCCTTATTGAAGACTGCAACTCTCTCCTAAAGTGTGCCACTGAGCCTAGCACTCCAGGTGTGGCTGAACTAAAAGAAGCAGTGAACTCAATAGTAAAGAAAAATCTGAAGTATAAACAAAAATGCTATAAATACTTAGTTTCCATGAATGGTAATTTATCTGCTGATAGTTTCCAACATTTTCTGCTTTTTATTAATACTCTTTTCAGCAAGCAAGACTCAATCTCCTGATAGCAATGTTGTGCTAAAGCAGGAGATAAGCACCTTCTAACTCTACTGGAGAAGTGTTCATTTCTCACAAACACATCAGTAAGTACATAAGCTCATTAAAAATAAGCAAGCATATCGATATTTGCAACAATATTGTACTATGAACTTGATATGTTATACTGGGTTGCTGGAATGTACTCTTTAAAAATGGTAAATATAGTTAACTCAGCAATAAATCAATGTGTCTAGCTGCCTTACTCTAGAATCTGTAAGAGTTCTTATAATCTCAAAATAACAATTTGAATATATCTTCATGCAGCTAACCAAGTGTTTCATATCAACTCTTTTGAAATTTGCTAGTTCCGTTAGCTTCAGATTTCACTGATTCCTTATTACTTGTTGTGAGTTAAAACAGGATTGATTCAAAGTGATGTGCCCTAAAGGGAACCATCAATGAAACAATTCAGTTAGGCACCTTCTTCCAAGTTTAATTTAGTGGTCAGAACAGCAGTTGAGAAGGTTCTTTCATCATATTTCCAACACCTATCTCTGAGTGGAAATTTATGAATCTTTTATTTCCACTTCAATACTTAACAGGTTTAACAAATCAGCTCACAGGAAGGTAGAATGATGTGAAATTTACAAACACGTAAACATATTTTCTTAGCCTCAGTATATCCCAAGGAAAATGAAAGGTAATTCAATCTTTTGACTAAATCAATTTTTTAATCTCAGGAACAGTAATGAATAGCAGATTTTTTTTTGGTGCAGCTTTGACGGTTACATGTTGATGACTGCATAGGACAATAACTATTCCTCTATTCCTCATTCTGTATTTCCTTATGATATGGAAATGCCATTCAATCTATTGTGCCTATGTGGGTCAGAGAACATTCGCATATCTCATTGATTTTTACTGTAATCTATTTTCCTCACAGTCCAACCAGCTCCTTTGCACACCCTCCACTCAGATCCTACCACTCAGCTACACAATGGGGTAATTCACAGTGGCAAATATTGCATGTGGGACAAATCCAAAGCACCCAGAGAGAGCCTACGTGATCATAGGGAGAACAGGGAGACTCTACAAACTCAAAACTAGAAGTCAGAATTGAACCCAACTCACTGATACTGTTGGGCAATAGTTATATCTTCTTTAATCTATTATGGCATTTTAATTTGAACTGGCAAGCTAGACCTCATTTGGGTACAGTACCTCATTTGAAAGATGCACCTCTGTTAATGCAAAATCTCAAGATGTACCTCTGTTGATGCAAAATCTCAAGATGTGACACCTGTGCGTAAACCCCATACCAAAGTTTGAAAATGCTGCATTCCTCTTATCTATCCCAAGTTGCACTAACAGCTGTTGATATCAAAAAATCAATTACCTTTTGTGAGACAAGTAGTATGTAGGCAAACCTCGATAGATCTGACAGGTCTCCTCTCCTGAACCACATGAGGAGTAATAGTTTTCTTTTTACAGTATTCTCTTAATCATTTTTTCTAATATTATCCCACTGATGTCCCAGTATTCTGGCGAAATTTAACCCTACATTATATCCTGGGTGGGAGCCCTGTATCGTGATGTAACATCCCGTTCCCAACAGTGCCAGTCTCACTATTACTTAATACTTTTATCAAGAGCAAAAGCTTCTATATTTAAAAAAATCAAAAAAGTTAAATACCATGGCTAATAAAGAAATTATAGCCACTTCAATATCAGTTAATGCTATAGTTCAGTTATTTTATCAGTTATATCAACTCTGTTGTTCCCTAGGTTACAAATGACATGACTTAAAGAAATCCAACTTCACTCAAATTCTCTGATACATTTTAAAGCATTTTTCAAGCTGTTTCTGTTCATTTCATTGTAATAGTATTTTGGGGGTGGGATATTCACTGGAATTAAAAAATTATGGCAAGTGTATGTCGAGCAATATGATATGGGCAGCAAGGAATCCAGGCGACTCTAACTTGGTATGAAATCAGTTTGTAGAACGTCCAGGAAGTGGCTGTATGTGTGTTTAGATATTTGAAACACCCAAGATAAGGTAATATTTGAGAAAAATATAAAGAGAAGTGAATTTTAGTTGAGCTGATTTTGTATTGGATCAGTGTTTGTTGTAGTGTATTGCAATATGTATTTCTACCATGGCATTGCAAATGTTTATCTTTTTGCACCAGCTTGCCATTCCAGTATGTGTGTGTTTTTTTTAAATACTGAGAGATTCTTCATTAATGATTGATTGTGCAGTGATGAATTGAAGATTGACTTGGGCTTAACCCGACAACCTAACCTAACGAAATAAGTGGCCCAACACTGCCTGAGGCCACATCTCGCATGATTCCACAATGTTACAGACCATAAACATGCTGGAGTAAATATCAGGTATGTGGTTGGTCTGCTCATGTATTGAATAGTTGACCCTAGTAATACTTGGGCATTCACAAGTTACATGATAGACACAACATTGTTCAGCTCTCATGCTGGATCAAATAAGGAAGAAAAAAACGTAGAGTGGTTATAGGTGGAAATAGTGAGATTCAAATTTGTCTATATTGTCTTTTTTTATTTAAAGGTAAATGTACCTTTATTCTTATATTCAAACCGCTTACATGTTTGAATACTAATTAACAAAGTTTCATTCTATTTTAACAGAAAAGTCTGTAACATTCACCTTTAAATTTTGTTCTGAAGGAGAATAGACTCAAACGTGGCTGGTTATGATGTTCATGCCTTTCTATTCATTTAGTGTAATTATTCCCAATTTGATAACCCAGAAAATTAGTTTCCTTCATGGTTCAATGCTTGGATCACTGAAGTTTTTGATATACAGGAATAAAGACAAGTACAGGGCAAATTTTGCAAATTTCACATGGTGTGAAACTTGTATGTGTTGGAATTATTGAGGAGATTGGGAACTGACTTCAGGAATTATTCAGCAAGATGATGAACATGAGATATGAAATTCAATTCAGGGAGGTATGATATATATTTTATTGGGAAAATATGTGGCCAAATAATACATGCCTAATGGTATAATTTGTAGCAGACAGAGCAGATATGGGAGTGAGCACCCTGATTTTCAGATGTCACTTCAGATCCTGGTGGAAAGAATAGATGCCATAGCCAGTAGCTCTGTGGAGTTGTGTCATACTGTCTCAGTTGGTTTGTGTGGGGCAGCTAACTAGTGTATGTATATATATACATACATACATACACTTTAAGTGAAATACGAATTGGGTTGTGGTGTATGTGTGAGTGTGCATGCGTGTGTGTGTGTGTGTGTATATATATATATATATATATATATATATATACATACACACACACACACACACACTTTAAGTGAAATACGAATTGATTTGTGATGCTTCAGAGTTCAGTTTTTCATTGGGTTAAACATATTCTATCATTTCTTTTAATTTTTCCATCTTAGATTTTGTACTGGAAATTGAAGGTGATTGTAAATGATGAGAATGAGGTGAATAGAAAAAAATTGGTTTATTCTAGCAAAGGGCAGTTGGGGTACAGTGGGCATCTTGGAATAGGAGGCTATTCAGAGGATGGGGAGCTTAAGCCCTGATGAAGGGTCTCGGCCCAAAATGTCGTCTGCTTTCTCTTTTCCATAGATGCTGCCTGGTCTGCTGAGTTCCTCCAGCATTTTGTGTGTGTTACTTAAGAAAACATTGGCATGGTTCAAACATGTTATATTTAGCTTTGAAAAATGAAATTCTATAACTTGACTATTTGTCAGTTTACTCTTCTAGAGCAGGTTTGGTCTGGCTTGTTTGTATTCCTAATATTACACTAAGGAATTACTTCTCTGCCTGACCTGAATCTAAGACCCTGTTGATTTCAGACGATTGTTGAGCTTTAGATCAGAAGACAATGGAAAGTTAAGTTGATATTCATTCAAAGCAAAATAACTAATATTTAATAACAAATGTATTAGTAACACTAATTTACTAAAATGGTTACTTCACTCTTAATATCTGTAAAAATTTTGAATGTTAGAGACATTTCAAATTTATTAAAATTAGTGACACTTTCACAGTTGGCAAAGCCTATTTTAAGGGTTCCCGGGTCTTCTACATACTTAAGTGCCAGGATCTTCACGCTGGGCACCATAGGGACCATGCCACAACAATCGGGTGTGGAAGGATCAGTGTGATAGACCTTCTATATTTGGCCTAGGAAAATGCAGGAATGGGAAGTCAAAGCCCCAGTGGAATATTAATTATTTTAGTGGAGAAAGAATTACACATTTTTCTGAAATTACCATAGGAATTTCTACATGGATTAAGGAGCTAGCTTTTACTACAAAGATTCATGTTAAGTGGTACACATCAAGACAAGTACGTTTCGGCCCAATTAATTAGCTGCCCTAATGAGCTGATGTTCAATGGAAATAATTAAAACAGTATAAAAAAGGCAAACTAGTGTTTAACTGAGGAACAAATTATGTATTTAAATGAAATAAAGAATAAATTAGAACACTCCCAATGCTACCACAGTATAAAACAGTGTACTAGTTCCTAATAGTTATCGATGGAGGCAGTCATCCAATGTACACTGCTGTGTATAGGATGACCAAAGAGGGATAACACCTCTGGTGAGGGGATTTTTCATGTTCATTCTAGGGCAGCTCACTCACCTTTAGTCCCCATCAGACAGTCAGCTTTCACCTGTGGGTCCAAGTAGCTGTCTGTATGCAAAAGTGTCCACACCCTGGTGCACCACTTCAACTGGCATGCTAAACCAGGTGTGGGTAGCCGGTGGACCT
The DNA here is from genome assembly GCF_963921235.1 of Mobula hypostoma. Lineage (NCBI taxonomy): Eukaryota > Metazoa > Chordata > Chondrichthyes > Myliobatiformes > Myliobatidae > Mobula > Mobula hypostoma. Next base: position 30,265,723 of record NC_086109.1, read on the forward strand.
AATACGCCAATGATATAAGGACGTGAGTGTCCCAGCATACACAGTCAGTTCTGGTGGACTGGATGGATGAGATTCAGCGGCCTCATGAGATGGTTTTGAATGCCTCGTGGCGAGCGAAGGACATGGTAAGGCACCGGAGAACTCACGATTATCCACTGCAATAGAGGAAGACCCTAGTAACTACTCGTACCACTGAACCCTGACTTCCAAGGTAAAGAGAGTGAAACTGTCCCAGTGCAACGGCTTTTCTACTTCAAAAACTTCCCTACACAGATTTCATTGTTTTCATCAGATTCAATGGACAACCAACTTGCTATTGTGTTCTCTTGATTGACTGGAGGTGAACAAGATTAGTGCAGTCAGCTAGTGCAAATATGGACTGCCTTCATACAATGCTTTCAACAACTGCATACTCCAAATCTTCACTTTCATTATAGCGTTCAAGATGATTGTTGATGTCTTCAAAGTCTTCATAGTTTTTAACTTGAAATGGTGAAATCCTTTCATTTTTACTTGGCATCTCCAAACCGCAGTAAGCAGAACAATTCTAAATAGTCTTACTGCTTATTTCTCACCAACTGTCACTGACAAAGTTCACTGCCTTTTAGCACAAACACGCACTACTGACACTAAAAACTGTTCACTCTAAGCATGGCATATGTGTCTAATAGCCACATAGTTACACACAACAGATGCTAGTTATAAACTGTTTGACAAGTCTCCTGTCCAATTAAGCAGCATCGTGTCCCAAATAAATGAAGGCTATCCCAGCTATTTTCTCAATGAGTTTTTGTTCATTAAAAGTTGTCCCATAAAAGTGCCTGTGCCAATTAACCAGAATACATTGTAATAATAAAACGTGGCTTTATTTGACAATGCAATCAATTGAGCTCAAATCCAGACAACATTTTATTTTTATTCCTACCAAAGGCATTTAAACGAATACTGCAGTGGAGTCAAAGATGGCTTTAAATATATATTAATATCAATTAACTATATCCCCCATGGCTCAATTCTATAAATCTATTTAAATAACCTATGACACCACTGTGTCATGTCAGACACAAGTAATTTTGTGTCTTGATATCCCTGCATATCTTGCTTATAATTCTCAACTCATCAAATTTCACGTCACATGCCGGTGATAATAAACTTGATTCTGATTCTGATAAAATTGTTATTATAAAAAGTAAAGGCTTAACTCAATTCTGAGAGGTTCGTTGCTTTACTGATTTAATATTAACATTTGATGCTTAAAGCCAATATTAATAATTTTTAGAGATAGTAACTTTTTGCTGTTGTGTTTTTCCTCTCTGCTAGTCAAAACCATATCTTTGGTCCCATCTATGTTAAGTCTTCTCTGAAGAATATATTGCATTCTGTTATCCAAGATATTATGGAGTAATATTATTGTGATAAGCTGTGATTTATTGATCTACAAAGTTTGTTTTATCGTAAAAGAAGGAAAAAAAAGAAAATGGGTATGCCTGCTTACCACTTTCTTTCATTCAATCATGAAATCATTTTTCCTTTGCTATCTTCATTTCTGTTAAACGGGCCAGAATTTTGGTCACGTTAATCAAGCTGTTTAAAAAAGACTGCTTATTTAAAAATAATTTTTAACATTTCTTGCTTTAAAATTAGTTAATTTTCAATATAAATCTGTTACTGCTCTAATGCTGTGCAAGGAGTTTGTGTTACAGAAATTGCCATCTTTACATTCAAAGTTGTTGACTGTTTTGGGAATTTTCGGTATGTTTTTGGTTTAACCAAGTGATCTATTGCTATTCACTATTTCGCAGGAGTTTTACATAAGCAAACCATTTCTCTAAAACTAGTTTTGCATTTCTTGCAAACCAAGAGTAGATGATCTGCATGAAAATTACAGGAATCATAAGGTCATAGTCCAGATTTTTTTCCTCTTGTAAATCATAGTTTAACATGCTAGTATCTTTCCTGTTGTGCCATAGGCTTTTATCTTGTTTAGCTGCCTTGTGTTTAGCATATTGTCGCTCTCAAATTTCTGGTATGCTGCTGGTGTCTTTCCACAGTGATGCAAAATACGTATTCAGTTCTCCTGCCATTTTTTTCCCCATTCCTACCTCTTCAGTATCATTTTCTAGAAGTCCAATGTCTACTCTTGCTTCTCTTTTAGTTTCATTTATGTATCTAAATACATTTTTGCATCCACTTTTGTATTATTGGCTAGCTTACTTTCATATTTCATCTTTTCTCTCCTTGTTTAATTTAGTGCAGAAAGAAAAAAAGAGTGATAGTTCTCATGGATTCATTGTCCATTTAGAAATCCAATGGTGGAGGGGAAGAAGCTATTCCTGAAACATTGTGTGTGTGTGTGTGTGTGTGTGTGTGTGTCTTCAGCATCCTGTAACTCATCCTTGATGGTAGCAATGAGAAGAGGGCATGTTCTTGGGTGTCGGGGATCCTTAATGATGGATGTCAACTTTTTGAGGTATCACCTTTTGAAGGTGATCTCAGTGCTGGGGAGGCTAGTGCCCATGATAGAGCTGATTGAGTTTACAACTCTCTGCAGCTTTTTCCAATTCTCTGGAGCTGTCCCTCCATCGATGGTGATGCAACCAGTTAGAATGCTGTCCAATGTACATCTGTAGAAAATGTCTTTGGTGACATTTGGTGTCTTTGGTGACAAACTCCTAATAAAATTAGAAAGGAGGGAGGCAGAAAAAAGGAAATTATAGACCAGTTATCCTGACCTCAGTGGTTGGAAAGATGTTTGAATTGATTGTTAAGGATGAGGTTTCAGGTTACTTAGAGGCACATGATGAAATAGGTCAAAATCAACATGGTGTCCTTTAGGAGAAATTTTGCCTGACAAATCTATTGGAATTCTTTGAGGAATTAACAGGCAAAATAGACGAAGGAGAATCGGTGGATGTTGTCTACTTGGATTTTCAGAAGGCCATTGACAAGGTGCTACATGTGAGGCTACTTAATAAGAACCCATTGTATTGCAGGAAAGATATTATTATGGAGAGAAGTTTGGTTGATTGGCAGGAAGCAAAGAATGGGAATAAAGGGGCCTACTCTGGTTGGCTTCTGATGACAGAGATCACAGGGTCACTAGATGCTGCAGGGATTTGCACAGGTGTAGTTTTATTCTTCCCTTTCAAAGCATGCATAAAAGGCGTTGAGCTCATCTGGAAGCACCACAGCCATGATGTTACGTTTCGCCTTCCTGGAAGTAATGGCCTGCAAACACTGCCGAAACTGACATGCATCTGAATCCATCTAAAACCTCAATCGGAATTTGTTTTGCCCTTAAAATAGCATTCCATAGGTTGTACTTGGACTTCTTATATAGTTCTGGATTACAGGTCTTGAATGCCACAGACCTAACCCTCAGCAGACAATGGCTTTTGGTTTGAGTATGTCTGGTATGTGTTTGAAGGCACACACTCATCCATACATGCCTTGATGAAGTCAGTGACAACTATGGCTTATTCATTCAGATTTGAAGATGAATTCCTGAACGCTGTCCAGGCCACTGACCACCTCCCTTGGCCTTGGTCCTCATCACTGGTGCTACTGTCATTAGTCTGTGCTTATAAGCTAGCAGTGGAAGTACAGACAGGTGATCAGACTTCCAAAAGTGTGGGCATGGGGTGGCAAAGTCGGCATTCTTGATGGTGGTATAACAGTGGTCCAAATATGATGGCTCCTCTGGTTCCACAGGTGATATGTTGGTTGTAGTTGTTCAGAGACTTCAAGCTGGAGTGGTTGAAATTTCCCGCAATAATAGGGAAGGCATACACATGTGCAATTTAGTGCCTGCTGATCACATTGCTCGTCTCCTTCAGTGCCTGCCTGATATTGGCCTCACTGCTACCAGGATGAGGGCAAAGAATTCCCTTCGCAGATAAAATGGATGACATTTGACCACTGGGTGCTCTAGGTAGGGTGAACAGGACTGAGACTGAACTACCAAGTCTGTGCACCACAATGAGTTACTCGTAAAGTATTCTCCACTATCTCTGCCTTTAAAAGACTGAGCTGTCCTGTCTTAGTGGAGAATGAGAAGTAATCGAATTGCAGCACTGCATCCACAATGGCGGGGTATAGCCATGTTTCCATGTGCAGCAAAAGTACACTGCAGTCCCTGTTTTCCCTCTTGTAGAGTAATATTGCTGTGTTATTATTTTCCAAAGTCTGTATATTTGCAAGCAGGATAGTTGGGAGTGGAAGTTAAGGTCTCTGTGTTTCAGTCATAAATGTAGACCAGTGCGGCATCTCGCTTTCATTTTGTTAAAGGGGAACTGTACTCGTGATCCAAGTTTGCCGTCCAAAGTTCATAGATTTTGAGTATCAATAGAATTTTTGAAACATCTTAAAATGATGCTGGTTACTGAAGTACCCGCTGCTGTGTGTGGATTTCAGCTGTAGTAGCCTTAAATGGGAATATTTGATGAATCCAATCAGGGCTGCAATGCAAACAGTTGCCACTCAATGGCATCATCTTACTGGATATGGATGGTATCTTAATAAAATTGGACCAGAATAGGATTGATCTATATTTTTAAAAGATCAAGGTTCCTAAATTTCATGCAAATTAATAAGATATGCACAACAAATTTGGAAGTTACCCAGTTTCGCAATACAGTACTTGTAAATTCAGGAATTGTGCGTGCATTTTTCACCTTGACTGTTTTGTGATTAAACCATCTTACAACACCGTATTTCTGGGATGAACAGCAAAGCACAAATGTCAGGTCTTTTCTTTTTCTGCTGCATGGTTTTGACCCAAAATGCCAGTTCTCCCTTTGTCTCCATCGATGCAACTTGCCCGGCTGAGTTCTTCCAGCAGTTTGTTTTCTGCAGCAGATTCCATCAGCCTTTATGTCTCCCCATTAAACTCCTTTTTATATTACTGGTACATTTATATGTTTGAATAGAAATTTCTGACGTTAGGGCTTTGTAATGTAATGTTAACTCCTGAATTGAGTTTTTCAGATTTTTCCGCCATTCAGTAGATTATGTGATCCATTCTTCAATTTCATTTACTTGTTATTTTTAGCATAATATAAATAAATATCCATATCCTTTGGCATAGTAAAAATGTCACTCACTTTTGAGAATTACAATTGTTCCAACTGTCACAGCCTTGAGAATGAAATAGGTTTATAATTTTTACTGCTCAGCATATTTAAAAAGTACTCTCCAATTTCATGACTAATTGATCTCACTCTAATTTCAAAATTTATGGCCCATATTTTGTAGTTTGTAGCAAAGTGAAATGACATTCAGAGCTCAAAGAATATTGCTGCTATAACAATTTCTACTTTTCACAGCTAATTCTGTTAATTGGGGCCTTCAATGAAATTCGTAGCATGGCTCCTGACACAATGTTTTCTAAATACTTTAGTCTGTATTTCTCACTTTCTCCTTACTCCCTGAATTAATTGCTCTGAGAGATTGCTACCACTCTCGAGGTTGCCAAGTCAGCATGGTTTCCTCTTTACTGCAGTTAAGAGGCTTTTGTTACTCATTTCAGCATATTCTTTGTAGTACAAGTTAATTTAAATATTGTTTGAGACACTATATCTTCATTTTGAGATGCTTGCAAACGTTTTCCAACTTTAAATCCACTTTTTATATCTTACATGATACATACAGCAGCTTTGTGTGTTTTGATTGTGGTAGCAGTGCTTACATACTTCCTTTCCATATTGTCAATCTGGTCATTACAGTATCTCTAAGTTGTTGTTTTAATATGCCAATTAATCTTCTGACTTAGTTTGTTGTGATGGAGCTTCGATGCTTAAATGTTCACCTCTTTTAATCATTTATTTTATACTTGTATTACTTAGTGGCAGTAGATTTAAAGTTGTTTTGTCAGGGCTAAGGCTTTTCCATCAGTGTGCATTTTTTCCCCTTAGCATAAGATCCGCAGTTCTTATTCGTCTCAAACCATTAGGCCAATGCATGAGCAACATGTAGGTTGGCAATCATTGAATTACGTCTGATGTAATTCCAACAAAGTTATTTTGAGTTAGATCCATTATGAAATTGAACAAAATGAGGGGAAGGGAGAAAATCCTGAATGTAGTTGAAACACTCATGCTGTCCAACATTTCACAATGTCTAGTTTCAGTAGTTTTAGGAGATTATAAATGAAAGCACTCCCTCTGCACCATTGCATGAGCAAGGCCTGTTCTACAGTGCACAAAGCTTTGGGGGTCATGTACAGTGTATGAATATCACTAAAGAATTTCTAGCTCTCAAAGATTAATGAAGCAGTTTTACACATCCATTTCGTTTATTTTTTTCCACATCCATTTTGTTTGTTTTTGCACAATTGAGTTGGGCAATTCTTGGAGAAAGCCTCAATTGTTGGTCACAGTTATATTACCTGTAAGAAATTCATCATGTATTGCAAGCCTACAATTCAATCTAAATGAACTAACAAAACACAAGAGGTTCTGCAGGACTGGCAACAGTCCCGATGAAGGGTCTTGGCCTAAAACATCAAATCTTTTCATTGATGCTACCTGACTTGCTAAGTTCCTCAAGCATTTTGTGTTTGTTATCCAACATAAAGCTTTTTTTTCATTAATTACATTTGGTGCAGATACCATTAACCTCACTGTTTCTGAAATTTCCTGCAATAGAGAAACACATGAAACTAATAAAAATCCATAAGGGCCAGTACTGTAATGCTGAAAATCTGCAGACACACCAGTAAATGCTGAAAATCCTCAGCAGGTCATTGAACTTTTGCAGAGAAAGGGAAAATATTAGCAATTTAAGTCTCTGACCAAAAAAAAGACAGTGTTCATTTTTTGACAGGACTTCAATTACTGAAGTAGAACAAGGTTTTGGTAATTAAACAAAGCCTTATTAGCTACAAATTTGAAATCGATTCCTTGAAGCACCTAAAATAGTATCTTTTTTTTTAGTTTTAGGGCAAGGGTTAAGACACCTAAAATCATAATTGTACTTGCTATGTTCCCTTTAGAACAGGGGTTCCCAACCTGGGGTCCATGGACCCCTTGCTTAATGATATTGGTTCATGGCATTATAAAGATTAGGAATCTCTGTTCGAGAGGGAACTGAGCAAGTACAATTATGATTTTAGGTGTCTTATTCAATTAAAATATTTTTCACTGTTCCACAGAAAAATAAATTAGAATATGCAGAAAATCAATTGCACAAACCCCTTTTTTCTGTGATTAAATAACTTCTTTCAGCAACCTAAATTAGTTGCAAGATGCAAAAAATGGAGAGTCTTAACATCCAAAGGGAAGCTATTGCACTCCATGTTGACCTGTTTGAGATTTAGGTGGGAATAATAATGTGGTGGTGGATACTATAAAGAGCACTAAATTGTAAAACAAAATCAAATCAATATTCAGTGCAACCACCTTTTGCCTTTTAAAAAAAAGTGCATCAGTTCTCTTAGATACACTGTTCATGCAGTTTTATAAGAAAATCGGCTGGTAGGTTGTTGCTAGCATCTTGGAGAACTTGCCACATTTCTTTGGAAGACTTTGGCTGTCTCACTTGCTTCTGTCTTTCCAGGTAATTCCAGAAAGCATAAATGATGTTGAGATCAGGACTCTGTTCAAAAGTTCAAAGCACGTTTATTATCAAAGTATCAATATTTTATAAAACCTTGAAATGAGTCAGGCAGCCAGAGAATAAAGGAACCCATGAGAACCCATTAAAACAAAGGAAGACCAATGAGCACCTAATCTGCAGAGAAAATTTAAAAAAAAACAAATTGTGCAAACAATAAAAGTAAGTAAATAACATTCAGGACAAAAGTTCACAAAAGTGAATTGGCAATCACTGTATCTGATTCAGAGACTGTTAGTTGCAGGCCACAACCTCAGTTCCGTGCAGAGGTGAGTAAATCTCACAGAGCAGTGAGCTGAACTGGCCCATCCCTTGCCTCCGGCCCCAACACTCAATTCTTTTCAATTTGGCCTGGTGTTTATTTCGCCCAAACCTCAGGTCGTTCCTTGCTTTCGGACCAGTTCCATACCATCTGAAACCATGTAAAATATCTAGACCGTATAAAATCTGAACCATATTAAAAAAGTACTATATATATATATATATACACACACGCACATACATACACAAACCCCATTTCCAGAAAAGTTGGGATATTTTCCAAAATGCAATAAAAACAAAAATCTGTTATATGTTAATTCACGTGAACCTTTATTTAACTGACAAAAGTACAAAGAAAAGATTTTCAATAGTTTTACTGACCAACTTAATTGTATTTTGTAAACATACACAAATTTAGAATTTGATGGCTGCAACACACTGACAAAAGTTGGGACAGAGGCATGTTTACCATTGTGTGACATCACCTTTCCTTTTAATAACACTTTTTAATCGTTTTGGAACTGAGGATACTAATTGTAGTAGATTTGCAATTGGAAATTTTGTCCATTCTTGCTTGATATAAAGGCTTCAGCTACTCAACAGTCCGTGGTCTCCGTTGTCTGGTTCTCCTCTTCATGATGCGCCATACATTTTCAATAGGAGCTAGAACTGGACTGGCAGCAGGCCAGTCAAGCACACGCACTCTGTGTCTACAAAGCCATGCTGTTGGAGCCGGTGCAGAATGTGGTCTGGCATTGTCCTGCTGAAATAAGCATGGACGTCCCGGGAACAGACATTGACTTGATGGCAACATATGTCTCTCTAATATCCTAATATACTCCTCAGAGTCAATGGTACCTTCACATACATGCAACTCACCCATGCCATGGGCACTGACGTACCCCCATACCATCACAGATGCTGGCTTTTCCACCTTTCGCTGATAACAATCTGGATGGTCGTTTTCACCTTTGGCACGGAGAACTTGACGCCCGTTTTTTTCGGAAAACTAGCTGAAATGTGGACTCATCTGACCACAGCACACGGTTCCACAGTCTTTCGGTCCACCTGAGATGAACTTGGGCCCAGAGAACTCGCCGGTGTTTCTGCGTAGAGTTGATGTATGGCTTCCTCCTTGCGTAATACAGTTTCAAGTTGCATTTCTGGATGCAGCGACGGACTGTGTTGAGTGACAATAGTTTTCCGAAGAACTCCCGAGCCCTGGTGGCTATAATTGTCACAGTAGCATGACGGTTTCTTAGGCAGTGCCGCCTGAGGGCTCGAAGATCATGCGCATTCAACAGTGGTTTCCGACCTTGCCCTTTACGCACTGAGATGTCTCTGAATTCTCTGAATCTTTTCAGAAAATTATGTACAGTAGATGTTGAAAGACCTAAATTCTCTGCAATCTTACGTTGAGAAATGTTCCTTTTGAACTGATACTTGAATATTCTGTGCACTTTTCAATCTTATTTTAACTCTGTCCCAACTTTTGTTGAGTGTGTTGCAGCCATCAAATTCTAAATTTATGTATGTTTACAAAATACAATTAAGTTGGTTAGTAAAACTACTGAAAATCTTTTCTTTGTACTTTTGTCAGTTAAATAAAGGTTCACGTGAATTAACATATCACAGATTTTTGTTTTTATTGCATTTTGGAAAATATCCCAACTTTTCTGGAAATGGGGTTTGTATATAAAAGACACAGACACACACACACACACACACACACACACATATATATATATATATATATATATATATATATATATATATATATATATATATATATAACACATATTTACAGATATGTATACATGCATACAGTATATGACTTAGAAGTCTGCATGTGTGTGCGTTTTGACCTCTGAATCCTCTATATAGGAATCAGATATATACAATGGAATTTTTAGAGCAGATTTTTCCACATTCACTTCCTTATTAGGCACTGAAAGTTATCAAAATTAAAAAAAAATGATTGAAATAAATTAGGTTGTACATCAGAATCAAAGAGTCTATCTCAAAAATATTTATCATAATGGTAGTTTCTGGGTTATAAATTTTGGCTTGGTGGTGTATGTTTCATTTTGCAACTCCTTGGAACTTTAATGTATCCAGGTTTAGCTTTGCTATTTGAGTTTTTAGACCAGCTACTAAAATAGAAGCAATCCAATCAAATATAATCCTGGCCTTTCTGGTCGTGACTGATTTCATGCCTTACAGTAAGGGTATTTTGCATTCTGCTACACGCATCACAAAAATATAAAAGAGCACCTGAGAGACTGCAGATGCAGAGATTTTTAGTGGGAGGAATGATTCAGCCTCTGCAGGCTTCTCTGTTATCCTGCAGTGTTTTTGTCAAACTTACACAGTTCTGAACTTGTATATACGATAAAAAAAATTCAAATATAGACAGAGTTTATATTAGATTCGTTATAATTTTTACTTAAATACTCCATGTAGGTGTGGGTAAAATGATCCTTTGGGTTTAATCTGGTTGTTGTATCCTCGGATCTTTGCAAGATGTTCTAATGTAGTAGAATTTCTTTCAACATTTACCAAATCTATCATTCAGTATTGTTATTAATGCATATTTGTTAAGTTAATATGGTTAAACAGGATTTGCAACATGTAGTGAAGCGTGCTCAGGAAGAAATAAATCTACCTTCTCGGTAAGACAAGAAATATTGGATTGATTTTGTTTTGCACTGCTCAAAATACTAAACACATCCTTCTAAGTGCATGAATGTTTAGCCTTGCACTATTGACAAGGTGTGATCTCACAAAGTGGCACTGTTGATAACCTGTGTGTTTCATTGATCAAATGTCTGGCAAATTGGCTGCTAGTCCTATGCACATACAGGATAATTAACTACCAGTTGAATTTTCTTCCTAATACTCAGTTCCATTGAGTTTTTTGTGGAAATGAACAGGGGTCCTTTCTAATCTTAACCTGGCACATTGCTAATTGTTATAATATGTTGTTTTTGTCACCAGAATGGGCAAATGACAAGTAAAAAATTTAAAGTTAAAGTAGATTTCAAAATAATGTTGAATAAGGTAGGTTGTAAATAGCACAATATTAATAAAGAGAGTTATGGTTGTCATTTACAGAAGGGACCAATTTCAATGAGATAAGAACAGATTTGACCCATGTAAATTGGAATCAGAAATGTGCAGCCAAAACTATAAGTAAACATTGGAAGGCTTTTGGAATGGAATTGTTTCAGCTTCTGTTGACCTGAATTGTGAGGAGGGACAAAGATGGGGCAATTAAAGCCATAGTTCCACAGATGATTAAAAAAAATAAAGTAAAATAGAAAGCAAAAGAAGAGCATAGGACAGATTCCAGGTAAAGGTGATTACCTGGAGTCAGGGTGATTACAGAAAAGAAATAGAGAAGGAAATGACAGGGTCAACTCACGTACATGAGAAATAAATAACAGAATGCACAAGTATTATGTTGGCTTGTTGAAAGGGGAAGCATGCAACTGACTGGAGACCAAAAGTAAATATATTCACGAAGGCAGAGAACATGGTTGAAATACTACATGGAGAGTTGTGTCAGTCGTCAAAGAACGTGCCTCAACAAATGAAGCTGTAATTAAGATTCTAGATGGTTAATAATTTACAGAGGATATGTCAAGCAACACGCTCAAAAGGCTGGAGGAACTCAGCAGGCCAGGCAGCATCTATGGAAAAAGAATAGTTGACGTTTCGGGCTGAGACCTTTTAGCAGGACCTGAAACGTTGACTGTACTTTTTTCCATAGATGCCTGACCTACTGAATTCCTCCAGCATTTCGTGCGTGTTGCTTGGATTTCCAGCATCTTCAGATTTTCTCTTGCAGAGGATATGTCACTTAGTTGCTGGAGGAAGTGATGGAGGATATTATGGAGACTCTCACCATAATCTTCCAATTGTCTATAGATTCTAGGTGGTATACCAGGATCAGAAAACTGTTCAAAAAGGAATGCAGATGTAAACCTTGTAACAATGGACAGCATGCCAAATCTCAATGGGGAGAAGATTCTAGAACCATAATTAGGGTCAGAATAAATAGTCATTTGGATCCGTAAGAAAAAGCCACTTAGATTTGTTGAATGCAGATTAGCTTAAATTACCTTCATAAAAAATTGGAAGAAATAGCAGTTATAGAAGGTAGATAAAAGATGTGGGATTGATGAGGTGTATATAAGTCTTCTAAAATAATTTGCATAAGGTTCTGCATGATAAGATTATCATCAAGGTTGAAAACTGAAATAAAAGCTTGCACAAGCCTGGAATGGTGAAGTATCAGGAAATAGAGGGTAACAGTAAAGGGTTGTTTCGCCAAACTAGAGAAAAGTGTACCATAGAATTCCCAAGAGGTTGCTACGAGGACCATTGCTTTTCTTCAATGGATATTAACAAGTTAGACGAGCGCACAGTGCGCAATTTCCAACTTCACCATTAACACAAAATCTGATGGCGATGGTGATCTCTGAAGAGGATACAATAGACTTCAAGGAGATGTTAGCAGTTGTTGGAGTGGGTGAATAGGTGACAGATGAAATCTTTTTTCCATTTTTGTAGAACAAGTGAGAACAATCTATATTTTTTCTAAGAGCAGAATTTGAATTGGCTTTATTTCTTCCATCCTTCACATACATGAGGAGTAAAAATCTTTATGTTACATCTCTATCTAAATGTGCAATGTGCAATCGTAGTCATTTATAATAATTTATAATAAATAGAGCGTCAATGTGATATAGAAATACACTCAAATCAGTCTGATGGCCTGGTGGAAGAAGCTGTCCCGAGCCTGTTGGTCCTGGCAATTTTGAGAGGGGTGCACAGTGAGTAGAGCTGCTACCTCAAAATGCCAGTGGACCCAGGTTCAATCCTGACCTGAGGTTCTCTCTGTGTGGAGTTTGTATGTTGTTTCTGTGACTGCTCGGCTTTCTTCGAGGTGGACTGCTTTTCTTTACATCTATAGATGCGTGGGTTGCTAGGTTAGTGGCCACCGTAAATGATCTTTATTGTGTAAATGAGTGGTGGAATGTGGGTGGAGTTTATGACAACGTAAAAACAATAAAAAAAATTATTGAAAGATTAGTATAAATGGGTGGTTAATGGATGGCACAAATTTGGTCGGTTAGAAGGCCCAATTACTTGTTGCATGGTTTTATTACACCAAGTGAGAGAGAGAGTGAAATTCATAAAGGTTGTAAATAGGATCCATAGGGGAAAAAACATTACACATTGGCAAAGGAGTAGGAATGTTTAAAAATAAAATGGATCCAATTCTTTTTAACTGCTGAACTGAAGCAGGTATTTCTGTTAAGTAATTAGGAATGTGATGAGGCCTTACTCCAATATGTTAAGGCTGGGTTTAGTCAAATGTTGTAAGACAAAGTGCTTAAAGGTTTTGAAACCAACATATGTGGTTGGAGTTCAGAATCAGGCTTAAAATCACTGACACATGTCATGAGATTTGTTATGTTTGTGGCAACAGTACAATGCAATACATATAAAGAAAATGAATTACAGGAAGTGTGTTTATATTAAATAAGGAATACAAAAAATAATAAAAATTTAAAAAGTAGTGTGGTAGAGTTTATGTGTTCAATATCCATTCAAAATTGGATGGCAGAAGGGAAGAAGCTGTTCCTGAATTGAGTATCTGCCTTCAGGCTTCTGTACTTCCTTCCTGATGGTAGCAATGAGAATAGGGCATGTCCAGGGTGGTGAAAATCCTAATGATGGATGCCACCTTTTTGAGGCATCGATCTTTGAAGATGTCCTGGATACTACAGAGGCTAGTATGTATGATAGAGCTGACTAAGTTTGCAACTTTCTGCAGTTTATTTCATAGAACATAGAATAGTACATCAATCCTGTGTAGTAGCCCCCCCCCACCCCCGCCACCGCCTCCCATACCAGACAGTGATGCAGCCAGCTAGAATGCTCTCCGTGCTACATCTGTAGTAATTTGCGTGTCTTTGGTGAATTACCAAATCTCCAAGTTCCTAATGAAATATAGTTGCTGTCAGGGATCCAGTTGCAGAGGGAGGTAAAGAGGTTCTGGTTTTGGAGCTTTTCGACCAGAACTGTAGGAATGATCGTTAAAATCTGAGATGTCGTCAATAAGCAACATAGGTCAATGAAAAACGAACTGAACTGTGAAACAGTTTGAAAAGGTTGGAATGGTTTGTTCCTGGCATCTGCAAAATAAATGGAATGTCCATTTGTTGAATTGCAAATGTAGGAAAGTGGCATTTTATTTTCAGAACATTAATAAATAGGCATGATAGTGTCATTAACTTTATTTTATTGGCTTTCAGATTATCTTTCTTGTTTATTTGATTTGTTCACGAATTCTTCAAATTCCTCATGTTTGTCCAATTTGAATTTAATTAATTTTCAAAAGCAGTTTCTATTCAAGTAGCTTAAAATATAAATTTAGAGTTCTATTATCTTATGAGCTACATTTTCTGGTTGCTAATCAACTTTATCTGTCTGTCTTGATTCAACATATGTGATGGCATCATACGCCATGTAATCCTCCTTTAGCGTATTTTTAGCACTGAGCAACATTTCAAAACGTTTAATTTCTTAGTGGAACCAATTTGTTCTGATGAACATGTGAAGCTGCTTTTTTTAAATCACTTTTGTTTGACTTTTTTAAGTGATTATCAATACCTCAACAGAAAAGATACAATATTATTATTGATGATGCTATTTATTAAACCTCAGTCAATCTGTGAGAGTTCCTCTTGTTTCTATTTTTAAAGAATTCAATTCAGAGTTGACCTGAGTAATACATTTGTGGAATTAATTGATTTGCTGCATATCGCCCAGGGCAAAAATATCATAGAATTATCAGAATATCTGGCCCATACATTCTAAAGTGCAATTGTGATATGTGAAGAAAAGGAATGTTCACTGTGCTGAATGCATACAATCAATAACACTGCTTTATATTTTGTCTTGGATGTTTTTGGAACTACATTCAAGTTTGTTGTATTCTAACTGTACATATATAGAACCAAAAGAAACAACATTCCTCTGGACCATGGTGCACCTACAATGTATATATTGCACACAGCACATAAAATACTACTTCAAATGTTAATGAAATCTAATTCAAAATGCACGTGAAATGTTTCAGTGCAGGTGAAAACAGTAAACAGCTTGCTGTCCTAGTGACAAGATCTGTGTGGTGACATGGTATTCATTAGTTTCACAGCCTGGGCGAGAAGCTTCTGACCAGTCTGGCAGTCCTAGTCTTGATGCTGCTGTACCTCCTTCCTGACAATACTGGATCAAAGAGATTGTGGGTGGTAGGGATCCTCAATAATGCCTTGTGCCTTTCATATACAGTGCTCCCAGTAAATGTCACAAATAAGGGAGAGAGAGACCCAGACAGTAAAAATCTCAGCAGTTCTTAGTATCCTTTGTAGGGTCTTGCAGTTTTGCAGTTTCCATACCACACAATGATGCAACCTGACAGGACACTTTGGATGGTGTTCCTGTAGGATGTTGAGTTGGGGAGACTTATAAACCTCATTCTCCATAGAAAGTGCAAACACTGCTGTGCCTTCTTGACTAATGAGGTATTGTTGTGGATCCAGGTTAGATTGTCAGTTATGTGTACACAAAGGAACTTTGTGCTTTTCATTCTCTCCACTATAGAACCATTGATGTGCACTCTCTCCATAGCAGAGTGATTGATGTGCAATGATGCAGGGATAGAAAATTGCATCACACTCCTGACTTTTGCTATGTATGATATAGAAAGGCTATGCGAAGACTGAAAGTAAATCAATTGTCAGAGAATACCCACTTTCCTATCTATTTTTGTTGTCACAAAGGGGATATTTTGCCTGTACTTGATCAAAGGAAACCCTGTCCCTTTAGCCAGGAATTCTGATATTGGAGGATTTAGCAACAGTACTGTGATTAGATATTAAAGCTAATTGGTTAAATTCTCATCAGAGGTTGTCACCGTCATTTATCAACATAGGCCAAAGTATGGTCCAGATCTTGCTGCCTGTAGGCACGACTGCATTGCAATGTGATAGGTTGCAAATAAAATTGAACACTTTTAATCATCAGCAAGCTGTCTCAATGCTGGCTTGTGTCTGTGCATGCTGTTCTGTTTAGTATTATCATTCTATTTTGTAGCTTCACTGTTTATACCTCACTCCAGGTTAGAGTAGCGTAATTCAATTATGGCACGAGCGAACCAGGTTCAATTCCACTGCTGTCTGTAAGGAACTCGTACATTCTTCCTGTGACCATGTGGGCTTCCTCCAGTTTTCCAGTTTCCTCCCACGTTCCAAGGATTTTCTGGTTAGAGTTATGAAGATGTCAGCATGCGCTGTTAGCGCTGAAAGCATGGAAACATTTGCAAGCTACCCACAGCACATTCTCGAACTGTGTTTGTCGTTAATGCAAACGATACTTTTCACTGTGTTTTCTGATGTCTTGATGTACATGTAACAAAAGTGCTAATCTATTCTTTCTGAGTCACTTGTTACTTCCTTAGTCAGATGGTAATTGGAGAATGATGGATATAGAGAAATAAATCATGGAAACATGTCCTTTAACTGCACCAGTCCATGCCAGTCAAGGTAACCATCTTCACGTCCCATTTGCTGCATATGTCCCTCTAACCTTCCATATCCGAGTGCCTTTTAAATGTTGTAGACCACTGTTTCAACCACTTCCTCTGACAGTTCATTCTATATATGGACCACCTTATGGTTGGAAAAAGTCATCACTTAGCTTCCTACTAAATCTCTATTCTTAGATTTGGCTTATGCTATGGCTTGAAGTTGCAACTGTGTATTGTGGCTTTGAAACTATTTTGAAACCAGTTGGTTCAAAAGCTAGGCTTTACATCATAAGCAATTTACCAAAGCAACTTGCCTGTAAAATAACTTCTTTCAGCATACAGTATGTCCTAAAATGTGATCAAAACTTCATGGAAGTCATAAAACTAGATAAAGAGAACCCAATTGAATAAAGAACACAAAAACATTATACTTGTTCATTTATTTATTGAGAAAAATGATCCAATATTACATGTATTTGTTGGAAAATGTATGTGAACCTCTAGAATTATCAGTTCATTTAAAGGAGAAATTAGAGTCAGGTGTTTCAATCAATGGGATGACAATCAGATGTGAATGTGGAATGCCCTATCCTATTTAAAGAACATAAACCTGGGTCTTCACTATAAAAGCCTGATCTTCACCATGCAGGTTTTTGAAGTGTGCTATGCCTCGATCAAAGGAGATTTCTGAGCACCTAAGAAAAACATTGTTGATGCTCACCAAGCTGGAAAAGGATACAAAACTATTTTGAAAGAGTTTGGGCTCCACCAATTCAGTCAGGCAAATGGTGTACAATTCAACACCGTTGTTACTCTCCCAAGGAGTGGTCAACCAACAAAAATCACTCCAAGAACAAGGTGTGTAGTATTCCAAGAGGTCACAAAGAACCCCAGGGTAACATCTAAGGAGCTACAGACCTCTCTTGCATTGGCTAATGTCAATGTTCATGAGTCTACCATCAGGCAAACACTGAATAACAATGGTATACATGGCAGAATTGCAAGGAGAAAGCCACTACTTTCCAAGAAGAACAATGCTGCCAGATGGATAAGCCAGAAGGCTATTGGAAGAATGCTCTGTGGATGGATGAGTCCAAAATAGAACTTTTAGGTTTAAATGTGAAGCGTTATTTTTGGTGAAAAGCGAACACTGCATTTCTGCATAAGAACTTCATTCCATCTGTGAAACTAGGTGATGGCAGTGTCATGGTTTGGGCCTGCTTTGCTTTCCTGGGACCAGGACGGCTTGCCATCATTGATGGAACTATGAATTCTGAATTGTACCAGCAAATTCTACAGGGAAATGTCACAGTATGTATCCATGAACTGAAGCTCAAGAGCAAGTGGGTCATACAGCTAGACAACGATCCTAAACACAAGTCAGTCTGCCAAAGAATGGTTAAAGCAGAAGAAATTTCACGTTTTGAATGGTCGAGTCAAAGTCCTGACCTTAATCATATAGAAATGTTGTGGAAGGACCTGAAGCAAGCAGTTCGTGCAAGGAAGCTCACCAATATCCCAGAGATGAAGCGATTTTATAAGGAGGAATGGCCTATACTTCCTCCAAGCCGATGTGCAGGACTGATCAACAGTTACTGGAAACATTGGGTTAAAGTTATTGCTGTACAAGGGGGTAACACCAATTACTGAAAGCAAAGGTTCACATACTTTTCCAAAAAAACATGTAATATTGGATATTTTTCTCAAATAAATGAAAAAGTGTAATGTTCTTGTGTTGTTTAATTTTATCTTTATCTAGTTTTAGGACATGTGTGAAGATCTGATCACATCTTAGGTCATATTTAGGCAGAAATAGAGAAAATTCTGAAGGGCTCACAAACTTTCTTGCACCACTGTAGAACGTTGTTCTTACAGCCCATCATTAATACGCTAGCACTTTCTGAGAGAAATCCAAAACAAAATGCCCACTCCAACTGGATTTCTTCCCTCTTTTTCATTATTTATCCACTCTTCCCTGAAAAGATTCAATGGTGCATGCCTCTACAATTTCTTACAAAAGAACTATTCTGTGCCCAAGCAACTTTGTATAAAGAAATACCTTATTTTATTTTTCATAGAGCTAATGTTAAATTATTATTTGTAATTCTGAGAAATTGGCCTTTACTCATTCTTGTTTTCAAAACACTTCAAAGATTTGAATTTTGAGTTAAATTTCCACTGAGCTAGAGGGAATATTCCCAGAATTTTGTTTTATTTTATAAATCAAATTTCTGTTAGCTCTCTGGCCTTACAAGTTTTGCCAACAAACTTTTTCCTTTAGATTACAACAACCACAAATTCAGTATATTTAATTAGTTATCTTTGTATTGACATTACCAAATGTAAAATTGATAATAATTTTGTGGAAACTCTCCATTGAGGTTGTAATTGTCAATCACACTGCTTTCTACTCGGCTCCAATAATGTTCGAGACACTCCACCTGACCTATCATTTGGTTCTTAATAAATTTAAGTTCTTCAGATTAGAGCTTCCATTCCAGCTTTTTTTAATGTCAGCTGTGGTAATAATTCTGCTTTTCTGACTTGCTACTTTTTTGACTCATGATTTGTTACTTAAATATTCCTTTTAATATTCCATCATGAATTGTTATCTAATATCTTCGCCACCTTTCTTTATCTCTTATTGTTTACATTCGGTTGCACTTTCATCTCATCTCACCCTGAAATATAAGCTCTTTTCCTTTCTTCACAGATGCTACCTGACCTGCTATGTTGTCCCAGCTTCAGACCACCAGCATCTTCGCTATATTGTTTTTTTCAAGAACTGTGTACATTATCTGTTTCTGGAATTTTGTAAGACTTTCCCACAGTTACAGATATTCTGGGTGAACATCACAAAGGCTCAGCATTCATTAAATGTATCCTTGAAATACAAGTTATTAATTTATATTAATAAGCCTCAAAGATTTTGTCTTTAATTTCCTACGAAAGAATTGAATTGAAATATATTTCTGCTTTTACTTCACTTGGCAACAGTGTTATAGTATTAGAAGCTCAGGAGAGAGTGAATTCGACAATAATATTGCAAAGTTGTGAATTTTATTATAGGCAAGTCATTCTCTCCCTCTTACATACATCCTCTCTTTTACACACTCTCCTTTACTCTCTTGTGCACTCTTACACATGCTTACACTCTCACTTTCTTTCTCTCTCTCCTACAGGCTATCTCCTAAATGCTCTCTCTCGCTCTCACAAGCTCCCTATCTCTCTGAATCCATCTGTCTCTCTCTGACTCTATCCCCCTCTCTCTCTGACTCTGTCCCCCTCTCTGAATCTCTCTCTCTCTCTCACTCTCTCTGTATCTCTCTTACTCTCTCTCTAAATCTCTCTCTCTCTCTCTGAATCTGTCCCTCTCTGTCTCTGAATCTCTCTCTCTATCTCTCTGAGTCTCTCTTTTTCTTTGTCTCTCTCTCTCTCCCTCTCTCTGAGTCTGCCCCCCCTCTCTGAGTCTCCCCCTCTCGCTCTGATTCTTCCCCTCTCTCTCTGAATCTCCCCCCCACGCCGAATCTCTACCATCCCACTGCCACATCTCTCGCCGAAGGCATGTGGGAGACTCTGAAGTCAGCTGGCAGACGGTGCTGTGCTCTGATGAAATCAAAATTGAGCTTTTTAGCCATCAGACTAAATGTTATGTTTGGCTGAAGCTTGTTGATGGCAGCATCACCGAGTGGGGATGCTTCACTGCAGCAGGCCCTGGAAGGCTTGTGAGGGAGGGGGTAAAATAATACAGCAAAATGCAGGGAAATCCTGGAGGAAACCTGATGGAATCTGCAAGAGAACTGCAACTTGGAACAAGATTTGTTTTCCAGCAGGACAATGAACCCAAGCAGAAAGCCAAAGGTACACAGGATTGGCTTAAAAACAACAAAGTTAATGTCCTGAAGTGGCCAAGTCAAAATCCAGACTGAAATCCAATTGAGAATTTCTGGCTGGACTTGAAAAGGTCGGTTAACTCACAATCTCTACGCAACTGACAGAGCTTAAGCATTTTTGTAAAGAAGAATGGGGAAAAATTGCAGTGTCCAGATATGCAAAGCTGATAGAGGCCTACCCACACAGACTCAAGGCTTTAATTGCTGCTGAAGGTGCATCTGCTAAATACTGACTTGAAGGGGGTGAATACTTATGCAATCAATTATTTTGTGTTCTATATTTAATTAATTTAGATCACTGTGGAGATGTTTTCACTTTGACACAAGAGTCTTTTTCCATTTATCAGTCATAAAAGCCAAATTAAATCCACTGTGATTCAGTGTTGTTAAACGATAAAACATGAAGACTTCCAAGGGGGATGAATACTTTTTATAGGCACTGTATCTCTCTCCCTGAAACTCTTCTCCCCTCGCCCTCCTCCTGCCTTTTTGCTCTCTCACACTCACCCTCTCTCACGCTCCCTCCCTCTCTACATCCCCCACCACACCTACAACCCTACACATACAGAACTGTTAATTTATTGCATTTACTTAAAAGTAATCTTGTCAGAGTGCTACACTACCCTATTATTCTATGAAACTAAAGGTCAAAGCAAATTGCAAGAAGCCCAGCAAAAGTCAGAACAATTTAGCAAGCACCCAACCTAGGTGGCTAAAACAATACATGACTGATCCTTCAGGTCAGGAAGATCCCCAACTTTAAGGACATCTTGTGGTTTCAAATGTAACAAAGTGGCAATTCTGTTACTCTATGTTGTCACCTATCTAATTTGAATGTCTTCTCATTAGGCAGTACCTTGAGATCAAGAGAGTTCTGTTCTGAATGGTTTTGAGAGCTCTGAGCTAGTTATTAAGTCCAGAGTGGAGACCAGAGACTCTTCCACAGAAGTGGCAGGAGATGCTAGCAGATGAGTAGATTATCATACGATAAACAACAGGAATTCTGCAGATGCTGGAAATTCAAGCAACACACTTCAAAGTTGCTGGTGAACGCAGCAGGCCAAGCAGCATCTGTAGGAAGAGGTGCAGTCGACGTTTCAGGCCGAGACCCTTCGTCAGGACGAAGGGTCTCGGCCTGAAACGTCGACTGCACCTCTTTCTATCATACGATAAGCTTCCTTTCACTTCATATATGGGGCTTCTGTATGTTGCCATGAGGTTCCCAGCACTATCCCTGTGCTTCATCTCTAAGGTTTAGTGGGTACATTACATTTCCTCAAGGAAGCTATCAACACATCCTTGAACGAAAATAGTTATCAGATAAGGGCAGGGTCTAGCTGAGCAATCATGCCTTTTATTATCTACCTATCAAGGAGGCAGTATCAGTCACCCTTCCAAATTCAGCAGAAGGTTAATGGCTTGAAGAAAAGGCCAAGTTGTTGAAAGAGGAATGAATGGAAGTGGAAAATTTAAGTTTATTATGAGGAATAATTGTTGGATCAGGAGCACTGGAAAAATAAAGTGGAAAAGCACTGGAAAAATAAAATGTGCTCAAAATGTTCAGTAGTCAGACAGCCTCCAGTAAGAAAGTGTTAATGTTGCTTATCTAAGGTTACAAAAGGATGGAATAGACTGTCTCCAAGAATTAATAGGTGAAAGACATAAATTTTTTGTGTAATAAGTTGTGATTTTAATTATATGGGAAGTACAGTCTGAGAAATCCTTTATGGATTAAAGCAGTGAAACACTAGGATCATAACTGTCCTGAAGTACAACTGTTTAATTATTACAAACTTGCTTTTCTTCACGGTTGTGTGTGAGTGAATTGTGTCTTGCATTTTTACGTACTGAGGGGACGTTTGTAAATTCTAGATTCACTAAGTAGTCACTTTGTAATCTCTAAACAATATTTTGATAAAACTCTTATACATTTAAAAGCAAATCACATAAATGGTTGATATTATCATGGGTAAAATGACGAAGTCAAGTATGCAAGAATATTTTGTATTTTTGATTTTAAAGTAGTTTGTGATGCAGAATCATGCAGGTGTTCGAAATTGGAACTGGAGCAAATTATGTTGGAAATATTCAGCAGAATGTGCGGAGAGGCCAAATTTGCCATCTCTTTCTCCCTCAGATATTATGTAGACTGCTGAGAATTATGAACACTTTCTGTTTCATTTATGATGCAGCTATGTTTTTTTGACTTTGCCTGCCTTGAAATAATGCTATGTGGTGTCTGTAGATTTCATTGACATTAAGATGACTGGGGTTCATCCCTGCATTCTCTGATGTCCTCTGATACCATCCATGTGTATAAGGAAGATGGGAAGTATTTGACCAGAATCGCTGCAATTTCTTACGTTTCTTAGCAACCTAAAATGCATTGCTTCTTTGTTCTTTAAAACAAAACTAGAATCCATGCATGTGCACTTATTTTGGGAATTCAGCTATTTTAAGAATAGCCAATCGTTCAAATACCTTCCATTTTAAGTTTTAAGTAACCAGTGTGTTTACTGCCTCTTCTTCACACTTAATGCAGGTTGCAACATTTCTAGGCTAACTATAGCTCTTTTCTCAGTAATTTTCTCTTCTTCCTTATACTTATAAGGAAAGTAGGATTCCACAGATATTGTATCACATCTGCTTCACCTAATTGAGGAATATTCATACGAGTCTTGTAGTAGGTTGTAGTGCACTTATTAAATGTCGGCAACTTTGTCATGGTTTTCCCATATCTAATGACTGAGTGCACTATTCAGACATGAATCAATAAATAGTTGTGAGAAGCAGCAGTGCTTACTATATTTTTCTGTCCCTGCTCTGCAGTGTTACAACTAATTGCAATAACTTTGTACCACTGGAGAATAAGCTGATTTGTTGAAAATTTGAACCTTCTTGACAATGTAAAATTAGATTATTGTGTGAATAACCCTGTTTAGCAACTAGAAATATTTGGCAGGATCATTTCAAATTAAGGCTGTATTAACAAAGTGAAGTATGGGAAAGATATTTCAACAAGTAATCTTATACCTGTCAGAATTCAATAGGAATAGTCTTAAACTATATTAATCAGTCTTTAAATATAAGAAACTAACCAGCAGGTCTTAATTTTTAGCTTATTTATTTTAAGCTATTCCAAATTTACTTAAGAAGAAGCATTTATCAACCATATTGGATAATATTAGGTGTCTGCCACATGCTCATCTGATAAATTGAGATAGTGTTTTATTATTGTGTTCACTTGGCTCCTGCAATAGATTGAAAATTTAATGATTTATACCAGTGGGCATTCTGGTCGCTAAAGTAACTTCAGTTGATATTATTTTCTTGCAGTCAGAGCCAGAGGGATTTTCTCATTTCCACTTGTATGTCTGTGCTGCCTTCCTCATCAAATGGAGGAAAGAAATTTTGGAAGAAGATGACTTTCAAGTAAGTAATTAAATTTTGTTCAAGAACTGCAATATATGTAATATTGTTAAATTACCTCTTCAGTAGCCTATTTATTAACTGTCAACAGTCTACTTAGACTATTTAGGATGCTGTAATCAAAGTTCACCTAAAACCAATATAAGCCTGCTCGGACCAATGGACATAGGAGTAATTTAAGTGGCAGACTTGACTGTGTAGTACCATTCTCAGCTTAGAATTAGACATTTGAGAATGCAGGTCCAAATTCGGGTATTTCAGAAAACTGTCCAGCCTGCTTTTCAATGCAGAATTGATGCAGCATTGCACCTTTATATGAGATGGGGCTCTGCACTTTTGATTGAAAGGGAAAAAAAAAATCTCTCAGTGCTGTTTCAAGAAGAGCAAGGAAATGTTCCTAATATTTTAAGCAAAATCTTAATATTAGTTTAAAAATTTCTCATTACCATTGCTGGGCATGAAGTTGCTTTTGTTTTCCATCTGTTACAAAACTGACCATATTTCAAAGGTACTGTAGGATGGTACAATGCTTTGAAATGCCCTGATTATGTTGAAGGATGCTATGCAAACAATTTAACTGCTTTTAATTGCACACTGCTTAGCACCTTCAGAAGAATTAGTTCCTTTTTTTTAGCTTTTGTTTTATTGCTCCCTACATTTAAGGAAAAAATTGTTATCTAGAATACTGGCTGCATCAGATTTCACATAAGCCACACCAATGCATTGCTGCATTCATCCTGAAGTCCAATCAAAACACCTCTTCACCCATAATATTCTTATGCTTTTAATATGAAATCAACTAATAATGCTGGAATACTTTTGGTCTCAATTTTGTGAATAATAATACTAAGTTTCTTCTATAAATATTGATTTCAAAATTTCTAATAAATAGCATTGATCCATCATGATATTGCTGTTCTTGTTAAGTTTATACTTGTGTGCAGCCACTATCTCTTTGGACATATGATCACAGTCATCCAATATCCATTATGAATTTGTTCATTATTTTAAATACATAAAGGCATAACTTCACTTATAATTTGTTGTCAAATACTGGAATTTAAAAAAACAACCTCTATATGTTGATTAATATTCATCAACACAAGTGTCTTTTATTACCTCACGTCTATTCAAACTGAGTTACTATAAGCAAAATTATAACAATTAATCTCTACATGAATCATACAGTAGATTTACTTTTACAAGTAGAAACACTTTAGCAAAGTTTTATAATAAATAAAAACATACATATTTACAGTTAGTTCTACCTTAAAGGTGACTTTAAACAAAAGTGCAAATATTTTTGGAAATTTCACATGAAATTTCAGTGCAATTAAAGAGCTGTGAATCTGTGACACCTCTAAAATAAAACGTATACTGCCAATTTTATCAAATAAACATGTCAATAGATATTTTCTTTTCAAAGGTTAGAGACATTGTTTTTATAATTAAAAAAGATAAAAAAGTAATAATACCTTGTTAATACTCACAGTTGATTGCCAAAATTATTGATGTATATTCATTTCAATATGTTGTATAAAGTTATTAAATCAATAAAAAGTCTTGTATTTATACAACAGTTGTAATATAGAGAGTATTTCAACAACCCTTCCCAGAAGCCTAACCAGACAAAAGGATACAAAGGGAACCTATCCTGAACCTTTTTTTCATAGACATACATAAATAAAATAGTGAAATCTGGTTTTATGAATAGTTTGGAGAGAGGGTAAATAATAAGATTGGTCTTCACGGTATTTTAGCCATTGCTAAATTGAACTCCATTGATCTAGCTAAAAGAGCTTATCCCCATTAAGGAACTCTGAATCTAGTGAAGGCTTTTAGGTCCATTCATAATCAACCATGCTACTTTCTACAGATTATGCACTCGTACACCTATTTTATACAATTACATTCTCCAGCTTATTTTGTCTACTCTCATTTTCATTTTCAAAATGTAACACTTCTTAATTCTCAGCAAGAAACTTAATGTTCAAACTATCCACCCATTCAACTAACCTGTCTTTACCTTCAAAGTCTTTTCTCACTGTCTTTATGGTTCTCAACACCTTCAAGTTTTCTTTATCTGCATGTTTGGAAACAATTCCCTCTATGCCATGTCCAAGTCATTAATATATATCAAGGAAAAGCAATGGCCCATGCACCGGTTAGTAGGAACCTATATTATACACTTTCATCCTGTCCAAAAATATACTTTGTTTGCCATAACTTAGCTCGTTTTCTCTTCATGCTGCTGCAGCCCCATTGTTCTTCATGGTCTTAAATGTTATGCTTGTTATGTGGCACTTTTACAAGCCCACATATACACTGCCCTCAGTTAACCTTACTGTTATACTTGGTGCAGTGGTCCAGGTTCCAACTATACTTTCCAGGTGAAACTTCTCCACCATTCAGTGCTCAGAGCTAAAAGGTAAATGGATCAGGAAAGCTAGTATTTAGCTCGTAAGTATCAATGGAAACTTAAGTTTATAGAGTGGCAACAAAAGGGGTAAGATATCAATCGTTAAAGGTTTCTAGATTACAAAAGGTATCTGTCTGTGACTTGTGCTGATTCCACCTCCCGTAGAACTAGCCCCAGTGTCCCTGGAAATTGAAATTTTTTCTTCTATAGTATAACAACTCTCCAGCCACATACTTATCTTTACTGTCATGATATTTCTCTTCTCAGTTACCCATGGCACATGAGTAATCTGGAGATTACATAGCTCTTCAGAATGTGCCTGCAGAACTTTGCCTTTTTTATGATCAAGATGTGTCATTGCTGTCAGTATGGAGTATACCCATAGCTGTTCACCTTCCTCTGCAGAATTATTTGTAGCTACTCAACGATGTTTATAATCCTGGGAGAAAATGTACAATCGGGAATCATATCTGCAACCACAGAAACACTTGTCACTTTAGAACTCCCTAACTGCGGATGCATTGATCTTTTTTCTCCCACCTTGTCTATTTGCGTTTCACTTGGTACCATAGTCTCCAAGTTTTTCGCTGCACTTTCCAGGGGCATCCTCTCCTCCAACAGTACTTGAAGCTAAATATTTGTTTTCCTGGACCACCTGTTTTTTTTTCCCTTCTGTCTAGCAGCCATTCATCCTCTCTCAGACCTGCACTTCTTGAAACAAATGTTTCATGAACATTCGACTTCACTGACAGACCACAGTAACTCCAGCTATTGTTCAAGGTCCAAATTGCAAAGTTACACCTCACCGTTTGATGATATTCCGTGCACCAATGATTGTCCAGGACATGTGAAACATCCAGAAAGCACATGTTATACATTCTGGTAATCTGTGCTTTGACACGTCAACTAATGAGATGAACTCAATCAACTGTTACAGAATTTACCATGAATACAATTACTATTAAATTGCCTACTGCTTTATTTACCCTGAATGTTGTTTAGTTTTAATTCTCTGGCAGCTTAATTAAACCAAAAGCTTGTTTAAGCTCATGAGGGTTCTATTTCCCATACTTCTTTAACATACTGTCTCCCATGCTCTTTATTTTCCCTTACCAGGGCTGTTTTACAAACTTCTTTTAATCACTGGCACTTTGTCTCCTGCTTCCTTTTAAGCTCAATATTTTGTCATATGTTTCCTCCAAATTAAAGGCACACTGTTTTCTGTGTTCTTTTTACTTACTCAAATTTGCTTTCGTATCTACCTTTTTAATACTCACCTTTTGAACTGCTCTGACTGGTACATGATTCCATTCTCTAAGCTGATGGCTACAGACATGGACTCAAGTTACAGGTGCTTTTTACCACTGTGATCCCATTCAGCCATGCCAGGAGACTGAGCCAGTTAAAAGATGGAAGGCACAAGTATGAAGTGAATCTGCAGTTCATAACTCAGGATGGAATGTGGAAAAAGGGTGAAAGTGCATGTAGGAAGGAGAGATCAATAAGATTATGTAATCATCTTCAGTGGTCTCTACATCATCATCAGCCATAAACTCCATAGTAATAACCATTAACTCTCTATTAAAGTCATTGGGATTTTGCATGTTCCTTTGTCACTTGTGGTTTGTTTTGATCATGAAATGCCTTCTCCCTACTAAAGGAAGGGAACGAAGAAAGTGGCTCTGTTGCAAGGTGACTTATTGAAATTTATTCCTCTTCCCCTTCAACTCCTCTATGCAAATGATGGAGGTGAATTGAATGAAATATTATGTAAGCCTGTAGATGGATATGTTAGGAGGGAATTAGTGGATTGAGGCACATAAGGGTATCAGACAGTATCTAAAGATACTGTGTCTCTGTCCTTGGGACTCAATTCCTGATGTTGATGTTGTTTCCTGCTTCCATCTAATTGAGTATCTACCTGAAAATCCTCAGTATTGCTGGAAATATAGAATGTTATTTTTTCATTCTGTTTACAGTACAAGCAATGATAATTGTGTCAACTATTGATTAAATTTGATAGAAAATTCTGAATCTGTTTTGTGAGAGCATTGTCACGGGGGTTTTACAAACAGGTATTGCTGTTGTATCACAACCAGTTTAACATTTTGTCATATAATTTAAAGGTAAACCCATACGCGTCAATTGAATAGTCATGCACTGTTGAATTTTCTGTCAAAAGCCACTATCCAGATAGAACACTAAATCCCAGAAGGTTATATTTAAGCAGCATACCAATAACACAAATTAGATTTTCACGATGGTTGGTTGGTAAACAGTTACATTTAGCTGAACAGTTCTTTTGTCGTGTTGTCAGAAAGAGTTAGAATACAGTAAATCAATTTTATTTAGTATTTTTTACTGTTTTAAGGATTACTGTTTTAGGATTAGGTATTTTGCACTTCAAGAACACCAGAAAGTCAACTGGCTTGATCTCAAGTTGAGCCACGACCCAATGTGTAGTTCAATGCTTGTTTTAAGACTAATTTGTTTTCTTTCATGCTTACTCCACTTAGGATTCTCCCATCTAATAGAGGCTTTTGGCAAATAGTACATTTTTGTAAAGGTTCCTGTGGCTCTACAGCCTTCCTGTGTTGCATATCAGTTGATAGTTAGTCCTGCTTTCCAACACCACACACCCCCACACCACATCTCCTCATCCAAATGCTTTCTTTTTTTTTTTCACTGGGCTCCAAATCCTGGTTGGAATTGCTCCCAGAGAGTTGATGAATGGAATTTAGATGCAACGAATTTTACACACTCTTTACAGAAGTTTGGACCCCTTCTGCAAAGTACTTTTCATCATAGTTTTGGATCATTCACAAGGTTCAAAAAAACCAAAAAGCCATTCACAAGCTGCGGGTAGGTGGAGAGAATGGGATTTAGCAGAATAAAAGCCAGTGATGGGAACTTATTTTTTTCAGTTACTTGTTTGTATTGCACTGATGACTGAGTTATTTTGGCAACCATTCCCATCCTCAAGAATAGCAATACAGTAATTCACAAATACCTTGTATATAACTGGTAGAAATAACAAGGGCACCTTGATAGCCGACTGAAAGTAAAAGTTTGACTACTTAAATGCATGCACTTAAATTAAAGGCTATTGGTCTCCCATACCTATTCTTGTTGCTGGTAACCTGGAAAGTGTTTGATAAATTTCCTGTTGCTCTGTTCAGTGCTGCAACAAGAAAGGAGCAGCCATCATCACCATCCAGGCCATGTCCTTTTCTCACCACTATGATCGGACAGAGGGCACTGAAGCCTTAATTCTCACACCACCAGGTTCAGGAACAGTTACCGCCACCACAGCTAGGATGTTGTCAGGTTTTGTAGCTTTTATTGTGGCAAGCACTCGGCTATATTGAATGGAGTGAATAGTTAGCTAAAGACTGGCTTCTTTGGTAAGGACTTTGAATCCACTCAGCAGTTCAGGCTGAAAATGACTACAAATTCTTCAACTTCATTTTTTTTCCCCTCTTAAGTCCTGGCTGTGCATCATTTATTTTGAACTTTGAGGTCGTAGGCTTAAACACATTGCTCACTTGTATTATAGATGTACCAAGTTCAAAGTTTTGGTAATTTGGTAGTGGATACATCTGGGAGTGTTTTGCATGTATAGAAACAAAATCTAATATATAGATCTCAGTGCTGAAGTTGTCCTCTGTATGAATTAGTACACCTTTTCATTGCACTTGCTGATACTTGCACAATGGCTTTGACGAATGATATTTTAGGGCTACTGAACTTTAATCTGTTGATTGTATGGTTGCTTAGCCATGTCTGTTTTATAAGAACATAAGAAATAGGAGCAGGAGTAGGCCATCCGGCCCATCAAGCCTGACCCGCCATTCAATAAGATCATGGCTGATCTTTCCGTAAACTCAGCTCCATCTACCTGCCTTTTCCCCATAACCCCTTAATTCCCTTACTATGTAAAAACCTATCTAACTGCTTCTTAAATATATTTAGTGAGGAAGCCTCAACTGCTTCCCTGGGCAGAGAATTGCACAGATTCACCACTCTCTGGGAAAAACAGTTTCTCCTCATCGCCGTCCTAAACCTTCTCCCCTGAATCTTGAGGCAATGTCCCCTAGTTCTAGTCTCACCTACCAATGGAAACAACTTCCCTACTTCTAACTTATCTATCCCTTTCAAAATTTTGTACGTTTCTATAAGATCCCCTTTCACTCTTCTGAACTCCAGAGAGTATAGTCCCAGGCGACTCAATCTCTCGTCATAGGTTAACCCCTTCATCCCTGGAGTCAACCTGGTGAACCTCCTCTGCATTGCCTCCAAAGCCAGTATATCCTTCCTTTATGACACTTTGCTATATGGCAAACAGTTCTGTACTGCAGATTTTAGCTAGACCTGTTGCTGTCACGCCTTCTACAGTCCCTGTAGGATCAGAAGTGATCCCTTGACTAATGGAAATGAAGGAGTGATCAATATGCTAACTCAAGAGATTAGATGTTATGGGGAATACATTTCTGCTTCTGATGTCCCAGACTGTCTCATCTATACACAGATCTGAGCTGTCATTTCTGTTAAGAATCCATTGTGTTAGACAATGATGGTGTCTACTTGCATCTTGAAGAGATGACTTTTCAAGATTTGTACTGTTCCCGTCAATACTGTAAAAGCAAGATCTATCCATGTTCTCTCAACACTTTTTGCAAGCCCATTCTGGTACCCATTCTAGACTGTCAGCTTCGTCAAGGAAGAAATTACCAAATTGGACTTAAAAGTGCAGCATTGCAGCATTCCCACACAAAATGCATTCTGTAACCCTTGTTACCCAGAGGTAATAGTAAGTGTTGTTTTGATCCATTAACTGACAGAATGGGACAAGTGAGAGTCAGTAGCAAGTTCCTTGCCTATGTTTGACCAAATATATTGAGACTTCCTAGGTTTGGATGCTGCACTGCGGACTTGAGACACCTATATTTTGACAGTTTTAAAGCTATCCTTCAATCCCTTGTGGACCTGTTCTACTGGCAAGGCAAGGCAACATATGCTACAAAGTTGCATTGTGGAGTATTGCAAAGTCAGACTAATGTTTGGCTCATCTAAGCCAGCGGTCCCCAACCACCGGGCCGTAGAGCATGCGCTACCGGGCCGCGAGGAAACGATATGATTTGGCGATATGAGTCAGCTGCACCTTTCCTCATTCCCTGTCACGCACTGTTGAGCCATTACCCACGCGTCATCCATTTCAGCGCGGGAAGGAGATCAACTCCACGAGCTTGCAAATAACGGCGGGCTGAAAAGTCTGTTTGACATAACATCTCGGCCGGCATTCTGGATCAAAGTCAAGGCTCAATATCCTGAGATAGCCACGGAAGCACCGAAAACGTTGCTTCCATTTCCAACATATCTCTGCGATGAATGTAAGGAAAACTAAATTGCGGATTAGACTGGACATAAGGAACCCCGTTCGAGTATCGCTGTCCCCCATCACCCCTCGATAGGACCGTCTTGTTGCAGGAAAACAAGCCCAGGGCTCCCACTGATTCAGCGATATTGGTGTGTTGCAATGATTTTATAAGTTCATACGGGGAAAATATGCGCTGTGTTTAATATCCAAACGTTACTTAAAATGTTATGATGCTATTGATTTATATAACCATATAACAATTACAGCACAGAAACAGGTCACTTCTGCCCTTCTAGTCCGTGCCGAACGCTACTTTCACCTCTTCCCACCGACCTGCACTCAGCCCATAACCCTCCATTACTTTCCTGTCCACATACCTATTCAATTTTTCTTTAAATGATAATATCGAACCTGCTTCTGACACTTCTACTGGAAGTTTGTTCAACACTTACTTCAAGCTCCCCTGTCCTCCCCTGATAATTGACTTATCGCTATATTCATGCGAGGAAAATGCGCTGCGTGTTTAATATTAAATTCGTTAGCTAAAGCCTTTTAGAAATGAAATTGAGTGTATTAGCCACTTATCACCGATATTCCGGTCATGATTAACACCCCCCCTCCGAACAGAATCGCCAAAAACAAATTGTAGAAAAATAAACGGCACATGCGCGCATGCGCAGATAACGCATGCACACTGGTGCCCGCGCAAGGCTTCATGGTCATTGTAGTCTTACTCTGGGTAAATGTAACGTATTTGACTCTTACTCACTCTTCCTTCAGTTAGTCCTGACGAAGGGTCTCGGCCTGAAACGTCGACTGCACCTCTTCCTAGAGATGCTGCCTGGCCTGCTGCGTTCACCAGCAACTTTGATGTGTGTTCCTTGAATTTCCAGCATCTGCAGAATTCCTGTTGTTTGCATATTTGACTGCTACTCTTGTCCATTGGCAACCGTCCCGCACCCCCCCCCGCCCCCCCCATCGGCCGGTCCGCAAGAATATTGTCAACATGAAACCGGTCTGCACAGCAAAAAATGTTGGGGACCCCTGATCTAAGCCATGCCTCTCCAAAATTAAGCTGTGAGGAGAATATTACAACTTCATTTTGACCAGGAATGATTGTTGCTTTATCTAATATTAGTGCCAAGGTCTTTACAGAGTGCAATTTATTCAAGCAATTCTGTTTAAATTCACCAGTCCTTTGTAACTGTTGAACTATTTCAGAGCAGAGTCAGTTACATGTTTGTTGGTTTGGAGTCACAGTTAAGCCAGTGTGTATAAGCCTGTAAGATTTATTTCTGTAAGAAATATAAGAGAACCAGATAGGTTTTATGGCAATCTAGTAGTTTTAAGGTTGTCGTTATTGTGGTTCCAGATTATTTAACTTCTGCAGGTATCATTGAATTCACCTTCCAATTGATAGTAAGGGTCGTGAAGTAGTCCAACAACTTGATCACAAAACCATCATGCCCACCGCTGGAAGCACATCAGTGCCAGTGGCAGCTCTGTGCTCAATTTATCTGTCTGCCCTCATAATCAAGAAAGAAACACCCCTGCAGGGTGTTGAATGTAACTCCACTACTTAAACAAAAATGGGAGAGAGAAAACAGGAATTGCAGAATAGTTAGCCAAGTATGAATAGACAGGAAAATCAAGCAGCTATTATAAGCGGTAAGATAACAGGATGCTTGGAAACGATCAACAGATTTCTGAAGGGAAATTGTGTGTGATAAATGTATAAAAATGTTGGACAATTCAACCTGTGGAATAAATCAAAAGTGAAGCAGTGAATATAGTATTCTTAGACTTTCAAAATGGCTTTGACAAAATCCCACATGAGAATTAACTGAGTAAAATGTAAAATATTGGGGATTATGTATTGGCATGAATTGAAAATTGGTTGATAGATGGGAAACAGAGGAGAACTAAATGGGTGTTTTTGGAGAGAAAGCAGAAGAATGGGGTTGAGAGGGAAATGGATCAGCCATGATGAAATGGTGGAGCAGACACAATGGGCCAAATGGCTCCTATGTCTTATGGTCTTTTTCCAGAAGCAAACAGTAACTAGTGCGGTATCAAACATATCAGTGCATGGGCCTCAGTTATCTATCAATGATGGAGTAAAATACAAGTTTTCTGATAATGGTGAACTGTGTGATGTTGTCAATCATGAAGTGGATGCAAAGAAGCTTCAAGGCAACTCAGATTGAAGAATTGGAAAAATTTGACAGATTCAGTGAAACAGGGATGAATGTGAAGTTATCCACTTCAGTAGGAACGTAGAAGGGAAGTTAGGAGAAAGAAAGGAAGAACAGCGGGAAGTTAAAAAGGCAAATGATATGTTGGTATACATAGCAAGAGACTTGGGTACATTAATAAGGTTATCCTTTTATGACTATACAGTGAGATCACTTGAAGAAATGTGTGCTGACCCATAAGTAGCAAAATATATGCATTTAAATGGTAACAATATTTTGCTTTGCTTTAAAATAAACCAGTATTGTACATAAAATGGTCTCTTGGATAAAATCACACTACTACTAAGAATGTAATTGGCAACTGATGTTTTGAAACATAACCTTTCCATGAATTTCAGTTTCAGAATTAGTTTATGCCAATATTTTAAAGATTGAATTAGACCATAAGATATTGGAGCAGAATTAGACCATTTGGCCCATCAAGTCTGCTCTACTGTGTCATCATGGCTGATCCAATTTTCCTCTCAGCCCCAATCTCCTGCCTTTTCCCCGTATTCCTTCATGCCCTGACCAATCAAGAATCTAAATTGTTAGTGATTGTAATAAACAGTAAAACAAAATGACATATGAGGATCACCTTTGATAATCTTAAATCTGCAGTTTCCTTTGCCATTTTGTTCACTTTTTAGATTTAATATTGCTATGAAAGAATAACATCGTGCTTTATTTATTTTGTTTCTTACAGAATCCAGCATACAGTGCCTTGAAAAAGTATTCAGCCCCCACAACTATTTTCATATTTTACTGAATTTCCTAAATTAAAATGTTGAAGTAGTATTTTTAATCTAATGTATAAAACATTGTGCATTGCGTCAAATCAAAAGAAAAAAATCCAAAACCCTTTAACAATTACTGAATATTTAAAACCAAAACTGAAACAGAAAAAGTATTCATCCTGTTTGTCATTACTATGCTAGCTTTCCTCAGGTGCAGTATTTGTATTACCTTACCAATTCACCCAATTTGTTGATGTACAAAATTGGAGGATCACCTGTTTTCAATGAATTCATAAAAATAAATACCCCTCTCCCTGTAAGGTCCAACAGTACGGTAGATTTTCAAGCGAACAAACCAAAATGAAGACGAACGAGCATTCAAGACAAGACAGGGAATTGATAATAAGTCACAAATCTAGGGAAGAATACAAACCATCTCAAAGGCACTAAACATACCTTAGAGATCAGCACAGTCTACTGTGGAAAAAATATAAAACCACAACCATACTGCCTAGGTCAGGCCACCCCTCTAAACTTAGTCACCAGAAAAGAATGGCACTTGTAAGAGAGCCTATTGTGATGCCAACAGACACTCTGAGTGAGCTGCAGAAGTCAATTGCTGCAACTGGAGATGAAGTTCATGGCTTCACAGACTCTTAAGGCCTTGCACAAAAAGAATATTTATGGAGTATCTATGGAGAATATTTAAGAGTAGCAAAGGAGAAGTGCTAGCTGAAAAGAAAAGATGAAGTTCATGGCTTCACAGACTCTTAAGGCCTTGCACAAAAAGAATATTTATGGAGAATATTTAAGAGTAGCAAAGGAGAAGTCCTAGCTGAAAATAAAAGCATATCCTTGCACGCAAAGCATTTGTAAAGTGTCACTTAGAAGATACTGTAAAGATGTGGAAGAAGGTATTGTGGGCGGATGAGACTAAAGTGGAACTTTTAGCCTCAACTAAGCAGTATGTGTGGCATAAATCTAATATTATGCATCGGTCAGGTAACACTTTCCCTCCTGTAAAGTATGGAAGAGGTAGCATCATCCCATGGGGGTGCTTTTCAGCTGAAGGGACTGGAAATCTGGTCAGAATTAATGGGAAGATGAATGCTGCTAAATACAGAGAGATCCTGCTAGCCTCAAATTAGAAAGCTTAAACTTGGGAGGAAGTTCGTCTTTCAGCAGGACAGCAACCCAAAGCACACTCCCAGAGTAACCATGGAGTGGCTTCACATGAAAACAATTGATGTCCTTGAGTGGCCCAGTCAGAGGCCTGACTTAGCCTAATCAATCATCTCTGGCAAGACCACAAGGTTGCTGTTATCTGCCGCTCCCAACCAACCTGGCACAGCTTGAGCAATTTTGCAAGAAGGATTGGGCAAATTTTGCTTCATCATGTTGTGCAAAGTTAATAGAAACTTATCTAAAAAAGACTACTGGCTGTAATACCTCTGAGAGGTGGTTCAACTAAACCCTTAGCAAAAGGGGATGAATACTTTTGAACTGCTGACATCTCAGTTTTTGAATTTTTAGTTTTTTTATGCTTTACAATTTTCCCTGTTTTTGCGGGGGGGGGGCGGAGGACCATGTGATTCACAAATAAAATTCCCTGTTAAATTGATCAAAATCCTTGGTTGTAACACTTGTTTATGTGAACAAAGGGTTTAGGGCTGAATAATTTTACATATCCACCAAAGTGTCTTCTTGTAGTTCTGAGCCCTAAAATATAACTGTTTTCCTCAGCTCATAATTTATTGCAGTTTTATTATGTTGAGTGTCTCATTGGTTAATTGTTTTTATTTCTAAACTGTTAAGTTGGATTGATAATTTCAAAAACTGCCACACTGACTTCTTCTGGAGTAGAGTCGAATGTTAAGGATGATGGGTGCTACGTTCAAAAATTTATATAGTGGTTAAAGTAAAAATGATGTCTTCAGATATGATCTTGCATTTAATTTTGGCACAATTGTCCATGACAGCCAGTTCTAATTTGCCATAAACACGCATACATTTCCAAATGGACATAATGAATTTTGATAGGTTATGGAACATGGATGATCCAAAGCCTGAATGTGACAAGAGGAGGGTTAGACTTGAGACTGGCAGCCCCATCCCGTAAAAACCTAGAGCTACAGAA
Source organism: Mobula hypostoma (assembly GCF_963921235.1). Lineage (NCBI taxonomy): Eukaryota > Metazoa > Chordata > Chondrichthyes > Myliobatiformes > Myliobatidae > Mobula > Mobula hypostoma. The sequence continues at coordinate 30,302,423 of NC_086109.1, forward strand.
CCCCCAACGGAAGCTTTAAAGACCTCATCCCTGAGAGAGGAAGGATCTTCGAAGGTGGGCTACACATGGGGGCAACTTGAAAGACTGACCCAGGGTAGAGAACTCTGGTGAGCTGCTCTCAGCAGCCTATGCATCAGTAGGGGTGACGGGCTTAAGAAGAGGAATAGAATCCTGGCCAATTTTCCTCTTCAATGCAGGTTGTATGTATCCAAAGAGATATCATAAATTAAATTTGGGCCCCTCTGAGTCTATATGTATAAATTAATCCCTAAAAGACCATCTTGTTGACCATCTTTACTTGAATTGTAAATTAGAATTGCTTCTAAGTAGCAGATGAAATTTATTCAGGAAAATTATTCAGCATGATTAATAATCTTGTTTGCATTAATAAAATCTAAGAAGACTGAAATCCAAAACAATTCTAACATAAATGTGCATTTATTTTCTATTTGTGGTCTGAATTGTCATGGCATATTGTGTGTAGTGGCAGAGTTACTAGCACCTCTATTGTCAGAAGGCCAGAGATTAAAGATACAATTTACAGACTTAAGTACAACAATTTCTGAAGCTCCCAACGTAAGTGAGTATGCTGTGGCTGCCATTGTCAGTCTTATTGATCTTTCCATCTTAGTTAAACCAAGCACCCAAAAATTTGTGAAAGCTATACTTGGTGTTCATATCAATAAACTATCATAACCAAAAGAGGTGATCATGTTCTTATAATGTTCATATTGCTTGTTGTGCACAAATTGGCTTCTCTTTGCCAGTCTAGTGTGGCACTTCACAAGTATGTAATTAGCTATGGCACTCTGAGATGATGTGAGAGAAAAGTACTACTATACAAGTCTTTCTTTCTGTCAAAGATTATGGTTTAAACTTAATTGGTTTGTGATTCAGGGGAAGACTGTGGAATAAATTAGAAATTGGCAAAATGTTGAGAAGCCTTGTATCCTAATTGCAAGAATTAAATTGGGATTGTGGGAACTGCCGAGTAAGGTACTCCAAAGATAAATATTAAATTTCTAATTAAATTTAAGATATAACATTGGATGTCATGGCACAAAATAAACATGCTAATGCAAATGGTATTTTGAATTTAGAGGGGAAATTTAAGAACTGTAAACAAATTGAAGTATACTGAATAGAAAGAGCAATATAATAATGTGTAAAATACAGCATAAAGGAATTAAATAGGCATGATTTAAGTCGGTTGGTACAGGAGTATGATTCCTGTAAAATCTTCCATCGTGAGGAGCAAGTGATTGTTTTCCTGGAACAAGGTAGATTGGAAAAGATTAGTGAGATGTGTGGAATTAGTTATAGAGTTATAGATACTAGTCCTTTGGCTTATAGAATCTATATCAACCATCAAGCAGCCATATTGACATCAATTTTCTCCCAGATTCTACTGCTTTTCAACTTTATAAGGGCAATGTAAAGTGTTCAAATAACCTGCCGACCTGCAAGTTTGAGAAAACAGGATAAATTTGAGCACTGGAGAAAATTCACACAGATATAGGGAGATTGTTTAAATGGATTCTGAACCACATTCCCTGAAATGGAGACATATTATCCCTCATCATATTAAAGAAAAACACAGTTGAGCACTTGGAAGAGCTGCAGTTTTGCAAGGCTGAAGACCAAAAGTTTAAAACCAGGAGTAAGCTGTGTGACTTGGTGGACCAAATGGTTGTGATATTCTAAATATCTTGAGTCCTGACGAATATGAGTAAAATTTAAATAGTGCACGTTTAACTAATCCAATCATGTTGAATAACAGGTAACATAGGAAATGTAACTACTTGATGAAAGAGTTCAGATAGATTTGGAGGATGAACTGTGAGAATATAATTTTATTTCTTATATTTTCAGGTGAACACTCATATTGTTCTATCCTAAAGTGCTTGGAGAACATTCCACATTAACCTAAACACAAATGCTGAGGTCTAGCTACTGCAATGAGTGAGCAACAGATCTTTCTGATCAATTTAGGTGTCTGAAGTTTACCAGTTTGCAATTTTGGAAATGCAAAATTGGTACAGTCAGCTCTACATTGTATGTTATACACCATTACCTAGAAAATCTAGGCAATCGTGATTTTAAAAACCTGTAGAATTTGATTTGAGATTAACCAACCTCATATAACGCAAGTCCTTGGGATCTGACAAGAAAACAGTTCTAATAATATGAGGTTTTTGGCCCATAATTCAGCAGCAAGTTATAAATTGAATAGATAATATATTCCTGATAAACCTAGGTGCACCATAGAAAGCATTCTTCTTGGGTGCATCACAACCTGGTATGGAAGTTGTCCTGTCCAAGACCGGAAGAAGCTGCAGAAGATTGTGAACACAGCCCAGCACATCACATCTTCCATCCTTGGACTCAATTTACACCGTACACTGTCGGAGCAGTGCTGCCAGGATAATCAAGGACACGACCCACCCAGCCAACACACTTTTCGTCCCTCTTCCCTCCAAAAGAAGGCTCAGGAGCTTGAAGACTCGTACGGCCAGATTTGGGAACAGCTTCTTCCCAACTGTGATAAGACTGCTGAACGGATCCTGACCCAGATCTGGGCCATACACTCCAAATATCTGGACCTGCCTCTTGGTTTTTTTGCACTACCTTACTTTCCCTTTTCTATTTTCTATTTATGATTTATAATTTAAATTTTTAATATTTACTATCGATTTGTACTCCAGGGAGCACGAAGAGCAGAATCAAATATCTCTGTGATGATTGTACGCTCTAGTGATCAATTGTTTGGCGACAATAAAGTATAAAGTATTTAACACCTCAGTAGATCCCAATTCTAATTTACAATATTGAAATATGCCTCTTAAGTAATTAGTAAATTGATTAATGCTGTTGATCCTAATTAGGTGGCACTAATTCACCATGATTGTGTACAGTGAGTTGCTCATACTAATGTTCCATAGTTTTCCATAGTGAGTAAGTGATTCCTAATTTGAAAATAGGTAAGATTGTTTCTTTAGGAAATACAGAGTAGTTTAGGTGTTATTTGTCTGTTAAGAAAATTAGGGTTATGATCATATTATTTTAATATCTAAGTTGAGAGAGTTGAAATTTTGTTTTATGTTTAAGGATGTAGCTTTCAATGTAATTACACATTCTATTAACTGTTTTGCAGTTCATTCTGTTTTATTTCTTTAGTAGGTCTCATATTATCTCCTTAATGCTCTTCTATTGCTGCCCAGACATGTACCAGTTAATATTCAAGATTGTTGAATGTCAATTCCAGTACACAAGTGAAAAGGAGAGCAAAATAATTAGCACTCCAGATCTGATGCAGCACAAAAGAGCACACTAAGATTGAGAACACAATAATAAAAAACACAAAAAATATAAATATGTAAGATAACTTGTATACATAGATTGATTGTATGTCCATAAAGTGCGAGGTAAAAGAATGTCTATGCAAATGAGGACTCTGACAGGAAATGAAAAAGTAGTCGTGGTTGGGGGTGTGGAGGGGTGAGTTGGTGTGTGGAGGTGTTGATCAGCCTTACTGCTTGGGGACAGTAACTGATTTTGAGTCTGGTGTTCCTGGCGTGGATGCTACATAGACGACTCCTTGATGGAAGTAGGACAAACAGTCCATGAGCAGGATGGATGGGATCCTTCATGGTGTTACTGACCCTTTTCCAAGCTCTCAACCTCTTCTTCATCTGGATTTTTTAAATAATCTAAAAATGGGGTGATGTTAAATGGTAATGAGCATATATCTAAGTACTTTGACTAGCACTTACAATAGTGGGCAAATGCAGTGTACAAGTAAATCACACGATCTCCTTTATAATCACCATTATTATGCAGTGCCTTCTGAGTGGTAGCTTTGGATTTTCCTTCTACCATCCTTCTATTTCAAGTTTTGTTATCTATTGAAAATAATATGCAATTACTTTTGAGTTTTTGTAGACACCCAGATTGAAATAAAATTTTTTGCATTGTTTGATAATATCACAGTCCAGTATACTTATTATTTTATCAATGATTTCAAACTGTGTTTCATAAATGTCGAGTTATTTTGTAAAGCAAGTTTAATAGGCTATTGGTTATGCATTTTTAAAATCATTTCTGGGTTTAGAATCACTAGTTTTAACGAGGGAATCTTTGTGTTTGTCTTGATTTTTCTATACCAAGCTGAAATCTGTGTTCTTCATTTGAAGGGTCTACTAATGTTGTTGCAGAATCTACCTACAATCCACTGGGGTAATGAAGAAGTTGGTTTACTCCTAGCAGAAGCCTACAGACTTAAGTACATGTTTGCAGATGCACCTAATCACTATAGACGATAAGTGGTTAGCAGAAGCATTAAGGCGTGATTAAAACTCCCTGCAGTCTTACAGGTCAATAGCACAGAAGCTCTATTGACTAAGACAACTAAAGTTTCAACTACTGTGAAAGTAGTTTCTATTTACTTGAAGCTTTTCTTAAGCTATTATTGTAATATACTAAGTTGGGCAAGACTGAGATCTTCCTCGGTGTGCTCTTAATGAAGCCTTGTTAAATCTTTGATACTAGGTTATACATAGTTCTTAATAGAAAAGGATTTAAAAGGCATTATAAAGTGTATTTCTATTTAATAATTATAATGTACGTGTCCTTAAATTGAACTACTGTGAGTTTATGTTTAGAAAATTAGTTTCGACATTTGGGCTTAGTGTGCATAAAGCAGACTAGTTAAATTTTACTCATTCTTAAGCACAGCCAGCATCTAATTCACAATATTTTTATTGTGATTATTGTATAGATATACAATTCTCTTAAACTTTGTTTTAAATTCACCAACTAATTTTTTGTACAGTTTCAGCTGTATCCATGAGGTGAAATCATTTTAAATACTTTTGATTTCTACTAATTATCATTTTGATAAGCAAAATATTTCCTTTTAATGTAGAATGTGGGGAAAAACATCTTTATAATTTTTTAAAAGATCTGCTTTATGATGAGCACTAATGATATATATTAAATAAAACAATTCTATTGCCAATAATGATTTCAAAATGTACTGAAGCCATTCAAGATTAAAATATGTTTCTCAGGTATATCCTTTTCATTTGTGTGCCTTTTGACCTGTTCTATTTATGTAAAGTTGAGGAAATATTGCAATATTTGTATTTTGCTTTGAACAGGGTGGTTGTGAAAAGTTCTGAACATATCTTTTATTTCCTTCTTGAACTGCTAATAACATGGGCTCTAGAGTTCTTAAAATGTTTTGTGCATCTAAAATATATATACATATATATTTTTAAAAATATATATAATATATATGAGACCTGAGAAACAGATTTTGCTGTTGATGGCTAACATGGAGTGAAATCTCTGAAATTAGCCTTTTTTAACTAATTTATGATCACCCTTACTGGTTTGAGAGATGGATTTTGTGGTGTTATTCACAGAAAATGTTTTCCCATTAACTGGACTGTTAATGCAAATCACAAAAGCTGATGTCACCCTCAGTTTGCTGATTGTTTTCAATTATTCATAAGGAAAATTTAGAAAAGATAGATAAATGATATTGAAGTTCAGATTTAGAACAATATATCAGAGTAGCAGACAAGCCAAGGGATTGAATAATGTACTTCTGTTACTGTGAGTAAGGACATAAATAGGTATAGATAAATGGAATTGACGTACAAATTAGCCTTGACCCCCTTACAAAATTTCAAAATATTCTAAGATTGAAATGACCTACATTTCTTACTGATCCTGTTTTCAGGAGACATTGCTGCTTACAGTCCACTGATATGAGCTGCATCCCACAAGATAAAGCCAGATGCATCATTATCTGATAGCCAGGATGCTCACCATCTGTATCAGGCAATTCTTGCCTGTTAGATTGGGCAACATCTTACAGATAAATTCTTGGGAATCAGGCTTGAAACTTGAACTAGTATTTACAAGTCTATGTGTCTTTTTACAGTCGAGATTCTGGGTCAGCTTTATGCTGTTTATTCCCTTGATTGTTTTTGGTCAGTTTATAAAACACAGTATTTGCTTACTGTTATGTCTTGCATCATTCTGTGGTGTCATTCCTCAAAAACATTATTTGAAGGCATTTAGTAAGTCAATACAAAGAAAAGGTGGAAAAATTATGATAGTTTTGGAGGCCACAAATATACTTGATTAGATTTTAAGTAATTTTATTTTAAATTTTTTAGCTATTAATGTGAAAATTGTGAATTTCTTTTTTATTTGTTTTTATTACTTTATTTAAAGGACAATTATTGAAAACCACTGTGTCATAATTATGATGTATTTGTGTATATGTCACTCTGGAAATATTAAATAACAAATGTTAATTTTTTAATTGAACTTAAAGCAAAAATTGTTTTACTTGTAATTATAAACAGAACATGCTGGACATATTTAGCAGGTCAGGCAGCACCTTTGGAAAGTGAGTGTTGATGTTTCAGCTTGATGCCCTTTTCATCAATATGATCTGATGAATGGCCATGAATCTGAAATATTACTTTGATTTCCATCTGTAGGTTTTTTTTTTGCTTTTTGATTACTTTAATTTCCTGTTTTTTTTTTCAAAAGGAATAGTGAAATGTGTAGATTATTTCCTGAGCTATTATGTATATGTATAAATTCATGAATATGTTTGTATTCCTGATAACTGGTTCTGCTTCCATTTTTATATTAGCTTACAGATTATCACATTCTGGTTAAAGTGAAGCACATGGATCAAAGCACAATTAATTTCTTTGATTCCCAGTGTATAGTTTTTTTTCCTCTCAAAAGCAGCCTTCTTGGCTGGCTTCCCTGTTGCTACTGATCTTAGAAATGATTTGCCAATATAAGGAGGAGAGTTAAAACTGAAATAAAAATGACTAAAGTTTGGGGATAGTTGGATGATATCATAGCTAGGAAAGAATTATTCTTGTTTGAGATTTAAATCTATTTAAAACTGGCAAATGTATACACAATTATAGTACTGCAGGTGTTTTCACTCTTGCGAATAAGGGAGCTGGGCAATCAGTACTGCAATCATATATGTGATGCTGATTCCTCTGTTGTTGGGTAAATTTGGTACTCTGGTCAGGAATTAGGTAGTAAGCGGTCTTTTAACATTTAGGAAGAGATGAGTTCCATCATGAAAGTATGAGCAGAAACAACACCAAGAACATACAAATTCATGTACCTTTACTAATTTTCTGAATCGTACAGGTGTGGTAGTGTTTTGCCACAGTTGTATTTGACATCTGGAATTGTAAATATTAGTACTGTGTGTATGACTGAAAAGCTTACAGCCGCACCGTCAAAACCAGAAAGATGTTGCATGGTTTATCAACAGTTTCTTTAGACCTTTTGGATGTAAGTGAATTATAACTGTGACTTTTCACCTTTTCACTGTGTGGGGTTTCAATATGCTGAGCTAACAAAAGGCACAATTTATTGTCAATTGTGCAATAGGTCCAAATGACATGTTTTTTTCTTATGTGCATTGTGCATTAGCAGTTATGGTCCCGTTTTGGAACAATACAAGACGTTTCATTTAAATTGTTTAACATAAACTTGCAGAACCACATGATATAATAAGAACACTCTTTTCAGCAGTGAGGAAATAAATACCTAAGTCCCTTGGATGTTACTGTTTTTGAAAAATGCCAAATTTTTTAAACCATGTTTCTTTTTAATGCTTCTGTAGACAGTGTTATTACGAGGCTTTAAAAATTAAATTCTGCTCCACATTAGTCATTGGTCTTTGAGTTTTATTTCATCTTTACAGCCCATTGTATGCCTACAATCTGTGTTGCTTATTTTAGTAGGTCTGAACTGGAAATTGAGCAGGAAAACCATAGAACTGTTATTTCCCATATTGATCAAATTCTTCAGATTTGGATTTCAGAGGTTCATTTATTGTCAAAGTATGCAACTCTAAATTTCTTCTCCAGATAGCCATGAAACCAAGACAGAAAAGAAAGGCAGTGTGATCATCAGCCCCTAAATCACACCTTCCCGTGCAAAAAGATGGACAAAAACGGAACGGGCACATCAACCCCCAAATCCCACTCCACCACACACAAAAAAAAACAGAGAGATCAGGAGAAAAACACAGAACTTAAAAAAACTATAAGATTGGAGAAAATGACTAGTCCAAGTTGATATACAAAATGCAGAAAACCTGGGTAACATTCTCTGGACACAGCAGCAGGCCTTTTCCTCTCCAGTTGCAGAGCGAATCCCGGACGTCAAAAGGCAGTCTCCCCTCTCTGGTAGCAGAGCAGAGTGATCACCTAGTGATTTAAAAAAAAGGCAGTCTCATTCTCGGTAGTAGTATGATCCCACCAGCAATCAAAAGGCAGGCAGCTGGCACTCACCTTCCACATTTACCTTGATGTTTCAATCTCTCTTGTCGCTTTAATCAGTGAAATAGAGTCGAACATCGGCTCGTGCCCCCTCCTGCAGCCTTCTCAGCATGAGGTTTGCGCACGCTGCCTCTGCCTCCTGGAATCCTCTGGGAGACTGCAGAGTGCTGAAGCACCCAAACAATCTCCAAACTGAAAATCACAGGTTCCAGGAGTTCCAGAATCACTTTCAAGATGAAAAACAATTGTAAAATTACATAAATGAAGTGAAATATATATGGTTTCATGATCTATCCAGAAGATGTTGATCGAACGAGCGTTGTACAGAAGCATGATCTTGACCAGAAGAAACCCATTTGATTAAATTCTAATAGTCTTTAAATATAATTATGTCTGCACATTCAAAGTAAATGCCTCATTTTGACAAGCCAACATACCCATTAAACATTAGCAATTTTACAGTTATTTCTTCTGTGCGTCATGACTCTCAAAATCTGAAACTAGTTTTCAGATTTATGGTTTTGCTGGCTGTGTAGTGACATCAGCACAGGACTTTGAGGCGGGTGGTCCTGAGATCGAATCCAGCCGGGTCCCAACCTGGGGTTCAGCAGTATCTGTGCGGAAGAAAGGCCTGGTAATCTACTGCCATATCTTGCTACGAAAACCTTACAGACAACTACTCTATCCATAGGGTTGCCATGGGTCAACAGCAACAAATACAAGGAAAACGTTATCCATCATTTACTGACTAAATATAACGAAGAAGATAGAATATAATTTGAATATATTTCCGTTTCACACAAGCATGAATTCAGTGATCTTGCTGTCCCAATGTAAGGCCATACTCCTAGCAGAACTGGTTCTTGTGTAAGTCAATTCTCAGTGAATTCACTTGAAGGTATGTAATGCAGTCTTCCTATTTATTACTTCCTCAGTATGATATATCCTCTTTTAATAACAGTTTATTTCACGAAGAGGTTGTTTCATGTTGATTTGCAGTTACAACTATGGTGGGAAGAATTCTTAAGGTAGCTTTGACCAGCACTAGAGTTACAAAGATGAGTGCCTTTTTTTGTATATTTATGGCACCACCATTGCCTAAGTTTATATTTACTGACCAAGTTATAAAAGAAGTAGGTACTTGTGTGGAATCCTATTTGTTACATCCAAGTCATTGTTCAATAACTTGTGATTTGTATGCCAGGGACTTATATCAGCTCCTTGAACACCCTCCCCCTGGTTTATTCCAGGTAAGTCTCCTCCTGTTTAAATTTGTTCTTTCTGACATTAGCTTTAAGGTTATGGTTTTCACTGGTTCTGTTTGTCTTATTTAATCTAAAATGGTGCTTAGGATTTGCCATTTTTATTCTGGCTGTATATAATAGGTGTTGTGAACACTATACAGATGTTTTTCTTGAAGAATAAGGAGTGCATACTTCAACTTTTCCAATAACTCAGTCGCCTGACTATAGAGGTAAGCACTTTTAACATTTATTTTTCAGTAACAGAAAAATATTCAGCGCACAACCATGATTCAAATAAGCTGCAAAATGTATTCATTCCCGCTTGCTTTTCCCAACATCAATCATCAGGTTTCCTGTAAGTCGTTGTCCTTCATCACTGCTTCCTAAAGTACTCAAGTTCTAGTTCTGCGTAAGATAGCAATGTTTCACGAAGTTCAGTGAAGCTTTCACTTTCCAAATGATAGATAATAAGACTTAGAGCTCCAGATAATGCAACATCAGTATAATGTCAATAACATGCCAGAATATTTGAAAGGGATTATATTATTAATCACTTGTAGATGTTCCAGAAAATTTGATGCTGTGCTGCATTTGGGAAATAAGCAAAAGCGTAGACAAAAAGATAAGCACAGGGAGCACTCAGAAGAGGAAAGAAAGATGGAGAAATCAAGGTTTGTGTGAGAATTACAGAAGTTAGTTGCTGGAGTAAATTTAACTACATTCAAAAAGCCAAAGTGGAGAACTAAAAACAGCTTTCCCAGTTTTCCAACTTGAAGAGCATACAGTGTTAGGAAAAGGTGAGACTATGAAAGGACTTCTAAATGAGAGTGAGAGTTTTAATATCGTGGTTGTTATGTACCGGTATATCAAAGAGAACAGATGTTTGATGAATGAAACTTGATACGACTTGCTTCCGGTCTTGGTGGGTTCTGAGGAGATTAATGAAGCCAGAGTCTTCCACAGTTAGGGCAGGCAGTTGGATGGTTTGTCGATTGGTTAACTTCTGCTTATGCACAGTTTCTATGTGTCCCCAACAGGTGGATCCAGGGTCTCAATAATGATGACAATTCCAGAAGTAAACGAGCTGCTTCAGGAGTGACATCATGGAGGTGCATACGTCATCTGAAAACTATTTCGTGTTTAAATATGAAGCCTCTGTTGGCATTCAGGCAAATACCAGGAAGGGCTATAAATATAGTGACAATGGAATTGAATATATAGCTAAGGTCAGAAGTAATAATTTGAGTCTTCTCAGTATATTGCTTGAGGAAGCTGCTGTTCCATTTGAACTACATGTTCTGAAAAATCTGACAATTTAAAGAAAATACAGGGGCTAAAAGAACTGTTTCTGAGGTTGATCTGAATGTTGTCTCTGCACATATAGTTTCTGTTGCTGAAGGGCAAAATGAAATTGGATGGATCCAAGGATTTACTTTAAGAGATGATTCTGAGGATTGAAAACAACATGCAGTAATTGAACATTGTGCCATGTATATTAATGGCTTTAAGATACATTCTGGACACAGAAAACTGACAGCATACATTAATCTAATATATCAATATTTAAGCTTGAACAAGGCTCCCTGATTAACTTGATGAAAGAAATAAAACATTGATCCCTACCAATATTTTTCAGAATAATCATGTTTTAACACCTCCTTAACTTCTTCATAATGAATGACAGTATGACCTTCTCACATTTCTAAGACCTGTAAACCTAGTATATATGGCACCATACTTCAGCTTTAATTTCAGATATTGCCTCGCAATACTATAGCTTTAAATGATATTTGTTGGTCCTCTGCCAATGTCGTTTGAAAACAAGAGTAGATGATAACTGAAGAACAGCTAGACAAATATCAGTGCAAAAACAGCTGCCACCCTAACTTGCAGAAATATTGTATATCACCAAGTGTATTTTAAGCAAATATACGAAAATAATTGACTGGTTAAAATATTCAAGGTATATTCAATATGTAAATTCAAAATTGAAGGAGTCAGGGTAATTAAGCAGTTAGCGCAACGCTATTACAGCTAGGTGGTTGGAGTTCAGAGCTCAGTTCCGGCACTAACTGTAAGGAATTTGTATGTTCCTCCCATATGTGCATGTGTTTCCTTCGAGTGCTCTGGTTTCCTCCCACTGACCAAAGACTTTCCGGTTAGTAGGTTAATTGATCATTGTAAATTATCCTGTGATTAGGCTAGAGTTTAACAGGTGTGTTGCTGGGCAACATGGCTTGTTGGGCCATAGGACTTGTTCTGCGTTGTACTCCTAAATAAAATAAAATATTGTAGTTTGGCATTTCAGTAATTTTCAAACTTTTTGTTACAGTGACTAATCTGCAATTTGCCATTTTCTAAATTGGTACAAGCATTCTCATCCATTTAGGTCATGCAAGTTTTACGAGATTAATTTGGTATTGCTCAGCTACATTTTTACTGATTGACTTTTAATCTAAGTATCTGCTTTGTGTTTGAAACAAACCAGAGCAGCCAACACAAATGAATGTCATCACACATTAGCACATTAATTACATGCTATTGTGGAACTGTGGTCTTGAGCAAATGGTTTCTTGATAATTTCAATAACCCACTTACAGTTAGGTGCACTACATTGTCTCCTTATAACAGCTCTCAGACTGGATTCCAGACATTGTTCTCTTCCTTCCCCAACTCTTACCTTTCTCAACAACCTGCAATAATCAAAGTGCAGAAGTGAAGGCAGACCAATCTATTCTGACCTTACATTCTCCAGGATTCCTCATAGGGTATCACTCTCCTGTTTCAATTCTCTCCACTGGGCACATGAGCAAATGAGAAACAGCAGGGGGAAAAGAAAGAAATGTGGGATGTATGATCAGCTGTGCAACTTAAAACCATGATTAACCAATGATTAATCCTGATAAATTGCTTTCATTGTTGGAAAGTCCAATAAACTGTCTGAAGATATTTTGGCATTGAACTGCAGATGTAAATTTCAAATCCTATTCAGGCATGTAAAGGAATGAAGAATCACATTCTCTCGCTTCTCCCTTTTATAACTCCCTCAGTCTATAGATTTATGAGGAGTTGCATATATTAAATGGTATACCAGCACACAAAATGGCTTACACTTTGAATTCTAGTCTAATCAAACACAAAGATATTTAATAACAGTCTGCCATATCTGCCAGATATAAAGAGACCCACATAAAGCACTTCAATCTTGCTTGTGGGTGTACGTGAATTAATCTGCTCCAAACTGAGCCTGATATTATAGAAAGACCAATATTATCTATGATGAGAGTTGAGAGTTATCATATTACTGAGATAACCATTGTTCTTTTGAGGTAAGCTGCAATATCTTAGGACAATATCCCCACATGTCACAAAACCATATATTTTCTGAATGAGTCTCGGACACTTTCATTTTTCATTATGGATTAGTAAATACAAGAATAAACGTCTTTTGTGATGTAAAAGCATTGTGTTTATTTATTCATTTGCAAAAAGTGGTCAGTATAACATAGAACATAGAATAGTACAGCACAGTACAGGCCCTTCGGCCCACAATGTTGGGCCGACCCTTAAACCCTACCTCCCATATAACCCCCCACCTTAAATTCCTCCATATACCTGTCTAGTAGTCTCTTAAATTTCACTAGTGTATCTGCCTCCACCACTGACTCAGGCAGTGCATTCCATGCACCAACCACTCTCTGAGTAAAAAACCTTCCTGTAATATCCCCCTATATCCCCCTTGAATTTCCCACCCGTTACCTTAAAGCCATGTCCCCGTACTGAGCAGTGGTGCCCTGGGGAAGAGGCGCTGGCTGTCCACTCTATCTATTCATCTTAATATCTTGTATACCTCTATCATGTCTCCTCTCATCCTGCTCCTCTCCAAAGAGTAAAGCCCTAGCTCCCTTAATCTTTGATCATAATCTAAACCAGGCAGCATCCTGGTAAATCTCCTCTGTACCCTTTCCAATGCTTCCACATCCTTCCTATAGTGAGGCGACCAGAACTGGACACAGTACTCCAAGTGTGGCCTAACCAGAGTTTTATAGAGCTGCATCATTATCTCGCGGCTCTTAAACTCTATCCCTCGACTTATGAAACCTAACACCCCATAAGCTTTCGTAACTACCCTATCTACCTATGAGGCAACTTTCAGGGATCTGTGGACATGTACCCCCAGATCCCTCTGCTCCTCCACACTATTCAAGTATCCTGCCATTTACTTTGTACTCTGCCTTGGAGTTTGTCCTTCCAAAGTGTACCCCCTCACACTTCTCCGGGTTGAACTCCATCTGCCACTTCTCAGCCCACTTCTGCATCCTATCAATGTCTCTCTGCAATCTTCGACAATCCTCTACACTATCTACAACACCACCAACCTTTGTGCCGTCTGAAAACTTGTCAACCCACCCTTCTACCCTTACATCTAGGTCGTTAATAAAAATCACGAAAAGTAGAGGTCCCAGAACCGATCCTTGTGGTACACCACTAGTCACAACCCTTCAACCCTTCAATCCGAATGTACTCCCTCCACCACGACCCTCTGCATTCTGCAGGCAAGCCAATTCTGAATCCACCTGGGCAAACTTCCCTGGATCCCATGCCTTCTGACTTCCTGAATAAGCCTACCATGTGGAACCTTGTCAAATGCCTTACTAAAATCCATGTAGATCACATCCACTGCACTACCCTCATCTATATGCCTGGTCACCTCCTCAAAGAACTCTATCAGGCTTGTTAAACACGATCTGCCCTTCACAAAGCCATGCTGACTGTCCCTGATCAGACTATGATTCTCTAAATGCCTATAGATCCTATCTCTAAGAATCTTTTCCAATAGCTTTCCCACCACAGACGCAAGGCTCACTGGTCTGTAATTACCCGGACTATCCCTCCTACCTTTTTTTGAACAAGAGGACAACATTTGCCTCCCTCCAGTCCTCCGATACCATTCCCGTGGACAACGAGGACATAAAGATCCTAGCCAGAGTCTCAGCAATTTCTTCCCTTGCTTCTTGAAGCAGCCTGGGGAATATTCTGTCCAGCCCCGGGGACTTATCCGTCATAATGTATTTTAACAACTCCAACATCACCTCTCCCTTAATATCAACATGCTCCAGAACGTCAACATCACATATAAATATGATCAGCAATAATTCCTCCTTAATGTTGCCAGAGGCATGAGTTTGAGGACTTTGTGCAATGATGATAAAAGATCAGTAATATATTGTGTGATTTGGAGGGAAGCTGTATGGACTTTTCCTCCAAGATCATAGAGATCGTGATTTTAGAAAATGGAATTGAATAATTATGTAAATGGATAATGTGCACTGCAACCAAGATTTTCCAGTGGTTGTTGAAGTGGGTGGAATGGCAGTTCTAAAATTATTTCTTTTAGTGATTTTTGGAGCTGCATGCATCCAAAAAAGAAGGTATTGCATCACATGACTAAATTATGCTTTGTTGACAGTAATAAAGCTTGAGGAGATGGGTGTGAATCACAAGATCATAGGACATTGGAGCAGAATTAGACCCATTTGTCCCTTTGAGTCTGCTCCACCATTCCATCATGGCTGATTTATTAACCCCCTCAACCTGATTTTTTTGCCATGATGACCAGACTCTGGAATATTCTTGTATCATAATATTTAAGTGATGATGCTGTTATATTTAGGGTCTTGGATGGTATTTGTGATGATGGAATTACAGTTGTAAAACCTTTTTAATATGAAGTGGACGTGGTAAATCCTCTTACTAGAAATAGACATTTCCTGGCATTTATGTGGTGCATTTGAGTATCACTTGACATTCATTTGCCTGTGCTGTCCAGTTCTCTTTGCAGGCAGCCACAGACTCTTTAAATTCCTCAAACGTGTGCAATGGAACTTAACATCAAATCCTCAGTGTCTTTCCTTACAATCGGGGAAGACCATTGTTGCAGCAGCTGAAGATGGTGGGAACTACGAGGAGTGGCAAGGACAGATTGCAAACAGCTTATGAACTAAGAGAAATAGTAACTTTTATATATTCATTTAAAAAGTACAAACGGAACCCAAACCATGGTACTTTGTACAATTCAGCTGGACAGCACGGGCATGAGTGTTGTAATTATAATGAATTCAGTCATAATGAGAGCAGTCAGGTATTTCAATATATGCAAGATGTTACCTCCCTAGTGCCTCCTTCTAAGTAGTCATTGAACTAACCATAAAAATAGCACAAAAAACTGAATCTAGGAGATGAAAGAAAGCTTTCTGAAGTGGATGCATATCAGCCTATGCATCTTAACCTTGATAAGTTCAAGAAGACCACAAATGCAAGCCACATATATTGTATGTTAGCACATTATTCTTTTGGTTAACATGTATGACTATTTTATGTAATTTATATTCGGATATATTTGGCTAGTATTGCTGGATTATGAATCAATCTTATTCCTTATCCCTGTTATCTTTACAAAAAAACCTGAAATTTTTCAGACTGCAGAAACTTAAAATGAAATACATGAAAAAATATCGGCAGGTCAAATCAAGGTGCTCACAATGATGTTTTATAAATACTTGAAATGCACACAGTTAACAAAGGGAAGTGTAGGACTTTTGAAAGGCTGAAAAAGTACCGACCATTGATGCAGAAGACATGAACTAACCATAAAAACCTCACGGCTGGATGAATGGAAGATTTCATGTAATGGCCATTGCTTCTGAAGTGGGAAAGATAAAGACCGAATAATTAATGACCAGTCAGCTGAGGATCACTAATGAACAAATTAATGAAAAGACTAAATTCTGGAGGAATTTTGAAAGACATAGATTAATCAAGAGTAATTGATATGGATTTATTTAAGGCAAAGCTGAGACTGAACTTTTTAAGGAGAGGAAGAAATTATTATTTAGCAACATTTTGACTGAGTTCCATGTGGAAAACTGATTGAAAAAGAAAAAGTTATTTGAATCACAAGGCAACTGATCAGTTCAATCAGAAATTGACTCAGTAGCAGGAAGCAAAATACAATGGTCAATGGATGTTTTAGTGACGAAAGACTGCAATGTGGTTTTCCAAGGCAAAGTCTTTTCCTTCTATTGATTTAGTCTGAAGAGTTCTGATTAAGTTGTCTAGCAATGGAAAATTTGGTTGGTGAGGAGCAAAGCTCTGACCAAAGAAGCATTTCGAGGGACTAGTCAGGTGGGCATTGGAGCATGGTGCATGTCCAATAATCACAACTGAGGTAGAAGACATACAGGTGTTCTCAGATAAAGTTAAAGCATAGACAATTCACACCCAGGCTAACATATTGGTAACTCCCTTTGGGCTCAGCTCAGGACTTAGTGAAGGATACTTTCCTTTATTGACAAGGAATATAAGAGCATGGAAGTTAACATTACATAAAGGACTAGTCAGGCCACAGCAGAGGTATTCTGAATGACTCTGGTGCATATGACTGGAAGGATGTGGCTTTACAATGTTTCCACCTTGACTACATAATTTTAAGAATGGAGAAAAATTACTTGGACTATCTTTCTTTGGAAGGGGTTGAGGGTGATTTAATCAAAGAGCATTGAAGCCTAGAAAGAATATAATATATATTTTAGATACTTCTATAAAAGATTAGGGAAAGGTTGAGGGAAAATATTCTCACCCAGAGGATGATAATGGTATGATATAAATTGTCTGAAATATGATAGAGAAAGAAATGTTCAACACATTTAAAAGGTAATTGATGAAAGGCTATCCATATTCCTGCATACAGACAATGGGAATTATGAAATTCATTGAGATTGCTCTTATTTTGCTTTGGCTCCCATTCACACAATGGGCAAGGGGCTTCTGCACCATAAATTTCTATGAAAGTGCAATTATCTGCGCCAAGAGTTTCTGCAATTATATTCTGAGGTTTAGATGACTGGCTTTCAACAGCTATATTTATCTTTCATAATGTGACATATGGCTCCAGCGGAGATACAGTACATGATTCACGATGAATTTAGTGCACTTTAGTTACATATCCTCTCTTTCACAATGCCACTGCCCAAACTTATGGCCTCTGCAGTAAGAAAAGACTTTAGTACTTGCACTCCATGGCCACTCTATTGGGTACACCTGTACAACTCATTAATTCAAATACATATCTAATCAGCCAATTATATGGCTGCAACTCAATGCATTAAAACATGCAGGCACAGTCAAGAGGTTCAGTTGTTTTTCAGATCAAACAACAATGGGGAAGAAATATGATCCAAGTGACTTGGACAATGGAATGATTGTTGGTGTCAGACAGGGTGCTCTGAGTACCTCAGAAACTGCTGATCTAGTATTTTCACACACAAGTCTCTAGAGTTTACAGAGAGTGCTGCAAAAAAAGAAACATCCAGTGAACGACAGTTCTGTGGGTGAAAACACCTTGGTAATGAGAGAGGTCAAAGGAGAATTGCCATACTGGTTCAAGCTAACTGCAAGGCAATAGTAACTCAAATAACTACGCGTTAAGATAATCAGAAATAGGAGCAGGAGCAGGCCGTCTGGATCATTGGCCCCCGCTCCACCATTCAGTAAGATCATAACTGATCTGGCCATGGACTCATCTCCACCTACCTGCATTTTTCTCCAGAATTCCCCTACAATACAAAAATCTATCCATCATCCTCTTAAATGTATTTACTGTGGTAGCCTCCACAGAGAGTTCCACAGATTCACCACTCTCTGGGCACAGCAGTTCCTCTTCATCTCTGTCCTAAATCTATTCCCCGAATTTTAAGGCTATGTCCCCTACTTCTAGTCTCACCTATCAGTGGAAACAATTATCCTGCCTCTATCTTATCTATCCCTTTCATAACCATATATGTTTCTATAAGATCTCCTCTCAGTCTTCTGAATTTCAGCATGTACCATCCCAGGCAACTCAATCTCTTCTTGTAGTCTAACCCCCTCATCTCTGGAATCAACCTGGTGAACCTCCACTGCACTGCCTCCAAAGCCAGTACATCCTTAAGTAAGGAGACCAGAACTGCATGCAGTACGCCAGGTGCAGCCTCACTAGTACCCTGTAGAGTTGCAGCATAGCTTCCCAGCTCTTCAGTTCAATCTCTCTAGCAATGAAGACCAACATTCCGTTTGCCTTCTTGATAGCCTGCTGCACCTGCAAACCAACCATTTGCAGTTCATTCACATGATCCCCTGCATAACAGGATGCTGCAATTTTTTACCATTTAAATAGTAATCTGCTGTTTCATTTTTCCTTCCAAAGTGGATGACCTCGCATTTACCAACAATGTACTCCATCTATCAGACCCTTGTCCAATCATTTACACTATCTATATCTCTCTGAAGATTCTCTGTATCTTCTGAACAATTGACTTTTCCACCCAATTTAGTATCATCAATCAACAAACTTAGATACCATAAGACCATAGATATAGGAGCAGAAGTAGGCCCTTCAGCCCGTCGAGTCTGCTCCACCATTCAATCATGGGCTGATCCAATTCATCCAGTCATTCCCACTTCCCTGCCTTCTCCCCATACTCTTTGATGCCCTGGCTAATCAAGAACCTATCTATCTCTACCTTAAATGCACCCAATGACTTGGCCTCCACAGCTGCATGTGGCAACAAATTCCACATATTTACCATCTCTGACTGAAGTAATTTCTCCGCATCTCTGTTATAAATGAACATCCTTCAATTCTGAAGTTGTGCCCTCTTGTCCTAGACTCCCCCTACCATGGGAAATAACTTTGCCATATCTAATCTGTTCATGCCTTTTAACATTCAGAATGTTTCAATGAGATCCAACTGCATTCTCCTGCACTCCAGGGAATACAGCCCAAGAGCCGCAGATGTTCTTCTTACAGGAACACTTTCATTCCTGGAATCATTCTTGTGAACCTTCTCTGAACCCTCTCCAATGTCAGTATATCCTTTCTAAAATAAAGAGCCCAAAACTGCACACAATACTCCAAGTGTGGTCTCACGATTGCCTTACAGAGCCTCAACATCACATCCCTGCTCTTATATTCTATACCTCTAGAAATGAATGCCAACATTTCTGCACCACCGATTCAACCTGGAAGTTGATCTTTAGGGTATCTTGCACAAGGACTCCCAAGTCCCTTTGCATCTCTGCATTTAGAATTCTAAATAATAGTCTGCCCATTTATTTCTTCCACCAAAGTGCATGACCATACACTTTCCAACATTATATGTCATTTGCCACCTCCTTACCCATTCCCCTAAACTATCTAAGTCTCTCTGCAGGCTGTCTGTTTCCTTAACACTACCTGCTCCTCCACCTATCTTTGTATCGTTGGCAAATTTAGCTGCAAATGCATTAATCCCATGGTCCAGATCACTGACATACATCGTAAAAAGCAGTGGTTCCAACACCGACCCCTGTGGAACTCCATTGGTAACCGGCAGCCAGCCAGAATGGGATCCCTTTATTCCCACTCTCTGCTTTCTGTCGATCGGGCAATGCTCCACCCATGCTAGTAAACTTCCCTGTAATACCACAGGCTCTTATCTTGCTAAGCAGCCTCATGTGCAGTGCTTGTCAAAGGCCTTATGAAAATCCAAGTACACCACATCTACTGCATCTCTTTCGTCTACCCTGCTTGTAATTTCCTGTGTTACAACAGTGGCATGCAAAAAAGCATCTCTGAATATACACCCGCCAAAATTTGAAGTGGATAGACTACAGGAGCAGAAGAATACAAACCAATATTCAGTGTCCCATTTGTTAGGTACAGGAGGTATCTAATAAAATGACCACTGTGTATAACTGGATCTTTTCAAGAAGACAGCCAATTTTTCAATGTGAACAGTGGATAGACAATGAGTGTCAGTATTTTGAGTAATGCACATATGCCATAAGAATGCCTGTTATTTGTTACATTCATGCCGTCTCCGAAATTTGGATTTCCTGTCCACGTGTGAGCCAAGACTATAGTGGGATCTGGATCCAAACTGGTTCAATGATGATCTGTCCATTTTTAATTGCATTCTCAATTAAACTTCTTGTCGCTTTGCTAATGATTGAGGATAGATAGTAGAACCAGTAACTGGCCAAACTGAATTTGTTTTGCCCCTTTTCTGCTGGCTATACCTGGGTAACTTTTGACTTTGTCAGGTTACATGGTGTTTGGTGAGACTTTTCAGAATCAGCCCCACCTTCCCCCTATACTGTATGCATTAATTCCCCATAAAGCCAAAATAATTATCAATCTCGGTTCAGAATATTCTCATTAACTAAGCATACTCAACACTTGCCATGTCAAAAATTCTAAATATTAACAATCCTGAGAATGATGATATTTTACCTCGTCTGAAGCAGAAGTATTTTATCCTTTACCACAAGACCAGCACCTTATTCTCCATTTCTGTTTCCAGGGAGGAAATAGCCTTTGGCATCTCCCCTGTCAAACCGACCAGCTTCTAAAGATAAAACTGCCTGTGGGATCACCTCTCATTTCTTAAAAGCTAGACAATATAGGTCTATAATTTTTTTTCTCAAATGTTACTCCTCCCATCACTGAAATTATCTACTAACTGATCCTCATTTTGCTGCTGGTTCTTTTGCCAATCACCTTAAATCTGTATCTTCTGATTACAAATACGTACGTTCCTGGAATCAGTTTCTCTGTATTAATGCAAAAACAAATAAAACTGCAGATATGAATTAAAAACAAAATTACTTAAATAACTCAGTTAAGCAGCATCTGTGGAAAGAGATATAATTCATCTCTCTGTTCAGACACCTGTCCTCAGAACTGATACTTAATGGGCTGAGCTCTTCCAGCATTTCTGCTTTTGTCGCCTATTTTATAAATCAAAGGTGGTCATGATTATAAGCACCCTACCAATCAAATCTTTTCTTAAGCTTTATTCTCTGCTTTAAGATGAGCCCTGTATATTTTTTCCAAATAACACTAGTCCTTGACCTCTGAAATCTCTACAATGAGTTGTGCATGCAAAGAGGAAAATGATTGAATAACAACAGTATTCTTGATTGAATCATTTACACTAAAAGGTTTTGAAATGAAAGCTTCAATTATTTGACATCAGATTGCCAAGTCCACACTGTAGTCATATCAGTGACATTTCCCTTGAATAATTCTACTTTACTGTCAAGGTGGATTTCCTATGGAACAGAAATTCACTACTTAGCTTTGTGTGTTGGGAAAGGGCATGAGATCTACTGAAAGTATGCACTCTAAAAGTGTTGATGTATTTTAATGAATGTGGACTGGGAATGTCAACTTATATGTTAATGAACCTGACACTTGCCAGTTTCTTACAACTCTCTGAGCAAAGACATTACTCTTGGGTAAATCAACCTTTATTTTCCTATTTTGTGCATAGCATAGCTATTTTCTCCCTTGTCTGAACTTGAATGCTGATCGTGAACTGCAAAATTCTACCTCAAGTTAATTACAATTTAAATAAAAGCTCATCCAGTTGGAACAAATGCAATTACTTTATGTGACTCCTAATTGACTCTCTTTATTGCTTACACCAAGCTGTAATTGACTGGTAATAGCTTCTTGCATCTATGTTGATTAATTAATATATTCTCTAAGGATAATACCCTCTTTATCATTGTTAAAATGATCTGACATTAGCTGTAATCCATGTGGAGACACTGATACCATCAAAGACCCTATTGTGATTTGGAGGAATAGGCCAACAATGCAAATAAGGAATGATTTCTGAATTTCCAAATATCTTTTGATAAGAAAGCTTTATTGGAATATTACAACTTGAATTATAAATGTCATGTTTTATTTTCTATCTGAAGCAATTAATATTTAAGCAAAAATTTATAGGTAGAAATACAGATAAGGAACCAAACCAACAAAAATTTGATGGGATTCAAAAAATGGCCATAGAAAAAGGGATTGAGTGAATAATAGCCTTGTGTCTGCCTGTAATTTGTAAAATAGATTTTCTCAAGTTTCTCTCCAAATCTTGACAACAGCACAAGTACAGAGGAAAACATCATGAATTCAATTTATGTATTCATACACAAGATTATTCACTTAATCTCAAAAAACAGTAACCACCAATGGAAAAACATCTGGATACATTTATATAACATCATTAATACACTTTACAGAAATGCAGTTTGAAGTGATGCCAAAAGCAGTACCAATGATGTTTGAAAAGGAGTATAAAATCAGCCTCAGAGGTGAGTTTTGATGAACATTGCAGGAGGCAGGTAGATGGATTGACAGTTAAGTATAAGGACGTGTGGAGACTGGTTTGCTGAAAGCCACACTGAGCAATAGTGGGTGAAGAGCAAGGGTGTACAAAAAGTGAGAACTGAAAAATTCACCATGATCTTGGAGAACAAAGCGGCAGTAGAGATGAAAAGATTTAAACTAAAGATGAGATTTTTTATTTGTGATTTTGGTCAGAAATTCAACGCTATTGTCACAGTAAAGTAGCATCCATTATCAGGGACTCCACCACCCAGGACATGCTCCCTTCTCGCTGCTGTCATCAGAAACGAGGTATAGGAGCCTCAGGACCCACACCACCAGATTCAGGTACATTTATTACCCCTCAACCATCCGGGTCTTGAACAAAAGGGGATAAATGCGCTCAATTGCACATACCCCATCATTGAAATGTTCCACAATATATGGAGTCACTTTCAAGGACTCTTCATCTGATGTTCTTGATATTTATTGCTTATTTATTTATTATCATTATTTCTTTCATTTTGTATTTGCCCAGCGCAGTGTTTGTTAGCCCTATTGGTGAGGTCTTTCATTGATTCTATTGTTGGACTTATTTGAGTATGACTGGAAGAAAATGAGTCTCAGAGTTGTACTAAATATAGTAACTTATAGACATGTACAGTGCCTATAAAATGTCCATCCTCCCTGGAAATTTTCATGTTTTATTGTTTTACAACATTGAATCATGGTGGATTCTTTCATGTCAAAATGAAAACAAATTTCTACAAATTGGCCATAATTTGTTACAATTATTAAACACAAAATAATTAATTGCATAATTACTCACCCCCTTCAAGTCAGTATTTAGCAGATGCACATTTGACAGCAATTACAGTCTTGAGTCTGTGAGGATAGGTCTCTGTCAGCTTTGCCTATCTGGACACTGCAATTTTTACCCATTCTTCTATACAAAACTGCTCAAGCTCTGTCAGATTGCTTGGGGATCGTGAGTGAACAGCCCTTTTCAAGTCCAGCCACAAATTCTCAATTAGATTGAGGTCTGGACTCTGACTTGGCCACTCCAGGACATTAACTTTGTTGTTTTAAGCCATTCCTGTGTAGCTTTGGCTTTATGCTTGGGATCATTGTCTTGCTGGAAAACAAATCTTCCAAGTTGCAGTTCTTTTGCAGACTGCATCAGGTTTTCCTTTGAAATATCCCTGTATTTTACTGCATTCATTTTACCCTCTACCTTCACAAATCTTCCAGTGCCTGCAGCCAGCACCATGTTTCATGGTAGGGATGGTATGTTTTTGATGATGTGCGGTGTTTGGCATAGCATTTAGACTGATGGCCAAAAAGCTCAAATTTGGAACAATCAGGCCAGAGAACCTTCTTCCAGCTGACTTCAGAGTCTCCCACATGCCTTTTGGCAAACTGAGAATTCATTGAGTTTTTCTTTCAACAGTAGTTTTCTCTTTGCCACCCTCCCATAAAGCTGCAACTGGTGAAGCACCCAGGCAACAGTTGTTTTATGTGCAGTCTCTTCATCTTAGCCACTGAAGTTTCTAACTCCTCTAGAGTTGTCATAGGTCTCTTGTTGGCCTCCCTCACTAGTCCCTTTCTTGCACAGTCACTCTGTTTTTTGAGGACAGCCTGCTCTCGGCAGATTTACAGCTGTGTCATATTCTTTCCATTTCTTGATGACTTAACTGTACTCCAAGAAGTATTCAGTGACTTAGAAATTTTATTCTATCCATCTCCTGGCTTGTGCTTTTCAATAACCTTTTTGCAGATTTGCTTGGAGTGTTCTTTTGTTGCTGGGATACTGACTCACCAGCAGTGGGACCTTCCAGATACAGGTGTACTTTTATTACAATCAATTGAAACACCTTGACTGCACACAGGTGATCTATTTAACTAATCATGTCACTTCTAAAACCAATTGGTTGCATTAGTGGTGACTTAATGTGTCATATTAAAGAGGGTGAATACTTGTGCAATCAATTATATTGCGTTTTTTATATTTGTAGTTAATTACGATTATTTTGTAGAGTCTGTTTTCATCTTGACAGGAAAGAGTCATTTTCTGTTCTCAGTGTCAAAATACCCAAATCCAATTCACTGAGATTCAATGTCGTAAAACAATAAAGCTTGAATACTTCCAAAGGGGGCAAATACTTTTTATAAGCACTGTATGTACTTTGATAATAAATTTATTTTGAACTGGGATTGATCAAATTGTGAGGAATTTGAACTAACCAGAACAATAGCTATGGAGTTTGCAGTGAAGGCTAAAGACAATTGCTGTCTGAAGCCAATATTTAACTACAGGAAGCTATGATTCCTTCAGAGACCCAAGAGATTCTGCAGATGCTGGAAATCTTGAGCAGTATTTACAAAATGCTGGAGGAGTTCAGCAAGTCGGCAGTATCTATAGTGGGGTGTAGACTGCTAACATTTTGGGCTAAGATGCTTCATCAGGACTGTAAAGGAAGGGAACAGTGGTCAGAACAATAAGGTGAGAGCAGGGGTAGGAGTACAAGGTGGCAGCTCATAGGTGAGACTAGGTGATGGGGAAGCTGGGTGGGTCAGGAAGGGTACGAAATAAGAATCTCGGGGGGGAGGATAGGTAAAGGGTTAAAGAAGAAAGAATCTATTAGGAGAGGACAATGGATCATGGAAGAAAGGGTAGGAGGGGAACCAGAGAATGGCAATGGAATGGTGAGAAGAAATGAAGGGATGAAAGGGAAACAAAATTGGTAAAGGAGAAAGAGGGGTAAAAACTACTAGAAGTTGGAGAAATCGATCAAAATGGGAGGCTACCCAAATGGGAAATGAGGTGTTACTCCTCCAGCCTGAGATTTTCCTCATCATCACAGTACTGATGTACCCTGGAGAGCATTCTAACTGGCTGTATCACCATCTGGTATGGGGTGGTGGGCAGGGATACGGCACAGGATCAAAATAAGTTGTAGAGAGTCATAAACTTAGCTCCATCATGGGCCCAACGTGGTATCCAGGACATCTTCAAGGAGTGATGCCTCAAAAAGGCAACATGCATCATTAAGACTGTCTTGTCTCCCTTTCTCTTCACCATTTTCATCTCGGACTTCAACTACTGCACAGAGTCCTGTCATCTTCAGAAGTTTTCGGATGACTCTGCCATAGTTGGATGCATCAGCAAGGGAGATGAGGCTGAGTACAGGGCTATGGTAGGAAACTTTGTCACATGATGTGAGCAGAATTATCTGCAGCTTAATGTGAAAAAGACTAAGGAGCTGGTGGTAGACCTGAGGAGAGCTAAGGTACCGGTGACCCCTGTTTCCATCCAGGGGGTCAGTGTGGACATGGTGGAGGATTACAAATACCTGGGGATACGAATTGACAATAAACTGGACTGGTCAAAGAACACTGAGGCTGTCTACAAGAAGGGTCAGAGCCGCCTCTATTTCCTGAGGAGACTGAGGTCCTTTAACATCTGCCAGACGATGCTGAGGATGTTCTACGAGTATGTGGTGGTCAGTGCTATCATGTTTGCTGTTGTGCGCTGGGGCAGCAGACTGAGGGTAACAGACACCAACAGAATCAACAAACTCATTCGTAAGGCCAGTGATGTTGTGGGGATGGAACTGGACTCTCTCATGGTGGTGTCTGAAAAGAGGATGCTGTCTAAGTTGCATGCCATCTTGGTCAATGTCTCCCATCCACTACATCATGTACTGGGTGGACACAGGAGTACATTCAGCCAGAGACTCATTCCACCGAGATGCAACACAGAGCATCATAGGAAGTAATTCCTGCCTGTGGCCATCAAACTTTACAACTCCTCCCTTGGAGGGTTAGAGACCCTGAGCCAATAGGCTGGTCCTGGACTTATTTCATAATTTACTGGCATAATTTACATATTACTATTTCACTATTTATGGTTCTATTACTATTTATTATTTATGGTGCAACTGTAACGAAAACCAATTTCCCGGGATCAATAAAGTATGACTATGACTAAGGTCTCCGATTAACCAAGCTATGCCTTGTTCCATTGCACTGTCAGAGAGGAGGTACAGAAGCCTGGAGGCACGCACTCAGTGATTGAGGAACAGCTTCTTCCCCTCTGCTATCACAGGGTGGTAGGTAAGGACAAGGGGAACTCTATCTCTGTTAAAACAGTGGGAAGATGGGATGAAGGCAGATGTGTAGGAAATGAAAGAGATGCTGGAGAGGGCAGCATCAATGGTGGCAATGCTTTCTCCAACCTCCAAAAATGACAATCTTCCCTCCCTTGTTTCTTTTTTCCATTCTCCATTCTAGTTTTTTTTTCCCTTTTCTTCTCCTCACCTGCCTATCAACCCCCTCCGGTTCCCCTCCTCCATCACTTTCTTCCATGTTCTGTCCAATAAGATTTCTCCTTCTTCAGCCCTGTACCTCTTCCGCTTATCACCTCCCAGCTTCTTGCTTCGTCCCCCTCCCCCACCCACTCACCTTCCTCCTACCTGATGTCACCGATCACCCACCAACTTGTATTCCTTCCCCTCCCCTCACCTTCTTCTGGTATCTGCTGTCTTAATGAAGGTCTCAGCACAAAGTGTCAACTTAATTCCCTTCCATAGATGCTGCTTGACCCAAGTTCCTCCTGAATTTTGTGTGTGATTCTTTTAGGTCCAGTTGTCAGAAAGAACTCTGGCTGTATAAAAGTGGTTCTGGGATGATGCTCACTATTGGTACTGACCATTACAAAACCTTGCAGCTGTGGATGTAATGGCTTTGGAACAGTAAGTGGCCAAGAGCAAAGAGTGGGCAAGGAGTGATCCCTGAGGGAACTACAGCAGTTGTTGTGCAGGGGGCGTAATAGAGGCCGTTATGCCTGATATCCATTGGAGAGAATCAGGGAGTGATATTGTGGTTGCTTACCAAAAGATCAAGGAAGTAAATGAGATCATCCTAATATGCTGCATCACTGCACGTTACGGAAACTACACCGCGGCAGACAGAACGGCTCTAACGTGGGTTGTCAAAACTGTCCAGTGTATCATCAGCACTGGCCTACCCACCATCAAGGATATGTATAGAGAAAGATACTGGATTAGAACCAGTAACATCAGGAAGGATCCCACCCTACCCTGCTTATGAACTGTTTTTCCCACTCCCATTGTGCAGACTACGTAGCATTCATGCCAGCACCACCAAACTGCACTGCATCGGATCTGGAGTAACAATTACAAACGCTTGTATTTTGTTCTCCTTAACACTTGTGTACTGGAAATGACATTAAACAATCTTGAATATTAAGGAATTTTGAAAGTCAAAATAAACCTCATCAAAGACGGCTTTTTGGATGCCTCAGGAGATTCTGTTGATCAAATAAAGAGATTTGAGTTGCTCCACCCTATTTGTCACATATCACTTCCAGAACATCAAACACTAAGTATATATGTAATAGTGATTTTCCAAAACCAATAGCCATTTAAAGTACCTTTGCTCTAGCAAACCTCGAGTTATCTGATTGCATCCTGCATCGCCATTCAGCTCATGACTTGAATGATTTTGTTAGGCAACTTACTTTCCTTGCACTGACATGTTGACAAATGAGGTTAAAATGTCACTGTAACTTTAAAAGTCTGTTAGGTAAATGAATATACTGTCTGCTTCTGCCAATGATGACAAATGCCTCTGCACGATTGTATGTTAATTGATGTATAAAGTGCTTGTGAAGTTGTACTTAGTGCAGGA
The DNA here is from genome assembly GCF_963921235.1 of Mobula hypostoma. NCBI lineage: Eukaryota > Metazoa > Chordata > Chondrichthyes > Myliobatiformes > Myliobatidae > Mobula > Mobula hypostoma. The sequence continues at coordinate 30,330,913 of NC_086109.1, forward strand.
ATTTTTAAAAGTACTGTATCTCAATCTCAAAATGTGAAATGTTGAGAGCTTCTTCTTCTGCTGGCTTTATCCAAATTCACACTACCTTGTTGTCCAAACACCCTTGTGTTTGTTGTCCTTCATTTCCCCTCACTAAATTCCACTGCATCAACCATGCCTTCATTATTTGTTCTCCTTTTGGAAATCACCAACCTTACAACTAGCTAAGATCACACCTCCTGTTAATTGGTCTCATACAGGTCAAACATTCTTCACCACCTCAATAAATGAGGTTTCATTCACCCTGGCCCTAGGGTCTGGAATTTATTACCAAGGCTTTACTCCTCCCTACTCCCTTTATCAGACTCTAAGGTAACTCTTTCTGTAAAACATTTTCAGCAATTAATCAAATTTCCTTTCATAGCTGGGTCAAAAATAATTGTGTAAAGTACCAATGAAGGATGTTTTACCTGTATGACTCCTGATAAATTGCTGTGAGAGTTTCCTTATTCCACATGAGCACCTTCAAAATGCTGGAGAAACTCTGCAGGTCGGGCAGTCTCTGGAGGGGAATAAACAGTCAACGTTTCAGGCTGTGTATTCCCTTCTATTGTTGCTGCCTGACCTGCTGAGCTCCTCCATCATTTTTGTGTGTTGCTGTGGATTTCCAGCATCTGCAGAAGATCTTGTGTTCAGTGAAGCCCCTTATTGGAAACTGAAATTCTAAGTATTTTTCCTCTGCTCAGGGTAAGACAAGATTCCTTGACATAGACCATATGTTCAGTGAATATATATTCTTTTAAATTGCACATACTGGAAGTCTGAAAATAAAACAGAAAGTGTTGAAATATCCCAGCAAGTCATGTGGCATCTGCGGAGAACAAAGAAGAGTTAACATTTCATGTCAGAGACCATTAATCAGAACTGGGAAAGGAGGATTAGTTGCAGAGAAAGTGGTGAAGGAGATAAAAAAGTAGATTGAATTTAGATCAAATATTAAATCTGGCACATTTAGAAATTATAATGTGTATTCATATGGAATACACATGACTCGCACTGACCCACATGCACCTGAAAGCAGCTTGTATCTTGAAAATAATGCTATTGCTCGAGGAACCAGGTACTGTGTATCCACAGGAGAGTTCAAGTGATACCTTTTACAACCTCTTTATTATCCTGATCACAACTTTCTAGCTTCTGTTTTACATTCTGGTTAAACTTGCCCTCTGCAAATTCAAAAGCTTGTAGTCACAACAGCAGTCTCCAGTACATTGGTGACCCTGAAGTCCTGCTGTACTTTGCTGTCAAAATATCAGCAATATTCAGTGTGCACACTGTCATTTATGGATAAAGTAGCCCACCAATATCCAAAGGCTGCTGTGCTCTGTGGCTGATTTCACAAAAACAAGACAGCAGTAGTTGCCTCACTGTTGAGATGCGTTGAAAGATGTCAGAGTTTCTGTATTTGCATGGTAGATATTTAAACCAAATGTAAACTTAGTGGCCATCTTATCAAGTACAGGAGTGGAACATGATTTATCTTCCACTGCTGTGGCCTCAAAGATCGACATGTGTGTTCAGAGATGTTCTTCTGCACCACGATGCTGTATTGCATGATTATTTCAGTTACTGTAGCCTTCCTGTCAGCTTGAACTATTCTCTTCCAATCGCTCTTATTAACAAGGCATTTTCACCCACAGAACTATCACTCACTGGATTTTTTGTTTTGTTTTTCATACCATTCTCTGTAAACTCTAGGGACTGTTGTGTGTGAAAATACCAGGAGATCAGCAGTTTCTGAGATGCACAAACCACCTCATCTGGCGCAGTCGCTTCACGGTAAAAGTCACTTAGATCTCATTTGTTCCCCATTCTGATATTTGGTCTGAACAACAGCTGAACACCTTGACCATGTCTGCATACTTTTATGCATTGAATTGCTGAAACATGATTGGTTAATTGGCAGGTGTACACGTGTACCTAATAAAGTTGCCAATGAGTGTGAATAGCCCAGTCCAGACATTGGTCTAACAACCCCTTTATAAACACAATAGGAATTTACTGCTAATTAACTTTTCGTTACTGAAAACTAGCTGCTTAAAACATTAGATTAATTTCCTCCAGATAGTCTGTCTTAAAAATGTGTTTTTTAAAATTTTTCCTACCTTTCTTTTCTCTTCCTTCTGCTCCTTTTCCTTCTTAATCCAATCTTTCCTACCTCTCTTTATTTTTCCTTCTATTTCCATTGTGATAAGTTCTCATTTACAGCTTCATTCCTGCTGCTGATTATTTCTTCGTCCTTCAGTCCTAATGGTCAAGAAGATACATCTAACTATTAATACATAATACTTGATCTTACATGATTGCAAGATATGCCACAATAGCTATAATATTTTGATGGCATGTTGCAGGAAGTTGTGACACAATTGTGATGGTGTTCAACAAGCATTTTTACAAAGTGTTTTGCTATTTAATTCCATAAATTTCCTAGTTCTCATTATCTTAACAATTTCAAAGGACTAACAATAATTTCAGATACTTTAATAAATTAAAATTGCTGTTAAGTGTCAGAGGCAGCAAAAATTTATTCTGATGGGAACTAGTCATTCTTCCTCATGGACATCTGTGATGGAGGTAAGACAGCCTGCTCTAATGTGAATTTAACGTACTTGTGTACCCTGAACAGTAAATATCAAAGTTGAGGAATACAAGGCTATCAGGCTATCAGCTGTGATCCACTATTCTCTTACTGAGCTGTGGAACAGTTTCAAGAACCAACTGACCTGCTCCTATTCATGTTCCTTATATTGTTGTGTGAACAAAATATTGAAGGCTTCCTATATCCCAGTAAAGTCATGAGTGCATCCAAAAACAACATTGTGTACAGCCATGAATTATTTCACAAGATACATTAGTAAGAAAGCCCCGCACACAATACCAAAATTAGGAGGTGATTGTGAGAGGCAGAGAACGTCTACGGGATTGCTTTGAGTTGGTGGGCTGGCCAAGTTCAAGGACTCATCAGAGGATCTGAGTGAATACACCACCATTGTCATAGACTTTATAAAAACAGTCATAGACGCGTGTGTCCCCGCAAAATCATTCAGAGTCTTCCCCAACCTTGGATGAAGCAAGCGATCTGCAATCTGCTGAAGGCCAGATCAGAGGCATTCAGGTTTGGCGGCCGAGTAAGATACAGAAGGTCCAGACACCATCTCTGGAGAGCCATCTCTTACAGACCAAACTGGAATCACTGAAGGATGCTCAACGGCTATAGCAGGCTTGAATGCTCTACATCCTACAAAGTGAAACCAAGTAACATAGGTGACAAAAGCCTTCGCACCCAGGTGAGCTCAATGCCTTCTATGCTTGCTTTGACTGTCAAAACATGGAGAAACCATCAAGAACTCCCACCGTCCCCGATGGCCCTGTGATTTCAGTTCCTGAGGCCAAGGTGAGAGCATCTTTCAGGAGGGTGAACCCATGGAAAATATCCAGCCCAGATCTTTAACCTCTCGCTTCAGCATTCTGATGTACCCACCTACTTCAAGCAGGCTTCAATTATACTGGTGCCTAAGAAGAATGTGGTAACCAGCCTCAATGACTGCCATCCAGTAGCACCTACACCCACCTTGTTGAAGTACTTTGAGAGGTTGGCGATGAAACATGTCAACTCCTGCCTGAGAAACAACTTGGATCTGCTCCAACATGCCTATTGGTGCAACAGGTCCACAACAGGTGCCATTTCATTGGCTCTTCACTCAAACCTGGAACGTTTGGACAGCAAAGGCGCATACATCGGGATGCTCTTTATCAACTACAGTTCGACATTCAAAATCATCATTCTCTCAAAACTAATCAATAAGATTTAAGACCTTGGTTTAATACCTCCTTGTGTAATTGGATCCTCAATTTCCTCACCACCTACAGACCCCAGTCTGTTTGGATTGGCAATAACATCACTTCCACAATCTTCATCAGCACAAGGCTATGTACTTTGTACTTACCCCTACCCTTTACACTTATGATTGTGTGGCTAAGCACAGCTCCAGTGCCATATTTATGTTTGCTAACACTGTTGTTGGCCAAATCGAAGGTGGTGACAAATTGGCATATGTGACAGAGATTGAAAGTCTGGAGGAGTGGTCAAACAACAACAACCTCTCACTCAATATCAGCCAAGACCAAAGAGCTGATTATTGACCATGAGGAGGAAACCAGAGGTCCATGAAATTCACTGGGGGTTCATAGGTGGAGAGAGTCGGTAACTTAAATTCCTCGGTGTTATCATTTCCAATGATCTGTCCTAGGCCAAGCACGTAAACGCACGTGAAGAAAGTACAGCAGTGCCTCCACTTCCTCAGAAGCATGCAAAGATTTGGCATGACATCTAAAAGTTTGACAAACTTCTATAGATGTGTTGTGGAGAGTATCTTGACTGGTTGCATCATGGCCTGGTATGGAAGCACCAATGAATGAAAAAGCCGACAAAAACTAGCAGTTATGGTCCAGTCCAACATGAGTAAAGCCCTCCCCACCATTGAGCACGTCTACATGGATCGCTATCACAGGAAAGCAGCATCTATTATCAAGGACCCCCACCATGCAAGCCATGCTCTCTTCTCACTGTTACCATCAGAAAGAAGGTACAGGAACTCAGGACACACACCACCAGGTTAAGAAACATTTATCAACCCTTAACCATAGGGCTCTTGAACCAGAGGGGATCACGTCACTTGCCCCATCACTGAACTGTATTCACAATCTATAGACTGGCTTTCAAAGATTCTTCATTTCATCTTCTTGATATTTATTGCTTGCTTGCTTACCTATTTATTTATTTATTTGCTTATTTATTAATTATTAATTTTTTCTTTACACTTGCATGGTTTGTTGTCTTTTGCACACTGGTTCATTGTCTGTTCTGTTGGGTTCCGGTCTTTCATTGATTCTATTACGTTTCTTGGGTTTACTGAGTGTGCTGCAAATACTATGCAGAAGGCTTAGGCACGTATAAAAGCTGGGGTGCCTAAGTCCTTTGCACAGTACTGTAGTAATTTTATGTATTGCACTGCACTGCTGCTGCTGCAAAAAAAGTTCATGTTGTATGTGAATGACGACAAGCCTGATTCTGATATGGGTCTCTGTTGTGGGCTGAGAGGAAGGGGGCAGTGACAGGAGAATCACGGTCGGGAAAAGGGGACGGAAGATTGGAGGGAGCAGGAAGCACCAGGGAGACGTTCTGCAATGATCAATAAACCAATAGTGAGGAATCAAACAACAGGAATTCTGCAGATGCTGGAAATTCAAGGAACATACATCAAAGTTGCTGGTGAACGCAGCAGGAATCAAATGACTTTACCCGGTGACTCGGGTGGATGTGTCTGAACCCACACTGCCCCCGCCCCGACCCTCCTCCTCTGCTATCTGTCCCACACCCCTACTGTGGCACTCCACTCTTGCCATTCCCAGCATCCTTTGCTCCTGTTAGATATACAAACTTGCTCTCCACTTTACGTTGACAAATACAGTACTGTGCATAAGTCTTAGGCAACCAAGCTATACTATACAAATAGCTTGACTTAAGTCTGAGAATATTGTTGTTGATTCATTCCTAAAACAGCAAGCATCCAAATTTATCGGGCTTCAAATCTCCCTTTCATTTTACCCAGTAAGCCTGTGTTTAAATGCTGTCGCTACATTAGTATGTACCCAAAATGTGAGCAAGTATAAACATAAAATCTCAGATCTACCTCTTCTGTTTAAATAATTGGTTTCTTCTGAGCTTTGAAAGAGCAAGGTCAATATAGTCCATTTGTCGAGCTAATATGATTTCCACTACAAAGACAAGGTATTCAGATGTCTATGCTGTACTTTTGATATCAGCTTCCTTTTTATCCCCGTCTCCTTCGTGAATGTAGAGTTCTACAGCAGACCCTTTTTCACCTGCACTTCAGTAGTCTATGCACTTTCTTCTGCATTGTTATTGTTTTACATTATTTTAGCTCAGTACACCATGTAATGATTTGATCTGTATTAATAGCATGCATGACAAGCTTTTCACTGTGTCTTGGTACACGTGACAATAATAAATCAACAGCAATATCAAATAATATCTGAAATGAAAGTTGTTGTGAGAAATCTAATGTTGAATCCATGAAGACTGAAAAATATTCAGCTTTTTGCGATTCTCCCAATGATTTTAAACTTCCTGCTCCATCAAGTTGATAGCATTTTTGAGATGTAGTCAATGCAGATGTTGCCTTCCATGAGGAATTTAATAAATACTTCTCCAGTACTGACTTTCAGATTGAACTTGACATCTTAAGTCTTCATGGCTGCTTGTTGTTTCTGTGCCAGTAAACTGTTCTGATAGGTGATCAGGGTGTTTCCAAATATCAAATTCATTGATAAATGCACTTTGATAGAACTTTGCAGGGAAAACAACATCTAGATTTATGGATGTAATATGTCAATGTACAACTGATAAGAAAACAGATCATCTGACACCATGCATACCTTCCTTTCAACACCTGGACAGAACATTCCTGTTGTAATAATAGCTGAATCCATAGTAATCCAAAAACTCCTGAAGCTCTTACCCATGTTACTCTATAAAGCATTAACTACTGTTAAATGGCAATGTTAAATTGTGTTTGCTTCATCTGCAGAACAGAGTCCTGATTTGTCCATTCTGTACTATTTGTGATCTGCTTCTAGTCTTCACATTGATATCCTACATAGTCAGACTCACCATTGATCAAACTAGTGCTTGTAATCTCTGTGCTCAAGATTTCTTGTGTTTTCTCTCTCATTGAATGGACAGTATGTCTAAGGTTGTGATCTCAGGATTGTTAACCCTGCTGCATGCTGGTGAGGCCAGAAATAAGATCATACAGTTCAACACGTCACTAAGGAAAGAGTGCAGAGGGAAGGGCTTAATATTTTTGGAGAAAGGGTAAGATGCAGGAACATAAACCAGTCCTCATCGAGGGATCAGAAGTGCAATCAGTGAGCAATTTTAAGTTCCTGGGTGTCAATATCTCTGAGGACTTAACCCGGATGCAACACATTCATGCAGCTATAAAGAAGGCGAGATAGCAACTATATTTCATTAGGAGTTTGAGGAGATTTTCTTTGTTAACTAAAACACTTGGAAACTTCTACAAGTATACCATGGAGAGCAGTCTGATGGGCTGCTTCACTGTCTGGTATGGGACGGTGGGGGGAGGGGGGGGGTGGCTACTGCACAAGATCGAAGTAAGTTGCAGAAACTTTTAAAATGAGCCAGCTCCATCATGGGTACCAGCCTCCATAGCATCCAAGGAGCAGTACATTAGGAAGGCGGTGTGTATCATAAAGGATCCCCACCACCCAGGACATGCCTTCTTCATACTGTTACCATCAGGTACAGACACTCAATGATTGAGGAACAGCTTCTTCCCCTCTGTCATCTGATTTCTAAATTGATATTGAACCTATGAACACCACCTTAGTACTTCCTTATTTCTGTTATTTTTGCACTACCTATTTAATAGGCATATATCAACTTAAAGTAACTTGGTTTTTCTCTATATTTATTTATCATGTATTGCATTATAACCATATAACAATTACAGCACAGAAATAGGCCATCTTGGCCCTTCTAGTCCATGCCGAACGTTTACTCTCACCTAGTCCCATCTACCTGCACTCAGCCCATAACCCTCCATTCCTTTCCTATCCATATACCTATCCAATTTTTTTTTTAGATGACAAAATTGAACCTGCCTCTACCACTCCTACTGGAAGCTCATTCCACACAGTTACCACTCTCTGAGTGAAGTTCCCGCTGGTGTTACCCCTAAACTTTTGCCCCTTAACTCTCAACTCATGTCCTCTTGTTTGAATCTCCCCTACTCTCAATGGAAAAAGCCTATCCACGTCAACTCTATCTATCCCCCTCATAATCTTAAGTACCTCTATCAAGTCCCCCCTCAATCTTCTAAGCTCCGAAGAATAAAGACCTAACTTGTTCAACCTTTCGCTGTAACTTAGATGCTGAAACCCGGGTAACATTCTAGTAAATCTCCTCTGTACTCTCTCTATTTTGTTGACATCTTTCCTATAATTTGGTGACCAGAACTGTACACAATACTCCAAATTTGGCCTCACCAATGCCTCGTACAATTTTAACATTATATCCCAACTCCTATACCCAATGCTCTGATTTATAAATGCCAGCATACCAAAAGCTTTCTTCACCACCCTATCCACATGAGATTCCACCTTCAGGGAACTATATGCACCATTATTCCTAGATCCCTCTGTTCTACTGTATTCCTCAATGCCCAACCATTTACCATGTATGTCCTATTTTGATTAGTCCTACCAAAATGTAGCACCTCACGTTTATCAGCATTCAACTCCATCTGCCATCCTTCAGCCCACTCTTCTAACTGGCCTAAATCTCTCTGCAAGCTTTGAAAACCTATCTCATCATCCACAACGCCACCTATCTTAATATCACTTGCATACTTACTAATCCAATTTACCACCCCCTCATCCAGATTATTAATGTATATGACAAACAACATTGGACCCAGTACAGATCCCTGAGGCACACCACTAGTCACTGGCTTCCAACCTGACCAACAGTTATCCACCACTTCTCTCTGGCATCTCCCATCCAGCCACTGTAGTATCCATTTTACTACTTCAATATTAATACCTAACGATTGAACCTTCCTAACTAACCTTCCGTGTGGAACCTTGTCAAAGAGCTTACTGAAGTCCATATAGACAACATCCACCGCTTTACCCTCATCAATTTTCCTAGTAACTTCTTCAAAAAATTCAATAAGATTTGTCAAACATGACGTTCCACGCACAAATCCATGTTGACTGTTCCAAATCAGACCCTGTCTATCCAGATAATTATATATACTATCTCTAAGAATACTTTCCATTAATTTACCCACCACTGACATCAAACTTGCAGGCCGATAATTGCTAGGTTTACTCTTAGAACCCTTTTTAAACAATGGAACCACATGAGCAGTACGCCAATCCTCCGGCACCATCCCTGTTTCTAATGACATTTGAAATATTTGTGTTAGAACTCCTGCTATTTCTACACTAACTTCCCTCAAGGTTGTAGGGAATATCCTGTCAGGACCCAGAGACTTATCAACTTTTATATTCCTTAAAAGTGCCAGTACTTCCTCTTCTTTAATCATCATAGCTTCCATAACTACCCTACTTGTTTCCCTTACCTTACACAATTCAATATCCTTCTCCTTAGTGAATACCGAAGAAAAGAAATTGTTCAAAATCTCCCCCCTCTCTTTTGGCTCTGCATATAGCCGTCCACCCTGATTCTCTAAGAGACCAATTTTATCCCTCACTATCCTTTTGGTATTAATACAACTGTAGAAACCCTTTGGATTTACTTTCACCTTACTTGCCAAAGCAACCTCATATCTTCTTTTAGCTTTTCTGATTTCTTTCTTAAGATTCTTTTTGCATTCTTTATATTCCTCGAGCACCTCATTTACTCCAAGCTGCCTTTATTTATTGTAGATCTCTCTCTTCCTCTGAACCAAGTTTCCAATATCCCTTGAAAACCATGGCTCTCTCAAACTTTTAACCTTTCCTTTCAACCTAACAGGAACCTAAAGATTCTGTACCCTCAAACTTTCATCTTTAAATGACCTCCATTTCTCTATTACATCCTTTCCATAAAACAAATTGTCTCAATCCAGTCCTTCTAAATCCTTACGCATCTCCTCAAAGTTAGCCTTTCTCCAATCAAAAATCTCAACCCTGGGTCCAGTCCTATCCTTCTCCATAATTATATTGAAACTAATGGCATCACTGGACCCGAAATGCTCCCCGACACATACCTCTGTCACCTGACCTACCTCATTCCCTAACAGGAGATCCAACACTGCCCCTTCTCTAGTTGGTACCTTTATGTATTGCTGCAAAAAACTATCCTGCACATATTTTACAAACTCCAAACCATCCAGCCCTTTTACAGAATGGGCTTCCCAGTCTATGCGTGGAAAATTAAAATCTCCCACAATCACAACCTTGAGATAATACAAATATCTACTATCTCCTTACAAATTTGCTCCTCCAATTCTTGCTCCCCATTAGGTGGTCTATAATACACCCCTATAAGCATTACTACATCTTTCCCATTCCTCAATTCCACCCAAATAGCCTCCCTAGATGAGCCCTCTAACCTATCCTGCCAAAGCACCGCTGTAATATTGTACTACTGCTGTAAAGTTAACAAATTTCACGACATATGCTGGTGATATTAAACCTGATTCTGATTCATTAGGCTCGCTTCCAGGTCAGGAGTGAACTGTACATAAGAGATGGCTTGCAGCTGAACTAGAGTGGACTAATATCCTAGAGGGAAGATTTGCTTGTGCTGCATATGGGTGGGGCAGTATTTAAACTAGAGTTGCAAGGGGATAGGAACCAGAGCATCAGAACAGATAGTGGAGGAGCTGTGAAGAAAAATATTGTTAGGTCTGCATACAAAGTCAGGAATAAAGCGTCGAGCATGGTGGAACTAATGTTTTGACTAGCGTGTATTTCAGTGAAAGGAGTATAGCAGGAAAGGCGGATGAGATTAGGGTATGGATCTACACATGGAATTATGATGTTATGGGGCAGGGCTGACAGCTCAATGCTCCAGAGTTCCATTGTTTTAGAGGAGATAGAGTGGAGGGGTTAAAGGAAAAGTGGTGGCATTACTAGTCAGGGAAAATGTAACTGCAGTGCTCAGACCGGACAGACTTGAGAGCTCATCTCATGAGGATTTTGGGTAAAACTGAGGAATAAGAAAGGTATGACCACATTAATCAGATTATATTATAGGTGGGATCTTCTAATTCTGACTCATCTTTTTTTTCTCCAGTCGTGCTGAAAGGGTCTCGGCTCAAAACATCGACTGTACTCCTTTCCGTAGATGCTGCCTGGCCTGCTGAGTTCCTTCAGCATTTTGTGTGTGTTGCTTGGATTTCCAGCATCTGCAGATTTTCTCATTTGTGATAAAAATGTAATAGTGATTTTAACTTTCCACATATTGACTGGGACTCCTAAACAGTAGAAGGGCTGGATGGGAAAGAGTTTGTCATATGTGTTCAGGAAAGTTTCTTTAATCAGTACATGCAGTAGAAGTCCCAGCTAGGTAGGTTCGATCTATCAGAGGATGAGACAGGACAGATGTCAGAAGCTTGTGTAGTGGAACTCTTTGCATCTAGTGATCATACTGCCATTAGTTTCAAGACAGTTATGGAAAAGTCCTTGAGTTGCGATTTTAAATTCGAGAAAAGCCAATTTTGAAAGGATCAGGTAAGTGTAGATTGCAGCAGTTTGTTTTGTCTTGCAGAGGTGTACTTATTAAGTTGAAGGCCTTCAAAAGCAAAATTTTCAGAATGCAGAGTTTGTATGTTCCTATCAGAATGAAAAGCAGGTTTATGGATCCTTGGTTTTCGAGAGTTATTGAGGCCATGGTTAAGAAAAAGGAGGTACATAGCAGGTATGGACAGAGAGGAACAAATGAAGTACTTGAAAAATATAAGAAATGAAAAATAACATTTAAAGAAGGAAATCAGGAGGGCTAAAGAAGGCACGAAGTTGCTCTAGCAGACAAGGGAGAATTCTAAGGATTTCTACAGATATATTCATTTCAAAAAGGTAGAAAGGGATAAAATTCGTCCTTTGGAAGATCAGAGTAGTTACTTATGCATGGATCCAAAAGAGAAGGGAGAGATGTTAAATGGATTTTTTGCATCTGTATTTATTCAGGAGACGTACACAGTGTCTATAGATATGAGAAAATGCAGCAACAACTTCATGGACCCCATACAGATTACAGAGGAGATGGTGTTTGCTATCTTGAGACATATTAGGGTGGATTAATCCCTAGGACCTGACAAGATGTTCCCTCAGACCCTGTGGAAGGCAAGTGCCGAAATTGCAGGGCCCCTAGCAGAGATATTTACAACATCCTTAGCCATAGGTGAGGTACTGGAGGTCTGGAGGATAGCCAATGTCATTCCATTGTTTAAGAAAGGATCTAAGAATAATTATAGGACATGAATAAACAGAGACTGATTAGAGATAGTCAACATGGCTTTGCGCATGGTAGGTCATATCTAACCAATCTTGTAGAGCTTTTCGAGGAGAAGCCAGAGAGTGGTAGTAGGTGTTTGCTTCTTTGATTGGAGGCCTGTGACTAGTTCTGTAATGCAGGGATCGGTGCTGGGTCCATTGTTGTTTGTCATCTACATCAATGATCTGGATGATAATATGGCAAACTGCATCAGCAAATTTATGGATGACACCAAGACTGGGGATGTAGCGGACAGCAAGGAAGACTATCAACAGTTGCAGCAGGATCTGAGAAAGGGCACAAAAATGGCAGATGGAATTTAATGCATAAAATTGTGAAGTTTTGCACTTTGGGAGGACCAGTCAGGTAGGTCTTGTATGCTGACTGGTAGAGCACTGAGGAGTGCTGTATAATAGAGTGTTCTTGGAATTGAGATCCATAATTCCTTGAAAGTGGTGTCACAGGTAGGTAGGGTCATAAAGAAAGCTTTTGGCACATTGGCCTTTTTCAAACAATATTGAATACAGTAGTTAGGATGTTATGTTGAAGTTGTCTGAGACGTTGGTAAGGCCTAATTTGGAGTACTGTGTGAAGTTTTGGTCACCCACTTACAGGAAATGTGTTAATAAGGTTGAACTAGTTAGTGCAAAGAATATTTACAAGGATGTTGCCAGGACTTGAGGACCTGAGTTATAGGGAAAGGTTGAATAGGTTAGAACTTTATTCCCTGGAACATAGAAGATTCAGGGGAGATTTGATGGAGGCATACAAAATTATGAGGGGTATAGATAGGGTAAATGCATGCTGGCTTTTTCCACTGAGATTGGGTGAGACTACAACTAGAGGTCATGGGTTAAAGGTGAAAGGTGGAATGTTTAAGGGGAACATAAGAGGAAATTACTTCACTCAGAGGGTGATGAGAGTGTGGAGCAAGCTGCCAGTGCAAGGATTGGATATGGGTTTGATTTCAATATTTAAGAGAAATTTGGATTGGTGCCTGAGTGGGACGGATTAGAGGGGTATGGTCCAGGTACAGGTCAATAGAACTAGGCAAACTATGGTTTGGCATGGACTAGATGGGCCAAAGTGCTTGGTTCCGTACTGTAGTGCTCTATAAATCTATGTTCCCATTAAAGCCTGGGCCATTTGCTTCAGATGTTGTTTCAGCATTTCCTGTTAGAGATCCACAACCTTGCAAGTTGCACAAATTACTAGCCTGCCTTCATGGGGTGGTGATGAGGGTGCTGGCTGGGAGCTGTAGCACCCAGCCTGACCTTTGACTTTAATCTGTTTGCGCTGGTTACAATGCTAAAACCGATGGTTTATCCAAGGTCTCTGTGTGGAAATCCTCATACAACTACAGCATCACACTTCTTCCTTTTTAGTTTTTTTCTTATTCAAAGCAACTATGTCCTAGGATGCCTGTTTGGTAAATGGTCAACACCTTTGGCCTTGGGTCAGCTAGTTGGGTCCCAGAGGAAAAAAATGCTTCGTCAGATCAGTGTTCTATGTCTGCCAGTTTACAGGGCGATTCAATGCAGGCATTTTCTTCATGTCCACTTGTCTACCCAGCACAGAGCCATCTTTGTGTTCCTTCCTGTCTCACCATTGCACAGACCTGCCTACCCTAGATCTGGCTATCAAGCAATTACCTGCAACCTATCAAATGGTGAAGATTTGTTTTAAATAGCCATAGCAAATCAATTGAACAAAGACGTAACAAATTTTTCTAAACAAAATCTGATGCTTTTAGTTAGATCCCATTTGCTCATATCAGGTACCCAGCCTCTAATTTGGAGGCCCTGTAATATTTAAGGAAGAATATAGCTGCATTTGCTCGGGTGAACCACTGGATTATGATATTTATTTCTGGGTTGAGGGGCTTCTATGAGAAGAGGGAAAGATTATTTTTTTCTTGTTGAGGCTAAGAAAAAGAGAAAAAGAAAAAGGCTGAGTGTCTGTTTGCTCTAGCCAAAAGCTTTAGAACTCGTAGTAATGGTCTTAGTGTAAGAAGAAGAGACATTTCTCAGATGGTAATGAATCTTTGAAATTTATTTTATGTTATTTAGAGATAGAACACAGAACAAGCCCTTCCACCAAACAAACTGTGCCACCCAGCAATCACCTATTTAACCCCTAGCCTCATCACAGGACAATTTACAATGACCAATTAACCTACTAACTGGTACATCTTTGGACTGTGGGAGAAAACCAGAATACCTGGAGAAAACCCACACACTCACCGGAAGGATATATGTACCTCTTACTGAGAGCATCGAATTAAATTTCAAACTTCAATGCTCCGGGCTGTAAGAGTGTCACACTAACCACTACCCACTACCATGGTGCCCTAATTTCTGTTGCTTAGCTAGTTCTGCCTAATTTTGCATGTTTACAGTCTTTCAACTTTGTTAAACGTTCTCATGTTAAACTTTGTTATTTTGATAAAACTTTGGGTGTTTTTATGTATATGTGATGTGCTTTTCTGTTTTATCAAATCTTCTGTACCAATGAATTTCAAGAAGAGACTTAGGAATTCTTCACTATCTAATTAAATAAACCCAACATATTTGATTCTTCATCTTTCTTCTTTTGCCCAATAAGCTGCTGGCATTTCGAGTAGCAATGACGATCCTCCGGCGGCATTCACGGCTTCCTTCATCATGTCAGTAGCTTCCTCGTGGTTTTTTCTCATAAAAGTCCTGCGTGCAGACTTGGGAATACCATTACACACAGATATAGAAGGTTTCCGTAACAGATTTGTTTGACCAGTTAGGGTTGGTTACCCTGAGCTAAACCCCTGAACCCAGAGGAGCGGTAGCTCACTCTTAGTCTGGTCTTGACCTGTTTGGCATGGATGACCATACCAGAGCCAAGGCAGAAAGCCCTGACTCCAACCAACACAGCTCTCTGGGTCACTGAGGCACGCAAGCATCCAAACCATGACAAGGTTTGTGATCCTCTTGCAGGCAACATACCTGTAGTCGATTGTCTACATTTAATTAATCACAGTCCCTATTTCATTCAATATATCATTAAAGCATGGATTCTTCCTCTCCTGTCAGTCTTCAATGTGAATTCTACTACCAAGCTGAAATGCCAGTGCTTGAACAGGAAAATTTTCTCCACTTTTGTTCTTGGAGACTAGACCAAACATTCTTCCAAATATATGATGTGACCAAATACAGATTTAAGCTCTTTGCCAGCAATGAATATTATCCAAAACTTAGAGCAGAGTTTGTATCTGTTGGTGGGTGATCTGAGAATTGAATATCTGTACTCTGTTTGATTCGAACAGATGGGTAATGTATGAACTTTTCACATCACTCAGTTTTGCAAGTAACATATCCAAGTTTATCATAGAAGTTGTATTTTTTTTCTTGAATTCTGCTCCAAGTAAAAGCCTGCCATTTGTGATTTTGCATCTTTAGTTATACCATTGTTCTTGATGAAACCCGAGCATCTAACTTTTATATATATTAACTCAAACATCTGAAATCTACTTGCCTCTTTAGTCCCTAATGTTGACAGGGTTTACAGTGACTGATCACTCAATAAATAGATATTGAAGCCTCACTACTCTGCCCTAATCCCTTAGATTTCAACTGTTTTCTATGTCTATTTACTTCTGAGCCTTCACCTAAACTGAAGTATTTCTGTCTATTTGTAACCTAATTTTGGATCCATCTTTGGAGAGTTCTTCTGAATTGTGTTGTTCTGATGGAATGTTTCAAATTTCAAGGACCCCAGGTCCTTTGGAAACACTGTAAGAACATCAAACAGTGCATCATAGGAGGAGACCCCTTGTCCCACAAAGTTTGCATCCACCATGAGGCTAAATTAAAATAAGCCCAACTGCCTGCGTGTGAGCATTTAGTGTTGCTGTATCTCAGCTCCATGGACCTTACACTGATCATAGACTTGGGTCTCTATGTTGGGTTTACACACTCTTCCTCCCACAATCATATGAGATTCCACTCTTGGAATATTGTGCTCAGTTCTGATCACATTATAGGAAGGATGTAGAAGATTTAGAGAGGATCCTGAGGAGGTTTACTAGAATGCTGCCTGAACTAGAGGGAATGTCTTTTGATAGGTTGAACAAGCTCGGGCTGTTCTCTTTAGAGTGAAGGAGAATGAGAGGTCACTTGCTAGATTTTTATAGGGTGATAAGAGGCATAGGTAGAGTGGATAACCAGAGCCTCTTTCAGAGGCCAGAAAGGCTAATGCAAGGGTGCATTATTTTAAGGTGTTTGTTGGGGGGGGGGGATGTTAGAGGTACTTCACACAGAGAGTGGTAGGTGCATTGAACAAACTCCCAGGGATGGTGGTAGAGGTAGATACATTAGGGACATTAAAGAAACACTTGGATAGGCACATAGATGATAGAAAAATGAAAGGCTATGTAGGACGGAAGGGTTAGGTTGATCTTAGAGTAGGTTAAAAGATTGGCACAACATTGTGGGCTAAAAGGACTGTACTGTGTTATAATGTGCTATGTTCTCCAAGTTGTGGCTGTTCTCACATATAGAGAGACAAATTTACTGCCTGTTGAGAATTACACAGTAAAGGAAAATCAAAGTATTGTAGGTGCTGGAAATACGAAATAAAAACATAAAATATTGTAAGCACCCAGCCTGCCATGCAGCATCTGTGTAAGAGAATCAGTTAATATTTCAGGTCAAAAACCCATTTCAAAACTGGGTCAATAAGAAGACAAGAGATGCCTCCCACTTACCCTGCAGATTGATGCTAACCTCTTTAGCCTGAAACATTAACACAACTTCTCTTTCTGCAGATGCTACCTGAATGCAGAATGTTTCCAACATTTTCTGTTTCATTTCTGTAAATTACTCCTATTCTATGTGTGGCAAAGCAGCCAAAGAGGAATCAATCATATTGTGAGATTGAATACATTGCGGAGGCTAAAGGGAAATTGGAAGAAGGAAATAGAACCAAAAGGATCAGGGACAGACAGGGACAAATCTGATGGTCCAAATGATGAACTCCAGTGCCTTAACAGGAAAGTACTGTAACTGCATACAATAGACCATTCCAATGTGTTGGTAGACCTCACATGTCTAGACTAGATTAACTGCAAACCTATGATTACTTTTTTGTGTTTGCATTGTATACTTTCAATTAAACCTGTTACAACCATGTCAAGCTTAATTGTTCTACTAACCCAGGCTGACCTTCCATCTCTTGCAATTCAAAATATAATTACTTATTTATGTATTATCTAATACTCATTTATTGTTATTGCTGGGCTGCTAATCATTGGCACGTTGCAGGTGAGGATACACCAGAGCTGAAATTCAGCCCAGCAAGAACATTTAATATTTTATGTCCCTTTCACTGCTGGGTCTGTGTTGTGACTTGTATATAACAGTGCAGTCAAGAAAAGGTAGGATATTTTAAAAATACCATTGTCTCTCTTCTGGTATCATCTCAGTCTCCCAGTTAACCAAGCTGTGGGGAAGAAAAGGAGAAATAGGGCAAAAACAAAATGGCATGGATTTAATAAATTCCACTGTAGTGACTCTTACAGACTTGAAAGTTCAGAAAGAGTACTTTCAGTTTATCTATTTTCCCACAGGACTGTATGTAGGAAAATGCAAAACTGGATTGCTGCCATTTCGGTTCAGCAGATGACTTGTCACTCAGAAAAATGTCAGATGCAAATTAATATGAAGGAAAATGGATGGGAGCATCAATAAGTAGATAGATTACTGTACTCAAAAATAGTTTTCTAAAGTAATAGGTGATAAATACTGTATATTGAACTTGTGATTCAAATGAAGAGAACACAAGCCAATCGATTCTATCACTGAGTGCAGTATCATGAGCTGGTATTAAAAAGAAAGCAAGATGAAAACAAAGCAGACTTTCTCCAGGGACTTGGAGGAAATTTCCATTTCAAAAACAATCTTTAATTGGATTTTTTTTTTGAAAGAAAAAGTAGCAAATTTGTGACAAGGATGATTTGATTGAAGAAGGCTAAAAGAACTTAGTTAGGAAAAGCAACTGCGCAACCTTGCCAAATAAATGGGTGTTCGGAGAATTGCTCTAATAAATTCACAGTATTGGAACAAAACAAACCACAGGAGTTTTCCCTTAATGGTACTGAGGGAAGGCAGCAGAACTTCGTTGCATCATCTCTAGTTATTTTCTCACAAGTAGAATTATATTAGTGTTTCAGGGTCTTGGTGTGATAATGTTGGTGATTAATCAAACATACTAAATTACGACTTGTCTGCTAATCTGGCTATTTGATTATTATTTTAAAACTGGCAATTTGAATAATTTGTTCAGATAATATATTGCCAAGAGAGATAAAATACTAAAGGTAATAGAGTTTCCATGTTGAGCGTTATCTGGAATCCTGGAGTTAATTACAATTTTAAGTTGTTCTGGTTTTTTTAAAGGTGATTTTTCTCTCGAATATTTGTAAAGGTTTTCATGAACCATTATGATTAGGCAATCTGCCCAAACATAATTTTAGTAAAATTACTGACATTAAAATAATACTTGTTACATTTCGAAGTGATTACCTGTGTGTAGCCCAGTTTAATTTTTTTTTTAAAAAATGTATAGTTGTATCCTTGTGTTTAAAAATAAATCAATTTAATTTCAAGGCCATCTTGAAAGGTTAGCAAATGTACACAATTAGTGGAAACTCAATGTGACAATTAATTTAGTCTTGAGAGTGTGGGCAGTCTACTGACAGGCTGAGATCCAGTTTACTCGGATGCTGGTAGTTTTTTTTTAAATCACTGCAAAGAAATGGGGAACACATGTAAAATACTGGAGGAGCTCAGCAAATCCAGCTGCATCTATAGAGGGGAATAAGCTGTCAATGTTTCAGCCTGAACCTCTTCATCAGAACTGGAAATGAGGGGGAGGAGGTGTAAAGAGCTGCCTGTCTTGCTGAGTTCCTCTAGCACCTTGTATGTGTTGCCCAAAATTTCCAACATCTGTAGAGTCCCTTGTGTTAAAGAAATGGGGAAACTCAATTTTAGCTGAGCGGAATTTCATTGTTAAACACCCCAGCTTTACTAACTTTAGATAAATTGCATGGAAATAACAAGGGGCAATCTTGTAACTTTGGTAATAGAACTCCAAGCTCCCAAGTACGTGGCTTCAAATCTCAGAGTTAAACATGTCACCTGTTGTCATTGAGTTAATCATGTCAGTCTCCACCGTACAGAAAGCGAAATGAAGCAGGAAGCTCCAAACAAACATTAAAACAAGAATGACACACAATCCACTGGAAGAACACAGTAGGTTAAGCAACATCAGTGGGAGGAAAGAAATTGTCAATATTTTGAGTTGAAACACTGCGTCAGGACAATTTCTTTCCTCCCACTGATGATGCCCTGAGCTTTCTCTGTGGATTGTGTGTTGCTCCAGGTTCCAGCATTTGATGTCTCTTGCATTTCCATTAAATCAAAATCTATTCTTATCAATGCCTTTATGCAGAGATCCTTCTTAACTGATCATATAGCGGAAAGCACACCCTGAACTGAAAGTTAAAACCTTAGAAACCGATAAATGCTCAATCCCATTGCAGAAATTGGAAGAGAATTGTCAACCCATTAATTAAAGCCATTGTGTTTTGTCAGATTTTGATTTGTGGAGCGAAGATGAAAATATGAGTAATAAATGCCATCATTTATTGGGATGGGGGCATGTGCTAATGAAAGTAAGGTGCAGAGTTATTTATAACGGACTATGAACAATGGGGGTTTAACATTCAAATGTTTTGATTCATGGCAGTATGACTGAAGAACAAGTTCTGTTAGCATATTTGATAGTGCCTTGGCATCCAGAGGTTTCCCAAATCGGTGTCAGTTGTAAAATTACTCAATTTCTTTTATTGTCTCATCATACAAATACTTTTTCTTTTGATGTGACATTTTTCATTGGTATGACAATGCAAATGGGACTATTATGTCAAGGCACATATTTCAGTGAAGGCAACCATTTATGTACACAGTGTGTCACTGGAGAGAACACCAATGGGAAGCTACTAAAGCAGCCAATGCTAGTATATCCAGAAAATTAACAAGTTCAGAAAGGAATAGATATGATGGCTTCAAAACTGCTAACGCAATTTGGGATTAATTTGAATAGACTTTAATTTTTTGTATGGATATCCTTTAAGAAGTGATTATTGGACTGGAATAAACAGCACATTTTAATGAATATTTATTCAGATTCACTAAGATGGACCCAGCAAGTGAGCACAAGCTGTTAATGCATGTATCACGAGAAAGTTTACACATCATGGAATACTCAATATGGTGCTGTTTCTCACTGCTTTTTGGACAGTGAGGCAATTGTATCCATTTATATAATCACAAATATTTTCAAGGAGACTCTGATCTCAAACCTCTGCTACCTTGAGGCTATACCCACACATGGTGGAGGCTTCAAGAGTAAACCCTGAGGTAAAAATTTGAATGTGGAGTCCCTAAGGCAGTCCTATGTTGAGTTCAATGCTGACTGGCAGCTCCTGCGATGCTGCTGGTGCCAGTCTCTGCTGTTCCTTTGGGTTCATCAGATGCTTGGAGAGGGGGAGTTTGCTATGTGGGCAACAGCTTGCTCTCCATATTGTGTTGCCGTGGCTTGCATATCTAGACAGCTAGGACACAACATCCATGGTCAGCCCTGACCTACGGAGGCCTTCGAAATTTTAGGGAAGTCATAGAAGGTGCAATTTGGAAACTTTCATGTCTGCATTCTGTCAGTGAATCCTTGCCAGTGGTGAGATGTGTAAATATTGACTGAAAAAATTGGTACTCTCAATTAGGAAGAAAGAACTGTCACAAAGAGTAGAAGTTTTCTGGAAGAAAGGCACTGAACTAGCCTGGAAAAGTGGGTAGCATTGCAAATCAGACTCAGAGCAGGACAAAGGAAATGTGTTCTAAAAGACTGCCTGCCAATCTCTTATTTGGAGATATTTCTTTTCATTACATAACCTTAAGCTATGTTTCATCATGTCTGTCAAGACAGAAATGAAGGCTCAGTGTTCTCAACTGTACAAGGTGATATTCAGAAAGTGACAGTCTGACAGTTAACTCATACATGGGGAAGAGCGGTGAATATGTTATGGTAGAGAATTGCAGACAATAAAAGAACAAAATCTATTTCTTTTATTAATTATCAAATGTTATATCTTTAAAATAAAAAAGTCCTTTAAACCACAATTATTTGACTTCTTGAAATGACGAGTATTGGTACTTTGTTCTATTGTGCCAGCCACTGTTATTTCCCATCAAGTGCTACCTTGCTGGCAGTTTGTGACACTTCTTCTCTGACTTTGCAGATAGTCACACTCAATTAATCAATCCACTTAGAAACCAATGTGAAAGTTGTCCTAAGTAAATACTTCCTTCCATCAGCACTGATTATGGACATCCTCTTGATGCATTATCAGGAAATATTCAAGCATCCAGTTGGCTCTGAATAGTGTATAATTTTCAGACAGAATTTAGACAATGGAAAATTTTCCACTTGAGATCTGTCATTGTGTACCAAATGGATTTTCAAGCACTAGTTAAACTTTAGCCACAGGCAGGCAGACTTGGTGGTATGGGAGGAGCTGATGCATTCTTATGCTGATTTCAATTTTGCCAGCATTGTTTTTTCTCCTTGTAATGTTTCCATAATAATGATTCCGGCAATTTATTTTATCAGCATTAAGCCAGCAGTCTGCCAGTTATTGAAATATAAATGATTTATTCAAAGGATGTGGAATGATTAATGAATGCAATGCACACTCAAGGTTTTGGAACAACTCAGCAAGTCAAGCAGCATCTATGACGGGAATGTTTTGGTCTGAAACATTGACTATGAATTTCCCTCCACGGATGCTGCTGACCTGCTGGGTTCCTCTAGCATTTTGTGAGAGGTCCTCTGGATTTCCAGCATTGCAGAATCTCTTGTGTTTGGGACATGATTATTTTCCCCTTTCCATTTTGGTGTAGCACAAAAGATCTGGATGGGTCCACCAGGTCCTCCTAAGCTCATTTTGCTCCTGTCCAGCTGGTTGCCACATAAGTTGTAGCCTTGACAACAATCCCTGGAAATCTCTTGGACAGCCCAAATCCCTTGACACTGGTCTCCCTGATATAGTCAAGCCTCAGAGCCTACCACACCCAGTTGTAGATCGCCAGCGACTACTGCTACAAGGGTTTGAGACCCTCCCATCACTGCAACACTGGACAGAGTTTGCGGCCCTGTTCACCCTGGAATCTGGGACCCTCCTAAATATAGAAGGCGAGGTCTACCCACGACTGAAGCTTAGCAACCACTCTCCTCCTCCTCCACCACCAAAGTTCTGGAGCTTGGAAACTTGCTGACACCATGACCTAGCATACTTCCAAAGCAGCACCTCCACATCCTCCCAAAGCTAAAATTAGGGACTCTTCCAATGTTGTGCTTCTGGCCCTTTCGGGATCCAGAACACTCCCAACTCCAAGCTCAGTATCAGGGATAAGTGACAAGTTTCAGGGATCAGTGACCAAGTGGCAATTGACCTGTTCTTTTGGCCATCAGTTCCAGACACTGTTCCTTATCCATCTCTGGGCCCCTGTGGAACTGCGCCATCAGGTATGGTTCTGTCACTTTACATTGCTGGCAAGTGCAGGTCTATTACTCTGTAAAGTACTGAAAGACATGGGTGGAAAGGTGATTAGTGAACCAGTGAGAAGGCTGAAATGCAGCAGTGACTGGGCCATGAAACAGTAAACTTGGAATCAGGAAACAGTGTAACAGGGTGGAGTGAGAGCAATGGCAAAATGCCTTTAAACAGAATTTAAAGTACATCAAAGTCCAGGATTTTTTCCTTTGCAGAAGTACACGTATACATAGGTGGAAGGAAAAGCTTACTTGCAGCAGTGATACATAGCATCAGAAAGGCAGCAAATAAAACAATATACCATTTTTTCAAGAAAGAACACAATTACAAAAACACAACAACGTCCAATTTAGTTCTATATGATCCACGTCACCATTATGTTGCTGAACTGCGGAGATTAAGGTTGATCAGTTGTTTCAAGAGCTGAATATTTGAAGGAAAATGGTTATTCTTGAACTTGGTGATGTCGGACTTCAGGCTTCAGTAACTGCCCAGTGACGGCTATAAAAAGCTGACATGGCGTTTGATGTCTGTGTGCGCCTCCTGGAATTACTATGAAGGGATGTGCCCATGATGTATTGGGCTGAGTCCACAACTTTTTTACAGCTTTTTAGATCCCCTTATGTATTGTTAAAATAACTTGTTAATATAAGTGGCCCTTAGAAGTGGTCTGAATTGTCTACCTGGTCTTTCCTATAGAATGAAGAGGTATACCTTTGCTCAGCTGTGAGAAAAGAATTTCTTACATCAACGAGCTTTGCTTTTCCTTTATTTCATTGGACAGCTCGAACAGTTAGTTGAAGGAGAAACTTTTTAGAGTTCCATATTCACATGTAAATGTGATGTGATTTTTCTGGCATGTTCATGGAGTGATTTCTCCCTAACATGTGATGCAACTAGTCATAAATACCCGGACACAAATATCCTGTATATTCCTCTGCATTTTGCAGGTATGTTCATGTATGAAGTGCCTACTTCATACTTTTTAACATTGTATCATAAATGCTCTTTATTATTTGTTAACTTATTTGTGGCAATATGACTTTGTGTTGTGTGTGAGTTATATGTACTGAATCGTGCACCTTGGTCCAATGGAACGATGGCTTGTTTGACAGAGTGCAGGAGTATGGTTGAACGTCATTGAAGATGAACTTGACTTGATTCTGATTCTGGAACTTGACTTCAACAATGTTAAGATGCAAGGCTAGAAATTGCTTTGCTTCCTTTCAATGGTTTTTAAGCAGCATTGTGAATTATACCAACTCTGATCCTGAAAGTCACAGAGAGTGAGAATGTGAAAGGTGAAGTTCACAAAATGATAACATGTCACAGTCAGTATTGAATCCATCAGATGCAATGTCTGTATCCTTTTAACCATTCTGTATTAAATTGATATTTTTTGATGATCTCTATAACTTTAGCAGTAATGTTTCCCATCTCAGTCTCTCACTTTCCCTATCAAATTGCTCACGTACATCCATTTCGATGTCCGAGCTCCCACCCTGGTCGTTCTGTATAATCATGCACTGCATTAACCCTGATATTCTTCTCCAGTTAAAATCTTTGTCCTTTTAGAAGCCATCTTCTTCAATGTGCTTATCTTGCATGTACACTCAAACATATATCTTGTGCATTCATTAATCTAGATTGAATTTTCATCTCTGTTAGACTTCATACAAGCTTCCTCTGCTGCACTCAATTCAGGAAAGTGCCAGAATTACAAAGTTGAGATTTATTCTTCAACAGCACTGTATAATTACTAACAATCTCTCACCAACCTTGCTTTCTTTTCCAGCATTTGAAAATTTCTACCATCTCTGGGGCTGATGGATTAAAGTGATTCTGCAGCCTCATTAAACAGAACAATTTCATATTGCCTGGAGGTCTGCTAAAGTAACAGAGGCAACCAAACCTATTTGTATTCATAAGGTTGCTTTCTAACATTCTTGCATGCTTCATTTCAAGTAAGCACCATTTTGCCTTTGCCCAGAAAAAAAAGTCTTCATTCTACAAAGAATTGAGGTGCTACATTACTTTATCAAAGACGCTAAACCTCCTAATATAGCTGAATTGGGAAGTTATTTTTTATCATCTCTGTTTTGGCAGTTTCAAGGCTTTACTCAGTGATTCCACACATTAGCCTTTAATTCTCCTGTGCTCTGTTCAGTGCATGATTCCTATTGTTTCCAGTCTATATTTTGGCATTACAGCGACTCACCCCACCACCATAAGTTATCAGCCACCTGATGCATTTGATGACTGCACTACTTCAGCAGACTAATTCTTTTTCAGAGGGAACCAACATAGTCACAGAAGATACAAGAGATTCTGCAGAAGCTGGAAATCCATTTTGTGTATCCACAAAATGCTGGAGGTTATCAGGCCAGGCAGCTTTAATGGAGGGGAACAGGTCAACGTCCTGACGAAAGGTTTGGCCCAACACATCAATGGTTTATTCCCCTCCATAGGTGCTGCCTGACCTGCTGAATTCCTCCACCACTTTGTGTGTTACGCTGGTCACAGGGAGAAAGGGTAAACTCCACAGACAGTTCCTGGGATCAGGATTGAACTACAGGCTCTAGTGCTGTGTCGCTGCTGCCCTGCCAGCTGTGCCATGCTTGTGGCTTGGCAGTGGAGTAACAAACAGAATGTGCAAAGTCAGGCCACATGAAACATAAAGAGTGTTAAAAGCTTTATCTCTGATTTATTTGCCGTTCTGAAACAGAGCACAACATTACACACATGATCAACTGTGACTTGACACTTGGTTACCCGTTGTATTGAAAGAAAGGCCAATATGTAAGATGGCAGGTGAATTTATTTCAATAAATGGCTTGTGGAGCAAAGGTTCTTTAATTAACAGTGTGCTGAATAGCAACAGACCCATTCCATATTACTGAGGTGCGAACTCTTTGCTCTGATTTGCTCAGTATGTACTGACAATTTCCACGATTGCAGATTACTATTCTGTTGGAGCAAAAAAGTAACATTCAAAGTGTTGTTAGTGTACTTGTGTTTCCTATGACATGGAGATTATTTGGCGCATTGGATCTCTTCCAGATGTCACTGGAATCCAATCAATCATGCACCACATATTTACTGGTAACTCATTACCACTTATATGTTTATCAGCTTAGTCCAGATTCTCCTACTACCCACATGCACTAGAACTATCTATCAGAATGACTTGGGACCTCAGAGGAAACTAGAATGCCCAGGGGAAAGTCCCATGGTTAAAGAGGGAATGTGCAAACTCCACACTGACAGAATCCAAAGTCTGGATCAAACTTGGGTCAATGAGACAACAGAACTACCCCCTGTGTCACCCATTGCATTAAAGCATGGTATTCATTTGTTTAGTGTAATTACTTCACAGTACCAGTGATTACCAATTGCCGTTCGATTCCCACTGCTGTCTATAAGGAGTTTGTATGTTCTCCATGTGACCGCAAGGATTTCCTTCCACATTCCAAAGGAGCACAGTTAGGGTTACTGAGTTGTGAGCCTGCTACGAAGATGCTCTCGTACTACTCTGTGTTTATCCTCTGTTCCATTCACCCACATCTGCAGTAAAACAAATCTTTTATTCTTAAAGATTTTAAAGATAGCGATTAGTATTATTTGTCACATTTGCGTCAAAACACACAGTGAAATGCATCATCTGTGTCAAATCAAATCAGCAGGGATTGTGCTTCTGGCGCCAATTTAGCATGCCCACAACTCACCCACCCTAACCGTATATCTTCTGGAAAGTGGGAGGAAACTGGAGCACCCGGAGGAAATCCATGCAGTCATGGGGAGAACGTACAAACCCCTTACAGGCAGCCTCTCAAATCCAATCTCGATCTTACAGCTGGTGCTGAAGGTATTGCTACTGTGCCGCCCCAAGGTAATAAAGCAATTAACATTCCCGTGCCAAATGTTCTCATCCAAATATTCTTGAGTTGACTAGTACACCTTGAGCAAGCAGCTCCAAGTCAATAACTCTCGTGCATCTGGTCTTCTGAGTCTCGTATTTTGGTCAGTTATCTCAGCCGGCTTACCAAGTTACATTCATTGTGTGTTTTATCAGCATAGATTGCATTTTTAAAATTGTAGCTTTCACATTTAGTAGGTTTATAGAACTGCAGCTGATATCAGTACTGTTTTTAAAGCTCTCAAGTCATCCCATATAATCATGATAACGCAAAAAAAGAATATGGTAAGCTGTTAGTTATGGTTGGTGCATTTAAAAAAAAAACTTGCCTCTCCATTAACTTGTATCTCAGAACCACACCTTAAACAGAAATCTACATGAACAATTGCATACCTCATCCATGCCGACTGTGATTAGGCCCATATCCCTCCACTCTTCCACTCCCTCTGGTCTCCAAGTGCCTTTTTTAACATGATAATGTTATCTGCCTCCACTGTTTTGTCTCAAAGCTTTTTCCTCTATGTGCAAAACATGCCCTCAGATCTCTTTGAAGTAACTTTCCTTTCACCTTAAATCTATGCCCTCTAGTTCTAGATTTCACTGTCTTGGTGGGGGGAGGGGGGGAAGTTTCTCACTATCATGCTGCTTCTCATAACTTTATGAACTTTTGTACGGTCACTCTTCAGGCTCCAACGTTCAATGAGAATAGACCCATCCTATCCAATCTCCCGTTTTAACTCCAGCCTCTAATCCAGGAAACATTCCAGTGGATCTCTTCTCCAGCTCTCTATTACTATTGATGCTTCCAATCATGTGACTACCAGAACTACACACAATACTCTAAGTGCAGTCCAACGATGTTTATGCAACTGCAAGATGACATCTCATCTCTAAAACTCAGTGCATTATCCGATGAGAGCAAGTGTACAAAATACCTTTTTCAGTACTCCAATAATTAAATTAAAGCATGGTAGTGCGGCAGTTAGTGTAATTTCTTTACAGTGCCAGTGATCATCAATCAGGGTTCAACTCCCCCCGCGGTCTGTAAGGAGTTTGTATGTTCACCATGTGCCCACATGAGGTTCCCCGGGTACTCTGGTTATCTTCCACATTCCAAAGGTGCACAGTTAGAGTTACTGAGTTGTGGGCATGCTACATTGGCAACAGACTCTTGGTGACACTTAGGGCTGAACCAACACAATCCTTGGACTGTGTCAGTCGTTGATGCAAAATCAATGCATTTCACTGCATGTTTGGATGTTGTGATGTACATATGACAAATAAATTTTATTGCTTTCTCTCTTTAATCTTGTTAAATTCAGTGTGTAATCCTTAGGGCTGTAATACAAGGTGTTTTCTGTGAACCTATGGAATCATAAAGTTGATTCCCATCTATCCTAATCCATTTTACCTACTTTAGGTCACTATCATTCTCCTTTTAGTGGTGACACAGGCAGACAGGGAAATGAAAAAGGCAATTGTTATCCTGAGTCATCACTTTGTGTCTGTATATCAACACTCCCAAGCTTCCTGCTATTTACTATAAGGGTTCTTACAGAATTTGGCTAGCTTGCAACAAAGGATTGTCCAGACATTAGGTTAGCTATGCAGTCCTGTTGCAGAGGATCACTCTGTCGCAACCCACGTCATACAGTAATACTTCCATCTCACTAACCATTAAACAGTGTGTAGTGGTAAACAGTTCCATTGTTTGCTTGTAGATTCGCACATGCGCCTTCCTTTCCCTTTCATATCATTTTCCCTTGTTTTCCTGTTCATTCTCTTTTGTTAAATCCCATAAGAACTTCTATACACTCACAAATGGTTTTCTGAAAACTGTTTAAATTTGTACCTTACATTATGCAGTTAAATGGATTATGAATAAACGATGTGAACAGCATACTTTGCATAAATCTATAATTTATATATAAAAATGTCTTTTGCAGTGTTGAGCTATTCCAAAATACTTGACAAACATTTTTGATGTGTTGTTTCTGTAATTTAGGGTTAAGGTAGAAGTCTGTAATCATTACATTGTTTTTTACTTTAGTACGAATTCATGAGTAATTAGGAGATTATCATTCTGTTGCTCTTTCTTCTATAGATCATTTCTAATCTAAATTCTTTTAGAATGACATCAGTTTTTGTCTTTGGCTTCCAATTGTCTGACCGCTCTCCCTTTTCTCACAATAATCTTTTCCAGAATTTTTAAGACTGGATTTCAAAGATGGGACTGCACATGTACAATTTCTCTCACTATTGAATCTGTTACTACTGTTGTGCCTTAGTTGCTAAAGTTTCCTCCTTGAACTGAATTCTCTTATTTTTAAATAATGTTAGCTTATTAGATGGTCTTGTTCAGACATTTCATCACCTTCATAGGAAGAAAGTTGTTTGAGACAATAATTTTTTATATGGCTGTATCTGTTATAGTCTGCTCCTCACTACTCCTGATCAGTGGATAAATCACTTTTTCCTGCTGCTGCTAGACCACTGTATCTCATTAGGATCATGTTGTGGAAACCTCTGTCCCTCCTACATGCATCACATTAACTCTGATACATTGCAAGGTTTTGAGCATCTGATTTCATTTCAGTTTGTCCATTTTGTTTCTGCTACTCGAAGCTTCAGTTTCAGCAAAAAAAATAATTTGATATTTTCCTATAACTATTAGTCAACTTGCAAGTTTTAAAATTGAATTCTCCAATTTTCATTAAATTACCCACTTTTCCCTTTCCTCCTTCTGCTTCAGATTCTTTCAGAGAAGGATTAATTTTGGAAATAATGATCTCATTTTGTTCCAGCCTCGGCTCATTGCAGGTTTGCATAATGTACTGTAACAGTGTGTAGGCTGATAGCATCATGTTGCTTTTGAAAAATATCTTTAGTTCCCGTGCATGTCACAGTGGAAATCACATTGTTACTAGGCATGTTGCAGCCTTCTGGACTCAATATTAAAATCTATACCTTCAGGTAACTTGAATTTTTGTTCAGTAGGTTTTAATAGGTTTCAGTAGGTACATTTAATGTCAGAGAAATGTATACAATATACATCCTGAAATTCTTTTTCTTCACAAACATCAACAAAAAAAGAGGGGTGCCCCGAAGAATGAATGACAGTTAAATGTTAGAACCTCAAAGCCCCCCCCCAGCTCCCCCTCCCATGCATAAGCAGCAGCAAGGCAATGACCCCCCTTCCCCCACCAGCAAAAAAAGCATCGGCACTCTCCACCGAGCACTCTAGCGTGCAGCAAAACATAAATAAAGATACAGACTTGCAGTACTCCAAAGACCACTTGTTCATCTGGTAATTTGACATACCACAGGCTCTCTTTCTCCCTTAAAAGGGAAAAAGGGGTGTCCCAGTTTCACAGAGAGAGGGGAGACAGAACAAACAATTCGCCAATTTAAGTCTGTTGCTTCACTTCTTCTGAGCTCTGTGCCCAAGGAACACGGATGTCTGGGCACACAGCCAGCAGCCAGGCCACTGCTTACAATCCTCCTTCTCCCACAACGTGCTGGGCAGTGGCACCGACTGCGAGTCCACCCGCCTCCAGAGCCTGTATCTGGTACATCTTTTCTTTCCCCCTTTTTCTCAGTGAGTTGAAGCTGTACCCAGACTGCCCAGTTGGGTATATCCCCTGACTTCAGTTTTCACAGCTCCTACAATTCTTTTAGCCACATTCTTTTGTCTATGCTTGCACTCTCTAACTGCTCCCATTCACTCATTAACCACATAATCTTGTTTACAGTTTATCCTCACAGACAACTTGATTTGACTCTTTCAGAGGCATCTGTTACAAGGATAAACTCAGGTGGGCACAGAGAGAACCTGTAATTACTGACAAGTACCTTTGCTGTCTCAATGGTAGAAAACAATAATTTACACAAACAAATACCTGTGTGCACACCACTACGTTTTCGTGGCCCTCCATGAACAGTCAAAGAATAGAAAAGATAATAACAAAACATGGTGTCTATGCAGGCCGTATGTTCCTGTGATCCTGCTGCAATCTCCACATGTCCATGGGGTACTCCACATCCATGATTGTGGGTCTCTGGTTGTAGCAGAGTTATTACTGCTTTTGTAATTGAAGCATCTGCTTTTATATTTGTTCCTTACCAGTTCAGATGTTGAATTTCGGTGTTATTGGCTCTAGTTCAGACCAGCATCCATTTATTGCCCTTCTTGCACAAGTGACAACTGGTAATTGGCTCTTTGTTCTAAATCATTTCCCAAACCAGTAACCAGATGGAATCACTCATGGCAAACGCAGGCCCCACCATTCCCAAATCTGCATGTAATATCTAACCAAAGAACACCTCACAAACAACTTCTTATTTGGAAATAATTCTGAGTCCAGCAGATTACATGGAGCATCACTGTGTCTGCTTTAAAACACTAATCCAGCCAAGCAACTCTGGTTCACAAAATGAAAGAAGCAAAGCAGTTTCACAAAATGGCAGCCTCCACCTCCTTCAAGCATATGGCAAGAATAAAGACAATTGGTTTATCTACTTCCATGGTCCTTGATGCATTTGATTTCACTGATTTGTAGACTGTAGTTCTTTCTGGCCAAAACATCCCACCCTCTCTGCAGCTTTACAGGCTTCTTTTTTTAAATGGTTATGATTGCGCATCATTTTATCAAAAATAATTTCACCATGATTTATTTCAGGATAGTATTTGAAGTTCAACTCAGAGACACATTACCATTATTTAAGATCCAGTTAAGTGTACTCTGGGTTACCAAGTCCAGTGGGGTCTCTCCATATTGTCCCATATTGTGTCCATATGATATGGTATCGCCAGCTCTTCCACTAGACCGTCCAATCATTGATCAAGCTCTCTTAAGGCATCTTGCTTTTCTGTTTATTCTAGTCAATTAAGGATGAACTGGCTCATGTCATTGAAATGGTTCCACGCAGTTAACCAAGTAAATTCCTCTTCTGCTATTGAGCCTCGGGCCTGGTTTATCCATACACTTGTCCCAGCATTGCTCAATCAGTTTGTGCATCAGCAACTGGACCTTCTGCTTCTGACTCTCCAAGGTAATGAACTGCTGTAGGTGTGGGTCACTCAACAGCCTCAGGGCTTCTGTCGTTCCAGCTCATCCTCAGGCCCTGCTGTCTCAGTCCACCCACTCCCAGGCATCATCTTCACTCTTCCTTTCCTTTCTGATGAATGGTCTTCAACCTGCAAAGATGTTTCTCTTCTCACAGATACAGCCTGACCTGTTGAGTGTTTCTGCATTTTTTTGTTTTCGTGTTGGTTGTCCTTTATTACCAGACAGAACATGTAACTCATGTAGTGGTCAAGATCTACCACTGAATGTATTAATAATCAGTAAAAGTAAGTTAGAGATTCCAGACTTAAGGAATAGAAAGTTGCAACTAAGAATGCACAGTTCAGCTTTCAAGCCTTTCTCCTGGGAATTACGATGTGTACTTCAGTTTTTTTACATGTGCAGTGCAAATTGATTTCACTTCCCATTGTGCAAAAAACTAACCTTTTCTGACGGGGCCAAAAATGCAATATAGGCCAGAGATAAAACTGTCTCAGGGTTCACCTCTTTAGTTTAAAGGGTGACAAATTCTATTAAAATAGTGGACAGATAAATGTCATATAAGTATTTTATACTTTTGTCTGCTATTTTGGCACCAGGTATTTATTATGTTGCATTTTAAGCTTTCAGAAAAACAACATTTTTGAAATGAACTGCAGTCTGATCAACAACTATAAGAGATAGAGTGATGTCTTCCTTTCGATACCTCGTGATAACTCAGCTCTAAAGCTTTGTTTCAATGATATTGCATCCATTTCTTAGCCTTAAAGTTGTTTAAAATGTACAAGAGACAAGACTCTTGCCTTTACTTAGTGCAAAAAATTCACAAGCACCACAATGCTGATTTTAACATGACATTCCTATGAAATTATCATTGAAAATGATGCTTTTTGTTACGTTTGTACTGACCGAAATAAATTTCATTCATTCATTCAAATTGCAAACTGCAAGATCCCACAATCTATAATGAGATAAATGTTTTCTTTTCTCTACTGCGAGTGAAATTATAGATACAACTCCACAGAAATTCCATTGCTCAACTACAAATAGTATCACTGAATCCTTTATGTTCATCTCAGATGATAGAAGGAATCTGAGCGTCTTATTTGAATGATGAACTTCAGACAGTACTGTGCACACATTCTTTCTCTCACTCTCCTTTTTCTCCCTCTGTCCCTCTGTATATACCTCTTGCCCATCCTCTGGGTCACCCCCCCCCCCCGTCTTTCTTCCCGGACCTCCTGTCTCATGATCCTCTCGTATCTCCTTTTGCCTATCACCTGTCCAGCTCTCGGCTCTATCCCTCCCCCTCCTGTCTTCTCCTATCATTTTGCATCTCCCCCTCCCCCTCCAGCTTTCAAATCCCTTACTCACTCTTCCTTCAGTTAGTCCTGACGAAGGGTCTCGGCCTGAAACGTCGACTGCGCCTCTTCCTATAGATGCTGCTTGGCCTGCTGCGTTCACCAGCAACTTTGATGTATGTTACTGTGCAGTTAGGATTGATTTATGATTGTCACATGTACTGAGATACAGTGAAAAGCTTTTGCTTTGCATGCTATCCAAACATATCATGCTATGCATACAATGCAGAATATAGTGTTGCTGTTACAGAGAAAGTGCAGTGCAGGTAGACAATTAGAGTAAAAGGCCACAATAAAATAGACTTCAAGTGTTCAACTTTTTGTATCTGAGGGTCCATTCAAGCATCTGATAACAGTCTGGTGGTACACACTCTCAACCATTTGTATCTTCTGCCCAACAGGAGAGGGAAGAAGAGGGAATGACTGGGATAGGAGGGGTCCTTGGCTGGACCAGTTGTCTCCAGCTATGTCAAAGCAAATTATACGCTCAGGTGTATGAGCACTCAACTTTTTAACATAAA
Source organism: Mobula hypostoma (assembly GCF_963921235.1). Lineage (NCBI taxonomy): Eukaryota > Metazoa > Chordata > Chondrichthyes > Myliobatiformes > Myliobatidae > Mobula > Mobula hypostoma. Next base: position 30,364,516 of record NC_086109.1, read on the forward strand.
TCTACCAGGAGTTATAGAGTCATAGAGCGTAGGTGAAGCTATTTGGCCAATCAAGTGTGCACCAGAAATGTTCTCCTTAGAAGTTAGTTTTTCCAATGGGCTCTCCGATACTATGATGTGATCTTCGGCAGACATCCCAGCTCTCAGGTCAGAGAGCCTGTTGGCTCAATTTGTGTCAAATTCAATCTCAGCAGTCAAAATGAATGGGAGAGACTAGCTTCCAAGATAAAGGGTAATTTTTTAAAAAATTGTTAATGCTAATGCTTTTAGTTGATTTTTACTGCCCAGTGATATTTTAAATAAGTTAAATATTGTGGGGAAATGGTTTTAATAGTTTCAGTCAGCAATGCTGACACCTTAGATTGCTGGTTGGCCTCAGAGAAGGATTGCACCGGCTGTCACAGCCATTCTATGATTGCAGCCAACTGTTTGCATTGTGCCAGCCTCGGGCAGCACGCAGCCTCACTGAAGTGCTGGAAGCAGGACTCCTAATTGACAACTACCTCCAGGCACCATGGTCAATCAAACACCGTGCCAATGATTATGGAAAGCGCTGACCTGATATTTTCTTTCATTTGGGTGTTTCAGATTTTTCTAAGTAGCAAGAAAGTTCTTACATTACAGTTAGATCAAACTAGCCAAATATTTTAAAAAATGAGTTTATTTAGTTAAAAATATTAGTTATTAAAAATTCTCACCATTCTGTTGCTTTCAATTAAAATCTTTTTTTTTCAGCTTTATAAATGCATACCTTTGCACTATTGAAATCCTCAGATACTTAAGCATTCTGTTTATATATGAACTGACTATGGGACTACAAAGCCATGTCATTTTTTTCCTAGATCTGAGCAGTTTTTGGTCACTGAACTCTGACAGGTTAGATTTCAAAGGGATCAGGGCAGACTCCAGGTTATCTGATGAAAGCAATTTGCATATCTTCTGGCTAAAGAACAGATCTGGGAATTACAGAAACATGATGCTCTTGTGGGACAGCCACGATTGATCATAGTTTAACTACTTGCAAACAGATGGTGGGGGACTGAGGAGAGATCGTAAGCATATTTAATTTTAACCTTTCATTTACTTGAAACAATTGCTTCTGTATCAGACTGTACAGACAACTGACTGTTGCAACTCCTGTTAATTATTTGTCATCTGGAAGAGCTATGGATCATTGTCCTTTATTAGATTTTGGCATCAGTTGTTCCTAACTTACCTGATTTGAAATTACTATAAATTATCTATCAATGTTTTTATGAAGTGTTCATAATTTGATTAATTTTTGTTTAAGGTGCTTCTGATCAATTTAAAATCTTCTTAACCTGAAGCAAATTCATGATGAATTTTAGTATTATGGTTGCTCCATGGAATAAATAAAGCTGAATGTAAAATATAGCTATTCTTTGCAGCTTACAGAACCTAAGTTAAAATTTTGTAGTTACTTTAATCCAGCTAAAATGTTATATTGAATTCAGGATTATAAATTGTCAAGTGTTGAATTGTAGAAGTTCAATAACAATTATAATAAATACAATGGTGTTAGCATAATAAATGGTCCAAGCTACTTCATAGAAGGAGATGTAAATGCTGTTCAACAACCATGGTCAGATCTCTCTAATACTTTCATTGTATTTCAGTCAACTCACAATTAACCAGTTCAAACTCAATACTTTGCCCCTTACTCCAGCCTATCCTTCTGTGGAGCACTTAAGGTCCAACCTGAACATTTGACATTTGACCTACTGACAAGATTGGCGCTGTTGGTTGGAGGATCCAAATTTTAAACTTTGGAGCTTGAACTCAAGCTCTCTTCTCTTATACTTCCCTGTGGACTTTGATCCCAATACTGAACATTGGAGCCATTGTTTCCCAATTTATTCACTAAATTCCTCATCACAGAAAACCTTGCTTTCACAACCTTGAGCTTTGAAATTAGCGCTCCCCACCTTTAAACCCTCCCAAGATCCAAAAGCAGTACTGCTCTGATAGACACATCATTTCGGTCTATTCTACTGCCGTAGAACCTAGTTATTCCTGTATCCCTTCTCCTGTCTATTCTATTTACATCTACAACACATGTGAGGACCTTCAGTAGTTTAAGTTTCCTAATCTGACATACACTCAGTTGTCACTTATTAGTTACAGCTGTATGTCTGCACGGTAGTGCAAATATCAAACCAGCCAATCACATGGTAGCACTCAATGCATAAAAGCATGCAGGCATGCTCAAGGGTTTCAGTTATTATTCAGATCAAACATCAGAATGGAAAAGAAATGTGATCTTCAGGTGATTTTGATTGTTAGTACCAGATGGGATGGTTTGAGTATCTCGGAAACTGCTGATCTCCTGGGAGTTTCAAGCACAACAGTTTCTAGTGTCTACAGAGTGAGTGGCAGTTCTGTGGGTGAAAATCCTTGTTAGTGAGAGAGATCAAAGGAGAATGGCCAGACTGGTTCAAGCTGACATGAAGGTGACAGTAACTCAAGTAACTCACACCTCTTACAACAGAAGTGTGCAAAAGAGCATCTCTGAACACACAACAGGTCAAACCTTGAAGTGGATGTAGTACAGCAGCGGAAGACCACAAGCACATACTCAATGGTCTCTTTATTAGGTACAGGAGATACCTAATAAAGTGGCCACCGCGTTTACCTTAATTGAATATTAGATATCTGATCCCTGTACAACTTCCATCCCTCAATACGTCGGCCTGACTACAAGGCAAGCCTCTTGCCACCCATCACTACCTTCTCTGCTCGGTTTGTGTTGAACAACTTTCCACTTGACTACACTCATGTCTCCAAATCAAAAGTGTTGCTATGGGAACCTGTGTGAGTCTTGATTATGCATGCCTGTCTGTGAGGTTTGTACAATATTCCTTCTTCCAGCCCTTCAGCTGTCCAGTCTTGTAACTAAAATTCAATTGAACTGGGAGGAGAAGTCCATAACCAACTTACATGCTCTGCTATTCTCTGTGGAGTGAGGGAAGAGGAGAAGTGCCTTGACAGAGGTGCATAAGATTATAACAGAATGGACAGAGAGACAATGACTAATACCAAAGAACGTTGTTTTAATGTGTGTGGAGGAAAGTTTAGGGGGGATGTCAGAGGTATGTCTTTCACATAGATTAGTAGGTGTCTAGAATGCACCACCAGAGGTGGTAGTTGTGGCAGAAACATTAGGGACATATACGGGACTCTTAGATAGGCACAGGGATGGAGAAATGATGAGGGTTATGGGCTGTTTAGGAGGGAGAAGTTAGATTGATCACGGAGTAGGTTTATTGTATATTTCATGCCCTGAAGGTTCATACTAAGCTGTACTGTTCAATGTTCTATGTTAAGATCATGGCTGGAGCAGTTTGGATCCTTCACTCAGCAATATATTCTGTCTGTTTTAACTTTTCAGTGCTCTTTGTTTCAGTCAAAATGGCAGCTATCTCTTACTTAGAAAGATTCTGTTTTCTTGGCACCTTGGTAAATCTTCATCAATGAACCTCTGACAGTGGTTAAAAAAAGATTTCTCTCCTCCGCCATGATAGGCAATCCCTTTGTAACCTGTGTATATTTTTTGTAGCCTTTTTATGCTCTCTTCACATCACACTTTCCCACCCACCTTTGTCTAATTGGCAAATTTAGCAGCCATAACTTCCATATCTTTATCCCATCTGTTTCCCATCTTGACTGTTCTTGTTTTTATTTAATTTACATATTATTTACGTAAATTGTAAAAGTTGAGGGACCAGCTCTGATGCCTGTGGCACAGAACTCTTTGTCAATCTGCCATAAAAATAAGGTGTGGAAATATTCTGAAATGGTGATGTTATCAAGTGCAATATCCCTGATACTGAGTTAAGGTTTGATGTGATGCAAACATCTTTGTTTCCCACCATCTCCTGGTAGAATGAGTTGTGCACATCTGGATGCAGAAATTATTGAGATGGTACGTACTATCTTTTGTGGAAGTAATCAAATCAAGACAACTCAACTCACCTCAACTCATTTAACTCTATACATGTATACCGTCAATGACACAATGTTTCTCTGGACCAGGGTGTAAAGCACAGTAGTACACATAACACACAATAACTTAGGAAAGTAAGGATAAAATCTACAGATGAATTATGCATAAATATCTAAAGTAAACTGCATAAATTAAGTATTGTCAGATATGGAACGGATTAACCGATGACATTTCCAATGTGATGTGACAGGGAGTTCAGAACACTGTTGGCCTGAAGGAAGAAACTGTTTCCCATCCTGACTGTTCTTGTTTTTATGCATCGAAGTCTCCTGCCTGATGCTAAATAGATTCTGGATTTACTGTAAGACACAGTTTACCCATCTGTTGCCTTGCCCTATTGAGTCCCACGCAACTCAAACATTGACTAAGTCTACAGATGGCAATGGAGACACGGGAGATTGCAGACACTAAAATATGGAGCAAAAAAGTAACAATCAATCCAGGTGCAGAGATTTGACCCAAAACATCAGCAATTCCAATCTTCCCACAGATGCTGTTCAATCCACCGAGATCCTCCAGCAGATATTTAGATGTTTTCAGATGTCAAGATCTGTGCCATCAGTGTGAAGCTGACATATTGGAATCTTTCTTTCTTCTATGGAGCAGCAGTCAGTCCTGGAGCAAGGACTTGACCTGAAACATCAACAATTCCATTCCTCCCACAGTTGCTGCTCAACCCACTGTTACTAACTGTAAAGTTTTGGAAATAAACCAGCAGCAAGAGATTTCAGACTGAGTCGGGTTTTAATGTTAAAACCACTATCTTTATTAGTATCTACTTATAATATCGTAACTTAACCAAGGTAAACAAATGTTAACAGTGTTATGTGTATATTTGTGTGCAAATATAGCTCCCAAACTATGTTGAGCTCTGGGAAACAAGGCTTACAGTCTTGAGATGTTAAAATAGGAAAGTTCAGTCATCCACGCAATAAATGATAGGAGAGAGATATTTGTAATCCAGGGTGAAACGTAGAGAAAAGGTGGTTACATCGAATTCCACAGGTAAACAAAAGTATCATCGTCAAAGATCTTGCCCGTTGTGACGTTCCAAATCCACATACGAGTTATCACCGAAAGTGACCTGTCACAGGGATATTGTCTTCAAGTGGTTGCCACAGAATATACCCAGGCAAGGGTTAACACATAAGTGGTCTCCACAGGATATCCCGAAAAATCCACTCCTTTGGATTATACGAAGTGACAGACACACATTCTGGAGCAAACTTGCCCCCTCCCCCCCCGACAGTTTGTAGTTTCAAGTCTTTACAAAGAGCTCAAGAGTAGCTGTTCTCTCTCTCCATTGTGATTACGACTATCGAAAAGTCTCTCCACTGCGACTGCGAAAAGTTCTCTCTCTCCCTGAGGTTAAACTCACAGTCAGCAGTGCCAGCCTGTGACTGACGTCATAGTTCCACCTCACTTAGGCGCTATTAAAGTGACAGTCCACAGGGTTCATAACACCACTAAGATTCTCCAGCAGATATTTAATTCGGTTTAAATAGAAAGCTCTGCGCCGCCCGTGTGAAGCTGACATTTTGGAATCTTAACTTTATTCTATGCATAATCATCAGGGCTAATGTTTCACTGAAGCAGAAAATATACTTGCTCAAAATGTACAAACAACTTCATCAAAGCTCTGTTTCCAATGCAGATAAGGAGGATTTATCTGATGCAACAATTTCCCTATTTGCCCAGTTTGCTCTCATAAAATGTAAAAACATATTCTGACCTTTGAGTACTGAAGACTGAGCTGGAATGCTGCATATTTCATTGATGTAATTGGAATTCATGAAATGTGCATTAGGTTTAATGTTCTCCTTTAAGTTTTTGAAGCAAAAAGAACATGAAAGGACAGCTGCAAAACTGGTTCCTTACCACTACAAGCAGAGTCCCCAACACCCACCCACGCAGCTGTTTCTACAGTCCCAGTTGTATTTACTCTGGAAAGTCCGAGGACAACTGCTTTTGCAGCCTCTCCTTCAGCAGGGTGGCAGGCACAGATGAACCATCTGCTGCCGACTGACTCTCAGCCATTGCTGACAACGCAAATGTCAATGCAATGGCAAGACCAATCCCAGCACCAAATTTATACGCTTCCGCCGTCTTCCCAGCTCCGGGGGGGGGGGGGGGGAATGTGTGGCATTGGTCAATCTAACAGTGTGCCGATGCTTTAAACAAGTCACTGATATGTTATTCATCAAAGAATATAGCTTTTTTTCACTTTCTGTTTAAAAAAGAACAGTAGAAGAAAAAAGAAGGCATTACAGTGTTTCTGCTTTGCAGTATTCCCAGAGCCTGGGATATTATTGATGGCACCTATGTGCCCCCCCCCGGACTGCTGCACACGATGCCTTGGTGTTCATGAACTGAAAGCGCTTCTACTCCATCAATGTCAAGGCACTCAGTGAACAATCCAGAATAATGCTGGTCAATACCAGCTTCAAAGGCAGTAGTCAGCATTCCTGTAGTTTAAAGCAGTCTCTTGTGTCTCGCTTATTTATTAGACGAAGTCAGAGTGTAAGGACAGTTTCTGAAAGCTGATGGTGTTCAGTGCTGAATCACGATACTTTTCTGATGCTAGGAACACCCCAGAAGCATTGCCAAAATTGTTAATGAGCATTATAATGACCCTCCATAAGCAGCATGTACGCTGTCTGTAGAAATAGCTCTGCAGCTACGCTGAGATGACGTCTTACGTTCCAAAGGCCATTTTATGTTTGCCAATATTATGTGTGTAATTGGCTAAGAATGTTTTGACCAAGAAAGACAAATGGAACATGTCAACCACATTGCAAATCATCTTTGCAAGCCCTTTTGTTCCCCTATGCAGGGAGCTGAAATAAGATTGGAGAGGAAAGATTTACAGCAACGGTTTCCAACCTTTTTTATACCATGGACCAATACCATCAAACAAGGGGTCTGTAAACCCCAAGTTGGGAACCTCCTGATTTAGAGTAATATTTGTCAAATGCAGGAAAATGGAACTAGCTGTGGTGGGTACTTTAATCAGCATTAATGAGTTAGGCCATAGGATCTGTTTCCGTGCTGACCTACTCTTGCACTAAAATTCTGTTCAGATTAATTCTAAGCGCCCAACTCCTTCCCTTTGGACAATGCAAGTTTGCTCCAGCACACTGTCCAGAGATTGCATTCCCAGTAAATTGATTGATTATTATCAAAAGTATCAAGATACAGGGAAAAACAAACAGAATGCAGAATAAAATGTTAGAGTTGCAGAGAAAGTTCAATGCAGGCAGATAATAAGGTGTAAGACCATGATGAGGTAGATTTTGTGATGAAGAATATTTTGTGTCAAAAGAGGGGGGCCGGAGCCCATGCTCTGTTTATATCAAAGGTGCTGAGGTTGAGAGGGTTGAAAGCTTCAAGTTCTTTGGAGTGAACATCACCAATAGCCTACCCTGCTGCCACCACATTGATATCACAACCAAGAAAGCTTGCCAGTGCCTCCTCTACTTCCTCAGGAGCCTAAAGACCTTTGACCTTTGCCTGTTTTATAGTTGCACCATAGAAAACATCATATCCAGATTATTCATGGCTTTTTATGGCAGCTGTTCTGCCCGTGACAACAAGAAACTGTAGAGAATAGTGGACATGATGGAAACCAATCTCCCATTTACGTACTCTGTCTACATTTCCCCTTGTCTTGCTAAAGCAGGCAACGTTTCAAAAGATCTCACCCATCCCAGACATTTTCTCTTCTTGTCCCTACCATCGGGTAGAAGAATCAGAATCAGGTTTAATATCACTGGCATGTGTCGTGAAATTTGTTAACTAAGTTGCAGCAGTACGACGGAATATATGATAAGTATAGAAAAAAATCAGTTACAGTGAGTACATGTGTGTATATTAAATAGTTAAATTAAAAGTACCAAAAAAACCAAAAATAATTTTTAAAAAAGTGAGGTAGTGTTCATGGTTTCAACGTCCATTTAGGAATCAGATGGCAGAGGGGAAGAAGCTGCTCCCAAGTCTCTGAGTGTGTGCCTTCAGGCTTCTGTACCTCCTTTGTGACGCTAACAATGAGAAGAGGGTATGTCCTGGGTGATGGGGTCCTTAATAATGGATGCTGCCTTTCTGAGGCACTGCTCCATGAAGATGTCTTGGATACTACGGAGGCTCGTGCCCAGAATACAAAAGCCTGAAAATACGTTCCACCACACTCAAGAACAGCTTATATCTTTGAGTGCTGATAAAAGGTCTTGGCCTGAAATGTGGACTGCTTAATTTCCTTCTATAGATGCTCTCTAACCTCCTGAGCTCGCCCAGCATTTTATGTGTATTGCTCAATATCTCTACATCTACAGTATCTCTTGTGTCATAACTTCTAACCTGCTGTGAAAAGATTGAAATTTCCCTGGTACAATAAGATGGACTCTTCACCTCACAATTTACCACATTATGACCTTGTGTCCTACTGTCCTCCTGCTTTCTCTCTAACTGTAGCATTTTAATCTGCATTCTGTTACTGCTTTCCCTCTCTACTAGCTTAATGCACTGATGTAGTGGAATGATCTCTATGGATGTTATGCAAAGAAAAGGTTTCCAATGTACCTTGGTACATGTGATGATAACTAACCAATTTATTAGAGATTCAATTAGGATGATTCCTCTGGACAGTGTGCCTGGAACCAAATGACACAGTCCTAAAGGAAGGAGATGGGAATTTAGAAATAATTTGAGCAGAATTTTAGTCATAAAGTGGTACAGCCTAATGGCCTAACCAAGGTACCCCCCATGGTTAGTTCCATTTGCCTGTGTTAGGCCCATAACCCTATAACTTAGGGATACCCCATCTTTTTTATGCCATGAACCCTTAGCATTAACCAATGAGTATGTGAACCCAGTTGTGAGCTCCTGCTCTAAAGCTTTCCTCTCCATGTAAACCTGTCCAGGTGTCTTTTACCTGACTTACGTAAGTACATTTCTGGAATTTTCTCCTTGGGTTCTGGATCAGTCACTGAGTGTTTCCAAGATAGGGACTAGCATTTGCATTCACAGAGGGACATGGGGATTGTATTGGTCGATGGAGGGAGATGGTCAGCTGTACTCTTATTGAATAGTGTAGTCAGTCTGCAGAGATTCCTGCTCCCATTTCATATATTTCTCACTTTTTCAGCAATGCATTTCAATGACAGCACAATGCCAGTTATCTTCGTTCTTCGTCTTTCTCCTTTTCTGAATATTCTTCTGCAGCAAAGGATAATGCACCAAAAATTGTTGAAATCTGCAAACCTTAAAATTGCTGAGTGCATTTTGTTTGCTGTGCTTTAGTCATTTCATTTCAACAGATCAGGCTATGAGGCCAAGAGTCCTCCTTATCGTACAAGGGGTATGTTTCAGAGTGAGATAACATTGGGATAGAGGATGTCCTTGAGTTTGGAGATGTGTGCTTTCAGGCTTTTGTATCTTCTTCCCAATGGGAGAGGGGAGAAGAGAGAATATCCAAGGCGGATGGGTCTTTGATTATGCTGGCCGCTTTATTTGAGGCAGTGAGAGGATTGGACAGAGTTCATGGAAGGATGGCTGTAGGGCAAGGGGGACGTATTTTGCTATTTTTTGATTGTCCAATTATCTAGACTTCACGAGAGTGCACGTTAGGGGGAGATAAGGCAGGAATAACAACTTATTGTCAATGAATGAGATTTGTAAACACTAGAAAGAATATCTTTTACCACGAACTTGGGTGCAGGTGAGGCTAAGTTATTCAGCACATGATATCACAAAAGAGGGACTTTATTTGTTTATTTCCTCAACTTTGCTGAACCATGCAACAGATTACGAGTCTTTTTCATGATGAATAGATTTTCCAGGAATTTTTAACATTTGTTGTTAAAATTATCTGCTAACTGTGAGCAGGTCTTCCCTTTCCAGGATATTCGCTGCATAACTCTCCGGTGACACCTTTGTTATACATCTCATGCCACATTTGTCTGCCGTCAGTCTTGCGTTTCAATAGCTACTGAACCTTTACTAGCTTTCCTTTGTCAAATGACACAATATACAGTTGAAAAAGAACTGCATTCGATTAGGACCGTCCATCATCAGTTGTTAAATTCTTTGTTCTCTGCTCTGTATCAGGAACAGAAAGACTGCCACCTTTTGATGCTCTCTCACTGAATCAAATCCCTAGTTTCCAATCAACGTAGCTTTCCGCTTCTGTTTAAGAGGGGTATTTTACCGAGTTGAAATAAACTCATAAATATACAGTGTCACCCATTGTATTCACACAATAACCATCACCCCTTCAATCAATATTCACCCAAATAACATTCAGAAAACTAGCTGATTTACCAAAACATCATGGGAAAGCAAGGGCAAACTTTTTTTTCTGACTGCCTAATTGTCAGGTCCAACTTGAATTGTAACCTTGAACAAAACTGGATGTTGGCTAATCAAGCTTTCCTTCTAATTAACGTCTGAAACAAAAGACATTATTAAAAGGCTTGCTTGCAATACTTTGCGTATCTTCAGCATACAAAAAAGGTCTTGCTGATTTTTCAGACTCAGCTCCATTAACCTTAAAAATGAAAAGATTAAGGATAGATTTATCACTGCTGGCATCAAGCTTTTTTCATCAGAAGTCTACACCAAAGAATCCGCAGTTCATCAGAATTTGCATTTGCTGGAAAGCCATAAGGCCACATTTCCTGGACTTTGAACTGATTGACTAATTCATCTTTTAAATTGAACAATATCAATTTTTTTTAATTTCAAGTTCATATCCCTTTAAGACTCAATATTATGAGAATTTTTACTGCTCAGGAAATATTCTTGTCACAAGGACATAAGAAATAGGAACAGGGCTAGGCTATCTTTGAACTTTCTCTAGCATTCAATATTATGTCTGATCTTTTATCTCAGGGTCATTTTCCTGCACTGTCTTCACATTTCCAGTTAATGTCTGGAAAATTATTGATCTCTGTTTAAAATGAATAACAGAGTCTTCAGAGAGCCCCTTCAGATGGAGTTCCAAAAATTCACCACTTTCTCCTTGAAGAAGTTTCCCCTCATCTCAATCCTACGAGGCCTACCCATTATTCTGAAGCTGTGACTCCTGGTTCTTAATTCTTCAGTCAGAGAAAAGACCTTCCCTATCTATTGAACCTCCTTTCATTCCTTTAGACATTAACAAGCACAGAAGTAGTCTACTCAATCTCTCAAAGTCAAAGTAAATTTATTATCAAAGCACATACATTGCAGATGTCACGATATATACCGTGAGATTAATTTTCTTGTAGGCGTTTACAAGAAAATAAAAAAATACAATACAATTTATGAAAACTATACTTAAATAAAGACTGACACAGTCATTGTGCAAACAAAGATAAACTAAGCAAATAAAAAGATAGCAAATAATAAAAGAATATGATTTGCAGAGTTCTTGAAAGTGAGTCTGTAAGTTGTGTAAACTGTTCGGTGTTGGGGTGAGTGAAGTTATCCATGCTGGTTTGGGAGTCTGATGGTTGTAGGGTAATAACTGTTCCTAAACCTGGTGGTGTGGACCATAAGGCTCCTGTACCTCCTTCTGATGGGCACAGTGAAAAGGGAAAATACTTGGATGGTGGGGATCCTTGACGTTTGATGCTGCTTTTTTTTGTAGTGGCCCTCCTTGAAAACGTGTTCAATAGTGATTGGACTATGATGGACTGGGCTTATATCCACCACATTCTGTAGATTGTTCTGTTTCTGAGCATTGGCGTTTCCATATCAGGTCATGATGCAGGCAGCCAGGATTCTCTTCATTGTGCATCTATAGAAGTTAGTCAAAGTTTTAGACTGAATCTGTGTAAACTTTTAAGAAAGTAAAGATGCCACTGCTCATTCTTTGTGATAGCATTTACATGCTGAACCCAAGACAGATCCTCAGACAGCAAATGATCTTTGTTTCACTTCTTCTGGGGCAAAATTATCTTTTTTAATGTATTGTGCGCCACACTCCACATGCTATCTCAAGAAAGCCTAAAGTAAAACAAATATTCACCGGATTAGTTACTGGAATGTCTTGCCTCCTATTGCTATCAATTGTAGATGGGATTGATAATGTAAATTTTTTGAGAGCAGAATAGTTAGACTGCCCTAGGTGACGAGCAAATAAAGGAGTTTGGAATATTTTGCTCCTTTTCATAAGTGCACGCTGGCCACTTTATTAGGTACACCCCTGTACTCCTGTTCATAAATGCAAATATTTAATCAGCCAATCATGTGGCAACAACTCTATGCATAAAAGCTTGCCGATGTGGTCAAGAAGTTCAGTTGTTGTTCAGATCAAACATCAGAATAGGGAAGAAATGTGATCTGAGTACTTGTTGGCCACCCTATAAGGTACAGAGTGCAAGAAGGGACTTCTCCCCTTTGAGGAAGGTGATCTTGTGTATCTGGTGAGAAGGTCAATCATCCATAAATTGTTCAGTCCCAGTAATACTTCCATTATAAATGTACTGAGCTAGAAGAAGAAAAAGGAAGATGAAAGGTGTCCAGAGCTGTCAGAACCACTTCCTGCAGTCTCAGAGTCAAATCCTGCAATCAACATGGAGGAGGCCGCAGAACATGAGATTGTTCGCACAGCCACAAGTCTCACCGGCCAAGTAGCATGATCTTGCTTGTAAGGAAAGCAAGAGCAAGAAATCCTCCACAGTGATTAAATCTTTAGACCTGAATGGGATAATTAAAATTTGCTATGCTGTGGATATCTGTATATAGTAGTTGCATTATAGTATATACTGTGTATATAGTTGAGATGCATTCTCTGTTGAACTGGCATTTTATAGCTAAGCAGGTAGGAGTGTTATGCATTTGCTATTTCAATAACTTTTGAGTAATGTTGTGTGTGAATGTATGTATTGTGTATGTGTGTGTGTATATATATATATATATATATGATTAAGCAGTTTTGTTCCTATAAATAAATCATGACAGGATTACAGGTTATATGAATAAGTACATGAATTGCATACATCATCAAGCTACCACGTGATATATGTAGCCTCGCTTAAAGTCAACACCAAATTAGACCCGCATGTCAGACTCCCGTGTCTTTCTTTGAACTCGTTTAATGTTTTGAAGTTACAAAACATGACTCTGATCTTCTCAGAGATCCTGGGTTAGCTGCTTAGCCATGAACTTATCAAAATAAAGGTAAGAGGCTTTTTGCAATGAGCTGGAAACAGCACTGTTGACTGAAGGAGAAGAAAGAAATATATATGTATTTTATATAAATATCTATATAATGCTGATGTTGTTAATTGCAGCACACTTTAGGTTTTATAAGCGCAATCAAAAGGAATATATAATACTGCGAAATATAAACATGCAACACCAAAGCAAATCTATTCTCAGTGTTTCATGATAGAATATCAATGTAACCTGAGTTATATCTTGTTTGCAACCATTTTCAAGTCAATAGTGAAATTTGCCTGATATTTTCTGTTGTGAGGTACATTGATGCCATTCCCATTTAGAGAATGCATGTAATGACAACATTCCCCTGTGATTCCCTGCACAGCACTGCTTTTGAAGGATTGTACGGGAATCTGCTACTGAAGTTGTGCAGTGGCTTACTGGTAATTCAGAAGACAAGAAATACGACTATAACATTACTAATAACACCTTTTCTGAAATAATTGTCCAACTGTCATTGCAAACAATGGAGAAGCAAGCAGAGGCAAAACTGATTCAAAGGATGTGCTGTGCTGATATATGGCACAGCTGAATAATTAGTTGTTAGACAGAGTTGGTATTGCTTTTGCTGTTGGAGCAAATGATTTGGAGAGGAGTTAATGTGGAAGAGTTTTGATCCCGTCCACCTAACCCAGGTGGAAAGTTGGATTGCTCCAAGTGCCGAGCCAATTTGGTGATGTCAAGAACGGCTTTGGGCTGTGTGCCCCAGATATGTCACTATACTGGGATCTGGGTCCTGGAGTGAGGCTGTCATCTCTGCTAGTTTTCAGCACTTTGCCCCGCTAATATGGTGAACTGAGATTGAGGCTTTGGCCTACTCCGGCTATTCTGGGGAGCGAATCTCAGGACTCAATCTGGTTTGCTTTCTCTCAATTGCTCCCATTGTTAGCATGATGTGTGTGTGTGTTTTTCCCTCTTTCACAGCACAGTGGTTATGGTCTTTCTTTTATCTTTAATGGGTTATATCGGTTTCTTGCTTTGTGGCTGCCTGTAAGCAAACAAATCTCAAGGTGTATAATTTATATGTTCTTTGATAATAAACGTTTTTTGTATCTTTGTTCTGAAGTTGTCTGTCAATGCGGAATCTCAGGAACCCTGATCTGAATCTTGCATATTTACCTGGTGTCTTACTACATTTAAGCCTATCCAACATTGTGGGGATGTGATTGGCTGAGACAACTACAACTTGATTAGAGGTCCATCCACTATTTGCATAGCACATCCCCTACAATAAAGTCAACTGAAAGCAAATTAAGAAAGTTACTGGGTGATGCTCCAACTGTCCCCGTGCCGAACACCATGAACTGTTCCCCAACAAAGGACAAATAGATGTGATGTTGGTGCTAACCTCTGTGCCTCTGGTTGGAAAGCAGATTGGACCAAGGAAGGACCATGCTGCTCAGAGGAATCATGAAAGTGTTGAAAGAAGTGGTCCAACTACAACAGTTTTTGTAGGCAACATATATAAGAAAGCTTCTGACATGTTAATAAGGCAGTTACTTGTGAAATATGGCTTGGTTTTAAGCTGGAAGAGAGTTCAAGGAGCTTAAGGGAAGTTACAAGTTTTTGGAAAGAACCAGAATCTAATCTGTGTACATTAAAGGTATTGCCTGAACTTCAAATGAAAGATAAAAAGCTGCTTGTATACGTACACACAAAGACCAAAGCCTTATGGGATGAATGGAAGGCCAGACAGAAAGGAGTCAATGGAGCACAAAAACAGAAGATTCGTCAGAGGATATTGTGAATGAGGACACCAAATGGAAGCATCAAATCGTAAAGGGACCAATAAGAGAATACTCCAGTGAACTGAATGCACCGTTCCATGATCAAGATGCACAAATGAAACAATCTCTTCATGTATGTTTAAGCCCATTACCAAACTGACAATGATCATACAACCTCTTCAATTCAGCCAAGTACACCGAAACGGATTCCCCTTCCTTTTGATTGTGCTTATGAAACCTATAGTGTTCAGCAATTTACAATAGCTTTGGTTCTAAGAGTTCCTGCATCACTTTGACAATATCAGCAAAGCTAATTTTTGATGGTTTGGTTGGAGCAGTCAAACTTTGAAGCAAACTCAATGCATTTAGCAAAATTTGGCACACACTTCTCATTGGTAATTTCATTTGCTTCAAAATACGTTGCAGTAGCTCAGTATACATGAGCCGATTACCTGTTGTGTAAGCAAATTCATCATTCTTCCTAATGTAGCCAGCCATTTCTGCTCTTATTTTTATGGTTATTATCACCTGGTACTCGCTCCTTATGAACCCTGAATTCTTACGTTTATGGCCTTTTTTAAAACTCGACTGTCTGCATGTGCTGGGCTGCATTTTTTATTCACTGTGCTCTCATCCCATCCTCATTACCAATGTTATATTTTGTAACTTCAAAACATTAAACTAATTCAAAGAAAAGCATGGGAGTCTGAAATGCAGATCTAACTTTAGGCCACATGTATCACATGGTAGCGTAATAACATATGCAATTCATGTATTTATAAATGTAACCTGTAATAAATTATTTAAAGGAACAAGAATGCTTAATCAAGTATATATATTTGATTTATTACTCGAACATTATTGAAATATCAAATACACAATCAGCATCCATGGTTATTGCCTGTAAGAAGTCCTTCTCTGCTGATTTCTAAGGTGAGAATGTCTAAACTTTATTCTCTAAAATATTCTATGTGTCAACATTCACACAAGGCCTCATTTGTAATGGAATCAAAAAATATGAAACAGAAGTATAATAACTCTTGTCTTGATATGAAACAAAGTACAGCACCTTTTTAAGCCTTCAGAATATCATAAATAGATTTATATTTGATGACTTGCCTTTGAAATGTAGTTTTAGTTGGGAAATGAAGGCAATTTGAATGTAACAAGCTTCTCTTGGCAGCATATGAGAAAAATCACCAGTTAATCGTGGTATTAGGTCAGGAAAGAATGTTTGGCAGAAGACAGGGCAAATTTCTTGTGTTGAGCAATGGGACTGCATCTTGTCTTCCTAACTACTTAGTTAAATATCTGAAATAGCAACTCCATCAATCTCTTGCTATTGCATATAAGGCAAAGACTATTAGAGAAGAATCCTCATTCTTTTGGACAGAGGATTACAAAGATTTACCCTCTAGCCGAAGAAATTCTTAACTCTTTGATTAATTGATTCCTTGTTCCAAGATTAGTCGCTTCAATCTCAACCCATACAATCTGATTTTCATGTCCTAAACAATGTAAATTAATTCAATTTTTACCTGACCTTTTGTAATGTATGATGCATCATGGCAACCCTTTGATACCCTAAGATTTCAATGGGATGGCATAAAGGATGTTGTACCATGATGCTCACAGATTACATGCCATGATTGGCTTGTTAGATATCCTGGCTACAATCCCGAAAAACTTCATTGGCAGATTTCAGATTTTCCACATTAAAGTCATTCTATCTGCTACAGCACTGAAATGGGATGCTCAGTGAGAATGAAATTCTGTGGTAACCAGGCTTCCTTTCATTGCATGATGTGATGACACAATCCCAGCTCATTGTTATGAAGGCCCTTGTCAGTATATTGTTCACTGATACACATGAAAAGTTGGGCCTTGTCTATCCAAAAAGCAATGGTCTTCTGCCAGCTTGACTCTGTTCATTAACACCCACCTGATAATAATGGAAAACATGGACTACTCTCAAATTCTGAGAAATTACTCCATGGCACCAGGGATGAAATTCACCATCACTTTTTCTGTGCCAACGGTGCCTTTGGCCAACTGAGAAACATGATCAGCTATGACCTTTAAATGAGTCATCAATGCTCTTGCCCTCCAATACAATTCTGAGACTTAGATCACCTGTAATAGATATCTCAAGGGTCTGAGGACGTATCACCAAAGTCGAATCAGTGAAATTCTCCAAGTCCACAAAGATGGAAAAAGGTTGCCCTCTCCTAGGACAGTATCTTCTGCATTGAGTCTTAATTTCACTTAATCTGATCTGTTATTCAGGCCACATCATTTAGAAGCAACAACAGACAATATTCTGAGCTCCATTCTGAGAATGGATTACAAAGGGAGATATCCAAGGGTGTCCTTTAGTATTCTTTGAGGAAATACATCTTTTTCACTGACAGCTAGAAACTCCTGGTACAAGGCCTTTCAAAGAAGCAAAGCTGCATTCAGCACTGAGAGCTCCAAGGCTATTAACTGAGAGCATGCGACAGCTGAATGCTTGTGGAAGTAGGGGTGCATCACCTTCCCAACTGTCCATCCCATGAAACACCTCCTGCTCCAGCTATGGAGAAGTCTACTATTCTCATATTAGTTTCATTAGTCATCTCTGAAGCCACGCAACTCTATTGGATGCAATTCATCCCCAATCCAGGAGGAATGCCTCAAAAGAAGATAAAAGTAGTTAATTCTTGTCGTGTGGCATCATTTTCATTTTAAGCAACTATGAATCAGTTACAGACTACTCTGTTCCTTTATCTTGTCTTATTTTCTATTTCAACAGTGACTAAAGAAAAACAATGTAACAAAAGTCTTTTCAGCTTTCAGAAGATTTACACCATTTGCTATATTTTTCTTAAATGAAGTACAATGTGAAAATAAAACACAAGACTTATTTCATTTGAGGAAAAGAAACATTTTGATTTACATCTTGAAAGAGCACAGATTGGGCTTATAGTATGATTTTTTTCCCCACAGTGCAGGTATCTAAAGCTAAATTAGGCAAGCAATAAGAAATAGTTGGGCAATCTGAGAAGAGGCTTTCATACCCAGAGTGTGATTGGAGTCTGGGGTTCCCTGACTGAGTGGGTGCTGGAGGCAGGTACTTTACAACTGATAAGTACTTGAATGGCCAGCACATAGAAGGCTATGGAGCAAGTTCCAGTAATTGGGATTGGTATAGAAAGGTATTTGATGCTTGACATGGACATGATGGGCTGAAGTTTCTGTGCTCTATGACTGATTTTTTGCACCCTACTCGGACTTTGTTAAACTCAGTATTCCAATTTGTATTCAGTTGCTTGTAATCTGAGCTGCCTATTGTATTGAATTAAATGTAACTGGATGTTGGGCATTGAGTACAGACTGTGCCTGTGTGCATTTATCACCAAGGACAAATTTCTCAGCCAACATTTTTTTTATTTTCTAGAGAATTTGACTTTATTTAAGGAAATTGTATGATTCAGCTGCCACATGCAGTGTGTTATTGATGTAAATATGTATTTTCTTGAGGGAGAGGTACACAGTCTTTGAAATCTTACAAAAATATATAATTCAAAAGGTCAGAGAAATTGCTAGGGTACTACAGTAATACTTCTGAGCGCAATATTCCAGCTGCAGCAATGCTGATCAAAGAAAAGTAGTGTTGTAAAAGAACGATTGTGGAGTCTATGGCACCAGCTAATTCTTCTGAAACAGGCTGTAATGCGTGCTGAAATGTGCCTTGCAGCGCATTTCTCATGTAGTATCCTCCCACTCTAGCACTTACCCTCCCAATGCAGCTGAATGTTTTCTCCAGCCATTTACCACTCTACTTTAGCTCCCACTATCAGAGCTCTGCTTTCCAGTGTCTTCCCCAGTGCAAACGCTGTGCTCCAAACCAGGAGGTATTGACTCTTAAACAGACCAGCTGAGCTTCTGGAATTTTTGTTTTATTCCTTTACCATCGTCTTTAAATTGAAAAAGCATCTTAGCAAAGTCACCCATACAAAATGCTGGTGGAATGCAGCAGGCCAGGCAGCATCTCTAGGAAGAGGTACAGTCGACGTTTTGGGCCAAGACCCTTCGTCAGGACTAACTGAAAGAAGAGATAATAAGAGATTTGAAAGTGGGAGTGGGAGGGGGAGATCTGAAATGATAGGAGAAGACAGGAGGGGGAGGGATGGAGCTAAGAGCTGGAAAGTTGATTGGCAAAAGGGATACAAAGCTGGAGAAGGGGGAGGATCATGGGACAGGAGGTCTAGGGAGAAAGAAAGGGGGAAGGGAACCCAGAGGAAGATGGAGAGCAGGCAAGGAGTGATTGTGAGAGGGACAGGGAGAGAAAAAAGGGAGAGAAAAAAAGAGAGGAAAAAAGGGGGGAGTAATAATAAGGGATGGGGTAAGAAGAGGAGGAGGGGCATTAATGGAAGTTAGATTATGAGAACACTCAGTCGTCTTTTATTGTCATTTAGAAATACATACATGCATTAAGAAATGATACAATGTTTCTCTGGAGTGATATCACAGAAAACAGGACAGACCAAAGACTAACACTGACAGAACCACATAATTATAACATATAGTTACAGCAATGCAGAACAATACCATAACTTGATGAAGAACAGACCATGAGCGCAGTTAAAAAATATCTCAAAGTCCCGAGTCGATCGACTCCCGAGACCCCGATAGCAGCCGGCAAAAGGGAGAAACTCCCTGCCAAAAACCTCCAGGCACTGTCAACTTGCCGATACCTTGGAAGCAGCCGACCACAGCCGACATTGAGTCCATCCATCCGAAAAACTTCAAGTTTCTGACCAGCCTCTTCGATACAGCCTCCCGAGCGCCTTCGACCTCTCCCCGGCCACTGAAACACGCAAAGCCGAGGATTTCAAGGCCTTCAGCTCCAGAGATTCCGATTACCACACAGTAGCAGCAGCAGCAAAGCGGGCATTTCAGAAATTTTCCAGATGTTCCTCTGTGCTCTCACGTCTATCTCCATCAAATCAGAATTGTTCACAGTCCCCTACTTGACAGATTACAGATATCATCACTGAAGTGGCCGCGCACGCTGCTGTCGCGCCGCCATCTTCTCCCCCCTCCCGGGAAGATTACAGAGTGTAGGTGTTGAGTTAAATGGTCCCCCCCATCCCTTCCGACCAATCTCACTCCCAGCACTTATCCTTGCAAGCGGAACAAGTGCTACACCTGCCCTTACACTTCCTCCCTCACCACCATTCAGGGCCCCAGACAGTCCTTCCAGGTGAGGCGACACTTCACCTGTGAGTCTGCTGGTGTGATTTACTGCATCCGGTGCTCACGGTGCGACCTTCTATATATTGGCGAGTCCCAACGCAAACTGGGAAACCGTTTTGCTGAACACCTACGTTCTGTCCACCAGAGAAAGCAGGATCACCCAGTGGCCACACATTTTAATTCCACGTCCCATTCCCATTCTGATATGTCAATCCATGGCCTCCTCTACTGTCAAGATGAAGCCACACTCAGGTTGGAGGAACAACACATTATATTCCGTCTGGGTAGATTTCTCTAACTTCTGTTAACGCCCCACCTCCCCCTTGTACCCCATCCCTTATTTATTTATTTATTACTCCCCCCCCCCCCACTTTTTTCTCTCTCTGTCCTTCTCACAATCACTCCTTGCCCGGTCTCCATCTTCCTCTGGTGTTCCCCTCCCCCTTTCTATCTCCCTAGGCCTCCCGTCCCATGATCCTCCCCTTTCTCCAGCTCTGTATCCCTTTTGCCAATCAACTTTCTGGCTCTTAGTTTCATCCCTCCCCCTCCTGTCTTCTCCTATCATTTCAGATCTCCCCCTCCCACTCCCACTTTCAAATCTCTTACTAGCCCTTCTTTCAGTTAGTCCTGACAAAGGGTCTCGGCCCGAAACGTCAACTGTACTTCTTCCTATAGATGCTGCATGGCCTGCTGCGTTCCACCAGAAGTTTGTGTGTGTTGCTTGAATTTCCAGCGTAGGCAGATTTTCTCGTGTTTAGGAAAGTCACCCTCCGCCTGAACTTTCACCTTGCTCCCTTGTATGTATACTAGGTGCTGCTGTGTCCCCTGCAAGATAATAAATGACTACATTGTAGAAAGATTCTTAAATAGAACCGGGAATGTTAAGGAGAAACATGGTTGTCAAACCATAGTGCCAGCTACACAGTTAGATGGCTTAAATATAATGTCTACTTCTCACAGTACAGAAATTCACGCCTTCCACATGGCCATCTTATCAGATTACACGTTGAAAGGGCTAAAAAAAAGAGTAAAGAGATTGAAAAAGCAAGTCAAATAATAAATCAAGTACAAATTATACAACTCAGCCACTTGTCTGCATTTTAATTTGGTATTCCATTTGGACAGTGAAGCTGGGCTTGGCAATAAAAGCCGAGGTCTTGTGGAAAGCTTTAAAGCCTGATTGGGAACTTCTTCGCCCAGAGGGTGGTACTGCCAGTGGAAGTGGCGGATGTGGGTTTGACTGCAACATTTAAGAGAAGTTTGGGTGAGTACATGGATAGAAGGGGGAATGGAGGGTGATCATCCAGGGACTAGACAGAATAACATTTCAGTATAGACTGGTTAGGCCAAAGGGCCTGTTTCTGAGCTGCAGTACTGTGTGGCTGTATGTCCCTACCACGTTCATTGTTGTCTCTTTGCATTTTATTGGAAGTGGAAACTGACAAATAATGAATCTTTATTTTGTAATGAAAATTAAATTATTTTAATTTCAATGTGGAAGAATATTAACAAAAGGAAACAGGAGTCAGCTGTTTGGCCTTCTACTCCATTCGTCGAGATCATGGCTGTTCTTCTACCTCAACACCTTTTTCAGTGGCACAATTTAATAAATAATTATCAATGGCACAAGCTAATAAATATGTGCCGAATTGCTTCCTATCATCATGATTACTATTCCGGCACCAGGCAGTTACTATAAAGCTGTGCCAGTGGTAAATTTGACAGGAAGGGTGATAACTTAGAAAAGGATTGCTCTTCACCTGCATTGCAGATAACTTAGACTAGTCCCCAGCAGCATGAATTCTTGGCAAAGTGATCTGAACTTTTAATACTTCCCCAGGATAATTAATAATGCCTAATATGGTATCTTCATCTGGAAGAAACTTCGGAGCTGATCCATTTATGAATGCTCACCCCTGGAACTTATAATCAGAGATAATGTGTTATGTAACCCAGATTAAGCAGACGTCAATAATGCCCCTGTGTCCACTCTTAATTGGATGAGTTTTGCAATGTCAGAGGTGTCAGGATCATGTTGTTAAACTTTGGGCATGATAAATTTAAATAAATTGCTGAGTTCCTTCCCTCTGCAGAAGCACATCATATTGCTCCCTTTGTTTCATTAACCTTTTCGGATCTCTTGATCTAGAGGTCTACCATCTTTTTGATTAAAACATTCTCCTTGACTTCCCTCTTTACTTCTGTTTAATTTAGACTTGGGTCTCTTGATATTTGAATGTTTCACTCTGCTGAATATATTACAGAGACCAGCTTTGTCAATATACGTCATAATTCAAAAAAAACTTCAATTTGATTACTTCTGAAAGAACAGAAACCGGCAGTTCTTAACCTTTTGTTTTTAATTTAAATTTCTTGTAGCCAGAATCATCCTTGTTGCTTATGTCTGTACTTGCTTCAGGGCAATAATGCCCTTTCTCGTTTAGATGAGTAGATTCATGTGGAGGACCTTATGTAAGTGTACGACTTCTGATTTGTATTGAGCCCATCTTATAACAATATACACCCTATTCCTTTTAATTTAACTAAAGGCCAAGCCTTTAGCCAACCTGGGCCCATTAAGATATCCATAATAATACCCCAATTTTTAAATCATTAAAATAATATGATTGTTCATTCAATCTGTAATAAGATTTACGGGAATGCAGACACAATAAGCCACAGTGAAATTGACAGTTCAATAGCATGGGTGGATGAAATATAAGATTAGAAGAATGATACCTGGCAAAATCAGAGAAATGAAAGACTTGTTAGAATGAGAAGGAATAAAAGAACATATAACATAGAACACCACAGCATGGTACAGGCCCTTTGACCCATGATGTCATCTTGACCTTTTAACCTACTGTAAGATCAGTCTCAACCCTCCCTCCCACTCCCATTTTTTATCTTCCATATACTAATAGATAATGAATGAAAATAATGTTTTGCCCTAGTTGTGTGGAAATTATTAATGCAGTAGTATGCAAGCGTATTTTAAATGCCTGTGGTAACAAAATAATGAATTGGTTCTAAACTCTTCTCTCGTTTGACATGTTTGGGATTTATATTTCCAATTCTTTTTCCATGGATTTAAGGAGATGAAAGCAGAAAATCAACTGCTATCTCACTTAAAAGAATCTAGCATTATCTCAGCATTAACTTTATAAAATAACACTCTCATTCTATCGTCCTCAGGGCTGTAGATTTAATCAACTCTTGACAATGAAGCTGAAGCCCTTTGACTAAGTTGATTGTTTAAGTGTTCATCTTGGTTTCTGTCATTTCTTAACAGAGTATAAGACCATAAGATATAGGAGCAGATTTAGGCTATTTGGCCCATCAGATCTGCTCCACCATTTCCTCATGGCTGATCCATTTTTCCCCTCAGCCCCATTCTCCTGTCTCCCTCATCACCCACCGCATCCTTTCATGCCCAGACCAATCAAAAATCTATCAACCTCTGCCTTTAATATCCATAAAGACTTGGCCTCCTCAGCTGCTTATGACAATGATTTCCACAGATTCACCACTCTCTAGCTGAAGAAATTCTTCCTCATCTCCATTCTAAAAGATCACCTCTCTATTCTGAGGCTGTGTCCTCTGGTCTCAGACTCTCCCACC
Organism: Mobula hypostoma; assembly: GCF_963921235.1. Classification (NCBI taxonomy): domain Eukaryota; kingdom Metazoa; phylum Chordata; class Chondrichthyes; order Myliobatiformes; family Myliobatidae; genus Mobula; species Mobula hypostoma. The sequence continues at coordinate 30,388,327 of NC_086109.1, forward strand.
ATAGGAAATATCCTTTCCACATCCACTCTATCAACACCTTTCACCATTCAATAGATTTCAATTAGAGCACTACTCGTTCTCCTGAAGTCCAATGAATACAGTCCCAGAGCCATCAAACACTCTTCATAAGAAAAACTAGCAACACACATCAAAGTTGCTGGTGAACGCAGCAGGCCAGGCAGCATCTGTAGGAAGAGGTGCAGTCGACGTTTCAGGACAAGGGTCTCGGCCTGAAACGTCGACTGCACCTCTTCCTACAGATGCTGCCTGGCCTGCTGCGTTCACCAGCAACTTTGATGTGTGTTGCTTGAATTTCCAGCATCTGCAGAATTCCTGTTGTTTGCGTCATAAGAAAATCTGTTCAATCCTGGAATCATTTTCGTGAGCATGCGTTGAAACCTCTCCTTTTTCAGCGCATCCTTTCTAAGATAAGGGGCCCAAATCTGCTCACAATAGTCTAAGTGAGGCCTCACCTGTGCTTTATAAAGTCTCGGCATTCCATCCTTGCTTTTATATCCTAGTCCTCTTGAAATGAATTTGCAATCGCATTTGCCTTCCTCACCACAGACTCAACCTGCAAATTATTCTTTAGAGAATTCTGCACAAGGACTCCCAAGTCTCTTTGCACCTCAGATTTTTGTGTTCTCTCTCCATTTAGAAAACAGTTAATCATTTAATTTCTTCTACCAAAGTGCATGAACATACACTTCCCGACTCTGTGTTCCATCTGGCATTTTTTGCCCATTCTCCTAATCTGTCTAAGTCCATCTGTTTCTCTCTACTTCCTCAAAACCACTTGCCCCTCTACCTATCTTTGTATCATTGACAAACTTTGCAACAAAGCCATCAATTCCCTTAATCAAGTCATTGACATATAATGAGAAAAGAGCATAGACCCCTGTGTTACCGGCAGCCGACCAGAAAAAGCTCCCTCTATTCCCACTCTGCCTCCTGCTAATCAGCTACTGTTTCATCCGTGCTAGAATCTTTCTTGTAATACCATGGACTTGTTAAGCAGCCTCATGTGTGACACCTTGTCAAAGGCCTTCTAAAAGATCAAGTACACATCAACCAATTGTCCTTATTCTATCCTGCTTGTTATTTCTTCAAAGTAGTCCAACAGATTTGTCAGGAAACATTTTCCCTTGAGGAAACCATACTGACTACAGCCTATTTTATCATGTGCCTCCAGGTACCCCAAAACCACATCCTTAACAATTGACTTCAACACCTTCCCAACTACTGAGGTCGGGCTAACTGGCATATAATTTCCTTTCTTCTGCCTTCTTGAAGAGTGGAGTGACACTTGCAATTTTTCAGTCTTCTGGAACCATTCCAGAATCCAACAATCTTGAAAGATCATTACTAATGCCTCCAAAATCTCTTCAGCCAGTTCTTTCATAACCCCAGGGGTGTATACCATATGTTCCTGGTGACTTATCTACTTTCAGACCTTTCAGCTTCCCAACAACCTTCTCCCTAGTAACGGAAACTTCACATACTTCATGACCACTGACACCTGGAACATCCACCATACTGCTAGTGTCTTACATAGTAAAAACGAATGCAAAATGCTTATTCAGTTTGTCTGCCATTTCCTTGTCCCTCATTGCTACCTCTCTAGTGTCGTTTTCTAGTGGTCCAGTATCTACTCTCACCTCTCTTTTACACTTTATGCATCTGAAGAAACTTCTGGTATCCTCTTTAAAAACAAAAATTACTCAAAACAAAACTTGTTTTGTTTAGGTGACATGTATGTTGGCAGTACTTCCAAAAAAGATATCGCCTTGATGTAAAGAAATTTAAAAAGAATAATATAATTCTGGATGGCTTTAGTTCAGGTCTAAATGAAAGCAAGTGTGGGGATGATTTTGTGCTTTGTTCACAGGTGATTATGAAGACAATTTCATAGCTGGAAAGTGTGACAGTTGATGCCAAGGTTCTGATTAGAGATGTCAAATTTGTTATTGAGCACTCTCTGATGAAAGTCAAATTTCAATCAAGGTCTTCATCAGAACTAGAAGAAAATGCTTGTGGTAATTTCTCATAAGGAAGCTGTGCTGGGAAGCCCCCTCTGTCTGTTGATTTCCACGCAACCAGCGTGTAACTTCTATGTTTAATATGGGCTTGTAAGCTTTGCGTAGAGTCCCAAAGACTTCAGGGACCATGTGGAAAGTATGCCAAGAGCATGGTGTCAGTGGAAACATATCAATAAGTTGAGCTTTAGTCACTTTCTTCACAATGGTTGGCTAGAATGATGATAGAGGGGCCATAAAAATTGTGCCTTTTTTTGCTAAGTAGTGAGGAAGTGGTCTATGTTAAAGAAAGTGTCTATAGTTAAACATCCATACTGTATATGCTAAATTAGGCTAATTTCTTATAATTGTCATTTCTCTTGCCCTCTCCCTTCCGGCTGTCCTTTGTTGTACATGAACTAAAAATATCTTCAAGCCCCAGTGGACTAATTAAAGAAGATTTCAGATTTCCATCCGAACCAAATTTTCTGATTTTTTTTTTCTCTCTCTCTGAGATAATTTTTAGAAAACCAGAAATAGAAGATGGATATGGTCTGGGAAAACCATACTCTCATGCTCAATCAACATTTCTCTGAACAAATCCTCATGATCACTTACTAATTTGCCTGTGAATAGGGAATATGTGTTCCTGAATATTACATGCACACACTTGTGCAACTACCCAGTTCAATGTTTGTGTTTTTTTTACACTTTTCAGGAACCACATTGAATTTAAAAATACATTATTTTTGCTTTATCTATGTGATGTGGCGGTCTATTAATTGATCCTTCAGGATTTTTAAAAGAAAGCTTGATGGCTTTATCTGAATGCCTCAAATTCCTATATTACTGCTATCTCTTGTCCCAATTATCAGAATAGTAATAGTTGAGGAGAAGAAAATTTTGCTAACCAATACAATTTAATATTGCCTAAATTCTATGCTTAATTACAGTTTGTAACTTTCCCAACAACAGTTAATAGCAAAGGGTGCACACGAAGTAGTGAAAACTGAAAATGCCGGAAATGCATCTGACCTACTGACTTTTCCCAGCCTAAATCTTTAATACTCTTTTTCAGTTTCTCCATTACTTTGGCATTTGAAGTCATTAATGTCAATGGGATGTTGGGAGAACATGGAAAGAATTCAAGTGTGAGTGTTTTAGATAATGCAGTCAGTTCCAAGCATTACTGATAACTATTAAACGTGCCTACAACTTGGAGGGATATTGTGAATAAAATCTTTTATCAAAAAGTTTCCTTACTACACAAAGTACGTTTACACATAATCACAGACGTAAGATAAAGGTGAGGAAATATTACAATGTGTTTTACATTTCCTGGTATAAAAATCTACACCTTAGCACTTGGCAGAACAGCTTGCATTTGGGAGGAAGCATAATGAGTTATTTATTAGTCATGATAACTTACTGTCCTTCATGACCAGCTAAGAACTTTTACTTCAAGTTTTCTTTCTGTTCCTAAACAATTTTGTACAATAGTAATAATAATGTCATGCAAAGTTAATATATTTTATTTTATAGTGGATGATATACCATCTCATCACTACCATCAGGAAGGAAGTTACAGGAGCCCAAGGACCCACATCCAACATTTTTGGACCAACTTCTTCCCCACCGTCAACACATTTCTGATTGAAAAATGAACACTACCTCATTTTTACTCTTTTGCACTCTATTTATTTATTTTTATTGTAAATTATAGTAATTATGTTTTGCACTGTACTGCTACCACAATACAGCAAATTTCATGACATATGTCAATCATAATAAACACGATTCTCATTCTGAAAATTGAAATGTAAAATTAAGAAGAGATAATCAGAATCAGGTTTATTATTACTGGCATGTGATGTGAAATTTGCTAACTTAGCAGCAGTAGTTCAATGCAATACATAATCTAGCAGAGAAAAATAATAATAAGAATAATAAATAAACAAGTAAATCAATTATGTATATTGAACAGATTTTAAAAAAACGTGAAAAAACAGAAATACTGTATATTAAAAAAGAAGTGTGGTAGTGTCCAAAGATTCAATGTCCTTTTAGGAATCAGATGGCAGAGGGGTAGAAGCTGTTCCTGAATCGCTGAGTGTGTGCCTTCAGGCTTCTGTACCTCCTACCTGATGGTAACAGTGAGAAAAGGGCATGCCCTGTGTGCTGGAGGTCCTTAATAATGGACGCTGCCTTTCTGAGACACTGCTTCCTGAGGATGTCCTGGTTACTTTGTAGGCTAGTGCCCAAGATGGAGTTGACTAGATTTACAACCTCCTGCAGCTTCTTTCAGCCCTGTATAGTAGCCCTTCCATACCAGACAGTGATGCAGCCTGTCAGAATGCCCTCCATGGTACAACTATAGAAGTTTTTGAGTGTGTTTGTTGACATGCCAAATCTCTTCAAATTCCTAACAAAGTATAGTTGCTGTCTTTCCTTCTTTATAACATTGTTGATATGTTGGGACCAGGTTAGATCCTCAGAGAGCTTGACACCCAGGAACTTGAAGCTGCTCACTCTCTTCACTCCTCATCCCTCTATGAGGATTGGTATGTGTTCCTTCGTCTTACCCTTCCTGAAGTCCACAATCAGCTCTTTCGTCTTACTGATGTTGAGTGCCAGGTTGTTGCTGCGGCACCACTCCACTAGTTGGCATATCTCACTCCTGTACGCCCTCTTGTCACCACATGAGATTCTACCAGCAATGGTTGTATCGTTAGCAAATTTATAGATGGTATTTGAGCTATGCCTAGCCACACAGTCATATAAAAAGGTGAGACACCAACCTTTAAAAGGTGGATCTCAGCCCAAGAAAGAGTGAGTTCTTTCAGTTTGCTTTAAAGAGACCAAGAAGACTTTTGCTAGATGATCAGCTTAAAAAGAATGTGAGGGATATACTGTAAATTGGGACAGAGAGAGATAAAGTAATTCACAAACTAACTGCAACACTGTCATCATTTAGATTTCAGTTGTCAGAACATAATTGCATGAATGTCTTTAATCTCTGAAATTATTAGAAAGTTACCTCCACAGATTAAAGGTATTGGGGTGAATGACAGGTCAATTTGGAACTTTACTTCCTGGGTTTCTGGCTGTGGGCTACACTCAAAGCTCACAACACTGACTGAGTAACTGGGTGCCATTGCTTAACAGCACCATGCAGGATATGTGATGATGTAATAATGAATTTAGGCAGTGATAAGTGAACCTTGAGTGATTGATATTGTAATAATGAATCAACAATGCGTGAAATGACATTACGCAAAAGACTATCTATACAGAAGATCATATATAAAGTGAACATGTCCTCCTAAAGGAACTGGCATACCAAACCAATCATACCAAAGGCAGGCAGAAATTTAAAAGAAAAGATTGATTGCTAATTAGGGAGAGCCAATATATAAGTGTTTGTATCAGACAAGAGGTGTTGACTAATGATTTATGAAATTCAGTGTCTGTGAAAATGTGTTTCCCTTGTTAAATCTTTGTGTGGGAGCATGTCTTAAAAAGTTATCTACAGTTTGTTTTCATTGCCAATTAGTTATGCTAAGAGTTGGAAGCTGTTAACCTTTTTTGTCTTGTCTGTTAGATAGGAAAGTTCTCTGGGTTTGTAAACCAAGTCTTAAGAATGAATTTTGAATTTTTAAGAATGATTAAAGTTTTAATTGCAGAAATTGTCTTTTACCGAATGGAATCGGGGTGATTTTTGACCTCTAAAGAACATGTGTCTGCTGGAATTTAGATTAAAGTGTGTGAGGAATTTCAAACATATTTTGCATAATCAACACCTTGCAACATGCCTTTGAGTTTAATCTTTAAAAGTTGGAAGGTTTTCCTTGAGGCATGTGAGTGTGTTTTATACTGCCTTATATTTGCCTTAAGAATAATTATATTTTGTTTAAATTGTATGAATGTTCTGTGAGTTTTCACTTGCTTCATTAAGCTGAGCGACCTTTGAGTTCCACGAGAGAGAAAACTGGTTGAATATCGGGATTTGAAAGGCTTTTGGACAGAAACAGTTAAGAGTGAGGAACTTAATAATTGATCATCCACAAGACTGCCTGAGGGAGATGGAGGCAGATGTGTCTAGGGAGACAAAATTAGGAAATACAATGATGGAATTGTATCAGTAGTTGAAGGCATCAGGCAAATAGCCAAGGAAAGGTAGGAGGGAAAGAAATTTAGTACCACAGTTAGGTGATGGTAAGAGCACTTTTGAGGTGCTGATTGTTAATGGCACATGTGTATGAATGGATGTGCAAGATAAGGGAAAGAGGATATGGTCCCTGGGTGACATTAAATTATTATACAGTATGTGACTCAGCTGGATTAGTGGCTGAAGGAGCTGCATCAGGAAGTGAGGAGCAATCAGAAAATAGAACGCAGCGAGGACACCGAAAGCAGTACGCTAACATCTTGGGTAGAGACCTTATCTTGAGTTAGCCCTGAGAACATGGGATTTGCTCGAAACCATGGGACACAACTATGACCAGCAATATGTGTACATGTGCTAGCATGGAACAAATAGTACCATAAGCAGTTGGTTAACAGATTATTATTAGGTGGGTGACGCACCGAGTGACAGCACCATAAAGTGGAATTCATGAGTTTGCAGAAATAGAAATGGCGAGAATTTAAAAAGCATCTAACTAGCCAATCCTTGTTTGGAGCAGCACTTGATCCAGGCAGGAAACAAACAGCCAGGTGATGAACAGATTTTCTCTTACCTCTTTTTTTTTCCACAGGGTATACAATCCAAGAAGAAAGATTTTACCTTGTTGCAATTGCATCATGATGCCACTGCCCAAAGAACTGAGACAATGCGGGAAATAGGTGATGGGGATCTTTGACCGGTCTTCCAATGGACAATGAGTAAGTGAAACATTTCAAGGTTCAAAGTAAAATTTACTATCAGAGTACATACATGTCACCACATATAACCCTGAGATTCTCTCTCCTGTGGGTGTACTTAGCAAATTTATAGAACAGCAACTGTAAACAGGATCAATGAACAACAAACTGTAAAAATGTAAATAAAGGGCAATAAATAAGGAGCATGCAATAACAAGATAAAGCGTCCTTAAGGTGAGATCATCAACTGTGGGAACATCAGAAATAGAATGAACGTAATGTCCCCTTTTGCTCACGAGCCTGATGGTTGACAGGTAAGAACTGTTTTTGAACCTGGTGGTGTGAGTCCTGAGACTCTTGTACCTTCTACCTGGTGACAACAGCGAGAAAAGAGCATGGCCTGGGTGGTGAGGATCTTTGATGATGGATGCTTCTTTTCTACAATAACATTACATGCAGGTGTGCTCAATGGTTGGGAGGGCTTTGCCTGTGATGTATTGGACCAAATCCACTAGCTTTTGTAGGATTTTCCACTCAAGGGCATTGGTATTCCCATACCAGACCATAATGCAGTCAGCAGCACACTTTCCACCAGACATCTATAGAAGTTTGCCAAGGTTTTTGATGATATGCTGCATCTCTGCAGAGTCCTGAGGAAGTAGAGGCACTGTTGTGCTTTTTTTGTAATAATATTTATATGATGGGTTTAAGATGGGTTCTCTGAGATAGTGACACCCAGAAATTTAAAGTTACTGACCTTCTCCACCTCTGATCCTCCAATGATTACTGGCTCATGGACCTCTGGTTTCCCTCTGTTGAAGTCCACAATGAGTTCCTTGGTCTTATTGACATTGAGTGAGAAGTTGTTGTCATTACACCACTCAGCCAAATTTTCCATCTCCCTCCTGTATGCTGATTCATCACCTCCTTTGATATGGCCTTACGTATGTATTATGGGCGTAAACTGTTTGAGACTCCCTACCCATGAGGAAAAACTGGGGATGAGATCAACCCCACCCTAACAAATAGCTTGTTATACCTGGAAAGGATGAAGATGTAGGTGCACTGTTCTGCTGACCCAGTCTGCAATGGGTGTTTCTGAAAGGGATGAAAGTAGAACCAATAGGTGAACTTCTTCCAGAGCATTTGTTCATTTGCTGTGGCTGAAGGAGGACAGATGATGACATGTACAGTACCTGTGTGCAGGGGTATGATAAGCGGGTGAAAACACAGAATTCTTACTTTATGTGTGCTTCATTCCTATTTGATAATACCACCCCAGTGCTTTGTTCACAACCCAACCCCAAAAATATTAAAATGTCATCAATCAATTGAAATCTCGAAACAGAACCATATTACTGAATGGGGGATGAGGAGGGGGAGAGGGAGATGGAGATGGGGAGGGGGAGTGGTTATGAAAATGTCACATAATCCGTGCCTGTACTGATCAAAATTTCACGTATTTAAGTGCCTGTGTATCGCTCAGTCTAAGTTAGAGATATGTATAAAAGGTGAATTTAGGATCACAAGTTTCGAGGATATTTGACAGATTTAGGACGATGATAGCAACAGCTTTGAAGTTCAAAGTAAATTTCTGTAAAGTATGTATATGCCACCATTTACTACCTGGAGATTCCTTTTCTTATAGCTACTCGCAGTAGAACAAAGAAATAGAATAGAATCAATAAAAAAAACACACAAAGACTGACGATAGCCAATGTGCAAAAGAAGATAATCTGTGCACATAAATAAATAAATAAAACTGAGAATATGAGTTACAGGGCCCTTGAAAGTGAGTCCATCAGTTTAGAGATGAGGTGGGTGAAGTTATCCATGCTGATTCCGGAGCCTCATGGTTGTAGGGTAAGAACCGTTCCTGAAACTTGTGATGTGGGGCCCAAGGCTCCTTTACCTCCTTCCTGATGGCAGCAGCGAGAAGAACCATCTTGCGCTGTCTGCCGGCAACACACACAGAATGCTGGAGGAACTCAGCAGGCCAGGCAGCGTCTATGGAGAAGAGCAAAACAGTCAACGTTTTGGGCCAGGACCCTTCATTGGGACTGGAAAAAAAAAGATGTCAAGTCAGAGTAAGAAGGTGGGGGGAGGGGAGGAAGAAGTACAAGGTGATAGGTGAAACCGGGACAGCAGGAGTAGTGAAGTAAAGAGCTGGGAAGTTGATAGATGAAAGAGATAAAGGGCTGATAGGAGAGGGTAGAAGACCATGGAAGAAAGGGAAGGAGGAGCAGCAGAGGGAGATGATCGGCAGATCAGGAGATAAAGTGAGAGAGGGAAGCAGAGATGGGGAATGGTGAAGGGGGAGCAATTACTGGAAGTTTGAGAAGTCAATGTTCATGCCATCAGGGTGGTGGCTACCCAGATGCCGCTCCTCCACCCTGAGTGTGGCCTCATCGCAGCAGTAGAGGAGGACATGGACTGACAAGTTGGAATGAGAATCGGAAGTAGAATTGAAATGGGCAGCTTCCGGGAGATCCCACTTTTTCTGGTGGATGGAGCGTAGGTGCTCGGCAAAGTGGTCTCCCAATCTATGACGGGTCTCAACAATATACAGGAGGCCACACATGGAGCACTAGATAGAGTCGTTGACCCCAACAGATTCACTGGAAGGACTGTTTGGGGCCTTGAAGTAAGGGACAAGGTGTAGGGGCAGCTGTGGCACTTGTTTTGCTTGTAAGGATAAGTACCAGGAGGGAGATCAGTGGGGAGGGATGAGTGGATGAGGGAGTCACATAGGGAGTGATCCGTGCTGAAAGTGGAAAGTGATGGGGAGGAGGAAAAATGTGCTTGGTGGTGGGATCCCATTAGAGATGGTGGAAGTCATGGAGAATTATGTGCTGGATGTGGAGGCTGGTGGGGTGGCAGGTGAGGACAAGAGCAACCCAATCCCTGGTTTGGCGGTAGGAGGATGCGTATGGGCAGACGTGCACAAAATGGAAGAGATGCAGGTGAGTGCAGTGTTGACGGTGGAAAGCCCTTTTCTTTGAAGAAGGAGGACATCATATTAGTTCTGGAATGAGAAGTCTCATTCTGAGAGCATATGCTCCAAGTGCTTCTGTTTCCTTCCACATGTTATGTTTTGTAACTCCAAAACAGAAAACTAATTCAAAGGAAACAAAGAGCCAGGAATGCAAGTCTTATTTGGTTTTTACTTTAAGCGAGGCATGCACATACAACGTGGTGGCATGATAACGTATGCCACTTATGTACTTTTACATATAATTCATATGAATTATTTAAACAAAGAATGCTTAAACAACAATATATTTCCAATATTACTCAAATATTACTAAAATATTAAATACACAACAATCCTCCCTGCTTAGCTACAATCTCCAACTTAATGTACAATGCATCTCAATTCATATATTTAATGTATTGCTTTATAGGCACAGTATATAACTGTACAGTATATACACACCCATGTAGAGCATACTATATAGTACAACTACTATATAGATATCCGCAGCATGAATTGTCCTATTCATGCCTAAAGACTTAATCACTTGTGCAGGCTTTCTTATTCATGTATGATAACGTCTTTCCTTACAAGGGAAATTACTGTGCTTGGCAGATGAAATTTGTGGCTATGAAACAATCTCAGCTTTTGGGGCCTCCTCCATGGTGATTGTCAGAGTTGACTCTGAGACTGCAGGAATTGGCTCTGATGGCTTTGGACACCTTTCTTCTGGACATGTTCAAGTTCAAGTTTAATTGTCATTCAACCATGCATTAATACCATGAATACAGCCACACTCAGCTGCATGACTCCGAAACCAAGGTGCAAAACACAGTACCAACAGTCACACACAGCACAAGACACGTACCGCACATATAAGATAGCAAGCAATATAAGATATTAGTAAAATATAGTCACACAAAAAATATAGGCCAAGTTAATGAGTTAATGAATGTTGCAGCAGTATGCAGTTGAAGACAATACAGTTTGTCTTCTGCTAAGTAAACACTGAGGGTAATACAGACTACAGCTTGGATACCACACCACATCACCTTTGGTAGAGCACACCAACTCCAATCCCTTTCTGCTGTGCGGCTATAAAAAGACAACACTGTAGCTTGATGCTGAGTCCTGACTATGATCAAGGCCTTGCAGTGCCTCTGTCATCCACCAATAAATTAGTGAATTGGACTTGCAGCATTTCACCTTAAGAATGATAAACACGGCCTTACAATCAAAAGAAAAGCAACCAAGACAAGAACTCACTGTTAGAGTGCACACTGGCTTTGCACACCCGTTCCTCTGACATCTCTCTGACACAGACAGCGGTACGATCCACACCAAGATCATAAGTTGACGAGCTCAGAATGGGTGCAGAAGTAGCATCGATGCCGTCGTCAATGCAACGTAGGAAGAGTTGGGGAGTGATACTGGTGCAAGCTTGGGACGTAGGCTGTTCCACGTAGATGTCAAAAAGACAGGTGTAGCTGAGACCATCGAGTCATTTGGTCCATGAAATCTGTCCTGCCATTTCATCATGACTGATCCATTTCCATCTCAGCGCCAATCTCCTGCCTTCTTCCCATATCCCTTCATGTCCTGATTAATGAAGAAGTTATCAACCTCTGCCTTAAATGTACACTAAGTCCTGCTCCTTCAGTTTCTCCAAAAATGAGTTGCTCACTAATCGGGAAGACCTGCAGTACTTTAAGTTCTTAATATCCAGTAAGGTCTTGTGATTGTGAAAAAAAGCAACACCCACCAAATGCTGGAGGAACTCAGCAAGTCAGGCAGCATCTATGGAAAAGAGTACAGTCGATGTTTCAGTCTGAGACCCTTCAGCAGATCTGTAAAAAAACATGTTTAAAAAAGACAATAGCATCATTGGTTGACACTGTAGAAGTGAATGTGATTGAAAGCAACGTTATCTGATCAGAAGATGGCATCTTACTGGTGTTGGCATCATGAACAGTGCATGACAAACTTCCCTGGACAACGTGGATCATGGTGTGTGACATCACCATTTTCTTTACCCTTTGAACAGCCACCTTACATTGTTTTGTCCATTGCTGTAGTAATGAGTTCAAGGATTGGAACAGGTTTGGCAGGATTCTGTTATAGTAATTGACAAATCCTAAAAAGCTCCACAAATGTGACATGTTATTTGATCTTGGAGCATCCCTGAAGGACCTTCAATAACTCCAAAAGACTGAAGTTTGGAAAAATACTGAAAGGCTTTTATTCGCTGTACAATACGACCTCCATGCTGAGTGTTTGCCCCCGGACTGAGGGGGAGGGGTAAGGCAAAATCACCTTTATTCAGGAATCTGTGGGAGGAGCCACAGGGGCAGTCAGCAGAGGGGTGTGTCCTGACAGTTAACCCAGTTACAACATATATATGGTTTACCACAATCCCATCCATTGCTGCTTGAAGTTTCTCAGCACACTTGTGTAATCCTTGTGCATTGATGGTGTGACCATAGTAAGTGATTGAATTCACACCTGTTGCATTATGCCCTGAGCCCATTATATTCTAATCTTTTTAACACTGTTGAAATTTTGGAGATGTTCCTTGTCATCCTTACTGTTAACATTGGTGTCATCTAGGTAACACCGAGTGCCTGGGCAACCTTGCAGTACCTGGTCCATAGCTATTTGCCAGAGTGCAGGTGCAGATACTCCTCCAAAAATAAACATATTATAGCAATAAAGTCCTTTGTTAGTGTTTATGTTGAGAAACACTTTGGGCTCTTCTACCATCTCCACTTGTAGGTAGGCCTCAGCTAAGTTCACTTTACTGAAGTGTTTTTCTCCAAAAAGGTTTGCAAAGCTATCTAGCTCACCAGCTAATTTATCTCAGATGGCATAATGATGGGCTTTGTAATCTTGGGTGTGGCATTTTCATTTAGCACTATTTTACCCATGATATGTTGGAGTTTTCTGTGTGACATCATCCAATACCCTTCTTAATCTGCTTTCAGTTGACTCTATCAAGTTGTAGTTGTCTCAGCCAATCACATTCCTGCAATGTTAGCCCTCCACTCTTTAACACATACAAGCCAATGTGGCTTGTTGGTTATTGTATTTCAATGTTACAAATGTCATTCTCTCAAGAGTTATCTTTTCTTCAGTGTAAGTTCTTAGTTGGATATCTGCAGGCTTTAGTTTAGTATCTCTGAAATGCCTCTCAAACTCACCTTGTAGAATGACTCAAACAGCTGAATCAGTGTCTAATTCCATTTTAATTAATTTGCCATTCCCTTTTGGTGTAAGACATATTGCTTGTCTACTTCTACTTTTCACATTGTAAATCTCAAGACTACAGTCCAGTTTTGCTCTCATCATTCTTAGGCATTTCATCAACAGCATGCAGATTAGTACTCTTTTTGAAACTGAAACTTGACTTTTTATCTCGTGCAGTCCATTTACTTTTGTCTGCCTGACATGCTCTTTGTATGTGTCCTACTTTATTGTATTTTCTGCAAGTTTCACATTATACCCGCATTAGTCTGGTTTATGTGAGCCTATGACACAACTGTAATACAGCTGGGTCAGCCATGCAGGTTTCTTTTGCCATTGCAATTTTGATCACACTCGCTTTCATTCCTCACTGTAACTCAACTGTGTCTCTGTCTGTGGTTTCCATAAATACAGCAATTTCATCTGCTCTTTTAAATGTAAGTTTTGCTTCCATTAGGAGCTATTTTTGAATGATTTCTTGTAAGATTCTACAAATTAAGCAATCGCTCAGTTCATCCTCAAACCCCTTAATTGATCTGACAATAATCAGGCACCTTCTTCAATTCAGCTATAAATGCTGAAATGGACTCCCCTTCCTTTTAATTCCATTTATGAAAACTTAAGTGTTCTGCAATTGACAATGGTTCCAGTTCTAAATGTTCCTGCATTACCTTCATGATATTAGCAATGCTCATTTCGGCTGGTTTGGTTGGACATGTCAAACATCTAAGAAAACTGTATGCCTTAAAACCTAACACATGCAGCAAAACAGGTACTTGTTTCTCATTGACTGTTTCATTTGCTTTAAAATACAGCTCAATTCACTCAGTATACATATTCCAGTTATATCTTGTGCAATCAAATACATCAGTCTGATGTAGCCATCCATTTCTGCTCTTTTAAAAAAATATATTATTATTATTATTATCTGGTACTCACAGCTTATGAACCAGTGAATTTGTCCATTTTCTGCCATTTTTAAAACTCGATCTTCTCTATCTCCTTTTCTGAAGAGACGTGCTGCGCTGATTTTTTAAAACTTGAACACCTCACTGCACTTCAACAGGTAGGTAATCGCCCAACGGTCATTTAAAACTTATTCGTCACCAATGCTATGTTTTGTAACTCCAAAATATAAAAACTAATTGGAAACAAACAAGGTGCTGGGAATGTGAGTCTAACTTCGTTGTTACTTTTTGCGAGTGTGCATCTATGACGTATGTCATTTATGTACTTTAACATATAACCCATAATGAATCGCTTAAACAAAGAATGCTTAATCAACAACATATTTACAATATTATTGAAATATTAAATATACTATCACGGTCCAAAGGTGTACAGGTTAGATGAACGTTAACTGGTCACATGGGTATAAGTTGGGCCAGAAGAGTCTGTACTGTGCTGTATCTCTAAATAAAATAAAATCAATTTCAGCAATTGCAGAATCTTGTGTCTTCAGAAAAGTTATTGTTTTTCTTCTCAGCATTTCTAACTGAATATACCTACTCACCACTATCATCAGTTGATCTGTCTGAGTAGGACATGGTTTGTAACTTTTCATGACCACTGTCCAAATTGTAAATTAAGTTTTTTTTTGTGAACAAACTGGTGCTGGAATGTCACAACAATAGGTTATTCACTTGTCTGTATAGATTCTGAGCAAATCTCTCAGCTTCTGATATTTTCAATCCTTTGCTCTGAAAACTAATTTTCCAGTTACCTGGTAATCAGTTACAGCAATCATAACACACCGTTCTTGATTTTGAACAATTTCTGTATTCTGATGCAACGAGAGGGCAGGCAGCAGTTTCTAAAGGATCTTCAATATTTTTGCTTGCATATTCACATAACAGCTATAGCACAATCAACAGAATATCCTTTTTTAAAAGTAGCAACTCTCATCCAACAGCAAGATATCAAACAATACATAAGAATTATATCACATGGTACACATTTCTTTGAAGTGGTTGTAGTGCGCTCACTTAAATCAAGTATGATACTCTCCTAAGGGGTTGTCTATTGGTGGGACCTTATGTGTACATTGAGGCTGATCTGGGATTTACCGATTCTGGTGCACCAAGGGACTTAGACCAGCCTGTTAGGGTGGATTCCCTTAATGGAGAATGGCTGTGTATGACTTTGTTTAATGTGGGCATCTACCAGATAGTCCTTGACAGATCAGAGTCAGGGTCCAGTGGTATGAAATGCAAGTTGACTGAGGACCCTTCACTGCTGTTGTGATGTATCATCGTCCTCCGCCAGCTCCATCGTTGTAGTCTTGGTTGGATAGTTCTTTGCAATTACATTTAAAGGTGGTTGGAAAGGTTTGGAGGATAATGCAAAATGTCTGCCTCATTAATCATCTCTGTCAGAAGTTATAACCTCAGTATTAGGAGGGGTGGTTCTTGTGTGATGCAGTAGCACAGGTCCGATTTTGACGCTGCAGTTTTTTTTTTGGCAGAAGCTCCAGCTGGAAGCCTCAGTTGATTATCAGGTTTGGCTTCCAGCAGGAGGTGGAGCACCCTTGATCAGACCACCACTATGGGTAAAGGACCTCTAACTTTTAAAAGAATCACAGTTGAGGAAGGGTTGGCGTGAAAAAGAGTGTGATAATATTGGGAAGAGCAACAAGTGAGGAATGTTCCTATATTGATCTATTTTCTAATCAGAGGAAGTCTTTAGGTTTGAGGTTGGAAGGAGAGGCAAAATTGTGGGGTTGACGTGAGATAAGTGAGAGTGTAATATATCCCTGAAAGTGGATATACTTGGTGTCTTGGATGAAAGTAAACTTGCTTCTGTTGATACACAAGCAGTTCTTTAATGAGGATTACTTCTGCCTCAAGTAGTCCTTCGCTTCTTTGAACTGAAGACCTGGAAAAGATGGCTGGAGGAACTCAGCAGGTGAAGCAGTCTCTGTGGGATGAAGGGAATTGCCAACATTTCAGAATCAGAGTTATGTTTAATATCACCAGCATACTTTACGTTCTGAACTTTGCTGACTTTGCAATACATATTAATAGAGAAGAAAATCTGTGAATTACAGTAGAGCTATATATATATATATAATAGTTAAGTTAAATAAGTAGTATAAAAATAGAAATTTTTTAAAAGGTGGCAGGGCAGAGTTCATGGGTTCAATGTCTATTCAGAAATTGGATGGCAGAAGGGAAGAAGCTGTTCCTGAATCATTGAGTGTGTGCCTTCACACTTCTGTATCTCCTTCCTGATGATAATAAAGAGAACAAGGATAACCTGGGTGATGGAGGCCCTTAATAATGGATGCCATGTTTTTGAGGCATCTCTCCTTGAGGATGTCTTGGATACTACAGAAGCTAGTTCTCATAATGGAGCTGACTATGTTTACAACCCTCTAGAGCTAACTTCAATCTTGTGCGGTAGTCACACACACTCCCCCATATCAGACAGTGATGCAGCCAGTTAGAATGCTCTCCACAGTACATCTGTAGAAACTTTCAAGTGCTTTTGGAGACATACCAACTCTTCTCAGGCTCCTAATGAAATATAGCTGCTGTCGTGCCTTCTTTTTAGGTTCACTCTCTCCAATTCTGATCCCTCTATGAGGACTGGTGTGTGTTCCCTCATCTTACCCTTTCTGAAGTCCACAATCAATTTTTTGGTCTTACTGACATTGAGTGCAAGGTTGTTGCTATGACACCACTCAGCTAACTGATATATCTCACTCTTGTACTCCTTCTTGTCACCATCTGAAATTCTGCCAACAATGGTGGTATCATCAGCAAATTTATAGATGACATTTGAGTTGTGCTTAGCAGTAGAAAGAGTACAGTGAGTAGAGCAGTGGGCTAAGCATACATCATTGAGGCCAATATTGATAGTCAGCGAGGTAGATTCTAATCAGCACAGATTGTGGTCTACTGGTTAGTAAGTTGAGGATCCAGTTTCTGAGGGAAGTAAAAGAAGCTCAGGTTCTGGGAGCTTTTTGATCAGTACTCTAGGGAAGATTGTGTTAAATGCTAAGCTGTATTTAATAAACAGCAACCTGACATAGGTCAAAACTCTGCATCAGACCACATCATGGAGAAGAGGAAATTCTCTTTGTCCTACAGATGCTGCTTGACCTACTGATTTCCTCCAGCAGATTGTTTGTTGCTTCAGTTTCCAGCATCTGCCATCACACGTGTCTCCACAATTAATTGTGAGTCAGTTTTTCCTCAATATTTCGGTAACCAATTTGCCAATTGGAAGCAAGTTTCTTTCACTTATTCATTTCTCTGGATGTGGGTACTGTTCATTTCCCATCCCTCATTGTCCTTGTGGTGCTGGCCGTCCCCAATTTTGGAATGTAACGCTCTTTCTGTTGAAGGTAATCACACATCCCTGCTGGGGGTGGGTGGGGGGGGGGTGGTGGCGGGGATAGTTTTGGGATTTTAATCCAATGATGATGAAGGAACAGTGATATGCAGTACGTTGACTCCATAAGACCATAAATCATAGGAGCAAAATTAACCTTTTCAGCTCATTGAGTCTGCTCCGACATTCAATCATTTATTTTCCTTCTCAACCCCCATTCCCCTACCTTATCTCATAACCTTTGACTCCTTTACTAGTCAAGAACTTATCAAGCTGTTATCAAGGGCTATGATGTACTGACTCAGAAAGCAAGATGCTGCTCCTCAAGTTGGGTTTCACTAGAACAATACGCTGAAGAGAGAACTGAATGAAGAAGAAGTCAAGACCAATGCCCCTGATTATTTCTCCAGGAGTTCATCTGCATAACAAAGCATTAACTTGAGGCACATTACATCAGTTCCCATCCTACTCTCAGCAAATACCTGGCCTGTTGAGTACTCTTGTGCATTTATATTCCAGCTTGCTGATCCCTGTCTGTTCACTAAGGGATTATTGAATACTGGCTTGGAGCAATCAATTACTTTATCCAGAGGGCTTTATTGGTAGCAATTGTCTCGACACTTGGTTGTGTCCCTAGCTGTGACTAGACATTCAACTCTTATATATTTGGCAACTTCTTAAGGCTGTGTTATGTTTGTTTTCCACAGGTTTCTGTTTCTCAGTGCCAGGAGTGTAAGGATCAACTCGTTTCAATTTATCTTATTATACAGCTCTGTGACAGACAGATAGAAACTTCATGAGAGTGCCTTCCTTTTCCTCCTTCAGGCAGAAACTCTCTGTTCTGCTTCGATGTCACCCTGATTTGGTAACTCTCAAAATAACCTGTGAAATGGGGCATTGCTGCTGAGAATTTCTTTCCCATCACCCGAGTTTCCAACAATTCTTCGTCAATATATTATGCCACCCTGGCAGTGAGATAAACTGAGAAATTCTAGCAGTCCTTGGGATTGCCATTTATCTTTATCTTACTTTTTTATTCTTCATGCAAAGTAGATAGTGGACTTTAAAAAAAAAAGAAATCTCAAGCATGGAATTATTTGCTGAACACAATATGCTTCTGGCCCAAGGGAGGAGAAATGAAATTGTCTTTTAGTTCAGAAAGACTCTTTCTCTTCACATAACAGCTTTTGTCAGTCAAGTGCAAATTTGAAGTATAGTTTTAAAAATGAGCAAAAGGTGAACTGAAAGGAAAGTTAAAATTAATCCAAATTCTTAAGACTTATTTGTTCTGATGTCATTTAGTGCATTAATTTCTGTTAAATCATCAATCCCTCTTGTTAACGGATTGCAAGTTTGTTTTTTGAAGAACTAAACCTTGTACAATACTTGAAGGTCAACCTCTGTGGAATGTCTTGCCTCTGACAGATTGTATATATGAAGATAAATTAATAGACGTCCTAACCTCCTCTCTGGATCCAGACAACACAAGTCCCAGCAACTCATTCCACTGCACAGCCACAAATTAAGTTACGGTGATTCAATTTGCAAGTGGGATCCTTTATACTCCCATACATCAGAGGAGATGGATTTTATTACATAGCTACAAAATTGCTGCCTGCTATAGTCACTCATGCAGAGGAAGCCATCATCAGTGTATTTTGACATTTAATCAATACTCACCAAGAGTCTGTGAAGAAGTATTAGACTGAAAGTGTTGGTGTAACCACAAGTATTGCACTGACTGAATGACATTCAGATCTTGATTTTCACATTGTACTTATTTTCATTGGTTCTTCTGTCATAACTTTAAAAATGCATTTATTTATCCCCTCAAAATTCTATCGCATGGTGTAACATTTTGATATGGTAAACAGGTAAATTGATTTATTATTGTCACAGGTACCAAGGTACAGTGACAAAAGAATGCCTTTGTACTATCCAGATAGATCAATTCATTGTGCATTGAGGTAGTTCAGGGTAAAACAAAAACAGAATGCAGAATAAAGTGCTTCAGTACAGAGCAATTACAGTGCAGGTAAGACAGTAAGATTGCAACAAACTGGATAGAGAGGTCAGGAGTCTGTCTTAACGTGACAGGAAACAATTAAATAGTCTTGTAATAGCAGGATAGAAGCAGTGCTTGAGAGCCAAGATACATATTTTCAGGTTTTTGTGTCTTCTGCCTGATTGAGAGAGGTAGGAGAGGAGAAGAGGAAATGTCTGGGCTGAGTAATGTCTTTGATTAAGCTGCTTTCTTTATTAAAATAGCGAAAAGTGTAGAAAGAATCTAGAGGTAAGGCTGGTTTCCATGCTGTGCTGAGCTGTGTGCTCATCTCTGCAGTTCCTTGGGTCATGGGAGGAAGAGTTATCACGTAAAGCCATGATACATCAGGATAAGAAGTTTCCGGTGGTGCATCAAATAAAAAAATACCTTTAACCTCTTTCTTCTGCAGCCTGAGGTATCCACTTACTTCAGACAGGCCTCAATTATACCAGTGCCGAAGAAGAACATGGTAACCTGCCTCAGTAACTATCATCCAGTATCAATGAGACCCACTTTGAGGAAGTGCTTTAAGGGGTTGGTGAAGGAACATATCAACTCCTGCTGGGAAGCGACTTAGCTCCACTCTAATTTGCCTACCAGCACAACAGGTCCACAGCAGATGCCACGTCATTCACTTTTCACTCAACCCTGGAATATCTGTAGATCAAAGATGCATATATCAGGATGCTTTGTATCGACTACAGCTTAGCATTCAATACTGTCATCCTCTCAAGGCTGATCAGTAAGCTTCAAGACTTTGGCCTCAAAAACTTCTTGTGTAATTGGATCCTTGATTTCCTCCCTGCAGACCCCGATCAGTTTGGATAGGCAACAACACCTCTTCGACCATCTCCACCAGCATAGGGCACCACAAGGCTATGTGGACCCCTATTCTATTCGCTTTGAAATTATGACTGTGTGGCTAAGTACAGCTCCAGTACCATATTTAAGTTTCCCAATGACACCACTGTCATTGGCCAAATCAAAGGTGGTAATGAATCAGCATGTAGGAGGGAGATTGAAAATCTGTCTAAGTGGTGCCACAACAACAACTTCTCATTCAATGTCAGCAAGGTTATTGGCTTCACGAGGAGGAAAGCAGAGGTCCATGAGCCAGGTTTCATGGGGGGCTTATAGGTGAAGTCAGCAACCTTTAAATTCCTCAGTATTATCACTTCAGAGGATCTGTCCTAGGCCCAATGCAATTACAAAGACAGCGTGGCAGCATCTCTAATTCCTTAGAAGTTTGCATGACATCTAAAACTTTGACAAACTTCTATACATGTCAGATGGAGAATAAATTGACCGGTTACATCACCAGATTTTGGAAAATCTGACAAGAAGTAATGGATATGGCTCAGTCCATCACAGGTAGAGCTCTTCACCCCATTGAGTACATCTACACAGAGTGCTGTCACATGAAAGCAGCATCCATCATCAGGGACCCCATCGCTCTCTTCTCACTGCTGCCATCAGGAAAAAGGTAAAAGAGCCTCAGGATCCACACCACCAGGTTCAGGAACGGTTGTCCCCCCTCAGCCAAGTTATCCCCTTGAACCAGTGGCGATAACTTCACTCAACTTTATCACTGAACTGATCCCACAACCGAAGGACTCACTTTCAAGGACTTTTCATCTCATGCTCTCGATATTTATTGCTTATTTATTTATTTATTATTATTTATTTTCTTTTTCTTTTGTATTTGTAGTTTGTTGTGTTTTGCACTTATTTGTCTGTCTTGTTGGGTGTTGCCTTTCATTGATTCTATTATGCTTCTTGGATTACTGATTATGGCCACAAGAAAACAAATCTCAGGGTTGTGTGTGGTGACATATATGTATTTTGATAATAAATTTACTTTCAACTTTGAAGACATTTTTCTTTATTGATTCTTTCCTAGTACATAAATAAGAATCAGCTTCTTTATTTAGACTAGAACAGTAATGAAATATGAGGCAGTATTTTGATCACAAATGCTCAAACTGAAGTGACCGCAATTGTACATGCTAATCTATCAATCTCCTTGAGATATGCCTATTGCAAAATAGATTTAACTTCTTCTGCAGATCATTGAATTGATTCTATTTCTTCCATCCTTCAGATACATGAGGAGTAAAAATCTATCCGCACCACTCTCTGCAGAGTCCTGCAATTAAAGGAGGTACAGTTCCCATACCAGGTAGTGATGCAGCCAGTCAGGATGCTCTCAGTTGTGCCCCTGTAGAAAGTTCTTAGGATTTGGGGGCCCATACCAAACTTCCTCAACCATCTGAGGTGAATGAGATGCTGTTGTGCCTTTTTCACCACACAGCTGGTGTGCACAGACCACGTGAGGTCCTCGGTGATGTGGATGCCGAGGAACTTGAAACTGTTTACCCTCTCAGCCCCAGATTCATTGATGTCAGTTGGGGTTAGCCCATCTCCATTCATAGAAACAGAGAAACATAGAAAACCTACAGCACAATACTGGCCCTTTGGCCCACAAAGTTGTGCCGAACATGTCCCTACCTTAGAAATTACTAGGCTTACCCATAGCCCTCTATTTTTCTAAGCTCTATGTACCTATCCAAAAGTCTCTTAAAAGACACTATTGTATTCGCTTCCACCACCATTGCCGGCAGCCCATTCCACGCACTCAACACTCTCTGAGTAAAAACTTAGCCCTGACATCTCCTCTGTACCTACTCCCCAGCACCTTAAACCTCTGTCCTCTTGTGGCAACCATTTGAGCCCTGGGAAAAAGCCTCTGCCTATCCACAAGATCAATGCCTCTCATCATCTTATACACCTCTATCAGGCCACCTCTCGTCCTCCGTCGCTCCAAGGAGAAAAGTCCGAGTTCACTCAACCTATTCTCATAAGGCATGCTCCCCAATCTGGGCAATATCCTTGTAAACCTCCTCTGCTCGCTTTCTATGGCTTCCACATCCTTTCTGTATAGAGGCAACCAGAACTGAGCACAGTACTCCAAGTGGTGTCTGACCAGGGTCCTATATAGTTGCAACATTACCTCTCGGCTTCTAAATTCAATTCCACTATTAATGAAGGCTAATACACCATACACCTTCTTAACCACAGAGTCAACCTGCGCAGCTGCTTTGAGCGTCCTGTAGACTCGGACCCCAAGATCCCTCTGATCCTCTTCACCGCCAAGAATCTTACCATTAATACTATATTCTGCCATCATATTTGACCTACCAAAATGAACCACTTCACACTTATCTGGGTTGAACTCCATCTAACACTTCTCAGCCCAGCTTGGCATCCTATCAATGTCCCACTGTAACCTCTGACTGCCCTCCACACTATCCACAACACTTCCAACCTTTGTGTCATCAGAAAAATTACTAACCCATCCCTCCACCTCCTCATCCAAGTCATTTATGAAACTCACAAAGAGTAAGGGTCCCAGAACAGATCCCTGAGGCACTCCACTAGTGACCGACCTCCATGCAGAATATGACCCATCTACAACCACTCTTTGCCTTCTGTGGGCAAGCCAGTTCTGGATCCATAAAGCAAAGTCCCCTTGGATCCCATGCCTCCTTACTTTCTCAATAAGCCTTGCATGGGGTACCTTATCAAATGCCTTGCAGAAATCCATATACACTACATCTACTGCTCTTCCTTCATCAAGGTGTTTAGTCACATCCTCAAAAAATTCAATCAGGCTCGTATACCTCTCCAAATGTTCATAAATCCTGCCTCTCAGGATCCTTTCCACCAACTTACCAACCACAGAGGTAAGACTCACTGGTCTATAATTTCCTGGGCTATCTCTACTCCCTTTCTTGAATAAAGGAACAATATCCACAACCCTCCAATCCTCCGGAACCTGTCCCGTCCTCATTGATGATGCAAAGATTATCGCCAGAGGCTCAGCAATCTCCTCCCTCGCCTCCCACAGTAGCCTGGGGTACAACTCATCCGGTCCCGGCGACTTATCTATCTTGATGCTTTCCAAAAGCTCCAGCACATCCTCTTTGTTAATATCTACATGCTCAAGCTTTTCAGTCTGCTGCAAGTCATCACTACAATAACCAAGATCCTTTTCCATAGTGAATATTGAAGTAAAGTATTCACTAAGTACCTCTGCTATTTCCTCCAGTTCCATACATACTTTCCCACTGTCACACTTGACATGTCCTATTCTTTCACACCTTATCCTCTTGCTCTTCACATACTTGTAGAATGCCTTGGGGTTTTCCTTAATCCTGCCCGCCAAGGCCTTCTCATGGCCCCCTCTGGCTCTCCTAATTTCCTTCTTAAGCTCCTTCCTGTTAGCCTTATAATCTTCTAGATCTCTATCATTACCTAGCTCTCTGAACCTTTTGTAAGCTTTTCTTTTCTTCTTGACTAGATTTATTCCAGCCTTTGTACACCACGGTTCCTGTGCCCTACCATAACTTCCCTGTCTCATTGGAAAGTATTTATGCAGAACTCCATACAAATGTTCCCTGAATATTTGCCACATTTCTTCTGTACTTTTCCCTGAGAACTTTTGTTTCCAATTTCCTGCCTGATAGCCTCATAATTCCCCTTACTCCAATTAAACACTTTTCTAACTTGTCTGGTCCTAGCTCTCTCCAATGCTATTGTAAAGGAGATAGAATTATGATCACTATCTCTAAAATGTTCTTCCACTGAGAGATCTGACACCTGACCAGTTTCATTTCCCAATACCAAATCAAGTACAGCCTCTCCTCTTGTAGGCTTATCTACAAATTGTGTCAAGAAGCCTTCCTGAACGCACCTAACAAACTCCATCCCATCTAAACCCCTCGCTCTAGGGAGATGCCAATCGATATTTGGGAAACTAAATCTCCCATCACGACAACACTGTTATTATTACACCTTTCCAGGATCTGTTTCTCTATCAGCTCCTCGATATCCCTTTTACTATTGGGCGGCCTATAAAAAACACCCAGTAAAGTTATTGACCCCTTCCTGTTCCTAACCTCCACATACAGAGACTCTGTAGACAATCCCTCCATGGCATTCACCTTTTCTGCAGCTGTGACACTATCTTTGATCAACAGTACCACGCCCCCACCACTTTTGCATCCCTCCCTGTCCTTTCTGAAACATCTATGAACTGGCACTTGAAGTAACCATTCCTATCCCTGAGCTATCCAAGTCTCTGTAATGGCCACCACATCATATCTCCAAGTACTGATCCTCCTGTAATCCACCACCAGCTCCTTTGTTTTTGTGACATAGAGGGAGAGGTTCTTTTCTTGACCACTGTGTCAGAGAGATGACTTCTTCCCTGTAGTCTACCTTGTTATTGTTTGAGATAAGGCCAATCAATGTAGTGTAGTTGGCAAATTTAATTAGCAGATTGGAGCTGTGGGTGGCGATACAGTCATGGGTACACGGGGAGTAAAGGAGGGGACTCAGTACACAGCCCTGAGAGGCTCCTGTATTGAGAGTTAGAGGGGTGAAGGTGAGGGAGCCCACTCTTACAATCTGCTGGTGATCTGACAGGAAGTCCAGGATCCAACTGCACAACGTTAAGTTCTCTGAGCTCCTTGTCGAGCCAGGATGGAAATATGGTGTTGAATGCTGAACTGTACTCCAGGAACAGCATTCTCACATAAGCATCCTTCTTCTCTAGATGTGTAAGGACGGTCTATGGAGCAGTGGCTATTGCGTCATCTGTCAATCAGTTGTGTCAGTAGGTGAATTGTAGGGAGTCCATATTGGGTGGCAGCAAGCTGCAGATGTAATCCTTGACCAACCTACTCACCAGTATTTGCTTATTATTGAGTTGACTGCGACAGGACACCAGTTGTTCAGGCATGTTACCTTGGTCTTTTTTGGTACAGGGACAATGGTGGATCATTTGACGCAGGAGGCCACCGGGGGAGGGAGAGATTAAAAATGTCTGTAGACACACCTGTCAGTTGTGCTGCACACATCCTAAGTGATGGTGTGTGATCTAAAATGTTTCATCTCAATCCATTTCGAAAAGCACAAACATCAGAAAGTTGTTCCTATTTACTATATCTCAATGAAGTTGACGCGGGTAGGATAGAATAGCTGCACATGTCACCTCCACATTTCGGCATTGAATATTTGATAGTTGTAATTTGCATTCATGCCAAAATGTGCACACATTGGCTGGCTCTTCCAAATTCTTGTCTATGCTGGGATAGAAGCAAACCTTCAAATGACTGCACCGAAAATAAAAAAAACTTAATATTCTAAGTGAAATACTGTCGTTAATATGCTTTGTAATTCTTTGTGTATCATTTGCTGCAACTTTAAATGGTGGAGCACTGGTTAAGTTTTTATGATGGAGAACTTGTGGTTCTCGCACTAAACTATTCAGACACCCCTCTCCCAAATAAATCAATAAATTTGACTTTTCAGGGGAATTACAATTTCTTGATCATTTATATTTGGTTTCTAGATGTACCAATATCAGGGTATCTGCTGTTGCATTGACTTGAATGCATGTCCACAAAGCTCTAGGATACCCTTCTTCTGACTGCTTTCGTAGAACGTTTTGCTTTTAATAATTGTACATTATCTCAGAATTTGTTGCCAGCAGTCAACCCATGACAGGTGTTCACTGATGGAAACGTTCCTATTTCCTTAAGTAGGTGAACATTTATACTAATTCTCATTGGTGAGAACTCATGTGACAAGAAGGACTTCTGTGACTTGAATGCCATTATGTAGTTGGGGAAAGACAGGATGGGCAATCTTTACCCAGAGACAGTAAAGATAGTCAAAGGCTTTAAAAACAAAGAATTAAAGAAAGCTAAAAATATTCAAATATCATCAAACAATCGTCAATAGCTATTGTTTAAAGGCAATTACCTCGAAACTTTACATTGAAGCCTTTAGAGAAAGTCTCCCAGTACTGGGTGTCCCTAAGCTTGTTTGCACTGATTTCCCAGCAAAATTAACAGGGAGCCTCAGAACCCCTATACTCCCAACCTGAACTGCATGAGGAGCCCAACAGCAAGGGACTGTTGATGAAACATCAATGAACAAACTGTCAGCAGATTAATGACTCCCATGTTCATGCCTGCACGAGAGATAATCTTAAATTATGCAGAGAACTGCTAGCAATTACATACAAAACTGCTGACAATTCCCCGCAAAATTCAACTAATAAAACTACTAATGCTGCTCTTTACAAAAAAATAATGTTTATAACTCATATACTGTAGAAAGGAAGAATAATTATCCCTGTGACAGAACTAAAGAGGCTGGGAGGAGCAGAGGCTCCCAACATTAATCACAGACTGATTCATTAGATTACATTCCAGAGGTTATGAGATTTTTTTTGGTAATGCTTCATTGATAGTGAAAAGGAAAAGATAATTCAAATCCAGCCACTGACTGTGGCTAGATAGTTCTTTTAGCTTTGGGAAGAGATTACTTTCAGTAGCTTGTTTCTACAAACTGTATTTGTCCATAAAATTTATTGAAGATTTCATAAGATACAAACAAATATTTTAATTGAATATTTGATGTAATTTTATTTACCTAAGAATATTGAAATGATATAGTACCATTAGGTGGCACTGCAAACATGTGTTGAGTAAACAAGATATCTCAGCTGAGGAAGGTTTTGTTTTCAATTCCTCCAATAACTCTCACCACTTTACCACATATATTTGTCACCCTTTCATTTTATTAACTTTAATTATCCCTGTGCAGTATTTATGAGGCTGATTATTATAATCTTCTGCAAAGCATACTGTTCTTGTCCTCAAACTCCTATTGTGATTATTGGTCATGCCTTACTGGCAATTGTTTCTGATGCAAACTGCTTAGCCAACATTTCCCAATCAATTTACTTACATTACATGGTGCTAGAGTCAGAGGAACAGTCTATCTGATGAATTTGCCTTTTGGTTCATAAACGCTTTCTCCAAGTTTACTGTGTAGAAAAGGACCAGGCAGGTCAAAATTAACCAACCATTTTTTGGTGGGAGCAACATATATGAACGTTGTGATCAATTGCTCTGCTCACTGCCTTACTCAAATATATAAAACATATAAATAGCAACTTCTGTTTTTTATTGATTCCTGGGATGGCAGGACTTTTACATGATGAAAGACTGGATGAACTAGGCTTATACTCGTTGGAATTTAGAAGATTGAGGGGGGGATCTGATTGAAACGTATAAAATCCTAAAGGGATTGGACAGGCTAGATGCAGGAAGATTGTTCCCGATGTTGGGGAAGTCCAGAACGACGGGTCACAGTTTGAGGATAAAGGGGAAGCCTTTTAGGACCGAGATTAGGAAAAACTTCTTCACACAGAGAGTGGTGAATCTGTGGAATTCTCTGCCACAGGAAACAGTTGAGGCCAGTTCATTGGCTATATTTAAGAGGGAGTTAGATATGGCCCTTGTGGCTAAAGGGATCAGGGGGTATGGAGGGAAGGCTGGTACAGGGTTCTGAGTTGGATGATCAGCCATGATCATACTGAATGGCGGTGCAGGCTCGAAGGGCCGAATGGCCTACTCCTGCACCTATTTTCTATGTTTCTATCTACTGACTTTATTTTGGCCACTGGAAATAAGAGCATACTTCATTGCTATATGCAAATTGAGGTCATTAGGGCTACACAAGAAAAGAGCTATAAAGTCAAGCAGAATCACTATATAATTCGAGTCATTTCATTAGTGCAATGTGAAATTTATATAAATAATCATCTAACTGAAGTATTCAATTCTTGATTTGAGTCGGTGGACTGGATAATATTCAGAGATTCATTAGTGGACCTAAATGATTATGTCAC
Organism: Mobula hypostoma; assembly: GCF_963921235.1. Classification (NCBI taxonomy): domain Eukaryota; kingdom Metazoa; phylum Chordata; class Chondrichthyes; order Myliobatiformes; family Myliobatidae; genus Mobula; species Mobula hypostoma. The sequence goes on from NC_086109.1 coordinate 30,416,565, forward strand.
AGTTATCATCCAGGATACTCATGGATGAATGGGTGCTCAAAAACATTGCAAGCCTTCTCCAACTAGATGAACCAGGAGATTTGGAGTCCACAGAGGGCTAGATCTATGGCATATAGGACTAGTGTCACAGAATCATATAAGCAGTCAATCTTTCACCTCTTGAAGGCCATTGTGATCATAAAGAGGTAATTTTGGACTACTCTGGAAACACAGGTGTAGGTTCAATAGATGTGGTAGAGTTTGCACAATGTTACTTTCTACAAGGCCAGACTCAGTGGTGTAAAGTCAATGCCTTTTATGCATATTTTGATAGGGAGAACTATGGGACGCTCACATGAGTCCCTATGTCTCTGAATTTCCCTGTAATCTCAATCTCAGAGGCTGACATCTGGACATTCTCAAGAATGTGAACCAATGAAAGGCATCTGGTCCAGACTGCATGCTTGGCTACATACTAAAGATTTGTGCAGATCAACTGGCTGGATTATTTATTGATACATTCAACCTTTCATTCCTGTGGTCTGAGGTTCCCACCAACTTTAAAAATGCATTTATTGTACTGGTGCCCAAGAGGAGTGTGGTGACCTGCCTTAATGAATGCTCTCTGGTAGCTCTTACTTCAATCGTAACAAAATACCTAGAGAGGTTGCTTTTGGTGAAAATCAACTCTGCCTCAATGATGACCTGAGTCCATGTTAAGTTACCACCATACCAGATCAACAGCAGATGCATTTTCTCTGGCTCTTCATTCAGGACAAAAGGGACACATATGTCATGCTGCTCATTATTGACTAAAGCCTTGCATTCAAACTTATGATCATTCTTCAAGACCTGGGCCTCTGTACTTCCTTCTGCAAATGGATCCTCAACTTACTCATCAGCATACCTCAATCAGTAAGCACTGGTATTAACAAATCCTCCTCACTATCAACATAGGTGTACCCCAAGCTGATTGCTTAGCTTTCTGCTCTACTCCCTATATGCACTTGACTATGGCTAAGTGCAGCTCCAATATCATATGCAAATTTACCAATGCCTAATCTACTATTAGTCACTGTGCAGGAGGAAAATGCAATACCAGGTAGAGTGGTGCTGCGACAGCTGTCTCTTGTTCAATGTTAGTAGAAGTAACGGACTGATTGTTGACATCAGGAAGGAGAAGGAGGGTGACCATGTTCAAGTCTACATCGATGAATCAGTGGTGGAATGTGTCCATGGCTTTAGGTTCCTGGGCTTTAACATATTGGATGACTTATCCTGGGTCCAACACAATATGGTCCAGCACAGTAGTCTGACTGCTCAGGAATGTAAGAAGCTGCAAAGTAGCATGGACTCATTGTAATATATCACAAGCACCAAGTCCCCACCATTGATTATACCTACAGTAGGTACTGCCTTAAGAAGGCAACATGTATTATTAAAGGTCCTCATCATCCAGACCATGCCATCTTCTCATAGCCACTATCGGTTAGATGATACAGAAGACTGAAACAGATTCAAGAACAGCTACTTTCTTACTTTGAACCATTCAGTTCTTGAACTAATCTGCACAACCCTAATCATTACTTCAGTACAGCAACACTCTGATCACTTTGCACTATAATGGACTTTTGGTTCCTTAAGGTCACCATAGCTGGGAGCGGTAGGGGGGATAAGCTCCCACTATCTATTAAATACTCCCAATAGCGGGTGCCCCAAATATCCTCTGACAACCAAGTCGCGTATGGTTTAGCTACTAAGCCCAGAGGAACTATTTGTACTGACAGAAAAAGGGGCAAAGGCGGGGTACTGTTGCCTTAAAACCAGTCACTGGGCAGATGGGGTTTGTGAGCCATGGCTGGCAGCCCATCCAGGAGAAGAAAAACTCTGATCAGAAACCTCCACTGCCTTGGAGCTGTACCCACTCATGGGGAAGGTTTCGGGAGTAAACCACAAGGTAAAATCTGGAGCTGAAGTCCCTAAGGCAGTCCTATATTGAGTTCAATACTGACTAGCACTCCTGTGACGGCGATGGTGCCAAGATATATAGATCTCTGCTGTTTCTTTGCATTCATCAGCTACGTGGAGAAGGGAGCCTGTTGCATGAGCAACAGCTTGCTCTTCATATCGTACTGCCCTGGCTTGCATACCACATTGACAGCTAGGACACGATATCCACAGTCGACCCCAACCAACGGAGATAATGGACCTTGTTACTTTTGTTCTCATTATATTAATGCATGTTTTCTTTATGAATGTTTTTTTTTCAATCTGATACTATGTACTTGTGACGCTAGTTTTTTATTGCACTTGCTCATATGACGATAAACTCGAATTATTGATGTTTTAGATTTCATTCTCACCTATACAACATTTCTGACCTATAGAATGTATAGACATGGTTGTACATTAGATTCTAGGTATATATCCATTATCATGCATTAGAAAGTGGACCAGTTCTATATTTTATACTGATAATTTTGGATAGATTGATAATGCTTACATATGACATTTTGTCCAATAATATCGCCTCCAAGAATTTGAATTGTAACTGTGTGGTAATGTTAATATGTGGTAAAACAAATTCTGCAGAATTTAATTTTCTTCTAAATTCTTGAAAAAATTCTTGGCTTCAATAATGACTCCAAAACGTAATGTATATCATACACCAGGAGATTCCAGGTAAAATCTCATATTAATAAATATTTCAAAGGTACATTTAATGTCAGAGAAATGTATACAATATACATCCTGAAATTCTTTTTCTTTGCAACCATCCACAAAAACAGAGGAGTGCACCAAAGAATGAATGACAGTTAAATGTTAGAACCCCAAAGCACCCCCCAGCTACCCCCTCCCATGTATAAGCAGCAGCAAAGCAACAACGCCCCCCCACCAGCAAAAAAGCATCGGCGCCCCCCCACCAAGCACTTAAGCTGCAGCAAAGCATCAATAAAGACACAGACTTGTAGTACCCCAAAGACTACTCGTTCACCCAGGAATTTGACATACCACAGGCCCTCTCTCTCCCTAATAGTGGAAAAAGGGGTATCCCTGTTTCAGAGTGAGAGGGGAGACTTAACGAACAACTCGATGATTTATGATGTTAAAAGTCTGTTGCGTCGCTTTTTCCAAGCACTGTGCCCAAAGAACCCAGGTCTCTGAGCACACGGCCAGCAGCCAGCTCGCTGCTTTCGATCTTCCGTGTACTCCCACGACACACCAGTTTCCTGCAGAGGCACCGACTTTAAGTCCATCCACCTCCAGAGCCACGAAATCCTGGAACCCTGAAGATGTGCTAGTCTTCTAGGATGCGTCTTTGGTATATTGAATAGCGGCCAGTCATGAGACTCTGAGAGTGGGTCTCATTCCTGCAAAGTTCTGAAGTCAGCGTGTAACTTCAAGTCAGGGTCTTCAGAAGAACCCTGAAAGGGAAAAATAGAGATATTAAAGATAGAAATAAAGCTGTTTCTGAAGATGCAAGCGAAGGAGTTGCCGTTAGGCGCCATTATCCTCCTAAGATCCACCCATGTAAAGGGTTAATCTTAAACTAACTTGTTTGGGTGAAAGCAAGCTTTTTAATCAGAATCCTATTTTACAATTTGCCTCATTTCACTTTGTTAAACCAAGTAAAGAACAAAATGAATGATCATCGGTTTATTGCTCTGCAGATTAGGCTAACATCATAAATCTCTGTCTGATCCTAATTTAATGCCAGTTTAATATAAACTAGTAACTTTTTTTTCTGCTTTGATTTGTCGAGTGCAATAAATTTATTGAAAATTGCTAGTCTGTAAAACATAATATTCACTGGTACAGTGATGTATCTTTGAAACATAGTCAAAATTATTCTATTTTGGATAAATATCTTACTAATTTTAGTGAAATTCTTAGACCAGGAAGTGGTCGGTAACTATAGTATGTAGCTTCCTCAACTTTGTGTATTTGCCTTGAAAAACACAACAATGTACATGTTGATGAATTGATAGCTTCTTGCTTTCTGGGGTTTAGATTTGACTTTTAATTCCAATAGCATGTCAAAATTAATAGTGGATAAACACCCCATTTACATTCTTCATGTTTTATCTATGAAATTCACCTGTTGTGATTTAATGTGATTCTGAATCACCCCTCTAAAGATAAAACTAAAGTAATGTTACAGTCCATAAAATGTGCTTTAATGCTCTCTGCAATATTGTTCTACCATGATAATGAGTTTAAATGTAAAGGACAAGATGTACCGATATAAGGTCTTCTCTAAAACATTTGAGAATCTGCCAGGATTGAATGAAGTCTGTGCTTGCTCTAATTGTTTCTCAGTGTTATCCTCTTGCAATGATGGAAGGTTGCTCAATTATCATTGATTCCAAGAGACACTTAAAAATCTCTGAATATGAATGAATCTGATTAATTGTTTTGGTTGAGATTCAAGCCTAAGTCTGCGAAATATGAGTGAAGAGCTCTACCATTTGAGTGTGTTGAGGGTAAAGCTCTGAATTGTATCCAATCAACTTTTTGAGTAGGTGCAGTTCAGGGTTTTTACTTCAAAGCTCTGATGACATAGAGTCACAGAGAAGTACAGCATAAAAAGAGGCTCTTTGGCCCATCTAGTCCTTGCTGAAACCATTTAAACTGTCTACTCCCAATGACCTGCACTAGGATCGTGCCCCTCCATATCCCTACTATCCATCTATTTATCCAAACTTCTCTTTAACACTGAAGTTGAGCTTGCATGGACCACTTCTGCTGGCAGCTCATTCCGCACTCTCACAACCCTCTGAGTGAAGATGTTTCCCCTTATGTTCCCCTTAAAATTTCTCACCTTTCACCCCTAAGGCTCTGGTTGTAGTCACATCCAACCTAAGTGGGAAAAGCCTGCTTGCATTTACCCAATCTATACCCTCATAATTTTGTATCAAATTTCCTCTCAATCTTCTGCATATTGAAAAATACAATCCTAATCTATTCAATTTTTCCTTATAACTCAGGTCCTTCAGACCTGGCAACATCCTTGTAAATTTTCTCTATATTCTTTCAACCTTGTTTACATCTTTCCTGTAGGTAGGTGACCAAAACTGTGCACAGTACTCCAATTTCAGCCTCACCAATGTCTTATACAACTTCAACATAATATTCCATCTTCTGTGCTCAATAAACACACACAAAATGCTGGAGGATCTCAGTGGGCCAGTCAGCATTTATGGAAAAGAGTAAACAATCATTGTTTTGAGCTGAGACCCATCATCAGATCTGAACTCGATATAATGATTATATGGCCAATGTCCCAAAAGCTTTCTCTATGACCCTATCTACCTGTGACTCCACTTTCAACGAATTATGGACCTGTATTCCCAGATCCCATTGCTCTACCACACTCCTCAGTGCCCTACCACTCACTGTGTAAGACCTACCCTGGTTGGTCCTACTGACATGCAAAACCTCACACTTGTGTGTCCTCTGCAAATTTGCTGATCCAGTTAACCACATTATCATCCAGATCATTGATAAAGATGACAAGCACCAAAGGACCCACCAACGATCCCTGTGGTATACCACTAATCACAAGCCTCCAGTCAGGAAGGCAACCCTCTATTGCCACTCTCTGGCTTTTTCCACAAAGACAATGTCTAATCCAGTTTACTACCTCATCACAATTGCAGAGTGGCTGAAACTTCTTGACCAGCCTCCCATGCAGGACCTTATCAAATGCCTCACTGAAGTTTATGTCCACTCTTTGCCTGCACCACTTTCCTGGTAACTTCCTCAAAAAGATTGGCTACACATGACCTTACATGCACAAAGCCATGACATCTTCAAGGAGCAGTGTCTCAGAAAGGCAGCGTCCATTATTAAGAACCTCCAGCACCCAGGGCATGCCCTTTTCTCACTGTTACCATCAGGTAGAAGGTACAGAAGCCTGAAGGCACACACTCATCGATTCAGGAACAGCTTCATCCCCTCTGTCATCCGATTTCTAAACGGACATTGAACCCTTGGACACTACCTCACTGTTTTTTTAATATCTAGTATTTCTGTTTTTTGCACGATTTTTAATCTATTTAATATACATATACTGTATAAAGTATACTGAATAAGATTTACTTATTCATTATTATTATTTTTATTATTTTATTTCTTTTTCCTTCTATATTATGTATCATTGTACTGCTGCTGCTGCTAAGTTAACAAATTTCAAGTCACATGCTGGTGATCATAGACCTGATTCTGATTCTGAATCTGACTATCCTTAATCAATCCATGCTTATCCAAATACTTATAGATCCAGCCCCTTAGAATACCTTCCACTAACTTTCTCACAACCGATGCCAGACTTACGGGTCTATAATTTCCTTGTTTATGTCTTAAAGCCTTTTTTAAATAGCGGAATGACATTGGCTATCCTCCATTTCTCTGTTACATCTCCTGTTTGCTAAGGATGCTTTAAATATCTCTGCTAGGTTCCAGTAATTTCTTCATTTGCCTCCCCGTTAGGTCTGAGGGAGCACCTTGTCGGGCCCTGAGGATTTATCCATCCTGATTTGCCTCAGGGTGGAGAACACCTCTTCCTCTGTAATCTGTACAGGGTCCATGAAGTTGATGCTGCTTTGCCTCACTTCTATAGACTCAGCATCCATCTCCCAAGTAAATACAGATGCAAAGAATTCATTTAAGACCTTCTGTAAAAGCTTCTCGGTGTAGTAAGTATCCTGATATAGTAGGATAACATTTTTCAGGATATAACACATTTTAAGGAGGAAGTAGAAAGGAAAAGAAAAAGTGAACTAGATAAATATCAAAGATAAGCAGTAAAAGATAATGATTTAAAAGGCATTTGGACAGGATGGGAGAAGTTTGGAGAGACATAGGTCAAATGCGGGTAAATGGGACAAGCAGGCTGTAGGGTCTGTCTCTATGCTGTATGTCACTATAACTGACAGCACGAGATGCACCCAACTGCAGCTGCTTCCGGGATTCGGACACTCGAACTTTCCAGAATATGGATAGCTGATGCAGGCCCTTTAAGTGCTCAGGACCATTCCGCTGATTGGCAATGATGTTTTGGGCACCAGGAATTGAGTATTTAAAGAGCACTGGAAAAAAACCTTAGTGCTCAATCGTAAGCCCAACTAGAGATATCGTATAGTTTTTTTGTTTGTACTCAGTTCTCATTCCAGCTTTAAACTGTGCCTTGAACCTTGCCTCGGATCCTCCAGTATTTGGGTCCTTACCATCCTTGTTCAGGTCGCTCATCAGAACATAGCGTCCTATGATCCCTGAATTGAATTGAGCTGACTTTATTTCTTACATCCTTCATATACATGAAGAGTAAAAATCTTTGGATCTGGGGTCCATTGATGTCCTACCATCCTATTACTCATTTGCCATAGACCATGTAGGGATGAAAAGAAACTGGAGAAAGCAATAGGTACACTAACTTATCAGCAATAGATAATTTTGAAAGGATAGTTCAATATTCTTCAAAGTTCATAGTTCAAGTGCGAAGTAATTTATTATCAAAGTACCTATATGTCACCATATACTACGTTGAGATTTATTTTCTTGTGGGCGTTCACAACAGAGCAAAGAAATACAACAGAATTAATGAAAATTACACACAAAACTGACAAACAACCAATGTACAAAAGAAGCCACACTGCAAATACAAAAAAAAATTGAGAAAATAAGTTGTTGAATCCTTGAATGTGAGTCCATAAATTTTGGTTCAGTGATGAAGTGAGTGAAATTATCCAAATAAACCAACAAAACAATTAAACTGCAAAATTTAGAGTAAGTTTTATTATCAAATTACATACATGTCACCATATGCAACCTGAGATTACGTTTCTTATAGGCATACTCAATAAATCTAAAGAATAATAACCATAACAGAATTAATGGAAGTCTGCCCATCTAGGGCATTCAACCAGAGTGCAGATGACAACAAAGTGTGCAATTACGAAAAGAAGAAATAGAAATAATAAATAAATAAACAATAAATATCCAGAGCATGAGATGGAGAGTCTTTGAAAGTGAGTCCATTAGTTGTGGGAACATTTCAATGATGGGGCAAGTTAAGTTGAATGAAGTTGCCCCCTTTGGTTCAAGAGCCTGGTGGTTGAGGGGTTGTAACTGTTCTTGAACCTAGTGGTGTGAGTGCTGAGGCTCTTGCACCTTCTTCCTGAATGCTTTCTTAAGTAACCCAATAGGAAAAACAGTGTAAAAAAAAAACAAATAGGAATCAGGTTCACTCATTGAATAAAACAGAAGTCTCTGAGGAAAAGAAACGTTGCTAAGCTTTGTATTTGGTGATGTATGGGAGAAAGTAGAGGAAGTAACAGCAGGGGAGCTTCTTAGCCATGATCACATCAGAGTTCAAAACTGGAATTATGGGTGGCACAAGATTAAACATCAATAAAAAGAGAATTATGAAGAAACAAGACTATAGCAAATGATTTAACTGGAGACAGTAACTATAAAAACAAAAAGTATGAGAAATATGTCCTGATAAGTGTCGTTAAGATCATGATGGCTGATTTTGCAGAGAAAGCTCAGCATTTCCCAGAGAATCTCTGGGATTACAATGTGAAGTAAACCCAGTGATCTTAGAAAACTATTCATTGTTCTTTATCAAAATCCATTTTGGTGCTATATTCAAGTGGAACCAGGGTAAAAGATTGAAACAAAATCAACTTCTCACATGTGGGGAATCTGCACAGATAGCTATATGTAGATGGAATATTTCTACTGGTGGGAGAATCAAAGGCTGAAGCCATAATTAATATTTTGCTATTAATATGTACGACTATTAGACATGGGAGCAGAATTAGGCCATTCAGCCAATCAAGTCTGCTCCACTATTCCATCATGGCTTATTTATTATTCCTCTCAACCCCATTATCCTTCCTTCTCCTTTTTATCCCTGTTCTAAATGGCCGTCCCTCTATTCTGAGGCTGTGCCCTTTGGTCCTAGATCTATGACAATTGGAGATACTCTCTTCAAATCCACTCCATCTAAGTGTTTCAATTTTGGATAGGTTTCAATGAGATCTCCCCTCATTCTTCCAACCTCCAGCGAGTAACGTCTCAGAGCTATCATATGCTCCTTATGCATTTACCCTTTCATTCCTGGAATCATTCTCATAAACCTCCTCTGGGCCAAACTGCTCACAATACTCCAGGTGAGGTCTGACCAATACCGTATACAACCTCAGCATTACATCTTGCTTTTAAAGACTATATGACCATAAGACCTAGGAGTAAAATTAGGCCTCCTGGCCCATTGAGGCTGCTCCGCCATTTCAAAATGGCAGATCTATTTTCCCTCTCTGCCCCAATCTTCTGCCTTCTCCCCATATCCCTTCATGCCCTGACTAATCATGAATCTATCAACCTCTTCCTCAAATATACTCAAAGACTTGGCCACCACAGTCACGTGTGGCTAAGAATTCCACAGATTCACCACTATCTGGCTAAAGAAATTCCTTCTCATCTACATTCTAAAAGGATGCCCCTCTATTCTGATGCTGTGTCTTCTGGTTTTAGATTTCCTCACCATAGGAAATCCTCTCCACATCCACTCTATTGACACCTTTCAATATCTGATAAGTTTCAACGAGGTCACCCATCATTCTTCTGAATTCCAATGAGTAGATGCCCAGAGATATCAAACACTCCTCATATGACAAATCTTTTAAGCCTGGAATCATTTTCGTTAACCTCCTTTGTACCCTCTGCAATATCAGCACATTCTTTCTTATATAAAGGGCCCAAGACAGCTCAGAATACTCCAAGTGAGGCATCACCAGTGCTTTATAAAGCCTCAACATTGCATCCTTGTTTTTATATTCTAGTCCTCTTATAATGAATGCTAACATCACATTTGCTTTCCTTGCTACCATCTCAACCCGCAAATTAACCTTTAGGGAACCCTGGATGAGGACTTCCGAGTCCCTTTGCACCTCAGATTTTTGAATTTTCTTTCCATTTAAAAATAGTCTATGCTTTTATCTCTTCTACCTAAGTACGTGATCTTACACTTCCTGACACTGTATTCAATCTTCCACTTCCTTGCCCATTCTCCTAAACTGCCTAAGTCCTTAATAGCCTCTCTACTTCCTCGAAAATACCTTCCCTCCGCCTATCTTTGTTTCCTCTGAAAACTTGGCTACAAAGTCATCAATTCTTTCATCCAAATTATTGACACATAATGTAAAAAGAAGCAGTCCCAATACAGACCCCTGTGGAACCGACAGCCAACCAGAAAAGGGTCCCTATATTCCCACTCTTTGCCTCCTGCCAATCAGGCAATGCTCCATCTATGCTAGTATCTTTACTGAAATACCATGAGCTCTTAATTTGTTAATTAGCCTTATGTGTGGCACCTTATCAAAGGCCTTCTGAAAGTTCAAGTGCACAACATCCACTGATTCTGTTTTGTCTATCCTGCTTGTTATTTCTTTAAAGAATTCCAACAGATTTGTCAGGCAAGATTTTCCCTTAAGGAAACCATGCTGACTACAGCTTATATTATTATCTGCCTCCAAGTATATTGAAACCATATTCTTAACAATCAACTCCGACATATTCCCAACTATTTAGTTCAGACTAACTGGCCTATAGTTTCCTTTCTTCTGTCTCTCTCCCTTCTTGAAGGGTGGAGTGACAGATGCGATTTTCCAGTCTTCCAGAACCATTCAGAACCTAGTGATTCTTGAAAGATTATTACTAATGCCTGCACAATCTCTACAGCCACTTCTTTCAGAACCTTGGGATGGATATCATCTGGTCCAGGTGAATTATCTACCTTCAACCTTTCAGTTTCCCAAGCACCTTCTCCCTAGTAATGGCAACCTCACACACTTATGCTTCCTGACTTCTTTAAACTTCTGGCATACTGCTGGTGTCTTCCTTAGTGAACACTGATGCAAAATACTAATTCAGTTCGTACACCATTTTGTTGACCCACATTACTGTATCTCCAGCATCATATTCCAGCGGTCCAACATCTATTCTCGCCTCTATTTTACACTTTATATATCTGAAGAAACTTGTGGTATCCTCTTTAATATTATTGGCTAGCTTGTAAGTGGAACAAGTGCTACACATGCCCTTACACTTCCTCCCTCACCACCATTCAGGGCCCCAGACAGTCCTTCTAGGTGAGACGACACTTCCCCTGTGAGCCGGCTGGGGTGATATGCTGCGTCCAGTGCTCCCGGTGCGGCCTTCTATATATTGGCGAGACCCGACGCAGACTGGGAGACCGTTTTGCTGAACACCTACGCTCTGTCCGCCAGAGAAGGCAGGATCTCCCAGAGGCCACACATTTTAATTCCATATCCCATTCCCATTCTGATATGTCCATCCATGGCCTCCTCTACTGTCAAGATGAAGCCACACTCAAGTTGGAGGAACAACACCTTAAATTCCGTCTGGGTAGCTTCCAACCTGATGGCATGAACATCAACTTCTCTAACTTCTGTAAATGCCCCTCCTCCCCTTCTTACCCCATCCCTTATTTATTTGTTTGTTCGTGTGTTTGTTTGTTTGTTTGTTTATTTATTTATTTATTATTTTTCATTTTCTTCCCCCCTTTCTTTCTCTTGCTTTTTTCTCCCTCTGTCCCTCTCACAATATCTTCCTCTGATGCTCCCCTTCCCCTTTCTCTCTCCCTATGCCTCCTATCCCATGATCTTCTCCTTTCTCCAGCCTTGTATCCCTTTTGCCAATCAACTTTCCAGCTCTTAGCTCCATCCCTCTCTCTCCTGTCTTCTCCTATCATTTCGGATCTCCCCCTCCCCCTCCCACTTTCAAATCTCTTACTATCTCTTCTTTCAGTTGGTCTTGGTGAAGGGTCTTGGCCTGAAACGTTGACTGTACCTCTTCCAATAGATGCTGCCTGGCCTGCTGTGTTCCACCAGCATTTTGTGTGTGTTGCTTGAATTTCCAGCATCTGCAGATTTCCTTGTGCTTACTTTTGCATTTAATCTTTTTCTTCTTTCTGACTTTTTTGCTGTATTCTGTTGGTTTCAAAAGCTTCCCAATCCTCTAACTTCCCACCAATTATATGCCCTCTCTATGCCCTCTCTTTGGCTTTTATGTTGGCATTGACTTCTCTTGCCAGCCATGGTGGTGTCATCCTGCCTTTAGAATTCTTCTTCCTCTTTGGGATGTATATATCCTGCACCTTCTGAATTGCTCCCAGAAATTCCAGCCATTGCTGCTCTGCCAGTGTTCTTTTCCAATCAGTTTTGGTGAACTCCTCTGTCATGCCTCTGTAATTCCTTTTATTCCACTGTAATATCATTATATCTGTCCTTAGCTTCTCCCTATCAAATTGCAGGGTGAACTCTAAGATATTATGATCACTGATTCCAAAGGGTTCCTTTACCTCAAGCTCTCTAATCAATTTCAGTTCATTGCACAACGCACAATCCAGAGTAGCTGAACCCCTAGTGGGCTCAACCATGAGGTGCTCTAAAATTCTATCTCATAGAGTTATAGTCACTCCTCTTGAAATGAATGCTTAAGTTGCATTTGGGTTCCTTACCACCAACTCAACCTGCAAGTTAATCTTTAGGGAATTCTGAACAAGAGCTCCCAAGTCCTTTGTGCCTTTGATTTGTGTATTTCCTCCACATTTGGAAAACTCCTTCTACCAAAGTGCATGATGAAACACTTCCTTACACTATATTCTGTCTGCCACTTCTTTGCCCATTCTTCCAATCTATCTAAGTTCTTCAATAGACACCCTGCTTCCTCAACATTACCTGCCCTTCCACCTATCTTTGTATCTTCAAAAGTGAATGGAAGGGACAGCTTGCATATCTTTTGTAAACTATTGGATGAATACGTGAGGAGAAATGGAACAGACACATGCTAGAAAAGGTGATTAAACTCAGATGGTAAAGCAGAAATAGAGATGCAGTCAAACAAATTGGTCATATAGTTTGATTCTACTGCATTCTATACATTGTATAATATGCTTCTATTAATGTTTAATACATCATATTTTGCCTGGAACAACTTGTGATGCACTTTAGTCATTTGTCTGACTTTGATATGATTTGGATTTAAATAAGAAATAGCCTTCGGTAGATCATTGATTCACTTAATATCTTACTAGGCTGCCATTGATATAACTCTTTGGTTGAATGCATGTTCATGTTAACCAGGAGCATGGTAATATAAGACTGGCCTGGTCACACCCATGACTAAAGCTTTTAATTCATTTTCCAAGACTCAATTGAAAAATTGTTAAGTACAGTATATGGTTTATGTGATGGTGAGTGGCCAATTTTTGTGATTGGACCTTATCATTGCAATATGATTTTGGATCAAAATAAATTAGTACAGGAGCCCTTCCAAAAAAATGAGTAACCAGGCACACAGGAGGTAAAATCAGCATGTTAAGAGAGAAAGGTGAAAATTTGAAATAGGGTTTACAATTTTTGTAATATTAAAAACAAGTGGATAGATAGTAAAAAAGTGAGAGGTATTTATGATATTCCAAGTATTTCAAGATACTTTTGAACTGTTGAATGTAGATTAAAGTGCTTTTTTGAGTATCCAAATTATATGTTTTCTGCATATTTGGTCAATTTAGAGAAGTGTTTCTACTGTATTTTATCTGTTCCTCCAAATATTCTTGTTATAGCATTTCCTCATCAATAAAAATTTAGTGAAAGGCTAAAAATGAATGGGATGGAGGTCCATTGCTGCTAGTCTTCTGCTGATGTAGACTGTTACTTTCGCTGCCCAATTGCATTCTATGGATCTCCCAAGAACAATTGCTGATGGGAATGACAAATTTGTAAGAGTGATTTATCAGAGATTCAAAACCATGAATATACTATCAGCATAACGACCAGAACAAAAGAGAACTGATCCAAGTTTACCTAACAATTATTTGGAAATGTCCCCACAAGACTTAATCTTCAAGTTAATGCCCTGCATGCCGTTGCATGAATTTTCTGATTTTTTTCCATTAATAGTGGTAATAAATTTTATATATATCGTTTAATGACCACTGAAATGCTTGCTCAATTATGCCTTTCACATTTAATTTTAGACATCTTCTGCCTTTAATTGAAACTATTATATACTATTAGCATGTGTGATTAACACATGGTTTTCAGTCAGTGGCCATGCAGAACATTTTGAGTACTGATTCCTTTTTCAATAGAGGTGCTATATATTTTCCTTATTTATGTAGGGTAGTGAATGACATTTTATTTTCAGTTTAGCAATCAGAAGGCATTGTCTCATCTACTGATCTGTTATTTTGATTTCATTTTAGTTTTGGATCAGACATCTCTTTGGCTTCATTTGTACTAGATTGCGACAGAAAGACAATCAACAATGCAAAATATTAATAACGGGCAAAGTTAACCTTGAAAGTCATTTAATCTTTTTGCAATAATAGCTGAGACATAAAGTGTAGTGCATTTGACAAAAGTTTATTCCACTTAACCTCATGTCTTTAGTGAAAAGAATGTTTATTGAATGGAAGGGTTGATATTATTTGATAATGAAGACTGAACCTTGGTAGAAGTTCAGAAAGTCATCAATACAATTCTGCTTTCAACAGAAACATGCTCAGTCAGTTACTCTTAAGCTTTTTTTAAAAATATGTTTTTCAATGATACTGTATCTGGAATTTTTTGAAGTGTGATTGTGTACTGCTGTCTAGAAAGAGCCTACTGAAGCACAGGGGTTTAACTGGAGGACACCTCGTGCAGAGGACAAATGGCCTTAGCTCCAGTGCCCATTGGAAAATATGTCCCAGCACTTGCTTTTCTGCTCCAGATTGCAGCATTGGAAGTCTCTTGTGTCTGGAAAATACACCTTCCGGCCTGCCTGTAATTTTCAACCTAATCTCTGCCCTGTCTCTTTCAATCTCCCTTGGAAGACGTTTCTTTATGGTACTGATATACCTCAACTTGTCTTGGCCTATGATATTATGCCATGTCCTTGGATCCTGGATTGCTATCAGAGTAGCACATTACTGCCTCTCATCCAACCTCCTGACAACATTTTTCCCAGAATTAATGGATGGACCATTAATGATGAAATACTCAGATTACAGTTGTGCTGAAGGGTTTCAGCCCGAAATGTCTTCTGTACTCTTTTCCATAGATGCTGCCTGGCCTGCTGAGTTCCTCCAGCATTTTCTGTGTGTGTTGCTCAGATTTCCAGCATCTGCAGAATTTTCTCTTGTTCGTTTATTTATAATTTTTTTGTAAATTCTATTGTATTTTCCTCTGTAAGTGCCTGAAAGAAAATTAATCTCATATGTTAACATTCAGAAAATGTACTTTGATAGTAAATTGACTTTGTACTTTTGAGCTTTGAATCTTGAGCAGACCCCAGCTAATTTAATATAGGTCTGCTTCAGTTACTGAACTCTTTTTCTGAAACTTGTCTGCTCTGCCACCTGATTATCAACCATTAACCACTGATCAAAGACTCAGTGCAAGCCCTACTGAAAACTGTAGATCCTCAACTCACTAATCACCTACAATTTCAATCCAGCTATCAGTGTAATCTGAGTAATTCACCCAATTGTAGACCCACGCTCAGACATACAAGAGACTGCAGATATTGCAAACTGGAGAGAGATACCATCTGCTTGAGGAACTCAGTGAGCCAAACAGCGTCTAACGAAGGAGAGAGGAGGGAAGGAATTATTAACATTTCAGATCAATTCCTTCTAATCCTACCTCTGCCCTATCCACCACAGTTGCCACTTGACCTGCTGTGATTGTTATTTCATACTGAGTCTCATGTGATTTCATTTCCACTGCCTCTGAGCTGGATCAATGTGAGCAATGGAAGCTTTATGGACTGCAGGCTTTCCCTCATGCCCCATATTTGGTCCTAGATAGTTGCTGAATACCAAAGTGGCAGACCTTTGCCCAAAAATAATCATCGTTGCTCCATGCAGTGAGCAATTATCATGCCTGTTCTGGAGTCAATGAATTTGCATGCAAGATTATTTCAAGTACATAAAATACTGAAGAATCTATTAAAAACTTGTAAAAACCTTCAGAAGTGTTCCTCTCCACTGAAGTGAATAGTAATTTTCTGCAGAAGGAAATCTTGTTGATTCCTCACTGTCAGTGGTGGACATTCTCCAGAATCTCAAGCTTCCTCACCAGACTGCATGGGGAGCAGTCTGTCAGAGCGATGCTTAGAAATCAGTTGGATTACAGATCACAATTTAGAAGATTTTATATCCTGAAACGAGAGAGTTAGTCTCATTTTGTTACCCGGTTAAGTGCCACTACAATTTTCCCACTTGTGTACCTGCTTTGATACTGCAGGAAGACATCTTCAAACAAGAAAAAGTTCATCCCGAAGCATTTCAATTCATAGTCGGAGATTTCACTCAAGCTTGTTTAAAGAAAACCCTGCCCAATTACCATCAGCAAATAACCTGTAACATCAGAGGTCCCATCAGAGTAGACCGCTGTTATACTAATGTAAAGAATGCCCACCATTCCATGTAAATCTAATCATTTGGGTGTCCTCCTTCCTTCATATACAGAGGCTAAAGAACAAAATTCCAGAGATTAGGACAACAAAGAGGTGGTCATAGGAGGCAGAGGAGTGGCTATGGGCTTGCTTTGAGTCAGAAGACTGGGCCATGTTCAAGGACTCATCTGTGGATCTAAATAAATACACCATGGTTGTCACAGAATCATTTAAAACAGTTGCAGACAAGTGTGCCCCCACAAAATTACTTAGAGTCTTCCCCAATCAGAAACCCTGGATGAACAAAGAGATACGTAATCTGCTGAGGCATTCAGATCTGGTGATCAAGAATGTTACAAGAGATCCAATACCATCCACAGAAAGCCGAATCCGTGGTTGTGACAGAAGTAGCCCCACCCCCCCACAACTTCCACCCATACAGTCAATCTGCCAGAATGCTCTCCACGGTATAGCTGTAGAGTCTTTCTGGTGTTTTAGGTGACAAATCAAATCTCCTCCTCTTCCTGATGAAATATAGCTATGGTCTTGCCTTCTTTATAGCTGCATCGATATGTTGGGAGCAGGATAGATCTTGACCCCAGGAACTTGAAGTTGTTCACTTTCTCCACTTCTGGTCCCTCTATGAGGTTTGGTTCAAGTTCCCTCATCCTACACTTTCTGAAGTCAACAATTAGCTCTTTGGTCTTACTGACGTTGAGTGCAAGGTTGTTGGTATGACACCACTCGACTAGCTGGTACATCCCGCTCCTACACACCCTCTTGTCTCCTTCTGAAATTCTGCCAGTAATGATTGTATCATCAGTAAATTTATAGATAGCATTTGAGCTATGCTTAGCCACTCAAGGGTATAGAGAGAGTAGAGCAATGGGCTATCAAACATCCCGCAGGTGTGTCAGTGTTGATCATCAGCGAGGAGGAGATGTTACGACCAATCCACACAGATTATAGTCTTCTGATTAGGAAGTCAAGGATCCATTTGCAGAGGGAGGTGCAGAGGCCCATGGTCTGCAGCTCAACGATCAGGTCTATGGGAATGATAGTGTTAAATGGTCAATAAACAGCATCCTGATGTAGGTATTTGTATTGTCCAGGTGATCTAAAGCCACGTGAAGAGCTACTGAGATTGTGTCTGCCATAGACCCCTTCTGGCAATAGGCAAATTGCATTGGGTCCAGGTCCTCACTGAGGCAGGAGTTGATTCTGGTCATGACCAACCTCTCAAAGCAGTTCATCATCATAGATTTGAGTGCTACTGGACAATAGTCATTAAGGCAGCTCACACTACTCTACTTGGGCACTGGTATTATTATTGCCCTTTTGAAGCTGGTGGTAACTCCCGACTGTAGCAGTGAAAGGTCAAAAATGTCCTTGAATATGCAACTCAGTTGGTTGGCACAAGCTTTCAGAGCTTCACCGGGTACTCCATCAGGGCCTGCCACCTTGTGAGGGTTTGCTTGACCATCAAAACATGAGGGGACCATCACAAATTCTTATGCCCCCAATGATCCTATGATTTTAGCCCCTGAGACTGCTGTGCGAGCAGTTTCTGGAGGGGGAACCCAAGAAATGTATCCAGCCCAGGCGGGGTACCTGGCTAAATACTAAAAGCCTGTGCTGGTCAGCTGGCTGGAGTGTTCACTGAAATCTTTAACTTCGTGCTTTGGCAATCTGAGACACCCACCTGCTTCAAGCAGGTTTCAATTATACCGGTGCCCAAGAAGAACGTGGTAAACTGTCTCAATGTCTGTTGTCCAGTAGCACTTACATCCACAGTGATGAAGTGTTTTAAGAAGTTGGTGATGATATTCTTGGCTGAGAAGTGACTTCGATTCACTTCAATTTGCCTAATGGAGCTACTGGTCCAAAGCAGATGCCATCTCATTGACTCTTCCTCAGATCTGGGACATCTGGATAGAAAAGATGCATACATCAGGATGCTCTTAATCAACAACAGCTCAGCATTCATTACCATCATCCCCTCAAAGCTAATCAATAAGCTTCAAAACCTTGGCCTTAATACCTCCTTGTGCAATTAGATCCTCGATTTCTTCACTTGCAAACCCCAGTCAATTTGGATTGGCAACAACATCTTCTCTACAATTTCCATTAGCAAAGGTGCACCACAAGGCTATGTGCTTATCTCCCTGCTCCACTTGTTTGACAATTATGACTATGTGGCTAAGCAGAGCTCCAATGCTGTATCCATGTTTGCTGGTGACATCATTGTCACAGGTTGAATCAAAGGTGGTGATGAATCAGTATATAGTAGGCAGATTGAAAATTTGGCTGGGTCATGCCAATACAACAATGTATTACTTAATGTCAGCAAGACCAAGGAGCTGATTAGTGACTTCAGGAGGAGGAAACCAAAGGTCCATGAGCTATCCTTATTGGAAGATCAGAGGCTGAGAGAGTCAGCAACTTTAAATTCCTCAGTGTTATTATTTGAGAGGACCTGTCTTGGGCTCAGTACAGAAGTGCAATTATGAAGGGAAAGCACGGCATTGCCTCAACTTCCTTGGGAGTTTGCATAGATTTGGCACAACATCTAAAATTTTGACAAGTTTCTATAGACGTGAGTGGACAGTATACTGACTGGCTCCATCATGGCCAGGTATGGAAACACCAATACCCTTGAATGTAAAATCGTACAAAAGGTAGTGGATATGGCCCAGTTCATCACAGGTAAAGCCCTCTCCACCATTGGACTCACCTGCATGAAACATTGTTGTAGGAATGCAGCATCCATTAACATGTACCTCCTCTATCCAGGACATGCTCTCTTCTCACTGTTGCCATCAGGAAAAAGGCACAGGAGCCTTAGGACTCTCACCACCAGGTTCAGGAACAGTTATTACCCCTCAACCATCAGGCTCTTAAACCAAAGAGAATAACTTCACTCAGCTTCACTTCATCACCAAGATATTCCCACAACCTGTGAACTCACTTTCAAGGACACTTCATCTCATGATCTCAATATGTATGGCTTATTTTTTTATTGTTGTTATATTTTTCTTCTTGTATTTGCACAGTCTCTTTCGGTTGCACACTGGCTGAATGCCCAATTTGGGGCATTGATTCTGTTATGGTTATTATTCTGCTACAGATTCACTGAGTATGCCCACAAGAAAACAAATCTTAGGGTTGTATATAGTGACATATGTACTTTGATAATAAATTTACTTTGAACTTTGAAATGGTTCCACCACTGTTCGATATTATTAATCACTGTTAATTTTTCCAGTGATTAATGATGTCAAGACTGTCTACACTTCTTGATGCCTCAGTAAAGCAGCCAACATAATCAAGGACCTCTCCTATCTCATCATTCTCTCTTTTCCATTTTCCTGTCAGGCAGAAGAGACTGAAGTCTGAAAGGTCATGCCATCAAACATGTCGACAACTTTTGTCAGTTTGTTATAAGACTACTGAACAGATCTCTTGTACAATAGGACATGCTCACTTCTGCAATGCAACAAAGGCTTGAAGCAGGTGAGTGCATTTTCACAATCATTGTTAAGAATGAGTTTTCAGAGTCTCAACAACATTCATTTGAAATAAAAAAGGAATCAATTCAGCGTAAGTTTATCCTTTATTCCAGTATTAAATACAAAAATGTGGTAAAGAAATTTGATTCAAAGTTAAAATCCTTAACCTGGACTTGAACACCTGGGATAATTAGCATCTCATGGGATATAATTACATGTTAACATGAAACTGCATGCTGACCACAAAGTCTAAAAGTTATTAAAACTGTTTAAAGATGGATATTAATTGGTAAGTTTTGACTGTTCTTTTCCCAGACCTTAAGTCAGCTTTTGTGTTAATTATAATATTTAAATTTCTTTTTACGTGACTGATAATAAATGAAATATGCAACTAATATAAACATATTAAAAAGTTCAAAGAATTTATGATTTTAATAATGTCCTATTGTGATAATTCCCAGTTTTGTGCAATCTGTAGTCTAAGAATATTAAAAGAAATTAAAGAAAAACTGCAGATGCTGAACACTCAGATTAAAAATAACAATAAATGCTGAAAACACTCAGCAGGTCAACAGCATTTGCACAAAAAGCATTAATGTTTGGTGATGCTATTACTACGTGATGCTGAATAACTAGAATATACACTCAAACTTTCTTTGAACATTCTAGTTTCAGTTCTAAGTACTTTCAATTGTATTAAATCTTTCACAAAACAAATCATCCCGATGTGGTTCACAGGAACTTATTGAGTAATATTGACAGTAATAAAGGGATATTTGAACAGCAGTCCAAAAGCTTCGTGAAAGATGTATTCACGGAAGGCTCTGGAGAAAGAAAGGTATGGAGGTTTTAAGCAAAATTATTGCAGAATTATTATGTGTTAATCTATTCACCAACCTAGTTGTATTGTTAAATGTTTGCATTCTAAATATACACGTTTGATTTTAATAGAATTTTCATGGAAGATTGTATCAATTTTCTGTTTAAAATATATCTTTTATATATCTTTTATTGTTATCAATACTGGAAAATTTAAAATGTTGCTTAGGAAATTGAACTGCAAGAGAGTATAAAAAGAGTTTTTGATATTTCTGAGTTTTTAAGTGTCATTGTGTGTTAAGAAGTTGTATAATGTACCATGTTCTTATTAATGTTCAGCTGGTCAACTCATAGATGATAAATTAAAGGGGCAATTAGGAATGATGAAACAGGAATGGATTACTGTAGTTGAAAGAGCATGGCTTCATTAAGACGTTGAAAATCAGGTTTATTGCCATAGGCATCCATACAAATGCCATGAAACTTAACTTCATAGATATGATAAAGATAAGTTAACGTAAATGATACATAATTTACATGACAAAATAAACAGAAATAAATATATCAACACCAGATTGAAAGCGAAAGAGAAAAAATAGTCCTAAGTAGCATTGAGGTTTTTTAGGTCAATCAAAGAAGCTGCTGTTGAACCTTAAACTGTGGGTCTACAGCCTCCATTCCGTCCACCCAGTATTGTCTGTGCAGAATTTGACACATTAAGTAACACGTGTATCTATTTAACATTCATTTCATTAATTAATTTCTGTTAGTTCTTCATTGGCTTATAATTGCATTCTATAATCAAGAGCCACTCCACCACCCCACCATTAAGGCCATGCTCTCTTCTTGCTGCTGCCGAAAGGAAGGAGATACAGAAGCTTCAAGTCCTATACCAGCAGCTTCAGGACCAGTTATTGCCCCTCAACCATCAGACTCTTAAACCAATTCACTCAACTCTTTTCAGTTTGATTCCATAATCTATGGACTTATTTTAAAGGACTCTACAACTCATGTTCTTGATATTTATTGCTTATTTATTACTATTATTATAGTTTTTTTTCTCAGATCAAGCTGGTAAAACCTGAGCTATGGGCATCGGCAAGCACACTCATTTCTCAATTGTTGGGAAATTTTGGACTATTCTAGGGGTGTTTAGTATTATGGTTTTCTGGACATTTACATAAATATTGATGTGTAGGCCATATTGTTTAATGCTATTCTGTAATAACTTTGGGATGATAACAATTATAGATATTACCATCGGGACAATATATACTCTGTTTATGTTCTATAGTCTTTCAATTTCCTCTTTAAATTCAGCATATTTCTGGTGTTTTTCACTATTGATTTCTTATGTTATGCAGGTTTGGAATGCTATATCTATTAAGTAAGTTATTTTTGCTTGTTTATCCTGTAATATTATATCTGGATGGTTATAATAACAATATTATTATTGTCTTTTTACAGCTCCTTGTCTTTTGTGCATTGGCACAAGTCAGGAATATAGTGGAATATTCTCCTGCCATTGGTAAGAGGTAGAGTAGCCTTAGGACTCACACCACCAGATTCAGGAACAGATATTACCCTACAACCATCAGGATCCTGATCCAGCATGGATAGCTTCACTTACCTCAATACTGAACTGAGTCCACAACCTATGGACTCATTTTCAAGGAGTTCTCAATATTATTTGTTTATTTATTTATTACTATTTGTTGTATTTTTATTTTTTTATGCACAAGCTGGTAAAACTTGAGGTACAGGCATAGCTAGGAACTTTTAGACTATTCTGGTGGTGTTTAGTATTGTGACTTTCTGAAGGTTTACATATATATTTGTTGTATAGGTCTAACTCTTAATGCTATCGTGTATTAACTTTGGGATGATATCAGTTGTAGATATTACTTTTGGGACAATATACCCTTTTCATGTTCCATAGTCTTACAATTTCCTCTTTTAATTCAGCATATTTTTGGTGCTTTTCAATGATTGATTTCTGTAAGTTATGCGTGCTTGGAATGGCTATATCTATTAGGTAACTTGTTCCTGCTTGATTATACTGTAATATTATATCTAAACAGTTATGATGGATTGTCCTATCTGTAATAATCGATTAGTCATAATATAATTTGTAGGATTCTGACTCTAAAACTGGATCAGGCTTGTATTTATAGTAAGGTATGGTGTCTTTTATGAGTTTGTACTTTAAAACAAGATTTTGGTGAATGATGTTTGCCACTTGATTGTTTCTGTGTAAGTAATCAGATTGACTTAAACTGCTGCAGGCACCTACAGTATGTTGGATTGTTTTTAGCTTCTCTTAGCATTCTCTGCATTTATTATTTTGAATTTTATTGGTCTTTTATTATGTATTTTTGATTTTTTTTTGTATATTAACCACGTGGTCCTGTATTGCCACAAGCAACTCTTCTCTTTCTGGGAAGTGGTCTCCAACTCTGAGCTAGGAGTTTGATGCTTTCTTCTCCACATCTAATCTGGGGATGTCGTTCATGGTTAACCTTTTCTTCTGTAGTAATAATTTCTTCATTTTTCTGGGTTATGCTTTTATTTAAGTTTAGTGGTGTGTACTTATCAGAATTTCATATGTTTGCATGGAGTGCTGAATCCTGCTTTCTTTGATGAAAATATATCTTTAGAAATTTTAGCTGACTGTTGTGAAGTCTTTTTTAATGTCTGTTATTTCGCTTCTTCCTTCTGCCTAAGGCAGTATTAGTCTAAGTGTTTTCAAGTGTACATAGTGTTTTCTAAAATTTGTCATTTCAGTTCTTATTTTGCTTTGTAAATTTTCTAGCTTTGGATCAAGATACTGTGCCAAAAGAATATGTTTATATGGGTATTGTGAAAGTGTCTATTGCCTTTGTTATATTTTTACTACTGAGCTTTGTTTGGCAGATTTTCTTAAGCCTTGAAGTGAACTTGGTTGAAAGTTTTTCTTTTGTTGCACTATGATCTATTTTCTTTGCTTGTTGAAATCCAAATACTTGTATGTTTTGTTTTCATCTATCAGTTGTACTGTACCATGCTGCTTTGTTTTATATTCTACTAGCTCTATTGTGCTTTTTTCTTTCTGTTTAATGTTCTGCACTTAACTAGTCCTTTAGGTAATGCTTATGTTTTACTTTCTGTCAAAAATTCAGTCACTTTTTCAGGATTAAAAAAATCATATTAATAGATTTAGATGAAGACAAGTAAAATTTATATCAATATTATGAATATTATCACTGCCAGTACTTTTCCAATTGTGGGTATTTTTTAATAACGGTTTTTAACATATATGTTGTAACTTCTTGAATAATGTTTTGAATAATGTGAGTGTGTTCTTTTTCCTCCGTAATTCAGCTTATTTCTTGATTGTTTGTCACCCTGTTTGACCAGATATTGGACCAAAAGTTCATTATCGCTGTGTTTGTTATTAATTCTATGCTAGGGTTACTGACATTTTGGTGTGGCAAATTTAGTCTTAATGTCCTGTATAAACATTTTTCCTGAACTAATAATTCAGTTTCCTTTGTCTGGCACATTGCATATCTCTATTTAGTCTTGCTTTGTATGCACCAAGCTTTTGTTTTAGTGTTATCTATAAATTCTACAATGCTTCCATATATTTCCTTAGCTTTTCTCTTATCTTTCTTGCTTGGGTTATTGATTTTACACTACATTAGGTGGGCTATTTCTCCCCTCAAGGTTTCAATTCTGTTTCTTAATCTCTTCTGCCATTTCAGTGTACTCATTTCATTATTCAGTTTTTGGGTTTCTATTAACGTGTGCCTCTATTGTACTGCACTGCTGTTAATATCATGCAGAATGTCATTGTCTGTAGTTCTTCAAATGTTTCAAGTTTTCCTAAATATTGTGGTAATATAATAGTGTTGAAATTATTAACAATTTTTGCAAATTTTGCTGAAGTGTTTTGTTTTGGTATGTAGGGACTTTATGTTGGGTCAGTGCCAGTGTATTCTGTCAGTGTGATGTTAAATGTACAGATAATTTTGTGTGTCAGCTCAGCTTCATCATCAGCATTTGGTGGAGGCTCTGCATCTGTGTTATTTGCTATTGCTGTCAGGTTGTGGAACAGTTGTAAATGTAATTCTATTTTCATCAGTGCTTTTGGTGTGGCCGTCTTCATTATTTTCTTGTATAACATTGTTGTGGGCTTTAAGTTGTTTTCTTTCTAACTCTTGTGCAACTTCATGTTTTATTTGGTTTAACATGTCTATTGGGATTAAGTTTTTTTTTACTATCACTCAACATGGATCTGCTATTCATTGTGCATTTACTTGCATGAAGGGATATTGTGCTATAAAACGTTGATGAAGTTTGTCCCTGTATGCTTTCATGTCAGTATTGTGGTGATATCACATGTCATGTGTAAAAATGTGATTGGACAGAGCTATGAGCATGTGCAGAACTGACAGAATGATCGAGATGCTTGTATGTTAAGATGTGGTTGCTGTTTGCTGTCGCAAATAAAAGTTCTAGTTATGTTCTTCCAGAATATGTGTCTTTATGAGTAACCCACGGTATGTATAAAGAACACAACATGGTGTCAGAAGTCGGTCTGGAAGAATAATTCGTTTCGTTAACATGGGAGAACCGAAGATAATTGAAAAAAGTGCAAACTTTTTCATTGTTTGCTAACACCTTTAAGAATGGAAGTTTTGCAACTCCGATCAATGCTTCAGCTGACTTGAAATGTAGCTGAAAACTGGAAAAGATTTAAACAGTGTTTAGAAATTTATTTATCGGCGATTGGAGCAGATAATAAAACGGAGAAAACGAGAGCTACAATTCTACTCCATGTGATTGGGGATGACACAGTTGAGGTATATAACCATTTTACTTTTGAAGATAGAGATAATTTGAATCTAAAAGCGATAATCGACAAGTCTGAGTCATTTTGCATACCGAAGTGCAATGTGACGTATGAATGGTATAAATTCTTTACGTGCAAGCAGAAAGCTGGTCAAATGATTGATCAATTTGTTACGGAATTGAGAAACCACAGTAAAACATGCGAGTTTGCAAAGCTGAAGGACAGAATTGTTTGTGGCATTCTGGATAATGCTCTGAGAGAAAGACTCTTAAGAGAACCAGACGTAAATTTGGAAAAAGCTTTGCTTCACTGCAAAGCTTCGGGAACCGTAAAGTTGCAGGCTAAAGAGCTTTTTATTGAGAACTGCAGCGTACACTCTGTGAATAACCGCAAACATGTTAGAAAAAATAATGAAGCGACTACGAAACCGAAAGATGTTTCTTTCTTCAGACAAACCTATGCAAGACGTCGTTTGAAAAAAAAATCTTCGTGATCGCTGTGGGTGGCAGCACTGACTTAAATTGTGTCTAGCGTATCCGAAACTGTGCAACAACTGTGGTCAGATTAATCATCTTTCACGCTGTTGAAGAAGTAGAAAGGAAATAAAATACGTAAATGCAGTGCTTGAACATGAGGAGTTTTACATAGCTGTGATTAATGAAAACAAACAAAGTAAGAATGATTGGACTATGCCATTGCAAGTGAACCAAAACATTATTCTGTTTAAATTGGTTACTGGAGCACAAGTAAATGTTCTTGCAGAATCTGAGTTCAATGCATTAAAGCCAAGACCAAAGTTACATCAGACAAATATAAAAACGACTGGGTATTCAGGTGCAGACATTCCAGTTAAAGGAATATGTGTGACAATAGCATCACACAAAAATATGGCGCACATGCTTTCATTTGTGGTTATGCCTAAGAATATACAGTCAATACTGGGTCTATCTGCCTGTGAGAGACTGAATTTGATGAAAAGAGTCTTAGTCTTGGACAGTGACACAGATTCAGAATACAGTGACTTGATGAACAAGCAAGAGAGAACAGAATTTGATTCCAACGCGGCAAAAGTAAAAGCTTAATTTATACTTTATTGTCGCCAAACAATTGGTACTAGAATGTACAACCATCACTGTGATATTTGATTCTGTGCTTCACACTCCCTGGACTACAAATATTTAAAAAAAATTAAAAATAGTTAAAATTAGTAAATATTAAAAATTGAAATTATAAATCATAAATAGAAAATAGAAACATTGGAAGTAGGTAGTGCATAAAAAAACCGAGAGGCAGGTCCAGATATTTGGAGGGTACGCCCAGATCCGGGTCAGGATCTGTTCAGCAATCTTATCACAGTTAGAAAGAAGCTGTTCCCAAATCTAGCCATACGAGTCTTCAAGCTCTTGAACCTTTTCCCGGAGGGAAGAGGGACGAAAAGTCTGTTGGCTGGGTAGGTTGTGTCTTTGATTATCCTGGCAGCACTGCTCCGACAGCGTGTGGTGTAAAGTGAGTCCATGGACGGAAGATTGGTCTGTGTGATGTGCTGTGCCGTGTTCACGATCTTCTGCAGCTTCTTTCGGTCTTGGACAGGACAACTTCCACACCAGGTTGTGATGCACCCTAGAAGAATGCTTTCTATGGAAGAATACTTTCTTCTGTAAAAGAAGTCATAAAGGAAAATCCCAGACTCATCCCTTTGTTACCAGCATCTGACAAAGCATTGCCACCAAAACCAAACTTGCTAGTACAATACAATACGGATCTGAGGCCAAAGAGTGACAAGAATCAGGATCCAATTGAAGAAGTGAAAGCACAAGTAAAGGAATTGAGAAGTTTTATTGAAATGATGAAGTCTCAGCATAAAAAAGAGATTACACAGTTAATTAATGAATTGCGATTTCTTCTCAAAGACCTCAAGAAAGTGCCAACTTCAGAGTTTCCATTAACTGATGCAGACCAGACTAAACATGAAAATAACAACAAAACACAAGAACTGTGTGCACCATGTAGAAGGTCTACTCGTGTTCATAAACCACCAGAGAGACTGATAGAGACATGTTAAATTCTGTATTTGCTTTGATTAATGTTGCTAATTGTTTTTCTTTTTAAGGAAAGGAAGATGTAGTGACATCACATGTCACATGAAAGAACGTGATTGGACAGGGCTATGAGCATACACAGAACTGACAGAATGATCGAGATGCTTGTATGTTTAGACGTGGTTGCTGTTTGCTGTTGTAAATAAAAGTTCTAGTTATGTTCTTCCAGAATATGTGTCTTTATGAGTAACCCACGGTATGTATAAAGAACACAACATGTATCAAGTTCCATTACTCGATAATATACACGCATTATGAATGTGTTTACTTCTAATGACCATTTCATGGGTGTCTTTCTTCTCTTAACTCCTTGAGTGATCCCAGCATAAATTGACTGCTTCCCTGAGAATAACATTTTTGCTAGGTCATGCACTCACTCAAGGTTTAATTTGTAACCACAATCAAGTAGATCCAAGAAGAATAACTCTATATCTATACAGATATAAAATTCTATACAGTGTAGTTTTTCCAATTTTGGTTGAGCAGTGCTACAGTGTTGCCCATATTGTTCATGCTCTTCATAGATCACAAAGTGACAAATCTAGTTTACAATCAAGAGTGGAGCAAGTTAGAAGTAAAATTTTGTTTTGAATTAAATGTATCTAACTGGTATAAAGAAACCTTGTTTAATATAACCCTCAGATGCTCTCTTACATCTTGATCCATATAAATCCAAGGAAATTCGGCATTCTGTTTGTTTCAGAGAGAAGGCCAATGCATTTTTCCTGGGTACATTTTAGAGACAAAATACCTGTACAGCATAAAGCTAAAAAACATAGACTAAATAATTAATAGCATTATTTTTCTGGGCACGTTATAGTGATATGCCATTTCCCTCATCAAAAATTGTTAGCTATTTAGTGCACGTCTGACCCTTTTCATTAAAATCAATAGATTGAAAGCTAATGTTTTGAGTGACATGGCTGAGGTAGGATTAATTACTTGAAATTCCCAACTGTTAAAAATCTATTACTGTTGCAAAGATTAAACAATTAGCATCCGATACTATCCTGTTCGTTCACCCGTAATTTGTAATTTTAATATTGTTGCACCATATTCCCACAGAATAATCAATTTATAAAATCAATTTGAGAATTGAAATGTTCCATAGATTGTAAGTTCATAAAAATCAGTATCCACAATGAATGCCGGTGCTCTAATAATTTTAATTTTCTTGTTATTCACCATTATTTCAATCAGTTATGCCCAAAGTAACACTCATGTTCTTCAAATTCCCTCAAACCATTCTCAATGTTAGACCCATAAAACATAGGAGAAAAATTAGGCCATTCGGTCTATCAAGTGAGCTCTGCCATTCCATCATGGTTGATTTATTATCCCTCTCATCCCCATTCTCTCCATATGCATAAATCATGCTCTTCACAATGGTTTATATTCTTCCATGTCATTCTAATCCACAACATATTAAGAACTTTAAAAATTCCACTTAACGCACATGGTTTACTTTATGTTTTATGCAACTACGTAACTATTGATAATTAATAGCCAAGCTCATACCAATAAAAATATCAGAATATCACTTTATAACTACTTTCACCTTATAAAAGTGGACAAGTATATTCACTTAACTACTAGGCATGCAAGTGAAACAGCAGTAAAATCATCTTTTAATTTGTGACAAGCTAATTAGGGTTATATTTATATTTTGTATGATTCTAGTGCATCAGTTATTGTGGGTTCCTTTGTCCTAAAGGATATTTCCTAAACTTCTTCTTTATTGAGAAGGTAATATTCTACTTATTTTGTAATTGACTACAGCTATTATATTTAAAAAGTACCTCATTGGCGGTAAAGTGATATTCTGGAAAACAGCTGGAAAGTCCTTCATCTACGGTGCTGTTTCTTCACTTTTGAATGTTTACACATTCTTTTCATAAGACAAGCAGCTCTATATAATTGTCATTCAGTTAACAAACTGCAGTACCTCCAAACCAGGGTTCCTAACCTTTTTTATGTCATGGACCCCTACCATTAACCACGGGGTGTATGAAACCCAGGCTGGAAACCCCTGCTCTAAACAGTTTTTCCATGTATTGCTGAAATATGTTTTATTTCACTGCTTCTGTGAAGGCAAGATCTTCACGGAATCCACTGCAGCTAGATGTTTTGCAGTGGGCATCATGCAGAAGGGGAACGATGGAAATGGTTGGACCAAAAAAATTATCAGTAAATTTATTGAGTGAAAGGGTTTGTGCATTTACTTCGTGCTGTGGTTTACTCTCAAAAGTTGCTTCAGAGGGCAGATGAGGGATTGTCTCTAAGAACATGTATTGTTGGAATGCAAAAAGATAGAGTTTTTATTTGGTCAAGTATTATCGGGCAGGAAGGTTTGTCATAACAATTCTAGATATAAAATAAAAAATGGAGCTTATGTATATTAAAAATGGATGGAAAACAATGATTGATAAAAGTCATTGAGGTTAATCTGTTTGAAGTTTGTACTGCCTGCGATGAAATGAATATGCTGCACTACTGTCAAAACAGCTCTTAAAGTAGTGTCAACTGCAAAGTGAATAAGATCCCATTATGACAATTTGAAAGTTTAATCTCTATGATTTTAAAAATTTCCTAACACTTGGTAGCTATTTTCATCTTCCAGCCATCAATGCTGATTTGAATGCCTCAGTATTAGAACTTGTAACCACTAGGAACCATCTTTGAATTTTCTCAGTAATACTTGTCTCTAGTATCTTTCTTAATATATATTTTTCTCGCTGTTTACTTTTTTTTACAGGATTGTGCAAGTGAGTTCCTGGATATCTAGAGAACATAAAATGTCTCAATCAAATTATCAGCAAATGTTTCCATCAATGTCAACAAGAATGAAATTTGATCAGTGGGAACTTGGATGGTGCTTCTAAAGGAGTGAAGAGGATGATGGTAATAAGATTCCAAGGGAGAATATGATAAGCAAAAAGAGTTTGCTGTTGCCACCTCAAAATGTTTTCTGACAGGATTCCTTTTATATGAGTAGACCAAAGATAAAGCAGGCCACCCATCTACCATCAAAAATGCCTGATATGTCGTCCAAGCAAGCATTGTACATTGTTACACACAAAAAATGCTGGAGGAACTGAGCAGGTCAGGTGGCATCAATGGAAATATTTTGGGCCAGGATCATTCATCAGCCTGATATGTTGACTGTACATTCATTTCTACAGATGCTGCCTGACCTGCTGAGTTCCTTCTGCATTTGTGTGTGTTGTTCTGGATTTCCAGCATCAGCCAAGTTTCTAGTGTTTACGAACTGGACATTATTGGACATCTCTGAGCATTTCTCGGGTCATCTGCACATTAATGCATCAGGTACATGGAGGACCTGGAATGAAAATTACAGATGCCATTTAATGGACAATGTCCCCATTTTCAATTAAAACTATGTAGATTTTCATTGAAGTATAATTTCACAGTGCACATCATTGTAGGCTATCTGATCTAATGACTTCACAGTTATATGGTCATCAAATATGTTATGTGGGTTTTACACAAATACTTAGCAAGTATATGGGTTACTGATCCTCTGTATTCTACCATATTTTACACATTATGATATTTCTTTGGAACACAAGAGACCACAGATGCTGGAATCTAGAGCAACATAACAATCTACTGGAGGAAATCAGTGTGTCAAGCAGCATTTGTGGCAGGAAAAGGATTGTCATCATTTTAGGTTGAAACCCTTGTTACGTACCCCGTAACTGGGTTGCCAAACCAGCAGAAATGGATCACTCAGTTGGAGTCTGGAGTACTAGAACTAAGAAAGTTTTATTAAAGAAACAAGCAACACATTAATCGAAAGGATAATAAATGCAACAGTTCAGCGATGATAAACGCACATGTGCACAGAATTAAGATAACCGCATCAATCAAGCTCTATCGTTGTCTAGGGGTAAATGACCAATTTCAAAATGACTCAAAGTTCAGTCCAGTTTGTAGTTCAGTTCGCAGTAATCGTTGTCATGGCGATGGACAAGGTGGGGAAGAGAGACATAGATTAGGAACAACTCATCATTCAGCACAGCTTCACTCACAGACCAGCGAGATGGCTCACAAACAGCATTTGGGCGGGTCCTTGGTGATGTCACCTGAGGTCACCGACTGTGACCCCTCCTCCAGATGCGGTCGATCCTCTGCAGTGAACCCGGCACCCAGGCAAGGGCGGACACACACCGGGTTCCCGCTGATCGTACCTTTCCACCCTTGTCGTTGTCTGGTACTTCTCACCCACTCGTGAGAAGCGCACCGCTTCCAGGGTCTCGTTACCTCGGGTGGCGTGTGTGTCTGTCTTAGCGAACCTGTCCCTTTTTATCCCCCTGCTGGGGTATCGCCTGTCCATCACTTCAAACAGTTCAGGGTTCAAAGGGGGGAGCCGCTCCAGACAGCTCTTCCTCCCACATCCCTTCATTACACATCTCCAGACGCTGCTCCATTGTTCCTTATCTCTCCTTCCCCTGAGGGCAGGTGGCAGACCAACTGCTGATGCCACTGATGCTAGCCCAGGCCAGCAAACATCTTAATTTTATGTGTATTCTCGTAACACCCTGAATCAGCACTGAGAGTGGAGAGGCCTGTGCAAAGAGAGGGATAGTGGTGAGAAAGGAGTCAGAGGCACCTGTAGACCGAGGATGGGTTTAAGATGACAGGCAGGAGATTCCAGGTAGGGAAGGTGAGCAGGGAGGCAGTGGAATGTGATTGACAGATAGTAGTAGACAAAGAGAGGAAAAAATGCAGAAGCAGATGCAGCAAGATGTAGGGGCATTAAGGTGAAATTTTTAGCTGCTAGAGGGAGATAAGTAGGAACACAAAGGGCTACTAGTGCTGAATTCTGATAAGTAAAGCTGTTAAGCATTACGGGAGAGGAGAATGGCAATTGGAACCAGAACCAGAAAGGGAAGGAAGTGGGGAAGAACACTGGGTGAGCTCTATGTGTAGTGGATGGATGGAAACAGGGAGGGGCAGGGGATGGAGATCATGAACAGGGTGCTAAGGATATGAAGAATAAGCGACAAAAATAAGAGCGCCAGAAGAGGATTGCAATGGGGAAAATAGGAGTAGGGGAAAGGCAAGAAAAACAACACACCAATTACTGAAAATAAGAACAGTCAGAAATTTATGCCATTGGGTTGCAGATTACCCAGGCAGAATTTGATGTGTTGTTCCTTCACTTTCTGTTGCATCTCACCTGGCAGTAGTGAAACTAAGGGTGGACAAAGCTGTGTTGGAATGTGAAGAGGAATTTAAATTATATTTAAAAAAAATTTATCTGCTGGTAAATATTTAGATTAGAGTTTTGCTGCAAGCAATGCTGACTTTTGGATGAGTAACTATTGTCATCAATTTTTAAAAATTCCTTTAGTTTAATTCTGATGATTTATTTCTTCAGGTCTAACTGCCACGTGTAATTAAGTGTAGTTGAAAGTATTGGTAGCTACGTGTAATTAAGTGTGTGGGTAGGAAAAATTAGACTCCATAACATATAATGAAATATAGGAATAGAAATATAATTACTGAGAGGTTATACAGTTTCTTGACACCGTGAAGTCTATGAATATAATATTTGTGGTCAATGTTTAAATAATTGAATAAAACCCTCATAACTGCCCAGAAGAATGATTAACACTCTTCTGGCCATTTTAAATCACTAAATGGAAGATGAAGTTAAAAATTGAAAGTTGTTCTTTGCTGATGATTTTTATAGAGTTTTGGTAACCAAATTTAAATTCTCAGATTCACATATTCAAACATACATACTCACATTTAATTGTAATTTTATTTCTGTTAACAGAAATGATTTATTTACTTTATTTTAGAGATGCAACATGGTAATAGGCCCTTCTGACGCAACAGACCCACATTGCCCAATTACACCCATGTGACTAAGTTTTTGGAATATGGTAGGAAACTGGAGTACCCAGAGGAAACCCATGTCATCACAGGGTGAATGCACAAATTCCTTACAGACAGTGGCAGAATTGAACTTGGGTTAATGACGCTGTAATAGAGTCATGCTACTGTGCCACCACAAAACATGTCCTCAATTGAGGAGATTGAGAGACCTGGATAAAACGGACAAGAAAAGGGTGCTTCCAGTGGTGGGAGAGTCTAGGACACAGCCACAAAATTGAGAGACATCTATTTAGAACAGAAATGAAGAGGAATTTCTTTAGCTGGAGGGTGGTGAATCTGTGGAATTCATTGCCATAGACACCATGGAGGCTAAGTCATTGGGTGTTTTTAAAAGGGATGTTGATTTGTTTTTGATCAGTAAAGATATCACAGGTTATGGAGAAGGCAGGAGAATGGGGTTGAGAGGGAAAATTAATCAGCCATGATTAACTTTATGAGTTAAATAGCCTAATTTTGCTCCTATGTTTTAGGGTTGTATGTCTGTACTCAATGTATGTCCATCTCACTTTTCATTTAATCCCAGCTAACGCTGTTAGCATAGCACTCTATTCCTTTATTTCTCTTGATTTTACCTAGCTTTCTCTTAAATGCATCTACATCCTTCATCTTACATATTCATCGTAGCTGTGAATTTCCAATTCTTTGGGTTAGAATCTTTCTGCATTATTCCTTAGAGGATTTACTATTCAATTTCAGTCTACTGTTGTAAATACTTTATAAACATTGTTGTAGAAATTCAATCACAACATTTTCCTTTAAATCAGAAATATAAAATGTGATTATGGTCATTTCCTATCATGTCAAAAATGCAACCAGCCACATCTCGATACAAAATATCTCTGCAGATTGATTTCGTGATTGTTAAATTGGTTCCTAGTCTGCGACAGAATTATCATGCAGGGTATGCAGAGTAATACACAGGAAATATGAGGAGCTCTAATAATTTACATGATTTATTTAAGCTTTCTCCCCCACAGAATGTACAAGTTCAGAGCATAGCTATGGTCAAAATGTCATCCAGTTATGTTACTGCCATTTATATACAGTATACTGCTTTCCCAGACTTTTAAAAGAAAGAAACTAGATTTGCAACCTTTATAAATTTACTAGCTTAATCACTCAACAGGCATTCAAATTTTGCTTCAACTTCATAACTCTACTGGTGTTGTTTGTGTTGATATTGAAAACAAGACAGATATTGATGCAGATTTATTTTTTCAACAATTGCAAGAAGCACTTTGAGAGTATATTCAAACTCTTAGTTTTCACTCTTCTTTTGGGCATCTAACGGTTTATTTAAATATGTCACTGACTCTTATCAGACAATTCTTGGAGACATACATTAGGTGGCTATTTGATTAGGTGCCTCCTGTACCTAATAAAGTGGCCACTGAGTGTATATTCATGGTCTTCTGCTGTTGTAACCCTTTTATTCAAAGGTTCAATGTGTTGTGTATTCAGAGATGCTCTTCTGCACACCAGTGTTGTAACACGTGCTTATTTGAGTTACTGTCACCTTCCTGTCAGCTTGAACCAGTCCAGCCATTCTCCTCTGACCTCTCTCATTAACAAGGAATTTTCACCAATGGAACTGACCCTCTGTCACACGCTGCTATCGGGGTTGGTAAGCCTGCGTGACGAGGGTCACCAGTTGGAAAAACACAAATGATATGGAACAACAGCACGTTACTGCAAAGGGCTTTATTTAGCTGTAGGTGGAAAAAGTACAAAAGCTGCTCAAAAGTTGTGAAGAAAAATATTTACAAGTTGACAAATTAAAACAAACAATGTACAAACATTTACAAATATACAGAGGCTTCCTTCATGGCACACTTTGTATTTAACTTTCCAATAAAACTGTTCACCAACAGTGAACTCCAACCTCCGTATCCCTCAAGCAAAGCCAGTTTGAGGGTTTAAACCTGCCTCCAGCTGGCCTAAAAGGACCAGGAAATTCTACTGTTGGTCTTGGGGGGTGGAGGGGGGAGTAATCACATGACCAGACCATAATAATTATTTCAGTTGCAGAAGTGGAACATCTTAACATTTTAAAACAGGGATTCCAATGTCCTACGATCAGCCATGATCATACTGAATGGCGGTGCAGGCTCGAAGGGCCGAATGGCCTACTCCTGCACCTATTTTCTATGTTTCTATGTTTCTACAGTTTTAGTTCACAACAAATGCATTGGTTCAACTTGTAGATCAGTGTGCACATGCTCAATGAATATAAAAGAATAATACCTCCCCAACCAGTGGAGTTGCCTTTGTAGGGTGTAGGGTGCCTGCTCCCACTAATCCAGGCATTATTTTAGGACGCACCAAACTGTCCCTCACATCTTTTGGGGCTATTCTGCTGTCTGCAAACTGATGTAACAGTGTGAGTGAGAAACTGCGTGGAATGTCCATGTCTAGAATCCTTATTTTTATGAGTTATAAACTAGTAGAGCACGTTAACTGAAGGGATAGTTTTGATTATTCAAGCTAGCAATTGTTTTACTGTTGGGGTGTGTAAATGGTGAACTCCCAAGAACTGCAGATACAGTGTGTGAACTACTGGGGAAACTAGACCAGGGACAGAACGAGGAGGAGTGACTAACCTGGCAAAGGGGCAAGGTTAGCAGGAGAATTAGCACTGTTCTGTCACATCACCCCCACCTCTTCTGGATTGCACAAGGTCGGCAATCAGGAGAGATAGACTGCCCTGACGTTGTACTGACCTGCCTTATGACGAATGTTGAAATGGAATGGTTGTAGAGCCAGGTGCCATCTCATGATGCATATATTGTGGTCTTTCATGGAGTGGGTCCAGGTGAATGCTTTGTGGTTGGTCTCCAGAACAAATTCTCTGCCTAGTAGGCAATACCGGAGGCTCTCCAAGGCCCATTTTATGGCAGAATTTCCTTCTCGACAGTGGAATACCTTGTCTCCCATGGTAGCAGCTTCAGACTAAGGTAGAATACCAACTGTTCTTCTTCCCCTTTCCCCAGGTCAGGACTGCTCCAATGCCCCCTGCTGAGGCAACGACTTGGATGCTGAATGGTGTGGTGAAGTCTGGGCTGATGAGGACCAGCTGGAAACACAAAGTTTCCCTCAGAGGCACAAAGGCTTCCTCACATTCTTTAGTCCACCAGACCAGATTCTTTGCAGACTTCAGTGTTAGTTCTGTTAGTGGGACTACCAAGGTGGCCGACTGAAGATTGAAACGGTGATACCACCCAGTTAATCCCAGAATGGCCAGACCCATTTCTTTTTGCAGGGCCGAAGACTATTTCTGATGGCCTCGATCTTGTCAACCACAGGCTGAACTAGTCCTCGCCCTAGCTGGTAGCCCAGGTACCATGTCTCAGCACGGGCCCACCCGCACTTCTGGATGTTCAGTGTCAAGCCGGCAGGTGCAATCTTCTTCAGGACATCCTCAAGGTGCTCCAGGTGGTCCTCCCAGCTAGTGCTGAAGATGACCACATCATCCAGGAAGGCTGCACAATACTTCTCGCATCCACTCAGCACACGGTCAATCAGCCATTGGAAGGTCCCAGAGGCTCCATGCAGCCCGAAGGGCGGGACAGTGAAATGAAAGAGGCCAAGGGGAGTGCTGAATGCGGTGTGCTCACGGCAGTCCTTCGCCAGCGGGATCCTCCAATGACCCTTGCGGAACTCAAGGGCTGTTATAAACTTGGCATGGCCCAGACTTTCCAACAACTCATCAATCCGCAGCATGGGGTAGGCATCGAACCTGGAGACGGCATTGATGTTTTGGAAGTCAGTGCAAACCTTCAGGGACCCATTAGGCTTTGGCACACTCACCACTGGGCTGCACCTCTCCTTCTCCGAGAGCTCGATCACTCCCAGGTCCAACATGATGAGGATCTCGGCCTTGAGTGGTTCCACCAACCTCTCTGGGACTCGATAAGGTCACTGCTGGATAGGGCACTGTTGTCCTTCAAGCAAATGGTGTGCAATGTTATTGTTCAGCCAGGGCGGGACTGGAAAAGAGAGGGGTACTACTAGCAAACTTGGTTCAGCCTCTCCTGCTGTTGAGGGAGTCAGATGACCCAGACTGGGCTTTGGAGAAACACTCCAAGACTGCAGGTCTTTCATCATCTCTCCCAAAAGCTGTGAAGAAAAGAGTATTTACAAATAAACACACTGACACACTGTGTTCTTAACTTTCAGATATAGCTATTCACCAACCTTCACACTTCTCTAGCAAAGTCAGACTGAGGGTCTAAATCTGCCTCCACCTGGCCTAGAAGGACCAGGAAATTCTACTGTTGGTTTTGGTGGGTGGCGGTGGGGGGGGGGGTGAATAATGTGACCAGACCATAACAATTATTTCAGATGCAGAACTGAAACATTTTAAACAGGGATTCTAACATTCTACAGTTTTATTCCACAACAAATGCCTTAGTTAAACCCGCAGATTAGTGTCCACATGCTCAGATGAACATGAAAGAATAATGACTTCTCACCTGAGTAGGGTGTGGTGTTCCTGCTCCCACTAACCCAGGCATTATTTCAGGATGCTCTAAATTGTCCCTTGGGTCTTCTGCTGTCTACAAACCAATGTAAGGGCGTGATTGAAAAATGAAATTGTTTGGAATGCCTGTGTCTAAAATCCTTATTTTTATGAGTTATAAACCAGCAGAGCATGTTAACTGAAGGGGTTAGTCTGATTAGCTAAGCCAGCAGTTGTTTACTGCTGAGATGTGTAAAAGGTGAACTCCCAAGAACTGCAGAACGGGAGGGCAAAGT
This sequence comes from Mobula hypostoma, assembly GCF_963921235.1. NCBI lineage: Eukaryota > Metazoa > Chordata > Chondrichthyes > Myliobatiformes > Myliobatidae > Mobula > Mobula hypostoma. The sequence goes on from NC_086109.1 coordinate 30,454,964, forward strand.
GTGTGAACTACTGTGGAAACTAGACCAGGGTCAGAACGAGGAGGAGTGACTAACCAGGCAATGGGACAAGGTTAGCGGGAGAATTGGCATTGTGAACCTTTTCTGGTACACCCTCACTGGATTTTTTTTTTTTTTGCTTTTTGCACCATTCCCTATAAACTTTAGAGACTGTTGTGTTTGAAAATCCCTGGAGATCAGCAGTTTCTGGGATTCTCAAATCAACCTGTTTGGCACCAACAATCGCTCTACAGTCGAAGTCACTAGGATCACATTTCTTCCCCATTCTGGTGTTTGGTCTGCACAACAACTGAACCTCTTGTCCATTGTCTGCATGTTTTTATGCAATGAGTTGTTGCCACATGATTGGCTAATTAGATACTTACATTAATGAGCAAAGTGTATCAAATAAAGTGGCCACTGAGTGTATAGTATCGCTCCATAATTTTTCTAGTATACCATTTTCTCATCCCTTGGCACACAAACTATGAGGGGTGAATGATAAGTTCATGGCCCAAGGTAGAAGGAGTCAGTTTTAGAAAACCTAGCACATTTATTTTTCAACATAGCTCCCCCTCCTACATTTACACACTTAGTCCAGCAGTCATGGAGCACACGGATCTTGAACCTCCAGAAAGTGTCCACACGGCGGTGATTGATAAGTTCATGGCCTAAGGTAGAAGGAGACGTGTACATGCAGTTCAACTCTTTGAGTGATTATGCAGAAAGTTTGAAGTTAATAACTCACCTCTTTCTACCGTAGGTCACGAACTTATCAATGACCCCTGATGAGTTAATAACTGATGCATTCTAGCTCCCATTTTGCATTGTCACCCAGGGCAAACTTGATTTTCCCTCCTCATTTAATGTGCAGTAGAAACAACATTAGTCCTCTGTTGATCAGTAGGAAGAAACAAAAGGATTTCAGAGGGTTATATTTGCAGCAGTAAAGGCATGCCTGGTATTATTGAGGATATGGAAATAAGGAAGATGAAGGCTGAATTAGAATAATAATGCAGAAGAAGCCTGGAATTTATCTTTAGCTTTGGAAACATCTTAATAATGTTAACTGTGGCTATAGGTATTGCTTGAGAGTGATTCATGCTACTTGCTGCGATACTTGCAGACACATAAAGGAGATAACAGTGGCAACAATTAAGGCACAATAACATTTGTTCGTGCTCAGAAGGTGACAGCTGCTCTGTTCTGGCTGGTGCATTTGTTCATTATTTAGCAGGTACAGAGAAACAGTTGAGCACTGCAAAAAATATAATAACATTTGAGTTCTTCCAGTCTGACAGTATTCCGGACTGTCAATGGAGTAAAGTATCACCAGGCATTCAAATTATGTTGTTTGATATTTTTATTCAGTTATCGCATTATACTAGGTACATTAATTGCTCTGCTGAGGTATTTATGAGTGAACAAGCCAAAGTTTTTAATTTATTTACAGCAAACTACATAGTGTACATCTTGGCCGTTCAAAGGCTTATGCACAGCAACATTTGATTCATATGGCATTGACTCAGGAGAACCTTCAGCTGTGTAACGTATTGAAATGGTAAGCAGTTTATAATTAACTTGTATTTAAAGATTTATCTGTTAGGCTGTATAGGTACTTGCCCATTCTAATCAATTGTGTTGTGCATACATATTGAAGCAGTTTGTGTGACTAGCATTTCATGAGCGAAAGTGAATGTAAAATTTACCTGATGTTGGGTCACAGCGTCAAGATTTTGCTATTTCATCCTCTGAATGTATTCCACTAAATAGGAGCATCAACCCAGATTTTCACCAAATTGGCAAGCTATTGAAGCTCACTAGTTATGTGTCCTCAACGCCCACGAGGTAAACTTGAGTCAGAGTGCTTCATTTGGAAGCTAGCAACCATATATTCAGCAAGGCCCAGCACTGACCAACTGCTAGGGGCTGAACTTTCTGTTGCCCTGAGGAGAATGATAGCAGACAAAAGCAAGTTCACACAATAGTTGTTGTAAATAGTCCACCAAAGGTTTTTGGCCCGATACATTGACTGTACTTTTTTCCATAGATGCTGCCTGGCCTGCTGAGTTCCTCCAGCATTTTGTGTGTATCACTCGGATTTCCAGCATCTGCAGGTTTTCTCTTGTTTGTTGTAAATTTGTTTTATAATTTTCTGGGGAGCTGATGGGACTATTGAGACATTGAACTGGGTTTTGGTGAGGAGATTAACATAAAAATGTGTTATTGAGGTTGCCAGTTCTGTCTTAAGATGGTGCTGGTGAACCTCAGTGATTTCTGGGTGATGGCTGACAAAACAAGGACATACTTTGTTAATCACTGTTTTTCTGGCAAATGATCATCACAAATAATAGTCTGTAACTTCTGTTTGGACGTGAAATCATTTCGATGTGGCAGAACCAAGGCGAGGTGACGCTTATAGTGAGGGAGACCTGAGGTTCGATTATTTTAAATGCCATGCCAAATCGGAAAGGTCTGAACTCAATGTTTGGATGGAGAATTAAGCGCCAAGCCAGATTTGAAGGGTCTGGTATATGTTGAATCGAGGCTGTGGGGATCAGGCCTCAAAGCGTATCGAGGTGATTGAACCTGATGTTTAGACGTTGATTTAGGTGTGGGGCCAAATTGAAAAAGTCAGGGTGTCTGCGCCTGAGATAAAGGATGTGCTGTTCCAGGTCACTGCTCTATGGCATTGACTCTGCGCTGATCTACGCTGACCTACGGGACTTTCTCTGTGGACTTCAGTTCAGAACACTATTTGCTTGCGGTTATTGGCTTGCATGATTTGTTTTATTCTCTCTCTGTGCATTGGGTGCTCAATGGTCTTCTTATTTTTATGGGTTCTTTTTCATTTCTTTGATTTGTGGCTGCCTGTTAGGAGAAGTATCTCAAGTATGAAATGTATCCATACTTTAATAATAAATATACTTTGAACTTTGAACTTAATGGGCCGAAGGACCTGTTTCTGGGCTATGTTATTCAAAATCTGTTCAATTTTGGGAAGTAGATTCTTGCAATGGCTTGTGACCATTCTTGTTCTTCCCTTCAGAGCAGGATTTTACTACTTCACCGTGCAACTAACTGAAAGCATCAAGTAGCAGGAAAATAAATCCCCTTTAAAAGAGGTAAAGCTGGGAGTGATCAGCTTACCAATTGATGAGAACTGCCTCTGAGTCAGAAAGCCATGAGTTCAAATCCTGCCTGAGAGAATTTGGTACAATATAAAATTCTTGGCTGACACTTCAGTTTGGCACCTGACTTTTTGCTGTTTTTTGGGATTTAAAAAAAAATCCCATGGTATTATTTTCCGGTTTACTAGTGTCAATATTGCTTAAAGTTAACCTTACATGCCCACTCGTGTATTCTTTGCAGGTCTTGCTGCATGCTAAGCCATTGCTATTTTTCCTACATTATGATGGTGGTACTTCCAAAGTATACTGTGATTTCCGAAAAGCTGTAAAACATTTGTTGTACATACGGCTTTTTCTTACTATAAACATCTACTCGTCAAGTCAATTGATTATCTAGAACTGAAAGTAATACACAATTTTCTATCTCCTGATCTTACAGAATTGTAGAATCATTGTACATTTGAGGTTCACAAATCTCTATAAAAACATAGATAAATACCTGAGGTCCCACTTCAGTGTGTAGCACCCTTACATGTGACAGGGAAGGACATGTGCTCAGGGAAGAAAGTTTCTGAATAGTTGGACCATGAATCCTAATTCTTAACTCAGTGTTAATGTTCATTTCTCAAGAGAAATAGTTACTTTGGAAGCCACAGAATCTCCTAACGGTTCTTAGATTAGATTATGAGGACATGCAGTCCTCTTTTATTGTCATTTAATAATGCATGCTTTAAGAAATGATGTGATATCACAAAAACACAGGACAGACCAAGACTGAAAAACTAACAAAACCACATAACTATAACATATAGTTACAACAGTGTAACAATACCATAACTTGATGAAGAACAGTCCATGGCACAGTAAAAAAAAAAGTTCAAAGTTTCTTGAAAGTCCCACATCTCACGCAGATGGGAGAAGGAAGAAAACTCTCCCTGCCATGCCCGACCACAGTCTGTCTCTGAGTCGTCCGAAAACTTGGAGCTCTGATCAGCCCTCCAACTCCAAGTACCGAGCGCCATCTCTATCCAAACATTTTGTCCTCAGCCTCGGTTGCCAGCAGCAGGCAAAGCCGGGGATTTTGGGGCCTATCCTCCGGAGATTCTCGATCGCACAGTAACAACAGCGGCGAACCAGGCATTTCAGAAATTTCTCCAGATGTTCCTCTGCTTCTCATGTCTGTCTTCATCAAATCAGAATTGTCCACGGCCCTTATTTAACAGAAACACTATCATTTCACCGGAGAGCTGCACGCGCTGCGTCGAGCTGCCATCTTTTCCTCCTGCCTATAAGTCATTTAAAATAGGATGTTTAAAGAAGGTGGAAGGAGAGAAGATGACTGATGTGTTGCAGCTAGCATAGTACTTTATTGTGCCAGTGATTGGGGTACATTTCCCACTACTGTCTGTAGGGAGTTTGTATGCTCCCCCCATGACGGTGTAGATTTCATTCAGGTGCTCCAGTTTCCTCTCATATTCCAAACACATGCAGGTTAATTATTTGTGGGCATGCAATGTTGGCACCAGAAGCAAGGCAACACTTGTGGGCTACCCTGGTACATTCCTGGATGGTATTGGTCGTTGCAGCAAAGGATGCATTTCACTGTGTGTTTCAACGACCTGATCTGCATCTGACAAATAAAACTGATCTTTAATGTAATATACAATAAACATGAAAATAAAAAAACCTCAGAAATTGGAATAGTCCTGAATCTACCAATAACCATGGTGACCTGCTGAATTCGTTTGCAATTCAAGAATCAAATTATTCATTAATTTTTTTTGGTGTTCAATACCATCATATATTCTGATTAGTCCATCAGCTGATTGTCAATGACCTTGCATTATAAACATCAGTCAGATCTTTTGTAAATAATTCTACAATCACAGCCTACATGCCTGAGCATATAGTCTATAATTGCACCTTGCAAAGGTTTTGTGGTAGGAGGATAGATGAAATTTGCTTTATTCAGTAGGCTCTGGATTTGTCTTCTGAACAAAGAGAGTTATTTTCTCTTATTGCATTGAGTTAAAGTATTGTCTTCAAGCAAAAACATTTTATTCATGATGAAATCATTAAAAAAAAACATTTGATTTAAGACTTTTTATCCTAAATCCTGTAGTTTAACATGAAATGTCACTAATTTGCACTTAGCATACAATGTAGTTTTATTTATCTATATTCAGAATACAAGAGAATCTACAAGAGGCAAAATTAGCCAGCGTGGTCTCGGTTGAATTTTAATCTTTTACAATCAAATTAGTATTTTTCATAGTCATCGAAATTTCAGCATAAGTGAAGGTTATGCATCCCATAATACCATGCTGTTTGTAGTTATATGAGAATAGTTCTATTCCAGGGGTCCCCAACCTTTTTTGCACTGCGGATCGGTTTATTATTGAGAATATTCTTGCGGACCAGCCGACTTGGGGGGGGGGGGCGGGGTTGGGTAGGGTTGCCAACGGACAAGAGTAGCAGGCAAATACGTTGTGTTTACCCTGAGAAAGACTACAATGACCATGAAGCCTTGCATGGGCACTAGTGCGCATGCTTGACTTGTGCATGCGTGTACGTGATGATTTTTTTCTACAAATCGTATTTTGGCGATTCTGTTCGGGGTGGGGGGTGTTAATCACGACCGGAATATAGGTGATAAGTGGCTAATACACTCAATTTCATTTCTAAAAGGGTTTATCTAACGAATTTAATATTAAACACACAGCGCATATTTTCCTCTCATGAATATAGTGATAGTCAATTATCAGGGGAGGACAGGGGAGCTTCCTTCCAGAGGATAGGTTGTTCTCTGGCAAAGATGTGATTGGTAGGTGGGAAGCCTTCAAAGGGAAATTTTGAGAGTGCAGAGTTTGTATATTCCTGTCAGGATTAAAGGCAAATTGAATAGGAATAAGGAACCTTGGTTCTCAAAGGATATTGCAACTCTGATAAAGAAGAAGAGGTAGTTGTATGAAATGTGTAGGAAACAGGGGGTAAATCAGGAGCTTGAGGAGTATAAGAAGTGCAAGAAAATACTTAAGAAAGAAATCAGGAGGGCAAAAAGAAGATATGAGGTTGCCTTGGCAGTCAAAGTGAAGGATAATCCAGAGCTTTTACAAGTATATTAAGAGCTAAAGGATTGTAAGGGATAAAATTGGTCCTCTTGAAGATCAGAGTGGTCGGCTTTGTGCGGAACCAAAGGAAATGGGGGAGATCTTAAATAGGTTTTTTGTATCTGTATTTACTAAGGAAGCTGGCATGAAATCTATGGAACTGAGGGAATCAAGTAGTGAGACCATGGAAACTGTACAGATTGAAAAGGAGGAGGTGCTTGCTGTCTTGAGGAAAATTAAAGTGGATAAATCCCCGGGACCTGACAGAGTGTTCCCTCGGACCTTGAAGGAGACTAGTGTTGAAATTGCGGGGGCCCTGACAGAAATATTTAAAATGTCGCTGTCTACGGGTGAAGTGCCGGAGGATTGGAGAGTGGCTCATGTTGTTCTGTTGTTTAAAAAAGGATCAAAAAGTAATCTGGGAAATTATAGGCCGGTGAGTTTAACGTCAGTAGTAGGTAAGTTATTGGAGGGAGTACTAAGAGACAGAATCTACAAGCATTTGGATAGACAGGGACTTATTAGGGAGAGTCAACATGGCTTTGTGCTTGGTAGGTCATGTTTGACCAATCTGTTGGAGTTTTTCGAGGAGGTTACCAGGAACAGTGCAATGGAACAGAGGGATCTGGGAATACAGATACAAAATTCCCTAAAAGTGTCGTCACAGGTAGATAGGGTCGCAAAGAGAGCTTTTGGTACATTGGCCTTTATTAATCGAAGTATTGAGTATAAGAGCTGGAATGTTATGATGAGGTTGTATAAGGCATTGGTGAGGCCAAATCTGGAGTATTGTGTTCAGTTTTGGTCACCAAATTACAGGAAGGATATAAATAAGGTTGAAAGAGTGCAGAGAAGGTTTACAAGGATGTTGCCGGGACTTGAGAAACTCAGTTACAGAGAAAGGTTGAATAGGTTAGGACTTTATTCCCTGGAGTGTAGAAGAATGAGGGGAGATTTGATAGAGATATATAAAATTATGATGGGTATAGATAGAGTGAATGCAAGCAGGCTTTTTCCACTGAGGCAAGGGGAGAAAAAAACCAGAGGACATGGGTTAAGGGTGAGGGGGGAAAAGTTTAAAGGGAACATTAGGGGAGGCTTCTTCACACAGAGAGTGGTGGGAGTATGGAATGAGCTGCCAGACGAGGTGGTAAATGCGGGTTCTTTTTTAACATTTAAGAATAAATTGGACAGATACATGGATGGGAGGTGCATGGAGGGATATGGTCCACGTGCAGGTCAGTGGGAATAGGCAGAAAATGGTTCGGCACAGCCAAGAAGGGCCAAAGGGCCTGTTTCTGTGCTGTAGTTTCTATGGTTTCTATGGCTTGAAGTAAGTGTTGAACGAACTTCCAGGAGAAGTGGCAGAAGCAGGTTCGATATCATCATTTAAAGAAAAATTGAATATGTATATGGACAGGAAAGGAATGGAGGGTTGTGGGCTGAGTGCAGCTCAGTGGGACTAGGTGAGAGTAGTGTTCGGCACAGACTAGAAGGGCCGAGATGGCCTGTTTCTGTGCTGTAATTGTTATATGGTTATATAATTCACTTATAAGTCAATAGCATCATAACATTTTAAGTAACGTTTGGATATTAAACACACAGCACATATTTTCGCCGTATGAACATATAAAATCATTGCAACACACCAATACAGGTTTCCCCCGCCATCCAAAGGTAGAGTGTTCCTATGAAACGGTTCGTAAGCTGAAATGTCATAAAGTGAAGAAGCAATTACCATTTATTTATATGGGAATATTTTGTGAGCGTTCGCAGACCCAAAAATAACCTACCAAATCATGCCAAAAAACACACAAAACCTAAAATAACAGTAACATATAGTAAAAGCAGGAATGATATGATAAATACACAGCCTACATAAAGTAGAAATGCTTTTCTACAATGATTGCCTGCACAGATCTCCGTAGCGAACATCTCACGCAAGCGCTCTCGGCATAAACGTGCTCTCCAGTAACCTTTAAACTATGAAGCTGCCAAATCTACCAAATAACACGTAAAAATACACAGCCTATATAAAGTAGAAATAACGTATGTACAGTGTAGTATCACTTACCGGAATTGGGAAAACAGCGCCGAGCACACTGATGATGGTGTGTTAGACTGAGTTGTCGCAGGCTGGGTAGTGCAGTGGCCCCCACCCTCCGGGCCGCCGACCCAATACATTACTGCGAAGAACGCAGTAGTAGCCGGGAGGCACACAGCACATCGTTAAGAAAAAAGCTGAAATAAACATGCTAATTAATTAGGTGCCGCTGACATGTAATTGTCGACTCAGATCAGAGGCGATGCAATCGGAAATCGGCACTGATCTGGGCCGACAATTAAGTGTCGGTGGCACCTAATTAATTAGCATGTTTACTTCAGCTTTTTTCTTAAAGATGTGCTGTGTGCCTCTCGGCTACTGCTGCGTTCTTCGCGAATCGGTGCAGTATCTGTCCAGGGCCCAGGTGTTGGGGTGGTGGGACATGGGGGTGTCATCTCATCGTCGATCAGGGCAGGCAGCTCATCTTCTCCTATGACTGCCCGCCTCGATGTCGAAGGTCGAGGTTCGTCGTCTGCTGTGGCTGATGTGAAAGGCTTGCTTGACTGCTGAGCCTCGCGCATTTTTCTATCATACAGTTGTTTGTAAGCAGTCAAACCATCCTGCAAATATTCCCTAAACCTACGTACCCTTTCAAGATTAAAGTTGTACTTTATCATATTTGCGAAAGTCTCACATAGTTGCTTCACTTTCTGCATTCGGTTTCGATTGTTATCCTTTCCCCTTCCAATTGCATCAGCTCTTCATCTATCAGTTCTTGGTCATGGGATGCCAAAACCTCTTCAGCATCATCTTTGTCAACTTCCACAAGCCAAACTCACTTTGTCCTTGCTTTGTTCACCATGATCGAAATGCTTAATTATGTCTAGTTTTACACTAAGTGTAACACCCTTACTCTTTCAGGCTTTTCCATCACCTTAGAACTCATCTTGCTAACGGCTGCTCAATGCAACGTGTTTCAGCAATGCCATTTCGAATCCGGGGCAGAGCGGCTGCTCGGGGCGCGCGCTCCCTTTTATCACGCGCTGCCTTTCTTCGTAACAGTGAAAACACCTTCTGAAAGCGAAAACAGGGTACTAATGTAGGTCTCTCATAACAGTGAGTTTTCGTAAAGCGAATGTTTGAAAAGTGGGGGACACCTGTATCACTGAATCAGTGGGAGCCCTGGGCTTGTTTTCCTGCAACAAGGCGGTCCCATCGAGGGGTGTTGGGAGACAGCGATACTCGAAGGGGGTTTCTAATGTCCAGTCTGTTCCTCAATTTAGTTTTTATTGCATTCATTGCAGAAAAATCCGCTTCGCAGAAAAATGTTGGAAATGGAAGCAACGTTTTCAGTGCTTTCGTGGTTATCTCAGGATATTCAGCCTTGACTTTGATCCAGAATGCCGGCAGAGATGTTATGTCAAACATACTTTTCAGCCTGCTGTCATTTGCAAGCTCGAGGAGTTGATCACCTTCCTGCGCTGACATGGATGACGCGCAGGTAATGACCTCGCGTGCGTTCAAGCTCAACAATGGGCATGACAGGGAATGAGGAAAGGTGCGGCTGACTCATGTCGCCAAAACATATCGTTTCCTCGTGGCTCGGTAGCACATGCTTTGCGGCCCAGTACCGGTCCGCGGCCCAGTGGTTGGGGACCGCTGTTCTATTCAATAACTCATTCTTTCTTCTTTATGCAGTCCCTTTAATGTTTACCTTTGACACATTTAATTCTCTTTTTACACACCATGACCCAGCTTTTAAAGTTACTTTCTGTTACACATCTCGTGTTTTAATACCCGATTGTTTGGAGGGAAAAGACTACTGATCTACTTCCAAAACTATTTTCTTAAAACAGCTTGTTGCAAATTGGTGGTGTTGTGAACAGTATAGACTACTGCCAAAGGATTCAAAGGTACTGTATGTAGATCTGTTGCAAATACAGGCGGGGAAATGGAAAATGGAGTTTAACCAGGCCAAATGTGAAGTACTGCACTTTGGGAGATCAAATGCGAAAGGAGAGTATACTGTTAATGGAAAGATTCTTAACAGATTTGATGTGCAGAGGAATATTGGGGTCAAAGTCCAAAGTCTTTGAAAGTGGTTCGACAGTTGATAGGGTGGAACTGAAGGATTATGGCACGCTTGCCTTGATTAGTGAAGGAAGTAAGTTCAAGAATTGGCAAGTTAGGTTACAGCTGTATCTATCTCTAGTTAGGCAACATCTTGATTATTGTATTCATTTCCAGTTGCTCCATTATAAGAAGGATTAATGGCCGTGTGCTATAAGAAAAGGTTAGACAAACCTGGATTGTTTTCTCTGCAGGGAAGATATGATGGAGGTTTATAAGATTATGAGAGGCATTGATAGAGTTGACAGCCAATATCTTTGCTGCATTGTTACAATGTCTAATACCAGAGGTCATGCAGTTACGGAGAGAGAGGTTAGTTCATACGAGATGTGTGAGGCAATTTCTTTTTTACACAGAAAGACATGGCTGCCTGGGGTGGTGGTGGAGGCAAATGCAATTGAGGCATTGAAGGAGCCCTTGGATATGCACACGAATGTGCAGAAAATAGGAGGACATGGACATTGTGTAGGCAGAAGGGAATAGTTTAGCTGGGCAATTGATTAAAGGAGTGGGAAGAGCTAAAGCTGGCAGCAGACATTTTTGCGGACCTGGGCGATTACTTCAAGTTCATCCACGAAGCAGTTTAACTCTTCTGTCCTCATGTCCTTTCTTTTCTGTTCAAGGTTGCCGGGGTGCTGTTGGAGTCCATGATCTACAACTGGGTTCAAACTACACTCTTCACGAATGGTGAGATCTCGCTCTTTGGAACTCACCGTGTGGCCTGCTTTACTGCATCTCCAGGAGTGGCTTGGAAGATTTGTGCCTTTGGGGCATGGACATGTGGACCAACAGATTCCTCGCCGATGTTGCCAACTGAAGCACCGTGGGAGATCGAAACACTGAGACAGCAGGCGCAGCTGTCAGAGGCCTCTGATTGCGGAAGATCAGCCATGATCACAGTGAATGGTGGTGCTGGCTCAAAGGGCCGAATAGCCTACTCCTGCACTTATTGTCTCTTGTCTATTGCCTCTGCACTCAAGCGACCTCTCTCTCTCTCTCTCTCTCTTCCCCCACCAATGGTGGGACAGAGTTTGCTGATTCTCAAATTGGAGGAACCCAAAATAAGCGACGCTCTAGGCTGTAACACTGAAACAGCGAGCTATTGGCCTCTCCCCTCGCTGTGACAGGAGCAATATCTCTTTCCCTCATCTGTGAGAGAGAAAGTCTGTTGAGATGTTGGTGTCAGGATGGACAATAGTTCTCGATGATCCATAAATCATGGTCACTGGGGGTCTTGCTATTGCTTGATGGTTGGGGTGGTGGGCTGATGCCTTTTGCTGGAACAAGTATGGACAGGGTTGATGCTTTGCTGCTGCTTGTATGTGGGAGGGGAAAGGGGTTCGGGGATTCTAACACTTTTCTGTCACTCATTCTTTGGGTTTTATTTCTCTCTGTTTCATAGATGTCTGTGAAAAGTAAGAATTTCGGGTTGTATGCTCTGTACATTCCCTGATATTAAACTGAACCAAATGAAAATGTAGTTTGTTTGGCACAACATTATGGGCTGAAGGGCCTGTTCCTGTGCTATACTCTTCTATATTCTGGGTTTGCTCTCCACAAATATTCTTGAAATGTTTATCTGTGGTTTCATGAGATATCTAAGAAAATATTCTTTTGAGTATTGGACCAATGAATTTCTTATAAAGTTTCAAAGGTTTCAAAGGTACATTTAATGTCAGAGAAATGTATACAATATACATCCTGAAATTCTTTTTCTTCGCAACCATCCACAAAAACAGAGGAGTGCCCCAAAGAATGAATGACAGTTAAATGGTAGAACCCCAAAGTACCCCCTCCCACACATAAACAGCAGCAAAGCAATGATCCCCTCTCCCCCACCAACAAAGGGCGCCTTGGCACCCCAACCAAGCACTCAAGCATGCAGCAAAGCAAAAATAAAGACATAAACTTGCAGTACCCCAAAGACTACTCGTTCACCTAGTAATTTGATATACCACAGGCCCTCTCACTCCCTAATAACGGAAAAAGAGGTGCCTCCATTTCACAGTAAGAGGGGAGAAATAACAAACAACTTGCTGATTTACGATGTTAAAAGCCAATTGTGTCGCTTTTTCTGAGCTCTGTGCCCAATGAACTCAGGTCTCTGGGCACACAGCCAGCTTGTTGCTTTCTATCTTCCTTCTCCCACGATGCACCGATTTCCTGTGGAGGCACCGACCTTGAGTCCACCTGCCTCCAGAGCCATGAAACTCCGTAAGCACACTAATCTTCTAGGCTGCATCCTTGGTATATTGAATAATGGCCAGTCGTGAGACCCCGAGAGCGGGTCCTATTCCCACAAAAAACCAAAGTCAGCATGTAACTACAGCTCAGGGTCTTCAAAAGAACCCTGAAAGGGAAAAATAGAGATATTAAAGATCAAAATAGAGCTGTTTTCGAAGATGCAAGCAAAGGAGTGCCGTAAGGTGCCATTTGTCTCCTAAGCTCCATAATAATTTTAATATAGTAAAGTGGTCATAATAATTTTAATATAATAAATGCAAGTTTTATGAATATAATTATCCAAAAATACTGGCAAATACTTTAACTGTTGTTCAAAAAAATAGAAAATTATTATGCTAAAATGCTTATTGCTTTTTGTATATTCAACTCTACCTTTCCAGTAATTTCCTAGCTAGGCTGCCATTGGTCCTTACTCTGAAGTAGTGCAAAACTGAGTGCTACAGTAGGAAGAGGAAGAGATTTTAAACTGAAGCAACTGCTTCCAGCATCGCTTGAGAACAGTATGCACAGAAGAGCCATGATTAGTAACGTTTTATGTGGTTACTTCTATTATCAATGCAATTTCATGAGCTGCACATAAACCTCAGGTAGCTATCCAACAGGAAATGGTATCTCATTAATGAGGGAGCTCTTAACGTGGTGGTTCTCAAGAGATGCTGCTTGAAGCAAAGTGAATGGCTTAGAGTAAAAGTGCTGTGATGTGTTTTGATCTGGAATAGTCATCCTATTTTCCAGCTGACTGGAGACTGGGCAGCACAGTGGCATAGTTAGTAAGCTGCCATCTTACGGCTCCAGCGACCTAAGTTCAAAGCTAATCTTTGATGTCTTTGTGAAGTTTGCACGTTCTCATTTGGACCATGTTGTCTTCCTTCTCTTGCTCCCGTTGCTTCCCACATTCAAAAGATTTGTTTCCCTTAGGAAGGATATGGCAGCATTGGATACAGTCTAAAAGTGATTTACCAGGCTAAATCCTGGGGTTGCCCTATCAAAGGAGGTCAAACAAGTTGGGCCTGTGTACTGTGAGGTTTAGACAAATGAACGCTGATCTTACTAAAATGCATAAGTTCCTAAGGAAACATATTAGGGTAGGGAATGACATGTTTTTAATTATGGCAGAAGCTTGAGTGATGGGACATAAAGGGCCATTCAGTTAAAACTGAGGCACGTAGTAAATTCTCTTAGAGAGTGTGTATCTTTGACATTTCCTGCCTCACAGAATTATGGAAGATGTCTCATTAGAAATATCTACAGTGCAAATAGATGTATAGTTGAAAATTTGGGGCACTTTTGGGGTATGGTAGAGAGTTAGAGTTGAGGCCTAGGACAGATAATTCATGATAACATTGTTTGACAGCTAGACCTAATACCACTCTTGTACTAATTGCCTTGTATCATTCGATGGACTCAGTTGTAGGAGGTGAGGATATTTTGAGAAGACTCAGGAATCCCAGTCACTCATCTGAACAATGATCAGAAATCTGGTCACACCTGTACATCAGAAGTGAACCTTTATTTGCTGTAATCAACTCTCAAATAAAATTATAAATACATTCCCTGAAGTAGCACATGAGTGGATCAGCTTACCTTTATTACAGGCTGTTCTCTGGTGCGTGGTCTTTACTGTTTCTATAGGACAGCAAGATAGGTGTGCTTTGTACCAAGAAACATGCAATAAAAAGTTCTAATATGCATGGCAAATGCTGTAACTCCATCAAATTCTGTTGCTGATTTTATACCCCGAAATACACCATTTGTCATTAGATAGTCTAGGACAGCCCAATCTCAGCCAGTCTTCTATGCTGAATTAGATCTGCATACCCAACAGCTCTCAACTCTCAGAAGTGCAAAATTTTCCAATGTAGCAACATTCCAGCTTTGAAGTCTTTTTTCCCCCGCTTAAGATCCTCACATGCTCCAAACTTCCCATCTCTGTAACTGCCTCCAGCCTTATGAACTTACAGGAACACTGTATTCTTCTGAATCTGGCCCGATATCACCTTGTTGATCAGAATAACAACTGAATCTCTTGACCATGCCTGCATGCTTTTATGAATTGAGTACTACCACATGATTGGCTGATTACATGTATGCATTAACTATTTCTTTCTCTCTCTGAATCTCTCTTTCTTTCTCTCTCCTTTCCCTCCCTTTCTTTCTATTTCTCTCAGTCTTTTTCTTTTTTCTCTCTCTTTTTCTCTATTTTTCTTTCTTTCTCTCTCTCTTTCTTTCTTTCTCTTTCTCTAAAGGTGATGGTAGCTTGTCACTACAGAAATGTTTGGAATCAGAGTACTGAGGATTCTGCCAGTGTGTTACCCGCTCTACCAGACAAATAATCTGACATGCTTAAGTCCGAGATTAAAAATGATAAAATATTTTCGATAATGCCGTGTAATGGTGTTAATTGATACCCCAATAAAATGAAAATACAAGGTGGAAAGTACTCAATAATTTAGATGGTGAATGCATTGTAAATAATTCACATTCCTTCCTGTGTCAAAAGGATTCTTTTGAATGGCATTTGCCATTAGATCCCATGGTGTATTAATCAGGTTTGAAATATTTCTGCTTCTCTGTGATGCTGCAAGCTGATTCAAATCAAAAATATTTAGATGTTGTAATTACATTTTATAACTTTTATGGTCCAATGGATGAAACAGATACAATTCTTTTCCACAATAAGAAGTAAAATTTCAATACTTAATTTGCTAAATAGATGGCAAAATTATTTGATGAAGGATATTCCTATGTTCTCTAGAATCCCATCAACAGCACACTCAGTAGTACCCCGTACATTAATCTTTCCCAAGTAGTGCTTAGTGAATTTCAACCGCTTCCAGACTCCGTAATGGTAGTTCAACTTTGAATCAGTTTATCAGTCTTGTTCACAGACTAAACAAAAAAAAAAATCTGTTCTGATTATTTCTTTGAAAATGGAGCATATTTCAAGGTGGCTGTCAGCACTTGAAGAGTTAAAACTCCTCATTTTGAGATGACCATGTCTTCAGACATACATGTTTTTTAACTCTGTTTTTTCAATGAATAATTGGATGGTTTGAAGTTACATCGGTTGACTAATTTATTAGTCAAATGCCTGGAGTATTCAGATAAATATAAACAATCTGGGGTTCATCCTTCATGGAGCTGGAACTAATTCTTATTCTAACATTGATTCAATATGCCTCAAGTTACAAAATGCTGCTGTGTGAAGTGAAGCCAACTGAAGAAGTTTCTGTGGATTACTATTAAGAACTATAGAAATTAGAGTCACCTCAGGCAATTAATAAAGCCGCTGTTGAAATTATTATCGTTAAATTGCATTGGGTTGTTGGATAGAATTCCAATTTTAATATCATTTTATTGCCCATGATGAACTTTCACAATGAAATTTTGTTTGGTCGGTGATGAGATCCAGAAGTCTCAATTTTATTGCTGGTTGTCATACAACATTGTGCACTGATCTGAAATCAACATTCTGCAGAATAATAATGCACTACTGTATGCTTTGGAATAACATTACCTATTTAAACTGAAACTATACCATGTATAATAATTTTTTAAGAAAAGTAACATGGGATTGAACATGCTTTACGAGGTAGTACTATTTGAAAGACATAAAGGTTTTCTACGTTTTCAAATACAACCCTACTCTAATATATTTGATATTACTTATGAATAATTATCTGGAAATATATTGCAACAGGCAGAGTGGACACACACTAGAAATGCTAATCTTGTATTATTTATCTGACAAAATCCATTGTATTATTGTGTGTAATGTAATAAAATATAACTACACTGGATTTATGCCAAGATCTCTAATACTTGAACAAAAAGCTTTTGTGCTGAGTACCAGATAATGGAATAGATTACTATTAGACTGCAGGTTTTGTAAAATGAACAAAAGAATGCCCTGCTTCAGAAAAGCCAGAGCTGAGAACATGTGTTCAAAGAGAAGATAACATTTACTTCTGTAAATAGTGCCCCAGATGCTCAACTATCCAGAACACATGGATAAAATATAAATAAGTATTTGATAATGGATCTGGCATAATTGTCATTCTGTTAAGGTGCTCTTGCCATTTAACAAGAATCTTCTCGGTGCTTATCACTTTCACAGATATATGATGGGAAACATTTCTCCATTCTATTTTATTACCATTGAGGTCTGGAGATAGAAGGGTTTTCAGGTGAGTACTGGCACTCCATACATTATTTTTACTTATATAGTTTATACCTTATCCAAAAACCTGCCTTAGTAATGACTCTGAGGCCACTGTGCACAGCCTTATCATTGTCTAAATTAAACAGCAACTTTAAAATCACAGGTGCATTTGGTTAGGCACAGAAATTTGGTGTTGTTGTGAAGATTACCCTGTCCTTTCACTGATCATGTTTTTACTGCACCTTGTCAGTGAAAGCTTGATGTTGATCTCTTCGTAGTTGTGATACTTTATAAGAGAAAGAAATCTATGTGGTCAGCAAGAAATATATTTGAATTCATTTAAAAGTATAATTATTCCAAACAACATTTTTAACTAAGAAAAGATACTCTTTTAAGTATGGAATCTTATCTGTTCAGAAATTATTTCTGCTTTCAACTGAAATTCTATTTAACTGCTTTACTTTATCTATCTTGCCCAATTTCCATTATGCTTTTATCCATGTACAGTATATGAATTATCTTGCTTAATATTTTCTGGTTTAGATTGTGCATGATTCAAGGTTCTTCAATGCAATTTATTGTTGATGTGTCCTGTCAACAATATGACCTGTTAAGGCAGCATGCTGCACACAGATGTTGTATTGAAGTGCATCCCTGCTTCAAAGTTTGTTATTATATTCAGGGCAGCAGATTATCAGTCAAATAATAAATGCTGTTAATTTACCACTAACAAAAAGCCCAAGCCTTTCATTTATTTTTTATCTCAATGTCTCCAGTATTCCAGCAAATTGACGCAGTCGAAGATCTCCACTCTGGATTTCTCAGGACTGCTCTGTATTCGAATAGAGATATGTTTGATAAAGAGATATTGATCACTGCAAATGTTTAACAGAAGATTTTGAGAAACTGATGAATAAGTAAAGAGTATTTATTGAACTTGTTTGTTAGATCTGCTTACATTTCTAAATATTACATGAAATATGGTTCATCTTTAATTAGTTTCTCTCAGATAAAAAGAACTCGCAGTATCTTGCTGAGCGATGAGTCTCTATTGCTCCAAGATTCTTCACCCCGATGCATGCTGATTTCTCCTGTTCTTCTTCACCATCACTGTTGATGTCATGTTGGTGATCTTCAAAGGGCTTCATAACCACGGAGGCAATTTCTTTATAGGTTATTTGGTAAATAACAAGTACTTCAGCATTACATTTAATCCATTCTGTAACCTTCATAGTTCACGTTTTTTGTATGCAATAATAATTCGTATGTTTATCGCTTCACTTTAAAACTGTTAAAGTGTCTGATGTTTTCTTTGTTCATGGAGTTGCTAATCTTGGACATGTGATGCCAGGCATTTCTTATCATTGCTTAAGTCACTGTCTCAAAGACCTGTGTAACTGTCTTAATGCTATTGCAAACAATGCTGTCTTCCTCATCTTATCTTCACCTCCCTCTGGTGTCCCTCCCCTTTCCCTTTCTCCCATGGTCCATTGCCCTCATCTCTCAGCTTCTCACATCATCCACCCACCTTCTCCCTCACCTAACTTGACCTATCACTTGTCAACTTGTATTCCGTCCTCTCCAACCACTTCTTATTCTAGCTTCATGCCCCTTCCTTTCCAGTCCTGATGAAGGGTCTGGGCTTGAAATGTTGACTGTTTATTCCTCTCCATAGATGCTGCCTGACTTGCTGAGTTCTTGCAGTATTTTGTGTGTGTTACTCTGGGTATCCACTATCTGCAGAATCTCTTGTGCTTATGATAAGGAGCTCTTTCTTGAATGTATCAATTACCCCAACAATTGAACTGGAATTGACCTGGAGATATGATAACCTGTCACACTTCACGCTGGTATTCTTCCGTCCTTCTGTTGGATTGGTGGGGTACAGCTAGTATGAAGAAATGCTGCAAATATTTTAAAACTCCAGAACCCAAAAGTCACGTCCAGAAGGAATGCATCTCGCAATTCTTCAGCAGACCCACACGGTATTTTCAAGCCCCTACCACAATGTGACAATCAAACCACCCAATGGTCTGTTCCAAAGTAGTCTAGGTTTACCTACTGCTTTTGTAATACATGGATGAGACCTGTCTACACTGGACATTTGGCTATCATCAGAGCTTACTCCTTTGTGTTCTAAGTTGCTAGTGGTCAGTTGGATGAACCTCTGTGGAGATCCCACTATGATGTCGGCAGTATGAGTGAAAAATGTTTGAGGTTCTGCATCTACAGTCACTCGGGTCTTAGTTTTCTTTGTGCTAAACACTGCCTATATTTCTATTCCAAGAAGTATGTGCTTTTAGATGTAGTAGCAAAACAGATCTCAAGATAATAAAAGGAATAGATAGAGTGGATCGCCAGCGCCTCTTCCCCAGGGCACCACTGATCAATACAAGAGGACATGGCTTTGAGGTAAGGGGTGGGAAGTTCAAGGGGGATATTAGAGGAAGGCTTTTTTTACTCAGAGAGTGGTTGGTGCGTGGAATGCACTGCCTGAGTCAGTGGTGGAGGTAGTGTTACGAGAATACACATAAAATTAAGATGTTTGCTGGCCTGGGCTAGCATCAGTGGCATCAGCAGTTGGTCTGCCACCTGCCCTCAGGGGAAGGAGAGATAAGGAACAATGGAGCAGCGTCTGGAGATGTGTAATGAAGGGATGTGGGAGAGGGAGCTGTCTGGAGCGGCTCCCCCCTTTGAACCCTGAACTGTTTGAAGTGATGGACAGGCGATACCCCAGCAGGGGGATAAAAAGGGACAGGTTCGCTAAGACAGACACACACGCCACCCGAGGTAACGAGACCCTGGAAGCGGTGCGCCTCTCACGAGTGGTGAGAAGTACCGGACAACGCACAGGGTGGAAAGGTACGATCAGCGGGAACCCGGTGTGTGTCCGCCCTTGCCTGGGTGCCGGGTTCACTGCAGAGGATCGACCGCATCTGGAGGAGGGGTCACAGTCGGTGACCTCAGGTGACATCACCAAGGACCCGCCCAAAAGCTGTTTGTGAGCCATCTTGCTGGTCTGTGAGTGAAGCCGTTCTGAATGATGAGTTGTTCCTATTCTATCTCTCTCTTCCCCCACGTTGTCCACCGCCATGGCAACGATTACTGCGAACTGAACTACTAAACTGGACTGAACTTTGAGTTATTTTGAAATTGGTCATTTACCCCTAGACAACGATAGAGCTTGATTGATGCTGTTATCTTAATTCTGTGCACATGTGTGTTTATCATCACTGAACTGTTGCATTTATTATCCTTTCGATTACTGTGTTGCTTGTTTCTTTAATAAAACTTTCTTAGTTCTAGTACTCCAGACTCCAACTGAGTGATCCATTTCTGCTGGTTTGGCAACCCAGTTACGGGGTACGTAACAGTAGATACAGTAGTGAAGTTTAAGAGACTACTAGACAGGTATATGGAGGAATTTAAGGTGGGGAGGTTATATGGGAGGCAGGGTTTGAGGGTCGGCACAACATTGTGGGCCGAAAGACCTGTACTGTGTTGTACTATTCTATTCTATTCTTATTGGTATTACAAATTTATACAGGAGAAAGGTCTTAACTTCTTACCAACAGTGCAATTCAAATCAATGCATTTATCTGTGGCCTTTTTGTCTTTGATTGTTTTCTTGGCAGTTGCTTTTATGTTGTGAATGTGATGGCAAGAATTATTTCAAGAATGAATAGGGAATCTGTATTGTGATTGCTAAAAACATAGTTTGTACCTAATGTGTCATACTGATCACTGGTGAACTGCATTCTGTTTAGAAAACCAATGTAGCAGCACATAGCAATTGTTCTGAAATAATGCAAATCATAGATCTGACTTTTAAAGAGTTATTAAGAAACTGAACTCAGAGAATAAGAAGATTTAACACTATGACAACTGTATGCATGAATGATGAGAATTTTACCCTTTAAAAAAATGTAAGATAAATCAGCTCAAACCTATGTGTGTTCAAAGTTCAAAGTGAGTTTTATTATTAAAGTTCATACATGTCACCATATACAAACTTGAGATTCATTTTCTTGTAGGCATACTCAACAAATCTTTAGAAAAGTAACTATAACAAGGTCATTGAAAAAATCAACCAGAGTGTAGAAGACAACAAACTATGCAACAAATATTGAGAACATGAGATAAAGAGTCCTTGAAAGTGAGATTGTTGATTGTGAGAACATTTCAATGATAGGGCAAGTGAAGTTGACTGTAGTTATCCCTTTTTCTTCAAGAGCCTGATGGTTGTGGGGTAGTAACTGTTCTTAAACCTGATGGTGCGAGTCTTGGGACTCTTGTACCTTCTACCTGATGGCAGCAAGTGAGAAGAGTGCATAACCTGGGTGGTGGGGATCTCTGATGATGTATGCTGCTTTCCTATGACAGTGTTTCATGTAGATTGCTTAGTAATTGGGAGGGTTTTCCTGTGATGCACTGGACCGAATCCATTATTTTTTGTAGGACATATTGAAAGGTGACTGGGAATACTGGGATACACTGTTGAACTGGAGGTCAACAATGATGTGGAAGCATTTGGAAAATTTAAGTTAAAATTATATAAAATGATTAAGTATGTAGTGCAAAAACAGGGAAAAATAATACTGAGGAAGTATTCACTGTTTCATTGTCCATTCAGAAATCTGATGGCGGAGGGGAAGAAGCTGTTCCTGAAGTGTTGAGTGTGTGTCTTCAGGCTCCTGTACCTCTTCCTTAAGAAAAAGGCAAGTTCTGGGTGATGGGGGTTATTAATGATAGATATTGCCTTTTGAAGTTGTCCTGGATGCTGGGGAGCTAGTGCCCATGATAGATCTGCCTGAGTTTACAACTTTCTGCAGCTTTTTCTGATCCTGTGAAGTGGGCACTGCATACTAGATGGCAATGCAAACAATTGGAATGTTTTTCCCTGTAAATTTGTAGAAATTTGTGAGTGCCTTTGGTGACAATACCAATTCTCACACTCCTAATGAAATATATGTGTTGTCATGCCTTTGTGTAATGTCTTTAATATGTTAGGTCTGGGATAGATCCTCAAAAACATAGACATCCAGGAACTTGAAACTGCTAACCCTTTCTACTTCTGATCCCTCAATCAGGACTAGTACGTTTTCCTGCAACTTATCCTTCCTGAAGTCCACAATCAATTATTTGGCCTTCCTGATGTTGAGTGCAAAAGGTTATTGCTGCGACACCACTCAAGCTGCTAATCTACGTCACTCCTGTATGCCCCCACAATAACTAAGTCATTGACAAATTTAGAGATTTTGAGACCACACCTGGAGTACTGTGTGCAGTTTTGGTCTCCAAATTTGAGGAAGGACATTCTTGTTATTGAGGGAGTGCAGCGGAGGTTCACAAGGTTAATTCTCGGGATGGCGGGACTGTCATATGTCGAAAGATTGGAGCGACTGGGCTTGTATACTCTGGAATTTAGAAGGCTGAGAGGGGATCTTTTTGAAATATATAAGATTATTAAGGGATTGGACACGCTGGAGGCAGGAAGAATGTTCCCGCTGATGGGTGAGTCCAGAACCAGAGGCCACAGTTTGAGAATAATGGGTAGGCCATTTAGAACAGAGTTGTGGAAAAACTTTTTCACCCAGAGAGTGGTGGATATATGGAATGCTCTGCCCCAGAAGGCTGTGGAGGCCAAGTCTCTGGATGCTTTCAAGAAAGAGATGGATAGAGCTCTTAAAGATAGCGGAATCAAAGGTTATGGGGATAAGGCAGGAACTGGATACTGATTGTGGATGATCAGCCATGATCACAATAAATGGCGGTGCTGGCTCAAAGGGCCAAATGGCCTACTCCTGCACCTATTGTCTATTGTCTATAGATGGCACTTGAGTTGTGTGTAACCCCAGAGTTATGGGTGTAGAGAGAGTAAAGCATGCATCCTTGAGGTGCTTCATTGTTAATTTTCAGTGAGGAGGATATGTTATTTCCAATCCACACAGTCTGTGGTTCGCATTATCCTTTCGTAGACAGGAGAGAAGTGACCAAATCTTTTGAACAGGAGACATCACACAATAAAAATCCGAAGACGATCCTTGAAAACTTCAGCCAATTCCTCAAAACGAAAATGATTCACTGATGTATGTTACAAATACTGAATTTAGACCATAACATACAGGAGTGGAATTGGCCCTTTCAACACATTGATTCTGCTCCACCATTCATCATGGTTGATTTATTATCCCTCTGAACCCCATTCTCCTGCTTTCTCCTCGTAACCTTTGACACTCTTACTAATCAAGAACCAATTAATCTCCACTTTAAAAAAAACAATGACTTGGCCTCCACAGCTGTCTGATGCAATGAATTCATTTGAAGAATATGGGGTCATTCATATGGGGTTAACATCCTTGCTCTTGTGTTCTGGTCCTCAAAATTAGTGTTATCATTGCATTTGTCTTCCTTACCACCAACTCAGCCTCCAAGTTAACCCTTACGGAATTGTGCACAAGGAGCCCCAAGTCTCTTGCTTTTATTCCAAGTCCCTTATGCCTAAATGACAGAATGTTCCTTCATTCTCTGTATTAATAAATTCATTAAAGGGCCCAGAAACACTGTTTAAACACGGATTCAGTTAAATGAATAAGAAGTTGATGGATCAGTTCATTTGGGGCCCCACATAGCCTGAATATTATCTCCCATAAGCAGAAAGCTGGGAGTGAGATAGGAAAAGTTTCTGTTCTCCAGGCTTTAAGATATAACCAGAACACATTGAGTCACAAATTCGCCAATGAATTCTGAAGTGCCAACCTGCATAAAACCTCCATATCAGTTGTAGAAAAGGAAGAAGAATGCTTTTTGTGCTCCTGAAGTCCCAATGGACTTCTATGGTTATTTTAGATCCAACAGACTTGAATTAAAAGGAATACAACCTTACCTCAGCTCTGAAAGCAATCAAACCAGCTCTGGTAGAGGACAAGTTTTTCAGAAACCTCAATGCAAGAAATCAATAGTGGAACGTAAACTTATGAGGAGGTTTCAGTGTTAATGACATTTAACATACTATTTGGATAACACAAGTTCCAATATATGTAGTAACTTTGTGCTGCTGCAAGTATAGGCCACTAGACTGCCATTAACAGAGCATTCCTAATAAGGACAGTAGTTCTCAGTCAAAGTAGTCATGTTTGGTATAACGATGTACCAAAGTCAAATGATGTATTATATTCAATTATTAAAGATACCCTTACTTATGCATGACATAATGATATAACATGTTGCACGACATCTAATCATTGCCCTTGGATTAGGAATCTTTGTTGTGGATTGGGTGCATCTTTTTTTTATTCATTATGGGATGAGGATATTGTTAAGAAGGCCAGCATTTATTGTTCCTTTTTTAATTACCTTCTAAGTGATAGTGTTGAGCCCCACTGCAATTCTAATGCAGTAACACTCACAACACGCTGGAGGAACTCAGCAGGTCAGGCAGCATCCGTGGAAACGATCAGTCAACGTTTCGGGCCAGAACCCTTCATCGGGACTGAAGAGGGAAGGGGCAGAGGCTCTATAAGGAAGGTGGGGCGAGGGAGGTGGGTGGGAAGGAGAAGGCTGGTAGGTCCCAGGTGAAAAACCAGTAGGGGGAAAGATAAAGGGGTGGGAGAGGGGAAGCAGGGAGGTGATAGGCAGGAAAGGTGAAGAAGGAATAGGGGAAAACACAATGGGTAGTAGAAGGAGGTGGAACCATGAGGGAGGTGGTAGGCAGTTGGAGGAGGGGGCAGAGTGAAATAGGGATAAGGGAAGGGAGGGGAAGGGAATTACCAGAAGTTGGAGAATTCCATGTTCATACCAAGGAGCTGGAGACTACCTAGATGGAGGTGTTGCTCCTCCAGCCTGAGTTTAGCCTCATCATGGCAGTAGAGGAGGCCATGTATGGACATATCTGAATGGGAATGGGAAGCAGAGTTGAAGTAGGTGGCAACGAGAGGATCCTGTCTGTTGTGGTGGACGGAGTGCAGGTGCTAGATGAAGTGGTCCCCCAATCTGCGTCGGGTTTCACGGATGTAGAGGAGGCTGCACCGGGAGCACCGGATGCAATAGATGACCCCAACAGACTCACAAATGAAGTGTTGCCTCGCCTAGAAGGACTGTTTAGGGCCCTGAATGGTGGCAAGAGAGGAGGTGTAGGGACAGGTGTAGCACTTACGCTTACAGGGATAAGTGCCGGGTGGAAGATCCATGGGGAGGGACGTGTGGATCAGGGAGTCGCGGAGGGACTGATCCCTGCGGAAAGTGGAGAGGGGTGGAGAGGGAAAGATGTGCTTAGTGGTGGGGTCCTGTTGAAGGTGACAGAATTTGCGGAGGATAATGTGCTGGACCTGGAGGCTTGTGGGGTGGTAGGTGAGGAAACACTTCACTTGTGAGTCTGTTGGGGTCATCTATTGCATCCGGTGCTCCCGGTGCGGCCTCCTCTACATCGGTGAAACCCGACGCAGATTGGGGGACTGCTTTGTCGAGCACCTCTGCCCCATCCGCCACAACAGACAGGATCTCCCGGTTGCCACCCACTTCAACTCTGCTTCCCATTCTCATTCAGATATGTCCATACGTGGCCTCCTCTACTGGGCCATGATGAGGCTAAACTCAGGTTGGAGGAGCAACACCTCTTATACCGTCTGGTAGTCTCCAGCCCCTTGGTATGAACATAGAATTCTCCAACTTCTGGTAATTCCCTCCCCCTCCCTTCCCTTATCCCTATTTTGCTCTTCCCCCTCCCCCAGCTGCCTATCACCTCCCTCATGGTTCCACCTCCTTCTACTACCTATTGTGTTTTCCCTTATTCCTTCTTCACCTTTCCTGCGTATCACCTCCCTGCTTTCCCTCCCCCACCCCTTTGTCTTTCCCCTTACTGGTTTTTCACCTGGAACCTACCAGCCTTCTCCTTCCCACCCTCCCCCAACCTGCTTTATAGGGCCTCTGCCCCTTCCCTCTTCAGTCCTGACGAAGGGTTCCGGCCCGAAACGTTGACTGATGGTTTCCACGGATGCTGCCCGACCTGCTGAGTTCCTCCAGCATGTCGTGAGTGTTGCTTTGACCCCAGCATCTGCAGAGTATTTTGTGTTTACGATTCTAATACGGTAGGTAGTCAAATTTTGGAATATCAATAACAACATATAGTTAGCATTTTTAAAAAGGAATATCAATCCATGCATTTTGACAATCATTTCTTATCTGCTTATTTCTATTATTTCTATTGCAGCTCTCCCTGAATTCTTTTATCAATCACCTCCACAAGGGATAATTAAAATAGCTGATAAGCCTACCATATTTGGAGTGTGGGTGGGACCAATGTGCCTCAGGAAAACCCAAGCACACAGTTACTATCTATATCAAGGTTGAATCCCAGTCACAGGAGCTGTGTGATCCTGGATAGGCCCTATGCTGATCTGAGCCTTCCTGTTTCAGGGATCTGCATGCTGAAAGGCATAGTGCAGTTCAAAAGCAAGTGCTTGTGTGTTTGCCAGCCACTTGAAGATCCAGACCCCTGATTGTACAAAAATGGAAAGTACTGGAACGAAGAGCTACTACATTGGTGAGGTTCTGTTGAGCAGAGAGACCTCAAGATAGTCATATTTTTGGAGGAAACAAATCATCACCAACCCTGTACTAGCATAGTTAACTGGCCTGCAACTTGGACGTGAATTACCAGAAATGCATTCAACAGATTCAGTAATGATATGAAACAATTGATACAGTATCAATTCAATTTTAGAATGGAAAAATGCAGACTCATTGATCGACGTTTCGCTTCAGATCTCCTTCAGAGAATCACTTCTTGTTTAGAAGCTGTAAAGGCATCTCTTTGTGAAAGCTGCTAATAGTTTCCTTAAACACTTCAAAGTGATCTACAAAATACGAAAGTTATGGTAGAAATTAAACGCTGATTCAAATCATGCCCGATAAAGAAATACGTTTTATGAATGCATCTATTCTCTGCAACACTAAGTGTTATCATTCATGAAAAGAATAAGAATGGAAACACTCTGAGAGCTAGCAAATAGCTTCCTTCCATACCAAATGAAAATATGAACCACACACACAGTTGCTTTCACTCCTAGAAATGAGGTGACAACCAATGAGTGTCAAGCTATTGCTTAAATTAAAAAAAGGAAAATAATTGTTTTAGTGTTGACGAACTAGTCACTCTGTTGTACAGATGCTCATTAACCTCATGAATATCCCCATAATTTCTGACTTTATTTGCTATTTAAATTGAATTTAATATTTGATATTCACAAAATGTTCAATAGTATCCAATCACTATGGAAAAAAGGTTTTTAAAAGTGTCATTTTTTTGAAATAAAGCACTTCAGCTAAGAGTATGTAATCAAATAAAATAGAAAGTCACCCTTGTCTTCCCCAGGTTGTTTTTCCTTCCTGTTCTGGGTTATAGGTCCTCTGTAATAGCAAATTATTCAGTAAGTAGGGAGCTGGGCACACTGAGGAAGTCTCTACTACTCTGATAAGAAGTCCTGGTATTGAATTTCTTTCCTTGAGCTTCCTCAGTCAAATCATGTAAAACTGGGCAAATCCATGTGGGTCTACTGGATTTCAATCCAAGACCTACCCCGATGGAATTAAAGCAAAAATTATTTCCAGTACATTTTCATTTTCTGTGAGTTTCTGTGCTAGTTAGAACACATTGTTTCAAGTGTAACCCTCTCACTGGGCTCATTAGTTAACTCTGCTAACAGCCACGTGACTCAGCGGTGGGAAGGCCACCTTTCACAAACAATATACGTCTAGGGTCAATATGATTTGGGGCTCAACCATACAGGAATGTCGTGATGTTCTGATTAAAGAAACCTTCACTTGAATCAATGCTGTGTAAATACTGCCCACAGTTATCGGTCGTCCAGAAGTGACAGATTGCACGCAGCATAAAATTATAAAGGAAGTATATTTACCAAATTTTCAACTTCAACAAACAGTTGCAAAAAAAGAAAAGAAAAATAAAAGGGCCCCTTACAGTTAGACCAGTCCAATGTGCACATAAACGTTGGAGCTCATACTGGAGTGTTCAGGGGTGTATCTCTTACTCATGTGCTGGACCCATGGGCTGTGTGAAAGCACCCGACACATCCTGAACTTCCCTCAAAGTCCACGTTGAACAAACCGATTCTCTCTCAGGTCCTTCCCCTTCCACACCTTGTAACACGGACTCTCCTTCCAATGGCATTCTGCGGCACTTTCCCCTGTGTTCCGCTCTGCAGCTCCCACCAAAAGACCCTAAACCAGAAAACTCTTCCCCACAGCTCTCCAGAACCTTCTCTCACATCCTGCAATCCTGATTAGCTGATCCACATTCCTAATTAGGACAACATGGATCCTTATCTTAGCCAAAATCAAAACATTTTTATGATGGAACACTGCTTTTATTAAAACTACCTTACAGAATAGTAGTAGAAATCTTAGCAAGGGCATTACTTAAGTTTTTTTTAAACAATTCTTCTTGAGCACTACACAATTAGATGCTTGAAAATCCATTAAAATAATACAATTCTGAATGTAATTCGGCCTTAGTAATGCCCAGAGTGCATCTGTAATCCAAACGTTTTCACAACATTTAATAATACATATCTCCGTGAAGCACTAACGACACAAAAGGGGCCTTGTGTTGGTAAAAGACTTAAAGGGTGATTTTCCTTTTCCACCTTCATTCTTTCCACCTTAAGAGGAATGGCTCATCCGAGCACAGGCACCCTAATCATCAACAAGCCAACGGGTGTAATCAACATCCTTTCATCCATGATCTGCAGCAGCCAAAGAGATCATGATTGCCTGGAAAATTATATCTTGGCTTTTGACCTTGTTCTGGGATTTGCACTGTATTACGTATCAACCTGTATCCAAGATAGGCCACAGAATATGTCCACTCATTTGTTATGTGCCATGTTGAATGGCGTGGGTAATTATCGCCTATCCATGTAGAATTATATTTCTACGGAAGTGGTTTGCCGTTGCCTCCTTCTAGGCAGTGTCTTTACAAGATGGGTGACCCAAGCCATTAACAATACTCTTCAGAGGTTGTCTGTCTGGTGCCAGTGGTTGTTTAACCAGGACTTGTGATAGGCACTATCTATTCCAATGGCTTCACGTGACAATGATCAGGGGGATAAGCAGGTGCTGCATCTTACCCAATGGTGACCTGCAGGCTAGCAGAGGGAGGGTGTTTATTAGACCTCCTTTGGTAGGGATGTATCTTCAATTCGCCACCCAAACTGGGTGAACTGGATAACCTTAAGCCTGATACTTTGCCATCATCTTTATTGGCAAATGAGGTGTGAGACCAGGAATTGTTTCAATTCATGATCATTGCTACTCTGGGGTGATATCTATTCTCTGTTTATGCCACTCTATGTCCTCCAGGAGATCCCAGGGATCAAAGTCAATGTATAAATTAAGAGTAAGGAGAAAATGTGGGTCCTTGCTTGTTCTTTGTGACTTTTTATTTGGTTAGGGAGAAGGGATGCTATCTGGGTCAAAGTTCATGAAAATCCATCTGATTCATCTCCTGTCTCTCTGTGCTATTTCCTTTTTCCTTATTTTCTGCAAGGGAATGCTATTAGCAGCAGGAGAGCCTAAGGGTTCCTTGCTAAGTGAAAATATCTTATTAAAATAGAGCTAATTAACAGGAATTTTGTCTGACTGAGTTTTGTTAGGTAAAATTGTTAAGGGATAGGGAGCCAAAGCAGATAACTGGATCTGAAGTGCGAAGATGACCATGATTTAATTGAATAATGAACTTGCTCAAGGGCAGAATGGCCCACTTCTGCTCATATGCGAATATATTGGGAAATATGCGCCTTGGCATAACTAAATTTGGCACCTGACTGAATGGGGAATTGAGGCAAGCTTTATGTTCTAGTTGCCTTGTTCTCCATTTCCAGTATTCTATGACTATATAAAGATATATAGTTACTTTTTAAACAATTGCCTATTATGCCTTAAACTTATCATACAAATTGATGTACTCAATAAGGCTCCATAGCTTCAGGTCTTCAGGTCTGTTTTCAATGGGTACATTTCAAATGTTGTGGTGGTAAAGATTTTAATGTTCCTGACTTTTGTATTTTGTCCTCTGGACTTGACCTACATTGGAAAGACTGGATCTTTGTGATTCATATTTTCTCTTCATTCGATACGAATTGAACACTGGCCTCAGTATTGGATGAACTTAATGTTGGAGGTCATTGTTGTGGGACAAACAACTCCCGTATTACTCCCACAATGATGAGTTGTAGGAGATATAGGATTTTGACCCAAAAATTGTTGTGATATGTTGATTTATGTCAAGGTGTATATGATTTAGAAGTGATAACTGATGTGTCCTCAGTTGTTGGAATTGTTGTGAAAGTAACATGAAGCATCTCAATCTGAACATTTTTAAACTATAACGTGCAGATGGAGAAGGGATTGGACTTTGAGGGCATAGTGTGAACTGTGTGAATGGAGTTGGAGTGCACAGGGAAAACTGAGTAAATTGAATCAGATGGTCTTTGGGATCTATGCTGTTGGTGTGTTTGGCAAGACGCCATTGACATAAATGCAGTCAAATTTTGGGTGAGTATAAAGTGTCCCTACTTTTACTTTTTCACTCCAGGTACTGTTATCCCTTAAAAGCAAGTCTGTAGATTAAATGACCTGCCAAATATTTATCAGAAATAGAGCATGATTTTAATGGAACAAAAATCAATTTGGTGATGCAATTAAATTGATAGCCAGGCCTTCCTTTAGCTCTTCTGTAAACATGGTTCTAAATACTCAGAGTTTTGTTCTACAACACAGGTGCCATAGCTTGTGAACACAGAATACAGTGAACTGCAAAGCCCTAGTGATGATTGCCGGCCTTTTGTATCTTTGAAGTCCATTGTCCACTGTCAGTAGTCTTTAAAAGCAAATCAGAATTTTTTTTCCTGCTCACTTACCTGAAATCCATCCCTAATTGTTCATAAATGGAGTGACTTGCTGGGGCAGATCAGAGGACTTTTAGAGTTAACCAGTTTCCTGGGATTTTGAGTATCAGGTAAGCAAAGCCAGATAAACGTGGCAATTATTCCCCCAAAGTACATTACAAACAAAAAAAAATGTTTATCTCGATCAGTGAGTTTCATGGTCAGCACTATTCAAAGCAACTTTGAAAAAATCCAGTTTATTAATTCATTAAATTTAAATTCCTCATTGTCCTGCAGGATTTGAACTCACCTCAAGATTGCTTATACTGGTCCCTGGATTACCAGTCTAGTAACATATACCCACTATGTTACTAACAAGAGAAAATCTGCTGATGCTGGAAATCCGAGCAACACACACAAAATGCTGGAGGAACTCAGCAGGCCTGGCAGCATCTATGGAAAAAAGTACAGTCGATGTTTTGGGCTGAAAACCTTCGTCAGTAGACTGTACTTTTTTCCATAGATGCTGCCTGGCCTGCTGAGTTCCTCCAGCATTTTGTGTGTGTTGCCCACTATGTTACTGATGTCTAATTTTATCTATGTTTTCTAAATATATCAGGGCATTTTATATTAGTGGAGGTGAAATTGTTTTACCAGTGACAATACGTAGACTTCCACTCTTGTACTACAGAAATTTTATCATGCCTGTGTATGTATTATGTTAATCAGAAGTGAAATAATTATTATGATTGATACTCATAATCATTTACCATCATTAAGACTAACTGTTCCATATGGAGTGTTCTGTAATAGCTTTGTTGTTCTACTCTTGGTTTCTCAGCTGCACCTGAGAACCTGCCTTTTCTGCCATGTAGTAGCCAGGCTGTGAGACCAGTACCAGCAGCTAATCACCTGCAAAATGATTCATTTATCCCTGGAGTGAGGACGCCGAGTGTGTTCAAGCAGGTGAATGGGTTAGGTTACTCGAAAATAATGAGGATGAGGCAATGTAGGAGGGGATGCCCATAGTTAAGCAGAGACGTGAAGGATAGCATCAGTAGGCTTCAAATCTTAATGGGTACCCTTTGTGCATGAGGTACTTCAATGTACTGGAATATACTGTATAGACAGAACAAAATGAAAAAGAATGGCAAACTAAATTATGTCAGATCTGGGGAGTGAGCTTATTTTGTGATGTGCATCAATAACAGGAGGCTACTGCAGAAAGTTTATGAAATTCTTTTGTTTTTTAAAATTTATTGTTAGTAATGAGTTTCATCTTTCAATATCTTAATTTGGAAGTCACAAACTACTAAAGAGATCCATTAAGTTACACCCTCCTGATTGCAGGTACACTCTGATGAAGATAAGAATGCAGACAATCTTATTAAAGAAGAATGACTAGAGGGGTGGCAAAACAAAGGAAAAGTTTCAAATTTGCTGACACATTTTTGGTAATTCCTCTTTACTCAAGTGTCCTTACTCTGATTTGAGTGAATTTCTTGGGGTATGGGCTAATTAATAGCTATTAACATTATGTACTGAGACCCATCCACAGGGATGAAGGGAAAACAGCTGCAGATATATCACAGTCCAGCTTCAGTTATGGTATAGGGTGTAATCAGAAGGGTGTTAATACCTTACATTGCAACTGATTGTCTCAGAAAGGCTGCTGTTTCATTTTGATAGAAGCTACATATTTGCACAGAACCATCTGCTGTGGATTTTCAATGGATAAGTTCCTCAGTGGTAACAGATATTAGGAAATTGAAAGAGCTGTTCTTCAGTGAAATACCACTTCCCTTTATTTCACTGTGAGGGCCATCCCAACTGTTTTCTGAGTGAGTAGATAGACCAAATATTAAAATGGCTGTTGCACTGTATGTATATATCATTATATTCTCCTCATTAAAACTTGCTTCCACCTTAAACTGCTCACTCCATTAGCTATCTCCTACCTTAACTGTGATTCACAGATTGGCACTTCAGAATCCACTAGGCCATTGTGAAAATTCTGTATGTTTTCTTCATTCCCACAGGAATTCCCTAAGTAACTTATTTATGGCGGCAGAATAAATGTTAGAAGGGATTTTGCTTTATTTTCATTTATTTCCTTGAAATGTAATCTGTCCACACATGAAACTACTTTGACCTTCTTCATAGCAAAGGTATGAATATCACACAGGAACTGTTCGGAAGGTCATGGGAAAATACTGGCAAATCGGAGTAGCTTGGATGGGTTAGCATGGTCTAGTTGGGCTGAAGGGCCTGTTTACATCACTGTATGTCACACATATGCACCGTATGTATATATCTGAGCTGAACCATTTCACAAGGACACGGAAGTTTCTAGCATCTGCAAGTACTTTGCAACTGGAAGTTAAATTTAATTTTCAGAAATTGTGAAGTATGCTCTGTATGTTAAGCATAGTTAAGTTCATCATCAGTGGGAAGATGTTTTCTTTCTGAATGTCTTTCTCAAAAAGTCATTAATGAAAATGAGTCATTATTATTAGACTGGCACATTAATGGAAATGTTATACCCTGCAGGAAATTACCAAATGGAAGATTTAAATTTCTTCAGGGTAGACATCCCTGGAAGAGACCTCTTCAATGAAAAATACCAGCAAAGCTCTCTTTAAGTTCTTTTGTAATACAATGTAAATAAAAGTTCTAACAGGACAAACAAATCCATCTCAATTTCATGAATAGAGATTCTGCAGATGATGGAAATCCAGAGTAGCATAGATGAAATGCTAATCAAGCAGCATTTATGCAAAGAAATAAACAGTCAATGATTTGGTCTGAGAGCCTTCGATCAGTGCTGCATTTTGTGATCTTCATCAATGCATCATTTTACAATTGGTATTCTTATTGTTTGATAATGCTTCCTGATAGGAGATCAGTTACCAATAACAACATTTGCACCTGGATAGGGTTTGGTGCATGTGAAGAGGAGATTTAAAATTTCAGTGGACCTTAACATCTACTTCTGCTCCTATGTTTTGTATACTTTTAGTATAGATATAGGCATCTTCTTTGGATATGAATTTTTGCTTTACAAAGCAGAAATGTTTCAATGGTACATCATAGAGTCATAGAGCACCACAAAAACATGCACTTTGGCACATCTAGTCCATACTGGCCTGGTCTTCTACCTAGCCCCATCTATTTACAGCTGGCCTATAGCACTCAATACATCTCTCACCCATGTACCTATCCAAACTTCTCTTAAGTGTTACAATTGAACCCATATCTCTCACTTCCACTGGCAGCTCGTTTCACACATGCACCACCCTCTGAGTGAAGAAGTTCCCCTCAGAATCCCCATAAATGCTTCATCTTTCACCCTATACCTCTGACCTTTAGCTGTATTCTCACCCAGGCTGAGGGGATAAAACACCTGCATGCATCTATCCTATCTACAACCCTTATAATTGTGTATACCGCTATAAAATCTCTCATCCTTCTCCTGTACTCCAGTGAATAAAGTCATAACCTATTCACCTTTCCCTGTAATTCAGATCCTCAAGTCTCGGCAACATCCCTGTAAATTTTCTTTTTATTGCTTCAAGCTTATTGATAACTTCCCTGACATTAGGTAACCGCAGAACTTCAGTCTATGAAAGAATTTTTCTCCCTTTGTTAAGTTTTACATCAAAGAAATATCCGTATTGGTGCAACACAGCACAAATTCAGAATAATTTTCTTGAAATGTTTCTTCAAAATATACTTGGACCTTACCTTCAGCAGAGTGGATTTTTGCTACACTGCTCTGATTATTCTAAATTACAGCCTCAAGCTGTTTCTAACCAAGGATGTTAATTTAGCATCAAGTTAAGCTAAATTCTAGGAAATTCAGGCCTTGGTATTGAACATGGGTGGCGGGGTGGAAATACGTCTCTACCAAAGGAGATGTAAGGCACTCCTTCCCTCCCCTAGTCTGCAGGTCAACCTTGGGCAAGGTGTAGCACCTGCTTATTGCTCCTGCCACCCTGCCCCCACCACCTGAGCAGGGTCATGCGAAGCCATACGAGCAGGTGGCGGGTGGCAAAGGAGAGTTGATGCTTATCACAAGTCCTGGTTATGGGAACACTGACACCAGGCAAACAATCACTGGAGAGTAGTGATAATGGCTTGGGTCACCCTTCTTGTAAGAATACTGCCCAGAAGAAAGCAGTGACAATCCACTTCTATAGAAAAATCTGCCAAGACCAATAATGGTCATGGAAAGACCATGATCGCTCACATCATATGACATGGTACACAATGAATGAACAGTACAGGACAAACTAGAAACTGTGGTTTCATGTAGGAATTCTATATCACATTTAGAATGGATTCAAATACCTTTTCTTCTTTATTAGCAGTTCCTTGGAATCAAGAATGACATGCTACCACTTTGTGGGTTGTGACGTAGATATAAAGGTCAATGTGGGGATCATAGACTCTAGCACAGAATGTGCAGGAGTTGGCTTACAGGGAGGGTAGGTGGTTGGGTACTTCACTCCTTTCTGTACTTATTCAGGGCTTCTGATGCATAGTCAATGTTTTCAGTAGCTGCCCGAATGCCCTCTTCCAATTCAGAAAGCTTTACACAGCCATTCCCATTGTTGTCTTGTTGTGCATTAACAGCATTGGACTTAAGGGTTTTAACCTAATTGCCTTGAAACTGATAGCTTGCTTTAGGAGGATATTACTCATTGGAATTATCACTGGTTGCTGTAGCACACTTATATTGGTGTAAATACAATTTATCTCTATCCTGGATTTTATAATCTTGTTGATCTACTCAACAATGCACAGTTTGTAAAATTTATTTTCTAATCCACATTACACGCAGTCATTCCATGCCATTTCTTCCGTAGCTATTCATGTGGCCACCCACAGTACTTGCAATTCCTTAGGGATCTTGGCTCCACTCTCCCTCTTCTGCCTTTTATCACCTAGTTGACATGTTCTGCCTGAACATTCCTGAACATTCTAATGAAGGGTCTTGACCCAAAACATCAACTGTTTACTTTTTTCCATAGATGCTGCCTGGCCTGTTGAGTTGCTCCAGCGTTTTGTGTGTGCTTTGCATTTCCAGCATCTGCAGATTTTCTCATGTTTGTGTCACTGCATGTTCATCTTTCTTTTGACATGCAACAGTTTGACAGTGGATAGCCCCCATAACTCTGCACATCCATTTGTATTTTTCCAGAGTTAACTCTGTCTCTTGAGGTAGCCATTTCCACAGACAGGAAATCCAGATACGACAGACAATCTGATCCCTGACCAAGTCCTTCAGATTTGCAGAACTGGAGTAACCTGCCAACAATCTTACTTCTGTTAACAAAGTATCCCCAAGAGGACTTTCCCTGCTCCTGACTGCAATGCATGAACTAGCAACAGTCAACTACTTTATTTCTAGATAGGTTACTCTGTGTCTGCAATGGATTAAATGTATTTATCAGGGTCTCATTTGAGTGTTTTGAGTTCAGCTACAGTTCCTACCATTTCTGATCTATGAAATAAAGATTTAGCACAGAAACAGGCCTCTCAGCTCACCAAGTCACTGATCACTGAACACAACCCACAGTATTGACTCACTCTCAAGGACTCTACAACTCATGTTCTCAGTATTATTTATCTATCTATCTATCTATCTATCTATTTATTTATTTATTTATTTATTTATTTATTTATTTATTTGTATTTGCGGTTTATTTTCTTTTGTACTTGGCTAGAGTGTCAGTCTGTATATAATTTTTCATTGATTCGGTTGCATGTCTTCGTTCTACTGCGAATGCATGCAAGAAAATGAATCACAGGATTGCATATTGTCACATACAAATAGTTAAATTAATATATTTAATTTTGAACTTTGAAGTCTGTACTGACTATTATGCAATGACTCAAGTGTCTGTATTTTGTCTATGATGTAATATCTCACATGAATTACCTGGCTTGCTGTCTTTCAGCACATGTCAATGTGTCCTCTTTCTCTTCACCATTTACACCTCGGACTTCAACTACTGCACAGAGTCTTGTCATCTTCAGAAGTTTTCGGATGACTCTGCCATAGTTGGATGCATCAGCAAGGGAGATGAGGCTGAGTACAGGGCTACGGTAGGAAACTTTGTCACATGGTGTGAGCAGAATTATCTGCAGCTTAGTGTGAAAAAAACTAAGGAGCTGGTGGTAGACCTGAGGAGAGCTAAGGTACCGGTGACCCCTGTTTCCATCCAGGGGGTCAGTGTGGACATGGTGGAGGATTACAAATACCTGGGGATACGAGTTGACAATAAACTGGACTGGTCAAAGAACACTGAGGCTGTCTACAAGAAGGGTCAGAGCCGTCTCTATTTCCTGAGGAGACTGAGGTCCTTTAACATCTGCCGGACAATGCTGAGGATGTTCTATGAGTCTGTGGTGGCCAGTGCTATCATGTTTGCTGTTGTGTGCTGGGGCAGCAGGCTGAGGGTAGCAGACACGAGCAGAATCAACAAACTCATTCGTAAGGCCAGTGATGTTGTGGGGATGGAACTGGACTTTCTGATGGTGGTGTCTGAAAAGAGGATGCTGTCCAAGTTGCATGCCATCTTGGACAATGTCTCCCATCCTCTACATAATGTACTGGGTGGACACAGGAGTACATTCAGCCAGAGACTCATTCCACCGAGATGCAGCACAGAGCGTCATAGGAAGTCATCAAACTTTACAACTCCTCCCTTGGAGGGCGAGACACCCTGAGCCAGTAGGCTGGTCCTGGACTTATTTCATAATTTACTGGCATAATTTACATATTACTATTTAACTATTTATGGTTCTATTACTATTTATTATTTATGGTGCAACTGTAACAAAAAACAATTTCCCCCGGGATCAATAAAGTATGACTATGACGATTAATTGGGAGAGATCATGTCTGGTGTTCAGTGTATGGATTCAGTTATGACAGTGTACATTTAAAGATTTACAAACATGTATTTCTGATGCCACCATATGTCAATATTGTTTTCCAAGTATAGCAGGTATGTTAAACCTGAGACAGTGAGAGAGGGTGAAAGTATGTTTTTCCTTTGCTTCTGGCACTGGATAACAATTGTTTCTTGGCAATTCTATTCCAAAAATGTAACAATACTTGTGGAGAACGTCATTGGTCAAATGTTAAAATTAATGAAGAGGTAAACAACAATATTTCAAGGACCACATATATTAGAGGGTAAACCTCTACAATAGGAGAAGTCCTGACGAATTGTAACAGCATCTAAATAAGAAGCAACATACATCAAAGTTGCTGGTGAACGCAGCAGGCCAGGCAGCATCTATAGGAAGAGGCGCAGTCGACGTTTCAGGCCGAGACCCTTCGTCAGGACTAACTGAATTAGTTTAGCAATAGAACCTCTGGCCCAGAGTTCTGTCAGGATGGTAAGAGGTCAAAAAAATGTTAATGAGATAAGTATAATTATTAGCATGTCTTGTATGCATATTGAATCACCCACACCCAAATGTAGATTGCAGCACATAATGGCTGAACTGAACATATCCAATATTTTTATATTTTCTCATGTCATAGAAGGAGGCCATTTGGCCCATTGACCTTATGCCAGCTTTCAAAGCAACCCCACTACCACTTATTTGCTGGTAATCTATTCTCCTTAACGTAGCCATCAATTTCACCCTGATTTGCCTGTCATCAGTCAGTATGCCTTTAGAATGTAGGAGGAAGCTAGAGCACATGAGCACACTGGGTAAGCCAGATGATCACAGACTGAACATATAAGGTCCACATACAGTACTGTGCAAAAGTTTCGGCACATATATACAACTGGGGAGCTTAAGACTTTTGCATAGTACTGTAGTAATTTCATCTATTACACTGTACTGCTGCAAAAAAAAATTCATGATATATGTGAGTGATGATAAACATCCTGATATGGGTCTCTATTGTGGACTCAGAGTGAGACGACGGCAGGGAGAGGGGAACCATGGTTGGGAAAAGGGGAAGGGAGAGGGAAAGCACCAGAGAGACTTTCTGTAAAAATCAATAAATCAATTGCAAGGAATCAAGTGATCTTGCCTAGTGTCCCAGGGCAGGGTGAGTCTGCACTCGCTTCACTCGGAGAAGGCCCCGAGTCCTTGGCTTTGCTTGTTGCTCGGCAGCTGGGGAAGGGTCAAAGCGCTCGGTGGAGATGGTGCTTAGTGCTCGGAGTCGGAGGACTGGTCGGAGGCTCGAGGTTTTCGGATGGACTCAGAGTCGGTTGTGGTCGGGTGCTTCCGACGCATTGGCAGTTGTCGGTGCCTGGAGGTTTATGGCAGGGAGAGTTTCTCCCTTCTGCCGCCTGCTATCGGGGACTATCGGGAGTCGATCGTAACTTTGAGACCCTTTTTTACTGTGCCCATGGTCTGCTCTTTATCAAATTATGGTATTGCTTTGCACTGCTGTAACTATATGTTATAATTATGTGGTCTTGTCAGTGTTAGTCTTTAGTTTGTCCTGTTTTTTTGTGATATCAGTCTGGAGGAACATTTTGATCATTTCTTAATACGAGCCTTTCTAAATGACAATAAATGAGGACTGAGTGTCCTCATAATCTAATCTAATCTAATAATATGCAATAATTTCCTCTGCCACCCCTGTATCTCTCATTGCAATATCTCCAGTGTCATTTTGTATTGGTCCTATATCTACCCTTGATTCTCTTTTCCCCTTTATATACTTATAAAAGCTTTTAGTATCTTCTTTGATATTAGTCGCCAGCTTCCTTTCATAATTCATCTTTTCCTTCCTAATGACCTTCTTAGTGTCCTTCTGCAAGTTTTTAAAAGTTTCCCAATCCTCTATCTTCCCACTAGCTTTGGCTTCCTTGTATGCTCTCTATTTTGCTTTTACTTTGGCTCTGACTTCACTTGTCAGCCACGGTAGTGTCTTACTTCCCTTTGAAAATTTCTTATTTGGAATATATCTGTCTTGCATTTCCCTCATTTTTCGCAGAAATTCCAGCCATTGCTGCTCTGCTGTCCTTCCTGCAAATGTCCCTTTCTAGTCAACTTCAGCCAGTTCCCCCCTCATGCCATTGTAATTTCCTGTATTCCACTGAAACACTGACACATTGGATTTTATTTTTTCCCTCCAAAATTTCAATGTGAACTCGATCATATTGTGATCACTGTTTCCTAAGGGTACCATAGCCTTAAGCTCTTTTATCACCTCTGGATCATTGCACAACAGCCAATCCAGCACAACGAACCCCCAGTGGACTCAACAACAAGCTGTCCTAAAAAGCCATCCCTTAGACATTCCAGAAGTTCTCTCTCTTCAGGTCCAGTACTGACCTTGTTTTCCCAATCCACTGTCATGTTAAAATCCCCAACGATTATCATGACATTGCCTTTCTGACAGGCCTTTTCTATCTCCTGCTGTAATGTGTAATCCACATTCCAGCTGCTGTTTGGAGGCCTGTATACAACTGCATTAGGGTCATTTTACCCTTGTCATTTCTTAACTCAACCCATAGAGGCTCTACACCTTCCAATCCTTTGTCACCTCTTTCTAATGAATTAATATTATTTTTTATACACAGAGCCACACCACCCCCTCTGCCTACTAACCTATCTTTCTGATGTACTGTATATTCTTGGACCTTCAGTTCCCAATGGCAGCCAACCTTTAGCCAAGTTTCAGAAATGGACACAACGTCATATTTGGCAATCTGTAGATGAATTTCAAGATCGTCTATTTTATTCCTTATGCTGTGTGCATTCAAATGTAACACCTTCAGTTCAGTATTTGTTGCTTTCTGTTTTAAAGGCACCACGTCTCTATTGTCCTGTAATTCATGCCACTGGCTGTGAATAGGCCTCATCTCCATTAAGGATAAACAGAGAGTGGGAGGTGGAGAATTTCTTAAATGCATCTATTTTAATGCTAGGAGCATTGTAAGAAAGGTGGATGAGCTTAGAGCATGGATTGATACCTGGAAATATGATGTTGTAGCTATTAGTGAAATGTGGTTGCAGGAGGGGTGTGATTGGCAACTTAATATTCCAGGATTTTGTTGCTTCAGGTGTGATAGAATAGGAGGGGCAAGAGGGGGAGGTGTTGCATTGCTAGTCAGAGAAAATATAACAGCGGTGCTCTGGCAGGATAGATTAGTGGACTCGTCTAGGGAGGCTATTTGGATGGAATTGAGGAATAGGAAAGGTGTTCTGGTGCTTATAGGGGTGTATTATAGACCACCTAATGGGGACCTAGAACTGGAGGAGCAAATTTGTAAGGAGATAGCAGATATTTGTAGTAAGCACAAAGTTGTGATTGTGGGAGATTTTAATTTTCCACACATAGACTGGGAAGCCCATTCTGTAAAAGGGCTAGATGGTTTGGGGTCTGTCAAATGTGTGCAAGATAGTTTTTTGGAGCAATACATAGAGGTACCAACTAGAGAAGGGGCAGTGTTGGATCTCTTGTTAGGGAATGAGACAGGGCAGGTGACGGAGGTATGTGTTGGGGAGCATTTCGGGTCAAGTGATCACAATACCATTAGTTTCAATGTAATTATGGAAAAGGATAGGACTGGACCTAGCATTGAGATTTTTGATTGGAGAAACACTAACTTTGAGGAGATGCGAAAGGATTTAGAAGGAGTGGATTGGGACAATTTGTTTTGTGGAAAGGATGTAATAGAGAAATGGAGGTCATTTAAAGGTGAAGTTCTGAGGGTTCAGCATCTTTATGTTCCTGTTAGGTTGAAAGGAAAGGTTAAAAGTTTGAGAGAGCCATGGTTTTCAAGGGATATTGGAAACTTGGTTCGGAAAAAGAGAGGGATCTTCAATAAATTTAGGCAGCTTGGAGTTAATGAGGTACTCAAGGAATACAAAGAATGTAAAAAGAATCTTAAGAAAGAAATTAGAAAAGCTAAAGGAAGATACGAGGCTGCTTTGGCAAGTAAGGTGAAAATAAATCCAAAGGGTTTCTACTGTTAGGTTACTGGCAAAAGGATAGTGAGGGATAAAATTGGTCCCTTGGAGAATCAGAGTGGACGGCTATGTGCGGAGCCAAAAGAGATGGGGGAGATTTTGAACAATTTCTTTTCTTCGGTATTCACTAAGGAGAAGGATATTGAATTGTGTAAAGTAAAGGAAACAAGAAGGGTAGTTATGGAAAGTATGACAATTAAAGAAGATGAAGTACTGGCTCTTTTAAGGAATATAAAAGTGGATAAGTTTCTGGGTCCGGACAAGATATTCCCTAGGACCTTGAGGGAAGTTAGTGTGGAAATAGCAGGGGCTCTGACAGAAATATTTCAAATGTCGTTAGAAATGGGGATGGTGCCAGAGGATTGGTGTATTGCTCATGTGGTTCCATTGTTTACATAGAAACATAGAAACATAGAAAATAGGTGCAGGAGTAGGCCATTCGGCCCTTCGAGCCTGCACCGCCATTTATTATGATCATGGCTGATCATCCAACTCAGAACCCAGCCTTCCCTCCATACCCCCTGACCCCTGTAGCCACAAGGGCCATATCTAACTTCCTTTTAAACATAGCTAATGAACTGGCCTCAACAGTTTGCTGTGGCAGAGAATTCCACAGATTCACCACTCTCTGTGTGAAGAAGTTTTTCCTAACCTCGGTCCTAAAAGGCTTCCCCTCTATCCTCAAACTGTGACCCCTCGTTCTAGACCTCCCCAACATCGGGAACAATCTTCCCGCATCTAGCCTGTCCAATCCCTTTAGGATCTTATACGTTTCAATCAGATCCCCCCTCAATCTTCTAAATTCCAACGAGTACAAGCCCAGTTCATCCAGTCTTTCTTCATATGAAAGACCTGCCATCCCAGGAATCAATCTGGTGAACCTTCTTTGTACTCCCTCTATGGCAAAGATGTCTTTCCTCAGATTAGGGGACCAAAACTGCACACAATACTCCAGGTGTGGTCCCACCAAGGCCTTGTACAACTGCAGTAGTACCTCCCTGCTCCTGTACTCGAATCCTCTCGCTATAAATGCCAGCATACCGTTCGCCTTTTTCACCGCCTGCTGTACCTGCATGCCCACTTTCAATGACTGGTGTATAATGACACCCAGGTCTCGTTGCACCTCCCCTTTTCCTAATCGGCCACCATTCAGATAATAATCTGTTTTCCTATTTTTGCCACCAAAGTGGATAACTTCACATTTATCCACATTAAATTGCATCTGCCATGAGTTTGCCCACTCACCCAACCTATCCAAGTCACCCTGCATCCTCTTAGCATCCTCCTCACTGCTAACACTGCCACCCAGCTTCGTGTCATCCGCAAACTTGGAGATGCTGCATTTAATTCCCTCATCCAAGTCATTAATATATATTGTAAACAACTGGGGTCCCAGCACTGAGCCTTGCGGTACCCCACTAGTCACCGCCTGCCATTCTGAAAAGGTCCCGTTTATTCCCACTCTTTGCTTCCTGTCTGCTAACCAATTCTCCACCCACACCAATACCTTACCCCCAATACCGTGTGCTTTAAGTTTGCACACTAATCTCCTGTGTGGGACCTTGTCAAAAGCCTTTTGAAAATCCAAATATACCACATCCACTGGTTCTCCCCTATCCACTCTACTAGTTACATCCTCAAAAAATTCTATGAGATTCGTCAGACATGATTTTCCTTTCACAAATCCATGCTGACTTTGTCCAATCGTTTCACCGCTTTCCAAATGTGCTGTTATCACATCCTTGATAACTGACTCCAGCAGTTTCCCCACCACCGACGTTAGGCTAACCGGCCTATAATTCCCCGGTTTCTCTCTCCCTCCTTTTTTAAAAAGTGGAGTTACATTAGCCACCCTCCAATCCTCAGGAACTAGTCCAGAATCTAACGAGTTTTGAAAAATTATCACTAATGCATCCACTATTTCTTGGGCCACTTCCTTAAGCACTCTGGGATGCAGACCATCTGGCCCTGGGGATTTATCTGCCTTCAATCCCTTCAATTTACCTAACACCACTTCCCTACTAACATGGGAAAAAGGGTTCTAAGAGTAAACCTGGCAATTATCGGCCTGTGAGTTTGACGTTGGTGGTAGGTAAAATGATGGAAAGTATTCTTAGAGATGGTATATATAATTATCTGGATAGACAGAGTCTGATTAGGAACAGTCAACATGGATTTGTGCGTGGAAGATCATGTTTGACAAATCTTACAGAATTTTTTCATGAGGTTACTAAGAAAGTTGACGAGGGTAAAGCGGTGGATATTGTCTCTATGGACTTCAGTAAGGCCTTTGGCAATGTTCTACATGGGAGGTTAGTTAGGAAGGTTCAATCGTTAGGCATTAATATGGAAGTAGTAAAATAGATTCAGCAGGGGCTAGATGGGAGACGCCAGAGAGTAGTGGTGGATAACTGTGTGTCAGATTGGAGGACAGTGTGTAGCGGTGTGCCTCAGGGATCTGTACTGGGTCCAATGTTGTTTGTCAAATATATTAATGATCTGGATGATGGGTGGTAAATTGGATTAGTAAGTATGCAGATGATACTAAGATAGGTGGCGTTGTGGATGATGAGATAGGTTTTCAAAGCTTGCAGAGAGATTTAGGACAGTTAGAAGAGTGGGCTGAAAGATGGCAGATGGAGTTTAATGCTGAAAAGTGTGAGTTGCTACATTTTGGTAGGACTAATCAAAATAGGACAACATGGTAAATGGTAGGGCATTAAGGAATACCGTAGAACAGAGGGATCTAGGAATAATGGTGCATAGTTCCCTGAAGGTACAATCTCATGTGGATAGGGTGGTGAAGAAAGCTTTTGGTATACTGGCCTTTATTAATCAGAGCATTGAGTATAGGAGTTGGGATGTAATGTTGAAATTGTATAGGGCATTGGTAAGGCCAAATTTGGAGTATTGTGTACAGTTCTGGTCACCGAATTATAGGAAA
This sequence comes from Mobula hypostoma, assembly GCF_963921235.1. NCBI lineage: Eukaryota > Metazoa > Chordata > Chondrichthyes > Myliobatiformes > Myliobatidae > Mobula > Mobula hypostoma. The sequence goes on from NC_086109.1 coordinate 30,499,592, forward strand.
GATATCAATAAAATTGAGAGAGTACAGAGGAGGTTTACTAAAATGTTGCCTGGGTTTCATCTCCTAAGTTACAGAGAAAGGTTGAACAAGTTAGGTCTTTATTCTTTGGAGCGTAGAAGGTTGAGGGGGAACTTGATAGAGGTGTTTAAAATTATGAGGGGTATTGATAGAGTTGACGTGGTTAGACTTTTTTCCATTGAGAGTGGGGAAGATTCAAACAAGAGGGCATGGGTTGAGAATTAGAGGGCAAAAGTTTAGGGGTAACATGAGGGGGAACTTCTTTACTCAGAGAGTGGTAGCTGTGTGGAATGAGCTTCCAGCAGAAGTGGTTGAGGCAGGTTCGATGTTGTCATTTAAAGTGAAATTGGATAGATATATGGACAGGAAAGGCATGGAGGGTTATGGGCTGAGTGCAGGTCGGTGGGACTAGGTGAGGGTGAGAGTTCGGCACAGTCTAGAAGGGCCAAGATGGCCTGTTTCCATGCTGTAATTGTTATATGTTGTATGTTATGTCTCCTCCCTGTTCTTTCTATAATCCCTGTTGCACGCTATCTTTGATTTACTTCTGTATTCCCCTTCCCCAACCCTATCACTTCGGTTCTCATCCCCCTACCAAGTTAGCTTAAACCCTCCTTACCAGCCTGGTTAAATGGATATTGGGCCCCTTTAGGTTCAGGTGTAACTCATCCTTTTTGTATAGGTTGTACCTCCCCAAGAAAAGGCCCCAATGATCCAGGAATTTGAATCCCTGCCCCCTACACCAGTCTCTCAGCTACACATTAATATGCCTGATCATGTTATTCTTGCACTTGCTAGCACGTGGCACAGGCAGCAATCCTGAGATTACTACCCTAGAGATCTTGATTTTCATTTTCCTACCTAACTCCCTGAATTCTCTCTTCAGGGCATCCTCCCTTTTTCTACCTATGTCATTTGTACCAACACAAACCAAGACTTCTGGATATTCACCCTCTCCCTTCAGAATACTCTGCACCCAATCCAAGGCATCCTGTACCCTGGCACCTGAGAGACATCACACCATGTGAGTATCTCTATCAGGTTGACAGAACCTCCTGTCTGTTCCCCTAACTGTGGAATCCCCTATGACTACCGCATTCCTCATCTTCCTCTTTCCTTTCTGCACCACGGAACCAGGTTCAGTGCCAGAGATCCGATTGCCGTGGTCGACCTCTGTCAGGTCATCCCCCTCAACCGTATCCAAAACGAGATAACATTACTGCGGGTGTTGGCCACAGAGGTGCTCTCTAGTATCTGAGATCGTCACTTCTCTTCCCTGACTGTCACACACTTATCTAACTCCTGCATCCTCTGGGTAACTAACTCCCTGTAGCTCCTCTCTATCTCCTGTTCACTCTCCCCAATAAGCTGTAGGTCATCGAGCCCTAACACGGTCTCTCAGGAGCTGCATCTTGGTGCATCTAGCGCAGATGTGGCCATCTGGTAGACTGGAAGATTTCTAGGATTCCCACATCCGACACCCAGAGCAAAATACCAACCCTATTCCTCAAAAAAATGCAAAGGGAAACCTAAAACTAAGTCCACCTACCCACTTACCTCACCGAAGCCTGAATGAGCCAAAGCCTGTCGCTTCTACTCTCGCCACTGGCCTAATCCTGACAATGGCCGCTCTGCTTATCCCTTCTGTACTTATATTTAGTTCGTCGAGCTCAGTTGCCTCCGCTGATAGGCCCTACACAATGCTTATACAATCTCAAATTTTACTACTTTGTTTCATGTTCTTAAATCAAATTGCTAATGTATTGTCAACTTATAAGCAGAGTACTTGGTAGGAAAAAGATTTGAAGCATTCCAAAATCCTTTCATTGGGCTCCCAGAAGAATATTATTTTATCCCATGTGTATAAAGACTGGAATAAATGCAAAATCATGAAGGCCAGAGAAGAAATTATCCAATCTTACCTATGTCACTTTATATGATTTCTTACAAACTTCTCAAAATTACTTTTTGTACATAGACAAGGTCATGATATAACTTGCATCACATTATATGGTAACATTTATAAAGGATATTAAAATGGCAAGATCATGTTACTTCCTTTTATATATATATAAGAAAAGATTTAATGAAGACTCTTAAGTTTTTTCACTGTAGCAATTTTTTTATGGAAACAAGAATTAACATTTCTTTCCTGTGTTATATCATTGGAAAGACTTTTTGGATTTTTACTTAATTTATTAAAACTTTTCTGCTACATTGCTATTAACATTTCTGTTTAAATGTTTGCCTGCAGCATAAATCAATTAACAGAAATTAACATTAAAAAACAGACTATTTTCTGCATTGGGGACTCTAATCTCTCTGGTCTACATTCAGATCTTCTTCCCATATCTCTGTTTTACAGCAGAATCAGAAAGTCAATAGTTAGATTTACACAGAGGAAAACAAAAAAAACCGTGTCTGAATTAGAGCTAAAACTTGGCAAGAGTCTCATTTATGTGCAGAAATATCCCTAGATGCTCTGCAGGATCATAAAAAGAAATTCTGAAGCAAAGCCAAGGTTGAAACTATTAGGAGGGATAGCCAAACATAGCAGATGAAGGATTAGATCGCCACATGTGAGACATGTGGACCCAAGTTTGAAGTGAATGCATAATTGAAAGGAATTGGAGAACTGGAAGAGGGCACAGATAAATCGGGAAAGGTTTCAGAGCTAGGGATGGGTATAGTCACAGATGGATTTAAGTAGAAGCAAGAGAATTTTAAATTCACATTGCGAATGATTTGGGTGCAATTACACCTTAGCGAGATTAGGACGAGGTAATACATTATTCCCTTAAATAACTGTGATGTTTCTGCTGCTGGACCGTCGAGTCATCAGCCAGGGCCATCCATCTTCAGACATTTCGTCCCCTAACCCGGAACATCCTCGGGATGGTGGGACAGCAAAAGGTGATCAGTCTTCTACCCCCGACGGTCAGACATCTAGCTACTGTCATCCCTTCGCAGGCAAAGCCAACTGGACGATCTCTCTGCTGCTTGGCCCATGGTGTTAACGGCTCTCTTCCTGGTTCCCCCTTGTATCCCTAAAGCTGCCATCATCTTCCAGCCTGACGTGGCGGGAAATACTCTTGCCCCCACTTTGACAGGGAAGTTCCACGTCTGCCAGCCTTGCTGTCTGCAGTCCGCCACCAGGTCTTCGTACCTTGCAAACTTCCTCTCGTGAACCTCTTGGCATCGGGTCTCCCATGGTACTGTTAGCTCTATCACCACGAGCTTCTTTGCACTCTCTGACAATAGTAGAACATCTGGTCAAAGTGTGGTCTCTGCTATTGGTGGGAACATCAGCTTCTTTTCAAGACCAACCTTCAGCTCCCAGTCCTTTGCCATGCTCAGGATACCGACTCTACGCTTGTTTGTTGCTGCAGCATGTTCCCTGGTCCTGATGAAGTTGATGAAGTTTGGTTGGTTGGGCTGTCCTTTTTGTGGTCCTTTTTCCTCTCTGTCTCCAAAGTGTGGGCGAGTGCTCTCAAAACCTGGTTGTGTCTCCATCTGAGTTGGAACTATGAATGCCGTTTCACATTAAAACATACAAATTTCTGAAGAAACCTGAGAGTCAGGTAGCATCTATAAAAATGAATGAACAGTCAACATTTCGGCAGAGGACTCTTTTCAAGGCTGGAAAAGAAAGAGGAAGGAGCCCGAATAAGAAGATGGGTGTGCTCAAAGTTTCAAAGGTTCATTTTATTATTGAAGTGTGTATGCAGGATACCACTCTGAAATTTGTCTTCTCCAGATAGCCATAAAATACAGAAAAACCGTAGATGTTATTGAGGCCCCCCCCCCACCTTCCTGCTCGATAACGAAAAAGAAACAAAACTCACATACTCCAAGCACCCCCAATCTCTCCCTCGCACAAAAACTAATAGATCGCCCACCTGGACCACGTCCAACCATTGGCCCAGCCTCCTTCGCATTTGCCTTGATATTTCAATCGGTGAGAAATAGAGTCAATCAAGGCCCTATGCCCCATCTTTGATCCCATGTTTGGGACAGCTTGTGCTCGTGGTCCTCTCCTGAAATTTTCTTGGGAATAGCAGAGCACAAGATCACTCAGCTGACCTCCAAACTGTAAGTCACAGGCTCCAACAGTTTCCAAAACACAATTAAGATTAAAAACAAGAGTAAATAAAGACATAGAAAAAGTGTAGTAATTGTTTACCTGGATGATGTCACCCGAGTAATTGTTGTTCGCTGGCACCGTCTTGACCATTGGCTCCAAGATGACGGGCAGGTCCCTGGTGGAAGAGAAGAGGTTGTTTGTCAGTTTCTGTTTATGTATTGCTTTTCATAAATTATATTGTATTCTTTATGTTACTATAAATGCCTGCAAGAATATGAATGCTAAAGCAGTAGATGGTAACACAAATATACTTTGATAATAAATTTACTTTGACTTTGACTTTCATTATTGGGTCCAATTCCATCAGCATTTTAGTTCTGCAGAAGTTCAAAAAGATATTTCACTACCATCTTCCCAAAGGCAAATAACAATGATCAATAAACGTTGGCCTTGTGAACTGTTCATTCATTCTGCAAATGTGTAAAACAGAAAACAGATGTGGAACAGATATGAGTGAATAAATTTGGAAAAACCTGAAGTTGAAGGATGGACTGGAAACTCAGCTCGAATCTCAATAGAACACCTTTGCGTAATTCAGCCCAAGGAATTGGCAAGAAGGGGATAGATTCGGTTGCTAAGTCGAAAGGCAAAAACAGAATTTTTAGTTCCGTCTTGAAAAGGGCTGTGATTCTTTAGTGGGGCTCAAAGCAGTGCCATAGCTACCTGGCCTATTATTTTCTTATTTTCAGTTGTGGTCCTGGAGGCAGCTCAGGGCAGTAAATGTTAAGTGTAATTTATATGGGAAGAGGTCTGTAGTTGCTACCTTTAGTATGGAGGCAAGGGAATTAATCTTGTACCACCAATATTGCAAAAAAGAAAAATCAACATTCTGTTTCCACTGGCAGCCTTCAAAAATCCCTTGTACATGTTGGTAGATTGGCCTCTAAATATTTAATGGAACTGACCACAAGTTGTGTTTTTCCATCAAGTATAAGTCAGGTGTTTGGGCCTTATTTTTCATTTGTGAAATGCTTGATGCCTGTTTAAGATTGTGCTTCAGATAGCAGAGAAAAAAAATCTGATCCATTATACAAGGGGTACACTGAATGAGGATGCATTCTGCCTTACATATAATCCTTGGATCTAAAGTGACCATTGTGGAATTCATCTTAGGCAAATTTTCTTCTGAAGGTATTTTACACATGTAAAGCATAGAATATATACCTAAAAGGATGTGCACTAATTACGAGGGGTGATTGATAAGTGCATGGCCTAAGATAGAAGGAGTCAGTTTTAGAAAACCTAGCACATTTATTTTTCAACACAGTCCCCTCCTACTTTTACATATTTAGTCCAGCGGTCATGGAGCATATGGATCCCTTCTTTGTAGAAGTCAGCTTCTTGGACCTCCAGAAAGTGGTCCACAGCAGGGGAGATTGATAAGTTTGTGGCCCTGTCCTGCCTTGCCTCGCCTAGCCTCGCCTCGCCTCGCCTCCACTGCCGGAGCAAGATAAGGAACTGTCTATTGTTGTTTTGAACTGTCTCTGTGTCCACGCCTTCACTAGTTAGGTCCGACTGTTTGCCGCTACCTAGTGTTGAGAACTGTCTCTGTGTCCACGCCTTCTCTAGGAAGGTCTGGCCATTTGTCGCTACCTAGTGTTGGAAACTGTCTCGTCGTGTTCAGCATTCTGTGTATGAGTCCCAGCCCTACGTCCTGTTCCCAAGGAGGGATCCGGGCTCCGTGTTCCATGTCTCTGCGTTCCTGTCTCTCCCTCGAACAAGTCAAGGCTTCTGGCTTTGTGTTCCGAGGTTCCTGTTTCCCAAGACCACGTCATGTCTTCACCTAGTTCCGGAGTCCGAGCCCGAGTCAAGACCTGGGTTCTGGGTCCTTGTTCAATCTCTGGCTCGGAGTCCGAACCCAAGCCTCATCAAGTCCTCGCCTCAAGGAACCCAAGCCTCGTCATATCCTCACCTTGAGGAACCCAAGCCTCGCCGTGTCCGCGCCTTGAGGAACCCAAGCCTTGTCGTGTCGTCGCCTTGAGGAACCCAAGCCTCGTCGTGTCCTCGCATCGAGGAACCCAATCCTCATCATGTCCTTGCCTCGAGGAACCCAAGCCATGTCATACCCTCGCCTCGAGGAACCCAAGCCTTCTCATGTCCTCACCTCGAGGAACCCAAGCCTCATCATGTCCTTACCTCGAGGAACCCAAGCCATGTCCAGTGTTGTAGTCACCTCATGTCCCCGCCTAGATCCGGGGTCCGAGCCCGAGTCAAGATCCAGGTTTCAGGTCCTTGTCCAGTCTCTGGGTCGGAGTCCTTGTCCAGGTCCCACATTCCTAGTCAAGTCCTAGCCCAAGTCTGTGTCCTTGTTCCTGCTCTCTAGTCAAGTCCTGTTCCTGTTACTTCAGTGTCTGTGTCTTGCATTTGGGTCCGCCACCAGTGCCTACCCTGTGACAGAATGCTCCACGACTGCTGGACTAAGTGCGTAAATGTAGGAGGGGACTATGTTGAAAAATTAATGTGCTAGGTTTTCTAAAATTGACTCCTTCTACTTTAGGCCACGAACTTATCAATCAACCCTCATAGATCCTTCCAATATCCAAAGTCTAAGTTCCTTCTGATTCTTTTCCTAAATTATTTATCCATTGCTTTCTAATACGTAGTTTTAACAATAGGATCTATCCAATTCCAGTCAGTACCCTTGTGTTTATCTTTAAGTATTAAAGAAGTGTGAGGTTTAAGCAGGATTATTTGAACGTGGATCAGTACAGCACAATACAGGTCCTTTGATCAGTTGTTCTGGCCTTTAAACCTACTTCAAGATCAAAGTAACCTTTCCTTCCCATATTGCCCTTCATTTTCCTTTCATCCATATGCAACTAAGAGTCTCTTAAATGTCCGCAATCGATCTGCCTTTACCACTGTATCTAACAGTGTGTTCTGTGTACCCATCATTCTGTGCATGAGAAACCTACCTCTGACAATTTCCTATTTGTTCCTCCACAAACCTTAAGGTTATGCCCTCTTGTATCAGCCATTTCCACCCCGGGAAAATGCTTTCCAGCTTTGTACCCAACTCTCTATATTCACTCTTTAGGACCTCGTCCCTTTTCCTACCTATATTATTGGTATCTACATGTACTATGACTTCTGGCTGCTCACCCTCCCCTCTGAAGAATGCTGTGGATCCGACCTAAGACATCGCTGACCCTGGCACCTGGGAAAGAACATACCATCTGGGAGTCACTTTCACATGCACAAAATCTCCTGTCCATTCCACTAACTATCGAATCCCCTATCACTACTGCTCCCTTCCTCATATCTCCCCCTTCCCTTCTGAGCCACAGAGCCACACTCACTGCCAGAGACCTAGTCCCTGGTGGGTCGCTCCCCCTAAAGATAACCAAAGCAGTATACTTGTTATTGAGTGGAATAGCCACAAGGGCACTCTGCACTTTCGGCCTATTTTCTTTCTCATTCCTTACAGTCACACAGCTCTCTGCCTCCTTCAACTTAAATGAGACTGCCTTCCTGTAGCTCCATTTAAGATCTCCCAAATAATCTGTAGGTCATCCAGCTCCAGTTCCCTAACATGGTTTGTAAGGCTCTACACCCAGATGCATTTCTTGCAGATGTAGCAATGAGAGAGACTGGAGGTATCCAGATATGCCACATCTTGCAAGAAGAGCACGCTACATGCTCTGGGATCCATTCTGTCTACTCTAACTAGGCACTAGTAATGAAACAAATAGAAATTTAACAATTTACTCTTCCAATCTGAGTGTGGCTTCATCACGACAACAGGGGAAGCCATGGACTGACATGTTGGAACGGGAATGGGAAGTAGAATTGAAATATATGGCCATGGGGAGATCCCACATAAAATGCTGGAGGAACTCAGCCTCAGCAGGCCAGACAGCATTTATGGGAAAAAAGGAAACAGTCAACATTTGGGGCTGAGACCTTTCATCAGATCTGGAAAAGAAAGATGAGAAGTCAGAGTAAGAGAGTAGGAAGAAGTACAAGGTGGTAGGTGATAGGTGAAATTGGGAGAGGGGAAGGGGTGAAGTCAAGAACCATGAAGTCGATAGGTGAAAGAGATAAAGAGCTGGAGAAGGGGAATCTGATAGGAAAGGACAGAAGACCATGGAAGAAAGGGAAGGGGGAGGAGCACCAGAGGGAGGCGATGGACAGATGAGGAGATAAGGTGAGAGAGGGAAATGGGAATGGGGACAGGCGAAAGGGCTGGGGTGGGGGCAATTACTGGAAATTTGAGAAATTGATGTCATGCCATTAGTTTGGAGGCTACCCCGACGGAATACAAGTTGTTACTCTTCCAACCTGAGTGTGGCTTCATCACGACAACGGGGGAAGCCATGGACTGACATGTTGGAATGGGAATGGGAAGTAGAATTGAAATTTATGGCTATGGGGAGATCCCACTTTTTCTGGAGAATGGAGCGTAGGTGCTCAGTGAAGAGCTCTCCCAATTTCCTTTGGGTCTTACTGATATTCAGGAGGCCACACCGGGAGCAACAGATACAGTAGATGACCCCAACAGATATATAGGTGGAGCGTTGCCTCACCTGGAGGGACTGTTTGGGGCTTGAATAGTAGAGAGAGTGGAGGTGTAGGGGCAGGGGTGGCACTTGTTCTGCTTGCAAGGATAAATACTATGAGGGAAATCAGTGGGGAGGGTCGAATGGACAAGTGAGTCGCACAGGGAGTGATCCCCGTAGAAAGCGGAAAATGGAGGGGGATGGGAGAAGGAAAGATGTTTTTGGGTGATGAGATCCCATTGGAGATGTTGGCAATAATGGAGAATTATTTGATGGACGCGGAGGCTGGTAGGGTGGTAGATGAGGACAAGAGGAATCCTTCCCTGGTGGGGTAGCGGGTGGATGCTGGATGAGGGCAGACTTGTGCACACTGGAAGAGATGCGACTGAGGGCAGTGTTGATGATGGAGGAAGGAAAGCCCCTTTCTTTGAAGAAAGCGGACATCTCATTAGTTCTGGAATGAAAAGCCTCATCCTGAGGGCAGATGTGGCAGAGACTGGGGAACTGAGAGAAAGGAATGGTATTTTTCCAAATTACAGTGTGGGAAGAAGTATAGTCCAAGTAGCTGTGAGAATCAGTGGATTTATAATAGACACCAGTAGATAAGCTGTTTCCAGAGTAAGAGACACAGAGATCGAGAAAGGGGAGGGAGGTGTTGGAAACAGACCAAATAAATTTGAGGGCAGGGTGGAATTTGGAGGCAAAGTTGATGAAGTCAACGAGTTCTGCATGGGTGTATGAAGGAGCACTAATGTAGTTGTCGATGTAACGTAGGAAAAGTTGGGGATGGACACCAGTGTAGGCGTGGAATAGAGAATTCCAATTAGCCGGCAGAAAGGCAGGCATAGCTGGGACCCATGTGAGTGCCCATGGCTGCACCCTTTGACCTAGCCTCTGTCTCTATTACTGAAGCCTCTTGAACTGAAGCTTCAGTTCCCCACTCTGATTCTGTCCACTCACACTATGGCCACTCTCACAAAAGTAGCAGCGTTTAAACCAATCATGAAAAAATCTGCAGATGCTGGAAATTCAAGCAACACACACAAAATGCTGGCCCGAAACGTCAACTGTACTTCTTCCTATATATGCTGCCTGGCCTGCTGCGTTCCACCAGCATTTTGTGTGTAGTGCTTAAACCAAACTTCTTTTTATTGGCCCTTGGTAAGTGCTTAATAAGCTAAATGATCTCCATCTTGACAGAAAGTCCTAAGAAGCCCCAATCACTTTTTAAACCTAGCCCCACTCACCACAATTAACCATCCCCATGACCTAAAGTTCTGCAATTGGTTCATCTATAAGTGACTTCAGGAAGCGTATTTACTTTCCTATGTACTCTACATGCTGTTGGAAATGGCAATATTGATCCAGAGATTCTTCAGAAGTCAAGAATGAGGCATAAAACTAGTTGTTTATTGACTGTTACAAGAGCAAAGAATAAATGGAGAAATAAACAGGAAGACCAAAGCAGTTGTGGTCATCTTATACAAAAATAACAAGACATTCCAATGATAGCAATTAATGTATAACATAGGCAAATTCAAGTGCCATGACACCTGCTATAGAAAAATTAAGAAGCTTCTAGAAAAATACAGAAGCAGTTCAATTAATGGAAAATTTACCAAATTATTACACATATATAGATGGTTATAGAAAAATGCAAGCGAGCATAGGAAAGATTAAATCACAGAAAAATTGCCATTTGACGCTCTTACCCAATGTTGCTGTCATCTATATCATCAGTTTTGCCCTGCTGGGTGTAGCCTTGCCAAATTTCTTTGCTCTATGTTGCCGTAGATGTAGCCAAGACACTGCGAATGTGCATCTTATATCTGATGTTATATTGTACATAATAGTGTTATGATTGTGTAAATTGTTCAGTTCCTGTTTGATCTCCAGCCAAGCACCTTCAAATCATTGATGTGGAACTGACAAAGCATAACCTAAATGTCTCTTGAGCCATTTTACGAAATGCTGTGCACCCCACAGGTATATCGGCCAAGTTTTACAGTATTGAAACTGAGCCCCATGAGTGAGGTATATTATGATTGGATAAATTCCTCTTGTTCCTGTTACAAATAATGCAATTTTGGGAACAGTAGTTTTCTAAATTGCCCAAATCAGTAACTAATGGCTTGTAGATTTCAATGCATTAGAAACAAATATTTTTCCATCTTTCTTTCTAAAATAAAATGTAGCTGAAGGTTTAAATTCTTAACTCTAACAATGTTCTCTGATTATAGGACCAAGTCCTTAACATTATAAAGCTGTGCTAGCTATAGTCAATTCCCCAAATGCAGCATGACGTGTAGCACAGAAATATTCAGGTCTAAGGTCAAGCAGTGCAGTAATGAGAGAGTATTTTTGTAATGATTAGTCCAGGGTTGGCAGTATTCTTACTGAATCATAGAAGTAGCAGTGAAACAGCTGGTGTAGTTGAATGGATCCACAGGAAGAAGAGAAATGAAACCATTTCAGTAAATCCTTTCTGATTTTTTTGCTTAGAATGTTTGTCATTCTTTATTCTGAAGAATCAATCTTTGTGGTGAAATATTTAATGGTAAAGTTTATTCATATTTCTGTCATCAAGGGCAAATTTATTACTCCACTGATAGTTAGAATTGTCCACAGTATTGCCACAGTGTGCTGATAATGTTGTTTTGTTTCCAGCATGCAGCAGGTGACACTATCGATTTCAATAACAAACAGAAATCTTTCGAATTTAGGTCTGCCCCTGATTTCCCCCTTGCAATGGAGAAAGAATGTTCCAAAATTTGCATTCCTAGTCATCAACCATACTATGTGCCTTTGGTCATGCTTTGACCTTTCTCACCCAGAGTCTGCTGTCTTACACAATTTAATTTTTCCTGAATCTAATAAAGGTGGGTTAACATTGAGGGAGCTAGGCCATGATCTGATGTTTGAACACATATGTGGTGAAGAAAAAGCTTTCAATGCACTCAGATAGATTATCAAGGGAGGATGTAGAAGGTATGTCCACAGAGAGATCCTACACAGATAGATTATCAAGGGAGAAAAGTGGGAGGAATGCCCCCTCCCCCAATATTAAAGCCCAGTAAATAGTCCTCTTCTTATTCCTCATCTTCCTGCTGCACCTCAGAAACATCAGCCAATTGTTCAGTGTTATTTGTAAACTCTTTGACATCCACCCTTGTCTTAGAACTACTTAAAGATCAATATCTTAAAGATTAGCTGTGTCTGTAACATGTACATCGAAATATCAAAACATGCAGTGAAATGCATTGTTTGAATCAGATGAAATCTGTGAAATTCATGCTAGGCAGCCACACTTCTGCACCAACACAGCATGCCCATGACTCACTAACCCTAACTTGTATAAGTTTACAATGTGGGAGGAAACCAGGGCAGCTGGAGGAAATGTGTACAGTCACAGGGAGAATGTACAAGCTCCGTATAGATAGTCATGGGAATTGAACCTCGATTGCGGAGATGTCATATTGTAACACTAACCCCTGTCAGTCTCAGTGGAGGGGAGTGGAAGGACTTCCATCAGAGGAGGCTGTGTTCCTCCAGTTCTGGCCTCTTGAGCAGCTTGGATTTTGTTTGTTCCACTGTTTCCCTCTTTGCCTTCAGGAGTCAAGGATGCAAACTCCAGAATTACAGATGTAAAAATCATCACCTATTAATCTCAGAATCGGAATCAGAATCAGGTTTAATATCACCAGCATATGTTGTGAAATTTGTTGTTTTTGGGGCAGCAGTACAATGCAATACATAATCATAAAAACTGTGAATTACAGTAACTCTATGTGTATATTTAGTTAATTTAAATAAGTAGTGCAAAAACAGAAATTTTAAAAAAGTTGTGAGGTAATGTTCATGTGTTCAATGTCCATTGATATCTCTGAGAGCTTAACCTGGTCCCAACATCTTGATGTGGCTATAAAGAAGGCAAGACAGCGGCTATACTTTATCAGGAGTTTGAGGGGATTGGTGTTGTTGTAATGTGAGTGTAATTAAAAGTAAGTTAATATTAATTAGGATATCCATTTTTGTTCTTCCGGTCGCTCTCGGTACATAGTGTCCTCGCCAAGCCGTATGCGTTGTGAACCCCTCTGTATGTACGTAACGTTTTGAATTTCGAGATAAAGTTGTTTCTTTGGCATGAAGTTGTCGAGTGTACCTTTTTCAAAGTAGAAGATACCACATATTTTTGGCAACGAAGTGAACTGATTTTCTGAACGTGTCGGCGTGTTTTTTGAACGGGAGCTTTCGCGTTCAGTATGGCTACACTTGGAACTATCTGTGAATTCCTGGAAGAAGTCGAGGACTGGCTGGAGTATGAGGAAAGGTTGGGACATTTTTTCTGTGCTAATGGAATTACGGAGGAGGCTAAGAAGCACTCTATTCTCCTGAGTGTGTGTGGGGCAAAGACTTACAGGCTAATAAGAAATTTAGCCACACCGCGGAACCCAGGGGACATTCCATTTGACGAACTGGTGAAACTCGTGGGGGACCACTACAATCCAAAACCTGCTATGGCAGTCCAACGGTGTAAGTTTCACAGCTGTTTCAGGAAGCCAGGTCAGTCGGTGGCTAATTTTGTGGCCGAGCTTCGGCAGCTGTCGGAGCATTGTGATTTCGGAGCGGTGTTGAAAGATATGCTCCATGATCGACTGGTATGCGACATTAATAATGCCGACATACAATGCCGCCTGTTTGGGGAAACCCCACCGTTGATTTTCAAGAAAGCCTTAGAGATTGCCCAAGGCATGGAGATGGCTGCTAATAATGTTAAGGATATCGGGTCGCAGTCAGCGGCAGTGCACCAAGTCAGGAGGGAGACTGGTAAACAGGCAAAGCGGGTGGAATGTTTCTGATGTGGAGGGACACACTATGCAAATGATTGCAAATTCCAAGACACTGTCTGCCATACTTGTAGCAAAAAGGGACATTTAGCTAACAAGTGCAGAAGTTCAAAGGGTAAGATTAAGCCTGGACAGGAGAAAGCTCAACAGGCTCAGGCAGCCACATCACCATCTAGAAGAAGCAGCTGAAGAGGCAGCGTGTGCCTACAACATGTTTGCAATGGAAACAGATGAGGAACCACCTGAACCATATTATGCCACAGTCACTGTCAGGGGAAAGGACATTAAGTTTGAGATTGACTCAGGGGCTACTGCATCGGTCATTAGTGAGGAGACCTACAGGAGGACATGGGGGTCCAACCTGCCTCCCATTAGACTGTCAAAGCTCAAACTTAGGACCTATACGGGGCAGCCCATACCTCATTTAGGGGTGTTATATGTGGACATTTCAGCTGGGGGTCAGAAAGCTGAAGCCAGGCTAGTGATAGCTAAGGGCAGAGGACCAAATCTTTTGGGTCGCAATTGGCTTCGCAAAATCTGGCTAAACTGGCATGAAATTAAGTATGCATACACAACGGAGGACATTCTGCAGTGGTACAGTGACGTTTTCAGGGATGAGCTGGGAACACTGAAGGGCGTGACTGTGAAACTCCATGTCGACCCTGACGCTACACCACCAGCTCCTTTGCACCCATGGGAGTCGCCAGACCACCCCTGGTCTAGGCTACATTTGGACTTTGCTGGCCCTTTTATGGGGCAGATGTTTCTTGTCATGGTGGATGCGCATTCTAAATGGATCGAAGCTCACATCATGAGCAACATCACAGCCCCCTCAACCATAGACAAACTCAGGCAAGTGTTTGCAGTCCATGGGCTGCCTGACACTCTGGTCACTGATAATGGCCCAGCGTTCACCAGTGAACTGTTCAGTGAGTTCATGCAGTAAAATGGCATTCGTCACATTCGGACGTCTGCTTTCCATCCAGCCGCCAATGGTTTGGCTGAGCGGGCTGTTCAGACAGTGAAGGAAGGCCTGAAGTGGATGACAGGGGACTCTCTTAGCATGCGGCTTTCACGTTTCCTGTTTAAATACCACCTCACACCACAGACTACGACTGCCCACACTCCAGCAGAGATGCTGATGGGGCGTAGGCCCAAGTCTGGATTGGACCTGCAGCGTTTGGACATGAAGGCAAAAGTGGAGAGAAAGCAGGAAAAGCAGAAGGAGGGACATGATCAACATGCGTGAGAGAGACAGTTAAAACCGGATGACAATGTCTATGTGAGAAACAATCAGCAATGGCTGCCTGGGGTTATTCTTAAGCAGAGTGGTCTCGTCTCCTATGTTGCTAAGCTGACTGAAGGACATATTTTCCGCAGACATCAGGACCATATGCGCCAGCGTCATGATACCGGCAGACAGTTCCATGGAGTTTCCATTTGTGAGTCAGACTACGGCGGAAGCATGTCCACCAGTGACTTTGCCAGAGGGCGAGACGCTGGCAGAGGGGTCGGGGTCCCCTGAAGAGGATAGACATTCTCACACAGACACACAGACCCCTCTCATGCCCCCAAAACACCCTCACCAGCGGTGCCTGCTGGGTCACCGGGGGTAGTGCGCAGATCACAGCGCACTCGTAAACCTCCTGACAGACTGAATCTGTGACGGGAGGTGAAAGAACCTTTAGGAGGCAGTGATCATAACATGATTGAGTTCACTGTGAAATTAGAAAAAGAGAAGCTGAAATCTGATGTGTCGGTGTTTCAGTGGAGTAAAGGAAACTACAGTGGCATGAGAGAGGAACTGGCCAAAGTTGACTGGAAAGAGACACTGGCGGGAAAGACGGCAGAGCAGCAGTGGCTGGAGTTTATGCAAGAAATGAGGAATGTGCAAGACAGGTATATTCCAAAAAAGAAGAAATTTTCGAGTGGAAAAAGGATGCAACCGTGGTTGACAAGAGAAGTCAAAGCCACAGTTAAAGCTAAGGAGAGGGCACACAAGAAAGCAAAAATTAGTGGGAAGACAGAGGATTGGGAAGTCTTTAAAACCTTACAAAAGGAAACCAAGAAGGTCATTAAGAGAGAAAAGATTAACTATGAAAGGAAACTAGCAAATAATATCAAAGAGGATACTAAAAGCTTTTTCAAGTATATAAAGAGTAAAAGACAGGTGAGAGTAGATATAGGACCGATAGAAAATCATACAGGAGAAATTGTAATGGGAGATGAGGAGATGGCAGAGGAACTGAACAAGTATTTTGCATCAGTCTTCACTGAGGAAGACAGCAGGCTACCGGACACTCAAGGGTGGCAAGGAAGAGAAGTGTGCGCAGTCACAATTACGACAGAGAAAGTACTCAGGAAGCTGAATAGGCTAAAGGTCAATAAATCTCCTGGACCAGATGGAATGCACCCTCGTGTTCTGAAGGAAGTAGCTGTGGAGATTGCGGAGGCATTAGCGATGATCTTTCAGAAGTCGATAGATTCTGGCATGGTTCCGGAAGACTGGAAGATTGCAAATGTCTCTCCGCTATTTAAGAAGGGGGCAAGGAAGCAAAAAGGAAATTATAGACCTGTTAGCTTGATATCGGTGGTTGGGAAGTTGTCGGAGTCGATTGTCAAGGATGAGGTTACAGAATACCTGGAGGCATATGACAAGATAGGTAGAACTCAGCATGGATTGCTTAAAGGAAAATCCTGCCTGACAAACCTATTACAATTTTTTGAGGAAATTACCAGTAGGCTAGACAAGGCAGATGCAGTAGATGTTGTATATTTGGATTTTCAGAAGGCCTTTGACAAGGTGCCACACATGAGGCTGCTTAACAAGATAAGAGCCCGTGGAATTACAGGGAAGTTACATACGTGGATAGAGCGTTGGCTGATTGGCAGGAAACAGAGAGTGGGAATAAAGGGATCCTATTCTGGTTGGCTGCCGGTTACCAGTGGTGTTCCGCAGGGATTAGTGTTGGGGCCGCTCCTTTTTACATTGTACATCAACGATTTGGATTATGGAATAGATGGCTTTGTGACTAAGTTTGCTGACGATACGAAGATAGGTGGAGGGGCCGGTAGTGCTGAGGAAACGGAGAGTCTGCAGAGAGACTTGGATAGATTGGAAGAATGGGCAGAGAAGTGGCAAATGAAGTACAATGTTGGAAAGTGCATGGTTATGCACTTTGGCAGAATAAATAAATGGGCAGACTATTATTTAAATGGGGAAAGAATTCAAAGTTCTGAGATGCAACGGGACTTGGGAGTCCTCGTACAGGATTCCCTTAAAGTTAACCTCCAGGTTGAGTCGGTAGTGAAGAAGGCGAATGCAATGTTGGCATTCATTTCTAGAGGAATAGAGTATAGGAGCAGGGATGTGATGTTGAGGGTCTATAAAGCGCTGGTGAGACCTCACTTGGAGTATTGTGGGCAGTTTTGCTCTCCTTATTTAAGAAAGGATGTGCTGACGTTGGAGAGGGTACAGAGAAGATTCACTAGAATGATTCCGGGAATGAGAGGGTTAACATATGAGGAACGTTTGTCCGCTCTTGGACTGTATTCCTTGGAGTTTAGAAGAATGAGGGGAGACCTCATAGAAACATTTCAAATGTTAAAAGGCATGGACAGAGTAGATGTGGCAAAGTTGTTTCCCATGATGGGGGAGTCTGGTATGAGAGGGCATGACTTCAGGATTGAAGGGCGCCCTTTCAGAACAGAAATGCGAAAAAATTTTTTTAGTCAGAGGGTGGTGAATCTATGGAATTTGTTGCCACAGGCAGCAGTGGAGGCCAAGTCATTGGGTGTATTTAAGGCAGAGATTGATAGGTATCTGAGTAGCCAGGGCATCAAAGGTTATGGTGAGAAGGTGGGGCAGTGGGACTAAATAGGATAAAATGGATCAGCTCATGATAAAATGGCGGAGCAGACTCGATGGGCCGAATGGCCTACTTCTGCTCCTTTGTCTTACGGTCTTATGGTCTTATGGGACAGTTCACTGTTTGTTGTTAGATTGAATGTTGAATCTGTCACATTTTCCAGATGTTTTGTATTGGTAAACTGTTGCTAAGGTACTAGTCTAAGTTTTCAGGGGTACGCAAGTTAATAACACCACTGTTTTTTATTTCCTAGTTTTTTACATTTGGGGATGTTGGATTTTAAAGGGGGAGATGTGTTGTAACGTGAGCGTAATTAAAAGTAAGTTAATACTAATTAGGATATCGGGGTGGGGGAGGTCTACTTCCGTTTTTGTTCTTCCGGTGGCTCTCAGTACGTAGTGTCCCCGCCATGCCGTACGGGTTGTGAAACCCTCTGTATATACGTAACATTTTGAATTTCGAGATAAATTTGTTTCTTTGGCATGAAGTCGTCGAGTGTGCCTTTTTCAAAGTAGAAGTTACCACAGTGTGACACCTAAAATACTCACAAATTTCTACAGCTGTATTGGGGAGAGCATTCTGACTGGCTGCATCACTGGCTGGTATGGGGGGACAACTGCACAGGATCACAGTAGGCTGCAGAGAGTTGTAAAATTAATCAGTTCCATCTTGGGCACTAGCCTCCATAGTAACCAAGACATCTTCAAGGACTGGTGCCTCAAAAAGGCAGCATCCATCATTAAGAACTCCCACCATCCAGGACATGCCTTCTTATTATTATTAGCATCAGAAAGGAGGTATGGAGGACTGAAGGCACACACTCAATGATTCAGGAACAGCTTCTTCCCCTCTGCCAGCCAGGAGCTAGAAATTGCTCACTCGCTCCACTTCAGATCCCTTTATGAGGACTGGTATGTGTTTTCTCATCTTACCCTTTCCAAAGTCCACAATTTTCATGAAATTTGTTAACTTTGCGGCAGAGGGGGTGGTGTGGTTCTGTGTATAATAAATAATATTAAATCATTAGAAAGAAATGACATAGGATTGGAAGGTGTAGAGTCTCTATGGGTTGAGTTAAGAAATGGCAAGGGTAAAAGGACCCTAATGGCAGTTGTATACAGGCCTCCAAACAGCAACTAGAGTGGATTACAAATTACAGCAGGAGATAGAAAAGGCGTGTCAGAAAGGCAATGTCATGATAATCGGGGATTTTAACATGAAAGTGGATTGGGAAAACAAGGTCAGTACTGGACCTCAAGAGAGAGAATTCTTAGATTGTCTAAGGAATGGATTTTTAGAACAGCTTGTTGTTGAGCCCACTAGGGGATCCGCTGTGCTGGATTGGCTGCTGTGCAATGATCTGGAGGTGATAAGAGAACTTAGGGTTAAGGAACACTTAGGGAACAGTGATCACCATATGTTTGAGTTCACATTGAAATTTGAGAGGGAAAAAAATAAAATCCAATGTGTCAGTGTTTCAGTGGAATAAGGGAAATTACAATGGCATGAGAGGGGAACTGGCTGAAGCTGACTGGAAAGGGACATTTGCAGGAAGGACAGCAGAGCAGCAATGGCTGACGTTTCTGTGAAAAATGAGGGAAGTGCAAGACAGATATATTGCAAATAAGAAGAAATTTTCAAAGGGAAGAAGAACACTACCGTGGAGTCAGAGCCAAAGTAAAAGCAAAATAGAGGGCATACACGGAAGCCAGAACTGGTGGGAAGATAGCGGGTTGGGAAGCTTTTAAAAACTTGCAGAAGGACACTAAGAAGGTCATTAGGAAGGAAAAGATGAATTATGAAAGGAAGCAGGCGACTAATATCAAAGAAGATACTAAAAGTTTTTTTTAAGTATATACAGGGGAAAAGAGAGTCAAGGGTAGATATAGGACCAATACAAAATAATGCTGGAGATATTGTAATGAGAGATGCAGAGATGGCAGAGGAACTGATTGCATATTTTTAGATTAGATTAAATTATGAGGACACTCAGTCCTCGTTTATTGTCATTTAGAAAGGCACGCATTAAGAAATGATACAATGTTCCTCCAGAGTGATATCACAAAAAAACAGGACAAACCAAAGACTAACACTGACAAGACCACATAATTATAACATATAGTTACAGCGGTGCAAAGCAATACCATAATTTGATAAAGAGCAGACCATGGGCACAGTAAAAAAGAGTCTCAAAATTCTGATCGACTCCCGATAGTCCCCGATAGCAGGCGGCAGAAGGGAGAAACTCTCCCTGCCATAAACCTCCAGGCTCCGACAACTGCCAATGCATTGGAAGCACCCGACCACAGCCGACTCTGAGTCCATCGAAAACCTCGAGCCTCCGACCAGCCGTTCGACTCCGAGCACTGAGCACCATCTCCGCCGAGCGCTTTGACCCTTCCCAGGCTGCCGAGCAACAAGCAAAGCCAAGGACTCGGGGTCTTCTCCTGTGGAGATTCTGGATCACACAGTAGCAGCGGCAGCGACAAAGGCATTTCAGAAGTTTCTCCAGATGTTCCTCCATTCTCTCACGTCTGTCTACATCAAATCAGGATTGTGCACGGCACCCTACTTGACAAATTACAGATATCATTCACCGGAGTGGCCGCTGCATGCTCTCTGGATATTTTATTTTGCATCAGTCTTCACAGTGGAAGACATTTGCAGTATATCGGACATCGAAGAATGTCAGGGAAGTGAAGTTGGTGCAGTGAAAATTATGACTGAGAAGGTGCTCAGGAAGCTTAATGGTCTGAGGGTGGATAAATCTCTCAGAACTGATGAAATGCACCCTCTGGTTCCGAAGGAAGTAGCTGGAGAGATTGCAGAGGCATTAATGATAATCTTTCAAGAATCGATAGTTTCTGGCATTGCACCGGATGACTGGAAAATTGCAAATGTTACTCCGCTATTTAAGAAGGGTGGGAGACAGCAGGAAGGAAACTATAGATTGTTAGCCTGACATCAGTGGTTGGGAAATTGTTGGAATCGATTGTTAGGGATGAGATTACAAGGTACCTGGAAGCACATGACAAGATAGGCCAAAGCCAGCATGATTTCCTGAAAGGAAAATCCTGCTTGACAAACCTATTGCAATTCTTCGAGGAAATTACAAGCAGGGTGGACAAAGGAAATGTAGTAGACGTTGTGTACTTGGATTTTCAGAAGGCCTTTGACAAGGTGCCACACATAAGGCTGCTTAGCAAGATAAGAGTGCATTGAATTACAGTGAAGTTCATAGCATGGTGGAGCATTGGTTGTTCGGCTGAAAACAGAGAGTGGGAATAAAGGAATCCTATTCTGGCTGGCTGCCGGTTATCAGTGGAGTTCCACAGGGGCCAGTGTTGGGACTGCTGCTTTTTATGATGTATGTCAATGATTTGGACTACAATTGCTGATTGCGTCGCCTCTGATCTGGGCCGACATTTACGTGCCGGGTGGCACCTAATTAATTAGCTTGTTTATTTCAGCTTTTTTTCTTAAAGACGTGTTGGGTGTGTCCCGGCCACCACTGCACCCCTGCATGCTTCGAGGCAATCTATCGGTCCACGGCCTGGAGGTTGGGGACCACTGGTGTTGAGGAAACAGAGAAATTTAGATAGTTTAGAGTAATGGGCAAAGAAATGGCAAATGAAATTCAATATTGGAATATGTATGGTTATGCACTTTGGTGGAAGAAATTATTTAGGTGGGGAGAGAATTCAAAATGCAGAAATGCAAAGGGACTTGGCAGTCCTTGTGCAAGATACCCTAAAGGTTAACCTCCAGGTTGCATCGATTGTAAAGAAGGCGATGAAATGTTGGCGTTCATTTCTAGAGGTATAGAATGCAAAAGAAAGGTGCTACACTTCTTAGCTTAATGGACCCAAGAACATAAAGTCTCTTACACAACTTAGTAACGCCGGCAAAGCCAGCAAAGCCAGCAAACAGGACATTCCATGAAATTGTTAAAATTTTACAATATCACTTGAGCCGTAAACCATTGGTAATAGTTGAGATATTTAGATTTTACAAAAGGAATCAGACAAAAGATGAAAGCAGTTCTGAATACACTGTGGAACTGTGCAAACTTTCCCAGTACTGTGACTTTCGAGAAGGACTTCCTGATGCATTAAGGGATAGGCTTGTAATGTGGCATACAGAGTCAAAGCACTCAAACGAGGCTACTGGCAGAAAGACACATAACCTTAGAACACGGTTTGACCATTGCAATACAGTTAGAGACTGCAGCAAAACTACAGAAAAGGAGAGTAGAATGTGAAATGCACAAAGTGTCCCTGAGTGGTGCAAAAAGCCAAAGATGTTATCGATGTGGCAAATCCTCCCATGAAACAAATGACCATTGGTTCAAAGAAAAATTCTAAAGAAAGTGTCATAGACAAGGTCACATAGAGAGACTGTGCAAGGCAGACTAAAGGCACAACTGAGTGAAAAGTCTCAAACACAAAACTAAACAAATGCACAACGTTACTGAATATAAAACAGAATCAGACAATAGAGTCTGACAAAGGTGAACTGTCATGCCTAGAACTGCATTGTATAACTGAAGCAGAGCAGAAAATCATCTGGAATACAATAGAAGTGTCTGGTGTAAAACTGAAAATGGAGCTAGATGCAGTGTCAGCTTTGTCCATAATTCCAGAGGATGACTACAACAGACTGTTTTCTAAGAAACCATTAGAGAAGACCTCAGTAATGCTAAAGACTAACATAGGTGAAAAAGAGTCTCCCAAAGGTCAACTAAAAGTAAATGTGGCATATGGAGGCCAAACACAACAGTTAGAGCTTTATGTATTGAAAAGTGGAAGGACAGCACTTTTTGGATGTGAATGGGTGAGAAAAATCCAATTAGACTGGCACTCAATCAAAGCTCTCAATGTGACATCAACAGGCAATGGCAGCCCAAATAGTAGTGCTAACCGGAGACCGGCACAGCTCCTTAATGCTAATGAGGAGGTGTTTGAGAATGGGATTGGTATATTCCAAGGCATGAAGATCAGATATGAACTGGATGAAACTGCAACACCAAGATTCCATAAAATGCATCCAGTGCGTTACGTACTATTTCCTAAAGTGAATGCTGAACAGCAGAGCTTGGAGGCATCTCGAGTTCTCTTCAATGTTGAGTGGACAATTGGGCCAGGCCCATTGTCCCACTGCTCAAGAAAGGGAAGGCTAGAGCCGTCCGCATACATGTGGGGATTTCAAGGTGCTGTGCAGTATCCTCTGCCACGAATAGAAGACATTTTTGCATCTTTGGCAGGTGGGGAGAGGTTTTCAAAGATGATTTGTCACAAGCCTATCTGCAATGGAGATTGAGGAGTCAAGCAGGAAGTTCCTCACAATCAACACTCATGAGGGACTGTTCCAGTATAATCATTTCATGTTTGCCATCACATCAGTTCCAGCAAATTGGCAAACAGGAAAGAGCAATGGAACAAATGCTCCGAGATATCCCAGGACCACATGTCACCTTGATGACATCATTGTGACTCGCAAAAATAATGAAGGGTACCTCCAGAACCTTGGTAAAGTGCTTACCAGGCTGAGTGAGTATGGTCTGTGCTCAAGGAGAAAGAGAAATATGAGTTTTTCAAGAATGAAATCTCATATTGTGGACATGTCATTGACAAGCACGGCTTACATAAGTCACAAGAGAAGTCATAGGCACCCAGACTGGAAAATGTGTCACAACTCAAGTGATACTTGGGCCTTGTAAACTACTACCACCAGTTTCTCGCAAACTTTGAATGCATCCATTGAATGCACTGTTACAGACAGGAGGAAAATGGGAATAAGCAGAAAGAAGTAAAAGAGCATTCAAGGAAACAAAGAGACTAAAAACATCGAAAGAACTGCTCACCCATTATGACCCATCCCTGTCCATCAGACTGGTGTGCAATGTGTCCCCTTGTAGCATTAGAGCCATTTTCTCACACATTATGAAAAATGGATCTGACTGCCTGATTGTATTTGATTAAAGATCACTGATGAGCGCAGAACGCGAATACGCACAGATCGACCGAGAGGCCCTTAGTCCAGTATGGAGAATAAAGAAGTCCCACCACTACTTCTACAGACAAAAGTTAACACTAGTAACAGATCACCAGCCCCTTGTGTCCATTTTCAATTGCAGGAGGGGAATTCCACTGATGACTACTACCTGGTTACAATGTTGGACACTATTCCTAGGAGCCCACTCTTATGACATAGTGTTCAAGAGTATCAAACCACACAGCAAGTGTGGGGTGGTTCATTTTGGTAGGTCAAATATGATGGCAGAATATAGCATTAATGGTAAGAGTCTTGGCAGTGTGGAGGATCAGAGGGATCTTGGGGTCCGAGTCCATAGGATACTCAAAGCTGCTGCGCAGGTTGACTCTGTGGTTAAGAAGGCATAAGGTGCATTGATCTTCATCAGTCGTGGGACTGAGTTTAGAAGCCAAGAGGTAATGTTGCAGCTATATAGGACCCTGGTCAGACTCCACCTGGAGTACTGTGCTCAGTTCTGGTTGCCTCACTACAGGAAGGACGCGGAAACCATAGAAAGGGTATAGAGGAGATTTACAAGGATGTTGCCTGGATTGGGGAGCATGCCTGATGAGAATAGGTTGAGTGAACTCGGCCTTTTTTCTCTGGAGTGATGGAGAATGAGAGGTGACCTGATAGAGGTGTATAAGGTGATGAGAGGCATTGATCATGTGGATAGTCAGAGGCTTTTTCCCAGGGCTGGAATGGCTAGCACAAGAGGGCACAGTTTTAAGATGCTTGGAATTTGGTACAGAGGAGATGTCAGGGGTAAGTTTTTTACGCAGAGAGTGATGAGTGTGTGGAATGGGCTGCAAGCGACAGAGGTGGAGGCAGATGCGATAGGGTCTTTTAAGAGACTCCTGGACAGGTGCATGGAGCTCAGAAAAATAGAGGGCTATGGGTAACCCTAGGTAATTTCTAAGGTAAGGACATGTTCGGCACAGCTCTGTGGGCTGAAGGGCCTGTATCGTGCCGTAAGTTTTCTATGTTTCTGTGCAATGCTGATGGCTTGTCACATCTTCCATTATTGGCAACTGAAGAAGAAATGTCTTCATACTGTGACCCAGCAGAGATGTTCCACACCGCATTGATGGAGCAGTTGCCAGTAACAAATTCCGAATTACACAGGAAACAAGGAATGACCTAACATTGTCAAAAGTCTATGAAATCACCGTGCAAGGATGGTCAGTTCATGGTAATTCTATGTTTCCAGAGTTCTCAGTGAGACGAGAGATCAACTGTCGGTATGTCAAAAACACAGATGTGTGGATCTCGTGTCGTGATTCCCTCTAAACTGCGCACCAGAGTGTTAGAGCATCCGCATGAAGGACACCTGGTTACAGTCAAGATGAAGAGTTTTGCCTGGAGCTATGTGTGGTGGCTGGGAATAGATAAACAGATTGAAGACTTGGTCTAAAGCTGTCGGGATGCCAAGAAATTCAAAATGCACCCTCACAGGCATCATTACACTTGTAGAGTGGCTGTTGTCACCATGGAAAAGAGCACCTATTGACTTTGCTGGGCCATTCATGGACTCCATGTTTCTGAAGGATGCTCCTTTGAAGTGACTGGAAGTTATATGAATGAATTTAACCACATCAGCAAAGACTGTGTACTCTCTGAGGTCTATCATCACCAGAAATGACTTACCAGAACAAATAGTGGGTGACAATGGACCAGAAGCATGTCAGAAGAATTCCAATTGTTTATAAAGAAAAATGGCTTCAGACATTTCAAGTCAGCTCCTCACCACCCAGCAACGAACGAGTTAGTTGAAAGGTTTATCCAAATCTTCAAGAGGTCCATTAAAGTGATGGACGAGGAGGACATTTCACTGCAGCACAAGGTGGACAACTTCCCTTTGGTGTATCGGAACTCTGTTCCTGCATCGACAAATCAAACACCTGCAATCTCATTCATGAGCGGGGATCTGAGATCTCGCATAGACCTCCTGAAACCGGACCTGTGGAGGGAAGTGCAGAATAAACAGTTCAGCCAGTTGCCAAGTGAAGCAGCAAGGAGCTTTGTGGTTGGACAGACAGTTCCAGTGTGATTAATGAGAAGATAAGTGGACACCTGCTAGGATAGCTACAAGAACTGGACCACTGATGTACACAGTGGATGTTGGAGATCAGAAATGGAGATGTTATGTGCACCAGATACTGGATGTTCAACTGAAGAACGCACCTGAGTCGACTACATTCATCAAGATGGACACATTACAGTCACTAGACTAACCTCTCAGTGATGATCATGTCACTAACAGCAATGTGACAGTGGAAACTGAGAACATTGTCTTAGACAAGACAATTACTAAACCCAGTGCCATTCCACAGGCCCAGGGGTGTGATGAGAATGTTATTGTTGACAAGACCCCTGCCAGATCTGATGCCACTGCACAAGTGCTATCCTGAAAGAAACAGAGCAACACCCAAAAGCCTGAAGCTTTAGAACTGTGAAGTTAGTTATGGACTGTTATTCTGAAAGCATGCTTATTCGGAATTTGAGTTATGAAAGGGAAATTGAGTGTTTTGTACATATAGAGCTTTATGTTCCATTAATCTAAAGGGGGAGGAAGTGGAATGTATGGATCTATTGCTTTTAGAGCAAGGACCCCCAACCCCCACTTAGCACTCAATATTGATCTGTTGTCTATGCATATGCATTTCTCTCTCTCGCTCTCACAACAATGTGAATACACCAATTAAAGCCATCTCCCATGTATGTACTTTTATTTAATTGATATGTAGATGTGCACAGGCACAACACCTGACTTGTGTTTTCAGCCTTTCTTGAATAAATGCACAACATTAGCCACCCACCAGTCTTCTAGTATCTCACCTGTGGCTATGGAAGATAAAAATAGCTCTCTCAGGCACCATGCAATTTCTTCCCTTGTTTCCCACAATGTCTTTGGATACACTAGGTCTGGCCCTGGAGGTTTGTCTATCTAAGATGGTGATGTGACGCCATCTGGTGAATAATATCTGTTATCTGTCAAGTAGGGTGCCGTGCAAAATCCTGATTTGATGGAGATGGATGTGAAAGCACGGAGGAACATCTGTGAAACTTCTGAAATGCCTGTTTCGCTGCCGCTGCTACTGTGTGATCCAGAATCTCCGGAGGGGAAGGCCCCGAGTCCTCGGCTTTGTTTGTTGCTCGGTGGCCGGGGCGGGGTTGAAGTGCTCGGCAGAGATGGTGCTCTGTGCTCGGTGTCGGAGGGCTGGTCGGAGGCTCGAAGTTTTCGGACGGACTCAGGGTCGGCTGCGGTTGGGTGCTTTCAATGCATCGGCAAGTTTGCGGCGCTTGGAGGTCATGGCAGGGAGAGTTTCTCCCTTCTACCATCTGCGTGAGATGATGGGACTATCGGGACTTGAGACTTTTTTTTATCATGCCCATGGTCTGCTCTTTATCAAATTACGGTATTGCTTTGCACTGTTGTAACTATAGGTTATAATTATGTGGTTTTGTCAGTTTTAGTCTTGGTTTGTCCTGTGTTTCTGTGATATCATTCTGGAGGAACATTGTATCATTTTTTAATGCATGCATTTCTAAATGACGATAAACGAGGACTGGGTGTCCTCATAACCTAATCTAATCTAAGTATGCGTCATGACCACTCTTCTTCACTTCCTCTTTTATAGTGTGAATATCTTTCATGACATCACTATTCATATTCCTTAATTCCTGAGCATACATAATCCTCTCCTCTTTAAATACAGAACAAGATTTATTTTTTTAAGATGTCACAAATTCCTTTGGACTTTCCTCATAGACAACCACTTTAACCCTGAAGCGGACCTTTTCTTTCCTTGGCTAGCCCTTTGATCTTCCTATACTTGGAAAGTCTGTCAGGGTTCGCCTTTATCTGATTTGTCAGTGCTATCCCATATCTTCTTTATTCACTCCTGATTTTCCTCATATGCAAACTCCAAAATCTCTTCTTATGCTTATATTTTTATACAAAATACTCCTCTTATACTTCTTATTTTTTCATAAGTTTTATTACCTGGCGTGTTGGTTGTCTGCCATTTCCGACGATGACATAACTGCACTGAGGAAAAGCTGTGGGTGAGGAGTTTTAAAGTGAAAAAGCTGTCGCACTGCAGCAGTTGCATCCTCTAGGCCTCAAAAAATTTGATCGAATGGTACAAAAAATCGTCACGACTGGAGACTGCCTCAGTTGCAGTGGATAACCATGCTGCCTTCTGTGCTTTATCAGGTCCTTTGTGCTCCATGACGCATTGCAGCACCGTCTTTTTGGCCACTGGATCTTGTAGGTGATCTCATCTGCCCAGTCCACCAGAACTGGCTTCGCATGCTGGGGTAGACATGTCCTTTCTCACTGGGGATGGAGGTTCCCGGCTACCCCCACCTGGTTTAGCCCTGGCAATCTGGTGTTATCATTACAGAATCAAAGATAATTAACTTAATATTTTAAATGCAATTTGTTACTTATTTTGATTGTAGCTTTAGATTAGGAATGAAAGTTTAGGTGGAATGGGCTCAGAAGAGGAGCTGAAGCCAGTATATATCAGCCATCATTGTATTGAGCAGTGGGGCAGGCTGGAGGGGCATGAAGGTCTACTGTTGTTACCATTTCCTTGTGATTTGCATTTAAATAAATGGAGCATTCAAGGCTGAATTACTTCTACCTATTTCCTGGAGGAAGTGAAATCACATTAATTTTATTGGTTAAGGTCATCCATAAAATGAATGGATGTAATAAAAATACAACATCCTAACATTGTTAAGTTTTGAAGGCTCTTGAGTGTCCAGTCAGAAGGTGAGGTGCTCTTCTTTGAGCTAATCTTGAACTTGATTATAATATTGCTGGAAACCAATGACAGAGAGATTAAATTGCTGCCAATCTGTTGCATAGTAATTATACTTCTTTATTCCATTTTGACATTCGGGACCAGCTATGATGTGGATCAAGGCACAAAATGTTCAATAAATGTACATGCTGGAACATTTCTGCATCATCAGATTACACACTAAATATATGGGAGTGCGAGTGGAATTAAGCAGGTGTGAAGAATATTTATTTATGAAATGTGGATTGATTTTGCCATTCATCAAAAATCAGTCTTTGTGGCAAAAGTTTAATAAAGGGCAGATAGGAAATTTAAAATGTCTGAAGTACTTCGTGGAAAAAATAAAGAATATTGACATTAGAATATAAAGAAGAAATACTCAGCAGGTGGAGATAGAAAAAAAAGTTAATATTTCAAGCTGCTATCTGTCAGAACTTGGAAACGGTTAGAGATAAGCAGCTTTTAAGATGCAGATGAAGTGGAGAAGGCAGGAGAAACAAAAATGGAAGATCAGTGATTGAGTAGAAGAGCGATTAAATGATATAACAAAAAAGCGATAGTGAAACAGGAAAAGTATTAGCACAAATGAAAGATTAGTCTGGAGGAATCATAAAGTAGAAATATCTAAAATTATAGAAAGACGATATCATATCTGTCATGAAAATAGAAAATGCTGGAAATGGTCATTTATTGATTTATTGTTCATTGAAATAACGTTATTAAGATAATATCATTAAGATAATTTTATGAATCTATGAGGTCATATGAAATTAATTATTGCCATTTCACAACATTGCATGTTCTTCATTATGGCAGAAAGTAGTTTTGTCAATTGAAGATACATACACCACAGAATCAACGGCATTAAAGCAAAACAAAATGTTTTGTTTTTGTAAACTGCGGAATTACTTTGTACTTCAAATGAAAAGCTTATTTCTATATTGTGTACTTACTACTGATTCAAATCACCTGAAGTTGTCATGAGTACATAAATATAACTGTTTCCTTTACTGTAATATCGATATTAACATATACCAAGGGTCAAATGTAAACGCTATTCTACCTTGACCACCCTGCCAAAATTTCTGAATGAATATTGATCTGCCCAGCATTATAAATGCCAAGATCTTCCATTCGGAATGGATTGTCAGGCATTCCCATTGAAAACCTATTTAGGAGAACCATACTTTTACTATGAAACTGTTAAGAATCTCAATACCACACAAGTAAGAAAGGAAACAAAAAAGCAAGATTAAATTATCACTCATTTTATTTTTGCAAATTTTGGATAATGAGTGTATTCAGAATGAGTGGATTGAGTGAATTGAGCTCCAACTGGTGCACATTTGACTGCTTAATTATAATGGGAATCTGTACAATTTTCTACACCATTCGTTGTACTTATTTATTTGTTTGTTTGTTTGTTTATTGAGTATAGAATAGGCCCTTCCGGCACTTTAAGCCACGCTGCCCAGCAATCCACCAGTTCAATCCTAGCCTAATCACCCAACAATTTGCAATGACCAATTAACCTACCACCCGGTATGTCATTGAATCGTGGGGGAAAAGTGGAGCACCTGGAGGAAACAGGGTGAATGTACAAACTCCTTACAGGCGGCAATGAGAATTGAACCCGGGTCGCCTGTACTATAAAGCTTTTGTAATACCCTGGGAAAGGTTTCACTGCTAATGTAATGGTCTTTCTGCAGAAGCAGTGTTTGAGTTATGGTTCGAGATAACAGATGCTTTGGAATGTGAGCTGGGCCTTTTGTTCGGCATGAGATGAAGGGAGAAGACGCTGGAGAGAGCCGATTGTAGGATAAGACCTGGTGGGGAGATCGTGATTCGATGAGCCGGTCGTAGGATCGTGATTCGCGAGCCGGTCGTAGGATACGACCTGGTGGGGAGATTGTGATTTGTTGGAGCCAGGCACCGAGCTCGACTGAGGATCGGTGAATTGAGTTCCAACTGGTGCACATTTGACTGTTTAATTATAATGGGCCCTTTTTGTTGTTTTCTTTCTTTTCTTCACTAACCCTTTAGTTAAGATTCATAAATATAATTTCTTTAATTGTATGCAGTGTGCTGTCTGTTGTTTCTTGGCACTGAGTGGTAACAGGGTTGCAAATTACACAGCATCCACACAAACCGGGGTTTGGGGTGGGAGAACCGTTTCAATCTCACGGGTTTGACGAGACTGGGGTGTGGCTTCCCTAGACTAATGGAGTCAAGGAAACCAGGCGGTTTCATTGTGGGGGTATCATCCAGCATTGATTTTGTTGGATGCTGTGTGATTGCCCTGAGCATTGATCCAGTGAGTTGTGTGTTTAAACCTGGAGAATGAGTCCTCATAAAGAATCTGAGGCTACCTGGGAAGCATAGGTTGGCTGACCGTCGGGCAGCTATGCCCTACGTAGTGGAGAATCAGATGCCAAACGTACCAGTTTTCCGGGTGAATCCAGGGGATGTGAATGGGCCTGTCAAGATTGTCCATCAGAACCACCTTCTACCTCTGGGACACGAGGCACATGTTGACCCAGAGCCTGACCTGTTCCCTACACCCAGTAAGAGGACTCTGCAGCGACATGGGCAAACTGAAGGACCAGCAGTGGGAAGGATTAGGCTGGACCCCACCCCTGAACATGATACAGATTCAGAGGATGAGGAAATAGGGGTGTGGTATATGCTGCCCTTCGCAAACTCCCCAATAACGGATGAAGAGTTTCCCAATCCTTCTCATGCTGAGGCAGGTGAAATGGGGGTGGGAGGGAACTAGCAGTGGACAGGCAGGGTTGGGGTTAGGAAATAATGAGAAGCTGGACTCTAAAGTAACTGGGCACAAGGGTGAGCTCAGTCAAATGATGAGGGGCTCTGAGTTGTCAGGAGGCACGAGTAATGGGCAGGAAGGGGCCTCCCCAGATAGACAGGAAAGAGCACAGGGAATGTCTGCAGCTGAAGAAGTAGATGATGGGGTAAGGAGGTCCCAAAGAGTCAGGAGACCCCCAGACAGACTGGCCTATGTCATACTCGGGGAACAGAGTGCGGCACCTATCCCCTTGGTGAGCTATGTCACTGCCATTTGCACCTGGGTTGGACTTTATGTTTGTATGAAGGGGTGACAAATAATCTCAATGTCATATGGACATGACTAATTATGGTGGCAGGAGAGTGTAACACCCTGGGAAAGGTTTTACTGCTAACGTAATGGTCTTTCTGTAGAAGTAGCGTTTGGGTTATGGTTAGAAATAATGGATGCTTTGGAATATGAGCTGGGCCTTTTTGTTTGGCTGGAAATGAAGAGATAAGACGTGGAGAGAATCAGTCGTCGGATACGACCCGGTCGGGAGTTCATGATTCGATGGAGCCAGGCACCGAGGTCGACTGAGGATCAGTGAATTGAGCTCCAACTGGTGCACATTTGACTGTTTAATAATAATGGGCCCTTTTCATTTTTTTTTTCTTTTCTTTACTAACCTTTTAGTTAAGATTCAAAAATATAATTTCTTTAATCATTTGCAGTGTGCTGTCTGTTGTGTCTTGGCACTGAGTTGTAACTGGGTAGCAAATTACACAGCATCCACACAAACTGGAGTTGGGATGGGACAGCCATCTCAATCTCACAGGTTTGGCAGGACCAGAGTGTCTCTTCCCTAGACTTATGCAACCAAGGAAACTGGGGCGGTGGGGGGGGGGGCGGGGTGTTCATGTTGAATTAGCCACTACAGCACTGTGCTGCCCTTTTAGAAGTAGATTTCAGCATACAATGAAAGTAACATGCATAGAGCACAATTCATGGATTTATAACCTGATCTGAAAGAGATCAACTTCTGTCACTGTAACTTATAAAATTTCACTTCCATACTTAGCAAGTTTAAAAGCCGTTTATGATCTTTGTCATGCTAAGGAACAGTCGGTCGAATGCTGGGCAAAACCAATGCCATATTTTCAATTTTGGTTATTTTTAATTGAACCAGTTAGGCCAAATTTTGTGTGGTGCTTTGGGAGATGGGAATGAACTGGATGAAATATTACATTGAAGTGAGTTTAACAATCGTACTTTCACAACATTGATCCATCTTGAATTGAAATATATCTGGATTGCAGAAATTCCAATATTAATTGATTTTAAATAACTTTGAATGTTATTGTAGGTGGATTTATGTGTTACAATGTTCAAATCGCAAAGAGCATAATTTAAAAAAAAATTCTAGGTGGGCATATACAATACTATGCAAAAGTCTTAGGCACATATACATATGTAGGTAGAGTGCCTAAGAGTTTTGTCAACCTGGATTGAAGAGCGAGTTTGTAAATCTGGTGGGAGCAAAGGATGTTGGGAATGGTGAGAGTAGAGCATTGTGGGAGTGGTGTGGGACCAGTGGCAGAGAAGGATTGCCAGGGCCAGGCAGACACATTCAGCCCTGAGACATCAGGCAAAGTAATTTGATTCAAAGCAATTGGTGTATTGATCATTACAGAACATCTCTCTGGTGATTCCTGCTCACTCCTTCTCACTTCTCCTTTTCCCAAACATGATTCACCTCTCCCTGCTCCCTTCGCGCTCTCAGTCCACAGTATAGACCCACATCAGAATAAGGTTTATCATCACTTACATACATTATGAAGTTTGTTTCTTTTTGTGGCAGCAATGCAGTGCAATACATAAAATTACTACAGTACTGTGCAAAAGTCTTAGACACCCTACCCAAGACATTTGCACAGTACTGTCGAAATGTGACTTCCCGTAAATATTGCATCATAGATTATAAAAGGTTAATGGGATATATAAAGTCTTTATTCTGTTTGATTTTACTCTGTTATGATAAAAATTGAGACATAAATTAAATTGATATACTTTACAGACTTTCTTTTTGGTTTTTCGTATTAATCCCATAAGTTCAAAGTTCAGAGAAATGAGAACAAAGCTAATTGAAACTTACAAAATTCATAAAGGACTTAACATGCTGGATTCAAGGAGGACATTCTCCCAAATGGTGAGGCTTGGACAAGGTGATGTAATTTAGAGTAACTGGTAGGTTGTTAGAAGAGATTTCTTCTTTGCTTGCTGTAAACCTTTGGGATTCCTTATCCTAAACACTGTGGAGGTTCAGTCTTTGCATGTATTCAAAACAAAGGTAAATCTGCAAATTAAGAAATAATGCAGAAAATGGCACTGAAGTAGACCAACTTAATTTTGATGCATAGTGAAACAGGATGGCCTTTTCCTTCTGCTTCTTGTGCTTATCTGGTCTTATAAATGAACTCTCTTCCATTGACTGAAATAATCTTTTAATTGGAAAAATAGGATTCTTTCATCCTTCAACTAACTAAAGTGAACTCCTACCAGGAGGTGTTAAAATGGTTAATAACTCTGGACATAACCTATGAAGCATAGTTGATTTAGATTTTGCAGTTCAGTAGGTCCAATTAATATCTCCAGGAGTCAACATGGACTCTTAGGTGAAGAGAATATTAAAATCATTTAAATATTCTAATAATGCAGCAGAGATCATCCGATTTTCAAATATATTACGATCTCATAGTCTCGTTTACAGAACATTGCAGGTATTGTTAAAATATATCTTAGCTACGTAATTGACTGCTAGATGATTAAGAAGGTTTGAACGTCTAAGGATAATGTAGTTCTCATGTTACCAGTCCAAGGCCTGAATCAATAATCTGGAAACATGAGTTCAAGTTCCACTTTGTATATTCAAATGTAGTTAATTAAACAAAATTGAAATTAAAATGGTTGTATCAGTGATGGTGATCACAAAATTACAATGAGGTCCTTGTAAGGAAATCTATCATCCTAAATAGAGAGAGAAAAACAGTGTGAATTTTATCAGAATTAGTAAAAGTTTTAAGTTCTAGAGAAGGGGAGGTCTGCAATAGGTTGAAGAAAGTTCAAATGACACAAGTGCAGAGCAACTTGCTTAGAATCAGTTGTGAAGGCTTTTTAATCACAGTTGGGAGGGAAGTAAAAGTAAAAAAAAAAATCAATGCTCAAAATGTGAGATACAAGCCATTATAACAGCAGTAAACCTGAAATAAAAGAGTTTGTTGGACCTTTTCAGTCGACTAGGCAGCACCTGTAGAAAAGGTGAATTGTATTCTTTTTTATCTCTGCAATTTCAGACATGTTTGATTTCAAACTCCTCTTAAATCTGATGAACATTCATTGATCTGAATAACAATTCATTAACTCTTTTTTTTCCTCATACAGCGTTACACACGAAATACTGGAGGTACTCAGCAAGTCAGGCAGCATCTAGGAGGGAAGTAAACAGTCAGTGTTACAAGTCAAAACTTTTCATCTGTCTAGACCCGAAATGCCTCCTGCTTTCTCCTCTGACCTGCTGAGTTCTTCTAGCATTCTGTGTATGTTGCTCAAGATTTCCAGTATCTGCAGAATCTCTTGAGTTTATGATTTGTGGCCTCCAAGATGCTGACTGACCTGACTTTCAGATTTTCAGAATTAGCATTCCTTTTTCTATTCATTCCAGTCTTGGTAACTGGTGTTAACACTTCAGATCCCAAGTAATGTGAATCATCCACTTTACAGGTATCTTGGATGAGTATTAAATGCTGGTTGCTGGGAATATTCAAGTTCCAAGCTCAAATGAAAAAAGACTCTGAGAAAATAGAAATGTAGAACGTGAAGAATTAAGTGGCTGGAGAGTAGCATAAGGCAAACCCTTTACAAACAAAACCAAATAATATTCATATTCTCATCTTGTTTTGTTCTGATTTTCAAGAAAGACTATAATTTCCACACCATTCATTTGTAGATGATATTCCTTTTAAGTTATTAGTGGACAGCATGGTAATGTAGCGGTTAACATAATGCTGTAATAGCACCAGTGACCTGAGTTCAATTTCATCACAATCTGTACATTCTCCACGTGACTGTGTGTGTTTCGTTTGGAAGCTCCAGTTTACTCTCACATTCCAAACATGTCCGGACTCATAGGTTAATTAGTCACATGAGTGTAATTGGGCAGCATGGGGCAGAAGGGCCGATGCCTATGCTTTACCTCAAAAAAATTATTCCTGAAAAACATCACTGGTTAAGTTGTTGGCATTCAGTTGACCCAAAATTTGCACGTGAAATCCTAGATTTAAAAAAATATGCTGCATGAGCAACCTGTAAAGATATCTACAAAGTATAGTTTTGTTATTACAAGAGTCTGTATGGAGAGGCAATAATTTCATGGTTTAATTCTTCCTTTTCATCATCTGATAAGAAAGCTATTAAGGTTATTTACTTGAAGAATGTTCATGGGAAGGGTGTGCTTCATGGAAAATTGTTAAGAACTTAAATATAGGTTTGGGTCAAAACTTCTCCCAAAAGGAGTAGATTTTAAGAAAATTTTGCAGGATTTTGATTAAGCTACTCTATAAACTGCTATATTAATAAATAATGACTTATGATAATTATTCATGTTTATACTGAATCTGATCACCTTTATAAATGGTAAGTGAGGAAAACCTGCTTCACCTACTTTTAGTTAAATGTACCAAAATGAAAGCTGAAGATTGGCTTCCAGAAGTGAGTCAACAATTTACTGAAACATCTAGTTATAGAAGTCATTCACTTACCTTTCACTGTGAAAAATCGTGAGAGAAAATAGTGGGTTTTATTATGGGAATTGTATCTTCCTGAAATTAGTCTTAATATATTTTTCTAGACATCTTGTCATATATTGATTAAAAACAGACAAATACAAAATTGTGTTCTATCTTGTTGTCAATCCAAGTCTAATTTGAATGCATAATATTACTGGATTTCATTTCTCAGGCACAGGAAAACTCATTCATTATTGTCACACTTAATTTCTAAACTAAATGTATAATATAACATGGATTTGTGAAAAATATAAAATTCAAAACAGCAGAAAGAAAATAAATAAAGAAATCAAAGAAAACAGAGACAGATGGAGTTAATAAGTGAAAATAGAAAATTGTAAAAATTGTTGAAGCCAGCTAAGGGGCTCAGTCATAAACTTAGAGAGCAGAGCAGAGATATCAATCTCCTTCCATTTGTATTGCTCTGTGGACATCACTTTGAAATTGAACATCAAGATGAATCTGCTTAACAGCTCTCAAATGGTTCAAGATGGACCAGGATTCTCAAGGAAGCCTTTTTCTTCGATGTGCTAGCTTTGTATGAGATCAGTTTGTGATATTGGCAGTTAACAAATAGTTGGACCATTGAATAGAAGGGAATCATATTGGTAGACATGTATACAAGTGTATTAACTGTGTTTCAATGTCTATGAGGTCTGAGCAATGTTCGGAGGGTTTTCTAATAGAATTGATACCTTATTCATTACCACCACCTCCAAGAGGACCAGAACCTTGTCATGGGGTTTGGAAGCATGCATGCCTCAATGACCCAGAGAGCTCTGCTGGCTGAGGTCAGGGCCTTGTGCTTTAGCTCCTGATAGGATCACCTGTGCCAAATAGGTCAATGGGTAGAGGCCAGACCAAGAGTGGTCCATCGGTCCTTCAGTTTCGGGGATTTGGCTCAGGGCTAACAACACTGGCTGGTCAAGAAACAATTGTTACGGAAACAGCAATGAAGAATCCTTCCATAAAGACGGAGGTGGAGGACCTTCATTACTGCCCTAAATGCCAGCTCCATAACAGGCAGTAAGTAAATAAGTTATTACCAACCTATTATATTGTTTGACTAAGATTTATATTGAGAAGTCTTCAGGCAGTTTGATGTGTGAGAACATGGAGAGCCATGCTTGCTTAGTGTCAATGACATTGAATTTAGACCATCCTTAGCTGAACATCAACTCCAATCATGAAGCAATTCTTAAACCTGATCATGCAACACTATTCCACTGCTGAATATACAAAGATGAGTTAAGTGTAAATAGTATGGCAGATCTGCTTCCTTATAATATATTTAGCAGTCTTCCAGAAAATGCAACTCTATGCTTGACACTTGCTTCAAAATTCTGAAGGTGCTGTTGGTAGGGTGATGTTAACCTTGTGTGATCCTTTGGTATCTCAGCATCAAGCCACAGGCGATTTTTTTTCAGTTGCTGATGTTGCTTAGTTGGAAGGTGAAGACAGTTCGCTCGTTAGCAGCTGGGTCAAATCTCTAATTTAGGGAATAGACGTCAAGGGGACTGCAGATCCTAGGTAACCACCAGTATTATGGTGTACAGATCTTTATAATGGAACCCTAAATCTTGATCAGAGATCACAGTGTTAATCTTGAAGGAGACTGAGACTGCTAAGTTTGAAACCTAATGATATTTTTACTAACAGCTGATCAATCTGATACATCGATCTCTTTAATTATTGGCTAATCACAGTCCACACTGTACCAATGGTCAGCCAGTGGATCTGAAGAGTCCATACAGTAATACAACCATGGTTTCATGCTTCTACAATGCAAGGTAAAGGTTAAGAATGCAATGAAGGATACATCTGCATATATCTGAGATTTCACTTTGTCCCTGGACTAATCATTAGGTAAAGGCACATTGTTAAGTTGCTGTGCTGAGAGTATGAATACTATTTGCACCTGAACCTTCCACCATATGTCAGTCAAAGCTGAAGCATCTATCTGGATCATTTCTAGTGGTCAAAAATATTTGGAAACTATAAGAAGGCCTTCTGTCAGCAGGAGTGCAAAGACACTCATTGGGGCACTCCTTAGACAGGGCTTTAAGCTTACCCTGTCTGTAACCCAGATACCGCTCATGGCTCATCATGCTTTGTGGAAGGGCCATTGTGGAAATTACTAATTAAGTGAGATTACTCAATTTGAATGAAATGTCAGTTAGTGTTAGATATCTTATAATATGATTTCTTTTGGAAGTTTTATGTAACAAATTTTATTTAGATTTAGAGATACAACTACAGGGCCTTCTTGGCCAGTGAGACTGTTGCCACCTATTTACAATCATGTGACCAATTAACCTAAATTAAACTCTGTTTGGAAAAAGACTGGGAAAACTCAGCACATACGGAAGGAGAAAGGAACAATATTTCAGCTTAAAGACTCTTCATCTGTACCATGCGAAAGACTTTAGTTCCAAAATATTAACTCATTTGCTCTTTCCACAGATGCTGTACGATCTTCTGAGTGTGTCCAAAATCTTCTGTCTTTATTTTTTTAGATCTGCAGTTTAAAAAAAAATTCATAGGCTCTTCTTGGGAGTAAAGTCTGCTTCCCATGAGAAATGAATGTTTCTATGAGACATTCCTACCATAACCCTGTTCCAGACAGTATGGCCGTTGCTTGGTTTGAGACCATTCCTCAGTGCCGTCCCAGTAGACCCATTATAGATTGACTGGCTGTAGTCCACTGACATGGAGTTCATCAGCTTGAAAAGGATAACGAGTTTCCAATAAGTGGGATATGTAGCTTGAGGACAGTGCTACAAATTAGTTTGAGATCCATATCAGATCGATATAAAGAGCAGGATGAAGTAAAGTGGCAGAAAATCTATTTTTTGGGAGTGGGGTCAGAATCCGAATCAGGTTTATTATCACTGATGTACAGTATGTTGTGAAATTTGTTTGTTTTGTAGCAGCAGAACAGGACAATACATAAAAATATTGATATAAGTTGCAATAAGAATGTATACAAATAAACAAGTTGTACAAAAAGAGAGCAAAATAGTCAATTAATGTTCATTGGTTCATGGGCTGATCAGAAATCTGATGGCAGAGGGGAAGAAGCTGTTCCTAAAACACTGCGTAAGCTTCTTCACTCTTCCTCCTCCCTGGTGAGGAGAGGGCAGATCCTGGATGATGAGGGCCCTACATGATGATTGCTGCCTTCCTGAAAGCAAGGAAAGATTTGCCTTAATTCTCACATGTACTTCAAAACATACAGTGAAATATGTCATTTGCGTCACATCAAATCAGCGAAGATTGGGCTGGGCAAGTGTGGCCCCGCCTCCAGCACCAACATAGTTTGCCCACAACTTAATGAACCTAAATGTCTGTCTGAACTTACTAACCCTAAGGGTCTGTCTGAAATGTGGGAGGAAACCATGCAGTCACAGAGTGAATGTACAAACTCCTTACAGTTTGTGAGGCATTGCCTTTTGAAGATGTCACTGATGATGTGGAGGCTTGTGCTCAGGACAGAGCTGGAAGCTTTTTATGATCCTCTGCACTGGTGTCTCCACTGACAGTGACACAGCCAGCCAGAACGCTCTCCATGGTACATCTGTGGAAATTTGCCAGTTTTTGGTGACGCGCCAAGTCAGTTATGCTGTTTGGACAATTGGAGGAGAGAGGGAGAGAACCCACATTCCTAGACAGTAAATCCAGTGCAGAGGTATTTTTGGCTTCTGCTGATGGCATTGGATTTATTCCACAAAAAAGCAGGAGCATGTCAATTCTTTACCGAGGAAATGTTGTTCCATATGTGGGTGGAGTTAATATTAAATGTTCCTCTGGATACATATTTGGTTGGCTTGCACCAACATTTAACTTCATAGGTGGTTGAGTCAGAGATAATGCAAGTATAATCTGACTGATCAAATGTGTTAAATGATGAGCAATTTCTTAAGACATTCCGAAATTGCACTAAACTATTTTTGTAAATTGGTATTAAATTATGATGGTGATAATGAGCCTCTTTTATTGTGATAACAGCATGTATAAAATATCAACAGCTGTTAGAGTGCATTGCTTTTCTAATTTATCTTGTCTTGACCAGCAAAGAAAATTTGTTACTCTGCTTGTAAATTGACAGTGATCAGGGTGATGTAGTGACAATGTAAAACTGCAGGGGGCAGTGTTTCATTTTATTTTGACGCTCAACACTGGAGGTGAAATAACATGGCAGTAAATAGAAATGGCTGGAAATACACCGTGGATGCATCAACAACAAGAAAGTGGACTGACAGATTTATGTTCTGGATCTGCTGACATTTTAGCCTTTAAAGAAATAAAATACGTGCCTGCTGGAAAACTGGGGCAAGAGAGATTTCAGCTTGACATACACTTGGGGTTTTAAAGCCAATTTCTGGGCAATATAAAAGCCTTTTGCAAACAGCAGAGGAAAAATACTTAATATTTTTCAGTATGTGCGGGAATTAAATCTCAATTCCAGACTGGAATTGTAGTGCAGCAAAAGAACCTCCTCAGTTGAACAGGGTTTACTGTGGTCGACCACTGATTTTCAAAGTGCTCCTTTTGTTATTAAACAGGCTTTAAGTATGAATAGTGAAGCACAATTTTTCATACCATCCTGCATCTTTGATAGGTTTCACTTGCTGATGCATTGTTACAAGCGTATTGTGAACCAGAAACAAAATCAGGTTTATTATCACCGACAAATATGAAATCTGCTGTTTTGCGGCTGTAGTGTTGTGCAATACATAAAAAGATGCTGTAAATTACAATAAGAAATACATAATAGAATAAGTAGTACAACAAGAGAGTAAAATCAGCAGATAGTGTTCATGGGTTCATGGACTGTTTGGAAATCTGATGGCAGAAGGGAAGAAGCTGTTCCTTAAATGTTGAGTTTGGTCTTCATGTGTTGATGCAGAGAAGAAAACAATGGTCCAATTACTGCATCAGGTTTGGAGCATCGCTTTGTGTTCAGCAATAACTAGACTTGTCACATAGTCATAGAGAGTTTGAGCACAGAAAAAGGCCCTTCAGCCCACTAATTCCAATGCTGTCAATCAACAACCAATGTTCACTAATCCTAAATTCATTCCAAATTTTACTCCCACTGAATTCTTGTTCACTTCTAAAAAGTCTTTAAACACACCTCTTTGACTAAGATTATGATCATTTACCATAATATTTCTTTAATATGTCAAATTTTGTTTAATATCATCAGCAAAACATCTCGTGATATTAAGAGTGATCTCTAAAGAGATAGTAATAGAGAAGGGATTGTTGTAAGAATCTATTTCCCTTTCCTCTTGTCGAGATGCTGGATAGAAAGGGGGCTGAATCAGGTGTCATCACTGACGTATGTAAAAAATATATAAAAGTGTGGGCACGTGGCCAAGTGGTTAAGGCATTGGACTAGCGACCTGAAGGTCATAAGGTCATGAATTCGAGCCCCAGCCGAGGCAACGTGTTGTTTCCTTGAGCAAGGCACTTAATCACACATTACTTTGTGATGACACTGGTGCCAGGCTGTATGGGTCCTAATGCCCTTCCCTTGGACAACATAGGTGTCGTGGAGCGGGGAGACTTGCAGCATGGGCAACTGCAAGTCTTCCATACAACCTTGCCCAGGCCTGCGCCCTGGAGAGTGAAGACTTTCCAGGTGCAGATCCATGGTCTCACAAGACTAGCAGATGCCTTTACTTATTTATGTAAAAAAAATTACTCATTTCAACCCTCAGAAATGTCCTTTGGTTTCTAAGAATTGGATGTTAATTGCTTAGACACTGCTACAATCAGCCAATGAAAATATTCAGAGCGATATGAAAAAAATGTTCTTATTTTATTTGTAAGTGTTTGTTTATTAGCTAGCTATAACCATATAGGACTTGGGAAGAAGAACAGTTTGGCGCATTGTGATAGTTGGAAGCAAAGGATTCAATCTAAATTAGAATAATCACATTGTTGCCTGGGTAATTTTATTTGGATTGATGACCCACTGTTATCCATTGTGAGATTACTTGTGTCAAGTGCTGCAGCTTCATTCCCTTAAACAGCTGTGATGTTTCTGCTGCTGGACTGTCGAATCATCAGCCAGGGCCATCCATCTTCAGACATTTCATCCCCTAACCCGGAACATCCTCGGGATGGCAGGACAGCAGGAGGTGGTCAGTCTTCCACCCCCAACTGTCAGACATCCAACCACTGTCGTCCCTTCGCAGCCAAAGCCAACTGGACGCTCTCACTGCTGCTTGGCCCATGGTGTTAACGGCTCTCTTCAGGTTCTCCCTTGTATCCCTAAAGCTGCCATCATCTTCCAGCCTGACGTGGCGGGAAATCCTCTTGCCCCCACTTCGATAGGGAAGTTCCACGCCTGCCAGCCTTGCCGTCTGCAGTCCGCCACCAGGTCTTCATACCTCGCAAGCTTCCTCTCGTGAGCCTCTTGGCATCGGGTCTCCCATGGTACTGTTAGCTCTATCACCACGAGCTTCTTTGCACTCTCTGACAATAGTAGAACATCTGGTTGGTGGGAACACCAACTTCTTCTCAATATCAACCTTCATCTCCCAGTCCTTTGCCATGCTCAGGATACTGTCTCTACGCTTGTTTGTTGCTGCAGCATGTTCCCTGGTCCTGATGAAGTTGATGAAGTTTGGTTGGCTGTCCTTTTTATGGTCCTTTTTCCTCTTTGTTTCCAAAGTGTGGGCGAGTGCTCTCATAACCTGGTTGTGTCTCCATCTGTACCATCCCTGGGAAAGGACAACCTGACATGCAGAAAGGATATGCTCTAGTTTGGCTGGTTTCTGGCACAGATGGCATGTTGGCTCTTCTGTTATTCCCCAGTTCCACAGGTTTGTTGGAGTTGGTGTTACATCATACACAGCCCTCGGTAAGAACTGGAGTTGGAAAGGTGTATATTTCCATATGTCATCCCATGTCATCACTCTCTGATCTGTTTCCCACTTTGTCCAGGTCCCTTGACTCCCCATCTCCATTGCTCACACATATCTAGCCTCCTCCCCTTTCTTCCTTACCTCCTGCTGGACCAGGTGCCGTCTGTCCTTAGTGTTGGCCTCCCTCCACTTGATTGTTGACTCACACCCTAGGCCTTGTCTGCCCTTACACACTATTCCGACAACGTCTCTGTGACGAAGTCGGGACTCTGCTTCTTCTACTGCCTCTGCCGCCTTCCATTTTCTCCCTGTCTGTATCTCGACTCCTGCTTCACTGACCTTGCCGTCCTTGGAGTCTTTGAGGGTCATGATGAGGCGTGCTTTCCCTGCCTTAAATTCCTGTACAACCGAGGAGAGGGGCAACCGGAGCTTGGCTGATCTGCTGTAGAGCCCTGTTGAAGAGATGCACTGTGGTACTCCTAACCACCTTCTCAGATACCGGTTTATCTTCCTCTCCATGCCCTCAATCGTTGACAGGGCGATGTCATACAGCATCATTGGCCACATTGGTCTGGGTAGGAGCCCATGTTGGAAGATCCATGCCTTAAACTTTCCTGGTAAACCTGATTTATCGATCTTTACCAGCCTTTCTGTTGTTTGTTGCTCCAGGCGTCTGCTGTTGTTGACATCCTTCAGGCTGTCATCATACCATTTCCCTAGGAACTTGATGGGGTTTCCTATGATAGACAGGATTTCTTCTTCCTGGAGCTTCAAGGTGAACTTCTGGGTAAGTTGGCCTTTCTTTATCACCAGACACCTTGATTTGGCAGGTTTAAATTTCATTCGTGCCCATGTGGCTGTCTTGTCCATTGCTTGGAGTACCCATCTGGCCTGGATATGTGTTG
The DNA here is from genome assembly GCF_963921235.1 of Mobula hypostoma. Classification (NCBI taxonomy): domain Eukaryota; kingdom Metazoa; phylum Chordata; class Chondrichthyes; order Myliobatiformes; family Myliobatidae; genus Mobula; species Mobula hypostoma. The sequence goes on from NC_086109.1 coordinate 30,543,228, forward strand.
TGGTTGTAATTGTAAGGTCATCCATAAATCCTCTGCTTGGCTGCTGTCTGATATTAGTGCTTGTCTTTGGCCCTCTGGTCTCTGGTCACATTATGTGGAGAAAGCTAATGGTGATGTGGACAACAAAATATTGGCGGGCCATTCCAACCGCTGGGATGTTTTTCTCTGTAGAAGTCCTGAGTTTCTGCTTTGGCATGGGCTGGGAGTAGCATCTTTGCACTTAGCATCCAGGTCACTATCTGTTTCTGTGTCCCATTGATGTCCATGAAGTCCAATAGGCCAATAAAAATTCAGATAATGAACCAGTTTATATTTGACATACTCCATTAACTTGAGTGGGAGGAGCCTGCTGCCTGGAAGAAATATAATATATTTAGTAATTTAATTAAGTTAACATTTTGTGCATGATTTCTTCATTGTAATAAATGAATTAAGTACTGTACTTTTGATGCTTTCACAATGTCTTAATATTTTGGCATTTCCCAACTGTCCTTGAATGTTTGTAATTGTCGGTGACATTTCAGAAACCTTTAATAAAACTCAAATCCTTGATAGCACTGAGGACAACACCAGCTGCCTGAGCCATCCTGGTGAGTATACCAAGCTATCTCTTAGGAAATCCCTCCACTTGCACCAGTCATGGTGAAGTCCTGGAAATTGGGCTGTCTGTGGAAGACTGTGCCAGAGCTATAATGGAATAAACAGTGTGACCCAGGGAAAGGTGGTAACTAATTTCAGGTTGGTGAAAGGTCTATACCATTGTTTCTTTAATTCAAGTGAAGCAAATTATTGTGTATTTAATACACAATATTTGAGTAATATTATAAATATATTGTTTGATTAAACATTCTTGTTCACTTAAATAATTTATTATGGATTAAATATTAAAATAAGTGAATTGCATAAGTCATGGCGCTGCCACATGAAACTTCCACACCTCGCTTAAAGTTAAAACAAGTTTGACTTACACTTCAGACTTCTTTATTTTCCTTGTAAGTCATTTTACATTTTGGATTTACAAAACTTAACAGTGATGACAGGGTGTTTTTAAAATGAACCTGACTTGACTACCTACCTGTGGAATCGCAGTGAGGCATTCAAGGTTTTTTTTAAAAAACAGTGCAGCTCATGTTCTTTGGAAAGGAATACACGATTGCTTAAAAAAAGGGCAGAAAATGGAATAATTCACAGATTCATAAACAGTGAGTACCAGGTAAAAATAATCATTAAAAAAAAATGGCTGGCTACATCGGAAAGATTGACACATTTGATTGCACAAGAGATAACTGGATATTGTATACTGAATGGATTGAGCAGTATTTTAATACTGGCAATTTAATACTTTAATAATAGAATAGCTGATGAAGCTAGTGGTAATTTTACTGTGTGCGTTGGATTTAAAGGCAATTTGCTTCAAAGTTGAACTGTTCCAACCAAACCAGCTGAAGTTATCTTTGCTGATATTGTGAAAGTAATGCAAAAACATTTATAACTGAAATGATTGTTAATTGCAGAACACTTTAGGTTTCAAATGTGGAATCTAAAGGAAGAGGCCTCTACTTCAGCGTACGTGGATGAACTGAAGAAAATGTCTGAGCATTGTCAGCTCAATGATGCACACGAGAGATTGTTTAGTTTGTGGAACCTTACCAGAAAGCATTCAGAAACAGCTCTTAACTGAAGCACAATTTTCATTTAAAAGAGCAATTGAAATAGCTCTATTAATGGAACAGCAGAAAGAGATGCAAACAAGAGAAAATCTACAGATTCTGAAAACCCAGGACCACTTCTGAATTATTTTCAAAACTTTCAAGACCCTCAATTCGTTGTTTAAATTCAGATGTAGGCTATTATTAACTTTTATTATACGTGAAGGTATTTTACCTTTTTTTCTCCTTAGTAAACAGCTTCGGTCTTGGTAGGGGTTAGACTCTTTTTTTTGCAATAAATTAGCATATTTCAATATAACTTTGACTAACATACATGAATACGGGGTAATGAGATTGTTATTATGAATAGATACAATGTAATTGGTAGTTTTTTTAACCTTTATATATACTTTCTTATACTCTGTATTCTTCTATGTAGAAACTAATCAAAATATTGAAAGAGATGCTGAAAATCCAAGGAAAACACACAAAGTGCTGGAGGAACTCAGCAGGCCAGGCAGCACCGATAGAAAAGAGTACAGCTAATGTTGCAGGCTGAGACCCTTCGGCAGGACCGGAGAGAAAAGCTGAGGAATAGATTTAAAAAGTGAAGGGAGGGGGAGAGAGAAACACAAGGTGATGGGTGAAACCTGAAGGGGGAGGGATGAAGTAAAGAGCTGGGAAGTTGATTGCTGATGGGGATACGGGGCTGGCAAAGAGGGAGTCTGATTGAAGAGGACAGAAAGCCATGGAAGAAAGACAGAGATGCGATTGAGTTGCAGTCGGGAATGAAAGTCAATGTAAACAAAATTGCAATGTCTGCCTGGCTGAATAAATTGTGTTACCATTGTGCCAGGGGCTCACGTACACCAGACAAATGCAGATTTAAATGGGAAACTTCCAGAAAATGGAAGAAAAAAGGGCACATACAAAGAACATGTCAGGCAGACAAAAATAAATGGATTGCACAGGGAAGAGAAAAAGCTAAAAGGATAAGTTGCAGTTCCAAAAAGAGCATTAATCTGCATACTGCTGATGACAAATCTGATAATGATGAGAGTGACATAGGACTGAGTAGCCTTGGGATTTTCGTAATGAAAATTAACAATTGGCAAACAACATACACAAATGCTGGAGGAACTCAGCAAGTGAGGCAGCATCGATGGAAATGAATAAATTGTTGACTTTTGGGCTGCGGCTCTCCTTCAGCACTGGAGAGGAAGGGGTAAGCCACCGGAATAAAAATGTGGGGAGGAAGGGAAGGAGAATAGCTGGAAGGTGATAGGTGAAGCCAGGTGAGGAGGAAAGATAAAGCGCTGGAGAGGAAAGAATCTGTTTGGAGAGGAGAGTGGACCATAAGAGAATGGGAAGGAGGAGGGAATCCAGGAAGAGGTGATAGGCAAAATGGGGAATTAAAAAAAAGAGGGGAGGGGGGAGGGAATTCTTTTTAACCAGAAGGAGAAATCAATATTTATGCCATTAGGTTGGAGGCTTTCTAGATAGAATATAAGGTGTTACTCCTCCACCCTGAGGCTGGTCTTATCTTGGCATAATAGATAAGCAATATGGCTTACACCAGAAGTGAACAACAAATTAATTAAAATGAAATTGGGCACTGGCTCGGCTGTTTCAGTCATTCCACAAAATGAAATTGAATGGCATTTCAAAGATACTAAACTGAAGCCTGCAGATTTCCAACTATGAATTTATACTGGAGAAAAGATAACTCCTGTGGGAATTACAGCCCACCAAGCTACATTGGGCTTGTAAATAACAAAAGCAGAAGGGCCAGAATTTTGGGGATATGATTGGCTGAGATAACTATGACTTGATTGGAGATCCATCCATTTGCATGCCACATTCCCTGTAACAGACTCAACTAAAAACAAATTAAGAAAGGTGCCTGATGATGCCAGAACTTCTCCATCCTGTACACCACGAGCCATTGCCAAGCATAGGGCAAACAGATACTGATGCCAGTCTTTCTGCCTCTGGTTGGAAACATATTGGACCAAGGAAGGACCATTGTAAAGGTGATGAAAGCAGTGCTCCAGCTACAAAGCTATTACAGGCACCATATCTCAGAAAGCTGCTGATATGTTAATCAGGCAGTTACTTGCAAAATGTGACTTGGTTTTAAGCTGGATAAGAATTCAGGAAGCTTCAGCAAAGTTGCAAGCATCTGGTCAAGATGGTGTCTGTGTTCAATATCCTTTTGGTCAACATCTTCTGGATAGATCATGGTGCCAAACCAGCAGAAATGGATCACTCAGTTGGAGTCTGGAGTACTAGAACTAAGAAAGTTTTATTAAAGAAACAAGCAACACAGTAATCGAAAGGATAATAAATGCAACAGTTCAGCGATGATAAACACACATGTGCACAGAATTAAGATAACAGCATCAATCAAGCTCTATCGTTGTCTAGGGGTAAATGACCAAATTTCAAAGTGACTCAAAGTTCAGTCCAGTTTAGTAGTTCAGTTCGCAGTAATCGTTGCCATGGCGATGGACAACGTGGGGGGGGGGGAGAGAGAGAGAGAACAGGAACAACTGATCATTCAGACACGGCTTCCACTCACAGACTGGCGAGATGGCTCACAAGCAGCTTTTGGGCAGGTCCTTGGTGATGTCACCTGAGGTCACCGACTGTGACCCCTCCTCCAGATGCGGTCGATCCTCTGCAGTGAACCTGGCACCCACGCAAGGGCGGACACACACCGGGTTCCCACTGATCGTACCTTTCCACCCTGGCCGTTGTCTGGTACTTCCCACCGACTCGTGAGAAGCGTACCGCTTCCAGGGTCTCGTTACCTCGGGTGGCGTGTGTCCTGCCTTAGCGAACCGGTCCCTTTTTATCCCCCTGCTGGGGTATCGCCTGTCCATCACTTCAAACAGTTCAAGGTTCAAAGGGGGAGCCGCTCCAGACAGCTCTCTCTCCCACGTCCCTTCATTACACATCTCCAGACGCTGCTCCATTGTTCCTTATCTCTCCTTCCCCCGAGGGCAGGTGGCAGACCACTTGCTGATGTCACTGATGCTAACACAGGCCAGCAAACATCTTAATTTTATGTGTATTCTCGTCACAATGGAGACACTTCTTTTAAGGCTTTTACATTTGCTTCTTGTCTTGGATGCGATTCTGGAACTATTGGAGATGGTGTTTTGCTGTTTGGATGCTTCAGCGTTCTGCAGCCTCTGAGATTTCGGGAGGCAGAGGCAGCATGAATGAACCTTGTGGTGAGAAGCCTGCAGAATGGTGTGTAAGCCAGTGATTAATCCCATTTCGTCAAGAATAGCTTCCACTGCTTGCCGATTAAGGCAACAAGGGTGATTGAAGCATCAAGGTGTGAAATGTGGCGACTGTCTGGGTGCTCCAGCACTCTGCAGTCTCTGAGTGGATTCCAAGAGGTGGAGGCCGCGTGCACGAATCTCATTGCGAGCTGGCTGCAGGATGGGGCACAAGCCGATGTTTTGCTCCATTTTGCCGATTAAAACTTCCATCGTTTGACGAGCGCAATTGGAGCGTGGAAGTGAGTGCGGAGGGTGAGCATCAACTGCCTTCCTTCTGATCACTCTGCAACACCATCAGACAGAAGAGAGTCTGCTGCTGTGGGGAGTGTTGCACAGGTTTTTACCCCTGAGTTGGACGTGGACTTGGACTATAAGATCCTTTTTTCAGTCTTATAGTTTCTATATTGTGTTTTTTCACCTGATCTTCTCATTTTTTTTGTGTGGGGAGGGGGATTTGGGGGATGACGTGCCTGATCCTCTTTGTTCATTTTTTTTGTGTGGAGGAGGGATCTGGTGGTTGATGGGCCTATTCCATTTTTGTTTGTTTTTTTTTTGCGGGGAGATGGGATTTGGGAGTTGCTGATTGTGTTGCCTTTCTTTTCTTTCTTGGTTTCACGGCTACCCAGAAAACTGAAGAATTTCAGAGTCGTATACTTTGATAATAAAATGAACCTTTCAACCTTCGAGAGAATAAAGAACCAAAATCTACTCTGCTACATTAAAGTTATTGCATGAACTTCAAGGGGAGACAAAAATCTGCTTGTAAAAGTAGATGCAAAGACCAAAGCCCAGCTGGATGAATGGAAGGCCAAAAAGAAAGGGGTCAATCGAGATATGAAAACAGAGGATTCCTCAGATGATGTTGTGAATGAAGAAACCAAGAGGTGAAATCAGTTTGTAAAGGAAGCAATAGAAGGATTAGTAAGAGAATATTCCAGTGAACTAAATGCACCTTCCCAAGATCAAGATGCACAAGCTAGAAGAAAAAGGAAGGATAATAAAGGTGTCCAGAGCTATTAGAACCCTTTTCTGCAATCTTGGTGCCAACTCCTACAACTTCCCAGAAGCTGAGATTGTTTCACAGCACAAGTCCTCCCGGCCACAGAAGTAAGAAATCCTCCACAGGGATTAAACCTTTAGGCCTGAATGGGACAATATAAAAATTTACTATGCTATATATGTACTGTGTATGGTTGAGATGCTTCCTACATTGAGTTGGCGTTTATTGCTAAGCAGGGAGTGTTGTGTATTTAATACTTCAGTAGTATTTGAGTAATACTGTAAATGTATTACTCAAAATGTTTGATTAAACATCTTTATTCATTTAAATAATTCATTATGGGTTATGTGTAAAAGTAAGTGAATTACATACATCACTACATTACCACACGATATGTGCACATCTCACTTAAAGTAAAAACAAGTTAGACTCATATTTCGGACCCCTTTGTTTGCCCTTCGGTTAAATTTATGGTTTGGAGTTACAAAACATAACACATTTCAAAAGACAAGGTTTGGATATTTTTCCTGAACTGCATGCATGTTTCTTGCCAAAATTTGCTGCATCTTTCATGGATAGTCAGTGATAGTATTCCGAGCATCGTGATTATTTTGACTGCAATTTCTCATCAAATATTGAGTTTCTGAAAGTTTTCAATAAGGCAAAACTGATGTGGTTTTAAGCCAAGTGATTAATCAATTGTCTGAATTGAAGTATTTGGCTACAGAGGCAAGTGTATCACATTGAGTAGGTTTGAATAGATGATTGAGCGAGAAAACAAAAGATTGGTTCCATCCAGAGATAATAATGTATTCATAATGTGTCTTTTTTTTGTTGATTAGAAGAGGAATTAGGGAAGGAGAGGAGATGTGAGGCTTGGGCCTTCGCTCAGGCTCAGTGACACTTGCTAATGACCTGGTCAGGTTTCCTAAAATATCTGAGAAATGGAAAGCTGGTAGTAACCAGTGCACAGAGGTAATGTCAAGAAGAAAAGTGAAGAAGATAATTTTCCAAATTGGGTAAAATAAAGTATTTTCTTTTTTAAACAATCATGATTGTCCATTATTGCAGTTGCAAGATGAATTAAAAATACATAGTAAGATATCTCATTCACTTTTGTATAAGAATGTACCCTCTCTCCTGAGTACCCAATAAAATGAGGCTTGGAACAAAGATTGCTGAAATTTTGAAATTAAGAAATGGAGACATGCTAAAAAGGTCAGAGGACATCTGTGGAGAGAGAAAAGAAGATAACATTTCAAGTTCTTTCTGCAGAACCAGAGAATAACTGTTTGCCCTCCCTGGAGTCACTGAGCATTTTAAATGTTCGCTTCAAAGCAGCTTGTACTTCCTTTGAGCATAGAAGGAAAGGATATAATAGCTCAAAAGTAATAGGATCAAAGCTGACTCATCTTAAGGAGTAGACAATTAAACCCCTTCTCCCTTTCTTTTTCTTTCATGCATCTCTACAATTTTGTTCTCTTTCAAATGTTTATCTATTTCCTTTTTAAAGGCTACCAAAGAGCTTTTATCTTCTATCCTGTTAGGGAATACATTTCAAAGCTTAACAACTACAAAAATGACCCTCATATTGACTCTAGTCCCTTTGCAATTATGATTATCTGTACTTCCCAGTTACCAAAGCTTGACCCACTGAGTTCCTCCAGGACTTGTGTGTTCCAGATTCCAGCATTTGCAGCCTCTTATGTTGACCAGACCTTAAATCATTGGAAGCAGTTTATCTTTACTTCCTCCCCCAAACCATGGTGGAGTGGCACATCTATGCAGAGATTAACGTCACTACATCAGCACCGGAGACACAAGTTCAATTCTGCCCCTAGGTGTGTCTATTAAGAGATTGCAGGTGCTCTCTACTGCATAGGCTTCTCCCCCCACATTCATGATCTGCAGGTCAGTACATTAATATACATTTTGCAGTGTAAAATTCCTATGGTGTGTAGCTGAGTTATAGAATTTGGAGGAGATGTTACAAATGTGGGGAGAATATAATGGGATTAAATCAAATGGGTGCTTGATAGTCAACACGGATAGTGGACCAAAAGGTCTATTTCCACGTTGTAAACGTCTCTGTGTCCAGCACATTAAGGTTTCAAATGGTCCTTCCAGGTGAGACGACACGTTACCTGCCAGTCATTTGGTGTCATCTATTGCTTTGTCAGGGCACTGAAGCAGAGACTCCAATCGCAGACCAAGTACTGTGCGCACTGTGATGTTTACTGAGTAGCAAATCCAGGCGGCAACAAAGTCGGTGTTAAAGTTCAGGCAGTGATCAAAACAAAGGCTGGAAAGGCTTAGGAAAATTCACTGGCACAATCTGGCAGCAAAGAGGTGAAAACACAGGACTGAAATACACTGAGCAATAAACAGAGAGGCAGATGATAGGTGGAGCACAGTGAGACACAGTTGGCGGCATTACAGGTAATAATGAGAAGCAGATGAGAGACAGAGTACTCAGTAATACAGGGGCCAGAGTAGAGCAGGAGCAGGGACAGGAGCACATGGTAATACAAAACCACAGACTGACAGCTCGGGGGAAAACACACAAAAAGACAGAGTTCAACTGGAGGTACTGACATGCTTCTTCTACATCGGTGAGACTTGCAGATTTGGGGATCACTTTGATGAGCACCTCTGCTCTGTCTGCCTCAAAAGTCAAGGTCTCCTGGCGGCTACCATTTCATTTCAACATCCCATTCACATTATGACACATCTGATATGGCAGAGCATTGGGACAGGATGGCGTAGACCCCAAGGTCCTGAAGGAGTGTGCTCAGTAGCTGTGTGGAGCTCTACAGCAGATTTTCAGTCTGAGTCTCAGCCTGGAGAGTGTCCCGACTGTATGGAAAACATCATGTATGGAAGTCTTAAATGACCTTTGAGCAATACCCCGAAGAACCTAGAGAGGCTGTTCCTGGCTCACCTCTGACTCCTAGTCAGATCAGACCTCAATCCCCTGCAACAAGAACACATTGGAGCTGATGATCCTGTCATCTATCTGCTGAACAGAGCCGACATCCACTTGGATAAGCAGGACAGCACTGTGAGGATCATGGTTTTTTGATTTATCAAGTGCCTTCAATACCATGCAGCCCTCACTGATGGGGAAAAAGCTCCATGCAATGCAGGTTGGCACTTCCTTTGTATCCTGGATAATAGACTACCTGACTGGTAGACCACAATTTGTGTGGCTTCAGAGCTGTGTGTCAGACATGGCTATATGCAGCACCAGGGCCCCACAGGGGACAGTATTTTGCTCCCTTCCTGTTTATCCTTTTTACTTCAAACTTCAGATACAACACTGAATCGTTTCATCTGCAGAAATTCTCTGAGAACTCAGCAATAGATGGGTGTATAAAGGGTGGATGGGAGGATGAATACAGGACCCTGGTGGAGGACTTTGTCAAATGGTACAAGCTGAATCACCTGAAGCTCAACATCAATAAGACAAAGGAGGTGGTGATGAGCTTTAGGTAGACTAAGCCTGCACTGCTCTCTGTTACTATTGATAGTGAGGGTGTGAATGTGGTGAGGATCTGCAAGTACCTGGGGGTACACTTGGATGTCAGACCTGAGTGGAGCACCAACACAGAGGCAGTGTACAAGAAGGGCCAGAGTCACCTCTATTTCCTGAGGAGGCTGAGGTCCTTTGGAGTATGCAGGCCTCTCTTTCACGTGTTCTATCAGTCTGCTGTCGCCAGTACAATCTTCTGTTTGGTGGTGTGCTGGGGCAATGGCATCAACACGGGTGATGCCAACATGCTCAATAATCTGATTAGAAAGGTTGGCTCCGTCGTAGGAGTCAAACTGGGCATAATAGAGGCTGTGGTAGAACAAGAGACCCTACAAAAAATCCTGGCAATTCTGGACAATGTTTCTCATCCTCTGCGTGCCACCTTGTCTAAACAGAGGAGCACTTTTAGTAATAGACTAAGACAACCACGCTGCTCCAAAGAGCGCTATATGAGGTCATTCTTACCCTCAGCCATTAGGCTCTATAATGAGTCAACCTATAGCCAGGGAAGTGATGACCCCTCCCATTAGACTGTTTGAGGTAATTTTTTTATTCTTGTTTACTTCTCTTCTAATATTTGTATATTTGTGCACTTGTAATGTTACTGTGATACTGTAATTTTCTTTGGGATCCATAAAGTACTTATCTATCTCTCTGTTCACGGCCTTCTCTACTGCCATAATGAGGCTAAACTCAGGCTGGAAGAGCAACACCTTACATTCTGCCCTGGTGTCAATTTCTTTCATTTCTGGTAATTTCTTCCCCACCACTACCTCCCTCTCCTCTATTCTTCCAATCTCCATTTGTGGCACCTTCTCACCCTTTCTCTTCTCCTCGCCTGACATAATCTTCCTCTGGTTCTCCTCCTCCTTCCCTTTCTTTCATGGTTCACTGTCTCCTATTAGGTTCACTCTTCTTCAGCCCTTTATCTCTTTCTTCCACCCATCATCTCCAAAATTCTTGCTTCATCCCCTCCCCCACTCACACGCATTCCCCCTCACCTGGTTTCATCTATCACTTTCCAGTTTGTACTTCTTCCCAACCCTCTCTCCCCACCATCACCAGCTTACTCTGGCTTCTTCTCCCTTCTTTTGTAGATGTGATGAATGGTCTTGGACTGAAATATTGACTGTTTATTCTCCTTCAAAGATGCTGCATGAATTGTTGAGTTCTTCCAGAATTTGTGTATGTTTCTTAGACTTGTTTATTTTTTTCCTTCTCTCTGATATATAATATTAATTTTCAATATCTCTTTTCAAAAAATCTCACTTAGCTTCTTGGAGTATAAACCCTACTTCTTCAGTTTCTCCTCGTAATTTTTCAGTCATAAAAATGTCCAGTAATTCTGTCTTATATTCTCATCAAACATAAGTGCAGATCACCTAAGGTTTTGCAAATAAAATTTAGTTGCTCTCATTAGATTCCCCATGTCTTTACAGCAATTAAATACCCAGGCAGCTTTTCCAGCTACAGATGCTAATTACCGCCCACTCGACTGCCAGAATCGGAAAATGCCAGATTGCATGCTTTAAAGGGAGAAAGTCTTTCAGATCCTTAATTCCATTGGGCCTACGGTTCATCAAGTTATTTTGGGGATTTGGAATGGTATTTCCAATTACTTTCTAAACATTTAACAGCAAATGAAATTTTGGTGTGATTCATTTAATTGATTATATTAATAAGAATATTTGAAGTTCTGTTAAATATGTAGCTGGAATTACATTTGCTAATAATTTGGATGACTGTGTTCATAGAACATAAAACATAGAACAGCACAGTACAGCAACAGACCCTTCGGTCCACAGTGTTGTGCCGAACCAAATAAAAAGCAAATCAAAAGCACCCAAACACTAATTCCTCCTACCTACACAATGTCCATATCTCTCTATCTTCCTCATATTCGTGCACCATCTAAATATCTCTTAAAAGCCTCTAATGTACTTGCTTCTACCACCATACCAGGTAGCGTATTCCAGGTAACCTCCACTCTCTGAGTTTAAAAAAAAATTACACCTCAGCATCCCCTTTGAAACTACCTCCACTCACCTTCAATGCAGGCCCTCTGGTATTGGACATTTGTTTCCTAAGAATGGGAAAGCATGTAGCATATCAAATTTAAAAATTCAGTTAACTTGTGACTTCACTTCAGAGTAACTGAAGTATCTCCTGCAGCTCACTGCCCTTGATTTAAATTATATTGTGAGCAGAATGTCTTTTAAAGTCTGTTATGTTGAAGTGCTGTTTTTCAACATTTGCAACCAATCCTATGTGGTCAAAAGCAAATTTGAAGGAAATTAAATGGAAGTAACATTATTTAGAGCCGTTCTGTGGGCTTCTGCAGGAGAGCAAGATCACCTACTCATTGCATGCCTCCCTTAAAATTAGATTAACAGGAGAGAATAGAATCAACAAGAATAACGGGATACAACCTGCAAACATCTATTGAGGATCAACAGCAATTATTTTTATTTTAGAAACATTGAAGTAAAGATATTTTCCCCATATATAATTTGCCAGACTTTTACAAATTGTTTCTCATTCATAAATTAACCAAGAAACAATAAGCAAAAGGAAAGAATTTGGACAAATAAATGAAGTTGTAGATTATAAAGTTATTTCTAGTTCTATTGTCATGAAGGGCTGTATTATTACAGTACTTATAAAGCTAACTAATGCTCATATGTATTAACATGAAATTTGGCAGTTTTTTTTTCAAGAGTCATGATTCTACCTTTGGAGTAGGAAATGTAGAAGCTTTTGTTTGAGTTGGCCTGCTCCTTCACAAGCCTTACCTAGCAGTACCGAGATTTGGCATGGGATTGATGTTTCTAAATAATAACTACCTCTAAAATGGTCTGAAAATGTTAGGACCTGTACATTCTAGAGTAGCTGGTATTTTTAAAGGAATTCTAAAATGTAATCATTATTATATACAACCTGCCACTGAAAATTAACTTTTACAAGCATGGAACCTCATTGTTGGAGATCTAAAGAATTTTAAGAATATCACTTTTAAACAAACTGCTCTACTTGCTTTCTGTACCTGGTTTTGCAAATAATTTTATTATTACAAAGTTACAAAGCCTATGGTGAGGTTCTGGCTACTAACAATTCATCAATCTAATTTATTGAAGCTGACACGTATGAGATGACATCCAACTTAGTAGTCTAATGTGTTGTAAATTTCTGTGAGAAATCTCAAACTATGTATATGACAACAGATAGTCACATTTGATGTCACTCGTGAAATGCACCTTACTGCCTGTGAAAATGAATTTCAATGTACTAACTGGCATGGTGATGTTCACAAGAGCCATGTCATAGCTGTACCTTTGCTTCTCTGTTCTGTTGTTCTTCACCTGCCAGATACTCTCTGAATAACAATTAGCCATTGACTGAGCTTGATCACTCAAAATGGACATGTCTCCTAAACAGCAACACTGTTAGATGATGAAGGAGACAACATGCAAACTACTTGATTTCAGTCTCACGTTCACCTACCACAATCAGCAGGTCTTTGTCTCACTGCATTTGGAACTACCTGATCTGACACACCAGTCACCTCGTCATTGGGTTAAACAAAATGAATGACTCTGGTTCAATGGGAAGGACCAAAAGGAGCACATATACAGCAATGGTGAAAGATTAGAATGAAATATTAATCAACTGACACTGCTACACCATCTGCTAACATCAAAAATAGCCAGGATGATTAAAACATTCTTCCAGATTGTGTATGGCAATGGGCAACTTAGGAATGGAGAGATGAAAGGGTGTTCCAAGAATATACATAGCTTCAACTGCTGGAACCACATGCAAGCAACCAATCCAGCCTCAGGAAGTAGCATTGAGGTCTTACATGATTGCAGCGCAGAATCTGTTGATGCTCCAATTAAGCCATTCAATTGTGTTCATAACCCTGGCATCTTTTCACCCATGTGGAATATTGTCAAAATGACCAAATCAACAATCAGCCCATTTCCTCCAAAATCAGCCTTCTTCCAATGATGTTAAACCTCATTAATAATACACTGAAACAACATGAATTCATCAATCAAGTAAACTATCAATACTTAGTTAAGCCCTGTTGGGGAGAAATCATTTCCTGACCTTGTTTCAGTCTTGGTCCAGACACCGATGTAAAGGCTGAATGTCAGACAAAGAGTACAAGTAGCTGTTCTCGATAACAAAGCACTGTTCGGCAGAATTTATTGCAAAGGAGCACCAGCAAAGCAGAGGCCAGCAGTTGTGAACCACATTGTTGTCAATAGAAGCCAGTCATCGCAGCCTCGGGATATTGTTGCCAAAGTCTCACTAGAAAGCATGCTTGGCCCAATCAGTTCTCAGCTGCCTCATCAGTGATTTTCCTTTCATCATAAGGTTAGGTGTGCAGCTGTTAGCTGACAATTCCACAGCGTTAATCTCCATTCACAATGCCTATTTAAATAAAGCAGCCGGTGTCAGCCAGTTTCAGCACTTGGATGGCATACAAGCTTGGCAGACAAATGCAGGATAATATTTTGTACCATGACCATCTTAATTAAGAGAAAACCAAATTATTTTCTGCGATAAAACCATCAACATTGAGTCACATGCTGTTAACATACTGGATCTAACCATAGACCAAGAAATGAAATGTATATGGTTTACCACGGTTACTTTACCGGATTTATAATCTTGCAGCCTGGAGATATAATCCAGAAATAGCTGGGGAATGCGATTTAATTTAATAAAATAATAACATGGACTAGAAAGCAGGAAATCTAATTGATGATGAAAGTATCAGAAAGTCAAAAAAATCCTTCCAGTACTGAAGTGTTCATTTAAGGTAGGATATCTGCACTTTTTATCCTTTTGAACAACTCTAGGTATAAAGCAACAGGCAAAGTCTGAGGTCTTCATTTTCCTCTATCCAGCAGAGGCTCGACTGGTGCAATGAAGGAGATGATGAATTTCATCATCAGTTTTACCTTTTCTGCAAGGTGGTCCATCTGACTGTGGGGGTCAGGAGAACTTTCAGTCTTCTAGCGGTGATCCTCCCTGTCTGAGGCCTGGATTACTTGCAGCAAGCACATCAAATTACTAAAAGGCTACCACCACTGTTGTTTCTGCAAAATCATCCAAATTCATTGCAAAGAAAAGCAAATCAACAGTGTTCTTTCCTAGGCCAATATCCTTAACGTGAAGGGCACTCAGTCACTAGTGACTGGATGGGCCGGATCTATTGCATCCACAACAGTAGACTCCTTTACCAGACATTCTGCTCTGGCAGCTCTGACAGACAGTAAAGATGCACAACTGCTCCTCACTCCCCATCATCCTCAACACTGGTGCCCCCCATCCCCAGAGTTGTGATCTGAGCCCAATGTTGTACACTCTGCTCACACCTGACTGCATTGCCAAACACCCGAGTAATCACATAATCAAGTTTGGCGACGACATGACACATGACAGTGATGGGGCCCATCACCAATGGTGATGACAAGGCCAATAGAGAGGAGGTGGAAGACCTCCATGCCTGGTGCCAGGTAAATAACCTGTGCCTCAATATCAGCAAGGCATAGGAGATGGTTACTGACTTTTGAAGAACTCACACCACCCACACACCTCTTTATATTGGTGGCATGAGCGGTTTCAAACTCCTGGGAGTGCATATCACACACAACCTCTCATGGTCCCAGAATGCATCCTACACAATCAGGAAAGTTCATCAATGCCTCTACTTTCTGAGGAGGCTGGAGAGAGCTGGACTGTGCACATCTATACTCACATCCTTCTGCAGGTGTGCTGTAGAGAGCTTCCTAACATGCTGCATCACTGCATGGGACAGAAGCTGCACTGCAGCAACAGGAATGCTCTACAACAGGTAACCAAAATGGCCCAATGCATCACCAGCACCAGCCTATCTGCCACAAAGAACAGATACACAGAAAGATGCCAGGAAACAGCAGCAACATCATGGATCCCACCCATCTGCTCATGGACTGAATGTCCCAATCTCATCAAGGAGGAGGCTACAAGGCATCCAGTCGACTCAAAACATTTATTTTCCCCTAGCAGTAAGACAGATCAATGCTTCCTCCCCACCACTGCTCAACACATCCCAGCACCACTACTTTATCATTTCCTCTCAGAGTCACCTTATGCACGAACATTCCTGTGCATAGAGTCACTTCATGAATATGCAGCCAATATTTGTATATAAACTATCTTATGTATTTATATTTATTTTATAAATATTGTGTTTTTTTCTTCTTTTTCTTGTGCTGCATTGGATCCAGAGTAACAATTATTTTGATCACCTTTACACTTGTGTACTGGAAATGACATTAAGCAATGGTGAATCTTACGTCGGAGGTTACTAGCCTAGACAAATCAGATAATTCAAGGGTGTGGTTAAAGTTTCCTTGAAGAAATAGAACATCTCTACTGGCTCTTGCATATCTCTTACTCGTGGCTGCTCAAATAGAGAAGGGGGAATTGGAATGATATTGAGAACCTCACGTCCATGCATCAGATGTACATGAAGACTACACAGAATAAACAACAGAATGTGTAAACAGCATCATCAATGAACCCCTCCCCCCCCTCATCTTCCCACTCAGGCTGGTCTCATGTATGCCTTTTGTTAAACCAAGCGTTAGGTCAGGTGAGAAGGTAGGGACAGGGAGTGGTATGAATGTAGACAGTGATTGAGGATAGGCAGACAATGAATCTGGAAGAGAGAGTCAATAATTAATTAAAATTAAATCTGAAATTCATGAGGAAATAACTAGTGAGGTTTTTTTTGTCCTTTTTCTGTTTTAACCCCTCGACCCTACAATTTCATTTTTCAATCATTTTGAAAATCATTATTGAATTTCCTTCCTCTGTCCTTCTAGATCTTTTGTTCTCCATCATAAATAAGAATGTATAAAAACTAAGACTTCTCAATTCCTCCCTGGTTCTTTTGTCAAATATCATAAAGTTTGTCAGTGATTTACTGCCATGAAGGAATAATAGAACAGAGGACAAAGGAAATGGAAGTTAATTTGTGAAATAATATCATTATCCTTGTATTCTTGGTTCTTTGAAATGAAAGAGAATATGCAATTTGGCCAAAATTATCACAGATTTACAATACAATGTACAGTCATTTAAATTCTTAAAGCCTTTCAGAGTTCTCTTTGTTCACTCAGTTACAAATTTTGATGGGAACCTATTTAAACATTATATTCTTCAGTAAAATTAGAGGTAAGGAAATGATATCATATGCTTTTATTTGTTATATAATGCAAGGTTTAAGGAAGTATGGGTGTTAAATAGATCCCAGCAGAGCTCAATTTTCATTTTTAGTTCTCTTATGTATATTGGAGGGTTTAAGATATCACATTATTTTGACACATCTTGTGTAAATTTATACCGTATAACAGTGAAGACCTTGAATACTGAATATGTTGTAATTTATTTGAGGCTTTTTAAGGGACCCAACTCTATCTGTGACTTTCCCAAGGAGTTTGGGCATTCAAATTCTTCCAGGAAGGTTATATCTTCAAACTTACACTATTAATGCTTATTCTCTCCTACCCAATATTGCTGATGTCATTGGGGCGTCCTCCAGGTGGGTTTCATCTTTGAACATTCATTATTAATAATCACACTCAAACCCCCTACCACCCAATTCTGCCAACGTCCTCAGGCATCTTGTGAATTTCGTAACACCAGTCACCCAGACTACAATCACCCAAGTGATTTCTTCACATGTGATCTTCTCCTCAACTGATCTCAATCTTCCCAGCTGATTCTACAGTTTCCTGGCTTCACCTCTACCGCTTGCAATCTGTTGCCTGTATCATCTCTTCCATTATCTCTATTCTGCAGAAAAGCAGGAAATTATGGAGCAGATATCTTTCTGAGGGCTGGTAAGGTAGTTGAATCTTTTGTCCTCATATTCCTCAGGTCCCCATATGGAGTCTACAGAGCCTCAACATATCTGGCACATGTCCCTTTCATCTTGCTGCTTTAATGATTACTACAATATCTAAGCCAATGTTTCTTTGATGAAATATGCAACCTTGTTAAAAGACAAAGCTGCAAAATTTGAGGTCTTGCCAAAATGTGTTCCAATTGTACTGATCTGTCCTCCTGAGCATAGGGAATGGAGTGCTCATATCAGCTAAAATTACAAGAGTGCATTATGTTTTGAAGCATGGGAACGAGTCTGTGTCAGTAGGACAGTAGCAAAGGAATAGAAGGGATCTGCGCTTGTTTATTGTGGTGCCAATCAAGCAGACTGCTGTATTTTGGATTGAACTAAGCTGTAAGTGTTCCCGCAGCTGCATCATTTCGGGCGAGTGGTGAGTATTCCATCATCATCCTAACTTAAATTTTCTGCGGCGGTTTGGAAGTTAGAAATTGCCCGTTTATCTTCTCAAGATAATTAAACATTTGGAGACCAGATGTTATACAGCATGATACCACTCCCACGACTGTACTTGATTATGAGATACTTGAATGTGAAGCATCAGCTCACCTATGTGGTAGAGTATAAAGAGCTTTGTATATTTATTAATGTTTACTCTCCTTTAACTTTAATTAAGCACAGTTGTCGAAATTTTAGTGGTATAGCTAGAAAAAAATCCATGTGGATTCTGAAGATTGGCTTCTAATTCAGGGTTTACATCCCTTTCACAAATGTGAAGGCCAAAAACCTGAGTTAATTCACTCGTCATAATTACAGATTACTCTTACAAGGGATTTATCTTAACTGGATAAAAGTAAAAAAAGTAAGTTGAAGCAATGTACCCCCTGCTTCTCCATTAGTCACTGACTCCTTTTCAAATCCTATATTTGAAATTTGTACATTAGTTGCATGTACGGAACTAATAAAAAGTAATCTCAACAGTGCAAATTGCCTTGATAAGTATGGGACTAATATATGTAAAATCAGTGATGAGGAAACTGCAAATTGAATCATTTCCTATCAGATCATGAATCAGTATGTTTGTATGAGCTAGAAATGTCAATTTAGATACAGTAATAAAATATTGAATCTAAGTATTTCCAGCATTTTCTGACTTTTGCCATATTCCAGGGGTTATTCTTGAAGTTTTAGATGAGTAAAACAGACGCCTAAATTCCATCCTCTCATTGCCCAGGAGGGTCACAAATGCCAACATGGAACGCAAGTCTATTGCTGAACCCAACACATGGCCAAATGTGCAGATTCTGCTTCTGGGCCATACCCTACGGGAAGGCAGCAATGTAATGACATAGATTGCCTCTGTTTCTTCTTCGTGTTCTTCTAATTCAGTGGGGCCAAAGCAGTATGTCTAAGTGTTGGAATTTTTAATATTTTACTATTCACCATGGTCCTCAGGAAATGGTAAATAGCCGTTTACCCATAAATTTGTGATTTATGTTATTGCCATTTGTTGCTTTGTACATTGTAAAATAGACTTCCATAGGGACTTAAACACAGAAAATCACAGAGATCAATTGCACAGAATAGAAATCCGAAAAAAAACACTGGTAACATTCAGCAGGTAAGGCAGCTTCTGTGGAAAAAATATCTCATGGTTCAGTTTGAGGATTGTTGGTCAAAAATGAAAAAGACATGAGAAAACTAGTTAGTTTTAAGTTGCTGTGGAGATGGATGATGGATTATAGACGGACTGGGCAGACTTTGATTGGATGAGATGTAGGTTGCCATGGTGATGTTGCTGATGAAGTCATTGAGTTAATGAGAGAAGTAAAAGCCTGAGCCTTAACTCTAATCTGAACCTGAACCCTAACCCCATCTTTAAATTTTACATTTTCTTCCCGTTACTATTGAATGCCTCTCCTCCATGGTCTGACTCTCAGTGATGGGCTGCTACTTGGTTACACTTTTGTCATAAGAGCATAAAGATTTAGGCAGATGGCACTGATAAATCTTCAAGAAACTCTGCCCAGATAGAATGCAGCACCTTTTAAGGCAAATATGGTGAGTCAGTTCATCTTCCATGAATCAAAAGGGAGGGCCAGAATACAATTCATTTCATGTGGGCCTCTCTGTTCTCCAGCTCACATTTTCTCCTATGTGCATCACTGCTGCAGATGCCAGCCACTTTGTCCTGGAACTCTGTGAGTACTTAGAGATCTGTAACCACCACTACTTGTTCTCCCATGTTCATCCACATTATGATCCAGCTTCAACTAAAATACAAATGCAACAATGTTGGACCTGAAAAGAGAAGGTCCCAGAGACCAGCGAAAATTCTGTAATGCCCAAACCCTGGCTACACAGCTAAGTTATCCGGGTTCTTCCAATCCTGCTGCCCATCACCGAGTCAAAGTCGTAGAACACTACAACGCAGAAACAGGCCTATTGGCCTATCTAGTCCAAGCTGGACTATTATTCTGCATAGTCCCATAGACCTGCACCTGGACCATGGCACTCCATACCCCTCCCATCCATATACTTATCCAAGTTCCTCGAACCCACATCCACCATTTCTGCTGGCAGCTCATTCCACATTTGCACCACGCTCTGAGTGAAGAAATTTCCCTTCGTGTTCCCAAATAATTTTCACCTTAACCAATCACCTCTAATTCTAGTCTCACCCAACCTCAGTGGAGAAAGCCTGCTAGCATGTAACCTACTCATACCCTTCATACTCTTGTATGCCTTTGCCAGGTTACACCAGTCATGACTGTTACCATTTGGTTAACGTCAACCAAGTTATTGTGCAAACGTTTCCAGACCACCTGGATTATTTGCAGTCCTGTTTCATGGAGGAATTTTGCACAACTTAGTGAATTACAGCTTTGTCTGATTTCCCACAAGGCTTTTGATCTACCTGTCACATTGCAAAAGAATCCAAATGGATAAAATGCCATTCCAAGATGATACAGCAACTTCATTGGTGGTGTCTTTAATGTTTCAGTAACATTTGTGTAATGTTGTAAATATATGGTTTGATTAAGCATTCTTTGTTGTTTACATAATTCATTACAGGTTACATGTAAAAGTACATGAATGACATACATTATTACCTCACATCACCATAAGTGTACACCTCACTAGAGTTAAAAATAACACTAAACATACATATTATTCCCAGCTCCGTGTTTTCTTTCCATTAGTTATATGTTTTGGAGTTATTGAACATAGCAGTGGTGATCGGTAAGTTTTAAAAGGAACTTAAGACAACTAACTACCTGTTGAAGCACTTAAAAGGAAGCACAACACATTTGTTTCTTTGCAAGTGAAGTGAAAGACAGTTGCGCAAAAAAACAGATGAATTCACAAGTTCAATTTCAGTGATAATAACAATGATTTTTTTAAAAAGTAGAACTGGCTGGCTATATTTGAAAGATAGACACATTTGATTACACAACAGATAACTGAATATTGTGAATAGAGCAAACTGAGCAGTAGTTTGAAGCAAATGAAGTAGCCATCACAAATCCAGTGGCAGTTTTACTGAGTATACTTGGTGGAAGAGCATAGAGTTTGCTTAGAAATTTAACGGCTCTAACCAAACCAGCCAAAATGAGCTTTGCTGATAATGTGAAAGTAATGCAGGAACATTTAGAACTGAAGTCATTGTTGATTGCAGAATGACACACACAAAAGGAGGGAGGAGAAGATGGTGGCGCGACGCAGTGCGTGCGGCGTTCTGAATGAATATCATATGTGTTAACTAGTGGGGCCGTGCACAATCCGGATTTGATGGAGACAGCCGTGAGAAGTACAGAGGAACACCTAGAGTAACTTCTGAAAATGCCCACTTCGCTGCTGTTGCTACTGTGCTATCGAGAATCTCTGGAGGGAAGGCCCCAAATCCTCGGCTTTGCCTATTGCCTGTTGCTGGAGCCGGGGTCGAAGCGCTCGGCGGAGATGGCACTCGGTGCTCGGTGTCGGAGAGCTGGTCGGAGGCTCGGCGTTTTCGGACGGACTTGAAGTCAGACTGTGGTCGGATGCTTCCAAGATGCTGCATCGGCAAGTTTGCAGCACTGGAAGTTCACCGTCTACATGAGATGATGGGACTTTCGAGAGACTTTGAGATTTTTACTGTGCCATGGTCTGTTCTTATCAAATTACGGTATTGCTTTGCACTGTTGTAACTATATCTTATAATTATGTGGTTTTTGTTAGTTTTTAAGTCGGTTTGTCATGTGTTTCTGTGATATCATTCTGGAAAAACATTGTATCATTTCTTAATGCATGCATTACTAAATGACAATAATAGAGGACTGCGTGTCCTCATAATCTAAAGATGCTGGAGGAACTCAGCAGGCCAGGCTGCAGCAAGGGAAAAAAGTACAGTCGATGTTTAAGAGTAGATTTGAAAGGTAGGGGAGTGGAGAGAGAATTGCCAGGCAATAGGTGAATCTTGGAGGGGGAGGGATGAAGCAAAGAGCTAGGATGTTGATTGCTGAAAGAGACAGAAGGCCATGGAAGAAAGCAAAAACTGGGGGGGGGGGGTTGTGAAGGAGCACCAGAGGGAGGCAATAGGTGGGCAAGGAGATAACATGAGAGAGGGTCAAGGAGATGGGAAATGATGAAGTAGGGGTGGGAGACGTTACTGGAAGGTTGAGAAATCAGTGTTCATGCCATTAGGTTGGAGGCTACCCAAACGGAATACAAGGTGTTGTTCCTTCGGTCTTGGAGTGGTGTTTCAGATTTTTGTGCCCAAATAGCTTGATTGAAACTTGAAGGATCAAGTGTGCTAGGTGTTACGAACCCCGTAACTGGGTTGCCAAACCAGCAGAAATGGAACGCTCGTTGGAGTCTGGATTACTAGGAACAAATAAAGTTTTATTAAAGAACTAAGTAATACAGTACTCTAATCGTAAGGATATAAATGTGACAGGTTAGCAATGATAATACACACATATACACAGAACTAGGGTAATAGGAATCAACCAAACTCTATCGCAGTCTCGGGGTAAAATGATCAGTCTTAAGTGACGCAGAGTTCAGTTCAGTTTAGTGCAGTTCGCAGTAATCGCTGTTGTGGTACCATTGGAGAGAGAGAGAGAGAGAGGGAGGGATGCAATTTGGTTCAGTCAGACCTTTGATGTCTTCACAGTTGGTTTCGAGCAGACCCTTTTTTCTGATGCCTTCTATTCCGCCGTGGTCACGGACTGTGACCCCTCCGTTCCGGATACGAACGTTCTTCCGCGGCGAACCCGGCACCCAGGCAAGCGCAGACACACAAACCAGGTTCCCACCGATCGTACCTTTACACCCTGTGAGCCTATGGTCGGTTCCCCCAAACCGGACCTCCAAACTTTTACCAACTTGTGGGGGTACACCGCTCTTTCCAGGGTCTCGTTATCTTGTGGTCTCGTGGTGTCCCGTGCCTTAGCGAACCTGCTCTTTTTATCCTCCTGCTGGGGTATTGCCTGTCCATCAAACTTCAAACAGTTCAGGTTCAAAGCAACCGGTCTGTCAATATTCTGAATTGTGTTTCTTTTCCGTTAATCACTCTCTCCTCTCTTATTAGCATTTTGAACATTTCTCCATTGTCTCTCTTATCTCTCTCATTAGCATCAATCGTCCGACAGCTTGGTTTGGTGTCACATAGGAATGATTCAGAGAAGATGCCTACTGGGATGCAGAAGTATGCAAAAGAGTATATTACATCTATTATGTATGAAGGAAGATGTACTGTATTCATATTTGTTTTTCTTGATTAATAGGTGGCACTACAGGTGCCAACATTTTATGAAAACACTACATCAAATTATATCACTGCCCCCTTGAATTATTTATGCAAAATAACTTGGAGAATTTTGAAAACATTGAGATATCTATGTGTCATTAATGCAAAATAGGCTATATAGATGGTATTTTTCAGAATTTAAAAAAGATAATTCAAGATGTTTACTCCAGTATAAGCAATTGTGCATCCACAACACAAAATAAGCAATAATGTTTTACAGTGATTTTCTGACTTTGAGTCTTTTAATTTTAAGTTATTTTTCAACATTTGCCTCGCACAATGTAGAGTATATGTCTGTCAGAGGAAAATGCCCCTTTTAAATCACACCCCTCATTTTCCATGACCTGCTCTACCTCATTCTAGGTGACAATCATTCTTACAGCTATTATTCACCCAGTAAGCATTACATACTCAGTGTTATTGGGTTACAAATATCAATATGAAATTTGAAGGTCAGGTTCTTCATCTAAAATCACAATATTTCCAAAATTACAAAATTGGCTAAACCCATTATCCCTGTTAAACAGTAAGACTGCCATAAGAAAACGGTTGCTGAAAATGTGTTGCACGGTGAAGCTGAATTTAGATGTTGTGGTTTAATGTATCACTAGGTTTGTGGACCTAAAAATATGCAAGTACTCTCAAACATAAGTTTGCTTGAATAATCTTTAAGTTGCAATCTTGTGATTGTTCTATTGAATGAAACCACCTATGGTATTTTGCAGGACTGGGTAGAATAAATATGCATCACCTTATTTGAAATAATTTTCAGCAATCAACATGAACAATTGGCATTAATTTGCTCCTATTAAATCACTACCTTTGTGTTAACTATGGTGCCTTTACCTTTTTAGTTTAACTGTTTTCATGTCTCCTAATGCCATGAGTTTCTAGATAAATACTTCAATTGTTAATTCATCTGCAGACTTCTATATTTTTGCAACCTCTTGTTTGAAAATTCATATTTTTTTGATTCATTTTCTTCCTTCAAACATCTTTATTCCTCAAATATTAATTATATTTCTTTAAACCTTCTTAATTCTTTGAACTACAATCTAAAATATTCTTTCAGCATAGCTGAATTTCTTGAAATCAGATAAAATATTCTTGGATGTTTTTCAAACCAAAACATATTTCATGTGATGTCTAACCAGTAATCCACATGATTGCTGTAAAAAAGCAGCTCAACAGTTTTTTTTTGCTGTTGGTGGACTGTATTTTCACAGGTCATCCTCATATTTAAAACATAGAACTTTACATTTTGTGTTAAAATGAGTCTACAGCTTTATCTCCCATTCATCCTTTTCTACTGTCACTTTCTACACTCTCCATCACAATTCGCTACACTTTCTCGCTCCGTTTCATCTGCAAAAATGGATAAGTCCCTCTTCGCAAAAGTACATTATTTAAATGTATTGATCCCAGGGGAACACCTTTTCCTGCTGGCCATCGATCTTAAAATATTCATTTTGCTGCCATCCTCTGCACCTGCTATACCACAGCTGCAATCAATTTTTTTTTTTGAGAAACATCATGCATTTTGAGCATGACTAAATGTAAAAATCTACTTTCCATTTTGTCCGAAACTACAACTCATATCAGATTTAAATAGTGTCATTTTAACCAATAGCAGTTTGGAAAATGACTTCCTTTGGAAGACTGAGGAATGAAATTAATAAATCAAAGTGATTGCTTAACTCTTCAAGACGAGAAAATCTGCAGATGCTGGAAATCCAAGCAGCACGCACAGACTGCTGGAGGCCGGGCAGCATCCATGGAAAAGAGTAAAGAGTTGACATTTTGGGCCGAGACCCCTCATGACGGCTGTTTACTCATTTCCATAGATGCTGTCTGGCCTGTTGAGTTCCTCCAGCACTTTTTGTGCATTGCATAAATCTATAATTTTATGTACAATCTGTACAAAATGTTGATGTATTTGAACACCCGGTACACGTACACACACCAAATAACTGAAGTGGGAATATTCTCTAATGATTGTACATTTTTCAATTCCATTTGCAGATATCCAGCAAATGAACTAGTCCATAACCGCATGCAGCAAGATTTAGAGAATATTTAGGCATAGACTAACAAATGGCAAACAATATTTGTGCCTCATGAGTACCACGTAACAGCTATTTCCATGAAGAGAAGATCTAGTCACCTATACTTGACAACTGCATTACCACCACCATCAATATGGTTAGGGTCAACATTAACTAGACATTCAACTGAACCAGCTACATAGATAACTGTGATTTCAAGAACAGCTCAAAGTCTGCAGCTTTTGCTATGAGTTACTTTTCTCTCAGTCCCAAAGCATTTCCGGCATCCAGATGGTACAAATAAGAAACATAATGGAATACTCCACACTTACCTGAATATATTTGTCATCAACAATTCTGAAGAAACTTGACACCATTTAGTAGAAAATGGCCCACCATTAGCCTGTTATTGCACTCATCTTTAATATTTGCACCTTGACAATACATCTATAAAAGCCACTATGGTGACTGACTTTTGCTGCTGTTACAATTTCACAAGCAGGTAATGGCTTCTCCCCAAGCTATATGGGAACACTACTACGTGCTTGTTACCATCCAGTTTGCATGCTGTCCTCAAATGGAAATTTAGTGTTCATTTATGCTGAGTGTAAGTTCTTGAACTTCTTCCTTACGAACATTATGGAAGCATCTTTACTAGAAAGCCTGCAGTTAGTCAAGAAGACAGCACTTACTCTGGGAAATTTTGGTAATTGTCTTCAAAAATCCTGGTTTGCCAATAATGCACAGCTCTTTGACTTCCTCGAACTAAACTAAAGAACGTTTGTTAATGTGACTGATAATTCTGATGTACCCATTCTACCTAGTGTGCCTTTATTTTATTAGATGTTTAAAGGTGAGGTCATACTGGATTTAGTACTAGACAATGAACTTGGTCAGGTGGCAGATCTTTCAGTTGGTGAGTATTTTGGAATTAGTGACCACAATTCCCTGACTTTTGCACAGCCTTGCACAGGGATAGGACCGGATGCTATGAGAATGTATTTAATTAGGGGAGGGTTAATTTTGATGCTATTAGGCAGGAAATTTGGAGCATAAATTGTGTACAGATGCTCTCAGAGGATGTGTTGGAAACTTTGAAAATCATCAATAAATACATCCCTGGATGTCCAGTCCCTATATACTTCCATCCCCCATCAGGAAGGTGGATGTCTAGTCCCTATATACTTCTATCCCCCATCAGGAAGGTTGGATGTCCAGTCCCTATATACTTCCATCCCCCATCAGGAAGGTCTCAAAGCTCTACGCTTCTTTTTGGATTCCAGACCTAATCAGTTCCCCTCTACCACCACTCTGCTCCGTCTAGCGGAATTAGTCCTTACTCTTAATAATTTCTCCTTTAGCTCCTCCCACTTCCTCCAAACTAAAGGTGTAGCTATGGGCACCCGTATGGGTCCTAGCTATGCCTGCCTTTTTGTTGGCTTTGTGGAACAATCTATGTTCCGTGCCTATTCTGGTATCTGCCCCCCACTTTTCCTTCGCTACATCGACGACTGCATTGGCGCTGCTTCCTGCACGCATGCAGAGCTCGTTGACTTTATTAACTTTGCCTCCAACTTTCACCCTGCCCTCAAGTTTACCTGGTCCATTTCCGACACCTCCCACCCCTTTCTAGATCTTTCTGTCTCTGTCTCTGGAGACAGCTTACCCACTGATGTCTACTATAAGCCTACTGACTCTCACAGCTATCTGGACTATTCCTCTTCTCACCCTGTCTCTTGCAAAAACGCCATCCCCTTCTCGCAATTTCTCCGTCTCCGCCGCATCTGCTCTCAGGATGAGGCTTTTCATTCTAGGACGAGGGAGATGTCTTCATTTTTTAAAGAAGGGGGCTTCCCTTCCTCCACTATCAACTCTGCTCTTAAACGCATCTCCCCCATTTCACGTACATCTGCTCTCACTCCATCCTCCCACCACCCCACTAGCAATAGGGTTCCCCTGGTCCTCACCTACCACCCCACCAGCCTCCGGGTCCAACATATTACTCTCCGTAACTTCCGCCACCTCCAACGGGATCCCACCACTAAGCACATCCTTCCCTCCCCACCTCTCTCTGCATTCCACAGGGATCGCTTCCTACGCAACTCCCTTGTCCATTTGTCCCCCCCATCCCTCCCCACTGATCTCCCTCCAGGCACTTATCCGTGTAAGCGGAACAAGTGCTACACATGCCCTTACACTTCCTCCCTTACCACCATTCAGGGCCCCAAACAGTCCTTCCAGGTGAGGCAACACTTCACCTGTGAGTTGGCTGGGGTGATATACTGCGTCCGGTGCTCCCGATGTGGCCTTTTATATATTGGCGAGACCTGACGCAGACTGGGAGACCGCTTTGCTGAACATCTACGCTCTGTCTGCCAGAGAAAGCAGGATCGCCCAGTGGCCACACATTTTAATTCCACATCCCATTCCCATTCTGACATGTCTATCCACGGCCTCCTCTACTGTAAAGATGAAGCCACACTCAGGTTGGAGGAACAACACCCTATATTCCGTCTGGGTAGCCTCCAACCTGATGGCATGAACATCGACTTCTCTAACTTCCGCTAATGCCCCACCTCCCCCTCGTACCCCATCTGTTATTTATTTTTGTACACACATTCTTTCTCTCACCCTCCTTTTTCTCCCTCTGTCCCTCTGAATATACCCCTTGCCCATCCTCTGGGTCCCCCTCCCTTGTCTTTCTTCCCGGACCTCCTGTCCCATGATCCTCTCGTATCCCTTTTGTCTATCACCTGTCCAGCTCTTGGCTCCATTCCTCCCCCTCCTGTCTTCTCCTATCATTTTGGATCTCCCCCTCCCCCTCCAACTTTCAAATCCCTTACTCACTCTTCCTTCAGTTAGTCCTGACGAAGGGTCTCGGCCTGAAACGTCGACTACACCTCTTCCTAGAGATGCAGCCTGGCCTGCTGCGTTCACCAGCAACTTTTATGTGTGTTGCTTGAATTTCCAGCATCTGCAGAATTCCTGTTGTTTGCATCCCTGGAGCTGATGGGATATACTCCAGGATACCATGGGAAGCAAGAGAAGAGATTGCTCAACCTTTAGTGATGATGTTTACATCCGAACTGCCCACAGGAGTAGTAGATTAGAGGATGGCAAATGTTATTCCTTTGTTTAACAAGGTAATGGAGATAATCCTGGGGATTATAGGCCAGTGAGTCTGACATCAGTGGTGGACAAACTATTGGATAGGATTCTTAGATGAGCATTTTGAGAAGTGTAGTCTGATTAGGGAGCATGGCTCTATGAAGGTCAGGTACTGCCTTATAAGCCCCAATTGCCTTTTTCCCCCAAGGAATTGACAAAACAAATTAATGAAGGTAGAGCAGTGGAAGTGGTGTATATGGATTTTAATAAGATGTTCAACAAAACTCCCTATGGTGGGCTCATTCAAAGTCAGGAGACTTGGGATGCAGGGAAACTTGGCTGCATGAATTTCTAATTGACTTGCCCACAGAAGGGAGAGGGTGGTAGCAGATGGAGCATATTGTGCCTGGAGGTCGGCGATCAGTGGTATTCCACAGGAATCTGTTTTGGGTCCCCTGCTGATTATGATTTTTATAAACGAATCAGATGAGGAAGTGAAGGGGTGGGTTAGTAAGATTACAGATGATAAGAAATGTGGTGTTGTGCTGAATAGTGTAGAGGGTTGCTGTAGCTCTGGAGACTGACAGAATATCGAGCTGGACTGAGAAGTGGTATGTGGAGCTCCAACCAGAGAAATTTGAGGAAGGTGCACTTTGGAAGGTCGAACTGGAAGCGAGGATTCTTATCAGTGTAGGGGAACAGAAAGTTCTTAGCTCCCAGTCCATAGATCCCTCAAAGTTGTTTTGCAAATTAATAGAGTGGTTAAGAAGGCTATGGTGTGTTGACCTTTATTAGTCGGACGATTGAGTTCAAGAACTGCAAGGTAATGTTGCAGGTCTATAAACTCTGGGACACATCAAAGGGCATATTTCAATGGTGACTGGAGTAAAGTTTCGAGAGGACTTCAGAGGTCAGTTTTGTACACAGAGAGTGGTAATTGTATGGAACACTCTGCCAGGGATAGTTGTAGAAATAAATGCATGAGGGACTTGGAAGAAAGAAAAATGAATGGCTAAGTGGGAGGGCAGGGTTAGGTTGACCTTGCAGTATGTTAAAAGTCAACATCTCATCATAGGATGACGGGCCTATAGAGTATTATTCTGTTCTATGTTAAAGAGGTTTGGCGTATCACCAAATACTAACGAATTTCTATGCGGGATGAGGTGCCAGATTAGTGTAGCAATTAGCGCGGTGCCATTATAGCATGGGGCGTTGGAGTTCAGAGTTCAATTCCAATGTGTTTTTGAGGAATTTGTACGTCCTCCCTGTGAACACATAGGTTTCCTCCAGGGGCTCTGGTTTCCTCCCACATTCCAAAGATGAAGCAGTTGGTAGGTTAATTGGCTATTGTAAATTGTCCTGTGATCAGACTAGGGTTAAATAGGTGAATTTTTGGATGGGGCAGCTCATTGGGCCGGTTTCTCTAAATAGATAAATAATGTATTGTTGAAAGTATCCCAACTGGTTGTAGCACGGTCTGGTATGGTAACTTGAAAGAACAAGAATGCAGGATGCTGCAGGGAACAGTGGATTCAGCCAAATACATCACAAGCACATCCCTCCCTACCATCATTACGATCAACCTGAGGAAGGCAGCATCTGTTATCAAAGATTTCCAGCACCTATTTTCTCACAGCTATCACTGGGTAAGAAGCACAGAAGCCTGAAGTCCCACACTACCAGATTTAAGAACAGTTACTTCCCATTAACCACTCAGTTCTTGAACCAGTTAGCCACTACAGGATAGCAACACAGTAAATATTTTAATCACTTTGCACTAAAATGGACTTTTAAATTCTAATTGTGCTCCTTCTTGTAAAAATTGTGTATAATTTATGTTCTTCTTGTGTCTGCTGCTTTCATTTCACCTCTGCATGCACATACTAGTGCATAAACTCGACTTTGACTTTAACCTTGCAGTAACATTCCTGTTCACTGAACGCAAGGATAATAGGAACCATCCGAATCTATGATTGATTATGTTAATCTGGGAACTTTACAGCGGTTTAAGCAAGCCTGACAAGAACTCAGCTGAAGTGTTATATTGGTGCCCTGATGAACATTTCTGGATATTTATGGAAGTTGTCTGATCATTGTATCTTGAAGTAGCAAGGAAAGCTATTCACACTATCTGGAGGAAATTAATGGAATAGTTTTATATAGTGGAAGCTGATGGAACAAATACTCTCCCAAAATCTCATCTCTTTCTTCACCCACATAACTAACTGCCTGGAATTTTCAGACAGTGGCCAAATATAACAGGTATTGACAAGGTTGAAGAAACAGGTCCACAAATCTATAGTGTGCCCAAGACATGGATTTCCTTTTTACCCAAAATCATTTGTAATAGTGACGTCTGCCTGTACATCCAATCAGGTTGAAGGATTTTGACAGAAAATAAAGCAGGAAGTTGAAATTAATAGAGACTTTGGCTATATTTTTGAGAACATAACGATCAGATCCAACAGATGGAAATTTGAAATGTTATTCAGCTTTATTTGCAAATATAAAACAATATTTTTTGTAAATATATATTTCAAATATAAATAAAATGATTCTCTGGTGATTCCACATCAGAGAGTAGAGTTCCCAGTGGAGGAGCAAGGAATTGCTGACAACAGCTTTCAGATTTCCTCATTTTATGAAGCATATCAAATATTAGAGAGCATAATTTTAGTGGAAGAGGTTCAGAGAAAACCTGCAGGGAAAGTATTTTTACATGGAAGTAGTAGAAGCAAGTACAATTGCAACATTTAAGAGACAGACACATGAACAAGGAATGAAGGAAAAATGATAATGGACAGGCAGATGGGATTAGTTAAATTGGCATTGTGGTCAGCACAGATGTGACGGGCTGAACGGCTGTTCCTGGGCTGTACTGATCTATGTTTCCAAGAATAGATAAAAACTGGTCTCAGTAGTTATTTATGCTATAATATTCTAGAAGTGTATTCCCATTTGACAAATTATGCATACGATACTTTACTTTTATAAGCTCAGAATTGTCCTCTCTGTTTAGAGAAATAATGTATAACACCATTCACATTTATATATTTTTCTTTTTCCACACAAATAAGCTGAAGAGAAAGTGTACATTACAATTGATAAAGTAGGACACACCACTCTAATTTCTCGAACAAAATCATTTGTTGCCAATTTGTCAGAAATTAGGAAAAAAGAGAAAATGTTATGTTTGCTCTAAACATCTCAATGTTGTGCATTCTGTCATGTTTCACAAAAGGCTTTCAACCAGTTACAATGCAGCTTCTTAATAAATAACAAATCACTCTTTTGAATGTATAAAATTTCAACCAATACAAATATATCGAGTTGAAATATAGGAATCCCACAGAAAACAGAAGAGAATATTTCATGAAAATATTGCCAGAAGAAAATAATTCATTGATAATGTCACCTAAAATGTATTCTGTGTACTTCATTCTATGATCTACTGGAATGGTTAACCATTTTAATTGGAAAATCAATTAATTAACATTTTATATGGGAGAATGAATGGATGAATGAATGATTATTCAGAATGATTATTTTATGTCAGAGTTCAACATTGTATTTCAAAGATCTAAAACTAGGAATAATTTTGTGCCTACCAAGGAGAAATCACTTTCAGTTTCAGGCGTAGTTGAAACTTGATGTTCAAAATACAGAAGTGGGTTTAAATAACCCGGTTGTAATTTTCTGTTGAAGCTGTGCACATCACTTTCTTCACGTGCTCTGTCATCAGCAAGGGGAGTGATTCTAATACTACCAATTTCCATGTGGCCTTGAGAAAGATATACTTGACAGTTTTGCCAAGAACATATATATCTGTAGTAACGCATCTTAACTGCACAGCTTTCTCTGATATTGTGTAACTGTCTACAGATTATCAGTAATTAATTTTATCATTGAAACTTTTCTAAGCAATCATGATTGACAGATCAAAGCATTTGTAATGACTTGCATCTGGCTACTGATCATATTCAAACTAAATTCTTCAACCGTTCAACAAATGCCAACAGATGGATGACACTACTCATTAACGTATAAAAGTCAAAACTTACAGTATTTGCCCTGTGGAAAATACTGTGTGGATTTTCCTCTGCTGCTAATTGTAGCCTGCAGAATGAAATTTAATATATTTTGACACAGCCCAAATCTCTTGGTGGTAGATGCTCTTTTAAAGATAAAAAGTTGGCATGTGTGAGTTCAGTGCTTGTGATGGTATGCTTGTCAGTCTTGACCCACTATTTGATCTCATGCTGTGAGGCAACACTGGCGAGTATCTGTCAATGTGTGGAATTTTAAGAGATATTCCTGAAACACATTGACTTTCTGGTATTGTAATGTTATGCTTACCTAATACTCGCTTGTGAGAACACTTATGCTTCAACTTAGAGCTCATCTTGTTGATATGATTGAATAATTTAAAGAGACTGGCTTTATTTGTCACATGTATGTCAAAACATTGAATCAAGCAGTGAAACGTATTGTTTCTGTCAAAGATCAACACAGTACAAGGATGAGCTGGGAGAACCTCGAAGTGTCACCAGGCTTTTGGTGCCAATGTAGAATCTCCGCAACTTATTAACCCTGATCTTAACCTGTAAGAATTTGGAACTCGGGTGGAAACCAGAGCACCTGGAGGAAATCCACTTGGTTATGGGGAGAACATGCAAACTCCCGACAGAGAGAGAGTGGCAGGAATTGAACTTCGATCGCTGATCACTGCTGCTGTAAAGTATTGTGCTAACGGCTTTCCCAGTACCAATTGATCTTTCTTGCGATAATCTCTTAGGAGCCAACAAGATTTACTTCCACTCCTGTACTGCGGGTTCGGAGGTGACAGAGAAGGGACATAAGACACCAACAAATTTAGTCCTTGGTGGGACAGGAGGTTATCAGCATGGTAAGAAGTTAGGCAACTTCAAAATTCCTCTGCTCTTTCCTCTCTTACAGTGGCATCTGACACCTGATGAAGGGACTCGGCCTGAAACGTTGACAGTTTACTCTATTCCATTGATGCTGCCTGGCCTGCTGAGTTCCTCCAGCATTTCGTGTATATCACACCAGCCTGAATGGTCTCTCTCCACTTTGATAGAACTCTGTGGGGATGTTGCATGGAGGTTTAGAGAAAATTTTTGAATCTTTTGTCTGTCCACCTGATGGATCAAAGTCAAGATTTTTGTCATATGCACAGCTACATATAAAGGTATGCATAGGTGCAGTGAAAAACTTGCAATGGCATCACAGACCCATAACATCATATAAATAGCATTCACTGGAAAAACATCAATTTATACAAATTATATGCAACATTTACAAGAAAAACAAAACAAAAAGAAACCAGGGCCATTTTAGTGCAAATTAGTCAAAAGTGATGCTAAACTGTAGCGAATGGAAGGACTTGTTCTGTAGTTTGGTGTTCAGTTTCAAATGACATGGCCTATTCATCACATCTGACTGGGTTTCATTAGGGTATCAGTTTTTTTATATATTCATTCAAGGGATGGGGGCTTCACAGGCTGAGCCAGTATTTAATTGCCCATCTCTCATTGTCTTTAAGAAGGTGGTGGTAAGCTGCTTCTTGAAATACTGTTGTCCTTGAAATAGACCCACAACACTGCTCAAGTACTTTACCCAACAACAATGAAGAAAAGGTGATACGTTTCTAAGACAGGATTATGCATGGCAACTTCCAGTTGGTGGTATTCCCATAGTTTTGTTGCCTTTGTCTTTCTAGCATTTGGAGGCCATGTTGTGAAGCTGTCTAAGTAGTCTTGGTGCATTCTGCAGATGATACAAACTGCTGCATGTCGGTGATGGAGTGAATGAGATGCCCATCAAGTAGGCTGCCATGTCCTGAATGGTGTCACATTATTGAAGTTGTATTCTTCCAGGCAAGTGGAAAGTATTCTGTCAGACTCCTTGAGTCCCGTAGATAGTGGATAGGCTATAAGAATTTAGTAAGTGAGTTACACATCACAGAACTTTACAACTCCTCCCCTGAAGGGTCAGACACCCTAAGCCAATAGACTGGTCCTGGACTTATTTCCTGGCATAATTTACAATTTACATATTACTATTTAATTATTTATGGTTTTATTACTATTTAATTATTTATGGTGCAACTGTAACAAAAACCAATTTCCCCTGGGATCAATAAAGTATGATTATGACTATGACTATGACTATGACTATTCTTAGGCTTTCACCTCCCCTTGTAACCAGTTCATTTGCTGGAGATGTTGACCTGAGAGAGGAAACTGACCTTCGACTGTTTGTCCTTCAAATAGGTTTGGAGGTTTTTCTGAAGATAGCATTAGTGTTAACTCCCTAGTACGTTCAAATGCTCCACTAAGCACATCCTGTCCCACCTTTTGCAAAATCCATTGGCCTCCGCAGTCACCTGCGAACACGCAGAAATGGAGTGGAAGGAAGTTATGCTTGATCCTGAGGAACTTCCTAAAAGAAATGGGCTGCATACAACCTTAGGTAGCATTCACATACAAGTAGCTGCACGTCTCTTCAAGACAAAGTTAGAGACACTTAGAAACTTCTATCTCCTCTGAGATGTTCCACATATGTCATTGCTGCTCACTGTAAATTTTGAGAAAAACCTCTGGCAGCAAAGTGATGAACCTTTCACTTGAGAAATTAAACATTTGCATTCACTGCAGGAAGGGATATAGAACTGCACTGCAAGTCTCCCAAAAGCACAGATGTTCATGGAGAGCACTCATATGCCCTTGCAGATACCTCCTTGGTTACTTCTATCCTCCTGTGCTGTCTATCTCCACATCTTTGTTAATTTATGATCTGATAAACACAGGTTCTCCTCCTCCCCTTCTTTTTATTTGCAAGATTTCTCCTGGCTCTTAGTTTTGAGGCATTTAATTTTCAGGGGCAACCTGCTGACTGCATAAGGGATTGTGTTGACTGGGATTCCAGTTTGGGTCAGTCTGTCTGAGATCTATTAGTTAGAAATATATCTCACACTTACCCCATGTCTCCAAGAAGGATGTGTTTAGCACTTTTAATTACATGCAGAATGAGTCCAGCATTATTAAAGATTGGTTCTTCTGTGACTGAGCATTACTAGTCATGACTTGGAACAATATGTTTGAAAACCACTTTATGGACTGTTGATGCCACTTGGGCAGGCTCAGTGCTAGAGCCATTGTTGGTGGACACGAAATTCTCACATCAATATGTCAATACGATGTCAATAACTGGTAGAGACCTAGACAGTAAAACCATATCAGCTTGGATTTTCATGACAGAAAACCGTTTCAATTTAGTTTTACTTGGTATGCTGCATTCATTTTGTTGCCAATCACTGCCACTAATTTTGCATGTTACTGTGTTTATTAGTCTGTTGCCTTACAATATTGATATCTACTTTAAAGCAACTCATAGGGATCAATGCACTTAGTTGTTTTGGTGTCCCATTGTAAGTGAGATCACAAATATACAGCAATTGTTGCTGCAATAACATTTGAGAGTTTGGGAAATTTGAAGATAATGCAAGTTTCTCACTGTTCGTCAGGGATCTAGTGCTCAGGTGGTGACCCAGATACATCTCCTCTATTATGTCCACACCAGCATCTGCATTTATGGTCTCAGCTTCCACTACCTGCATAATTCAGAAAAGAGCTTTCATCTTTGCCTCCATATCACTAGAAAGGCTGTCATTGTGTTATGTCTTTCTGTTGCAGCCTTTTGCGCTTGACATATTGAATAGGGAGCTGACTTGCTGTAACTGAGAAGATAAAAGAGTTGGGGAAAATAATACTGGAAAAGGAAATATAAAAAAAAAATTGGCTTGGAAATATTTTGCACTGCTAATAGGGGGCCATTATGTGACAGGGCAATGTCAGTCTTGATTGTGGCCTGACACGGCAAAATTCAAAGCCTTAAGTGCCGTGATCACTCATTAGATACTATAATGTGCACAAATAGAACAAGGTGGGGACTGGGAGGAACACGGTATTGGATAAAACAAGCATCTATGTTTAAAAAGAATTAAAGGGATCTTCATAGGTTGAAATTGCCAAGGTTGGCATACAGCTTATTTTAAAATGTGCACATGCAGAGATAGCAGTTTGAAAGTCTAGTCTTTCCTCAGAACAATGTGACCTAATTTCCTGGGCAATGCTCCAAAGGAAAACACATTGTAGCATAACTGAATTTCTCGGCCATAAAATTTTAAATTAAAAATAACTCCAGGAATAATTTACTGTCTTGTTGAAGCAACAAGACTCCACAGTTTGAAAAGTTCCCATCCAGGCCTTCAAGGTTGATTGACATGCCTGGGCTATTAATTATCTCATTAACAGTGTCTCCATACTAAGATATCGCAGCCCCAAAAGTTCTGTGCTATGTTTACTTTGGATTCATTTCACAATTGAGAATGTGGATCAACTGAGTGCATAACATTAATTTCAAGTTACTTACAATATTATGGACACTGTGATTGGTATGAGAGATAGCAAATCCTCTCCAGATGGATAGGAGTTGTGAGTGGGCTGGTGCAGGCCACAACACTTTTTCTAAAAGCATTCAGAGCCCTGAGATTCTCTGTGACAAGAAAAAGAACCTCAAGGTAGTAGATGCTGACATCTACGTATTTTGATAATAAATTTACTTTGAATGTTGAACTTTGACTGTAAAAGGGCAGTACCCATCTCCTGATAAGATAATAATTTACACTATGTTAGCAGTGTCTCTTTCTGCGCTATTATTTCAATCCTGTGTCTTGTCAAATGAAAGGTTATTGAATTTAAACATCTCTCTCTGTGGATGCTGGCAAATTTGTTGTCGAGTATTTTCTGCCACTATGCATAAAAGGAAGATTTCAGTGTCCAAAGGAGAATCTAAAACCTCATCAGCGAGCAAGTGGAGAGGATGTTCATAGAACATCTCTCATTGTTAACTTCCAAGCACCATCGAAATGTCCATGGCAGCAGATATAAAGTTACCCAAGCTAGTGCTGACATCAGCCTCCTTTGTAGAACAAAGAAATAATCCACGAACAACACAGGCCTGCTGTAGATGGGTGAAATGGGTATTTTGACTGCTAACCCAATGGTGTACATTTAAAATCTATCTGTGTTTCCACCTTCCAGTCTTTACCATTCCACCATAGATTTAGCTTAATAATATGGAGTACTTTCAAAACCAAAACAAACCACTGAATAATAAAAGAAAATAGTTCTGCATACTTAGCCGTGATCTGAACTCCTTCCGCCCAAGGTGAAGCCTGAACAGATGAAAGATGGAAATGCTGAGCACCCAATGGTCCAAAAGGACAACCTTACATCATTGCTCCATTATGTAACTGTGAAAGCTGCTTTCATTGGAGGAGTTTGCTAAGATGCACAGTCTGTGCTTGGCGTTATGTCTCAGGTCAATCCAAAATTGCAGTCCTTTCAGCAAATATGGCCTGACTGGGCCACAAGTAGGATGTTAATCCTATTCATGCCAGTGAGCTCCTGTTTCTGCAGAAAATGTTGGGTTCCCTCAGCATTTCAGACAGCATTGGGGATCTCCAACCTGAAATTATATTTCTGCCTGACTCACTGATTGGTTCCAGAATTTGTGTTTCTATTTCAGATTCCCTGTCTATACAGATACTTTTAGATTTTCCTTTCCAGTTTTTGCAAGATTAATTCCGAAGAGGCGCAAAGTATCCAGCATCTCACACTCTTTCTCACCAAAATTGCCGTTGGTTTTTTACCTAGTAATACTGTTATTGAAAAGGTGTTATAATTTCCTGCCAAATTCTTTGCATTTGTTTAATTTAACACTTTCAAAATACTCAAAGGATGCTTTGTAGCTGTCGCAAGGTCTTTGGAGCAGACTGTATTCCCATTGACAACACAAAACTTGCTGGTGAAGAGCCTTGGTCTCATAGTGTACATATAGGAAGAGATTAATAGATCAGTGAACCACATAGATGTCATAACCATGACTATCTTGACCAACGGTGACCAAATAGACAAGTCTGACAGAAGGATCTCCTGGCTACTATTAAGACATAGGAGCAGAATTAGGCCAGTCAGCCCATCGAGTCTGCTCCACTATTCCATCATGGCTGATCCCAGATACCACTCAACCCCTTACACTTGCCTTCTCTTCATATCTTTTGATGCCATGACTGATCAAGAAATTATCTACTTCCACCTTAAATATACTGACAGACTTGGCCTCCACTGCAGCCTGTGGCAGAGCATTCCACAGATTCACTGCTCTCTATCTAAAAAAATTCCTTCTCACCTTTGGTCTAAAAGGTCAGCTCTCAATTTTGAGGCTGTGCCCTCTAGTTCTCGATACCTCCACCACAAGTAAATATGGTTTTACACATCCACCCTATCTAGTCCTTTTAATATTAGGACACAAAGAAAAACACCTACAGAATCTTTCTTCATTATATCCTTCCATGGCTAAAAACCAGACCCCGGAGGTACATTGCAAATGTTGTCCATGTAGAAACATGGTGGATGATGTCACACTTCGGCTCCAACAAACATCCTGTGGAGTATTTCACCTCTCAGCGATATGTCAGCAGAGCCTATTGATTGACTGAGGAAAAGAACGTATGAAAATAAATGCACATAACTCACACCCTTATTGTCAGCAGGGATATGCACTCTCATTTGTGCTTCTGTGTCCTGAACCACCTACTTCAGGGAAGGCAAACAATATGAAAGATACCACAAACACTCCCTGCATTAAACTCCTTCAGAATCACTGAAGGGATAAGAGAAGCAACGTCAGTGTCCTCGGTCAATATCATCAATATTTTGGACCTGGTTACTCTCAGCTCCATTGGAAAGGACACATCGGTTGTATGCTCAATAGCAGGCCCCCAAAAGAGGCGTGCTATTGTAGGCTCTATCAACGGGAAGAATTTACCAGGCAGAGGATAACATTAAAGGATGTGTTCAAAGCCTCGCTGAAGAAACAAAGTTTCCACACCAACTTTGGGGAATCCCTGGTCCATGGTCCATCAGTACACATAGACCACAACATGGTGTGCTGAGCCCTCTGCTTTACCGACTTTACACTTATGACTGTATGGCTAAGCACAGCTCCAATGCCATATTTAAGTTTGCTGATGGCACCACTGTTGTTGGTCAAATCAAAGCTGGTGGCAAATCAGCATATGGAAAGGAGATTGAAAATCTGGCTGAGTGGTGTCACAAGGGCGGGGGGAACGAGAGGTGGACAGGGTAGGTAACTTTAAATTCCTCAGTGTGATCATTTCAGAGGATCTGTCCTAGGCCCAGCATGCAAGTGCCATTAAGAAGAAAACATGGCAGCAACCTTTACTTCTTTAGAAGTTTGTGAAGATTTGGCATGACATCTAAAACCTTGACAAATGTCTATCGATGTGCGGTGGAGAGTGTATTGACTGGTTGCATCCCAGCCTGGTGTGGAAACACCAATGCCCTTAAATAGAAAATCCTAAAAAAAGTAGTGGATATGCCCCAGTCCATTATGGGCAAAGCTCTCTCCACTATCGAGCACATCTACATGGAAGTGCTGTTGCAACAAAGTCACATCCATCATCAGGGACCCCCCATTACCCAGGGCATGTTCTCCTCTTGCTGCTGTCATCAGTAAGAATGTATAGGAGCCACAGGACCCACACCACCAGGTTCAGGAACAGTTATTACCCCTCAACCATCAGGCTCTTCAACCAGAGGAGATAACTTCACTCAACATCCCTTGCCGCTTCACTTAACAGTTCCCTCAACTTACAGACTCACCTTTAAGGACTCTAGGATTCTAGGTATGAATGGCTTGTCATATGAAGATCGTTTGCTGGCTCTGAGCCTGTATTCACTAGAATTCAGAAGAACTAGGGGTGACCTCATTGAAATCTATCGAATGGTGAAAGGCTTTGATAAAGTGGATGTGGAGAGGATGTTTTCTATGGAGGGAGAGATAATCACCAAAGGACACGGCCTCCGAATAGAGAGGCATCCTTTTAGAATGGAGATGAGAAGGAATTTTGTTAGCCAGAGAGAGGTGAATCTGTGGAATTCTTTGCCACAGGCAGCTGTGGAGGCCAGATCTTTATGTATATTTTAAGACCAAGATCGATAAGTTCTCGATTGGTCAGGGCATGAAGGGATACAGGGAGAATGCAGGAGACTGGGGCCGAGGGGGAAAATTGGATTAACCATGATGAAATGGCAGAGTAGATCGATGGGCCAAATGGCCTAATTCTGCTTCTATACCTTATGATCTTATGGACTGTTCATCTCATATTCTTGATAGTAATTGCTTATTTATTTTTTATTATTATTTCATTTATTTCTCTTTTGTATTTGTAGTCTTTTGCACTTTGGTTGGGACTTTTCTGTCCTGTTGGGTGTGGCCTTTCATTGATTCTATTGTGTTTCTTGTATTTATTGTGTATGCCCGCAATCTCAGGGTTGTATATGGTGACATATACAATCATGTGCTACAGCCCTAGGTACATATGTATGTGTCTAAGACTTTTGCATGGTACTATATACTGTACCTTGATGAATATGCCTCAGCTGTCACGGACTTTATTTGGAAATGCACGGAAGACTGTGTGTCTTGAAAGACGATTTGGGTATTCCCTAACCGGAAACCTTGGATGGATTATGAGGTCAAGTCCCTTTATGAACTCCGGAAAGCCATTAAGGGCGCCAAGAGGCAATATCGAGCCAAGTTGGAACCCCGGGCTAACCAGAGGGATGCCAGTAGTCTATGGCAGGGTCTAAATGAGATCACTGGGCGCAAAGAAAAGGCTGGGAATATCTGTGGCGCTTCTCTTCCTGATGAACTTAACGTATTCTACGCAAGATTTGAACAGAAGAGGATCGTCTCGCTCCCACCGGATGAACCGGACCTGGTGGCATTCATTGTCACTGAGGAGGACGTTAGAAGGGCCTTCCTGAAGATAAATCCAAGGAAGGCGACGGGTCCATACGGCGTCCCAGGACGGGTTCTCCGGGTCTGTGCAAGCGAGCTAGCTGGAGTGTTTGCTGATATCTTCAACTGCTCCTTGCTTCAGTCTAAGGTCCCCTCATGTTTTAAGAAGACAACGATAATCCCAGTGCCGAAGAAGAGCAAGGTGGCATGCCTGAATGACTATCGACCTGTGGCTCTGACATCAATTGCTATGAAGTGCTTCGAGAGATTAGTTATGGCACACATCAACCACAGCCTACCAGTCAACCTTGATGATTTGCAATTCGCCTACTGGAGCAACAGGTCAACAGCAGATGCCATCTCTCTGGCTCTACATTCCTCCTTAGAACACCTGGAGAATAAGGACGCATACATAAGGCTCCTTTTCATTGACTACAGCTCTGCCTTTAATACCATCATTCCAAATAAACTGATTCCTAAGCTCTGGAACCTGGGCCTTAGCACTCAGATCTGCAGCTGGATCTTCAACTTCCTCACAGACAGGACCCAGGCTGTAAAAATAGGGGACAAGCTCTCCTCTACAATCACTCTGAGCACCGGTGCCCCACAAGGCTGTGTACTCAGCCCCCTGCTGTACTCACTGTACACCCATGATTGTGTAGCCAAGTTTCCATCAAACTCAATATATAAGTTTGCTGATGACACAACAATTGCAGGCCGTATCTCAAGTAATGATGAGTTTGAGTACAGAGAAGAAATTAAGAACCTGGTGGCATGGTGCAAAGACAATAACCTATCCCTCAACATCAGCAAGACGAAGGAATTGGTTGTTGAATTCAGAAGGAGTAGCGGACTGCACGACCCAATTTACATCGGTGGTGCGCAAGTGGAACAGGTCAAAAACTTTATGTCCCTTGGGGTCAATATCACAAATGATCTGACTTGGTCCAAACAAGCAGAGTCCACTGTCAAGAAGGCCCACCAGCGCCTTTACTTCCTGAGAAAACTAAAGAAATTTGGCCTATCTTCTAAAACCCTCACTAATTTTTATAGATGCACCGTAGAAAGCATTCTTCTAGGGTGCATCACAACCTGGTATGGAAGTTGTCCTGTCCAAGACTGGAAGAAGCTGCAGAAGATCGT
This sequence comes from Mobula hypostoma, assembly GCF_963921235.1. NCBI lineage: Eukaryota > Metazoa > Chordata > Chondrichthyes > Myliobatiformes > Myliobatidae > Mobula > Mobula hypostoma. The sequence continues at coordinate 30,585,604 of NC_086109.1, forward strand.
GAACATGGCGCAGCACATCACACAAACCAATCTTCCGTCCTTGGACTCACTTTACACCGCACGCTATCGGAGCAGTGCTGCCAGGATGCGACCCACCCAGCCAACACACTTTTCGTCCCTCTTCCTTCCAGGAGAAGGCTCAGGAGCTTGAAGAGTCATATGGCCAGATTTAGGAACAGCTTCTTTCCAACTGTGATAAGACTGCTGAACTGATCCTGACCCGGATCTGGGCCATACCCTCCAAATATCTGGACCTGCCTCTCGGTTTTTTTGCACTACCTTACTTTCCATTTTTCTATTTTCTATTTACGATTTATAATTTAAATTTTTAATATTTACTATCGATTTGTAATCCAGGGAGCAGGAAGCGCAGAATCAAATATCACTGTGATGATCTTACGTTCTAGTATCAATTGTTTGGCGCAATAAAGTATAAAGTATGAAGTATAAAGTATATTTGTCAATGTGGAGCAGAAAGTGAGTTTGTAAATCTGGCCATAGCAAAGGATTTTGAGAATGGTGAGGGTGGAGAACTGCGGGAGGAGTGTGGGACAGGTGGCAGAGAAGGAGTGTTGGTGCAGGGGTGTTGTTGGTGCAGAAACACCCAGCCATAAGACACCAGGCAAGGTCATTTGATTCCAAACAATTGGTTTATTGATCATCACAGAATATCTCTCTGGTTCTTCCCATTCCTTCCCCTCTCCTTACCCCTTTCCCTAACCATTACTCTCCTCTCCCTGTCCCCTTCCCACTCTCAGTCCACAATAGAGACCCATATCAGAACCAGATTTATCATCACTCACATCTAATAAAATTTGTTTTTTTTTGCTGACAGCAGTGCAGTGTAATAGATAAAGTAACTATAGTATTGTGCAAAAGTCTTAGGCACCCTAGCTATATACTTGTTCGTAAAAATTTGCACAGAACTGTATGTACTTTGATAGTACATTTACTTTGAATTTTGCAGAGGAGGCATTAGAAGCACTCAGATGCCCAAAATAACCAGAGAAAGACGATACCATCTGATGAGTTGCATCTGCCTGCCCAGTCAGTTCTTTGCCCGGGTCCTGGCGGAGGGTTTCGAACTGACATATTGACAGTTTCTGTTCCCCCACAGATCCTGCTCAACCCATGGATTTTCACCAACAGATCCCATCCATTTTAGAACTTGTGGTTCCCTGATGGCCACACAAGACACTAAAAGTCCATAACCTCAGAGTGGAAGCAGGGACTCTATCCCAAGGGACTGCACTAGATTTGACATATACACATATCCATTTGGAGCCATTTGAAGTTGAAGGATCTTTTTAACTATTTCTTCTGTAATATATTCTCGCACACATAGTCCAGTCTTTTAAAGCAGCTTTTAACTCAACTGATCATTTCTGTTAGAATTAGCTTTAATATTTCACAGGGTACAATAAACTCTTTAGCAGTTTAAATTCACACTTCTGAAAATGTGTAAACAATTGCTCTGAATGAATCAAGATAACGAACACCTCATTATCTCTCAGTAGTTGGATTTAGACAAACCTTAAATAAAGTTAATCAGCCTTGAATTATGTTGGCTATTTAATATACAAAAAGTATTCACCCCTTGGAAGTTTTCATGTTTTATTGTTTTACAGCATTGAATCGCAGGTGGATTTAATTTGACTTTATTTGACGCTGGTCAACAGAAAAGACTTCTTCATGTCAAAGTGAAAACAGACCTCTACAAAGTGATCTAAATTAATTACAAATATAAAACACAAAATAATTGATTGTAGAAGTATTCACCTCCTTTAATATGACACACCAAATCATCACTGGTGCAGTCAACTCGTTTTAGAAGTTACATAGTTAAATGGAGATCACCTGTGTGCAGTCAAGGTGTTTCAATTGATTGTAGTAAAAATACACAATTATTTGGAAGATCCAACTGCTGGTGAGTCAGTATTCTGGCAAAAGCTATACAGTGGTGACAAAAGAACACTCTGTGCATCTCTGCAAAAAGGTTATTGAAAGGCACAAGTTAGGAGATGGATACAAGAAAATTTCCAAGTCACTGATATCCCTTGGAGTACAGTTAAGTTAACTATCAAGAAATCAAAAGAATATGGCACAGCTATAAATCTGCCTAGAGCAGGCTGTCTTCAAAAACTGAGTGACCATGGAAGGAGAGGATGAGTGAGAGAGGCCACCAAGAGACCTGTAACAACTCTGGAGGAGTTACAAACTTCAGTGGTTGAGATGGGAGAGACTGCACATATAACAATGTTGTCTGGGGGCTTCACCAGTCACAGCTTTATGGGACAGTGGCAAAAAGAAAGTCCCTGTTGAAAAAAACTCTCACAAAATCTCAACTAGAGTTTGCCAGAAGGCATGTGGAAGACCCTGAAGTCACTGAAGATTCTATGGTCTGATGAAACCAAAATTGAGCTTTTTGGCCATCAGATTAAATGCTATGTTTGATGTAAACCAAACACTGCACATCATAAAAAACACATCATCCCTACTGTTAAGCATGGTAGTGGCTGCATTATGCTGTGGGGATGTTTCACTGCAGCAGGCCCTGGAAGGCTTGTGAACATAGAGGGTAAAATTAATGCAGCAAAATACAAGGAAATTCTGGAGTAAAATCTGATGCAGTCTGCAAGAGATCTACAGCTTGGGAGAAGATTTGTTTTCCATCAAGACAATGACACCAAACATACAAACCAAGCTACACAGGAATGGCTTAAAAACAACAAAGTTAATCTTCTGGAGTGGCCAAGTCAGAGTCCAAACTTCAATCCAATTGAAAACTTGTGGCTGGACTTGAAAAGGGCTGTTCCCTTGCAATCTGTCAGAGTTTGAGCAGTTTTGTAAAGAGGAATGGAGAAAAATTGTAGTGTTCAGATGTGCAAAGTTGATAGAGACCTACCCACACAGATTGAAGGCTGTAATTGTTGCCAAAAGTGCATACTGACTTGAAGGGTTTGAATACTTATGCAATCAATTATTATCTGTTTAATATTTGTAATTAATTTAGATCACTTTGTAGAGATGTTTTCACATTGACATGAAAGAGTCTTTTTCTGTTCATCAGTGTCAAAAAGCCAAATTAAATCCTCTGCGATTCAATGTTGTCAAACAATAAAACATAAAAACTTCAAACAATAAAATATGAAAAATTTCAAGCAATAAAACATGAATACTTTTTATAGGCACTGTGAATTTATCATAGTAAAGCATTACATATGCACATATATTTTAAATATCTTCTTTCAGACTGCAATCTATTTAGACTGCATTCCCCACATAAATTACTAAAATCTGAGAGATTTGTTACAAATACATATCCAAAATTGATTCGTTCTTAATCACAAAAGATTTTAGATGGTCTTTATTTGCTTAAATGTTTCTAGCCAGAGGACACAAATTTAAAGGGACTAACAAAAGAATTGGATGTTATGAAGAAAGGCATTTTATACGATAAGTGATTAGAATATGCAATGCATATCGTGACAGGTGATGCATATAAATTAAGTAGTATTCCTGAAGAAGAAATGTGTTTATTAATTGAAGCAAAACAAAATGAGTGCCTGACAAATGGTTGTTGCTTAAGTACTGGAGGGAGATGAGGGTTTTGAGGTGGAAAACCTATAGTAGATTGTGACTAGCAAGAAATGTTGATCATGAGGCATACTGCTCCACCTCTGCTTTTGAGAGATTCTACAGATCTATCCTGACGGTGTATAGTAAACCCAAGGAACTAAATCGCTACATCCAGGGTTAACCAGGATTCTGTGAAATATAGGACACACGCAGTCCTAATGTCCCTCTGATTCCGCACCCCAGCTCTGAGATCATCAATTTTATTCACTAGAGACTGCACATTTGCCAATAAGATAGTTGGTATTGGTAGTTTAAAATCCTGTTTCCTTAAAAGCACTTCTATCCCTGACCGGCAGCCACTTTTTCTGCGTGGAATCCGGTGAGAAGAGCGTCCACAATTGGCAATATTCCCATCAGTTTTAATCAGCGACAGTTCGGTTAATTGCATTAAGACATCTTTGTTGACTGTATTGAGCTTGGAAGCAGTTGTGTTTTTTAGTTGTATCAGGCTAAAATGAGAATATTTAATCACATCCATCGAGAGTTCTGTTGCCAGTGTTGCCTCATTTGTCCTAAAAATGTCAAATTAAGAATGTTTGTATGATGCACAATGAGATGTTTGTTTTATATTAAGGTTATAAGTTAAATGGAAGTTATTGCAGGTTTTTGTTTTAGTGACTGCTAGTCATTGAGTAAGATAACGAGTATTTTCAACAAGATGAATTCCAGTCATAATCCCTTGCCAACCAATAGCGTTGTAGTCATTGACATTTTCACGCTTAACATCCAGAATGATCTGAAAATAAACAGGATCAGCTACATAAGTACCATGGCTTCTAGAAAAGGCCAGAATATGAATGTTCAATTATAAATTATTGAATTCCTGACTACCATAGTTTCTCCCTAATCTATAGATAACAAAGCCTAGTACAAATGTAAGCAATAAGCAAGATATAAAAAAAAATTGACAAGGGTTCTAGAAAAACAAAGATTAGTAAGTGGATAAAATGTGACAGAATATCACATAGAAAAATGATCTGATTTTGGCAGAAAGGGTAGAAAGCCTTTACACCTGCTTATGAATGCAAATATCTGATCAGCCAATCATGTGACAACAACTCAAGGCATAACAGCGTGCAGACATAGTCATGTGCTTCTATTGTTGTTCAGACCAAACATCAGAATGGGGAAGAAATGCGATCTCAGTGACTTTGACCATGGACTGATTGTTGGTGCTACTCAGGATAGTTTGAGTATCTCAGAAACTGCTGATCTCCTTGGATTTTCATGCACAACAGTCTCCAGAGTTTATGAAGACTAGTGCAAGAGACAAAAAAAAAATTAGTGAGCGGCAGTTCTGTGGGCGAAAATGCCTTATTAGTGAGAGAGGTCAGAGGAGAATAGCCAGATTGGTTCAAGCTAACAGGAAGGTGACAGTAACTCAAATAACCATGCATTACAACAGTGGTATGCAGAAGGGTATCTCTGAATGAACAATACATTGAACCTTGAAGTGGACAGGCTACAGCAGCAGGAGACAATGAACATACACTCAGTGGCCACTTTGTTAGGTACAGGAAGTCCTTAATAAAGAGGCTAGTGAGTATAGGAACCTTCAGTTCAGCTTTCTGAATGATATAAAAGTCTTTGATATGTGAAACACAGAAACATATAGGTACAGCAAAGGGTTACTAGAAGGATTTTATTGATAAAAGAAGAGAAGCTTTGTTACAATGCCAATGGGCTTTAGCAAAGTCACTCTTTACATAGTATGTGCAGAGTTTGACCTTTATTTCTAAGTCAAGTAATATCAGTCTTGGAGATGGTGTGATATGGATTCACTAAGCTGATTCTTTGAATAACAGGTTGTTGTATGGGGAGAGATTAGGTACCGTGAGGTTTTATACTCATCAATGAGAGGAATTTGAGGTAATCGCATTGATTCATTTAAGATACTGACAGCTCTTGGCAGGTAAATGCTGAGAGACAAGAGGTCAGACTATTGTTAACAAGATGGAATCATGGAAAATGGGAGCCAGATTAGAAAATGATGGGGTGGAGAATTGTTCATGATCGCACGGACAGGGAGAGCAAGCTCTGTGAGTCATATGGCTTATTTCTGCTTCTATTTCTTATTTCTTTGTGAATCAATTGTGAGTTGGATGCAGTGATAACAACAGTTATAATTCTTTGACCCTTTTTGCACGGTGATGGACTTTATCTTCAGCCTGAAATAGTTCTTCCCTTCACTTCTGTTCATGCCAGAAATCTGAAATATCTTTAGCAGATAATGGAGCAAATGTGCAATATTTCTTTGACAGAACCTCCCAAATATAGGAATTCTAACAGTTAGAATAGGATTTACAAGGGAACATTATCAACACTATGTTTGTTACATCAGCTCACCATTACTGATAACTGGTAGTTCACCTTGCACCAAGCTTTTTTTTTCTGAGGATCAACATAATAGATAAGAGGTAGAAATGCTGGTACACAGGTCCACTGCTCCAGGTTTGATCCTGACCTTGGGTTCAGTCTGTGTGGAGTTATACTTTCTCCCTGTGAACTTTATCTGGCTGTACTGGTTTTGAATCATATCCTTAAGAGGTATGTGTCAATAGGTTAAATATTGTTCTTGGTATGTAGGTGAGTGGTAGAATCTGGGAGCCGGGGGTGGGGGAGAGTAGTTGATGAGAAAATGGAGAGAATAAAATGGGAATAATACACAATACCCCCAGCATTTTTCTGTGTGTTGCCTGACCTGCTGATTTCCTCCAGCACCACATTCCCACCTATCTTCCACCTCTTACTCCTCCCCATCTCCCTGTCCATTTAATCTGGCTTCAGCTGTCTTTCTTATTGATGTGTCACCAGATTCCCTATGTCAGCAAAGACTCCCATCTTTCTACAGATGTACAGCGGACAGCATCCCAACTGGCTGCATCACCATCTGGTATGGGGAGTGGGGGGTGGGGGTGGTGGGACCACTGCACAAGATCCAGTGAAACTGCAGAAAGATGTAAACTCATTCAGCTTCATCATGGGCACTAGCGTTTGTAGCATCCTCAAGGAGTGATGCCTCAAAAAGGCGGCATCCATCATTACTTTATTATCACTAAACAATTGATACTAGACCGTACAATCATTACAGCGATATTTGATTCTGCGCTTTGCGCTCCCTGGAGTACAAATTGATAGTAAATAGTAAAAATTTAAATTATAAATCATAAATAGAAAATAGAAAAGGGAAAGTAAGGTAGTGCAAAAAAACCGAGAGGCAGGTCCGGATATTTGGAGGGTATGGCCCAGGTGCGTGTCAGGATCCGTTCAGCAGTCTTATCACAGTTGGAAAGAAGCTGTTCCCAAATCTGGCCATACGAGTCTTCAAGCTCCTGAGCCTTCTCCCGGAGGGAAGAGGGATGAAAAATGCATTGGCTGGGTGGGTCGTGCCCTTGATTATCCTGGCAGCACTGCTCCAACAGCGTGCAGTGTAAAGTGAGTCTAAGGATGGAAAATTGGTTTGTGTGATGTGCTGGGCTGTGTTCACGATCTTCTGCAGCTTCTTCTGGTCTTGGGCAGGACAACGTCCATACCAGGTTGTGATGCACCCTAGAAGAATGCTTTTTATGGTGCATCTATAAAAATTAGTGAGGGTTTTAGGGGACAGGCCAAATTTCCTTAGCTTTCTCAGGTAGTAAGGCCTCTTCTTATTACTACCATCAGGGAGGAGGTGCAGTTGCCTGAAGGTGTTGCAAGGAACGGGGCGAACCCAAACGCAGGACACTGGCACAGAGATTGAGTTAGGATGCAGACGAGGGTGTGAGAGTGGCTGGAGCTGAACAGCAAACAGGAGGGTGAACGGGAAAGCAGGAGACAGGCAGAACTTATCTTGACACGGGGCGTAGAAAGACAAGCGGTAGACAACACTTTTCTTGATACGGAGAGATGGAGTTACACAGGTAGACCTTGGTACCGAAGTAAATCTTAGAATTCTTATCTTGACACAGAGAGACCGAGTTACACAGATAAACCTCGGTACTAAAGTAAAACTTAGAATACACAATCCTAAGCGGCCGGGAACGTTAATCACCGCACTGGCTAGAACAACGATATGGCAATGAGTGGATGCAAAGCCAGGGCTTTTATGCTGCAGGTCTTGATGAGAACTAGGTGTGTCACCATCAAAGGGAGTTAGGGAAAACTGGGGAATGAACGGTCGGGACCATGACACAATCAAAGAGAATTAGGAGAAAATGGGGAATTAATGGTCTGGACCGTGACAGAAGGCACACACTCAATAGTTCAGGAATAGCTTCTTCCCCGCTGCCATCAGATTTCTGTATTGACATTGAACCCATAAACATTACCTCACTATTCTTCTGCAATATTTATTTAATTTAACTATTATATATTTACTTACAGTAATTTTCATTATTATGTATTGCATTGTACTGCTGCTGCATAACAACAAATTTCACGACATATGCCGGTGATACTAAACCTGATTCAGATTCTGATGTTGATTTCTTTGCAGTTCTGATGAAGGGTGTCAGCATGAAACGTCAACTTTTATTTCCCTCCATCAAAGCTGCCTGATCTACTGAGTTCCTTCAGCATTTTTGGTGTGTTGCTCTAGATTTCCAGCATCTGCAGACTTCCGTGTGCCTCCCGTATAACAGGAGATCTTTGTGAGATTAGTGTAAATAAGTGCTTGATGGTCAGTGCAGACTTACTAGTCTAAAGAGCGGTATGATGCTGACTCAGTGTGAGCCTATACACAAAGCCAAGGGACAAGTCCCATTCCCTGATTATATTTTTGAGGAAGTTGCCAAGCTGATGAGAATCAGTAGCCTAGTCATCTAAGTTCATGTCAAAGAGTCATTGAAAGTAGTTACACAGGCTGACAGGGAGGAAAAAGAATTCATATGGCATACTTGATATATTAGTCTAGGAACTGAGTTCAGGAGAAGGGAAGCTATGTTGCAGCTTTTTAAAAAATCTAGTCAGGCTGCATTTGAAGTATTGTATTCAGTTCTGGTTACCTCATTGTAGGAAGGATGTGAAGGTTTTGAGAGGGTGCAGAAGTGGTTGACCAGGATCACTAAGGAAGAAATAATGAGAAATATGGATAGAAGTAGTTCCATCAGGCAGACACAGCATGGATTCATGAAGAGCTGCTCTTATTTGACAAACTTACTGGACTTTTTTTGAAGATATAATGAGCATAGTGGATAGAGGGGTGGAAACTGTATATTTGGATTTCCAGAATGTGTTCTATAAGATGCTGCATAAAAGGCATATCCATAAGATAATGATGCTAGAGTTGGGAGTAACATATTAATATCGATGGAGGCCTGGTTAACCAATAGGAGGCAAAGAGTTGGATAAAAGGGTTCTTCCCTGGTTGGCAATCATTGGAGAGGGAGCCGCTGCAGGGAATGGTGCTGGGCCCACAATTATTCACAATATACACTAACAGTTTGGAAAAGGGGACCAAGCATATCTAAGTTTGCTGATGGCAATAAATAGAGTGGAAAAATAAATTTTTCAGAGGATGCAAGAGTCTGCAGAGAGATGTAGATAAGTTAACTGAATGGGTAAGGATTTGGCAGATGGAGTACAGTGCTGGGAAGTGTGAGGTCATCTACTTTGGAAGGAAAAATAAAAATAAATAATTTTTAAAATTTAGATGTTGAAGGATTGTAGCATGTTGTTGTGCATGAATCACGAAAGTTTGGTTTGCAAGTGCAACAGGTTATCAGAAAGGCAAATGGAATGTTGCTAGAGGAACTGAATTTAAGAGCACTGAGGTTCTGGTGCAACTGTACAGGGTTCTGGGAAAGGGACACCTTCAATACTGCCTGCAATTGTGGTTTCCCTGAGGAAAGATACACTGGCTTTGAAAGTTGTGCAAAGGAATTTTACCAGTTGATTTCAGAGACAAAGGGGTTAGCCTGTGAAGGGAGATTGAGTCACCTGGGACTGTACTCACTGGAATTCGGAAGAATGAGAGGGAATCTTAGAGTAACATACTATAAAATTATGAAAGGGATAGATAAGATAGAGGCAGGAAAGTTGTTTCCACTGGTATGTGGGTGAGTAAATTTAGGTTAGCAATGAGGAGGAATTGCTTCTCCCAGGAAGTAGAAAATCTGTGAAATTCTCTTCCCGAGAAGACAATGGCTGTTAGATAGATTTTTGCATAGTAGAGGAATTAAGAGTTACGGGAACAAGGCAGATAGCTGAAGCTGAGCCCATGGCCATGATCTTCCCGAATGGCTGAGCAAACTATGGTCATGATGGCCTATTCCTACTCCTATTATCTACTGTTTTTTTATGGAATGGAAAGGACATTAGTGTTTGGTTCATTGATGTTCTATTGACAAACTGTTAGATGACATCAGTCAAAGTGCCTATGTGAGGTGGGGGGTGTCTAGGAGTTTCAATGGGTGTGGAATGGTAGAAACATACTAGATTAATATGTACTGGGGAGTGCAAGTGGTAATATAATATAATGCAGATAAAAATATTATAAGAGCAACTCCAACCGTGAGCTTATTTTTAATAGGTTCCTTAATAGTTAGCCTAACGTCGGTGGTGGGGAAACTGCTGGAGTCAGTTATCAAGGATGTGATAACAGCACATTTGGAAAGCGGTGAAATGATCGGACAAAGTCAGCATGGATTTGTGAAAGGAAAATCATGTCTGACGAATCTCATAGAATTTTTTGATGATGTAACTAGTAGAGTGGATAGGGGAGAACCAGTGGATGTGGTATATTTGGATTTTCAAAAGGCTTTTGACAAGGTCCCACACAGGAGATTAGTGTGCAAACTTAAAGCACACGGTATTGGGGGTAAGGTATTGGTGTGGGTGGAGAATTGGTTAGCAGACAGGAAGCAAAGAGTGGGAATAAACGGGACCTTTTCAGAATGGCAGGCGGTGACTAGTGGGGTACCGCAAGGCTCAGTGCTGGGACCCCAGTTGCTTACAATATATATTAATGACTTGGATGAGGGAATTAAATGCAGCATCTCCAAGTTTGCGGATGACACGAAGCTGGGTGGCAGTGTTAGCAGTGAGGAGGATGCTTAGAGGATGCAGGGTGACTTGGATAGGTTGGGTGAGTGGGCAAACTCATGGCAGATGCAATTTAATGTGGATAAATGTGAAGTTATCCACTTTGGTGGCAAAAATAGGAAAACAGATTATTATCTGAATGGTGGCCGATTAGGAAAAGGGAAGGTGCAACGAGACCTGGGTGTCATTATACACCAGTCATTGAAAGTGGGCATGCAGGTACAGCAGGTGGTGAAAAAGGCGAATGGTATGCTGGCATTTATAGCGAGAGGATTCGAGTACAGGAGCAGGGAGGTACTACTGCAGTTGTACAAGGCCTTGGTGGGACCACACCTGGAGTATTGTGTGCAGTTTTGGTCCCCTAATCTGAGGAAAGACATCTTTGCCATAGAGGGAGTACAAAGAAGATTCACCAGATTGATTCCTGGGATGGCAGGACTTTCATATGAAGAAAGACTGGATGAACTGGGCTTGTACTCGTTGGAATTTAGAAGATTGAGGGGGGATCTGATTGAAACGTATAAGATCCTAAAGGGATTGGACAGGCTAGATGCAGGAAGATTGTTCCCGATGTTGGGGAAGTCCAGAACGAGGGGTCACAGTTTGAGGATAGAGGGGAAGCCTTTTAGGACCGAGATTAGGAAAAACTTCTTCACACAGAGAGTGGTGAATCTGTGGAATTCTCTGCCACAGGAAACTGTTGAGGCCAGTTCATTGGCTATGTTTAAGAGGGAGTTAGATATGGCCCTTGTGGCTACAGGGGTCAGGGGGTATGGAGGGAAGGCTGGGGCGGGGTTCTGAGTTGGATGATCAGCCATGATCATAATAAATGGCGGTGCAGGCTCGAAGGGCCGAATGGCCTACTCCTGCACCTATTTTCTATGTTTCTATGTTTCTATATTAATAAACGATGCTGGTTGGCAGAACGATCTGGATGTGGCAGGTCAAATACTCCTCAGGACTATGTTTGGTGACCTATGTTTGGCTATTATTTTAAGAGAAATTACTGAAAGATTAAATGAAAAAGACAGCATATTATGCTCTCTTCATGGAGTGCATTGGAGTCGATTCAATATATTTACCCCAAAATTCCCAGAACTCAGTGATTAATGTTTATTCACTCACATTCATGCCACAATAGGCCTGGAAATTATTTGGATAGGATCCACTGGAGAGTGAACCCGGCGGGGTGGTTTGAGTATCTCAGAAACCGCTGATCTCCTGGGGTTTTCGTGCACAACTGTCTGTAGAATTTACAGAGAATCATGCAAAAAATTTTTAAAAAGCATTTAGTAAATGGCAGTTTTGTGGGTGAAAACATCTTGTTAATGAGCAAGGTTAGAGGAGAATGGCCAGACTGGTTCAAACTGACAGGAAAGTGATAGTAACTCAGATAATCTTGCAATGGTGGTGTGCAGAAGAGCATCTCTGAACGTGTAGCACATCAGATGTTGAAGTGGATGGGCTACAGCAGTAGAAGACTACAAATATAAAGCGGCCACTTTATAAGATATGGGAATCTTTATAAAACCCATTGTTCTATATTATAATAAGTGTCTTTTAAGTTTTTTCTTTAATTATATAACAATTGATCTTGTGGTAATACTCCTTGGAAAGAGGAACAGAAAAGCAGAGAAAAATGACACAGATCTTGTTTAAGTTCTGGCAGCTGATCTTAGCATACAAGACTGAAGACTGCCTGAGTCCTTCATTTACCTTTCTCTGAGGAAGTGATAAATATCCAGGCATTAGTGGAGCTCTTTCCTTTGGCGAAACTATTCTCTGGACACAAATGGAATGAAAAGTTCAGATTTTGGAAAACCAAAGAATCAGATGGAAATTCCACAGAATATTCTTCTGAATGTCAATAGTCGAGTAAATTCTAAATCCTATGGACATATTATTTAAATAAAATGGGCTGGTGGCCTCGGGAATGCTATCACTGGCTTGCAGAAAATAAAACGAACATGGTACCAAATGAATCTGAAAAGAAATAGCAAACGTTTTTTATTATTTTGCAGAAGAGAAAAATTAGAAATTAGCTTATGCCTTCCTTTTGAAAGTAACTTACCCAAGCAAGCTGTTGGTATCTCTCTGCTGACTCTAGTTCTGTTAGGCTCAGGAAGGAATTACTAGGGTAAGCAAGGAACTGTAAGAATGCACTGTAGATGTACATTTAGATAATGTGGATAGAAACCTTGCCTACCTCCAACACAAAATAGGTCAGAGAATGAATAAAGCAAAGATATGAAAGATGTGAATGAATTGGACATGAAAATTGCTTGAACTGTCCCATTGTGCAAAGTTGCAGGAGCTGTATTTATTATAACTGCTTAAAAGAGAAAAAAGAAAGCATTTGGCAGAAAAGAGAGTGAAGTTAAGGGGTAAAGACAAGGTAGCTATATCTTACGCAGAATAACTATGCAGGATAGGCTCTGATTTATTTTGATGCATCATGAATTCACATACACCATACACCAGGTTTGTAGAGAAATTAGAAACATAGAAAACCTACAGCACAATACAGGCCCTTCAGCCCACAAAGCTGTGCCAAACATGTCCTTACCTTAGAACTAACTAGGCTTACCCATAGCCCTCTATTTTCCTAAGCTCCATGTATCCATCCAGGAGTCTCTTAAAAGAACCTATTGTTTCTGCTTCCACCACCACCGCTGGCAGCCCATTCCATGCACTCACTACTCTCTACGTAAAAAACTTACCCCTGACATCTCCTCTTCGTCAGGTGAATGGCTAAAGGAGAAAGCCATTGTCCAAGGTTTTACACAACATTATCATTGTGTATTCAGTGATTTAACATGGATGCTGATCATTCTGACACCAAGTTAAAAATGTTTTGGACTTTTCCCAATTTAAATGGCAAAACTTTGCCTGAGTGTCCAAGGCACCATCAAGGATATTTTTAAGAGACAGTGACTCAAGAAGGCAGTACATCAAAAAGGACTCTCACCAGCTTGGACCCTTCTTATTATAAAGGAGGAGATATAGGAATGTAATGCTCCACACTCAATGTTTCAGAAACAATTTCTTCTCCTCCACCAGATTTCAGAGTGCTCTGTGAACACTACCACGTTATTCCCTCTTTTTTTTGTACTGTTTATTTATTTATTTTGTAATTTATTGGTAACTTTTATGTCTGCACTATATAGCTACCACAAAACAACAAATTCACATCATATAAGACCTGATTCTGATAATATTCCTTGTTTCTCTTATGTCAGCTGAAATACAGTGCAATATATTATTCTTATTTTCATCTGACCAGAAATACTACTGCCAGTCTGATTAGATTCTATGTGAACTCCCATAGGTCAATCAAAATAAAATTGGAAATTAGTTAGGAGCCATGGGAGCAATTCCAGATAAGTAATTTTCTAACAATTTATAACTCATTATCTACTCACCACTTTGTTTGGAATTAGTACTTATAAATCAGAGAAGTTCAGACTGATTTCTCATTTATTTAAAATTGCTATGACTTGAGACAGCTTTACACTGTAAGAAAACTACCAGAGCTCTATCACTTACTGATTTTCAATTAATTTCTGATAGTTTCCAGACCACAGCCAAATCAAAGCAATATGGGATTCCTGTAATGAAATACTTACTGGAAAGGAAATGGAAAATTACCCAGCGATTACAGTTAAACTTAATCATGGACATGCAGTGTAATTTCCACTACCAAAATATAGAACTGACCAGCAAGACATGAAGATAGTAACTTTTTGATTTGTGAGAGAATTAACTTTACTTCAGAGACCAGTTCTAAAATTTTGAATTGTGGTCCTTTTAAAAATAATGATTATCGCAATGTTTATATTATTTAAATACATATACAAAATTAACAGTGATAAATTAGTTATTCGACTTCGATATCTCTAGATCATGCAGATTTATATCTGTATTTCATAAATATTGACAAATCATGTAGGCTTCTCATGACGCTGTTAACATTATTTTTCAGCTGTGGTAGAACATATGCAAGAAGTAATAAAAAGTAATACAACAAAGGTAGAGTAGGCGATAGTAAAGCTTCTTTGGCAGAGGAGTTCAGCATGAAGGACTGCCCTAATTTGTAGAAATTACCTGAATAAAGGGCCACAATGAACCAATGGTGACATACTGCAGATGCTGGAAACCTGACATAAAACTTAAAATGAAGGAAATACTCAGCCAATCAGGCATTGCTTGATGGTAATAGAAACACAGTGAATGATTTGGGTAGATAATCTTTCAAATTAATATATCAGGTCTATGACCATTCAATGATGCGTCATTTCCTATCAATATCCTTTTTACATCTTTGTCATGATACATGAATAACCCTGTGTCAACATTTTTCTTTCAGAATGTAGGAAAGATTATCCCTTTAGAGTTGCATAATGTAATTTTGATAGGAGCCCTGGAAAAGTACACTTTAAAAATGGGATTTAATGGAACTTTGCAACCTCTTTCATCATTTTCAAAGTGCAAAGTAAATTTATTGTCAAAGTACATATATGTCAACCCTTTAATACAGAAATTTACCTCAGCTAACCCAACAGAGTGCAGTTCGGCATTAAAAAAGGGGAGCTGATATAAAATGTACCAATAACATTGGATTTACATTAAAGCAGCCATGAGAAAGCAATGAAATAATCTAGTGTGGCAAGAGATTGAAAAATGTTGATATTCTAAAGGATCTGGACACCTTTCTGTACAAGTTAAAGGAAGGCAAGAAGAGAAAAGGGACAGCAGTTGTTAGAATCAGAAACAAAAAAAAAACAGAATGCTGGAAGAACTCAGCAAGCCAAGAGGGAATAGAAAAAAAATGCTAGTAGCTAGCAGTCTGAGCGAGGAATGGGACAGACGTCAGTAGGTGTTAGTTTGGAACCATATGGGGAAGTGATGATGATGGGTTGACGGAACTGGGTGGGGCAGGTGGTTGGATGAAGTGAATTGGAAAGGTAAACAGACACATGGTAAAATTCTGTCTTTGTTCACTAGGTTCCTTCTCCCATTCTTCATCTTTCCAATCCCCTGCCGCTCTCCTGTCTGCCACCTTTCAACTTACACTTTATGTTGCTTGACTTCTTCCAGAATTCTGTTTCAGGTCACAGGAGGCAACATGCAGATGCTGCAAGCAATTAGAAAGGCAAGCTGTATCTTAATCTTCATCACAAAATGATTTGAATAAGGAATAAAGATGCCTTGCTACAATTATAAAAGCTTTGGTGTAACCACACCTAGAGTATCATGTACAATTTTGAACTCCTTATGTCAGAAGGGACGTATGGGCTTAGAGAGAGTGCAGTGAAGATTTATTAGATTGGTTGCAGGATGTGTCTTTTGAAAAGAGCTTGAGCAGACTAGGCCTGTATTTTTTAGATGAATAATTAATAATCTCATTGAATTCTAAAACCTCTAAGAAGTTTTGACAGATTAAATTTAATGAGACTGTTTTCCCTGGTGAGGAGTCTAGAGCCAGTGATCACAGAATCAGAATAAGGGCAGATCTAAGGAAGGAAATGAGGAGAACTATTTTTACTCAAGGAGTGATGAGCCTTTGAAATTCTCTACCACAGCATGATGTGGAGACTCAGTTCTTGAGTTTATTCAAAACAGAGATTAACAGATTTATGGATAATGAGGGATTCAAGGATATGGGAATAGTGTTCACAAAATGTGGATAAGGTAATAGATCTTTGTGAATGGCAGAGTAACCTCAAAGGATCAGATGGCTGACTCTTGCACTTAGTTTTTATGTTCCTATGTTAGGACATCCTGTAACACAACTTAATGTCCAATATGCAAGTAATTCTTTTGAAGGCAGCATTTTAAAGTTTCAAAGGTCAAGTTTAATGTCAGAGAAATGTATACAATATACATCCTGAAATGCTTTTTCTTTGCAAAACATCCATGAAAAGAGAGAAGTGTCCCAAAGAATGAACGGCGGTTAAACATGAGAACCCCAGGTTTCCCCCCAGCTCCGCCCTCCCACACGTAAACGGCAAAGAGCAACAATACTTCCTCCCCCACCAGCAAAAATAAATGCGCATCAGTATCATCACCGAGCCCAAGCGTGTGCTAAGCAAAAGCAAAGACACAGACCAAAGTTACCCCAAAAGCTTCGCATTTCATCGAAATTTGACAACCCATAGGTTCTCTCTCTCCCTGGCAAGGGAGAGGGAGGTGTTCCCCATTTTTACAGCGAGTGGGAGACATAACAACAAGTCCGTTTCGTTGCTTTTCTCGAGCTCTGTGTCTGAAGATTGCAAAGACCTCGGATCTTCAGGCCTACAGCAAAAGATTTTCTGGCCTTTTCATTTCTATTTGCCAACACACTCTCTATTGGGAATATCTTCCTCTATATTAAAAGGAACATGAGAACATTTGATATATCCCTGTATCAAATTATGTTCTTCTTTCCCAATCCAGTATTGAAAACTAATAAATTATGATAGAACTCGGAGCTAAGGCAGTACTGCTTTAAATTTGTGATCTTCTCACCTCTAATAAACCTCACACAGTTCTTTATTTCATTCCTCTAGGTAGTGTTTCAACCCTTTTATACTGGATTATTGTCATCTGTTCCTCTCTTTTTAGGCTCGATCTCTTCTGATTTGTAACATTGAAAGCTTTGTAGGTCCCAATGTCTTATGACAGCATGACTCATGAATAGGATGGGTAGTTCTTTATTTTTAATTGGCAATTAGGGTGGTTTGGATAGAAATAAACTGCATCAAGATGTTTCTGAAGAGCTGGTTTAATTGGGAATTATTGAAGTCAATTATGAGTCTGTTACTCCAACGGTAATTTTCCTGACACAACTTTCACCTTCTTCATTTTCTTTTTATCATCCGTTGCTAGTTTTACAGTGATGGTCGGACTGGAAGAACAAGTGAATTCTTGCTGCAATTTTTAATACTGCATACACGTGGACCAGTTGGAGTTATTCCATTGTTCATCAGAATGGTATTTCGATTCAGCAGTGACAATTTTGTTTTATTATTCAGAACTATGATTAACAGTAAATTAGAGCAAGTGCTTCTGTGCCTTCTTCCATTTTCATTGTTTCAAAGTTCAAAGTTCAAATTTATTACCTGAGTATTATATGTCACCATATACTACCCGAAGATTAATTTTCTTGCAGGAATTCACAGTAGGTACAAAGAAATGCAGTGGAATCAACAACAAAGTTCAAAGTCAATTTTATTATCAGGTGCATATATGTCACCACATACAAGCCTGAGATTCATTTTCCTATAGGTATTCCCAGCAAATTTATAGAATAGTAACTATAACAGGATCAACTAGAGTACAGAAGACAACAAACTGTCAAATGCAAATCTAACTGAAGAACAATAATTAACAAGAACATGAAATAAGATAAAGAGTCCTTAAAGTGAGAGCATTGGTGGTAGGAACATTTCGATGATGGGGCAAGTCGCGTCGTTGTCCACGTTTGTTCAGGAGCCTGATTATTGTGGGTTGTAACTAGTTTTGAACCTGGTGGTGTGAATCCTGAGGCTCTCATATCCCCCACCTGATGGTAGCAGCAATAAAAGAGCATGACCTGGGTGGTAAGGATCTCTGAAAATGGATGCTGCTTTCCTATGACAGCGTTTCATGTAGATGTGCTCAATGGTTGGGAGAGCCTTATCCATGACATATTGGTCTGAATCCAGTAGCTTTTGTAGGATTTTCCATTCAAAGGCATTGGTGTTCCCATACCAGGCTGTGATACCGCCAATCAATATTCTCTCCACTACACATCTGTAGAAGTTTGTTCAAAGTTTTAGATGTCATGCTGAATCTCCACAGACTCTTAAGGAACTAGAGGCATCATCATGCATTTTTCACAATTTCACTTACGTACTAGGTCTGGGAAATAGTAATAGCCAGGAATTTAAGTTGCTAACCCTCTCCCCCTCTGATCCTCCAATGAGGACTGGCTCATGGGTCTCTGCTCTCCCTCTCTTAAAGTTTACAGTTCCTTGGTCTTAATGACTTTGAGTGATAAGTTGTCATTATGACACTTCTCAGCCAAATTTTCAATCTCCCTCCTGTATGCTGATTCATCACCATTTTTGATACAGCCCACAACAGTGGCATCATCAGCAAACTTGAATATTGTATTGGAGCTGTGTTAAGTTACACAGTCATAGGTGTAAAGTAGGTAGATTGGGGGGGCTAAGTACACATCCCCGTGGTGCACTTATGCTGATGGAGATTGTGGAGAAGATGTTTTTGATAATCTGAACTGACTGGGGTCTATACGTGAGGAAATCCTTGGTGCCATTGCACGTGGAGGTATTAAGGCCAAGGTCTTGGAGCTTATTGATTAGTTTTGAGGGGATGATGGTACTAACTGTTGAGCTGTAATTGATAAAGAGCATCCTGATGTATGTACCTTTGCTGTCCAGATATTCCAGGGTTGTGTGAAGAGCTGATGAGATGGCATCTGCTGTGGACCTGTTGCTCCGGTAGGCAAATTGGAGCGGATCCAAGTCGCCTCTCAGGCAGAAGCTGATATGTTTCATCACCAGCTTCTCAAAACATCTCATCATTGTGGATGTAAGTGCAACCAGGCGAAAGTCATTAAGGCAGTTCACCATGCTTTTCTTGGGCACTGGCATAATTGATGTCTACTTGAAGCAAGTGCCAAAGCAAGAGGTTAAAGATATCAGTGAAGACCCCGCCAGTTGATCAGCACAGGTTTTCAGTACATGGCCAGGTAACCCGTCTGGTCTGTATGTTTTCCTTGGTTTCATCCTACTGAAGGCAGCCCACACATCAGCTTTAGATACTGAGATCAAAGGATCATCAGATGTGGTGTTTCGTAATGGTTCCTTCACGTTCTGATAGTCAAAGCAAACTACTCATAAAGACAGGCATACAACGTGCAAAAGAAGACAAATAAACAAACAAACAAACAAACAAATAAATAAATGAATGAATGAATGAATGAATGAATGAATAAATATTGAATAATATTGAGAACATAAGTTGTAGAGTCCTTGAACGTCTGTCCATAGGCTGTGGAATCATTTCAGAGTTGAGGTGAGTGAAGTTATCTATGCTGGATCAGGAACTTGATGGTTGAAGGATAATAACTTTCCCCAACCTGGTGATGTGGGAACTAAGGCTCCTTCACCTCCTTCCCAATGGCAACAGTGAGATGAGAGGATGGCTTGGATGGTGGAAGTCCTTGATAATGAAAGCTGCTTTCCTGTGACAGTGATACATGTAGATGTATTCAGCAATAGGGAGGGTCATTCCTGTGATGGACTAGGTGCTATCCACTACTCTTTGTCGGCTTTTCTGTTCAAAGGCTTTGGTGTTTCGATACCGCAACATGATGCAATAAGTCACAATATCCTTCACTTTGTATCTATAGAAGTTGGTCACAGGTTTAAACGACATACAAAGCCTTTGCAAACTTTTAAGGAAGTAGAGGAACTTCCATGCTTTCTTAAGTGCTAGTCCCAGGACAGATAGACAATAGACAATAGACACTAAGTGCAGGAATAGGCCATTCAGCCCTTCGAGCCAGCACCGCCATTCACTGTGATCATGGCTGATCATCCACAATCAGTACCCTGTTCCTGCCTTATCCCCATATCCCTTAACTTCACTATCTTTAAGAGCACTATCTAACTCTTCCTTGAAAGCGTCCAGACAAAGGAGATGGTGATGGACTTCAGGAAGACTAAGCCTTCACTGCTCCCTATTGATATTGATGCTGAAGATGTGGATGTGATGAGGACCTACAAGTACCTGGGGGTGCACCTGGATGACAAGTTTATGAGAGGTTATGAGAGGTTGTGTACAAGAAGGGCCAGAGTCATCTCTACTTCCTGAGGAGACTGAGGTCCTTTGGAGTATGCAGGCCTCTCCTTCACATATTCTACCAGTCTGTTGTCACCAGTACAATCTTCTATGCAGTGGTGTGCTGGGGCAATGGCATCAACACGGGTGATGCCAACAGGCTCAATAAACTGATTAGAAAGATTGGCTCTATTATAGGAGTCAAGCTGGAGTTACTGGAGGCTGTGGTAGAACAAAGGACCCTACAGAAAATCCTGGCAATCCTGGACAATGTTTCTCATCCTCTTCATGCCACCTTGAAGAGAGCTGAACAGAGGAGCACTTTTAGTAATAGACTAAGACAACTGTGCTGCTCCAAAAAGCACTATATGAGGTCATTCTTACCCTCAGCCATTAAGCTCTATAATGAGTCAAGCTAGGGAAGTGATGACCCCCTCCCGTTACATAGTTTGAGGTAAATTATTTTTTCATTCTTTCTTACTTCTCTTCAAATATTTGTACTTCTGTGCAGTTGTAATGCTTCTGTGACACTGTAATTTCCTTTGGGATCAATAAAACATCCATCTACCAATCTGCAGAATCTCTTGTGTTTACAACTTGAGTGAAGTGGTTATCTTCCTCCACAGGGTTATGACTCCATTCAAATGCATGGGATGTGTATTTGGACCCTTTCTCCTGCAAGACAGTGCTCAGTGTTTTGACAAAGGCCATTCTGCAGCAGAGTGAATAGTCGTATGGGCCAACATCTGATGTGCAGCATGCCTTCAGTTTCTTTGTCTGTACACGACTTCAGTGTGGGCTCAGAAGTCTGGTATAAGCTGTATATCACTATGATATACAGAGTCGTCAGAGCCGTCTCTATTTCCTGAGGAGACTGAGGTCCTTTAACATCTGTCAGACGATGCTGAGGATGTTCTACAAGTCTGTGGTGACCAGTTCCTCAGAAATGGTAAAAGCAAAGAACTTAAAGTTACTGAACCTTCTGATCCCCCAATGAGGCATGGCACGTGGACCTCTAGTTTCCTCCTTTTGTAGTCAATAATTATTGCTTTTTGCTGATGTTGGGTGAGAGGTTGTTGCTATGGCACCATTCAGCCAGATTTTCAGTCTCCTTCCTATATGCCAATTCGTCACTACCATTGATTCAGCCAGCAACAGTGGTCAGCAAATTTGAATATGGCATTGCAACTGTACATGGCTTCACAGGCATAAGTATAAAGTGAGTAGAACAGGGACCTAATCAAGCACCCTTCTGGTGCACCTGTGCGGTGCTGTGTGTTCTTTAGGTACATGTCAGTCATAGCCAATGAATTTAACATATTCAAAAACACAATTTTGTTGTAAAATGTGTAATTAGTAAGACTATCCTTGAGACTCTCCATTGGCTGGGGAGACAACCATAGATGTTGCATCCCAGCTGTCAATGTGATACACAATCCAGCATGCAAGACAGGTCAGTATGATGCGAAGTATGTTGTTGCCCATGCAGCCGGCTCTTTCTCTCCACACAGCTGATGAATCCAATGGAGCAGCAGGGACTGAAGCAGTTTGACATCAATGGCATCACATTGAACTCCAGCTCTGGATCTTTCCTTAGGGTTTCTCCTGAAGTCTTCCCCATGAGTGGGTATATCCTCAAGACAGTGGGCATTTGAGATCAGAGTTTTCCTTCCTCTAAGTGAGCTGCCAACCACAACTGACAAGCCCCATCTGCCCAAACTGACTGGTTTTAAGGCACTAGTAACCCACCTTTGCCCTTTCTGTCAGTAGAAACAGCTCACCAGGCTTAATGACTAAGCCATATATGAAGGACAGGAGCTGGACTTGGTTGTCTGAGGCTATATGAGGCACGCACCATGAAGAGCGTTTAATAGCTAGTGGAGCTTATATCCACTACATCCCCCAGCTATAACAACCTTCAGGAACTAAGACTATCCTTATTTCACAATTATTACATAAAGCCTGTCATCATAATCCTGCCAAAAGCAATTATAACATTGATAAATTTGTAAAGTGTTTTTATGTACAATAACAAAATAGAGTCCTGACAAATTAAAACCAATTCTTCCTTGAAACTGGAACAGATATTCGATGATAAAATAGACTTAACACTCACTATATGCATTGGTGTAGAACATTGATGACCCACTGTGGAGTACAACAAATTTCACCATGGGAATGCCATTTGTCTAAAACAGCTGCTTGGCATTGAACAATGCAAATGAAAACTAAAATTTGATTAATCTCAAATTTTTTGCTCAATTAACTTTGAAATTTGGGAATACATTTCAGAATTTGCCCTGTTTGAGGATTCTGTTATGGCAATTCTCCTTCAGGAGAATATATATGTCTCTGAGATTTGTTGAAAGCATAAATAGAATCTATCCTACTGAAAACATCAGATTGATAGAAAGAATATCTTTTTACCATTGTGCACTTAGTCTGCAATGATTGATCATTTGATCATTATGATGCATGTAGCTAATGTTTTTCATTGGAAGTATCTACTTTCAATGTAGCACACATCTGGGTTGTTCTCTTGCTTGCCGCCAGTCAAAGATTAATGAAGCACCTAGTAAACCAAACAAATCTCTCACAATTTGTCATATGTTGCTCACCAATCGTAAATCTACTCAACCTTTCTATAAAATTAATTGTGGTAAATGTAACAATTATTTTATTGTTAGAGGTAAAACATCATTTTGCTGAACCATATGCTGTAGCTTAAAGATGAATGAAAATCCTAATTGATTATAATCCCAAAGCACAGTGAGTATCATTTCTGATTAATTGATCAAAAGGAACACAAAATAATTTACAAAGCAACCAAACAGAAGTCTTTATTTATACATCACATCTACCAGATTTCTTCTATTCTACACAGCTAAAATCTTCCATAATTGGAAAAGTGAGGAAATTTGGTTAGGGGCAATGCTTGGATGGAACTTCTTCATTTGGTTCTTTAAATGAAAAAATTTGAGCACTGCATCTAATTTAAGACCCTTTGAAACACGTTCTACATTACATGCATACGTATTCCTTTTTCAGTTTACCGGGAAAGTGAACAATGCTTTAACAAAGGGGTGCTTTTTTAATGAGAAATTTAAAGGGTGTTGATCTTAATTCATTCCAGAACTTGGGCATGGGTTGAATGGAAGGAGGTTATGAAAGGTTATGAAATCTGGAATCTGCTGAGAGCTAGATCAGAGGCATTCAAATCTGGAGATCCAGAATGCTACAAGAGGTGCAGGTATGATCTACGGAAAGCCATCCTTCAGGTAATGTGGAGATTCTGGTCTAGACTGGAATCAATGAGGGATGTTTGACAGCTGTTGGAGGGTTTGACTGCCATAACTTTCTACAAAGGTAAATCTTTCAACATAGGGGACAGCTTCACTTCACTTCCAGATGAGCTCAATGCCTTCAGTGCTCACTCTGGTCACTAGAACAGGAAGAAGCCATTGTGCACTCCCATGTCTCCCGAGGACGATGAGTGAATCTACGAAAGGCATCTGCTCCAGATGGAGTATCTGGCTGAATACTGAATACCTGGCTGGTGCATTCACAGAATACCTTCAAACTCTCTCTCTGGCAGTGTGGGGTACACAACTGCTTCAAGCAGGCATCGATCAATCATACCAGTGCCCACAAGAGCGTGGTAACCTTCCTAAATGACTTTCGCCCAGTGGCACCTGCATCCACAGTGATGAAGTGTCTTGAGAGGCTGGTGTTGAAGCTTATCAGTTCCTGTCTGAGTGGCAACTTTGGATCTGCTCCAATTCACCTACTGAAGCAACAATGCTATCTTGTTGACTCTTTACACAACCCTGGAACATCTGAACAGTGAAGATGCGTACATCGGGATGCTCTTTATTGACTACAGCTCACCATTTAACACCATCATACCCTCTAAACTAACCTGTAAACTCCCAAGTCCTGGGCCTCAATACCTCCTTGTGCAATTAGATCCTGGGTTTCCTCACATGTACACCCCAGTCAGTCTCAATTGACAGAAACATCTTTTCCACAATTTCCATCAGCAAAGGAGCACTGCAGGGATGTGTACTTACCCCCTGCTCTACTTGCTTTACACCTATGACGGTGTGGCTAAGTACAGCTCCAATACCATATACAAGTTTACTGATGACCCCCTGTTGTGGACTATATCAAAGGTGGTGTTGAATCAGCATACAAGAGGGAGATTGAAAATTTGGCTGAGTGGTGTAATAACAACAACCTCTCACTCAATGTCAATAAGACCAAAGAACTGATAGTAGACTTCAAGGGAGGGAAACCAGAGGTACATGAGCCTGTAATCATCAAAGGATCAGAGGTGGAGAGGTCAGTAATGTTAAAGGAGAGGAGATCTTCTAGGAACAGATAAAATTATGAAAGGGACAGATAAGATAGAGGTAGGAAAGTTGTTTTCATTGGTAGGAGAGACTAGAACTAGGTGACATATCCTCAAGATTCAGGGGAGTAAATTTAGGATGGAGATGAAGAGGAACAGCTTTTCTCCAAGGGTGGTGAATCTGTGGAATTCTCTGCCCGATGAAGCAATGGAGACTACTTCAGTAGGTTTATTTAAGACAAAGTTGGACAGATTTTTGCATAGTAGGAGAATTAAGGGTTATGGGATAAAGGCAGTTAAGTGGAGATGAGTCCAAGGTAAGATCAGCCATGATCTTATTGAATGGTGGTGCAGGCTCGACGGGTTCCTATTTCTTATGTTCTTTTGTTCTTCTGTTTTTCTGTTCAGTGATGCCCACCGAGATTTTGATGATAAGACTCAGTTGTGGTGGTGGTTCGGAACGACAAGGGTTCATTTGCTGAAACCAAAACTGAAAATGCTTTTTAGGCCAGGCAGCATGTGTGGAAAGAGAAACAGTTAACATTTCATGTCTGCGACCCTTCTTTAGAATTGGGAAGCAGAGTGATGCAAGTTAGAACTGAGTGGAGGAAAGGGGTGGTTAGGAATGTGTAGAAGGTCAGAAGTGGGCGTTTTGTGATTTTGATTTCCTCTATCTTCAGTGTTTTAAAAATTTTCATTTCCTGAGGAGCAAAAAATGAAATCAGACATTGCATAAACATCAGAGAACATATTCAAACCAGAAGCAAGTCTAGGGATTTTTTGCTGTTTTCCTGCTATGTGAAGTGTATCCATTGTTAGGTAAAGAGAGCAAAAAGATTCATAATACCCCATGAGCGATTTCACCAAGGCTTGGTACATTAACAAGAAAATTTCCTCACTCCTATATTCAAATCCCCTTCTAATAATGGATAATGTACAACTTACTTCTTTAACTGCTTGTTAGCCTTCAGCATCTTATGTACAAGGTCACTTGAATCCCTTTGAACATCAACAGTACTCAATCTTTGGCACTAACATGGAGTTTTGATTCCATGCATCAAGAGTACATAGATACTCAGCATAAATAGCGAAAGGTGCACAAGTGATCCATTCACCTGCCCTGTCAGACATCTCCTACCCCATGTGAAGAAGGTCTGTAGTTCCACATTGGCTGATTTAGTTCCACCAGTACTCAGAAAACTGGAATACAAGCCAACTTGACCCTGACAGCAATGAATATCATATTTGCCCTCCTAAGACAGTAATGTTTGGTTCACATCCCTGGTGCCAGAAAAATAATAAAATATTTTAAAAAGAAATAAAGAATTGGGCTGAAATGAGAGTGTGAAAGAGAAAAATAAAGGATAGAAATTAAATACTTAATTTTGAAATTTTAAATTAAAGTTAATTTTTAATCTCTGATAACATTATAGTAAAATATATTCCAAATTCAATAGCACACTGCCAGCTGGTTTTACAAAACTGTGATCTGCAGCTGGAGTTATTTTCCTGCTTGTTTGAGGGAAATTAATTTCCTTAAGAATACATGTGATCCAAAAGCTCAAGGCAACTATGTTACTTATTTTAAAAGGTATTAACAATTTAAAAACTATTTAATTTATAATTCTTGGATTGACATTTTGGCATATTACAACAATGGTAATGATTTATTTTTGTCCCTTCAAGAATCTGAAAGTAATATAATTCTCTATTAATGCTGAGATATTCAAATCTTTCATATAATTTGTTGTGCCTTGAAACAACAGAATTTGAATTAGTAGCATTAATTTAAAACAATTTCTTCAGTCAATTTGGCAGAAGTATCTCAAGAAGTTGCTAGCAAAATGAAACAATAAAGAGGAAACTATTGAGAAAATTAATATTGCCCACATATGCATTCTAGAGGCAAAGGCCTGCTGTAAGCAGCTGCTAATTTCCCCCTTAATATTGTTTTACAACAAGACTGTTCTGTTTCGGTAATAATTTTGGTAATTTATGAAGAAGAATGTGGGTCCTAACACATTCAATGGTGTCATCACCATTACCACAACATGCTTAGCACATGTTTCTCTACTTCAAAAATTCCAATATCATAAACTATCAGTGCAAAACTGCAGAGTTTTTATTGAATGATTGCCTTTGGAAAATATTACTAAACTTTTATGAGGTGATTAGTCAGCTGTATGAATACATTTTGTTTGCTCACTGAGAGAGGAAGCTTGTGGAATTTTAGTACAAACATTAATTCTGGGATAACACAAATGACTACCAACTGTTAAATTTTAATTTACATGCAAGTAGTGTCACTTTTATTTTTCATGTGGATAAATTACATCTGTGTAATGAAAGTAATGTGTCCTCATAAAATAAATTGTAGCTTGGCCCTGTGAATAAAATATATGCACCTCACTGGAGGGTGATGTCAAGGCTTGAACACCAATAGTTTGATGAGCTTAAAGTTCTGGATGGAGCAATTAGATGAGCCATCACTAAATACAAGAACTAAATATTGCAAATGTAAATGCTGCTCCTGTGAACATGTTATAATTTTGAATTTGGTTTATTATTGTCATATACACCAAGATACAGTGAAAGATTTGTCTTGCATACAGCTCATATTGTTCAAATCATTACACAGTGCATTGAGGTAGAGTAAGGTAAAACAGTAACAGAATGTAAAATGAAGCATAACAGCTGCAGAAAAACAATAAATCAAAAGGATCCTGCAAAGTATTTGATACTGAAATATGAATATTACATTAGGTACAAAACTGTATTCATACCAGAGCTATTTTTTTTGCTACGAGTCTGATAGAAGGGGAAACATGTTACCTCACAGGTCACCCTTCTCTCATTTATACTTCCTCCCTATTTCAACCTACTGTCTCTCTGGAAGAAATAATTCATTTATTTTTTATCTTATTTTATGTAGCGATACAGTGTGGAGTAGGCCCTTCTGGCCCTTTGAGCCACCTTACCCCAGTAACCCCAGACAAACGCCTTTCACCCTAACCTTGACACGGGACAATTTATAATGACCAATTAAGTTGCCGTTACGTTTTTGGATCGTGGGAGGAAACCAGAGCACCTGGAGAAAACCCACACAATCCATGGGGAGGACGTACAGAGACTCCTTACAGAATTTAAATCTGAACTGTGGGATACCTTGAGGTGTAAACACATCGCATCAACGGCTACGTTACCATGGTGCCCTGTGAGAGTGTTTCCAGTTAGCAGTCTTACCCCTGAAGGAAGAAGACTTGGGGCAATGTAGGCCTCTCTACATTTTCAGAATAATTCATTTGCATTCTTGTCTTCAAAATTCCCAATTTACCAGATGACATATTTTCTATCTGTGCTGAAAGGACAGGCTGATTCTTGAAATTTTCAGTCCTTCAAATTTTTCACCAGCCTTAATCTTTCCATCCTTCTGTCATTTTTAAAGTTCAAGCACAGCATCAGCTTATTTTGATTTACCTCAGCTTCACTTTCAGTGTTTTTCACCTTCGTATTCTTCTGTACAATGAGTCTTGGTCATCAACACCTGATTTATGAATAAATCATCCATACAGGTAGACAATAAATAAAATAAAGAAATGTAATGATAAGTTCAAAATGAAATTGAAAATGGAGTCTCTCTTCACATCAGCAGACTGATGAGATGTGACAAGGCTGTTTTGACAGCTTGCAGCTCCGTCAGTTAAACTGACAAGCAGAACTGAAACTTTCACCATGACAGTGGCACTTCTGAGCTGTAAAATCACTCACTCGTCCCCACACTCCTCACCTCCCCGCCCACATAAACCAATCCACTGAGATCTGGTTTTCTAATCAAACCAGTCAATTTGACAAAACTCAGGGGAAGTTCTAATATGTAGATCAACTGAGGTAACATATTCCATTGTACCAACAACTTATTTCGGATGATAATGACTGAGTATGAAAATTAATATAGCAGATTTTTAAAAATTACTTCTGTTTGGCTCTACTTCAGCAGTTCACATAGTTAAGTTGTTTATATATACAGTGGATTATGGTTAATTGGATCTCATCAGGACCAATGCATTTTGGGCCAATTAAGCAGCTGCCTTATTTAGCTGAAATAGTTAAAAAGGTATAAAAAAGACAAACTGGTATTTAACTGAGTAACAAATTATGTATTTTAATGAAATACAGAACAAAGTAGAACACTACCAATGCTACTGATGGTTGCCCATTAGGAAACCAGTGAGGGTGAGTTTATAAAGTAGAAAGGCTCTTGCTCTGGGCAGTTCCACTCTATCGACCTCGGAAGTCCAGGTCCGGTGGGATGAGTAAATGTTCAGCTAGGGTCTTCCCTGGCTGTAGTAGATGATCACGACTTCTTCTGTGCCATGTTATGCCCTTCGTTCTCCACATAGTGTTGCATTACTACCTTCCTGGCCATTGAACCTCCAAGTAGATCTCGTCCTTCTCATGCTAGACAGACATGTCCCTATCTCATCGAGGTATGAGACCCACCAGCTACCCTCACTTGGTTTATCTCCCCCCGTCCAAGTGGTGTTCCGGGGTGTGGCCACTGTCTCATGCAAACAGCTACTTGGAGCCACAGATGAGAGTTAAGAGACTGGTGGGGACCAAAGGTAACATTCAGGATGATTCTTCATAGTTACTAACTTGTTGAAGTAGCAAAATTCTTCCATGTTCTCACCTGGCCGTTTCTGGCATTTCCAAGTTGGAATGCTTGAATCTGCAGTGAGCAAAACAATTCTGAATCATCTTACTGTGTATTTCTTGCCAGATATCAGGGACAAAAATCAACACACATGCAAAATTCTGGATGAACTTAGCAGGTCAGGTTCACAAACAGCTGGTGTTTCAGGCCAAGCCTGGAAAGAAAAGGGGAAGACACCAGAATAAAAAGATAGGGGGATGGTAAGAAGGATAGCTAGAAGGTGAAAGATGAAGTCAAATGATTGGAAAAAGTAAAGGACTAGAGAGGAAGGAAACTAATATGAAAGAAGAACTTTGGAGAAATGGAGGAAGGAGGAGCACCAGGTAATAGGCAGGTGAGGAAAAGACGTAAGAGGGCAAAGTGGGGAATAGAAGAAGAGGGTAAGGGGAGGGGAAAATTACTGGAAAGTGAAATCAATGTTCATGTCATCAGGTTGGAGCCTACCTAGGTGGAATATGAGGCATTTCTTCTCCATCCTTAGAGTTGCCTTATCGTGGCACAAGAGGAGATCATAGGCCGACATGTCGGAATGGGAATAGGAATTAAAATAGCTAGCCACCAGGAAATTCCACCTTGGCGGATGAAGCAGAGGTGCTTGACAAAGCAGCCATACAATTTATGACATCTCATCAATGTAGAAGAGGCCGTATCAGAAGCACGGAATATAATAGATGACCCGAACAGGTTCACAAGTGAACCATTGCCTCACCTATTATGGGGCCATGAATGGAGGTGAATAGGCAGGTGTAGCACTTTGGCCACTTGCAGGGTTACATGCCAGGAGCGAGATTAGTAAGGAGGGACAAATAGACAAGGGAATGACAGAAATCACTGCTTTCTGAACACAAGCACACTCAACTGATGCGATTGAAAAACAGTTGGCTAAGCATGATGTAGTGGCTAATAGCCATGCAAGTGCACACAACTGACATTAATACTCAATGAATTCTACATGAATTAGTGAAATCATTTGATTTTCACTCCCAGCTGTTTCTGGC
Source organism: Mobula hypostoma (assembly GCF_963921235.1). NCBI lineage: Eukaryota > Metazoa > Chordata > Chondrichthyes > Myliobatiformes > Myliobatidae > Mobula > Mobula hypostoma. Next base: position 30,616,154 of record NC_086109.1, read on the forward strand.
ATCGCCAAGCATGAATACTCAAAACCACAGTGAACAAAACGGTTTTGAATTGACTTACTGATTATTTCTCACCAACTAACAGTGACAAAAATCATTGCTTTTTAAACACAAACGCACACAACTGATGCTATTTTAAAAACTGTTCACTCTAAGCACGACATAGTGTCTAAATACCATACAGTTTCACGTGACTGATGCTAGTTAGAAAATGTTCAGTAACAGTATTCTGTCCCAATTAAGCAGCATATTGTCCCAAATAAAAATAGGGAATTCTGACTATTTTCTCAGTTAGTTTTTGTTCTTTAAGACTGGTCCCAAATAAGTGGCTACCACAATTAACAGGAATCTGTTGTATATATATTTTGTAATTCCTTAGTACTTCCAACTATTTTATTTAATCTATCTTGAAATAAACTGGCATTTATGTTTTCTGTGGATATCATTTCATTATATAAGAATTACATCACCTTGATGACATCATTCAACAGCATACATTATCACTAACTGTTCCTTTCAGTACAAAGTTGAATAAATTTTGCTTATAAATGCCCAGGAGAGCAAAATTTATTTTGTAAGACAATATGATTGATCAGAAATCAGCTTTATATAAACAAATTATATAAAATCTAATCCAGAAAGGCAATATTCTCCTAATATATACAACAAAATAGTGAGAACTGTAGTAAATTTAATAGTTTTCTCCTTGCGGAATTCTTGTGTTTCATCGTGTTATCTCAGCCTTATCAGTAAAATCCAACCTTACATCAAAAGTCAGAAGGTACTATAATACAGAAAATTATTTGATAAAATATTTACAAGTTAATTCACTGAATTGAAGAAAGTGCCTTATTCTCTTAACTCAAAATCACAAAGTTTTATCTGTCTTTTCTTGCCATCATAGGAAGCAAATAGTTCTTCAACCTGCTTTATAAATGGGTCGTTATCAATTTTCTTAGTAGATTTGTGGAAGGCAGTGAACCAAACCCTGGGCTTCCACAATTTGTCTGAAGCTGTATAACCAACTAGATAAGCAATCTACTATTGCATGAGCAATTCAGTCTAGGCCATGAGAATATTATACCCATGTGGATAAGATTAATACCCCCTAACTTTTATGAACTCTTTTGCAATCCAAGTTACAAAAATGTACCCAGATCATAGTCAGTCACAATTAACTCAGCTGCCTTTGCTGCTCCTGGATTTCTGAAGAATATTTACTCATGAACATTGTTCTATTGTTGTTTCTTTAAAGACCAAATCTCTTTCTTTTTGATTCTTGACTAAATCCATGATCAGAGCAGATATTAGTATAATGACAACAGTGTGGTCAATGGAGTATTGGATGAATTCACCAACATTTCATTGACTTTTGCTTTCTGATCCTGTTATGCTGATGGTCTATGATGGAAATCAAGCTAATAGACAAACTATAATTTACAAATATAGCAGCTGAGAGCCATTTTCATTTTGATATTAAATGTTATGACCATGTACATAATGCGTAGCAGGTCCTTTTTAAGCTGTGTTTATCTTGCTTTTGTCAGTCAATGAAAGTGATGTATACACTAGGGGTTGACGCTTATCTTGATACTTTTCCAGCAGCCTGATTGCTAATCCTCTTTGTGCTGCTGTTTTATAGGTCATTCAGTATCCTAGGAATGGTGAATTGATTTGCTTTGAGAAGCCTTTATAAATATTTCCAAACTTTACTCTGCACAAAATTCTAGATTGGAATAGTGGCCTTTTGTAAAGAGTACAGATTTTTCATGCCAAATAATGTCGATATGAATTAACATTGGAAATTAAGTATTCAGAGAATAGACACTCAGTGGATCATCCTTGTATTTTGCAGTAAGTTATTTTATTGATATTGTCAAACTTCCTGTTTTTAATGCCTTGATTCTTATGTTACTTGGAGGCATGGCTGACAAAATAAATGGATTTCAATTGCCACACCTAGTTTGGTAACAGGTTCAAGTTCTTCTTAATTTTATGAACATGTTCCACTTTGAATGAAACTTGGATAATTATCATACATATCAAAAATATCATAGGTTGGTTTATTTTAAGCAATTTTAAAAACTATATCTGCATTCTACCCTGCAAAAATTCTGTTAATATATTGTAATACAATACTGTGCCATTTTTTTCTGAATAAATTTGAATGTTATAGATTTTATTAGGACTTTTCAGGTAATAAGCAAATTTAAATTTACTATTTTTGATAATAATAATATGTGCATCAACATGTGTTGTTTGCACTCAATTCTACCAGCTTTATCATATAACTTTACATTTTTGATTCTGCTTAACCAAAAGCCTTTATTATGTGCCTATTAGTGAGTTATAAAACAATCTTAAGCTAGCATTTCCTTGGTATATAAACACATTTTTGCATTCTTGTGCAGTCAAAATTTTTATTTCTAAACAGCATATCCCAAGTGTCATATGTGCTGTCTAGTTTTGTTGGAATAATTACTGGAGGAATTTCTTGTGAAGACTCAAATAGCATAGAGATGTAGGTAAACCAGAAATTAAATCAGAAGTTAGTAGAAAGGTAAGGATGAAGGGAAATATGTGAAGGAAAGACATTTTGGTCCTATTTGTAATTATTGTAAGAAACTTGGTCACATAATAGCTAACTGTTTCCAATTGAAGAAGAAAGAGAAGGAGGCAGTCCCAGATGCTTGTGTGCAACATATTAAAACACCTGTAAATCCATAGGGTTCGATAAATACAAATTAAGCTTTGTCAGAGTCTGACCAAGTTAAGAGGGGATATGATCATTTTATAACCAAAGGATTTGTATCCTTGAAAGAGGGATCCACTCCTGCGCCAGTAAAAATGCTTAGGGATACTGGAGTTTCTCAGTCACTTATGTTAAACAGTGATGAGTCTGACATTGGTGAGGTAAACTATATACAAGGTGTTGGGAGTGCCCTTATGCCTGTATATTTGCATAAAGTAAATTTAATGTCAGGGTTAGTTACAGGACCTGTTAAGGTAGGACTACAACCCAGTTTACCCATGAATGATGTTTCTCTATTGTTAGGAAATTACTTAGCAGATGGACAAGATTTTTCCTGAAGTGCATTTGGCAATAAAGCACATCTCTGAGGAACCAAAGATGGATTCTAACACGGATTCCTCTTGTGTTGTAACCCGAGCTATGACTAAAAATATTGATGTGCAGGATGGGACTGTTACCCATGACTGTTCAACTTGGGATTTGAATTTTGAGGATGTGTCAGAAACTTTCTTATCTTCATTGTTTGATCAAGATTCTTGTAGTAAGTCTGACCATGAAGATTTGTCTCTGTCTCGGAAGGAGATGATAGAGACCCTAAGGCTGTAAAATTAAAGGAACAAGCTCTTCCAGACAGTGAAATTGAGAAGGTGCCAGTAGGATATTATTTTGAGAAGTGAGTATTAATGAGGAAGTGGAGATCACCTACAATTCCTGCAAGCGAGGAATGAAAGGTTTTTCACCAGGTAGTAGTTCCTAAAGTTTATCGGAATGAGATTTTAACTATGGCTCATAGTATGCACTTGGGTGACCATCAAGGTGTGAAGAAAACTGCAAACAAGATTTTAAAACATTTTTACTGGTCTAGTTTAAGAAAAGATGTGGCAACATTTTGCAGAACGTGTTGTCAAATTGTGGGTAAACCTAATCAAGTTACTACAGTGGCCCCACTGCAACCTATTCCTGCATTGGTGAACCGTTTTCCAAAATTATTATAGATTGTGTAGGGCCATTACCAAAAACTAAAACTGGCCATCAATGTTTGCTGACCATCATGTGCACAGCGTTTAGGTTTCCAGAGGCAATACCACTTAGGAATACAACGGCTAAAACTGTAATAAAGGCTCTTATAAAATTCTTTACTTACTTTGGGTTGCCTAAGGAAATACGATCTGATTAAGGTAGTAATTTTATGTCCGGATTGTTCCAGTAGATAGTTTATGAACTGGGAGCAAAACAGATTATCTCGTCTGCATACCATCCAGAATTGCAAGGAGCCTTTGAGAGGTTCCATTCTACCCTCAAAACTATGATTAGGACGTATTGTGCAGAAAATGAAAATGATTGGGATGAGGGTGTACATTTAATTCTATTTGCAGGACGGGAGTCAGTGCAGGAATCCCTAGGTTTTGTTCCTTTTGAACTTGTGTTTGGGCACAGAGTTAGGGGACCTTTGGCCTTATTAAAAGAACAGCGGATTAATATAGAGGTACATACTAAATTGCTGGATTATGTTTTGAAATTTAAGGAAAGATTACATAAAGCTTGCGGTTGTTATGGTCCGGTCCATGAAATTCGCATTCCAGTTCACGGTCCGGTCTATGCTCCTTATTCCAGGTTTTCTGGTTTTCCCCAGTTTCTGTTGAGGCAGCTGATTCTCGTTTGAGCTGGCTTCATAAATACCTTCAGGATTCAGCCTCTGGCTGCTGGATTGTTCCTGTCAATACCCCCATCTGAAACCCTTCTGTTCCCCTGATTTCTGTTGCCTCGCTTCACCTTGCGTCATCTGAAGCCTCACCTCGCCTTGTGTCGTCTGAAGCCTTGCCTCGCCTTGCGTCATCTGAAGCCTCGCCTTGCCTCGTCTATAACTTCACCTCGTCCGTACCCTCGCCTCACCTCACCTCGTCTGTAGCCTCACCTCACCTTGCCTCATCTGTAGCCTTGCCTTGCCTCGCCTCGCCTTGCCTCATCTGAAGTCTTGCCTCGCCTGTAACCCTCGCCTGCACCGCTGTCTACTTCAATCGCTGTAGCAAGATAACGAACTGTCTATCGTTGTTTTGAACTGTTTCTGTGTCCACGTCTTCACTAGGTAGGTCCAGTCGTTTGCCGCTATCTAGTATTGGGAACCGTCTGTATCCACGCCTTTGCTCGGTAGGTCTGGCCATCTACCGCTACCATATGTTGGGAACTGTCCCGTTGTATTCTGTGTTCTGTGTATGAGTTCTGTTTCCAAGGAGGGGTCCCGGCTCTGTGTTCCATGTTCCTGTCTCTCCCTCAACCAAGGCTCTGCGTTCCTGTCTCTCCCTCGACCAAGGCTCTGTGTTCCTGTCTCTCCCTCGACCAAGGCTCTACGTTCCTATCTCTCCCTTGACCAAGGCTCAATGTTTCCTGTCTCTCCCTCAACCAAGTCAAGGCTTCGGGGTCTCGTCCAGTCCTAGCCACGTCCAAGGACTTTGTCCTGTCCAAGCCTCGGCTTTGTGTTCTCGTCTTGTCCATATGTCTTGCCCAGCCTAGGAGTATTTTGCCCAGCCCAGTGCTGGGGTTCCCTCATCCTGTGCTGGGGTTCCCTTGTCCTGTCCTGAAGTCTCTTGTCCCGTCCTGTAGCCATGCCATGTCCTGTAGCCTTGTCATGTCCTCTCCTAGTTCCGGGGTCCGAGCCCGAGTCAAGATCCAGGTTCTGGGTCCTTGTCCAGCCTCTGGCTTGGAGTCCAATCCCAGGCTCCTAGTTCCAAGTTCTGTGTCTTGGTTCCACTATCCTAGTCAAGTCCTAGCCCAGGCCCTGTATTTTTGTCTCGTCCAGGGCCTGTGTCATGTCCAGTGTCCTTTCTTCCTCTCTCCACTTGCTTCCTTGTCGCGCCTAGTCCTGTTTCTAGTACGTCAATGTCTGTGCCTTGCATCTCGGTCCACCACCAGCGCCTCCTTATGACAGTAGCTTAGCTAGGGAAAATTTAATATTGGCTCAGGGGAAAATGAAAATTTGGTATGATAAGGAAGCTAGAATAAGGTCATTTAAGCCTGGAGTTAAGGTGTTGGTTCTTTTCCTGGTGAAAATGAACCCTTTACAAGCTAAATTTCATGGTCCTAATGAGGTTATATCTAAAATTAATGATGTGGATTATGTGATTAAAAACACCAGATCGAAGAAGGCCAGCACAGTTTGGTCACCTAAATATGATAAAACCATATTATGAGAAACAGTCTGCTACTATGACTGTTGTGGTCAGTAATAATGAGTCTGATCCCACTAGGAACTTAATGGATGATTCATCTGAAACTCATTTTAAACCCAACATTATTGCTGCCAGTTTACCAAACTCAACAATTCTGGAAAAAATTGATGAGAGATTAGCTAATTTAAAGCCAGAGCAGAGGCAGAGATGAAGCAGTTAATTTTTAAATATAGGGATTTATTTCCAGATGTTCCTAAAAGAATCACAGAAGCTTCACATGATGTAGATGTTGGAGATGCCAAACCCATAAAGCAACATCCATATCGGATGAGCATGCAAAAATGTGAACTTGCTGAACAAGAAATTAAGTATATGTCAGAGAATAATATTATTAGACCTTCTAATTCGAATTGGTGTTCACCATGTGTTATGGTGCCTAGGCCAGACAGTAGTATACGGTTTTGTACTGATTACAGGAAGGTGAATGTTGTGACAAATAATGATGCATATCCAATCCCTAGAGTAGGTGATCGTGTGGATAAAATGGGAGAAGCAAAGTTCCTTACAAAGATTGATTTGTTAAAACGTTATTTGTGTGTCCTACTGATGGATAGAGGTAGAGTGATTTCTGCATTTGTAACCCCATCCAGGTTATATAAATATAATGTTCTTCCCTTTGGGATGGAAAATGCACCAGGCACTTTCCATCAGACGATTAATTCTGTGATTCATGGGTTAAAAGATAGAAATGCCTATATTGATGATTTAGTTACAAGAAATGATACTTGGGAAGCACATATTATGGCGGTGGAGAATCTATTTGAAAGGCTTTCAAAAGCTAACTTAACTATTAAGTTAGCTAAAAGTGAATTTGGTCATGTCACTGGGACTTACCTTGGTTATGTGTGGGTCAAGGTAAGTTAGTACCTGTTCAGTTTGGGCAATTTTAGAGGTACCCACTCCAAATGGTAAAAAGATTTTTAAAAGATTCTCGGGAAAGGTAGAATATTACCGTAAATTTTGTAAGAATGTTGCTGACATTGCCCTCCCATTAACTAATCCCTTGAAGAAAAATGAAAAGTTTGTTTGGACGGAGCCTTGTCAGGAGGCATTTGATAAATTGAAAACTATGCTATGTCATCAACCTGTGCTCAGGTCACCTGACTTTGAAAAACCATTTTCATTAGCTGTATATGCTAGTGATGAGGCTGCAGGAGCAGTGTTACTCCAAAGGAATGATGGTAATGAGGTTGATCGTCCAGTAGCTTACTTTTCTAAGAAATTTAATTTGCATCAAAGGAGTTATTTAACCATAGAAAAGGAATTATTATCTCTTGTTTTGGTTTTACAACACTTTGATGTGTATGTTGGTATGACTCAAAAACCACTCATAGTTTACATCGATCATAATCTGTTAGTGTTTTTGAATAAGATGAAAAACAAAAATAGAAGGTTACTGAATTGGAGTTTGATGTTACAGGTGTATTATATTTTGATAACTCATATTAAAGGTAAAGATAATGTGATTGCTGGCTGTCTATCTAGATGTTGAATGTACAATGTAATTTTTCATGGTTGTATTTTAACATTTGTAACACTCCTACTGTATATTAGTTTGCAAGGTTCTGTATGATAATACTGTGTATATTGTGCATGTTGTAGATTTTATACATATGTTTTTTTTGTAAATAGTTAGTTGTTAAAATTTTGTGCATAAAAGGCCAAAATTTTCCTGTCTTGGAGGGAGGTGTTACGTATCTTGTGGATATCTTTTGACTGTCTTATGACCATGACGTAATTGAGTATTTTGTGAGCATGATGTAATGGTCTTGTGATGGTGGGGTGATGTAATTTTCCCACCAGTGTGAGGTGACATGATGACATGTTCTCAACAGGTATATAATGGGAAACCCCTGTAGTTACGCAGTTGATTCGTTGTTTAATTCGTTGGTTACTCCGTTATGCTGCGGATTCATCTCATGATGCAGTTTCGTTTTAAAGTGGAGTTTTACTTTCTGTTGTAAGTCTAGTATTGGAGAGTGAAGACCTTACTGAAGTAGGGGAACCTAAAGGATCGAGTAAAGTTGGTGTCGTTCGGCAGTTTAATACAGGGTTGACCTTAATGAATCTTCATACAGAAATAGTGACCTGCATCTGAGGTAACCCCTGTAAGATCAAGAAGGTTTTTGCAGTGATCATTCACCAGCAAAAGGTCAGTTCCTTTAAGCCGTTTTATTTCTTTCATCATGAACCCTTTGGAGAATTATCAGTAATGTCACGTCTTTGAAGAAATCCGTTTTCAGAGAAGTCTCTCCTTATTGACTGTGTAAACCACTTGGACTTTTGCATTTACCCTTTTAAAACTGTTTTCAAATTTACCACTTTAAGAACTGTTCCTGAGCTGCTGTATAGCAGTTAACTTCCAGTTAAGTTAGTTGTTTGAATACTTTTTCTATTGTTGAGCAGAGTTTAATAAATGTTTGTTCATTTATAAAACTTGACTCAATTATATATTCATTGTTGCTGGTCATGTGACACCATTTGCTAAATCAGTTAACCAATAATTGTACATTGGTGGTCTTGGAAATTATTACCTATGTATACGTGGACAGCAACTATTGCCTTCTTATCAATGTGCTGGCAATGAACAAGTAACCAGTGCTGTAAAAATGACCTCTTCATAACCTTAACACAGACCAGATCAGGCTCCATGATACAAATGAATGGTCTTTGTCCATTCTACGTTGGAAGTAAGGGGAGGGGTGGTTAGGGAACCATAATCCTGTCTCCTACCCTACTTCCTGCCTCCTCATCCCTTGTTCCCCTCCCCTGACTTTCCCTTATTCTTGTCATGTCACTGCCACAAAATGAGCTCATTAAGAATAAACACGAGAAAGTCTGCAGAAGCTGAAAATATAAAGCAACACACACAAAAGGCTGGAGGAGCTCAGCAGGTCATGCAGTATCTATTTTCAACGTTTTGGACAGAGACCCTCTTTCTGGACTGAGAAGGAAGGGGGGAAGGTGCCAGAATATAAAGATGCTGGAGGGGAAGGAGAGAAGCTGGAAGGTGATAGGTGAAGTCAGGAGTGTGGGAAAGGTCAAGGGCTGGAGAAGAAGGAATTTGATAGGAGAAGAGAGTGGACTATAAGAGAAAGGGAAGTAGGAGGAGACCCGGGAGAAATAATAGGCAGCTGAGAAGAGGTAAAAGGTCAGGTGGGGAATAGAGGAAGAGGGGAATAAGTTATTTACCAGAAGGAGAAATCAGTATTCCTGCCATCAGGTTGGAGGTTATCCAGATGGAATATAAGGTGTTGCTCCTCTACTCTGAGGATGGCCTCATCTTGGTCTTTAACAATTCTGCAAATGCAGATTTTGTCAAAGATTCATTGAAAGATTAAAATTCCATGGATCTTCAGGTGGAGACACCAGTGTCATCTGGGGGGACTGATGAAAGACAATGTCCAGCTGCCCTTTGCTGCATCGGGGCCACAGTTCAAAGCATCTGTAATCTGGAGATGCCGGTGTATTGATGATTTGGTCTTTATTCTGTGCTGCTGCCAATAGAATGTTAATACATAATAATGAACTAGCTTGGTTCATTACTTTCAGCACAATATGGCTTTTATTAAACTTTGAATTAATAACAAAGTAGACATCTTTTGACATAATTCTGTCAGTAGTAATTAATGGACTTAATTCAATTACATCATCAGATGTACAAAATACAAAAGGACATGAAACTTGAGCTCTGAAGAAGGGTCTCAGCCCAAAACGTCAACAGTTTACTCATTTCCATAGATGTCGCCTGACCTGCTGAGCTCCTTCAACATCTTGTGTGTGTTGCTTTCGACTTCCAGCAATTACAGAATTTCTCGTGTTTAGGACATGTTGCCTGCTTAGTGTGAATTGCAATAGGAAGTCCTTGGTTCAATTTTCCAAAGGATGGGATTTAGATGGTTGTGGTTGCAACCAGTTTGAAACGCACAGAATGCATGTAATGCATGGTGTGTGTATGATAATCAAATTCCACTTTTCATGTTTCAGTTTTATAAGCTGTAGTCTCATATAATATTTTGGTTTACAGTAAAACTGCTATGAATATCAATTATTCGATATCCTTCATTCTCTATAAATGGTGAATTAAAGAATAATAACATGGTGAATCTTTTACAAAAGATCTAGAAGTCTGGACCAATGATTCAGTAACGTTTCTCAATTTTATAGCAGCAAATTGGATGTTTAAATTATGTTAACTTAAGTGATTTGTATCTAAAAATGATCTTTTCTTTCATAATATGTACTTGTTTTTTCTTTATATAAGCTATTTGTAATATCTTGTAGGTGATCATATTCCCTACATTTTATAAACAGTATTTTGTATTGTCATTATAATATTCTTCATTCAGATTTCTTTTAAAATTATTTTCAAAATTTTCACTGATTCTATTTTCTTCACCATCTGTGGCTTTATCTTTGATAACTGTTCTTAGAATTCATATTGTTATATTTGTTATTTGTTAGGATTGTTTCTTCCAATTTACAACATGGCTCACAAGGCAATGAATAAAAATTGCATTTTGAGTAAGGCTTTGTTGAACAATTTGCTCAGTCTGCAAGTGTTTTCTCAACCTCTGGTTGCCACTAAAGCTTTGCCTCACTTCCATTCTAAGCTCTACCCTTTGCCTGCTTTTTTACCTCATGTCCTCTGACTCAAGATGGCACCAAGTTGTGGTCCCCATAGAGACTGTGACTCAGATATAGCTGGTCTTTAAGTTTGAAGGGAGGGTTTTGGGAATGGGGGTGAAGGGTTAGGGGTCAGTTTAGGGCTTAGAAACAATGATGTTGGGGAGTTAGGAGTCAGATTAGAGTTTAGAAACAGGGATGAAGAAGAATTAGAGGTTTGGCCTCTGGTCTGTGCTTGAAGTCCAGCGATGTCGTGTAGTATTTGAGGAACTTTGTAAATATAATGTTTGATTAAGCATTCTTGTTTGTTTAACTAATTCATTATGGTTATATCTACGAAGTATGTGAATGGGAAACATCACCACTCCACCGCGTTATACGTGTGCACCTCGCTTAAAGCAAAAGTGAACACACACAAGCTATCTCCTGGCTCCCTGGTTTTCCTTAAAATCCGTTTTTTGCTTTGCAGTTACAAAACATAACAACGTGGATGGGTGACAAAGGACATCCACATTCTAGGCCTCCGCTCTGTGTCCGAAGGTCAGCAACATGGACGGGTGATGAAGGGCATACATAGATGTCAGGCGGGTGGGTGGGTGCGAGAATCAGATATCCATTTCAGCAGGAGGCACAAAGAGGCATAAGGTCTGGTGAGGTGATACACACAGAGTTCGAGCCTGGAGTTTGGGGTCCCCTGATTGGTTTTTTCAGAGGTCGGTACCTAAGATCAATGCCTAAAGGTCAATTAAATGTCATGAAGTTGGAGACTTGAAGCCCAGAAGCCTGCCCTGGAGTTGGCAGATGGTCTGTCTGTGTGGTTAGGTGGGGCTTGTTTTGCTGTTGTTGTTTTGTTGCTTATTGAGAGCTGGGTGTTGTTTTGCTAAGCATTATGGGCCTGCTATGCTGGCACTGGAATGTGTGGCATCACTTGTGGGCTGCCCCCAGACATGGGTGTGTTGCCTGTTAACACAAAAGATGCATGTTACTGTATGCTTCAATATACAGTATATGTGATAATTAAATCTAAATCTGTTTCAAAGTTCAAAGTATATTTATTATCAAAGTACATATGTATCACCATATTCAATCCTGAGATTTATTTCCTTGTGGGCATACTCAATAAATCCATAATAAAATCAATGAAAGACTGCATCAACTTGGGCATTCAACCAGTGTGCAAAAGACACAAGCTGTGCAAATACAAAAATGAAGAAAAATACAATGAATAAATAAGCGATTAATATCGAGAACATGAGATGAAGAATCCTTGAAAGTGAGTCCATAGATTTTGGGAACATTTCAATGATGAAATGAAATTGAGTGAAGTTACACACACAGTGCTGGATGAAATCAGCAGGCCAGGCAGCATCTATGGAAAAAAGTACAGTTGGTGTTTCAGGCCAAGACCCTTCAGTAGGACCACTTGTGTGTGGTGTTGCTTGGATTTCCAGCATCTGCAGATTTTCTCCTATTTGCTGAGTGAAGTTATCCCCTTTGGTTCAAGTACCTGATGGTTGAGAGGTAATAACTGTTCCTGAATGTAGTAGTGTGAGTCCTGAGGCTCCTGTACCTTCTTCCTGACAGCAGCATGAAAAAAAGCATTTCCTGGGTGGTGAAGGTCCCTGATGTTGTGGATCAGTGAAGCTTGATGCAAGATCAAGTCACAACAATGCATCTTTCAAATGGGAAAATTACACCTTTCCAAACTTTGAAGTGAGTTCAACAGTTTCCCTCCAACAGGATCACAACCTTACCATGGCTTAGAGGCGTGTGTTCCTCTGTGACTGGAGATCTATATTGGCTGGAGTCATGGCTTTGTGCTTTAAATCCCTAATGCCAAACAAATCAAAGGATAGAGGCCAGACCACTAGTGGTCCACCAGTCCTCCAGGTTTGGGGGTTCAGCTCAGGGCAAAGATCCATGACTGGTGAAACAAAATTGTTATGGAATGAAGATCCCTTCTTCATTAGAGTGCAACGGTATTCCTTAGCCCCCAGCATGATTGATAGTAGGGAAAACCAAGAGGAAGTTACTGACATGATGAAGGAAGCTTTGAACACCATCAGGGATAGAGCAACTTCTCTGCTGCCCTAAACATCAGTGGTGTAATGGGTAGTAAGTAACTAAGTCAACAGTTTCAGATATCAGCTTTTCGCTTGTATTTGCATTGTACTTTTCCAGTTTTCAACTCTGGTAAATTCTGTTTCTCTCACTTACACCTTTTGCAGCCAGTCCACTGTTAATCACTGCTCCCCTATTTCACTCTATTATACCTCCAAGTCCTCATTTCATGTAAGGATTCTTCCCTTCCATGCAAATAATATTTATGTTATTATATTTTCTAATTATTTTCTCTGCATTTTCAAACCTGCTTTTCATACAATTTTTCCCTCTTCTGAGGAAAGATTATTGATTTAAATTGTTATCTGTGTTTCTCTACATATGCTGCCTGATCAACTGAATATTTACAGCATTTAATGTTTTTATTTCTTTGAGCTAATTATAGGGCTTTCATAATTATTGCTCATGTGTTTTCTTTCTTTTTAACTTCACAATGCAAATATATTTCAATTAATTCTTCTCTTTTACTGCATGTTTAAATTTTATGCACAGGAATTATTTAACTGTTTCTTCACTTTAATTTTTACCAGCATTTTCTGCAACAGGCTTTTTTTGATAGATTTTATGTGATATTATAAATTAATTATTTTGTTAAATGATTAAATTAAATAATTTAAAGATAATCCCCAATTTTATTTGTTGGTCTGATTTCTCGGGCTGAGATTTACCTTCAGTTAAAATGTCAAAACTAAACATTAACTCCCATGTTTTATCAAAATCTCACCAGAATTATGGTAGTACAGATTGGGATGTTGAAATAATTGACCTGACATGAAAACAATCCACATGTAGAGTGCACCAATTAACAAAACATTTGGTGACTAATTTAAAATGGGAACAGACCCTTGAGAAAACATGGAAAAATGGGATAACATATTTGCTCCAATTTCAAGGATCTGGAAGATGATGTTCTGAAATAAGCTTCAGGCAAACCTTCCAGGTTCTTATGAATCTCAGAGGCCGTTTGATCCATCATTGTCATTAACACAAAAAATGCGCAGAAGGACATTCTGTGATCCCATCAGAATAGCACAGTGAATACTTCTTTCCATTTTCCTCAGTCTTTGGAATACTCAATAATTGCCCTTGTCAACATTTCCTATACTACCTTTTAACATCAATCCTATCACACACTCATTTCTTCCTTGTTCACTTCACACAAGCTGCCAGCAATGTTCTCTGTTCCAGAAGAAGCCTACATGCATCAGTTTGGAGCTGAGTTGTAATGTCATACACACAGCATAGAAACAAGTCTGTCAACCCGTTGAGACCGCACCAATCATCAGCCTCCCCATTTACACTAATCTGATATTAATATAGTTTTAATCTCCGACCTTCTCTGTGACACTTCCCAAGTTTAACAATTTATCTGCACGCTAGAGGCAATTTACAAAGGCCAATTAACCTATCAAACCACATGTAAGGTTAGTATTCAACCCTCGTCTCTAGCACTTTGAGGTAGCAACTCTATGAGCTACACCACTGTGGGTTGCCTTGCATGCTCTGCTGAAGCCACTGACAGCCATTATCTTGGTAGAATAGCTTGTTAAAACTGTAGGTTTGTCGCTTGAATACCCTGAATTATGGTTGAAAAACCTTCTCTTCGCTTGGTAGATTATTATATGGTATTGCTTCATTGCAACTAGTTTAACTGTCATATTATTATTGACTTGGATGTTTGATAAATGGTTGACTTTTATAATGCAGAATGAAACATGTTGAACAAGACAACAATGATAGTTAACAGAAAATTGTGCCATGGTTTCTAAATGCAAGATGCTGTATATCACTGACCCAACAACCATTTGTCTAGTTTTCCTTCATCTTCATACAATCCTTCTGTTAGGGTGCTTTTGGGTTTAGGAAAAATTGCAAAATATTAGCTATTGACTTCAGCAACCAAATTCAGCCACCGATCTTCAGATCTGAATAGGGACTGCAGATTAAATTTAAAATGCATCTCTGGACAATAGGTTCTGAAGAACGGTGAACCACTGTTAAATGGAAAACCATACAAGGCTGATTTAACAGTGGTGTAGGTGTGAAGAAGAAGGTGTGAAAGTTATATGTAATTCAAAGGAAGCATTGTAGATATATTGTAAATATAGAATTGTCCTATGATGGTTAGAATATAAAATGTCATGTAATGTTGGGTCAAGCAGGCCTCTTACTTCAAAACAGTCTCAATGGGATGCCTGCAGTGTCTAATTTTTCAAGTAACTTCTTTATATTTACCAGCTGCGTGTCACTGGTGACTTTGTTTACGTGACAACATTTGGGATCTCGTTAGGGGATACCACCTTGCAGCCCATGAGGTGGTCAGTGATCTTAACAGTCTACGCGGGTGAGTATTTTTAAAATTAGCACTCACACTTGGAGCTGTTTGGGTCGGTATTTACTGTCATAAGGGGGGGCACTGGTGGCGGACCCAAATGCAAGACACAGACACTGAAGTACTAGGAACAGGACTTGACTAGAGAGCTGGGACAAGAACACAGACTTGGGCACGGACTTGACTAGGAAAGCGGAACCAGGACATGGAACTTGGAACTAGGAGCCTGGGATTGGACTCCGAGCTAGAGACTGGACAAGGACCCGAAACCTGGGTCTTGACTGGGCTCGTACTCCGGATCTAGCCGAAGACATGATGAGGCTTGGGTTCCTCGAGGCGCGAGGGTACTTCGAGGCTTGGGTTTGGATTCCGAGCCAGAGACTGGACAAGGACCCAGAACCTGGGACTTGAATCGGGCTTGGACTCCAGAACTAGTCGAGGACAAGACATGGCTACAGGACGAGGAGTGGCAACAGGACTGGATGTGAGATTCTTGGACAGGACAAGGGAACCCCAGTGGAGGACAAGGGAACCCCAACAACGGGCTGGGAGAGACACATGGACAAGACGAGAACACAAAGCCATGGTTTGGACAGGACAAGGTTCGTGGATCATGGCTAGGACTGGACGAGACCCCGAAGCCTTGACTTGGTCGAGGGAGAGACAGGAACGCAGAGCCTTGGTTAAGGGAGAGATAGGAACACAGAGCCTTGGTCAAGGGAGAGACAGGAGCATGGAACACAGAGCCGGGACCTCTCATTGGAAACAGAATGTAGGGCTGGGACTCATTACACAGAACGCAGAATACAACAAGACGGTTCCCAACACCAGGTAGCCCCAGATGCCTGGGCTTGCCTAGTGAAGGCGAGCACACAAAGACAGATCCCAACACTAGGTAGCAGCAAATGGCCAGACCTACCTAGTGAAGGCGTGGACACAGAGACAGTTCAAAACAACGATAGACAGTTCCTTATCTTGCTCCGGCAATGGAACTTGACAGGGTTACAGGCACGGCAAGGCTTCAGATGAGGCGAGGTGAGGCAAGGCTAGGCTTCAGATGAGGTGAGGAGAGGCTTCAGACAAGGTGAGGCGAGGCAAGGCAACAGAAGGAAGGGGAACAGAAGGGATTCAGAAAGGGGGTATGGACAGGAACAATCCAGCAACCAGAGCCTGAATCCTGAAGCTATTTATGAAGCCAGCACAAATGAGAATCAGCTGCCTCAACAGAAACTGGGGAAAAACAGAAAACCTAGAATAAGGAACATGGACCGGACTGTGAACCGGAATGTAGATTTCACGGACCGGACCACGACAGTCACAGGATTGCGAGGTATCATGAACACGGTGGTGACCTGAACTGGTGCATTTAAAAGAAGTGTGGTGTGCATGCGTGCCTCAGTGTTGATGTAAGAGACTAAACTTTGTGTGTTAATTTGGTGAGACCAGGCCACCAGTTGTAAAAGGTGGTTATTGAAGCTATGTATTTTAGCACATCTGATTGTGAGTATGTGTGTGTGCTTTACCAATATATCTGTAACCTTGGTGTAACAAACAGTTAGATGCAAAAGAATACAACAGGCATTATGAGGTCAGACACACATAGGTAGCAGGTTGCAGAGTATGTACTCTGCGGTTTAAAGTATGTACTCTTTAATTTTTATCCATCATTTGTATTTTGCATAATGTGGAAACTAGTACGGAGATATTAGAAGGAGAGGTTATATCTGTCAGGATGGCACTGACTGACGTCAGTAACATCAGGTTGAGAACCCTGATGACCAAAGCCACGCCTTGACTTTGATTACAACTATCCATAAACCCTTCACCCTGGGGGAGAAGCAGAACATTTTGTCAGAGCTGCTCTCATGTAAAATTATTCACCAAAGCATGTGGAATCCACAGAATCCTCTCTCTGATTTGTCTGCTGACCAGGTTACAAAGCTGGTGAGGTTGGACAAATAGCTGACGGCCAACTTTATATATTAGGGAGTCAGCAATGGGACACAGGATCATCTGTATCGATAACTGACACCCTTGCCCATGACTGGAGAGGTGATTTACATTGCCAGTACAGGAATTGAAAGAATGAGGATGGAGAGGAGTCAGCCCCAGGTACTTGAGATTGAGGGAGTGCAGCTTCCTCTAGATTTTTGGATGTCCCCAAACAATGACGGAACTAACCTGGGGATAGACACACTGAGTAAAGCAGATACTATTTTAGACTTGGGGGGGAAAAGGAGAAATACTTTATACTTATACTTTATACTTAATTGTCGCCAAACAATTGATACTAGAACGTACAATCATCACAGCGATATTTGATTCTGTGCTTCCCGCTCCCTGGATTACAAATATTAAATATTAAAAATATTAAAAATAATAAAAATTAGTAAATATTAAAAATTTAAATTATAAATCATAAACAGAAAATAGAAAAATGGAAAGTAAGGTAGCGCAAAAAAACCAAGAGGCAGGTCCGGATGTTTGGAGGGTACGGCCCAGATCCGGGTCAGGATCCATTCAGCAGTCTTATCACAGTTGGAAAGAAGCTGTTCCCAAATCTGGTTGTACGAGTCTTCAATAACATGGCCAAGATAGGGACAGCAAATGTGTGTGATCCACAAAACAGTTAGCATAGCACAGAGAGAGAATAGCAGACCCAAGCGGGGAAGAGAGAAAGGGAAAAGTGTGGAAGTCATCTCAGGAGGCCCCAAGGGTAGGGGCTAGGCACAGTCAGGAGCTGTTGGAAGTAGGTGCAACTGCCTGAGGAGGTAGCAGTGATTAAAGTAAAGGCTCACTAAGAAAGGGGATAGTAAGGAGCAGAAAGGGAACAAGTGGGAAGACATCAGAGTAAAGAGGGCAGTGGAAGAACAAGAAGCAAAAGAAGTTACAAGTGAACAGAAAGAAACTACTACTGCCAATTTAGTAAGAGTACATGGAGGTGTGAAGGACCATGGTAACCAGGGAACTCATTGAGGGACTGAGCAAAGCAGCGAGGACACATTGCTGATCACAGATTCGGAAGTCATGGTGAGGGTGCTGACTGAAAAGGCAGGGATTTCTTCCAGATGGATAGAACCATAGATGTAGGAGGACTTAGGCAAATTGGAAGAACAGGCAAAAATAAGACAGATGGAACACAGTGTTGGAAACTGTACGATAATGCATTTTGGTAAAAGCGACAATAGTGCGGACTTTGGACCTGTACTGACTGGAATTTAGAAGAATACAGGGGGATCTCATTGAAATCTATGGAATGTTGAAAGGACTAGATAGGGTGGATGTGGTGGCAATGTTTCCTATGGGGAGGATGTTTCCTGTGGTGGTGGTATCCAGAACAAAGGGTACAGCCTCAAAATTGAGGGGTGACCTTTTAGGAGGAATTTTTTTAGCCAGAGAGTAGTGAATCTGTGGAATGTTCTGCCACAGACTGCGGTGGAGGCCAAGTCCGTGGGCATATTTAAAGCAGAAGTTGATAGTTTACTGATCAGTCGTGGCATCAATGGATATGGCGAAGCAAGTGTATGGGGTGGAGTGGGATCTGGGATCATCCACGATGGAATGGTGGAACAGACTCGATGGTCTAATTCTGCTCCTATGTCTTATGGTCTTATGGTACTTTTCACAAGTGACAATTGTGACTGTGTGCAGACTCAGTTTTGTAGCCAGAGGAAACACTGGACTGAGGTTAAAGCATACGAGCCACCTTCTTGTCATTCCCACAGACAGAGTGAGAGATCAGTAACAGTGCCGTTGCAGAGAACCCAAGTGATAAACACCAGCTGGCTGCACCAGACCTGACCACAGTTGATGGAAACACACTCACAGCAAACACAAAGGCAGATGATACCGGGAGAGTGCAACAGAAAGCCATGAATAGCATGTTACAATGTAAAGGTAACGCTACTCTCTAATGAAGCCTGGTTGCTGAAGTTAGATAATTAGTTGTATAGCATGGAATAAAAAAGATATTGGGGAAAATAGAAGGGAAGGGATCCAAGATTCAGCAGAAACATCAGGTTCCACAACTTTGATTGCATGGAGGACTGAGAAAGAAACAAAATTGCACACAACATCTGAAGGCAGTCACCCCCCGCCTGGATGGGGAGTGAATACAAATGAGCTGGGCACTTTTCAGTGGTTGGCCAGTGATCAACTGGACAGTCTGGAAAGTGCTGCCACAGGGAAGGGGTCCAGTAATTATCCAAATACAGACCAACCCAACTTTTCCTGTACATCAAAGAGAGGTCCTGTGAGCCTGATCCATTTACTTTGCTGGTGCCCCTGGAAGGAGAGTAACCACTGGTAGCCACTGCAGAGACTTAGCTATCAGAGAAGAAGGGGTGAAGATAAAGCATGTGATTAAATTGCAATATGCTCACAGTGAAGGGGGCAACAGGCATGTGAATGACAAAACTGCATTTTTAAAACTGTTGGTCAAACTTCTGGAACAATCTTTCTGCTAAGCATCTTGCAGGTCCACATTTGGGATGATAGGGTAGATGTAAATGCATGTAAGGTAATTGAGAGGGATTCCGAAGCAGGGCATTTTTGCTGCCCTATTTGGGTAGGTTCTCCTTAAGGCTGGCCTTTCCTGATACAAGTTTATTTTTATTCAAGTCGGCCAAGAGAAGGGACTGTTAATGCATTTCAGGGGTTAGGACAAATCGCAAAAATATAAATTATTAACTTCAGCATCTAACTTCAGCCACCAATCTTCAGATATAAATATGGACTGTAGATTAAGTTTAAAATGCAGCTCTGAACAATGGGTTCCGAAGAGCCTTGAATCGCAGTTAACTGGAAAACCAGACAATGCTGATGTCGGAGATGGTATTAAACAGGAAATTAGAAATGTGTGCAATAAAGGAACAGCAGTTATAATGGGTGACTTCAATCTACATGTAGATTTGGTGAACCAAATTGGTAAAGGTGCTGAGGAAGAGGATTTCTTGGAATGTATGCGGGATGGTTTTTTGAACCAACATGTCGAGGAACCAACGAGAGAGCAGGCTATTCTGGACTGGGTTTTGAGCAATGAGGAAGGGTTAATTAGCAATCTTGTCATGAGAGGCCCCTTGGGTAAGAGTGACCATAATATGGTGGAATTCTTCATTAAGATGGAGAGTGACATATTTAATTCAGAAACAAAGGTTCTGAACTTAAAGAGGGGTAACTTTGAAGGTATGAGACGTGAATTAGCTAAGATAGACTGGCAAATGACACTTAAAGGATTGACGGTGGATATGCAATGGCAAGCATTTAAAGGTTGCATGGATGAACTACAACAATTGTTCATCCCAGTTTGGCAAAAGAATAAATCAAGGAAGGTAGTGCACTCATGGCTGACAAGAGAAATTAGGGATAGTATCAATTCCAAAGAAGAAGCATACAAATTAGCCAGAGAAAGTGGCTCACCTGAGGACTGGGAGAAATTCAGAGTTCAGCAGAGGAGGACAAAGGGCTTAATTAGGAAGGGGAAAAAAGATTATGAGAGAAAACTGGCAGAGAACATAAAAACTGACTGTAAAAGCTTTTATAGATATGTAAAAAGGAAAAGACTGGTAAAGGCAAACGTCGGTCCCCTACAGACAGAAACAGGTGAATTGATTATGGGGAGCAAGGACATGGCAGACCAATTGAATAATTACTTTGGTTCTGTCTTCACTAAGGAGGACATAAATAATCTTCCAGAAATAGTAGGCGACAGAGGGTCCAGTGAGATGGAGGAACTGAGCGAAATACATGTTAGTAAGGAAGTGGTGTTAGGTAAATTGAAGGGATTGAAGGCAGATAAATCCCCAGGGCCAGATGGTCTGCATCCTAGAGTGTTTAAGGAAGTAGCCCAAGAAATAGTGGATGCATTAGTGATAATTTTTCAAAACTCATTAGATTCTGGACTTGTTCCTGAGGATTGGAGGGTGGCTAATGTAACTCCACTTTTTAAAAAAGGAGGGAGAGAGAAACCGGGGAATTATAGACCGGTTAGCCTAACGTCGGTGGTGGGGAAACTGCTGGAGTCAGTTATCAAGGATGTGATAACAGCACATTTGGGAAGTGGTGAAATGATCGGACAAAGTCAGCATGGATTTGTGAAAGGAAAATCATGTCTGACGAATCTCATAGAATTTTTTGAGGATGTAACTAGTAGAGTGGATAGGGGAGAACCAGTGGATGTGGTATATTTGGATTTTCAAAAGGCTTTTGACAAGGTCCCACACAGGAGATTAGTGTGCAAACTTAAAGCACACGGTATTGGGGGTAAGGTATTGGTGTGGGTAGAGAATTGGTTAGCAGACAGGAAGCAAAGAGTGGGAATAAACGGGTCCTTTTCAGAATGGCAGGCGGTGACTAGTGGGGTACCGCAAGGCTCAGTGCTGGGACCCCAGTTGTTTACAATATATATTAATGACTTGGATGAGGGAATTAAATGCAGCATCTCCAAGTTTGCGGATGACACGAAGCTGGGTGGCAGTGTTAGCTGTGAGGAGGATGCTAAGAGGATGCAGGGTGACTTGGATAGGTTGGGTGAGTGGGCAAATTCATGGCAGATGCAATTTAATGTGGATAAATGTGAAGTTATCCATTTTGGTGGCAAAAATAGGAAAACAGATTATTATCTGAATGGTGGCCGATTAGGAAAAGGGGAGGTGCAACGAGACCTGGCTGTCATTATACACCAGTCATTGAAAGTGGGCATGCAGGTACAGCAGGCAGTGAAAAAGGCGAATGGTATGCTGGCATTTATAGTGAAAGGATTCGAGTACAGGAGTAGGGAGGTACTACTGCAGTTGTACAAGGCCTTGGTGAGACCACACCTGGAGTATTGTGTGCAGTTTTGGTCCCCTAATCTGAGGAAAGACATCTTTGCCATAGAGGGAGTACAAAGAAGGTTCACCAGATTGATTCTTGGGATGGCAGGACTTTCATATGAAGAAAGACTGGATGAACTGGGCTTGTACTCGTTGGAATTTAGAAGATTGAGGGGGGATCTGATTGAAACGTATAAGATCCTAAAGGGATTGGACAGGCTAGATGCAGGAAGATTGTTCCCGATGTTGGGGAAGACCAGAACGAGGGGCCACAGTTTGAGGATAGAGGGGAAGCCTTTTAGGACCGAGATTAGGAAAAACTTCTTCTCATAGAGAGTGGTGAATCTGTGGAATTCTCTGCCACAGGAAACAGTTGAGGCCAGTTCATTGGCTATATTTAAGAGGGAGTTAGATATGGCCCTTGTGGCTACGGGGGTCAGGGGGTATGGAGGGAAGGCTGGGGCAGGGTTCTGAGTTGGGGGATCAGCCATGATCATAATAAATGGCGGTACAGGCTCGAAGGGCCGAATGGCCTACTCCTGCACCTATTTTCTATGTTTCTATGTTTAACATTCATTAGGGTGTCTGTAATGTGCGAGCAAAGAAGGAGGTATGAAAGTTAAATGTAATTCAAAGGAAGCATTGTAGATATATTGTAAATATAGAATTGTCCTATGATCGTTAGCATATAAAATGTCATGTAATGTTGGGTCAAGCAGGCCTCTTCCTCCAAAAGGGTCTCAATATGATGCCCACTGTGTCTCATTTTGTTGAATAAAGAGACTCCCTCACATCTACCAGCTGCTTCTCTCTGCTGACTTTGTTCATGTGACAGCACCTTCCTAATGGAGTTGGATGATACAGAACTGCATCAGCCAACTGCATTCTTCATTGCAATATTCAGCACATGTTTTGATTCACTTTCTCCACATAGCCCCAGACCGAATCTCTGCTTGTAGCTGCAAATGCTTAGTTTGGTATTATAGCTGGTACTCCTCTGGCAATAATTTGTCCTCTGATAC
Organism: Mobula hypostoma; assembly: GCF_963921235.1. Classification (NCBI taxonomy): domain Eukaryota; kingdom Metazoa; phylum Chordata; class Chondrichthyes; order Myliobatiformes; family Myliobatidae; genus Mobula; species Mobula hypostoma. The sequence goes on from NC_086109.1 coordinate 30,639,043, forward strand.
ACAGGTGTAGTGGGTGTAATGATCTGGTCCCATGTCTCCCCAGTGATCCCCTGAACTTCCAAGAAGAGTGATATTATAGAGGAATGAATGATCACTGCAATGAATGGAGAAAGCATCATTGTCACTCGCTGCCTGTGACATTGATACAGACTTGTGTATTCCTGCTTCAGTGATCACAATGGCTCATCTTCTGGATTTACAACCACAAATAAACATTCAGTATTGTTACATACACAATAAAAAACAATATATGTTGCAAATTAAGGAGGCTTCTCTCGAGTTAAACACAGCTTTTGATGCACTGCTTCTCTGGGACATACAGGGCAGTGGCTTTTGAGACCTTATGCTGCATTTGACTCTCTGCAAGCATCCTCAGCTGCACAGAATGAACAGAATCATGTGTTCATAGAGATACAGCAGGTGTTGCCAGTAAAATAGGGTATTTGCCCTAACGTGACCATTGCATGCAAGGAGCCCACCTGAGCTATTCCCATTTGCCTGCATTTGCCACGAATCGCTCTAAATGTTTCCTATCCATATGTCCTCCCTCTAACTGTTTTAAATATTGTAAGCATACCTGCCTTTACCACTGCTTCTGATAGGTTGTTTCATCTATTCACTACACCCTATGATATGAAATCATCCCCCAGGTTCACCTTAAGTCTTTTCCCTCTCACATTAACCTAGGCTTGCTAGTTTCAGACTCCCGTACCTTGGGAAAATGACTGTGATCATCTAACCAGGTCTGCCCTTCATGATTTTACAAACATCTATATGGTTACTCCTTAGCTTCCTATGCTCCAAGGAAAAAAGTTTGCGTCTATCTAGTCTCTTATTCTAGCTCTCCAGCGATAGCAACATCCTCATGGATCTTTTTTGTACCTTCTCTAGCTTAATCACATCCTTCCTGTAGCATGATGACCAGAAAGGCACACAATACTCTTAATATCACATACAGTTGTACCATGACAGCCCAGCTCTTGGAAGAAAACCAAGTCATATGCCCTCTTCACTACCATATCTACTTCTGTCAGCATGCTCAGGGAATTATGCACAGTACTGTGGCAATTTTACATGTTGCACTGTACTGCTGCGTCAAAAATAAATCAAATTTCATGATATCATGATGATACCCTATTTCTGGTATGGGTCTTCATTGTGGGCAGAGTGGGAAGGGGGCAAGGAGAGGAGAATCATGGTTGGGAAACGGGGAAGGGAGAGGAGACGAAGTGGGAAGCACCAGAGGTACATTTATAATGATCAATAAACTAATTGGTATCAAATAAGCTTACTTGGTGTCGCAGGTCTGGGTGGTGTCTGCACCCATGCCATGCCACCCCCTCTCCCTGGCACTACTTCTCTGCCACCTGCCCATATCCCTTCTGTGGCACTCCACGCTTGTCATTCCCCACAGATTTACAAACTCGCTTCCAGTCCACTTTGGCAAATGCAGTACCATGCAAAAGTCTTAGGCACCCCAGCTACATACAAATGCCTAAGACTTTTGCACTGCACTGTGCTGGTACCCTGAGGTCACTTTGTTCTACAACACTCTTCAATATCTTGCTACTTAGTGTGCAAGTCCTGTCCTGGTTTAATTGATCAAAACCCAACCTTTGCACTCGTCCAAGTTAAATTCATCTTCCATTCTTTACCCACTTTTCCAGCTGATCTAGATCTTGTTATAACCCTAGATAATCTTTCTTACTGATGAACGGTCTCGGTCCAAAATGTCAATTCTTTATTCCTAATATGTACAGTGTACTGTGTTATATGTACTCTGCTATACATCTTGGTACAGAGGAACATTATTTTGTTTGGCAGTACACATGTGTGAGACTCAGTGAATATAAACCTGAATTTGAACAATTTAACATCTGGTTCTGCTGATGTTACAAATGATTGCTTAGCTCAGAATGTTATTGGAGAAGAAAGAGATTCATACCATTTAACTTCAGTTTCTGTTGGAGTTAGAAATGCTCATATGGGAAGAAGTAAGTTTCAAGCTGGGAGAAGATATATTATGCACAAAGTATTTCAGATAATATATTGAATATGTTTTACATTTACGAGGTCTTGAAGGGTGCAGGCTGATGAAGGGGAGTCTTTACCTTCTCATAAGCTGAAAATTAAATTGAAGAAAAATCAATTTAGGATTAACTATTCATAGGTTTTTATGACAGGACAATTACTATCACAACAATATGGAAGGAAGACATGTACCCATCTTCAAAATGGAGAGACAAGAAAGTATGCAGATTCTGGAAAACTGGAGCAACTCATAAAAAATGCTGGAGGAACTCAGCAGATTAGGCAACATCAAAGGAGGAAAATGATTGTTCGGTATTTCAGGTCCATATACTTCACAGAACTGGATATAAAGAGGGCAGAAGTCAGAATAAAAGGGTGGGGGAAGACGAGGAGCATGAGCTGATAAGTGGAAGAGATGGAGAATCCCGGATGGTTTGTTGCCTCTCTGGTGCCAGGGTCCGTGATAGCTCGGATCGAGTTCTCGGTGTTCTCAAGAGGGAGGGTGAGCAGCCAGATGTCGTGCTCCATGTAGGGACCAATGATGTGGATAGGAGGAAGGAGGAGGTCCTGCAAAGAGAATTTACGGAGTTAGGTGCAAAGTTGAAGGACAGGACCTCCAGGGTTGCAATCTCAGGATTGCTACCCGTGCCATGTGCTAGTGAGGCTAGAAATAGGAAGATAATGCAGCTAAATACGTGGCTAAGGAGTTGGTGCAGGAGGGAGGGCTTCATGTTCCTGGACAATTGGCCTTGTTCCAGGGAAGGTGGGACCTGTTCCAATGGAACGGGTTGCACCTGAACTGGATGGGGACTAACATTCTTGCGGGAAAGTTTGCTAGTGCTGCTCTGGGGGGTTTAAACTAGTTTTGCGGGGGAGGGGAACCAAAATGTTAGAGCAGATAGTGACGTGGAGGAGGATAAAGGTCATGAGAGAATTACAAGTATAGTGCATGGAGTAAAGCCAGACCTAACATATAAAGAGTCTTTGAGGAAAGGGAAACAGAATGAAGGGTGTAAAGGTAGTAAGCTAGAAGGGCTAAAGTGCGTGTACTTCAAAGCAAGAAGCATCAGGAACAAAAGTGATGAACTGAGAGCTTGGATACATACATGGAATTATGATGTAGCGGCCATTACAGAGACTTGGCTGGCACCAGGGCAGGAATGGATTCTCAATGTTCCTGGATTTCTGTGCTTTAAAAGGGATAGAGGTGGGGGGAAGGGGAGGAGGGGTGGCATTACTGGTCAGGGATACTATTACAAGTACTGAAAGGGTGGGTAATGTAGCAGGATCTTCTTTTGAGTCAATATGGGTAGAAGTCAAGAACAGGAAGGGAGCAGTTACTCTATTGGGAGTATTCTATAGGCCCCGTGGTAGCAGCAGAGATACCGAGGAGCAGATTGGAAGGCAGTTTTTGGAAAGGTACAAAAATAACATGGTTGTTATCATGGATGACTTTAACTTCCCTAATATTGATTGGCACCTGATTAGTTCCAATGGTTTAGACAGGGCAGTTTGTTAAGTGTATCCAGGACAGATTCCTGTCACAGTATGTTGACAGGTCGACTAGGGGGAATGCCATACTAGATCTAGTATTAGGTAACGAACCAGGTCAGGTCACAGATTTCTCAATGGGTGAGCATCTGGGGGACAGTGACCACCACTCCCTGGCCTTTACCATTATCATGGAAAAGGATAGAATCAGAGAGGACAGGAAAATTTTTATTTGGGGAAGGGCAAATTATGAGGCTATAAGGCTAGAACTTGCGGGTGTGAATTGGGATGATGTTTTTGCAGGGAAATGTACTATGGACATGCAGTCGATGTTTAGGGATCTCTTGCAGGATGTTAGGGATAAATTTGTCCTGGTGAGGAAGATAAAGAATGGTAGGGTGAAGGAACCATGGGTGACAAGTAAGGTGGAGAATCTAGTCAGGTGGGAGAAGGCAGCATACATGAGGTTTAGGAAGCAAGGATCAGATGGGTCTATTGAGAAATATAGGGTAGGAAGAAAGAAGCTTAAGAAGGGGCTAAGGAGAGCAAGAAGGGGGCATGAGAAGGCCTTGGCGAGTAGGGTAAAGGAAAATCTCAAGGCATTCTTCAATTATGTGAAGAACAAAAAGATGACAGGAGTGAAGATAGGACCGATTAGAGATAAAGATGGGAAGATGTGCCTGCTGGCTGTGGAAGTGATCGAGGTCCTCAATGAATATTTCTCTTCGGTATTCACCAATGGGAGGGAACTTGATGATGCTGAGGAGAATATGAGTGAGGTTGATGTTCTGGAGCATGTTGATATTAAGGGAGAGGAGGTGTTGGAGTTAAGATACATTAAGACGGATAAGTCCCCGGGGCCTGACGGAATATTCCCCAGGCTGCTCCACGAGGCGAGGGAAGAGATTTCTGAGCCTCTGGCTAGGATCTCTGTGTCCTCGTTGGCCATGGGAATGGTACCGGAGGATTGGAGAGAGGCAAATGTTGTCCCTTTGTTCAAAAAAGGCAGTAGAGATAGTGCAGGTAATTATAGAACAGTGAGCCTTACATTTGTGGTGGGAAAGCTGTTGGAAAAGATTCTTAGAGATAGGATTTATGGGCATTTAGAGAATCATAGTCTGATCAGGGACAGTCAGCATGGCTTTGTGAAGGGCAGATCATGTCTAACAAGCCTGATAGAGCTCTTTGATGAGGTGACCAGGCATATAGATGAGCGTAGTGCAGTGGATGTGATCTACATGGATTTTAGTAAGGCATTTGACAAGGTTCCACACTGTAGGCTTATTCAGAAAGTCAGAAGGCATGGGATCCAGGGAAGTTTGGCCAGGTGGATTCAGAATTATGCCTGCAGAAAGCAGAGAGTCGTGGTGGAGGGAGTACATTCGGATTGGAGGGTTATGACTAGTGGTGTCCTACAAGGATCGGTTCTGAGACCTCTACTTTTTGTGATTTTTATTAACGACCTGGATGTGGGGGTAGAAGGGTGGGTTTGCAAGTTTGCAGATGACACAAAAGTTGGTGGTGTTGTGGATAGTGTACAGGATTGTCGAAGATTGCAGAGAGACATTGATAAGATGCAGAAGTGGGCTGAGAAGTGGCAGATGGGGTTCAACCCGGAGAAGTGTGAGGTGGTACACTTTGGAAGGACAAACTCCAAGGCAGAGTACAAAGTAGATGGCAGGATACTTGGAAATGTGGAGGAGCAGAGGGATCTGGGGGTACATGTCCACAGATCCCTGCAAGTTGCCTCACAGGTGGATAGGGTAGTTAAGAAAGCTTATGGGGTGTTAGGTTTCATAAATCGAGGGATAGAGTTTAAGAGTCGCAGGGTAATGATGCAGCTCTATAAAACTCTGGTTAGACCACACTTGGAGTACTGTGTCCAGTTCTGGTCGCCTCACTATAGGAAGGATGTGGAAGCACTGGAAAGGGTACAGAGGAGATTTACCAAGATGCTGCCTGGTTTAGAGAGTATGCATTATGATCAGAGATTAAGGGAGCTAGGGCTTTACTCTCTGGAGAGAAGGAGGATGAGAGGAGACATGATAGAGGTATACAAGATATTAAGAGGAATAGATAGAGTGGATAGCCAGTGCCTCTTCCCCAAGGCACCTCTGCTCAATACAAGAGGACACGGCTTTAAGGTAAGGGGTGGGAAGTTCAAGGGGGTTATTAGAGGAAGGTTTTTTACTCCGCGAATGGTTGGTGTGTGGAATGCACTGCCTGAGTCAGTGGTGGAGACAGATACACTAGTGAAATTTAAGAGACTACTGGACAGGTATATGGAGGAATTTAAGGTGGGGGTTACATGGGAGACAGGGTTTAAAGGTTGACAAAACATTGTGGGCCGAAGGGCCTGTACTGTTTTATGTTCTATATTCTAAGACCACAAGACCATAAGATATAGGAACAGAATTAACCTATTTGGACTATTGTGTTTGCTCCACCATTTCATCAGCGCTGATCCATTTTCCCTCTCAGCCCCAATTTCCTGCCTTCTCCTTCTATCCCTTCATGTCCTGACCAATCAAGAACCTATCAACCTCTGCCTTAAATATACGTAAAGACTTGGTCTCCACAGCCACCTGTGGCAATGAATTCCACAGGTTCATCACTCTCTGGCTAAAGAAACTCCCCTCCGTTCTCCATTCTAAAAGGATGCCACTCAGAAATATTCTGAGTCTTGTGTTCTCCAGTCCTAGACTTTCCCACCAAAGGAAACATCCTCTCCACATCCATCAGTATTGAGGCCTTTTAACATTCAATACATTTCAGTAAGGGCACTCCTCATTCTTCTAAATTCCAGTGAATACAGGCCCAGAGTTATCAAATGCTCTTCATATCACAAGCCATTCAATCGTGGAATCATTTTCATGAACCATCTTTAACCTTCTCCAGTGTAAGCACGTTCTTTCTAAGATAGGGAGCCCAAAACTGCACACAATACTCCAAGTGAAGCCTCACCAGTGCCTTATAAAGCCTCAACATTATATCTTTGCTTTTTTCATTCTAGTCGTCTTGAAATGAATGCTAACGTTGCATTCACCTTCTTCGCCACTGACTCAACCTGCAAATTAACTTTCAGGGAATCCAGCACACAGACTCCCAATTCCCTTCGTGCCTCAGGTTTTTGAATTTTCTCTCCATTTCGAAAACAGTCTACCCTTTTATTTTTTCTACCAAAGTGCATGACCATACACTACATGAAACTGTATTCCATCTGCCACTTCTTTGCCCATTCTCCTAATCTATCAAAGTCCTTCTTTAGGCTTCCTACCTACTCAAAACTACTTGCCCCTCCACCTATTTGTGTATTGCCCACAAACTTTGCAACAAAGTCAGCTGCCAACAGAAAATTCTCCCTGTATTCCCATTCTTTGTCTCCTGCCAATCTGCTGCTGCTTTTAATTGATTTTAACTGATTTTAACTGACATGTGGCTGTGGTGTTTTACTATTTATTATTACGTTTATTATTTAGTGTTGTGTTTGTTATGTTATGATTGCACTGCCCCTGAGAAATGCTGTCTCATTCTGCCCTGCAGAGCTGATGTATGGTTAGAATGACAATAAAGTTTTTTGAATCTTTGAATCTTCATCCATGCTAGAATCTTTCCTGTAATACCATGGGCTCTTAACTTGTTAAGCAGCCTCATGTGTGGCATTCTGAAAATCCAAGTACACAGGATCAACCAATTCTCCTGTGTCTATCCTGCTTGTTATATTTTCAAATAATTCCAAATTATTTGTCAGGCAAGGTTTTACTTTGAGAAAACCATCTCAAAGCCTACAGCCTCCTTTATTATGTGCCTCTACATATCCTGAAAGCACATCCTTAACAATCAACTTCAACACCTTCACAACCACTGAGGTCAGACTAACTGGCCTATAATTTCCTTTCTTCTGCCTCTCTCCTTTCTATAAGAGTGGAGTAACATTTGCAATTTTCTAGTCTTTCAGAATCTAGTGACACGAGAGATCATCACTAATGCCTCCACAATTTCTTCAGCTGCTTTTTTCAGAATCCTGGGCTGTACGCCATCTGGTCCAGGTGACTTATCTACCTTCAGACCTTTCAGTTTCCCAAGAACCTTCTTCCTAGTAATGACAACCTAACATACTTTTGACCCCTGACACTCTTGAATTTCCAGCGTACTGCTAGTGTCTTCCACAGTGAAGACAGATGCAAAAAACGTAGTTAGTTCTTCGGCCATTTCCTTGTCCCACGTTACCACCTCTCCAGCATCATTTTACAGTGATCCAGTATCCACTGTGGACTTTCTTTTAGACTTTATGTACCTGAATAAATTTTTAGTATCCTCTTTAATATTATTGTCTAGCTTACTTTTGTATTCCATCTTTTCCTTCTTAATGACTTTTTCAGTTGCCTTCTGTTGTTTACGAAAAGCCTCCCAATCCTCTAAACCACCACTAATTTTTACTCTTTTTATGCCCCCTCTTTGGTTTTTATGTTGGTTTTGACTTATCTTGTTAGGCACGGTTGTATCATCTTCCCTTTGGAATGCTTCTTCGTCTTTGGGATGTATATATGCTGTCCCATCCAAATTTCTTCCAGAAATTGCAGCCATTGCTGCTCTGCCATCATCCCTGTTCTTTTCCAATCAATTCTAGCCAACTCCTCTCTTATGCCTCTGTAATTCCTTTTCCCCCACTGTAATACTGATACATCTGACTTTAGCCTCTCCTTCTTAAATTTCCAGGTGAATTCCATTATATTATGATTTCTTGTCCCTACGGGATATTTTACCTTAAACTCCCTAATCAATTCCAGTTTATTGCTCAACACACAATCCAGAATAGCCAGTCCCTTAGCAGGCTCAATCACAAGCTGCTCTAAAAAGCCATCGTTTAGGCATTCTAGAAATATATGTGAACCTAGATTAGAGGGGAAGTCAGCTAGATGAGAAGGAGGAAGGTGAAGTTGGAATAACATGAGAAGTAATAGGTGGATGAGACAAAAGGCTGAAGAAATTGGAATCTGGTAAGAGAGCACAGTGGACCATGGAATAAAGGAAAGGAGGTAGGGAACAGAGGGAGAAAAGTACGGATGATGAGCAGTTCCTAAGAGCTTGGGATGGGAAAGAGAAGAGTTAATCGGGCTGGTGGGATAAGGGAAAGCAACGGGGATGCGGACAATAAAAGGACGTAGTTACCAGAATTTATAGAAGTAGATGTTGATGCAGTCAGTTTAGAGATTGATGGATGGATTAAGAGCAGTTGTTCCTCTAATCTGTGTCAAGCCTCAACTTGGCAGTGGAGGAGGCTGTGGAATCCTGGCCTCTTTCACCCTATTACCTTATAGGTTCTCACATCATTCCTACTCCCTCCCTCCCCCATCTATCTACCATTCCCCCCACCCTCACCTGGTTCACGTGCAGCCCCCCCCCCTTCACCCCCATCCTTTAATTCTGGCTTCTGCCCTCCTCCTTTCCAGTCCTGATGAAGCGTCTATGTCCAACACATTGACAGTTCATTTCCTTCTATAGATGCTGCCTCATCTGCAGAGTTCCTCCAGCATTTTTTGCATGATTTGCTGCAAATCTGCAACGTTGCAATGAATACACTTCAACTTATTTCTTGCATTAAGTCATGATAGGTACAACAACTTTGTTAAAGTATCATAACCTTGAGATGTGTGATACCCAAAATGCTGATTAACGTTATGAAGCAAGTGCTTCCAATCCACTTTTGAGCATTTAGAAGATCTTCATATGAGGGTTAATAGGCCACTCATGAGATATCAATTTTTAGTATGAATGTTTTATCTGTGTGTGTATTAAACTACTCTGGCTGGTACAATTACAGCATATTCATTAAAATGATTTCTGTACCATTGTATCTGAGAAGTAAATTCTGAGGGATTTCTTGCTTTGCATGTGTTACGTACCCCGTAACTGGGTTGCCAAACCAGCAGAAATGGATCACTCAGTTGGAGTCTGGAGTACTAGAACTAAGAAAGTTTTATTAAAGAAACAAGCAACACAGTAATCGAAAGGATAATAAATGCAACAGTTCAGCGATGATAAACACACATGTGCACAGAATTAAGATAACAGCATCAATCAAGCTCTATCGTTGTCTAGGGGTAAATGACCAAATTTCGAAGTGACTCAAAGTTCAGTCCAGTTTAGTAGTTCAGTTCGCAGTAATCGTTGCCATGGCGATGGACAACATGGGGGAAGAGAGAGATAGAACAGGAACAACTGATCATTCAGACACGGCTTCACTCACAGACCGGCGAGATGGCTCACAAGCAACTTTTGGGCGGGTCCTTGGTGATGTCACCTGAGGTCACCGACTGTGACCCCTCCTCCAGATGCGGTCGATCCTCTGCAGTGAACCTGGCACCCAGGCAAGGGCGGACACACACCGGGTTCCCGCTGATCATACCTTTCCACCCCGGGCGTTGTCTGGTACTTCTCACTGACTCGTGAGAGGCGTACCGCTTCCAGGGTCTCGTTACCTCGGGTGGCGTGTGTGTGTCGCCTTAGCGAACCGGTCCCTTTTTATCCCCCCGCTGGGGCATCGCCTGTCCACCACTTCAAACAGTTCAGGGTTCAAAGGGGGAGCCGCTCCAGACAGCTCTCTCTCCCCCGTTCCTTCATTACACATCTCCAGACGCTGCTCCATTGTTCCTTATCTCTCCTTCCCCTGAGGGCAGGTGGCAGACCACTTGCTGATGTCACTGATGCTAACCCAGGCCAGCAAACATCTTAATTTTATGTGTATTCTCGTCACACATGATTGATGGATTTGCAGGATAGTTAGTGTTATTTGTAGGATGGGTGACCTTCTTCAACAGATTACGTTTCTGTTCATTAAACAAATAAAACATATACCTTTTCTTTAAACCATAATTTTATTGAGCCGTGAACAAATGAGGTCAAGCTTAAAATGGCTTATGTCATTTCCCTTACCTTAGGCAATTTCAAGCTGGATGATGGTGATTGATCATATAGACATCCAAAGTTCCAAAAGGGCAAGGCGCTTGTTTCATAGATTGGGCTAACAATCACTGTTCTCAGCAGTTTGGATTGAATAAGCAAGTGCTGTGTGACGAGATAAGAGGATTTGCAGCATCATGCTCACACCAATTATGCCCTGACAGTGCGAGTAATGTTCTCCTTCTATGCCAGCATCACATCTCAGACTCCTGACAGAGCAGTTCTTGCCATTTGTTAATCAATATTGCCCGCTGTCATTTGTCAAGTGGCAGCTACTTTGCTTGTGAATGCCTATCAGTTGTCAGCAACCCAAAACTGCCGTAGGAGAACTGTAAACATGCTTTCATTGAAATTGCTGGTCTTTTCTCTTTTCCTTACAAAATCTCTACCTAAGTTTCCACTTGTGCAAGATAGTTATGGAATGTACTTGGTGTGCAACATCAGAAACACCAGAATGAATATACAAATACTGCATATTCTGAGATACCAATAGATCATTTCTAACTAATTTTAGGCTCAATGATAAAAGTCAACTGTTCAGTTCAATTTTAGATGCACTGATTATTATATCTGCTTTAATAAGGTCATTTTATTTACAAGTGATTACTGTAAATATGGTCTGGAAACAATGTTTATGTCCTAAAACAAAAAGTCCCTTACGATTTATTCTGAAGGCTATAACTGTTTGTGATTGCTATTTTGTTAATACCAATTATGCATTTTGAAAACATGATAGAGATCAGATTAAAGACATTTTTGGATCATTTTTCTTGTGTCTTTTGCACCTAGATAATTGACAGCGGAGTATTTTTATATAGGTGTTCTGATGAAGAACTGTAAGGACAAATGGACAATGGTGAAAACTGATCAAGAGACATATAGAAATGAACACACACAATTGTCAATCTCTTTTCTATTATCACACTAAATTAAGCTTCCTCAGTGGAATCAGCCATCAGTACCAAATATCCACATTTTTAATTGTGATTATTAGAAGTATTGGACATATGTATGAAGTTCTCAATATGCAGCTTGTGAGAGGATAAACTTTATCAAAGTCCAATGACTTTTGTAAGGCATTTGACAAGGTACCACGTGGGAGGCAGGTCGGATTTCAGGATGAGGTAGTAAATTGAATTGGACAATGACTTTATGGGAGAAGACAAAGAGTGGTGCTAGAGGGCTGCCTCTTTGACTGGAAGCCTGTGACTATTGGTGAGTTGCAGGGATTGACGCTGGGTGCTTTGTTGTTTGCCATCAGTATCAATTATCTGGATGGTAATGTGGTTAACTGGATCAACAAATTTGTGGATGATACCAAGATTAGGGGTGTAGTGGACAATGAGGACAATGGCTTTCAGAGGGATCTGCATCAGCTGGAAAAATGGGCTGTAAAATTGCAGTTGGAATTTAATGCAGACAAGAGCGAAGTTTTGTTCTTCAGTAAGACCAGCCAGGGTGGGTCTTACACAGTGAAGGGTAGGGCGCTGAAGGTTGTGGTAGAACAAAGAGATCTGGGAATACAGGCACATAATTCATTGAAAGCGGTAGCCTACGAAGTACCCAGGACATCTTCAGGGAGCAGTGTCTCAGAAAGGCAGCATCCATTATTAAGAACCTCCAGCACCCGGAGCATGCCCTTTTCTCACTGTTACCATCAGGTAGGAGGTACAGAAGCCTGAAGGCACACACTCAGTGATTCAGGAACAGCATTTTCCCCTCTGCCATCTGATTCCTAAATGGACGTTGAATCTTTGGACACTACCTCACATTTTTAATATACAGTATTTTTGTTTTTGCACGTTTTAAAAAACCTATTCAATATACGTAATTGATTTACTTGTTTATTTATTATTATTATTATTATTTTATTTTATTTTTTCTCTGCTAGATTATGTATTACATTGAACTGCTGCTGTTAAGTTAACAAATTTCGTGGCACATGCCAGTGATAATAAACCTGATTCTGATAGAGAGAAAGATCATTAAGAAAGCATTTGGCTCATTGGCATTCATAAATCAATGTATTGAGTACAGAAGATGGGATGTTATGTTGAAGTTTTATAAGACATTGGTAAAGCCTAATTTGCAGTATTGTGTGCAGTTTTAGTCACCTACCTACAGGAAGGATGTAAACAAGGTTGGAAGAGTGTTAAGAAAATTTACAACCATGTTGGTGGGTCTGGAGGATGTGAGTTATAAGGGAAGATTGAACAAGTTAGGACTGTATTCTTTAGAATGTAGAAGTTTGAGAGGAGATTTGATAGGGGTATACAAAATTATGAGGGGTATAGATAGGGCAAATGCAAGCAGGCTTTTTCCACTATGGTTAGGTGAGATTACAACCAGAAGCCATGGCTTAAGGGTAAAAAGTGAAAAGTTTAAGGGGAACATGAGGGGACACTACTTCATTCAGAGGGTCTGAGAGTGTGGAATAATTTGCAGCACAAATGGTCCACGCAAGCTCAATTTCAATGCTCAAGAGAAGTTTGGAAAGATGCATAGATAGTAGAGATATGGAGGAGTACTGTTCCGGTGGAGGTCGATGGAAGTAGGCAGCTTAAATGGTTTTGACATGGGACTAGATGGGCCAAAGAACCTGTTTCTGTGCTGTACTTCCCTATGACTCTGATATGAAATTAATTGACTTGAGAGATATGGGGCTGAGACTGTCATATGTGTGAACTGAATAATGAGGGAACGCTATACATAAAACTGAAGGTTAGTGGAATTGATTCAGGATTGCATTTCAGGAAATGTATATTAATGAGCTTCTTTAATATTCAAAGAAAGGATAACACAGAAGCACATCTTAAATATAACAGATGATCATACGGTTTTAAGAAGGGTTCTCAAATGAGAAATGCCACAAAGTGCCTTAATAGAGTTTGTCCATTGGACATTAAAGTCTTCTGAGGACATACAGTAGGTTCAACTGGACAATAGCAGAGAGGCAGTGGCAAGTGCCAGAGGCTTTACCAGGCCAAATAAGGCTATGAAGAACAGTTGAAGTCAGCAACTATTTGAATCCATTGAATCTCACAATGTAAAAAGACTTCAATTGTTTAATTTTGCTCAGTTGCTGAGTGTCCTTCCACATGCAATTGAGCACCTTCTTTACTTCATAAACTTGGATATGTTCAGTCACTTATATCCTATTTTGTCATATAATTCACTGCAGAGAAACACTTGCTATCAACCATCTTTGGGATTGCTTGCGTTTAATTAGATTTTACTGTGACTCTGCAAAGTTAAGTTGTAAGGAAAGAGCTAATTATGATTTCTCATTGGTACAATGGAAGCTCAAAGACAAAATGGCGTCAGTTTGAAATGTTGTGATAGTCTGCAGATGAGGGCAAGGGCACATTCCCATGATTAGATCTGAATGATGTTTCCCTCCTTACAGACCTGTTGTCTGTTTTCCTAAATTATGTGTCTGGGTTGAAGGTAAAGTGATAAGGTGGTGCAGCTGGTACCGTCAATGGTTAGAAAAGTACTGGAGTGATAATTACTGTATGTGCTTTGAAGCAGTCTTAAGGGGTATAAAAAAGGGACACTTTCTTTGTGCAGTGGGAGAATTGTTGTCTTAAACATGAGAAAGTCTGCAGATGCTGGAAATCCAAAGCAATACACACAAAATGCTGGAGGAACTTAGCAGGCAGCATCAGTGGAAATGAATAAACAGTCAATGTTTCTTGCTGAGACCCTTTCGCAGGATTGGAGAGGAAAGGAGAAGAGGCCAGAATAAAAAGGTGAGGGAGGGGAGGAGGATAGCGGGAAGGTGACGGGTGAAGCCAGGTGGGTAAGAAAGATAAAGGGTAAAGAGGAAGAAATCTGATAGCAGAGGAGAGTGGACCACAGAAGATAGGGAAGGAGGAGGGGACCCAAAGGGTGGCATACGGCAGTTGAGAAGAGGTAAGAGGCCAGAGTGGGAGTAGAAAAAGGGGGGGGGGGGAGGGAAAATATATTTACCCGAAGGGGAAATTGATATTCATGTCATTGGGTTGGAAGCTACCCCTCAGAATGTAAGGTGTTGTTCTTCCATCCTGATGGTGGCCTCATCTTGGCACGAGAAGAGGCCATGGACCAACATATCAGAATGGGAATGGGAAGTATAATGTTTGGTCACCAGGAAGTTCTGCTTTTGGTGGATGGAGCTGAAGTGCTATTTCTTGGCTTAGGCTGGATCACAACTGGTGCTGATACTAAGAAGATAGGGACAAGTATGTCGAGGAGCGTATGTTAAGTCAGAGTTAGAGAGAGAGTTAGAGAGATGGAGAGAGAGAGATAGAGAGAAAGAGAGAGAGAGAGAGAGAGAGAGAGAGAGAAAGCTAGATGAAGTTTGTCGGATCTGTGGTTCTTCTACAACATGGCAGAGATTGGCTGATTTAGTGGATGAGAGGTATAATTTGCTTTCTGCATTGCCACTCTAAAGGGCTGTCTTGTGGCCTTGAACACGTGCGTATGAGAATACTCTGAGCTAAATCAGAAAAAAATAACAAATTTTAAAATAAATTTTGTTACAAAAGTTAATTTCATTTTGTGAACCTTTTGAGAAAAGAGACATTAAGCAACAGGAAGTGATTGGTGATGGCAGAAGGATACAAAATCATCCAAATCTTATTCCTACAAGGAAGATGCTCTTTGATCTGATAGAGTCAGAAGTGATGAAGGAATATGGGAACTACAGCAGACCTAAATGTCTAATTCCTCCTCCAATAGTCCTGTGACAAGCTGCTGGCTAACAATGACTGCATATTTCTCTCCATGATGCTTCCTGACCGATTGAATTCCTTTAGCATTTTGTGTGTGTTGCTCTGGATTTCCAGCATATGAATAATCTCTTGTGTCTATCATCAGGAATTTTTGAGTCACCCAGACAATGATTGACTTGTGTAATATTTTAATTGTCCTTTTAGTTTGCTTGAGATATAATTTGCTTTAGTTTGCTTGAGAAGGAAAACCAACGGACTCCCATTTGTAATTTCTTTGACTAAATTGCAGAACACCTGTTTGGGTAGACTTCTTGCCTTTATTGACTGGAGGGAGGGGAACATGTGATGTACATTTCACTTTCCTTGCCGAGTCTGAGGATTTCTATTTCATTGATGTAAGCAGAAGAAAAAACCTATAAGTGCTGATGTCAATCAGAAATATTTTTCTGCCAGATTTTCCTTTGCAAATTCCATCAAGGTAGAGGTTTAAAGCTAATCAGCAATGATTACAGTTGACTTCACAGACTCCCATGTTCATCCTGTGAAAATTGTCAGTAATTCTACACTGGATGAATTACAAAGCACCTGTCAGAATGTGTGCCTGAGAGAGGACAATGAGTAGAAGGATACTAATAACCAAAGAATCCAGAGATGTCATAAGTGAGTTTAAAAGCTGGGAAATCCAAAACTCGTGGATTAGGCCTTCATAAGGAGATTGTTTTGCAGGATCCAATAAGCCAAAAGCTTAAAACCCACTTCAGCACATCACAGAATTCTATCTCCAATTTTGTTCATGCTTCAGACTCCTAGATACTTTCATAATGCAGATTGTATTACAACCCGCTTTATTGAAAAAACAAAGTATAATGTTCTTATGAACACTGTTTTGGGAGATCAATTACTTGGAGTGATTATCTTTGAAGAGTTATCCCTCTGCTGTTGCTGTTGCTGAATCAAGTTAATGCATCAAGTGTACTTAAGAGCATCCACAATCTTAAAAGCATTTTGGGGAATTGTGCCCATCCAAAATTTGGGATCACTTCTCTGTATTTACCTAGCTCTTATTAACAGGTACACACCTTTAAATAATTTTCTCTTTTCCTCCCTTTTAGTGTGCAGTAGGGTTTTGATAGTTAAAATATGAAGACAGTGTGAAAAGCTTGGTTTGTATTCCCATGACGGGTGATCTAATCAATAGTAAATAGCTAAGTAGCACAGTAAACCTTGTTGCCACTTTTCTAGGCAAAATTCATTGACAAACTGTCATTTAGTTAATTTTCTTAATGCCTTTTTTATTTTAGCAACTCAGTTTCTAATTGGGGACTTAAATGAGGCTTTGAACTCTCACTAACACTGAGCGTTCTTTAGATGTTCAGCTGGAAAATAGCTGCAGCAATGGCTAATTTCTGCATTTTGTTCTGAATAAAAATATTTGTTCTGTTTTTTTTAAAACTCAGCATTCTTTCTGAATCTATTTTTAAAGAAAAAAAATTGAAAAGAATATGAAGTAGTTTCAAATGTTTTGTGCAGAGCAAATAGAGGAATAAACCAAAAATATAGCTGTTACCAGCGAAAAAACAAAGGCCAAATTTACCATGAATTTACATGTATTTGCACAGCATTTACATATTCATTACAAGTAAAATTGCAGTGATTAGTACTGATGCATGGCTTTGTATAATTAGCATAGATTATGTATAATTAATGACCAGAATTATATATTTAATACAGATGAGTGGAGTTTCTAGGGAGCTACTCTCTTTCTGGTAGTGGAATATTCAAGATAGGTACTTTGGAAATGTTAAGGGATATTTCTCTTGAGTGGAACCAGAATCCACAACCTTTTGATTCATCAGCATCTGCACAACCCACTTATCTATGACTGACACTAATTTACATTTTGCTTCAATGTTTTCATGCCCACTTCCACTTGAGCACATCAGATCACCGATTCCCCCAATCCAGCAGCTTCACCAGGTTGCACAGCTAGGTCTAGAAGTAGAGTCAAAGTCAAAGTCAAAGTCACTGTCGAGTTTATTGATGTATATACAAATGCCTCAATGCACTGGTGCAATGAAAATCTTACTTACAGCAACATCACAGATGCATGGCATCATATAAGCAACTTTCATAAGAAAAAAACATATGTGAAACATAAACTAGAGAATCCCTTTTACAAGAAATAACGCAATTGGAGAAAGTCCAGTTGTGCAAATTAGTCAGTGTTGAGTGATTAGGGGTTTTCATGTTGACTAAGAACTAAATGATTGAAGGGAAGGAGCTGTTCTTGAACCTAGTGGTGAGGTCTGCAGCCTTCTGTATTTCCTGCCCAATGGTAGCTGTGAAAAGATGGTATGGTCTGTGGGGATCTTTGATGATAGATATTGCAATCTTGAGGCAGTGCTTCCTGTAGACACCACCAATGGTGGGGAAGGATGTGTCAGTGATTTATTGAGCAGAGTCCACAACACTCTTCAACTTCTTACCTTCTGTCCATTTGAATTGCTGTACCAGACCATGATGCTCAGTCAGAGTACTTACAACAATAAATCTGTAGAAGTTAGTTAGTGTGTTCAGTGACAAGCTAAACCTCCTTAATTTCCTAAGAAAGTAACAACACCGGTGTGCTTTCCTTATGTACGTGCTGAGCCCAGGAGAGGTCAACAGATACGTTAATGCTTGGGAACTTAAAGCTGCTAACTCTCTCAACTGCTGATTCCCAGGCGTAGAGTGGCATATGTTCACTGTCCTTCCCTCTCTCAAGTCAACAATCAGCTCTTTAGTTTTGCTGATGTAGAGCAAGATGTGTTGTGGCAAAACTCAGCCAGATAGCATAATTTGCTGACTCAGGATTACCTGTGATTTGTCCAGCAACAGTGGTGTCATTGCCAAATTTGAAGATAGTATAGGAACTGCATTTAGCCAAACAACATGTGTGCATAGAGACTATACAGAGGGCTAAGCATGCATATTGAGGTGCTCCTGTGTTGATAATCATTCAGGAGTCAATTCAGTTTCCAATCGTCACTGACTGAGGTCTGCCAAGGAGGAAGTCACATACCCAGAGATACGGATGCCCAAGTCATGAAGCTCGATGATAAGTTTGGATGGGATCATTGTGTTGAAAGCTGAGATTTAGTCAAGGAATAGCAGTCTGACGTATGAGTTCCTGTTGTCAAGATGGTCCAGAGAATGAAGAGCCAGAGAATCATATCTACAGTAAATCTGTTGTGAATCCCCTTTGATTCAGGTCCTCTCTGAGGCTGAAAACATCTCTCTTCCTTTACACTCACCAATATGTAGTTACAGAGTAGCATCTTGGAACTAATGGCTTGTCCTCCTGTTCAGGTGACCATCTTCTGCAGAAAGGTTCTACCATTAAGTCCTAAACCATTTCTTCTGCGTGCCTTATTGGTACAAGTTTATTGAGATATTCATGTTTTTACACATCCTGGAATTCAAGGAAGACCGGTTGCTACAATGATGCCACTGTGCAAGCTTTCTATTTGTATTAAATCACCTCTGCACTTCTTAAAATTGGGATACTAACATATTGTGAGTCATATGTCTATTGACCACTTTCTTCAACAGCATTTTAAGCAGATAAGCACGTAAAGCCATTCAAATAGAACAATTACTGACCAAACAAGAATCAAGAAATAATGAATTTTGGAAAGGGTCTGAATTATCGATCTCTTCATATTTGAAGATTGATCAATATGTTTACGAGGGATGTCGAAAAAAAACTTCTCTAGAGGAATTTATTTGCTGTAAAACCTAATCCCACACAGAACTATCATTTATGTAACTGGAAAGCATCAACTAGCAAAATTGACGTTGTTTACCTAACATTCCTGAGTTTGTTACATTGACTTTGATGGAGCTGGATTTGTGAAACCCAGAATTACTCACAATATTTCATCCGAAGATGAACTAATACTAGTAAAGATGTAGCATTATGTTCTGATTTTTTTTCACTCTAGGCTTTTGTTTATAAAGCCATGTATTCGTTACGCTTTATTAAACTGCTTTGTTAACCTATGTGTCTCTCTCAAAATCTTGGACACAGACATCCCAAGCTCCCTCTATTCTCCCACCTCTTTTAAAGTTGTGGATTGAGTTTATGTTTGTTAATTTCCTCTGCGGTTGCAATCACAGCAAAGCATTATGAGTTTGCTGGTGATGGGAATATTGATCCTCAATTTATTTTAACATAATAATGATGCTGACAATATCTGCAATGTACATTTAAAAACAAGACGTTTGCTATTGATACAGCTCGGTCCCCAGGACTTGACTGGTTTCAGATTATGCTCTGACCCAAGAGAATAATGCAGTATTTTTCAGTTCCAGCTCTGCAAGCATTCTATGAGTCTGAGTAGCTTGTGACCTTCCCAAGCATTTTTTTTGCCTTAAAGGGAAAATAGTTCTATTCTTACACCAAAACAGAGCTTTATCTGTGGCTTCATTGTAATCCATAGTTTGCAGGTTTGGCCAAGGTCACAAATGTATGTGTTTGCCCAGTTTCTAATCTTTTAAGCCTTTCTCTTTGTGCTGCAAGCTTACCCAAGTACAGTAAATGCAAAAGCCAAATGCTTATCATCAGCTATGGTGTGCGGTGTTTGGTGTTTTGCTTGTTAGATTCTTAAAAGATTACAAGTCTCTTTCTTGATCCACGTGTTTCCATTATTTGTTATTACATTTCCAAACTGTCGGGACTTTTGATATAGAGGCCAGATTAAAAAACGTCTTTCTCCCCTGCTCTCACAATAAAAATGTGAGAAGACACAAAAAAAGGAATAATCATCAAATTATGTTATAAATCATGTAGCTGTAATATTGCCTCCATTTATCCCTGCCAGAATCTATTATTCCACACTAAGGAAAGACATAGTAGAGCTGGCAGAAGCTGCAAAGGAGAGTCACTAAGATGTTGCCTGAGATGGAGCATTTCAGTTATGAGGTAAAACCAAAAAGAGATTAAGAGGTGATGTGATTGAGATCTTTCAAAATTATGAGGGGTATAGACAGTATAGACTGCAGGAAACTTTTTATCATATCAGTGGAAGATAAATCTTAAACTTAGATTAGATTATGAGGACACGCAGTCCTCTTTTATTGTCATTTAGTAATGCATGCATTAGGAAATGACACAATTTGTTCCTCCAGAATGATATCACAGAAACACAAGACAAACCAAGACTAAAAAAACTGACAAAAACCACATAATTGTAACATATAGTTACAACAGTGCAAAACAATACCGTAACTTGACGAAGAACAGACCATGGCACAGTAAAAAGAAGTTTCAAAGTCTCTTGAAAGTCCCATCATTCCATGCAGACGGTTGAAGGGAGAAACTCTCCCTGCCATGAGCTTCCAGCACCGCAAACTTGCCGATGCAGCATCTTGGAAGCACCGACCACGGTCCGACTCTGAGTCCGTCCAAAATCTTTGAGCCTCCGACCAGCCCTCCGACACAGAGCACCGAGCACCAACTCTGCCGAGCGCTTCGACCCCAGCTTCGGCAACAATCAATAGGCAAAGCCGAGGATTTAGGGCCTTCCCCTCCGGAGATTCTCGATCGCACAGTAGCAGCGGCAGCAAAGCAGGTATTTCAGAAGTTTCTCCAGATGTCCCTCTGTGCTTCTCACGTCCGTCTCCATCAAATCAGGATTGTGCATGGCCCCTATTTAACAAATATGATATCAATTCAGAGTGGCCGTACGCACTGAGTCGCACTGCCATCTTCTCCTCCCCTTTGGATAAGGAGATGGCGATATAGAAGGGATCTGAGGGAGACCACTTTCAGCACTGAATGGTGAATATCTGGCGTACATTGCCAGAGAGACTGGTGGAAGCAGAAGCATTTAGGAAATATCAAGATGAGCACTTGAATTGAAGAGGCGTAGAAGGTCACAGGCTGAGTGCTGGAAGATGGGATTAATACAGATGGGTGTGCACGAGTCAGCATGGACATACTGAAAGTCCTGCTTCTGTGCTATATGGATCATCGACTCTATAAAATTCACATAGCTATTATCTATTAAAATGCACCCATCCCACCAGCCTGTCTAGCCTTTGTTATGTTCATCATCACTCTTTTTCTCACAGTCAATTTTTTTTCAAGTCACAAGCTTCAAAATTGTTCCCTGACGTGCAACTCCAAGCTATTAATCTGTATCAAGAACTGGATATGTGTGAATATCACTAGTCCAAGAACAAAATGTTATTCACCCATATTTTCTGTCTCTCTACAGATTTTGTTTCCACCTCAGATCCCTTTGATTTGGCTGGTTGCTCTTCACTCTTTTCCTGTATTTAAGATGACTGGAATATTGCAGGTACAGGACCACTAATTTATGTTTTCTTTTCCCTCACTACCCCAATGTCCACCCACCCGCTTTCAGTACCACTGTCTTTGTAAAATCTCCTCTTTATCTCATCTAGATTCCAATGATGTCTTCTTTCTGACAAACACCAATGCAAAGTACTCATTTGGTAACTCAGCCATACATCTAACAATAGGTTTCTAATTTGGTTCCTAATGTGTCTACTGTTCCTCTCATAATTCTTGCATACACAGTACTAAGGGTCTAAAGTAATTTCAGACACGTATCTTGGAGGTCAATTGAGCAGCCCTAATGAACTGGCTCAAATTAAGCGTATAATGAACTAATACCCTCATATGCTAATCTTAATTCTGTCAAAGATTACACTTAAAGGTCAAATCATTAGGCATATACAAGAAAAACGTGGGAAAAATATCCGCATTTTCACTTCATTGATCAAGTTGTAATATTGAAACTTTCAGAAGACATTGATGCTGACAATTTTTTTACCTTTGATTTATCATCACCATGGTGTGAAAGTTCAGATGTTTTTTCTAATTTCACTTCACTATGGACTAAAATGATCAATTCATTGAGTAATTTATATACCTTGAATGAGACTTAATATCTGGAACTACACTGTAGGATGAAAAACCACATTTTACAGGCACTGTAATATATATTTTACATACTTATTTTATTTCAGGCAAGATTTAATTATATTTCTACAGAACACTGCCTATATTATAATTTTGTCACTTGCTGTTTTACCTGCATATTAAAACTTGCTGCAGATGTGTGATCCATTAGTCACTTCTTTTGTTTTATATTCTGAAGAAGAGGAAATATATACAGCACCTCCACATCATTTTCAGAATGGTTCAAAGACGTCTGCATTCAATAAAATAGATTTTGAATGTAGCCATTATTGGAGTGTTTGAAATGCAGGGAGGAATTTGTGTTCAGCAAACTTCCATGACTGGTGAAATGAGGACGACCAGCTGGATAGAATTTTAAACTGCTGGGCGAAGAATATATATAGGCCAGTAGACACAGATAACTCACTCATTCCTCTTTATTGGTGATGGGAGCTGGTATTTCCTATTCTTGTTTTATAATAAGTGCACACTTGCATTTGTCCAGATTCGACATTAAATGAGAAATTTTATGTCATGGCTATTACATTTAGGGAAAATCTAATGAAAATATGATACAGTAAAGTTTTTTATTTCCAGTAATATTCAGATTAAACTTCCTGCAAATGGTTCAAATGAAAAATATTCATCTAGCAGCCCAATGAAATATATTTTGGCACCAGGTTGGTGGTTTGTCTTAAATTGCTCTGCATTATTGCTTCAACCTGGAGGCTCGAAATGGAGCTCATGAGAGACTCAATATTCAATTTGACCTCCAGCGTGAGAGCTGCCATTAGATGGAAAGCAGACACATGTAGTACACAAAAAGTCTCATAAAAAGCTGATTGCACAGGTGAGTAAACCACTGACGTGAACAGATGGTGCTAGTGTTGGCAACATGTTGTTCTTGGTTGGGGTAGCTGCCAGAGAGCAACGTGCATCTGTGAAATTAGATGTGAACTGTTGGAGGTAGATGCATAATGGCAGCATGTACTGACTGCATTAAAAGTATGGCTTCCTGGCGATGTTATTCTTGAATTACAAGCTGCCGACTAGTAATTAAAAATAATAGGTCAGATTACTACAGATATTAAAACCAAGTGATATTATACCACAATAAGTAAAATAAGTGAAATATGAAGTTCAGAAATAGTTATACAAATAATATTATGATTAAGAGGTGATAGTTCATTTTATAAATCACCAGTTACCAGCTGTTTGATATAAAATATTTGTGTGGCTAATTCCTTGCTAAGGAGTGGGTGGAGAAAAGGAAGGACATGATTAATGTAATTGTCTCTCAAACTGAAGGGTGAAGCAGTGCATCTAATTAAATCTGGAAGACCGTTATCATTCAAGCACCATGTAGGCTGGATGACAAACTGGAGTCCAAAGTTTGTGCATTCATGCCTGATGGTCCAAATGGAAAATTTGGCACTTGCGTAGGATGATTGGTTAAGTAAATATGACTACATGTATCTGAAAGTTACCGTCAATAGAAGCTGATGATTTGTAATCTCATGAAATCTAAAGATTCCGGATTCATTAAAAGTAAACTAAAAATTGAAAATATTCTGATTCAGTCCATTTTGATGTTATGACAAATAAACTCTAAGTTCCAAAGTTTTGTTAGTCAGAGGGAATTTGAGTTTCTGGATCTATGTATATATGAAGACTGAGATGGCCTGGAAATAAAAACAGTATGCAAGGATATGTGATAAGGTTAGCTGAAGACAGGAATGTATCAATGGAATACATGCAATAATTTTCACAAGTTGGGTCAAAATATGCTATTTCTGTGCAGAGGAATGTAAAAAATAATTTGGAACCTGATATTAAAGCCACTAATTTTGCATATTGTTGTTAGTTTGATGGAACAGAAGCTTCAGGATCTGCTAATTGTGCATTGCATTTAAGGATTAAGTTGTACCTAGGGTTTTATCCAAGTGTTAATTGTCAACAATGTTAAGTAGTTTGGCAGTACCTTTGTTACAGATGTGCTTGATTAAATGGCATAAGTTTTCTCAGAACCGTGCAGCAAGCTGCAATAACTGGAACTTAGTTGATGCATGCGAGCATCAATGAACATGTAATTGATCTTTTAGGAATCCAGAAAAAATCATGAGAAGTGGCAAGACATGTTATTGCCTCAATGTTTGGCATATCATTAATAGGTAGGAACAGAGCTAAGCATGAACCAATCTGACAATGGAAGGGAAGAAGCAATGAATGAAAAGGTGAATAAATATTTGCAAATCTTTTGGTTAATTGATGTTTTAATTGTGAATGTTGTTTTCCTAGTGCTATGTGGCTATGATCCTAGTGCAAATAAGATTTTCATTTCATTTGTGTACATACGCGTACTGTACTTGTGCGCGTGACAGTAAATTCAACTTCTTACTTTTTTCCCTTATCAAAGCACAATTTAGGAATAGAGTTAAGGGGGTGGCACAGGCAAAAGGTGTGTTTTAAACAAGATAGTCTTGTAAGTTGTTGTGAGGGAAGCAGTAGGTGCTAAGGAATATGGGTGTTCTGATATGCAAAGAAAATCACATTCTTCGAGTTATATAGTGAAGAAACAGGCCCTTCTGTCCACAGAAACTATAACAACCATATAGGACCCACTTACACCAATCTTAGTCTGACCCCAATTTCATTCTTCCCACTTTTCATGAACTCATTACTGATTCTAATGACAGTGGACAATTCCAACATTCACACCCAAATCACTGATGCAAATGGCAAATGCGGAGATCCCAGTGAAATCCTTGTGTCAGAGGCTTCCAATCAAAACGGTAACCTTCTATCATCACCGTCTCCTAAACCAAGCTGACTTTGCATCCAATTTGCCAGCTTGCCTTGGATTCCATGTGCTCTGACTTTTTGGACCAGCCTTCCATGTGTGGCCTTGTCAAAGGCCAGACTGAACTCTATGTAGACTACATCGACCACACTGCCTCCTCAAGAAACTCAATTAAATTAGTCAGATAGTATACTCCACCAACAAAGCCAAAATGATAATCCCAGATCATTTCTAGCTTTCTAAGTGTATTGTAGATGAAATTTGTCCCTCAGAATATTTTTCCAGTCATTTCTTCACCCCCTGCCCCATGACATTAGACCCATTAGCATGCATTTATTCTGCTCATTCCTACTACCCTTCCTGAATAACACTTTCACATTTACTGTCCTCCAGTCATTTGGCAACTCACCTCTGGCCAGTGAAGATTTATAATTCTCTGTCAGCATCTCTCCCTTGCCACTAACTGCAGCCTGGGATACACTTCATCAGGTCTGGGTGATTTATCCATCTTTGTGCCATTTGCGACAGCTAATACATTTTCTCTTTTAATGTCAATATGCTCTAGAATATCCTCATCTGTTTGCCTGAAATCCACAACTACATTGTTGTTCTCCTTTGAAAATACAAATGAGAAATATTCATTTAGAACCTGAACCATGCCCTGTGGCTCCAGACAAATTACCCTTTTGGACATATTCTTTCCTGGTTATCTCATGCTTTCATTGTATTTATAAGGTACCTTGGGATCTTCCATTACTCGTCTACCAGTGATATTTCATGACCCTTCTTTGTCCTCTCAGTTTTTCTACAAGTCATTCCCTGCACATTACACACACTTGAAGGGCCTTCTCTGTTTTCAATGCTTTGTACCGACTATATGATTCCTTATTGTTCTTTAACAATCCCGAGCAAATTTCTACAGACGTACTGTGCAGAGAATCCCACCTGATTGCATCACCACTTGCTATGGACTTTCCAGTATCAGCATATTAAAAAAAAGCTGCAAAATGTTGTTAACTCAGCCGGCTCCATCATCAGCACCAGCCTCCCCACCATTAAGGACAACTTCAAAAGACAGTGGCTCAAGAAGGTGGCATCCATCATAAAGGATCCTCAATATCATGCCCTATTCTCATAACGACCATCAGGGAGGAGGTACAGGAGCCTGAAAACATCTTCCCCTCTGCCACATGATTTCCGAATGGTGCATGATCACTACCTCACTGTTCTGCTCTCTTTTTGAACTATATATACACTCAGTGGTCAATTTATTAGTACCTCCTGCACCTAAATCAGTGACCACTGGGTATATGTGCGTGATCTTCTGCTGCTGTACCCCATTCACATTGAGGTTCGACATGGTGTACACTCACGGATACTCTACTGCACACCATTGTTGTAACGTGGGGTTATCTGAGTTTTTGTCACCTTCCTGTCAGCTTAAACCAGTCTGGCCATTCTCACCAAACCTATCTCATTAAAAATGCATTTTTACCCACAGATGTCCCATTCATTGGATTTTTTTTTTTTGTTTTTTCACACCATTCTCCTTAAACTCTAGAGACTGCTGTGCATGAAGATCCCAAGAGATCATCAAATTCTGAGATACTTAAACCACGACATCTGGTACCAATAATCATTCCATGGTCAAAGTCATTTACATCACATTTCCTCCCCATTCTGATGTTTGGTCTGAACAACAACTGAATCTCTTCACTATGTCTATGTCTCTGAAGCTCCATTCAATGCTGCTTGGCACTTCCATTGTATCCTGGATAATGGATTACCTGACTGGCAGACCACAGCTTAACTGGCTTCAGAGCTGTGTGTCAGACATGGCTATAAGCAGCAAAGGGGTTCCATAGGGGACTGTATTTTGCTCCCTTCCTGTTTATCCTGTATACCTCAGACTTTAGATACAACACTGAAATCACCTGATGACTCAGCAATATTTGGGTCTATAAATGGAGGGCGGGAGTATGAATGCAGGGCCCTGGTGGACGACTTCGTCAAATGGTGCAGCTGAATTGTCTGCAGCACAACATTAGTAAGACAAAGGAGATGGTGATGGACTTTAGGAAGACTAAGCCTGCACTTCTCCCTGTTACTATTGAGGTGAGGATGTGGATGCGGTGAGGACCTACAAGTATCTGGGGGTGCACCTGGATGGCAGACTTGAGTGGAAAACCAATACAGAGGCTGTGTACAAGAAGGGCCAGAAATGCTTTTATTTCTTGAGGAGACTGAGGTCCTTTGGAGTGTGCAGGCCTCTCCTTCACATGTTCTACCAGTCTGTGGTCACCAGTACAATCTTCCATACAGGGGTGTGCTGGGGCAATGGCATCAACACGGGTGATGCCAACAGGATCAATAAACTGATTGGAAAGGCTGGCTCTGTTATAAAAGTCAAACTAAACACTCTGGAGGCTGTGGTAGAACAAAGGACTCTACGGAAAATCTTGGCGATTGTAGAATATGTTTTTCATCTCTTCATGCCACGTTGGCTGAACAGAGCAGCACTTTTAGTAATAGACTACGACAAATACGTTGCTCCAAAGAGGTCATTCTTAACCTCAGCCATTAGGCTCTATAATGAGTCAACCTATAGCTGGGGAAGTGACGACCGCGCCCCCCCCCCCCCCGTGAGACTTTTTGAAGTAACTTTTTTTTTATTATTTCGTACTTCTCTTCTAATATTTGTATATCTGTGCACTTGTAACGCTGCTATGATAATAAATCATATTTGGATTTTGATTCTGAGTCTGCACAGCAGGATGAAATCATGAGTTTTTACAGGACTTTGGTTTGGCTGTATCTGGGATGATGTGTTCATGTGTAGCTACTGTGCTTTAGAAAAGGCCTGAAAGCATTAGAGTGGGTGGAGAAGAGATTCACTTAAGTGAAGAATAAATGATAAAACGAGAAATTCTAGTAGTATAGTCAGTCCAGAGGAATTGGGGATTACTCTCTTTGAAGCAGGCAATCTGATAGAGGCATTTAAAATCCTGATGTACCTAGACAGATAGAAACTTTGCTCTTTGGAGGAAGAGTCAAGGACCAAAAATAAACAAAGGAGATAATATCGAAAATATAACAATGGTCATAAACGGAGATCGTTGTACAACTTTAAATTAGGATTTAAAATAACTGTAGCAGGCATCATGGGTGCAATTAATTAATGGAATGCAAAAGGAATTGGTTAAGCACTTGAAAAGGAACGAAATGCTGTGCTGTAGGGAGAGAAGAGGATAATCTATATTTGTATCTGTATAGAGGCTTCAAGGACTTGTCAGGCAGAATGCTGGAACCGTTCTGTCATAATAACACCAATTGTGTTGCTGAATCATGACACACAGGAGAGGAAATCTTATAATTAAACAATTCTTCAGAGAGTGTTCATAAATATTTACATTGGCCTAACTGCTATTTCCTTCAATTTGCTGAAAGATACTGCTGATTAGTTTTATTGACAGCAGATCCATATAGTTCAGAAAGACCAGATAATCGGTTATGATGTGTTGTCACTTTGGAGGCAACAACTAATTAATTAGCAGCAGGTCTAGTCTCAAAACCTAATTAAGTTTTATGAAGAGCAAGAAAGGGAAACTGTACCTGTGTCTGCTCAATTAGTTTAATTGATAGCTTGAACAGATAGAATGATTTGCATTTTGAAAATGAATGGAAATGAGTAAGCTTTAAAATATTTGGAATTTTACACAAATTTTGTGGGTATGAACAATGACAATAAAAACAATTGAAATTGGTTGAAAGTTACCATTTCTCAACAGAGATGATATAATTATTACTGGTCGGTGGCATTCGTTAGTCTGGCGAAACCATGCATCTGCGCCTGGAAGGTCTTGCTTCTCCTCTCCAGGGCGCAGGCCTGGGCAAGGTTGTATAGAAGACTGGCAGTTGCCCTTGCAGCAAGTCTCCCCTCTCCATGACTCCGACGTTATCCAAGGGAAGGGCAAGGGTTGATACAACTTGGCACCAGTGTCGTTGCAGGAATTGCCAAAATGAGGTTGAAGACAACGTCAGACTGCCTTAGGGACTCCTGCTCCGGATTTGTCCTCAGGGTTTACTCCCGAAGCATTTCCCATGAGTGGGTATGGCTGCAAGGCAGCGGAGGTTTGAAATCAGAGTTTTCCCTCTCTTACATGGACTGCCCTTCCGGGCTGATGAGCTCCATCTACCCGAAGCACAGGTTTTAAGGCACCAGGACCCACCTTCGCCCCTCCTACTGTCAGTAGAAACAGTTCCGCCGAGCTTAGAGGCTAAGCCACACGAGAAGTTCAGGAGTTGGATTTGGTTGTCAGAGGCTGTTTGAGGTGCATGCCGTGAGGAGCACTTTTAGGTAGTGGGAGCTTGTCCCCACTACCACTCCTCAGCTTGGCAACCTTAGGAACCATAATTATTACCAGATTTAGAAATTCTAAATGCGTTATTATGAAAATCTTCCTCCATATTATAAAGAGGAAATTTTAAAATTAAAGAATGCCACAGTTATAATTTATTGTGGAAGATCATTTTGCCAGACAGTCTTTGAACTTTAAAAATTTTTACTGATAATGAAGGCTGCAAGAAAAGTTTTTTTTGCTTTAACGAACATGTTACAAGGCATTTTCGTTTGAATAGTAAGTCAATAGCTAAGTTACGAACATCAGCATAACTCTTCCACATTAACATCATACGGTGAAAAGGCGTTGCTTCTATAATATTTCTTTGTGGGTAGAAACGGAGCTCCCCACGATCATGCTGCACGCATGGTACCCACCTTCACACCTTCCCGAACCGGAGGCTACACATAAGACACGGCAAAACTGGAGTTGACGTCATCACATGCCGTGATATATCATAGACAATGAATTTACCTTTGTTATACTGTAACTATATTATCAACCTTTAACTTTAAATAGAAAATAGTTACAAACAAATCATGTAAAACATAGACCCAACAAAGTCAAATAAATGCCTTAAGGGCAACACACTCCCTGCCTGACATTTCTAAGGTCACTATAAACATGGTATAGAATTTTAGTCTCTAGATCAGTTTTTAGGTAGAAATAGAACAACCTCTGTAATTGGTCTCAGGTTTCCTTTTCAGGGTTTGTTGTAAAGATGTGAACTGGTTGACTGCCTGCTCTTTGTTGTTTGGTAAGCGCTGGTATGGTTCTCTGAACAGTAGTGGGGTGACCCAGTTGTTTGCTTCATCTCTAAAAACCTTTGTGTCCGTTATTTTTAAGAAGATGGTGTCTTCCACCGACGGAGCAAGTTTATTATCGTGCTTAGTTTGAGCGAAGACTGACTGTCCCAGTGTCTTCTCAGTTACTTTACCATGCTCGTGCCTTTGTTGTGTTTCCTTGATACACGCAAAACTTGTGGAGGGCTGAGAAATTGAATGGCAGCCTCTCTCTAGCACGTTAGTCTTCAGCGTGTTAACTGTCGGTTTGTGTACGTTGCCAAGGCACACCTCTCCTATCACCACCCAGCCCAGATCCAGACATTGGGTGAGGGGGGCGTCGTGTGGTCCATTGACCTGCTGCCTGACTTTGTGCACCCTAAGAACGTCTCTTCCAAGTAACAGGATTATCTCTGCGTCCAGATCCAGTTCTGGGATGTGCTTGGCAATGTGGTGGTGATGGGGCTGGTGTAGCACTGCACTTGGCGTCGGAATCTCGGATCGGTTATTTAAGATCTTATTGCACTCTAAGAGTGGAGGGAGACTGATGACGACTTTGCCATCCAGCAACTTGAGCTGGAAGCCTTCTGCCTTCTACCATATGTTCCTGCGATGCCAGAGCAAGTTCTGAGGTAGTATAGGAATGGATTACCCTTTACGCTGAACAACTCGAAGAACTCTGGTCTCACTAGTGAGCGGTTGCTCTGGTTGTCAAGAATTACATAGGCTTTGATGGCTTTGTCTCTGGCTCCCTTAGAGTATACCTCAGTGAGGCAGATCTTTGAGTACGAACGGCTCGACTGACCTGGACTGCAAACTTCTGTGCAGCTCGAGCTGACAATAGTTGTATCAGAGTGATGCTCTCCCTCCCCGCCATCCTCTTGTGGGAACGGAGATGTCTTGGCAGTTTGAGGTGTTGGGCCGGGATGCATGGCCCCACTGTGATTAGTGCTGTTAAATTCCGAGCAGTTTACGGGGAACGTACACTCTTTAGCGAGGTGGAAAGTAGAGGAACAGCACTTAAAAGATATTCTTTTTTCCATGAGAAGGGCCTTTCTTTTGTCAAAGGGTTTGTTTCAAAACATTCTGCATTTTTTGAGGGGGTGGGGTTTGTTGTGCAATGGATAATTCTTGCTAGGGTCATCGTTGTTTGTGGAGACTTCAGTTTTATACACTGAGATGGGTTTATTGATGACAAAACTGTTTGAAGTGGGTTTGACTGGGTTTGTGTGAGTGGTGGTGCTGCCTTGATTCATGAAGCTAGGGTCGTTTCGCCTCTTTGCCTCCTTGCACACAAACCTACTAAAATACTCAAAGGGAGGGAATCCACCACTGTTCCCTTCTTTGTACTCTGAGCCAATAGATACCCATCTTTCCTGCAGCCCAAATGGAAGCTTGGGCACAACTGGTCCAACTCTGCGTGAGGTATCCAGATATGACAGGCCAGGTAAATAGCCGTTTTCTTCAGCACCTTGAATCTCCATGAGTAAATCTCCCAGTTCTCGTAATTTAGTGTTGTCCTTGGCTGACTCCCGAGGAAAATTGTCCAACCATTGAAATAGCACCCCCTTAATAATTTCAGGGGCCGCATAGCAGTCCCGAAGTCCCTCCCATGATTTGTGTAAGGCTAGCTTGGGGTTGTTGACGTACACTGAGCGTATGCGTTTCTCCTGTTCACTTGATTCCTTTCCCAGCCATTTAGTCATAAGGTCCAACTCTTGGGTTGCTGTGAGCTGGACTCTGCCAGTGGCACTGGTGAATGAGGAGTACCACGCACGGTAATTTTCAGGCTTATCATCAAACTGGTACAGTCCTGAATTGACCAGGTCTCGTCGCGCTAAATACTGTGCCAAGGGTTCTGCTGCAGGTGGCGTGCTAGCTAGGGGAATATGTTGGGGGCCATATGACTGAGCGTGTACATTTATGGTGGGATTCGATGTTCTGTCTTCAGCCTTTGTCTCTGATCTCGCCGGATCTCATAAGTTTAGTGTTGGGAAGTATTCGTAGACAGCCCTTTCATACTTGAGTTTGTGGCAAGGTTGCAATTGTGAGTTGTCTTCCCCAGGTGGACGCGATGCAACGAAGCTTCCCTGTGATTTCACATGAGATGGGACGTTAACAGGCAAGTATGGAGAGGGAGAATGAATCTGCAGATCAATTTGAGATTGGACATATTTGCTGGTGCGTTCCAATTTGGCCTTTTCTGACATAGATTCTCATGCTTCGTCTAGAACGTGCATTTCTTCAGCGATTTCTAACACTTGTGCTTCCACCACGGCTGCATCTGCTTCTCATTGTAGTGCCAGCACTTCTAACTCTGTATTTATCCTTGCCTGTTCCAACTGGTTTTCCGCTTCTCTGGCAGCCTTTTCCTTCTGGCTTTCCGCTTCTCTGGCAGCTTTTTCCATGTTCAGTTTTGCCTTTGGTTAGCGTATGACACTCGCACCTTGGCGGCTTCTGCTTTAGCTCTTGCGAGGGCAGCCACACTTGTCGAAGTCCTACTGCTCTTGATGCTGAGTGCAAGTGACTTGATGCTTGATAGAGAAGCCATCGTACCACTTGTTGAAGCACCGAATGATTCCGCCTTTTCACTGTAGTGTTCTCGTGCAGTGTGTTGAAATTCTGACTAAATACCAAGTTAAACCGGAGCCAGTGAAGACAGAGTCGTAGCAAGGTTAACCATTTACTGTTCATTCTTCCACATTAACATCGTATGGTGAAAACTGTTGATTAGATTAGACTAGATTATGAGGACACGCAGTCCTCTTTTATTGTCATTTAGTAATGCATGCATTAAGAAATGATATAATATTCCTCCGGTGTGATATCACAAAACACAGGACAGACCAAGACTGAAAAAACTAACAAAACCACATAATTATAACATATAGTTACAACAGTGCAACAATACCATAACTTGATGAAGAACAGGCCATGGCACAGTAAAAAAGTTCAAAGTCACTCGAAAGTCCCACATCTCATACAGACGGGAGAAAGAAGAAAACTCTCCCTGCCATGCCCGACCACAGTCCGACTCTGAGTTGTCTGAAAACTTCAAGCCTCTGATCAGCCCTCCGACACCGAGTACCGAGCACCATCTCTATCCGAACAATTCGACCTCAATCTTGGTCACCAGCAGCAGGCAAAGCCGGGGATTTTGGGGCCTTTCCTCCGGAAGATTCTCAATCACCCAGTAACAGCAGCAGTGAACCGACGTTTCAGAAATTTCTCCAGATGTTCCTCTGTGCTTTTCACGTCTGTCTCCATCAAATCAGAATTGTCCACGGCCCCTATTTAACGGATACAATATCATTTTCACCGGAAAGCTGTGCGCACGCAGTGCGCTGCTATCTTCTCCTCCCGCCTTTAAAAAAAATACAAACATATACAGTTTCTATTTCATTCTGGAGACCACGCGTGCTCTCTTCTTTTAGCAAGTGTCTCCAGCCGCCCGAGCAGCAGGCATGGGGGTTGCGTCAAACCGCCATCGGGCTCGAGCCCACCCCGCGTTTGAAATTGAAAAGCTGGCAGGCGCGCCACCCCAACCACCACTTCCTTAACAGAAACCGTGTTAATATTTTTCTTCAAATACATTCTTATGAACTTATGGCATTGCTTCTATAATGTTCCTTTGTGGGTAGAAACGGAGCTCTTCACAATCATGCTGCACGCATGACACCCGCCTTCACACCTTCTCCGAACCGAAGGTTACATATAAGTGGCGGCGAAACTAGAGGTAACGTCATCACATGCCGCGATATACCATAGACAATGAACTTATCTTTGTTAAACTGTAACATAATCATCAACCTTTAACTTTAACTAGAAAATAGTTACAAATAAATCACTTAAAATGTAGACCCAACAAAGTCAAATAAATGCCTTAAGGGCAACACAGCGGAAGATCATTTTGCCAGGCAGTCTTTGAACTTTAAACATTTTTACTGATAATGAAGACTGCAAGAAAAGTTTTTTTTGCTTTAACGAACATGTTACAAGGCATTTTTGTTTGACCAGCGAACCAATAGCTAAGTTACTAACATCAGCATGCAGGTATGGTCCTCCAAGATTTGTTTGACTATCTCTGTGTTGAGCTAGCAAATCCCAGCTGTGTAGCATTAGTGCTGCTGCAATTGGCCTGGCGTTCATGGATCTACCAGTGTAAAATTAGCCAGTTTGTTTATTCCGAGATATAAACCAAGATCCTTCTGCTTGGAAACACATGCACACAGACAACATTTAAAGGATCAGAACTGGCTGAGCTATGAAACAGACAGCCAATGCTTACTTTCAATAAGGAGACTGATTCGCACTTTGCTTTCTAAAGGATAGTTAAAGCCTGTGGCACTGTTGACACAGGCAGAGTCAATACAGGCCATTTTCAACTCTACCACACAGGTGGGAAACTAAAGAAGACTGTAGTCCTTAAAAAAAAGTGCTCAAAATTCACAATTGATTTTAATGAATGAGTGAAGCACATTGCCAGAATTAAGTTCAGAATCAGGATTATTATCACTCATTGGCTTCTTCCCCTTTCCTTTCCAGTTCCGATGAAGGGTCCAGGCGCAAAACGTTGACTGTTTATTCCTCTCCATAGATGCTGCCTGACCTGTTGAGTTCCTCTAGCATTTTGTGTCTGTTACTTTGGATTTCAGTTCAATTCAAGTCTAACTGTCATTAAATCATACATGAATACTCATGAGTACAGTCAAATGAAACAGTGTTACTCCAGGGTCAAGGTGCTAAACACAGTACCAACACTCACACATGGCACAAAGCACAGCCAAAATAGCAAGCACAAATGGTATCGCAATCACATAATAAAAGAGGCACAAAACTCGCAACCATCAGTTCACCGACGTCGACAATTGACCCTGTCTCTTGTCGAGCGAACTCAGCGGTGGGGGGGGGGGGTTGTCAGTGTGGACTCCCACCTGGGCACCACTCTGCACCGCCCTAATGGCCCTCCTCCAGGTGGCACTGCGGGCTTGGTTCCTAGTCCTCACACGTACAAGACAACAAGCCCAAAAGAAAATTAATAAAAATAAAACAACACAAAATATACATGTATATAGTCCAGTCACCCCCGCCCATTGAACTCTTCAGTCGACCACAATGGAGCTTGTCTCTGCTGATTGAATGCTGGCGGGGGCAGGGGGAGTGTGGTGGTGGTGATGGCAGCACCAACTCTAGCCTGAACGCTGCACCACACCGTCCCCAGTGGAGCGCCCCCACCCCCCACCACCCCCAGGTGACACACTGGCTTGAAGCCCAGTCCTTGCCTATACAAGATAACAAGTACCTGTAGAATTTTAGTAAAGTACAACCATGCAACAAAATATACATGTATATAGTCCATACCCTTCAGCTCATCGAAACCTTCAGTTGACCAAAATGGAGCTTGTCTTTCACTGAGTGAACACTGGGGGGTGGGGAGGGGCAGCTCCATTTCCAGCCTGGGTGCTGCACCACACTACCCCCAGTAGAGCATTCCAGCTCAGATACCTCCCCCCCCCCCCACCGTGTCTGTTAAACAGGCGACCCTGCAGCTTAGTGGTCCCCTGAGTCCACGAAGTGCCGCCACAATCTATAGTCGACCGCAGCAGTTGTTGTCTCCTGCTGAGGCTCCATCCTTTTGGACATTGTTAATCTGGTATGCCGAATGTTTGATTCACTGATTTACTAGCTGAGAGCCAGGGCGGACGGCGGGGGACCTGTGTGGCCTTAGTCGTTTTGACGACTAAGCATCAACCAGAGTGTCACCAGTTTGCAGCCGTCGGGAGAGGGGTGTCGAAGCTTGTGCGCTCCACGGGGCCAGTGTGGCGCAGCCAGTACTGCCCTGCCAGTGTTTCGCTCGGCAGAAGGCAACATCTGTGGAAAGAGAAGCAGCTAAAACTTCAGATCCAGGGCCTTTAGTTACAATTATTCCTGTTCCAAGGTGTAATATCAATAGGTGCTACAAGGCGTCTTTATTCTCCTACTCAATCCTCTTGCAATGAAGGGCAACTTGCACTTTGTTTTGCCACTGATCACTGAGCCTGCATTTTATTGTATGGTGGTATGTGTATAAAGGCTGATTTATATTTGTGTGTACTAGCTTACGCCGTAGCCTATGCAGGTGGGCTACGACGTTGTGAGCATTTATACTTGTGCGTTGGTGTGTCTGCGTCTCTCTGCAATTCACTGCCAAAATGCTTGTTGGCGGTGGGGTTTCAATACCACTGTGTTGAGTTTCTTTGTGTTGAAGCTCAACACAAGGAAACTCAAGCCTCAAACAATGGCGACTGAAACTGAAGGAGGGTGAATTTTCTGTGCTTGTCTGGCCACTAAGAGACATTGACGAGGAAATGCATTTCAAATATTTTCGTATGTCGGTAGGTAGATTTGACGATTTGGTTCATTGTCTCCAACCATTTATTTCTCATCAGTGTATGCACAGTATACTCAGAGACTGGCAATCACCATTTGAGTTTTAGCTTCAGGTGGAAGTCAACAGGTTGCAGCAGCTAGCTACAAACTGGCGTCAAGCACAGGGTCCTCCGTAATTTCGGAGGTCTGCAAAGCTTTATAAGAAGCATTGCAGCCAGAGTTCCTTCCCTGTCCTTCAGTCGCCTAATGTGAAGTTATTGCAGCGTAGGAGTTGTTCGGTCTGCATTGCCGCGACGCCTAGATACATTTTGGGAGAGGTGCGCATTAGGCTACGGTGTAGGGTTCGGCATATAGTACAGCGTAGGGTACGCAGCTACACTGTACCTACAGCATACATTTGATGCACAAGTATAAGTCAACCTTTAGGATGTTGATATCCAACATCATTCCGGCTCTCAATATTTGAAAACATACTTTATTTCTATTATACTTTGCTACTATTAATTTTCATTTTTTTAAATTATTTAAGTCCTGATAAGGGTCTTGACCTGAAACATCGACTTTTATATTGTTTTCCATAGATGCTGCCTGGCCTCCTGAATTAGTTCAGTATTTTGTGTGTTTTACTCTGGATTTCCAGCATCTGTAGAAACTCATGTGCTTTTGTTTCTATTATTCTATCTTTGTGTAACACTCCATAATGGCCTCTCTGTAATGTTTCACTGCTAAGGTAATGGTTTCTCTGTAGCAGCAATGTTTGGGTTTTGACTACAGATAATGGGGGCTTTGGAATGTATGCTAACCAATGGGAGGCATGTTTTTCTTTCTTGTGGGTCTGGGAGCAGGGATTTTGCGGTCTTTTGTCAGTGAGACATGAAGAGAGAAGATGCAAATGGAGAGAGTTGGTAGACCGCCGGAGGGAATGGACTAGGAGAGAGAGTGCAAAGGTCAGCAACACTTGGAGGAGGTCAATGGGGGACATCGGGACATACCTGTGAGCTCCAATGTGCTCATTAGACTGTTTCATTAATATGGACCCTTGTCTTTTTATTTTCTTTACTAACCCTATAGTCAGAGTAAGATTAATGAAGTTCAATCATTAAATTGCATATGGTATACTGTCTGATATTTTGCTGTTCAGATTTGTAATCGGGCAACACATCATGCAACATCCACTCAAATGAAATTTCTCAGTTTGGCTGGGGCAGAGGTTGTCTTCCTCTAGACAAACGCATGCTGGCCGAACTTGAGGGTTACAATTGTGGGGGCTCGTCCAGGATCAATTCCATTGGATGTTGTGTGATTGCCCTGAGCACTGGATTGTGTGTTTAAGTCTGTGCTGGTATGGATGCTGGTGTGCCTCCAGAGTGTTACCGGTAACGAATGTGTGCGTGTTGAGTGGGATGGATATTCATACCCTGGATGAATTGTTAATTCAATTTTTGAGCATGGTTAAAGCTGTTGGCAAAGTTGAGGTTGTAGCGCAGATGTTTGATAAAATGGTGGGCTCAGACCTTGTTTTAGTTCAGACTAGCTCTGATGTAATGGTAGTGGAACTGCCAACATCTATCGGTGCCTCAGGTGAAGCGGGGCCATGGCCTGTCCATGCTGTCAGGGAGGAGGCGAATGTAGTGGAGCGGTCCGAATCCCAAGTCGAGCTTCCTGTAGCTGGGGGTGGAGACTTCAAAGACAGGGTCCTATTGTTTCTGAGGAGTGAGGGGAAGGAGTGGTTGAATTTGGAATGTCTAATTAGTCCCTGTCCCCCAGTGAAAAGTGAGAATTCTGAGGTAGTATCCACCCTTACCTCTCTGGCAATAGGGATTGGTTGAGAGTTTGAGTGGGCGGGCTGCTGATGTGGTGAGAGCTTTGAAATCATGGCAACCTTTAGCTAACCTTGCCGATTATCTGGGGCACTGGAGAGCACCTTTGGTACGATAAGGAGCCCACCGGAGCTCATGGTGGGGTCTCAGATCAAGCGTCAGGAGAAGGGGGAGAAGCTTTCTGCTTACATTTTTTGGTTAAAGAGGCAGTTAAATTGCTTATGGTGCAGAGGGCTCATTCAAGCGGCTGAAGTGGATCAGTTAAGAATGGACCCGATAGGCAAGGGCGCCCAGTCCCAGGAGCTGATTGCTTGGGGTCTCCAACAGTCTCGTAAGATGTGCCCCCCTCTCTCCTTTGTCGAGCTGATCAGAGAGGTACGGGAGGAGGAGGATGCGTCGGAGGCACGGGAGGGCTCCGTCAGCAGGGTACAGTCCTTGGTAGTAGGCCCTTGTGGTGAAGTGAGCACGAATAGCCTGCCCTGGGGAGCGGTAGAGGAGCTTGTGGCAGAGTTGACAACCCAGATGTCTCGGCTGTTAATGGTGGGTGTGACACCCCCACATATGATGGAGCTGATGGGAGGGGAAGATCCCCTAAGGGGATGAACAATGCGGAGGTCTGTAGCAACCGGTGTCACACAAGAAGGAAAGTGTGCCCCCGGGTACCTAAGCAGAGAGAGTCATTGGGAAAACTTAGAGGAAACCCAGTGAGGCAACGGCCTGCTGTCTTTGAGGGAACACGTTCCCAGCAATGTACCAAGGAATTCCCAAAAGCCAAAGACCCTATTCCTGAAGGCTTAGTGGGACCATGCTCCAGCGGGTCACTACGAATACAGGGTATTTATGCTAAAGTCATACTCGACACAGGGGTGCAGGTTACTTTGTTGTACCGATTATTTTACAGCCGGTATCTGAAGCATTTACCTTTGACCCCATTCAGGGCACTGGAGATCTGGGGTCTCAGTGCCAGTGATTATCCCTACGATGGTTATTTGTTAGTGAAGCTGGAGTTCTTGGAGGACGATGTGAGAGTGTCTGAGGTCCTTGATAAATTAGTGCTGGTTTGTCTCGACCCGGTTGAGAAGGGTGTCATGTCAATGCTGGTGGGGACCAACACCCTTCTTGTGAGGAGTCTCATGGGGGCCTGCAAGGAGAAGGCAGGCGAGAGCTTTCTCGGATCATTGTCCGTGCATCCGGTGTTTAGAGCCGCTTTTGAGGAAGTGTGTTGCTGCATTGGGCCAGATACCGAATTTAGACAAGGGACTGTGTTGTTCACCCAGTCGAAGCAAATGGTGGTACGGCCTGGGGAAGTAGCAAGAGTGATGGGGACCCCCAAATTTCCTGGAGTGCCTGAGTGCAAGGCCCTCTTAGCGGATGCTCTGGAAGACCACGAGGGGGAGTCGGGATTTCCTGTAGGGTTTCTGGTGAGGCCTAAACTGCAGAAGCCCTCAGTTATACAGGCGAGCAGGATGGCAGTGATTGTCAGGAACACTATGAAGAGGGAGGTCACCTTCAAGCGGGAGATGCCCCTGGTAACAGTGATGACTAGTGTCCCTGTCAGACAAGCCGGGGAGAAACTATTGATAAAAAAGGAGAAAGTTGACTGCTGAGTCATTCAACTTCGGGGACTCGCCGGTGCCTGCAGGTTGGAAGAGGAGGTTGCTAGAGAAGATGTTGAAGCTGGAAGGTATCTTTTCCACTGATGAGTTTGATGTGGGTTGTTCCAAGAGCACTCGTCACACCATCCGGGTGACCGAGGATACTTCGTTTAGAGAGAGGTCACGGAGACTGGCCCTCGCAGATGTGGAAGACATTCGGCAGCATTTGTGTAAGTTGAAGGAAACTGGGATCATCACTGAGTCCCAAAGCCCCTGTGTGTCCCCAATAGTAGTGGCCCAAAAGAAGAATGGGAAGATACGAATGTGTGTGCACTATAGGACTCTGAACAGGTGTACCATCCTTGGCCAGTATACAGTCCCGAGAACTGAAGATGCACTGGCCTGCTCTGAGTGATCGAAGTGGTTCAGTGTGCTGGATTTGAGGAGTGGATATTACTGTATCAGATCCCTACGAGTGAGGCTGACAAATAGAAGAGGACATTTATATGTCCCTTGGGATTCCTCCAGTTCGAAATGATGCCCCAGGGCATATTGGGAGCCCCTACAACCTTCTAGCAGGTCATGGAGAAGATGGTGGGGGATATGAACTTGCTTGAGGTATTGGTGTATCTGGATGACCTCATAGTGTTTGGATCCACCCTGGAGGAACATGAAGTGAAGCTACTGAAAGTGCTCAGCCACCTGAAAGCTGAAGGGTTAAAACTTTCCTTGGACAAGTGCTAGTTCTGCAAAACGTCTGTTAGCTATGTTGGGAACATAGTCTCACAGAATTAATAGTAGCTACAGATCCAGCTAAGATAGAGGCAGTGACCACTTGGCCAAGACCCCAGACTGTGAGCAGTCTACGCTCATTCCCCGGGTTCTGTAGCTACTATCGGAGGTTCGTGAAGAGCTATGCAAAATTAAGTCACCCATTGAACCAGCTTCTGTGTGGTTTCCCTCCCTTGGGGAAGAAAGGGAGGGGGATAAAAGGACAGGAGGGTCGAGAGTATCTTAGCCCGTCGGAACCTTTTTGGACCGAAATGGGCTATAAAATGTGAAGAGGCCTTTCAGTCGTTGAAGGAGCTGCTGACCCAGGTGTGGTGCTGGCTTTTGCAGACCCTCGATTGCTGTGTGTACTGCGCACAGATGCCAGCTGAGAGGGTTTAGGGGGCATCCTGTATCAGGATCAGTGTATCGGGTTGAGACCCATTGCGTTTGTCAGCCGGAGTCTGTCACCATCTGAGAAAAACTATCCCACACACAAGTTGGAATTTCCGGTATTGAAATAGGCTGTGGTGGATAAGCTGAGTGAGGGCCAAATTTGAGATGAGGATGGACGACAACCCCCTAACTTATATCTTGACCTCAGCGAAACTGGATGCCACAGGCCATCGGTGGCTGGCAGCGTTGTCTGCCTATGATTTCAGCCTGAAGTACTGGCCAGGAAGCCGGAAGATTGATATTGATGCTTTGTTCTGATGGGTACATGAATGAATGGACAGGGATGAGGAGTGGGAGAGCGTTCCTGACCAGGGGGTGAAGGCCATGTGTCAGTTTTCCATCACTGTGAAGGCAGAGGAAAAGGAGGGGCAGGGTCAAGTGGTGGATCAATTGGGAGATTCTGATGACACCATCCCCCAAGTTTACTGTAACCTGACTGCTCTGAAGACTAATCAGCTGCCAGAATTGAGTTCTGAGGAAGTGGCAGCTGCTTAGCGAAATGATCTGGGTATCGGTACCATTTGGTCAGCGGTCGGAAAGGGAAATGTGGCTCAGGCAGAGAAGATGAAGCACGCTGCAGTGCCTCCATTACTACGAGAATGGCCCCGGTTGGAGTTGCAGAACCAGATCTTATACCAGATCACGTCACCCCCCGGATCGACCTCAGCAGTGCCAGCTGGTCCTCCTGGAGAAGTATTGAAAGATTGCGTTGAAGTCGCTTCATGATCATTCTGGACATTTGGTGGTGGAAAAGACCTGTGGATTGCTCAGAGATAGGTTTTACTAGCCCCTGATGAAGTCGGAGGTCAAAGAATACTGCAAGTCATGCATTCGAAGCATACGGCAGAAGACACTGCCTACGTGGACAGCTCCCTTGTCCTAGATGTGGAATCGATATGGGTAGAGCTGCGTAACACTAAGGGGCAGAAGACGCTGGTGGGAGTTGTGTACAGGCCACCTAACGGTAGTAGTGAGGTCGGAGACGGTATTAAACAGGAAATTAGAAATGTGTGCAATAAAGGAACAGAAGTTATAATGGGTGACTTCAATCTACATGTAGACTGGGTGAACCAAATTGGTAAAGGTGCTGAGGAAGAGGATTTCTTGGAATGTATGCGGGATGGTTTTTTGAACCAACATGTCGAGGAACCAACCAGAGAGCAGGCTATTCTGGACTGGGTTTTGAGTAATGAGGAAGGGTTAATTAGCAATCTTGTCATGAGAGGCCCCTTGGGTAAGAGTGACCATAATATGGTGGAATTCTTCATTAAGATGGAGAGTGACATAGTTAATTCAGAAACAAAAGTTCTGACCTTAAAGAGGGGTAACTTTGAAGGTATGAGACGTGAATTAGCTAAGATAGACTGGCAAATGACACTTAAAGGATTGACGGTGGATATGCAATGGCAAGCATTTAAAGGTTGCATGGATGAACTACAACAATTGTTCATCCCAGTTTGGCAAAAGAATAAATCAAGGAAGGTAGTGCACCCGTGGCTGACAAGAGAAATTAGGGATAGTATCAATTCCAAAGAAGAAGCATACAAATTAGCCAGAGAAAGTGGCTCACCTGAGGACTGGGAGAAATTCAGAGTTCAGCAGAGGAGGACAAAGGGCTTAATTAGGAAGGGGAAAAAAGATTATGAGAGAAAACTGGCAGGGTACATAAAAACGGACTGTAAAAGCTTTTATAGATATGTAAAAAGGAAAAGACTGGTAAAGACAAATGTAGGTCCCCTGCAGACAGAAACAGGTGAATTGATTATGGGGAGCAAGGAC
This sequence comes from Mobula hypostoma, assembly GCF_963921235.1. Lineage (NCBI taxonomy): Eukaryota > Metazoa > Chordata > Chondrichthyes > Myliobatiformes > Myliobatidae > Mobula > Mobula hypostoma. Next base: position 30,681,982 of record NC_086109.1, read on the forward strand.
ATGGCAGACCAATTGAATAATTACTTTGGTTCTGTCTTCACTAAGGAGGAAATAAATAATCTCCCAGAAATAGTAAGGGACAGAGGGTCCAGTGAGATGGAGGAACTGAGCGAAATACATGTTAGTAGGTAAGTGGTGTTAGGTAAATTGAAGGGATTGAAGGCAGATAAATCCCCAGGGCCAGATGGTCTTCATCCTAGAGTGCTTAAGGAAGTAGCCCAAGAAATAGTGGATGCATTAGTGATAATTTTTCAAAACTCGTTAGATTCTGGACTAGTTCCTGAGGATTGGAGGGTGGCTAATGTAACCCCACTTTTTAAAAAAGGAGGGAGAGAGAAACCAGGGAATTATAGACCGGTTAGCCTAACGTCGGTGATGGGGAAACTGCTGAAGTCAGTTATCAAGGATGTGATAACAGCACATTTGGAAAGCGGTGAAATGATCGGACAAAGTCAGCATGGATTTGTGAAAGGAAAATCATGTCTGACGAATCTCATAGAATTTTTTGAGGATGTAACTAGTAGAGTGGATAGGAGAGAACCAGTGGATGTGGTATATTTGGATTTTCAAAAGGCTTTTGACAAGGTCCCACACAGGAGATTAGTGTGCAAACTTAAAGCACACGGTATTGGGGGTAAGGTATTGGTGTGGGTGGAGAATTGGTTAGCAGACAGGAAGCAAAGAGTGGGAATAAACGGGACCTTTTCAGAATGGCAGGCGGTGACTAGTAGGGTACCGCAAGGCTCAGTGCTGGGACCCCAGTTGTTTACAATATATATTAATGACTTGGATGAGGGAATTAAATGCAGCATCTCCAAGTTTGTGGATGACACGAAGCTGGGTGGCAGTGTTAGCAGTGAGGAGAATGCTAAGAGGATGCAGGGTGACTTGGATAGGTTGGGTGAGTGGGCAAATTCATGGCAGATGCAATTTAATGTGGATAAATGTGAAGTTATCCACTTTGGTGGCAAAAATAGGAAAACAGATTATTATCTGAATGGTGGCCGATTAGGAAAAGGGGAGGTGCAACGAGACCTGGGTGTCATTATATACCAGTCATTGAAAGTGGGCATGCAGGTACAGCAGGCGGTGAAAAAGGCGAATGGTATGCTGGCATTTATAGCGAGAGGATTCGAGTACAGGAGCAGGGAGGTACTACTGCAGTTGTACAAGGCCTTGGTGAGACCACACCTAGAGTATTGTGTGCAGTTTTGGTCCCCTAATCTGAGGAAAGACATCTTTGCCATAGAGGGAGTACAAAGAAGGTTCACCAGATTGATTCCTGGGATGGCAGGACTTTCATATGAAGAAAGACTGGATGAACTGGGCTTGTACTCGTTGGAATTTAGAAGATTGAGGGGGGATCTGATTGAAACGTATAAGATCCTAAAGGGATTGGACAGGCTAGATGCAGGAAGATTGTTCCCGATGTTGGGGAAGTCCAGAACGAGGGGTCACAGTTTGAGGATAGAGGGGAAGCCTTTTAGGACCGAGATTAGGAAAAACTTCTTCACACAGAGAGTGGTGAATCTGTGGAATTCTCTGCCACAGGAAACTGTTGAGGCCAGTTCATTGGCTATATTTAAGAGGGAGTTAGCTATGGCCCTTGTGGCTACGGGTGTCAGGGGGTATGGAGGGAAGGCTGGGGCGGGGTTCTGAGTTGGATGATCAGCCATGATCATAATAAATGGCGGTGCAGGCTCGAAGGGCCGAATGGCCTACTCCTGCACCTATTTTCTATGTTTCTATTTGCAAAGTGCAGGGCCTCTGGATCTGGTGTGTATGGATTTCCTGTCAATAGAACCCGATGTCAGCAACACGCCGAATGTCTTAGTCATCATGGACCACAACACCAGATATGCACAGGTTTTTCCTACCAAGGACAAGAGGGCGCCTACAGTGGCCAAAGTGTTATGGGAGAAGTACTTCATCTATTATGGCCTTCCCAGATGGATACATAGTGATCGGGGACGGGATTTTTTTCTCAGTTTGGCTGGGCCAGAGGCTGCCTTCCCCTAGACAGACGCGTGCAGGCTGAACGGGGGGGTTACATTTAGATATGGGGTACATCAGAGAATAGAATACTCTAGGATAATTTGACACTCCTGTCTTACACCAATTCCAGATCCAGTGTACTTTACTGAAATTGTAATGGTTGCTGGAAACATTCTTTCTTCACCTGTATTAAACAGGGTTCTTTCTCACAAATATAACGCTTAGAGCATGTGTGTCAGACAATTTTTCTCTGAAATGTGCCCTCACACAAAACTGGTACAGGTTCCCCAAACTTCTAATTCTGTACAGCAGATGCTTTATCACTTGTGTTACAGAAAGAAAGGATGGATTTGGGGAAACGAAGAGGGAGCTGAGGAATGTTGTTGAAAATCGTGCCATGTTTGTGTCTGTTACAGGTGTAGCGACTATGCCCCACTTGACCCCCGTTCATCTAGGGTAAACTGGCGTTGACCCTGCCAACTCTGTAATCGCGTTGGTGTGGATACTGTGTTATTGCAGCCCGCGAGATAAGATATCAGAAGGTACACAATAGACAAGTAAATGATTACATTTTATAATTATTTCTCGGTGATGGGTTAGTAGAAACAAATAAAATAAAGGCGCCAAATCAATAAATTTTATCAGTTCTGTGCACAATAATTCGTTGGAGCTCACGAAATTCGGTATCTGTTCCTCCCCTCAACCTTCGGCTGGGATCACTTCCGGTGATCTACGAGAGCGCTCAACTCACATCCGACCTCTTCTCTTCTCCTCAAGCAAAGCCCATGCTCCTCCTCCAGTTCCAGCAGATACAGATAGAATAACATGACTTCCATTGGCTAGCAAATGAATACAAGTCCTGTTATCACTAATTATAACCCAAACATGCTGCTACAGAGAACCCCTTACTCAGCAGTTAACAGTACAGCAAACCCATTTTGTCAGCCTTAACAATTAACATTACGATGAGTATTACTGAGAACCCTACACAGGTTTTGAGGACATTCTTAGATATTTTTCCAGGATATAATATCCAAAGACACGGTTATGAGGTGAAGAGGTGAGGACAGGTTTGAATCAATTAATCAACTAAGCTAGCATATACATTGATGGGCCGAGTGATCTTTGCTACAATAATTATTTGATTCTCTTATACATCCAGATGAGCTCTTCCTCACCAGATAGCAGGAAATATATTGTTGCTTGTGGTTGAACCAAAACCTTTGTTACTGTAATTAGTTGGCTGAATTTACAATGAGCCTTCTTCTGTCTTTCACATTAGCTTTCTGATAGCAGAAGAATAAACATTTGTATTTTAATCTATAAATTACAAACAGATTTAGTAATGAGAAGTGTAAAATCATTTTGACAGGTTTCGCTTGAATACTGGAGTTCTGAACTTCTGGTAGGTGTCTGTGAATCAACTGACAGATTCAAGGCATGGTGAGGGAGACAGAATTTACAATTTTATATGCCTTAAGAACATAAGGCATAAGAGCAGAATTAGGCCACTGAGCCTATGAAGTCTGCTTCATCATTCCATCATGGGTGATGTATTACCCCTCTCAATCCCACTCCTCGGTGCCTTCTCTCTGTAAATGTTGATGCCAGACAATCAACAACCTGTCAACCTCCGTTTTAAATATGCTCAACGGACTTGGCCTCCACAGCTGTCTTTGCAATGTATTCCACAGATTCTCCACCCTCTGCTCTAAATGCACGTCCCTCTATTCTGAGGCTGTGCCCTCTGGTCTTAGACTCACCCACTATAAGAAATATCCTCTCCACACCCACTCTATCTCGGCCTTTCAATATTCAATAGGCTTCAATGAAATTCTCCATCCCCACCCTCGCCATTCTTCTAAACTCCAGAAATCGTTTAAGATTCAAGATTGTTTAATCTTATTTCCAGTACACAGTGTAAAGAAGAGCAAAATCATTGTTACCCCGGATCCAATGTAAAACACAAAAAGAAACACAACATGATAAAGAACACAACGATAAAAAAAACAATCAAAATTAACACATGGCTTACATACATAGATTGATTATATGTCCATAAAGTGATGCAAGGCACAGGATTGTCTGTATATAAGGTGACTCCGATAGGAAATGATATGTAGGGGTAGTGTGGCGTGTGGGGGGGGGGTGGGTTAGTGGGTGGAGGAGTTGCTCAGCCTTGTGGTGGTGGTGGTTGGCATCTGTCTGTTTCAAAGGAAAATGAGTGATGATGATCATCATCACAAGCCTGGGCAGAAGGTATGGAGATCCTGAGATCCCCCTTTCGGCCTCACCCGTGTAGTCCAAAACAAAGCTTATGAACCAATACGTTTGGCACCAGCTCGGCTGCAGGCTCAGCCTGACTGCCCAGAGAAAGTAACTGTTTTTGAGTCTGATAGTCCTGGTGTGGATGCTAGGTAGCCTCCTCCCTGATGTGAGTGGACTGTTTGTCCCAAGAACGGGGAGGGTAGGATCTTTCATGATGTAACTGGCCTATTTTCTGGCACCTTTCTATATTCAAGTCCTTGATGGTGGATAGATTTGTGCTAGTGATGCATTGGGCAGTTTTGACTGCCATATGTAGAGCCTTCCTGTCCGCCGCAGTGATGTTCTGTACCATGCAGTGATGCAGCATGTTAGGATTCCTCTACTGCAAATTTGTAGATGGACATAAGTATGGATGTGCACTGTCTAGTTCTCCCCTTTACTCCCGAGTACTCATCCAAAGATGTTGTCTGGCCTAGCTGCCTTACAGGGGTTGACTCCCTGCAGGGTCTTTGTCATGTCTGCTGCTGTTGCAGACAGTGGCTGCTCATCTGGGAGGGGGATAAATTTCATGTCTGGTGTTGTGTTGCATGTCTCAAAGCATGCATTAATTTGTTTAGAGCATCAGGGAGGGAGGTATCGCTGGTACAACTGACACTAAGCCAGAAGGCAAGTGCTTACTTCTTTTCAGAGCTATACATAACACCTAAGACAAAATCTAACTATTCAAATCTAGTAGTACTATATACTCTAAATGTCATTACCAAGGGACTCGATAGCATATCTATTGCTTTTCTAATTACTTGTTAACAGCATGTTAACATAAAACTAAATTACAAAAAAAATGCCAGAAATCTGAAATAAAACAGAAGTACTCAAGGAGCAATCTGTGGAGAGATTTATTATTTCAGGTCATGGTATTCTGTAAGAACAGATGAAGTGAAACAAGAATATTAAGTTGCAGAAAAGTAGGAAGGATGGAAAGAAGAAAGGGGATCCCTGTAATGGAGATGACAATTATCCTGATAACAAAATGCTCTGTGGAGCCATCTGGTTAATCACTAAAATAGATCATTTCGAGGGTGAAGGACAAACAAAAGAGCTTGCTGAAACTGTGAAAAAGAGAACACGGCAGATGCTAGAAATCTGAAACAAAAGTGAATGCTGGATATATTCAGCAAATCATTGGTAGAAAGAGAAGAACTGAGTTAAGCTGGATGATGTTACATTGGAAATGGTTATCTGAATCATTACATTTGTTCTCTCTATCTCTCACTGCCCTGCAGCTTAAAATACATGTTTTTTTTTCATTTCTCCAGTTCTGACTTAAAATGTTAACAGTTTCTTTTTCCCAGAATGCTGCTTGTCTTGAAGTGCTTATCCAGTACTTACTATTTATATTTGTTAGCACAATCATTTGTGCAATACGTACCTCTGAAGACCCTAATGTTCCTTTACTTTCTGTTTTTCTTACCAAGTAGAAAACTTCACATTTTTTTTCAAACTATATTTCATTTGCTAATTGTTTTTGTCTACTTTGCTGGGCTGGTTTCCTTTACAGAATATTGTAACCTCTTCACAGCTTCCTTTTCTACTGAGATTTGTACAATTACTGAAAATACAGTTACTATCTTCATCTAAATCACTGATACTCTAAACAGGTGAGCCCTAAGCATTAATCCTCATGCTATTCTGTAAGTTAAAGTTTGTCATCCCAAACTGACTTGTCCTTCAGTTAAGTAGTTTTCATTGCCAATATATTAGCTCTAGCTAATAAGTCCTAATTTTGGAGCCTTTTGAATAATTTATAATGGCACATTAGAAAGCCTTTTGAAAACCAAGCATTCAGCAATCTAGAAATTTCGCTCTTAGCTATCAAGTTAGTTAAAGCCCTAAAAAATATACTAAATACACTTGCTAAACCCACAGTTTTCTTTCCGTAAGATCATAAGACATCGGAGCAGAATTAGGCCGTTTGGCCCATCGAGTCTACTCTGCCATTTCATCATGACTGATCCATTTCTCTCTCAGCCACGTTCTCCCCATTACCTTTCATGCCCTGACTAATCAAGAACCTATCAACCTCCGCTTTAAATGCACCCAGTGACAGGCCTCCACAGCCACCTGTGGCAATGAATTCCACAGATTTACCACTGTCTGGCTAAAGAAATTCCTCCTCATCTCTACTATAAATGGATATCCCTCTATTTTGAAGCTGAGCCCTCTGGTTCTAGACTCCCCCACCAAAGGGAACATCTTCTTCACATCCACTCCGTCTAGGCCTTTCAACATTGGATAGGTTTCAATGAGATCGCCTACTCATTCTTCTAAATTCCAGCAACTACAGGCCCAGAGTCTGCAATAGCTGCTCATATGAAAACCCTTTCATTCTCAGAATCATGCTTGTGAACCTCCTCCAAACCCTCTCCAATGTCAGCATACCTTTTCTTAAATAAGGGGCCCAAAACTAGGAACAATATTTCAAGTGAGGCCTCATCAATGCCTTATAAAGGCTCAGCGTTACATCCTTGCTTTTATATTTTAGTCCTCTTAAAATGAATGCTAACATTGCATTTGTCTTCCTCACCAACAATTCAAACCTGCAAATTAACCTTCAGGAAATCCTGTACAAAGACTCGCAAACCTCTTTGCACCCTGGATGTTTGAATTTTCTCTTCATTTAGAAAATAGGCTTCACTTTTATTTCTTCTTTCACAGTGCATGACCATACAATTCCGGACACTGTATTCCATCTGCCACCTCTTTGCCATTTTACTAATCTGTCAAAGTCGTTCTGCAGCTTCTCTGCTTTCTCAGCACTACCTGCCCCTCCATCTATCTTCATATTATCTGCAATCTTGGCCACAAAGCTATCAATTTCATCATCCACATCATTGACACACTATATAAAAAGAACCAGTCTCAACACAGACCCTTGTGGAACGCCACTAGTCACCAGCTGCCAATCCAAAATGGATCCTTTTATTCTCACTCTTGGCCTCCTGCCAATTAGTTAATGCTCTGTCTATGCTGGTATGTTTCCTATAATACCCTGGACTCTTATCTTATTTAGCTGCCTTAAATGTGACACCTTGTCATGGCCTTCTGAAAATCCAAGTACACAACATCCACCAATTCTCCTTTATCTATCTTGCTTGTTATTTCTTCAAAGAATTACATAGGTTTGTCAGGCAAGATATTCCCTTAAGGAAACCATGCTGACTTTGGCCCATTGTGTCATGTGCCTCCAAATACCCCAAAACTGCATTCTTTACAATTGACTCCAACATTTTGCTAACCGGTGAGGTCAGGCTAAAGGCCAATTTATACTTGTGCGTCAAATCGATGCCGTAGGTACGGCGTAGCCACGTACCCTACGCCGTAGCCTGATGCGCACCTCCCCAAAAATGTGAATATGTGTCGTGGCAACGCAGACCGCAACAACTGTGATTGGTCCGCTTGGTAGTATCACATTTCCTCCTACGCTGCAATAGCTTCCCATTGGGCGACTGAAGGGCAGGGAAGGAACTCCGGCTGCAATGCTTTTCATAAAGCTTTACAGACCTCTGAAATTATGGAGGACCCTGTGCTTGACACCAGTTTGTAGCTAGCTGCTACAGCTTGTTGACTTCCACCTGAAGCTAAAACTCGAATGGTGATTGCCAGTCTCTGAGTATACCGTGCGTACACTGATGCAAAATAAATGGTTGGAGACAATGAACCAAATTGTCAAATCTACCTGCTGACATCCGAAAATATTTGAAATGCATTTCCTCGTCCATGTCTCTCAGTGGCCAGACAAGCACAGAAAATTCACCCTCCCTCAGTTTCAGTCGCCATTGTTTGAAGTTTGAGTCTCTTCGTGTTGAGTTTCAACATGAAGAAACTCAACACAATGGCATAGAAACCCTACCACCAACTAGCGTTTTGGCAGTGAATTGCAGAGCGACGCAGATGCACCAATGCACAAGTAGAAATGCTCACAATGGTATAGCCCATTTGCGTAGACTATGGCGTAAGCTAGTACACACAAGTATAAATCAACCTTAACTGGCCTATAATTTCCTTTTTTCTGTCTTCCTCCTTTCTTAAAGAGTAGAGTGACATTTGCAATTTTCCAGTCCTCTGGAACCATGCCAGAATCTATTGATTCCTGAAAGATCATTAAAAATGCCTCTACAATCTCCTCAGCTACTACTTTTGTACCATCTCCCCAGTAATAGCAACTGTACTCACTTCTGCCCCTTGACACTGTCAAACATCTGGCATACTGCTTGTGTCTTCCACAGTGAAGACTAATGCAAAATACTTATTCAGTTCGACTGCCATTTCCTTGTCTCCCATTACTAACTCTCCAGCATAAGTTTCCAGCAGTCCAATATCTATTCTCACTTCTCTTTCACTCTTCATAATATCTGAAAAAAATCGGTATCATTTTTAATATTATTGAGGTATTTTTGGGTAGCTTTCCTTCATATTTCACCTTTTCTCCCCTTATGGTTTTTTAGTTGCCTTCTGTTGGTTTTAATAATTTAACAATTTTCTAACGTCCCACAAATTTTTGCTGTATTATATGCCTCTTCTTTTGCTTTTATGGTGGCTTTAACTTCCCTTGTTAGTTATAGTTGTATCATTCTGTCTTTAGAATACTCCCTCGTTTTTGGGATGTGTCTATTCTGTGTCTTCCAAATTTCTCCCTGAAACTCCAGCCATTGCTGTTCAGCTATCGTCCCTGCTTGTGTCTCCGTCCAATTAACTTTGGCCAGCTCCCCTCTCATGCCTCTGTGATTCCCTTTACTGCACTGTAATACTGATACATCTGACTTTACCTTCTCCCTCTCAAATTGCAGGGTGAATACTATCATATTACGATCATTGCTGTCTCAGGGCTCCTTTGCCTTAAGCTCCCTAATCATATTCAATTTATTACACAATGCCCAATACAAAATACAAAATACAAATTTGATGATACAAATTTTGTGGACAGATTTGCTGGAGCTGCTGGGAAGGGTTTAAACTACTTTGGTAGGGGTGTGTGGGATGCAGAGTGATAAGGTTGAGGATAGGGATGTTAGTTTCCAAGCAGAGGTAGTATACAGTCAGATTGTCAGGAGGGACAGGCAGATGATAGGGCAAAATTGATGATCCCCTTAATGGGCTCAAAAATGCCATTTTGGCTGCTCCAAAATGCCATCTTGGAGGCATCTTTTGAGATCTAGTATCAACTTGATTTTCCCAATCTATCTGCACATTGAAACCCCTATGACTATGTAACATTGCCTTTTTGACATGCTCTTTCTTTCTCCTGCTGTGATTTGTAGACCACATCCTGGCTACTGTTTGGAGGCTTGTAAATAACTCCTGTCGGGGTCTTCTATCCCTTTCAGTGTCTTAAAACAACCCTCTATTCTATGTCATCTCTTTCTAAAGATTTGATTTCATGTTTTTACCAGCAGAGCATCTCCTCCTCCTCTGCCTGCCTACCTGCCTGCCCTTTCGATAGATTGTGTATCCTTGGATATTATACTCTCAACTACTATCATCTATCAGCTATGACCCTGTGACACCCATAACATCTTACCTGACAATCTCTAACTGTGATACAAGATCATCACATTATTTCATATATTGTGTGCATTCAAGTGTAACAGTCCTGTATTTGTCACCTTTTTCAATTTTGTCGCCCTTTTACACTGCAACCCATATCGCTGATTGCAATTTTGCCCTATCATCTGCCTGTCCATCCTGACAGCCTCACTGTACACTACCTCTGCTTGGAAACTAACATCCCTATCCTGGACCTTATCACTCTGCATCCCACACTCCCTACCAAATTAGTTTAAACCCTTCCCAGCAGCTCTAGCAAACCTATCCACAAAGATATTGATTCCCCTAGGGTTCAGGTGTAGCCTGTCACTTTTGTACAGGTCATACCAGCTCCAGAAGGAACCCCAATGATCCATAAATCTGAAACACTGCCCACTGCACCAGTTCCTCAGCCACACATTCATCTGACAGATCATCCTATTCTTGCCTTCACTTGCACATGGCACAGGCAGCAATCCAGAGATTGTTATTCTGGAGGTCTTGTTTTTCAGCTTTATACCTTGCTCCCTGAATTCTCTTTTTAGGACCTCCTCTCTTTTCCTTCCTGTGTCATTGGTACCAAAATGTACGAAGATGTCTGGCTGCTCACCCTCCCCTTTTAAAATGTCATGGACACGACTCGAGACATCTCTGACCTTGGCTCCTGGCAGGCAACATACCATCTGATTCTCTCTATCACATCCTCAGAGTCTCCTATCACTCCTCTAGCAATGAAATCTCCTATCACTACTTTATTCCTCCTCTTGTCCCTTCCCTTTGAGCACTAATGCCAGAGACCTGGTCACTGCGGCTCACCCTGTTAGTATCCAAATGGTATACTTGTTATTGGGAGGTATGGCCACAAGCGTACTCTGTATTGGCTCCTTTTATCCGTTCTATCACCCGACAGTCACTCATATACTTGCCTCCTACAACCTAGGGGTGACTACCTCCCTGTAGCTCCTATCTATCATTTCCTCTTATGAGTTTCCTTTATGAGATGAAGGTCATTGAGTTGCAGCTCCCGTCCTTTCACATGTTCTCTGAGGAGCTACAGCTCAGAGCACCTGGTGAAGATATGGTTATCCAGGAGGCTGGAGGTCTCCCAGAATTCCCACATCTCACACAAAGAACAAAACACAACCACTGGAGCCATTCTTACTGCCCTAACTATAAACATATAGATGAAGAACGAGCAAGAAAAAAACTTACAAGACACTTATATCACCCACGACTGCTGTCGCTCAAGCCTGTTGAGCCAGAGCCAAAGCCAAAAGTCTCCCCACTCTAACACAGCCCCACTCCAACAATGGTCGATCTTCTTGTCCCTGCCTTATTTTTATTTGACCTTGCTAAGGCTTTTTCCCAGGGCTGAAATGGCTAGCACAAGAGGGCACAGTTTTAAGGTGCTTGGAAGTCGGTACAGTGCAGATGTCATGGGTAAGTGTTTTTTATGCAGAGAGTGGTGAGTGTGTGGAATGGGCTGCCAGTGATGGTGGTGGAGGCAGATATGATAGGGTTTTTTAAGAGACTCCTGGATAGGTACATGGAGTTTAGAAAAATAGAGGGGTATGGGTAACCCAAGGTAATTTCTAACGTAAGGACATGTTCGGCACAACATTGTGGGCCAAAGGGCCTGTATTGTGCTGTAGGTTTTCTATGTTTCTATGTTTTCTATGAACGATTAAATCCAATTGGCCAATGTTCAAGTTCCAAAAACAAAACAGCTATGAAATGCTGATCTTTAAAGCTCTCTCCTCAACCTGGATGAAGACACCGTTACTTTTCACCTCCAAAAATCTGATTGGCCGCTGTTCAAGCTCCTTAAATAGAGTTTGCCAAATCATGATCCATCTGCTTTATCAAGACTGCAGCTTTGTAAATTATGTTTGGCCAGCATGGCATTATGTTTTCCTTCCAAGAACTCCCAGTGACTGTGTGATCAGTGCTTACTGAAAGCTGATGCAGGAATATTAGGAGAGAATGGCTGTATGTATGTCCTACTGGTATGGAAAAAAGAAATCTGTTCATAAACCACCCTACCACATCGAAATCCAAAAGTAACATGTTCCTTTCCTTTAATAATAGCGAGAAGCACATCACAGAGCATCTTTTTAATAGCCATTCTTCCATAAAATTAATCCAGAACAAGAACTTTCCAAATGAATGTTTAAGTTCACTCCAAGAACAAATTACTCAGGGAAAATGCTAGATAAAAGTGTTTTCTATGCCCTTTAGGAAGCCCACATTTTAAACAATGAACAAAAATTCTGCAATAAGATAAATAATTCAAAGTTGGACTCTAACCATTCAAGATTCAAGATTGTGTAATGTCATTTCCAGTAAACTTTGTGTAAAGAAGAATGAAATGTTGCTCTAGATTTGATGCAGCACAATAAATATATGTAAATACATAGATAACTTATATATATATTGATATATTGATTGACTATATGGTATGTCCATAAAGTGAAGTGAGGCATAGGTGCGTCTGTACATAAAGTGACTGATAGAAAATGATAAAGTGGTGTTGGTTAGGGGTGTGGACAGGTGGGTTGGTGCATGGAGTGATGATCAGCTTAACTGTTTGGGGAAAGTAACTGTTTTTGAGTCTGGTGGTCCTGGTGTGGATGCTACGTAGTCTCCTCCCTGATGTGAATGGGACAAGCAGTCCATGAGCAGGGCGGTTGGGTTTCTTCATTATGCTAATGGCTCTTTTCTGGCACCTTTCTTTATATATGTCCTTGATGATGGTCAGGCAGGTGCCAGTGATGCATTGGGTAATCTTCACTACCCGTTGAAGAGCCTTCTTGTGTGCCACATGTGCCGTTTACACACCATGCAGTGATGCAGCATGTTAGGGTACTCTCTGCTGTGCATCTGTAGAATGTTGTAAATATAGATGTGCATGGCACAGCTCTCTTCAGTTTTCTGAGAAAGTAAAAGCGTTGGTGAGCTTTCCTGATTGTGTAGAATATGTTCTGGAACCATGAAAGAATTTGTACGGTTACAGTGTGTTAACAGTTAAACATACATAACTTTTGGTTGGTCTCTGGTACAATCTTGGAATTCACGTTGAAGAAACTGAACGTTGTGTTACTCCCATATAATATAGCATTAAGTTATGGAATTGACATCCCTGTGAGTGCTTCTTCTTTATGACGTAGATTTAGGGAAGCAGGAGCACTGAAAAGCCAGGCAAAAAGTGAAAATTTACAGGATATTCAGATCCTCAGGGCTATCCAGGCACTAGCAGACCTTGTTTGAGCATGTTTTCAGAATTACACATCATACCACTGCAGAGATGCTGGTCGTGTGTTGTAGCATTCTACAGGGAAGACCTAAAAACATCATTAAGATGCAATGCAGCACTTACTGAGGCTCAGATAGTCCCACCAGGCAGTTGATCATTCTAAGAGGCAACCAAACACTTCTGTCAAGTAGCTAAATTTACTGCCCAGTCTTCTAAAACACAAGTAATTAGTGCCCTGTTTGTCAATAAAGCACATTCTATTACATTTTATGAACAATCCATTAATATTTGTCTGACTGCAGAGATTCCATGAATTTTAGAAGCTATATTTAGTTCTCACATGACTACATAACTTTTTTTGGCTCCTTCATTTATATAGTCTTTATTTTATTTTATTTAGAGGTACAGCATGAAACAGTCCCTTCCAGCACCACCCAGCAGCCCACCAATTTAACCTAATTTACAATGACCAATTGACCTACTAACCGGTGTGTCTTTGGACTGTGGAAGGAAACTGCAGCACCCAGAGGAAACACACGTGCACACAGGAAGAATGTACCAACTTTCTTACAGAGGACACCAGAACTGAACTCCAAACTCTGATGCACCAAGTTGTAATAGCATTGCACAAACCACTATGCTATTGTGGTGCCCTAATGTCCATTTTACTCGCCTAATGTCCAATTAATATGTGACTACAATCATATCTTTCTACAAGTTAATGTCAAACATGTGAAGAACTGCCACAAAACTTTCAGCAGTCTTTTAGATAATGCCAATACATTGGCTTGCTTGAGGGGCCAAGAGACATTCAGTGTCCTTGTGACTCTCCAACACAATACTCATTAAGTGAAGAAATGCACCATGAGCTAAAATGCACACTCAAACATTAAGGATAAAATGATTCTTTAAACACCTAAACAGAGATTCAGATGGCAAGTTAGAACTTTGAAAACCTTCATTAATAATTTGCAGTTTCCGTCATTGCAAAATAGCTATAGTTAAAAATGACAAAGGTAATCACGTGGAATAAATGAGGAATGCAGAAGAGCACTGATAATCTGGAGATCCTTTAAGAATACAGTAGCTGGGTTAACTCCAATGGTGCCACTGAGCAGAACCAGCAGGGAGCTTGGGCTGTGGTGCTTAGGCAAGGTGTGAAACGGGTAGATACTGTAGATACTGGTATCCAGAGGAACAAACAATCCGCTGGAGGGTCTCTGCGAGTAGACCTACATCTGTGGGGGGAGAAGAATTGTCGACATTTCCAGTCATAACACTGCATTCTGATGCAAGGCATGAAGGCAAATTTGTGGCATTCTCAATCTGACAAGATGTCCTGCTGCCACTATGGAAGTCTGGCTGCTTATTCATCAGATTCATTACCCTCACCATCTCCTAGTACCATTAACATTGAATTTTGTGCATCTCCTTTTGTCCTCGATGTTGCCCAACTTTAATCTAATAGAAAAATGAAGAACAAAATTAACAGTATATTGTGAAATATAAAGGAAGTTTAGAAAATAATGTTAACAGAGGACTTTTGTTGTGAAATAATGATCTTGGAATGAAGAATTCTTCACAACTATCTTTATGGTTACCTTATAGGTAAGAGAATAATCAGAGGATAGTAAAATGTGAACAAAAGGAAAGAGGTAAAAATTGTATCAGCAGTTTTAGTGGAAATGTTGGAAAGAGAAATACAAGTTTATTCCCTATTCAAGTTTTTTTTTAATCCAGTAATTATAATGCAGACTCATAAAATATACCATACTTTCCTAGAAATACAAGGTTGATCCAGTTTTAAAGTCAATGTCCCACAAATTATATCATGATTGATCCATTATTACAGACAGGACAATCCATAATAACTGCCCAAATATAATATTACAGTATAAACAAGTAAGAACAACTTTCTTAATAGATATAGCCATTCCAAACACACGTAACTTACAGAAATAAATAAGTGAAAACTATGGAAATATGCTGAATTAAAAGAGGAAATCGAAAGATTATGGAAAGCGAACATTGTCGCAATAGTAATAGCTACAACTGGTATCATCCCAAAGTCACGACACAATAACATTAAACAGTTAGGCCCACACGGCAATATTTATGTAAATCTCCAGAAAACCACAATATTAAATACAACTAGACTAGTCTGCGATTTCCTCACAACTGAGAGATGAGTGTGCTTGGCTATGCTTGTACCTCATGTTCTACCAAGAGCTGAGAAAAATATAAGTATAATAATAGAGGAAATTGAAAGATCATGGAACATGAACTGATGTACATTGTCCCAATAGTATTATTTATGACTGCTGTCATCCCAAAGTTATTACAGAATAGCATCTAACAATTAGGACTACACAGCAATATTTTTGTAAATCTTTAGAAAGCCACAATAGTAAACACCACTAGAGTAGTCCAACAATTTTAGCAACTGAGAAATGAGTATACTTGGCTATGCCTGTACTGCAGGTTTTACCTGCTTGAGGAAAAATATAAGTGCAGTAATAATGATAATAAAGTTTGCATGCATTAGATAACCTCACAATAAATTGGGACTTCGTGTTGCTTCTACAAGTATTGGATTTCTTGAATGATGCAAATATACGAGTAAACAAGTCTTTTCAGAATAGTGTTGGGGACCATGGTAAAGGCACAAAAAACAGAAAAAAAAACTGCTAGCATAACTCGTTATCCAAAGCGGAAATTGAGCTTTAGTTTGAAGACAATACAATCAGCAATGGTGTATTGGAAAAATGCAGCCTGTCCAGAATAATAATGTGAATTTGAAAAGTGACCAGAAGACTGCAGGAAATAAGGCACAGGCATAAAATGCTAAAGCCACTGTTAAATCTGAATGCTGGAAGATCTGAAGAGAATGCTGACAAAGAGAAAGGTAAGCTCAGACAGAAAGTTGTGATATCTTTGGTAATCTAGCGATGATAACATGACACTATTGTCAGGAAGGTATTGATGAAATGTTATATTTATGTTTGCAATGTAATAGCTTGGATATCATCAAAATACATCAATCATAAGTTGAACTTAACACACTCGCTTTTTTTTATTTGAAAATGAGGAAATTGTTGAACTATTTTATGGAGTCCATGCTCCTTTAAGTGAAAAGTTCTCATGGCAACACAGAAATAATGTAAGAGAGAATGCACAGCAGAAGCTTTGAAAATTAATGATGCAGGAGGCAAGTATGGTATTTTGAATCAATACATCTATTTCTCTGTCCCACTGTGGCAATGATTTACAGCTAATGTAGCACCAGTGGTCTGGTTCAGTGAAAAACATGCTGGTCATGTTCCAAAATAGGCGTTGTGTGGGGATAGGTCTGTTTCCCTTTGAAGTCGTTATGGACTTACCACTGGGATATTTCCAGTGATAAATTTCTGGCAGTGTAATCATTTTTCTTTCCCAAGGGACACAATTTTATCATTTATAGAACACTGCGATTGTATGGGACAGTTTTATGTAGTTGTGATTCTCTGCTGTATTACATGCTGTTATAAAGTAAGTATTGTTTCATCTTTTACAATTTTCTTTCACTTTTACCCAAGAAGCAGTTGTAATTTCATTGCACTGTCAAACATGAGTTCATTAATGTCAGGCAGGGTTGCTAACAAATACATCTACCTTCTAAGCCAATGATTCACTTACTTGAAGAAAAATATCCCTTTTTTCTGCTTGTATTCATCAAATGTGTCACATGATGTGTGAGTTGAACAGTTGTGCACAACTACAATTCTTTTCAGTTTTTCTTTCCAACTTTGAAAGTCTGCACATCAAAAGCTTCTATTAGTAAATTAAAAGACTCTGCTTTTGAGACAAAGAAACTAGCAGGGAAAGATATCTAGCCAATTAAAACACATTGTTTTTAAACACTTTCAAATTTATTTTGATAGTTATTTTGAATACATAATGATCTGATGCTATATCCAGGAAGAAACAACCTGCTTAATGAGAGAGCCATTTACAACACATTATATAATAAACTTTGCCAAATGAAATAATCAGTCCCATGCATCACTTCATGAGCTGAATTGTGCTGATCTTTCAAGCACAGGTGAAGCAATCCATTTCAGTTTTGCCCACCTTCTAAAGGCATAGATTGTCCTTCGCTAACTGGTGAACTGAGCAGTTTGCTATTTTATTTCAGATTGCATCACCTGCCCTTTTTGTGGGAGAACAAAGGAAAGGAAAAAAAAATGAAACTCTGAAGAGAACATGGAAAATGCTGAAAATAATCAAAAGGTCATACAGAATTAATGGAAAAAGAAACAGAGTTTGCGTTTTTGGCTGTTGTTGTTTCAGATATTTCAGCTGGTCTGGAGTCACATGTAGACAAGGCCAATTACTAGTGGCAATTTTTTCTTTAAAGGATACATCATTGTTACTTGGTTTTTAATTCCATGTTTAATTAATATAACTGGATTTGATAAACTTATCCATGATGTTTTTTGTCTCTTTAGATCAATGGCAGCGTGAAGAAAATATATTGTATGTAGTAAATCACAAGCACAAGAAAATCTACATGAAATCCCCTAGTTTTCTTAGCTGCATAAGTCTAAGGAAGACACTCTCTGGTCCCGCTAAACTCGGGAGATTAAGATGGCTCTCCGACCCCAAACCCCGGTTTGTGTGGTTGCGGAGTAATTTGCTACCCTGTTACAAATTAGTGCCATGAAATAATAGAGAGTACACTGCATACGATTAAAGGAATTATATTTATGAATCTTAACTTTAGAGTTTGTAAAGAAAAAGCAAAAAAAGGGTCCATTTTAATTAAACAGACAAATGTGCAAAAGTTGGAGCTCATCTTGAACTTCTCTGGCACAGACATGCTGGGCCCTCGGTCTGTGTGAAAGCACACGCCACCTTCTGAAATTCGCTTGCAATCCATCTTGAACAAATGGGCTCCTTTCTGGGTTGTATCCTATGACTGGTTTTCCCCAGCGTCTTCATCTCTTCATCTCCTGCCTAACAAAAAAACCTCAAGACCAATCTCGGTCTCCCTCACCAGAAAAACCTCCCCCCAGTTCCAGCATTCTAATTGGATGGCACACATTCCCCATCATCCTTTATCTTCAACAATAACCCAAGCGGGCTGAAAGCAGAAGAGGCTGCTCTTACAGAACTGCTAAATGAAATACCTACAGCATAACAGTAAGGATGTGAACCAGGGGATTAGATACAGATGCTGGAAATCCAAAACAACACACACAAAATACTGGAGGGACTCAGCAGGCCAAGCAGCATCTATGGAAGTGTAGGCATGCGAAGTTTTGGGCCTCAACCTTTTACCTGGACTTTTCTTCTGATGTCACAAGGAATGTGAAAACGGATGTTCTAAAAATTATGTACCTCCTTCCATGCAACACATACAAAATACTGGAGGAACTCAGTAGGCCAGGCAGCACCTATGGAAGTGTAAGCAGTCAATATTTCGGGCCAAAACCCTTCATCAGGACTGGAGTCCTGCTGAATTCCTCCAGCATGTTGTGTGTGATACTGTAATATGCAGTGCTAACTGAATAGGAATATTTTGTCAGGGCAATGGGGAAAAAGCAGGGGAGTGAGACTAGCTGGATTAGTCTTACATACATCTGGGACAACTTGGCAGGATGATTGGTTTCCTTTCTAGCTGTGTCCTTTCTGTGATCTATTGCCATCACCTGTTTATATTTATAGTTGTAAGCAACTAGTATTTTGAGGTTAGAGGTTCTTGCCAGGATGGAGGGCAACAATATTATAGGATTAGGAGAAGCTCAGAAATAATCACAACATAATTTATCAGAAACATACAGGAGTTGACAAGGTGAGTTCTTCATTTAAAGTCATAAAGAGATACAGCACCGAAGCAGGGCCTCTGGTCCAGTAAGTCCATGACAGGCACCAAACACCTACTTATACTGATCTTACATTAACCCATTTTATTCTCCCCATTTTCCCATCAGCTTCCTTCAGATTCTGCCACCCATTCCACACTAAAGGTGCGTTACTGCAGCCAACTAACCTATCACTGTACACATTTATCGGATGATGGCGTGCAATTGAGCACCTGGAGAAAATCCACATCATTACAGGGAGCACATGCAAACTCCATCCAGGTAGCACCAGAGGTCAAGGTTGAAAGGTCTCTGATATGGTGAGGAAACAGCTCTACCACCTGTGGCACTTTGCTGTGTCAAGAAAGAAATAGAACTGCAGAGAACATGACACACAGATCTAAATTAGTTCAGATCTAAATTTAGTGTAACTCTAAAATCATAAACCTCATGGTAGTTATTTTTATCAGTACCTGTTTAATAACGATTCTAGAGAGCTGTGCACCAGGTATCATAATCTGCTGATAAATTTGACGTAAGCACTAACTGAAAGAAGAGATAAAGAAGCGATAGTTAGTCCTGATGAAGGGTCTTGGCCCCAAACGTTGACTGTAACTCTTCCTACAGATGCTGCCTGGCCTGTTGTGTTCACCAGCACTTTTTGTGTGTGTTACATATACAAGTGCCAGTTTTAATAGGAAATTCATAAATACATCATGACTGATCTACTTGTTGGTATATTTTCTTTTAAAGATAAAGATTAAAGATTAAAATCTGTCACAAGCCTTGCGGCCCATTAGGCCGGCCACAAGCCTTGAGGCCCATCAGGCTGGTGCTTATGCCTATTTCCGTGGCGTGAAGTGACTGAGAGTACGAGACTACCCCCCCCTCCCCCCGGATAGGACGCCGGTTAACCCCTAGCATTTGCCAGTACCGATTTTCAGCTGGGTAGACTGGAGCATTGTTTGGCTATGTGCCTTGCTCAAGGATGCACACGCTGCCTCGGCCGAGGCTCGAACCCAAGACTTTCACATCACTAGTCCAACGTCCTAACCACTTGGCCATGCGCCATACAAAGATAAAGATTAGATTAGCTTTATTTGTCACATGTACATCAAAAACATTCAGTGAAGCACTTCATTTGCATAAATCAAATGTACAAAGATTGTGCTGGACTCCCCACAAGTTTTGTCATGCTTCCAGTGCCAACATAGGACACCCACAATTTAGTAACCCTAAACGCATGTCTTTGGAATATGGGAGGAAACCAGAGCACCCAGAAGAAAGCAACGTAGTTATGAGGAGAATGAAAAAACTCCTTACAGAATTGACCCCCGATATTACAGTTGGTGCTCTAAACCATTGCGTTAATCACTCTGCTGGCATGCTGCCCCAACTTCTAATCTCAGGTTGAATGCTCAATGCATTTTCAAAAATTGTAAATTCTATGTGTATTAGGTAATTGTTTTATAGATTTTAAATTTATAATTGAATATTCAAAGATAAACGAACAGTGTTATGTTCACATCACTTTCTGCTATATAAATAGAGTGGACAAAACTATATAAAGCTATATTGATGCCAGCTGGAAAACAGTAAACTCTAATTTATCAGAGCGTTATACATCTGGAATTCTCATGCACCCTGCAAACATTTCTAAGAATATTAATGAATTTATTTTCATGAAAATAAGCACAAACAGTGAATTTTATTTCGAGTGCTTTACAAAATAAGTGTGAAAAGATTAGTCCATATGCATTTACACATAAGACCAATGCAGTCAGAGGCAATTAGCAGCTACACCTTTTTGAAAATAAGACAATTTATGTAACACTGAATTCAGTTGCTTATTTGATACATTTCAACTTCAAATAAATTACAAATTTAAATCATTGAATTTTAAAGGTTTGTGCATAGGACACTAATATGGGATGTACAGTTTTCTTTATAAATCAGTAATTCACATGCCACCTGCATGTTTGTGCACCCAGCAGTACCCAATTCCTTTGACTGGGATATACTAAGCATACTGAGGAAGAATATCAAATTCTTAGAACGCAGAGATAATGAACTACATTATTGCCAAGGTTAAAACAGCTCCTTTGCATTAAGCAATTATATTTATTCTCCTTAGATCAAAGATGTTTTTTGTAGCCGAATTGTTTTATTAAATTGGACGTTGTCTTCTCACTCTCCTACCCAACATCTCACCAAGAAGTGAATGTATTTATTGTTTCTACGTCAATCTCTATCTAACCGTCTGAATTTTCCATAGAAATAAGTTAACAGAACTGGAGATACGCAAACATGAGGAAACACGAGGAAGGTAATTCTTTCTTCATGACAAGCAGCACTTCCAGGGTTTGTCACTTACCTGTAACTATCATGTCCAGACAGTTTAATACCAAAAGTTTATGAGAATTTATTTTCCAAGCCTTTCTATTTTAGCTCTGCTATTAACCTATTTATTGTCTGTCCACGATACAACAATAGGAAACAAATGAAGCAGTAACAACCTGTTCTATTATATCTGATAGATACTTGTAATTGTTTCTCCGCAAGTGTTGTCATACATGACAGCACCAAGGAATGACAAGTTAAAGTGAAAGTGATGGTCATTATTAATTTCATCCTGATGGCCAATTTGTCTGATATCATTGGACTGGACTTAAAGGATTGAACTGGAAAGCAATAGCAGGAAAATAATTAAAGATGGCGAGAATTTCATTCATTGAGATGTCGATCATTTATTCAACTTCCTACCCTAACCAACTAGATTGGAGTCACTGCTGATGAGTAATTCTTGGACTTGTTCACTTACTTCTCATAATAGGGAGAAAAAAAGTTCTTCTATCTGGAAGAAGGGTCTCAGTCCGAAGCGTCGACTGTTTATTTAATTCCATAGATTCTGCGCAGTTCCTCCAGCATTTTATGTGTGTTGCTCTGAATTTCCAGCATCCTCTTGTGCTTATAGGTTGGAAGATTTGGGAGAATCGAAATTGGACACAGTCAGACTGAGATGAACTACATTTAATGTATTATATGTTGAATATAGATCTCATCCTACATTTCTGCATCCCATTGTTATAAGACTATTGAAGAGGTCCCTAGTATGATAAGATGGACTCCTGGCATCACAATGTACCTTGTTATGACCTTGTACCTCCACTACTCTCCTGTAACTGCAACTCTTTGTTCTGCACTCTTTTGTTTTCCCTTGTACTACCTCAATTCACTGTTCTAATGAATTGATCTGTATGAAAAAAATACAAGGGAATTGTTTCACTGCATCTCACTGCATGACTTAAGGGTTATGGGGAAAATGCAGGAAGGTGGAGGTGAGTCCATGGTAAGGGCAGCCATGATCTTATTGAATGGAGGATCAGGCTTGAAGGGCCAGATGGCCTATTTCTGCTCTTATTTCTTCTGTTCTTACATTCTTCTGTGACAGTGATAAATCAATTTACCAACTTAGACAATAAACCATCAGATATAGGAACAGAATAGGCCATTCGGCCCATCAATTCTGCTCCACCATTCTTTTATGGCAGATGAATTAACCTTCTCAACCCCATTCTCCAGCCTTCTCCCCATAACCTGACTAATCAACAACCTATCAACTTCCCCTTTAAATATACCCAATGATTTGGACTCCATAGCCATTCGTGGCAATGAATACCACAGATTTACTACCCTCCAGCTAAAGAAATTCCTCCTTATCTCTGTTTTAAATAGGCATCCCTATATTCTGAGGTTGTGCCCTCCGGTCCTAGACTCCCCGCTGTAGAAAACATCCACTCCACATCTACTCTATCTAGGCCTTTCAATATTCAATAGATTTCAATGAGATCCCCTCTCATTCTTCTAAACTTCAGTGAGTACAGGCCCAGAGCCATCAAATGCTCCTCATATGTTAACCCTTTTATTCCTGAAATCATCCTTGTGATCTTCTCCTGGATCCTCTCCAATGCCAGCATATTGTTTCTTAAATAAGGGGCCAAATACTGCTCAAAATACTCCCAAGTGCAGTCTTACCGATGCCTTATAAAGCCTTAGCATTATATCCCTGCTTTTTTGTTCCGGTCCTCTTGAAATGAGTGCTACCATTGCATTTGCCTCCCTTACCACTAACTCAACCTGAAAGTTAACCTTTAGGGTTGAAGGGTTCCTGATGAAGGGTTTTGGCCCGAAACATTGACTGATCGTTTCCACGGATGCTGCCGGACCTGCTGAGTTCCTCCAGTGTGTTATGAGTGTTGCTTTGACCCCAGTATCTGCAGAGTATTTTGTGTTAATCTTTAGGGAATCCTGCACAAGGACTCCAAATCCTGTTGCACCTCTGAATTTTGAATTTTCTCCCTGTTTAGAAAATAGCCTATGCCCCTATTACAGTCAGTCTTCTATCCATGGTAATATCTTTCCAGTAATCAAAAAATTCCATCAGATTTGTCAGGCAAGATTTTCTCCTTAAGAAAAGCAGGGTGACTTTGGCCTCCTTAATCATATGCTTTCAAGTACCCCAAGGCCACAGGTTAAGTGGCCTGTATTTTCCTTTTTTCTGCCTTCCTCTGGATTGATACTTGCAGTTCTTCAGAACCATTCCTGAATCTAGTGATTCTTGAACGATCATTGCTAACTTCTCCACGATCTCTTCAGCTTCCTCTTTCAGAACCCTGGGGTGTAGTCCATCTGGTCCAGATAACTTATCTACCTTCAGACCTTTCAGCTTCGTAAGAACCATCTCCTTAGTAATAGCAACTATGCTCACTTCTGACCCATAATACTCTCAAATTTCTGGCATACTGCTTGTGTCTTCCACACTGAAGACTGATGCAAAATACTTAAGTTCATCTGCTATTTCTTTGTCCCTCATTACTGCCACTTGTGTCATTTTCCAGCACTCTGATATCCACTCTTGCCTCTCTTTCACTCTTTATTTATCAGAAAATAAATTTGGTGTCTTTTTTATATTATTGGCTAGCTTACCTGCATATTTCATATATTCTCTCCTTATTCTTTTAGTTTCCTTTTGTTCATTTTTAAATGTTTCCCAATCTTCTAACTTTCCACTATCTTTTTCCATATTATATGCCCCCTCTTTGCTTTTATGTTGTTTTTGACTTCCTTTGACAATCACAAATGTGCCATCCTCCCTTTAGAATACTTCATTTTGTTTGGGATGTATCTATCCTGCACCTTCCAAATTCCTCCCGGAAACTCCAGCTATTGCTGCTCTGCCATCATTCCTGTTAGTAGCCCCCTCCAATTGACTTTGGCTAGCTCCTCTCTTGTGCCTCTGCAATTCCCTTTACTCCAATGTAATATCTATAGATCTGACTTCAGATTCTTCCTTTCAAATTGTAGAGTGATTTTTTTTCACTGCCTCCTAAGAGTTCCTTTACCTTAAGCTCTCTAATCAAATCTGGCTCATTACACTGCACCCAATCCAGGATTATATTTCCCTTATGGGCTCAACCACAAACTGCTCTAAAAAGGCATCTCTTTATGCATTCTATAAATTCCCTCACTTGGGATCCTGATTTTCCCAATCTACCTGCATACTGAAAACCCCCATAACGGCAGTACATTCTGGGACAGAAATATTTTACCAATATTCTGGGACACATTTGCATAAGGGCTAATTGAAAGTCTCTTAAAAACTAGAGCCAGAGAATTCCCTGCACTCATGATTTCATGACTGCCAAAAACTCTATATGCTGCAGGAGAGATAGTCACAGAACCAGCCCATACCGAAACCTCACCAAAGGAATTTTGGAATGTATTCAGCTCATTCTATTTTATATATTATGGTGTTTAAATATTTTTATAATTACTTTTTTCTGTTATATTTACATTTAAAAATATAATTTAAGTGCATCTTTTAAACAATGACAATTTTAGTTTAACATAAATGCTGGTGCATTCTGGTGACGTACAATAAGAACTTTGTATGGCCTACTTCTCATAATCCCTGGGGATGATAAAACTAAGAATTGAAAATTAAAATGTAAACCGTTTAAGTCAGCATGCTCTTCTTTCTCTGACTTTTATCTACGGATAAAAAGATGCATTTAGTAGAAACGTGCAGCAATTTTTATCAATCTCTGTTGCGAGAATAGTAAACTTAATGGCTTGACTTTTGTTGTGGTATGATGTTTACTTGTGATTTTGAAGGCACAGAAATCAGTAAGCTCCAGAGATCAATTTCTTCTGTTCTAGTTATAGTTGATTGAGTATGCTCAGGAAAAATGAAATCACCCAGAGATTTATCAGCCAATCATATTTAAAAAATATGCGGGTCCATTTTTAATCATCCAGTTTGATAACAGTACATTTTCTTCAAATTGATTGACCAATTTTTTCCTAAATCTCACCAAACTTCATCCATTTTAATATTATGAAAATGGAGAAAGATTGCAGATTGCAAGTTATTTCCCATTTAAGTACTTAATGTAATGAAATTTTCTAACCAATGTTCTTCATGTGCATGTAAACTTTTACTTTTCAGCTCAGCTTTATGACCAATTTCAGCTGTATTGCAGTAGTACCATATTCTGTATATGTTGTCATCTATATCTATTTCATCTATAATACAAGAAACTCTTTTGCCCGCTCTTGCATCTGAACTACAATGAACCCATCCCTGATTCAATAACTGCTTTCCATATGTGTCTCAAAGGCAATTTAAAAGGACACCTGCTGTACAATAATTCATAACTATTTACTCTTAGCTGCTTGAGTCCCTGATTATTAGCTATCTAATTCACCACATAGGCTTCAATCTGGCATTGAGCCCCGTACCTCTAGGGTAAGACAGTGTCAAATCATTTTAATTTTATATGTAAAAATTCTAGACATGAGTGCAATCAGTGAGAATGAAACAGATTGAATTATTTTCCTCAGGGTTTTGAACCAACATTTTAGCATGCCTGCTGAGGGGCCATTTAATGAATATTGTCATATGTTAGAAGTCACTTGAGTTCTAGTTGAGGTAACGCACAGTAGTGATAGCATTTTAGTGTTTGTGATTTTAAATTCTGTGGTTTGAGATTACATTTTAAAGATGTTGTACTGACTTCCCAAAGGAAACTTCAACCTAGAAATTAAACTTGTTCATGTGACTTGATGGAAAAATATCAACTTAATTGTCTCACACTTTGATGTTCTACATTTTAAATCAGGAAACTTGGGATTTAACTGTAAATTGCATGTCTAGCTGCTACTGACTTTCTACTTAGTAATGGCATTCAAAAATTCAATATAATTACACTCAATTGGCATATTGTCAATCTGTCCATTTCAATTTTCTTATTTAAAGAAAACAATAGAGTGGAGAATTAGGGATACTCGTATTTGTACGTACTCATTCATGTCATTTCAGGCTGTTGCTAACCTTTCATCAATGTTATGATGAGTGACCTAGAAAACCCCTGTGCAAAATAAACCTGCCTATTTTGGAATGAGATGACTTTACATATTGTAGAGAATGGGTACTTGGTGCAATAATTATTTTCTATTTTCTGTACCCAAATGAGATAACTATATGTTGACATGATGGTCCTCTTATTGAAGTTGTCCTCTAATTCACTTAGTTCCTGTCCAGAGGAGTTACTGGTAGAGCAGCTGCTGTCTAAAGATTTGGTCTCACCTACTGATGATGATCAACCCACCTCAAATACTGTAGCTAGATGCCCACCTGGCTTCACACACAAAATGCTGGAGGAAATCAGCAGCTCAGGCAGCATCCATGGAAAAGAGTATGGTCAACATTTTGGGCCGAGACCCTTCATCAGGATGCTGAGGAAGGGTCTCTGCCCGAAACAGTAACTAAACTCTTTTCCACAGGTGCTGCTATTGAGATCTTCTGGCATTTTGGGTGTGTTACTTGGATGTCCAGCCTCTGCAGACATTCTCTTGTTTGAGATTTGTCTACCTGGTTTTATGATTTACAAAACCCTAAGTCAGAAAAAAATTAGGGTGGCAATTGAGGTTAATCTGCAGCATTTCTGGTCCTTTTAATAATTTATGGTGGCACAGTAGCACAGCTGTTAGCATAATGCTATAACAACACCAGTAATTACCAATCAGTGTTCAATACCTATTGCTACTTGAAAAGAGTTTGTATGTTCTCCCCATGACAATGTGGGTTTCCTCTGGGTGCTCTGGTTTCCTCCCACATTCCAAAGATGTTTTGTCAGTATTAGTAAGTTATGGGTATGCTATGTTGGTTCTGGAAGCATGGAGACACTTGTGACCTTCCCAGCTCAATTCCCTCTGAATTGATTTCATGAGAATGACACGTTTCATTGAATGGTTCGATGTACATGTGACAGATAAAGCTAATCTGTATCTTCTTTAATCTTTTGTAATGAAAGAACACAATCCTCTCTTTTATAACCAGTGAACTGAATTCCCAAAGCTGCCTCTGGCCTGCTTATTCAGCATTCAGCTGCAAATATGTTATCTGCTGGCAGTTTGCCATGACATACCTGCTGGCAACAAAATGAAAACATTAAACCAAATAGGGGGGAATTAGGAAATGGTCAGACGTCTCATGTATTGTGCAAAATGACAAACTCCAATGGTGTGGTCCAAGGTATTTTGAAGTTGAAATGACATTGATAAATCTGAGCTCAGTTCATAATAATGTTCCAAACCCAAAAAAGCATTATGCCTTCAAATTCACTTCACGTGAATGTCATAACTAAACCAGAAATTTTAGAGAATGGTAGACGTTCAGTCCGACATACACAAAGTCATGTATTAACTATATCTTTATGAAAAGGAACTGGTACACATTAAAATAAATTTGCCCAACCCACCCTATCCAAAATATAGGGTGAAATCCATTGAATAGCTCTCAAAATCTGCACATATACCAAGAACTATCCCCATCAGAATACCTAGGTCCTAGAATGATAATGATCAATCTTCCAGAAGAATTTCATTTCCTTTGTGGCAATGGACTCGTCAGTTCAAGGGCTTAGAGCAAATGATCGAAAGTAGGATAGTAAAATCAATGGAATCAGATAGAAGTGTATCATTAAAATCAGCGGAAAAGCACCATTCACCTGATGTAGTTTCCAGCTGAAATCTATCTCAGTAGACTTGTGATTTATCAGAATTGTGTCAAGGAAAACCAGTACTAAGAAAAAGACAAAAGTCAGATAGTTCAAGCTAATTCCCACATACATAGGATCATTGGAGCCAATTGGATAGTGAGAAGATTAGTTGAACATCAAAGGAAGATTGAAAAATCAGCTGATTACAGAGAAAGAGTATTTTGGGGAACAGTGATCATAACTCCTTAAGTTTTCATATTTGCTACAAATAAGCATAAAGCCAAAACTCAGACAAAAGTGCAAAATTGGAGGAAAGATAATTACAGCAGTATTAGACAGGAGTTGGGAGAATAGTTGGGAAGCAGCTCTTATTGGGCAAGTCCTCATGTGCCAATCATGGGATTTGCTGATCGGACTGCTGGTCAGAATGCGAGATCAATATGCTCTTCTGAGGATGAAAGAAAATGAGGCCTTGAATGTGGGTGATTTTGAATGTTTATTCAAAAAGAAAAATGAAGCATCTGTAAGATTTAGGAAGCTGAAATTAGAAAAGGTCTTTGAGGAATATAAAGGAAGCAGGAGGGCTAAAAGGGATCATGAAATATTCTCGATGAGTAGAATTAAAGGAAATCCCTTGCTATTTACACATAAATTAAAAACAGAACGGCAATGGGCGAGAGGGTAGACCCAGAGTGGAAAGAATATCTGCCTACAGCTAATGGAAGTGATGAGGTACTAAGCAAGTACTTCACCAAGAAGGACATGGAAGTTGGTGTGGTTAAGGATAGGCATTTTATTAAGGAGGATAAATTGAGGCTCCTGGAGAACATTAAGGTGGATAAGTTCTCAGGACCTGAGGGATCATGCTTAGGTTACTGAGAGAGCAGGACAGGAGATTGTTGGCATATTCACATCTGGGAGCCTAACATCCAATGTGGAGTACAAATTACATTAGGGTGGATGGGATGGCTTTGTAGGTAATAAATGAAATCAAATTCTTTGAAAGAAGTGGCATAGGACCAGAAAATGTAAAATACTTGTGGGTAGAGTTTAGACATTGCAAGGGTAGACAGACCCTGATGAGAGTATTATGGAGGCCCTCAAACAGTAGGCAGGATGTGGAGTACAAATTACAAAGGGAGATGGAAGATGCATGTATAGAGTGCAATGTTACTATACTCATAGGGGATTTCAATATGCAAGTAAATTGGGGAAATCAGGTTGGTGCTGGATCTCCAGAGAAGAAATTTGCAGAATGCCCATGAAATGGCTTTTTTTATAGCAGATTGTAGTTGAGCCCAGAATAGAAAATGTATTTCTGGATTGGGCGTTGTATAAAGAAACAGAATTGAATAGGTAAAGGAATACTAAGGAGGCAGTGATTATAATATAATGGAATTCTCCCTTCTTTTTGAGAGGGCGAAACTAAAATCAGCTGTATCAGTATTGCAGTGAAGTAAAGGGAATTTACAGAGGCATGAGAGATGAGCTGGCGAAAGTTGATTGGAAGGATCATGAGCAGGATAATGGTGGAGCAGCAATGGCTGGAGTTTCTGACAATAATCCGGAAGATGCAGGATCAGTTCATCCCAAAGAAGAAGCATTTGAAAGGAAGGATGACGCAACTGTGGCTAACGGGGAAGTCAAAGACAGTACAAAAGCAAACGTGAGGGCATGCAATCTAGCTCATCTAGTGAGAGCTAGAGGATTGGGAAACTTTTAGCAAAACAGCAGAAGGCAGCTAAAAAAAGCAATAAGGAGTGAAAAGGTGAAATATGAAGGGAAGCTACCCAATAATATAAAAGAGGATACCAAATTCATTACAGACAAGTAAAGAGTAAAAGAAAGGCAAGAGTGGACATCCGACTGCTGAAAAATTACTCTGGAGAGGTAGAAATGGAAGACAGAAATAGTGGATGAATTGTATAAATATAACTTGTGCGTGGAATGAGCTGCCGGCAACAGTGGTAGAGGCAGATACGATAGGGTCTTTTAAGAGACTCCTGGATAGGTACATGGAGCTTAGAAAAATAGAATGCTATGGGTAACCTTAGGTGATTTCTAAAGTACGTACATGTTTGGCACAGCATTGTGGGCTGAAGGGCCTGTATTGTGCTGCAGGTTTTCTATGTTTCTATCTGCTATTCACTGTTTTCACTATGGAAGACACCATAGTTAGAAATTCAAGAGTGTTAAGGGACATAAGTGAATGTATTTCAAGAGAAGGTGCTTAAGATCTAAAAGGTCTGGACCAGGTGTTCTACACTCCAGGGTTCTGAAAGGGGTAGCTGAAGAGATTGTAAGAGTGATCTTTCAAGAATCATTCAATTCTAGACCAGTTCTAGAGGATGAGAAAATTGCAAAAACTACTCCACATTTTACGAAAAGTGAAAGGCTAAAGACAGGAAATTATAGGCTAATTAGCCTGACTTCAGTGGTTAGGAAAATTTTAGAGTCCTTTACTAAAGATGATGGCCCACCAGTGGTGTGGTGGTGTGCACACTGAACTTCGAGGTAAGTGGTCCCAAGTTCAAATCCGGCCGGTTCCTTGCATTCATTCCACTTGTGCTGGTTGAATGATGAGTCAGCTACTCGGCCTTGTTTACAAAACACAGGCAAATACTAAATAAACAACAAGGTTGCTGCCCGATGTGCCACAAAGCATGGAGAGGAACAATCAAGGATGAGGTTCGGCGTACTTCAAGGCACATGATAAACTGGGCCAAAATCGCATGGGCCAAATCAGGGGACATTTTGCCTGACATATCTGTTGGAATTCTTGAAGGAAATAACAGGCAAGCTAGAGTCAGTGGATGTTGTTTACTAAGATTTTCAGAAGGCCTTGGACAATATGCCACACATGAGGCTGCTACACAAGATAAGAGCAATTGTATTATAGGAAAGATATTAGATTAGACGGAAGATTGGCTGACTGTCAGAAGGCAAAGTGTTGGACTAAAGAACACCTTTTCTTTTTGGCTGCTGGTAATAGAAGTGTCCTGCAGGGTTTGGTTTTGGGTCCACTACTTTTCATGTTATATATTAATGATCTGAGTGATAGAATTGATGGCTTTGTGGCCAGGTTTGTGGATGATATAATGACAGGTGGGGCAGCAGGTAATGTTGAGGAAGCACAGAGTCTGCATAAGCACTTCGTCAGATTAGGAAATTGGGCTAAGAAATGCCAATTGGAATACAGTTTAGGGAAGTGTATGGTCATGTACTTTGACAGAAGGAATAAAAATGCAAGCTATTTTCTAAACAGGGAGTGTGAATTTAGAAATCAGATGTGCAGAGGAACATGCAAGTCCTAATGCAGGATTCCCTGGAGATTAAATTGCAGGTTGAGGCAGTACTAAGGAAAACAACTGCAATGTTAGCATTCATTTCAAGAGGGCTAGAATATATGTGAATGCTAGAATGTAATTTTGAGGATTTAAAATGCATTTTTCGGGCTGCAGTGGTTGTATTGTGTGCAGCTTAAATCCCTTTTATCTAAGAAAGGATGTGCTAGCACTTGAGAGGGTTCAGAGGAGGGTGATGAGAATGATCTCAAAAATTAAGGGTTAACATATGAAGAGTATTTGATGGATCCAGCCCTGTACATACTGGAACACACATCAAAGTTGCTGGTGAACGCAGCAGGCCAAGCAGCATCTGTAGGAAGAGGTGCAGTCGACGTTTCAGGCCGAGACCCTTCGTCAGGACGAACTGAAGGAAGAGTGAGTAAGGAATTTGAAAGTTGGAGGGGGAGGGGGAGATCCAAAATGATATGAGAAGACAGGAGGGGGAGGAATAGAGCCAAGAGCTGGACAGGTGATAGGCAAAAGGGGCTACGAGAGGATCATGGGACAGGAGGTCCGGGAAGAAAGACAAAGGGGGGGGGGACCCAGAGGATGGGCAAGAGGTATATTCAGAGGGACAGAGGGAGAAAAAGGAGAGTGAGAGAAAGAATGTGTGCATAAAAATAAGTAACAGATGGGGTACGAGGGGGAGGTGGGGCCTTAGCAGAAGTTAGAGAAGTCGATGTTCATGCCATCAGGTTGGAGGCTACCCAGACAGAATATAAGGTGTTGTTCCTCCAACCTGAGTGTGGCTTCATCTTTACAGTAGAGGAGGCCGTGGATAGACATGTCAGAATGGGAATGGGATGTGGAATTAAAATGTGTGGCCACTGGGAGATCCTGCTTTCTCTGGCGGAAAGAGCGTAGATGTTCAGCAAAGCGGTCTCCCTGTCTGCGTCGGGTCTTGCCAATATATAAAAGGCCACATCGGGAGCACTGGACGCAGTATATCACCCCAGTCGACTCACAGGTGAATTGTTGCCTCACCTGGAAGGACTGTTTGGGGCCCTGAATGGTGGTAAGGGAGGAAGTGTAAGGGCATGTGTAGCACTTGTTCCGCTTACACGGATAAGTGCCAGGAGGGAGATCAGTGGGGAGGGATGGGGAGGACGAATGGACAAGGGAGTTGTGTAGGGAGCGATCCCTGCGGAATGCAGAGAGAGGGTGGGAGGGAAAGATGTGCTTAGTGGTGGGATCCCGTTGGAGGTGGCGGAAGTTACGGAGAATACGGAGGCTGGTGGGGTGGTAGGTGAGGACCAGGGGAACCCTATTCCTAGTGGGGTGGCGGGAGGATGGAGTGAGAACAGATGTACGTGAAATGGGGGAGATGTGTTTAAGAGCAGAGTTGATAGTGGAGGAAGGGAAGCCCCTTTCTTTAAAAAAGGAAGACATCTCCCTCGTCCTAGAATGAAAAGCCTCATCCTGAGAGCAGATGCGGCGGAGACGGAGGAATTGCGAGAAGGGGATGGCGTCTTTGCAAGAGACAGGGTGAGAAGAGGAATAGCCCAGATAGCTATGAGAGTCAGTAGGCTTATAGTAGACATCAGTGGATAAGCTGTCTCCAGAGACAGAGACAGAAAGATCTAGAAAGGGGAGGGAGGTGTCGGAAATGGACCAGGTAAACTTGAGGGCAGGGTGAAAGTTGGAGGCAAAGTTAATAAAGTCAACGAGCTCAACATGCGTGCAGGAAGCAGAGCCAATGCAGTCGTCGATGTAGCGAAGGAAAAGTGGGGGACAGATACCAGAATAGGCACGGAACATAGATTGTTCCACAAACCCAACAAAAAGGCAGGCATAGCTAGGACCCATACGGGTGCCCATAGCTACACCTTTAGTTCGGAGGAAGTGGGAGGAGCCAAAGGAGAAATTATTAAGAGTAAGGACTAATTCCGCTAGACGGAGCAGAGTGGTGGTAGAGGGGAACTGATTAGGTACATACTGGACATACTGGAGTTTAGAATGAGGGATGATCTTATTGAAACCACCTAAAATTGAAAGACCTAGTCAGACTGGACGTGGAGATGATGTTTCCAATAGTAAGAGTGTCTAGATTTAAAGGGCACTGCCTCAGAATATGAGGGCATCCCTTTAGAACATAGATGAATAGGAATTTCTTTAGCCAGAGGATAGATAATTAGTGCAAATTAGTGCCATGGATGGCAATAAAGGCTGCATCATTGGGTATATTTAAAACAGAGATTGATTATTTCTTAATGAGAATCAGAAATGCATATCATATATATCCAGGACATATTAAGTTCAATAAGTAGTGCAAAAAGAGAGCAAAAATATTGAGGTAGTCCATTCAGAAATCTGAAGGTGGAGAGGAAGAAGCTGTTCCTAAAACATTGAGTGCATGTCTTCAGTCTCCTCTACTCCTCCTTGACGGTAGCAATGAGAAGAGGGCATGTCCTCGGTGAAGGAGATTCTTGAGGAAGGATGCTGCCTTTTTGAAGCATCACCTTTTGAAGCTGTGGATGCTGTGGAGACTAGTGTCTGTAATGGAGCTGGCTGAATTTGCAGCTTTCTGCAGCTTTTTCCAATCCTGTGCAATGGCCCTTCCATATCAGACAGTGATGCAACCAGTTGGAATGTTCTTCACAGTACATATACAGTAGTTAGCTAGAGCCTTAGGTGACATACCAAATCTTCTCAAACTCCCAATGAAGTATAGGCACTGTTGTGCCTTCTTTGTAATTATGTCAATATGTTAGGCTCAGGATAGATCTTCGGAGAGGTTAACATCAAGGAACTTGAAACTGCTTAACCTTTCCACTGCTGACTGCTTCCTGAAGTCCACAATCAATTTCTTTGAGACGGGAGATCTTGACAACGATCGTTAGGACTCAAGTGTTGGAGTATCCGAGGCTAGGATCGAGACAAGTTCATTGATTCCCCAATGAATTGGCACTATCATCTTAGCTTAGGGCAAAATAGTGGTAGGCTGCTCCCTCTTGGATTTGTTGAACTGTTGAGACAAGGCATCGGATCTCTGGTTCTTTGACCCCGGTTGATAGGTTAGGTCAAAATTTAAATGGCTAAAGAAAAGAGACCACCTAGTCTGCCTGGAATTCAATCTCTTGGCCTCCTGAATATAAACCAGGATCTTGTGGTCTATCCAGAAAATAAAAGGGTCCTTGGCCCCCATCAAGCCAGTGACACCAATTCTCCAAGGCCAACTTAACTGTGAGTAGCTTCTGATTCCCAATGTCATAGATTCTCTCTGCTGGGGAAAGGAAGGTCCGGGTTAGATGAAGCCAAGATGGGAGCTGATGTGAAATGTTGTTTAAACTTTGCAAAAGCAGCCTCTGCTTTGGTAGTCCAGACAAAAGGACCCCTGGTTTTCTTAGTTAGAGTCGTCAGCAGATCTGACACCAATCTGAAGTTCCTGATAAATTTCCAGTAAAAGTTAGCAAATCCTAGGAATCATTGGACTTGTTTGACACTGGATGGATGTGGCCAATCTCTAACTACACTGGTCTTGGTAGGGTCCATCTTGAGATTACCATTGGAAATGATGAAACCAAAAAATGAAATGGTTGTAACATGCAATTTGGACTTCTCTAGTTTTAAAAAGTCCATGGTCTAGAAGCCTCTTTAAAGTGTCCTTGATGTGAGTGATGTGCTCCTCCATGGATATCGAGAAGATTAGGATATTATCGAAATAGCCAAAGGTGTACTTATGGAAAGCATCCTGGAGCACGTCATTTATAAAGGCCTGTAAAGCTGCTGGAGCATTTGCAAGGCCGAAGAGCATAACCAAGTACTCACAGTGTCACGTTGGTGTATTGAATGCAGTTTTTCACTCATTGCCCTCCTTTACACGGACCAGATTGTACACACTCTGCAAGTCTAGCTTCGAGATTACTCTTACCCCTTGAAGAAACTCAAAGGCAATATTCATGAGTGGAAGGGGGTAATGATTCTTGGCTGTTATGCTGTTCAACTCTCTATAATCAATGCATGGCCATAAGCTCCCATCCTTTATTTGTACGAAGAAGAGGTCTGCACCGGCAGGTGAGCTGAGGTGCCAAGTGGACAGACCTCAGAGTCTTCTTCCTAAGTTCACTATTTCCTTGAAACAGTGGCCAAATCAGGGCCCAAATTTCAAAATCAGAGATCAGTACTTAATACCATCATTCCCACAATCCCGATTGAGAAGTTGCAGAACCTGGGCCTCTGTACCTCCCACTGCAATTGGATCATCGACTTCCTACCGAAAGACGATAATCTGTGCAGATTGGTGATAACATATCCTCCTCACTGGTGATCAACACTGATGCACTTCAGGAGTGTGTGCTTAGCCCACTGCTCTACTCTCCATATACACATGACTCTGTGACTAGGCATAGCTCAAATACTATCTATAAATTTGCTGATGATACAACCATTGTTGATAGACTCTCAGGTGGTGATGAGAGTGAGATATGCCAACTAGTGGAGTGATGCCACTTTAACAACCTGGCACTCAACATCAGTAAGACGAAAGAGCTGATTGTGGACTTCAGGAAGGGTAAGATGAAGGAATACATACCAATCCTCATAGAGGGATCAGAAGTGGAGAGAGTGAGCAGTTTCAAGTTCCTGGGTGTCAAGATCTCTGACAATCTAACCTGGTGCCAACATATTGATGTAGTTATAAAGAAGGCAAGACAGCAGCTATACTTTATTAGGAGTTTGAAGAGATTTGGCATGTCAACAAATACACTCAAAAACTTCTATTGTTGTACCATGGAGAGCTTTCTGACAGGTTGCATTACTGTCTGGTATGGAGGGGCTACTGCACAGGACCGAAAGAAGCTGCTGAAGGTTGTAATTCTAGTCAGCTCCATCTTGGGTATTAGCCTACAAAGTACCCAGGACCTCTTCAGGGTGCGGTGTCTCAGAAAGGCAGCGTCCATTATTAAAGACCTCCAGCACCCAGGGCATGCCCTTTTCTCACTGATACCATCAGGTAGGAGGTACAGAAGCCTGAAGGCACACACTCAGCGATTCAGGAACAGCTTCTTCCCCTCCGCCATCCGTTTCCTAAATGGACGTTGAGTCTTTGGTCACTACCTCACTTTTTTTAATATACAGTATTTCTGTTTATGCACATTTAAAAAAATCTATTCAATATACGTAATTGATTTACTTGTTTATTTATTTTTTAAATTTATTATTGTAAGGGTTTCTTTTATGTTACTGCTAAGGCTAATAATATGGCTTCTCTGTAATGTTAACTGCTGAGTTAACAGTAGCAGTTTGTTTGGGTTATAATTACTGATAACGGGAATTGTATTCATTTGCTAACCAATTGGGATAGATGTTATTCTTTCTTGTGTGTCTGTAAGCTTTTGTTTTTGTGGGCCTGAGGGCAGAAGGCGCGATGGGGACAGAGAGAGGAGACGCGATGAGAGAGATGCCGTAAGCTGGGCGAGGATCGGACCCAAGCAGCAGTCCGAGGCCCAGGGTCTGCGGTGAGGAGAGGAGACATGGACAGACTCGAGTAGAGCGTTTGGTCGATCACTGAGGGTGGTCCCATTTGTGGGTGGGCGGAGTTCGGAGGACATCGACTGGAGGAAGGGAGACCTGGTTCTGTAAAGCTCCAACGATGTGTGCACAAACTGATTAATAATAATGGTGCCTTCTTCTTCTTTTTAAACAGTTAAACAGTTCAACATTTCTTATTTTGTTCCTTTACTATCCATGTAATCAAAGTAAGAGTTATAAAGTGTAATAATTTAATTGCATATGGTGTACTGCCTGTTATTTGGCGTGGTGGGGTACATCACACAGCATCTACACAAACTTAATTGCACAGTTTGGCAGGGCCAAAGGCTGTCCTCCCTAGATGAGAGTGAGCTGAGCGAGCCTGAGGCTTACCAGGAGGCTACATTATTATTGTTTTTCTCTGCTAGATTATTTATTGCATTGAACTGCTGCTGCTAGGTTAACAAATTTCATGCCACATGCCGGTGAAAATAAACCTGATTCTGATTCTGATACTGAAATCCCCGTCTGTATCCTCAGGTGATGGCTGTGAAGTTAAGAAATGGTGCTTGCACCCCCAGGAATGGGCTCCAAGGGTCTGTGTTTTGGAATCTTTCCTTTAGTCAGAACCTGGTGGCTAGATCCCATCAGCTTAACTGGAAGAGTTCCAGACTGTATGGACCTCTCCTTGGTTTTCTCTTGAACAAGAGATTCCCTCTCTAGTTCCAGTACGCCCCTGACTAGACAGGGTCAAAACTCGTACCATCCTGTTGGCTGGGACTGACTTGTCTGGCCAAAGGGCAGGACTAGGTCTCCAGAAGGCTTCAGGTCACCTCGCATTGAAGTCCGCACCCCTGTTGGTTCTTGGTCCCATGAAAGTGTGGGGGTCAGAGCACTATGCTGCAGACATTCTCTCTTACAACAACTGGACCAACCACTGTTTCTCTCTTCCTTTCAGTTCACAGAAGCATTATGCTAGGACAGCCAAGGGTGCCCGAAGACAGGGGCATGAGTGGGGAGTCAATAATGTAAAAGCTAATGTCCTCCACATGATCCGCTATCCTCACCTGCGATTCCACAGTCTATTGTTAGATCTGCCCAGAACCTAGCGGGCAGCCGACTAAGACAGCTGTGTGCGTGGACTAGCTCAACTCTCGCAGTGGTATGTCAAGCCAATGGGCAGTCCCCAAGTCCAGGAAATTACCTGCTGCCCCAGAGTCCACAAAAGCCTTCACCTGTCTCCAGTTCTTACCCCAGGAGATCTTCGCCTTCAGCGTGATGTCTGGGTCCATAGGGTTGGGAGTGGTGACTGCTACTATTACAGTCTTTCCAACACTGGACGGTCATAGCAGTTTTCCCAAGGGCTGCAGCATTGGGTATTCAGCCTACTGGTGACCTGTCTCCTTGCAGTAATAGCAGCAGCCTTATCTCTGATGCCGGGACATCTAATCAGCGGAGAGCCTCCTGTAACTGATCTGCATGGGTTCGACAGAGTCCCAAGCAGGAGACAGGTTGGTCATGGTCCAAGATCAGGAGATGGAACTGCGATGGGTGGAGGCCAGGCTCAGATTCGCCCTCTTCAACCTCTTAATGTAGTCCCACTTATGCTCCACAATTATCAAGGTGGATGGACAATTTAATAAGGACCGCTAAGTTTCCTGCTGGCTCTCCCAAGCTGAGGGCATTCTTTAGTTTGTCCCAGCGTCCATGGTAGTATAGAGTGGACAGGCTTCATAGTCATAGTCATAGTCATAGTCATAGTCATAGTCATACTTTATTGATCCCAGGGGAAATTGGATAAATTGGATTCCCCGTTCCAGCCACTCCTTTAGGCCAAAGTCCGGACCTCAGCCACTGGCCGACCGCCCTAATGCACCTTCTTCAGATGGTCCGAGGTCCTCCTGGTGACCATGAATTCCTCCGCCTCTGAATCTGCACAAATCTCTGACCTTCCTTCCCAATGCATGGTGGCCCAGGCAAAGGCTCTCCTGGTCAGGAGAAAGATCATGAAGGCCACTTTTCCATGTTTTGAAGGGAACTAGGATGACTGGAGTTTGAACACCAATGTGCACTGAATGAGGAAGCCGTGGCAAGAGCCCGGGTCACTGTCGAATCTCACTGGGGTTGGAAGATGTACTGGCTCCATAGAGCTACCAACAGCTTCACCCGGGTGACGCTGGCTTCCTCTTTGCCATAGCTGGTGACCTGGAAGTCAAAAATCTCCAGGCTTTGTCTTGAAGTCCTCTCACTGTGGCAGGACACGAAAAACTCTGACACCCAACTGGTTCCATGTTGGGTCAATCACACTGCGATGAGAGACCTTGACAAGGATAGTTAGGACCCAAGTGCTGGTACATCCAAGGCTAGGGTTGAGACATGGTACGATACTGAAACAAAAACAAAAAGTTGGACAATATCCAAGTTGAGCATACTTTTGAGCACTGAACCTCCGTTCAGGTGCTCCTTAGTCCTGAAACCTGGCACCAAAACACAGCAGCTGATTAGCGGGATGGTCCTGAATCCATAAAGGACTACGCCAACTATCCACACTCCCGAGAGTAAGTGTTGAAATTCAGGAAACTGGCGCGGTTGGGTGCACATCATAACATCCTTGGGCTTTCTGACATTGAGTGCAAGGTTGTTGTTATGACACCACTCAACCAACTGATCTATCTTAGTCCAGTACACCTCCTCATCACCATCTGAAATTCTGCCAAAAATAGTTGTGTCAGAGCTGTTGGAAATGTGGATAAATAATAGCAGATGACATGTAGTCTGGAGAGGATGGTGGTGTACTTTGAGAGCTCAAATTTAAAAGGGAAGTATACAGTAAATGGCAGGACGATTCAAGGCTTTGATGTATAAAGAATGATTTCATGATGCAAGTTCATAGATCACTTAGAGTGGCAATGCAAGTAGAAAGGATGGTAAAGAAGTTGTACAGCATCCTTTTCTTCATTGGTTAGGGTGCATAATATAGCAGAAAAGGAATTTATTGAACTTTGATTGGCTACATATGGAATAATGTGTGGAATTCTGATTGCTGCATTATAGAAAGGATGTGGAGGCCTTGGTGCTCCTGCAGAAGAGATTCACCAGGATGTTGCCTGGATTAGAGAGTATTAACGATAAGCAGAGTTCAAGCAAACTTGGATTGTTTTCTCCAGGTTTTGGAGGTTGAGGGGTAACCTAATGAAGGATATAAAGTTATGAGAGGCATAGATTGGTTAATCAGGAGTCTTTTTCCTAGCATCAGAATGCCAAATAATAAATGGGATAACTTCAAGGTGAAAATTTAAGAGGAAACTTATAAGACTTTCGTTTTTAAATCAGTGAGTGGTAGGTCCAAGCAGGTACTTGATGTGCTGGCATGGTTTGGTTTTTAGTGTCAACTTCAACAGAATACAGCAATGGAAAATCCATTTTAATGTTGACCTAATCTATGATTAATTTTTGCTCATTGAAAAAAAATCTAATATGTGTGAAAAAACTTACTTTCCTGCATTGTGTATGCTTATTTTTATTTGAGAGTGTATCTTGCAGAGCCTTTTTTTATAAAGTTGAGAAGAGGCCTTATTTTGATTTACATTGATTGTACTTAAAACATTCAGTCTTTGAGTCTGACACCGGGAAAATCTTAGAAAAGTACTGATGCCTATAGATTTTGGACAAGTGTAGTTCAGTTTGCTACAAAACCACTGTTCAGCAATTTTCCAGCTGCTCTCCTCTTCATTATTCCTGATGCCAAGTTGAGCTTCTGCTGAAACAGCTGATTAATGGTGCAATTTGTCAGCCCCAACTCCCTCACACACCTGACCATTTCTCTCGATGCCTGATCAGACAGAGAGACAGAAAGAGATTTAAAATTAGCATGGAGTGTATGCTTTAACCTTGTTTCAAAAAAAATACTGCTGAGATGTTAAAAAGGATGTGGGTGGATATTTTCAGCTCAATCTGTACCTCACCTCAGTGGAAAGAGATGGAAATCAGTGAGAAAGATAATTGTATTTTTATAGAACAGAAAAACAGGACAGAATGGTGGTATAGCCTCTGGAGCAGGTGTTCCCAGCCTGGGGCCCATGGTTTCAATGCTTAATGACAAGATACTAGAAGCACAACAACCACTGATAAACAAAATCAGGTGAGTCTCAAAATGAAGGATATAAAAGATCAGGATATCACAGAATAAAGATGTTGTTGAGTTCTTTTGGAGGAGGAGAAGGGAGCCCAGTTTAGAGGATGGGAATGGGAATGGGGAATAAGAATGGGAATGAGAATCGGCCCAGGAAATAATATGGAAATAATTAAAAATAGGGCAGATAATTGACTCATTTTGAGAAGAGGAAATTGTAATACATGAATAAGAATCAGATTGGGTAAAGCTATGAGCAATAGTGTTTAGATATATATACATTTATGGGAGGCCACCTAGAAGAAGAGTGAAATGGTAAAGTCGAGAGTTTGCAAAGGTAAAGATGAAGGTTTCATCAGAAGCTGAGCTGAGACAGAGAGGAGCAGTGATGTTCCTGAGAAGAAATGAGGCCATATTTGTAATAGTCATAGTCATACTTTATTGATCCCGGGGGAAATTGGTAATGGAGAGCATACAGGTAAAAAAAAGCTTTCATATGATTTGTGGCGATCATATAAGATCCACGACATGTAGTCAGGATTTGCCGGTGGGAAATTGTCAGGAAGCTCTTGGAAAGGATATGAGTGTCGTCACTGAATGTCTGCACTACATGAAAATTTGGGTCTGCTTCTCCTACTGGGTTAAAGACCTCATTGTCTTTGTGTTTGGTAGTTAGGTGACTTTCCTTATGTAATAGTGTACAACAAACCATGCAATAAGGCCATGATCAACGGCAGCAGCTTGAAGTTAGGAAACTTAGAGTATCAATGATCTTGACCTCTTTGGACAAAACAATAAAGCATACAACTGGGCCGCTGCTTGAAGTCACATGATCTCAGTTGGTCATTTAAATAACATGTTTTGAGGGGAAGCAGTGTCAATAAATAAAAATCAGCATTTATTTTAGATCAATAAAGTCAAAATTCTCACTGCAAGTAAATGTAGCTTGCTGCATTGGAGGTGACATCATTAGGGAAGTTTTAAGTTAGACACAGAACGAATGGACAAGCAGAATTCCAGCCTAAAACTTGGAAGTCAGTTTGTCCAGTAAATGTCAAGAAAATGTGCACAGAGTTTGTCTACTCTAGGTCAGGCCAGTTTTCAACTTGACAACACGATTTTATGCAGCAACACACGCAAAATACTGGAGGAACTCAGCAGGACAGGCAACATCTATGGAAATGAATAAGCAATCAATGGTTTGGGCCGAGACCCTTCTTCAGGACTGGAAAGGAGGAAGGAAGATTGCAGAGTAAGAAGGTGGGGGGTGGAGAAGGAGGGCAAGCTGGAAAGTGATAGGTTTTTCAACTTGTGCACAAGTTTCCAGGTCAATGGCTTCAGTCCTTCTTAGAATTGAAGGAAATGTCTACTTATCCATTGTTGGATGTCAGCAAAATAGAATGACAAGACAGATACAGTACAGTGGCCCAGAAGGATGTTTTAGAGATGGACCTGAGTGAGTATGTAGAACCAGATTTGTTTGTATGACATAGAAATGAAAGAATCTGAAAAAAAAATGCTATAATTGAAATAATCATTAGTGTACAGTAAATTAACAATGTTAATTTAATGTAAGAGGTAATTAATACATTTGCAAGATTAAAAAGTCATAAATTAATGTATTGCTCCTTAATTTACAAAAGCATCATTAGTTTTCTTGCATATTAGAGGAGTATCTCTCTACCTACATGGAGTTCCAATCGTGATGAGGATGTAAGTTTACAGACAAGAGAAAATCTGTAGATGCTAGAAAGCTAAAAAACACACACAAAATGCTGGAGGAACTCAGCAGGCCAAGCAGCATCTATAGAAAAAAGTATGGTCCACATTTCGGGCTGAGACCTTTTGGTAGGACTGGAGAAAAAGAAACGTAGACTTAGAGAGTGGTCCCTTTATAAGGACCACACTGCAGTGCTTTTTGACTTAGTATAAAATACAGTGGATTCCAGTTAATTGGGCCATAAGTTGATCAGTGCAGCCACTTATTTGGGACAACTCTAGAAGAAGAAAAGCTAATTGAGAAAATAACCTGGATTCCGTCATTTATTTGGGACAGTGTTCCACTTAATTTGGACAAGAGACTGTTGCCAAACTATTTCTAACTATTGTCAGCTGTGTGCACCTGCTTGACCATTAGGCAAAACACTGTGCTTAGAGTGAACAGTTTTAAAATAGCATCAATTGCTTGTATTTGTGTTCAAAAGTCAGTGATTTTTGTCACTGATAGTCGGTGAGAAATAAGCAGTAAGACAATTCAGAAAATGAAATGATTTCACTACTTCAACAAGTTAGGAACAACAATGAATTTGAAGGTATTGACCATCATCTTGAATATTACAACTAAATAAAGATTTGGAAGATGCAGTTGATGAAAGCATTGTATGAAGCCATTTATTATCTGCACTAGGAGTCTGTGTTGATTTTGTTCATTTACAATCAATCAAAAGAACATGACAGTGTACACTTTATGAATTCCTCTGTTAATAGTAACTGTTAGTAAGTACTGTAGTAGAATTGGTAATGTTCTAATCTGTTATGTATTTCATATAAATACATAATTTGTTACTCAGTTAAATAATAGTGTGTTTTTTTTATCCCTTTTAATCTATTTCCATGAAACTTTGGCTAATTGGGGCAGCTTCCTAATTGGAACAAGATGTTCTGGTCCCCATGCGTCCCAATTAACCACAATCCACTGTATACACATCTTAGCAAGCCACTGCATTCTCATACTGGAGTTATCCAGCTGACTTGTATATCCAAGTACTTGACCCACAGGACCTTGGCAAATATATAGGTAAAAACTCTTTCTAAATTCCTCTGTTCCCTTCACTTACGAGCAATGTGGTAAAAATTGACTGGAGCAGATAACCAAGTTGAAACAGAAAGTGTGAAGTGGGAATGGCATTCTCTCTGAGTGGTAGACAAAAAACTTGATCAACAGGTACTAAGTGAAATTTGTGCACCTGTATACGGCACTGGTCTGCCCTATACCTGGTTCCTGCATTAGAGAAGTAATGTAAGCCTTTTTCCAGTTTATCTAGAGATTTAGGGTGCATCATGTCCATTGGGTTACGAGGCATAAATATCTAAAGAAAGAGGAGAATAATATACCCAATGTTGTGTTCATGCTGATGACTGCTTTTGTATCAAGTTGTGCATCAACTTTATAGAAGTGATTCAGGAACAGCTTCTTCCACTCTGCCGTCTGATTGAACCCATGAACACTACCTCACTACTTTTTAAAACTTATTTCTGTTTTTGCACTACACTTTTTAACTTAACCACTTTAACATAAATAGTTGCTGTAATTCAGTTTTTTTCTATATTGTCATGTATTGCATGTACAGTATTACCAATGTTGTCTGTGATGAGCATGGTGATAAGCATTGTGCCTAATTAAGCTAATCACATCTGTCTGCACATGATCCATATTTCTCTGTTCCCTGCATCTTCATGTGCCTATCTATAAACCTCCTGAATGCCAGCGTTATAGAATACTAGCTTCCTACACAGCCAATGTCTCGCTCCCATGTACACTGC
Organism: Mobula hypostoma; assembly: GCF_963921235.1. NCBI lineage: Eukaryota > Metazoa > Chordata > Chondrichthyes > Myliobatiformes > Myliobatidae > Mobula > Mobula hypostoma. Next base: position 30,726,477 of record NC_086109.1, read on the forward strand.
CCTCAAGATGAATGGGCAGTGGATAAGACAATCAATCGCCTCTTTGTGGATTGTATATTCACTGAAATGGTCTGGAAGAGGATGCAACATCCAGGTCTGCATTCACCCAAACAGATCTGTGATGGCAGTTGCCAGGGATCTATACTGAGGCAAGCAGTTACTGTTGCTGGAAGATCATTGACTTGGTGAAAGCTACACTTTTGTTTGCCTGAAACTTGTAGTCTTCCAGTGTAAGGAAATGTATGCAAGATAATGCTGTTCACTGCTATATTCCAGAGTTTAGCAATACATGTTGATGGATAAAATAGTGGCGCAGGCTTGATGGGCTAAATAGCCCAATTCTTCTATGTCTTATGGTCTTATGGGTACACACCAACAGCAAAGTCTCCATAGGGAAAGACCATTGTCCAAGTCTTGTTATCACTGAACACTGAGGTGTTGGACTCCTTTAACATGAAATCTCTCCAGCATTTCATAGATGTATTCTTTAAGGAGGAAATATGAGTGCTTTTGCCGCACCACATGAGAATATATTGATTAGATTGTAGAATGAGTGAAGAGAAGGACATGCACCAATTCTATTTCCTCAATGTAAGGTTATGAATAATGTATATTTTTGAAATAGAGAAAGAAAGAAATTCCATCTGACCAGATTTTGTCAACAGTTCTTTTAAATATAACTTGATGCCTCGGGGTAAATGTAATGAACTAATATTCATCGTCCCAGATCAGGGAGAGTTATGCATGTGCTGAACTGCTCCTCTCTTACATCTGGAATGCAAGAAATTTCATCTTGAAAGTGGTGAACAGAAACTATTTTTAACATCATTAACAAGCTCATTGTATCAACAATCTAGATAGGAGTACGGGAAGGCTATACAGAATGTGGAAAGATTGAGAAACTAGTGAAGGATTGTGATGTGTGATCATTTTGACCACTTGGTGCCAGAATGTGTGCCGAAACTTGCGTGTGCCCCCCGGTGCATCTTTAGGTTGTGTTGCTCCCAACACATTTCACTATATGTTTCAATGTACAGTACAAGTGCTACAGAAATAGATCTAAATCTGACCACTTTATACTACAATGTTCTAATTGTGTTATTTCTTGTATAACTTTGTGTAAGTTATGTTTGGTTTATGGTTGTGTACCTGATGCTGTGTGCCCGTAATGTTGTTGCAAATCATTTTTTTCATTGCAACTCTGCATACTTGTGCATGTGACATTAAACTTGACTGACTTGGATTTGTGCCCACTTTGTCCAATGTAAGCTACATCCTGGTCTTGCACTAGCGACACTCGCAAGGAATTCTGCAAGGCAGCCAGAACTAACCTCACAGCTATTGGCTACGAGTCTCTGTAGTTGACACCATATGAGCTGACACCTCTTAAAGTTAATTGTCTTTCTAAGAGTTAATCTGCACATCTGACTGGTGTTTTCACTGAGAACATCCATAATGGACCACATTATATTCCTGGCTGAGTTCGGGTGGGAGAACAGCTCCCAAAATATCCTTGACAGATACAGTCTTCTGCTGGAAGTTTTCTTCTCCTCCTCTCTCCTCTATTTGCCTCAATTAGTCAAGGTTGTTTTTATACATTTTTCCCAGTCATTCCATTAGAGAAAGGTGCAACTAATCAACAACGTGGAAAATCTTAGGATCATACGGCACAGAAGTGGGACTTCCAGCACACTAAATCCATGACAACCATCAAATACCCACTTATACTAATCTTACACTAATTTGCTCTCCTCACCTTTCGATGAACTCTCACCCGCCCATTACCCTCACGCTCGAGATTCTGCCGTTGACCTGCATGCTAGGGGTAATTTAAAGTGGGCATCAAACCTACCAGCCTCTCATGCGTAAGGTCAATGATCTGTTTCTCACTTTGCACATGTAATTACGGCACCATGCTTGGCACTTTGACCCCGTTTCCTAGATTATCCTTGCAATGTGACTTCTTCCTATTGCTAGGGGAGAGTACAGACCTCTAGGTCTTCATAGTATTCCAGCTACCCATTCAGAGATTTATCACCTAACTTTCTCCAAATCCAGGATATTGTGAAGGGTTTTATAGCCAATGTAGCTTTTTTTTCTTGGTAGTTTAGATACTGCAATGACATAGCAAAGCCAGCAGCCAATCTGAAAACAGGAAGATCCATCTTGCCCCCACCCTAAACAGCAATACAAATTGATGAAGATAGAGTGGTGAATGCAGTATATAAGTATGAATTTAGTAAAGTGCTGATCCAGAAATTCATCAGGCACAGGATCCATGGAAACTTGGCTGATGGATATAGAATCAGCATGCTCACTGAAGGTAGATTATGGTTATAGATGAAGCATATTCTGCCTGGACGTCCTTGATTAATGGTGTTCCACAGGGATCTGTTCCTGGTTTCCAGCTCTTTGTGATTTTTATAAGGAACCTGAATAAGTAAGGTTAAAAGTGATGTGGAAGGTTTAGAAGGTTGTCAAAGGTTAAAACAGGATATGAACAGGATGCAAAGTTGGGTGGAGAAGAGGTAGAAGGAGTTTAATCCAGGAAAGTGTGAAGTCATACAATACATTTTGGAAGATCAAGCTTCAAGATGGAATACAAGGTCAGTGGCAGGATTCTTAGCAGTGCAGAGAGACAGCGAGATCTTGGGCTGCAAGTCCATAGATTTCTTAAAGTTGCCATGCAAGTTGAGAGGGTGGTTAAGAGGGCGTATATTGTACTGGGGAACACACACGCACATACAAAATGCTGGAGAAACTCAGCAGGTCAAGCAGTGTCTATGGAGAGGAATAAACAGTCAATGTTTCAGGCTAAGACCCTTTTTTTGGCCCAAAATTTCAACTGTTCATTTCTCTTCATAGACACTGCATGACCTGCTAAGCTCCCCCAGCATTTTGAGTGTGTTGCTCTAGATTTCAGGCATCTACGGGATCTCTTGTGTGTGGGGTGTACTGGCCTTCATTAGTCAGGGGATTCAATTCAAGAACCGTGTGGTAATGTTGCTGATCTACAAAACTCTGCTTAGCCGTTACCTGTATCGCGTTCAGTTCTGGTTGACTCACTCAGATGCTGCCTGATTCGAGAACATTTCTCATGAGAGAGTTTGGTGCCTGGAATGTACTGCCAGCGAGAAGGTAGAAGCTGATACAATAGGGGTATTTTATACAGTCTTTAACACAGGCATATGGATGTAAGAAAAATAAAAGGTTATGATCTGCATAGGGGCAAGAGTTTGATTGATCATAGAGTAGGTTTATATTGGTTGGCATAACACTGAGGGCCAAAGGGCCTGTGCTGTGCTCTATTGTTCTATGTTCTCAGAAAGCAGGACAGTCTATATTGTTGTTTGATGAGAAAATATCGGGCAGTAAAGAAATTCCCCTTCGGTTGTTTGAAACAGTTTTATATCCACCTGAAGAATACAGGTGGGACCTTCATTCAAATCCAAATCTCATTCAAAACTTTGAATTCCACTAACACAACGCTCTCTCTGGGATCTGAAGCCACAATCTTCTGTAAGGAACAAGCATGCTGTCAGATGAGCCAAAGCTGAAATCGGAAAATAACATGACTTCCTACACATAATCTTTGTCCCTGTGGCTGAGTTTAAAGCCTCTGAAAGACACGCTCCACTGTCTGCCCGCTTTCCCACAAATCACATGCGAATATTCACGCTCCTAATGGGATAAAAATAAGCTCCATGAAACTGGAATGTTCAGTGATTCAGATTGTCTGCCTGATCTGTCTGCTTAATGAAGTCTCCTGAAGTTGGATTTCATATTTAGATTTTTTTTGAATATGTTAAATTGCTTATATTCCACTAAACTTGCTTTAGAAAATATTCAGGCTGTCTCAACATTACATTTACTTAAATGGAGTGAAGTTTGGTGACAGTTACAACATGCCTCTATCTCTGCATAGCTATCTTAGTACCACAGTAACCAGGGAGGAACCTCTAGACATTTGTGTTCACAAGACTGAGTTCATTACCGCAACATTCAAGTTCAATAATAAAGGGGAGGATCAAGCATACGCCTCCTCCTAACAGGATTCAGGTTTACTCTATTAGGATGATAGAGATCTAACAGAACATCGAACGTAGAATAGTACAGCATAGTACAGGCCCTTCGGCCCACAATGTTGTGCCGACCCTTAAACCCTGCCTTCCATATAACCCCCCACCTTAAATTCCTCCATATACCTGTCTAGTAGTCTCTTAAATTTCACTAGTGTATCTGCCTCCACCAGTGACTCAGGCCGTGTATTCCATGCACCAACCACTCTCTGAGGCAAAAACCTTCCTCTAATATCCCCCTTGAAATTCCCACCCCTTACCTTAAAGCCATGTCCTATTGTATCGAAACATAGAAACATAAAAACACAGAAAATAGGTGCAGGAGTAGGCCATTCGGCCCTTCGAGCCTGCACTGCCATTCAGTATGATTATGGCTGATCATCCAACTCAGAACCCTGTACCTGCTTTCTCTCCATACCCCCTGATCCCTTTAGCCACAAGGGCTATATCTAACTCCCTCTTAAATATAGCCAATGAACTGGCCTCAACTGTTTCCTGTGGCAGAGAATTCCACAGATTCACCACTCTCTGTGTGAAGAAGTTTTTCCTCATCTCGGTCCTAAAAGGCTTCCCCTTTATCCCTAATCTGTGACCCCTCGTTCTGGTCTTCCCCAACATCGGGAACAATCTTCCTGCACCTAGCCTGTCCAATCCCTTTAGAATTTTATACGTTTCAATCAGATCCCCCCTCAATCTTCTAAATTCCAGCAAGTATAAGCCTAGTCGATCCAGTCTTACATCATATGAAAGTCCTGTCATCCCAGGAATCAATCTGGTGAACCTTCTTTGTACTCCCTCTATGGCAAGAATGTCTTTCCTCAGATTAGGGGACCAAAACTGCACACAATACTCCAGGTGTGGTCTCACCAAGGCCTGGTACAACTGCAGTAGTACCTCCCTGCTCCTGTACTCCAATCCTCTTGCTATGAATGCCAGCATACCATTCACCTTTTTCACCGCCTGCTGTACCTGCATGCCCACTTTCAATGATTGGTGTACAATGACACCCAGGTCTCGTTGCACCTCCCCTTTTCCTAATCGGCCACCATTCAGATAATAATTTGTTTTCCTGTTTTTGCCTCCAAAGTGGATAACCTCACACTTATCCACATTAAATTGCATCTGCCATGAATTTGTCCACTCACCTAACCTATCCAAGTCACCCTGCATTCTCTTAGCATTTTCCTCACAGCTAACACTGCCGCCCAGCTTCGTGTCATCTGCAAACTTGGAGATGCTGCATTTAATTCCCTCGTCTAAGTCATTAATATATATTGTAAACAACTGGGGTCACAGCACTGAGCCTTGAGGTACCCCACTAGTCACTGCCTGCCATTCTGAAAAGGTCCCGTTTATTCCCACTCTTTGCTTCCTGTCTGCCAACCAATTCTCTATCCACATCAATACCATACCCCCAATACCGTGTGCTTTAAGTTTGCACACTAATCTCCTGTGTGGGACCTTGTCAAAAGCCTTTTGAAAATCCAAATATACCACATCCGCTGGTTCTCCCCCATCCACTCTACTAGTTACATCCTCAGAAAATTCTATGAGATTCATCAGACATGATTTTCCTTTCACAAATCCATGCTGACTTTGTCCGATCATTTCACTGCTTTCCAAATGTGCTGTTATCACATCTTTGATAACTGACTCTAGCATTTTCTCCACTACCGATGTCAGGCTAACTGGTCTATAATTCTCCGGTTTCTCTCTTACTCCTTTTTTAAAAAGAGGGGTTACATTAACCACTCTCCTATCCTCAGGAACTAATCCAGAATCTAAAGCGTTTTGAAGAATTATCACTAATGCATCCACTATTTCTTGGGCTACTTCCTTAAGCACTCTTGGATGCAGTTCATCTGGCCCTGGGGATTTATCGGCCTTTAATCCCTTCAATTTACCTAACACCATTTCCCTCAGTTCCTCCATCTCACGAGACCCTCGGTCACCTACTATTTCCAGAAGATTATTTCTGTCCATCTTAGTGAAGATAGAACCAAAGTAGTTATTCAATTGGTCTGCCATGTCCTTGTTCCCCATGATCAATTCAGCTGTTTCTGACTGTAAGGGACCTACATTTGTCTTAACCAATCTTTTTCTTTTCACATATCTATAAAAGCTTTTACAGTCAGTTTTTATGTTCCCTGCCAGTTTTCTCTCATAATCTTTTTTCCCTTTCCTAATTACACCCTTTGTCCTCCTCTGCTGGACTCTGAATTTCTCCCAGTCCTCAGGTGTGTCGCTTTTTCTGGCTAATTTGTATGTTTCTTCTTTGGAATTGATACTATCCCTAATTTCCCTTGTCAGCCACAGGTGCACTACCTTCCCTGGTTTATTCTTTTTCCAAACTGGGATGAACAATTGTTGTAGTTCATCCATGCGATCTTTAAATGCCTGCCATTGCATATCCACCGTCAACCCTTTAAGTATCATTTGCCAGTCTATCTTAGCTAATTCACGTCTCATACCTTCAAAGTTACCCTTCTTTAAGTTCAGAACCTTTGCTTCTGAATTAACTATGTCATTCTCCATCTTAATGAAGAATTCCACCATATTATGGTCACTCTTACCCAAGGGGCCTCTCACGACGATTGCTAATTAACCCTTCCTCATTGCTCAATACCCAGTCTAGAATGGCCCGCTCTCTAGTTGGTTCCCCGACATGTTGGTTCAGAAAACCATCCTGCATACGTTTCAAGAAATCCTCTTCCTCATCACTCTTACCAATTTGGTTCACCCAATCTATATGTAGATTGAAGTCACCCATTATAACTGCTGTTCCTTTATTGCACACATTTCTAATTTCCTGTTTAGTGCCATCCCCAACCTCACTACTACTGTTAGGCGGCCTGTACATAACTCCCACCAGCGTTTTCTGCCCCTTAGTGTTATACAGCTCTACCCATATCGATTCCACATCCTCCCGACATTGAGCAGTGGTGCCCTGGGGAAGAGGCGCTGGCTGACAACTCTATCTATTCCTCTTAATATCTTGTAGACCTCTATCATGTCTCCTCTCATCCTCCTTCTCTCCAAAGAGTAATGATTTTCATTTCTGTCTCTCTTGCCTTGTTGGATAATCTGACAGTGTGATACACTCTCCTTACTTAGAGCCACCTCAGCTCCACCTCCTGAAGCTTGAGAACTTTCTACAAAGGACCACTCAGATCCACCAGATGCTCATGTGGGGAATTAAAAACTCTATCCCTGTGTGTATTTTCACTTCAAGGCTTTGATTTGAATTAACTAAAATAATGATTATCTCCTGTCTGATGACTAATGAAGTGCACACATAGAATCTGACCTTGATTCTAAAGGATACAAGTTCCCAGTAGAAAGTTGTCCTTTAATTGGTGTTAATTGGGCAATCTCAAAAAGATCAAACAAGATGGTGGTAACCAGAGCAGAAGAATTTCAAATTTATAAAAGGGTCTTATATCTCTTGCCGTTGGTTCAAAGAAAGATGTTACGAAGTTATTTGTGTTGTAACTCTCAATTTCTCTTGCTTGGTCAATGTGCAGGAAAATAGCAGAATTTTAGTGAGTTATATCACAATGTCTCATCAAGTGCAAAAGGTAGGAAAGTTGCTCTATGCCTTTATCAAATGATTTTTGCAAGCTTCAAAAGAAGTTTTCATAGGCATTTTTATGTCCTAATCAATGTCCCTATAAATTTAGAAGTTAGCAAAATGAAAATATCATTTCCAAAACATTAACAGTGGAAGATGTGTAATTATATGTAGATTATATGTAGTGAATGAAGTGAAATTTGAATTGCTCAGTCTAGATTCAAATCCATGCTTTATAACTGCGAACAGCAATTCCACAATATCGATATGGAAGTATTATACACCTAGTCATAAAGCTTTGTTCAAGGCTACAGTATAAACATGCGACAGCTCAGCCAGTACATGTCTAGAAATTAAATTATGTAATGTTGTTTATTTTGGTGCTCCACAACTGAGGCGTCATTAGCAAGAAGTGAAATGTGATGGCTGTTTTTTCCCATGTCGTTCTGCATTACACTGATATGAGTCACACTTGTGTGCCAACTCATTTTCTGCATCGACATCCATCAACTGTTTTTTTTTCATTTTTCCCCATGCAGTATTCCTCACAGAGTGCAGCAGGTAAAATTATACCATGTTCTCCCAGGGTAGTCATCACTTGGGACTGCATGGAGAGTTGTCTTTACAGTGCGAAGGTAAAAAAAAATTCAACAACCATCTCTCAAATGTTTGCTTCAAAACAAGGCAAAGATAAATTGTACAAAAAATAAAATGTGCCTATACACAAGTTAAATGATGAATTTTGTGACTTGAATTCTCAAGTGAACTGTCCATGTTAAGTCCATTCTTGTGTTCATTATGTTTCACACTGGCTTCGGTATCAGTGATGTTGAAATAGGAATTCAAGAGGCATTGCCCAGATGGTAAAGTGGAGTCCCAGTAACCACTGGACTTATTTTATATCAGCACTGGGGAAAATTCAAGGTAATAAGGACACAAGAGTTTCTGCAGATCCTGGAAATCTTGAGCAACACACAAAATGTTGGAGGAGCACACATCAAAGTTGCTGGTGAACGCAGCAGGCCAAGCAGCATCTGTAGGAAGAGGTGCAGTCGACGTTTCAGGCCGAGACCCTTCGTCAGGACTAACTGAAGGAAGAGTGAGGAAGAGGGAAATCCCTTGGGTCTCAGCCTGAAACGTCGACTGCCCCTCTTCCTACAGATGCTGCTTGGCCTGCTGCGTTCACCAGCAACTTTGATGTGTGTTGCTTGAATTTCCAGCATCTGCAGAATTCCTGTTGTTTGCGTTAAAATGTTGGAGGAACTCAGCAAGTCCATTGTCCTCACTATAGACAGAAATAAACAGGTGGTCTTTTAGGCTGAGATCCTGCATCAGGACTGGAAAGGAAGGGGGCAAGAGCCAGTATAAACTGGGGGGAGTGGAAGGTGTACAAGCTGGTAGGTGATAGGTAAAACTTGGTGAGGGGGAAGGTGGGTTGGGGAGGAGGATGACCAAAGTAACCAGGAGGTGGTGTTGAAAGAGATGAAGGGCTAAAGAGCAAGGAATCTGATAGGAGAGGACGGTGGACTATAGAAGAAAGGGAAGGAGAATGGGCACCAGAGTGAGATGATAGGCAGATCAGAGGAGAAAGGGTGAGTGGGGAATCTGTCCTCTCCTGTCAGTAAGGTTCATTTTTTGAGTGGTTCATGACAAGCATCCTTTGTGATAGTTCAGAAATAGCCACCTAAAGTATGACTAGAATAGTCTCTATCAGTTGTTCTGTAAATGACAAGTATTCTGATGTGTTTTATGATATGGAAACCAAGATTTACACTTCATTTCTTCAAAACAAATCAGTACTCATCTCGAACTGTTGAATAAAACAAGCTTTCAATTGGAATAATCAGTTTTGAGCATTTTCCTAGATGTCATTTGTTCTCAAAATAAATTCTGCGGAGAGTAAGTATTTCAGGTATACTGTATACATTCTCTGATATTAAATGAAACTATTGAACCACTGAAATCTTGATGGAGTTAAAGATTGTCTGAGAGGACTAAGATAATATAAAAAGTGCACTTTGATGCTAAAAAGTAGAGGTGTAGTAGAGAGAAGGAAGTGTGCCTTTTCTGCATAAACAATTAATTAACCTTAGCTTTTAGTGGAGCACAAGATCAGATTATTAATAGGGGTAGCAATTCGGACCAACCTGATGGAAGTTAATGCAAAATAAGGGCTCCTCAGCTAATGTGGACATTTCCTTTTCTTTCTAAGCAGAGCACTGGAACCTCTACGTGAGTTGCTAGATCATGCGGGAAAGTGGAAAAAGGCAAAGAAAAACTGTAAGCCACATTCTGAGAGTCAAATCAGTTGTTTCCGTAAGACCATAAGATATAGGAGCAGAAGTAGGCCATTCAGCCCATCGAGTCGGCTCCACCATTCAATCATGGGCTGATCCAATTCTTCCAGCCATCCCCACTCCTCTACTTTCACCCCATATCCTTTGACACCCTGGCTAATCACGAACCTATCTATCTCTGCCTTAAATATACCCAACAACTTGGCCTCCACAGGTGCTCATAGCAACAAATTCCACAGACTTACCACCCTCTGACTAAAGTAATTTCTCCACAACTCAGTTCTAAAAGGACGTCCTTCAATCCTGAAGTCATGCCCTCTTGCCCTAGAATACCCTACCATGGGAAATAACTTTGCCATATCTAATCTGTACAGGCCTTTTAACATTCAGAATGTTTCTATGAGAACCCCCTCATTCTCCTGAACTCCAGGGAATACAGCCCAAGAGCTGCCAGATGTTCTTCATACGCTAACCCCTTCACTTCTGGAATCATTTTCTCATTGTTCATTGGCCCATCTGATGGAAAACAACATGCCTATCGATACTGATCTTACTTTCCTATATTTGTCCCATATATCTATCTTTCTTTCCTCTCCATGCATCTTCCAAGTCGGGTCAATTTTATTATCATCTTACTATATACATGTATATCGTCAAATGAGACAACGTTTCTCCGAGCGAGGGTGTAAAGTATAGTATTACATATAACACACAATAACTTATAAGAGTAAGGATAAAATCTACAATGAGTTATGCTTAAGTAAATAAAGAAAAGTGTATAAATTAACTATTGTCAGGTATAGAACAAATTAATCTGTGACACTTCGAATGTGTTGCAGCAGAGAGTTTAGAAATCTGATGGCCTGAAGGAAGAAATTGTTTTCCATTCTGAGCATTCTTGTTTTTATGCATTGGAGTCTCTTGCCTGATGGCAAAAAGTCAAAGAGGATGCTGGATGGATGGGTGGGATTCTTGATAGTACTAAAGGCCCTGCATACACAGCACTCCTGATAAATGTCCCTGAGGGATGATAGGGAGACCCCTATGATCCTCTCAGCTGTTCTCACAGTCCTTTGTAGGGACTTCCAGTCCAATGCTCGGCTGCTCCCATATCAGATGCAGATGTACCTTGTCAGGACACTCTCAATGGTGCTCCTGTAAAATTAATTTAAGATGGGTTGTGGAGGGTGCTTTCCTTGCATCAATCTCCTTTGGAAGTAGAGACACTGTTGTGTCTCCATGCATAAAGCAATCAACCAAAGCATTGATATGTGAAACCATCTAGCAACTGATTGTGGACCCAAGGATGGATTATGCTGGTTAGATTATTATTGTCACTATATATATATAATTCCACATTTAATATTTAATACACTCCAAATGAAAAAATTTGACCTGCCTGGTGGTTTTCTCATTTGTTGTTAGTCAACTATTCCTCTCCCCAAGCTTTAAACCTCACCTTTCATTAGCAAATTTATATCAATCTCATTCTGTAGTCGAAGTTTTCAGAAGCAGATCCATGACCAAAGCTGTCACTGACACACTGCTAACACAACCAACAGGATATACAGAATGGGTATACAACAAATACCCATTCTGGTGCATTTAAAATGCCTAGGTCACAGTGTAATGAGGTGCCTTAATCAAACCTGAAAGAAAGGTTGGCACATTAATAATGTTGATTGTTTCAATGATCAACAGAATAATTAACAAAATTAGATAAAATTAGTTTTTAAATGGCCTGTGATTACGTAAGTTTGTTTACATCTAACCTTCTAAACAGTAAAATCTCTGACTTGCTTTGAAAGTCCAAATGATCTAAAATTTGATACCTAGTGGGTAATGAAAAACAAATTTAAAAAAAAGCTTTTAAAAGAGAATTATATATGTACTGCAATGCTGGAAAGTCAGATTATTTTGCACTGTTGCAATGGACCGAATGGCCTCGTCGTTTGGTATAGGATACTATGACTATTAAAAGCAAACTTCAAAGTTTATGGTGATAATATCTATGGCAAGCTACACTTCAATCAATGTTTAGTGTTTTTTTTGTGACCCCAGAATATTACATTTCTACAAAAGAGTGTAAAGATTAGTAGTAGATTGTATTAAGTTAGCTATTGACTGTATTTTGCATTAATTCACTTCACAGAATAAAATATTTTAATAAGTGCAACCAGAAAAAGTTTCTCATTGCTGATCAATAGCTTCAAAATATTAGCACCAATTTCATAGGATCAAGTTGTTTATAGATATCTTCCATATTCTTTTGGGATTCAAATGATTTCCTACAATTCATGAAAATAAATATTTTGTATTGGAACATGGTGAATGTGTCTGCTGGTAGCACGGTATTCAACTGGAAGCCAAATCTTTGTGGTCACGTTGGAAAAAGAATTGGAATCAAATTGCTGGAGACACACAGTTGATCTAGCAGCATCTGTAGAAAGAGAAACAGGCCCAGAATCCTTCATTCTGACCTAAAATTTAATTGTCTTTCTTTTGAAGGATTTTGCCTAAATGCTGAGAATTTCCAGCATTTTCTATTTTAATTGCAGATTTCTGTCATCTGCATTTTGAAATTTTCATTTGCTTCTGTTTACAGGATAGTTACGCTTGATTAGAGGTGGCATGATAGCATAGTGGTTAGCGTGACACAACTACAGCTCCAGTAATCCGGGATCAATTCCCGCCACTGTGCATAAGGAGCTTGTATATTCTCTTCATGACCATGTGTGTTCAAGGGTTTAAGGGGAATTAAGGGTTATGGGGAAAAGGCAGGTAAGTGGAGATGAGTCCATGGCCAGATCAGCCATGATCTGATTGAATGGCGGAGCAGGCTCAACGGGCCAGATAACCTACTTCTGCTCCTATTTCTTAGGTTCTTATGTTTCCTCCAGGTACTCCGGGTAGTAGTAGTCATATGGATGTCTGAGCCAGGCTCATTGGACCAGAAAAGCCTGTTACCATGCTGTATCTCTAAATAAAACAAAAATAAAAAAAATATTTTCCATGCATTCAGCCATGTCAGCGGCTTTGGTCAACAGGTTTTCACTCTGGTATACCAGCTCAATACACTGAAAGCTGAAGTGAAACTAGAATCATAACGAGAAGACCAAAATGATCCAAAATTCAATACCCTAAAAATGGTGAGGCAGATTTGACAGAAACTTGCAAAACAAAACTACATTTGCACTTGAATGGCTGGGAAGGGGACTGTGCCAAATGGCCTCATATTTTGATGTATTATTTAATGATTTCTATAAGCAAGCATTTTTTGGCAAAATCAGTAGCAAGCCATACTTAAACTAATATTTTGTTAACATATCTATATTTTTTGTTGTTCCAGAACATTAAATTACTGTAAAGTATTTGTGGATCACTAAAATAACCACCAGCCAATCACAGAGTCTTCAGCAGCCTGAAGAATCAACACACCAATGTCTCTTGTTTGTGATTGGTATAAGTACAAGACAAGTTTATTTGTTGAGCAGGTAAACATAGACTCAAATCAGTACGATCATGCATCTTGTGAGGTTGGGGAGCAGGCCGGTGTGAAACTGTATAGGTTCTGTCTGCAGTATTGCATAAAGTTCCGGTCACTCCACTGTAGAAAGGCTGTTGAGGCTTTGGAGACGGTGCAGAAACGTTTTACCAGGATGCTGACTGGACAAACTTGTGTTGTTTTGTCTGGAGCGACGGAGGCTGAGGGGAGAACTGAGGGATTTACAAGATTATGAGAGGCATAGATGGAGTGGACAGGGAGTATCTTTTTCCCAGGGCAGAAATGCCTAATACTAGAGAGCGTGCATTATAAGTGGGAGGGGATGCGAGCGGTAAGTTTTTTACTCAGAGAGTGGTGGATGCCTGGAATGCGCTGCCTAGTGCTAGAGGCACTCTTCCTTCAGTTAGTCCTGACGAAGGGTCTCGGCCTGAAACGTCGACTGCGCCTCTTCCTATAGATGCTGCTTGGCCTGCTGCGTTCACCAGCAACTTTGATGTGTGTTGCCTGAGGCTTTTAAGAGCCATTTAGACGGGCACATGAATATAAGGAAGATGGAAAAATATAGACATTGTTTAGGTAGGCAGGGTTAGTTTTAGGTGTTTTTTGATTTACTTTTTGGCAGGTACAGCACAACATTGTGGGCCGAAGGGACTGTTTCTGAGCCGTATGGTTCCATGTTCTATTCCAGTTAAGATGACTGACTGGGATCTTGGCTATTATGGGAATTTTGACGTCCCAGGGATCATGGATATCAAAGGTAATGTTTGGAATGGAGTGGGCTGAGCTATAGTTATATCAATGAAAATTGTCAGATCAGGATGTTGGCTTCAACCTTCAATTTTTGTGTTTCATTTAAGTGGATAATAGAATGGCAGCAAGCCCACTCCCCTCCTGACAGCTACAGTCAAGCAAGGACAGGCCTTGATAGAAGGTAATTTCATGTATACCAGTTTAAAGCAGAAATGCCTCTCAAGTATCTCATTTGGAATGCTCTAATGGAACAGTGCAACCGAAATGATTAAGATTCCTCTCCCCTCTCCCTCTTCCCCCTCCATCTTTATCCTCCACTTCCTCACCCATTTCCCCCTCCCTCTCCCCCTCTCCCTCTCCCTCTCCCTCCCCCTCCCCCTCCCTCTTTCCCTCTCACTCCCTCTTCTCCCTCTCTCTCTCTCCTCTCTGTCTCCCTCATGCTCCTTCCCTCTATGGAATAGAGTACAGTTGACATTTCGGACCAAGACCCTTCAGCTAGAGAAAAAAAAGATAAGGAGTCAGAGTTAGAAAGTGGGGTGTGGGGAGGGAGAAACACAAGGTGATAGGTGAATCCAGTGGGCAGGAGGGGTAAAGTAAAGACCTGGGAAGTTGATTGCTGAAAGGGATACAGGGCTGGAGAAGGAAAGACAATAGGAGAGGACAGAAGGCCATGGAAGAAAGAAAAGGGGGAGGAGCACCAGAGGGAGCGGATGGGCAGGCAAGGAGGTAAGGTGAGAAAAGGAAAAGGGTATGGGGAATTTGAAGCGGGTGTGGGTCTGGAGAGAATTTACCAGATGTTCAAGAAATCAATGTTCATGCCATCAGGTTGGAGGCTATCCAGACGGAATATAAGGTGATGCTCCTCCAACTTGAGTGTGGCCTCATTGCAACAGTAGAGGAGGCAATGGGTGAACGTCTTGGAACAGGAGTGAGAAATGGAATTAAAACAGGTGGCCACTAGGAGGTCTCCCAATCTACGTCGGCTCTTACCAATATACAGGAGGCCACATCCTGAACACCAGGTAACCTCAACAGACTCACAGGTGAGGTGTCACCTCTCCTGGAGGAACTGTTTTGGGCCCTGAATAGTAGTGAGAGAGGAGGTGTAGGGGCAGGTGTAGCACCTGTTCCACTTGCAAGGATAAGTGCCAGGAGGGAGATCAGTGGGGAGGGACAAATGGACAAGGGAGTCGCATAGGGAGCGATTCCTGCAGTAAGTGGAGGGAGGGAAAATGTGCTTGGCAGTGGGATCCTGCTGGAGATGGAAGAAGTTACAGAGAATTATGTTCTGGACATGGAGGCTGGTAAGGTGATAGCTGAGGACAAGAGGAACCCTATCCCTGGTGGAGTGACGGGAGGATGGGGTGAGGGCAGATGTGTGCACAATGGAAGAGATTCGTTTGAGGGTAGTATTGCTCCTCCCGTGACCCCGCCACCCCTCCAGCCCTGTATCTCCTTCACCAATCAACTTTGGAACTCTTTACTTCAGCCCTCCCCCTCCCCCACCAGTTTCACCTATCACCTTGTGTTTCTCCCTCCTTTTACTCCACTATCTTGCTCTGACTCCTCGTCTTTATTTCTCCAGTCCCACTGAAGGGTCCTGGACTGAAACGTCAACTGTACACTTTTCCGTAGATGCTGCCTAGCCTGTTGAATTCCTCCAGCATTTTGCGTGTGTTGCTTAATACTTCATCAAATCATTCATTGGGAAGAATGACTACATTTGCCAGGTGCTAGAACATTAAAACTCCTTTTACTTGATGTATTATTTTGTTTTCAGCATATTCCACAGCTTGAAATATACAGTAAACCAAAATTGATTTTAATTCTTCAGATACTAATATTAGAAAATCCAGGAATGTGAATATAAATTTTCACATGTTGATCTTGTAAATGCAGGGGAATACTGAACAGAGATATGGCTCAAAGATGTGCAAGTAAGTCAGCAGGCACTGAAGTTGTCATTGCATCTGACCCATTGCCACAAATAATAGTGGAAATAATCCCTTGGTATGATACTCTACAGATGAGACCTGAAGGAAGTGTTTGATACAGGCATTGGATATATTCAGTGAGGAAAGTATTTCATTTTCGTGGATTGGCATTCTTCATTTGATGAATACAAAAGTTCACTAAAGGATAATTTCATTCATCTGCACGTCAAAGATGGAAAAACAAAAAAACATTTTTTTAATTTGTTTAGATTGAACCAAGTGAATGGTCACTTTAGTTTGGACCACAGTATTAATATTGTAGGAAGCGAATGTATAACTTAATCCCAATGAATATGACAAGATAAATCTTTACAGAGGCAATTTTAATTGCTCAGTGTTTGTTTTTCTGAGAGTTCAAAATTGAGGGCACAAGAGGCATCTTGGCTACATCACTTGATGCATGTTTTCAGGTTTCAATTAATTTTAGATTGATCTATAAATAGGTGAGCTTCAAGCTTGTCTGTTGCCAAAATGTTTAGTTAAATGTATAATTTGATCTAATACATTGGATTGTCATTTCCAGATAAAAATGGTAAAGTTACTGTATGTACATACCATCCATTCACTCCAGGGTTTGATTGCCTGAAAATCAGTTCTTGAATCTCACTACCCAAGAATTTAGTTTTGAGAATTTTAAGTAACAGTAATACGATGAGGAGCACTGACAGTTCACTGTTGACTTTGGCCTGGTTCCCGTTCTCCTCAGAAATCTAACCTGGTGACTGGGCTCAACTTGGGAACCAGCCAATTTCCAGTTCCATCTCTCCTAATACAGCAAGCTGCAGATGCATATGCTCATTGGTATCCACTGTGCTCGTAGTTTACTAGTGCTAATTGTTCACCAGAAAGTGGCTTCAATCCAATCATGTTGGCTTGATGTGGGTATTCAGTAACTTTATGGCATTCTGGGCATTTTCAAAATTGCTTTATCAGTGCAGATAACGTAGTCCAATTTGCTTTCACAATTTTGGCATTCAATTAATGGTTAAAGATGCAGCCTTTGCACTGACTGTTCGCCTAATTAGTTACTTCAAGATGACACTCACCTCACTGCTCTCCAATGACTGTTTTACCAATGAGTTCTGAGTTTCTCTCATCACTGAAATGTGATCATAAAGTAGAGGTCACAATGACAAATATCTGGTTAAATGACTAGCCCACTTAAAATAATGAAATATTAGTTCATTAATTTTTTACTTATGATTTTCCAGATGATTTAAATTAATTAGTGTTAATGAATTATAATGCTCAGCTATCATGAACTATCACCAACCCTTAATAGTTGGTTTGAATGTATAAGAATTTGTTTCAGTAACGGCTGCAGTGTCATTACCATTAATAAGTTGCTTCTTGTATGTGATTGCCCAGATACTATACTACTCCTTATAGCTATTTAAATACTAGATTGGTCAAATTTCATTGGTGGCTGACAGCTGAGTTAATCTTGGAGTCATCAGCACTAAGCTATTGGCTCGGCTAGGTCTGCAACACAACAGTTTTCAAGTTCGGTATGTGAGCTGATGAAGCAATAAAAGAAAATAGAGGGATAATCAATGTTAGGCAGAACCTGCACTGAGGGAGTAGAAGCATCAACTCAAAAAGTCACCATTCCAAAATTATTGCTTTGTATCTTTTTCCCTTTTTTTAGATTTCGATATAGATTTCTAGCAGATTTTATTTTTCCAGGAAGTCAAAAGAATGTGTTTGGATGGTGACAAAGCTGTTGAACATTTAAATCGCTGTTGCAAGTAAAGGTGAAGAGGGAATGACAAATAGTTGAAGTGTAAAATGTTTCAATTATCAGTGCCTTTATGCAAACTCAAAACATCATTCAGATCTATAAGTTACAGTCTCCAACTCTCAGTTCTCTGCCAGATGATTTTTTTTCCCACGTCTGTCGATTCCCTTCCTTATCTACTTGAATTCTTCTTGTTCTCTTTCAAAGACTTTGATGCCATAGCAGCTATGATAGATAACCATTAACTTTTAGCCAGTTTAATTAGTTATTCAAGAAAATATCTACCAGCTCTAGCAAAATTGCTTTCAGTTAAATGGAATAAAATTGGAAAGCAAAATGGCTTTTGAACTTTGTTTAATATAATTGGCAATTTATATTACTGTTTGTGACATAAACCCAGTGGACACTTTATTCTGTACACTTGTGCAATATACTTGTTTGTTTACACAAATATTTAATTAGCTAATCATCTGAGAAGAACTCAATATATAAAAGCATGCAGACATTGTCAAGAGCAACAGGTCCACAGCAGATGTCATCTTATTAACTCTTCAGTCAATTCTGGAAAATTTTGACAGCAAAGATACATACGAGGGGTGATTGATAAGTTCGTGGCCTAAGGTAGAAGGATATGAGTTATAAACTTCAAACGTTCTGCATAATCACTCAAAGAGTTGACCTGCGTGTGCATGTAACGAGAGCTGTATAACTCATTTCCTTCTACCTTAGGCCAAAAAACTATCAATCACCCATGCTGCGGACACTTTCTGGAGGTCCAAGATCTGTATGCTCCACGACCGCAAGACTAAGTGTGTAGATGTAGGAGGGGACTATGTTGAAAAACAAATGTGCCAGGTTTTCTAAAATAGACGCCTTCTACCTTAGGCCACGAACATATCAATCACCCCTCGTACATCATCATGCTCTTTATTGATTACAGCTCATCCCTTCAAAACCAACTAGAGAGCTCTAAGACCTTGGCCTCAATACCTCCTCATGCAATGGATCCTGGATTTCATAATTTGTAGATCCCAGTCAGATTAGATTGGCCACTGCATCTCCTCCATGATCTCCATTGGCACAGGTGCGTACAAGGCTGAGTGCTAAGCCCCCTACCCTACTCACTTTACACCTATGTCTATGTCACTAAGCACAACGCCAATGTCATGTTCAAGTTTGCTGATGACACCACTGTTGTGAGCCAAATCAAAGTGGTGATGGAGGGAGACTGAAAAGTTGCCTGAGTGGTGTCATAACAACAACCTCTCACTCAACGTCAGCAAGACCAAGGAACTGATTGTAGACTTCAGGCGAGGGAAACCAGAAGTCCATGAGTCAGCCCTCACTGGAGGATCAGAGGTGGAAAAGGTTAGCGTATTTAAATTCTTGGGTGTTACTATTTCAGAAGATCTGTCCTGGAACCTGCACACAATTGCAATTGCGAAGAAAGCACAGCAGTGCCTCTACTTCCTCAGGTGTCTGCAGAGATTTAGCACGACATCTAACAGTTTGACAAACTTCTGTAGATGTGTAGTGAAGAGTGTATTGACTGGCTGCATCACAGCCTGGAATGGAATCACCAATGCCTGTAAAAGGAAAACCCTGCAGAAGGTAATGGATTCAACTCAGTATATCACAGGTAAAGCCCTCCTAACCATTGAGGACATCTACATGAAATGCTGTCGTAGGAAAGCAGCATCCATCATCAGAGATCCCCACCAATGATGACATGCTCTCTTCTCACTGCTACCATCAGGTAGGAAGTACAAGACCCTTAGGGCTCGCACAACCACGCTCAATAACAATTACTTCCTCTCTACCATCTCTAGGATAGAAGGGGATAACTATACTCACTTGCCCTGCTATTGGAATGTTCCTAAAACCGATTATCTGACTTTAAAGACTCTTTGTCTCATTATTTATTGCTATTTATTTATATTTGAATTTGCACAGTTTGTTATCTTCTGTACTCCGGTTTATCTTTTATTGATCATGCATAGTAACGATTCTATTGATTTGCTGAGTATGCCCACAAGAAAATGAATTTCAGGGTTGTATCTGATGTCATATATGTACCTTGCTGACAAAATTTACTTTGAACTTCGAAAAGGTTCAGTTGTTGTTCAGGCCAAACATCAGAATGGGGAAAAGTGTGATCAAAATGACTTTGACTATGGAATGATTGTTGGTGCCAGAGTAGATGGTTTGAGTATCTCAGAAACTTCTGATCCTCTGGGATTTTCATGTACAACAGTCTCCAGAGTTTATAGAGAATGGTGCAAAAAGCAAAAAAAAAAAAAACAAAAATCAGGTGAACTTCAGTTCTTTGTGTGAAAATTCCAAAGAAGGATTGGTCAAAGGAGAATTGGCAGATTGGTTCTTGCTGACAGGAAGGTGACAGTAACTGAAATGAACATGCATTACAACAGTGGTGTGCAGTAGAGCATCTCTGAATGCATAATACATTAAACCTTGAAGTGGATGGGCTACCACAACAGAAGACCATGAACATACACTCAGAGGCCATTCGGCCATTGAGTATAGTTAACCATTAAGTTACTGAAGTTACCATAACTAGAGAGAAGGTTCTTAGGAAACTGAAAGGTCAGAAGGTGGATAAATCACCTGGACCAGATAGTATACATCCTAGAGTTCTGAAAAGGTGGCTGAAGAGATTGTGGAGGCATTTGGTCCCCTAATCTGAGGAAAGACATCTTTGCCATAGAGGGAGTACAAAGAAGGTTCACCAGATTGATTCCTGGGATGGCAGGTCTTTCATATGAAGAAAGACTGGATGAACTGGGCTTGTACTCGTTGGAATTTAGAAGATTGAGGGGGGATCTGATTGAAACGTATAAGATCCTAAAGGGATTGGACAGGCTAGATGCAGGAAGATTGTTCCCGATGTTGGGGAGGTCTAGAACGAGGGGTCACAGTTTGAGGATAGAGGGGAAGCCTTTTAGGACCGAGGTTAGGAAAAACTTCTTCACACAGAGAGTGGTGAATCTGTGGAATTCTCTGCCACAGCAAACTGTTGAGGCCAGTTCATTAGCTATGTTTAAAAGGAAGTTAGATATGGCCCTTGTGGCTACAGGGGTCAGGGGGTATGGAGGGAAGGCTGGGTTCTGAGTTGGATGATCAGCCATGATCATAATAAATGGCGGTGCAGGCTCGAAGGGCCGAATGGCCTACTCCTGCACCTATTTTCTATGTTTCTATGTTTCTATATTAGCGATGATCTTTCAAGAATCACTAGCTTTGGGAGTGGTTCCAGAAGTCTGGAAAATAGCAAATGTCACTCCACTCTTCAAGAAGGGATAGACACAGAAGAAAGGATACTACAGGCCAGTTAGTCTGACCTCCGTGGTTTGGGAGATGTTGGAGTTAATTATTAAGGATGAGTTCTCAGGGTATTTAGAGACATATAATAAAATTAGCTGCAGTCAGCATGGTTTCCTCAAGGGAAAATCTTGCCTGACAAATCTTTTGGTATTCTTTGAAATAACAAGCAGGATAGACAAAGGAAAATCATTTGATGTTGTGTACTTAGATATTCAGAACGCCTTTGACAAGGTTCCGCACATGAGGCTGCTTAGCAAGCCATGAGCCTATGGTATTACAAGAAGGATTCTAGTGTTGATAAAACAGTGGCCAATTTTCAGGTGGCAAAGACTGGGAATAAAGGAAGCCTTTTCTGGCTGGCTGCTGGTGACTAGTGGTGTTCTACGGGGACACCACTAGTGTTGGGACCAATTCTTTTTGCATTATATGTCAGTGATTTGGATGATGGAATTGATGGCTTTGTTGCAAAGTTTGCAGATGATATGAAGATTGGTAGAGGGGCAGGTAGTTTTGAGGAAGTAGAGAGGCTGCAGAAGGGCTAAAACAGGTTAGGAGAATAGGCAAAGAAATGGCAGATGAAATACGGTATCGGGAAGCGTATGGTCATGCACTTTGGTAGCAGAAATGAAAGAGTTGACTATTTTCTAAATGGAGAGAAAATACAAACAAAAACTGAGCTGCAAAAGTACTTGGGAGTCCTTGTGCAGGATTCTGTAAAGGTTAATTTGCAAGTAGAGTCTGTGGGGAGGAAGGCAAATTCGATGTTAGCATTCATTTCAAGAGGACTAGAATATAAATGCACAGGTGAGGACTCAGTTGGAGTATTGTGAGCACAAAAGTGTCTGTTTCTGTTGATCAGTGTCAAAAAAGCCAAATTAAATCTACTGCATTGTAATTTGTAAAACAATAAAACATGAAAGCTTCCAAGGGGGAGTGAATACTCTTTATAGGCACTGTATATGTTATGGTCTTTACACTTCACCAGACCATTTAGTTGTTCAAGAAAATATGTATCACTTTTACCAGAATAGCTTTCAATTAAATGGAATAAAATTGGAAAGCAAAATGACTTTTGACCTTTGTTTGATTTTAATATAATTAGCAATTTATATTATGTGGCATATAACTATATGGTAGCCAGGGTGCAACTTGTTATTCCTCAGTGATACAGAAAAGCTTTTTGATATTACCTTTAATTTTCAGGTGCTTTTCTGAATGTGGTTCACTAGATTGACTTAAATTCATCCCGAGAGTTTTTGAAACCTCTTTGGAAATTTCATGTATCATAATGACTTTGAAATACATCGTGAAGCAAAAGGAATCTATTTTTGAAATGAGATTAATGTAGTAAGGACTTATTTTGGATTAAAGCATACAGCTGTATTCAGGAGATCTCTAGTAGGTTACAATATGGAATACAATATGCCTTTTAAGCCTGTTATTGTCAATGATGGAAGGAATTATTTATACTTGCTGTTGGGTACTTTGAGTTGTCTGCAATTCCCCAGCATAACAGATTGGATCCCTAATGAAAATATGTTTGCAGATCATGGGTTTTGCACCTTTATTTTATTTAAAATATTCCTTTCATTATAAACCAAGTCAAGGACCTGTAGTTAAGGTGAAGTTCATACAGGACTTAATAGAACGAAGAAACAGGTATAATAACTTGAAAGTTTGGCGATTCTTACTTCGACCATCCCTCAGGATGAAAGAGTTCTGCTTTCACTCTGGTTTTGTGTGTGTTGGTGGAAGATGAGGGAACTGAGGGTTCTCCAATAGATGGAGAAGTAGGTGCCAGAAGGGGTGGGAGGATAAGCAATATGTGTGGTGACGCTTCCTTCTGCCACTGACACGGGGGTTCTCTGCACTTGCAATGTAAAGACTCAAGATTATCAACAACATTTTTAATTCTCCTTCTAAAATTTGAGTGGTTTGAATTATCTTGGGCCATAAATTTTTAGATGCTGGGAATGTTTAATTTCTTCAAGGAAGCTTTCATAGCTTCATTCTGAACCTTACCTGCCTGGCAATGGTCAGCACAGTGACACAGCTAATAATGCTGATGTTTCACAGCTCCAATGACCTGAGTTCTATTCTGACCTCAGTATTGTCTTTGTGCAGTTTGCATATTCTCCTGTGACCATGGGGTTTTCTCCATATGCTCTAGTTTCCTTCTACATCCCAGCTAGTAGTTTAATTGGTCACTGTATATTGCCCCATGTGTGAAGGTGAGTGATCCACTCTGGGACAGAAAGGAAGGAAGACTAATGGCAATGCGAGTGGAATAAAATAGGATTAGTGCACTTCAAAGCTTATATTATCATTGTTAATATTCTCTTCTCATTCTAACTTTTAAAACAGTCATGCTCAATTAATGATAGATTAATTTTGTTTACCCATTTGGTGG
The DNA here is from genome assembly GCF_963921235.1 of Mobula hypostoma. Classification (NCBI taxonomy): domain Eukaryota; kingdom Metazoa; phylum Chordata; class Chondrichthyes; order Myliobatiformes; family Myliobatidae; genus Mobula; species Mobula hypostoma. Next base: position 30,750,163 of record NC_086109.1, read on the forward strand.
GAACAGGATGAGCAAGTGCCACAGTTGCCTACAGGAGGGTGAGGGACCTGAACAATTTCCAGCCTATTTAGTTACGGTTGCAACTGTGTGTGGTGAACTGTATCAATCATTTTCCCTCATTTCACTTTATCATGTTACTCTTTTAAATCAGCAGGGTTGAAACAATCCTGAGGCAGAAAACATTCCCTTAGTGATTCAGTTACTGATCTAAAAAATTAAACCCTTTAATGTACTTTATAATTCTGGAAGTGACTATGTAGAAAATGTTCTGAACTCATGTTCTAAGATATATTCTTGGTTATGCAGAGCTTTCTGTTCAGCTCAACGTGGACACTGGCTGTGCAAGGGCCTGTGCAAGGGCCTGTGCAAGGGCCTGTGCAAGGACCTGTGCAAGGGCCTGTGCAAGCGAGCTAGCTGGGGTGATTGCTGACATCTTCAACTGCTCCTTGCTTCAGTTATGTTCACTTTCCTGGCCACAAATTTGTCAGATTTTCTTGCCCTCTGTATCCCATTTTGTTTTTTACTACATCAAACCAGCTGGCTATTGACTCAATAAATAACAAAACAACATCTATTTATCTTTAGTTGGCTAATCTATATAGATCCAGAAAAAAATGGCATTTTTAACTAATTATGAAATTCGTCATGATATATTTGATCAGCAGAAAACAGGCAGCTAGAAAAAAAAATCCAATGCATGTTTTGAAGGAATTCTCCTTTTTAATAAAAATTAGAGAGCCACATTTTGTCTTGCATAAACTCAAACCTATTAAAAAAGTTCTCAAGGATATGTTTCTATGTTGCCCATCTAAAAACTCACCTCTCTCCTCTCTTCACAGCTCTGAGTGGGATGAATTTTGAGTGATAAATGGTAATGTTAGACATTAAGGGTTTCACAATCAGAAGTCAAGGTTTTGGATGGTGGATATGAAGCTTAGAAAAGGGGGTTTAAATGATGAGAAGTGCAATGGATTGAATGCTGCAAGGTGTGATTTTGGATGACAGTGGGCAAGGTTTTGAGAGAGCGGAGTTTGAACTATGATGAATTAATGGTGGAGAACAAGAATTTAGAAGAGGAAGAGTGAAGATTTGTGATAACAGCCAAAACTTTCAATTGTTACGTAAATGGCAACAATAAATATCAATCGAGACAGGTTATATAAAAACAACCAAACATTTATTAAACATGGATAAACGATAAGGAAAAAAAAACAAACAAAAACTTTAACCGGTAGTTAACCGTTCACCAAATCGTCACTCAGCACTGGTTCTTAAAGCGTTAAATGCGAAAATAGTTCTTAAAGCTATAAAGTCAGATATAGTTCTTAAAATGGTAAATTCAAAAGTCCAGCAGATTTATATGTTCAATTGGGAGAGACTTCTCTGGAGAAGGATTTCTTCATAGACACAACTTTCCTGCTGGTTCTGTCCAAAAGATTCACGGTGCAGTAAATAAACAGTTTAAAACAACTGCCCTTAAAATGTAGAGAGAGCAAACCTTTACATGAACTCTTTTCTCTTTTGGCAAGAGTTATCTCGATGCAGGTCGCTACTTCTTCAATGAAGACTCAATAAGGTCGATCTTTTGTTAAACTGCCAAACGATGCTGACTCCTCTCAATTCCTCGAATCCTGTACTTCGATAAAGTTTTCACTCCCCCTACTACTGCTAGAATAGGGTAAATCAGCACATCTAGCAAAAATTTCCAGTCCAATAATATTGTATCTCGCAACAGAACGCAACACTCCATTTTAAAAATGAAACTGTGTCACAAAAACAAACACACAACAGAAATGGAAACACAGCACGTTCTACATGGAAATCTACAAACTAAAAACTAACTGCGTCATCTGGAGTCGACCCTTATATACCCATGGCTCACAGGTCATCACGTGAGCTCACATTGGTGGGAAAATTACATCAGGTGACCTCCAAAAGACCATTACATCATTCTCACAAAAAAAACAGATCTCCTTGAGCATGTAACACAATAGTTGACAGTGACGGTAAGGCTAGGGGCTTAAAGATTTGGATGGTAAACAATTCAAATTGTTGAATTGTGCGTTCACAAGGCACTTTCAAAAATGTAGCAGGAAGTTAAATCAAAAGCTATCTTACAATTACGTTAAAGTTTTCCATCAAAGATATAGTAGGTTGAACATTGCAAGCTATCACTCTGTCTAATGATGTTGAGATTCTATCATGTAGAGACTCATTAAACAGCTGAATTATACTTGTACTGTCCATTTGTATTTATTTAGGAAGCAGTGTGCCACTTCGCTCTCTTTAAAGCAGCCCTCTGATCAGGAATAGTCAAGTCATTATGGAGGATTTTGAGTATTACTTAATGATCTATCCGTTTTTGCATGAGTTGCTGTTAGATGTTTGAAGGGAGCTTTTAAAGCACGTTGCTGTTCTTTCTGGGATGTTTTAAGATTGTGCAATAACTGTGGCACTGGTGGAAAGGAATTGCCTTTCACTGGGTGCACTTTAATTTACAGAGAGTCTGAGGCCAAATAGAACAAAACATGCAACGGAGCCTGAACGTCACAGGGGTAAGTTGGACATTCTCCTTCTGCTCTGAATTCCCTAGTGCCATTTCTGAGAACTTTCATATTCTCTTTCTGGATCTAAACACCACTGCATATTAATTCCATCACCCCCTGCCAGGCAGCACTTCGATCCACCTTTTATGGATCTGGTAATTTTGATCCCAGGTTCTTCAGAAGTCAAGAAAGAGGAGTAAAACATGATGTTTTCAGGCATTTTATTAAGTATTACAGGAACAAACAACAAAGGAGCAGTATCATATTCAGATATGAGATAAACAATTCCAGTGCTAACAATTAACTTATGAAATAGCCAGATTCAAGTGGGGTGTGACACCTACTGCAGGAAAACTGAGAAGCTGCCAAAAAAATACAGAATCAACTGTGGTCTGCTCCAGGTGCAGTGATGCCTGGTCACGTGTCTTTCATAAAACTTCCATTCTGAATGCTATTTGCTTACGTTAATTGTTTCTACGATTTTTATTTTCTCTCTGTGCATTGGGTGTTTGATGGTCTTTTTTTCAGTTGGTTCTTTTCAGGTTTCTTTGTTTTGTAGCTGTCTGTAAGGAGCTAAATCTCAGGGTTGTATAATGCATACATACTTTGATAATAAATGTACTTTGAAATTTGAACTTCAATTACTGGAAGATTTACTGAACATGTGTATCGGTGATTATATAAAAACACAAACAAGCATAGGAAAGTTAAACTATAAATGAAAACATTAGAAAAGTAACAAATCTGCACCTTAATCCGACATGGGTGAGTCTAAGCCATATGCATAAATCCAGGAAATTGCGTCCAATTATGACGTGAGAGTTAAACATGCTATTATATTTTTTTTCCCAGTAACTGAAAAGATATTTAAATCATGATAATCCTAAATTACCCATCCTCTTCACTACTCCCAGCATCCACTACCAAGCCCCCACTGCCTCTCACCACCATGAATTAGGTGCTACTCATAATCTATACAGCATTTAATCCTTCATTTTGACTTCTGGCCAAAGCTCCTGCTGAGTTTAGTTACTGGCAAGACTTGATTAAACCCAAAATAACCTGGTATTTTATTTTCATCTATTCCTTTGGCTCCACTAATTTGTGCCTAATATAGATTGTTATAGCTGCTAATTAATATAACTAGTCAAACAAGCAAGGCTACTGTCAAACTTTCACCTGCTCAAATAAATCACCATATTTAGTGACTTTGCACTGCACATCCATACTTTAAGAGAGCTAATAAAATATGCATGACAACATATATATTTTATCACTGTGTGCTTGTGAGGTTGCGGTTAAACTGAGATGCAAATACAACGATCAGAGTAAGGGGAAAGAAATGGTAAGATGAAAGCTTATGATAGTAAACACAGCAGAGTGAGTTAGGCATTGCAGTTTCAGGTTTAACTGTCAGGTGCTTCAAAAAATAACTTTGTGTCAAAATCTGTCCATGGTCAAAGAATCTGGACCTGAGGACCAAAGGATTAACTTGATATTAGGAAGTATTACAGAATTATTAATGTTAGCTGTGCAGGAACAGCTCAAATAATTCCACCAAAATAGAAAGTAACTTGATTTCTTCCTGTTATCTTAAATAACCTGAATTGTCAACACTGAGATTATCTACACAGGATAATCTATCAAACTATTGTTACAAAATAGAACGATCAATAAGAAACTCTCTCATTTGTATAGCATTTTTACCTCACTTACAGTTTTTCAAAACTCACTTTATTGAAGTACCTTCCACATTGTAATGCAGGAGATCAAACAGTCAATTTATGTTCTGCAAGCTCTCACAAGCATACATACAAGATGATTTTATTTTTACTGATGATTACACACTAAATTTTGGCCAAGCCACTGGGGATAATTTCTCTGCTTTGTTTTTCCCAATTATTACACTAGGTTCTTATTTGGCTCTAAGGAAACTCAGATCATTCAGCATCAAGGCTCAACAGGTGATTATCACAGTTTCTTTCCAATCATCATAGCCCTGTTCCACACTCTCTGTCAACTCAGTGTGGTCCATTTTCCTTTAAGCCTAACTAGTTCTCTGGAGAATTTCTTGAACTCTTGTGTAGAACCTAAGAAAAAAGTGAATTAGAGGATTGTTGGTGTATTAATAGAATTAACATCCAATACACTAAAAATAATACCAATGCAGCACCACCAAGTATACTCAATGTGTCAGATCATTGGAGTTTTTCTGTGAATGGGATCTTTTGGACAATATTTCAAGTTTATTGTCATTCAACCATATACATGTATACTGTCAAACAAGACAACGTTCTGTCATGGTCCTGACTGTACAGCAGCAAGCATCCAAGTTTCCACGCTCCACTCTCCCAGAGAATGGTTAGCTGCTGCTGGCTCTTTAAGACTCAGACTGCCTGTTATTGCCTGCCATAACCCATCATGGAAGGTCTGTACTTAAAGGCCTTGTGCTGAGCACTCAGTGCTCAATCATATGAGTTCCACTTCTAGTACTACTGTTTGTGATTTCGCCTTTGGATTCCATTTGTGTCATCCTGCTTATTTCGAATCTGAGTCTCTGTTAATTCTAGACCTTATTCTGTCTTGGATTCACCACCATCCATTGTTTAATGTTCCTCCAGACCAAGGTGCACAACACATGCAGTGTAACTCACACACATAACACATAAAGTAATATTACCACAAATAAATTAACAATTAATACAGTACATATGTGATACAAGTTAAAAAATAGACAGTATAAAGCAATTGGCGCTTCATAGGTGATGAGACCTTGTGGCGGTGGGAAGTTCTCTAGTCTGATGGCCTGAGGGAACAAGTTGTTTCCTATCCTAACAGTTTTTGTCCTAATGTTATGGTACCTCCTACCTAATGGTAGGGGGTCAAAGAAACTGTTGGACAAATGGGAGGGATCACTGAAAATGCTCAGGGTTCTACGTATGCGGCACTCCTAATGAATATTTCTAATGGGAATAAATTATGAAGTATGCTGGTTTGTCATAATAACATTCAATTTTAAATAGCAGGTATTGAAATTTAAAATAATGCAAGACTCCAGATTACTGATGTTAGAATAATCTTTCTTCATCCTTTTTAAAGCAGCAATTGCCTCACATCTGCATGCTCAGTGTATTAATACAGTGAGATGCTGTGATGACAACTAGTTTTACAACAGAACTTAATGGGCAGCTTGATTTAATATGGCCCATGGTTTTGAATTCATGATGACATTTGCTGTTTGCGCCAACCCTTACCTTTCATTGTTGATCTTGCCATCCAAGAGCACTGAGTTAGATTTTGTGTTTAGCCATTGCATTTGAGGAAGGTTGAAGCCAGGGCCCACCAATGATAAGGTGCTTGTTCCCTGTATTGAGTATTTACCATTCCTCTGGGTAATAAGTATATGGCCAAACGTTGGCTGCTGTTTCCCAGAATGGCCAGTGAGATTATAAAATCTTTGGTGATGATTTTTCCAAATCTTTGTAACTGAGGAAATTGAAGTTGCCCCTTAGTTTGAATATTAGTTAATGAAGGCCAGTGCATGAAAATAGTGAACATTTGATGTTAATCATGGGGAAACAATATTGAACTTAGTTGTTGGGGAGACTCTTTATCACTTAATTATGGATGTGCTCACACAGAGAGTGGTGCATACTGCATATTGGACAAGCTGCCGAGGAAGTAGTGGATGTAGACAGATATGTACATTTATGCATAAGATATTTGCACAAGTACATGGATGGGAAAGGTTTAGAGGGATGTGGATGAAATGCTGGCAAATTGGACTGGCTAAGATGCTGGTCAGTATGGTTGAGTGTGACTGAAATAACTGCTCCTGTGGCATATTAGTTTGGACTCTGCTGAGATTCACAACCATTCTGGGTAAAATAAAGACATTGTTACAAAGCAATTCTAAAGATTGAGATTAATATAACCAGTACATTTCATTTTTGTGAAAGATAAATGTTGTTTTGTGGTGTTTATTTTCCCTTTAGTAATTTTCAGGAAATGGACATCACTGACAATTCCAGAATTTGTTGCCCACTCTAATTCCTTTTGAGAAGATGATGGTGATCTGATTTCACCTTTACACTAGTTGTTGTTAGGGGCAGATCATTTGAGGATTTAGACCCAGCTATGATGTAGAACATGTGAATAGTTTCAAATCAGGATGGTATGTAACTTGGAAGGGAACCAGCAGGTGATGGTACTCCTTTCCACCTGCTCCCATTGCTCATCTTGGTGGTAGAAGTCAAGGGTTTGAAAGGTGCTACTGGAGTAGCCAGCATGAGTAATTGAGTGCATTTTGTATTTGATGCACATTACAGCAGCTGTGAGCCCATTCTGGAGGGAATGAATGCTTAGGATGGTTGTTCGGGTACAAATCAACCATTCCAGGACGAAGGAGATGTCCTCCTTTTTTAGAGTCATTCCAGGACAAGGAAGATGTCCTCTTTTTTTAAAGAAAGGGGCTTCCCTTCCTCCAACATCAACTCTGCTCTCAAATGCATCTCCCCCATTTCACACGCATCTGCTCTCACTCCATCCTCCCGCCACCCCACCAGAAATAGGGTTCCCCTTGTCCTCACCTACCACCTCACCAGCCTCCAGGTCCAACATATAATTCTCCGTAACTTCCGCCACCTCCAACGGGATCCCACTACTAAGCACATCTTTCCCTCCTCCCCCTCTCTGCTTTCTGCAGGGATTGCTCCCTACGCGACTCCCCTGTCCATTCGTCCCCCCTATCCCTCCCCACCGATCTCCCTCCTGGCACTTATCCTTGTAAGCAGAACAAGTGCTACACATGCCCTTACACTTCCTCCCTCACTCCCATTCAGGGCCCAAGACAGTCCTTCCAAGTGAGGCGACACTTCACCTGTGAGTCAGCTGGGGTGCTATACTGCGTCCGGTGCTCCCGATGTGGCCTTCTACATATTGGTGAGACCTGACGCAGTCTGGGAGACCGTTTCGCTGAACACCTACGCTCTGCCTGCCAGAGAAAGCAGGATCTCCCAGTGGCCACACATTTTAATTCCACGTCCCATTCCCATTCTGATATGTCTATCCACGGCCTCCTCTACTGTAAAGATGAAGCCACACTCAGGTTGGAGGAACAACACCTTATATTCTGTCTGAGTAGCCTCCAACCTGATGGCATGAACATTGATTTCTCAATCTTCCGCTAATGCCCCACCTCCCCCTCGTACCCCATCTGTTATTTATTTATATACACACATTCTTTTTCTCTCTCTCCTTTTTATCCCTCTGTCCTCCTCACTATACCCCTTGCCCACCCTCTGGTTTTCCCCCCTCCCCCTTCTCTTTCTCCCTAGGCCTCCTGTCCCATGACCCTCTCATATCCCTTTTGCCAATCAACTGTCCAGCTCTTGGCTCCATCCCTCCCCCTCCAGTCTTCTCCTATCATTTTGGATCTCCCCCTCCCCCTCCCATTTTCAAATCCCTTACTAGCTCTTCTTTCAATTAGTCCTGACGAAGGGTCCATTAGACCATAAGACAAAGGAGCAGAAGTAGGCCATTTGGCCCATCGAGTCTGCTCTGCCATTTTATCATGAGCTGATCATTTTATCCTGTTTAGTCCCACTGCCCCGCCTTCTCACCATAACCTTTGATGCCCTGGCTACTCAGATACCTATCAATCTCTGCCTTAAATACACCCAATGACTTGGCCTCCACTGCTGCCCGTTGTAACAAATTTCATAGATTCACCACACTCTGACTAAAATAATTTCTTCGCATTTCTGTTCTGAAAGGGCGCCCTTCAATCCTGAAGTCATGCCCTCTCGTACTAGACTCCCCCATCATGGGAAACAACTTTGCCACATTCACTCTGTCCATGCCTTTTAACATTCGAAATGTTTCTATGAGGTCTCCCCTCATTCTTCTAAAGTCCAAGGAATACAGTCCAAGAGCGGACAAACGTTCCTCATATGTTAACCCTCTCATTCCCAGAATCATTCTAGTGAATCTTCTCTGTACCCTCTCCAATGTCAACACATCCTTTCTTAAATAAGGAGACCAAAACTGCCCACAGTACTCCAAGTGAGGTCTCACCAGCGCCTTATAGAGCCTCAACATCACATCCCTGCTCCTATACTCTATTCCTCTAGAAATGAATGCCAACATTGCATTCACCTTCTTCACTACTGACTGAACCTGGAGGTTAACTTTAAGGGAATCCTGTAGGAGGACTCCCAAGTCCCATTGCATCTCAGAACTTTGAATTCTTTCCCCATTTAAATAATAGTCTGCCCGTTTATTTTTTCTGCCAAAGTGCATAACCATACACTTTCCAACATTGTACTTCATTTGCCACTTCTCTGCCCATTCTTCCAATCTACCCAAGTCTCTCTGTAGACTCTCCGTTTCCTCAGCACTACCGGCCCCTCCACCTATCTTCGTATCGTCAGCAAACTTAGCCACAAAGCCATCTATTCCATAATCCAAATCGTTGATGTACAATGTAAAAAGAAGCGGCCCCAACACTGATCCCTGTGGAAAACCACTGGTAACCGGCAGCCAACCAGAATAGGATCCTTTTATTCTCACTCTCTGTTTCCTGCCAATCAGCCAATGCTCTATCCACGTATGTACCTTTCCTGTAATTCCATGGGCTCTTATCTTGTTAAGTAGCCTCATGTGTGGCACCTTGTCAAAAGCCTTCTGAAAATCCAAATATACAACATCCACTGCATCTCCCTTGTCTAGTCTACTGGTAATTTCCTCAAAAAATTGTAATAGGTTTGTCAGGCAGGATTTTCCTTTAAGGAATCCATGCTGAGTTCTGCCTATCTTGTCATATGCCTCCAGGTACTCTGTAACCTCATCCTTGACAATCGACTCCAACAATTTCCCAAACACCGACGTCAAGCTAACAGGTCTATAATTTCCTTTTTGCTACCTTGCCCCCTTCTTAAATAGCGGAGTGACATTTGCAATCTTCCAGTCTTCCGGAACCATGCCAGAATCTATCGACTTTTGAAAGATCATCGCTAATGTCTCCACAATCTCCACAGCTACTTCCTTCAGAACACGAGGGTGCATTCCATCTGGTCCAGGAGATTTATCGACCTTTAGCCTATTCAGCTTCCTGAGTACTTTCTCTGTCGCAATTGTGACTGCGCACACTTCTCTTCCCTGCCACCCTTGAGTGTCCGGTATCCTGCTGTCTTCCTCAGTGAAGACTGATGCAAAATACTTGTTCATTTCCTCTGCCATCTCCTCATCTCCCATTACAATTTCTCCAGTATCATTTTCTATCGGTCCTATATCTACTCTCACCTGTCTTTTACTCTTTATATACTTGAAAAAGCTTTTAGTATCCTCTTTGATATTATTTGCTAGTTTCTTTTCATAGTTAATCTTTTCTCTCTTAATGACCTTTTTGGTTTCCTTTTGTAAGGTTTTAAAAACTTCCCAATCTTCTGTCTTCCCACTAATTTTTGCTTCCTTGTATGCCCTCTCCTCTGCTTTAACTTTAGCTTTGACTTCTCTTGTCAACCACAGTTGCATCCTTTTTCCACTCGAAAATTTCTTCTTTCTTGGAATATACCTGTCTTGCACATTCCTCATTTCTCGCATCAACTCCAGCCACTGCTGCTCTCCCATCTTTCCCGCCAGTGTCCCTTTCCAGTCAACTTTGGCCAGTTCCTCTCTCATGCAACTGTAATTTCCTTTATTCCACTGAAACACCGACACATCAGATTTCGGCTTCTCTTTTTCTAATTTCACAGTGAACTCAATCATGTTATGATCACTGCCTCCTAAGGGTTCCTTCACCTCAATCTCTCCAATCACCTCCGGTTCATTACACAATACCCAATCCAGTACAGCCGATCCCCTAGTGGGCTCAACAACAAACTGTTCTAAAAAGCCATCTCGCAGACATTCTACAAATTCTCTCTCTTGAGATCCAGTGCCGACCTGATTTTTCCAATCTACTCGCATGTTAAAATCCCCCACAATTATCATAACACTGCTCTTCTGACAAGCCTTTTCTATTTCCGGTTGTAATTTGTAGTCCACATCCCCGCAGCTGTTTGGAGGCCTGTATATAACTGCCATCAGGGTCCTTTTACCCCTGCTATTCCTTAGCTCAACCCATAAAGATTCTGCACCTTCCGATCCTATATCACCTCTTTCTAATGATTTAATATCATTTCTTACCAATAAAGCCATGCCTCCCCCTCTGCCTACCTTCCTATCCTTCCGATACACCGTGTATCCTTGGACGTTCAGCTCCCAGAGACATGCATCCTTTAGCCAGGTCTCAGTGATGACCACAATATCATACCTGCCAATCTGTAGCTGTACAACAAGATCATCCACCTTATTCCTTATGCTGCGTGCATTTAAGTACAACACCTTAAGACCAGTATTTGATACTTTTTGCTTTGATTTCACTGCAACTTTATTGCACTGCACTTCCCAATGGCTACACATTTGCCCCATCACCTGCCTGTCTTTCCTGACATCTTTACTGCTCACTATCTTAGATTTATTTCTGTTTTCCCCTTCCTCCGCTCTATCATTCCGGTTCCCATCTCCCTGCCAAATTAGTTTAAACCCTCCCTAACAGCTCTATTAAACTTTCCCGCCAGGATATTGGTCCCCTTCGGGTCTCGACCTGAAACGTCGACTGTACCTCTTCCTAGAGATGCTGCCCGGCCTGCTGCGTTTACCAGCAACTATGATGTGTGTTGCGTGAAATTTCAGCATCTGCAGATTTCCTTCTGTTCGAGACTGCTTTGTTTCATTTGATGCCTATTAACTAGGGCATTTTGGTTGCACCAAATCGTCACTGTCACCTCACCTCTGAAATTAAGCTCTTTTTAAAGCTGTGATGGGGTCTGGATCAGAGTGGTCCTGGTAAATCCGAACGAAGGCATCAGTGAATAAGTTATTGGTCAGTAGCTGCTACTTGCAGAAGACACAGTGTAACACATAAAATGCCAGACAAACTCAGCAGGTCAAGCAGCATCTGTGGAGAGGAAGAAATAGTCAATATTTTGGGCCAAGACCCCTCATCAGGACTGGAAAGGAAGAAGCCAAAATAAGAAGTGGGTCAGAAGAGAAGGTGATAGGTGAATCCAGATGAGGGGAAAGTGGATGAAGTGAGAAGCTAGGAGATGACAGATGGAAAATATTAAGGGCTGAAGAAGAAGGAATCTGATAAGAGAGGATAGTGGACCATGGGAGAAAGGGAAGTAAGAAGGGGCACTAAAGGGAGGTGATGGGCAGGTGAGGAAAAGGTCTGAAAGGGGAGCCAGAGGGGGAAACGGGAAAATAATAGGAGAAGAGGAATGGGAAGGGGGAGGGAAGAACAGAAATTACCAGATGATAGAGAAATCAATGTTCATGCTGTTGGTTTGGAAATTACGCAGAAAGAATATGAGGTGTTGTAGAAAACACAGTACTGCTGATTCATCATGTACAGTCTGGACAGTAGTTAGCGGGATTGGATTCGACCTGCTTTTTTTCTGAACAGAATAGAACTGTGCAATTTTCCACTTCAGAAGTTCAAAGTATGTAGACTTTATACAATTTGAAACTTGTCTTCTTACAGTCAAGTGGTTCCCCATTTTGTAACTATGCTGGAACAACTTAGAGGCACAGCTAAATCATAACGACTGACATGATGTTATCTGGTCCCATTGCCTTTGCTGTGCACTCAGCCGTTTCTTGGTATCACATGGAATAAATTGAAATGGGTGGAAGCAGGCTTCTCGTTTAGCAGGGATCTCCAGAGGAAATGAAAGAATCTTCTAATCAGCAGTCCTGGTTTTAACATTTTTGCAAATGCTTCAACCTTGTGTTTTAGCATTCATATGCTGGCACTGCCGACATTGAGGATAAAAATGTTCTTGGAGCATCTTTCCACTTGCTATTTAGTAGTACACCAACGTTCACAATGAAATATCAGTGAACTCTGGAGCTTTGATCTGGTCTGCCGGTTGTGAAATTATTGATACGTTATGTTTGTATCTTTTCTGGGCTAGCATCTTGTCATTTTTCAGTATGCCTGATGTTGCTCCTGTTTGCACTCTCAAATGAACCTTGGTGCATCCTCCCACTTTATTGTAAAGGGAATTAAGGAATATATGTTTTTCCTTCTGCTGGTAGTCCACAGTGCTTCATGGATGTTTAATTTTAAGACAAAGTTTCTGCTCTGAATCTAACCAATTTAGCACATTTGAGGTACCACACAGCACAATAAAGGGCATCCATGGTTTTGTGGAACGATAAATCTACTAAATGCTACAGACTCAGAGCATCTTGGCAGATGAGACACTGTCACCACAAAGACTGCCACCAGTGCTTTCATAGACCTTGGGTGAAGAAGAAATCAGGGACATTTTATCTTTCCTGTTGTTTTAACAGACTCAATCTGAAAAAGGTGTCCTTCAGGCTCAGACATCTTAGCCAATGTTGTTGCTTTGTTGCCTCTTGGTGCTGGGCATTTGAAGCTCCCACCCAGAGTATATTCTGTGCCCTTGCTGCTTTCGTGTGATGTTCATTATGCTTCAGCAGTGGATTTTCTCAATGGCATGAGACTTCATACAGTCTGGAGACAATGTTGAAGACTCCAAGAGCTATTCCCTCTTGTCTGTGCCAATATTCCCTGACAGGGTTGTCATGTTAATGAACAAGGCATACCCAGGGAATGTGATGGAGCTCCTGACACATTGTCTGGAAGATATGATTCTGTGAGTATGCCATTGCCATCCTATTGCCTATAATAGTGATACCCTCATGTCATCAGAAAAGCACAGATTTAAGCTCTTTAATTTTAGAAATGCAGGGGTGAATTTTACTCTACTTGTCACATAGAACCTGCCTAGCTTTACGCTCCATTGAAGTCAGTAAGACTAAAATAAAGCATAGTGTATACACCAATTCCATTTTCTTTGTGCTGAGCACATTGGGTTATGCATCCCTCCTGGGATTTGATGAGCATTTTATTTTCCTGTCATCAACAATGTGGCTTCCCATTTTGAATTAAAAGCAGAAATCCTCTATAACACACCCAGGGAAGTACTTTTTTTTAAACTGCTCGCTTTGCTAATAAAAATTCTCCCTTTTAGTTTTGTAAATAATTAGAAAACTACACTTATTTTGTTCCAGATCTATAAAAACCAACTTATTCATACAGAGAAACGCAAACAATAGCATACCTTGGGGATATTATTCTCATTGAATCAGGTAAAGAAAAATACACAAGAGGGTAGGTGTTATTTAGAAAGCTTTAGCTGACAACATATACTTACAAGATAAAAATAGTAAGCAATTAAAAGCATTATAGTTATATATTGTAATGTGATATTTAATCAGTTCAACAGCACTAAACTTAAACAGCAATACTGCAATGTTGTCAGTTGTAGCTCTGCTGGTAGCACCTCTGTTCCTGAGTTGGGAAGAAGGTACAAAACATACTGGAGAAACTTGGGCTCAAAATTGCTAGTGCAGTTTCAGAATGGTAGACGGTGTCCTGACGAAGGGTCTCGGCCCGAAACGTCGACTGTACCTCTTCCCAGAGATGCTGCCTGGCCTGCTGCGTTCACCAGCAACTTTGATGTGTGTTACGATGTGGTGGTGTTGGGTGGGAGCAGAGTGCTTGATTTACCCCAACCTCAGAGGTCTACCAGGCACTGCATTTGTGAAGACATTATTTCATCCATCATTTCAGTGAGGAACAGGACTTGCTGGCATCTTGCAAGTACAGGCATTCATTCACAGAAAGCCCATAAGGGCTTTGATTACTTACACCAAGTATTTCTTCAATAGGATAAGTTCTGGTGGCTGTGAATCATGAACAATCAAATAATGGTCAACATGATATTCCCAGAAGGTCCTATGGTACCCTTGTCCTCAGAGAGGTAGAATTGCCTTACATTTTTTCTGTTTAGCACTGCCCACAGGATGGACCTTAAAGCACGCGGGCTGTTTTCTGTTTCTCTGCCTGCTTGCCCTTTTGGATTCTCCAACCAAAGAAGAGGATTCAAATAGCAATTGTGCAAATAAGATCAATGACATGAATATCCAGGTCCCTTTCACTAAATTCATAAACTTTCCCTTCTACGTGGCATGCACCATGTATGCTGTTGCTGTTTGGCTGATGTGGAGAAGATGAACAACTTCCGTAGACTGGTGCACAGCAAGGTGATGGAGGCCGTGTTCAACAGAGTGAGATCCTGTTGGAAAATACATCGACCTCACTTTAGCACACAGTTCTGGGTGAAAACTACTTGGCAGATTTTGCATTGCTCTGTGGGAGAACCAAAGCAATGCCAGTGCTAGATACGATAATGCTTTAGCACACCGAACTAGACAAAAAAAAACAATGGTTTTGATCCATAGCACATAAATTTCTTATTTTTTAGAATAATTCCAACTTTAATGTTTGTGATTTATTGCTATTTTAGCAGAGTATTACCACAGTTGTGGAGATATAATTTCAGCTAATTATTTATAACAACTTCACAGTCTCAATATTTGCAATATAATAACAATTGATGATCCATTACACTACTAGTTTGCTTCGCATGAATTTTCTAAAACCCTTCTTTGGAAAGAAATTCCATTATACTGTTAAAATGATTAATGGTTTTCTTAAATAAATGCATCAACTTATACCTCAGAAAGCCATATACTACAGAGTTTTGTTCCATAAGTTAAATTAAAATAATCCACTTAAAATGCCTTGAATTAATATTGCTTTTATTATTTATAAGGAACAAACTTCATCTTCACAGGGATTAAAGTCCATTTACCTCTTTAGTATAATAGAAGCACATTATCTATTAATATACTTTTTGAATTTAATTTATACCTCCTCATGCTAAAATGTAAATTGCCATCTGATGTTAAATATGAGTGCTTAGGACTATATGGAAGGTAAACTTGTTACCGATCTCTTAGCGATAACTATAATTCAGCTCTGGTCTTGGATGCAATGTTTAAGATGACTTCTTCCACCTTGAAAACTGAAAACAGCAGTTAAACAACTGGGACAAAAATAAGAGCATAAAAATTAGCTGCAGGAGTAACTGTATAAATCTTTCAGCCTGCTTTGAATTCAATAAGATCAGCAGATCTGACCTTTGGCTTCAGCTAAGATTGAGAAGCTTGACACATAGTTGTGCTTTGTATTATCGAAAGCACCAAAAACTCTGCTTGGAGATCCTTTACCGAGTCTGAGGAGACTCTTGTGTGAAGGATGGTACTAATCTGGTTTACCTTTGTATCATGCCGAGGAAATGAATGCCTTAGTAAACATGTACAAGGGGTGATTGATAAGTTTGTGGCCTGAGGTAGAAGGAGTCAATTTTAGAAAATCTGGCACATTTATTTTTCAACATAGTCCCCTCCTACATTTAGACACTTAGTCCAAAGGTCATGGAGCATACGGATCCCTTCTTTGTAGAAGTCGGCATCTTGGACCTCCAGAAAGTGGTCCACAGTGGGGGGGGGGGGGAGATTGATAAGTTCGTGGCCTAAGGTAGAAGGAGATGAGTTATACAGCTCTCGTTACATGCACGTGTAGTTCAACTCTTTGAGTGATTATGCAGAAAGTTTGAAGTTAATAACTCATCTCCTTCTACCTTAGGCCACAAACTTATCAATCACGCCTGCTGTGGACCACTTTCTGGAGGTCCAAGACGCCGATTTCTACGAAGAAGGGACCATATGCTCCATGACTGCTGGACTAAATGTGTAAATATAGGAGGAGACTATGCTGAAAAATAAATGTGCTAGGTTTTCTAAAATTGACTCCTTCTACCTTAGACCACAAACTTATCAATCACCCCTCTTAAGAAATTAGTCAGGAAGTAATGGAGACAAATTAGTTGTAGAAATGTATTGGCTGCCAATGAAAGTTCTTTAAGGCAGGCCCAACTTTCCATTTTTCTTGCAGCAATGACAGGGCAGCTGCAGTCTCTGCAGGTATCTGCTGTTCGGGACTGAGTTGCAGCTTTAAATGCAGCAGTCAGGGTGAAAACCACCTTAACAATTTAAAATAAATCCCCCCATCTTTGTTATATTGGAAGGTCTCCCAGTTGTGTTAGCAAAAACTTATCATATGAAACAAGGATGAAATCCAAATTCTAAGCATTTGTCTCCATTATAGCTAGACTTCCTGAAAATGTTTATCACAGGTGTTCAAAATTTTAAATGAAATACATACTTGCTGAAGATAAATCATAATTTATCTCCAGATGGATAATTATACAAGTGGAGATATGTTCCTATATATAGAACACAGAAAAATTCTAGAGTCTGCAGCTAGACAAAAAAATTGGAGTTCTAGTTGATTGTGTCATAGAAATTTCTGATTTCCAATTTACTGATATCAATAGGAAATAAAATTTGGCAATTTCCTAAATGAAAATGAATGAAAATTTACTACTTTCACAAAAAATGCCCAAAGTAATATCATGTGTCCAAAAGAATTGGCTGAATATTGCTACTTGTATATTCCCCTGACAGGAGAAGTGAATATTCCATGGTTAGTGTAAATTTGCAGGCTTTAGTGTACACACTGGACTTGGAACTATCCCCTCACTTGATTATATTAAGCACTTGTTATTTCATTACAACAAATTAGATATATTCTTTCAATTCCTATTATAACACACCTTCATCACTTCAGCTCAGATTTTGCTGACTGTGAATTGCAATGCTGACAACATTACTGTTATTGTCAGGGTGCAACTGTTAGCAACTTCCTGCACTTGCAGCAAAATTTGGAAATCTAGGGATGCTATCGGCAACATCTTTCTCCATGGGCTACAATACGGTAGGCTTTACTATGGAGTCTCCATGGCAATCACTGTTATAACTTGAACCTAGGCTAATTACTGATTATTCTAGTTCTTAAAAAGCAAGTTGAAGAAGTTAAGCAATCGAGAATAATTAATCTAACTGGCATATTAGACTATAATTACTGTTGAGCAAACACTCTGGCCCCATAAAATTAATCCGACAGGTGTGCAATCTTATTCCCTCAAAAGAAAGTTATAAATTATAGTAATAATGTTTATATAGTTTTGTCCTTTTCTTTCTTGCAACAAATGTCTTGATCTTTACTTTAAGTGTGGAGGAGGGGAAAGTTAATAGTCTCATTGTACAGCTGTAGATTCTTCATATTTTTCTTATTATATTGAAGGAAATAAATGAAGTAAAGAATAAGAGGAAGATTTCAAAGTGACAGACAAATATTCTAAACTATTATTTAATGTGTATCATGTTGCTATTGAAATAGCGTGAATTTCAGGGCTGAATGGAGAAAGGGACATAAAAGCTGCATGAAAAGGCTCAAGGAAATAGTAAGAGCTCTAGTTCTGAGCTTTCAAAATCTGTAAATAAAAATACTGATTTTTTTCCCCTGGTCCATTATAAAGATTTTGTTCCCCCCTCAGTAATCCTTTGATGATCATTCAGCTAATGTACACTCAGTGGCCTCTTTATTAGATACAACAGTTCACCTGCTCAGTAATGCAAATATTTAATCAGCCAATCATGTGGCAACAGATCAATGCATCAGAGCATGCAGACATGGTCAACAGGTTCAGTTGCTATTCAGACCAAACATTAGAATAGGAAAGAAATTTGATCTAAGTGACTTTGACTGTGTAATGACTTTTGGTGCCAGATCAAGTGGTTTGAGTATCTCAGAAACTGCTGATCTCCTGGGATTCTCATGCAATCTGTAGAATTAACAATGAATGGTGTGGAAAATAAAACAACACCCAGTGAGTGACAGCTCTGTGGGCGAAAATGCCTTGTTAATGACAGCGGTCAGAGGAGATTGGCCAGACTGGTTTCAGCTGACAGTAAAGCAACAGTAACACAAGTAACCATGTTTTACAACAGTGGTGTGCAGAAGAGCATCTCTGAATGCACAACATGTCATGGCACCTAATAAAGTGACTACAGAGTGCATGTTAGTCAAGTGGTCCCATTCTGAAATGTAAGCAATACAAAACAGATGACAAACAAGATAGTAAGGTCTTGCCCTTTATAGGAGAACTTGTCTTTGTTCCATTAGGTAAATATTTGCTTTACTATGAAGTTCAAATGAATAATTTTCTATATTCTAATGTGTAGCATGGCCATTATGAAAAGTGAAATAGGTACCAGAACATCCATTCACCAACTGAGCACATGTGAAAAGACCATGCTTTTTAATTCTGTCATGGAATTTCATCCCTGTGCTTTGTGAACGATAAGTACGCAACTACAATCATTGTACATTGATTGTGAATTTGATTTGTTCAATGGAACCAACTGTTGAAAATTGAGTAGAAAATGCAGTCACAATGTTCTTGCCCCTAAGTTTGAGAACAGGATGTCACCGGATGAGTAATCATGACAAGCCTTGCAGTGCGAGTCAAATGGGATTCTATCCATCGTGTAACTATCAATCTGAGTAGTAACAAATAGAGATGGCAGTGCCTTTCAGGGTCAGGCCTCATACAGGAACAGGGTTAGAAATGGTTGCTTTTGAAAGGACATCTTCCATGTGGATTCTGAGGTGAGTAATGCTGGACCCATCTTGCTGGCCAAAACAGCACATGGACTGACTTATCTGGACTAGATATGGTGGTCCAATTTTGCTGGATGTCTGCACCCGTAAAGTCAACTGTTGAGATTCAGTCAGTGTCTGAACCATGTAGAGTCCAACTATCAACCAGAGATACCATGTGTCACTCTGCAAGTGCTAAACACACAGCACCATATTTCACTTCAAATGGTCACATACTAAAAATTTCTTTGCTCTGGAATTGTTGGCCACAACTTCCATAATGTGGTGTTCATATGCATATATGAGCATTCATTCATACATATTTAATGATTATGGGGGGAGAGGTTGGGCTGTGTCTTAGTGCTTTCTTATCATTCCTCTCCCTCTCCCATTACCTTGTGCACATAGGCATCGTGGTTTTAAATGAAACAAAATGCCCAATTGTATGTGAATCAAAGAAAAATAGAGGAAATGGTTGAATCAGGGAATTTTTTTGTGAAAAGGCACAAAAATAAGTTAATTCACACAAACTCTTCTGACTGATGATCTCAGTACAGGGAAATGAACTGAAAAATGCTGGGATTACTGAAGTTCAAGAGGAAGGAATTCGTTCCCAATAACAAAAAGGGGATGTCAATTGGGAAGAAAAGGAGCTCGGGAACAATTAAGCACCAAAAGACCTGAGGAAATTTGCAAGAACTGTGCAGCAGTTTGAAAGGATGCAGCAGTAATGTATAAGATATTGACAAACGCTGAACGCAACAGTTATGGGCACATTAAGAAGTTTAAAGAGATAGAAATAGCTTGCTGCACAATTGAGAGACCGGAGGATGGTTATGAAAAAGAGAGTCTTGTGGAATGTCTGAGAAGATTAGAGTGAGACAGAAGAAAGGAATAAACTGATTTGGAAAGAAAATTAAATAAGGGAAATGCAAATTCACTGGAATAAAGGAATCAGGAATTAATTGGAAACCACTAACAATTCAACATGTATGCACAGTTCTACACTAAATATACAGATAGCAGCAAAGCTGTTTTTAATAACTGCTGTTCTTTTCCAAGCTTGAATGTAATCTGATCATTTTCCCAATCAGAGATAAGGGCCTGGGGTCAGTAAACTCCGGGATACAACTGTCAGCCAGCATTTTAAAGATTTTGTTCACACAGTAACCAGCATGGAGAGAAACAATTAATGAAAGACAGATCTGCAGACTGTACCTAGCTCTGGGACTGGTGCAGGACTCTTAGATTAAACATTTCTCCAGCTTTTTTTTAAATACCAAAGTATTTTCTAAAGACTATTATTCCTCAATAGAAGTATGCTAACAATTTGTGTCATGTGGTGACTGCAATATAGAGTCCTTAGACATTTCACTGATGGATAAGACTTGCTATTTCTACTTGACTATTTCTACAGCAATTTCAAGTTGCACTAAAGCACTAAATCCATCATTGTAGTGAATCTAACTGAATTAGGCTTTTGAGAATTGATTGATTATTTATTTATCTATCTATCTATTTAGAGATACAGCATGGAACAGACCTTTTTGGCGCAAAGAGTTTCACCACCCAGCAGCCCATCTATTTAACCCCAGTCTAAACATAGGAAAATTTACAATCACCAATTATCCTACTCACGGGAAGAAAACACCAACTCCTTACAGATGGCACTGGAATTTAACCCCAAACTCCAACACCTCGAGCTGTAATAGCATTGTGCCAAATGCTATGCTACCATAGGATTACCAAGGCAAGGGAAGTAGCCTCGTTCATGTTAGTTTGATGGGAAAAAAAATGCAGAAATTTATTTGCTCAGCCACAGATGATGAGAGATTTAAGTGGAGCATGGAAAAATGCTGTTTTTTTTAAATGAAAGAAATATTGAAAATATCTGCAAGGAACAGAGTCCAATAGCAGCTTACCATCATAGTAACTGAAGAGGAAAGTAAATTGGGGACGAGGAGGATTAGATTGAATCGAATAGATGACAATTAGAGGAGAAAGTTCCAGAAGTCTAAGAAGATGTCAGCATTTTATGCTGAATCATTATTTGATTTGGACAGAAATTTAAATAAAGCACTTAATTATTGTCCACATATATCATCCAATATATTTTTTCTAACTGTGCTATGGCACTATCATTACAAACTAAATTGAACTGTGGTGTTGCTGCTATAAATGCAGTGGCACTAACAATTGTTCATCGTAGCAGATAAATAAAAGTGATTTGTATTAATAAATTAATGTCTTGGCAGACAATAATGGTGCAGAGGTACTGTATATAGTAAATAATTTCTCAGTAGTACTATAATATACAGTAAATAATGTTCCTTTTTGCCACTAATTTAGGTAGAGAGAATTGCATGAGAAATACAAGTCTGAAATTCAAATAGCCACCACAGAGAAGGATTTTATATAATACATTTGAACTACCATGTTTATAACTTATTATCTTCAGTAGAGAGATGTGCCTCCTCCCATATTCAATATAAATGGCAATTAATATATCCTTCTATTCAAATCTCCCTATGGTTTGTATCCAACATCCCTTTGAGTGTATGAGTGTATAGAGAGAATATGGATTAACTATGCATTCTGGATTACGATCTAGTATCAATCTATCTCATCCAGTTTAAATATTTAATGTAGAGTATCCAAATGGACATAACACTGGCTACTTAATATTTCTGGTCCCTAGTACTGATTTTTGCTACAAGAATATCATCATGTTAGAGTGGGACCTATTTCCCCATACTCACCTCTCAGATGTCTCCATTTCCCTAAGGGGTCACTTCCTCCAACAAGCAATCAAGTCCTTGTCAAATGCAACAGAAGAAAGCAGCAATTGGATTTGGATGAAAAGGAAAAACAGCAACTGGGCTGCAAGATGAAGACAGGAGGATATGGAACTGAAGGGAACACTGACAACACGCTGGAGGAACTCAGCAGGTTGGGCAGCATCCGTGGAAAAGATCGGTCGACATTTCAGGCCGGAACCTTTCGTCAGGACCGTAGAGGGAAGGGGCAGAGGCCCTATAAAGAAGGCGGGGGGAGTGTGGGAAGGAGAAGGCTGGTAGGTTCCAGGTGAAAAACCAGTAAGGGGAAAGATAAGGGGGTGGGGGAAGGGAGGCAGGGAGATGATAGGCAGGAAAGGTGAAGAAAGAATAGGGGAAAACACAATGGGTAGTAGAAGGAGGTGGAACCATGAGGGAGGTGATTGGCAGCTGGGGGAGGGGGCAGAGTGACATAGGGATAGAGGAAGGGAGGGGGAGGGAATTACCGGAAGTTGGAGAATTCTATGTTCATACCAAGGGGCTGGAGACTACCTAGACGGTATATGAGGTGTTGCTCCTCCAAACTGAGTTTAGCCTCATCTTGGCAGTATAGACATATCTGAATGGGAGTGGGAAGCAGAGTTGAAGTCGGTGGCTACTGGGAGGTCCTGTCTGTTTCGGCGGACGGAGCGGAGGTGTTTGATGAAGCGGTCCCCCAATCTGCGTCGGGTTTCACCGATGTAGAGGAGGCCGCACTGGGAGCACCGAATGCAATAGATGACCCCAACAGACTCACAAGTGAAGTGTTGCCTCACTTGGAAGGACTGTTTGTGGCCCTGAATGGTGGCAAGAGAGGTGGTGTAGGGACAGGTGTAACACTTGCGCTTACGGGGATAAGTGCCAGATGGGAGATCCGTGGGGAGAGACGTGTGGACCAGGGAGTCGCAGAGGGACCGATCCCTGCGGAAGGTGGAGAGGGGTAGAGAGGGAAAGATGTGCTTAGTGGTGGGGTCCTGTTGAAGGTGGCGGAAGTTGCAGAGGATAATGTGTTGGATCCAGAGGCTGGTGAGGTGGTAGGTGAGGACAAGGGGAACTCTGTCCCTGTTGTGGTGGCAGGAGGATGAGGCGAGAGCCAAAGTGCGGGAAATTGAGGAGATGCGGGTGAAGGCATCATTGATGACAGCAGAAGGGAAACCATGATCCTTAAAAAAAGAGGACATTTGAGATGTCCTAGAATGGAAAACCTCATCCTCGGAGCAGATGCGGTGGAGACGGGGGAACTGGGAATAGGGAATGGCATTTTTGCATGTGGCAGGGTGGGAAGAGGTATAGTCGAGGTAGTTATGAGAGTCAGTGGGCTTGTAGAAGATGTCAGTGGACAGTCTGTCTCCAGAGATGGAGACTGAGAGATCGAGAAAGGAGAGAAAATTGTCCGAGATAGACCAAGTGAATTTGAGGGCTGGGTGGAAGTTAGAAGTAAAGTTGATGAAATTGACGAGCTCAGCATGGGTGCAGGAAGCAGCATCAATGTAGTCGTCAATGTACCGAAGGAAAAGTTGGGGAGCAGTACCAGAATAGGTTTGGGGTATCTGGGATGCCAGGTAGCACCGTTGAGCCCTCTGGAGACGTCATGGGCTTATTAACGAAACGTCAAAGAAGGAGGGTGCCCACCTAGTGACCCCGATGACATACCTACCCTCCCTCCTTGTCACCACACCAAGTCCACTGCCAACACCGAGAGTGCCGACTTACGATAGGGATTGAAACATCAAGTCCTAGTAGCTCTGCTTGCCACCAATAAGATCAAGTTTTCAAGGTGGGGAATCCTAGACCCAATTCCGAAGGACATATGTGTCATAGACGGATTGTCAGTTGATTTGAAGATGCTTTGACACAATAGCTTTGAAACATGTAGAAAGCCTCTGACAGATGCTAAGGTCCGACCCTAGTTTTGACGCTTATCAAAGTTGTCATTCTTTGGGAATATTCCTAAAATTCAGAAGCATTCTAAATGTCTTAAAAATAAAACAAGTAATTTTGAAGAAAGAATACTAATATTTATAATGAAAAAATAAAATCACCTGAGCATATCCAAACACACTTTTAAATGTTTAAAATTATTATTGCAAACCCATGAGATTTAAATAATTTAACTTTACAGATTTCATGTCTTCCTTCCTTGCTGCTTTGAAATTATGCCCAATCTGCATCTATTTAGGCACAGGATCCATAAGCAGGTTATTCAGCACTAGGCTCAATAAAAGTTCTTGTATTGGATTTCCGGTTTGGTCGCCGGCTGTGTGACCATGGTTTTCGGTCGGGCGCCGGATGCTCGGAGAGATTTGGTCGGGGGCGAGCGCCCGATGCTTGGCCGGGGGCCATGGTCAAGTGGTCGGCAACTTGGGCCGGCTCCCCCACTGGACTTAGTCCGGTGAGGAGGGTGTGAGGACACCCAGCAGGACTAAAAAAGAACAAGACCTGACAAAGGGCAGATGAGCTCCTTGTGAGCCAATGGCCATCTTCCGTGGAAGCGATTAAAGCCTCACCACGTATCTACGAATCTTATGCTATGCACCTAGTTAGAAGAGACATGATGAACTTGGGCACAGCACTGTGTGCCTGGACCTGCCTAAGGCTTCCCCCTAAGGAAGGGCCAAGCTCGAAGAAGCAACCATGGCTCCATGGCTGGAGGCCAACACGGCCTCGGGCTCGAGTTCGGCGGGGGCAGCGGTGGGTGGTGCCAAGGTGGCCAGTGAGAACAAACTGGAGGAGAGGCTGTACTCGATGCTGTCGCAAGATCAAAGAAGATGGAGGTGCATAGCCGTCAACCCTGGATTCAGGAGGGCACCCACTGATGACTGACTGATTGGATTGTACTGATGGACTTACTTGCAAGGATCCATTGTTATTATGCCCCTCTGCACCTTGTGGCACACCAGGCAGCAGCCTTGCCGTTTCTTTGGCATTTCGTCTGATTTTTTACATGGCCAGTTTGCCAGCTCAGTGCTCAACCAGAATGGATGGAAAGTGATCAAGGAGCAGGCCAGATTGAAACTCAAGACCACTCTCCTCAAAGTCCAGTGCTGGTGCTATGGGACTTCTAAATTTGGTGTTGAAATGCCAAACTTTCAAGCATCAATAGGGTTAAAAATGCAGCCTAAGTTCTGGCATAATTTGTTAATCTACCTTGGTTAGTTAAAGGCCTCGTTTATTTTCAAATTTCACTCAAAACCTCTTCCTATGATGATCACATCTCTTCAGTAGATCATTCACCATAAGGTAAGCAGATATTCTTCCTATACGTTAACATAAATACAATGGCTCTCTTGGTTAACTGATGCCACGACATGTGCTGCTAAAGCCTTCATAATATATAATAGTTATAGTGGCAAGTTTCCAGAGATCAACATTCAGGTGACTATACACCACAAGGGAATCATCATGGAAATTGTTGAGGAACTAATAAGAGAAAAAAAATCCAGCAATTAAAAATAATATTAACAACAGTAACCTGCAAATAAGAGACAAAATTCTGTGCTGGATTTTCTTCCCAGCTACTCAAAGTGTCTAAAGTAATTAGAACATTCGAACATTGGAAAGTTTTTCAGAAGAACAGGCCATTCGGCCTAACAAATCTTGCCAAATTTATATTCACACCATGTGTTGAAATAGCTATCAAGTTTAGATTTGAAGTACTACTCTCAACTACACAACTAGGTAGTTTGTTCCAAGTGTTCTCAACTCAGTCTGTAAAGAAATACTTCCTGACGTTTGTCTGAAATCTCCCTTTAATCAGTCTCCATGTATGGCCCAGTGTCCTCGTTGATGGATTGGCTTTGAAGTAGCAGCTGGCATCCACCTTACTTATACCCTTACTGATTTTCAACACTTCTATCATGTCGCCATCTCATTCTACATCTACTTAGGCTAAAAATATTGAAGTCTTTCAATCTTTCTTCCTACCCCGCAGACCTGGAATAAGTCTCATTTCCTTTCTCTGAACTCTTTCCAGTGCCTTCTCATCCCTCGCACAATATGGAAATTAACATTGTACACAGTGCTCAAGGTATGGCCTCACAAGCTCATTATACAGCTTAAGGAAAAACCCTCTAGACCTGAACTCCACTAGCGCATTATATAGCCCAACATTCTATTAGCCTTCCTAATTGCTTCTGTGTATTCTCTAGATATTGATAGTGATGAGTCTACCAGGATGCCAAATCCTTCTCATACAGTGCAATTTCTAACTCAAGCCCCCCCCATTTAATATTTCTACTTCCTATATGTAATATTTTACATTTACTTACAATAAATTTCATCTGCCGTTTATCTGCCCACATCTGGATTTTGTATGATTCTGTATGAATTCTGCTGCCTGAATGTTATCAACCCGTCTCCCTAATTTTCTGTCATCTGCAGACTTTACTAGTTTATTTGTTATGTGCTTTCCAAACCATTAATTTAAATCAAAAACAGCAGCAACCCCAAAACTGATCCCTGCGCACCCCCACTTTCAACAAGTTCTAGGTGTGGAAATGATCCTCTCACCATAACTTGTTGTTTTCTGTTTTTGAGCCAATTCTGCACCCATTCATACTCCTTACCCTGAATCTCTACCTCCTGCAATATGATTATTAACCTCTTGTGGGGTACCTTGTCAAAAGCCTTCTGAAAGTCCAAGTAAATTATATCAACCACTCTATTGTTATCATAAACTTCACTTGCATCTTCATAAAACTCCAGCATATTAGTAAAACATGATTTCCCCTTTCTGAGCTCATGCTGGTTTTCTGTTAATGTGCCTGTTCTTATCAACTCCTTTTCCACCTCAATCTTTATTAATGTTTCCTTTGCCTTACCTATGACACACATTAAGCTTACTGGTTTATAGTTACCAAGGTCTGTGCGGTCACCATTCTTACTGTATATGCCATGACAACGTTCACCCACTTCCAGTCCTTGGGGATTTCACTAGTCTTCAATGACTTTTGAAAAATACATGTTAAGGATTTGTATATATAATCACTGATCTTTTTAAGTACCCTTGGATATATGTTGTCTGGCTCTGGAGCTTTACTAACTTTTAGCCTTTTCAGCTAAAACAGGACCTTACTTTCTAAGATCTCTAAGTCACTTAAAAAAACATTACTTTTCTCTACACTTACTGGTATATTTCTAACACTCAATATTTGGAAAAGTAAAATCTCCCATAACTATAACTATAACATCACCCTCAGAACTTTCTTTTCTAATATTCTGATAGAGTTTTTTATTAAAATCACTATCAGCATTAGGAGTTCTATAACATACACCCAATGTTATTCCTTTATCATTATGGTTTTCAATTCTCATCCAGATATCATCGGTAAGTCTCGATTCATCTCCTATCATAAGCAGCCTCGTGTTTAAATTCTCTCTTGTGTATATGGCTGCTGTTCTACCTTTACGATCTTGCCTATCTTTCCTAAGTAAAGTATGTCATTTAATATGATTTTCGTCACCATTCTTTGAGTTCAGCCAGGTTTCAGTTATAGCTATTATATCATACTTATACGCACTCGCATATAATTCCAACTCATTTATTTTATTCTTAATACTTCTTGCATTTGTACAGGCCATCCTTAGTCTATTACTGATATTTTTCATTAAATATAATACTTGACATCAAATCAACATTATTCTGCACAACAGATGGCTTAGTAGTATTTTCAAACAAAATTGATTGTTTGAAGTCATGAACTTTCCGGAAAAATATTTTTCTTCATGCTTTTAACTAGCCCAAGGAGATATTCCTTAATCCTTAAACAAGCATAAATTTTATGCATATCTCATTAAGGGAAAAGCTATATTTTCAGAACTGTTGCTAATTATTTTGTGTCAGTGTTTAAACAATAAAGCATAGAATTACTAGAATCAAAAATTTGCATATAAAAGGTCTATGCTGTATTAACGTAGCAGGTTCAGTTCATTATAACTCAAATTAAATGAGGACAATACATCAAATGCACTAGATGTACTTCAATAAAATTAATTAATAAGCACATTCATTGCTTCAAATTAACTGGCTATCAGTTTCTATCTCTACACTGCGTTTGTTAAAGAAAATAGAAAAAGGTTCAAGAGTAAACATTTGTTAAGTTTGGGAATGCTGGAACTGGATTTCTGAGAACTAACCCCAAGTGATATTGAAGATGGTACAGTTGGGTGCTACAAAATTGTTTGTAGAACAAATTATGCCACTCCCTGCACTTGTGAGGG
The DNA here is from genome assembly GCF_963921235.1 of Mobula hypostoma. NCBI lineage: Eukaryota > Metazoa > Chordata > Chondrichthyes > Myliobatiformes > Myliobatidae > Mobula > Mobula hypostoma. The sequence continues at coordinate 30,778,287 of NC_086109.1, forward strand.
CTATAGCAATATGATCTGAAAAGACAACAGTAAAATGCATAGCAAGCAGTTCATGGTGACAATCTGCCTCCTACATTGGCTGAGGTTTTGTTGTTTATTTTACATCTGTGCAGCACTGGAATATATTTTTTACCCTTCCCCAGTTTTCTGTTGAAAAGATGGTGGAACTCCTCCAGCTGAATAACTTGCTGGACCATTTCAGAAGGGGTTTAGAGTCACATATACGCTCAGTAACCTCCTTTAGATGCACCTATACACCTGATTGTTAGGACAAATATCTAATCAGCCAATCATGTGGCAGCAACTCTTTGCATAAAAGCATGCAGACATGGTCAAGTGGTTCAGTTGTTGATCAGACCAAACATCAGAATAGGGAAGAAATGTAATCTAAGTGACTTTGACTGTGAAATGATAATTGGTGCCAGGCAGAGTGGCTTGAGTATCTCAGAAACTGCTGATCTCCTGGGATTTTCATGCACAACAATCTCATAGAAAATGATGTGTAAAACAAAAAAAAAAATCCAGTGAGCAGCAGTACTGTGGATGAAAATGCCTTGTTAGTGAGAGGAATCAGAGGAGAATGGTCACAACTATTAAAGTTGACAGGAAGCAATAGTTACTCAAATAACAATTTTTTACAACAGTGGTGTCCAGAAGAGCATCTCTGAATTCACAAAATCTCAAACTTTGAAGTGAATGATCAGCAGAAGACCATGAGCATAGAATCAGTGGCCATTTTACTAGTTGCAGGACGTACTGTACATAACATCATAGCTTACCAGCTAGTGCAGTCACTTTACAGCAACAGTGATCACCAATTGGGCTTTAATTCCTATTGCTGCTTGTGAAGAGTTGGTATGTTTCTCCTGTGACCGCATGGATTTCCTCTTGGTACTCTGGTTTCCACCAACCCTCCAAAGATGTATAGTTTGGGATAGTAAGCTGAGGGCATGCTATGTTGGCACTAAAAGCATGTAAATTCTTAAGGGCACAAGTGTGTAATGCTTCCAGTGCCAACATAACTTCAGCATAATCCTTGCTGAGTTCATTTGAAGCAAATGACATATTTTACTGTATGTTTCAAAGTTTCAATGTACATGTGACAAAAAGCTAATCTTACATATATTAATCTTTAGTTTTAAGTTATACAGTTACTGAAGAAGGGATGGATAGAACAAAGGAAATACTTTTGATAGGGTGAGGCCAAGTTTGTTCTGGTGGTATACTATTCAAAAAGTCATCTGACTGATCAAGTGAAGAGGAAAATTGGAGGAAAGGACCTGTAAATGATGTGAAAAACAGATCAGAGCTACTACAATGAGCTGAAACAAAAAAAGAAGATGGTTGGGATTACCTTTTAGAGTGCTTCTATTTGGCAGAGGAATAATATGTGATTTACCAAAGACCTCATTGTAATGTCCCCATGGGCAGTAAGGCTTGCAGCTCAGTCATTGATTGTGATCGCTGTGGTCTGCTGCACCATCTACTGTGTGTATGAGACAACAGAGAAAACCATATGACAGACCTTCAAGTGCTGATAATTATTGTGAGCAGTCCACACACACATCCAGCATGCATGCAGTGGAACACATGATGCCAGAAGAAATGTAATAGAATAGATGAATGACACACTGAGTCAATGTATCTGTTACCAGAACCATTTTAGAAGATCTCTTCAGCACATGTCAAAATGAATGCTGAGACTTGAGATATTCTGCTTTATTCTGCATGGCTTCAGAATTTTTCAGGCACAACTGCCAGCGAAGCAGCAGGTGAGATCAGAGGTCTGCCTAGGGACTGTAAGTGATTCATCTTATGATTGTTGGCTTGCTGGCTGACAGGCAACAGCAAGGGTACTGGCAGACTGCAATTGGTGGAAGCATGGAAGTTCTCACCCTCAGAGATGCTGCCAGATCCTTGTTCCACAAAACCCCTGCCATATTACTGAGGTGATACCTCTACAATCTTAGTTACATTTGAATAAAAGCAAATAGAGGAATAGTAACAATTCTAAATGATTATTTTGCATTGTTTTTCATCGACGAAGACATTCAGATCATTCAATTACAAAAGATAATCTAAAGGCATTATGATGGAAGAACTTAAAATAATTCCTCACAAGAGGAAAACATTCCAGGCAAATTAATGGAGGAAAAGGCTGACTAGGTGGCTGGACCCGATAGACTGTATCCTGGTGATTTAATGGAAGTAGCTGATGAGCTAGTTATAATTCACTAATTTTTTCTGGATTCTGGAGGGGTCACAAATGATTGTAAAACAAATTTAATTGGGAGGAAGTTCTCCCTACAGAGGGCTATGAATGTTTGGAATGCACTGCCTTGGAGAACTGAGTCACTGGAATTAGTCAACACAGAGTGGCAGACACAAGCTACAAGGGTAATGGGGCAAGAGCAGGAAAATGGTGTTGAGTCCACCGGCTGAACCAATCACCCTGTTACTGAATTATGGAACGAGGTTAAGCAACCCATGAGACTATTCTGAGGACAGAATAGAGTTCATTTTTTTTAAAGTCACTTGATCTACAATTGGTTCCTCCGATGTAAAAGGGACCGTATTTTGAGCACTAGATCAGTACACTAGACAGAAGAAATGCAGATATGAGCCTAATATTCTAATTGTCTCTCAGCTCAATTTTCTACCACATTCCCACTCTGGCATTACAGTCTTTGTTCTCCTCCTACTGTGCCATTGAGGTCCAACCTAAGCTGAAGGAACCTTCCATTTGAGCATATTACAGACCTTCGATATCAATGTTGAATTTATCAATTTCAGATGGCCATTCTTTCCTGATCATATCTTCCTCCTGTGCCTTTAACTATGACTTTCTTTTTTCACAGATGTTACTTACTTTGTTGAGTATTTCCTGCATTCTCTTTTATTTTGCTGCAACTCATGTGTCCTAGAACATAGAACATAGAATAGTAGGGGGCAATAGATGCCCTTTGCCCCATGATACTTTGCGAAATTTTAACCTACTTCAAGATCAATCAAATGCTCCATCCCATATAAACCTTCATTTTTCTTCATTTTTTAAGTGTCTTTTAAATGTTCCTGATGTATCTCACATCCTACAATTTTCTCCAAATACCTTAAAATTATTTTAGCATTTTTGCCTGGGATAAATGTGCTGACTGTCCACTCTTCTTATGCTTCTTATCATCTCATACACTTTGTCAAGTTGCTCCAAAGAGAAAAGCCCTAGCTCACTCAACCTACCTTCCTAAGACATGCTATACAATCCAGGCAGCATCCTCATAAATCTTCTCTATACCCTCCTTAAAGCTTCCACATCCTTCTTATAACGAAGTGATCAGAACTGAATGCAATACTGCATGTGTAACCTAGCCAGTGTTTTATAGAACTGCAACATTATTTCATGGCTCTTGAACTCAATCCCTTGACTAATAAAGGCCCACAGACCATTCACCTTCGTAACCGCCCTTTCAACTTCTGCAGCAACTTTGAGGGATCTACGGATGTATCATACTGTTTCAACATTTTATTTCTACTAACTGCCCTGTACTTTAACCACATTCAGATGCATCAACTTTCATCAACTTCTCTTAGATGGCAATAATTTTGTCACGAGAATGTAATGTCCTGCTTATACCATTACATAGGACAATCTTTTTTAGTCTCCATCCCTCCACCTTTATTTTCTCACTTTTCCAATTCTGATGAAAAGCCAGTGGTTTGAAATATGAATATAGATTCTCTCTCCACAAATGCTCCAGTGACTTCCTTTGCAGCTCTAGCATTTCTATGTTTTAAAATTTTAAGCCTCTAGCATCTGAAATTTTCTTTTTGACTTTAGAAAGCATTTGCTTTGGGTGCAATGGCAGCTGTAACAGCATCATAGCTGGTTCATAAGTGCATTAACTTACTTGGTCACAACCATCATGAAGTATGAATTTAAACAACGCCCAATGACTTGAGCTATGTTCATGCCTGACACCTCCATATTTCTTGAGATTATTTCTCTTCCCTTTGGCATGAATTTCAGAGTGCACTGGAATATATTATACCTTTCTAATTTTTACACCATCAAAACCTTCTTACAAAACTTCTGCAGGAGAATTCATACACACAATCTGGCAACTGTGCCCTTAATGTCAGTGTTGATGGCTTTGATTGTAAAGTTGTGTGTTGGTGTGTCTTCAGCATTGCAATCTTACCGTCCCCCTTCAGCCAAGTCAGCTTGCGTTTATTAGATACCTGAAATACAAATGACAGAAAAGGTGAATAAGCAGCGGAATAAATTCTTTAAACGTAATTTTAAATTCACCAAGTTTTATGGATGTTCATTTTTGCAATACATCAATTTACTTTAGTTTCTCAGATTTGGTTAGAAAATCGATTATTTTTCTCCGCAAAATATTCCATTATGATGTTTCATTTCAAAGTAATGTTATTTGACATTTTGGTATATCTACCTCTCCTCACATTCATGGGGTGACATTTATTCTCCATTCCCAATTAGGCTTGTCTAGTAGTCAGCAATCACCTGCGTGAAGACTGGTATCAGTGTGATGAATGTATTGTCCCACTGTACTGAAAATTACTGCTTCTCAGTGAATTGTCAGTAATGATGGAGGACTATTTCCATAACAGGAAGTTAAGTTACTTGGATGTAGTGGCAATCTGATGTCTCTGCAGCCCCTGGTCCTTCCAGCTGTTGTCATGGCAAACTGCTAGAGTTCACTCTGGCAAAGTTCTACATATTGCAACTGATTGTGCAAGAAGAACAGACCACTAAATATAGTGAAGGGAAGATGGTTGCACGGTCAACCTAACACGAGTGGGCATCGACTGACATAATTTATGAGCAGTTGTAATACAGGTATGCAACCAGTAATGCACAACCTCACATCTGATATTTCAATGATGGTAATGTCATTTTGAAGCCGTTGATCATAATTGTATCCACCATATTGCCCTGTGAATTTCCTCAATAATATACTAAGGGTGAAATTACTGACCCCAGCATTCACATCCACTTCCTTTAAGCAGAGCTTTTAAAAGTGAGAAGATTTCCTGATTCCTTTGACTTCAGTGTTGTTAAGATTTCTTGATGAAACTTGGTAAAATACTAGCTTGAGACGTCAGTCTCTCTTACTTCTCAACAGAAATTCAATTTTCTCATCTGCATTTAGAACATGGTTACAATAAGACCTCCAGGTTCTTGACAAGATTCAGAGTGGGCTCTGCTGATCAGGTTATTTGTGATAGTGCAATTGATCACAAGTTCCAGCAGTTTTGTGATAATTGCCAACAGCTCCATGGGGGAGGGGGTGTTACTGAGCTGGATTTGTCAAGCTTTTTGTGAATGGAAAATATATGGATTTTTTTTTCACTTTGCAAGCTTATTAATTCTTCAAAATGAGATGGATATTGCTGACAAGTGCGGCATTTTCCCTCATCCCATATTACTTTTGAAATGAGTGGATTTCTAGTTGGGTCAACCACATTTGTGTAAATCAGGAATAATGAAGATGCCAGAGCAACTAAAAAGAGTACATTTCTTTCCTGTTATTGGTGACACAAGCAGAAGATGGATTGTTTTAAAACCATCTAGAAATTTTATTACTGCATCTCTAATTCTATCTTTGTATTGCAAATTTATTTAATTAAATGCCCCTTGCAGCTGTGAAAAGATTTGAACTAGTTTCCTAGTACCCAGACTTCTGAATCTTGGTCCTGCAATGTAACTACAAAACAACTAAACTCCTACATATTAAACTGTCTGTCTATCCAAGAAAGTTGACCCAGAGCATGAAGAAATAAAATAGAACCTTGTGTAATATACAGTGCAGTATTTTATTAAATTTTGTTCAGAATATATAATATTTCATAAACACAAGAGATTCTGCAGATCCTGGAAATCCAGATGAACAAACACAAAATACTGGATGAACTCAGCAGATCAGGTAGCATCTGTGGAGAAGAATGAATAGTTGATGTTTCGGACTGAGACCTTAATTTTCTTTGTCCCAAAATGTATAATGTCTGTACATATTAAAAAAACATAATTACAATTCTGATTCATTTTAATAATTTGTTGGAAATAGTCAGTGTGAATTCATCCATGGCCCAAATTTTATGTTGTATTGACAACAAAACTGTAAACCTCATCGTCATTAAACCTTTAAACTGATATTACCTCTGGAACATTCACAGTGAAACAGGAACATCCAGAAGTTGCAGTCAGTTATTTCCTGTTCTTCCACAATTTGTGCTGCACTTTTCTAGCTGCCTAATTAAGGGAAAGTCTGTGGGTTTAATGATGGATGTCTATTTGTGCAATACAAGAAGTAGGCCTTGTTCCAGACTTACTCATGCTCCCCACCTCAAGCCTGCAGTTATGTTGAATAACTGGAAGGCTTTAATTCCATTCTTAAGCACATCAATATTTCCTCCACTTTTGCTCTCAATCGCTCTCCTTCCATCAGAGCAGAATAGGGTTCTATTTGTCCTCACTTTCCACTCCACCAGACCACATTCAACACATCATATTCAATACTTTACATCACAATCAATGAGATTCAACCTCACTTACCCCCCTTCCCTTCCAGCATTCAAAACTTCTTCCTTCTACCTATTTCACTCTTCTGCTTCCAATAACCACCCCCTTCTTATGGCTCTTTACCATGTAAGAACACGAGATAAAGCAGCAGTTCATTTGCCATGTCCCTCTGCACCATCCATGGACATGAAGAGATTTTCCAGCTCTAATCTATTGTATCCTCCATGAACAATGAAAAATGGCAGATGGAAGTTAATGCAGGCAAATGTGAGGCTTTGCATTTTGAGAGGACAAGCCAGGGTAGAACATACACAGTGAATGGTAGGATACTGAGGAGTGTGGTAGAACAAAAGAATCTGGGAATACAAATCCATAATTCCTTGAAAGTGGATGACAAATAGGACCATAAAGAGAGTTTTTGGTATATTGGCCTTCATAAATCAAAGTATTGACTACAGAAGTTAAGTGAGGTCAAACTTGGAGTTTTCTCTGGTCACCTACCAACAGCAAAGCTATCAATAAGATTGAAAGAGTACGGTGAGAATTTATAAGATTTTTTCTGGTACTTGAGGACAAGAGATTTAGAGAAAGGTTAAATAGGTTAGGACTTTATACTCTGGAATGTGGGTTTTTTGATAGAGGTAAGCAAAATTATGAGGGGCATAGATGATAAAAGCAGGCTTTTTCCACTGAGGTTGAACTAGTGGACATAGGTTAAGGGAGAAATGTGAAATATTTAAAGAGAATCTGTCGGGGGAGATTCTTCACTCAGAGGATGGTATTAGTCTGAAACATGCTGCCAATGAAAGTGATGGAGATGGGTTCAATTGCATCAATAAAGAGAAGGTTGGATAGATACATGGCTGGGAGGGGTCTTGAAAAGCAATGGACCAAGTGTGGATCAATAGGAGGACTCGGCATAATAACAGTTGGACATGGACTGGATGGGCCAAAGGGCCTGTTTCTGTGCTGTAGCACTCTATGACCCTATCATGAAGAAAGTAAATTCTCCATTTAGTTAGCAAAGCTGATCCGGAGTTTTCAGTCACCTGTCATGAACTCCATCCCACTCCTATACTGACCTCTCTATCTGTGCCTACTACATTGTTCTAATGATGGAAAATACTCAAGGAATATCATCCCAACTTCTAACTGGGAGATTTACATGACTGGGATTTGGTATTTAATGTAACATGAAATAAGCAGACTTTATTGTTTATGTTAGAAATAGCCTGCTCTGATTTAAGATGATTCCCATGTATTGTTGACTCAACGTTTTCCTCTCCACAGATACAAACTGACATCTTGAATAATGCCAATACTCTTTTTGTTTTGTTCGGTTTTGTTTCAGATTTCTAGTACTTACTGTCTTCTGCCTTTCACAGTTCCACTTTATCTGTTTATATTTACTTTGAGTGGCCACTTTATTAAGTACATCTGTTCATTAATACAAATATCTAATCAGTCAAACATGTGGCAGCAACTCAACGCATAAAAGCATATAGACATGGTCAAGAGGTGCAGATATTGATCAGGAAAAAAAACATCAGAACAGAGAAGAATTATGATCTAAGTGAGTTTGCCTGTGGTGTCAGACAGGATGGTTTGAGTATCTTAGAAACCGCTAATCTCCTGGGATTTTCACACACAAGTCACTAGAGTTTGCAAAGAATGGTGCAAAAACAAAACAAACAAAAAAAATCCAGTGCTTGGCAGTTTTGTGGGGAAAAAACACACTGTTAATGAGAGAAGTCAGAGGACAATGGCCAGACTGGTTCAAGCTGATGGAACGAGACAGTAACTCAAATAACTATACATTGCAACAGTGGTGTACAAGGAGCATTTTTGAATGCACAATACATCATACCCTGAAGTGGGTGGGCTACAGTAGCAAAGACCATGAACATACTGTGCACTCAGTGGTTATATTACAGGAGACAACTGAGGGTATTGCCCCCAATCTACCTCATTCATCTCTTACCTGGCCCATTGGTTAACAACATCTATGCACACAAACACCACTGTTTTCCAACCTATCACAACTTATCTCTGCCCACTAATCTCAATGCAACAGAAGCACATTAGTTTTCTTGCTATTTTAGTTCTAATGGCAGGTTATTGACCTGTAATTCCTCTTCCCACAGATACATCCTGTCTCTTTGAGTATTTTCTAGCTCTTCCTGGTGTTAGTTTACATTTCCAAAAAAGAATGGTCGTTGATGAAGTCAGTGTGCTGTACCTCTGTTCTGAATTTGAAAGGCAAGGACAATATACTGATATTGCTATATGGTGCATTCCAGACGTCAGGGCGATTTTCTGCTGTGAGAACTCTTCAACGTGATTGGCTGCTCCGCCAGTTTGATTGTACCCTGTTTGCTCTACATGGGTGATTGCATCAAATCAATGTCTGACAGCAACTGACATCTAAAAAATGCAGAAGTGGGAGCAGCTTTCTTTGAAGTGAGCACAAAGTAATATTGTTTCGCTATTGATCACAAAATCCATTACACTTGACTGAGATTGCTCAGGTACAGGAATGACAGAAACAAAAGAGGAAATTTGGATGTTGGTTGATTCTCTCCGTTAAACACTTGTGCCGGCGTTTCTTAGCTTTTCAGATCGCTTATTTTTTTGGAGATCAAAAACAAAACAAAAACAACCTATGCTGGAAATCTGAAATAAAAATAAATAGTAAACTGAAAATATGAAAATGCTGGATATGCAAAGCAAGTCAGATACCATCTGTGGAAAGAGAAACAGTGCTAACGTTTCTTCAGAACTAGGGTTCGACTTCACTTCACACAGATGCACCTAAGCTTTCGCTGATTTTACTTGTTTTATGCCCGGATTATATGTGGAATCGACACAGATCAACACAAGATTCCATCCCGTCATTTTTGTTTAAATTCCAAGTGGTGGTGGATATGTTTTTGTGAAATGTTAATTGCGTTTATAGAAATCCTATCTGTGCTTTGTGTTCGATACAGTATGTCTGTTTGAATTGATAATACTTGGAATAAAATCTCTTTACTAACAATACAGAGGGAAACAGCTTGCTACAATTTCAAAATTCGGCGTATACCCACTTAACAATGTTCGCACTCGTCTTACTGCGTGTAACAATGGCTCGTTCTTACGTCGGTCGTTGTTGCTATTTCTGTGAGAATCTGAACTGGTGCTTGACGCATCAGTGATTTGTAAGTCGTTAATTCGGCATCTTGATTTACGATTATACTTAGATGCAATTGTGAATCCGCGAAAAAAAAAACACAGCAAACATGAATATTCTTTTCCGTACTTATCAGCGTTGTTTTCTGAAGTGCCCACATAATTTAGAATGCAGGGAATGTGCCGGACCTGTAGAACTTACTTCACCGAGATCGTGCCTTTGTCAGGTACCGAGTCCTGAATATGGATTCCAGATAGATTCTGCCGGTAAATGTGTCTCCGCTAGTTTCGACTGGAACCCTGTTCTAGAAATGGTTGGTGCTTTGTTACGTGCGGCCCCGTGAGGCATTTGTATTTTTCTTTCGCATTGTTAAAAGTTCATACATACCAGCTGCACATATCCGGCAATTATAGATGGCGCAATTGTCTTATGACCTCGTCAAAATTTTCGATCATTTTCTTTACGCATTTGTTTTCTCTTCCGCCTCTCTCCATATGTTCAACGCGTGGATTGCCTTGTTGATTTATTCTGTCTGTCCCAACCTCACTCCAAGTCTTGGGAGGCTACCAGAGGGCCACCCGCGAGTAAAATATAAACCAGTACAGATACACGTGATCCGGCATTACCCAGAGGCTATGTTTAAATTAGTGCATTCCGTTTAAGCTATCCTTCCAGTTTCGCCCCTCCCCGATCCCCACACTCAATTCTGGTACTATTACGAAATAGATAACCCTGCTCTTTGGAAACATGAGTCCATGTAAGAAGACAGATCAATTTAAACCGATACTGACATCTACATCTCATATGCATCTACTTAACACTGGAACTATAAGTTTATGAATAGCTCTGTTGGATGCGAGTGGCGGGTGCTGCGAGAGGTCGGTAGGGGCGGGGAGCGGGATGGTGGGGGAGGAAGCCTATAAATAGTATAGCTTTACTCTTGTATGAGCTGACGTTTCCAGGTAGGTCCATTCACGGACATCCGCGCAAAACCTACAGATCGCGCGATGTAGTTTTTTTTTGGAGATAAAATTAACAATTCTCCTTTCAGTTTGATGAGTGTCTTTTACTTGTGCGGGATGTACGGTGCAATCCCATCTCGAGGCATGGTTTGATTTGGCTCATCTCGGGCGACCAGCGAGCAGGTTAGGGAATAATCGGCAATTAAGTCGGGCGCTGTCCAGAGTGCTGAAAGCAGATGTGTCTTTTGGAAAGTGGGCTAAATTCTGATCTTGAAACTAACTGAACAAACACCAAGAACTGGTGGCACATAGGCACGTGCATCACCGATACGTTTCCTGTTGGTTCCTGCCCACTCTTTATCACAGTCTTCCAATCTGGGCATTGTTGTTTAAAAGTAATCCTTCTAAAATCCTGGTTGTAGGAGTGTGGTCAGTTTATTTGTCCAAAACGTTACCGTTGAAAAGAAGTATGACGACCTGGTTGTCTCTCAGTTCTATCGCTGAAGTTCACTTTTAAGGATGATTATGATATAACTACTTCAGATGGAAGGATATTGGCTGTAGCAGTAACATGCCATCAACTTTTTGGTTTCTAGCTATACTGTCTGCGCTTCTCATTGCCTTTTGTAGTAAGTATAAGTTAATTATTTTAGAGAGAATGTGGTTTGGATCTCAATAACATATAAATCTTGTGAATTGCGAATTGTAATGACTGGATAACTTAATAGCCATTTCTATATTGAATTAGTTTATTATTAGTATTATAATTGGTTTGCATGTGCATATTTCAAGGTTTCCCCTTCAATTCAATAAACGGTATATAAAGGAACTTAAAGTAAAACATATATTTTCTGTTACTGAGGGGCTGCATTTTACATATAGGTTAAACATGTTTGAAATTCATTATATCACGTATGCTCTATTAGTAATAATGAAGATGTTGCTGAGAATTACAGGGTACATTCCAGCCTTATAATGAAATGCTAAGAATCCACTTTTCTTCCTGTTTACAAATTACAGGTAAAATTGTTCCAGATTTTACATACTTCTTGAAGATGAGCTATATTGCCAGTTTTAATACAACGCCTTTAAAATAGGGGTTAATAAGTCGAATCCCAGCAGTGTCCCATTACTTACATTCTCCCGCACTCGGCAGCTCGGCAGCCATTTCGAAATATCAGGAGCTTAAGCAAAATCGACTTGCCTCCGGGTGAGGGTCCGGGACGGCGGGAGGTGGCGGAGGTGGCTGGGTGGGCAATGAGGGGGTGTGGTGCTGTTAACACACGTCAGCTGCTGCAGTTGCCTCTGTTCCTAGTTAATAGTCTGTCTTGTAACTCGAATTCCAATACACAGTGGTGCCACTAGTGGGACTCGAGATGATGAAACATTTATAAGAAGGACCAAAATGCTGGCTATAATTGAATGTTATGAAATATCACCTGATGTTGGTCATTCATTGCACTAAGCTTTTGCAAGACGCTTTAATAGTATCAGTATCAGTGTCGCCTTTGACTTCAGGCCGATTTGACTAATCATAGAACAAAATTAGGAATACAATAGTAGTAAAGAATAAAACTCACCACCGTGAAGCCATTAGTTACATGAGTTATCAGAGTTTATTTGGATATACAGCATTCTGAACAGCTGCACAAGGGGGAAAAAACTTACCAGTTATGTCTTTGAACTTGTAACAAATACTCTAAATGTGGTAAGCGAGGGGAATAATACAATGACAGAGAATGAAAACCGTGTGTTTATTTTTTTTTAGGTGAACAAAATTTCTCATTATGAATAGGAACACATTTGACCTTGTGATTTAGAAAATGTCACCACAAGTTGCAAATGTAGATTGGTAAAGTTAAGCTGCATGTTTCTAAATTAAAGGAAATAATTTTCGTTTCTATTTATTCTAGTTTTTACAATAAACATAACAAAAATAAGTGCCTTTGGAACTTGGTCTGAAGATAAGCAAATCAGTGTAATAGTTTTCGCATGCGTGTGGCATACAGTATGTTTTAGTTTCAGTACCTGTAATCACTCATAAGTGTTGAAACCTTCTCGATGGTAAAATGATTGGTCAAGGGCCAATTTCAATGCATATTTCTTGTTCACTGAGCGAAACATAGATGTCTCTTGTATGTGCTTTATGAGCTGTAGTTTCCTTAAGAGTAGTGGGGGTATTAGGCAATGAGCCTCACTGTCGTGTTATCCCATCCATTTGCAGAGATTACAAAGATAATAAAGTGCATGAGTCGTCATACAATAAATCAAGACAACTACATATTCCTAACAATGTCAGCTGATTTAGTGTTGCCATACAAGGAAGAATCCTACACTCACACCAATCATAACACTAGCATTATTATAGGAAAACTCTACAAACTCTATTTTAAAATGCATAAGTATCAATTCTACTTCTTTAGAAACAATATCTGTGTGCCAGGAGCTAAATACAAGGTACCTGTAGGAAATTCTCAGCTTTTGCCCAATTCCTGTCCAGTTGAAAATGGAGAATTTCAATGTTGTTGTCATTTCTTTGGTTTCATAGATGAGTACGGCAGAGGAACAGGCCCTTCAGCCCACAATATCTGTTCTGACTCTACTGTCAATTTAAACTGCATATAGTCTAAATCCCTCATTCCCCTGCCACTTTGTGTGTTTGTCTAAACACCACTTGAATGTTGCTACTGTATCTGATACCACCAGCTTCCCTCACAAGCATAGTTCAGGCACCTACCATTCTTCTGGTACATATATGGGATAAGCTGCCAGCCGAAATGGTTGAGGAACGTACAATGATACTTAAAGTACATTTAAGTATATACTTGGGGCATGGTGTTCAGAGAGATATAAATCAAATGAAAGCAAATGGGTCTAGCTTGATGTGCACTATTATCAACATGGAAGAGCTAGGCTGCAGGAACTATTTTACGCTGTATTATTCTATGACTTTATATAAATCTCACAGGTTACTCCCAGTGTTCATGCTCCAATGAAAATGATACAGTTTGTCCATCCACTCATTTAGCTGATATTCTCTTATCCGGGAAAGATCCTGGTGAACATTTTCTACATGCTCCATAAGGCTTCGACATCTTTTCTATAATAGGGTGACCAGAAATGCACACAATACTCCAAATGCAGCCAAGACGAAGTCCTATACAGCTGCAAAATTGCTTACTGACTTGTGTGGTAGGAGGCTGCTGCTTTTCCGCATTAAAATTGACACATTAATGATTTGGAGATGAGAGTGAAGCTTTATTGGTTAAACCCCCTTTACTCTCATTGGTAGCAATTTCAATTTAGAGTATGATAGAATGAGATGCCAATTCAGGGGACTTTCTAGAAGGCAAAGTAGAGGTTAAAATTCTTAGGCTCTTGTGGGAATTTTTGTGCAATGGTCAGAGAATCTTCAATGATAGTTTAAGCTATCAATATTAAATGTGCACCAAAGGTCTGAATTCAAGTCCTATGGTGACAATGATTACCTTGATACCATTACATTGGTGTCGAAGAGCTCTGGTAAAGCTGAATGGAAAGGGTTGTGGTTGTTAGGAATCTACATCTGCTTTTTCAATGAACTTTATTCCACCAGAAGGTCAGAAGTGGGATGTTCACTAATGGTTGATTACTGTTCGAATTCCATTGATGACTCCTGGGAAACTGATGCAGTCCATGTCTGCAACATTAATCATGATACAACATGTAATGACACACATAAGTGAAGGATAACATTTGCACCAGAAATATAAGGGATGGCCATCTTCAGCATGCTGGGGGATCACAATTGACCAGAAACTCAACAGAGCCAGGTATCTAAGCAAATTAGCTTAGAAATTCAGCAAGGGATTCCATATCATAACATGGATTAGTTCACCTCCTACTATCCCAAGACATTCCCATAATCTAAAAAGCACACACCAGGAGCAGAATGCACATTTATCTGGATCACTACAGCTCCATCAACACTGAATATACTTAACACCATCCACAACCGTGTCGTCGAAGTAAATAGCTTCCCATGGATCAGTTAGAAAATTCTGTCCCTGCACCAATAGTCAATCTGTATTGTAGCGTGCACCATCTAAAAAATGCACTTCACATCAGCTACTCCAAAAAACACCTCCCAAACCTATGAATACACCCCTCAAATGTAAGGCTCACCCATACTTCCATGTTTCTCTGGTAGTCACATACAATTCTGAACGTAAGTGATTCTGCAGATGCTGGAGATCCACAGCAACACGGCCACACTGCTGGAGGAAATCAAAAGTTTAGGCAGCGGCCATGGAGAGGAATAAACTGCTAACGTTTCTGGCTGAGAACTTTTATCGGAGCCCTTCATCATTCCTAACGAAGTCTTGGTCCAAAATGTCAGCTGTTTATTTGTTTCCATAGATGTCGCTTGACTTGTTGAGTTCCTTCGAGATTTTGTGTGTGTTACATATGATTCTGGCTTGGATATATTTTGTTCTTCCTCCTTTGTTTTCAGATGAATCTTCTGGAATTACCTACCTAGTAGTATCATAAAGTATATTCAATGCAGCAATTTAAACAGGTGGCTCAGCCGTTAACCTTCTCAAAGACAACTTTTCTAGCACCTAAACAGATTACGTTCCAAATAACAGGGATAAAACTGGATCATTTGTGATCCATTAGTCACTGGAAAGTGACAGCAGTTTAACTCCATGTAAATGGCAACGTGGCACTGAAACGTATTGCTATTGCACCATAATAAAGTATAGAAATGTTGGTTTAGCATCGTGGTTACACATCGCACAGAAAACTTCTCAATGTCTTTCAGGCATTTTCCTTACCTCAAATGGTTTGGAAGTTTTACTAGCTTTACTTTCGGAGTATGATGCACAATTGGGTTAATAACAGTTTGGTTGTTTTTTTGTGGATGGGGGGTATTCATGTGGCGCAGCTTTCACCGTTCAAGTAGTTGGAGTTTACACGTATGAGTGTAGTAAGGCGCGATGTCAGAAATCTTTATGTCCTAATGTTGATGCATTTTCACGCAGGCAGGCAGCACTGAGGGCAAATCCCAGTCTGCCGAACTTTACTGGTGCTCTTTATATTGAATTAAGCGATTATTTATATTTAATGGGATGCAAATTCTGCTTTATCTCCACGAAAGTCTTTTCTTAAAAATGGAACAGGTAGAAAACACTCACCACCGCCACCTTGTGGCCAGTAGGCAATCGTTGAACTGAACACATCGGCGTATAGCTTTGTATCTTTGAAATAGAAGTTGAGTTTATAATTCAGTCCATTTTTCCTAGCATATACGAGTACTATATCCAATGTTGGTGGGTAATAATAGAAATATCGCAGAACGCGATTATGTAACAACCCGCATTCTTGGCGCATCAATTATTAGCTGATGTCTGGTGGCAGAACCCACAGTCGTATTCGAAAGTGAATGAGAGCTCTATCCATTTCAGCACTATTTGTTTGAATGGAAAGTCGCTGTGGTGGCAATAATGTCTATCTGATGTCCGATTAACTTTCGGATTGATGCTCCGCAAATTGGTGGAGGCAGTAGCATCAGTCATAGCGACTAGGAGCTATCTGTCATTCTCCCTTTCAATGGCATTTCTTTGCAATTTGCGGGTCGGTTTCCATATTGATCTGTACCTGCATTCATGATTGCACCATCGTTATATTCTAATTTTCCTAACATTTTATAAATATCCTCTTATCGACGTAAACCCAGTAGCAAGTCAATGTTCCGTATCACTTCCTTTCTCACGCACAGCATTTTCCGTATTTTGTTGGGATTCCGAGAATGGGGTTTTCAATTGGCTAGATTGAAGACTAAAGGGGAATCATAATTAACTGCTTGATTTTATAAACAACAAAGATCAAACTCATGATGAATTTAAGGGAGTTCCACTGGATATCTATCCATGCCCACTTTATGCAGTTCCTGGCTTCCAAACACCGCGGTAAATGTAGCGTTACATGGAGCGTATGCCCAGTGAAAGGTACTTAAAACTAAACAGGCTGATAATTAGAGTCGGTCGATAACAGTCTTAGTTGTGGGGAAATGTCTTGGCTACGCAGAGTGCGAATGTGAATGGTGCTTTCAGAGGGTTGATGCCGCTAATAGATCGATTCATTGTCACCTTTTTAATTAAAAACCTTGAAATATGTTCAGCCAGATTATGCCACAGAGTGTTGGCTTCTTACAAAGGAACGCTTTTTGAGCCTGCACTGTTCATTTCGGACATTGTTAACAATATTTGTGTGCACTGTTGTGAAGGTATTTATACACCGGAGCTGAACACTTCCCCGCCTTGCTCCTTATATATGCAGACAGAGAACAGATAGATTTCGCAAATTCCTCTCGGCTCTCTGATACCCTGGATAAACTCAAACGTCAGAATATTTTCACTGCATAAAACTAAAGCACATATTTTAAAATACAGTATTTCTGATCTACCTAATGTTCCATTACTCAATAAGTTACTCCATTCAAAGAAAGACATCGATAAAAGCATATAAATAGTTTTAACTGTGGTGCTATAGATTGGCGCCCCGTGATAATTGACGATCGAGGTTGATATCTTAAAAGGGGTCAGTCCTAACAACAAAAGAACGACTTCTGATGTAGTTGAAAAGAATGAAATTTATGGCAGAGAATGTGAACTGTATAGTACGACACGATCTCAACACCTAATAGATGTAATTTTATCGAGTGTTTGTACTGAAGTTTAATGAAAAAGTCAAGTTTTACATTACCTTTGTGAGACCTATTTAAATGATTATGAAATTTACATCTTTCAGTTTAAAATGGTCCGTTTCCGAGACCTCTTTAGAAAAAAAACACACACACACTTGGCAGTTCGTCGGAGGAAGTATTTGTTAAGTTTAACGTTATAAAAATAGCTGGACTGGTATAACATGATTCATGGCGGCTGTTAAGGAACAATAAGCGAACGGGAGCACTTTGCTCGTCACGCCGCTGACTGGGCTACCTTAAAAACACAATCTGCAGCAGAGATGTATTTGTGCATCACGCGTTACACAAACTTTTCTCCCCGCTCCATAAAGAAAAAAAGCTAACCTCGCCAGCGTGAATATTTTAATGACACGCCAGTCAGTAAATTAAACACCCTTGACTTATTTATGTGCCGATCGCAGCACTAGCAGGGTTAATTACGCGCTGTTGCATATCTGGATAATTACAACAGGCGATCAATAGACGCTGCCAAGCAGTGACTAGCTGCAGTTGGAGACCTCATTGCTGCAGGGTTCAAGTAGAATGTGGTTCTTATAGCGTGGAAGAGGAGAAAGGGCAGCGATCGGGGCTTTTACAACCCAGATGCACATCGCGCCCCGTGGATCTCCTGGTGTGCGCTTAGTGGATTCGCGCGATCGGTGACAGTCCAGACTGGAGATTTACACAGGTGCCTTGTTTTTGGATTAGTGTTGTGTCTTTTTTCTCTCACTGAAATCGATAGCGACTTCTGGGGCTTGAATGTGGAGAGAGGATCTGCATGTGTGGTCTTGGTGCAGATGAGACGCACAGAAGCTGAGCTCTGAAGCCGGGAGATCCGAACATGCTGCCGGCCTGGAGGGGGCTCTGCACTGGGGCAGGAGCAGCCCTTTGCTGCCTCCTCGTCTGGATCATCTACTCGCACTTAGTCAAAGAAGGTAAATGGTTGCCTACCGTGATAAATAGCACTGCAATATTCTGTCACACCTTTCCTTAAAGCTAGCCCGATAAACTTCAAGTGCTAGATACCGAGGAGGATTGCCGCCAATTACATTCTGTTCCTCATGTTTCTTCCAACAACCCCTGATTTCAGATGCCTTTACTGTGTAATATTTGGGCATGGAACTGATATCACAACCATGCCAAACGGCTTTGATTATTGAGATGAATATACATCCTGCAGCGAAAAATGTTTAGACACCTATACACGCCTGCGTAATTACAATAAATATGTACGCATTTTCTGGTGCGTACATGGGGACGACGGCATCTATTCGGCACCGTGGTTACATGTCAGTAACTAAACACACTCATGTACTCCAGCGGATTTAACCAGTGAAATAGGTGTGTTATGATAGGGCACCAGTACGTTTAATTCCGCACGGTCGCTGTCAGATGTTAAATTGGGGAATAAGACCTAGAAATTACTCCAGCAGAACTCTCTGTCTGTTTTTCGGGAATGCTGCGAGACTTTCAAAAGCTAGCGGTGTTGAATCGTGGGCCTGACGCCTCCCAAACCGTGGCACACAACTTGTGGGCCAGTATCTGAAAATGACTGGTAGGTTAGACAGGTGAACGAGAGGGCTGCCGGCGCAAGGCTGCCTCCGCACACGTCAGGACAGACCGCACGTTATTGTTCGCGTGTATGACCGCAAACGGACGGCAAAGTTTGACAGAATTATCGCGAAAGCACCATTTACTGGGCGTTACTGCCCCCACCCCCGATTCCTAACCGCTCTAACACATAGATTATAAAGGAACGGTGCCGGGGGGCGCTGGCAGCTTGCAGCAGCAAACTTAGCATTCAGCAGGAAATAAGAGCAATTTGTCCTGTCAAGCCGATACACAAACAGGCAACCACCTGTGTCCCGTGAATGTGTGCCAGGCTGTGCAAAGCGTGTTCATAGGTCTAATCTTGTTGCCTGAACCAGGTTTTCAGGTCCATTTGCCAATTTGCTCTATATGACATGACTGTTGGGCACAACTTAATTCCAGTTTTTTCAAACTCCTATTGCTGAAGCTTGGGGTAAGGGGGGTTTCTGTTCGAAACACTTTTTTAAACATCCTGAAAGTTTTCAGACTATACATAAATATAAACCAGGTATGCTTGATTAAATCAAATTACATTTATTTGCTCTAGGATGGACATATACAATTAAATTGAGCTCCACGATAATGCTCTCTGCCCCTTGGGTTGAAGCAGATAAGTTTTCGCTAGTGTGGCGGAATGAATACCCGTAACTATTCGTAACAAGGAAATGCTCGCGAAAACCTATTAAATATATGGTCAATAGATGTATTTCGAAAAGAATTGGCGGTTCTGTCGTACAGAGCAAAGCAGTCTGAAATTGGCAGAAGGAATTTCTATTATAATAAATACTAGCCAACTCGGGATTCTCATCTAAATCCTATGGAGAATCCCTTCACTTTCTCAACAGGATGCAGCTGTGTAAAAGGCTGAACGTCCTTATCATGTACGCATTATTATTGCTAAATGGATCGAATATGAACAACGGCAGAAGGGAAATGACAGTAATGGCCGTTTCGTAGTTTCTCCGATCGCCACACTCAGTTTTCCACGGAGAGCGCCTGCAGCAACCGTTTGGACTACCGTAATGCTATTTTGAACTGGTCAGTAGAGGGTGCACAAAGCAATGGGTTACCAGTCGAACCGTGTCTTCTCCAACCTAGATTATCACCTCTAGTCAGTAGGTGCTGTGGTGATGGTATCAAATCGGAAATCCACTGAGTACTGAACTAATTAAAGCTCAAATATGCAACATTCTCTCTGTCTCCTCTATCTTCGTTCTCTATGAACTGTAAAATAGTTGCCAATTAAGGAAAAAAAAGTCCTTTATTAATGGAAATGTTAAGCTATACGACAGACTTTTCCAAATAAGCCACCTGAAACTTTCTGCAATTTGTCGTAGCGCAAAGCCTTAAATGGGTGACAAATCCTTAAATGGGTGACGGCATTCATCGTCCAAAACCGTCCTGTATTAAGTTGCATACCTCTTTTAATAGTGAAAGCTGAAATATTCACAAACCCGAAGTTGCTTCTCCAGACTGAAACTTTCTACTTTCAGAGATGCTGTTTCATCTTTTTGTAACGATTTTTCTTCATCATCTAGGGGAAAAAAGCATCCGTTAGCTTGAGACAAAGCCACCCCATGTCTGGGTTAGTATTTCTGTCTCTCCGGATGCAGCCCTTATTGGTTTTGATTCTTAGGAGCCTTTTATCAGGCTGTGGCATTGGTCCTGTGTAAGGTTATAACCACTTCAGATTACTTCTGACGTCCTTTCTCATGTGGTATTTTCCCAACAAGAGATGCCCTCCTTCACGATGACCTTGTACAAGTACATGTGAGTCACTACTGCGTTCTGCCTCATCTATTTTTACACTTTATCCTCACTGTACCTCAAGCGTCCAGCAGTAGAAAGTCATTGGTAATTTGCTCTGGTGCTGTACCACTCTTTTGGCCATTTCAGTTCCTTTTTCCCTTATTTGGATTCCAGTTTCAGCTGTTTCAAGTTCCTATGCAGAGGTCCTTGTTATCTTTGATTAGAGCAGGGTTTCTCAACATGTGGTCCATGGACACCCTGATAATGGTAAGGCTCCATGGCATAAAACAAGGTTGGGAACCCTTGGGTTAGAGTATTGCAGAGGTAGGCTTTTCTAATTAAGGGTCTCGCTGTAATGATGTCTTCTGCAAATTGTTATCCACTATCACACTATTACCAACCTTCCCAATATCCCATGTTAAGTGAAGTGATCGATCAGACTCTGTCCTTGAGGGGGAAAAATCTCACAAATTCTCACTGATCCTTGATCTCTCTCCGTTCATTCATGGCTAGTGGATAATTTTATTCTGCTGGACAAAACATTGCAGTTTGGGGGCAATGAACTTTGTGCTTCTGAAGATCAGGTCATTTTGAGTACACTGTTCAGATGTCACATGGAAGTCTGGTCAGGAACAGGTTTAGCCACAGGTTGTGTTTTTTTCTTTCTGACTGAATTACTTAAGGCATTAAATTTTATCAATTTGTCTAATATGCTCCTCATTCTCCAGTATCAGTGACTGAGAGATTGGAATTTCGTCCTGCCAATTTCATTTTCTCAAACTCAGTGTTCTCATCATTTCTTGTTTTATTAGACAGGGTCACATAGGAGAATTGGCTACAAATTTATATTTGCCCAGCCATCATAAAAACTTTATATGTGTCTTTCTCCTCCCAATTGCCCCTTACTTCCCAGCCTTTGTCATTAGATCTACTCTTCCATCCTCTATCAGCCCACCAAACCTCTTTACTTGGATTCACCTATTACTAACTTCACTCCCTTTCCCTCATCATTTTACACTGGATATCTGCCCCAGTCCTCTGAGATCAGAGAAGAGTTTCAATCTGAAACATTGCTCATTTCCTTCCACAGATGCTGCCTGAATCATTAAGCACCTCCAGCATCTTTTTAAACGCAAACAACAGGAATTGTTTGTTTGTGTTTTTATTTGCTCCCTGTTCCAGCATTTGTATTTTGTACTTCCAATTTCTACAGCCACTTTGGTACTCAGTGGTGCTGCAGGAATTATCTTGAGTGGTTGTGATCTTTGTGCACGTATGGAGTTTTCCAATATGTTTATTGGTAAAATATTTGCAGACCAAATATCACAGCCAGTAACTTGTGCACAATGTGTCACTGGAACTGTCAGGACTCTGCTTGTATTTTCTCCTGGCTGACCCTCCTGCTGTGAGGCTCTTTTCTGAGTCGTCTTCCTGCAGTGTCAGCTCCTTATCAGAGTACTCCATCATGCATTCTGCTGTGACTAATGCCTATGTTGGAGCAGCTGCTCATGAGTATTTAAGCAGGGCCACTTCACAATCTCATTGGTCAGTTATTTGGCTCACTCAGCTGACTGAGATGGGACAGGAACATGCTCATGCAATTGATAAAACCAAGTATTGTTCATCTGTAAGTTTTGTTGAGCTCCATATGTACTCTGCTGCCTTGATCATTGAAGGATATAACTTTGGACCATCTCTTGTGATTATTTGACCCATAATAGAGATTTTTTTTCATATTGAACTTTTTTTTTTCTTGTTCAACTTCATTTGCTTCTTTCTTTATCTGATCTCCAGGGCTCTCAGTTTGCAGCAATAGTCTAATTTTGCCTGTTCTGTTCATTTATTTTTGAAGGCCAATTTGTCATCCGCCACAGACTTTCCTGACTGAGTCTTTTAAGCACAGTATGCAGTATCTGTTGAGAAACCCTCCAGAGCTGTGTTGATTCCAAATGGCATTCATTTGGAAAGGTAACGTATTAATGGTGAACTTCAAAAGCATTATTGTCCTAGTTCCTAGTTCCGATGAAGGTTCATTGACCGGAAACAATAGTTTTGTTTCTTTTTCCACAGATACTCCCTGAATTGCTGAGTACTTCCAGAATCTTTTTTTTGCCTTTGTATTAAATATTAACTCTTTATCGAATGCACATGTCAGAAA
Source organism: Mobula hypostoma (assembly GCF_963921235.1). Classification (NCBI taxonomy): domain Eukaryota; kingdom Metazoa; phylum Chordata; class Chondrichthyes; order Myliobatiformes; family Myliobatidae; genus Mobula; species Mobula hypostoma. The sequence goes on from NC_086109.1 coordinate 30,801,186, forward strand.
TTATTAATCAGGTACAGTAGAGCTACTAGGACTTGATGTTTCAATCCCTACAGTAAGTTGGCACTCTCGATGTTGGCAGTGGGTTTGGAGTGGTGACAAGGAGGAAGGGTAGGTACGTCATTGGGGTCATCAGGTGGGCACCCTCCTTCTTTGATGTTTCGTTGATGAGCCCACGACATCTCCAGAGGGCTCAATGGTGCTACCTGGCATCCCAGATACACCCCCCTCAGTTCCATACCCTCCTGTCTTCATCTTGCAGCCCAGTTGTTGTCTTTCCTTTTAATCCAAATCCAATTGCTGCTGCTTCTGCTGCATTTGACAAGGATTTGATTACTTGTTGGAGGGAGTGACCCCTCACCCCCATCTTCTTCAATAGACTGGTTGTAGATGTAGCAAAGAATCCCCTGCATCCCACTTCTACAGGGAAAATCTTGGTCTTCCAGCCATTCTGGGCAACTTCAGTTGCCAGTTCTTGGTCTTTTTCCTCTCATAAGCTTCTTCGACACCATCTTCCCATGGTACTGTCAATTCCACAACATATGCCAGCTTGGCTGTTGTGGACGACAGGACCATGTCTGGCCAGAGTGTTGTAGCTGCAATGTCTGGGGGAAACACAAGCTTTTTTTTCCCAAGTCCACGTCCATTTTCCAATTCCGAGTAACCTGCAGAATGCTCCCATCTTTTGATGTTATATGGTGCTCTGGAGGTTGGCCTGCTGGTACAAATCATGTAATGTGGACATTTCCTGCCGATGTTTGTGGGAGAGCATTTGTGATGATTCGCCTCTGTTCCAAGATTGATGCCAGTTGCCTGAGAACTTGGTTATGCTGCCAAGTGTACCGCCCCTGGGTGAGGCTCGTGGTGCATCCTGTTAAAATTTACAATAATAAAATGCTTCTTTTATGGGTAGCTAACATCCTTGCTCATCATAGGGTCAGGGTCCATTAAGGTCTCTTGGATCAAGGCAAGTTTAAGCTCTCCTCTTGATTTCTCAGCACTTTCCGAATTTATTCACAGGAAATAGGCCTCTCAGCTGGGGCTAGAGAGACTGTCTTAGTCAGGCTCTCGTTTCTGCTTTGATTCCACTTGAAAACCACTGGAACATTTCTTGGTGGATGATTTGTCTTGGCTTCAGCAAAGTATTTGCTTTCCATTTTTCTGTTCCCTGAAACACATTGCAAATAGATTTGTGAATTGTGCAGCTGAAGTGGATGCTTGTATTGAATCATCATTTATGATCTTCTCCTGTCTACTTTTGTTAGGCCCAACTGCTGTATGGAACTGCTTCTAAATATAGCTGTGACATTTTTCTGCTCTCCTCCAATGAAAATCACGTTGTATATCTTTTAATTCTCTCAGTTCATTCCCTTCAAAGATCATCATCCAGTGAGTTTGTACATTGTCATCGCCTTGTATGTTGAAATATATTACTCACTGATCCCAGCTGCAACACCTAGTGGGTGGTGGCTTAGTTTGGGAGGACATTAAAAGTTGTCTCAGAATGTTAGCACTTGCACAGTTTGGTGTAATTTTATCTAGACTCCTGGATTCCACAAATAAATCTGCTGCTGACAAAGTACTTTAATTCTGCTAAATCACAATTATCTACTCATAATCTTAGGCTTGATAAAGCTTCAAAGGATCCCCTCTGCTCCTGGTCACTCATGAATACTGGAAAAGCTCAGCTGTTTTATTTCTAGGGAGGATGCATTGACCTATTAATGTAGCTAACGCATTCCCCAGAATTTCATTTGAGGGCTTTCTACTCTGGTATGATTCTTCCTCCACATGACCAGCATTTATTGTTTGTTCTGATTTTTCTGCCATAGGCAACACAATAGGTAATTTGAAATCTTTCTTCCCTTCCATTCCTTAGAGAAGTTACTTGTTTTTTAAATTCAATTAATTGGACTGATTTATGTTCCTTTGTGAGATCTCTTCCCCCCCCTTCCCCCCCTCTTCCCCCCCTCTTCCCCCCCTCTTCCCCCCCTCTTCCCCCCCTCTTCCCCCCCTCTTCCCCCCCTCTTCCCCCCCTCTTCCCCCCCTCTTCCTCCCCCCCTCTTCCCCCCTTCCCCCTCCCCCTCTTCCCCCCCTTCCCCCCCATATCCACACATTATCTCAATTGGGAGGGAGCATGATTAATGTTTGGTATTCAGAATCAGTTCCAGCATTTAAATATGACAATATGCCTCAATTCTTTCTCGTTTACTGTCCACAATACTGGAAAATAATTGGTAATTCAGACTAGACTAAAATCATCATATTAGATGGTGCAATGCAAACTGCTGGAGAAGCTCAATAGGTCATAGAATCTGAGCATAGAAAACTGAAGGGTTATGTAGGAGCGGTGGGGGGGGGGTTACATTGATCTTATCTTTGTTATAAAGTCAACACAATATCATGGGCTGAAGAGACTGTACTGTGATGTGGTGTTCTACATTCTAAGCTGGGCAGCATCTGTGGAGTAAAATGGACAGTTATGTTCCAGGATACACATCCATCATCTTGACTGAAATGTAGAAGCAGAGCATACTTTTTATGGTTTTCTTTCAAGCAGACTGCTGTTGGAACTTTCTACACATTGTTACAGCTCTGGGCTCAGGTAGTCTTAACTAAGGAAACAGCAGTAGTGCCTGTTATTCTCCACAACTATTATCACAAATATAGTAGATCCCCCAGTTGTGTTTGTAAACAGTTCATCAATCTGTCATTAACCATGTTTGAAGAAGAGAGTTGGTGTGAGCCTGTATTGTAAAATTGAAGTTATAATTGAATTCTGGGAATTCCATTTTAATGTGGTCTTTATTAAAGTTGAGTGGACATATATCTTGTAGCACAGTCATCTATGATTAAGTATCCCTTAGGTATGGAAATACAGGGTAGACCTTCAAAGACAGCTGACATAAAACCTAGGAAATGATACTCGAGCTTGGTCTTCAGCTTCGTGTGGGTTTAGAGGAATTATTGAGTGCTTTTGATGAAAATGGGAATTATTGCAGGTTTTGTGAGAGGTATTTGACATCATGAAGGGCATACAGAGTGGATAAAGTCTGTTTCCATTGGTGGAAGGTCAGAAAGGAATGGAGATGATTGACAGAGAAATGAAAAGTAATGAGAGAAGTCTTTTGTATACTGTCAAAAGTTGATGTCTGGAATGCCATCGTGTCATAGAGTAATGCAGCATGGAACAGGCCCCTTTGATCAACTCATCCATGCTGACAATGGCGCCCACCAGGTTTGTCCTATTTCTCCACATTTGGCCTATATTCTAAACCTCTGCCATGTACTAACGTCATTTAAGTGTTATTGTACCTGCCTCTGGCAGAGTATTCCATGTGCTCAGTACCCTCTGCATGAAGTTGTTGCCCCTTTCGAATCTTTAACCTCACACCTTAAACCCTATGTGCTCCAATTTTTAGTTCTCCTTCCCTGATCTCATGTTTACCCTATCGATACCCCTCATGATTTTATGTGCCTCTATATGGTCAAGTGCAAGAAAATTTCAGTCCTGAAGTGTCTTGGAGGAGCTGCCCCTACAATGGGTAAAAGTAGCAGCAGATTCAATGGTAGCATTCAGGAGAGTGGTCTACCTGAACTGCCATTAAATAAGTTAGTAAAGACTTGATAGGCTGAATAAGCTTATTCAACTTCATAACCAATTGGTGTTTCGCTGACAATCAAGTAGTGATTAGATAATGCCTCTTCCTGTCCAAGACCAAAAGAAGCTGCAGAAGATCATGAACACGGTGCAGCACATTACACAAACCAATCTTCCGTCCGTGGACTCACTCTACACCGCATGTTGTCAGAGCAGTGCTGCCAAGATAATCAAGGACACGACCCACCCAGCCAACACATTTTTCGTCCTCCTTCCCTCTGGGAGAAGGCTCAGGAGCTTGAAGACTCGTACGGCCAGATTTGGGAACAGCTTCTTTCCAACTGTGATAAGACTGCTGAACGGATCCTGACCCAGATCTGGGCTGTACCCTCCAAATGTCCGGACCTGCCTCTTGGTTATTTTGCACTACCTTACTTTCCATTTTTCTATTTTCTATTTATAATTTAATTTTTTTAATATGTACCAATTTTTACTATTTTTACTATTTTGAATATTTAATATTTGTAATCCAGGGAGCGGGAAATGCATAATCAAATATCGCTGTGATGATTGTACGTTCTAGTATCAATTGTTTGGCGACAATAAAGTATAAAGTATAAAAGAACTCTTCAAACAAAGTAGGCACAAATCAAGTGAGAGTTGTGAAACCCATCTGCAATTTTGACAGGACTTGTTTTAAATGCTGCTTATTGTAGAAGAAGAGCTTTTAGGAATGGGGTGGTTTATTTTCCTAGATCTACTGGAGGAGGACTAATTGTAATGACCTGCTGCTGACGACTAGTGTTCAGAGAACTTGAAAATGGGGGACCAGTGTAGATATGCTTAGGATGGAATGGTGGAACTGATCCACATTTTGTGAAATATTTTGTGCTTCTTGTTTGCTAGCTCTGATGTGAAAGAGAAATTTAGTCAAATAAAAGTCCATGGCCATTCTATGCTCTGTGCGAGCAAAGTCTGGAATGAATAAAGCCATGGCTATGCATTTCAGCAGATTAACTGAAGCAAGAGCAAAAGCACATGGTATTACAGATGCAGTAATACTGTGTGTGTCCTTGATAATGGCATAGATTCCATGGATGGTATAGAAAACTTGGAAGCTAAGTGCATTCATAAATACAAAATAGAAACTCACAAGTGAATTATTTTGCAATTGAATGGAAACATACAGTAACTTCCCTGTAATAGTGTTTAAAATGATGTGTTAAAGTAGCAGGCAACACTCATAAAAGTTGCTGGTGAACGCAGCAGGCCCGGCAGCATCTCTAGGAAGAGGTACAATCAGCGTTTCGGGCCAAGACCCTTCGTCAGGACTAACTGAAGGAAGAGTTAGTAAGAGATTTGAAAGTGGGAGGGGGGGGGGATATCCGAAACGATAGGAGAAGACAGGAGGGAGAGGGATCAAACCAAGAGCTGGACAGGTGATGGGCAAAAGGGATATGAGAGGATCATGGGACAGGAGGCCTAGGGAGAAAGAAAAGGGGGAGGGGGGAAGCCCAGAGGATGGACAAGGGGTATAGTGAGGGGGACAGAGGGAGAAAAAGGAGAGAGAGAAAAAGAATGTGTGTATATAAATAAATAACAGATGGGGTACGAGGGGGAGGTGGGGCATTAGCGGGAGTTCAGTGAAACCATCTCTCACTGCTCCCCATGTGTAATTTCTTTGGCTCTTCAACTTTTCAACCACAATTTGACCGACTTACTCTAATGACCCCCCGCCCTCCGTACCCCATCCATTATTTATTTATATACACACATTCATTTTCTCTCTCTCCTTTTTCTCCCTCTGTCTCCCTCACTGTACCCCTTGCCCATCCTCTGGGCTTCCCCCCTCCCCCTTTTCTTTCTCCCTAGGCCTCCTGTCCCATGATCCTCTCGTATCCCTTTTGCCAATCAACTGTCTAGCTCTTGGCTCCATCCCTCCGCCTCCTGTCTTCTCCTATCGTTTTGGATCTCCCCCTCCCCCTCCCACCTTCAAATCTCTTACTAGCTCATTCTTCAGTTAGTCCTGACGAAGGGTCTCGGCCCGAAACGTCAACTGTACCTCTTCCTAGAGATGCTGCCTGGCCTGCTGCATTCACCAGCAACTTTTATGTGTGTTGCTTGAAATTCCAGCATCTGCAGATTTCCTCTTGGTTGCGTGCTTAAGTAGCAGACTGTATTTGTCAGAATTCTGCTGTATTTTTATGCATAGAAGAAACTTAAAATTTATTATATTTCAATATATTATTATGAGTTTTAGTACACTATTGTAGGGTCATACAGAATGGAAACAGTCCCTTCATCTATCCCGACCACGATGCATATCTACACGAGTACCATCTTCTTGCATTAAGCCCCAAATCCTTCTACTCCTTTCTTATTTATGTACCTGACCAAATGCATTTGAAATATTCTGATTGTACCTGCCTGTACAACTACCTCTGGCAACTTGTTCACGGACTTGCTTGTCAGACCACAAACAATCTCTCCATTTCACTATGCAAACAACAAAGTACCTGGTACCAATCCCTGTGATTCTGATAATTAATAGGTGCAAAGTTCACTTGAGGTTTTGTGCTGTTTTCTAGGGAATGGATTGTGAGAAAATATCAGTAATCATTATAGTGTACTGAATAATATTGTGATTTACAGTATAAAATTTTAAGCAATTTGGAAACAAATATTTTGGTATTAATAACTTTTCAAGAAAGATGTGAACTTTATCTTTACATTGGAGTAAATGGTTCCAGAGTCACAATTGAAATGTCTTTACACTTTAAAGTGAAAAGTGTTTGGAAAATAGAGAAATAGTGAATAGCTGAGGTAGGGATTTGGGAAGAATGATAATCATGAGGTGTATCAATAAAACAAAGGTGTAAAATTTAAAGATCAGCTTTATTTTTCCCAAGTATATTGAAACATACAGTGGAATGTGTCGTTCTGCATCAATAACCAACACAGTCTGAAGATTGTAGTGGGAGGCAGTCTGCAAGTGTCACCCAGTGCCAGCACATCCTCACAATTTACTAATCCTAACCCATTTATCTTGGGAATGTGAGAGGAAATCGGAGCACCCAGAGGAATGCCACACAGTCATGGGGCGAAGGTACAAAATCTGTATGGACAGTGGTGGGAATTGAACCCCAATTGGTGATGCTGAAATACTGTCAGACTACAGATGTGCTACTGTGCCACATGCATTGGAAATAAGTGGGAGAACAACATATTAACAGCAATTGCAGACGGTTCTGCATTAACAGTCAAAAATGCATATTTAAATGGACATAAAAAAGACAAGTTAATTAGACTTGCAAAGATAACAAGGCTGCATGATTTGTAAATTAATATAATTAAGTTCATGTGAGTTAAAATGCTTGTTGCAGTAAGTATTTATAATAACAATTTATTAACTGCATTTATTTCACTAAATAAAATCAATATTTGGGTGCCCTTTTAATTTCTGCAATTATATTAGACACGTGAGGCTACAGATGCTGAAATCTGGAGCTACAACAAAAAGCTGGACTTAGCTGAAGAGTCTCGACCCAAAATGTCAACTGTTATTTCCCTCCACATATTGGACATTATTGATGAAGCAGATAGAAACCTGATTTTTGAAAACCATCTATTCCATGGACTCATTGTGACTTGGAGAAACCAAAGTAGACATGCTATGTTAAAAAGGTATGTCCATGGTTTGAAAAGTAACCTGACAAAAATAGAGCTTACAGCACACACAGAATACTGGAGGAACTCAGCAGGTCAGGCAGCATCAATAGGAAGAAGTACAGTCAATGTTTCGGGCTGAGACCCTTCATCAGAACTGGAGAAAAAAAGATGAGGAGTCAGAGTTAGAAGGTGGGGTGAGGAGTGGAAGAAACACAAGGTGATAGATCAAACCCGGGGTGGGGGGAGGGATGAAGTAAAAACGTTGGGAAGCTGATTGGTTGAAGAGATACAGGACTGAAGAAGGAGAAAGTTGGCAGAGGATAGAAGGCCAGGGAAGAAAGAAAAGGGGGAGGAGCTCTGGAGGGAGGTAATGGGTGGGTAAGAAAATAAGGTGAGAGGGAAAGGGTACCTACCATCACCTCCCTCTGGTGCTCCTCCCCCTTTTCTTTATCCAGCACTTTATCTCTTTCGCCAATCAACTTCCCAGCTCTTTATTTCAACCCCCACCCCAACCGTTTCATCTATCATCTTGTGTTTCTAACACCACTTCCCCAACATTCTAACCGTGACTCCTCATCTTATTTTTTTTCTCCAGTTCTGATGAAGGGTTTCAGCCTAAAATGTGGACTATACCCTTTTCCATAGATGCTGCCTGGCCTGCTGATTTCCTCCAGCATTTTGTGTGTGTTGCTCGGATTTCCAGCATCTGCAGATTTTCTCTCGTTTGTGAATGATAGAGCTTGACCTTGGATGGCAGTGAGCTGCAGTAAGGATGGAAAAAGCACTCAGCTTCCACTCAACATTATGTCATTATTTCATCACTCTTATTTGATGAATTAATAATATTTAAGAATTAGTAATCTGCGTTAGGACTTTCCATGAATATTATTTCGAGCTGTTGTTCTGTGTTATCACCACAAAAACCAAACATCTCTTGTATTTGGTTGATCGGTTGTTCATTGTAAGCGTATTGTTTTGTGCCTTTTAAGGTCAAGCTTGTATAGGATAAAGTTAGATGTAGAAAACTAACATGACTGCATTGTTTTAATAATTCTTAGAAACAACTCCTCCCTCCAGACATGTGATTATTTTTTGAGTCCAATTATATAGGTCACTTCCACAATGAGACTCCAATGATATTTGTGCAAAAGGTATTCCCCTTAACTTTTCTAACCTTTTTCTTTGATTCATACATTAGTTTTTGAATTAATGGTAAAACAACATCTTGGTAGCAGCCATCTATCTATATCCACCTCTGACATCATCAAATCTGGAGACCTTTTGGTTTCCAGACTGTAGAGCACAAAGCTCAGATGTTTAGAACATTATATAGCTGCTTCATAATAGGTCCCATCCATAGAAATAATGAAATGACCTGCTGTCAAAATTTTTAAAGGCTAATGAAATTAACCACAATAAAAATGTTACCAACTTCAAAACAAGTACATAAACTCAATTAATTAAAGTAGTAAGTTTAAATTATTTAAAATGCACCCATGTCCCTTGTCATCTCTATTCGGTGAAACAAAACAAATAGTTTAAGTTACCCCAGGTCTAACCTCGTACAGATTCAGAGTAAGTGCTGAGTCCAACAGTGCATTGCAGTTGGCAAAAACCTGACAGGGTGCTCCACGTGAAGTTGCTGGTATCTCTCAGGAGAATCCAGCCCCAAATTTATCCCCTTCTATTGCAAATAACATAATCTTTTCAAGATAATTTTCCTTCAATTTGACTAACAAAGGTCACTGAGATAAATCAATGGGGGGAGTTTTTTTGTTCTTGGGGTGCTTTTTGTTTAATGGAACAACCTGCTGCAAGGATTGCTATGGGGGACCAAAAAAGGAAGCTAAACCTTTACAAACTCAAAAGGACTTTTGAGTCCTTTTGAATGAATATATATTTCTACAAGCATGCTTCACATTGATGCTAAAGAAATATAGATGCAGAAATCAAAAGCAAAAAAAAAACTCTAGTTGCTGGAAATTTGAAATGTAAGCACGGTTTTAACCCAAAATGTCAGCAATTCCTTTCCTCCCCCCGTGGTTGCTCAAAATGTCAAGTTCTTCTAGCAGAATGTTGCTAGATATATTCCACAGTTCAGGTAGGATCTGAGGAGAAATGGTGTTAATATTTCAAGACTTTTCATCTACCTACCCAGATGATTTTTTTTTTCCTGGCATTTTTTTGGTTTGTTTTCCAAGGAAAGCAAGTTACATTAAGGTTTGCTGTAGTTTTCTTCAAATGTCCACAGACGTAACTTATTATATTGTGCTAAGAAACATGGATCATATTAGAGTTCATTGTCAAAGTTCAATCCACAGAAAGTTTGTCAAATTTTAGCCAGGATAGATCGGAAAATGCGGTAGTAGCTGTTGTGTACATGGCTTTCTGTGTAAATGCCTTTTTTTCACATTTCTGTTGCTTTTGAATTTGTGTTAGCAATCAGCAATTTAAGTCAAAAAGTTGCTCAGATTAGTATGCCTAATTCATCAAGCTCATAATGATTTAGTTGATGGACTAACTATTGCCATTATCATTTAATTACATTTATTGATTTGCTTTATTATAAATTAGGGGCAATTGTATGGAGTTAATAAATTTCATGACGCATGTCTGATTGTGAGTAGTAAACACTGTAAATTTACTCCATGTATTTATTCTCTGTAATTTCTTGAGCCACTATATGAATAGATGGTTAGCTGTTTTATGAAAGCCATGAGAAATATAGTCAGGTCCGTGGAGGGGAAGCTGGTTTCCTTGATGTGCTGAGCTGTGTCCAATGCTGTCAGCAGTTTCTTGTGGTCTTAGGCAGAGCAGTTGCTATACTGAGCTGTGATGCATCCCATTGGGATGCTTTCAATGATGCATTGATAAAATGTCATTTTAGTACTAATTTTGTTCTTGCAGAACACTTCTTAGAACCTTAATTTTGTTTTAGATTGAATCAGTGGATGAAAATTTGTAGTGTAACGGATCTATATGAGCTGAAATAGAGCAGGGTTCCCCAACTTGGGGTCCGTAGACTCCTTGTTTAAAGGAATTGGCACATGGCATAAGAAATGTTGGGAACATTTGTTATAGAAGCATAGAGGAATACTGCGTGGATACAGGCCCTTGAGTCTAATGAGTCCATGCCAAAATATGGTGCCTACTCAGCTCGTCTCAGTTTCCTGTGGTTGGCCCATATTTCTCTAATCCCCAAACTTTTAGGTACCTTTTTAAGTACTTCTGAAGTGATACGGTTGTACCTGCATCAATCGCAAAGATCTATCCTGGCCAAACTCTCACTATAACTCAGACCCTCCAGTCCTTGTAACATTCTCATAAGTATTTTCTGCACTCTTTCCAGTTTACCCACATCTTTCCAATAACAGGTGACCAAGACTGTGCACGGTGCTCCACATGCAGCCTTACCAACAACTTGTATGACTGCAACATTATGTTCTAACTCCTTAACTCAGTGACATGAGTGAAGACCAGCATGCTAAATGCCTTTATCACCACCCTGTTTGGCTGTGTTGCCATTTTCAATGAACTATGCACTTGTACTCCTAAGTCTTAATTGTTCAATCACAATCTTTAGTGCCCCACCATCCTTAGTATCAGTCTTAGGAGAGTCTGACTTTACAAATATCACCTTGCACTCATCTGTGTTGAAATCTGTTTACCACTCCTTGGCCCACTTCCCTAACTGGTTAACATTGACAACAGCCTTCACGATCAGCAACACCTGCTCTGCTGATCAAGCTCTTTGGATTTGCGTTCAAATCATTTATACAGCTGTGTGCAAAAGTCTTAGGCACATGTAAAAAAATTCTGTAAAGCAAAGATGCTTTCAGAGATGTTACATTTCATTATTTTTAAATCTCAAAAATATTCCAATAGAGAACATTAAAGAACTAAATCAAATTAATATTTGATGTGACTGCCCTTTGCCTTTAAACCTGCATTAACTACACTGTCATACAGTTTTATTAGAAAATTGGCCCGTAGTTTATTCCAAGCATCTTGGAGAACTTGCCCCAGTTCTCCTGCAGATTTGTCTGACTTGCTTGCTTCTGTCTCTCCAGGTAATCCCAGACAACCTCAGTGGTGTTGAGATCAGGGCTCTGTGGAAGCCATACCATCTGAAACCATATAAAATTCTAGGGTGCCTAAGACTTTTACACGGTGCTGCACGAATAACAAATAACAAGGGTCCCAACACTGACCCCCATGGCACACCTAATTACAGGCCTCCATTTTGAGAAACCACTTTCAACTTCCATCCTCAGTTTCCTATCTCTGAGCCAATTTTGGATGCACCAAACTAGCTCTCCCTGGATTCCATGGAACCTAACCTTCTAGACCAGTCTATCATGTGGGACATTGTTGCTGAAATCCAGATTGACAACATTCATCAAAAACTCTGATTATCATTCACCTATCATTGCAGACCAATCTATTAAGTAGAACCATTTTGATGGCCTTGTTAAAATCCAAATGGACAACATCGACTGAAAACTCTCATTTACCTTTTTGGTTACCTCTTCAAAAGTCTCTAATGTATGGCCTCCCATGCACAAAGTCATGCTGACTCCACCTAATTAGATTAGGATTCTACCAATATTTGGACTGTTTTGCCTGTCCAAATGCTTAAGGATCCTGTCCCTCTGAATTCCCTCCAGTAACTTCCCCAGTATTGATGTCAGGCTGAGCAGCCTGTAGTTCCTTGGCTTGCCTTTGCTACACTTCTTAAACAAAAGAGCCTCATCGGTGGCTAACAATGAAACAAATACAGTATCTCTCGACAAAGGCCTCTGCAATTTCCTCTCTTGCCTCCTACAAATCTGAGGATGCACTTGGCCAGGCCCTGGGTATACATCTACCTTAATACACTGTAGTCCTGCAAATAGCTCCTTGCTGGTAGAGTGCATGTCCTTCACAATATCTCTACATTTCCCTTGTCCCTTGTGAACTGCTTTTATTTCAGATCTGAAGAATAATTGTAGTTTGACCGGCCATAATTTCATGGTGAGAGAGGCAGTTTGAGAAAAAGTTCTGAAAAGGCCTTGGTTGCTAGGATACCACATGCAGTCACTGGTTACGAAATTGGCTGGGTATTCCCTTGCATGGTTTCTGCCTATACTGAGCTCAGTGGACTTCAGCCTTGACTTGTTGGGAATGCAATGCTCCTCTACACATAAGTAAAGATTATAATATTATTCAGAAGGTACTATTGTTCACAATGTTCCAGCTAATTCTCTTCCCTCGTGGCTGTACACAATCAGTCCCGTAAGCATTGTTTTTCTTTGTTTTGTGCTTTCAGTTTTTTTTGTTCCTTTGAATTTTTGTTGCACTTTCATATTTTCTTTATTTTATTACGTTCCAAAGTGTAGAATTTTAATTGTTGCAATCAAACTGTAAGATTTGTGAGGTATTTTATCTGGTCAACTCGGTTCTTTGGGAGATCTGAGGAGGGTCGAGGGGCAGGCCTGTTGGCAACAGATGAGCTGCCGTGGCTCAAGCTGCTGCACCCATAAACCCAAATACTGTACCTATATTAAACGTTCTTCCACTGGCAGCTGTGCATCAGTACTGGACAGTGATGAAGATATGCCATATCGTATAGTCTTTGTGGGCTAAGATCAAGTATATGGATAGATTTGGCAGCACTATGAAGGTGACTTTAGTGTTGAACTCTTAAACATAGAGAACTACTAATCCATCACCTGGTCACCATTCAGGTGCTATTTCAACAGAACCTGACAGCAGTGATAAAGAGATTAAAGGTAACAGGTACAGTACTTGAAATATAACTTTCCCAATGGAAATCTGTAATGGTATAAATCGCACGGTTCTGCTTTTACATGACATTCTGCAAAGTGTAGAATTTAGTAAAAATGGGCATCTGTTGATAGGTGAGGACTTGATTGGTGGAAGGATTTGTTTCCATGCTATATACCTCTATGACTTTGACTCTAAACATGTGTCTGTATGTTCGCCCAATAAAGGGCAATTTAAAGATATTTACTTGGACTTAAAATTTGCACACTTGGCAAAGACAAGATTTTGTCAGAGAGTCTAGGTGGATTCTAACAATCCTTGGCTGTTCTTTGGCATCCTGAACATGCGGCTCAATTACCTAATGGGCTTCCACTGGTTGGAGTCAACCATGGACGTTGTAGCCTGGCTGTCAAAGTCAATGCACACGCCAGTACATAAAGTCATAGAGGTATATAGCAATCCAGGGCATTACAATATGGAGAGCAAGCTGTTGCCCCTCTCCATAAGAGCATAAAACTTAGGAGCAGAATTAAGCCATTCAATCATGCTGATCCCGAATCCCACTCAACACCATAAACCTGCCTTCTCGCCATATCATTTAATGCCCTGACTAATCAGGAAACTAACAACTTCCGCTTTCGATATACCAATGGACTTGGCCTCCACTGCAATCTGTGGCAGAGCAATCCACAGATTCACCACTCTCTGGCTTAAAAAAAAAATCATCCCTACCTGTGTTCTAAAAGGTCGCCCCTCAATTTTGAGGCTGTGTCCTCTGGTTCAGGATATCCCCACCATAGGAAACATCCTCTCCACATCCAACTTGTCTAGACCTTTCAAGATTCATTGGGTTTCAGTGAGACCCCCCCCCCACAAATTCTTCTAAATTCCCGTGAATATAGACCCAAAGCTGCTGAATGATCCTCATATGTTAACCTCTTCATTCCCAAAATCATCCCTGAGAACGTCCTCTGGTCTCTTTCCAATGACAACACATCCTTTCTGAGATATGGGGCCCCAAACTGTTGACAATACTCCAAGTGTGACCTGACTAGTGCCTTATAAAGCCTCAGCATTATCTCCTTGTTTTTATATTCTATTCACCCTTGAAATAAATCCCAACATTGCCTTTGCTTTCTTTACCACAGACTCAACGTGTAAATTATTTTTCTGGGAGTCTTGCACGAGGACTCCTAGGTCCCTCTGCACCTCTGATTCTTGAATTTTCTCCCATTTGGATAGCGGTCTGCACTATTGTTCCTTTTACCAAAATGAATTATCATACATTTCCCAACACTGTATTCCATTTTTCCATTTCTGCCCATTTTTCCAAATTGTTTACGTCTTGCTGCAGTCGCCTTGTTTCCTCAGCACTACCTACCCCTACACCTATCTTTTTATCATCCACAAACTTTGCCACAAAGCCACCAGTTCCACTATTGTTGACAAACATTGTGAAAATTAGCAGTCCCAATACTGACCCCTGAAGAACACCACTAGTCACTGGCAGTCAATCAGAAAAGACACCCTGTATTCCCAATTACTGCCTCCTGGCTATAAGCCATTCCTCTATCCATGCCAGTATCTTTCCTGTAACGCCATAGGATTTTATCTTGTTAAGAAGCCTCATGTGTGGCACCTTATCAAATGCCTTCTGAAAATCCAAGTAAATGACATCCACTACCTCTCCTTTATCCACCCTGCTTGTTACATCCTCAAAGATCTCTAATAGATTTGTCAGACAAGGTTTCCCTTTACTGACTTTGACTTAGTTTATAATTAGTCTCCAAGTACCCCAAAATCCCCTCCTTAAGAATAGACTCCAACACTTTCTCAGTCACTGAGGTTAGGCTAACTGGCCTATAATTTCCTCCCTTTTGTCTTCCTCCCTTATTAAAGAGTGGAGTGACATTTGCAAAATTCCAGTCCTCCTGGACCATGCCAGAATCAAGTGATTCTTGAAAGATCATGACCAATACATCAGATATCTCTTCAGCAACATCTCTCAGGGCTCCTAGATGTAGTCTATCTGGTCCAGGTTGCTTATCCGCCTTAAGACCTTTGAGATGTCTAGGACTTTTTCCTTTGTAATAGCAATGGCACTCACTCCTGCTGTCTGACACACATGGCCCTCTAGCACACTTCTGGTGTCTTACACAGTGAAGAATGATGCAAAGTACTCACTAAGTTCTCCTGCTATTTCTTTGTCCCCCATTTCTACCTCACCAGCATCATTTTCCAGTGGTCCAATATCAACTCTCACCTCCATTTGAATCTGTATATAACTGAAAATATTCTTAGTATCCTGCTTTATATTATTATTGGCTATATTATAATATATTGTTGGCTAGTTTGCCCTTATATTTTATCTTTTCCGTTAAAGTTTTTTTTTAGTTGTCTTTTGTTGGATTTTGAAAGCTTCCCCATCATTTAACTTCCTACACTTTTGCTACCTTATATGCCTTTTCCTTGGCTTTTATGCGGTCCTTAACTTCCCTTGTCAGCTATGGTCGCTTACTCCTACCATTTGAGAACTACTTTCGTGGGACATATCTATCCTTCGCCTTGTGAACTAATCCCAGAAACTTCAGCCATCTCCGCTCTGCTGTCAACCCTGCCAGTATCCTCCTCCAATCCACCTGGGCAAGCTCCTCTCTCATGCCTCTGTAATTCCCTTTATTCCCTTTCTCCAAACAGCAGATAATTCTAAAAAAATGGCAGAGACCTATACATTCAGGTACCAGTGGCATCATAGGAACTTCCGGTCAATGTTAAACTCAATGTAGGACTTCCTTAGGGACTCTAGCTTTGATTTTTTTGTTGGCATTTACTCCTGAAACCTTTCCATGAGTGAGTATAGCCACAAGGCAGCAGAGGTTTGAGATCAGGGTTTTGCTTCTCCTAGCTGAGCTGCCAACCATGGCTGACAAGCCCTATCTGCCCAGGGTGACTGGTTTTAAGGGCCTTCGCCCCTTCTCCTGTCAGTTGAAATGGTTCTGCTGGCTAAGAAGCTAAGCTACACATGGCCAGGGTCAGGACTTGTTTGTCAGCGGCTATTTGAGACACATGGTAGTGGGAGCTAATCCCTACTACTCCCCACCCCCGGCTCCACTCCCCCCAGCTATGACAACCTTGAGGAACCTTCGATTACTTAGTCATCTCTCTTTAGATTGGAATCTCCAAAGATGGATGTGGCATGATAGAGTTCAAGGGTTGCCTTCCATTCTTGTATGATTTAATAGTTTCTTCTGTATCCTCATGGGAATATGTGATGGGGAACAGAAGTCACTGAAGAAATAAGCACTTCTATAAAATATTATGCACACTAACATCTATTGTATCATGGTATTGTAATGCCTGTGTTTAGTTTGACATCAGATGGTGAATTGAGTGGCAAAGTCGTATTTGAAAAATGATGGTGAAGGTGCTGATAAGATATAAACTCAGGAATGTTATCAACATATTCCTATTCCAATATTACAGCAGATTTTTATTTCCCATATCAAGAGAGATATCTACTTTGTAATATCGTCTGTCTGACAATCAGCAATTATGCCATCTACATGGAAAGCTGTGCAGATTTGATTCAGTCACAGTCAGATATTGGATCCAACTATTGCTTGCATAGCCTTGTCCAAGGTGGAAATGACATAGGTAAGCATGTTATCTTCAGAAGATGTTTGGATGAGCATGTGTATACACCCATTCACTTTGTTCTAATTTGCTACATGCTGATGTCATGGCCAAGCCAGCTCGCCAATGCCTCTACGTCCTCGGAAGGCTAAAGAAATTTGTTTTGTCCCTGTCGAGTATTAACAATTTTTATCAACGCATCGTAGAAAGCGGTCTGTCTGGATGCATAATCGCTCGGTATGACGCACGTGACGGCAAGAAACTGCAGAGAGCTGCAGTCTAGTGCACACAGGGACCAGCCTCCCTTCTATGGACTCCAATGATACTTGCTGCCTCAGTAAAAAGCCAGCTTAATCAAACACCACACTCACCCGGGACCTTCTTTCTTCTCCCCTCTCCCATCAGGTGAAGATACAAGAGCACATTCCACCGAGTTCAAGGACAGATACTATCCCCCTGTTATCAGACTTGTGAATAGGCCTCCTGTATGATTAGATGGTCTCTTGTCCTCACTATCTACTTCACTATGATCTTGCATTCTGTTGTTTATCTGCACTGTACCTTTTCATTAAGTTGTATACTTTATTCTGCGTCATTACCTTTTTACTTAATTGTGGATTGTGTAATAATCTGTATAAATGGAAGACCAGCGTTTTACTATATCTCAGTACATGTGACAATAAGAAGCCCGTACCAATATCTAGGCTGCATGATACAGCCTCCTGTAGCCAGGTGTAGCCTATTGACAATGAATCACTCGAGGAGATTTATGGAATAAAACTAAAACTAGTAGTATTCCCTCCCTGTGTTCCTGGCTACATAACAATTCTGCAGACTATTTATTGGTGCCTTTTCTTATTTGATATAACGTAAAAAGGAACAAAGAGAATTGTGTCCAGATGGCGAAGCAGATATGAAATTGCTTCCAATAGGCTAACTGGGTATTGAGTGAAACTTCACTTCAGGTGAAGCCAAGTTTTTAAGCATTTCTCAGATGATCAGTTGATTCTCATATACACTGAGTGGCCACTTTATAACATAATGTACATAATGAAGTGGCCTCTGAGAGGGAGTATGTTCATAGTCTTCTGCTGTTGTAGCCCATCCACTTCAAGGTTCACCGTGTTGTGCTTTCAAAGATGCTCTTCTGCACACCACAGTTGTAATGCATGGTTATTTGAGTTAGTGTTGCCTTCCTATCAGCATGGACTAGTTTGGCCATTAGCTGATTAGATATTTGCATTAATTAGCTGGTATACCTAATAAAGTAACCACTGAGTCTTAATCTTTTGATTGTAATGTTCTAGATTTTCAATCAGCTGTGAATCTCAAGCTTGCCCAATTAGATATTTAAGTTGTCATCTCTGTGGAACTAAACTATGCACATATCTACTAACGCTTAGAGGTTCAAGGTTCATCACTGTTATCAAGAATACTCTATCTAGACTTTCCAGTGTTAAATAAACTTCACAGTAGAATATTACACTTACTGCTTTGTTTCATTTCTAAAGTTATGACGAAGATATTTTCATTAGTAGGAAACCACATTTGAGAGAGATATACATCTATTAGTCTCATGAGACCATGGATTTGCGCCTTGGAAGGTTTCCAGGGTGCAGGCCTGGCCAAAGTTGTATGGAAGACCAGCAGTTGCCCGTGCTGCAAGTCTCCTCTCTCCATGCCACCGATGTTGTCCAAGGGAGGGGCATTAGGACCCATACAGCTTGGCACTGGTGTCGTCGCAGAGCAATGTGTGGTTAAGTGCCTTGCTCAAGGACATAATACGTTGCCTCAGCCAAGTCTCGAACTAGCGACCTTCAGATCACTAGACGGACACCTTAACCACTTGGCCACGCGCCAACTTGTGTGTGTGTGTGTGTGTGTGTGTGTGTGTGTGTGTATATATATATATATATATATATATATATATAACATCACATCTTGTAACATATATATTTGAGGCCAAGAATAACTAAACTTGATAGTTCAAAACCAAGATAGACAGATTATCTTTCTAATACCCACTGCCTGGTTATGAGAATTACTGGGGGAGGCGAGTATTTCCTGGCCCTGTTAAGCTATCTTTGGCATGATAGTAATGGATTGTTGTTTCAAGATACAGTAAAAGGTCCTCCACAGACTATTCTACTACTTAAAATGACATGGAAATGTATAAGAGAAGATGCAGCAGCTCAGGGTTTATCATCTTATAAGAGAGGTTTACATGGCTTGTGTATGCTTTAAAGATCCTGATGAAAATGGTTTGTATAGTTTTTGGTGTTATAAGGAGATAATGGGTAACAGCTTTTAAGCACTGCAGCTGTAACCTCCTTCTCCTGACATACCTTGCCAAGACTGTAATTGTGTCTGAGCCAGCTGGGTCAAAGATTCTTTGATGTTTCCAAAGATGCTCATTGAAATGGGATGTTTAATATTTTGAATGATGTTTTCCTGACATTAATACATTCTGATGACTCAAGCAGCCTTAAAAAGGTGAAATTATTATTTAAAAAATCCAAGTCTTTATGAATAAAACATATAATTGTGCATTGATTCTCAGAAAGATTATCCCTTAACTCAGTGGGATTGTTCATACTCAGCTGGATGTTGTAGTAATAAAGAGAGTACAGAGGAGATTCAAGCAACGCACACAAGAAATGCTGGTGAACGCAGCAGGCCAGGCAGCATCTATGGGAAGAGGTACAGTTGATGTTTTGGGCTGAAGCCAAGGAGATGCACCATGTTTTTGTCTGGAATGGAAGGATGTAATTATAAGGAGATATTTGATAGGTTGGGTTTATTCTCATTGAAATGCAAGGGGCTGAGGATTGACCTTGGAGGTTACCAGTACTTGAGGTGCATAGAGAAGATAGATGTTATGTTGAAATTGTACAAGATGTTAATGAGGCCTAATTTGGAGTATTGTGTGCAGTTTTGGTCACCTACCTACAAGAAAGATGTAAACAAGGTTGAAAGAGTACAGAGAAAATTTACAAGGATGTTGTTGGGTCTGGAGGACCTGAGTTATAAAGAAAGATTGAATCCGTTAGGACTGTATTCCTTAGGACATAGAAGACTGAGAGGCGATTTGATAGAGGCATACAAAATAAAGAGGGGTATAGATGGGGTAAATGCAAGTAGGCTATTTCCACTGATGTTGGGTGGGACTACAACCAGAAGTCAAGAGTTAAGGGTGAAAGGTGAAAAGTTTAAGGGGAACATAAGGGGAAACTTTTTCACGCAGAGGGTCATGAGAGTGTGGAATGAGCTGCCAGCACATGTAGTGCATGTGAGCTCAATTTCAGCATTTAAGAAAAATTTGGATAGGTATAAGTATGGTAGGGGTATGGAGGGCTATGGTACCAGTGCATGTCAATGAGAGTAGGAAGATTAAATTGTTTCAGCATGAACTAGATAGGGCAAAGGGCCTGTTACTGTGTTGTACTGCTATATGACTTTACAGATGGACAGAAATATTCTCCCAGGGTGAGAGAGTCTAGAACTAGAAGTTACTGGTTTCAGTTGAGATGGGAGAAATTTAAAGTATATGAGGCGTAAGTTTTTCATAGAGTGTGGTGACTATCTGGAGTGGACTATCAGAGAAGTAGTAAAGACAGATACAACTATGTCACTTAAAAGGCATTTGGACAGTGTTTGGATAGCACAGATGGAAGGATTATAGGCCTTATCAATAATTTTACAATATACAGGAACTTATGGAGCAGGCAGTCAAAAAGAAATCACAATGGAGCTGTGTCTGTCTACTGTACTATGCCTCTGACATTAATGGAATTAATTTGACAGAGACAGATCACATGCTGATGTGATGACGTGGCATGTTTAGAGTTACTGACCATGTGGATTTCTCTGCAGTACTACATACAGCAGAAACACAGACCATGTAGTTCAACAGGCTTCTTACTGGTATTTATAATAGATATATTCCCCTTCCATATCTATTCATTTATGCTGTCAACCTCAGCAGTTGGAATCAAATCATATTCCATTATAATGGGACATTTCGAGGCAAATTTCAGCATATTCTCTGCCCCTTTCTGGCCTCTGTGCTTCTTTAGCTTTCTCAAAAAAAGTCCTTGTTTCTGGGTTGTTTATTTAATCTATCAATGATTATTCTATATTTATGCCACTTAGTTTCAGGTTTCCCAAAGTAGAAATATTTACTCTGCATTTACTCTTCCCCAGCCCTTTCGAAATAGAAGAGCTCCTTTGTAGCAAAAAATGATATCAGGTGGGAGATGTATCAGACCAAAGTCAAATGCCTGGACATGAAGTAACTGGGTGAATTAGGCTACATTTGCAGAATGTGCAGAACAATTGAGGAATAACAGTTCATTTGGAAACTTTCTATTTAGTTTTTATGTACTCCCTTGAGCTTTTCTGATCATTATATTACTTTGGCTATGCTAAGTCCTGAGTATATATTTTTCACTTTTAGAGAATTTGACTTCATGCAGCACATGTCAAATAGCAAGCTTTATTTTTAAAAAAGTTTAATGTTGTTGTATCTCAATAGATAAACTTGTTTCAGTCAATATGATAAATGTTGCTAATTTTCCAGCTGTCCTTTTCTTCTTCAAACCTCTTGGTATCCTTCATCAGATCCAACTATTTACTGCGCATGACTCAGTGTGGTTCTTGCTTTCAGAGCTATCACCCCCCAGTCAATTTTACAGGGATTTATGGCGGCTCAGAATGGCTTCTGACATAAGAGGAAAGTAACTGATTCTTTGATTCTGCACACGCATCACTCCCACTAGCTGTATCCTCACAAGATCCCCCTGATTTCTCTGAGCATACAACATTAAACAGCTCTGATTGTTCCAAATCCCTCTTCTGTCACTCCCTTTATACATTTATTAAGTAAGTTGCAGGAAAGGTAACTGCTTAGGGCAACCTATCCATTTCACTTTCTGCTGCCTGCTATTTCTACATAAGGAGTGGGTAGAGAGAATGGATTATTTAATATTGCCAAAACGTGTCATTTTTCTTTGTGAA
Organism: Mobula hypostoma; assembly: GCF_963921235.1. Classification (NCBI taxonomy): domain Eukaryota; kingdom Metazoa; phylum Chordata; class Chondrichthyes; order Myliobatiformes; family Myliobatidae; genus Mobula; species Mobula hypostoma. The sequence continues at coordinate 30,822,868 of NC_086109.1, forward strand.
AAGGAAACCTTATTATATTTTTGTTTGAAAACAGCTTGAGAGAGTTTTGTAGCATATCAGTTCCTCACCATATGCAGATACGTTTCATTTTAATTATTTTTTTCCTCTATTAATAAATTATTAGGTCATCCCCATCCAACCCCTGCTGCAAATCACTATGTAAAGCTTATGACTGCCTATCTAATGCATAAGACAGGTGGGATTTATGGCTAAGTATTCCTTATGCTGCTTCTCAGAGGACCTTTCTCGGTCTGTGGAGATACCTGCGTGAATTCTCCGGGTAGTTGTTGCAACAAGATGCTTCACTCTCATATAGATAGGCTGTGCAAGGAATAAAAGTTTATTTTTATCAGGTACACTAAACTATTATTTCATAAAATATTAGGTTGGACTCATTCATATATATTATGTAATATGTACAGCAATCACTGAATGGATTTGGTTCATGGTGCTTGGTGAATGTGTTTGTTTAAATGGCTTCTCATCTCTGAAGGCTCCTTTCCTAATCACAGGAACAAATATGTGAAATGCTTTTAATGACTATTCCTGAAAAGCAGTATGTCACAACGGAATGGGTTTCATTACTGGAAATGGCGGCTTTATTAGGTATACCTGTATTCATCTTCAGAAAGATAAAAAGAATGGAGGATCAGCCTTACCAAAATTTAGATTTTATTATTGGGCAGTTAATATAAGAAATCTTACAATTTGGTTATATTACATTAATCGTGAGGATTGCCTGATGTGGGTTTTTTTAGAAGCTAACTCTGTCAATAAATTTTCTATTATTTCTCTTCTTGCATCCTCACTTCCTTTGTCTCTGAGTAAATTAACTGATAATCTGGTAGTTAAACACACTATGAGAATTTGGATACAATTCCGAAAATACTTTGGCTTATTGAGATTTTCTCTTTCAAGTCCCATTTTTTTCTAATTATCTTTTTAAACCCTCTATGATTGAAGTGGCTTTTAAAGAATGGGATAGATTAGGTATTAAATGCTTTCAGGACTTGTTTGTAGAGGGAAGTCTTTTTTCGCTTGAACAACTGTCAACTAAATATAGTTTACCCAAAACTCATTTTTTTTGATACCTTCAAATAAGATATGTTTTATGGTCTCAAATAAGTACATTTCCTAAAAGTCCTGATAAGAATCTATTAGATATAATTTTTAATTTAAAACCTTTTTATAATGGATCGCTATCTAATATTTATAATATGCTGTTGGGATTGAGAAGTGTTCCTTTAGATAAAATTAAAAATTCTTGGGAACAAGATTTACAGACTTCAGGTTCTGAGGATACTTAGAATTAAATTTTTAAATTGATTAACACTTAATCGTTATGTGTCCGTCACTCTCTTCTACAATTTAAAGTGGTCCATAGGGCCCATATGACCAAGGATAAGTTGTCTCGTTTTTGATAGCTATATCTCTGTATCGTGATAAATGTAATAATGGAGAAGGTTTACTCATTCATATGTTTTGGACATGTCCGAGTCTTGGAAAATATTGGAAAGAAATATTTCAAACTTTCTCGATACTCTTCAAAGTAAACTTTAAGCCTAATCCTTTGACTGCTTTATTTGGTGTTGTTAGAGGAAAGGATATTATTTTGGCATCATCTGACTTGCACATTTTTGCTTTTATTTCTCTTATGGCCAGAAGGACGCTCTTGCTTAAATGGAAAGCTGCGTCCCCTCCTATTCACGCTCAATGGTTACGTGATGTGATGTTTAAATTTAGAGAAGATTCGATGTTCAATCTCTGAATCTAGCCAAGACTTTCAAACATTGTGGGGACCTGTTTTGAATTATTTTCAAATCCTTTGATTTGCTGTTAAAGCACAGATGATGACTAATTTTTATTTTTCCTTTTTTTCTTTACTAATCAGCTTCGGTCTTGGTAGTGGGTTAGATTTTTTTAATATAATAAATTTACTATATTTCAATGTTATGAATTAATTTGTATGAATATAGGATAAGGAGTCTTTATGTGCAATTTAGTATAATGTATTGATATATATTTGTACTCTGTATTCTTATATGTAAAATTAATAATAAAAATATTGGAAAAAGAAAAGGTATACCTGTATAGCTCATTAATGCAAATATCTAATCAGCCAATCATATGACAGCAACTCAATGCATAAAAGCATGCAGGTATGGTCAAGAGGTTTAGCTGTTGTTCAGACCAAACATTAGAAAGGGAAGGAAATTGTGATCTAAGTGACTTTGAGCATGGAAATGATTGTTGGTGCCAGACAGGGCGGTTTGAGTATCTCAGAAATTGCTGATCTCCTGGGATTTTCATGCACATCAGTCTCTATAGAGTTTACAGAGAATGATATACAAATATAAATAAATACATAAATATAGTGAATGGCAGTTCTGTGGTTTAAAAAATGCCTTGATAATGAGAGAAGGCAGAGAAGAACGACCAGACTGATTCGTGCTGCCAGGAAGGAGACAGTAATACAGAATAGCCACATTTTACAACAGCAGTGTGCAGAAGAACATCTTTGAATGCACAATATATTAACCATGAAGTGGATGTGTTGAAGACCACGAACATACACTGGGTGACCACTTAATTAGTTACAGGAGGTACCTAGTAAAGTGGCAGCTTAGTGTATGTGAAATGCTTTAAATGACTATCCACTGAAAAGCAGTATCACACAATGGAGTCTCTTTCAATTAAATGTCACTATTCCTGTTGGTCTTAATGAACTGTCAGATTAGGTTTGAATGTATTTCAGAATCAATTTCCAATCCAGCATTGAAATCATTAGCTCCTGATTCAGTAAAACTTGAAGACAGAAAATAATTTTCTGTTTTCCCATTAACTGTATATCCACATAGGCCACGAAGGCATAAAATGTGTTGTTGTATATACCTGTTATTCCAATTGTATGGCAATGAAAATCAAGAGGAGGTCTATGATTTGGGTCGTTTTCCACTTATGGCTTAAAATTGTACAGGCAAAATGTGGCATTTCTATTCCGTCAGCAAATCAAAAGCCCATAATGAACTATGTCTTTATCGATGCATAGTACTTTCAAAAATATAACAACAGCAAACATGTCCAAATACTTTTCAAATTAGCTAAACATTGCTTCACAGCACAGCAATAAGCAAATTTAACACTGAACCACGCAGAGCAATACTTGGTCAATGAGTTTTATGGAGCACCTTGAAGGAAAGCAAATTGGATCGCAGAGATCTTTAGGGTGAACAGTCAAGATCATTAAGTCCTAACAATTCATTTTAGGGCTGATCAAGAGGTAAGAAGCAGAAGAGTTTGGGTTTCCTAGTGCATAATGTTGATGGAGGGTATGGAAGTAGAGAGAGGAAGGGTGATGGAGACATTTGGATACAAGATGAAAAAAATTGAATTTTAGCATTGCTTTACCTAGAGACATTATCAATTAGCAAACTGCAAGGATGATAGGAGTGAGTTAGGACATAGAACTAAGATCAAAGGAGGACATATTGGAATACACAATAATGCTATTCTTTTTGCAACCAAGGACATATTCCTTTAAAGTATAAATCATCTGGGTTCTTCATATCTGTGCTGAGTTAGGCAGAACTTGTGCGTACCATTCTTACAGAGCCAAATATCAATATTGATGGATAAAAGTTTATACATATAATGAAACTTATATTATAAATACATTTGTAATGTGGTATGTTTTATGTTACTAGATTTTCCTTCACACAATAGAAGCTGAAAGCTTGACAGTTTAAACTATATGATGCAGTTGCAGACACCACTATTGCCAGCCATAAGCAGTACAGATCAACCTGTAAGCATCAAAAGAGCTTTTATCTGTAATTTCAGTATATAGCAGTGAAATATTGCCTCATACAGACCATAAATTTGAGTTTAGGTGTCATTAATACAGCAGTTGTGTTATTCCAATGGTTCCCGATACTGTCTGAATCTTTTAGAGTGTTGCTACCTTGAAGCAAATGCCAAGATAAACTCTCTTGAATAGGTCTGTACAATCATTTTGTATTTAAATTTGATTCGTGTCTGCATGGTAAATGTTTGATAAATCTGATTTCTAGTTTTAATAGATATCCCATGCAATGGTGCAAACTGGTTGGGTATTCGTGGCAGGGTGTTAGGATTGCATCGGGTTGAGAGTTGTTATTGTGTTCCGGGAAAAGGAACTCAATGGTTTGGGACATTGACCCAGGCAGTGGTTATCCTGCAGATCATGAATGTATTAACCAAAACCGTGTTGCAGAGTGATGTGTTGCATTCTGTTGGATGCTACTGAAACAGATCATTGCACGGCCTAAAATGTTGGCACCTCTGCATATTTCAGTAATAACAGTATTTGAACAGGTTAAGTAATGAAATTTCCACGTCGGAACCTTTTGTATTAGATCACTTAGTTTAGAGTATTACAGTATGTCAGTATGCATAAATTGTAGCAAAATCAGTTCATCCAGGTTGTTATTGATAAGAGAATAATTATCTGAAAACTACTGTCATAAATGTGTGCCACTATTAACTTCAACACTAGTCTAATGAGTACACAGAAAGCACTGAATTGATCTATTTATGTCCGCAACAGATTGCAACAATGAGATGTTTCACTCTAAACTGCTGGAAGTAATGAAGTTAGAACTATAACAATTTTTGCACTGACATTTTAAATGTCAATTCATGGCTGAATATTATGAGAGTCTTTGTATTCAGTCTTTGCCATGATCCATGAGCCAGTCTTCATCAGGAGATCGGAGGTGGAGAGAATTGCAACTTTAAATTCCTTGATGTTACTTCAGAGGATCTGTTTCAGGGTCTATGACGCCAGTGCCTTTATGAAAGCACAGCAGTGCCTATACTCTGTTAACGTTTGCAAAGATTCTGCAAGTCATCTTAAATTTTTGACATCTATGGATGTGTGGTGAGGAATATATTGACTGGTTGCATCACAGGTATGGAAGCCTGCAAAAAGTAATGGATACTGCCCAGTCCATCATGGGCTTTTATGTTTTGTAACTCCAAAACCATAAAACAAATCTAGTTGGAAGGAAAACACGGAGACTCCAAAATTTGAGTCTAACTTAATTTTTACTTGAGACTGGTGGTCCTGGTGTGGATGCTACATAGCCTCCTCCCTGGTGGGAGTGGGACAAACAGTCCATGAGCAGGGTGGGTGGTTTCCTTCATGATGTTACTGGCCCCTTTTCTGGCACCTTTCTGTGTGTGTGTGTGTATATATATCCTGGATGGCAGGTAGGCTGGTGCCAGTGATGCATTAGGCAGTTTTGATTACACGTTGTAGAGCTTTCTGTGTGTGGCAGTGCAGTTTCTGTACTATGCAACTTGTTCGGGTGCTCTCTATTGCACATCTGTAGAATGATGGGATTATAGGTGTGCAAAGTCCAGCTCCTCAGAAAGTAGAGGCGTTGCTGAGTTTTCCTGATTGTGTAGAAAATAATGGATTACAAATTTTGTGTAGTGATAAACACCAGTCTCAACAATAATATTTTTTCTCTCATTATTTAGTATAAGACCGTAGATATAGGAGAAGAATAAGGTTGATCGGCCCATCAAGTCATGGGTGATCCATTTTTCCTTTCAGCACCAATCTGCAACCTTCTCCTTGTATCCCTTCATGCTCTGACCAATCAGGAATCCATCAGTCTCTGCCTTAAATATACATAAAGACTTGGCCTCTACAGATGCATGTGGCAATGAATTCCACAGATTCACTCTCTGGCTAAAGAAATTCCTCCTCATCTCCATTCTAGAAGGATGCTCCTCTATTCTGAGGCTGTGACCTCTGGTCCTAGACTCTCCCATGATAGGAAACATCCTCTCCGCATACATTTTATCAAGGCTTTCACCATTCGATAGGTTTCAATTATGCCACCCCTCACTCTTCAGAATTCTAGTGAATACAGGCCCAGGACAATCAAAAGCATTTCATATGACAAGCCATTCAATTCTGGAATAATTTTCCTGAACCTCCGCTGAATCCCTTCAAGTTTCTGCAATCCTTTCTAAGATAAAGCGCCTAAAACCTCTCTCAATACTCCAAGTGTGGCCTCATTAGTGCTGTAAAAACCCTCCACATTACACCCTTGCTTCTATATTTTAGTCCTCTTGAAATAAATGCTAACATTGCATTTGTCTTTCTCACCACAGACTCACCCTGAAATTAACATTTGGGGAACCCTGTACAAAGACTCCCAAGTCCCTTTGCATCTCAAAGTTTTGAATTTTCTTTCCATTTAGAAAATAGTCAACCCTTTCATTTCTTCTAGTAAAGCACATGGACATAACTTTCCAACACTATCCCATCTGACACTTCTTTGCCCATTCTCGTAATCTGTCAAAGTCCTTCTGTAGGCTCTCTACTTCCTCAAACTACCTGCCCCTCCACCTAGCTTTGTATCATCTGCCAACTTTGCAACAAAGCCATCAATTCCATTATCCAAATCATTGACATATAGCGTAAAATGAATCGTCCCAACACTGGTCCCAATGGAACACCACTAGTCACAAGCAGCCAACCAGAAAAGACTCCCGTCATTCCCATTCTTTGCTTCCTGTCAATCAGCCTCTGTCTTATCCATGCTAGAATCTTTCCTGTAATACCATGGACTCTTAACTTTATAAGCAGCCTTGTGTATGGCAGCTTGTCAAAAGCCTTCTGAAAATCCAATTGCACAACATCAACCAATTCTCCTTTGTTTATCCTGCTTGTTATTTCTTCAAATAATTCCGACAAATCTGTTAGGCTAAATTTTCCCTTAAGGAAACAATGATGACTATGGCTTATCTTAACATTTGCCTCCAAATACCCTGAAACCACATCCATAACAATCAACTCCATCATCTTCTTAACCACCGATATCAGAGTTTCTTCTCTTTCTCTACCTTCTTGAAGAGTAGAGTGAAATTTATAATTTTCCAGTGTTCTGGAACCATTCCAGAATCTAGTGATTCTTGAAATATCATTGCTATTTATTCCACAATTTCTTCAGCCACTTCTTTCAGAACCCTGGACTTATCCATCTTCAGGCCTTTCAGTTTCCCAAGAACCATCTCCCTAGTATTGGCAACTTCACACACTTCTGACCCCTGACACTCTGAAACTTCTACCATACTGCTAGGGTCTTCCACAGTGAAGATGGATGCAAAATACTTATTAAGTTTAACCGTCATTTCCTTGTTCCCCCATTACTACCTCTCCAGCATAATTTTCCAGCAGTCCGATATCCCCTCTTGCCTCTCTTGTATATGAAGAAGATTTTGGTATCCATTTCAATATTATTGGCTAGCATACTTTTGTATTCTGTTTTTTCCTTAATGACTTTTTCACTTGCCTTCTGTTTATTTTTATAAGCTTCCCAATCCTTTAACTTCCCACTAATTTTTGCTCTACTTTATGCCCTCTCTATGGCTTTTATATTGGCTTTAATTTCTCTTGTTACTCATGGTTGTGTCATCTTGCCTTTAGAATACTACTTCCTCTTTGGGATGTATATATTCTGTGCCTTCCAAATTGCTTCCAGAAATTCCAGCCATTACTGCTCTGCCATTAACCCTGCCAATGTTCTTTTCTAATCAATTCTAACCAACTCCTCTCTCATGCCTCTGTTATTCCTTTTGCTCCACTGTAATACTGATACTTCTGACTTTAGCTTTTCCTTCTCAAATTTCAGGGTGAATTTGAGCATATTATGATCACTTTCCCCTAAGGGTTCTTTTACCTTAAGTTCTCTAATCAATTCTGGTTCATTACACAAAATCCAATCGAGAATAGTGGGCTCAACCATGAGCTACTCTAAAAAAGCTATCTCACTGGTATTCTAGAAATTCCCCCTCTGGGGATTCAGCACCAAGCTGATTTTCCTAATCTAACTGCACATTGAAATTTCCCATGCCTATTGTAACATTGCTCTTTTGCCATGCATTTTCTATCTCTCGTTGTAACATGTAGACCAAATCCTACTATTTGAGGTCTATATACATTTCCCAGCAGGGTCTTTTACCTTTGCAGTTCTACCCAAGTTATTCAACAGTTTCCAACCCTATGTCACCTCCTTGCTACTGATTTGATTTCATTTTTTAACCAACAGAGCCACAGCACCCCCTTTGCCTTCCCACCTGTCCTTTTGATATAATGTGTATCCTTGGGTGTTATTCTTCTATTTATAAACTTCTTTCAGCTATGATTCAGTGATGCCTACAACATCATACATGTCAATCTGTAACAGTGCTACAAATTCACCTCTCTTATTCTGTAAACTATACACATTCAAATATAACATCTTCAGTCCTGTATCCACCCTTTTCGATTTTGTCTGCTTTTTATATTGCAACTCAACCTGCTTGTCAGGAGTCTCACTACACATTACCTTTGTTTGTAAACCAACTTCCTCATCCTCAGCACTATCACTCCAGTTCTCACCCCCCCCCACCCCCGCCAAATTAGTTTAAACCCTCCTGAACAGATTAAGCAAACCTACCTGCAAGGATATTGGACCCCCTCAGGTTCAGGTGCACCCATCTCTTTTGTATAGGTCATACCTTCCCCAGAGGAGATCCCAATGACCAATAAAGCTGAATCCCTGCCCCACCCCACCAGTTCCTCAGCCACGCATTTAGTAAATTACGATGCTCATGCATTTGAAACTGGCTTCCTTTAAAGTTGTGACCAGGCCCAGCCAAATTTAAAGCACCAATCATTGATTACAGCTACTTCATTATATATTAGATCATACTTTGAGTATTGTGTGTGGTTCTACTCCCCTGCTATAGTTGTGATAGTATTAAGCTGGAAGGGGTGCGGAAATGATTCATGAGGTGGTTACCAGGACTGGAGCATTGAGGCTTCAGGAGAAACATATTAGGTTGGGACTTTTCACCTTCCCATTCAGATATTTCCTGTAACCACAGGAAACAGTTGAGGCCAGTTCATTGGTTATATTTAAGAGGGAGTTAGATATGGCCCTTGTGGCTAAAGGGATCAGGGGGTATGGAGAGAAGGCAGGTACAGGGTTCTGAGTTGGATGATCAGTCATGATCGTACTGAATGGCGGTGCAGGATCGAAGGGCCAAATGGCCTACTCCTGCACCTATTTTCTAAGTTTCTATATGTCAGTTAAATTATAAGGGGCATAGATAAGGTGAATGGTCAAGGTCATTTTCCTAAGATAAGGAAATCTAAACTAGATTTAAGGTGAGAGGGGAAAAGATTTAAAAGGAATCCAAGAGGCAAGTTTTTCACACACAGAATGGTGCGTATATAGAACCAGCTGCCAGAGGAAGCTGTAGATGAGATTACAATGCTAAGATGAATACATAAATAGGTACATGAATAGGAAATCTTTAGAGAGAGATGGGCCACAAAGAGGCAAATGACACTAGCTGAGGAGGATAATAACTTGGTTGGCATATATGAGCTGGGCTGACAGGCCAGATACAATGCTGTTTAGCATTGATTCTCTAAAAGAAATGGTAAGATATGAATTACTATTTTTGACATAAGTATTATTTTCAACATTACTCATGGCAAAATATTACTCTTGGATATTAAGGAACATTTATCTATGCAAAATATTGCTTAATGAATCCCTTTATTACTTTTGAGAAGCCTTCTTTAGTACAGCTGCAAATAAGGCAGTTAAGATTCAAATATTCAACTTAAGCCATAACTCTTGTGAAGACTATATGACTTGCAATAACGTTAGACTGCTTGTTCTGGAGCTAGGATGGACTATTTTAATCAGGGCAATTTTTCTGAAATTGATTGTGCTAGCACAATGGATAAAACTATTTAAAATAAACTTTCAGTAATACTTCAGTTTGATTGTGGATGGTGAACTTTCCCACATTCCATTCATGTACCACCACCAACCAAACAAATTAATCACAATGTTAGTTTATGCTGACTGAATTTATTAGGTATTTTAAGAAAACTGTTAATTAAATTTTATTCTAGATATAGGGTTTCCACTGAGCACATTTGTAAAGTTAATTGACATGATCACTTTACATTAGGTGACTTTGTTTTCATGTTAGTGCTCTGCTGTCCAGCTTGAGAATCCTGGGTTTGATCTGGATATTGTGTATTGTTAATGTGGAGTTTGTATGTTCTACCTGTGATCACAAGGTTTTTGTTTTTTCCTGGATAATCGTAAGATATAAAAGGAGAATTAGGCCGTTCAGCCCATTGCGTCTGCTGCACCATGTGGTCATGGCTGATTTTTGTTCAACTTTATTTTCTTGCATTCTCCTGGTAACATTTAACTCCCTTACCAAGCAAGAATCCATTAATCTCTGCTTTAAATACACCCGGTGATGTGGTCTCCACAGATTCACTACCTACTGGTTGAAGAAATTCCTTTTCATCTCAATTTTAAATTATTAAATTTCTTTCCATCCTGTTGGCCTGGTGCTGTGCCCTCAGTTCCTAATAATAAGCATCCGTTACTCTCGTGAGACCATGGATTTGTGACTTAGAAGGTTTCCAGGGCGCGGGCCTGGGCAAGGTTGTATGGAAGACCGGAAGATCGGCAGTTGCCCATGCTGCAAGTCTCCCCCTCCACGCCACCGGCGTTGTCCAAGGGAAGGGCACTAGGGCCGATACAGCTTGGCACTTGTCGTCGTAGAGCAATGTTTGGTTAAGTTCCTTGCTCAAGGACACAACACGCTGCCTCAGCTGAGGCTGGAACTAGCGACCTTCAGATCACTAGACTGACGCCTTAACCACTTGGCCACGCGCCAACAAATCCTAGGCTCCTACCATTTGAAACATCCTCTCCATGCCTTCTCTATCTAGGCCTTTTTGTATCTGGCAAAATTCAATTGGATTCCCCCTCATCCTTTTGAACTCCACCAAGTACAGGCCCAGAGATATCAAGTGTTCCTCATTCCTCATTCATATCAATGTTAAGCCTTTCATTCCTAGGATTATTTTTGTGAACCTCTTCTGGACCCTGTCCAGGACCTGCACATCCTTCCTTAGGTATAAAGCCCAAAATTGCTGACAATACTCCCACTGTAGTCTGACCAACGCTATATAAAGTCTAAACAGTGCATCCTTGCATTTCTATTCTAGCCCACTCAAAATGAATGCTAACATTACATTTGTTTTCATTACTATGAACTCAACCTGGAAGTTAACCTGGAGGGAACTCTTAACTTGAAAACTCAAGCCACTTTGCATCTCTGATTTCAAAATGTTTCCCTCATTTAGAGAATAGTGCACACCTTTATCCTCCTATCCAAAGTGCATAACCTCATCCTTCCCTAAGTTGCATTCATTTGCCACTTCTCACCCAACCTGCCCAAGTCCTTTAGCTGAATCCCTGCCTCTGTGACACTACCTGTTCCTCCATTTGTATTGTTACCATTTTCAAATCGATCTTCATCAATTCCTTCCTCTATATCATTATTGTATAAAGTGAAAAGCTTCAGTCTGAACACTGATCTCCATGAGTCACTAGCAACCATCCTGAAAGGGAGCCCTTTATCCCCACACTCCAATTTCTGCCAGTCATCCAGTCTTCAGTGCATGTTGGTACCTCTCCTCTAATACCATGGTTCTTATCTTGTTAAGCAGCTCCTTGTCTGCACCTTGTCAAAGGACTTCTGAAAATCTAAATAAATAACATCCACTGATTCTACTTTGTCTAATCTGCTTGTGGGTTCCTCAAATAATTCCAACAGATTTGTAAGGCAAGATATCCCCTTAAAACTGTGCCAAAGTTGTCCTATTTTAAAATATTTCCAGGTACTCTGAATTTTCATCATGAATAATGGACTATATATTCTTAACCATCAAGGTCAGGCTAACTAGCCTACAATTTCCTGTCTTTTTCCTTTCTCTCTTTTAAAATAATGGTGTCACGTTTATGTTTTTCCAGTTCTCTGGAGTCCTCTCTGACTCCAGTGATTCCTGAAAGATTACCATTAATACCTCCATAATCCTTGGCTTCTGCCCACATCTTGGACTACAGTATATTGTGTTCTGTGTAGATGGGGGTGGGGTGGGTGAATTAAGGCGGAATTGATGGTCATGTGCACGAATTGCTACTGGAAAATAAGTGAGGGAATGTGACTAATGAGATTGCAGTGAGAGCTGGCTTAGACTTGATGGGCCAAATGGCCTCTTGGCATGTGTAAGAATACCGTATATGAGAAATACACTCAGTGGTGACTTTATTAATAACATCTGCTTGTCAATGCAAAATATAATCAAATCATGTGGCAGCAATTCAATGCATAAAAACATGCAGACATGGTCAAGAAATTCGGTTGCTGTTTAGACCAAACATCAAAATGAGGAAGAAATTTGACCTAAGTAACTGACCATGGAATGACTACTGATGCCAGACAGATTAAGGTTTGTGCAACATGCTGAAGGAACTCAGCAGGTCGGGCAGCATCCGTGGAAACGGTCAGTCAATGTTTCGGGCCCCAACCCTTCCCGAAACGTTGACTGATCGTTTCCACGGATGCTGCCCGACCTGCTGAGTTCCTCCAGCGTGTTGTGAGTGTTGCTTTGACCCCAGCATCTGCAGATTATTTTGTGTTTAAGATTGAGGTATGTATCTTAGAAACTGCTGATTTCCTAGGATTTTCACGCGCAACAGTTTCTTGAGCTAACAGAGAATGGTGGGGAAAAACAAAAAAAATTCTTATGAGTGGCAGTTCTGTGGTCAAAAACGCTTTGTAACCCGGGTTAGTTAAACCCAATATATAACGTTAGAAAGTTCCACCTGTGGAGTAACAAGTCTAAGATGAAGGAACACATACCAATCCTCAGAGGGGTCAGAAGTGGAGCAATTACAACTTCCTGGGTGTCAAGATCTCTGAGGATCTAACCCAGTCCCAACATATTGATGTGGTTATAAACAAGCCAAGACAGTAGCTATATTTTATTAGGAGTTTGAAGAGGTTTGGCATGTCAACAAATACACTCAAAAACTCGCGGAGAGCATACTAACAGGCTGCATCACTGTCTGGTATGGAGGGGCTATTACATAGGATCGAAAGAAGCTGCAGCTTCTTGTAAACCTAGTCAGCTCCATTTTGGGTCTCAGAAAGGCATCATCCATTATTAAGTACCTCCAGCACCCAGGGCATGCCCTTTTTTCAATATTGGCATGCCCTTTTTTCAATGTTACCATCCCGTAGGAGGTATAGAAACCTGAAGGCACACACTCAGTGATTCAGGAACAGCTTCTTCCCCTCTGCTATCCGATACCGAAATGGACATTGAATCTTTCGACACTACCTCACTTTTTTAATATACGGTATTTCTGTTTTTGCACCTTTAAAAGAAATCTATTCAGTATACCTATACTGTAATTGATTTCCTTCTTTATTTCTTCTTTATTTTATCTTTATTATTATTGTTTTTAATTCTCTGCTAGATTATGTATTGCATTGAACTGACGCTGGTAAGATAACAAATTTCACATCACATGCCGGTGATGATAAACCCGATTCTGATTCTGGAGGGCTGAAAAGGAGGCGTGGCTGATGCAGGCACAGACAAGTGATCAGAAGTGCAGCAAACTATTAAAAACTAAGGATGTAAACTGTTAAAAGTGGAATTACAAATGAGTATCTCCACCCTACTCGAAAACCTCAGGGTGAAACCCCTGGAGGAGACACGACGTAAAATATTTATTGAGGCCACGGCTACATACAGCAGCTGAAATGAGACAGTATCGGGAGAGACCAATATCCAAGATCTCTACCGTGTAATCGGGAATTAGTTCTGTTAAGTTACTCCAAGGAATTTGGTCAGTTTTTAAAAAATACGCTTTGTGAATTGACTTTCCATGGATGGCCAACTATTTCATCCAACAAACCAAGAAACAAGATGGCGAGCCACTCAAGATCAAAGAACCAGCGCGGGTACAAAATGTTTCAAGATGTAGATGATTGGTTGGATGTATAAATCTATTTTTCACCCGAGGGATCTGAATTTGATTTTCTACAAGAACTGATTATTTTTGCAAAGACTTTGATAAGGTACAGAATGAAATTTACTTTGTTTAAAAGTTGTGACATAGGACAATTGTCATGAAAGGCGTAAAGCTGCATGCATTTTTTTTGGTTTTGAATTTATAGACATACTGATCTGAATTGAAACTGAAGTTAACCGTAATACTTAAGAATAGGAATTCAATTATAGATAAATAACAAGGCAAATGTTAGTTTATAAACCTCTAGATCTAATTAGTTAGAGAAAGTGGAGTAATAAAGGTTATTCAAATGAATCTCAGATTTCTAACTAAACTGGTGTTAGGTTTTTGTTTGATATGAGATTGGGAACCTATGGCAGAATGTTGGAATTTTGAATTGTTCTTATTCATGTAAATATTTTGTATTCATTGCTACTTTCATAAACTTGACTCCAGAAGTGTGTGTTTTCTATTTATTGCCTCCTTTCAATACCTAGAGTTTCTGATAGCCCACTAGAAATAAGATTGAAATGCTTACACTTTTCTCATAGTGTTTCTTGGCTGCATTTATAAAACTACAGCAGGTTGCATCAAGGAATATCTTGTAAAATGAGAGAATATTTTAAAATAGTCTTTCTCTTTGATCAGGTTAGACTTCAATAATATGCAATAAACCTTTTGAAGACTCTTGAGCAAAAAAAATGAAGCTAGTGAGATTTTCAGTTTAATTTTTACTCCCCTAAATATTAATAAATTAGATTTCAGTGAACTTGCAGTTTATCAGATTTTGTAATATATTACTTGGCTATCATAGGTATCAAATTGTTTCCAACGGAGCAGTAATTTGGTGATCAATGCCAAGTGTAGTGTGGCATTGACAAACATTGAGGAGCTTTTTAAACAAAACAATTAAAAGATGGTTAAAATAAAAGTTGCTCTATTTATACCTCTAATACATTTGGTGATGTTGCTGGCCTCCATCGGTCAGAGTTAACCATGTCTTAGCTGTCTAGGTACACAAGCCTGGGCAGTATGATATGTAGATCAAGCTGTTACCCATGTAGCAAGCTTCCCTACTCCACGCATCTGATGAACCCAAAGGAACGGCAGAGACGATACCGTTTGGTACCAGAAGTGTTGCAGGAGTTGCCAGTCAGCATTAAACTCAATGTAGGACAGCCTTAAGGACTCCAGCTCCAGATTTTTCCCTTGGGGTTTACTCCTGAAGACTTTCCCATGAGTGGGTGTAGCCGCAAGGCAGCGGAGGTTTGGGATCAGTTTTCCTTCTAGATGAGCTGCCAACCACAGTTGACGAGCCCCATCTGCCTGAAGCGACTAATATTAAGACGCCAGTAATCCGCCTTTTCCCTTTCTCCTGTCAGTAGAAACAGTTCCAACAGGATTGGAATCTAAACCACACATGAACACCAGGAGCTTGACCTGATCGTCAGAGGCTATTTGAATCACACACCATTGTGAGCTTTTAATAGGTAGTGGGAGCTTATCTCCATTACCACCCTCTGATATAACAACCTTGTAGTATATGTTGTATAATATTAGTGTGACAGATTTAGTTAATGGTAGTTGTGAATGTGGATGCAAAGTCATATTGAGAATCACCAATATTAATTAAATCAATACTAAAAATTGACTCATATATCCCCCTCTCTCAGCAACATCTCTCCAATTAAAATGAATGGTATCAGTGGAACAGTTCTCAGGTATAACAGATCAAGTATCCACACATATGAATATGGGATTTTCAAACTTCTAAGCAACTTTGAAGTAAAGTTTACAGAAGTCAATGAAGCATAAACTTCAGTGATACCGCACACCCCCCCCCCCAACTATCCCTACCACAATTTTTTTTCATGACTTGTGATTTTGGTTGAATTTCATTCATTCCTTAATGAAGTCCCTTAACTAGACAAAATCTCTCTCCCAAAGTATTCTGTATAACAGCTTTCTTTGTTGATGACATGTTTTGGTGCAGGTGGGCTTTTTTTTGCTGTGTCTTTAGAAGTTTTTCCTCTTGCTTCCCATTCCAAAAAAAAAAGAACAAAATTCTTCTTGTGTAATATTGAGTAATCTCTCTGAAGACCTACACAATTTAATAATTTGCTTACCTTTAACTAAGCCACCATTCATAGCCATGCCTTCCCCTGCCAAAATTTTAAGCTTTGAAAATTGTTTAAATTACTGTCTTGTTACTTTTGACATGTTTCTTAAAATATTTTAATTTGATCTAACCTCTGATTATTTAGCCTGAAGTTTCTTTTCCTGTATTAGGCTATGTGTAGTACTGTTATAAAATGGGGCATTCAAGGCAATGTTTAATGAGTTTTCCACAATAAACTAAGGGAAGCAACTTCACATTAGTTTGAGGTAAACAAGAAGTTAAAAGTTTAGACGCTAAAACATTTTTAATCTTCAGAATGTCTCCACAACAGGCATCTATATTGTCGATTTTAATGTTGGCTGCAAAAAGTGTGATTGAAATTGATTTTGGTTAAGATAAGGCAACTAAAGCCAAAGTATTTTATAAACCTGATTCTTATTCCTGAATGATTTAAACATATGAAATTTTGTAATTAAATTGAAAATGTGAACAATTATGGAAATTTGTTAACCAATATCTCAGACTTGCATTACAACTTCACACTAATTAAAGCTTGTTTTTCTCCAGAATGTTTGAAACAGATTGCACCTAAGTTATTCTATCTTAGTTTGTTTCTAAAAGCACTTTTATAAGAATAATTTTGGAATAAATGTTGTTATTTCCATTGGAATATAAATATCTTCCCAATGTTCAAATTGACATCAGTATAATTAAACTTGATTTTTTTTCTTTCTGATGCTGCTAGATATTCATTGCTTAACAGTTGTGTAAGCTTTCAACTAGGCCTTTGTAGATTAATATAGTAAATGTACAAAACATCAAACTAGGGATCTTTAGATTAGCTTGGGCATAGTTCAGTGATGAGACCTTTAAGATAATATGTTAAATTGATGAAATATTAAAATTTCCCTTAACAAATGAACTATTAGAGCAAGTTCTTCTATCCAGTGTGCACAGTCCTTATGATTCTTTTAAAATACTAATTCATAATTGTAATCAGCGACACCAGTTCCTCATGGTCTGATTAATCCTTTATCTCTTTAGCGGTACTGTAATTGTATTGATAAGGAAGTAATGGAGCACCGGTTTCTGACAGCATGCGTGAAAATAATTGCATTACTGTAAAATTGGTTTAGTAAGTTGCATTCCACCAATTATTCAATGTGCTTACCCAAAAAAGTACTTGGCAATAAATTATAATGTTCAGCCTGGCATCTGGATAGAGTACGACATTGGTTGTACTTTTATTTTCCACTTTATTAAGCCACCATGATGAAGCATGAAGTCCAGGTATCACTAATGTTACACACAATGAAAGATGAAATGAAGAAAAGCAAGAAGCTAAGATAAACTAATAGCAAGCTTGAAGTTTAAAGCCTGAGGATTTGAGCAAGAAATCACGGCTGAAGCAAATAGATTTTTTGAATTTGAAACCTTGGGCAGGATTGCATTGTTGGAACCACTTGCAGTGATCCTGATTTTTAACAGGAATTTATACTTAAGTAATTTATTGAGTTATTTTTTTTTCTGCCTCTGATCTTCTAAAAAAGTGAATCTAATCCTCGTCTTTTGCCACTGCATACTCAGGAGTCCGTCAAAACAGGATCCTTTGAATCCTGGATCATGAATGTCATTACCTACTCTGTCAACGTGACCTTCTTTTCATCATGATAAAAATGGGTATTATTTGCTTAGTGTTCTGATCACTTTACTATCCCTTTAAATAATGATGCAAAATCTGTCCGGAGAAGATGGAGCCAGGTCTTCCTGCAAAGGGTTATGAATACCTGGAATTCTTTATCCCAGAGAACAGTTTGAATTTGATGCAAAGTTAAGATGTTTTTTTTTTTGTTTTATAAAAGAATCCAGGTTTATAGGGATCAGGAAATGAAGTGGAATTGTGGTAAAATCAGATTATGATCTTATTTAATAGCAGGTTAGGCCCATGGAAGTGTGTGTCCTCTCCTATTCTTGTGTTATAATGTTCAGCGTGCCAAATGGGCCACAGCATTAATGTTGTATGAGTCCCGGGTGTTCAACATCTCCAGCATGTGAGATTTGGACCTTTAGCATTATCCATTGGTAACACCCGCCCCCCCCCCCCCCCCCAGGCGAGTGTTGGGACCAGATGAGAGGGTTGGGCTGATTTCACTTGCTTTTCTATGATGTTCGTTCCTCTCTCCGGCGGCTGTTGTCCCTGTGAGTTTCATGGCATATTTGCCCTGCTAATATGATGAACTGAGATAGAGGCTTTGGCCTACTCCAGCTGCTTCAGGGAGTGGATCTAAAGACTCAATTTGGTTCAGAAGGCTGTCGTTTGCTTCTATTGTTTGCGTGATGTGCATTTCTATCCACTACCTCTGTACAGTGGTTATAGTCTTTTTTTAAAATTTGGTTCTGTGACTTTCTTGCTTTGTGGCTGACTATAAGCAAACAAATCTCAAGGTGTATAAATTATACATTCTTTGATCGTGTACTTTGAATCTTTGAATCAACAACCTAGGAATTCCCATTTCAAAGAACCGCTACTGTTCCGGCCATTCTGTGGCCAATATGACATGTTAGCACTTGAGGGCTGTGTGGCAAATGACTTGATTCATGACTCCCCCAAACTTTTCCACCATCTGAAAGACACAAGTTTGTGCATTTCTGGAGTTCACTGCCTGCAGCATTGAAGGAAGCAACTTAATTGTTACTTCCAAAAGGGAAAAAGGTTGGCACAGTGGCATAATAGCCAGTACAATACTATTATAGCATCAGTGACCAACGTTCAGTTGAAAGGAGTTTCTGTGTTCTCCATGTGACCTCCTGGTTTCTTCCAGGCGCATTGATTTCTCCCACATTCCAAAGGTGTAAAGGTGAGTAGGTTAATTGGTCTTGTGTAATTGGACAGTGTGAGCTCATTGGGCCTAAAAGGCTTATTACTGTGCTGTATGTCTGTGACAGAACAGGTTGGCAATGCTAATTCTCCCGCTAACCTTGCCCCATTGCCTGGTTAGTCACTCCTCCTCGTTCTGACCCTGGTCTAGTTTCCCTCGTAGTTCGCACACTTTGCCCTTCTGTATCTGCAGTTCTTGGGAGTTCACCGTTTACACACCCCAACAGTAAAACAATCGCCAGCTTGACTAATCAAAACAATCCCTTCAGTTAATGAGCTCTACTGGTTTATAACTCATAAAAAAAAATAAGGATTCTAGACACAGGCGTCCCAAACAGTTCCATTTATTTTCACTCACACTGTTACATCGGTTTGTAGACAGCAGAATGGCCCCAAAAGACCTGAGGGACAGTTTGGGGCATCTTAAAATAATGCCTGGGATAGTGGGAGTAGGCGCACCACACCCTACACAGACAACACCGCTGGTGGATGTTCATCTGAGCATGTGGACACTGATCTATGGGTCTATCTGAGGCATTTGTTGTGGGGTAAAACTAGGATGTTAGAATCCCTGTTTAAAGTGTTTCATTTCTGAATCTGAATATTGTTAAGGTCTGGTCACATGATTTTCCCCCTCCCTCCCAACCAACAGTAGAATTTCCTGGTCTTTCCAGGTGGAAACAAATTGAAACCCTCCACAACACACACAAAATGCTGGAGGAACTCAGCAGGCCAGGCAGCATCTATGGAAAAAAGTACAGTTGACATTTCAGGCTGAAACCCTTTAGCAGGACAGAAACCCTCAGTCATGGAGTGTGTCATGGAGAAAGCCTCTGTATATTTATAAAGTTTTGTACAAGTTTGTTTTCTATTGTCTATTTGTAAATACTTATTTTCTTCACCATTTTTGGGCCACCTCTGCATACTTCTCACCTGGCACGAAATAAAACCCCTTGCACTAATGTGCTGTTGTGGCTTACCATCTATATTTTACCAACTGGTGACCCTCATCGGGCACACTTACCATGCCCAGTAGTGAGGTGTGACAGATGGTAGCAGTGGTGGGATGGGAAGCCGAGAAGGGGTGAAGATGTTGAAATGAGCTGGTCTGTGTTCACGGAAGATCAGAATTGAGCAAGACGCTCCAGGAATGGAGTCTCCTGAGGGAAGATGGTGGGACATGATGGAGTCCAAGGAAGAGAATGTGGCCCAAGGTGCATTGCCCAAGACATGTCGGGGTCCTTCTGAGGAACTGGGTAAGTCTGTGGAGATGTTGGAGCTGGCAGCTCTTCTTGGCCAGTTCATTGCCATGCAGCAGGCTCAGGGAGAAATACTTCTGCAGGACTTCTGAGAGCTACGAACCAGCCTGAGCAGAGCTCCACCACCAGAGACAGGTGTTGACCCAGGAGTGCCCGCTGCATCAGGGACTCCAAGGATCATAGTGTCTCTAGTCCCCTTGGAGTTTTGAAGCTCAAGAATGCTGCTTCTCTAGCGCTGTCTGCTATCTGGGCTTCCAGGTATGTAGGACCAGCCCTCACAGCCACTGGAGACTTCACCTGAGTCAGGATGTGGAGACTTTGTCTTCCGGTCGGAACCCAAGATGCCAGTCTTCCAAGAGGGAGAGGATATTGAGAATCATTTCCTGCAGTTCGAATGGCTGGCTCAGATGTGGGGATGACACATGGAGGAGTGGGCGTGTTGACTTAGCCCCCTCCTGACTGGTAGAGCGTTGGAAACCTACTCGGCCATGAATGAGGAAAGGTCCAACAGTTACCCTGACCTGAAGGAGGCACTCCTCGCAAAATTCCACAGGTTTCCGGCAATATATCGACTGTGCCAGCTGGAGAGTCACCAAAGGAGACTTACTGCCACCTGAAAGAGCTTTTCTGGCACTGGATAAGGCCAGAGGTCCATAGTAAGGAAGAGATCAGCAAACTCATCATCCTCGAGCAGCTGCTGCAGGTCTTGCCGGGGAATGTTTGTACCTGGGTCCAAGAACACAATGGACTGGTCGTGCCACAGCTGGCCCAGTGGTACATCAACACCCAGAGAGGAGGACTCCTATCATTTCCTGCTCAGTCATAGGAGTGGCTCCCACTCATAAGTAACCCTAGTCCGCAAATCAGACACTAAAATCAATATAAAACCCCAAACTCCCCTAACTTGCTATTACTGTTAACAAGTTGGTCAGAAAACTTCTGTTTGTCCTTTTTTTTCAACTAAGCTGTCTAGCTATTATGTCCCAAGGGAGGGGATCTCTCATTGCTAGATTCAGGGGTGGCTGTTAACCTTGCAAGGGGGGAAGAACTGAGTAAAATATTCTGCTGAAATAGCAGTTTGGTGAATGGGCAGAGGTTCCATGTTCTCTTGGATACAGGAAGCATGGTTACCTTGGTCAGGACAGAATTTGTACCACCTCATCTTGCTGATTTCTGCAAACATATGATTCAACGCGTTCATGAGGATGTTAAAGGGTCTCATCCTGCTGATGTTATTCTTGGGGTGGTGTGTAATGTATACCTACTATGGGTGGGTGGAGTTGATGATTTGCCAAAGGATACGGTAACTGGTAGTGGTTTACCGGTCCTAGTAGACTTATTGGATAATGTTGACTCTGCTGCAATCTTGTCTTGCCCTGTGTCGACACGGCCTCAAACCAAAGCTGGGGTGGAGCTGCTGCCAGCAGTGGCTGATAGCCTATTTGAGGGAGGTAAGAAAGGGCACGTCAGAAACGCCGCCTGGAGAAAGCATTGGGTACACCTGACCACCGACCCAACACCAAAAATCTTCAACTCAGCTCATTGGCAGGCCCCCACAAACATAGCTGCTGTACAGCTAGCAGATCTGTCTCTGGCTCCTCTATATACTCAGGTGAATGGGGAGGGTGACAAGGGGGCCTTTAGCTGTAAAGATAGCTATGTGCTGGAGAATGACATCTTGTATCTGGCAGGTACCCCTGACAGCCGATTGGTAGTACTCATCTGTTACAGGCCCCTCATTTTTCATCTGCTCGTATCAACCCCTGGCCTGGCCAGTTGGGTCAGCACAAAGCCTACCTGAGAGTAAACCACAAACTTTATTGGCCATCTATGTACGCTGATGACAAGCAATATTGTTCTTCTTGCCCTGAGTGCCAAAAGACCCGTCACGTCTGACACACTGACAGAGCCCCACTACAGACTTTGCCCATCCTAACCAGCCCATTCAAATGTATTGCTATGGCCATTCTAGGCCACCTACAGAAAAGCAGATCTGGTTTCCCTTATATTTCGAATTTGTGACTATGTGACCTGGTTCCCTGAGGCCTTCCACTGTGTTTCATCACCACCCCTAAGATCAATGCTGCCCTAGTACAACTCTTCTTTTGTGTGGGTTTCTCTGAAGAAATTTAAACTGACCAAGGCACCAATTTCACCTCATGCCTCATGTCTCAATTACATCCTCAGTTGGTTGTTTCATGTATCCGCACCACACCTTACCACCCCCAAACTGACATCTCGGTCGAAAGGTTTCATCAAACCCTCAAAAACATGCTGGGGAAGTCTATGTCTGACACAGGAAGAGACTGGGAAAAGCGGCTGCCCTTTCTCCTTTTTGATATCAGGAGATTTCCCAGGCATCATCTGGCTTCTCCCCATTTGGGCTCCTGTATGGGTGGGATGTCCAGGGACCCCTCGATTTGCTCCGCTACCAGTGGGAGGGCAAGTCCCAATGCAGCACAGGTGAGGGCTTTGTCTCTTGTGTCTTACAAATGAGGGAGCGCATGGAGGCTTTCAGAGAGGAGGCTTGGTGCAATTGGGCAAAGGCCCAGTAGAACTATAAGAGTTGGCATAACTGTAAGGCATGGCAAAGGGAGTTCACCCCTGGTCAGAGGCTCCTTCTGCTACTCCCCGCCTCCGCCAACAAACTCTTGGCCAAATGGCAGGGGCCTTTTGAAGTTCTGATGAAGCAAGGTCCAGTCACCTATGCTCCGTCTGGGGAAAGAAAGGCTCCTCAGGCAAATCATGTCAACCAGCTGAGGAAGTGGAAGGAAAGAGAGGGCCTGAAGCTTTCCTTGATGGTCCAACGGGTGGAGGAAGACTGGGGAGAGATGGTTAAAGACCTGCAGTGTTGGAGTGCTTCTCCAAAGCCCAACTTGGGCCACCTAACCCCTCAACAACAGGAGGGCTGAACCAAGTCTTCCAGCCATATCCCCTCTCTTCCTGGCTGAACAATCGCAGTGCACACCATTCACTTGAAGGACAACACCCCCAACCAGCAGCGACCTCACTGAGTCCCAGAGAGATTGGTGGAACCACTCAAGGCTGACATCCGCAGCATGTTGGACCTGGGGGTGATGGAGCCCTTTGAGAGGGAGTGGTACAGCCCAGTGGTGAGTGTGCCAAAGCCTGATTGGTCCCTGAGGGTTTGCATTGAGTTCCCAAAAAATCAATGCCATCTCCAGGTTCGATGCCTACCCCATGCCATGGATTGATGAGTTGTCGGAAAGTTTGGGCCATGCCAAGTTTGTAACAACCCTTAACCTCTGCAAGGGTTATTGGTAGAGCCCACTGGCAAAAACTCTCGTGAATACATAGTGATAGTCATAGTCATACTTTATTGATCCCGGGGGAAATTGGTTTTCGTTACAGTTGCACCATAAATAATAAATAGTAATAGAACCATAATAGTTAAATAGTAATATGAAAATTATGCCAGTAAATTATGAAATAAGTCCAGGACCAGCCTATCGGCTCAGGGTGTCTGACCCTCCAAGGGAGGAGTTGTAAAGTTTGATGGCCACAGGCAGGAATGACTTCCTATGCCGCTCTGTGCTGCATCTCGGTGGAATGAGTCTCTGGCTGAATGTACTCCTGTGCCCACCCAGTACATTATGTAGTGGATGGGAGACATTGTCCAAGATGGCATGCAACTTAGACAGCATCCTCTTTTCAGACGCACTGTGAGGGAGTCCAGTTCCATCCCCACAACATCACTGGCCTTACGGATGAGTTTGTTGATTCTGTTGGTGTCTGTTACCCTCAGTCTGCTGCCCCAGCACACAACTGCAAACTTGATAGCACTGGCCACCACAGACTCGTAGAACATCCTCAGAATCCCCCTTGGTCTCTATCATTTCACTGTCATGCCCTTTGGGCTGCACGGAGCCTCAGGGTCCTTCCAACAGCCGATTGACTGTGTGCTGAGGGGATGCAAGAAGCACTGTGTGGCCTACCTGGATGATGTGGTCATCTTCAGAACCAGCTGGGAGGCCCACCTGAAGCATCTTGAGGATGTCCTAAAGAAGATTGCAGCTGCTGGCTTGACACTGAACATCCAGAAATACAAGTGGACCTTTGCTGAGACACGGTACCTGGGCTACCAGCTAGGGCAAGGACTAGTTCAGCTACTGGTCAACAAGGTTAAGGTTATCAGAAGGAAGAAACTGGTCCAGTCCTTCCTGGGGTTAATCGGGAGGTGTCAGCATTTTATCCCTCAGTCTGTCACCTTGGCAGTCCCACTAACAGAACTGACGCTGAAGTTGGCAAAGAATCCAGTCCGGTGGACTAAAGAATGTGAGGAAGCCTTTGTGTCTCTGAAGGAGGACTTGTGTTCCGGCCGGTCCTCATCAGCCCAGACTTCACCAAACCATTCAGCATCCAAGTCGATGCCTCAGCAGAAGGGATTGGAGCAGTCCTGGCCGGGGAAAGGGGGAGAACAGCTGGTATTGTACCTTAGTTGGAAGCTGCTGCCATGGGAGACAAGGTATTCCACTGTCGAGAAGGAAATTCTGCCATAAAATGGGCCTTGGAGAGCGTCCGGTATTGCCTACTACGCAGAGAATTAGTTCTGGAGACCAATGACAGAGCACTCAGCTGGATCCACTCCGTGAAAGGCCACAATACACACATCATGAGATGGTACCCGGCTCTACAACTATTCCATTTCAACATCCATCATAAGGCAGGTCAGCACAACATCATGGCAGACTATCTCTCCTGATTACCTACTTTATGCAATCCAGAAGAGCTGGGGGTGATGTGACAGAACAGGTTGGCAATGCTAATTCTACCACTAACCTTGCCCCATTGCCCGGTTAGTCACTCCTCGTTCTGAACCTGGGTCTAGTTTCCCCAGTAGTTTACACACTTTGCCCTCCTGTTCTATAGTTCTTGAGAGTTCACCATTTACACACCCCAACAGTAAAACAATCACTAGCTTGACGAATCAAAACAATCCCTTCAGTTAAAGTGCTATGTTGGTTTATAACACATAAAAATAAGGATTTTAGACACAGGCATTCCAAACAGTTTCATGTATTTTCCCTCACACTGTACATCACTTTGTGGACAACAGAACAGACTCAAAAGACCCTAGGGGCAGTTTAGGGACGTCCTGAAATAATGCCTGGGTTCGTGGGAGCAGCACGCCACACCCTACACGGGCAACTCCACTAGTAGGGAGGCACTATTCTTTTATATTCATCTGAGCATGTGGACACTGATCTGTGGGTTTAACTGAGGCATTTGTTGTGGAGTAAAACTGTGGAATCCCTGTTTAAAATGTTCCAATTCTGCATCTGAAACAATTGTTATGGCCTGGTCACATTATACCCCGCCTCCCCCCCCCCACCCACCCACCAAAAGCAACAGTAGAATTTCCTGGTCCTTATAGCCTTCTAGGCCAGGTGGAGGCAGGTTTAAACCCTCAGTCTGGCTTTGTTTGAGGGGTGTGGAGGTTGGTGAATAGTTATATTGGAACATCAAAGAGAAAGTATTTCATGGAGAAAGCCTCTAAATATTTGTAAGTTTTTGTTCATGCATGTTTGCTTTCATTTGTCTATTTGTAAATACTTTTTTCATTCACAACTTTTGGGCCACTTTTGCATTTTTTGTTCTGCCTGGCCCTAAATAAAACCCCTTGTACTAATGTGCTGTTATGGATTATAAGTTTTTTTTTTCCCAACAGCTGACCCTTGTTGGGCACATTTGCCAACACCTGTTTGTGAGGTGTGACAATCTTTAGCTAAAATAAATGAAGTAGAAATTAGAGGGAAAATAAGTTCAGGGCTGTGGAGAAATAGCCGGTGAATTAAATGGCTGAAATGCTCTTGCAGACTATCAACATCGGCTGAAAAGTTTCTGTGTCTTCCTTCTATTTTGTGATTCTATATTTCTTTAGCAAAAAGGTAAAGCTATAAATACAGGAAATTCAAGACAAAAACTGATGTCTTGATAAGCAGCAAGCACTGTAATAAACAATTTAGCAAGGCCCATTCAATGGCAGTTCTTAAAACATGACCTCCAACATGCAGACATTGAGTAGAAAACCACACACCATGGAGTACTAAGAGTGAATTGAGCTCTGCTTCCAAAATGTTTTTTTATTGACCCACTAGATTGGTGATTATTCATTAGAAATATTTTGATCAAGGGTCTTTAGAAAATTTTGATAGTGGGAGATTAATCTGAAATTACAACAAATTCTCTCTCCCTATTTCCTATTAAAGCTTCTGAGTATTTCCAGCTTTTTCTGATATCTGGTATTATGCTAATTGTGATGTATTTGATACTTTGGTGAATTGTATAGTTGATTCATATTCCTCTATTCTGTATTCAGTATTTCTTTGATATTGAGGTTGACTGAAAAGATTGAATACTGTCTAATGCTAAATGAAGGGTGCACTGACAGATGAAACCAGATACATTATCCAGAGGGATTGGATGTAAATTCCAAAGGCATAAAAAAATATAGAATCAGTGAGAAATAAGATGACCTTTCATATTTGTTATGAAAAAATGTTGAACATGGTCTTCCTCTTCTGGTGTTTCTCAATTTAGATAGAATACAGGTGTGTGGACAGCCCAATATGAAAATCTGACACCAGAGGAAAATTTGATTGATAGGACTGGAGTAGCCTCTATTTTGTGAAGAAGACAAAGTTGCATATTTACAATGAGTTTTCTGCATGTGTTTGGCATTATCCTTGTGCTAAAAAACATTAGATTCATAATTGTTCTAACAGCCCATGATTAGATAAGGAACCCTCCCATGAGGCTGTCATTGTCCACACAAGAAATGTGCTTGGCCATAGAGACCAACCTCTTCCTCCGTCTATCTTGCCACAATCTGTTCTCCATGGCTGTCGTTAGAATAGGTTGTGGTTGGTGCTCATTTGTTTCAAAACACCCAAGAGCAGCATTTCCGTCAGAACACTGAACTGTGTTGTCTTCCTCTAGTATTGTTGAAACTGCAGGGGCTGTATCCCATAGGAGTTGTAGAAATACAAATATACACAAGGTTGTTAATTCAGTCCTTTGAATTTGCTAAAAAAAACACATTGTTGAGTCTTTTCCAATATGTTTGTTATTGACAAATGGTGTTTACTGAATTGAATATTGGAGAACAATTTGATCCACAAGCAGAGAGAATGGAAAATATTTTCTTTTAGACAGACCTTGGATTTGAATCCTTCTCTATTATTGATAAGACTGATCACTGCCTCCACTGAGCCAGCACAGCTTTTGGCTTTTTGAGGGAAAAGGTACTAAATAATTGAGACCTTAAATTTGCTACAAAGCCCATGATCCACAATGCAGCGGTTATTCTTGGTGTCTCGCCACAGCAGATGTCAAAGAACTTAAGAGAAGCTGTTGTAATGTGAGCTTTGTTAAAAGTAAGTTAATACTAATTAGGATAATGGGGGGTTTTACTTCCCTTCTTTTTACTTCCGGTGTGCTTTGTATATAGTGTTCCTGCCATGCCGTACGGGTTGTGAAAGCCTCTGTATATACATAACGGTTTTGAAGTTTGAGATAAAGTTGGTTCTTGGGCATGAAGTTGTAGAGTGTGCCTTTTTCAAGGTAGAAGTTACTACATATTTTTGGTGACAAGGTGAACTGGTTTTGTGGATGTGTCGGCACATTTCGAGTGGGAGCAGCAGTGCCGATTAAAGGGCCTCATGTTCGGATGGCTAAGTTTTGAGCTATCATTGATTTTGTGGACATGACGGAGGACTGGCCGGAGTATGAGGAAAGGTCTGGGCACTTTTTCTGTGCTAATGGAATTACGGAGGAGGCTAAGAAGTGTTCTATTCTCCTGAGTGCATGTGGGGCAAAGACTTACAAGCTAATAAGGAATTTAGCCACACTGCGGAAACCGGGGGACATTCCATATGACGAACTGGTCAAGCTCGTGGGGAACCACCACAATCCAAAAACTTCTGCGATAGTCCAAAGGTGTAAGTTTCACAGCCATTTCAGGAAGCCAGGCCAGTCTGTGGCCAATTTCGTGGCCGAGTTGCGGCAGCTGTCAGAACATTGTGATTTCGGAGCGGTGTTGGATGACATGCTCCATGATAGATTGGTATGCGGACTTAATAATGACGACATACAACACCGCCTGTTAGGGGAAACCCCACCGTTGACTTTCGAGAAAGCCTTAGAGATTGCCCAAGGCATGGAGATGGCTGCTAATAATGTCAAGGATATGCAGAAGGGACATGGGGTGGTCGCAGTCGGCGGCAGTGCACCAAGTCAGGAGGGAGACTGGTAACCAGACAAAGCGGGTGGAATGTTTCCGGTGTGGAGGGACACACTATGCAAATGATTGCAAATTCAAAGACACTGTCTGCCATGCTTGTAGCAAAAGGATATTTAGCTAAAAAGTGCAGAAATTTAAAGGGTAAGATTAAGCCTGGGCAGGGGAAAACTCAACAGGCTCAGGCAGCCACACACCATCTAGAAGAAGCAGATGAAGAGCCAGCGTGTGCCTACAACATGTTTGCAATGGAAACAGATGAAGAATCACCTGAACCATATTATGCCACAGTCACTGTGAGGGGAAAGGACATTAAGTTTGAGATTGATTCAGGGTCTACTGCATCGGTCATTAGTGAGGAGACCTACAGGAGGACATGGGGATCCAACCTGCCTCCTATTAGACTGTCAAAGCTCAAACTTGGGACATTTATGGGGCAGCCTATACCTCATTTAGGGGTGTTATATGTGGACATTTCAGCCGGGGGTCAGAAGGCTGAAGCCAGGCTAGTGATAGCTAAGGGCAGGGGGCCCAGTCTTTTGGGTCGCAATTGGCTTCGCAAAATCTGGCTAAACTGGCATGAGATTAAGTATGCACACACAACAGAGGACATTCTGCAGCGGTACAGTGACGTTTTCAGGGACGAGCTGGGAACACTGAAGGGCGTGACTGTGAAACTGCATGTCGACCCTGAGGCTAGACCACGTTTTTTTAAACCCAGGTCAGTGCCCTATGCCATGAAAGGCAAAGTCGAAGAGGAGCTGAAACGTTTACAGAGGCTGGGCATTATTGAGCCCGTCCAGTTTTCAAGGTGGGCGGCTCCCATTGTTCTAGTTTTGAAGGCAGACAAAACAGTGAGGATATGTGGGGATTATAAACTTTCGGGGAATCAGGTCTCTGGGCTGGAGGAGTACCCATTGCCATGGGTGGATGTCCTGCTTGTGACCCTGTCAGGGGGTAAGCTGTTCACAAGGATGGACATGAGCCACACCTACCAACAGCTGCTGCTCGACGAGGATTCAAAGGAGTACGTCACAATTAACACGCACAAGGGAATATTCAAGTACAATCGCTGGGTGTTTGGAGTGGCGTCCAGCCCTGCCATTTTCCAAAGGACAATGGACACTTTGCTGCAGGGGATTCTACACGTAGCAGTGTAACTTGGTGATACTTTGATCACAGGGGCTATGGAGGTGGAGCATCTGGCTAATTTCGAACGGGTGCTGAAGAGGCTCTCAGACACAGAGCTGCAGTTGAAATGCGGAAAATGTGTGTTCCTGGCATCGACTGTGACTTACCTGGGACACAAGATCACAGCTGAGGGGCTTTGCCTTGTAGAGGACAAAGTGAAAGCTATTAAGGAGACCCCAAGCCCTGAGTCCGTCACGGAACTCAAATCATTTTTGGGCATGGTAAATTATTATGGCAAGTTTCTTCCTGACCGCTCAAGGGTTTTGACCCCACTGTATAAGCTGCTTCACAATGACACTAAGTGGCAATGGGGTGAAGAGCAGGAGAAAGCTTTCAAGGAAGTGAAAGAACTCCTCCACTCAGCGAAGCTGCTTGTTCACTATGACCCAGACAAGGAGATCACCCTTGCATGTGATGCCTCGCCCTATGGAGTCGGGGCAGTTCTCTCACATGTAATGGAGGATCGTTCAGAGAAGCCTATTGGTTTTGCTTCACGTACCCCGACAGCTGCTGAGAAGGGATATTCACAGCTAGACAAAGAAGGGCTTGCCATTGTTTTTTGCAGTCAAACGCTTTCATCAGTACCTTAATGGATGCGCATTTACTATTTATACGGACCATAAACCACTGATAAGCCTGTTCAGTGAGACTAGATGCATCC
The DNA here is from genome assembly GCF_963921235.1 of Mobula hypostoma. Lineage (NCBI taxonomy): Eukaryota > Metazoa > Chordata > Chondrichthyes > Myliobatiformes > Myliobatidae > Mobula > Mobula hypostoma. Next base: position 30,853,185 of record NC_086109.1, read on the forward strand.
CACCACTAGCCTCAGCCAGGATACAGCGTTGGGCTCTTACATTGTCAGCCTACCAGTACACTATAGTGTACAGAGTGGGTGGGAATAATGCAAATGCTGATGCACTGAGTCGACTACCTTTACCGGAGACACCTATTACTACATATGTGCCTCCTTCATTGGAGAGGCTGTCAGAGACACCTGTAAAGGCGACCCAGATCAGGCAGTGGACAGAGAGGGACCCAGTCCTGTCCCAGGTCAAGACTTTTACAAGGCTGTCCCAGAGTCGTGGAAGGAGAGGGACTGAGGCCTTAGGCCAAATGCAAGACAGAACTCAGTCTGCAGGATGGCTGTATTTTCTGGGGGGCGAGGGTCATTGTGCCTCCCCCGGCCATTCACAGATTGTGGAGAAAATTCATGAGACTCACCCAGGAGTGTCTCGAATGAAAAGCCTTGCAAGATCCTACGTTTGGTGGCCAAGAATGGATCAGGATCTGGAGAACAAGGTAAAATCATGCACGTAATGTCAGACTAATCAGAATATGCCACCACCAGCTCCTTTGCACCCATGGGAGTGGCCAGACCACCCCTGGTCTAGGCTACATTTGGACTTTGCTGGCCCTTTTATGGGGCAGATGTTTGTTGTAATGGTAGGTGCGCATTCTAAATGGATCGAAGCTCACAACATGAGCAACATCACAACTCCCTCAACCATAGACAAACTCAGGCAAGTGTTTACAGTCCACGGGTTGCCTGGCACTCTGGTCACTGATAATGACCCGACGTTCACCAGTGAACTGTTCAGTGAGTTCATGCAGCAGAATGGCATTCGTCACATTCGGACGTCTGCTTTCCACCCAGCCTCCAATAGTTTGGCTGAGCGGGCTGTTCAGACAGTGAAGGAAGGCCTGAAGTGGATGACAGGGGACTTTCTTAGCATGCGGCTTTCACGTTTCCTGTTTAAATACCACCTCACGCCACAGACTATGACTGCCCGCACTCCAGCAGAGATGCTGATGGGGCGTAGGCCCAAGTCAAGATTGGACCTACTGTGCCCGGACATGAAGGCGCAAGTGGAGAGAAAGCAGGAAAAGCAGAAGGTGGGACATGATCAACATGCACAAGGGAGGCAGTTAAAACCGGATGACAATGTCTATGTGAGATACAATCAGCAATGGCTGCCTGGGGTTATTGTTAAGCAGAGTGGTCCTGTCTCCTATGTTGTTAATCTGACTGATGGGCGTGTTTTCCACAGACATCAGGACCATGTGCGCCTGCGTCATGATACCAGCTCAGAGGCAGACAGTTCCATGGAGTTTCCATTTGTGAGACAGACTACGGTGGAAGCATGTCCACCAGTGACTTTGCCAGAGGGCGAGATGCTAGCAGAGGGGTCGGGGTCCCCTGAGGAGGATGGATAGTCTCACGCAGACACACAGACCCGTCTCATGCCTCCAACACCAGCTCCACCCAAAACACCCTCACCAGCGGTGCCTGCTGGGTCACCGGGGGCAGTGCGCAGATCACAGCGCATTCGTAAACCTCCTGACAGACTGAATCTTTGATGGGACAGTTCTTTTTTGTTGTTGTTAGATTGAATATTTAATCTGTCATGTTTTCCAGATGTTTGTATTGATAAACTGTTGCTGAGATACTAGTATAAGTTTTCAGGGGTACACAAGTTAATAACACAGCTGCTTTTATTTCCCAGTTTTTTTACATTTGGGGATGTTGGATTTTAAAGGGGGAAAAGTGTTGTAATGTGAGCATTATTAAAAGTAAGTTAATACTAATTAGGATAATGGCGGGGCGGTGGGGGGGTGGTGGTTCTACTTCCGTTCTTTTTACTTCCAGTGTGCTTTGTATATAGTGTGCCTGCCATGCCATACGGGTTGTAAAAGCCTTTCTATATACATAACGGTTTTGAAGTTCGAGATAAAGTTGTTTCTTTGGGCATGAAGTTGTCGAGTGTGCCTTTTTCAAGGTAGAAGTTACGACAGAAGGCATTTACACCATCTCTATAAAATCCTTTAGTCATTGGCGGGATAGGTGAGGCAATGTCTCCTAGATCAACATGCACAGCATCAGGTTCACTTGGTTGGCTCCAGTGGGCAGCCACATTGTTTCCATACTTGACACCAGATTCCTGTCACTTAACATCATGGCATGAGATTACAATGAGGCTTGAAGATTGTTGTCAAAGCAGTCTTGGGGGGGGGCACAATCTAACATCCCCAATGACTCATGACATTCTTGAGTTATGACTAATCAAAGTGGAAATGGAGTATTTGGATTGGCAGTGAAAATTGTGAGAGTTTTTCCTTCAAGGTCACGTGGATGCCTAGTGAAAGTGGCCGAAGGAGAATACTATCTCCATCATTATCCACTCAGCCACTCCTACCCCACCTGAAGCAGGGTTTACAAACACAAACTGGGAAAACATAAAGTGCTGACACTTACTCAACTTTCTCTGCAAAGAAAGTTTTTCTGACTTTTCATCAGAGCTGGGGATAGTTGGAAACTGAAATATTTAATGTTACAGAATGGATGGATGGGTGGAGAAAATGAAGGGAATGCCATGATATAATACAAGCCAAAGAAAGTGATCTTGCTGGCAGATAAACCTATAAACCCAGGCAATCTGTCTGGAAGAAATCTCTATGGAAGGAGGTGAATGAGCACAGAACTATTGAAGCCTCCACACACTGAGGATGCATGTCTGATCCTTTGTGGAAGTGAACTTCAATCTGGTCCAGGTGTCTGTTGTACACTCTACAATACTTCACAGGTTGAAGATCCAAGCTGAACTAGAGGGGAAGGAAGTAATTTTCAACCATAAACAGACAGAAACAGAAAAGTAGCATATTTTGCTCCCTGTAAGTATCCATATACCCTCTTCACTGAAAAAAAACTGTCATCAACTTGTCAATAATTCTCAATTTTATATTTTTGATCTGTTCCAAAAAGAAAACTGAAAGGTCTAAAAGAGCACCCCTGTGGCTATTCCCCTCAATGTATAATGTCAAGATGGGACAAAGTCAACATGGTTTCCTCAAGGGAAAATCTTGCCTGACGAACCTGTTGGAATTCTTTGAGAAGATTACAAGTAGCATAGATAAAGGATTCTTTCCTGGTTGGCTGCCAGTGACTAGTGGTGTTCCGTAGGGGTCGATGTTGGAACTGCTTGTTATGCCGTATATCATTGATTTAGATGATGGAATAGATGGCTTTGTTGCCACGTTTCCAGATGACATGAAGATTAGTGGAGGGACAGGTAGCTGCAGAAGGACTTAGACAGATTAGGAGAATGGGGAAGAAAGTAGCAAATGAAATACAATTTTGGAAAATACATGGTCATGCACTTTGGTAGAAGAAATAAATGTGCAGACTATTTTCTAAACGGGAAGAAAATACAAAAATCTGAGATGCAAAGGGACTTGGGAGTCCTTGTACGGAATACCTTAAAGCTTAACTTGCAGGTTGAATTGGTGGTGAGGAAGGCAATTGCAATGCTAGCATACATTTCAGGAAGTCTAGAATATAAGAGCAGGGGCATGATGCTGAGGCTTTATAAGGCACTGGTGAGGCCTCACCTTGAGTATTGTTAACAGTTTTGGGCTCCTCAACTAAGATGTGCTGGCAATGGAGAGGGTTCAGATGAGGTTCACAAGGATGATTCCAGGAATGAAAGAGTTATCATATGAGGAAGAGAGATGGCTCTGGGCCTGTATTTGCTGGAATTTAGAAGGCTGAGGGACGATCTAATTGAAACCTTTTGAATGTTGAAAGGCCTAGACAAGGTAGATCTGGAAAGGATGTTTCCCCTGGTGGGGGAGTCTAGGACAGGAGGATACACCTTCAGGATAGAAGGACATTACTTTAAAACAGAGAAATTTCTTTAGCTAGAGGGTGGTAAATTTGTGGAATTTGTTACCACAGCCAGGTCGTCAGGTGTTTTTAAGGCAGAATTTGATAGGATCTTGATTGGCCATGGCAGCAAAGGTTCGGGAAGAGGGTCAGGGAGTGGGGCTGAGGAAGGGAAAAGGGATCAGCCACGGTTGAATGGCAAAGCAGATTTAATTGGCCAAATAGCCTAATTCTGTTCCCATGTCTTGTGGTCTTCTAGCCTTATGGTCTTTTTTTAAATAAAGACATGTTCATCATTAGGGATTAGGCAATGCAGATGGAACTGTATTCTGTTGGAAAGTGGGAATGTTACCACCTAAAAGTTAGACAGATGATTCATGGATTCAAGCTGATCTTTGCAGTGAGGAAGGTATCCTGGACGTTATGGTGAACATATGCACCACTGCTTGGAAACTGCCTGTTTATTGTTCCTTATAGCTTGCAACAGCTTTTGTTTATTTCCCAGCCCTGTGCAATCTTGTGAATGGTATGTGTAGCATTCCAAATCAATGAAAGCATCTTTAGCATGTCTATGGACCGCTCTTTGTGTTTTGTCCTTTTACGTTTTGACAATTTTGCTATGGTGAGAAGTTTCCTATCATCCACCCTTTAGGAAGCCAGCCAGAAGTACAAACCCAACTACACGCTCAATATGATTTGCTTCATGGGTATCACGGTTAATGTGATTGGCTGCCTTGGGTCGGGAGAAAAAGACCGTCATAAATTTCCTGATGTACTTGTACATGACCTACCGAATCCTGAATATCTCTGACAGAGTTAACCAGAGAGCTCTGGAAGATCCCATGGAGATGATTACACCCACTATCAAAGACTGGACACCAGGTCCATCTGGCAATAGCATTTGCAGTAATTTGCTGTAAATATTTGCCACCACCTGTTATAATGCCCAGAGTTTCTTCTGATATAGAAACTCAAGTCTCTAAATCTGCATCCTGTTGTGTGGTGATGGCATACTATGTGCTGGCTACTTCTGCTCATTCTCTGTCCTGTGAAGCTAACTGAAAAATGGCCTATAGTTTCTGATTGTTGTCATCACCCTCCTCGAGGTTCCACATGCTGCCTTCATGAAGATTTGACAATGGATTTTTTTTTTTTGTTTATCAAGTCATCCCATTTTAAATAAAAAGAAAATTTGCTATATTAGCAGTAATTCCAATAGCTTTACTAAACAAGCAACAATCATGATTTCTATGATGAAAAGCTATTAAAAGATGCTCGGAAAAACAGCTGTGAGACTGCAAAATTTAGTGTATTTTTCTTATTGCCAGTTGCTGTCACAGTTCCCTTGATTTCTCTATCAGATTAAAGATTAGTTTTGTTTGCCATCAAAACACAGGGAAATGTATCATTTTTGTAAGCGATCAACAGTCTGAGGACGTGCTGGGGGTAGCTAGTAAGCATCACCACGCTCTGCAGAAATGTCGGTAAATTTTGGTACAATGTGTTTAAACCCTCAACTCTGGTTATTGTTGCTCCATGAATGAGTAATGCATGGAGAGGGTGGAAGCCTATTTTGCCTAAGGGGTTTATTGCACATAGACTGATGAGATTAAACTGAGTTGGCACGAGGTTTCTGGGCACAGTTATTTTTTAGTGCCGTTAATGGCATTTAACCCTTCATATCCACCACTACAACTGCTACCCATAGGAACTTTCCCTTAAAGCTTGGGTTCCCAACCTGGGAGTCCTGGACTCCTTGCTTAGCGGTATTGATCCATGGCATAAAAAAACAGGTTGGGAACCCCTGCCTTAAAAACAAATGCCAGAAGATCAGCTTCTGAGTGAACTCAGTGGGTCAGGCAGCATCTTTGAAGGCAGTAGGGTATTTGATGTTGTTGGCCCTGTAGATTAAAAAAAAATGCAGTCCCTTGTGTATCCATTAAATAGGCAATGCTAGGAAAATCACCCATTATAGAATACTGCATTGTGTGTTGTGCAGCATTTCCAACATCTCAGTCTAAATAAAAACTGTTCTGCCAGTTCAGCTCGGGAGTTTTTAATCCACAGCTCCATTTAAATCAAATTGTAATCTTGACTGTGTATTGCATCAACAACATTATTTTAAAAGACAGGTACATAAACATGTGTTAGGAATGGAAGTCTTGCAGTTTCTTTTCAAAAATTACATGTTCATTAGCTAATGGTTGCCACTGTCTCCAGTTTCTGAGTGAAAATGTTGGTGACATGGATGGTGGATGAGCTTACACAAAGTTGTAGTTGAGTGTATTCTTCAACTTGTATAATCCATTTTAAGCTACATTTGTATTTTAAGCTACCTTGTCTACTGAGGCTCGAGGCCAGAGATGGCCTGTCCAGGTGTAGGAGGACTATTTGTGCGTGCAACTGAGTAGGTGGAAGGGAGGAATGAGGCTTGTTTTGTTGTTGTGGTTCTGCTGTTGCTGCCGGTGATGTTCTGTGAACATGGTGGGCATGATACCTTAGTGCCAGAGTGTGTAGCGGCACTTGCAGAATGCCCCAGCACATCCTTGGGTTGTGTTGGTTGTTACCACGCAGGGGCCTTAGTATTATTAAGGATCCCACCCATCTATCCATCCAGCATCCTTTTTGACTTTCTACCATCAGGCAGGAGACTAGAATGCATTAACAACAAGAATGGTCAGGATGACAAACAGCTTCTTTCCCAGGCCATTAGGCTTCTGAACTCCTGGCCACATAGTATTCAAAGTATCACTGGTTAATCTGTTTCAAACCTTATGATATTTAATATTAACGCACTTTAGTTTGTTATCTATATGTAGATTTTGTCTTTACCTTCATAAGTTATCGCGTATTATGTGTGTTACACCCTTGTTTGAAGAAACACTATCTCGTTTCTATATATGTTATATACATGTATGTAGCTAAACGACAATAAACCTCATTTGTCACTGATGCAAACAACTAATTTCACTATTTCATTGTACATGTGACAATTGTATGCATCTTAATCTGAAATCATTTTCCACCTCCTGTTAGAAAATAGTATTTTCTGATTCTTTCTGGAGTTTACTTAGTAGCTTATTATCTTTCTAAATAATATTGTTTGCATGAAGATTAAATTATTTGTTTCCTTCATCTGCCTCAACCTTAAATGCTTAAACACAAAGTGGGAATGGTTCGGCAGGATGGAAAACCCATGGCTGTGTTTCAAGTTCAATTGACACTGCCTCAGCGTGGCAATGATGGAACTACTGGTGAGATTTTGTTAAATAATAGGAGCAGACAATAAAATTTTGGGTGGAGTTACAAACCATCAAATTTTGACAAATATTTCTTAGCTTTGGCACACAATTCTACCAAGCTTGAATCTTCGCACAATCACATGAATCTTGGATTTCATCTTTTGGAACTGGGGATTAATATGCTGTAAGTCCAATGCTTCTATCATTTGTATACAATATCCTTCAATTTATAGAAACAGCGAGACCAGCTTTTCCCTAACTTTTGTATTTATTTATCAAAGATTACGGTTTAAGATGGCTTTGGTGAAAACACAGTGACTCCTTGCTAGTAGCAAACAAAACAGAACTATAAGTTACTCTATTAATCACATTTTTTTTTCTTGGATATGATCTCTGCACTCGATAGCCTGTAACTTCTCTTTCAGAGATGAGCTTTTGAACAGCCTATTCGACCTGGCATTTTTGTGATTTGAAGTGAAGTCTCGAATGCGCAGGACAATTGCGGCATGGTATGGATGGGCTGCATTGAGGCTGTGGGGCCTGGGCTTGAGAGCAGGGAATGAGCCAATGCTTGGTCATCGCTGGAGTGGACTTGGAGGCAATTCGATGTGGCAGAATGGAGGCAGTTTCAGGGTCCTAGAGTAATGAACTACCCTAGATTTGGCTGACTGAAGCACCAGGCCAGATTGAAAATTCAGGTTGGTGGGTCTGCTCTGCAAGGTTTATTTGTCTCTGTGATGAACTAAGGCTGTGCCTTGCAACTAATGGGCTCCTGAATCGGCTGCAGTGATGACTGGCTTTGAGGCTGTGGACTCACTTCTGTGAACTTCAGTTCTAAATGTTATTTACTTTTATTGTTTGCATGAATTGTCGTCTTCACATTGGGTGTTAGATGGTCTTTTTTCTAATGGGTCCTGTTGGGTTTCTTTGTTTTGTGGCTGCCTGTAAAGAGACGACTCTCAAGATTATATTTAGTATACATACTGTGATAATAAATGTACTTCGAACTTTGTATCCCAGAAAAATGGTACAAGAATCAAGGATGCCTGATTCCTATTGACTGTTGTTCTGAGGGATTGCAAAAGGAAGGCAAATGCTTTATTGTTTTAATAGGATTTCCACCCACCATAAACTCCAAATGGACCTTCAGTCTGCTCATCTCCCACCATAACTGTAATGTTATAAACCTGAAGGCTTAACCATAGCTGAAATATTGTCACATTACTCAAATTGCTTTTTAAGCCTTTTGGGATAAGGACCTTGCAGGAGTATTAAGGAGATGCTTGCTTAATGGCCTGTGCAGTATTTTCGTATCCATAACTGGGACGGAAAGACACAGGGAAAGCAACAAATATAAATGTTAATGGAATTTATATAAAATCATCTATTATTCTGGAGGAAGTCAGCAGGTCAGGCATCATCTATAGAGAGGAATAAACATTCAACATTTCAGGCTAAGATCCTTCATCATGACTCATGCTGAAGGGTCCTGAAGATGGGTCTTGGCCCAAAGCAGCGGCTGTTTATTCTTTTCCATAGATGCTGCCTAACCCGCTGAGTTCCACCAGCATTTTGTGTTTGTTGCTTTGATTTCCAGCATCTGCAGAATCTCTTGTGTTTGTTATTTAATATGGCATTTTTGAAATAATTAACTCTCAAACAACATTGCTAAGGACAATTTCTGTTTCTAGTCTGTTACCATATGCAAATTAACAGCTATGTTCCCAAAAAGCAAACTATGATTAAAATTCCACTGTTCATTTCTTTTCCTTTCTTGTTTCTGTTATTGCTCTTCATTGGAGACAGATATTTCCATAGAAACGGGGAAGGAGATGTTTAATTAGGCCTAACTTCAGATCAGCATTTCTTTACTTCACTTGACAATGTTGAAATGTACACTTCAAAGAAGACGCAGCAGTTTTGGCCATCTGGTATAAACTGAGACATAAGAGAATGCTGGTGCTGGAACCTGGACCTGGAGGCAACCTGCTGGAGGAACTGCATCTGTGAATCCAAAGGGATTGTTGACCTTTTAGGTTGAGACCCTGTATCAGGAATACAAAGAAAAAGTTTAACTTGTCTCAATTGGCTAGCCAACTGATCTCAAGTCACTTAAAATGGCTTGGATCTCATCCCTCCACACGAGCTGGTATTTTAAGTGATGATCATCCACCTGTTTTAATAAAATCTTCCCATCTGAGTCAGTTGTGGTATTTAATTTTGTGTCTTTTTCATTAGATATCCTCTGCTGGGTATTGGCAGGATTTGTAGGATGGTGTTGGTGAATAAACCAAAAATAGCTCTCATATTGTGGAGTTCATAGAACTTTTTTTTAGCAGAATGTCATAGCGTTAAACAACATGGATACAGGCCCTTTGACCCACCGAGATCATGCTGACCATCCAACACCCATTTTTAATGGATATTGAAAAGCACTACTAATTCATTTAGGCTAGACATATTATGAATGTTTCCTACCAATGAAAAAAGATTTTGGCCATACTTGCACCATACACTGGTTTGCTCCCTTCAGTTACCCGATGAGGTAACTGTAGTCTTTGGCCAGGAGCAGATGTCGCCAGGTGGTGCCCAACATTCTTAGAGAGTTTCAAACCTTCACCGCTACACTCTCCAGTTGGTGGGTCAGCAGCAATAGTGGTCAAGTCGCTGCCTATCTTCTATCGACTTCCAGCTCCACTCCTCTCACCTGCTCCATATCCAACAAGAGGTTCTTTTTGCTTCCTCCCCCACCTTGTGAGCTGCTTAGTTCGTGCTCGTTTCATCAAAGTCCAGTGCAGACAGCAACCTCCATGCAGACCTTTCTGGGAACCCTCTACAGTCTGCATCCTTTGTCCCTGCACTCCTATACTAATGGTTGTCACTTCAGGGCCTTTCTCTTGTGAGCCTCCTTGCATCCTTCCTCCCATGATACTGCGAGTGCCACCAGGGTGATTTTCTTGTCGTTGGTGGACCACAGTACAATGTCTGGTCGTAGTGTGGTTTGCACCGCTTCCATAAATATAGAAAACAAAACATGAGGTGTAATGTTCTACAGTGAAATTCACTGAACACTGGATAGTTTAGAATATTCTTGATAATTATGTGAAAATTTAAGCCTTGTGGAAAAAATCTTTATTACCTTTGATACGTATACTGCGTCCTCTTACACATGCCAAGCCATTGCCAAAATAAGAATTCATTATTGTATTTAAGACTACTAGTGGGTTCCAATACCACTAGGTTTCAAAGCACTGACTAGCAGCACTCCCAAATGTAAGCCTTTTCAGCAAATGATCTTGATAGTGCTCAAATTTGTCTTGCCTACCTTTTTGAATGTTGTCATGAAACGTGGTATAAAATATACATCAGCCCAAGCATATTCCTTGGTTCATGGACGATGTGACACAGGTCAGCAACAAGAAAACAAAAACACAAGGAAAGTAGCTGTGATTTGGGTAAAATGATGTAGCATTTTGTTTATTGTATGTTCCTCAGACTCCGAGCAGCAATGTGAATTGACCCCCAACCACCATATCATGAGGGACCTAAAGTCTCTGTAAACAACATCTACTGTCCTTCCCTCATCAACCATCTTCACCACTTCATCAAAAACCACAATTAAATTTGTGTGATAGGGCATCCGTTGCACAAATCATCCCTAATAAATCTCGTTTTTTCAAATGCAAGTATATCATGGCCATAATAACTTTGCCAATAATTCCCTTACTGCTGATGCAAGGCTCATTGGACTCACTAAAATTAGTTGCTAAGAAAGATATTTGTTCAGACCTTGAGGATGCCATGGCACTAGAATGTATGCTGTACCTGAAGATGTATCATGCAGCTGTCCTCTAACATGCCCATAAGCAGTCAATTTGCAAGCAGCTCAAGGTTTAAGAGAGCTCGTATTTCACTACAATCTAAATGTCAAGCAAATACAAACAAATGAGGTTTCCAGCCAGGTATCAGATCTACACAACCAAGTAATTATGTTGACTGTTGACTTAAAAGTTAGAAACTCTCTGAATTTGTTCCTAAATTTAGCAAGATAGTAAGCAAGTACGAGTCCTTACATACTGCCCGTTACACCTCCGGTATTTAAGGCAGCATTGAAGGTTCTCCATCTGTTCAAACACAGATCCAGACAGATTGTTCATTGCTGTTTCTGTAGCAATTTTCTTTCACCAGTCAGCGTTGTTAGCCTTGAGTTGAACCTCCAATTGTGGAGTGTTGTAATGTGAGCATTATTAAAAGTAAGTTAATACTAATTAGGATAATGGGGGGGGGAGGGGGGTTCTACTTCCGTTCTTTTTGCTTCCAGTATGCTTTGTATATAGTGTGCCTGCTATGCTGTACGGGTTGTAAAAGCATCTGTATATACATAATGGTTTTGACGTTCGAGATAAAGCTGTTTCTTTGGCATGAAGTTGTCGAGTGTACCTTTTTCAAAGTAAAAGTTACTACATATTTTTGGCGACGAGGTGAACTAGTTTTGTGGACGTGTTGGCATGTTTCGAGCGGGAGCAGCAGTGCCGATAAGGGGCCGCGCATTCGAATGGCTACATTTGGAACTATCGTTGATCTTGTGGACGTGACGGAGGACTGGCTGGAGTATGACGAAAGGTTGGGACACTTTTTCTGTGCTAATGGAATTATGGAGGAGGCTAAGAAACGCTCTATTCTCCTGAGTGTGTGTGGGGCAAAGACTTACAGGCTAATAAGGAATTTAGCCACACCACGGAAACCGGGGGACATTCCATATGATGAACCGGTCAAGCTCATGGGGAACCACCACAATCCGAAACCTTCTATGACAGTCCACCTGTGTAAGTTTCACAGCCGTTTCAGGAAGCCAGGTCAGTCTGTGGCCAATTTTGTGGCCGAGCTTCAGCAGCTGTCGGAGCATTGTGATTTTGGAGTGGTGTTGGATGACATGCTCCATGATAGATCGGTATGGGGCATTAATAATGACAACATACAATGCCGCCTGTTAGGAGAAACCCCACCGCTGACTTTAAAGAAAGCCTTAGAGATTGCCTAAGGCATGGAGATGGAAATGGAGATGGGAGTACATTCAGATTGGAGGGTTGTGATTAGTGGTGTCCCACAAGGATTGGTTCTGAGACCTCTACTTTTTGTAGAGGATTGTCGAAGATTGCAGAGAGACATTGATGGGATGCAGAAGTGTGCTGAGAAGTGGCAGATTGAGTTCAACTCGGAGAAGTGTGAGGTGGTACACTTTGGAAGGACAAACTCCAAGGCAGAGTACAAATTAAATGGCAAATTACTTGGTAGTGTGGAGGAGCAGATGGATCTGGGGGTACATGTCCACAGATCCCTGAAAGTTGCCTCACAGGTACATAGGGTGGTTAAGAAAGCTTATGGGGTGTTAGCATTCATATGTCAAGGGATAGAGTTTAAGAGTTGCGAGGTAATGATGCAGCTCTATAAAACTCTGGTTAGGCCACACTTGGAGTACTGTGTCCAGTTCTGGTCGCCTCACTATAGGAAGGATGTGGAAGCATTGGAAAGGGTACAGAGGAAATTTACCAGGATGCTGCCTGGTTTAGAAAGTATGGATTATGATCAGAGATTAAGGGAGCTAGGGCTTTATCCTTTGGAGAGAAGGAGGATGAGAGGAGACATGATAGAGGTATACAAGATATTAAGAGGAATAGATAGAGTGGATAGCCTCTTTCCCAGGGCACCACTGGTCAATACAAGAGGACATGGCTTTAAGGTAAGGGGTGGGAAGTTCAAGGGGGATATTACAGGAAGGTTTTTTTACTCAGAGAGTAGTTGGTGCGTGGAATGCACTGCCTGAGTCAGTGGTGGAAGCAGACACACTAGTGAAATTTAAGAGACTACTGGACAGGTATATGGAGGAATTTAAGGTGGGGAGTTATATGAGAGGCAGGGTTTGAGGGTTGGCACAACATTCTGGGCCGAAGGGCCTGTATTGTGCTATACTATTCTATGTTCTATGGCTGCTAATAATGTCAAGGATATCCAGAAAGGATATGGGGGGTTGCAGTCAGCGGCAGTGCACCAAGTCAGGAGGGAGACTGGTAAACAGGCAAAGCGGGTGGAATGTTTCCGGTGTGGAGGGGCGCACTACGCAAATGATTGCAAATTTAAAGACACTGTCTGCCATGCTTGTAGCAAAAAGGGACATTTAGCTAAAAAGTGCAGAAGTTCAAAGGGTAAGATTAAGCCTGGGCAGGAGAAAGCTCAACAGGCTCAGGCAGCCACATCACCATCTTGAAGAAGCAGATGAAGATGCAGTGTCTGCCTACAACATGTTTGCAGTGGAAACAGATGAGGAACCACCTGAACCATATTATGCCACAGCTCAAACTTAGGACCTATACGGGGCAGCCCATACCTCATTTAGGGGTGTTATATGTGGACATCTCAGCCGGGGGTCAGAAGGCTGAAGCCAGGCTAGTGATAGCTAAGGGCAGGGGGCCCAGTCTTTTGGGTCGCGATTGGCTTCGTAAAATCCGGCTAAACTGGCATGAAATTAAGTATGCACACACAATGGAGGACATTCTGCAGCGGTACAGTGACGTTTACAGCTGGGAACACTGAAGGGTGTGACAGTGAAAATCCATGTCGACCCTGAGGCTACACTATGTTTTTAAGCCCAGGTCGGTGCCCTATGCCATGAAAGGCAAAGTCGAGGAGGAGCTGGAATGTTTACAGAGGCTGGGCATTATTGAGCCCGTCTAGTTTTCAACGTGGGCGACTCCCATTGTTCCAGTTTTGAAAGCAGACAAAGCGGTGAGGATACGTGGGGATTATAAGCTTACGGTGAATCAGGTCTCTGGGCTGGAGGAGTACCCATTGCCACGGGTGGATGACCTGTTTGCGACCCTGTCAGGGGGTAAGCTGTTCACAAAGCTGGACATGAGCCACACCTACTAACAGCTGCTGCTCGACGAGGATTCAAAGGAATATGTCACAATTAATACGCACAAGAGATTATTCAAGTACAATCGCCTGGTGTTTGGAGTGGCGTCCAGCCCTGTCATTTTCCAAAGGACAATGGACACTTTGCTGCAGGGGATTCTGCACGTAGCAGTGTAACTTGGTGATAACTTAGAACAGGTGCTGAAGAGGCTCTCAGACACAGGGGTGTCGTTGAAACATGGAAAATGTGTGTTCCTGGCATCGAGTGTGACTTACCTGGGTCACAAGATCACAGCTGAGGGGCTTTGCCCTGTGGAGGACAAAGTGACAGCTATTAAGGAGGCCCCAACCCCTAAGATTGTCATGGAACTCAGATCATATTTGAGCATGGTGAATTATAATGGCAAGTTTCTTTCTGACCTCTCAAGGGCTTTGACCCCACTGTATAAACTGCTTCATAATGACACTAAGTGGCAGTGGGGTGAAGAGCAGGAGAAAGCTTTCAAGGAAGTGAAAGAACTTCTCCACTCAGCGAAGCTGCTTGTTCACTATGACCCAGACAAGGAGATCACCCTTGTATGCGATGCCTCGCCCTATGGAGTCAGGGCAGTTCTCTCACATGTAATGGAGGACCGTTCAGAGAAGCCTATTGGTTGTGCTTCACGTACCCTGACAGCTGCTGAGAAGGGATATTCACAGCTAGACAAAGAAGTTCTGGCCATTGTTTTTTTGCAGTCAAACGCTTTCATCAGTACCTTAATGGACATGCATTTACTATTTATACAGACCATAAACCACTGATGAGCCTGTTCTGTGAGACTAGATGCATCCCACCGCTAGCCTCAGCCAGGATACAGCGTTGGGCTCTTACATTGTCAGCCTACCGGTACACTATAGTGTACAGAGTGGGTGGGAATAATGCAAATGCTGATGCACTGAGTCGACTACCTTTACCTGAGACACCTATTTCTACATATGTGCCTCCAGAGACTGTGTTTCCATTGGAGAGGTTGTCAGAGACACCTGTAAAGGTGACCCAGATCAGGCAGTGGACAGAGAGGGACCCAGTCCTAACCCAAGTCAAGACTTTTCTTTTACAAGGCTGTCCCAGAGCCGTGGAAGGAGAGGAACTGAGGCCTTCTGCCAAACGCAAGACAGTACTTAGTCTGCAGGATGGCTGTATTTTCTTGGGGGTGAGTATCATCGTACCTTCCCCTGGCCGTTCACAGATTGTGGAAGAAATTCATGAGACTCACCCAGGAGTGTGTCTAATGAAAAGCCTTGCAAGATCCTATGTTTGGTGGCCAGGAAAAGATCAGGAGCTGGAGAACAAGGTAAAATCATGCACGCAATGTCAGACTAATCAGAATATGCCACCACCAGCTCCTTTGCACCCATGCGAGTGGCCAGACCACCCCTGGTCTAGGCTACATTTGGACTTCGCTTTTATGGGGCAGATGTTTCGTGTAATAGTAGATGCGCATTCTAAATGGATCGAAGCTCACATCATGAGCAACATCACAGCCCCCTCAACCATCGACAAACTCAGGCAAGTGTTTGCAGTCCACGGGTTGCCTGACACTCTGGTTACTGATAATGGCCCAACGTTCACCAGTGAGCTGTTCAGTGAGTTCATGCAGCAGAATGGCATTCATCACATTCGGACGGCCCCTTTCCACCCAGCCTCAAATGGTGTGGCTGAGCAGGGTGTTCAGACAGTGAAGGCAGGCCTGAAGCGGGTGACAGGGGACTCTCTTAGCATCCGGCTTTCACGTTTCCTGTTTAAATGCTGCCTCACGCCACAGACTATGACTGCCCTCACTCCAGCAGAGATGCTGATGGGGCGTAGGCCCACGTCAAGATTGGACCTGCTGCGCCCGGACATGATGGCAAAAGTGAGACAGACTACTGCGGATGCATGTTCACCATTGACTTTGCCAGAGGGTGAGACGCTGGCATAGGGATCAGGGTCCCCTGAGGAGGATGGACATTCTCACGCAGACATACAGACCCCTCTCATGTCCGCAACACCAGATCCACCCAAAACACCTTCACCAGCAGTGCTTGCTGGGTCACTGTGGGCAGTGCGCAGATCACAGCGCACTCGTAAACCTCCTGACAGACTGAATCTTTGACGGGACAGTTCTTTCTTTCTTGTTGTTGTTAGATTGAATTTTGGATCTGTCGTGTTTTCCAGATGTTTTGTATTGGTAAACTGTTGCTGAGATACTAATATAAGTTTTCAGGGGTACGCAAGATAATAACACCACTGTTTTTATTTCCTAGTTTTTTACAATTGGGGATGTTGGATTTTAAAGGGGGAGAAATGTTGTAATGTGAGCATTATTAAAAGTAAGTTAATACTAATTAGGATAATGCGGGGTGGGGTTCTACTTCCATTCTTTTTGCTTCCGGTGTGCTGTGTATATAGTGTGCCTGCCATGCCGTATGGGTTGTAAAAGCCCCTGTATATACATAATGGTTTTGAAGTTCGATATAAAGTTGTTTCTTTGTCATGAAGTTGTCGAGTGTTCTTTTTTCAAACTAGAAGTTACTACATGGAGGAGTGGTGACCACTTTTAGTCTGGCAACTACCCTTTGGCCTGTTCAGCATGGGTGACCCTACCAAGAGCTAAAGCACTAGGCCCTGACTCCAGCCAACATGTGTCATTGAGGTATGCAAGCCACCAAACCCTGCAACAAGATTGCGGACCTCTTGGAGGGAAGTACAAGGGTTATAAGGAAAGGGAGGAAAAAGATCTGATGGACTCTACAATCAGCAGTTTCCAGTTTGTCATACAGGTGCAAATAAACCATGCCACCCATACCCCTCACTCCTCAAATCAGTTTCCTCCTATTTTAACAATTTGTTGTTTTATCAAATCAAAGTTTCTAATGTTAAATCATTAGTTAATATATTAATTTGGCTGTGCAGATGTGATGACTGCCTGACAAACTCAGTACTCTGCCCCTGTTTATTTAATTTTATTCTTTTTATAATTTTTTGAATTTCTGGGGTCGGTATATTTATAACAATAGATATGGGAATTAGCTCTGGGTGTTTACCCACTGAGGATTGGAATTGACATCTTGCTTCAGCGTGGTGGACAAAATGCCTTTTAAAATCATCCTTAAGAAGATGCCACAAAGAATGATAGTTATTAGGGGGAGCATCTCAAGTGGATAGAAAGTGGAAGCAACTTCAGACAATGCTGGATTCAAAAGAAACATTAAGTTATTTTGAGTCAGCTAAAGAGTGATAACCATCACATTGCTATGTTGTAACAAGGACAAGGCGTTCTGCAATTTTGCCTTAATCTGGGAATTCTAGTTAAACATAGACAGTTGAAGTTTAACTTCAATCTGTCAACAGTGTGATCAATGGCTTCCAGCATATTATCTCTTCATGCAGCTCCTATTCTAATATATGTAAATCAGTATTACTTGTCTTAATGTACTGTATATAACAGTTGGTAAGGCTCAGTTTACTGCCTCCTCTAGGTTAGGGTACTAAATGCGATTGTACCCTGAATTAAGTTGGGGTACTAATAGTCATCAGCCACTTTGAAACATGCTTTTTTAAACTTTGCTAGTGATATGTGGACTTGAAGTGCTGTGTCGCAGCAGTTCTGTGCTGAAGTGGGTGAAGGACATCAAAAGCAAGTCGCACAATGAGGCAGTAAGTTCCAGTCTATTCATGAACGCTGCTGCATAATGTAATAGAAATTTAGGCCACATTGCTGGCACCGTGACCTTCAGAAAACATTGCACACTAAATTTGCATACTTTTGTCATGCAGCTATGAGTTGACCCTCAGAAAGGAAAGGAGCTGTGAGATTTAGGTAAAAGTGATGCAGCATTTTGTTTATTTTATGTTCCTCATACTCCGAGCAGCAATACGAAGAGACTTTGACCACTATTCCATAAGAGACGCGAAGTCAATGTAAACAACTTCCACTGCCCTTCCCTCATCAGTCATCTTCAGCACTTCATCAAAATTTACAATTAAATTTGTGCGACAGGGCCTTCTGCAGTAATCATACTGACTATCCTTCATAAATCCGTATTTTTTTCAAATACATCATGTCCATAATATTTTTTCCAATAATTTCCCTACCACTGATGTAATGCTTATTGGTCTATAACTAGAGGTACAGTTGACGTTTCGCGCCGAGACGTCGACTGTACCCCTTCCTATAGATGCTGCCTGGCCTGCTGCATTCCACCAGCATTTTTTATGTGTGTTGCTTGAAATTCCAGCATCTGCAGATTTCCTCATGTTTGGTCTATAATTGCTTGGTTTGTCCCTGTTGCCCTTCATAAACAAAGGGACAACAGCATGTATTCTCCAGTCTCCTGGCACCTTGCCCATGGATAAAAGGATACAAAGATCTCTATCAAATACCAGACAATCTTCCTCGTTTCCCTCAATATCCTGCGAAAGATCTTATAGGTCTTGGATACTTGACGATCTTAATGTTTTTCAGGACCTTTACCCTGATAATGATGTGGGCTAAAGGCCTAAAATATCAGAGTACCTCTCTCTAATCTCATCTTCATCTACAGCCTCATTTGTAAATACCAATGTGAAGTATTCATTAAGGATCTCACCCACTTCCCTCTATCATTTGCATAAATTACTCCATTGTCATTAAGTGGACTTGCCTTTTCTCTAGCTATTGCCTTGCTGGCATTACACATATAACGTCTCTTAGGATTCTCCTTAATCCAGCTTGTCAAGGACATTTCACCCTCTATAAGCCATCTTTCTTGCTTCCTTAATATTTCTTAAGACCTTTCTGTTGCATATTTAATATTCCACTAATATTTGAGTAATATTGTAAATGTCATTTGATTAAGCATCCTTTATTGTCTACATAATGTATTGTGGGTTATATGTAAAAGTACATTAAATGCAACATTTCATTATGCACCAAGTCATACATGTGCATCTCACTTAAAGTTAGACTCACAATCTAGACTCTCCAAGTTTTCCTTTTAATTAGTTTTTCATGTGTTGGAGTTCCAAAACATAACTGTGGCGATAAGGATGGGGTTGGAAAACACATACACATCAAGGGTGAAACAGTGTTAAATGAAAATGCCACACTCAAGTTTTACAAAGTCTGTCCGGTTCCTTATACCAGCCGTGATAAAGAAGTCAGTGAGCTAAATCGCCTGGAGGCCAAAGGCACTCTTTCTAAGGCTGAGTGGAGTCCATGGACAGTGGTCCCAGTAGCTAAGGAGAATGGGTCTGTCAGGGTCTGTCGTGATTTTAAGGTAACTATCAACGTAGTACTGAAAGTAGATCAAAACCTCTGCCTAGGGTGGGAAATATCTTTACAAACCCTTCTGAAGGGAAACACTTCAGCAAAGTGGACTTAGCTGAGGCCAACCTACAGATGCAGATGGAAGAAGAGTCCAACATGTTTCTCACTGTAAACACTCATAAAGGGCTCTTTTGCTATAATAGGCTTATTTTTTGGAGTAGCATCTGTACCTGCACTCTGGCAGAAAGATATGGACCAGATGCTCCAATTCTACCCAGGCACACAATGTTATCTGACTGGCATTATTGCTACTGGTAATGATGATAAGGAATATCTCCAAAATGTCAAGATAGTGTTAAGTAGATTAGAAGGTTAAGGGCTCAGAGCATGATGCACATCAAGTGTGAATTTTTTAAACCAACCATCACTTGCTGTGGTCACACTATTGTCACACAAGGATTACACAGGTGTGTTTAGAGAATTCAAGCAGTAGTAAATGCTCCAAGGCCCAAGGCTGTGTCTCAGTTAGGGTCATTTTTTAGGATTTGTCAATTAGTATAACAGGTTCCTGCCAAACTCATTACTACAGAGCCAGACAAATCAGTGTGAGAAGGCTTTCAAAAGGGTAAAGGAAATGGTGATGTCAGATAAAGTACTCACACATTATGATCCATATAGTCCAGTGAAGCTTGCTTGTGACACCTCGTCTTAGGGTAGAGATGCAGTCATGCCACATTCTATCGGTGATGGAAGTAAACGCCCCATAGACTTTGTGTCAGGTTCTCTTACTGCCGCAGAGCAAACGGACACACGATTTGACAGAAAAGCCTCGAGCCTGGTTTGAGGTGTAAAAAGTTTCAATTAGTACCTGTATGGGAGAGAGTTTAGCCTAGTTACCGATGATCAACCACGAGCATCCATTTACAAACCATGGCTGAGTGTTGTACTAACAGCAGCAGCACAGGTGCAGAGCTGGGCTCTGTTTCTTGGAGGACAGATATACAAGGTTGAATTCAAGAGGAGGAGATGATGACTAATCATAGAAATGCTGATGGATTGTCCCATTTGTCCTTGGGAGGGGGGTGGGGGTAAGGGAAGGATCCCTGAAAAAGTTACTCAAGGGAACACTCCTCTTGAAGTATCCTCACTAATGCAAACTGAAAGTCTCCCATTTATGGCAGTGCTGATCTAAAGGGAAACCAGAAATACCCCACACTGTCTCAGGACAATATGGCAACCCAGCATGGCTAGAATGTGCAGCAGAAATTCCAGTTCTTCCATTTTTTACCAGCACTAGGATGAAGCTGTCCTTGATAGGGTTGCCTTATGTGCCGATTTACAGTTGTTGTACCATCCAAGCTGTGAGCTATAGCATTGGAGCAACTACATACCCGGTCATCCAGACATGGTCAAAATGAAAATGTTGGCTCAAAGTTTAGTCAGCTGGCCTGTGATTGATCAGCCGATCAAGCAGCTTGTCATGCACTGTTTGGGATGCCAACATGTCCAGTTGATGCCAAGAGCAGTGCCTCTCTATCCCTGGGAAATGCCTGCATTGCTCTGGCAGAGTATTCACGTGGATTTTGCTGGACCATTCATGGGCACAAATTTCTTGGTAGCAATGAATGCAGCTACAAAGTGGACAGAAGTGTTCACAACAGCCTCCACTACAGCCTTGTACACTGTTAATGTGCTGAGCAGCCTCTTCTCAAGGCTTGGGGTTCCAGATCACTTAGTCAGTGACGATAGACCACGTTTTGATGCGGAAGAGTTTCACTCATTCCTGAAAATGAATTGAGTGGGACATATTAGATCTGCACTGTACCACATAGCTACAAATGACTTGGCAGAAATGTTTGTCCAGTCTAAAGAATGCATTGCCAGCAATGTCAGCAGAGCACACTACACTGACACCGAGTCAGAAGCTCACCAATTTCTTCTTTGCATATCGTAATGCAGCACACTCCATAATCAGCAGCTCATGAGCTATGCTGTTCCTGGGTTGTCCCTTGTGTTTGCACTTGGATCTTCTCAAACCCAATCTCAGTAGGAGTATACCGGACAGACAGCTGAGACAAATTGAATGCTCCTCAAGGATAGAGGTACAATGTTTCACTCCTGGACAAGCAATTCTGGCGAGGGACTACAGAAGGGATAAGAAGTTAGATACTCAGAAAGATTAAGGACAAAACTGGACTACTGTCTTACACAATGGAGATTATGTCTGATATCATCTGGAGGTAACACATCAATTAGTTGAGGAGAGCAGAGTCAATTGTAAGAGAAGAAAGGTGTCCAGGGCTGTCAGAATCATTTTCTGCAGTCCCAGAGTCAACTCTTGCAACCACCATGGAGGAGGTCCCAGGATCTGAGATGGTTTTATAGCCACAAGTCTCACCTGCCAAGCGGAGTGATTCCTCTTGTCAAGAAAGACGTTATCCCACACAAGTAAGAAGGCCTCAACAGCGATTAAATCTTTAGGCCTGAATGGAACAAATTAAAATTTATTATACTGTGGATGTTTGTATAGTAGTTGTATTATTTAGTATACTGTACATATAGTTGAGATGCATCCTATATGGAGTTGGAGTTTATAGCTAAGCAGGGAGGGGTGTTGTGTATTTAATATTTCAGTAATATTGTAAATATTTTATTAAGCATTCTTTATTGCTTGCATAATGCATTGTGTTATATGTAAAAGTACGTCAATAGTATATGTCTTTACACTGATAGGTCATAAGTGCACACTTTGCTTAAAGTAAAGACAAAGTTAGACTCGCATTCTGCACTCCTTGTAGTTTTTCTTTCAATTAGTTTTTTTTATATTTTGGAGTTAGAAAATGTACATCTTGTTTAGTTTCAGTTTCTGAATCATTGATATTCTTGCTTTCTCTCTTTGACCAAATATGAAATCTACTGTCATTAAGTTTCTCAAAACTTTCTATCCTTGTCTTTCATTTGCACAGGAACTGCTACTCTAAACTCTAATCAACTGGCCTTAAAGACTCCCAAATGTTGAATGTGAAATTACCATCAAATCTATGCTATTCCCTTTCACCCACCTTCGGCCTGTATCCTTTTTCTTCTTTCCTATTGAAGTACCTGATCAAATGCTTTTTAAATATTGTAATGTTATCTGTCTCCACTATTTATTTTTGCAGTTTGTTCCAAATATTCACCATTATCTGTGTGAAAACATTATCTCCTTTAAATAACCTGTACCTTCTCATTTTGTACTCCCCTGCACTAGGAAAATTATTCTGGCTCTTGATCCTGTCTATGCCGCTCATAATTTTGGAAACCCCTGTCGGGTCACCCCCTTGGCCTCCTACATTTCCATGAGAATAAACCCAGCCTATCCCATCTTTCCTTGTAACTACAGCTCTTCATGCTAGTCAACATCTGGGTGAACTTCTTCTGCAGTTTCACTTATAACCTTCTTTGTGTGGCAACTAGAACTGTACATAGTACTCCTAAGTGTGGTCCAAGCAATGTTTTGTACAACTGCAAAATGGCAAAATAAATGTTATACTCAATGCCTTAGCCTAGTGGTCACCAATCTTTTAAAGCCCAAGATCCCCTACCTCGGCCTTAGTGAAAGGCAAGATCGACCTACTAAATCGGTTAGTCACACGCATGTGCACTGGGCAAAAAAGACCGGAAATAAAACCCCACAACCCGGAAACAACCTCTCTTTACAAACAGCTTTCAGTAGCAGGAGTATTGCTATATTACCATTATCATAATTAGTATTACTTATTTTTATAATGCTCACATTACAACACCTTTAAATCTATGTTTCATTATTTAATTTTATTTCAGCATGAAAAATTAATGAATAAAAATTGACTGTTGAATTCAGTGTGATGACTGGGGCTGAATACTTTCTGCTAGTTCCCTGAAATTTGGCTCATAACTACAGACAGCCAGTCTGAGACAGTCTGTGAGGTGTCTGTCAATAAGACAGCTCCTGTACTTAGATTTCATAATTTTCATCTGTTGCAGCATAGCGCCCTCGCAAATCTCCTGACAGACTGAATATTTGAATGGACAGTTTCCTTTGCTCGACTGAATGTTGAATCTGCCACGTTTTTCAGGTGTTTTTTATTGGTAAACTGTTAGTAAGACACTAGTATAAGTTTCAGAGGTACGCAAGATAATGACACTACTGTTTTTTGTTTCCCAGTTATTTACATTTGGGGAATGTTGGAATTTAAAGGGGGAGAAATGTTGTAATGTGAGCATCATAAAGATGTTAATACAAATTAGGATAATGGTAATATAGCAATACCCCCACTACGGAAAGTTGTTTGTAAAGAGAGGTTGCTTCCTGGTTGCGGGGTTTTACTTCCGGTCTTTTCTACCACGGTGCCTGGCTACACACATGCACACTGGACAGAAAGAACGGAACTAAAACCCCGCAACCCAGAAACAATCTCTTTACAAACAGCTTTCAGTAGCAGCAGTATTGCTATATTACCATTATCCTAATTAGTATTACTTATTTTTATAATGCTCACATTACAACAGTACTTGTGTATTTATTTTTCATTTTTTTCGGGATCTACTGGGAAAGTCTCAAAGGCCGATCGCAATCGACCGGTTGGCGACCACTACCTTAGCCCATGACAAGCATACAAAATGCCTTTTTGACTACTCTTTCCACCTGTGTCACCCCTTTCAGAGAGCTCTTGACTTGCACTTTGAGGTCTTTCTGTGCTCCTAATAACCCTGTCATTTACTCTGTAAATCCTGACAAAATTTGACCTCCGAAGCTCACACTCTAAATCAAATTCCATCTGCTACCCACTCCACTCAACCTTCTGGCTGATCTATGTCCTGCTGAAGTTTAAGCCTTCTTTGCTATCTATGATATCACCAGTATTTGTCAGTAAACTTACTAATTGTATCTTCTGCATGTTCATTCATTTCATTTATATAAGTCAAACAAACAACATGGTAGACCACGTTGCAGAATTGCAGTCAGAAAAATATCCTTCCACTACTACCCTCTGCCTCTCATCACCAAGAAATTTTGGATCTAGTTTACCAAAAAGCCTCAGATCCTTTGTGGTTAAAATTGCAAACCAACATATAATGCAGGGCTTTGTCAAAAGCCTTACTAAAGTCCATATAAGCAATATCTATCTCCCTGCCTTCATCAAACCCCTTGGTTACCTCCTCAAAAAAAAATCAAATTTGATCACTCCTGCAAAAAAAAGACATTGGATTCTGGATGACACTGAAATAGGTGGTAGCGCGGACAGTGTAGAATGTTGTGAAAAAATAAAAGCATGCTTTTGATCAGCTACGTTTGTGAGCTGAGGATTGGCAAGTGGCTTTCATCCCAGTTAAATGTGAAGCTTTGCACTTTGGGATCAGACTGGAAGAGACTTGTATAGTGACTTGTAAGGTAGGGCTCTGGGGAATGTTATGGAACAGAAAGACCTAAGAAAGCAGCGTTACTGGTAGAATGGTGAGGAGGGTGTTGGTCATGCTGGCCTTCAGAGTATTGAGTATGGAAGGTACGTTGGAGTCATATAGGCTGTCGGTGAGGCTGAATTTGAAGTATTAGGCTCAGTTTTGCTCAGCCTGTTATAGGAAAAATATTACTAAACTAGAAAGATTGCAGAAAAGACTTACCAGAGTGTTGCCTGGATTTGGGAGCCTGAGTTACTAAGAGGTTGCATAGATAGGAGTCTTTTCCCTGTGTGACAAAAGACCAAGTTATCAGAAGATTGATGCCGATAAGAGAGACAATGGAGAAACATTCAAAATGCTAATATGAGAGACGAGAGAGATTAACGAAAAGAGACACAGTTCTGAGTATTGTCAGACCGGTTGCTTTGAACCTGAACTGTTTGAAGTTTGATAGACAGGCGATACCCCAGCAGGGGGATAAAAGGAACAGGTTCGCTAAAGCAAGACACACCACGACACCACGAGATAACGAGACCCTGGAAGTGCGGTGTGCCCCCCTACAAGTTGGTGGGAGTTTTGGAGGTCTGATCACAGGACCGACCATAGATGGACAGGGTGAAAAGGTACGATCGGCGGGAACCTGGTGTGTGTGTCCGCCCTTGCCTGGGTGCCGGGTTCACTGCAGAAGAACGATTGTATCCGGAACGAAGGGGTCACAGTTGGTGACCTCAGAAGACATTACAAAGGGCTCGCCCGAAAGCTAACTGTGAGGAATATCAAAGGTCTGTTGAATCCGATTTGAATATCATAATTCGCTCTCTCTCTCTCTCTCTCTCTCTCTCCCCAACAGCACAACAGTGATTACTGCAAACTGAACTAAACTGAACTGAACTCTGCGTCACTTGAGACTGATCATTTTACCCCTAGACTGCGATAGAGCTTGATTGATCCTATTATCCTAGTTCTGTGTACATGTGTGTTTTATCATTGCTAACCTGTTGCATTTATATCCTTACTATTAGAGTACTGTGTTACTTATTTCTTTAATAAAACTTTCTTAGTTCCAGTAATCCAGACTCCAACTAAGTGGTCCATTTCTGCTGGTTTGGCAACCCAGTTACGGGGTACGTAACATCTGGAACATAGAAGATTGAGACATGACTTGATATAATGAAGGGCATAAAGAGAGTTAATTATTTTCCCAGGGAGGGATGCTAAAAACAAGAAGACATAAGTTTAAGACCAGAAGTGAGAGCTTTAGAAGGGACGTTAGAGGCAGCTTCTTTATACAAAGAGTGGTGCATATTTAGACTGAACTGCTAGAACTGGTGGTTGAGCCGGACACATTAGTAGCATTTAAAAGACATTTAGATAAAAACATGGATAGGAGAAGCTTAGAGGGCTATGGCAGATGGGACCAGTTTGCTGGACAACACAGTCGGCATTGACAAGTTGGGTCAAAGGGCCTTTTTTCCCTACTGTATGACTCTCTGATTCTGAGATTGGAGTTAAACTATAGATATCGCACAAAATCAATTTGGGAGAGTTAATCTGCAAGAGGGTTTGAAAAGGAGAATTTAAAGGAGTAAGAGAGATAACAATGGAAGGAATACATCTGGTCATGGGAAAAGCACAGAGAAAAGGTAGGGAAACGGAGAAACAGGATCAACATCTAAAATTAGCAAAATAAAAACATGATGGACAACAAAGAAAAACGAACCAAGCTTTTATGCTGATGTATATTTGAAGGCAAAAATGCAGAAGTGATGCCTTCAATCTAAATTATCAAAGGTAAGGAATAGGCATAACACAGATGGATTTATAATACCTACAATTTGATGGTTCTTTCATCTTACTAAAATTCATGGAGCAGTAACTTCAACATTACCAACATTAATGCTGATTTATAAGGAGCATATACACCTCTCAATGTCACATAAAGCTAAATTTGCTTTACACTGAAATATAAATTAAGTGCCAAATACTGCCTCCCAAGTGAAGTACAATGAAACTGTTTCCTCTGGAGAGCAGTTCTCAGATTCACTGTAGTGTTTGGTCAGGTCCTAAGGCCAGACTGAGGCTATAATTACTCTGTAACAGCAAGATATGCATCAATCCAAACTACTTTGTTCTGACACAGTTGTGTGCATAGTCCTCTGACAGAAGATGCAATTTGTGAATCAAACCTGTTAACTTGTGAACATTTTCATACCCTGAGAAAAATGCGATACATGGTTTGGCTTAGAACTGTGCAAAGGATATTGCTGAGCTGAAATATTGGCTGCATAACTAGATGTTTTGAAATGGAGATGCAATGCTCAGCTCAACATAAATTGAGCATATCTTGTTGCCTTCGGTGTGTTTCCCACATCTAGAGGAAGAAAATTGTTCCCTGCTGTAGATTTTGTTCACTACAACTTAGTGAATGATGGGAGCCAGCTTCTGTGCTGGAAGATGCACGGTAGCATTGTGGTGAGCACAACACTTTACAGTACCAGCGACCCAGGTTCGATTCCTGCTGCTGTGTGTAAGGAGTTTGTACATTCTCCCAATGACTAAGTCTATCGCCACATTACAAAGATGTACTGGTTAGTAGGTTAATTGGTCGTTGTAAATTGTCCTGTGATTAGGCGAGGATAAAATTGGGGCTTGTTGGGCCATGTGGCTCAAAGGGCCTATTCCATTATGTTTCTTAAAAATAATAACATACTTCTTTCAGTTTTTCAACAGAGTGGTATATTAATTCAGATTTAAGATTAATATTGATAGGCAGCCAGGACTGAATAAAGAATTCATTAAATTGCTGTAGTTGAACTTTCCTCTGTGACAAATAAGGTTGAGGAAAGTTTAGCACGTAGTTAAAAGCAATGTGATTGATAGCATTACGTAACGATTGGTGGGTATTCACTCTCTTTACATTTGCCAACAAGAATGCAGCAGGTGATCAAATGTGCAGCTGAAATTAAAAGAAAGATGGCTCAACTCTTGATGCCAATTAGTCTGTAAGTAAATGGAAAGCTGGTTTTGAGTTACTGAGATTGTAATAAGGAGGAGAGAGAGAGAGTGGGGCTGCTTCAGAGAGCTATACAGAAAAGGAGGTAACATGTGAAATAAATCACTCCTTCCCAGAGTATTGCAAACACAGCTGAGTATGGCACCTCTTTCAATTCGCCTCAAGCTGTGCAGGTCAAAGGTGACAGAAAGTTTCTTCACCCAGGGGTGAGAGAGTCTTTGGACTTCTCCATTAATGAGGGCACTTGGAACCTAAGTTTACTTAAGATGGGAGTATCAATCTGTTCAAGGAGTATCTCTGGGAGGAAAGGAGGTGCTAGCATTTTGCTTGAAACCCTGCATCAGAACTGTTCCTTTCCCACACCCAACATATGCTGTTCCTCCAGTAGCTTATTCAAGATAAGAATTGATAGAAATTCAGGGATTAGTGCATGATAGTGGTACTAGGGGTAAATTCAAAATTTAACTGATTGGACTGTGATTTATATTGGTTATTGGTCTCCTTCAGTTTTTTTGCATTTTCTTTTTTGTGGCCAATTGACGGGTGGGTGATCTGTGAGTGAGGGAGGGGAGGGCTTTTTTGATGCTACTGTCGCTGTTCTTTTTAGTGAGTGAGGGGGTTGAGGATTGTTATGGTCAATATTTTTTTCTGCTGGGAGGGGTTGGGGATGTGTTGCCATTGTCACTTTTTTTTCTTCTGCGGGTGCTGAGGGCAATACAGAGGGACCTGAAAGCCAGGATCAGGGAGGCTAAAGACAGGTACAGGAGGAAGCTTCAGTGGAAACTCCAGCAGAACAACATGAGAGAGGTCTGGAGGGGGATGAGGACCATCACTGGGTTCCGGCAAACTAGCAACAGAGGAGCGGAAGGCAGTGTGGACAGGGCCAATGAGCTTAACCTGTTCTTTAACAGATTTGACAGTGTGGCCCCTGCCCATCCCACACATGAGCCATCTGTTGTCGGCCCCCAACCAACACATATTCCACTCTCCCCTCCTACCCCTCCTCACAGTCCCCCACCCTGCTCTCATGACTATATCCCTTTCCCACACGAAACCACCACGGTGGGCTTCACAGCTGAACAGGTGAGAAGACAGCTGAAACGTCTCAACCCAAGCAAGGCTACAGGAGCGGATGGTGTCAGTACCAGGGTGCTCAAAGCCTGTGCCCCTCAGCTATGTGGAGTACTTCGCCTTGTATTCAACCTGAGCCTGAGGCTCCGGAGGGTTCCTGTACTGTGGAAGACGTCCTGCCTCGTCCCTGTGCTGAAGATGCCGCCCCCCAGCGGCCTCAGTGACTACAGACTGGTGGCATTGACCTCCCACATCATGAAGACCCTGGAGAGACTTGTTCTGGAGCTGCTCCGGCCTATGGTCAGGCCACACTTAGATCCCCTCCAGTTCACCTACCAGCCCCGGCTAGGAGTTGAGGATGCCATCGTCTACCTGCTGAACCGTGTCTACGCCCACCTGGACAAGCCAGTGAGCACCGTGAGGGTCATGTTTTTTGACTTCTCCAGTGCGTTCAACACCATCCGCCCTGCTCTGCTGGGGGAGAAGCTGACAGTGATGCAAGAGGATGCTTCCCTGGTATCATGGATTCTTGATTATCTGACTGGTAGACCACAGTACGTGTGCTTGCAACACTGTGTGTCTGACAGAGTGATCAGCAGCACTGGGGCTCCACAGGGGACTGTCTTCTCTCCTGTTCTCTTCACCATTTACACCTCGGACTTCAACTACTGCGCAGAGTCTTGTCATCTTCAGAAGTTTTTGGATGACTCTGCCATAGTTGGATGCATCAGCAAGGGAGATGAGGCTGAGTACAGGGCTACGGTGGGAAACTTTGTCACATGGTGTGAGCAGAATTATCTGCAGCTTAATGTGAAAAGACTAAGGAGCTGGTGGTAGACCTGAGGAGAGCTAAGGTACCGGTGACCACTGTTTCCATCCAGGGGGTCAGTGTGGACTTGGTGGAGGATTACAAATACCTGGTGATACGAATTGACAATAAACTGGACTAGTCAAAGAACACTGAGGCTGTCTACAAGAAGGGTCAGAGCCATCTCTATTTCCTGAAGAGACTGAGGTCCTTTAACATCTGCCAGACGATGCTGAGGATGTTCTACGAGTCCGTGGTTGCCAATGCTATCCTGTTTGCTGTTGTGTGCTGGGCAGCAGGCTGAGTGTAGCAAACACCAATAGAATCAACAGACTCATTCGTAAGGCCAGTGATGTTGTGGTGATTGAACTGGACTCTCTGACGGTGGTGTCTGAAAAGAGGATGCTGTCTAAGTTGCATGCCATCTTGGTCAATGTCTCCCATCCACTACATAATGTACTGGGTGGGCACAGGAGTGCATTCAGCCAGAGACTCATTCCTCCGAGATGCAGCACAGAGCGTCATAGGAAGTCATTCCTGCCTGTGGCCATCAAACTTTACAACTCCTCCCTTGGAGGGTCAGACACCCTGAGCCAATAGGCTGGTCCTGGACTTATTTCATAATTTACTGGCATAATTTACATATTACTATTTAACTATTTATGGTTCTATTACTATTTATTATTTATGATACAACTGTAACGAAAACCAATTTCCCCTGGGATTAATAAAGTATGTCTATGACTCTGACTATTTGACAATAGAATGAACCTTGGAAACTTTGAACAAAAACAAAAGAAAAGTCCATGTTATTGAATAGAAGAACAGGTGGGATATTCTGACTCTTATTTCTTATGTTGTTTATTTGCCTGGCTTCAATCATCTACTAATGTTTCATGCCATAGGGAAATTTGTTAAGGGCTGACTCTCATCACTTCAGTGGTGTGTTGAAGTGAGCTCTGCAAATAGGAAATACACAGGAGCAGACCATCTCAATGCGTAACTGTGTGCTAAACTTCACTGCATAAAATTTAAGTTCCACTTCATTCAACTGTAGTCTCTGTAAGGAGATCTAAATGCATGCAAGTACTAAGGTGTCAGGGTCTGAATTCTAATTTCAAAGCATAAAGCTTACTCTGCAACAGATGTAAAATGCTGCAGGAACTCAACAAGTCAGGCAGCTTCCATGCGGGTGAAACAGTCAGTGTTTTGGGCTCAGATCCTTCATCAGAACTCCAGGATTGTTGCACAAGATTTCCAGCATCTGCAAAGTCTCTTGAGTTTTTAGTTTACTTCTTCAGATATTTACACTCATGCCACAGATTATATGTTCATGGTCTTCTTCTGTAGCCCATCCACTTCAGAGATGCTCTTCTGCACACCACTGTTGTAACATGTGGTTATTTGATCAACATTGCCTTCCTGTCAGCTTGAAACAGTCTTGTCATGTTCCTCTGACCTCACTCATTAAAAAGGCATTTTTGCCCACAGAATTTCTGTGCTTTGGATGCTGTTTTCTTTGTTTCTTGTACCATTCTCTGTAAACTCTAGAGATGGGTGTGCATGAAAATCCCAGATCATCAACAGTTTCTGAGATACTCAAACTACTCGTAAGACACCAACAATCATTTCATGGTCAAAGTCACTTAGATCTCATTTCTTCGCTATTCTGATGTTTGGTCTGAACAACAAATGAACCTCCTGACCATGTCTGTGTGATTTTATGCATTAAGTTGCTGCCACATGATGAATGATTATATATTTGCATCAACAAGCAGGTGTGCAGGTGCACCTAATAAAGTGGCCACTGATTGTATGTCTTATTTGTCAAGAACACTAATAGACGGTTTGTTTGATTTTTATTCTGTCTCCTGATTCAGCTCTTAATTTAGGTTTTTATTTATTTAATTTCTGACTAGTATGCATCTAGATCAGCCATCCCCAACCATTTTTATGCCATAGACCAATACCATAAAGCAAGAGGTCCGTGGACCCTGGTTGGGTACCGCTGATTCAAAGGTTTCAAAAGTACATTTAATGTCAGGGAAATGTATAGAATTTACATCCTGAAATGCTGCTTCTTCACAACCAACCACAAAAACAGAGGAGTGCCCCCAAAGAATGGATGACAGTTAAATGTTAGAACCCCAATGTCCCCCCCCCCAGCTTCCCACCCTCCCACGCATAAGTGGTAGCAAGCAACAATCCCCCCTCCCCCCACTGGCAAATAATGCATTGGCACCCCCGCTGAAAGCGTAAGCAAGGCAACAGCAAAGACACTGAATTTCAGTACACCAAAGACTACATTGTTCACCCGGCATTCAACATACCACAGGCTCTGTCTCTCCTTAATAAGGGAAAAAGAGATGTCTCCGATTCACAGCCAGAGGAGACATAAACAACTCGCAGGTTTATGATGTTAAAAGTCGGTTGCGTCACTTTTTCCGAGCTCTGTGCCCAAAGATCTCAGGTCTCTGGGCACACAGCCAGAGATCTTCCATCTCCAGCAACATGCCAATCTCCTGCAGAGGCACAGACCTCCGAGTTCACCCCACCCCCCAACTTCTCCACAGCCACAAAACCCCAGGCCCCTTAGATCAAGCCCTTGGCGCGCCGAACAACAGCCAGTTGTGAAAACCTGAGGGTGGGTCCCGTTCACGCAAAGATTCGTAGTCAGTGTGTAACTCCAGGTCAGGGTCTTCAAAAGAACCTTGAAAGGGAAAAATGGAGATATTAAAGATGGAAATAGAGCTGTTTCCAAAGATGCAAGCAAAGGAGTGGCCATTAGGTGCCAGTAACCCTCCTAAGCACCGCCTTCTGTGATCTCAATTCTTTTACTTTGCTAATCTTGAGTATGTTTATTAATATTCAGCAGTTGCTTGGTTAAATATCCACTTTTGGTGCATGCAATATAATTGATTGCAGTTTTCATCTATTTTGTGCGTTAATCATCCCTGGTGCCGCACACACACACTTTCAAATTTCTGGTGTTAATGATAATTAGAAATTAAAGTCAAGAGGTTATAAGCAGTTTATCTGATCCTTGCTGCTCTATATTCAATGTATTTCTTTATAAGGACTTTGTCCATTTGGCCCTAGCTGTTCTCTATCCATTTTACATAGCTACATTACTGAAAATTGAAAGGCTATTTTGGACCCACAAATTCAGACCACATCTAACTTATTTATTTAACGGTGGGGCACCATAACCTGCCTTTCCGGCCCAACGAGCCCATGCCACCCAATTACACCCATCTGACCAATTAACTCCCTAACCCATATGTCTTTAGAAAATTCAGTCTACCATTTAATGAGATATGAGACTTTGATCTTGATAGGGCAACCAGTTTCACTACCATAGAGACAATGGTTATTTGAATGAGTTAACCAACATAATTGCAAGAGTTGGATCACTTCATTATTCAACTGCATAGTCCTACATAATCCACAAATGAGAATCCTGACATTAAATCCATTCAGAATTAAATTCAGTATTATCAAACAGTTCAATTTTTACTGTAACTGATGCTTCACACATTAAAAGACCGTAAGACATAGGCCCATCAAGTCTGCTCTGCCATTCCATCATGGCTGACTTATTGTCTGTCTGAACCCCTTACTCCTGCCTTCTCCCCTTATTAACCAGGAACCTATCAACCTCTGCTATAAATATATGCAATGACTTAGCTTCCACAGCTGTCTGTGGCAATGAATTCCACAGTTCCACCACCCTATGACAAAATAAATTCCTCCTCATCTCTGTTCTAAAGGGAGGTATTTGAATTCTGAAACTGTGCCCTCTGGTTTTAGACTTTCCCACTATTGGAATCATCCTCTCTACATCCACTCCATCTAGGCCTAATGATACACCTCATCTTGAATCTATTTTTTTCTATAAACTGTAACATCGCGGAATATTACCTAGCCTTTATAGATGGCTTAAATAATTAACTTGGATTTATATTTAAGTTTTATTTGTAATGATTGCAAGAGCCACTATCCATTGTAATTAAAAATTAGTTGCTCATACAATTTTAGGGAGTATTTTCTTCTTCTTTGGCATTCTCTCAGAATGAAGAACGACTTGTGTCTGTCTGGTCCTGTAATGTCTAAAGTGGTTAAAGAGTCCATTGTGGGAGTCACATATTGTGCCACATAAGACTATTGGAACTTAATATATAGGAGCAGAATTAGACCATTTTCCTCTCAGCTCCAATCTCCTGCCCCATATCCCTTCACGTCCTGCTCAATCAAGTATCTGTCAACCTCTGCCTTAAACATACATAAAGACTTGGCCGCCACAGCTGCCTGTGGTAAAGAATTCCACAGGTTCACCACTCTCTGCCTGAAGATATTTCTCCTCATCTCTGTTCTAAGAGGACATCTCTCTATTCTGAGGCTGTCTCCTTTGGTCTTAGACTCTCCCATCATAGGAATCTTCCTCTCCACATACAATCTATAAAGGCCTTTCACAATCTAGTAGGTTTCAATGAGGTTTTAGCACATTCTTTCTAAAATAAGGGGCCCAAAACTGCTCACAATACTCAAAGTGATGTCTCACATAGTAGTAGTTGTCATAGTCATACTTTATTGATCCCGGGGGAAATTGGTTTTTGTTACAGTTGCACCATAAATAATAAATAGAAATAGTAATAGTAATATTACTATTAGTAAATAGTAAATAGTAATAGTCATGGAAATAATAACTAGTAATAGAATAGTAATAAATAGTTAATTAGTTAACTATTAATAGTTAAGTAGTGACCAGTGCTTTATAAAGTCTCAAAATTACATTCCTGCTTTTATATGCTAGCCCTCTTGAAATGAATGCTAATATCACACTTGCCTTCCTCACCACTAACTCAACTTGCAAATTAACCCTTAGGGAATCCTGCACAAGGATTCCCAAGTCCCTTTGCACCTCAGATTTTTGTATTTTTTTCTCCATTTAGAAAATAATCTACCCTTTCAATTCTACTACCAATGGAAATAACCATACACTTCCTGACACTAAATTCCATCTGCCTCTTTGCCCATTCTCCTAATCTGTCTAAGTCTCTCTGTAGCTTCTGTATTTCCTCAAAACTACCTTCCCCACAACCTATCTTCGTATGAAGTGCAGACTTTGCAACAAAGCCATCAATCCCGTCATCCATTCTTTATTGTCACTCTTTGCTTCCTGCCGATCAGCCAATGCTCTATCCATGCGAGTATCTTTCCTGTAATACCATGAGCTTTTAACCTGTTATGCAGCCTCATGTGTGGCACCTTGTCAAAGGCGTTCTAAGAATGCAAATACACAACATCAACCGATTCTCCTTTGTCTATCCTGCTTGTTATTTCTTCAAAGAATTCCAACAGACTTGTCAGGCAGGATTTTTCCACGAGGAAACCATGCTGACAGTGACCTATTTGATCATGTGCCTCCAAATACGTTGAGACCTCAACCTTAATAATAGATCGCAACATCTTCCTAAGCACTAGGTCAGATTAACTGGCCTGTAGTTTCCATACTTCTGCCTCTCTCCCTTCTTGAAGAGTGAAGTGATATTTTCAATTTTCCAGTCAATAGACAATAGGTGCAGGAGTAGGCCATTCGGCCCAAATAATAAAGTCTCATATTAGTGTCCAATCCCTTAATAATCTTATGTTTCAATCAGATTCTCTCTCATCCTTCTAAATTCCAGCGTATACAAGCCCAGTCGCTCCAATCTTTCAACATATGACATTCCTGTCATCCCTGGAATTAACCCAGTGAACCAATGCTGCACTCCCTCCATAGCAAGAATGTCCTTCCTCAAATTTGGAGACCAAAACTGCACACAGTACTCCAGGTGGGGTCACACCAGGGCTCTGTACAACTGCAGAAGGACCCCTTTTCTTCTATACTCAACTCCCCTTGTTATGAAGGCCAACATGCCATTAGATTTCTTCACTGCCTGCTGTACCTGTATGCTTACTTTCAGTGACTGATGAACAAGGACACCCAGATCTCATTGTACTTCCCCCTTTCCTAACTTGATGCCATTCAGATAGTAATCTGCCTTCCTGTTCTGGCCCCAAAGTGGATAACCTCTCATTTATCCACATTAAACTGCATCTGCCATGCATCTACCCACTCACCCAACCTGTCCAAGTCACCCTGAATTCTTATAACATCCTCCTCACATTTCACACTATCACCCAGCTTTGTGTCATCTGCAAAATGCTAATGTTACTTTTAATCCCTTCATCCAAATCATTAATGTATATTGTAAATAGCTGCGGTCCCAGCAGCGAGCCTTGCGGTACTCCACTAGTCACTGCCTGCCATTCTTAAAAGGACCCGTTAATCCCGTTAATCCCTACTCTTTGTTTCCTGTCTGCCAACCAATTTTCTATCCATGTCTGTACTCTAACCCCAATACCATGTGCTCTATTTTTGCCCACTAACCTCCTACGTGGGACCTTATCAAAGGCTTTCTGGAAGCCCAGGTACACTACATCCACTGGCTTTCCCATGTCCATTTTCATAGTTACATCCTCAAAAAATTCCAGTAGATTAGTCAAGCATGATTTCCTCTTCGTAAATCCATGCTGACCATACCTATCCTGCTACTGCTATCCAAATATACCGCTATTTCATCTTTTATAATTGACTCCAGCATCTTCCCCACCACTGATGTCAGACTAACTGGTCTATAATTGCTTGTTTTCTCTTTCACTCTTTTCTTAAAAAGTAGGATAACATTAGCTACCCTCCAATCCGTAGGAACTGATCCGGAATCTATAGAATATTGGAAAATGATTACCAATGCATCCACGATTTCTAGAGCCACCTCCCTAAGTACCATGGAATGCAGACCATCTGGCCCTGGGGATTCATCAGCCTTCAGTCCCATCAGTTTACCCAACACCATTTTCTGCCTAATGCGAATTTCCTTCAGTTCCTCCATTACCCTAGGTCCTCTGGCCACTATTACATCTGGGAGATTGTTTGTGTCTTCCCTAGTCTTCCAGATCAATTCCAGAATCTAGTTATTTTTGCAAGATCATTACTAATGGTTCCACAATCTCTTCAGCCACCTCATACAAAACTCTGGGGTGTACACCATCTGGTCCAGGTGACTTGTCGACCTTCAGCTCTTTCACTTTCCCAAGAACCTTCTGTCTAGTAATGATAACTTCATACACTTTACGACCCTGTCACCTGGAACTTCTGCCATTCTGCTAGTGTTTTCCACAATGAACTCTGATGCAAGGTTTGTCCTCAATTTCCTTGTCTCTTATTACTACCTCTATAGCATTGTTTTCCACTTTTGCCTGTCTTTTACACTTTATGTATCTGAAGAAATGTTCGTACACTCTTTAATATTATTGTTCATCTTACCTTTGTATTCTCAATCCTCTAACCCCACTAAATTTTGCTCTATTATATGCCTTCTCTTTAGCTTTTCTGTTGGCTTTGATTTCCCTTGTTGGCCATGGTTGTGTCATCTTTCCATTAGAATACTTCCAGAAATTCCAGCCATTGCTGCTCTGCTGTCATCCCTGCCAGTATTCTTTTCCAATCAATTCTGTCCAGCTGCTCTCTCATGCCTCTGCAACTACCTTAACCCCACTATAGTACTAATACATCTGACTTTAGCTTCTCCTTTTCTAAATTCAGGGTGAATTCAATTATATTGTGATTAGTCCCTCCTGAGGATACTTTTCCCTTAAGCTCTCTAATCAATTCTGGTTCTTTGGAGGACACACAATCCAGAATAGCTGATCTCTTAGTGGGCTGAACCAAGAGCTGCTCTAAAAAGCCAGCTCATAGACAGTCTAAAAATCCCCCCTCTTGGAATCCAGAACTGACTTGATTTTACCAATCTCCATATTGAAATCCCCAATGACTATTGTAACACTGTCCTTTTGGAATGCATCTTCTATCTCCTGTTGTGATATGTAGACCACATCCTTACTACTATTTGGGTCTGTTTCAACAGGGTCTTTTTTTACCCCTGTGATTCCTTATTTCTATCCACAATGATTCAACACGTTCCAACCTTTTCACTTCTTTCTAAAGGAAACGACACTTGGCATGAGAGACAGGTGGTTTGTTTGGGATGTTGTGCATTCTTCCACTGTTTGTGCTTGACTTCCTAATGTTTCTAGTTGTAGAGACTCAAGATGCTCAGCAACTCATGAATGTTCCTCCATTCTGAGGTGTCGTGGGCTGGGATTTCCATGAGTTGGTGAAGGAGATGGATTTTCTCAGGGAGATTTTGACAGCATCTTTGAAGCATTTATGCTATCCTGCAAATCTTGACACAATTTGATGCCAAGTGTTTCTTTCCAGAACTTGATATCAGCCAAATGGAGAATGAAGCTGGTTGAGTGTGGTCAGAGTCTCAATCCTGGGAGTATTGGCTTAGGAGATGATCCTGACATTGGTTCACCAATAATGCCAATAGATTGGGGATTATTCTGCAATAAAAATGTCAAAATTGTATACGTTTTTTCATCAGTAATTGCTGCATTTACAGCTCTTAAGTTTATTTTGCTAAAAAGGATTCATTACTATAATTAGTTCTATTAGATTTTCACAAATTCAGCCTGAAATCTATGTCATCATGAAATCTATTCACTGTTAATAGTTATAGCATTTATAATGCTCAAAGTTACTGAAAACACGACTTGTAAAATGCAAACAATTCCAAATTTATTGTCAGTTTTGTTAGAAGGATGTTTTATGGGGAATCATAAGTTCAGATTAGAAAAGCTATAAACAATGGTAAAGAAGTCGATAAGTTTTTAGACAAAACAATATACAAGAATTGAATCTAATAGATAAAAACTCTATGATGTGTTGTCATTGTTTTTTGAGTTATTTACTTTTATCTCAAAGATAGAAATGGGTGAAATGCTGATAACTGACATTTATGTTCATGAATTCCCTGAGTTTATCTCTCTCTGGCTTACTGACATTGGCTCTCCCACTTTCGTCTGTTGTCCTTTCCACTGTTTACCCTCAAATTAACCTTATTCACTCACATTGGCCCTCTGCTGCTGGTTCTCATACTTCTTGGTGTTGTACACACATTATTTCTGGTCATGTTGCTCCCCCTGCTCATGTCATCTGCTCTGGCAGTTTTCTTGAGAGGAAGCAAAAAGAATTGGAGGTAGAGTAGCACTTTTTAAGAGATTGAGTATCAAGTTTTAACGCTGTCAGATTTGGAAAGAGCAATGATTAAACTTGAGTGTAGGTAACTGTTAAGTACCAAATGTAAAGAAAAAGCATGCATTTTCCTGCATTACAGGTTTCAATATACTGTACATGTCTGCAGAATGATTGTTACTGAATTCAGTTGATTGGAAGGCTATTCTTGTTTTGGAGAAGTTATTTATCCTTCGTTGCGCAGTTTGCCAAGGTACAGTAAATAAGATGCTTTATGATGAGAAGGTCATCTATGCTTTGTAGAAATTTAAAAGCTAATGTTATGTTATTAATATGTTTTCGGTAGAATGAGGCCCAAAGGCCACAAAATTTAACAATTCATAAAGGTCCAAAGGTTTATTTTATTATCATAATATGTAGGCAGAATAGAACGCTGAGATTTGTCTTCTCCAGATAGCCACAAAATACATAATAACCATGAAATTTGTGAAAGAAAAGATAACACACACACACACACACACGGGCGCGCGTACGCAAAAACTAACAGCGATTAAAACATCAAACCCCCAACCTCTCTCGCACACAAAAATCTACCATGTCGCTCTTATGGAAAAACACCAACAAGTATGTCCGACCTGAAATTCCCAAATCATTCCTTGTCAAAAAAAAAGGTAGCATATCACCCACCTGCCAATCTGCAGCAAGAAAGAGAACACAGAAAAACTGAAGGAGACCCGTACAAATTACAGTCCACACTAATAATCACATATGTCTCGGAATTTTGTAAACAACCTCTGTCAGCATCGAGGAGAGCAACAGCTCAAATTCAGTCCTTCTGTGGGGAGCTTCAATACGTGTTGGTGCAGGTCAAGAGATGGGGTTGGCAAGCTAGTGATTTTGAACAGCAAACAAACCAGTAGTTTGGAACAGAAATCAAAAATGATTTGATTATCGTGACGTACTTCTTAAGATTACTACAATGTTTAAAGTGTTTGTTTGTCAAGCCTTGAATGTCCTTTATTCATAACCACTGCTGACATGTTGACTGACTTGCAGTAAATTTTAGCAGCACATACAGGGGCATGCCAAAATTTGGGCACCCCTCATCAAAATTTCTGTTACTGTGAATAGTTAAGTGAGTAGAAGACGAACTGATCTCCAAAAGTCATAAAGTTAAAGATGAAACATTCTTTTCAACATTTTAAGCAAGATTAGTATATTATTTTTGTTTTCTACAGTTTTAGAGTGGAAAAAAAGGAAAGGAGCCCAAAGAGATTTGAGCTCTCAGATAACTTTTACCAAGGTCTCAGACCTTAATTAGCTTTTTACGGCTATGACTTGTTCACAATCATAGTTAGGACAGGCCAGGTGATGCAAACTTCAAAGCTTTATAAATACCCTGACTCCACAAACCTTGTCTCAATGTGGCGGTAATGCACCATTAAGCTGGATGCCAACCACCGTAAAACAAGATTGAGACAGACCTTGTCTCAACAATCAGCAGCCATGGGCTCCTCTAAGCAGCTGCCTAGCACTCTGAAAATTAAAGCAATTGAGGCCACAAAGCAGGAGAAGGCTATAAGAAGATAGCGAAGCATTTTCAGGTAGCCGTTTCCTCAGTTTGTAACGTAATTAAGAAATGGCAGTTAAGAGGAACAAGTTGAGGTCTGGAAGACCAAGAAAACTTTCAGAGAAAACTGCTAATAGGATTGTTAGAAAGGAAAATTAAAACCCCCGTTTGACTGCAAAAGACCTTCAGGAAGATTTAGCAGACTCTGGAGTGGTGGTGCACTATTCTACTGTGCAGCGATACCTGCACAAATATGCCCTTCATGGAAGAGTCATCAGAAGAAAACTTTTCCTGCGTCCTCACCACAAAATTCAGCATCAGAAGTTTGCAAAGGAACATCTAAACAAGCCTGATGCATTTTGGAAACAAGTCCTGTGGACTGATGAAGTTAAAATTGAACTTTTTGGCCGCAATGAGCAAAGGTATGTTTGGAGAAAAAAAAGTGCAGAATTTCATGAAAAGAACCCCTCCCCAACTGTTAAGCATGGGGATGGATCGATCATGCTTTGGGCTTGTGTTGCAGCCAGTGGCACAGGGAAAGTTTCACTGGTAGAGGGAAGAATGAATTCAATTAAATACCAGCAAATTCTGGAAGCAAACATCAAACTGTCTGTGTATATATAAAAAAAATTGATGGTGAATAGGGGATGGCTTCTACAATAGGATAATGATCCTAAACACACCTTAAAGTCCAGAATGGACTACCTCAAGAGGCGCAAGCTGAAGGGTTTGCCATAGCCCTCACAGTCCCCTGACCTAAACATCATCGAGAATCTGTGGATAGACCTCAAAGGAGCAGTGCATGCAAGACGGCCCAAGTATCTCACAGAACTAGAAGCCTTTTGTAAGGAAGAATGGGCGAAAATCCCCCAAACAAGAACTGAGAGACTCTTAGCTGGCTACAAAAAGCGTTTACAAGCTGTGATACTTGCCAAAGGGGGTGTTACTAAGTACTAACCATGCAGCCTTATGTCTTGCCTTACAAGGTGCGAAACGAAAGACTGTGTGGCGCGTCGTTCCCCACACAGACAGTAGGTGGCCGTTGACTCACAAGGAGTTCATCGCCCTTTGACAGGTTTTGTTTTTAGTCCTGCTTGGTGCCTATACACCCTCCTCCTTGGTTAACTGAAGTGCACCGGGGGGTGTGTGCCCGTTGAGTCGCTGACAACCCGACCCGAGACAGGTAGTACTGGGCTACGTGGTACCAGTAGCAAGGCAAGGTCCTGACCTGACCAAAAAGTCCCGATAGGCCTGAGTCGACACAGTAGTAGTGGTAGTAGACCATGCAGGGTGCCCAATCTTTTGCTTTGGGCCCTTTTCCTTTTTTTGTTATTTTGGAACAGTAAAAGGTGCAAATAAAAAGAAGTAATCTTGCTTAAAATAGTAAAGAAATGTGTCATCTTTAACTTTATGCCTTTTGGAAATCAGGTCATCTTTTACTTGCTTAGCTATTCACAGTAACAGAAATTTTGACCGGGGTGCCCAAACCTTTGCATGCCACTGTAAGTGCAGTATGAA
Organism: Mobula hypostoma; assembly: GCF_963921235.1. NCBI lineage: Eukaryota > Metazoa > Chordata > Chondrichthyes > Myliobatiformes > Myliobatidae > Mobula > Mobula hypostoma. Next base: position 30,894,998 of record NC_086109.1, read on the forward strand.
CTGGAGTCACATTTAACTGATTCTGACCTTTTGCTTATGCTTTTTATTTTCATTAATTCTGTAGAATTTCTCTGTCCGACTGTAAATTCCTGCAAGAAAATGAATCTCAGGGTCGTATATGGTGACATACAAGTACTTTGATCACAAATGTCCCTTGAATTTTGAACTTTAATGTTGGACAGAGCCCGAGGCAGTGGTGACTGGTTGAGCTGATGTACACCACTTAATGTCTGATCCCTCAGCTTTACTTATTCTAGACCTAACCACAAAAAACTTGATGTTGTCTCTCATTAAAGTGATCTATGGTTTGATTATTTCACTTTATTTCAATTAATAGTAATAATTAAATGTTTTTATCACTTTTGAGAGGTTAATTTTAATTTATTTAAATTTTGTTCCTAAATTTGTGGGTCTTTATGCAGGGTGTCAGTTTAGCTGCTTTGCCTTAGTCCCTAATGGCTGCCCACCAAGTGTTGTCGAACAATTGTAACAGAGAGGCTTGCAAATGATGGGAGCTGTGCGGTCATAAAAGATAAAGCATAACATTTCCTGAGCGCTAATCAAGGCCTGGGCTGGGTCATTCATGCTCTAGCCTATGCTGTTTAAAGCATGCCCTTGGATTGCCTAACTTTTCAACAGTGCCACTTTACAATTTGCTGTGTTAACATTTTTGATAGTACATCTGCTTTTTATCTATGTGGTGGTTCTATTTTTCTATCCTGGAATACCTTGAATTCTGATACAATTCATGCAATCAGCTGCAATTTGTTTGACACAAAATAGTATTCTTTTAGAGTTCTCTTGGAATTCAATTATTGCAAGAAAATATGGTAACAATGAGAGAATGAGACAGACTAATACAACTGTGTCTCAGGTATTATGCTTATCTAGAAATCAGGCACCAGAAGTCCTTTAGACGTACTGAATGAAATTTGACTTCTACACCTTTACTTCACAAAGGCAATGAATACCAAGCTATTTTGCTGGATGAAGGCCATTTGCATGCACATTTCTCTGTAGGGCCAATAATTCCCAAAGTTCTGCATTAAATGTTATTGATAGCAGTGTATTATACAAAAAGAAACCTCTAGTCAAATATGTGTTTGCATTTCAGGCTACAAAAAATCACAAAGGAAACTATTTCAAAGGGCAACTGTTTTACTTCTGGAGCACAAACCTTAGCTCTTCAGGGGAGAAGGGAATGATGTAGGTGGGTGAGAGGTAGGGGTTATGGATTTTGGGGGAAATACAGTAGATAAAGTTATTTTGATATGTGTAACAGAATACTCCATAAAATCTTATGTGTAAACATAAGAGTTAGCATTTCAATGCTCTTTTAGCATGTTAATTTTGTTTTTCTCTCCACTGACACTATCTGGCCTTCTAACTATTTCCAGCTTATTCAGTTTTTATTCCAAATTATATATGTTTGCAGTCTTTTCTGATAACTAGGTAGTACTAAGTGCACAAGAAAGATTAGAAGGTAGAAGAAACAATGAATGATGCTGATTGATCAGAGAAATTCAAATGATTGATCAGAGTAACCACCTTGATGAAAAGGACTCTGAAAGAGAGATGGCAGGTTGAAGGAAGGTCCAGCCAAATGTGTGGAAGATTTTACCTGAAACCAGATATTTTGGAACTGTAACAGGACAGTGATTTTAAAAGTTAATAGATGAGAGGAACAATGAAGTCTACCAAAATAAATGAAAATGTGGAAATCATTTTGCAGATGAGCTCTGAATAAGAGTTGCTACTGGAAAAATATTAAGGGCCGAGGAACAGTAGTGAATAGAAATTCTTCAAAATGAGTTGAGTAGGAAGTGGGGATTAAAACAGGAAGAACACAAAGAATAAAAGACATGTTGGTTCAGAAGTTCCTTAGACTGGTGATCAATTCACATCCACCCCACCTTGCCTATCCACTAAATATGTTCTAACCATCAGCTGATCTCTGATAACTTCATTAGTGAAACTGACTCAAATCTGATTCGAGACATGCTCTATTGCATTAGGGTTTATGATTATAAATTACAGCAAGTTGCATTAATAGAAAATTAAGTTAGTTCTCCAGGCTCTAGTGATTGTCAAAGCTGTTAAGGAACTTCATCCTCTGAGCTGAAAATATTGCAAGTCACTGATGACCACACTAACATTATCATAATTTGTGGTAGCAAGTGGTGAAATTGGTGGATAGTATACTCAAAGCACGAAAGCTTTGTCAATTAGGGAAAAAGGTGTTTCATTCCTGAGCCAATTTTCAGTCAAAGCCAAGAAGTTAATGAAGTCATTCACAATTGAGTAATGGAAGTAAAACACTTTGTTCCTGACTAAAAGTCAACCAGGAAAATAAAAATGCCATGTTCAGTGAACAATGTTGATTTGAAGGCACAGCAAATGGGGGTTTGCTGACAAATTTACTATGAAGGACAGGGAAGAGGACAGTGAAATTAGTACATAGCAGGATAGAAAGATTGTTAGAAATGGGGTAATTATAATTGTTGCTTATATCTGTGCTGGGATCTCTGCTGTTTGTAATGTATATAAATGTCCTGGATGAAAATGTAAGTGAGTAGGTTAGTAAACTTTCAGATGATTCCAAGATTGATGGAGTTGTGGATAGTACTGAAGACTGATAACAAATACAGCACAATATACATCATTTGCAGATATGGACTGAGAAATGGCAGGTGGAGTTTAACCCAGATAAATGTGAGGTGTTGCACCTCAGTAGGGCAAATACAAGAAGAGAGTATACTGTTAAAGGCAAGGTCCTTAACAGTATTGTTGAGCAGAGAGATCTTGGGTTCCAAGTTCATAGCTCCTTTAGAGTGGCTACACAACTTGATAAGGTGATTAAGAAGGCTTATGGAATGCTTGATTTTATTAGTTGAGGCACTGAGTTCAAAACTCAGGAAGTTATGTTACAACTTTATAAAACTCTGGTTAGGCCACATCTGGAGTAGTGCATACAGTTCTGGTCACCCCCCTATAGGAAGGATGCTGAGGCTTTGGAGAGGCTGCATAAACTTGGAACAAGAGAAAATCTGCAGATGCTGGAAATTTGAGCAACACATACAAAATGCTGGAGGAACTCAGCAGGCCAGGCAGCACCTATGGGGGGAAAAAAGTACAGTCGGCTTTTCCGGCTGAAACCCTTCGGCAGACGGATGTGTGTTGCTGGATAAACTTGGGTTGTTTCCTCTGGGACAACAGAGGCTGAGGGGAGATCAGATAGAAGCTTACAAGATTCTGAGAGGCATAAATAGAGTGGACAGAGAGTATCTCTTTCCCAGGGTTGAAATTTTTAATACTGGAGGGCATGCATTGAGGTGAGGGGCAATAGTTTCAAAGAGGATGTGAAGGGTAATTTTTTTTACTCAGAGTCATGGATGCCTGGAATGCACTGCCTGATATGATGGTAGAAGCAAATACATTAGAAGCTTTTAAGAGACATTTGAATAGGCACATGGATGTAAGGAAGATGGAGGGATATGGACATGGTGTAGGTAGGAGGGATTAGTGTTTGGATCTTTTTGATTTGTTTTTTAGCTGGTTCGACACAACATTGTGGGCCAGATGGCCTGCTCCTGTGCTGTACTCTTCTATTATCAATGCTCAGGGAATAAAGATAAATCAGTCAGAACTATGAAAGGAACAGAAGGTAGCATGGATTAATTGAAAGTGATTTCCTAGCCAGAAAAGTGGTAGGAAAGAAGGAAGATGTAGTGGAAGTGATATATTAAAGGAGGAAGCTGGTGGTACACATTGCTGAAAGGAGAACATGGCCTGCAGATGATCTACTTGAAAGATGATTTCTTTTTCTTTCCCCACAGATAATATCTGATCTTCTCGTCATTTTGAGCATATTCATTTGAAGGTAATGGACTTGGAAAATGAACAACAGCAAAATGAGTATGCAATTTGATAAAGGGAAACTGAGCAACAGAAGCATTTCACAAATGAAAAGGGATATGAACTTAATGCAAACAAAAAAATCATTATGCAAACCATATGGAATTCTCTACCTCCAGACGTCCATGGGTATTCAGTTGCTGAGTAACTCCTGTACCTAGCAAGTGCCACCGTGTGTATGTTCGTGGTCTTCGGATTCTGTAGTCCATCCACTTCAAGAGCCGAAAACTTGTTCATTCAGAGATGCTCTTCTGCATTGTGTTAATGTCATGTTCCTGTCAAGTTGAAACATTCTGGACATTCTCTTCTGATTAACAAGGCATTTTTGCCTAAAGAGCTGCCACTCATTGGATTTTTTTTTTTAATTTTTGCACCATTCTCTGTTAAACACTACAGACTATTGTGTGTGAAAATCCCGACAGTTTCTGAGGTACTCAAACCATCCTGTTGGGGAACCAACAAACATTACATGGTCAAATTCACTTAGATCACATTTCTTCCCCATTCTGATGTTTAGTTGTTGCTGTGTCTGCATGCTTTTATGAATTGAGTTGCTGCCTCATGATTGGCTGATTAGGTGTTTGCATTAACGATAAGGTATGCTGGTACACCTAACAAAATGGCCACTCAGTGTATATTTAAAGTCAAGATTGATGAATTATTAAATACTAGAGAATATGAGAATCTGATGGGAACAAGGAGTTGAGACACAGAATCAGCTGTCATACTTACTATGCGAGATCACTCAAGAAAACAGGACTCGTTACTCAGCACCTCAAGCCTGCTGCATCATTCAATATCATCCTGGCTCATCTATGCTGACCTCAAAGCTCATTTTCAATCTGGGCATTAATTAGAATACATGAGCTTGAAAACATAAATTCATTGTATATTTTCTTCTGGATAGAAGAGCAGCATTGATTCCAAACATAATATATTTAGTAAAGTTATAACCATGCATTGGATTTGTTCTGCCAGGGGATTGTACTTTTGCATCACATCAAATAAAGTGAGTGGTGCATGCATATTGTTAATTAAAGCAACTGACGTAGAACCTTCAGTGTAACAAAATGCAGCAAAAGAAATTAGAGAAAATCTTGGATTTCACGTTCTCTTTTAAAACATCCTGTTTAATAGTTAGTAGTGTTCTTTAGAAATGTTTTTACAAGTGCAGCTTAGGATAGCTGGCAGCCAGTTTGAAAACAGAAAGCTTCTTAAACAGTAAAGTCATGGAAATGTTGATTAAGAAATAGGATATTTAATATTACTGCTCCAGTCTCTCTTGAAATTAGATACCCACCTGAGAAATCAGGTTAAGTGTCTTGACTGAAAGATCACCGCTTAATGTACTCACACACTCCTAGAAGGAAAGACACAGTGCACTTGAAAATTAACTTAGCTCTGTTTAGCTCAAGAATAATGCTCGTTTCAGTGATTCTTTGCACCCAGAATGAAATTTGGCCCTTTTTATTTGTGTATCCTGTACCTTTTTATCTGCATAAAATTGTGTTAAATTAAGTAACATTAACAATAACTCCCAATTTGCTACTAGCATGATTTTTAAACCCTCTTGGTTTGAGAATAACAATTCTTGTTCACAGAACAACGAGATTTTGCTAAGTCCATTTCTGCTGAAGCTATGCCATTTAAAGAGTCACAAAAAATGAAGGGAGTAACTCATCATTTCATGCAGCATCTATGGAAGGGAATAGTCTCTTTCACCTTCATCCACCTTATTCAGGCTCTCCTTCCCCTCTTTCCCGCCTTATTCTGGCTGCATTGTCCTTCCGACACCCCCACTGGCTTCTTTCCACTTTCCTTTCCCATCCTGTTGCTGGGTTATGGCACGAAAGATTGACTGTTTATTTCCGTCCACAGATGCTGAGTTTCTCCAGCATTTTGCGTGCATTGCTTCTGATTTCCAGCATTTGCAGAATCTATTGTGTTTATCACTTAAGGCGTCGAGCTGCATTTTCTGGAGAAGCAAGAACTGCGGAGGTTGGCATCTGGAGCAACAAATAATCCACTGGAAGAACTCAGTGGGTGAAGCAACATCTGTGGAAGGAAAGGAATTATTGACAGACATTGCTTGATCTACAGAATTCGCCAAACAGATTGTTTGAAGCTGCATTCCTTGTCCTTTCTGAGAATAGTAGTATACTGCAACATTAAACACATGCTCCTGGACTACTTTGCCCATGGAAATCAGAGTCGTGATCACTTATGGATTCCTAGCCTCAGGGTTATTTCAGGCCACTGTGACTGATCTCAATCCTATCTCACACTTTGTTCTCACTGCTGTATCAGGAAGTCACCTGAATTCCAAAATCAAGGAGAGGAGATTTGAACACACAAGGACATGAGTTATGTAGGCTTCCCTGCACAGTACTCCCTCCCTTACAGAGAATTCCATGGCAGTCTTAGCTAGAAAGTTTCCATGGCCACCCCATACAAAGAACATGCACAGAGGAATACAGTAAGCTGTTCGGAGAAAATGGAAATTAAATATTATGAATTTAACAGGACTCTTACAGACAGCAATAGGGTGACACACAGCATTATTTAACTGACGGTGTGATCATTCAAGTTGTGTTTGATGTTCTCCAAATGGTTTGTTTATTGGCGAGTCCTCAGGTAGCTATGGAGACTGATCATGAATCCACATAACTGGGATGTTGGGGTAAATTCCCTTCACGGAGAGTGCCTGTGTGTGGCTTTGTTTAATGTGGGGGTGGGGAGGGGATGATGCATAGGCAGCCACCAGGTTGTTCTTGACAAATCAGGGTCAGGGTCCAGTGACATGGAGTGCAAGGCTACTGGGAACCATAGTTCCCTCTAAGCTTTGCGTGTGTGCGCACACACACACGTTTTTCAACCAGCGCACGAAGGAAATGAATGTGCGCACAAAAGGTTAGTTACCTAAAATAATATAGTAATTAATAATTATACTTATTGAAAATAATCTTTTAGCTAACTGTTTCTGTTAGCTAGTTAGTCAGTTTTTCAAATACCACAATGCACGTCACCTCACCTTCCCTGTTCCGGTTTGTACAGCTGCATCACGGCGGCAGCCATGTTTGGCGGACAGTGTTCATATCGTAAAGTTTATAAAGATCTGTTTCAAATCCTGTAGATAGCTTACTAAGTTTATATTGAAAAAAGTATTGATTCACTATGTTGAATTCAAAAGAAGCGAAGGGCGTGAAGCGCAAAAGAACTCCAAATTTGTTTAAAGTTGAATGGCTGAACAAAATAGTAGAAAATGCTACACCGAAAGCTCATGAGGTCATGAATGTTCAGCTACGAGAAATATTTATGTATGATTCAGACACTGGAGTTATCTGTTTGTATTGTCATGTTGCAAAAGTTGCTGGGGAACTTGCTAGTGGAAAGAAGTGGGATGATATTTGGAAACTTGACTTTTTGAAGCGTCATTTGGCAAGTAAATCACATTTGGACGGTGTGCAAAAGCTCAGGCAACAGAACCCGTCATTATCCATCACAGGAGTGCTACACATGTTACAGCTGAGTGCAGATGAGCGAGAGCGAAGGAGGAGATCAAAGTTGAGGTACAAGAATAGTCAGCCTTTTGATTTCTCTACAATTGCAGATTGTGACTTCACACTTGGCACTGAACATGTTAATGCCTTATGTCTAACATATCCTGAGTTGCTAGCTGAAAATACTGTAATAGTTAGACAGTTTAATTATTTCAAATTATCCATGCAAGAAAAATTAAATCCAAACTGATTTCAAACTTTGCTCAAATGGTGGCATTTGTACTTCAAAATGAACAGTTTTGCGACCTTGCACAGTTGATGGACATTGGGGAACCTTTCTTGCATCTAATGCGGACTGTGAGTGAGATTTTAGCCTAATGAATCAACTCAAAAGCAAGCTGAGAAACTGTTTAGGTGAATGTCATTTGGATATGTTAATGAGAATCAAAAGCTATCAATTGGATGGAAGTTCTATTAGTCTAGATAGAGGTTACAAAGAATGGGAAAATGCCAAAGACAGGAGAGAGGAAAAAATAACTGGGTGTCTTAAATATGTATGTTTTTTTTTGTAATTCCGTGCAGTTTTATGTAAAATATTGTGTAAACCTACATAAACTGTGCCATGTGTGCATTCAGTGCGCACATACTTTTGTCACAGGAAAAAAATTCGCACAACGTAAGATTTTTGCGCACACTGACTACTAAAAATTAGAGGGAACCTGGCTGGGGACCCTTCAGTCCAGCAGTCTTCCTCCAGCTTCACTGCCGTTGTGATGTTATCATCTTCCACCAGCTCCACCACTGAGGTCTCGGTTGGATTGATCTTTGATCTGGAACCTCCTCCTTCTCATTAATACTACATATGGGTGATCCTACCAGGAACTAAGCATTAGATGGATCAACTCCAGGTAGTATCACCCTTGGGATCTCAGGAACTCATGAGCCTCTCCACCACGACAAGATGACGATTCTCAGAGAAGATCTGGTAAAACTGGAGAATTGCCAGCAAAGTATATTTAAATAGTTTCTATTCCAACATCTTCCAGGGTGTAGGACTTGCTCAATACTGGTCTGGAATATCAGGCCTGGAATGGGTCTTACATCAAAGAAGCTATTATAATGATTCATGAGTATGATAAGGTGGACTCTTGACCCCACAAACTACTTCATTATGAACTTACACCTTATTGTTTACCTGCACTTTTCTGTAGCTGTTTTACTTTATTCTGCATTGTTACTGTTTTACCTTGTTCTACCTCAATGCACTGTGTAATGATTTGATCAATATCAACAGTATCCAAGACAAGCTTGTCACTCCACTCTTCAAGAAGGGAGAGAGGCAGAAGAAAAGAAACTATAGGCTAGTAAGTCTGACCTCAGTGGCTGGGAAGATGTTGGAGCTGATTATTAAGGATGAAGTCTCAGAGTACTTGGAGGCATATGATAAATAGGTCATAGTCGGTATGGTTTCCTCAAGGGAAAATCTTGCTTGACAAATTTGTTGCAATTCATGAAGAAATAACAAACAGGATAGACAAAGGAGAATTGGTTGATGTTGTGTACTTGAATTTTCAGAAGGCCTTTGACAAGGTGCCACACATGATGCTACGTAACAAACTAGAAGCCCATGGTATCACAGGAAAGATTCTAGCATGGATTAAGCAGTGGTTGATTGGCAGGATGTAAAGAGTGGGAATAAAGGGAGCCTTTTCTGGCTGGCTGCTGGTGACTAGTGGTGTTCCACAGGGGTCTGTGTTGGGACCGATTCTTTTTACATTGTATGTCAATGATTTGGATGATAGAATTGATGGCTTTGTTTCAAAATTTGCAGGTGATAATAAGAAAGGTGGAGGGGCAGGTATTCTTGAGAAAGTAGAGAGGCTGCAGAAGACTAAGGCAGATTAGGGGAATGGGCAAAGAAATGGCAGATGGAATATAGTGTTGGGAAGTGTATGGCCTGTGACGAGAATACACATAAAATTAAGATGTTTGCTGGCCTGGGTTAGCATCAGTGACATCAGCAAGTGGTCTGCCACCTGCCCTCAGGGGAAGGAGAAATAAGGAACAATGGAGCAGCGTCTGGAGATGTGTAATGAAGGGACGGGGGAGAGAGAGCTGTCTGGAGCGGCTCCCCCCCTTTGAACCTTGAACTGTTTGAAGTGATGGACAGGCGATACCCCAGCAGGGGGATAAAAAGGGACCGGTTCACTAAGGCAGGGACACACGCCACCCGAGGTAACGAGACCCTGGAAGCGGTATGCTTCTCACGAGTCGGTGGGAAGTACCAGACAACGGCCAGGGTGGAAAGGTACGATCAGCGGGAACCCGGTGTGTGTCCACCCTTGCCTGGGTGCCGGGTTCACTGCAGAGGATCGACCGCATCTGGAGGAGGGGTCACAGTCGGTGACCTCAGGTGACATCACCAAGAACCTGCCCAAAAGCTGCTTGTGAGCCATATCGTCGGTCTGTGAGTGAAGCCATGTCTGAATGATCAGTTGTTCCTGTTCCCTCTCTCTCTTCCCCCACGTTGTCCATCGCCATGGCAACGATTACTGCAAACTGAACTACTAAACTGGACTGAACTTTGAGTCACTTTGAAATTTGGTCATTTACCCCTAGACAATGATAGAGCTTGATTGATGCTGTTATCTTAAGTCTGTGCACATGTGTGTTTATCATCGCTGAACTGTTGCATTTATTATCCATTCGATTACTGTGTTGCTTGTTTCTTTAATAAAACTTTCTTAGTTCTAGTACTCCAGACTCCAACTGAGTGATCCATTTCTGCTGGTTTGGCAACCCAGTTACGGGGTACGTAACAGGCCATGCACTTTGGTCGAAAAAATCTAAGGGTTGACTATTTCCTAAATGGAGAGAAAATACAAAAAAACTCAAGTGCAAAGGGACTTGTCATATGAAGAATGTTTGATGGCTCTGGGCCTGTATTCACTGGAATTCAGAAGAATGAGGGGTTACCTTCATGAACCTAACAAATGGTAAAAGGCCTTGATAGAGTGGATGTGAAGAGTATGTTTCCTATGGTTTATTCTGGAGAAGGCTGGGGACTGGGGCTGAGAGACAAATTGGATCAGCCATGTTGAAATAGCGGAGCAGACTTGATAGGCCAAATAGCCCAATTGTGCTCCTGTATCTTATGGACATATGGTATCTCAGTACATGTAACTATAAAAACCAATTGCAATTCCAAAGATCATGATGTGAATATGTTATCAATGGAGCCAAAGCATGAAAGTTGCTCCTACAACTCACATCTGTAGATATATAGGTTTAGGCACTTCAAAAATGGAAATAAGGTACTTAATGCTTGTTTGATGCCACATTTACCTAAATGGGTTGTTTTAGCAGTTCTGTGTAGACCAGTACCAGTTCCCTTATGTGACCTGACTAAATGTGGAATTTAGGGTCATAAAGCTGCATCTTTTGGTTCTTTATCAGATTGGTGGGGAGCCTCAGGCAAGCTGTAGGCAACCATTGGCCACTGTAGCTTCTGGTTTGTCTATTTCTTACTCCAGTCTTGCAAGAACTAATTGAGGAGCTGCAATTAAAATCTTTCACAGTGAGTGCTTGGTGAGGGCCTGCAGGCATCTGCTCTCCTGATGGATACAAACAAGACCCATGGTCCATGTCGGCTTAGGCCTGCAGATTCCACCATGGGGATCTAATCAATTTCTCAATCGCATCATAATGAAACCATTTTTGTATAGATGTTACCTCTATAGTAATAGGTTGTGTAATAACAAGTAGTGCAGCAGCATAGAAAATTACAATTTGTTTGTTTTAATAAGTCAGTGAAATGTGTCCTTGGATTTCTTTTCTGTCAGGGAAAGTATCCCAGGGTCAGCATTTTATTTTAATTACTGCTGTAGCTATTTGGAGAGAGCATTATAAATGTCAAAGCCAATTATTACCAGATAAGAACATTCACTTTGAGCTTGTAAGATAATTGAAGTGTATAATAAACTGCTAAAGTTCCTGATTGTTACTTTAAAATATCTGTAACTATTTTTATATTTCCCTTTCTTTTGCTTCTTTTCCTTTTCTCTGCTATTCTAGTACATCTGAGAAGGAAAAAAAAGTATTTATTTTATTCAGATTAAGCACAGGGTAGGCCCATCAAGCAGTGCCGCCCAACAATTCCCTAATTTCATCCTAGCCTAAACATGGGACAATTTACAATGACCAGTTAACCTACCAACTGGTATGTTTTTGGAATGTGGGAGGAAGCCGGAGCACCCAGAGGAAACTCGCGCGGTCACGGGTAGAACGTACAAACTCCTTATGGGCAGTGGCGGAAATTGAACCCAGGTCACTGGTACTGTAAAGTGTTGTGCTAACCACTACGCCACCATGCTACCCTTTGGGTTGTGCCTTTTACTGTTACTGATGCCTTGTCAGGTTGGGAGGTTGGAAGCATTATTAATTTGAATGTAACTCCCCACTCACTTTTTTTGCTTCCTTCCCTGAGGTGGAAAGCACCATGTCAGAGCATTTTCAAAAGCATTTTTACCCTTTAATGATCACTAGGGAAGACAATGAACTCACTGGTGGTCTCAGCCCATTAATTTAACTTGTCAAGAAGCCAATGAAGCCTACTAATTTGAAAGGGCACGGTGGAGCAAAATCTCTACTCTAGAGGTGGACATGTAATTCATGCAATGCTGTGAATTGCTTCCATGTTTGATATCTTTAAGAGACTTTCTGAGTTTGTGGGCTGTGGTAGACTGAATCCATTGGATGTATCAATATAGTTTTGTTTGCAACATCTTATCACAACATTCAGATTGTTTTCTTTTGAATAAATATTTCAGGACATCAGTACACGGAAAACTGCTGGAATCTGTTGGAGGCCTGTGACTAGTGGTGTGCTATAGGGATCACTGGTGTTTATCATACATTTTAATAATCTGCATGCAAATTTAGATGGCATAATTAGGAAGTTTGCAAAGGAAAACAAAGTTGGTTATATAGTGGGCTGTGTAGAAGGTTTTCCTAAATTACAATAGTATATGGATCAATTGGGAAAGTGGAAACAGGAGTGGCAGATGCATTTTGGGAATTTCATTCAGACCCAGGTAGCACAGTGCCTTTGGAGAGTATTGTAGAACACAGAGATGTAGAGTTACAAGTACACAGCTCCCTGAAAATGGGGAAACAGGGTGGTGAAGAAGGCGTGAAGGAAATGAGTACAAGAGTTGGGATGTCAGGTTACAGTTGTATAAAATGTTCATTAGGCAGTACTTGAAGATTCCCAAGGACATTGCGTGGAATGGAAGGCTTGAGCTTTAAGGAGAGATTGGATAAGATGGGTCTGTTTTCCCCGGAACCATGGAGGTTGAGAGGTGACATTATAAAAGTATGAGAGGCCTAGATAGCCAGAACAGCGCGCGCACACACACAGACACACACACACACAGACACACACACACACAGACACAGACACACACACACACACACACACACACACACACACACACACACACACACACACACACAATGCTGGAGGAACTCAGCAGGTCAGGCAGCATCTATGGAAATGAATAGATAGTCGATGTTTTAGGCCGAGACCCTCTTCGGAGATAACCAGACTCTGTTTCCTATGATAAGGATTCAAAAACTGAAGGCTGGAAATTTAAGTTGTGAGGAAGGAGATAAAAGGGGATTTGAGGGGGAGGTTTTTTGCACAAAGAGCAGTTGATATTTGGAATGAACTGCCAGAGCAGTTGGTGGAGGTAGAAAGAGTAACAGCATTTATGAAGTATCTGGACATGTATTTGAAGAAGCAAGGCTTGGGAGAGTTTGTATTTAATGCAGGTAAGTGTTATTAGTATTGAGACACATGATGGTTGGCATAGACTGATGAACCAAGGGCCTGTTTTTATGCCGTAAAATTTTATGATATTATTAAAGAAGTTGTAACAAAGCACTCAGAAAATAATAGGATTGAGCAAAGACAACATGGATTTATGAAACAGAAATAATATTGGACAAATTTGTTTCATATTTTAAATTTTGGTTGATCAGATTGATGTGGAATATTTGGACTTTTAATTAGGTGCAGTCCAAATAGAATCAGAGCACTAAGTGTTGAGGTTAACATATCATTGGTTCACAAACAGAAAACAGAGCAGGAACAAATGGGTCAGTTTCAGTTTGGGAGGTTAGAGATTAATGGTATGCTGTTCACGATCTGCAACACAATCTGTTCACAAGTTATACTTGAAGGGATCAAGTATAGCATATCTAAGTTTGCTTATGATGCAAAGTTGGGTTGAAATGTGGGTTGTGAGGAGGAAAAGATGCTTCAGGGTTGTAGAAAAGTTATGAAAATATGGAGGGACATGGCAGACAAAATATAATGTGGAAAATTAAAGCCATCCACTTTGGTGGGAAAACAAATAAGAGAGGCAGAGCATTTTTTAAAATGGTGCAAGACTGAAAGGTGACACAATTCAGAGTGACCTAGATGACATTGCCCATAAATAATAAATGTTAACATACTGAACATACAACGTAAAGCAGCACAGCATGGAAGGAGGCTCATTGATCCACTATGTCTGTGCACCCATGATGCCAATTTAAACCGCATTTCTGCCTGCACATGATCCATATCTCTTCATTCCCTCTCTGTTCATGTGTCTGTCTAAATGCCTCTTAAGTATTGCTGTTCTATCTATTTCCACCACTTCCCATGGCAATGCATTTCAGGCCCTTATTACTCTATGTTAATAAAAACCTTGCCATGCAAATTTAATTTAACCTTACCTCCTCTCGCATGAAAGTTATGCCCTGTAATATTTGACATCTCCACCCAGGAAATATCTACCCTGGATTTGTCATATGAGAAGTGATTAGGCAGAAAGGGCCCATTTACTCATGACCTCATTGAAATGTATAAAATTGATACATTTCTTGATTAAGTGATGATGTTTCCTGGTCAGATTGGAGCCTATAACTATTGGCCATGGATTTGATCCAAGGGCTCAGCTCTTCAAAAGAGAAATTTCCTTCCCTGGAGGATAACGAATCTTTGGAATGCTCTTCTGAAGAGAGCCTTGGGAGCTCAATTCCTGAATATATGCACAACAGAGACTGCTGAGAGCCATGGGATGTGGGGTTAATATGGGAATGTGATGCCGATAAACTGTGACTTTATTGAATCAGCACAGACAGTAAGGACAGAATGGACTCGTCTACATCTATTGTTACATTATGTGGAGTCAAACATAGTTTTCAAGTATGGTTTTCCTAGTGCATTTAAAATAATTTGGAAACATGCGATTATGTTTATCGTTATTTATAGGAGTGTCATAAAGAAAGCTACATTAAAAATCAATTGTTCCTTGATAATCTGATTTGGTCCTGCTCAATAGCTAAATAAGCCACTGGGGAGCAACCTGTCCTTGGAAGATCTAATTCCTATGCTATTGAACTGGACATCCAGTTAGATCACTGATTAAATCATAGAATGCAAGATACCAATTTGGACTGTGTTATCAGACAGGACCTAGGGCAAAGGGGAAAAAAACCAAAGGGCAGTTGAATAAGAAAAGTAATTTTACAGTCACGGGATACTGAAAAAAAAGAGGACATTTGTTGTATTGCATTTGGAATATTATTGTCTCATTGCCAACTACTTTCATTATACATTCAATTTAACTCGGAGTAAATAATGCCACTAATTGGATCAGATGGAACTATTTTCTAACATGTCCCCTGTCCTTTAGTTAGTGCTTACTGTTGTTGCTTTCCTCTCTGAAGTTGCTGCACAAAAC
Organism: Mobula hypostoma; assembly: GCF_963921235.1. Taxonomy (NCBI): domain Eukaryota; kingdom Metazoa; phylum Chordata; class Chondrichthyes; order Myliobatiformes; family Myliobatidae; genus Mobula; species Mobula hypostoma. The sequence goes on from NC_086109.1 coordinate 30,910,206, forward strand.
ACTCATCTGTTATTGCCTCAGGATATTGTAACAGAATTTGAAATAGTTGTCTTACTCCCTAGGTCAGTGCTATATATAAAACTATTTTTAACTATTACCAACTTCCAATCAAATTACTAGGAACCCTATCCAGAAAAATATTGAAAAGACAGCACTTCCAACTGTGATAAAAGTGTTTTACTGCAAAGGAATGCATGTGTGAAGTGCAATCTTGCTATGATTTCTATCTTTTAGTTTTATATTGAACAATATGACTTTTGAGGAGGATTCAGCTAATGTTCGAAGTGGTGAAATGCGATTTAAATTACTTTTATAATGTTTCTTTAGTCCTTCATAGCTACTGTCTATTGATTATTTCTGGCACTCATCTTCTTCAACGTTGGTTGAGGGTCTGTGTGGTATATTTTGCATTCTGCATGGGTGAGCAGGAGAGAGGCATTGGACAGATATCAATCGGCTGGATTGCTGCCAAGGCTCTTGACCTTTTAGGTGTGTTTAAAGGAACTGTTTCACATATTCCAGAAGAGCTCCTCTGAACTAACGAAATATATCTCCAATCAGTGGATGTGTAACTTTATAATTTTTTGGACAGTCCAGTGTAAAATAAGTGCATCAGGATGCAACAATGATGAAGCCAGAGGACAACAGATGGCTTAGGGAGAAGTCATTGCAATGGGTTTCTACATTAAGTTCCCGAGAGCTTGATTCAGCGAAGAGTTGGAAGCAGTATAATTATAAAAATGATATTGGATATTTCTCCATCTCTGTGTAATTTTGTTATGATGCTATGTTTGCTTCATTGAACACAGGTAAATATCATACCTATGGCAATATTGCTGATCTAAGTGCACCTGCCTAAGGAAATTTCCTTTCAGATGGGAACCAATAATGATGATGTATTATTTCTCAAATGTTAATTAGCTGATAAAGTTTGAACTTTAAAAAAATGCGTTGATTTAAAAAATCCAGTAAATGAAAAGCAAAAACAAGGCAGAAGCTGAAAATCTGAAAATTCTGAAAACACGCAGCAGGTCAGTCAGCACTCGTGCAGAGAATCAAAGAGCCAACATTTAAGGAAACCAGTTCATATTGATTTGAAGTTTTGGTTGTGTGTTTCCAATATCTATCACTGAAACCTCTATCTCTATGACATGTCCTGTAGTCACACACTCTGTGAGATGCTTTCATTCCTCCAATTCAGCTCTCTTGATCCTTCCTGAATATAATTATTCCTTCATTGGAGATGGTGGATACAGCTGGCATCATGGTAATCTCTGGAATATCTGTCTAATTCTCTCTATTACTCTCTCATTCATCAAAACCTACTTGACCAAGTAAATAGTCATGTCTAAAACCTCCTTGTGTGGTTCAATGGCAAATTTTGTTTTCTGATGCTTCTGTGATACACTTTGGGATATTTTCTAATATATTCTATTCCGCCAAGCTGTTTCTTCAACATAATTGATTTGCAAAAGGCTAAGTGGTAGGCATGATGATTTTTATTGCTATTAAGTTGATGCTGGGAACTTGATGGTACTTTGGGTTGTGTTTTGCCTTCACTCTAATCATACAATCAATTATGTCATCTGAACACAGTGTTCCTTTTGGTACACTGTATAGGAAATTGAATTATGGTGTTTTGGGTCTAGCTGTTGACTGGCAGTCAGTGGTCACTCTAGAACAACAATGTATCATTAAAGCTACTCTGAAAAATCACATCATAAGATGTATTTACCTTCAGATATTAAACATAACTGCATCAGCCATTCCCTCTGAAGCTGACTGGAAATCTATTCATGTGGAGAAGGCATTCTGAAGTCCCAAATTAAGCCACCATCTTTTCCCATATTGCTTGCAGAAGTAATTCAAGATGAGCAGTATGTGCAGATGTGCAGGCCCAAGGATTGCTCTGAAGTTAGCAAACAGGTCAAGGACCCATTCTATGGCAGCCTCTTAAGCATTGTGGCTGAGCAACAATTTCACATTTGGCACCTACCGTGGTCCACAAAGAACAGATCAAATGATGGACAGAGAGTTAATTGTAAGTATGTAACTGAGCTGGTTTCAGGACATCAAAGAGGTTTGAAAAAGTGAAATGCTCTGTGGACTATTGTGCATATGACCAGATAGTATTCTCTTCTTGTAGTGTTTCGAAGGTTTCAAGGGTACATTTAATGTCAGTGAAATGTATACAATATACATCCTGAAATTCTTTTTCTTCGCAATCATCCCCAAAAACAGAGGAGTGCCCCAAAGAATAAATGAGAGTAGAACCCCAAAGCCCCCTCCCATGCATAAGCAGCAACAAAGCACAGAACACCCTCCCCCACCAGCAAAAAAAAGCATCAGCGCACCCCAACGAGCATTCAATCATACAGCAAAGCATCAATAAAGACACAGACTTGCAGTACCCCAAAGACTACTTGTTCCACCGGTAATTCAACATACCACATGCTCTCTCTCCCTAATAAAGGAAAAAGAGATGTCCCCATTTCACAGCAAGAGGGGAGACATAACAGACAACTGATTGATTTACGATGTTAAAAGTCTGTTGCATCGCCTTTTCCGAGCTCTGCGCCCAAAGATCTCAGGTCTCTGGGCACATGGCCAGCAGCTAGCTTGCTGCTTTCGATCTTCCGTGTACTCCCTTGACACACCAGATTCCTGCGGAGGCTGCCCTCCTCCAGAACCACAAAATCCCGAAACTCCAAAGGTGCGGTAGTCTTCTGGTATTTAATATTTCAGTAATATTGTAAATATATTGTTTAATTAAGCATTCTTTGTTGTTAACATACTTCATTGTAGGTTATATGTAAGAAGTAAGTGAATAGCATACATCATTATTTCACCATGTCATAAACGCATGCCTCACTAAAAAAAAGGAAAGTTAAACTAGCTAAACAAGTTCCAGCTCTTGCGCTTTTCTCTGTTAGTTTCTGGAGTTACAAAACATAACAATGGTGATGAGGTGATGTGAGAGTTTTCACACAAACCCATGATGACTACCTAGTATTCAAGCACAGCAGATTTTTCTTTGAAAGGGGGAGAGAAACACAACTTAAAAAAAAGCACAATGCAGTTTCTTTTTGGAAGGACTGAGAGAAATTAGAGTTTTTAAAAAAAGGCAGAAAATGGTTGAAATTAAGAAGCAATGAGTATGGCCATAAGTTCATGAACAGTGATTACCAGGTGACGATAATACTAACTAATAAATACGAGGGGTGATTAATAAGTTCGTGGCCTATGGTAGAAGGAGTCAATTTTAGAAAACCTAGCATATTTATTTTTCAACATGGTCCCCTCCTACATTTACACATTTAGTCCAGCAGTCGTGGGGCATACAGATCCCTTCTTTGCAGAAGTCGGCGTCTTGGACCTCCAGAAAGTGGTCCACAGCAGGGATGATTGACAGGTTCGTGGCCTAAGGTAGAAGGAGATGAGTTATTAACTTCAAACTTTCTGCATAATCACTCAAAGAGTTGAACTGCACGTGCATGTAAGGAGAGCTGTATAACTCATCTCCTTTTACCTAAGGCCACAAACTTATCAATCACCCCTGCTGTGGACCACTTTCTGGAGGTCCAAGATGCCGACTTCTACAAAGAAGGGATCCGTGTGCTCCATGGCCGCTGGACTAAGTGTGCAAATGTAGGAGGGGACTATGTTGAAAAATAAATGTGCTAGGTTTTCTAAAATTGACTCGGTCTACCTTAGGCCATGAACTTATCAATCACCCCTTGTAAATAAGCAGAAATTGCTGACTATAGTGGAAAGATAGACACATTTAATTGCACAAAAGATAATTGGATGATGTATACTGAACAAATTGAACAGTATTTTGAAGCAAATAATATAGCCAATAAAAGTCAAGTTCCAATGCTGCTGAGTGTAAAGGGTGAAAAAGCATACAGTTTGCTTAGAGCTTTTACTAGAAGTTTAGCTAGTCAAGTTGAGCTTTGCTGATATTGAGAACATAATGCAGGAACTGAAACCATTGACGCTTGCAGAACACTTTAGGTTTAATAAGCAGAATCAACAGAAAGTGGAGTACATTTTAGCTTTTGTGGTCGAATTGAAGAGATTGTACGAGTATTGTCAATTCAGTGATGGGCTTATTGATACACAGAGATCACTTAGCTTGTGGAATCTTGCAAGAAAACATTTAAAAAAAACAGCTCTGAAGTGAAACATATCTCACAATTAAAAGAGCAGTTGAAAATGCTGTATCAATGGAAACAGCTTCTAGAGATGCAATTAAATTGCAGTCAGGAATGAAAGTGAGCAGATGTAAAATTGCAACGGTTGAACAGAAACATGCCTGGCCAAACAAATTGTGTTACAGTTGTGGCAGGGACTCGCATACATTAGACCAATGCAAGTTTAAAGGTTAAACTTGCAGAAAATGCTACAAAAGGATATGTTGGGAAGGCAAAAATCAATCGACTGCAAAGGGAAGAGAAAAGATAAAACATCAAGCTGAAATTTAAAAAAAATGCATTAATCTGCATGTTGATGATGAAAAATCAGATGCTGGTGAGAGGTCACCGGACTTGGTAGCCTTGAGATCTACAATTTGAAAACTAACAAGAAACGAGCAATATGTCGTACACCAGAACTAAATCGCAAATTAATAAAAATGGAATTGGATACTGGCTCAGCATTTTCAGTCATTCCACAAAATGAGGATGAACTGAATTTTAAAAGATACTGAACTGAAGGCAGCAGATAGCCAACTAAGAACTTATACAGGAGAAAAGAAAACTCCAGTGGGAATCGCATTCATAACAGTGAAATACAACAACCAACAAGCCACATTGAGCTTGTATATGGTTAAAACCTGGAATGTCAGCATTGTGGGGCCATGATTGGCTGAGATAGTTGCATGTTGATTGGAGATCCATCCAACATTTGGATGCCACATCCTCTGCAATATTCAACTGAAAGTGAATTAAGAAAACACTGCTTAATGCCACAGCAGTGTTCAAGGATGGCAATGGAAAACTCAAACATTGAAGGTAAAATATTGTTAAATGGAAGTGCCACAGCCAAATTTTACAAAACCCATCCAGTTCTTTATACAATCTATGATAAAGTTGCTAGTGTGTTAGTTTACGTGGAGGTTGAAAGAATTTTTTCCAAGGTTGAGTGGAGCCAGTGGGCAACCCAAGTGGTCCCAATAGCCAAGAAAAATGGGTCTGTCACGATCTGTGGTGATTTTAAAGTCAATGTCAACCCAGTACTGAAAGTAGATCAATACCATCTGCCCAGGATAGAGAATATCTTTACAAACCGTTTCTGAAGGGAAACATTTCAGCAAAATGGACTTAGCTGAGGCCTATTTACAAACAAAGTGTTTTTCACCATAAACAGTCTCAAAGGGCCTGTTTTTGGAGCAGTTTCTGCACCTGCACTCTGACAGAAAGCAATAGACCAGGGGCTGCAAGGCTGCCCAGGTACTCAGTGTTACCTGGATGATATTTTAATGGTGAGGATAACAAAGACCATCTTCACAAACACAAGACTGTATTAATAGAAGATTAGAAGATTATGGGATCAGGGCATGATACAACAATAGTGAATTTTCAAAAGAAGCATCACTGACTGTGGTCACACCAATGATGTACAAGTTTTATTCAAGTGTACTGGAGAAAATCCAAGCAAGGGTGAATGCCCCAAGGCCAAACGACATGTCACAGTTGTGGCCCTTTTGTATGATTTGTCAATTACTATAATAGGTTCCTGCCAAACCTGGCTACTGGGCTCCATTGCTTGAACACATTACTATAGATTAAGAAGAAATGTCAATGGACAAAGCAGTTTGAGGTGGCTTTCCAACAGGCAAAGGAAATAGTGACATCAAACACTATACTCATACTTTATGATCCATATCGTCCAGTGAAGCTTGCCTCTGATTCCTCGCCTTATGTTATAGGTACAGTCATGTTACATGTTGCAAGTGATGGAAGTGAATGTCCCAAGGCATTTGCATCACGTTCCCTTACCTCTGGAAAGAAAATTTTGCACAGACTGACAGAGAGGCCTTGAGTCTGGATTGTGGTGTAAAATGTTTCAACCAGTACCTGTCTGGGAGAGAGTTTACCCCAGTGTCCATTTTCAATCCACGGTAGAGTGGCCCACTAATTGCAGCATCACGAATGCAGAGATGAAAAAATACAATTACAAGATTGAATTCAAGAGGACAGTAACCATGAGAATGTTGATGGATTGTCCCATTTATCCTTCAAAAAGAATATACCTGAAAAAATTTACAAAAGTTGGCACTCTTCTTGATGTAGTCTCCCTAATGCAAATCAATAGTCTCCCTATTACGGCAGAAATGATCCAAAGGGAAATCAGAAAAGACACCACACTGTCTCAGGTCTACAAGCCAACCCTAAATAGCTGGAATGGTAGGAGAAATTCCTGTTCTCCCGTTTTTACCAGTGCCAGGTTGAACTTTCCCCTGATGGGGGTTGCCCTACTTGAAAGCATGAGCTCAGAGCTTTGTCTGGTAGCCTGGGATGGATCACAAGATTGAGTAGCTTGCTATGCACTTCTTGGGATGCCCACACATCCAGAAGATGCCAAGATCAACACCTCTCTATCCCTGAAAATGGCTTATATTGCCCTGGCAGAAGGTTCATGTGGATTTTTTCAAATGATAATGGGCACAAATTCTTTGTAGTACTAGCCAGAAAGTGGCCAGAAGGGTCTCCAATAGCCTCCACCACAGCCTGGCACACTGTTGGTGTGTTGAGAAGCCTCTTCTCAATGACTGGTGTTCCAGAAGACTAAGTCTGTAACAATAGACCACAGTTTGTTGTGAAACAGTTTCAGCCATTCTTGAAAGTGATTAGTATAAGATACATTACATCTGCACTGTACTACCCAGCTATAAATGGCTTGGTGGAAAGGTTTGTTCAAAGTCCAAAGGACGCACTGTGAGCAAGGTGAGCAGAACACACTACTCGGACACTGAATCAGAAGCTCATCAATTTCCTCATGCATATTGCAGTGCAGCACACTCCAAAACCAACAAATCACCAGCAATCCTGTTCCCCTGTTGTCCCTTGTGCTCACACTTGGATCTCTTCAAACCCAATCTCAGAAGGAGTATGCAGGACAAAGATCTGAGACAAATTGAGGACTCCTTGAACAATGAGGTTTGATGTTTACAGCGGGACATTGATAAGATGCAAAACTGGGCTGAGAAGTGGCAGATGGAGTTTAACCCAGATAAGTGTGAAGTGGTTGATTTTGGTAGGCCAAATATAATGGCAGAATATAGTATTAATGGTGAGACTCATGGCAGTGTGGAGAATCAGAGGGATCTTGAGGTCTGAGTCCATAGGACGCTCAAAGCAGCTGTGCAGGTTGACTCTGTGGTTAAGATGGCCTTCATCAATCGTGGAATTGAGTTTAGGAGCCGAGAGGTAATGTTGCAGCTATATAGGACTCTGGTCAGATCCCACTTAGAGTACTGTGCTCAGTTCTGGTCAGCTCACTTCAGGAAGGACGTGAAAACCATAGAAAGGATGCAGAGAAGATTTACAAGGATGTTGCCTGGATTGGGGACCATGCCTTATGAGGATAGGTTGAGTGAACTCGGCCTTTTCTCCTTGGAGCAACGGAGAATGAGAGGTGATCTGATAGAGGTGTATAAGATGATGAGAGGTATTGATTGTGTGGATAGTCAGAGGCTTTTTCCCAGGGCTGAAATGGTTGTCACAAGAGGACACAGATTTAAGGTGCTGGGGAGTAGGTACAGAGGAGATGTCAGGGGTAAGTTTTTAAGGCAGAGAGTGGTGAGTGCGAGGAATGGGTTGCCAGCAATGGTGGTGGAGGCAGATACAATAGGGTCTTTTAAAAGACTGATGGATAGGTACATGGAGCTCAGAAAAATAGAGGGCTATGGGTAAGCCAAGTAATTTCTAAAGTAGGGACATGTTCCGCACAACTTTGTGGTCCGAAGGGCCTGTATTGTGGTGTAGGTTTTCTATGTTTCTATGCCCTGAAGGTTAACCTCTAGGTTGAGCCAGTGGTGCAGAAGGCGAATAGAGTACAGGAGCAGGGATGTGATATTGAGGCTCTATAAGGCACTTACGAGGTCACACTTGGAGTATTGTGTGCAGTTTTGGGGCTCCTTATTTTAGAAAGGATATACTGACATTGGAGAGGGTTCAGAGAAGATTCACGAGAATGTTTCTGGAAATGAAAGGGTTACCGTATGAGGAACATCTGGCAGCTCTAGGGCTGTATTCCCTGGAGTTCAGGAGAATGAGGGGGGATCTCATAGAAACATTCCAAACGTTAAAAGGCCTGAACAGATTAGATATGGCAAAGTTATTTCGCATGGTAGGGGAATCAAGTCAAGAGAGCACGACTTCAGGATTGAAGGACGTCCATTTAGAACAGAATTGCGGAGAAATTACTTTAGTCAGAGGGTGGTAAATCTGTGGAATTGGTTATCATGAGTGGCTGTAGAGGCCAAGTCATTGGGTGTATTTAAGGTAGAGATAGATAGATTCTTGATAGATTCTTGATTAGCCAGGGCATCAAAAGGTATGGGGAGAAGGCAGGAGAGTGGGGATGACTGGAAGAATTGGATCAGCCCATAATTGAATGGTGGAGCAGACTGGATAAGCTGAATAGCCTGCTTCTGCTCCTATATTTTATGGTCTTATGACTGTAGTTACAGTCTACAGTATTACTATATAATACTGTATTTGTATTATACAGTATACTGTGTGTGACACAACAGACAATGTGAGCAAAACACAAAATACTCTGCAGATGCTGGGGTCAAAGCAACAGTCACAACATGCTGGAGGAACTCAGCAGGTCGTGCAGCATCCGTGGAAACGATCAGTCAAAGTTTCAGGCCGGAACCCTTCATCAGGACTGTAGAGGGAAGGGGCAGAGGCCCTATAAAGAAGGAGAGGGGAGGGTGGGAAGGAGAAGGCTGGTAGGTTCCATGTGAAAAACCAATAAGGGGAAAGATAAAGGGGTGGGGGAGGGGAAGCAGGGAGGTGATAGGCAGGAAAGGGGAAAACACAACGGGTAGTAGAAGGAGGCGGAACCATGAGGGAGGTGATAGGCAGCTGGGGGAGGGGCAGTGTGAAATAGGGATAGGGGAATGGAGGGGGAGGGAATTACCAGAAGTTGCAGAATTCTATGTTCATACCAAGGGGCTGGAGACTACCTAGACGGTATATGAGGTGTTTCTCCTCCACCCTGAGTTTAGCCTCATCATGGCAGTAGAGGAGGCAATGTACGGACATATCCAAATGCGAATGGGAAGCAGAGTTCAAGTGGGTGGCAACCGAGAGATCCTGTCTGTTGTGGCAGACAGAGCGGAGGTGCTTGATGAAGCGGTCCCCCAATCTGCATTGGGTTTCACCGATGTAGAGGAGGCCACACCAGGAGCACCAGATGCAATAGATGACCCCAACAGACTCACAAGTGAAGTGTTGCCTCACCTGGAAGGACTGTTTTGGTCCCTGAATGGTGGCAAGAGAGGAGGTGTAGGGACAGGTGTAGCACTTATGCTTACAGGGATAAGCACCGGGTGGGAGATCCATGTGGAGGGATCGATCCCTGCAGAAAGCGGAGAGGGGTGGAGAGGGAAATATGTGCTTAGTGGTGGGGTCCTGTTGAAGGTGACGGAAGTTGCGGAGGTTAATGTGCTGGAATGCGAGCAGATCCTCAGGTGAAGTTTTACCTCACCTGGAATGACTGTTTGGGGCCCTGAATGAAGGTGAGAGAGGCAGTGAATGGGCAGGTGTAGTACTTTGGCCTCTTGTAGAGATAAGTGCGAGGAGGGAGATTAGTGGGGAGATAAATGGTCAAGGGAATCACAGAAGGAGCAACCCTTACAGAAAGCAGAGCGAAAGGGAAAGGTAATTATGTATTTGGTGGTAGGATCCCTTTGGAGATGGTGAAAGTTGTGGAGAATGATGTTTTGGATGCGGATGCTCTTGGGGTTGTCGGTAAGGACAAGGGGATCTCTATCACTGTAAAGGCAGTGGGAAGATGGAGTGAGTGCAGATGTTCGAGAAATGAAGGAGATGCATCATTGGTGGAGAAAGAGAAATCCTGTTCTTTGAAAGAGGAAATTTATAATGCGATGGATGTGTATATAGTCATTGTATTATATAGAATACTGTGTGTGTTTATGTGTGTCTATGACTAATAAGCAATATATTACACATTTGAGTTGAGATGCATTCTATATTAAGTTGGCATTTATAGCTAAGCTGGAAGGAGTGCAGTTTTTAATATTTCAGTAATGCTTGAGCAATATTGTAAATATATGGATTGATTGAGCAGTCTTTGTTTATATAATTCATTATGGGTTATATGTAGCAAAAACGTGAATGCCATAAACAAGAGAAAATCTGCAGATGCTGGAAATCCGAGCAACACACACAAAGCGCTGAAGGAACTCAGCAGGCCAGGCATCACCTATGGAAAAAAGTACAGTCGGCGTTACGGGCTGAAACCCTTCGGCAGGTCTGGTGAATGCCATATACCATTACACCACCACGTCATATGTGAGTGCCTGATTAGAAAAAGGAAGGAAAAACTAAGTAGACACGTTTCTGTCTCCTGTGTTTTTTTTTCCCTCAATTAGTTTCTTGTGTTTCACAACATAATGCTCCTGTTTCTTCCTTTTGAATTATTTTACATTTGGTTCTTTATATCTTGGTAACTAAGTGCATTGCAGAGAAAACGTTTCAGCCAATGTTCACATTTTTGTCCCTTCACTTTCAATGAAAACATTTTTCACAATGCATTGCTTCAATTATCTACAATATAATTCCAAAACAAGATTTGTCCTCAAGGACACAAGTTGCTGGTATTTCTTTAAAGAGTGACAACATAATATTAAGCTACATTGTAATGAATTATTTTTATCCTCTTTTTGTCACAAATAATATGGGCATTGTAATTGGTCCTTGACTTTACCATACCCAGGAGGCAATCAGAGATCGATTGATTTATTTAAATAGAACACATTCTAATTTCTTTGTAATTGAGATCACAAGAATAGGTTATGGTTTGCAATCTCCATTCCCCAGACTGTAAACTTGCAGCATTGCCAATGAGGACTGGCTCATGGACCTGCGGTTTACTTCTCCTGAAGTTAATGATCAGCTCCTTGGTCTTGCTGACATTGAGTGAGAAGTTGCTGTTGTGGCACCACTCAGCCAGACTTTCAATCTCCTTTCTATATGTTGATTCTTTATCACCTTTGATTCAGTTAATGACATCAATGCTGTCAGCAATCTTAAATATGGTATTGGAACAGTACTTAGCCACACAGTCTTAAGTATAAAGCAAGTAGAGCAGGGGCTAAACACAGCCTTGTGGTACACCTGTGCTGATGGAGATTTTGGAGTAGATGTTCTACCAGTCTAAACTGTCTGGTGTCTGCAAGTGAGGAAATTGAAGATCCAGTTGGGCAAGGAGATTCTATAGCCAAGGTCTTGAAGCTTATTGATTAGTTTTGAGGGAATGATAGTATTGAATGCCGAGCTGTAATCCATGAAGAGAATCCTAAGGTAAACATCTTTGCTGTCCAGATGTTCTAAGATTGAGTGAAGATCTAATATAATGGCACCTGCTCTGGACCTGTTGTAATGGTAGGCATATTGTTGTGGATCCAAGTCGCTTCTCAATCAGGAGTTGATATATTTCATCACCAAACTCTCAAAGGACTTCATCACAGAGAATGTTAGTGTTACTGGACAATAGTCAAAAGGTAGGTTACCACATTCTTCTGAGACACAGGTATAATTGAAGCCTACTTGAAGCATGATATCGTATCAATGAAAGACCAAACCAACTGGGCATAGAACTAGGGTGCAAAAGACAACAAATTGTTCAAATAAAAAAAAAGAAATAATAATAATACATAAAAATAAATAAACAATAAATGGCAATAACCTGAGATGAAGAGTCCTTAAAAGTGAGTCTATAGGTTGTCACTTTGTTGTCAGATGTGAATGCTACTGCTCTGTCCGTCAGCAGATTCTGGATCACATCGTTCATTCAGGGCTTCTGGTTGGGAAAGACTCTGAATAACCTTGTGGGGACAAACTCTTCAAAGACTACTATTATATAGTAGTGATAACTGATAACTGTGGTGCATTCATTCAGATCCCCTGAGTCATTAAACACAGCCCAGTTCACCGATATGAAGCAGTCCCATAATCACTCCTTTACCTCCTGTGACCATCTTTTTGCTCTCCTTATCTCTGGAGTCTTGTTCCTTAGTCTCTGCCTGAATGCAGATAAGAGGAGGACAGCCAAGTGATCAGATTTCCCAAAATGTGGTCCAGGCATGAAACACTAGGCATTCCTAATCATAGTATTGCATGGTCAAGTGTGATGAGACCCCTGGCACTGCAGGTTATACAGTACTGTGCAAAAGTCTGAGGCACCTTGGCTATATATATGTGCCTAAGACTTTTGCACAGTACTGTATGTTAATGATAATTGAGTAGAGATTTCTTCAAGCCTATTTGAAGTCCATGACAATGATTTGAAAAGTGCCAGGTTAGTCTGTTTCTTGTTTACTGATGGCAACACTTAATCTCTTGAGTGCCTGTTTAATGTCAATCTTTGGCAGTAAGTAAACTATAGTCAGGATTACGGAGAACTCTCTTGGTAAGTAGAAAAGTTGGCACTTAATTGATAGATGTTCCAGGTCAGGGGAACAAGAAAGCAACAAGACCACCGTGTCTGAACACCATAAAGAGTTTATCATAAAACATAGACCCCATCTTTTATCTTCTCCAAATCAGCAGTCCTTTCCATCCAGTTCATAGAGAAGCCCCCATGTCTTCCTGACATATTTGGCATATCCAGGATGAGCCATGTCTCCATGAAACATAGAGCACAACAATTCCTCAATTCCCTACATCCAGAAATCTTGCCTTTAGGTCCACAATCTTGTTCTTCAGTGGCTGTACATTTGCTAGCAAGATGCTGGGTGGAGTTTTGTTGTCCAGTGTTTCAGTCTGGCATGGAGTTCTCCCCTCCTCCTGCTCTTTTGACTGTGGTGATGTACCTTCTTAAAGGTGCCTTACCTGCACGCTTGAGAGTTAAATCTGCCGAGTCCTTCAGAAGATTGTGAAATCGCTAATTCATTAAGGTGGTTTGAAAGTGCGTTACTTAAGGGGAAATTACAGGCTTCAGTAAGAGTAGTTCAGAAGAAGTATATTTAGAAGTTTTGTAAGCTGCCCGCAATGTGTCCCTGTGGTTTGCCTGCACCATCTTGACATTAAAACGGGGATGAAGAAGTGGTGAAGAAGGCATGTGGCAACTTTCCTTCATTGGTCAGGGAATAGAGTATATGGATTGGAATATTATGTTGCAGCTTTACAAAATAATTGTTAGATTTCATTTGGAATGCTGAGCGCACTTCTGGTTGCCAGACTGTAAGAAGGATGTGATTGTGTTGTAGACAATGCAGAGGACATTGACCAGAATGTTATCTCAATTGTAGGAAATTAGTTATGGGGAGAAACTGGATGAACTATGTTTGTTTTAACTGAAGCAATGGTGGTAGAAGGGTGATTCAATGATTGTATATAAAATTATGTGAGGAATAGATAGTCAGAATGTACTTTATTTCCATGATAAGAGTATTAGAAGCACAAGGGCATAGATTTAAGGTGAAAGGTCATAGTTGTAAAGGGATTTGAGGGATAAGTTTATCATATATAGAGATGCTTGATATCTGGAACATATTGCCCAAGCATGTGGTGGAATTATTGATGCATTTTGCTGTAGTTTGATACACTTAAACAGGCTAGGCAAAGAAGGTCATGGTCCTAAGGTGGACAAATGGGATCAGTGTGCATTGCTTAGAAGGTAGGCATGGATATGATGAGCCGAAGGGCTGATTTCTGTATGGTATAACTGTGTGATTTTATGACACTATGCTGCAAAGTGCCATGCAAAGGATTAGACTTGATTCAGGAATAAAATCCCACTTGGCTGAGGTTACAATTAGAGTTATTTAACACATTCAGGCAGCCTATTGGTAATTCCAACCTAGTTCTTAAGCTCTTGGTGGTTCATTGAGGACAGAAATGTCTGAACTAGAAGGATTACTTAAAAACAGAAAAGACTGACTTTACTGGTGAAAATTGATTGCTGACTTAATGAGATCATGATTATCTTCTTGTAGACCCTCTAACCTCCAATATCAGGAAAGCTTGTTGGTGGGACTCTATCATCAATCAAGGACACTGAATTGATCATAGAAGGGCAGTAAAACCTTGTCAAGTATCTGCTGAAGTTTCAACCTGCCTTATCGAGACTATGATCTGAACCAAACATAATTACTTTAAATAGTTGGAAGCTGTCACCAATGGTAGCAGAAACATGTTCCTGCAATTGATTTTGCTGCTGATTTGTGGCCTGTCACATTAATTTGATGTGGGATTGTAAGTAACAGATCTGTTGATGAAGGGAGGATGTTCTGTCTAGTGGCACCAAGGGAGTCTTTTTAGATTGAGATAACAGGGGCTTCTCTGGATTCCCTTGAAAGTGGATATGGGGGAGCTATAGAGAGGTTAGAGAATATGGGTTAGGCCATCATTATTTTACACCGTTGTATCCCATGGTTAACTAAAGAGTCCGAAGAAACATTAGTATCTTTCACGATGCTTTGTCCTTATTATCCACTGATTAGTTAATTCTGTATTCAAGAGGTCAGCCTTAAGCTCTATCTTGAATTTTTTGAACAAATATATTTGTATATGTGTACACAGTGAGGAACTAACCGTTGTGTACATGTAAATATGGTAATTAATTTCTTGACCACTTGTGTGCCACTCTAATAGAAAGAAAACATCACACAGCTACACCTTGTGATTTCAAAACTGATCACTGCTTGTTAATTTCAATTGGAGTAATTTGTTAGCTAATTATATTTTCTTTCAGGTATTTAAATGTTCTATGTGTTTATTAATGTGTTTAATGATCTTAGACTATCACAGGGTGTATTTACGTTTAATTGGAGAGTGTATTGAGTACAAAGGAGGTGATCATAGTGGTATCCATGTATTTTGTAATCAATAGGAGGTCCATGCCACTATTTCTATCAGAATTAATTTAAGAAATGTTACATTCAGGTTTACTGCAGTTAGGCTGCTAATGAGGAACTGTGAGCTGAAATTCTAAACTTGACTAACAATACAACTCCAGCTTCCTCCAAAGTGACTATTTTGTCATTTTATGTTGAGTCTTCAGGGGTAAGCTGAGGGTTAAACATTGATTCCTGTGTTGTCTGTTTTGTTCTAGGTCAGCTGGCTGTGGGTACATGTGAAATAGTTACCTTGGACAGAGATAGTAGTCAACCACGGAGAACAATAGCCAGACAAACAGCACGATGTGCTTGTAGGAGAGGACAGATTGCTGGTACGACAAGAGCCAAGCCAGCATGTGTGGATGGTAAGTGATAGAAAGTTTCAAATGGAAAAGCAGGAAATCATTTGAAATGTAATTACTTCTGAGCACTTGATAATTACTTTAGGTGCCAGATGCTGAAAACCATTGTCTTGGTAATTAAACAATAATTATTGAACACCTTGGATTTTAAATTTCTGGACCTAAGGGGCACCAAGATCAAACTGCAAAAAGGAATTGAAATTCATAAGAGGGCACTGTCCTCAATTTTTGCTTCTTCTTTGACAACTAATCCTCCAAATCAAAGAGTAATATAAACGATAATTGCAGGGAAGTCAAAATTCTCTTACTTTTTGAAAGAAGGATTAATTAAAGGACACGGAATACCCTCTTATCTTGCAACATATTTCTTTGTGAGCAATAATTAGATCGCTGAGTTTTAGCTTCTTTGATTCATTTGTGTCAACCAATCAGCAACTCAATTTTATCATTAAAGATTACAGATTCTCTTTTAGCTGACTTTGCGTATGGATTTGCTGCCACATCTGCTGATTACCTCATGTGGTATTCAGTGTTTTTACATGATGCTATTTTGTTCCTTAGCTGTTGTTGCCAGGTCTGCAGAATCCTAAAGATACATCACACAGCTATGAAAAGTTTGCATTTTCATGAAACTGAAGGAAATGGATCACTCTTTGCACCAGGTCATTAACTGAACAGCTCAATGAGGTGTTATTTGGTTAATTGGACAGACACCCCATGTAAGTTGAAGCTCTTTGCCATAACTCTCTATTATTTCTTGGAACCAATTTTCTTTATTAAAACATATAAATAAAGACTGAGTGGAATAGAGAGCAAAATGGTATTTGGCAGATCTTTGAAGAATTTTTCTGAGTAATTTCATATATCTGTCTACCTTCCGTTCTGCTCTTTTCATTTGCCTATCAGAACCATAGTTCTTTGCACTCCTTTCCTGATTTCAGCTTTCCATGCCTTATCCAGTTCCTCACTTTGCCCTCATGACTTTGCTTTCCTCTTCCATCACCAGCTACCAATGTTTCTTGTGCTCCCCACTCTTGTCTCATCATGCAAGTTCTATGTGCTTTCCTAATAATTGCAGTTCTGCATGCCTGGTTCTCAGTGTATCTCTGTATGCTCCCAGTTCTTCATGTCTTTCCATTTAATCCAAATCCCTAAGTACTCTAGTTCCCTAGGTCCTTCTATCTGCCACCATTCCACAAGTCCCTTCATAATTTCACAATTTTCCCTGCTATATGCTCCATTTCTCCATGTCCCTCAGTCTTGTCCAATTTCCCCATGTCCCTCAGTCTTGTCCAATTTCCCCATGTCCCTCAGTCTTGTCCAATTTCCCCATGTCCCTCAGTCTTGTCCAATTTCCTTTGTCATTCTACCTGCTCCACTTTCCCCTTCCAACTTTAACTGCTGCAGTCACCATGACACTTTGTTGGCACTGCTTATGGTTCACACATAAACCTAATTCTGTTTGTTTCTGTCAAGTTCAGTTCTCTTTATTTCCAGAATCTCCACTGAAAGTCAGTAACTCTTCCTCCTCGGTCAAATTCTTTAAAAAAATATAATTTTTGGATGCTAACCCAGTCACCTTTCTCCTCCTGTTTCATTATTTACTGCAATAGATAAGGCTGTCTGAGCTTGTTTGTTGCTTCCCTTAATATTAGAATGAATGACATTGACTGATAGCTTGATGACTGTGTGTTGGAGCTGAAAGTTGGATCTATTCCTTTCCTACTGCATGTACAGCAACTGTTTTTGGTCATGGTGCAGAACTGCCTGATCAGAATTACCATTCAGAAATGCTTTTATAAACCATCAAATGACAAATTATTTTCTTATCAATACATTCCTTTTCCACATCTATTATTTTGTGTGGATCATAGAAATAAGAGAGAGAGTGTTGGCTGAAGTCCATTGATATTTACTACCTTAATTCTTATGCTGTCTTCTTCAAGTATATCACACTAAATAGGGCAGGAAATCAATGAGTTGGACAGCATCTATGGAAGGAAGAAGATAATCAGCATTTTTGGCTGAGACATCATCTGTTCGTTTCCTTGACCTGCTGAATTCTTTCAGTTTTTTGTGTGTTGCTTCATATTCCAGCATCTGCAGTCTGTTATGTCTTAAAACCTGTGTTAGGAGGTTAACCTTCCATATTGGACTTTACCCAAAACAAATACTTTACCTTTTTGTGGTGAGACATGGTTAGACTAGCTCAGATGTGCACTCACTTCTGATCAGCTTGGACTGAAGTCCCTATCCCAAAATTTGAGCTTTAAGTATATGCAAACACTTTTGTGTAAGATTGAGTACATGGTGCACTGTTTGACATGAAGACATATGGGCATAGTGAAAATGTAGTATTTAGATCTAGGGACCCCATGCTTAATGGTATTAGTCCATGATATAAAAAAGGTTGAGAACTCCTGATTTAGATAGATGATCATCCAGGATCTTTGTGAATATGGAGCATCTGTAAGGACAGAGCAACTTACTGCTCCTATTGTTTAATGCTTCTATTGAAACAAAGGCTGCACCTGTTCACGTAGGTGAACATAATAGAGTTAACCAGAAAATGTTTCCTTGGAAACTGGCCAGTATCTATCTATGAATATGTGCACGTTGTCTACGTTATCTCCTGCATTAAACAAGCAAACAATTTGAAAGCACTTTATTAAGTTTGAAAACTTCAGGAAATGTTGGATTTTATGTATAATGTCTTACACAAATGCAAGTTTTATATATATTTTTGTCATTCTTTTACCTTTATTGATTGACATCAACTCTGCTCTGGTGTTAAATTCACTCACCTTTCCAAAATGCCACAAAAAAATTCCCTGACTGCTGCTCAGAAAGTGATAATATCCAATAGATATTTTTCTAAGATGTGCTTTCAATTCTGATCACTCCATTATAGGAAGCATATAGAGGCTTTAGAGATGGTGAGGGAGTTGTTTACCAGGATGTTGTGTACAATTGAGAGCTGGTGTTATAAGGAGAGATATATAAAAAAACAGGGTGGTTTTTTATTGAGTTTTGGCGGCTGAAGGGAGACCTGACAATAGCTTATAATCTTAAGAGAAGCAAAGGTGGAGTATACCGCTGGTATATTTTTTTTCCATGGTCCAAGTATCTGATACCAAAGGGGATGCAAATAGGTTGTGAGTGAAAAGTGATTGAGTGGCAGAGAAGATTCTGAACTGAATGGCTTAATTCTGTTCCAGTGTCTTCTGAAGGCCCGTTTTTACACAGAGATTGACAGGTTCCTGGAAAACACTGCCAGAGGTGGTTGTGGATTTAGATACAATAAAGGTGTTTAAAAATGCTCTTGGATATGCAGAGAATGGAGGGATAATGGACCATGTGTAGACAGAAATGATTAGTGCAATTAGGCATCATTAGATTATGGACCAAAGGGCTTGTTCCTGTGCTGTATTGTTCTATATGTATGTTTGTAGGCTAAACAGATTTTCACAAACAAACTCAAGACAACAAGATTAATATTTTGTCCATGAACCCAATTTGCATTCATTTCCTGTTGATTTGTTTTCCATTAGTATAATAGGTTAAACTCCAACATCGTACATATATATCATTACTGTATATACAGCATTATGCCATATTAAGTGAAAAGATAATTTAATGTAAATTCAATGTTATTAAAATAATAAACTGTTAACTCTGAATTGCTTGCACCTCTAGCATGCTTCTCCTGAACATTTGTGCACAGTAAATAAAAATAAATCAATGAAAACTCATCATTTCAAGACGTGTTATGAAGTGACCTCAGGCAAGAAGATAGAATTCCATTTAATGAGTACATTTACCAAAGCTTTATGAATAAAATAATAGTTTAGCAATATTTAGATATCAGAGGGCATTTAATTCCACACGTCCAATAATGAGCAAGACGAGTCTAAATTAAAAAAAAAGCTGGAGCAACATTGCTGTTGGGTTGGATTGCTGAAATCAGCTGGAAATAATTGAGGTATTTATATCCATTATGTAATATGTATCTCTCAGTATCATGTTAATAAAGCCTATTGTAAACTTTGAGATGTATAAAGGGCAGTTCTATTATCATCCACAGTGGCATTGAACGGATGCTGAAACACATTTAAGGATGCAATGAGACATGTTATCAGTTGCTGTATCCTGGGGTCATCAGGTGTTTCAGGTCTTTCAGCTTCAGACACGCTTGCCCAGGTGACCCAGCCAGGGTTGATCAGGCCCTGGGTTATGACCCAGGAGCATTGGTCTACCGGTTACACCTCCTGATCCATAGCCATCTGGAGGTTCGCTCAGCAGCCTCTGTGACAGTCCTGATGGATCCTTTCTTCGCAGCCCCTTTAATGCCAAAGAGAAAGTATGTTCTGCAAAGCGAGCAACCAGCAAAACCTCTACATCTCACCTCTATAGGCTCGCATCGTGCCCTCCACCCCTGTCTCTGGCACTGTTCTACTAGCTCCTGGTATTTGGCTTTCTTACCTAAAACACATCCTCAATCCAGTCTTCCCAAGGAACTGTCAGTTCTACTATGACCACCTGCTTCAAGGTTTATGACAGAACGACCATGTCAAACCTCAGGGATGATGATGCGTTGAAGTCAGGGAACTTTAATTGCTTGCCCAAATCGACTTTCAGTTGCCAGTCAGATGCTATGTTGAGCAAGTCTGAGGTGATCTGGGCTGAGGCTGTGGCTGGTCTCCAGCTTTGACAAAGGCTATGGGTTTTCTGGGTTGGCGGAGAGGCCTACTGTTGTTAATGGCCAAGGAGATACCTTCTGCCACTGCTTTCAGCACCTGGTCATGGCTGCAGCAGTAACGTCCTTCTGATTTCCTTGATTGTCCTGTCTGAAGACCACAATGCTGTAAATAACTTGTAGTAATCTTAACCATACTATTTATATTTTATAATCTTTCACATGGTAAAATTTTCTGCAGAACTTGCCTTTTCACTGTTTTTAAGTAGTTTATTTAATGAGTAAGTTTACTGTGTTTACTTCATAATAGAGGTTTTCGTGGACCATGAAACAAAATCAGCAAATGTTTGAAGTACTCAGTACATCAGGCTGTAACTGTGGAAAGAGAAACTGAGTTAACATTTGAGGTAAAGGCCTTACCTTAGTGTCCTAGGGACTGTTCTTTGACCTGAAAGGTTAACTCTGTTTCTCATTTCACAAATGCTGTCTAACCATTTGAATGTTTCAGCATATTCTGTTTTTGTTTCTGATTTTCGGCATCTGTAGTATTTTTGAGCTTCAATAGTTGTAGGTCATATTACTTGCCTAATGTTTAACTTATTGCTGCTGCAATGCTCCCAAAAAGTACTCTGTTATTATTGTTTGTTTTAGTTCTTATTATGACTTCAGGACAAAACAAGAGCAAAGGTTTAAACAAGTCATTTTCTGCAAAATGAGCGCAAGTTTAAACAACATAAGGATTTTATCGTGAAGACAGAATTATTTCTCACTGGACAATATCTTTGGAAATTTGTATTTAAATGTTGGCTTTTTATGTTCAGTTCTGAGACAGAGAAATATAAAGTTATACTATTGTTAGCATTCAATACCTCAATGTGAACGTTTCAATGGTATAAATTCCTTGCTGCTGCAGATTGAGACACATCAAGCCTAGGAAAATTAGGGAGTAAGTCTACTTATGTAGATTTCTTTGTATTAAAAGGCTTTTTTTATGCAAGTCTTGTAAATTCCAAAAATAGTTTAATCATTTCCAATGTAATTTTCTCATTTAATAAGCATGTCTTTTATATGCTAATCCTATTTTTATGCAAGAAAACAACGTATTTTTCTCTCTGATTCTATCTGCTATGGCTCTGATCCCAGGACCCGGACCCTGCAAAAAAAAAAAAATGGATATAGAAATGGTTAATATTCAAAGTAGAAAAGTCAAATTTTCCCATGATGGCCGAGCTTAGTCATTTGCTTGAGCACTGTAAGTCAAGATGTGTTGGATGCTGTTCTTAAGTCGCTATAAATTTGATTGGACTGATTACCAACATTACATGCATATAAGCAAACCAGCACAATGTAAATATCTTGATATTTTGTGAGATTTAAGACAAGAGGAGTCCCAGAAGAATACATTGGGAAAAAAAAATTGATGGAATGCAAATGAGCTAGGTTCCTTTGACTCCTTTTCTAATGCACGGTTTATAAAATTGGCTGCTGCCTCTTCATTCCTTTGTTCTGTTTCAGAAAGCAAGAGATTACAATTAAACTGCACTTTTGAATTCTTCACAAAGTAAAAAAAAAACATATCCTATCAAAATTATACTGCTTCAATTAAGAACGCTTTGCAGTTTGTCCTTTGTGATTTTAGTTTTTCAAAATCTATTGTGTTCTGGAATTTGCAATCAAACATCAAGTTAACAGACCATGCAGTTTTTCCACCACTACTGGATGCAATAGTCTTTGACTTGGATGGGAATAAAAAATGAATTGGAAAATAGGGCAGTGATTCAACATTACAGATTTACTACTGTTTACCTAAGGTCAAAATTAACTCCATTGAATAAATGTATGCTCATCTTTAAAGTATGTTTAATTTCTACCCCATTGCAATATTGGTGAAAAAAACAAAATAGATTAAGGAGAGACTGAGATGCTGATTGTGGTAGATGAGTTGAATGATGTATTGTCCAGCAAGATAGGAGCTTCAAGTACAAATTCAATTGTAACTCTTGGTTGTGGATTTGAATTGCAAATTGCCACTACCATAGCCTTTACATCCACTCATTTATGGATTTATTTACTTAGCTGCAACACGGCTCTCCGGCTTTTCCGACTCTTCGACCTGCACCACCCACCAACCCCCGGTTAACCTTAGCCTAAGCATAGGACAACTTCCAATGACCAATTAACCTACTAACCAGTACGTCTTTGGACTGTGGGACGAAACTGGAGGACCCAGAGAAAACCCATGTATGCCATGGGGAGGATGTACAGACTCCTTACAGACTATGTTGGAATTGAACTCCGAACTCCAACGTCTTGATTGCTACGCTACCGTGGTGCCGCATTGGTTTGGTTGGCATCATTAAAAACCTAGTGCTTTTTTACAAGCAACAGTGATTTTAATCATATTTTTAAATTAAATTAGAACATAGCGATGACTTACAAAGCACACGGAGCTGAATTCAAAGCTGGAATTCAAGGTTACTTGAGTTCTCATCTGATTAATACCAATGAGGCTATACACATATTCATTAAGCTAAAACTGTGTAATGTTATTTTGTACAGCTTACTTGGATAAAACTCCAGTGTCTATTACTTTAATGATGGTATTAATATATTTATTATAATTGTTTTCTGTTAAATTAGCTTAAATGGATTATTGTATCCATTTTATTTATGAAATAAAAATAAAAATGCTGAAAAATCAGCAGGCTAAGTAGGGCCTTTAAAAGGAGAAACAAAAATAATGTGCGAAGTTGGAGGCCATGTTGGCATAATGGTTAGCACTATGTTATTAGAGTTCAGGGTATCAGAGTTCGCTGTTCAATTCTGGTGCCACCTGTAAGGAGTGTTTATGTTTTCTCCTTGACTGCTCCGTTTGTAGGATAATTTATCATAGTAAATTGTTCTGGGATTTGGCTAGTGTTAGGTGGAATGGCTTGTTGAACCAGCAGGGACTGTTCCACACTGTATCTCTAAACTGAAATAAGATCATTAGGTTTTTTTTTCCCAGATCTGATGAAGTATTCTTGTGCTGAATTGGGGTGTTAACCGACTTCCCCAGAGTTCCAGCAGAGTTCAGATCAGATCTCTGGTACTCCGTGTATGGAACCTTTGATCACATGAATTTCTCAAAGATGCTCTAGTTTCCTCCCACATCCCAAAGACACGGTGATTTGTAAATTAATTGGTTACTCTAAATTATCCCTGTTCTGTAAGTGTCTGGTGGAATCTGTGAAGAGGTGATGGGAATGTGGGAGAATAAAATAGAATCAAAGGAAATGGGTTCTTGATTGATATGAACTCAATTGGCTGCAGAGTTTGTTTCTGTGCTGTGAGTTTCTAAATGGTGATTTACCTGCCTAGTTCCAAAACGTTTTATTGTTATTCCAGATTTCCAGTTCCTTCGGTTATTTTATATTTTTATTAACACAATGAATTTAGTATCAAAGATTTGAGCCTTCTTTTATCAGTTTCACAGCTAATACAAGAGCAAGTCAGAGACTTAGTATATGAAATAAGATAGATGAACTTGTAGCACAGTTACAAGTTCATGTATGACGTTGTGGGCATCACAGAATCGTGGCTACAAAAAATTATAGCTGGAAACTTAATGTCCAAGACTATACATTGTATTAAAAGGACCAGCAGGTAGGTGGAGGGAATGGCATGGCTCTGGTAAAAAATAAAAATGAAATCAAATCATGAGAAAGAGGTGACTGGAATTAGAAGGTGCAGAAACATTGTGGGTAGAGCTAAGGAATTGCGAGGGTAAGAAGACCCTCATGATAGTTATATAAAGACCCCAAACAGAAGTAAAACTACTGTGGTCTACAAATTACAACTAAAGATAGAAAATTCAGAACAAAAAGGCAGTATTATGATAGTCATGGGAGACTTCCTAAGCAGGAAAGAGAACAGCCAGAGGTTGTGGTACATATTGATACCAATGACATAGGTAGGAAAAGGGAGAAGGTCTTGAAAGCAGACTACAGAGAGTTAGGAAGGAAGTTGAGAAGCAGGACCACAAAGGTAGTAATCTCGGGATTACTGCCTGTGCCACGTGACAGTGAGTATAGGAATAGAATGAGGTGGAGGATAAATGTGGGCTGAGGGATTGGAGCGGGGGCAGGTATTCAGATTTCTGGATTATTGGGACCTCTTTTGGGGCGAGTGTGACCTGTACAAAAAGGATGGGTTGCACTTGAATCCCAGGATGAACCAATATCTTGGCGGGGAGGTTTGCCAAGGCTATCGGGGAGAGTTTAAACTGGAATTGCTGGGGGGGGTGGGAACCGAACTGAAGAGATGGAGGAAGAAGCAGTTGGCTTACAAATGAAGAAAGCTTGGAGACAGTGCAAGAGGGTGGATAGACAGGTGATAGAGAAGAAATGTGGTCAGACGGATGATTTGAGATGTGTCTATTTTAATGCAAGGAGCATTATGAACAAAGCAGATGAGCTTAGAGCATGGATCAGTACTTGGAAATATGATGTTGTGGGCATTACAGAGACTTGGATGGTTCAGGGGCAGGAATGGTTACTTTGAGTGCCAGGCTTTAGATGTTTCAGAAAGGACAGAGAGGGAGGCAAAAGAGGTGGGGACGTGGCACTGTTGATCAGAGATAGTGTCATGGCTGCAGAAAAGGAGGAAGTCATGGAGGGGTTGTCTACGGAGTCTCTGTAGGTGGAAGTTAGGAACAGGAAGGGGTCAATACCCCTACGGGGTGTTTTTTTTATAGACCACCCAATAGTAACAGGAATATCGAGGAGTAGATAGGGAGACTGATTCTGGAAAGGTGTAATAATAACAGTGTTGTCGTGATGGGAGATTTTAATTTCCCAAATATCGATTGGCATCTCCCTAGAGCAAGGGGTTTAGATGGGGTGGAGTTTGTTAGGTGTGTTCAGGAAGGTTTAGTGAAACAATATGTAGATAAGCCTACAAGAGGAGAGGCTATTCTTGATCTGGTATTGGAAAGTGAACCTGGGCAGGAGTCAGATCTCTCAGTAGGGGAGCATTTTGGAGACAGTGATCACAATTCTATCTCCTTTACTATAGCATTGGAGAGGGATAGGAACAGACAAATTAGGAAAGCATTTAATTGGAGTAAGGGGAAATATGAGGCTATCAGGCAGGAACTTAGAAGCATAAATTGGGAACAGATGTACTCAGGGAAAGGTGCAGAAGAAATATGGCAAATGTTCAGGGGATATTTGCGTGGAGTTCTTCATAGGTACATTCCAATGAGACAGGGGAAGGATGGTAGGGTACAGGAACTGTGGCGTACACAGGCTGTTGTAAATCTGGTCAAGGAGAAGAGAAAAGCTAATGAAAGGTTCAAAAAACTAGGTAATGATAGAGATCTATAAGATTATAAGACTAACAGGAAGGAGCTTAAGAATGAAATTAGGAGAGCCAGAAGGGGCCATGAAAAGGCCTTGGCGGACAGGATTATGGAAAACCTCAAGGCATTCTAGAAGTATGAGAAGAGCAAGAGGATAAGACATGAGAGAATAGGACCAATCAAGTGTGACAGTGGAAAAGTGCGTATGGAACCAGAGGAGATAGCAGAAGTACTTAATGAGTACTTTGCTTCAGAATTCACTATGGAAAAGGATTTTGCCAATTGTAGAGATGACTTACAGCAGACTGAAAATCTTGAGCATGCAGATATTAAGAAAGAGGATGTGCTGGAGCTTTTGGAAAGCATAAGGTTGGATAAGTCACCGAGAATGGACAAGGTATACCCAGGCAACTGTGGGAGGCGTGGGCGGAGATTGCTGAGCCTCTGGCGATGATCTTTGCATCATCAATGGGGATGGGAGAGGTTCCAGAGGATTGGAGGGTTGCAGATGTTGTTCCCTTATTCAAGAAAGGGAGTAGAGATAGCTCAGGAAATTAGACTAGTGAGTTTTACTTCAGTGGTTGGTAAGTTGATGGAGAAGATCCTGAGAGGCAGGATTTATGAACATTTGGAGAGGCATAATATGATTAGGAATAGTCAGTATGGCGATGTCAAAGGCAGGTCATGCCTTATGAGCCTGATTTAACTTTTTGAGGATGTGACTAAACACATTGATGAAGGAAGAGCAGTAGATGTAGTGTATATGGATTTCAGCAAGGCATTTGATAAGGTACCCCATGCAAGCCTTATTCAGAAAGTAAGGAGGCATGGGACCCAAGGGGACATTGTTCTGTGGATCCAGAACTGGCTTGCCCACTGAAAACAAAGAGTGGTTGTAGATGGGTCATATTCTGCATGGAGGTTGGTGACCAGTGGTGTGCCTCAGGGATCTGTTCTAGGACTCCTACCCTTTGTGATTTTTATAAATGACCTGGATGAGGAAGTGGAGGGATGGGTTAGTAAAATTGCTGATGACACAAAAGCTAGAGGTGTTGTGGATAGTGTTCAGGGCTGTCAGAGTTTACAGCCGGACATTGATAGGATGCAAAACTGGGCTGAGAAGTTACAGATGGAGTTCAACCCAGATCAGTGTGAGGTGATTTATTTTGGTAGGTCCAATATGATGGCACAATATAGTATTAATAGTAAGACTAGTGGCTGTGTGGAGGTTAAGAGGGATCTTGGGGTCCGAGCCCATAGAACACTCAAAGCTGCTGCGCAGGTTGACTGTGTGGTTAAGAGGCATACGGTGCATTGGCCTTCATCAATCATGGGAATGAGTTTAGGAGCAGAGAGGTAATGTTGCAGCTATATAGGACCCTGGTTAGACCCCACTTGGAGTATTTTGTTCAGTTCTGGTCGCCTCACTACAGGAAGGATGTGGAAACCATAGAAAGGGTGTGGAGGAGAATTACAAGGATGTTGCCTGTATTGGGGAGCATGCCTTATGAGGATAGGTTGAATGAACTCCATCTTTTCTCCTTGGAGAGATGGAGGATGAGAGGTGACCTGATAGAGGTGTATAAGATGATGAGAGGCATTGATCGTGTGGATAGTCAGAGGCTTTTTCCCAGGGCTGAGATGGCTAGCATGAAAGGGCATAGTTTTAAGGTGCTTGGAAGTAGGTACAGAGGAGATGTCAGGGGTAAGTTTTTTACACAGAGAGTTGTGAGATTGTAGAATGGGTTGCTGGCGATGGTGGTGGAGGCGGATGTGATAGGATCTTTTAAGAGACTCCTGGATAGCTACATTGAGCTTAGGAAAATAGAGGGCTATGGGTAACCCTAGGTAATTTCTAAGGTAAGGGCATGTTCGGCATAGTTTGTGGACCGAAGGGCCTGTATTGTGCTGTAGGTTTTCTCTGTTTCTATGTTTCTATTTCAATATACAGGTAGATTGGGAAAATCAGTTGGTGCTGGATCCCAAGAGGGGGAATTTCTAGAATGCCTATGAGATGGATTTTGGAGAAGCTTGGGGTTGAACTCACAAGGGGATCAGGTATTCTGGATTGGGTGTTGTGCAATGAACCAGAATTGATTGTAGAGCTTAAGGTAGAGGAACCATTAAGGTACAGTGATCATAATATGATAGAATTCAATTTGCAAATCCGCAATTTGAGAAGGAGAAGCTAAAGTCAGATGTATCAGTTTTACAGTGGAGTAAAGGGAATTACAGTGGCATGAGAGAGGAGTTGGTTAAAGTTGATTGGAAGAGGACACTAGCAGGGATGACAGAACAGCAAGGACTGGTGTTTCTAGCAGCTATTCGTAGGGCTCAGCATATATACATTACAGAAAAGAAGGGGTATTCTAAATGCAGGATAACACAACCGTGGTTGACAAGAGAAGTCAAAGCCAATATAAAATCCAAAGAGAGGGCATATAGTAGAGGAAAAATTAGTGAGAAGTTAGAGGATTGGGAAATCTTTTAAAAACCAACAGAAGAGAACTAAAGAAGTCATAAAGAAGGAAAAGATGGAATACGAAGTTAAGCTAGCCAATAATATTAAAGAGGATATCAAAAGTTTCTTCAGATATATAAAGTGTTAAAGACAGGCGAGAATGAGTATCAGACCACTGGAAAAAGAGGTGGGGGAGGGGCAAGGAAGTAGCAGACAAACTGAATAAGTATTTTGCATCAGATGTCCACTGTGAAAAACAGTAGCAGTATGCCAGAATTTTGAGAGTGTCAAGAACTAGAATATAAAAGCAAGGATGTAATGTTAAGGCTTTATAAAACACTGGTAAGGCCTCATGGAATATTGTGAACAGTTTTGGGCCCCTTATCTAAGAAAGGAAGTGCTGACATTGTAGAGGGTTCAAAGGAGTTCACAAAAATGATTCCAGAATGAAAAGACGTCATATGAGAAGCATTTGATGGCTCTAGGCCTCTACTCACTGGAACTCAGAAGAAAGAGGGCTGACCTAATTGAAATGTATTGGATGTTGAAAGGTCTCGATAGAGTGTATGTAGAGAGGATGTTTCCTATGGTGGTGGATGACACAGACTCAAATTAGAAGGCTGTCCTTTTTGAATGGAGATGAGGAGGAATTTTTTTAGCCAGAGAGTGGTGAATCTGTGGAACTTGTTGTCACAGGCAGCTGTGGAGGCTAACTCATTGGGTATATTTAGGGCAGAGGTTGATAAATTCTTGTTCAGTCAGGTCATGAAAGGATACAGGGAGAAGGCAGGAGATTGGGGCTGAGAGGGAACTGGGTCAGCCATGATGAAATGGTAGAGTAGACTCGATGGGCCAAATGGCCTAATTCTGCTCCTATATCTTATGTACCTATCGTCTCAAATTCTATCCACTCTGATTCATTTGTTTAGTATATATTATCTACAAAATGTACTGCTGTAACTCGTGTAAACTGCACCTGTAGCATCTCCCAACTCCATGACCTCAGTTGAATACCACCATCAAGTCACATCCATTCTGAATTGGAAATAAACCACCCGTCCTTCACAGCTGGGTCAAAATCCTGGAGCTCCCTGAAATACTTTGGGAATAGTTTTATTGGAATCCCTGAGCAGCTCAAAAGGGTGGATGATCAGTCCCTTCTCAAGGACTGTTTGGAATAAATGACTTGCCAGCAGTGCCCAAGTCCTGAAAAATGAATATATTAGAAAGGGATAATTTACACACAAGAGTAAAGCTGTAGCAGCAAAAGAGAGAATACAGTAGAGATTCACCAGGATACAGGCAAAATTGGATTGGCATAAGTAGGCATTAAGGTTGCCATGGATACGATGGGCTAAAAGGACCAATTTCTATGCTGAATGATTTTATGATTCTAGCCTATTATATCTCATGTAGGATTACTTTGTATGCTTCTGACATGATATATAAGTTGACATCCATCTAAGTAAATTTGACACAAATGTTAACAATTCCACAAAAAAAAAGGAAATAATAATACGACACAGAGACACAAGCGCGTACAGATGGTAGAACCTGGAATAACACACAAAGAACTATGGGAACTCAACACGTCAGGGTATCTGTGGAGAGAAATGGATAGGCAGCATTAAGATGACAGGATTTGACCCAAAATGCCAACTATCTAAATAAAATAATAACATTGTGTTGAGTTCGAGGGGACAAATAATCCCTTGTTATTACATCATTGTGCCCTCTATGGAAATACCTTTACTAGAAGGCCTCAGTAAAATTTAGATCTCTGGTGCTCCATGTATGGAACCTTTGACCACCTGGATTTCTTAAAGGTGCTCTGGTTTCCCCACGCTCTTCCCAATTTTCATGAGTTTATGCCTTATTACTAAATTAATGGGGTGCTACTTTTAGCTATCCAAACCAAATGTTATAATGGATGTTAAATTCTTAAATTAGAATATGTGTCCTTTTGTAGGATTCCATGCAACAGCTTGCATGAGAGAATAGGGGCCATTATTTAGTGCCTTCCCTGATCAAGAATCTTCCACAACCACAGAAGCTATCAAGTGATTTTAATTCTGCACCACCACATCCTGCTCTAAACCCAGTCCCTGGCTGATGACAGCAGTAACATGAAACTGAAGTTATTACTCCTGTTGGATAACAAACCATGTAATCAATTTGTGTTGAGTGTGTGGATATTAATTTCCATCAAATTTTTGGCCTTTTATTTGGTTACCCAGTGCTGAACTTTGGCCAAAAAAATCAGCTTTAGACTCAAATGTAATGACTGCTTTGAAATTATTTTGTGTAGGTGCATTAATTAACATGGGAAAATGAAAAAAAAATGTTACAGATAACTTTTCATAATTCATTTTAACAACTATTTGCAATTTGCATCCATTTTATGACGAATGTTGGTGCTTTGCTGGCAGCAATGCTATGTTCTAGTTTCACCTGACTAAGCCGCAATCTGACTCTATTTGTAGTATTAGGCTGGCAGAATTATAAAATTCAATGATCATTTCTGCAAGCTTACTTACGTCCAAAATGCAAGGTAGCACTTTCTGTTTTAAGCTACTGGACAATTACCAAGCTTATTTAAAAATAAACCATGCATCCAGGAGTGGTAACAGCTTGGTCTAACCTTGGAAGAGAAAGCTTTCTGGCTAAATGAGTGTTTTTATTGTAGGCTGGCTGGAACTATGACTGAGACTGACTTCACTTGTACTGTGTAGGCAGTGGGAAGACATAACATCACATCACAAAGCTATAAAATAGCTCATTTTTTTTTTACATATTCCAGTACTAAGCAGTAAAATATCACAGAAAAGGACAGACATTCAGACTTGGTCAGTATTGCTACTCACGACAAAGCGGAGTTAGTAATTGTGCGATTCCTCTGAAATGCTTTTCATTCACTCTGAGTTTAATTCCTTAGTTTTTGAATTACAATAAACTGATGATCTCATGCATTTTGCACCCATGGTCTACAAATTTCTTGGCATATCTCCTTCTTCAGGTACTCAGTAATTTATGAAAACAGAATGTTGGTCATGAAATTGGCTCTGCGGCACCTGTTGCTTGGATACTTTGTGCAATGATTTGGCTTGGAGGTTTATGTGTGACATATGCATCCATATGTTTAGTTGCACATAAGAAGATTGGCTGTTGCTGTAAAGCAAATTAAGTAGAAGTTGGTGACTAGGCAAAGCTCAAACACCATTTATAAATTTACCAATGACACCACTCTTGGCAGAATCTCAGATAGAAACAAAGAGGCATATAGGTGCTGTTCAGGTGGTGCTGCAATGATAACCTTGCACTCAATGTCAGCAAGACCAAGGAATTGATTGTGGACTTCAGGAAGTAGAAGTTGAGTGAACCCTCACTAATCCTTATTGAAGGGACATCAGTGGAAAGGGTGAGTAGGTTCTAATTCCTGGCTGACAACATCTCTGTAGATCTATTCTAGGCCCCAACGTGACAAAGGGATGCCAGCAGCTACGTGCCTGCATACTTTTGTGCATTGAGTTGCTGCCAGATAATTGGCTGATTAGATATTTGTATTAATGAGCAGGTGTACAGGTGCACCTACTAAAGTGACTACTGAGTATATACTTCACTAGGAGTTTGAGGAGATTTGGTAGGACACCAAAAGCTCCAGTAAATTTCTTCAACATACCATTCTGACTGGTCACATCAGCATCTGGTATGGGGGCACCAATCAAAAGACTGTAAGAGACTTGAGAGAGTTATGGCTCAGCCAACTCCATTAAGGGTACAAGCTTCCCACTATTGAGGACATCTACCAAAGATGATGCCTCAAGAGGATGGCATCCATCATTAAGGCCCCTCACTATCTGGGACATGCACTCTTCTCATTAGTAAAATGAGAGAATTGGTACAGGAGCCTCAAGACCCACACTTAATGTTTTAGGACCAGCTTCTTCCCCTCTGTCATCAAATTTCTGAACAGCCCATTAATCCGGGAACACTACCTCACTATCTTGCTGTACGCTATTTGTTTATTTAATTTTTATTGTAACTTATCGTAGCTTGTTATGCCTGCACTTCAGTGTTGCCACAAAGTAACAACATTCCTGAGTTATTTTTATGATTCTGTTTCTGTGTTCATTTAACTCTTACATTCAAATAATTCACTGGTTTACTGAACTCCAAAAAAAAAAGATGTTTTGTAGTTGAAGTAGAGCAACATAGAGGGGATGCTTCCAATAGTGGGTGAGCCTAGGACTCGAGGGATGTTTCTTTAGAACAGGGATGAGGAGCCAGAAAGGCTAGTGAGTCTGTGGAATTCATGGCTGTAGACAACTATAGAGGCCGCATCACTGGGTGTATTTAAATTGGAGCTTGATAGGTTCTTGTTTAGTGAGGGTATTAAAGGCTATGAACAGAAGGCAGGAGAATGAGGTTCACAGGAAAAATAAATTAGCCATGATAGAATGATGGAACAGACCCAATGGGTTGAATTGTCCAATTCTGTTCCTAAGTTTTATGATCTTGTGAAATTCGGGATTTGTGATGAGTGACAACTAAACCGATGGTGGGATTTCGCTTCCTCTTATGATCTTCACCGGCAGAAAAATTGGTCTTTAGTCAGTTGGATTCACTCCACTTGGTATCCAGTAATGGCTAAGAGCGCCTATTACATTAAAGGCAATGGTTTCAATATTCTGGCTTTGGTATGAAAGACCTGCATTCCAGGATTAGTTAAATAATCATCTCCTGACTTCCCAAAGCCTTTTACATCGTCAAGGCAAAGATGATATCACATGGATGCTCTCTGTCCAGTAGTGACTCTAACTGGCAGATTAATTATGTTACCCATTTTCCAGTGCTGTCCAAATAATCCCTTAATAGTTCCTCCATACTACAAGCTGAACATATTAAGTTTTAAGAAATGAACAACTTTTGAGCAAGCTGCTCATATTTCACTCAAAGTTTTAATGGTCTCCTGGTAAATTCAAACTGCTCTATGCAATATGTGTACATAATTAAACTGTATGCCTCATAGGTGGAATATGAATTCAGATCTGCCACTAAGTAATTTGCCTTTTTGGATGATATGGCAAAGACCCAAATAAATGTCAAAGTGATAGGTAATTCTGATTGGAAGTTTAGGAAAAGTGGTTTTGCTATAACACCAAAAAAGACTTTTTCATTTTGAATTGTTTTAGGTCTATATGATAGCACAGCAGCAGCTAAATTTATTTATTAAGATTATTTGTATAATATGAGATCCTTAATCATTTTCAGATGGATGTAGAGAAAAAGTTGTAAAAGTAGGTTTCTGATGAAAAAACATTAAAAATAAAAATTGGTTCTGTTTTGTACATTGAAATATATAGTGAAATTTGTTGCTTTTATCAAATCAAATCAGTGAGGATTGTGTTGGTTGTCAATGTAACATGCCCACAGCTCACTTTCCCTAACTGTGCATCTCTGGAATATGCAAGGAAACTAGAAACTGGAGCACCCAGAGGAAACCTACACAATTACAGGGAGAGCATACAGACTCCTTATAGACAGTGATGGGAATCGAACCCCTATCTTAGAGCTGGTACTGTAAAGAGTGGAACTAACCAATACTCAAAACTTGCCTCAAATATACACCTGTATACCAATCTCATGGTTACTCATACATTATGTATTTACATGGCTTCCAATGTCTTCAAGGCCTCTCTAACAATGCTAAGCACAGCATTTCATAAGCAGTTACAGGGTTTGATTGGCACATTGCCTGGACTGCCTTCTTGGCCTTCCATTAGCTCATACTGCCAAAGGCTTTTTCAACTGTTTCAAAATGTATCTGACATATATTTGATAAAAATCATATATTTAAAATCAATTGAAATAAATAAATCATTTAAGAATTCAATAAACTGTTGAGAAATAATTTGGATTATAAACATAAACTGAAATAAGGAAAGAAACAATAGACTTGTCCTGCAACACACATCAAAGTTGCCGGTGAACGCAGCAGGCCAGGCAGCATCTCTAGGAAGAGGTACAGTTGACGTTTCAGGCCGAGACCCTTCGTCAGGACTAACTGAAGGAAGAGTTAGTAAGAGATTTTCTTACTAACTCTTCCTTCAGTTAGTCCTGACAAATCTCTTACTAACTCTTCCTTCAGTTAGTCCTGACGAAGGGTCTCAGCCTGAAACGTCAACTGTACCTCTTCCTAGAGATGCTGCCTGGCCTGCTGCGTTCACCGGCAACTTTGATGTGTGTTGCTTGATTTTCCAGCATCTGCAGAATTCCTGTTGTTTATGTTTTAAAATAGACTTGTCCTTCACTTTTTATTCTTATGAAGGTCAGTGACTCAATTCAGTTGAATGGGGGTGCACTCAATGCGCTTAACCAGTAACTGATATAAAGCTAAGGAACTGGATACAAATTGTGTCTGACCTGTCAGCTCAGCAGGATTTATAAGAAGCTGTGGACACGTAGTGAGTCCAGCAGCAGAGCAAGACATCGAACGAACTAGCAACTGACTTGAAGCAAAATTGAACAAAGAAATTATGAGCAGCCTGACGGCAGTTCCTTAATGAATGGCTGGCAAAAATTAATTATGAACTGGCTTAGTAACTTCCTTTTTTTATTCCAGCATTACTTTTGACATTTATTAGTAGTTTTCATTTTAGTTTTACTGCAGTACCACCCCATTATTGGGCTCAGTCAGTCGTCCATATGAAACATGTTTAATTGTACATACTGACATATTTTAGTTTTAATTTTTAGCTCCCTTCTAAAACATGCACTGATGTTGCGCTATCTTTGTAATCTCCCATCCAGTTTACTTCTCCATCCGTTTATTGCCCCAGTTTCCAACTTAAGGCTGCAAAGGATAACACTCCTAATGAACATTAAACATTCCCTTTGACAATGTTAAGCTAATATTGATACTCAAGACAAAATGAAAACGTTGTTAGCTTAAGCACTTCCAAATTTCATTTAGTATGAAGTCATTATAAATTTTACATTCTCATTAGCTTCATCTAAATAGTTCTCTCCATTTTACTGTGGGTTTCTGTTATAAATATGCATAAAATACAAGTAATATGGCAATAATTGTTACATGAGGTGTGGCTCCTATTTTAGCTCATAAGCACAAATACGATCAGTTCCAGGTTGCTAAAAAAATTCAACTGGGCACCCTTCGATGGCAAGGTCAGTATGGATGACTTCATTTCCTTTGCATTGTTCCTTTTGGAGAGTTGAAAGGAAACTTTAACTGTGTCATCCTAGGGGCACACACTGGGCATTTCCAGGACAACATGGTTTTATACTCACAATGCCTGCTTGCAAAATAACTACTTATCTTGTCAACATAGCTCAACAATTTTCATTCCCTGCATCCAGTGATCTGCAATTCTGCCCTCTTCTCTTCATATTGCCACTAAAGAAATTCCATCCATCTCTGTCCCCTCCTTCACTGAGCAGTAGTGCAGGAGAATCTTAATTCAGTACTCCTTCACTACAGATGGTTGTAAAATTGCGCAAGCTTCATTTGGGTGCATCTGAACTTCAATGTCATAGGAGAACAACCCAATTATTGTTATCTGATTCCTTTTGTTTTGTTCCAGTATGTCCTGTTGTGTGCAGCACAATTCCTGATTGACTCACCTTCAGTTCCCAGTACCATTATCATTCATCATACCTTTTGGTGACTGTTCCTTCAACAAGATAAACATTGAACAATAAGCACAGGACAGGACCAATGGCAAAC
This sequence comes from Mobula hypostoma, assembly GCF_963921235.1. NCBI lineage: Eukaryota > Metazoa > Chordata > Chondrichthyes > Myliobatiformes > Myliobatidae > Mobula > Mobula hypostoma. The sequence goes on from NC_086109.1 coordinate 30,945,913, forward strand.
AATATTGTGTCAAACTAATTAGTTCAGTAATCAAATGCCCAATTAAACTAGTCCCTTTTGCCTACACAATGTCTATTTCCTGCACATTCATGCACCATTCTAAGAACCTCTTGAAAACCTATTTGATTCCAGCAATACCCCAAGCACTAAATTCTGGGCACACAGAACTCTCTTAGTAAACTAAAAACTTGTCTTTCACATTTCCTTTGAACTTACCACCCCTCAGCTTAAATCCATGTCCTTTAGTAATAGACATTTCAACCCTGGGTAAAAGAAATTGGCTGTCTGATCTCTTTAGACTTCTCATATCTTATAAACCTCTGTCAGATCGTCCCCCAGCTTCTACCACTGGGGTAGAAGAGAAATTCAAGTTTCCCAACTTTTCCTTATAGCACATGCTGCCTAATCCAGGCAGCATCCTGGTAAACCATTTCTTCAGCCTCTCCAAAATTCCACAATCTTCCTACAATGGGGTGACCAGAATTGAGCGCAATACTCCAGATGCAGTCTTTAACTACAATTTCATGAAGTATCAGCATAACTTCCCAACCCTTTAACTCAATTCCTCAGTTACTAAAGGCAACATGTCCTGTTTCTTCTTTACCACCCTTACCGTCTGTCTAGCCACTTTCAGGGAGCTTGGACAGCAAGATCCTTCTGCACATTGACACTGTTAAGGATCTTGTCATTAGGAATTTACTGGCCCTTACATTGGGTAACAGTTCACATTTAACCAGGTTAAATGCAGTATGTCAATTTGCCACCAATATCTTTAACTGATCTATATCCCACTATATCCTTTGCCAGTCCTCATTGCTATCTACAATACCACCAATTTTCGTACCTTTTGCAAATTACTTACCCACCCATCTATGTTTTCATTCAGGTTACATACCCTTAGTGGTCACTTTATTAGGTACCTCTTGTACATAAAGTGGCCACTTCATTATGCTCACGGCCTTCTCCTGCTGTTGCCGTTCCACTTCAAGGTTTGATGTGTTGTGCATTTAGAGATGCTTTACTGCACGCTGCAGTTATAAAGTGTGGTTATTTGAGTCACTGTTGCCTTCTTGTCAGCTTGAACCAGTCTGACGATTTTCCTCTGATCTTTTTCATTAACAAGGCATTTTCACCCATAGAACTGCACTCACTGGATTTTTTTTTTGTTTTTCACACCATTCCATGGAAACTCTAGAGACTGTTGTGTGTGAAAATCCCTGATGATCAGCAGTTTCTGAGATACTGAAACCACCCTATCTGGCTCTAACAGTCATTCCATGGTCTTCCCCATTCTGATGTTTGGCCTGAACAACAACCAAACCACATGACCATCTCTGCATATTTTCATGGACTGAGTTGCTGTCATATGATTGGCTGATGAGATATTTGCATGAAGGAGCCAGTGTACCTAATAAAGTGGCCACTGATTGTTGTGTTTATTTATATATATATATAATTAACACCGGTAGTCTCACGCTGCCAGTCAGAATAAGCCCCTTTGACCACTATCCTCAGCTTTCTACATACAAGCCAATTTCTTAAACTGAATAGCTAATCCATCGTGGATCCTATGCATCTTAATCTTCTGGATGAGCCTTCCAGTCGGGATCTCGTCAATGCCTTAATAAAATCCATACAGACAACATCCACAACTCTACCTTCATCAATCATCTTTTTTCACCACCTCAAAAAAACTTTATCAAATTAATTATACAGAATTTGCACAAAGCGATGATTAATAGGCCATGGTTTCCCAAATTTTCAAAAATCATATCCCTAAAACTCCTCTTTATTAACTTCCCTACCACTATGTGGGACTCATCAACCATAGTTTCCAGTATCATCCATATTTCCTTTCTTGAATCATGGAACAACATTGGCTACCCACCAGTCCTCTGAGACCTTGCCTATTGCTAGAGAGGACATAGAGATATTGGTCAAGGCACCAACAATCTCATATCTTGCCTCTTTCAATGACCTAGGGTATATCCATTAGGGTCTGGATATATCCCATCAAGCTCTACGGACATCCACCAAAATGTACTTTAAGAGACCCAACACTATTACCTATTTCGTTACCTCAAAATTCCCTAGCAAATTATCATGTTCCACACCAATCCTCATCCTCCTCATCCTTCTCCTTGGGAAATACTGATGCAGAGTACTCATTTAGGTCCATACCCACATCCTCCATCTCCAAGCGTATGTTCCCTTCTTTACTCTTAAGTGATTCTACTTAAGCTCCCTAGTTCTCTTCTTGCTCTTGATCATGTACAGTATAGAATGCCTTGGGATTCTCTTCAATCTAACTTTAAGGCCCCTCATCATTTTTTAATTCTGTTGAGTTCTTTTATAGATTCTTTATAATTCACAAGGGCTCTGTTCAATTTTAGCTTCCTAAACTTCACATATGTTTTCTTTTCCTTGACTAAATTCACTACCTCCCTTAACATGAAAGTTCCCATAGCTTGTGATACTTGTGTTCCTTCTATCCTGCACTCTGTGCAGTTCACCTTTGGACACCTTTCACTTATCAGATGTGGAATTGCCCAAAACAGTTGCTACCAGTTAATTCTCCTTAGTTCCTGCCTAATTCCCTCATAATTTTCCCTCCTCCAGTTTAAGTCTCTCAATACAAGCTCCATACGTATCTATAGCTACTTTAAAACTTAAGGAATTGTGATCACTGTTCCGAAGCGTTTCTGACTGAAAGGTCAGTCACTTGGCCAGGCTCATTACCCAACACCAGGTTCAGTATGGCCCCTTCTCTTGCTAGACTGTGTACATATTGATAAAACCCTCCTGGATAACGATGAAACTCTGAAGCTGTTCTCCACTAATTGTCTCTATATTATCATCTCCTTGAATGCTATCTTCATGCTATGCATAATTTAAGCTTTTAATAAGTTACATACATATAAAGAGGAACTTCAAAAACATGTAATGGAGATGGGAATGATCAGGGGCTGATAAAATACTGATATAGATTTGCCTTTGATTTGCTGCATTATCACAAGCAGTTGAAAGGCTAACTAGCATGTAATTTCTCTCCCTCCTCCACCCTTCCCCACCGGTAAAGCTTTCCTGTAAATTCTATTTTATAGGATTATTTAACACCAGAGGTTTTAGTTTTCCAGATTATTTTATTTTATTCTCCATTCCATCCTGCCAAACTTTTAGAGGGTTTATATTATAAATGTTCTTGCATAAAAGCACCTGTTCCCTAGACTCGGCTGAATTTAATGTTTTGGGATGTTTTTAGTTTCAAGTTTCACAAAACATTTCCAGATGTTCCCAACCTTTTTTATGACATGGACACTACCATTAACCAAGGGGCCTTTGGACCCCTAGGTTGAGAAACCCAGCTTGACATTTTACAGGTGGATATTATTAGACTTGATTATTATCTGTTTGTCATTAATTATTTGAAACTACTTACATCTGCCACCTTACTTTTCTTTCTATGTGTTTATGGACTTTCCCTTCAATGTTATTACTTTCAAGATTTGTGAGTTAATTCCCTGCCATACTTATCACCAATAAAAGTGTGTGTGTGTGTGTGTGTGTGTTTGTTTGTTTGTTTGTTTTGTACAATGGAACTGACATGCTCAGATTCTGTTATTAGAGGAATCACTTATTTACTATTAGATGATCCATCTCCTCCTCCTTTTTAGAGTTGATTTTTGTCCAAACTGCTATGATCTTTCGACATTTCATCGGAATGGATTTTTAAGCTGATCAAGTCAACCAGCAGGGCTGTAGCTGAGGCAGCAGAGAAAGGATCAGCATGGGTGTGGACCAAGTATGTCCAGAGGGGCAGATAGTCAGACAGTGTATACATATCTTGCAAACCCTTCAGTAGTTGCATAGACACCTGAAGAGCAGACTATCTGTTGGATGGAAGTGACCAACAACTCTGATAGAGGCAGATGCCAAGTTTTTAAGCTCACCAGTGGGAGGTGGTGCTTTAACACTGCTGGCCCACCACCTTGAGGGAGTCTTGATCATAAGCGGGCTGAAACTCCTGAAGGCAGGTGGCAGATCAACTGATGATCCCACTGGTGATAGCACAGGACAGTTAACATCTTAGTCCACGTATATATTTTTTAACTCTTTTGTTCCTTCCTTGACCTTAATTACTTCTACACAATCATTGTTGTGCATGTTGCCCATTCCTCTTTGCATTTATATTATTAATTATATCTAATTTTCACCTTGTATTCCTATTTAATAGATTTCTCTTTCCTATTATAGATTTCTTTTCAGATTACTACTGCCATTGTTTAAATTTAAAAGAATCCTCTTCAAAACCCACACCAATCTAATCACAACTTGGATCCACTTCTGATCACAACACTTTCAAGCTTTCCAGTATTTCACAAATCACTTTTCTGAATGCATTGTGAGATTCAAGCTTAATGACACATGCTCACTTTTGAGCTCTCTCTGTAACAGCACTGGCTTATTGTATTTCAAAGCTGCTTTTGACTATAGTTCCATTTTATCCTTCATCAAACTCAGTGTATTAGGATACTTCTGGGGGACTGTGTATATGTATTGGTGGATGGGAGGAATGGGGCTTGTTTAACTGTTTTTGTTTTGTTGTTTCTGTGTTGTGTGTGTGTTCTGCTGAGCTTTGTGGACATGCTACGTTGGCACCAGGATGTGTGGCAACACTTGTGTGCTGCCCCCAGCATGTCCTCGGGTATGTTGGTTGTTAACACAAATGGCACATTTCACTGTATGTTCCAATATACACATGATAAATAAATTTGAATCTTAAATATTCTGCATATTCATATTTGCTTCTTAAACCCACAAGTACTTCTAAGAATTAACTTCCCTGCTGGCTCAAAATGGCTGAAACCTAATCTAAGTGCTAACTTCTTGTCCCATTCCCTTTAAAATTTGTGTAAGCTTGTCACATGTTCATTGTGGAAACTGATAATCTGCACCAATAAATTTTGTGGGCACGCCATCCAGAGATATGTCACAAACTCTTAGATGTCACTTTATACGTCCAGGGCTTTTTTGCATGTGACTCCCATACAAATGGAAGATCAAACACTGTTTGGTATCATTCATCAAAGGTTTAGTAAGTATGGTTTTTCTGATTAAATTATATAGTATAGTTCATATAATCTTTGCACAAGGTGATAACATTTCAAGCCCACGTCTCTTCATTTGACAGGGACTGCTTCTGTTGAGGGCTCCCACTTTGTCACCTTACCAATTGCTCTCGTTAGAAATAATTACCATCCCTCCAAGTGAAATCTTTAATTATAAGTCAGTCTTTGCTTCTGTATCATTTGATTCTAGCTAATCTCCTGATCCCACTGAAAACCCAAATTAAAAAAATGATTAATCTTTGACTGCTAACAGTAAGCAGCTAAAACAGGTCTTCCACTAAATTAAATAGAATCAGATGCTGGGAGATGAGTACATCCAATGGCTGATACTCATGTATGCATTTGAAACAAGTTACCAAAGGCAAATTTCTCCTTTAATGTATACTCAGCTCTTAACTGATTTTATACCACCTCATAGTAATTAATAAAGCTCAAAAAACATACTTGAAAGGTTGTACAATCAGAAACTAGAGAAGATCTACAGGTGGTGGAAATCCAAGCAACACAGTCAAAATGAGGAACTCAGCAGGCTAGGCAGCATCTATGGAAAAGAGTACAGTCAATGCTTTGGAGAGAAAAAGATGAGGAGTCAGAATAAGAAAGTGGTGAGCTGGAGGAAAAACTATGAGGTGAGGGGTGAAACTGGGATGGGAGGAGGGGTGAAGTAAAGAGCTTTGAATTTGATTGGTGAAAGAAATACAGGGCTAAAGAAGGGTGAATCTGATAGGAGAAGACAGAAGGCCATGGAAGAAAAAAAAGGGGGAGGAGCACCAGATGGAGAGAGGTGATAGGCTGGTATGGAGATGAGGTGAGAGGAAAATTGGAATGGGGAATGGTGAAGGCTGCTCGGACAGAATATAAGATGTTGCTCCTCCAATCTGAGTGTGCTGCTTGGCCTGCTGGGTTCCTCCAGCATTTTGTATGTATTGCTTAGAAAGGTTATACAATGTCTTTAATTAAGTTCTCTAAGTCCACTGATTAGTTCTTCATTCTGAATTAGTCTCTGTTCAGAGTTTCATTGCCTGCCAGCTTAAAATGGAATCCTTTTCTATTTTATACCTGCGTGCTCTGTTTAGGGATAGAGACCAGTAGATTGTTATATTCTTTCAGAATAAAGATAGCAATAAGAAATAGTGATAGAAGAGTTATAGAGGGGTATGGATCTAATATGGGTAAATGGGACTGTGATTGATATGGAAAAAGTGGGTTGAAACAGCCCATTTCTGTGCATTTTATGAATTTTATTGTATTCTTTGAAGAGTAAACAGAAAGTATAGGTGAGGGCAAAGTGCTTGAATTGGATTTCATGAATGGAAAAGACCGTGGCTGATTGTCTAGGTGTATAATAATGAGTCAGGTAACAGCGAATTGAAAGTTAGCCAGGAAATAAAGATAAGAGCTAAGGGTAATTTTACCAAACAACAGGAATTCTGCAGATGCTGGAAATTCAAGCAACACATATCAAAGTTGCTGGTGAACGCAGCAGGCCAGGCAGCATCTATAGGAAGAGGCGCAGTCGACGTTTCAGGCCGAGACCCTTCGTCAGGACTAACTGAAGGAAGAGTGAGTAAGGGATTTGAAAGCTGGAGGGGGAGGGGGAGATGCAAAATGATAGGAGAAGACAGGAGGGGGAGGGATAGAGCTGAGAGCTGGACAGGTGATAGGCAGAAGGGGATACGAGAGGATCATGGGACAGGAGGTCCGGGAAGAAAGACGGGGTGGGGGTGACCCAGAGGATGGGCAAGAGGTATATTCAGAGGGACAGAGGGAGAAAAAGGAGAGTGAGAGAAAGAATGTGTGCATAAAAAAGAGTAACAGATGGGGTACGAGGGGGAGGTGGGGCCTAGCGGAAGTTAGAGAAGTCAATATTCATGCCATCAGGTTGGAGGCTACCCATACGGAATATAAGGTGTTGTTCCTCCAACCTGAGTGTGGCTTCATCTTTACAGTAGAGGAGGCCGTGGATAGACATGTCAGAATGGGACAGTAGAGGAGGCCGTGGATAGACATGTCAGAATTTCACGTACATCTGCTCTCACTCCATCCTCCCACCACCCCACTAGGAATAGGGCTCCCCTGGTCCTCACCTACCACCCCACCAGCCTCCGGGTCCAACATATTATTCTCCGTAACTTCCGCCACCTCCAACGGGATCCCACCACTAAGCATATCTTTCCCTCCCCCCCTCTCTCTGCATTCCGCAGGGATCGCTCCCTACACAACTCCCTTGTCCATTCGTCCCCCCCCAACCTCCCCACAGATCTCCCTCCTGGCACTTATCCGTGTAAGCGGAACAAGTGCTACACATGCCCTTACACTTCCTCCCTTACCACCATTCAGGGCCCCAAACAGTCCTTCCAGGTGAGGCATCACTTCACCTGTGAGTCGACTGGGGTGATATACTGCGTCCGGTGCTCCCGATGTGGCCTTTTATATATTGGTGAGACCCGACGCAGACTGGGAGACCGCTTTGCTGAACATCTACGCTCTGTCCGCCAGAGAAAGCAGGATCTCCCAGTGGCCACACATTTTAATTCCACATCCCATTCCCATTCTGACATGTCTATCCACGGCCTCCTCTACTGTAAAGATGAAGCCACACTCAGGTTGGAGGAACAACACCTTATATTCCGTCTGGGTAGCCTCCAACCTGATGGCATGAACATTGACTTCTCTAACTTCCGCTAGGCCCCACCTCCCCCTCGTACCCCATCTGTTACTCTTTTTTATGCACACATTCTTTCTCTCACTCTCCTTTTTCTCCCTCTGTCCCTCTGAATATACCTCTTGCCCATCCTCTGGGTCAGCCCCCCCCCCCGTCTTTCTTCCCGGACCTCCTGTTCCATGATCCTCTCGTATCCCCTTCTGCCTATCACCTGTCCAGCTCTCGGCTCTATCCCTCCCCTTCCTGTCTTCTCCTATCATTTTGCATCTCCCCCTCCCCCTCCAGCTTTCAAATCCCTTACTCACTCTTCCTTCAGTTAGTCCTGACGAAGGGTCTCGGCCTGAAACGTCGACTGCGCCTCTTCCTATAGATGCTGCCTGGCCTGCTGCGTTCACCAGCAACTTTGATGTGTGTTGCTGGTAATTTTACCAAAGTAGTGTCCTGAGGGATCCAAACAGCAAGAGCCTTGGAACAATTAGCCACATATTTTAATGAACACTGACAGAAGAGAGGGGATGGGCAACAAAAGTGAGTTCTCAGATCTCATTCAAATATTTGTACTCGGTGTTGTTGGGTTCCCATGCTTTTGTGATTCAAAGGTTCTTCAGAAGTCAAGGATGAGCCATAAAGCGTCTTGCTTGAAGATGTTTTATTAAGTGTTACAACAGTGTAAATCAAAGAAAGAAAGGAGCCGAGAGATCAAAGAAAAGAGAAAGGAAAAAGCAGTCACGATTGTCAGATGCTCAGACTAGAGATAACCAAATACCAGTGCTGACAATTAACCAATAAAATAGCCAGATTCAAGTAATGTGACACCTGCGACTGAAAACTAAGAAGTTTCTGGAAAAAATGCAAAAGTGACTGGACTATAATTATAGAAAAATTCAACAAACAATTACATGTGTGTATACAGGTGATTATATAGAAGTACAAGAGAGCATAGGGACAGGTAAACTACAAGAAAAATATAATTCGCCACCCAATCCAACAGTGCGTGCGCAGGAAACTAGAGCTGCATGTGGAAGAAAATACTTGTGATGCTGGGTACTTAGCTTGACCTCTGGCAATCCAGAGGAGCAGAGGGAGGGAGACAGAAATCTGAAGGGCTGTGGGTTGGTGATTGGTGAGGGGTTGCCCTTCATTCAGTGCTGGGAATATCAGAGACTTCCACAGACTTTGTACAGGGTAGGCTGGTTGCATTCCAGTTCCTTTTGGCGCATGAGCATTGCTGATGAGCCAACATTGCTGTGGAGTGATTAATATTAAGTCTGTGATGTTATTTTTTCATCCAGGCCCCTATGCATCTGATATGGTGACATATGAAGAAGCTTAGACAGGGTGGTGTCTAATGGCATTTAGCACATGCCTTGCTGCCACTTCTAGGATTTTCTTTTCTGCCTGCACAGCCTGCTCCATATGTCAACGCTCACTGCAGAAGTAGGCCCTCATTGCACTTGAGTATGATTCAGCACTACTTATAAGTGGTGACCCTTTAGAACAAAGGTAAGGAGGAATTTTTTTAGCCAGAGAGTAGTGAATCTGTGGAATGCTCTACAACAGACTCTTTTTGTAGCCATACCTACATTTAAGGCGGAAGTTGATCAATTCCTGATGGGTCAAAGGATATGGCGAGAAGGCAGGCGCATGGGGTTGAGTGGGATCTGGGATCAGTCATGATGGAATGGTGGAGCAGAATAGATGGGCTGAATGGCCTAATTCTGCTCCTATGTCTTATGGTCTAAAACAACTTCCAGCCTGGGTTTGCAAATGTATTTTGAGTACTGTAGATGTCATTAAGTGAAGTACTTACCCAGCCCATTATCTTTTCACCCAATCCCTGAATCCAATAATCTGATTTACCCAGAGAAATCATCTTTTAGCTACCAACCATTCCCAACCATGGACCCTGGCCACAGGAGTCCCAGTGGAGTCTCAGGAGATACACAGAATCTTGTGCAACACAACCAAAATGGTGGAAGAACTCAGCACCTATGGAGGGAAATGAATTGTCCTGATGAAAATTCTTGGCCCTGCTAAGATCCCCCAGCATTTTGTGTGTGCTGCACAGGATCCTCAACACCTTGATGATAAAGGGTCATTACCCCTTCCCTTGAACTTTTTGCCTATTATTTTCAGCCATGAAGTAGCAACACATCTGGCAGGACTCTCCAAGAATGCAAACACCTGTGATCTTGTTTCTGGAGAAAATGCACTAACAGGTTGGCAGTGGTAGACTTACTTGTCCAAATCACAGCAAGACGATTATGGACAGTTTTGGTCTCTATAGTACAATGAATGTAATGAAGCAGTGTACAAGTTGCTGACACAGTTTAACAGGAAGGAAAAGAGGCAGTATTCACAAAGGATGGAGAAGGTTGCAGCTGATTACTCTGGAAAGGGGACTAAAAGGAGATGTGAAAAATAATGATATTCAATAGAATGGGTGTTTTAAAAAGGTTCCTTTTCCACTTGTGGCTGAATCCAGAATGAGGAAATGTAAAAATAAGATAGTCACTTGCAAACTGTTTCAAAGATATTTCATTACATTGAGCTCAGAGAGAATGTGGAATTCAATGCCGCATGGACTGGTTGAAGTAGATAACGCAAGTGCATTAAAGAAATATTCAGTGCATTTGTAACAGAGAAATGAGCATAAAGATACAGGGAAATGATGAGAAGAACAAATTGAAATGGATAGAGATTCTTGTTGAGTGTAGGGTGATGCACAAAATACTGGAGGTACTTGACAACTCAGACAGCACCCAAGGAAGGAAATAAACAGTTGATGTTTCAGGCTGAGACTTTTCTTTAGAGCTCGTTGAGTATACATAAGTCTGGCCATTGATCATTCTGTTTCTCAGCTGAAGATTCTATGCAATTTAATGTGAAACAGATTTGAGGCAAGCTACATGTATATCCTTTCTGAGAATATACAATGTTATACAGTATGGTGCAAAAATTATAGGCACATATATGTAGCTAGGGTGCCTAAGATTTTTGCACAGTGCTGTGTTTGTCAATGTGGAGTGGAAAGTGAGTTTGTAAATCTGGTGGGAACAAAGGATATTGGGAATGGTGAAGGTGGAGTGCCCTGGGAGGGGTGGGGGACATGTTCCAGAGAAAAAGTGCCAGGAGTGGTGAGTGGTGCAGGTGCAGACACACCCCACCCTGAGACACCAGGCAAGGTAATTTCATTCTAAACAATTGGTATATTGATCATTACAGAATGTCCCCCTGGTGCTTCCCACTCCCTCCCTTCTCCTTTCCCCTTTACCCCAAACATGATTCCTACCTCCCTGCCCCTTTCCCACTCTCAGTCCACACTACGGATCCATGTCAAAATCGGCTTTATCATCACTGACATGTGTCATGGAATTTGTTTTTTTATTGCGGCAGCAGTACAGTGCAATTCATGAAATTACTACAGCACTCTGTGTAAGTTTGAGGTACCATATCTATATTTACGTACTTAAGGTGTTTGCACAGTACTGTAAGTAAATTGCACATAAACAATAAATCAACACATTGGTACCACTTGACTAGTATAATAAACTTAATGACTATTTGTGAAATTTTGTTACAATAATGAAAACTATTTTGTAAAATTGTTGTATAAAGGCTATGGTCATTTTATAACTGTATTCTATTTTGAAGTGTACATGCCTTTAATACTTTTGATAAGATTTATATTTTCAGTTTTAGGGTGTAAACCAATAGCTCACACAGAAGTGAAGATTAATAAGAGCATTGTGTTCTGTAAATTTTATTTCACAAGTCACAATACTTGCAGGCTAATCAATTCCTTTCTTATATGTATGGAAACCAGAACCAAGTGCATTTCACTTTTTTTCACTGAGAAAATTTACAGCACTGAAGGAAACTGTGGAAGAGAAGCTAGAATGCAATTATTCTTCTTGGGTTATTTTGCAGAGGCTGTATTTCATCTCCTAGCTGAAACAAGTATTTATAGTGTTCATAATTTTTTTTATTTGAAGTATTTTTACTGATTTACACCCTGTCATGCTGTGATAATTCTTTGAAATGCATTTATTGTTTGAAATGACCTTGGTGTTTTAAAGTCAGTATGGGTAATTTTCTTTATGCACATCAGATATTGCAAGTGGCAGATATACATCATTTGTTTTTGTGGTATGAATAAGTAAGCTGCTTCTTGTAGCTTACAGATTGATGAGACTCAATTTACTTAACAAAAATCTGACATGAACATAAAACTTCCTGATAAATTGAATAATCCCACTGAGCATAATAATTACTTACTCTATGCTGATAATATACAAAAGTATTAATACATTTGTATATAGCATGCCCAATATTTCCTTGAAAACAGAATCACCTTTATCGGACATAATAATATTAAGACTATTTATTTAAATTTGCTACATAAATGCATGCTTCTGTGCCCAAGCTATGCAATTCATTTGAGTTTTGATGCTTTAATAGCTATTAGGCAGAATTAAAAATGCATGTACACCTTAGTTACATTTCAGCATTGTAACAAGCCCATTTAATACTCCGTAAGCAATGTTAATCGAACTATATTCCCAATGCTGTGATATAATTCCTGTTCTAATAATACGGTTCTTTCAAGTAATGAAATATGCAGTGACTATCCTGATGTACAGTATGATATACTCATGAAACAGCTATTGATGTATTTTAACACAATGTATTTTGCCATAATATTGTATCTGCAGTCAGTAACTGTCCTAAACATCCATTGAGGTTTATCACCATTTTCATTGCACAATGTGATGCATTGTTTTACGATGTAACTTTGATTTGGAGCAATTGTAAAACACTTGTGACTTTGGGCTTCAAATAACATTTGCAACTGTCAATATCTGAACATGTAACATTCTTAATGAGCATGATTTTTTATTTAATGAAGTGACAGTGCTTCACTGTGTGCACTTCCCTGTCTCTGAAACAGCAAACATCTAAATCTGATATAAACATATGAATTTAAGGATCTTTTCCCAAGGTCTAGGTTTTGGTTATATGAAGAATTTATAATCCTTTCTCTGGCTCTTCTGAGCAACAATACATCCCAATATGCAAAATTCAGTTTGCCATTCATTGTTTTCTTCATGGCTGTCTTGGAATTCTAAGTAATACAAGATGAATAGTAACTACTTTTTCTGAAGTAGATTAATTAACAACATTTCTTTAATATTCTTTGTAAGAACTGTAGGCAGAGAAATTAAGCACAACTTGATAAATACTTAGGACAAGTTCTTAGAACAGTGATCTGTTTACAAAGTTAGACAATCGTATTCTCTGGTCCTGACTGTTAGCCTGTTCTTTAATCTGCTTCCCAGAAGAGAAAGGTGCAATGCTGGTGATTGTGTGGGAAGGTCTTTAGAATGTGAGGAAAGTGGAAGGGATGGTTTCCTTGAACCCATCCAGATCCACCATTTATGTTTACATTGATTCAGAAAAGGGAAAAAAGATACAGTGGCAGAACAGGGGTTTAATTTACATGGTTCCAGGACAGCACAATAATATTGGGTTCTGCTACAGCTTTAAACCTGAGCCTGACCACTCCTAGAGCAATACAAAAGGATAAGTACTATAGTCTTTGGTCTAGAAACAAAGGCTTACAGTAGTAAAGATTTGAGAACAGGTAAACTAATTTAAAATAACCAGCCTACACTCAGTGGTCACTTTATTAGGTACACCTGTATACCTGTTGATTAATGCAAATTATCCAATCAACCAATTGTAACAGCAACTCAATGCATAAAAACATGTAGACATGGTGAAGAGGCTCAATTATTGTTCATACTAAATATCAGAATGGGGAAGAAGTGTGATCTGAATGATTTTGTCTGTGGAATGATTGTTGGTGCCAGACAGAGTAGTGTGAGTATTTCAAAAGCTGCTGATCTTCTGGAATTTTCATGCACAACAGTCCTTAGGGTTTCCAGAGAATTGTGCAAGAAACAAATAACATCTAGTGAGAGGCAGATCCGTGGGCAAAAAATGCTTTGTTAATGAGAGAGGTCAGAGAAGAATGTCCAGACTAGTTCAAGCTGACAGGAAAGATAAAGCAACTCAAATAACCACGTATTACAACAGTGATGTGCAGAAGAATATCTCTGAATGCACAACACATTGAAGCAGCGGAACACAAGAGGTACCTAATGAAGTGGAACCGAATGTATTTTGTAGGTTCCTTATAGGCAGGAGGATTGGGGGTGTTTTAGCTTCTTGAATAAGGCAGAAACCTCATGAAATAAAACCAAATAGTAAACAATTTTAAAGATAGTGCATTATATAACTGCTGTATAAAACAAGGCAGTTAATTATGCGAGGCACTTCACAACAAACTCTTCCTGCTTTGTGCTTTAAATCTCCATTTATGGAGAACTAGAAACTGAGCTAGAAGACCCCTTTGGACAAGGATGACACCCAGCAGCTAAAATATTTTTGGGTTGAGGCATTTAAATATCATCTCGGGAGATCAGATATTTTTCTGTTGAATTGTGGAAGACAATTCTGTATGAAGTAAATAGTGTGGAAAAATACAAGAGTGTCAACATTGTAGAGATGGAAAGTAGACCAGTGGATGGAGGTTTTTGATTAACTGTGCCAAATGACTGCAGTGCAGGTGACATGCCCACTCTCTGACTGTGTACTGATTTTAATGGTGTCTTTGTCTACCCAGTGTTAACTGCTGGCTGACATTCTGTGACTTTATGATAAGCCTGATCAGCACACTCACAGACTGTGCCCAAAATAGAAAGAAACTGCTGGCAAGATCCATCAGGTCATGCAGCATCAGAGAAGGGGAGAGAGAAAAAAAATATATATATAGTTAATGGCACAACCAGCTTCTGTTGGATTGGCTTGAAAATTTTGAGCATTTGAAAACAACAAAGAAAAACTGCTACAGATGCTGGAAATGTCAAATAAATTCAGAAAAGAGCCTTCACCCTGAGATATTAACTCTGTTTCTTCTACCACAAATCCTCGAAGAGGACCACAACCTTGTTGTAGTGTTGGCAGGCTTGTGTGCCTCAATGACCCAGAGATCTATGTTGGCTGGAGTCAGGGCCTTGTGCTGTGACTCTTGGTAGGGTCACCCATGCCAAACAGGTCAAAGGGTAGAGGCCCGACTCCAGTCCTCTAGGTTCTGGGGTTCAACTCAGGGCTAACAACCCTGACTGGTCAAAAGAAATTGTTATGCAAACAGCAATGAAGAAAAACTTCATTGATGCCCTAAATGCCAGTGGCATAATGGGCAGTATGTTTTCCCACAGATGCAGCTTGATCTGCTGGGTATTTCCAATATTTTCTATTTTAATCTCTCTCATCTCTCTTTATTTCAGACTTCCAAAATTTGCGGGTTTTTGTGTTTTTGCTTTCCATTCACAGTGCCTACATTAACATCTTATCATATGGCAGGATGATACCTGGCATGATTCATACTGCAGACAGCCATATGTACTGCAAACACCATCTTGGAGCTCCAGGCCACTCATGGCTTCCAGTTTACAGTCACTAATCATCTCACTCATTCCCAGTAGGATCTGCAGCACCACCACAAAGTGAGTAGGATTAGGATAACTTTGTTCATTATATTGTCGTAGACTTAATTATGGATTGAGGGAAAAGAGAAATAAAATCTTTAAAATGTGCAATAACAGAAGAAATAATCAAGGCCAATGGCAATTCAATGACATTTAAAAACTTAGTAGAATGCAATGGTCTTGTGTGGTGGAGAAATACACCACGTCACAGTACATTATATGCTTTGAATTCTCATTCGATGAACTACAATGTAATTGCCAAGAAATGCTGCTAAATTTTTCCAGTAAATCAATAAAATCAATCAACATACTCAAACTTTACACTGGTGCCTATGAAACTGAGAAAAATGTATCACAATTAAAACAAATTGAATATTGATGAAATAAATCAATCAAAATAACTTCTGACATCCATCACTGTTTCCCTCAGCTTTCCAGCTTGCTGGAAGTTTAAATACAGTCTTTTACATAATTGATATTAAAAAGGTAGTTGTAATAAAAGTGCTCAATGAATTCAAGATCTGGGGAATTAGGTCTTGATTTACTGGATCTACCTTGATCTGTTCAATGTTAACTCTTGTTGTTGTGAGTTCCTGAACTCAACCCACACTGATGTCAACAACAGGAATTCTGCAGATGCTGGAAATTCAAGCAACACACATCAAAGTTGCTGGTGCATGCAGCAGGCCAGGCAGCATCTCTAGGAAGAGGCACGGTCGACGTTTCAGGCCGAGACCCTTCGTCAGGACTAACTGAAGGAAGAGTTAGTAAGAGATTTGAAAGACTCTTTCAAATCTCTTACTAACTCTTCCTTCAGTTAAGTTGTAAACACAGAGCTGTTGTGTCCTTGAACATGTTTTGGATATGTCTGTAAAACAGATTTATCCAAAATGAAAATTTATCTACAAGCTCAGCAGAAGTAGTGGATGCAGGTTTGATTTTAACATAGAAGAGAAATTTGGAAAGGTACATGGTTGGAGGGTGTGTGAAGGACTATGGTCCCAGAGGTGGTGTTGATGGGACTTGGCAGTCTTGCAGAGACCAGATGGGCTGAAGGGCCTGTTTCTTTGCTGTATTGTTTTGTTACTCTGGGACTCTATGACTATTTGATTCTTAAAGCTGTACATGCAGTCAAATCACAAAACACATAGATGTACATAAGCAGCATTTTCTCCAGAATAGATATACAACTGACCGGCAGCATATACTTGAGTTGACAAATATGGCTGATATAAAATTGGGTGTGTTGTGCGACCGCAACACCAACTGCTCTGCATGTAAGCATTGTTGCACTGTGAATGTCGAACTTACTCAAACTATGCCTGGTGTGAAGAAAATACAACAAAAATGAGATGCTATGTTCATCTGTGTAAGTTTTTGTTATGAAGTATTCTGCTTATCCGGTATCTTAGAGATGCTGATGTGCCAGAGTCAAGAAATATTCTTGGGGGTAGAACAGCAGGTTCTGAGGGATGACTCACATCCAAATTGCACATACCCCTGTCTCCAAACTGTGATGCAAGTGTACTGCATTCATTTTTGGCTCTTCACGGCCATCTGCTATCTACTGAATATGCTCTTGATCGTAACCAGTCAATTCCCCAATGAGCAGTTTATGGATTCATATTCAAATCAACAATGGAAAATCATTTACTTTTGAAAGACGATTAAGGCCGACCTGGACCTTTTTATGTGCCCATCTTAACAATGTTCACAGTTTTGAACTGGCTGTAATTATCTGGAAATGCTTAATAAGAGCAGAAGCTTTAATGAGAGAAGGCCAGATTCCCAGCTAAACAACACTTAATGCTCCGCAAATCGGCCAATCAGTGGACACAGATACAAGATACGAGAATAAAACTATAAACACTTTTGGGAGAAGCAGTTTATAAATACATATCAAAATAGGGGGAAAGTTTAAAGAAATTGATAATATTTCAAACCTAATGTTGATCAGTCTTGGGAAATGTTTTAAAGGATGTAAGCATCCCTGATTTAACAGGATTTTCCTTGGCTGAGTTTCCTGGGATCAGGGAATCATAGCGTCAACTAGGTTCTGTCCATGAGGTGAATGGCAAGAGAAAGGGTGTGATTTTATTTCCCCTCCCCCCCATGTCCAATAAACTTATTGCCTTAGATACTCTTTAATCTCTGACTTCTCCATCTCATCATAGAATTCCCATCTTCCAATCCTTTACTTAAATCAGAGATATTTGTTGGATGGGTAGAAGTCAATTGTCTCAGTTGGGTTCACACTGTTCAAAAATGAACCTATTTTATACACAAGGATTGTGATAGAGGTGGCTAGTATGTTGTCAAGAATAAGAGCATAGGCTCTATGCCAAATGCATAAAGGTTCTTTCTTTGATGTGAAATGAAGTTTACCTCTCAAACGTGGCTTGGTCTGCTTACTTCTTCCAGAATTCCTTTTATTTAAGAAGTAAAAATTTGAAACCCACGGAATATTAAAAGAGTGGATGTAGAGAAGATGTTTTCAATATTAGGGGTTGGGGATATCTAGAGCAAAAATAAAGACATCCTTTTAGAACAGAGATGAAGAGGAATTTCTTTACCCAGGGGCTGGTGAATCGGTGGAAGCCATTGCCACAGGAAACTGTGGAGGCTAAGTCACTGGGTATATTTAAAGCCAAGGTTGATTATTTCTTGATTAGTGAAGGTGTCAAGGGTTACAGGGAAAAGAGTGGAGAATGAGTTTGAGTTGGAATAATGAATCAGTCATGACTGAATGGTGGACAGACTTGATAGAGTAAGTGGTCTAATTCATCTCCTGTCTTATGGTCTAAAGCAGTGTTTCCCAAAGTGGGTGATATTGCTCCCTCCCCCCACCCCGGGGGGCGGTGGGAGATTCTGGAGGCGATAAAAGATAAAGGGAGTTGTGGGGTGGGAGGCTTGGTAAGAAGAGGAACACTCACAACACGCTGGAGGTACTCAACAGGTCGGGCAGCATCCATGGAAACGATGACTCGATGTTTCGGGCCGGAACCCTTTGTCAGGACTGAAGAGGGAAGGAGCAGAGGCCCTATAAAGCAGGTGAGTGAGGGTGGGAAGGAGAAGGCTGGTAGGTCCAGTTGAAAAACCAGTAATTTGAAAGACAAAGGGGTGGGGATGGTAAGCAGGGAGGTGACAGGCAGGAAAACAATGGGTAGTAGAAGGAGGTGGAACCATGAGGGAGGTGATTGGCAGCTGGGGGAGGAAGGGAGGGGGAGGGAATTTCCGGAAGTTGGAGAATTCTATGTTCATACCAAGGGGCTGGAGACTACCTAGACGGTATATGAGGTGTTGCTCCTCCAACCTGAGTTTAGCCTCATCATGGCAGTAGAGGAGGCCATGTATGGACATATCTGAATGGGAATGGGAAGCAGAGTTGAAGTGGGTGGCTACCGGGAGATCCTGTCTGTTGTGGCGGACGGAGTGGAGGTGCTCGACAAAGCGGTCCCCCAATCTGCGTCGGGTTTCACCGACGTAGAGGAGCCGCACCGGGAGCACCAGATGCAATAGATGACCGCAACAGACTCAAAACTGAAATGTTGCCTCACCTGGAAGGACCTTTTGGGGCCCTGAATGGTGGCAAGAGAGGAGGTGTAGGGACAGGTGTAGCACTTACGCTTACAGGGATAAGTGCTGGGTGGGAGATCCGTGGGGAGGGACCGATCCCTGTGGAAAGTGGAGAGGGAAAGATGTGCTTAGTGGTGGGGTCCTGTTGAAGGTGGCAGAATTTGCGGAGGATAATGAGCTGGATCCGGAGGCTGGTGGGGTGGTAGGTGAGGACAAGGGGAACTCTGTCCCTGTTGTGGTGGCGGGAGGATGGGGTGAGGGCTGAAGTGCAGGAAATGGAGGAGATGCGGGTGAGGGCATCATTGATGACAGTAGAAGGGAAACCACGATCCTTAAAGAAAGAGGACATTTGAGATGTCCTGGAATGGAAAGCCTCATCCTGGGAGCAGATGCGGCGGAGACGGAGGAACTGGGAATAGGGAATGGTATTTTTGCATGTGGCAGGGTGGGAAGAGGTATAGTCGAGGTAGTTATGAGAGTCAGTGGGCTTTGTGTTTTCGGTAGGAAGAGGGACGGCTGAAGGATTACGGACTTAATTTAAGAAATGAATTACTTATAAACATTTAAATCCCAATGCCTTATAATTCATTGATTACATTATCACTTCATCTCCTGCTAACCCACCATTCTCTTATACTCTTCTGTATTTGGCATATCATGGGAAATTTGAACTGTAGAAATTTTGTTATTTCCGGGCCCAGTCTGTGCATTATTGCAGATCATTACTATTATACAGTGTTAGCTAGTATGATTCCTGTAAATTAGGGTATGACATTCAATGGGGGTAAAGTTCACAATCTTCCCTTTTGAATGGTATTTACTGCATTTCAGTAAGCCATGGCCCAATATCCTCTGACCAATATTCTGGCTTGTGCAACAAATAGGTCACTGTCAATTACAGGATGCTACCGTGGGGCTGTTACTTTCTCGAAAAAAGCTGCTCCTAATTTATTTGCCATTCACTGTGTAATTCACAGACAACATTTTGTCATGAAAACCTAGGTAAACAGCTACACAAATCATTAAATACTGTTATCACAGTGGTAAATTAAATCAAGTCCCTTGCTTTCAATTCTTGACTACTTTGAGTGCTTTTTATTGAAAATGTTGAACAGTTTGAACTTGCTGTTGCACACCGAAGTCGGATAGCTCTCAAAAGCAAACTGCCTGAGATACTTTTATGTAATTTTTTAAATTGTGATAAAATTCTTTGAAGGCTCAAATGCTTCATTCAGACATCAACTCAAGAATATCAGGCATGACATTGCTTACTTGTCAGAATTATTTGCAAAGTTTATTGAAATCAATCTTCAATGGCAAAGAAGTGATGTAAACCTTATCAAAGTCAAATCAGTCTTCTCCACTTTTCTGTTCAGGTTAATCCCATTTAAGTACAACATTGGGCATTGCAGATTTTTCCAAATTCTGAGCTTCTCTGAGTTGGAAGAGAAAGAATACCACATACTGATCTTTAAGTATATAGTGTCCACCTGGGTAAGCTGATAAGGACATGTCAAAAAGATTTCAGGATCTTCTCCTGATCCAATTTCCAGATCAGGTAATAAATCCATTTTCGAACACCTTTAATGAAGTATTAACAGGAAGAATGGAGGAAGAACGGATCTCGCTAAAAAATAACTTTGAGCTGAGACCAAGGTTCAAAAGTCACATCACGACTTTTGCTTGAAGGAAGAATTCTCTGAATGCTATCCTACAATGTGGAAAAAAGTCGAGATATTCTTTATTGCCTTTCCAACATGAGATTTGGTAGAGCCTGGTGTTTGTGTAGTCACCCAACTTCTTCCAAAATAACAAAACATACTGCAAATTACTGAACATGGGGATCTGATACTCCTAAGTGACATTCAGCCTGCTGTTGAGAAGCTGATATCACAACACCAAGCCCATCCATCTCACTGAAAGTTGAAAAACCAATGAAATAGTGACTAGTTAGACAACTGATGTACAGTACGCTCTAAAATTGCTGATGAAAGTTGTTTGTACTGTAGTTAATTAAAGTAATAATTTTATTTGTGGCTTTAAATAGATTTGAATAATTTTTTTTACAATTATTTGTCACTGCTTTGAATTTGCAGTTCCTATTTTCTTTCACTGTGCATCATAAATCAAATTTCTTTATAGTTTCATTGTAAAAGCAAGAAAGAGAGAAAGGGCAATGGGGATGTGGTCTGAGGAGCCAAGAGGGCTGTAACCCAAAAAAATTGGGAAACCATTGGTCTAAAGTAATCACTTTCTCTCATAACAAAAAATCTTATAAATTTGAAGCAACAGAAACAAATGGTTTCTCAAGACAACAGGACATTTTGATAGAATAACTGTTTTGCCAGCAGTTGGAGAACAGAGAGAATTAATAGATTAAAGTGATACAAAGAAAGTATAGAGGAGAGATGAAGATAATAACTCCACTCAAGTTGCTGGGGTTGAGTTGAAAGTAAGGTTTAAAAATGATTTTGTAGATAATCTTGAACCTGTACTTGAAATAGAAGAATCTACAGGACTTGGGCCAAGAAGTGCAATGGAGTGGGATGAAGCATGGATGCTCTTTCTAACCAAGAACTCCAGCACGGTAGACCAAATAACCTTCCTTCTGTGCTGTGAGCTTTTATGAAGACATAGGGATTACTTCTGAACTGCTGAAAATGAGTTTAGGGATCTCAAAGCAGAATTAACGTGCCCATTGCCTTCAGTGCAGGCACTATGCCAGAATGATTGTTGGATTTAACAGCGCTATTGCATGGCTGCCCTCCGAAGCTGATTTCCAAAGTTGTGATTGATAAACACCATCAAGAGTTTCAGTGGTGAATTTAAAAAGTACCTGGTGAGCAGTATCTTGCAGAGTGACTAACACTAGCCCTGGCCCTAAAGCAAGGAAACAATTGACTATCAATTGAGTCATACCCTGGATTTAGCTACATCAATGTGTTCTATCATTCTTAAAAGTCCGAAGATTTCTGAATGTTTCTAATATATTCAAAGGCATTAACTAGTTTTAACAAAAAGTAAAGAGTGAAAACAGAGGACTAGACATGTTAAACATTTAAAAAATATTAATAATCATATTCAAACACCTTTGAGTACTCAAAAACTCCAACTTCTGAGCCGTTAGAGATATAGTTGGAAAGACTGTAGAAAAAAATTAAAATTAATTTCTGCCTAATTATTGAACTCTTACTGGGTTCTCTCACTTGAGGTTCTCTCAACCATTTCCTTATTTCAGTTTAACCTCTGTGAACCTTATCCGGTGCATCAGGCAACTGCAAATGGATGGGTGTCACATTTAACCTCAGTTCCCTCTCCCACAGTGAACTTTATGAAGTCTAGTTACTGAGGGCAACCTGCTCCTTCACAATAAATCCCACCTATCTGAACTTAAGCATTCAAGTACCTACGTGCCAAAATCGCAAGTTTAATTGCAGTGTTGCTAGGCAATGTTTTGAGGTACATAGTGTGATAATTTGATGGAATTGATACAGCACCCAGAAGCAATGAAACTACCTTTGCGAGTTGTGTGGTGAGGTGACTTTATTTTGCAATGAATCATAAGTTCCCAAATATGGGCTTGCTGCTGATGAAGACAGTTACAAATTTCCTTAGCAATAATGAGTAACTTGGACGGAAACGTACCACTGATTCCATACCTACAAGCTTACTACCTTTTCATTCTTGATAGGAGAGGTCATGTCTTTGGGGGACGCTGTCAAAGGTGCTTTGCTATTTCACTGTAGTGCTAGTGCCAGCCTTAAGAAATATCAATCTTTGCAAGGCTATTGAGATCAACTTGCATGAACTCTAATGTTCTCAATCAAGACATTATTCTACCGATATTTTTACTGTTTATCTTGGAATACAGGGTTCAGGTTGATAATGTTTCTCTTCACCTTAGCATGAAGTAATTTTTCTCTTGATGTTTGACCTTCTTGCTTCTGCAATGCTTTCATTTCTTAATGCAGGCTGAGATAAATGATCAATTTATATCTCTGTCAATACTACTGGAGATTCTGTCAAGCATTTTATCAAAGAATCATAGCACCACCTCCTTTACTAATGTCCCAAAGGATGCAATTTTGTGCGAGTATTAGAATTAATACTTCTACCTTTGCACTGGCCTGACATTAATGATCAAAAATCTAAAATGAATTTGAAGGGTAACAAGGATGAAAAACTAGATACCATGGATGGTTGTTAAGGTAGACAGCATCAATGTTGATGTTAGGTATTTTAACATATGAACGAAAAAGCAAGACAAAGTGAGCTAAGTCAAGTTTGTTGTCATACGCACATACATTTAGGGGCAGGTATGAAAAACCTACTTACAGCAGCATCGCAGTCACACAGAAATAAAATGATTTGTAATAAGTATTGAATAGGAAAGATGGAAAGAAGTTCCAGGAGAAGGATGAATAAAAATAGGAGAGGTTTTTTTTTAAACATAAACCTGTCCACCTGCTGTCCAGCACATAGATTGCATTTTCTCTCGGTGACCTTTGAAAGGTAGGAAAGTGAGAAACTACTGTTCCTGGTCTCTAGAAGGAGATCACTTGGCCGTGGTGCCTTCATGGTTGTGTAGCATCTCACTGCAAGTGACAATAATGAGAATTGCTTGGATGAGATCCTGAAAAACTTCTGAGTTTTGCAAAGCCACATATCAGCGCAGTTCACCGGCTCCACAAGCGGGACATAACCAAGTAGAGAGAAGGAGGAGAACACATATCTGAAAGGAAGTTTTATGTGATCACCTCTTTGCAATAAATACATTTCTTGAAATATGTTTGGCCCTCAGCATTAATTTTAATAAGATATTGTGTCGGCAAAGTGACAATGGATTTGGACATCTGTGTTGAATAACTGAAGACCAATTAGGAAATGATCCAGTCATATATCTCCTCTCTTAATTTCCCAGACAATGAACAACTAGGAATTATCTAATTATGCCAATACATTCTAGAACAGAACATCTTAAAGTGCCTTTCCAGTGAGCATTCGAACAGATTTTGACACCGAGCCATGTATTAAGATTGGTAGTGAATCTGAAGGAGGATTTCAAAGGGAAAAGAATGTAAGATGGGAAGGGTAAAGGAAGGAAACCAAAATGTTGGTATTTGTTAGCTGAGGGCATATCCCTGAATGATACAATAATAAAAAACGAGAACTGATATGTGTTCGAAAATGGAGAAGATATAGTAATATTGTTGATGTGCTCATAAAATGTTATAGCATTTCATATTTTCCCATGCCAGTACTACATTCTGTGATGAGCAAATGGAAATAATATAGTAAAATATTGGATGACATAGGGAGCAGTTGTTCACCTAGTTTGAAATGGTTGCGCTAAATGCCAAGGGAATTTAAGTTTTTTTTTTGAACTGTTCAACCTGCTGTTCATTTTGCTTAATAATTCTGTTAATTAGTTGCTCACTTTAAAATGCATTCATCCTGTTTCTAACCATAATTAAATATTTGTCTTACTCTTCCAGAAAAGTTTACAGTCAAATTAGACATCTTTTAAATACAGTCTTCAGACTTCATATATTCAATGAATTAAGCCCTTCCCTCTGACTGTTGCTGACCTTGCATCTCATTCCACACTTGAATAATGTGCAGGACCATGCCCTGATGTTTATGGCTTCTGGCAGGACGGTCCATAAAGACCATAAGACACAGGAGAAGAATTAGGCCATTCAGCCCATCAAGTCTGTTCTGCTATTCAATCATGGCCAATTCCCTATCCCTCTCAACCCCGTTCTCCTGCCTTCTCCCCATAATCGTTGACACCCTGATGAATCAAGAACCTATTAACATCTGCTTTACATATATCCAATGACTTGGCCTCTACAGCTATCAGGAAGAATGAAATCCACAAATTTAGCACCCCCTGGCAAAAGAAACACCTGCTCATCTCTGTTGTAGAAAATGCCCTTCTATTCCGAGGCTGTACCTCTGGTCCTAGACTCGTCTACTCTAGGAAACATCCTCTCCATGTCCACTCTATCTAGACAATTCAATAGTTTATAGGTTTCAATGTGATTTCCGCCCCCCTCCATTCTTCTAAACTCCATTTTGTACAGACCCAGAGCTACACCCACACCATCACTCATTCCTAGAAGCATCATAACATCATACGCACTTTATTTCAAAAGGAAGAAAGTTTTTAAAACTTTTCAACAGTTCTGAACAATTTAAACCAGTGAGGCTCCTTTTCCATTAACCTTTTCAGGTGAATCTGTGCAGTAAGTGTCAACGGCACGAAGGCAAAGCTGTTAGCACAATGCTTTACAGTACCAATGACCCGGGTTTATTTCTTGCTGCTACCTCTAAGGAGTTTGTATCCCTGTGACTGCGTAGGTTTCCTCTGGGTGCTCCGGTTTCCTCCCACAGTCCAAAGCTGTACCGGTTGCTAGGTTAATTGCTCATGGTAAATTGTCTTGTGATTAGGTAGGATTAATTCAGAAGGTTGCTGAGCAGCATGGCTTAAAGAAGTGGAAGGCCTATTTCTCGCTGTATCTCAATAAATAAAAGCAAAATAAAATTATTTTCCCATTTCACAGATCTAGGCTTGGCTTAAAACGAAGGTTGGGAACTTATTAATTTTCCCTGGGTAGTATCTACTCTGATTCTTGTTCTTCCTTGCATTTTTGGAACTAAATCCACTGAACATTTTAAATGAATGATACATTCCTAATTTAATGGTTGTTATTGAAAAAATGCTTTGGAGTGAATCAATGAACCTGGATTTATGGAGAATGCATTAGAACGGTAGCATTCAATTTGTAGAACCGTTGTCATCAGGTTAGAAAGTAAATTAGATGTTGGGTGTGGAATTATTTACATCTCAGAACCCTGAAGGAATTGCAAACGAAGTGAAAGAAAAGGTGAATGGATACATGATTTGCACCTCTGTGCAATTCGCAACAAGCAGGAGATCCTGGTGGCCAAACATTTTAATTCTGATTCCTATTCTTGTTCCAATGTGTCGAGCCATGGCTTCCTCTTGTGCCAAGATGAGGCCACCTTCAGCATAGAGTAGCAACACCTTGTATTCCATCTGGGTAGTCTCCAACTTGATGGTATAAATATATATTTTCCATTTCTCCTTCTGGTAAATAAATAACACCCCCCATTCCCCACTCTGACCATTCACTTCTCACCTAGCTATTACCTCCCCCTGGGCACCCCCCCCCCCAGCTTTCTTCTATTGTCCACTCTCCTCTCCTACCAGATTTCTTCTTCTCCAGCGCTTGATCTTTCCCACCCACCTTACTTCACCTATCACCTTCCAGCTAGACTCTCTCCCCCCCCCCCACCCCTCTTTTTATTCTGGTGTCTTTCCCCTTCCCTCTCAGTCCTGAAGGTGGGTCTTGGCCTGAAACATTGACTGTTTACTCTTTTCTATAGATGCTGCCTGGCCTGCTGAGTTATTCCAGCATTTTGCGTGTAACATGATTTGTTGATTTTTTTTTCAACAAAAGCATTTTTCAAGTAAAAAGGTCTACAATCACATTGAGCCTTGAAAATTGTGAGATTGACTGGGTTTCAATGTAGTCACTAACATTCCTACTAATTTCCTTCAAGGAAATGGATTGCCTTGCAGAATTAAACCAGAATCACTTTGAAAATATAAAGTGAAATAAAAGCTGATATCAGCAAAGTATCAATAATGCAGCTTCAAAATTGCCTTATGTGTACCAATGCTTTATATGATTGTATGTTGACTTGATTATTTTTCAGTGCAACATAATATTGATTTTCCCTTAAAGTCTTGCATAAATTCCTTTTCTTGTTGGTCCAGATACTGTGTGTTGTTGCATACAAGATGTATGAAATATCATTCTCCAGACAATAAATTGCTGTTTGGAAAATATATTGAATAGTCTGCAGTTTTATAGGCACTGATCATGAAAATTTTGAATTTATCCAAGAGAAAATTTGGCTTGCGATTGTTTCTGTGTAAAGTCTCAACCAAGAGAAAATCTGCAGATGCTGGCCATCGAAGCAACACACAAAATGCTGGAGGAACTCAGCAGGCCAGGCAGCATCTATGGAAAAAATGTACAGCCAATGTTTCGGACCGAGACCCTTCCCTGTCACCTGGGCCACTGCACAGGATGAGAAATAACTGCAGAGGGTTGCAAGCTCAGCTAGATCATAGGTAGCTATGGCGATAGGCACTAGCCTCCTCAGCATCAAGGAGATCTTCAAAAGGTGTAGCCTCAAAAAGGCAGCATCCATCATTAAGGGCCTGCATCACCCAGAACATGCACGCTTCTTGTTACTACCATCAAGAGGAGGTAAAGGAGCCTGAAGACATACACTCAACATTTCAGGAGCAACTTCGTCCTCTCCACCATTGTATTTCTGAATGGACATTGAACCAACCCATGAAAACTACCTCACTCTTTTTGCTCTCCTTTCACCCTCTTATTTAAATGCATATTTCTGATTGTAATTTATAGTGTTTTTTGTGTATTGCACAACAAAAAGCGACAAATTTCATGGCATATGTCAGTGACATTCAACCTAATTTTGATCGACGAGATAGAAGCTGTCCTTGAGCCTGGGCATGCTTGCTTTTAAGCTTTTGTGTCTTCTGCCTGACGGAAAGCAGTCTGGGGTGGGAGTGGTCTTTGATTTTGCTGACTGCTTTTCCAAGGCAACGAGATGTGTAGGCAGAGCCTGTGGAGGGAAGCCTTGTGTTCTTGTATTTGTCAGAATTGTACCCACAGCTCTCTAGGATTTCTTGTGGTCTTGGGCAGAGCAGTTGCCATATAAAGTTGTGATGAATCCAGATGTAAATATGACACTCAGCGAAGGTGACAGGGAACATGCCAAGTTTCTTTTGCCTTCTGAGTAAGTAGAGATGCTGCTGAGCCTTCTTGGACCAGGACTGCCATTTAGAAACGTGAAACAGCTTTGACAGTGACATTCAAGAGGCATGAACAAGCAGGGAATAGATGATGTGGATCATGTTTGGCAAAGTTCAAAGTAAAATTTATTATCAGAGTACATACAGGTCACTACATCCAACCCTGAGATCCTTTTTGTACGGGCATACTTAGGAAATCTATAGAACAGTAACTGTAAGCAGGATCTGTAAACTGTAAACAAATTGTGCAAATGCAGATAATAAATAAATAGAAATAAATAATAAGAATGAAATAAAAAGATAGAGTTCTTAAATGAGTGTAGCTATCCATTTTTGTTCAAGAGCCTGATGGTTGAGGGGTAATAAATGTTCCTGAGCCTGGTGATGCAAGTTCTAAGGTACCCGTACCTTCTACGTGATGGCAGCAGGGAGAAAAGAGCATGACCTGGGTGGTGAGAATCTTTGATGGATGCTGCTTTTCTACAGCAATTGTTTTATGCAGATAGAGTTAATTTAGATTGGTATAATGGTCTGCACAAACATGATGAGTTGAAGAACCTGTTCCTGCAATGCACTATCCTGATTTCTCTTTCTATGAAAGGTGTGCTGCAGATCCTAGCTAGCTGAGTGCAACAGTCAGTGCTGGAGGAGCTCAAGAGAAGGAAGGCTGCCAAAGGGAAGTCACAGATGAACATCATCCCCCTACATCTCCTAGCAATGAAAAGGGCAGAGGCATAGTCCACATGAACTACCAAGGACTCTACCACAGGGAACTCGCTTTCAAAAATATTTTAAATCACAGCAAAGAAAGGATTTGTACTACATATGATATATGTACTCAGAGGCCACTTTGTTAGGTACACCTGTACACCTGCTCATTAATGCAAATATCTAATTAGCCAATCATGTGGCAGCAACTCAATGTATAAAGCATGCAGACATGGTCAAGAGGTTGTCACCCTGACACAGTGGTGCCAAGATAACAACACCTCCCTCAATGTCCAAAAAAACAAGAGCTGATTGTGGATTACCGGGGAACGGAGACAGGCTCAGTTGAGAGGGTGAGTAGTTTCAAGTTCCTCGGTATATACATCATTGAAGCTCTCACCTAGACTGTACACACCGGCTGTGTGGCAAAAAAAAAAGCACAACAGCATTTCTTCCACCTCAGGCTACTAATGTTGGGCATGAGCCCCCCAGATACTCAATACCTTCTACAGGGGGCATCACTGAGAGCAGCCTGACTGGTTGTATCACTGCCTGGTACTGGAAATGCACCAACTTTAATCACTGGGCACTGCAGAGAGTGACGGACAGTCCAGCACATCTGTGGACAGGAACGTCCCTCCATTGAGGACATTTACAGATGCAGGTGTGGAAAGAAGGCCTGGAAGATCGTCGGGGACACCAGTCACCCCAACCATAAACTGCTTCAGCTGCTTCTGTCCAGCAAATGGTACCACAGCATTAAAGCCAGGACCAACAGACAACAGGTCAGTTTCTTTCTACAAGCCATTAGACTTATAAATCCACAAGTCTGTTCAATGCAATGGAATCATAATGCAAAAATTTTTAACTCTCTCACATTGCAGGATGGATGTAAGATTTAAATAAATTCATTTTAATCAGAGGTTTCGTTATTGTCCAGACCAAACATCAGAATGGGGCAAGTAATGTGCTATAAGTGACTTTGACCATGTTCTCCTGGGATGTTCACACACAACAGTCTCCAGTGTTTACAAAGAATAGTGCAAAACAACACCCAATGAGCAGTAGTTCTGGGGACAAAAGCACTTTGTTAATGAGAGTGGTCAGAGCAGAATTTCTGGACTATTTCAGACTGACAGGAAGTAACTCAAATAGCCATATGTTACAACAGTGGTGTGCAGAAGAGCATCTCTGAATGCACAACATGTCGAGCCTTGAAAATGATGGCTACGGCAACCAAAGACCATGATCATACTCTCAGTGTATACTTCAAAGTGTATGCTTGTAATGTATGCCACCTCACAAGTATTAGCAATTTAGAATAAGGATGCATTCAGAGCACAATCTCTCAATCACTGGGGAAAGGAAAAATAATGATTTTAATTTGTGATTTGGTAACAAGTACAGAATATGATGTACATCCTTCAGCAAGGTCTGGCCCACTCTTTCATTTATTAAGTTTTCTTCAGAAAGAGTGCTATAGTAAAATGATTCCTTATATTTCAAGACAAGAAATGTGTATATTGAACTTCTTGGGTTGGAAGAATCCAGCCAATTTAATTCTACACATGCGGCTCAGAACATGATCTGGAAACTATCTTACTTGAGAGTTTGTTCTGTTCACATCTACAACTGCAAGCCAGCCAAAGTGTAATCTAATTCTGCTTAATCCTGTAAAACTACATAATTGGTTGCAACATTAGTAAATATTTCCTCAGACTTCTCTCTGCTTGGAAAAAAAATTGTAACTGAGGTCCACTTAGTAAACAACTCCTTATACAACACAGCTATATTTTACTTAAATTTAAGGGATTATTTCAGTGTCTTTGATCAATAAAGAGGAAAGGTCACTATTGTTATAAAGATTTGTGTCTTGCTGAGCATGCCTGATGATTCTGTGTCCCAGATGGAAGAATAACTTAAAAGGGAAGGTTATTGCTTTCAGAGTAGATTAGAAATTACTTTGTGGTAATAAAATGTCAATGTCCATTATCATTTAAAGTAGGAAAAATGATTTGAGCATGCCTTAACTTTCAACATCTTTCTGCTATGCTTTAATCACAACAGAGAATCAAAATTATTTGTAGATGACAGGGGTTGTCCATCATTACTTTAAGCCCGCTCTGACATTCCACTAAATCACTGCTGAACTGTTTTGTGCTAGTTTTGTTCCATATCTTTTGATATTTTGGTAGGCTGTAGTCGTAACAATCTTTTCGGCACTTGGAAAAGGCAAATAACAGGAAGGAACGTGTACATGGAACGGATATCGTAAGAGCAGCCACTGTTAATGTGGACAGTGTTAGACTGGTCAGGCTTTGGCTCACAGGCAGAGGTTCTAAGTTAGTTCTTCTTTTCTCCATCTACTAGTAAGCTAGTGTGGTAAGAATTGGCCCAGAGTTAGTGGTATGTTCTTAGTGTGAGATGAGGAAACTTTAGGAGACCTCCAGTCTCCCTGATAACTATATTTGCATGAAATGCATCAAGCTGCAGCTCCTTAGAGACGGTGTTAAAGAACTGTAGCTGCAGCTTGATGACCAGCTCATTCCCTCAATCAGTAGTTAGAAGTCCCAACTAGAGAAGGTGCGATACTAGATCTCCTATTAGGGAATGAGACAGGGCAGGTGACAGAGGTTTGTGTAGGAGAACACTTTGCATCTGATGATCATAATGCCTTTAGTTACAAGGTAGTTATGGGAAAGGATAATTAAACTTGGCTTTGTGCGTGATAAGTTGTGTCTAACCAATCTTGTAGAATTTTTCGAGACATTACTATTATGTGTTGTAACTCCAGGAACAAATTAAGAGAAAACATGGAAGCTGGGGAGACTCATGAAATTAGTTTTCTTTTCTTTCTGAGGTGCTCACATATGAAGTGGTGCTGTAAAGATGTATGCATTTCACATACTTCTTAAATATAACCCATAATAAATTAGGTAAACAAACAAAGAATGCTTAATCAAACAGTATATTTATAATATTATTCAAATATTACTGAAATATTAAAGACACAGAAATATATATCTAAGTGTGTCTCTCTCCCTCTCTCCCTCTCTCCCTCTCTCCCTCTCTCCCTCTCTCCCTCTCTCCCTCTCTCCCTCTCTCCCTCTCTCCCTCTCTCCCTCTCTCCCTCTCTCCCTCTCCCTCTCCCTCTCCCCCTCTCCCCCCCTCCATGCCTAGCTGGACCACATGTAGCACTCATCCTAGTGCTGGTAAAAATGAGGGAACTGGCATTTCTACTGCACATTCCAGCCATTTTGGGTTGTCCTGTAGACCTGAGATAGTGTGGGGTATTTTCTGGTTTCCCTGTGCATCATCTATGCCATAATAAAGAGACTTCCAATTTGTATTCGGGAGATTACGTCAAGGGGAGTGTCCGCTGTTGTAAATTTTTCAGGTATTTCCTTTTCCAAGGGTAAACAGGATAATCCATCAACATTTCCATGATTAATCATCCTCTTGAAATCAATCTCCTAATTGTGTCCTACATAAAGCACAGCCCATCTCTGCATTTGTACTGCTGCTGTTGTTACATCCTTCTGTGAATTGAAAATGGGCACCTGTCGTTGATGATCAGCAATGAGGGTTAACTCTCTCCCAGTCAGGTACTGGTTGAAATGGTTTACACCCCAAGCCAAACGCATGACCTCTCTGTCAATCTAGATGTATTTTTTCTCTGCAGCAGCAAGGGAAAAATATGTAAAGTCTATGTGGTGTTCACTTCCACCGCTCATAACATGTGACATGACTAGTCATAGTCATACTTCATTGATCCCAGGGGAAATTGTTTTTCATTACAGTTGCACCATAAATAATAAATAGTAATAAAACCATAAATAGTTAAATAGTAATATGTAAATTATGCCAGGAAATAAGTCCAGGACCAGCCTATTGGCTCAGGGTGTCTGACCCTCCAAGGGAGGAGTTGTAAAGTTTGATGGCCACGGGCAGGAATGACTTCGTATGACGCTCTGTGTTGCATCTCGGTGGAATGAGTCTCTGGCTGAATGTACTCCTGTGCCCAACCAGTACATTATGTAGTGGATGGGAGACATTGTCCAAGATGGCATGCAACTTGGACAGCATCCTCTTTTCAGATACCACCGTCAGAGAGTCCAGTTCCATCCCCACAACATCACTGGCCTTACGAATGAGTTTGTTGATTCTGTTGGTGTCTGTTACCCTATACTATAAGGTGAGGCATCGCAGGGAAGCTTGACTGGACAATGTGGATCATAATGTGTGAGTACAGTGTCTGACATTTCCTTCGTCCTTTGAAAAGCCGCCTCACACTGCTCTGCCGATTGAAATTCCTTCATAGTATTTAGTAATGAGTTAAAGAGGTAGAGCACATTAGCCACGTTTGGTAAACCTGTTATAATAATTGACAAATCCTAAAAAGAACTGCAACTGTGACATGTCCTTTGGCCCTGGGGCATCCACCACTGCTTGGTGTGACCCCAGTAAGTGATGCTTGGTTTAAAACAAATCACACTTGATGCATCGTGCTCTGAGCCCATAATATTCTAATCTTTTTAACACTGGCTTGAAATTTTGGAGATGTTCCTTATCAACCTCACC
Source organism: Mobula hypostoma (assembly GCF_963921235.1). NCBI lineage: Eukaryota > Metazoa > Chordata > Chondrichthyes > Myliobatiformes > Myliobatidae > Mobula > Mobula hypostoma. The sequence goes on from NC_086109.1 coordinate 30,979,006, forward strand.
AGTAACAATGATATCATTTAGGTAACACGGAGTGCCTGGGCAGGCTTGCAACACCTGGTCCATAGCTTTATGTCAGAGTGAAGGTGTAGATGCTACTCCAAATATAAACATATTGCAGCAATAAAGCTCTATGTGAGTGTTTATGGTGACAACACTTTGGATTTTTCTTCTATCTCCATCTGCAGGAAGATCTCAGCTAAGTCCATTTTGCTGAACTGATTCCCTCCAGAAAGGTTTGCAAAGATATCCTCTCTCTACCTTTCTGATATAGCCAGCCGTTTCTACTCTTTAAAAATTCATTATTATTATCACCCGATACTCACTGTTTGTGAACCTGTGAATTTTGGCTGTTTTCTTCCTTTTTTTTTTAAACTCGAATGTCTCTCTCCTCTTCTGAAGAGAAACAAAAATGCTGTGCTTTTTTAAAATCTCGAACTTCACGCTGCGCTTCAACAGGTAGGTAGTCCTCTACAGTTTGTTTCAACACTTTCTCATTGCCACTGTTGTTTGGTAACTCCGGAAACTAATCAAAAGAAATATGTGTGAGTTGGGGATACTCGTGCATTTTTCTTAGTGAGGCTTTCACATATGATGTGGTGGCAAAATGATGTATCATAATGAACTGGATCAGCAAGTTTGCAGGTGACACCAACATTGGGGTGTAGTGGACAGGAAAAGACTATTAAAGCATGCAATGGGATCTGGACCAATTAGTGAAATGGGCTGAAAAATGGCAGACTTTAATGCAGATAAGTATTGCAGTTTGGGAGGACCAACCAGGGTAGGTCTTACGTGGTAAGCAGTAGAGCGCTGAGGAGTGTGGTACAACTGAGAGATCTGGGAATACAGATCCATAATTTCTTGAAAGTGGTGTCACAAGTAGATAAGGTCATAAAGAAAGTTTTTGGCACATTGGTCTTCATAAATCAATATATTGAGTGCAGGAGTTGAAATGTTATGTTGCAATTGTTTAAGACATCGGTGAGGCCTAATTTGGAGTATTGTATGTAGTTTTGGTATTTACAGGAAAGATGTAAATAAGGTTGAAAGAGAGCAGAAAAAATTTATGAATATGTTGCCAAGACTTGGGGACCTGAGTTATAGGGAAAGGTTGAACAGGGTAGGACTTCATTCCTGAGAACGTAAAAGATTGAGGGGAATAGATAGGGTAAGTGCAAGCAGGGTCTAGAACTATGGTGAAAGGTAAAATGGTTAAAAGGAACATGAGGAAACTTCTACACTCAGAGGATGTTGAGGCGCTGCCAGTGCAAATGGTGGATGCAGGATTGATTTCAATATTTAAGAGAAATATGTAGAGGGTAGGTGGTGGGAGGGGTTTGGAGCGCTATGGACTGGGTGCACTTCGATGCGTTTAGGGAAATTAATGGTTCGAAGTGCCTGTGAGATGGCTTTTTAGGGCAGCTTTGGGTTGAGCCCAATAGGGGAAAAGTAATTCTGGATTGGGTGTTGTGCAATGAACAAGATTTAATTGGAGAGCTTAAGGTAAAGGAACCTTAAGGAGATAGTGATCACAATTTAATAGAATTCACCCTGCAGTTTGAGATGGAGAAGCTGAAGTCGGATATATCAGTATTACAAGTTCGAAAAGAGAATTACAGAGGCACGAGAAAGGAGCTGGCTAAAATTAATTTGAAGGAGACATATGCAGGAATTATGACAGAACAGCAATGGCTGGAGTTTGTGCAAGCAATTCAACAGGCACAGGATACATCCTAAAGATGAAGAAGTATTCCAAAGGGTGTATGAGGCAATCGTGGCTGACAAGGGAAGTCAAAGACAGCATAAAAACAAAGGAGAGGGCATATAATATAACAAAAATTAGTAGGAAACTAGAGGATTGGGAATCTTTTAAAATCACCAGAAGGCAACTAAAAAGCCATAAAGAAAGAAAAGATGACATGTGAAATTAAGCTAACCAATAAAGGAAAATACCAAAAGTTCAGATATGCAAAGAGTAAAAGAGAGATGAGAGTGAATGTCTAACCATGGAAAATGACACTGGAGAGGTAGTAATGGGGGAACAAAGAATTGGGGGATGAAGTTAGTAAGTATTTTGCATTAGTGTTAAGGAAAGCAAATGCAATTTTAGCATTTCGTTTTGAGAGGATTAGAATGTAAAAGCAAGCACATAATACTGAGACTATGTAAGGCATTGGTCCAACTGCACTGGGATATTGTGTGCAGTTTTGGGCCTCTTATCTAGGAAAAGATGTGCTGGTATTGGAGAGGGTCCAAAAGAGGATCATGAGAACGATTCTGGGTTTGAAAGGCTGAAGGAGCGTTTGATGGCTCTGGGCCTGTACGAGCTGGAGTTTAGAAGAATAATGGGGGATCTCATTGAAACCTATGAAATATTGAAAGGCCTAGACAAATTGGATGTGGAGAGGATGTTTCCTGTAGTGGAGGATTCTAGGACCAGAGGGCACAGCCTCAGAATAGAGGGGTATCCATTTAGAACAGAGATGAGGAGGAATTTCTTTAGCCAGAATTCAACATAGTTAAAAGAGGTTGATAGGTTCTTGATTCCACAGGGTGCCAAAGGATATAGGGAAAAGGCAGGAGAATGGGAGTGAGTGGAATAATAAATCAGCCATGATGGAATGGTGGTGCAGACTCATTGGCTGAATGGCCTAATGCTGCTTCTATGACTTATGGCCTTATGATATCGCTTCTTGACTTTATTATTGTCACATGTACCAAGATACAGTGAAATGCTTGCCTTGCATATTGTTCAGACAGAGCAAAGCACTACACAATGCATTGAGCTAGAATAAGGTAAAACAATGATGATGGCATCTGTCTGTCTCGAAAGACAATGGATAGAGGCACTGTAGTGACCCCCCTGGGGCACCAGCCTGGGCAGACGATATGGAGGTCCTGGGATGCTCAGTTGTCAAGATCCCCCTCTTGGGCTTGCTGGTGTAGTCCAAAGGAAAGTGAGGCAATATGTTTGGCACCAGCGTGGCTGCAGGAGCTGCCAGAAGGATGTTCAATGATGTCCATCCACCTTAGGAGCTCCCTTCCGGATTTTCTGTCTGAGATTACTCCCATAACCGTCATCTCTCCTGAGGCTGCCCACAAGACCTATTTACCTATAACTGGTGATCTGGTACATGAGCACCAGGATATGTCCATACACAAGTGGGCCTGTGTGCTCTCTGTTCAGGGGCCAGATGTCTTCCCCATCCTCTATAGTTCAGCCAGAGTGCAAAAGGAGCTCAGTTTCTGTGTGTCACCAGCAAGGAGGCACTACGTGAGGCTTGCTGTTGGAGTGGCTATGAACTGGCTGGGAGAGACTTGTGCATTCAGCTCTCCTTTTCACAAGACTGCCAGTGGTGGACGCTGAAAGCGAGAGCAGCAAGCACTACCCACTACACTACCACACGATGCATCACAACAGCCACTGGACACACAGTAAAACAGTACCAATGCAGAATAAAGTGTAAAAGCTGCCAAAAAAGTACAGTGTAGGTAAACAATAAAGCGCAAGATCATAACGAGGTAGATTATGAGGACAAGAGTCCAGCTTACTGTACTGAGGCCCTTTCAAGAGCCCGATAACAGTAGGATACAAGCTACTCTTGAGAACGGTAGCACATGCTGTCAGGCTTTTGTATGTTTTCCCGATGGGAGAGGGGAGAAGACAGAACGGCTGAGTGGGTGGAACCTTTGATTATGCTGGCTCCTTTACGGAGGCAGCAAGAAGTATCCATAGTGGGGATGTGCTGAGGTGTATTCACAATTCTCTGCAGTTTCTCACAGTCATGTGCAGAGCTGTTGCCATAGCAAACCATTATGCATTCAGACAGAATGTTTTTTTTATGGTGCCGATATCACAATTAGTAAGAGTCAAAGGAGACGTGCCAAATTTCTTTAACCTCCTGAGGTAGCAGAGGTATTGTTGAGTTTTCTTGGCAGTGACATCAACATGGTTGACTAAGACAAACTATTGCTGATGTTCACACCAAGGAACTTGAAGCCTTTCATCTCTTCCAATCTCAATACCATTGATATAGGGGCCACAGTAGTATAAGACCATAAGACATAAGAACAGAATTAGGCCATATGACCCATCGAGTCTGCTCCGCCATTCAGCCATGGCTGTCCTGTTCTCCCCTCCTCAGCCCCACTTCCCGGCCTTCTCCCTGTAACCTTAGATGCCAAGGGTGTCCAATCAAGAACCTATCAATCACTGCCTTAAATACACCCAATGGCCTGGCTTCCACAGCTGTCTGTGGTAACAAATTCCACAAAATCACCACCATCTGGCTAGAGAAATTTCTCTGCCTCTCTGTTTTAAATGGATGCCCCTCTATCCTGAGGCTGTGCTGTCGTGACCTAGACTCCCCCACCATGGGAAACATCCTTCACACACCTACTCAATCTAGGCCATTCAACATTCGAAAGGTTTCAATGAGAACCCCTGTCAACCTTCTCAATAGCCATTAGCACATCACTTTACAGCTCCAGGGTTCAATTCCTGCCACTGTCTGTAAGGGGTTTGTACATTCTCCCTATGGGTTTCCAGCAGGTGCTCCTGCTTCCGCTACATTCTGAAGACCAGTGGGTAGGGCTAGTAAGTGGTGGGCATGGTACGTTGGTGCCAGAGGCTTGGCAATGCTTGTGGGCTGCCTCCAACACAATCCTCAAACTGTGTTGGCCATTGATGCAAAATGATTCATTTCACTGTATATTTCCATGCTTTGATTTCCATGTGACAAACCAAAATTAACCTCTTTAGCATGTGCACCATCCCCTTTCTGAAGTCAATGACCAGTTCTTTTGGTTAATTTTTATTAATCATTTGCATGGAGTTCACACAAATTGCACTGCTATCTTCTGAGTGCCAAAATTGATAATTTTTCATTAAATTGCACTAATTCAAGGGTCTGTAATTTCCTGTGCCAATAGGAGAAACAATATGGTCCAAGGGTAGGTGGCTGGCAAACTCAGATAGCTTGACAGGCCTGGAGATGCAGCCCATTAAGCTGGTAGCCAGCCAAACCCATAAAGCTGACCATGCCCCAAATCAGATTAATCACCATTGTGAGCTTCCATAATTTTCCTCACTTGAAATACATTGATAAAGCTGTAAAAATGTTTTTTTTAAAGAAGAGTCTTTGGGAAGTGAAAGCAAGTTAATATGATCCTATGTCATGTTATTTTAAAATTTATTAAAATTGGGCAGTCAATCACCAATGTAACAAGGGGTTTTTAAAATCAATTTCAGTTAACTTAAATGAAATTAAGTACAGATGGTGAACTAGACACAAAATGCTCTTTTTCAAATTGTGATTAAGCTATTTTATAATTGGCAACTAAATATTCCTGGATTTAATTACTTCAGGTGTGATAGAATCGGAGGGACAAGAGGGGGAGGTGTAGCATTGCTTGTCAGAGAAAATATTACAGTGGTGCTCTGGCAGGATAGATTAGAAGGGTCATCTAGGGTGGTTATTTGGGTGGAATTGAGGAATGGGAAAGGTGTAGTAACTCTTATGGGGGTGTATTATAGACCACCAAATGGGGAGTGAGAATTGGAGGAGCAAATTTTTAAGGAGATAGATATTTCTAGTAAGCACAAGGTTGTGATTGTGGGAGATTTTAATTTTCCACACATAGACTGGGAAGCCCATACAGTAAAAGGGCTGGATGGTTTGGAATTTGTAAAATGTGTGCAGGATAGTGTTTTGCAGCAATACATAGAGGTACCAACTAGAGAAGGGGCAGTGTTGGATCTCCTGTTAAGGAATGAGATAGGTCAGGTGACGGAGGTTTGTGTTGGGGAGTACTTCAGGTCCAGTGATCACTGTGCTATTAGTTTCAATATAATTATGGAGGAGGATAGGTCTGGACCCAGGGTTGACATTTTTGATTGGAGAAAGGCTAACTTTGAGGAGATGTGAAAGCATTTTGAAGGAGTGGATTGGGGCAATTTGTTTTATGGGAAGAATGTAATAGAGAAATGGAGGTCATTTAAAGGTGAAATTTTGAGGGTACAGAATCTTTATGTTCCTGTTGGTTGAAAGGAAAGGTTAAAAGTTTGAGAGAGCCACGGTTTTCAAGGGATATTGGAAACTTGGTTCGGAAAAAGAGATATCTGCAGTAAATATAGGCAGCATGGAGTAAATGAGGTGCTCGAGGAATATAAAGAATGTAAAAAGAATCTTAAGAAAGAAATTAGAAAAGCTAAAAGAAGATATGAGGTTGCTTTGGCAAGTAAGGTGAAAATAAATCCCAAGGGTTTCTACTGTTATATTAATAGCAAAAGGATAGTGAGGGCTAAAATTGGTCCCTTAGAGAATCAGAGTGGACAGCTATGTGTGGAACCAAAAGAGATGGGGGAGATTCTGACCAATTTCTTTTCTTCAGTATTCACTAAGGAGAAGGATATTGAATTGTGTAAGATATGGGAAACAGATAGGGAAGTTATGGAAACTATGATGATTAAAGAAGAAGTACTGGAGCTTTTAAAGAATATAAAGGTCGATAAGTGTCCGGGTCCTGACAGGATATTCCCTAGGACCTTGAGGGAAGTTAGTGTGGAAATAGCAGGGGCTGGGACAGAAATATTTCAAGGGTCATTAGAAACGGGGATGGTGCTGGAGGGTTGGTGTATTGCTCATGTTGTTCCATCGTTTAAAAAGGGTTCTAAGACTAAACCTAACAATTATCGGCCTGTGAGTTTGAAGTCAGTGGTGGGTAAATTGATGGAAAGTGTTCTTAGAGATGGTATGTATAATTATCTGGATAGACAGGGTCTGATTAGGAACAGTCAACATGGATTTGTACGTGGAAGGTCATGTTTGACAAATCTTATTGAATTTCTTGAAGAGGTTGCTGGGAAAGTTGATGAGGGTAAAGCAGTGGATGTTGTCTATATGGATTTCAGTAAGGCCTTTGACAAGGTCCCACATGGAAGGTTGGTTAGGAAGGAAAATCGTTAGGTATTAATATTGAAGTAGGAAAATGGATTCAGCAGTGGCTGGTTGGGAGACACCAGAGAGTGGTGGTGAATAACTGTTTGTCAGATTGGAGGCCGATGACTAGTGGTGTGCCTCACGGATCTGTACTGGGTCCAATGTTATTTGTCATGTACATTAATGATCTGGATAATGGGGTGGTAAATTGGATGAGTAAGTATGCAGATGATACTAAGATAGGTGCAGTTATGGATAATGAAGTAGGTTCTCAAAGCTTGCAGAGAGATTTAGGCCAGTTAGAAGAGTGGGCTGAAAGATGGCAGATGGAGTTTAATGCTGATAAATGTGAGGTGCTACATTTTGGTAGGACTAATCAAAATAGGACATACATGGTAAATGGTAGGGCATTGAAGAATGCAGTAGAACAGAGGGATCTAGGGATAATGGTGCATAGTTCCCTGAAGGTGGAATCTCATGTGGATAAAGTGGTGATGAAAGCTTTTGGTCTGCTGACCTTTATAAATCAAAGCATTGAGTATAGGAGTTGGGATGTAATGCTGAAATTGTACAAGGCATTGGTGAGGCCAAATTTGGAGTATTGTGTACAGTTTTGGTCACCGATTATAGGAAAGATGTCAACAAATTGGAGAGAGTACAGAGAAGATTTACTAGAATGTTACCTGGGTTTCATCACCTAAGTTACAGAGAAAGGTTGAACAAGTTGGGCCTTTATTCTTTGGAATGTAAAATGTTGAGGGGGGAACTTGATAGAGGTATTTAAAATTATGAAGGGAATAGGTAGAGTTAAAATGGATGGGCTTTTTCCATTGAGAGTGGGGGAGATTCAAACAAGAGGACATGAGTTGAGAGTTAAAGGGCAAAAGTTTAGGGGTAACATGAGGTGGAACTTCTTTACTCAGAGAGTCATAGCTGTGTGGAACGAGCTTCCAGAAGAAGTGGTTAAGGCAGGTTCGATGTTGTCATTTAAAGTTAAATTGGACAGCTATATGGACAGGAAAGGAATGGTGGGTTATGGGCTGAGTGCAGGTCGGTGGGACTAGGTGAGAGTAAGAGTTCGGCATGGACTAAAAGGGCCAAATGGCCTGTTTCCGTGCTGTAATTGTTATATGGTTATATGGTTATTTTAAGTTATAATACTGGCACCAGGTAACCGTTTTTAACTTGATCATGGACTACTTTGATGCAAATTTGTTTTATATACTGTTTAAGTCAGTCAGTCAGTGGGTGCCATCCCAAATTCGGGGTTGGCATCTATGCACCTCCATCTTCTTCGATATTGCGACAGCACCAAGTACAGCTTCTCCTCCAGTTTGTTCTCGCTGGCTGCTTTGGCACTGCCCGCCGCCACCCCTGCCGAACTCGAGCCCGAGGCTGTGTTGGCCTCCAGCCACGGCCGCTTCTTTGAGCTCAGCCCTTCCTTAGGCGGAGGCCTTGGGCAGGTCCAAGCACATGGTGCAACGCCCAAGTTGATCGTATCTCTTCTAACTAGGTGCATAGCTTACGATTTGTAGATACATGGTGAGGCTTTAATCTCTTCCACGGAAGAAGGCCGTTGGCTCACAAGGAGCCCATCCTCCCTTTGTCAAGTCTTGTTTGTTTTTTAGTCCTGCTGGGTGTCCTCATGCCCTCCTCACCAGACTAAGTCCAGTGGAGGAGCTGGACAAGTCGCCGACCACGGCCCCTGGCCGAGCGCCGGACGTCCGCCCCCCACCGAATCTCTCCGAGCGGCTGGCGCCTGACCAAAAACCATGGTCGAGCGGCCGGTGACCAAACTGGAACCACAAGATGCCACTTAAAATAATGGTAAACTTTATGTTGAAAAAAGACCAATGATTTAGATGAAAATAAAGCGGGGATACACAAATGTGAACAGAATGTGTGTGCAAATGATTTCTGCTCTGTTTGATCAGCCCTCAGCCATTTCACCTTAAGGCGTACAAATCAAATTTTGCAGTTGATCTCACAATTATACCCTTTTTAGCATTTGTGCATGATTCTCGTTTATCAGCATGGCATTACATCTTTTGTGTGGCTTTATACTAAAGCTAAATATATTATAATAAATATGTCAGGTATTTTCCACATGGAAGCTACTTACGAATGTTTTCAGTAATTATGTCCATTTGTCAAGTTTTGTCCATTCTTACATTATGCCGCTATATATGCCACTGATTTTCTCACACTAAATCCAAAGAAATACATATGGCCTTTATTGTTCTCTTTTCTTTGACTATCCTCAGTCACTGTTATGCAATGGCATTTCACCAGCTGAGACTCTTTTTATCACTCATTTTTTTGCTTTGTGTCTTTCTGCTTTCAGGTTCCCTTGTTTCAAATCTAATATCTGTAACATTCCACAGATCTGCACTGTGCTAAATCCATTTTCTTCATAAGTTATTCTTTATTGGTTGCATTTAGTGGATTAATTGATTTAGTAGTATAGAGATATATCATTTTGACAGAAGTAACTAAGCGGTAGATATAAAGGATCTGATATTTCACCATAATGGGAATGGTTTTGCTTAATGAATTGATGACATGTTCAACATGAGTTGAAGGTTTCTGCCTTCTAATAGGTTGCAGTAATATGATCTCAAAAGCTTCAATGGATTCATATGTACTAAACAACACAAACAAATAACCTTCAACTGTATCAATAGGTTACACAGATTGATGGGTTGGTTAAGAAGGCATATGGCATTCTTGACTTTATTAGCCCAGGAATTGAGTTCAATCGTTAGGAAGTTATGTTGCAGTTTTATAGGACTCTCTTTAGGCCATATCCAGAGTATTGCATAGAGTTCTGGTTGCCCCATTATAAGTAAGTTATTGAGGCTTTGGAAAGGGCACAGAAGACATTTACTATGACGTTGCATGTTCGATTAGAGGGCATGAGCTATTATGAGAGGTTGTTTTCTCTGGAGCAGCAGTGGCTGAGGGCAGATCTGATAGAGGTTTATAAGATTATGAAAGGCATAGAGAGCATAGAGAGAAGGTATCTTTTTTTCAAGATTGAAGGGCCTGTCCCTGTGCTGGATTGGTGTATGTTCCCTGTTTTATGTTCTATGTATCATTGACATATAGAAACATAGAAAATAGGTGCAGGAGTAGGCCATTCAGCCCTTCGAGCCTGCACCGCCATTTATTATGATCATGGCTGATCATCCAACTCAGAACCCCGCCCCAGCCTTCCCTCCATACCCCCTGATCCCCGTAGCCACAAGGGCCATATCTAACTCCCTCTTAAATATAGCCAATGAACTGGCCTCAACTGTTTCCTGTGGCAGAGAATTCCACAGATTCACCACTCTCTGTGTGAAGAAGTTTTTCCTAATCTCGGTCCTAAAAGGCTTCCCCTTTATCCTCAAACTGTGACCCCTTGTTCTGGACTTCCCCAACATCGGGAACAATCTTCCTGCATCTAGCCTGTCCAATCCCTTTAGGATTTTATACGTTTCAATCAGATCCCCCCTCAATCTTCTAAATTCCAACGAGTACAAGCCCAGTTCATCCAGTCTTTCTTCATATGAAAGTCCTGGCATCCCAGGAATCAATCTGGTGAACCTTCTTTGTACTCCCTCTATGGCAAGGATGTCTTTCCTCAGATTAGGGGACCAAAACTGCACACAATACTCCAGGTGTGGTCTCACCAAGGCCTTGTACAACTGCAGTAGTACCTCCCTGCTCCTGTACTCGAATCCTCTCGCTATAAATGCCAGCATGCCATTCGACTTTTTCACTGCCTGCTGTACCTGCATGCCCACTTTCAATGTCCTGACGAAGGGTCTCGGCCTGAAACGTCGACTGCGCCTCTTCCTATAGATGCTGCTTGGCCTGCTGCGTTCACCAGCAACTTTGATGTATGTTGCTTGAATTTCCAGCATCTGCAGAATTCCTGTTGTTTGCCCACTTTCAATGACTGGTGTATAATGACACCCAGGTCTCGTTGCACCTCCCCTTTTCCTAATCGGCCACCATTCAGATAATAATCTGTTTTCCTATTTTTGCCACCAAAGTGGATAACTTCACATTTATCCACATTAAATTGCATCTGCCATGAATTTGCCCACTCACCCAACCTATCCAAGTGACTCTGCATCCTCTTAGCATCCTCCTCACAGCTAACACTGCCACCCAGCTTCGTGTCATCCACAAACTTGGAGATGCTGCATTTAATTCCCTCATCCAAGTCATTAATATATATTGTAAACAACTGGGGTCCCAGCACTGAGCCTTGCGGTACCCCACTAGTCACCGCCTGCCATTCTGAAAAGGTCCCGTTTATTCCCACTCTTTGCTTCCTGTCTGCTAACCAATTCTCCATCCACATCAATACCTTACCCCCAATACCGTGTGCTTTAAGTCTGCACACTAATCTCCTGTGTGGGACCTTGTGTGTGTTGTTATTTGCTCAGTGTCTATTAGAAATAGAAGAAGGTTATAAGATACAAAGAGTAGATTAGTTAAGAAATATTCCAAATAACATGACAAAAAAAAATCAACATTGCACTTCAGTACATTTGGTTCAGTAGACAGACAGCATGTTGCAAAAGGCAACTAAGAAGCCCATATATGTAGCACAAGTTGTGCTAGTTGTCATATTGCATGTGCACTGCTAATGCTCTCCACAAGTATTCAGTGTAGACAGATTAACATCAATCAGCATGCAATGCTGAAATCTTGTAAGCTGATTCTTTTTTAAAATGTCACAAGAAGGCTTCCCATCGGTAGTAATTAAAGGATGGTATATAATGCTGAAAAAACTCCACCAGTTAGGTGACATTTGTAGAGAGAGCAAGAGAGTTGATGCTTTTGATTATTGTCCCTTTATCCATGTGATTATTAGAAGTATCTTCATCCTGATACATTCTATTCTTATGCCTTAGATGCTGTGTACTTTTGGCTTTCTCTGTTTTCTTGGTTTGGATTTTAGACAGCTGCTTCTTACTTTTCGACAACTGCTTTCAGGTTAGATACTACTGGATTTCTGCTGATAGCAGATCTGATTATATAAGGATAGATGCTTCCACAAGTGCTAATTAGGAAACTCCTGCGGAATACTTCCTTAGTTATAAGTTTTTAATGAAACTTGTTACTCCAAGATAAGACTGCATGAACAGGTATTCCACTTGGGATGTAGCTTGGCTTGGATTCTGAACATTGAGCAAGCAGGGCAAGATGAGCTGTTAGAAGAAGAAGGATGAGGGGGAGAAGGGATATCACCAACACATTAACTATCAACACAGGATAGTCAAGGAATAAGTATCCTATCTGAATATCAGTGAAAGCAAGGTATTCATGCTTCAGAAAGTCTGTCCTGACTGAGAGTTTTTTTCACCTGTTTGTTAGACTGTTAACTTAGAGTTGTTTCATTTTGCTCATAGCTCTCATTTTCATTAGGGTCATGAATAGTCATGAATAATGTTTCTTCCAGGTTAAATTTGGAGTTACTTGTAACATCATGTTGTTTGAGGACCATTATTACATAAAGGAAGTCATTGTTATTTTCTGTTCCAAGAGGTGAGTGCAATTTATTTACTGTCATCAGAAAGAAACAGGTGAAGGGAGTACATATTTTCTTGAGGACTGCAAAATTTCCTATTCAAAAGGGAATTCCCAGTGCCAAAATTCACTTACTATATGCACTTTGCTTAATGCCAGCCAATATCATCAAAGTTCAAATCCATTTATTATCAAAGTGTACATTATACAACCCTTGAGATTCGTCTTCTTACAGACAGCCATAAAACAAAGAAACCTCAAAAGAACCAATTAAAAAAAATACCCAGAGTTCCTCCAGCATGTTGTGTGTGTTGCTTGGATTTCCAGCATCTGCAGATTTTTTTTTTTCTTAGTAGAACCATTTATTTGCATTCTGAATTCATTAAACTGATGAATCAGTGCTCCACCATGTTGAGCAGTACTTATCATAACAAGAGCACAGAATGTGCTTGATGAAGAGGACAAAAAAACTATTTCTCAAAGACCATCATTAAGAGCATCCTGATAGCGCCATCATTTATTTTATATAGGTGAGTGTTGAAGGACAGACATAGCTGCCGGATTAAGTCTGCAGCAAATAGTGATTTACAAATTTAAGGGATGAATCTGAACTTCCAAAAGAACTGTAGGCTTGGATTAAGCATTGAGATATAGAGTTAATATTTCAGATTGAAGAACCTTTGCCCTCTTTTCCATTCCTAATTTTCCTCCAAAAGTGGCAGAATACTGTCTGTTTGATCCACTTCAACCCTTCAAGTGTGAATATATTACTGTTGGGAAGAAAATTTAGACACTGTGATAATGAAAAACATGACCTTTTTCTGCAATAGTGTGTTGTACTATTTGGTTGGGAACCTGCAGGTGGTGGTATTCAAGACTGAAGATTCAGGATTGTTTAATGTCATTTCTAAGAATGAAATACAGTACTGTGCAACAGTCTTATGCACTTGTATCCAACTAGGATACCTAAGACTTTTGCACAGTGCAGTATTGGCCTACATGGAGCAGAAAGCAAGTTTGTAAATCTGGTGGGAGCAAAGATATTGGGAATGGGAAGGGAGGAATGATGTGTGAAAGGTGCCGGAGAAGGAGTGCCAGAGACAGAAGGTAGCGGGAGTGTGGCGCAGGTGCAGAAACCAGGCAAAGTCATTTGATTAGATTCTGAGGACACGCAGTTCTCTTTTATTGTCATTTGGTAATGCATGCATTAAGAAATGATACAATATTCCTCCGGTGTGATATCACAAAAACACAGGACAGACCAAGACTAAAAAACTAACAAAAACCACATAATTATAACATATAGTTACAACAGTGCAACAATACCATAACTTGATGAAGAACAGTCCATAGCACAGTAAAAAAAGTTCAAAGTCTCTCGAGTGTCCCACATCTCATGCAGACGGGAGAAGGAAGAAAACTCTCCCTGCCATGCCTGACCAGTCCGACTCCGAGTTGTCCAAAAGCTTCGAGCCTCCGTTCAGCCCTCCGACACCGAGTACCAAACACCATCTCTATCTGAACGATTTGACCTCAGCCTCGGTCACCAGCAGCAGGCAAAGCCAGGGATTGTGGCACCTTCCCTCCGGAAGATTCTCAATTGCCCAGTAACAGCGGCAGCGAACCGGTGTTTCAGAAATTTCTCCAGATGTTCCTCTGTGCTTTCACGTCTGTCTCCATCAAATCAGAATTGTCCACGGCCCCTATTTAACAGATACGATATCATTTCACTGGAGAGCTGCGCGCACTACGTCGTGCCGCCATCTTCTCCTCCTGCCTCACCTGACAATTGGATCATTGATTATTACAGAATGTCTCTTTGGTGCATCCTGCTCCCTCCCTTCTCCCTTCTCGTTTTCCCAACTATGATTCCCCTCTCCCCGCCCCCTTCCCACTCTCCGTCCACCATAGAGACCCATATCAGAATCAGGTGTATCATCTCTCATATATGTTGTGAAATGAGATTTTTTTTTGTGGCAGCGGTACAGTGCAATACATAAACTTACTACAGCGCTGTGCAGAAGTCTTGGGCATCCTAGCTATATATATGTACGTAAGACTTTTGCACAGTACTGCAATTGTTACTCCAGATCTGATGCAGCATAAAAAACACAATAAGATACCGAATACAATAATAAAAACACGATAAATATAAATACATGAAATAGCTTGCATACATATGCAAGGAGGATGCTAAGAGGATGAGGGTGACTTGGATAGGTTGGGTGAGTGGGCAAACTCATGGCAGATGCAATTTAATGTGGATAAATGTGAAGTTATCCACTTTGGTGGCAAAAATAGGAAAACAGATTATTATCTGAATGGTGGCCGATTAGGAAAAGGGGAGGTGCAACGAGACCTGGGTGTCATTATACACCAGTCATTGAAAGTGGGCATGCAGGTACAGCAGGCGGTGAAAAAGGCGAACGGTATGCTGGCATTTATAGCGAGAGGATTCGAGTACAGGAGCAGGGAGGTACTACTGCAGTTGTACAAGGCCTTGGTGAGACCACACCTGGAGTATTGTGTGCAGTTTTGGTCCCCTAATCTGAGGAAAGACATCTTTGCCATAGAGGGAGTACAAAGAAGGTTCACCAGATTGATTCCTGGGATGGCAGGTCTTTCATATGAAGAAAGACTGGATGAACTGGGCTTGTACTCGTTGGAATTTAGAAGATTGAGGGGGGATCTGATTGAAACGTATAAGATCCTAAAGGGATTGGACAGGCTAGATGCGGGAAGATTGTTCCCGATGTTGGGGAGGTCTAGAACGAGGGGTCACAGTTTGAGGATAGAGGGGAAGCCTTTTTAGGACCGAGGTTAGGAAAAACTTCTTCACACAGAGAGTGGTGAATCTGTGGAATTCTCTGCCACAGCAAACTGTTGAGGCCAGTTCATTAGCTATGTTTAAAAGGAAGTTAGATATGGCCCTTGTGGCTACAGGGGTCAGGGGGTATGGAGGGAAGGCTGGGTTCTGAGTTGGATGATCAGCCATGATCATAATAAATGGCGGTGCAGGCTCGAAGGGCCGAATGGCCTACTCCTGCACCTATTTTCTATGTTTCTATGTTTCTACATATATTGATTGCATGTCCATAAAGTGATGGTAGGCACAGGAATATCTATATGTATATAATGTGACTGTGACAGGAAATGATAAACTAATGGTGTGAAAGTGTGTGGTGCAGTAGGTTAGTGAGTCAAGGTGTGGATCAGCCTTACTACTTGGGGGAAGTAACTGGTGATCCTGCTGTGGATGCAAAGTGGCTTCCTCCTTAATCGGAGTGGGACAACAGTCCATCAGCAGGCTGGGTGGGATCCCTCATGATGTTATTGACCCTTTTCTGGCACCCCTCTCTATATACTGTATGTCTTTGATGGTGGGTAGGCCTGTGCCGAGGATGCGTTGGGCAGTTTTGACCTTTGTAGAGCCTTCCTGTCCGTCACAGTGCTGTTTCTGTACCATGCCGTGATGCAGCATGTTAAGATGCTCCCTACTGCACATCTGTAAAAGGACGTGAATATAGATGTGCATAGTCCAGCTCTCTTAAGCCCCCTCAGAAGGTATATTATTAAAGTCTGTCACGAGCCTTGTGTTTATGCCGATTTCTGTGGTGTGAAGCAACTGGTGCCCCCGCCCCCCCCCCCCCCGGATAGGACACCAGTCTATCACGAGGTTAACCCCCAGCATTTTTGCCAGTACCCATTCTCAGCTGGGTAGACTGGAGCAGTGTGTGGTTAAGTGCCTTGCTCAAAGACGCACACGCTGCCCCGGCCAGGGCTCGAACCCATGACCTTCAGATCGCTAGTCCAATGCCATAACCACTTGGCCACATGCCACACTCCTCTGGAAGTAGAGGCATTCTTAAGCTTTCCTCATTGTGTAGGATATGCTGTGGGACTATGAGAGTTTGCACAAGATGTGCTATCGCAAGGGTTTGAAACTGCTTGCAGTTTTCACTGATGTGCTGTTGATGTGTTGTAAGTTTCCTTGAAGTCAATAAACATCTCCTTTGTCCTGTTGACATTGAGACAGAGGTTATGTGCCTGGCACCTGGCCTCAGATCTTCCACCTCCACTCTGTAAGCTGCTTCTTGATCATTTGTGATGAGCCCCACCACTGTCTTGTTATTGGCGAACTTCAGAATGTGATCACTCAGGTGCTTGACTGTGCAGTCATGTGTGAACAGAGTGTACAGCAACGGGCTCAGCACACAGCCCTGAAGTGCGGTTATGCATCCTGATTATCTGAGGTCTGTTCATTAGGAAGCCCAACACTCTGTTGCACGGTGGTGTGTTTAGACAGAGGGGTAGGAATTTGTTCACCAAAGTCCGAGGGACAATAGTGTTGAATACTAAACTGGTATCCGGAAACAACATTGTGACATAAGTGTCCTTGTTTCTAGATGGGTCAGTGCCAGATGCATAACAGATGCATCTGTCATGGAGCAGTTTCATCGGTAAGCGTATTGCTGAATGTCCAATGTGGCAAGAATGGAGTTTTTGATATGTGCCATTACCAGGTTTCCCCTGTATTTCTGTATCCTTGGTGGAGATGTCATAGGTTTTTGAGATGCTGTTGAAATAGCTTGAATGTATTTTGTAGGTGGTGCACATCACAGGCATGGAGCATCTGTGGTGGAAGAAATGATTGCCAATCAAGTGCAACAGGCTCAAAATGTTGGAGGAACTCAGCAGGTCAGGCAGCATCGATGAAAATGAATAAACAGTTGATGTTTTGGGCCATCACCCTTCTTTAGGACTGGAAAGAAAGGGGAAAATTTCCAGAATAAAAAAGGTGGGTGGGAGGGGAAGGAGGATAGCTAGAAGGTGATAGGTGAACCCAGGTGGGTGGGAAAGGTAAAGGGCTGGAGAAGATGGAATTTGATAGGAGAGGAGAGTGGACCACGAGAGAAAGGGAAGATGGGGAATAGTAGAAGACAGAGAGGCAGGGGAATAAAAATTACCATGATGAGAAATCGATATTTGTGCCATCAGGTTGGAGAATACCCAGGCGTAATATGAGGTGTTGCTTTTCCACCCTGAGAGTGGCCTTATTGTGGCACAAAAGGAGTCCATGGAGCGACATGTTGGAACAGGAATGGGAATAAGAAAACTCTGCTTTTGGCAGATGAAGCGGAGATGCTCGACAAAGCGGTAACCCAATTTACAACGGGTCTCGCTAATGTAGAGAAGACCACATCAGAAGCACTGGATACAACGGATGACCCCAACAATTTCACAGGGGAAGTGATGCCTCACCTGGAAGGGCTGTTTAGGAAGCTGCATGGATGTGAGGGCAGAGGCGGATGGGCAGGTGTAGCACTTTGGCCATTTGCAGGGATAATTGCTGGGAGGGAGATTATTGGGGAGGGTCAAATGGAGGGAGAAATCCCTGCAGAAAGCAGAGAATGGTGGAGGGGTGGAGGTAAGATATGTTTGTGGTTGGAGATGGTGGAAGTTGCAGAGAGTGATGAGGATGGGAAGGCTCCTGGAGTAGCAGGAAAGGACAAGAGGAACTCTATCCTTGTTAACGCAGTGGGAAGATGGAGTGGGTGAGGATATTTGTGATATGAAGGAGATGCGGGAGAGGGCAACATCAATGATGGAGGTGGGGAAACCCCCATTCTTTGAAAAAGGAGGACATTTCTGATGTCCTGGAAAGGTACGCCTCATCCTGGATACATATGCAATGGAAACAAATGAACTGAGAAAAAGAACGGCATTTTTAGAGGAGATAGGGTGGAAAAAGGTATAGTCAAGATAGCTGTGGGAATCAGTAGGTTCATAAAGGATGCTCGTGGACAGTTTGTCTCCTGAAATGGAGTCAGAGAGATCGAAAAAGGGGAGAGAGGTGTCAAAGGGCAGGGTGGAAATTGACTGTAAAGTTGATGGAATTGACATGCTCAGCTTGGAAGAGTTGGGGAGCATTACTAGGGATGGCTTGGAGCATGGACTGTTATACGTAGCCAAGAAAATGGCACACATACCTGGGGTCCATATGGATACCCATGGCTACCCCTTGAGAATGGGGAAAGTGGGAGGAGCTGAAGAAGAAATTGTTGTCAAACAAGTGAGTTTCTTTGTCCTGGATGTGACTGGGCTTCTTGAGAATTATTGCATTTTCAGTTGCTTTCAGATTTCCTGCATTTGCAGTTGTCTTTTTTTATTTTCATAAGCAATAAATGTTTACCTAGCTAGTGACATTCAGATCGTGAAAATGAATGATAAAAGAATCCTATTATAATTGCCAGAACCACAGCCAGAAAATTACTGCCTGTGACTGCAACATATATATGATTACTTGTCTCTGCGGCACTTGGTTGTCAGGTGACACACAAGCTGATCTGTATGTGTAGCAAAGAACCTCTGCACCTATTCTTTCTAGTAATCCGTCATTTTGAGGAAACAGTCAACATCAGCATTTTTAAACAGAATATGACGTCGCGGACGGTAGCCCCACAGCACATTGAGTTTATGCAAGCTTCATGTAAGGGCTAAAAGCTCCCTAGCACCAACCCCATGTTCTTGAACATTTTTTCCTTTTTCTAGTTCCTTTTCTAAGTGCCAAAATTGCTTGAAAGTATGTCCCAGAATGCAATCACAGTGCATAAAATTCATGTTTTTTTTTGCCATTATGCTATTTATTCATTCTATGTTTTGGTTCTTTATTCTCCTACCAACAATCTCTTTTTATTTGCTCTGCCTATACCCGCCGATGGTTTTTAAAAATGCATTTCATAGCCTCTCAACACTTCCTCATTATCATCAGATTATGAGAGCCTTAGACAGAATAGACAAATAGTATCTTATTCCCAGGTGAAAAGGGGCTAAGCTTAAAGGCGATGTGTGGGACAAGCCTTTCTCACAGAGAGTTGTGGGTCCTGGGAATGCACTGCCGGGGTGGTGGTGGATGCAAATAAATTAGAGGCTCTTTAGATAGACAAATGAATATGCTGAGAATAGAGAGATATGGCATTGTGTAGGTGGAAGAAACGTCTTTAGTTTAATGACTTCAGCAATTCATTATATTTTTTGTTTCTTTGGATTTATTATGAATGTCCACAAAAAATGAATCTCAGGGTTGTATGGTGACATATATGTACTTTGATAATAACATTATTTTGAACTTTAAGCTTTCAACATTGAACATTATTGTGGGCCAAAGGTCCTGTTCCTGCACTGAACTGTTTTAAGTTCTTCTGTTCTCATAAAGAACTGTCCCAGTTTCTCCAACCTTTCTGGATAAGTGAAGTCCTCCATTCTTGGATTCATTTTCATAAATTGGTTAATTGATTTATTGTCATTTGTATTGTATTCTTCCTGCATGCTATCCATACAGATAATTTCTTTACAGATTATTCAGATCATACAAGGAAAATCTATAACAGAATTGTGAATAAAGTATTACCGTTACAGATAACGTGCCGTTCAAGTAAACAATAAGATCCAAGGCCACAATGATTATGAGATTGTGAGGTCAAAACTCCATCTTTTTTTCTACTAGAAGACAATTCATTAGTGTTATAACAGTGGGATAGAAGTTGTCCTTGAGACTGATGATAGGTGCTTTCAAGCTTTTGTATCTTCTGCCTGACAGGAGAGTTAATTGAGGAAGTAGGTAAGTTTTCTTGCCTTTGGCATCTTATGTTTTTTTTTGCCTTGGCATCTTCAATAGTGCAAACTATTGGTGACCTTTATTCCTAGGAACTTGAGGTTTTCAACTCTCTCAACCTCAGCATCATTGATATGAACTGAAGCATGTGCACCCCATCCCCTTCTTGAAGTTAATGACTAGCTCTTTGGCTGGAAAGCTCTTCTACATGTTTTCTAATGACATTAATTCTTTCCAAATGTTTGGAATCCAGCACTAGATGCAATTCCCTGTTATGGCTGAACTACCGTTCATCATGACTTCTTGTTCTTGTGGTCTGTGCTTTTATTTACAAAGCCCAGGATGCCATTTTCTGAATATGCCCCACCAATTTCAGCGAACTATATACAGTACATGTCCTCTGGGTCTTTTTATGTGCACTTTTAAGAATCTAGTTTATATTGTATCTTTCTATTCTTCCTGATAAAATATAACTTTAAATTTCCCAACATTAAATTTCATCTGCCACTTATCTTATGGTTTTCATCAGTCTCTCCATAACATTGAAATCTATTGCAATGCTCCTCATGTGTCACTCAGCAGTTAAGCCCCTTTAACTTTTTTATGTTTATTATCATTGATTTTTGTCTTGAAATTTGTTTTGCAATGGTAGTACATTCCAATACATTAAAGAATTACTGAAAATTACAGTAAGAGATTATAATCTTTCAAAGATTCTTAGGGATTCATTGAGTTATACAACATGGAAAGAGGTCTTTGAGGCTAATTTGTCAATAACAAAACAAGTTGCCTATCTATGTTAATCAATTTGCTTGCATTTAATCCATATTCCTCTCCACTATTCCTCTCTAGTCTTTTAACGTTTGTTATTAAACCTGCCTCCATCGCTTTCTCTAACAGCTCAGTCCATCTATTCACCACCTTCTGTATGGAAAATCTTGCCCTGAGATTCCCTTTAAATCTTTCCTCTTTCACATTAAAGCTCTGCCCTCTTGTTTTTATTCCTCTATCCTTGGAAAAAGACTGTGACTACCTATCTAATCTCCCCTCATAATTTTATAAGTCCCTACAACTCAACTCTCAGTCTTCAACACAGTCTCAGCCTAATTTATCATTCAACCCATCTCTTAATAACTCACAATCTCTAGTCCAGGCCAAATTGCTGTGAATCTTTTTGTTAGCTTGATTAGCAATGTGGTGAAATGTTACAGGGAGAAGGCAGAAGATAGGGCTGAGAGGGAAAGTAAGTTGGCTGTGATGTATTGGTGGAGATGGCTCGATGGGCCAAATAGCCTAATTCTGCTACTATTCTATGTCTTATGGTCTTATGGTCTTAATCATATCCTTCCTTTTGTGTGTTGATCAGAACTACACAAAAAAAAACTTCAGGTGAGGCTTTGCCAATAAGCTGTACAACTGTAGCATAACATTCCAATTCCTATATGCCTCAGCTGAAGAAAGTAAACTCACCACTTTCAGGAAATTATGTATTTAAAAGCAAAGGCCTTGCTATTTAATAACACTCTCCAGATTTTCAGTTTTAAACCCACTGAGGATTTCAACTCCATATGTCCTTGCTGACACTCCGGAAGCAACTTCCTTCTTAGTAATGACTGATATAACGTTTTCATTTAGCACAATAGTGCTCATGAATAGATATTCTCCTTGGTGTCCAATTGTTTCTTCTACTCCTCTTCCAAACTATTTTCAGGTCACTTCTCTATACAATGGTTTTGAATTAGCTTTTAGTTTTTTCTGTCAGTATTTTCTTATGCTCTACCTTTGCTCCTCTATTCTTTTAGCATCCCCTTTGAACTTGCCTGGTTCAACTTGATTTTAACTTGTATTGACAACCCGGAATCCAACATAAACTTTCTTTTTCTACTCTTATCTTTGTCTATCCCCTTTGCCATTAAGGAAGCTCTGGCTTTGTTACCCTTCTCCATCAGAGGATCTACCTGGACTGTAGCTGAAAAAACACTAGCTAAATCAAGTTTGATTTTTCTGATTAAATTTTCTGATGTAAGTGTTGCAGAAAAACGTGACAAGCCATAGTCAAAGCCAGTAACTAAGCTATCAGTTCCTAGAACAAGGGAGTCTGTGATTATTCTGAGATGTAGGTGCTTTCTCAGCATTTAAAATAATATACTCAAAGGCCGAATGGAATGGCTGTAGATTTGTACTGCTAGGATGTTCATTTGTTGTTGATCAATGTCATGATGTAATTTAAAGTGAATTGTATGACGCTATGCATCCTGAAAGTGATTTCCTGTGGTAGCTGTGAAATGATAGAACATTTTAAATAGTTCTTTTTGATCTCTATATTCCTGTCACAAGTAGGCGTTGAATGTAATTACTAGTCTGTTCACCATGATAATGCTGCAGCTTAATGCAAAGTGATTGATCCTTCTCCTGCTAGATGGAAGGAGTCTATGGTCCATAGTTGTTTTCTATTAGCAGGTTTCGTAATTTCTAACAACATTTACTACTATTAGACATCTTTGTTCTGTTCACTGCAAATGCAGGATCTCCCATTCCCATATCGTCGTGTCTGCCCATGGCCTCCTCTACTGCCACAATGAGGCCAAACTCATCACCTCATATTCTGTTGCCTCCAACCTGATGGCTTGAAGATAAATATCTGTAACTTCTGGAAATTACTCCCCCAACCCCCCCCCACACTTCTCCTTTCTCTCTTTTTCCATTCCCCATTCTGGTTACTCTCTCACTCCCCCTGTTCTCCTCACCTGCCCATCACCTCCCTCTGATTTCTCTCCTCCTTCCTTTTATTATATAGTTCACTGTCCTCTCCTAATAAGTTCCATCTTCTTCAGCCTTCTACCTCTTTTATCTACCATCTCATAGCTTCTTAATTTGTTAAGCCTCCCCCCACACCCAGTTTCCCCCTCAGTTGGTCTCATCTGTCACCAACCATCTTGTAATCATCTCCCTCCATCTTGTAATCATCTCCCTCCATGTCACTTTCTTATTCTGACTTTGGTTCCCTTCCGTAGCAGTCCCGATGAAGGATTCAGCCTGGAAGATTCACTGTTTATTCCCCTCCATAGGTGCTGCCTGAATTATTGAGTTCCACCTACATTTTACACTATGTGTGTTGCTCATTTACTAATATTGTTTTTCTTATTGAAATTCTAATTCATGCAAAAGATAGAATCATTGCAAAAGAAGATCTCCCTTGATTTCTGTAAGTTGAAAGTTTTTGGGGTTAGCTGTGAAATATGATAGTGTCCTTCCCAATGTCTAATTCGCTCTCTGGCTTTCTTCGTCTGTTTTAGATCACCCTCATCCTCCAAGGCATTTTGCAAATTGATACATATTGTTGCATATTATTGTCTATTTGGCAAAGTATTGAGTTGAATTTTATAATATCTCCTGTTGTACTTCTGTAAATTTATTTAAATAAGAGCCAGGTAAAGTGTGAAAGGGGGATAACATTGAGGAGAAAGTGTAGTATTCACACATTGCTTACATGGAAAGATAGGAGAAGAGGAACGTCGACCCAGACCATGCGAGGCTTGCGTCGGGCTTTTTCATGCCTTACAAGGAAAGATAATCTAGAAACTAAAACCACAAAAATTGTCCCGGAGGGAATTTGTTGCCTAAGGTTCATATCTATCACTAATACTATTTGCTTTCATCATCACCCCTTTAAAAGTTCAACAGATAGGAAGGATGTAGAAGCTTTAGAAAGCATACAGAGTAGATTCATCAGAATGCTGCTTCGACTATAGAGCATACCATATGAACACACGTTGATCCAGCTTTTCTCTGGAGCAAAGGAGGATGAGAAGTGACTTGATAGATGTTGTACAAGATGCATCAATCGAATGGATTGCCAGAGATTTTATCCCATGGCAGAAATGTTTAATAGCAGGCACATAATTTTCAGGTGATTGGAGGAAGATATTTGGGGGCAGGCAGCAGAGTAAGTATTTTTACATAGAGAATGATGAGTGAGTGGAACATACTGCCAGGGGTGGTGGTAGAGGCAGATATGCCAAGGGCATTTAAGAAACTCTTGGATTGACATGTGGATGAAAGAAAAATGGAGGGCAATGTAGGAGAGAAGGGATGGAGTATGTTATAAAAATCGGCGCAACATTGTGTATCGAGGTGCCTGTACTGTGCTTTAGTGTTCTATGTTCTAAATATAATAATATAATATCATTGCTTCTCTAGGTCCAGCAGTTTGATGAATAAAATGGTATGTAACATTTAAAAAAAAAGAACTATGAAGTGGTCTGAATGGACAGAACTACAAACACAAACAGCAAATATTTAACTTACTGTGAGAATATACTGTATTTAACAAATTTAGGCAATGCTGATCTTTTTGATATTAATGGAGAATGCTCCCAACATCTTTCATCTCAAAATAAAGAGCCTAATGCTAATTAATACCTTTTATCAGCTTGTGTTTGTTATATTTGCATTAGCAACCTGCATCATTTGTTAATATATTTGCATTCGGAATGAACCAATCAATAACCTTTGGTTTATTTCACCAATTAAAAAGCTTGACTATTACTCAAAACGACTTCTCTGTCTTTAATATTTCTTACTACAGGTTTTGTATTCCCCACAACTTGAGGTTCATAGTAGGAGGTCAACTTTATTAAATGGATTGAATCAAGTCTGGGATGGAGAGTCTATCTACTCTGGCCAGATTTAACAAGCATCTGCTGTAAATCATTAGCAGAAAGTACATTATGTTCCATATGACTGCAGTAGATAGAAAAATGACTCACTGCTAGAACTTTTGTGTAAAGACCAAGTGACTTTGTTAAGCTTTGCTTGAAAATTCCATGGGGAGTTGAAACAAAAAAAAGACACAGCAGGAAACTTAGATTTATGTAGACACTTTAATGTAGTAAGATGCCCCAAGGAAAATTTACAAAGATGAAAAAGAAAGACTATGAATTTTCATTGAGATAATCAAGGCATCAGGTCATCACAAAGCATATTCCAGCTAATTAAGCATTCTGAAGAACTCTCTCCCACATTGTGAGATAGACAACAGCCAATTTGCCCCCACAGCAATGTAATAATAAGTAGATATGTAGATAAAGGGAAAACATCGACAAAGATACTGAGAATAACTTTTTACTTCAAATTTGCCATGAAAACCTTTAGGTTCTATTGAGGTGGACGAAGAAGCCTCAATCGCATCCAAAAGATAGCAACAATGACAATGTAGAACTGTATTTAACTTTAAAACCAAAGTTTTACATCAACAAACTGGAGAAACATATATTAGGCAAATATAATCAAGTGGACATAATGTATAAACAAATCTAACTGATTAAAATATGAAAACATGTAAGATGGGAAATTACTATTTGTAGACTTGAGATACTGTAGATGCTGGAGCAATGCACAAAAAGTCATGGGAACTGAACAGGTCAGGTAGTATCTACAGAGGCAAATGGACTGTCCATGTTTTGGGTGAAGACCTGAAATTTTGACTGTCCTTTTCCCCCCATTGATGCTGCCTAATCTGCTGAGTTCTTCCAGCATTTTGTGAATTACACTCGCAATTGTGCAAGACAGAAAACAGAAAGGAAAGAGCAGACTTTATACTCGACAAAAAAGGGGTAGGTTTTGCTGAGAGGATCCAATCTTTTCTCTCCTGAGTCCCAGTGACTTCAGATTCCCATACAAGTGTGTGTGAATGCTGGAGTTCCACATTTTGGCAGCTGTTCATCACTAATTTAATGAAAGCACCCCACTGCTAGTCTCTGTGCAGTTATGATGTGGGCACTTCTCAAACAATCTAATCCAATTTACTTTGATGCAGGAAATTCTTCTTCATTGATTTCAAATGAAGAGAATGTCTGCAATTAGTTAAGTGTTTCTGGTTTTAAATAATTTTGAAAATGAGCTTACTTGATTATATAAATCACTTTTATGTTTCAATCCAACTTTTTTAATAGCCTGTTTTTTTAAATTTTTGGATGTTTATAAATGCATCTGAATATCAGAGACTACCGATTCTTTCATGGGTATTATACACAACTACTGAAGACCAATGTTGAGAAGATTGTATTTCAGTAATCTGTTCTCAGCGAATCCTTGGCAACACAGCCTTTGAAGTTGCATTATCTTAATGGCTTATTATTAGGCTCCTACTTCACACTCTCCATTAATGGCAAGATCAATAGAAGCCTGAAGATCATGTGTTCATCACTGGATCATTCAGGTGTTTATCTTGTCATGAAGAAGGTCATCAACCTTGATTGAATTAACCACTGGAGCAGAATGATTTCTTCCTCATGTGGTGAAACTTCCCAAGCCTAAAGTTCTGTTTTCAATACATTTGTATCGTAATAAAGTAAATCAAGGCTATTTACATAGCAGGCAAGAAAATGCTACACATTTTAATATTGGATCTTATTCTAGGCATTAGAATAGATTTTAGCTCAGATAAAATTTTGAATGATGGACAGAATCTTATTGCTATTCTAACTGAACATATGAGTTGCAAATGATAGATTCTTCGGGGAAATGTTACCTATAATCATCACACATAATTTTCTTATCCTTTAAAGAAGCTGTAATTCAACACATCTGAAAAGAAATTATAAGGGCCGAAGTGAATCAATTGTCTTTGCACAGCAGATTCAGTCTCCCAAGGCAAGACTAGACAAAAATAAATTGCTGGAAATCTTAAAGGAGAAGAGAAATTGCTGGAAACACTTACACAGCATTGGTGGAAAAGGAGTGTGTGACCAGTTTTATCGGCCACATTATAAACCTTACTTTGGATCGATGTGTTTAGCCTGCAGATTTTTGAGGGCTGTTTGTCATGCACAAGATATCAAATGGTGTATAGTGCAGATTTTAACATCACTTGTGCAAAATTGTTCTGCACAGACCAGATTCACAAACAATGAACAACATCTACACTGAATTGGACCATAACTAGGTGTCTGAGACTCGCTTCAACACCAGTCAAAAGTCCTAGTCTTAACTAGGCTGCTAATATGGAGACTAATACATCCAACTCTTTGTGGATAGATTCTGTTTTAACTCTTAATGTGAATTTTAGTGATTATTCCTCTGCATCCCCCTTTCACAGCCTAAGTTCTCAGGCTTGATGGTCTCCCTGATAACTCTGTCAATCACTTCTGTGACAGCCTACCCTAACTCAAACTGATCATTTCCCCAACTGACTCCTTCTGTTATCTTTTCCTTAATCAGCACTCACTCCTGGCTGAGGTACTCCGACATCCACTTCCCCCGGCTAACTATATCTGTCTCCATAATCATATCAATCCCACCCCTCCAGACGTGATATTTGCTTTATCTTTCTCCATGTAGCCCTCTTTCCATTGAACCTCTCACCCCTTATCACTAGTCTGCTTTTGAATTCACTAACTCTGTAACTTTCACCTTCACATGGAATAAATGTCATGATTAATATATACTTTAAAATGATAATTATGAATATAAAATCTTGCAGGCTGCCCACTTCTTGTCAATATAATCTTGTTTCCTTGAATACACTTACAATAGGAGCTGTCAATGTAAAGCTCTGTATAAATCTTAGGTTTGAAAAACAAGATCAAAGATTTGTCTGTAAACTTTAACATGACCCAACCTATCTGGTGGGCTTCAGTTACTTAATCTTGGTATAACTTTGTATTTTAGATTATGAGGACACGCAGTCCCCTTTAATTGTCATTTAGTAATGCATGCATTAAGAAATGATGCAATGTTTTTCCAGAATGATATCACAGAAACACATGACAAACCGACTTAAAAACTAACAAAAACCACATAATTATAACATATAGTTACAACAGTGCAAAACAATACCGTAATTTGATAAGAACAGACCATGGGCACGGTAATAGTCTCAAAGTCACTCGAAAGTCCCATCATCTCACGCAGACGGTAAACCTCCAGCGCCACCAACTTGCTAATGCAGTATCCTGGAAGCATCTGACCACAGTTCGACTCTGAGTCCGTCTGAAAATTCCGAGCCTCCGCCCAGCTCTCCGACACCGAATCAAGCACCATCTCTGCAGAGCGCTTCGACCCCAGCCCCGGCAACGGGCTACAGGCAAAGCCGAGGATTTGGGGCTTTCGTCTCTGAAGATTCTCGATCGCGCAGCGGTAGCGAAGCAGGCATTTCAGAAGTTACTTCAGGTGTTCCTCCATGCTTCTCACGGCTGTCTCCATCAAATCCGGATTGTGCACGGCCCCCTAGTTACACATAATCGATATCATTTGGAACGGCTACGTGTGCTGCATCGTGCCGCCATCTTCTCCAGATTTTTTTTACCAGATTTAAGATAAACTTTGTAAACAGAGTTGTTCTTGATACATTATGAACTTTTGTAGAATAATTTTACAATGTTCCCCCATGAAATGGGTCTAAATTGGCTATTGTAAAGATAAATTCCAAGAATAATGTTAAGTATTTTGTACCTTGATTGTAATTCTTTGTTCCTAAAATATTAAAATGCTTAAAGCATCAGATGATCACTGTACAAACAGAATGAGCTAGAATGCCGCCTAGCTTGAAAGCAAATCTGTTAAATATTGAAGTGTTAAGTGTACCTTTTCCATATGCAATCATTTCTTGTGATATCAAAAAGCCACTGGGAAATTAATTCATTTCGATCCATTTTTGTAATGTATTTTTCCTAGGATTTAGGTGTAGTTCCCCTGGCAAGCCTCAGGGTCGCTCAACTCGCTGTCATCTAGGAAAACAGCCCTTGGCCCTGCCAAACTGGGTAATTAAGTTTGTGTGGATGCTGTGTGATATACCCCAGCCCGCCAAATAACTGACAATACACCATATACGATTAAATGAATTACAGATTATAGATATTACTGGAACTATATAGTTAATAGAGATAAAGTATAAAAGGAAAATAAAAGGCACCACACTTATCAAAGTTCAATCTCTTCATGCACAAACGATTGGAGCTGTAGTAACGATCTTCTGTTCACCATTCAATCCCCCCCGACCACCTCGATCTGCCGCCTAGGACCAACCTCGGTGGTCGACCAGACGCTCCACATGAGTCTGTCTCCGTCTCCTCTCCTCGCCAAAGACCCTGGACCTCAGATGCTCGCGGTCCGAGCCCATTAGCCAGCTCAAGCACCTTGTCCATTCTCTCTCCATCCATCGCACCTTCTGCCCAAAACCCCGTGCATCACAATAGCTTACAGACACACTAGAAAGAATAACATAGACACCCATTGGTTCATTTGCTCTGTTATTAATAATATACCCAAACAAGCTGCTAACAAGAGAACTTTCTCAGCATTTAACATAACAAAGAATCCATTTGAATTAGCCTACGCAGTAACGTAAAAGAAGAAACCCCTTACATAGGCATTGCTAGTGAGTCCAGCATTTATTGCTCATCCTAGATAGCCTGAGGAAGTGGTGGTGAGCCAACATCTTGAACCCCTGGTGAAGGTGCTTCTGCAATGCTATTGGATAGGGAGTTCTGGATTTCCAACCCAAAGTCAATGTTGGAATAACAATATCCTTCCAAACCAAGGTGCTATGTGACTTGCAGGTGATGGTATTCACATGTGCCTGCTGATCTTATTTTCCTGGGAGGTAGAAATCATGGATTTGTCAAGTGTTGTTGAAGGAGAACATATGTGTATCTGTACTGTCTTTGCAGATAGTGCACACTGAAGTCATTGTGTACTGATAGCAGAGAGAATGTATGTTTTGAGTGACAGATGGGGTGCCTTTGTCCTGAATGGTGTTAAGCTGCTTGATTTTTTTGGAGCTGCATATTCCATGTCACTCCTCACCTGTACCTAGTAGATAGTAGAATGGCTTACAGGTAACAGAAACGAAGTGACTTGCTGCAGCGTACCCAGCATCTGACTTGTTCTTGTAGCCACCTTATATATGTGACTGATGCATTCTGGTTAATCATCGTCTCCAGGACATAGATAATGGAGAGTCTGGCAATGAAAATGCCATCTACATTACATTTTAGGATGGAAAAACTTGATTAAGCAAATAATAAATAGGAAAACGTAACAGTATTTCTTAGAGGACAATGAAGAACATTTTGCTGTGCCACTTGATAAATGTTATGATTATTTCTATCTATAATCAGCACAGCAGCTCACATGCAGTGGCGGTAATCTCACAACAATGCAGTGCAGGATGATACATTGCCAGCTGTCTGTTCCAAATCTGGAACTAAAGAAAGTAACCGCGGTTGATAGGAAAGGTTATCAGCTATTTTCCAAGTAAATTCTTCAAACATCTCTTTCTCTGTCCTATTCTCCTTTCATCCTGCTGCCCTTGTCTAATTCATCAGTATATTTCTTTTTTGACTTTTATCACTCTCTTTCTTCTATTTTCTTTTTGATTTCTCTGCATTTCATCTTGTGCCTAGAGGCATCTAAAGAAGGGTATTCTTCACTGCAATAGATTAACTAATAGTAAAGTTTCAGTATTAATGAGCTGTGGCTAAGTTTCCCTTTGCTGGGGCAATCCTTGACATTTTTGATATTAGTACCATTGCAGTATTAAATTCCTAACTGATTTACATTTTTAAAGTGTTGGGCTAATTATATGCAGCACATTTAATGTTACATGACAAGCAAATTCTATTCAACATTGAACTATTTTCATGCAGGTTTATAAACCACATGTGGTTACACTATGATCTTCCAAAGAGTCAGTGGTTGAAAATTTAATTCCTAATCAGTGTTCCTGAGTATGCAGCCCACTTTCAAGTGACCTTCATTTTAAAAGTGCTCAGGAAATGAACGCATATCATTACTTCTGGTTTGACCTATTGATGAGGTAGCAATATTGGTTGGTAGAATGTAAGAATGTATTAAATGAAAAGCAATTCTAATCTTGTTATCAAATTATCACTAGGAACCTTCAGAAAGGTCTGTGATAAAATATCCTCAACATTACTAATTTGTTTTAAGTTATTACCAATGTGCAGAAGATAACTTTTACAAATGTAATGGTTTTGATTACTTTACCTGACTGTGATGTTAGGTTGCAATGTGCTGGGAATCTAATCCTTTGAAACTCTACGTATCAATTAATTTTCTGTAGAATTATAAAACGATACAACACAGGAAGAGGTCCTTTCTTCCCATCATGTCCAAGCCAAATGTGATGCCTATATAAAATAATTGCATTTGCCTGCATTAGGCTCATATCCCTCCATGTGGGGTGGCATGTTAACATAGCAGTTAGGTTAACACTATTACAGCACTACCGATCATCGATCAGGTTTCGACTCCTGCAGCCGCCTATAAGGAGTTTATACATTCCTCCTGTGAACACACGGGTTTCCTCTGGGTGCTCTGGTTTTCTCCTATATTCCAAAAGGCACATGGGTTAGGGTTAATGAGTCATGACCATGATGTGTTGACCCTGGAAGCATGTCGAAACCTACGGACTGCCCAGCACAATCTTCGCTGATTTGATTTGATGCAAACGACACATTTCACTGTTTGTTTTGATGTTTCAATGTGCATGTGACAAATTAACCTAATCTTTCTAATCTTATCTTTTCCCTATCCAAGTAACTGTCCAAATACCTTTTAAATGTTATAATTGTGTCTGTCTTTATCACCTTTTCTGTCAGCTCATTCCAAATAACCATAACTATCTTTGTGCAAAACGTACCCTTCAGGTCGCCTCTAAGTTTCTATCCACTCACCTTAAATATGTGACCTCTAGCTCCAGGCTCCCCTGCCTTTGGGGAAAAAGAAAGATTATTTATGCTTTAATCACTCATCGGTCTTCTAAATCCTACTGAGAATAAACATAATGTATCCAATACCCCTTACAACTAGAGACCTCTATTCCAGTCAACGTCCTGTTTAATGTCCTCTGTACTCTCTCCATTGGTACTACATCGATTGATATGGAAGAATGAGGAGGTGATGGACAGGAGCTACAGGGAGGTACTTACCCCTAGGTTGCAGGAGACAGGTAACTGGGTGACTGACAGGAGGAAGAGGGGACATGCACGAGTGCAGAGTATGCAGAGTACACCTGTGGTCGTTACCCTCAATAATAAGTATATAACTTAGAAACTATTAAAAAGGACAAACTACTGGGGGAGCCACAGTGACCAGGTCTCTGGCACAGTAACCAAGTCTGGTGCTGTGGCTCAGAAGAACAGAGAGGTGAAGAGGACTGCAGTATTGATAGGAGATTCATTAGTCAGAGGAACGGAGACAATGTTCTGTGGATGCGATAGAGAAACTTAGATGGTAGGTTGCCTGCCTGCCTGGTGCCAGGATCAGGGACGTCTTGGATCATTTCCATGCAAATCTCAAGGGTGACAGTGAGCAGCCAGAAGAAGTCTTGGTACATGTCGGCACCAAAGACATAGGTAGACAAGGTGAGGAGGTCCTGAAGAGAGATTTTAGGGTGCTAGGTAGAAAGCTGAGAAACAAGATTTCCAGAGAATTGATTTCTGGATTGCTGCCTGTGCCACACACCAGTAAGAGTAAGAACAGGATGATTTGGCAGGTGAATACATGGCTGAGGAATGTTCAGGGGGAGGGGTTCAGATTTATGGATCATTGGGATCTCTTCTGGGGAAAGTATCACTTGTACAAAAGGTACAGGTTACACCTGAACCCAAGGGGGGGGGTGTTCAATATCCTTGCTGACAGGTTGGCTAGAGTTGTTCAGATGAGTTTAAACTAATTTGGCAGGAGGATGGGAACAGGAGTGATGGTGCTGAAGATGGGATAGTCGGTCTACAAACAGAGGCAGTGTGTAGTGAGACTCCTAGTAAGGAAAGGCTGATGCTAGGGCAAAATTGCAGTCAAGAGAATGAGCTGCAACTTAAAAGGCAGATAAAATGGAGAAGGATGAATACAGGACTAAAGGCATTATATTTGAATGTGCACAGTGTGCAGAATAAGGTGAATAAACTTGTAGCACAGTCACAGATTGGCAGGTACAGTGTTGTAGGCATTACTGATTCATGGCTGAAAGATTATAGATGGGAGCTTAATGTCAAGCATACATGTTGTATCAAAAGGATAGGCAGGAAGGCAGAGGGGGTGGCCTGGCTCTGTCAATAAAAAAACGCTACCTCACTTTTTAAAAAAATGTATAGTATTTCTGTTTTTGCACATATTTTATTCTATTCAATATACATAAACTGTATAAAGTATACTGAATAAGATTATTTATTATTTTTTTTCTTCTATATTATGTATTGCATTGAACTACTGCTACTAAGTTAACAAATTTCACGTCACATGCCGGTGATAATAAGCCTGATTCTGATTCTGAAGTAGGTCATTAGGAGCAGGTGACCTAGGCCTAGAAGGTGTTGAATCATTTTGGATAGAGCTAAGGAACTACAAGGGTAAAAAGATCCTGATGGGAGTTATATACAGACCCCCAAAAAGTAGTAAGTTACAATGGGGGATAGAAAATGCATGCCAAAATGGCAATGTTACAATAGTCATGGGGAATTTAATACGAAGGCAGATTGGGAAAATCAGGTTGGTGTGGGATCCCAAGAGGGGGAATTTGGAGAATACATTCGAGATAGCTTTTTAGAGCAGCTCGTGGTTGAGCCCACTAGCCCCACTAGGTATTCTGGATTGGGTATTCACAGATTGGGAAATGAACCGGAGTTGAATAGAGAGATTAAGGTAAGATAACCCTTACGGGCAATATGATTAAATTCAAATTTCAATTTAAGAAAGAGAAACCGAAGTCAGATGTATCAGTACTATAGTGGATTTAAGGAAATTACAGAGGCATAAGAAAATAGTGAGTCAGAATTGATTAGAAGGGAACACTGGCAGGAATGACAGCAGAGCAGCAATGGTTGGAGTTTCTAGAAGCAGTTTGGAAGGCACAAGATATACATCCCAAAGATGAAGAAGTATTTTAAAGTCAAGATGACACAAACTTGACTAACAAGGCGAGTCAAAGCCAGCATAAAAGCCAAAGAGAGGACATATAATAGAGCAAAAATTAATGGGGTTAGAAGATTGGGAAGCTTTTAAATACTAACAGAAGGGAACTAAAAACATCATGAAGAAGGTCAAGATGGAATATGAAATTAAGCTAGCAATAATATTAAAGAGGATACCAAAAGTTTCTTCAGACACATAAAATGTAAAAGAGGCAAGAGTGAATATTGGACTGGTGAAAAATGATGCTGGAGAGGTAGTAATGGAAGACAAGGAAATGGCAGCTGAACTAAATAAGTATTTTGCATCCCGCCTTCACTGCTGAAGACACTAGCAGTATGATGGATGCTCCAGGTGTCGGGGGCATGAAATGTGTGAAGCTACCAGTACTAGAGAGAAGGTTCTTGGGAAAATGAAAAGTCTGAAGGTAGGTAAGTCACCTGGACCAGATGGTTCTTCCCAGGGTTCTGAAAGAGGTTCCTGAAGAGATTGCAGAGGCATTACTAATGATCTTACAAGGATTATTAGATTCTTGAATGGTTCTGGATAACTGGAAAATTGCAAACATCACTCCACTCTTCAATAAGCGAGAGAGGTAGATGAAAGTCTGACTTCAGTGGTTGGGAAGATGTTGGAGTTGATTGATAAGGATGTGGTTTTGGGATACTTGGAAGCAAATAATAAAATAGGCCATAGTCATTATTGCTTCCTCAAGGAAAAATCTTGCCTGACAAATCTGTTGGAATTCTTTGGAGAAATAAGCCGGATAGACAAAGGAGAATTGGTTGATGTTGTGTGCTTGGATTTTCAGAAGGCTTTTAACAAAATGCCACACATAAGGTTGCTTAACAAGTTAAGAGCCCATGGCATTACAGAAAAAAATCTGCCATGGTTAAAGCATGGATGATTGGCAGGAGGCAAACAGTGGGAATAAAGGGAGCCTTTTCTGGTTGGCTGCCAGTGCCTAGTGATGATCCACAGTGGGTCTGTATTTAGAACTGATTCTTTTTATGTTATATGTCAATGATATGGATGACAGAACTGATGGCTTTGTTGCAAAGCTTGCAGACCATGCAGAGATAGGTGGAGGGCAGGTAGTTTTAAGGAAGTAGAGAGGCTACAGAAGGACTTGGACAGATTAGGAGAATGGGCAAAGAAGTGGCAGATGGAATGCTGTGTTGGAAAGGGTACAGCTATGCACTTTGGTAGAAGAAATGAAAAGAGGAAGGAAATGGAGAAAAAATACAATAATCTGAGGTGCAAATGGAGTCCTTGTGCAGGATTCACCAAAGGTTAATTTGCAGGTTGAGTCTGTGGTGAGGAGGGCAAATGTGATGTTAGCATCTATTTCAAGAGATCTAGAATATAAATGCAAAGATGTAATGTTGAAAGTTTATTAAGCACTGGTGAAGCCTCACTTAAAGCATTGTGAGCGGAATGTGCTGAAACTGAAGAGCATTCAAAGGAGGTTTACGAAAATGATTCCAGGATTAAACAGCTTATCACATGAAAAGCATTTGATGGCTCTGGGCCTGTATTCACTGGAATTTCAAAGAATGTGGGGTGACCAAATTGAAGCTCACTGAAAAGCCTTCATAGAGTGGATATACAGAGGATATTTCCTATGGTGAAACTGTCTAGGATCAGAGCACATAACCTCAAAATAGATGGGCTTCCTTTTATAATGGAGATGAGGACGAATTTCTTTAACCAGAGAGTTGTGTATTTGTGGAATTTGTTGCCACAAACAGCTGTGGAGGCCAAGTATTTATGTATATTTAAGGCAGATTTAGATAGATTCTTGATTGGTCAGGACATTAAGGGATACAGGGAGAAGGCAGGAGATTGGGGCTGAGAGGAAAAATGATCAGCCATGATAAAATGGCAGAGCAAACTTGATAGGCAAAATGGCTTAATTCTACTCCTATACCTTTATGGTCTTATCCTTTCTGTTATTTGGTGACAACTGAACACAATACTCCAAGATGAATCTAAGCAATGTTTGGTGCAGCTGTAACATGATGTCTCAACTCTTATATGCAACACCTCAGCCTATGAAGACAAATATAGCAAATACCAAATTTTGTTCTTAAGATGAGTCTTTCCATTCTAAGACATTTAAAATGTTATCTATTTTTGGGAAATGTGGCTTCTCCATTACCATTGTTGATGAAGCCTTCATTCACATTTCTTCAATGTTCTGGAAGTCTCTCAACATCCTCTCTCAAACAAAACAGAGTTAGCAAAATCATCTCTTACTCTACCAGCCTTCATGTGCAGCACATCATTCTTCATCGTTTTCTCCAGCTACAATGAGGTCCCACCACCAGTCTCATTTTCCCCTCCCATCCTTCTTCTCTGCTCTCCATGATTTCTTGCTCTTCCCTATCATCCACCACTCCCATACCTCTTTTAGTTCCACATTATCATCTTCCATATTTATTGCATTCCATCAGTCTCTTATCACCTTCTAGCTTCTACCTTTATCTCCACCTCTTCCCTTCCCTCACCTAGTTCCATAGCCCATCATCCCCTTCCTCGTCTAGTCTGACATAATATCTTCAGCCCCTGACTCACTACTCCCTCTCATCTCTTTATATTGTCTATCTCCCCTCTAAATCTGATGCAGTGTCTTGACTTATAATGCCAATGGTGAAGAACAGTGACAACTTGCTGGTAACAAACAAAACAGAAAAAAGACTATATTAATCACACTTCTTGGATATAATCACTGCAGTTAATAGCCTGTAACTTCCATTTTGGAGTTGAGCAGTTAAACTGACTATACGACCTGGCATTATTGTGGTATGAACTGAAGTCTTGAAGGTGCAGGACAGTTGCACTGTGGCATAGGGTTGCCAACTTTCTCACTCCCAAATAAGGGACAAAAGTAGCAGTCAAATATGGGACACTTGTGTTTACCCTGAGAAAGACTACCATGACCATGAAGCCTTGCGTAGGCACCTGTGTGTGCATGACGTGCCGATTTTTTTTTCTACAAATTGGTTTTGGTTTAATCTTCCCAATTCTATTAAGTGAAACCACACTCTATGTACATTATTTCTACTTTATATAGGCTGTGTATTTATCATATCATTCCTGCTTTTAATATATGTTAGTATTATTTTAGGTTTCATGCGTTATTTGGTATGATTCGGTAGGTTATTTTTTGGGTCTGGGAACGCTCAAAATTTTTTCCCGTATAAATTAATGGTAATTGCTTCTTTGCCTTACACCATTTCTGCTTACGAATGATTTCATAAGAATGCAGTACCTTAGCGGGGGAAATACAGGACAAGGGCAGTCCCGTATGGGACAAACCAATTTAGCCCAATATACGAGATAGCCTGGCAAATACGGGACAGCTGGCAACCCTAGTGTGGCATGCAGTGGCTAAAACAAGGCATTGGGCCTACACCCAAGAGCAGTGAATGAGCCAATGTTTGGCCACTGCTGGAGCGGACTTGGAAGCAATTAGGTGTGGCATAACCAAGGTGACGTGAGCAGAGGCGATGCAGAATCGAGGCGGTGGAGCCTGGGTCTGTGCCCGGATCCAGAGTCAAGGGTGAGGAAAGACCGAAAGTTTGATCAACTTAAATGCCGGGCCAAATTGGAAAAGTTGGGTACAGGCTGAATCGAGGTGTCAGGACCCAGGCCCGAGAGCAAGGAACAACCTGAGGTCTGGGCGATTTATGTGCCAGGCCAGGTTGAATAGTTCAGGGTGTTGGGGCTGGAGGCAAGGGACAGGCTGGTTCAGCTCACTGCTCTGCATGCTTTGCTTGTCTCTGCGCTGAACTGAGGCTGTGGCCTGCAGCTAATGGGCTCTTGAATTGACTGGCTTCGTGACTCTGAACTCACTTTTGTGAACGTCAGTTCTGAATGTTATTTACTTTCTTCTATTGTATGGATTTTTTTCCTACATGTTGGGTGTTTAACAGTCTTTTTTTTAATGTGTTTTATTGGCTTTCATTGTTTTGTGACTGCCTGTAAGGAGATGAATCTCAAGGTTGTATATAGTAATCTCACTTTAATAGTAAATGTACTTCGAACAACTTTCCTTTTGCCTGCGCAAATGCAGCTTGACCCACTGAGTTCCCCCAGCAGTTTGCTTTTGCTTAGATGAAAACTCATGAAAACCCTACCATTTACTCTATATGTCCCACCACAATTTGACTAAATTTCATTAACTCACCTTCTCTGGATTAAATTCCATTTGCCACTTTCCACCAAAGTTTTCAACTACTCTGTGTCATGTTGTATCCTTTGACAAATTCTGTTGCTATCTGCAATTTTATTAATCTTCATATTGCCTGTAAGCTTACTAATGAGATCTATTAAATTCTCACGCAACTCATTTATAAGCACTCATCCCACTGGCACACCATTTCTGACCATCTCCCAGTCAGAAAGAAAAACACCATCCAGCCTCTTCCTCTGACTCAAAGCAAATTTTAGATCCAGTTTGGCAACATGTCTTGATCCTTTGTCCCTTCATCTTTTGGACTAGCCTAAAATGTGAGACTTTTTTTAAAAGCCTTAATAATGTCTATTCAAAATCATGTCTGCCACACTGGATTCATCAATTTTCTTAGTAACTTTCTCAGATCTTTGAGATCTAATCTCCTGCACAAAACTATTTGGCTTCTCCTTATCAAGCTCTGGCCTCCCAAGAGAACATCCTGTTTCTCAGAATCTTCTCCAACATCTTAATGCCATTGATGTAAGGATCATCAACCTGTGGTTTCCAGACATCCCTACTGTTCTCTAGTCTTCTGGTACATTGCCTAAAACATTTACACAGTAAATGCCAAGCTCCTAGGAAAGGTTACCCGAAAAGTGGTGACACAGTTCGATAGTGATTTGAAGAAGGCATATTGTATGCTTGTCTTTATTGACTGAGGCATTGAGTATAGTGCTTGGGACATCATGTCACAGTTGTACAGACTGTTGATAAAGTCATATTTGGAGTATTGTGTGCAGTTTTTTATTAAACTGGAGATGGTGCAGAAAAAAAATTCACAGGAATGAGGCCTGGACTGGAAGGTTTGAGTTACAAGGAAAGATTGGATATTTGTTTATAAAATCATGAGGACATGCATAGAGTTAGAGTCACAGTCTTTTTTTTTCTCAGGGTAGGGGAATCCAAGACTGGAAAGCATAGACTATCAAGGTGAGAGGGGAAATATTTAAAGAGCATCTGAGGGGGAAGTTTTTCACACAGAAGATGGTAGGATTAGGAGTAGGTTGCCAGAGGAGGTGGTAATGGCAGGCTGGGATTAACACAGGTAAGCATATTGGTTAGCAAAGTGAGCTGGGTGAATGACCTGTTTCCTTGCTGAATAATTCTATAAATCCACATTTCTTAAATTCCACACAATTGATAAACCTGTATGTAAGGGTAATATGTTTGGCGTAAAAAAAATCCAACATAATTGGATGTTTGCTTGGAGGTATAAAGGAAAGATGTTACTCAGTATTAATTGACTTCTTTTGAATTATTTCTCTTAATTTGGATTAATATTAGCACAGTTCATTTGCAGGCATTCTTGCATTTGGATCAAAAGATATTGGAGCTTGTGCCCACTTCCTGATTTGAGCATGTGAGGCCAGAAGAGTAATTGCTTGACTCATATGGTGGAGAATTTTTGAAATTCTTTATTACAGAGGGCTGCTGAGGCTTGTGTCTGAGTTCATTCAAAACAGGGAGTGAGAGATTTCTGGATATTAAGGGAGGATGGGGAAAGCACAAAGGTAGAAGATCTGTCATGATTATGATGAATGGGAAATTAGTTCAGCTTGGACTAGATGAGTGGAAGGACCTGCTTCTGTGCTGTAGTGCATGATGACTCTATGACTCACCAGCACTACAACACATAAATCAGGCTCAAAGAGTCAGATACACTGCTTCTGTTCCTAATTCTTATGTTTTTATTTTCTGTTCTTAAGTATACAACCATGGGGCGGGGGGAGAAAAAAAACATGTGTACTGTGTTATTCAGTAGAGTTATGGGTGAACATGTGTGTCAGTATCATATTTCCACTTTCTACTCCTGCCCCTTGAACTCTGCTGTATCAATATTTTCCTTGAATGTGGACATCATAATGCAATCAGGACAGCTAGGCATCCAGGACCTTGGACAGCAATGTGATAAACGGTCTTGACTAATAGGTTCAATCCCTGTTTCTTTTCCTATCTTTCTGACAGTAAGTAATAAAGGACATAAAACTAATTGAAACAATGCCAAATATTTTATAGCTGTTACAGAGACTTTCTCAGTCCAGTGGACAACTTTGTCTAGAGTCCCAATACATCAGAATGGATGACTTTGTGGTTCTCTTCTGCAGCCATATTTTTCATGTCTGGAACCAATGAGGCAGTCAGCAGCAATAACTTCTGAGTCAATATTAAAATGACAGCAGCCCAATATTATGTGGTGTCAGTAAAGAACACCTGAATTTAACGGGTACCTCTGCAGTCTGTTGTGCTCATGTATACTGATTGCATGGTAATAATGTGATAAAAATGATATGCCTCAAAAATGCTTTTCAATAGCATGTTAAATAATTAACTTGCAGCCTTCAGTTTACTTCCAGTCAAATCATGTCCACTAATAACATCATTTGCTTTAAACTGCGCCTTCACCATCATTTCATTCAGAACACCAATATTAAATTGATTGGAGTAACTAAAATCATTGTAAAATGTGCGATAAGAGTTTTGGAATGTAAGACGGAGAAGCAGAAATAAGCCATTTTCCACTTGTGCTTACTTCACCATTCAGTAAGCTGAAAAATTGCTTTTTCTTTGTGTCACTTTCTTGTACTTACGACTCATTCATTGGTTCCTTTAACACCCCAAAATCCATCATCCTCTCCCTCTGTGCTCAACAACTAAGTCTTCTCCACTTTCTTGGGAAGAGGATTCCAATATTTCACTACCTTTTGAGTGAAGAAAATTCTCAATTATGTGAATGGGTCCTTATTAGAACTGAGTGGCTCTCAATTCTAGACACTTCCACCAGGAGAGACTTCCGTTCCTGCATCTATCCTTTCAAGCCACGTGAGAATTTTGCATGCTTCCACTTCTGGTAGCTATTGGTCTGGGTGTTTATTACTCACAGGAAAACCCACTCCCCAACATCCATTCCCTCCCCCCCCCCCGTAAAGCATGAAAAACTGGAATGTCAGCAGTTCAAAAATATTCACCTCCTTTTGCTCAGTACTTAGTTAAACCACTTCTTGCAACTATTACAACCAGTAGACTTTTGGATAAGTCTCTGTTAACTTTGCACAATGTGATGGAGCAGGAATTGCCCTTTCCTTCCTGCAAAATTGCTCAGGTTGTACCAGGTTAATTAGGGGAGGTGGTGGACAGCAACCTTAAGGCCTTGCCAAAGATATACGATTGGGTTATGGTCAGGACTTTTGACTCAGCCACTCAGGGACATCAATTTTCTTCATCTGAAGTCACACCATGGTTGTTCTGGCAGTGTGTTTTGGGCCATTGTCCTGCTGAAAGTCAAAGTTTAAGCTTTCAGGAAGATGTGTATGTAATATATCACTAATATTAGTAATTGTAAATAAGTTATTGATTAAGCATTATTTGTTTATATGTGAAATACGATTAAGGAGCTTAAGGTAAAAGAACCCTTAGGAACCAGTGATCACAATATGATTGAGTTCAACTTCAAACTTGATAGGGAGAAAGTAAAGTCTGATGTAGCAGTATTTCAGTGGAGTAAGGGAAATTACAGTGGTATGAGAGAGGAGTTGGCCAAAGTAAATTGGAAGGAGCTGCTGACAGGGATGTCAGGCAGAGCAGCAATGACGTGTGTTTCTGGGGAAAAAAAGAGGAAGGTGCAAGACATATGTATTTCAAAAATGAAGATATACTCAAATGGTAAAATAGTACAACCATGGCTGACAAGGGAAGTCAAAGTTATTGTAAAAGCAAAGAAAGAGCATACAACAAAGAATCAATCAGAATCAGAATCAGAATCCTTTATTATTGCCAAGTATGTGGACACATACAGGGAATTTGATGCCGATTTCCCTGAGCTCTCGCTGTGCAGAATCAAAAAGCAAACAAAACAATAGTGCAAATAATCGTGAACTATATACAATGAGGTATACCTGTGTATGTACAGCAAAAATTACTGGGAAGATAGAGCATTGGGAAGTTTTTAAAAACCTACAGAGAATAACTAAAAATATCATTAAAAGGGAAAAAGTGAAATATGAAAGCAAGCTAGCAAATAATGTGAAAGTTGATAGTAAAAGTTTTTTTTTCAAGTATGTTAAAAATAAAAGAGCAATGAGAGAGGATATAGGACTGCTAGAAAATGAAGCAGGAGAAATAATATTGGGGGACAAAGAGATGGTTGATGAACTAAATGAGTATTTTGCATCAGTCTTCACTGTGGAAGACACTAGCAGTATGCCTGATCTTGTAGTGTGTGAAGGAAGAGAAGTGGCTGCAGTTACTATTACAAGAGAGAAGGTGCTCAAAAAGCTGAAAGATCAGAAAATACATAAATGACCAAGACCAGATGAACTGCACACTAGGGTAGTGTTAGAGACTGTAGTGACATTAGAAACGATCTTTCAGAAATCAATGGACTCTGGCAAGGTGCCAGAGGACTGGAAAATTGCAAATGTCACTC
The DNA here is from genome assembly GCF_963921235.1 of Mobula hypostoma. Lineage (NCBI taxonomy): Eukaryota > Metazoa > Chordata > Chondrichthyes > Myliobatiformes > Myliobatidae > Mobula > Mobula hypostoma. The sequence continues at coordinate 31,021,683 of NC_086109.1, forward strand.
CACTCTTTAAGAAAGGAGGAAAGCAGCAGAAAGGAAATTATAGACCAGTTAGCCTGACCTCAGTGGTTGGGGAGATGTTGAAGTCAATTGTTAAGGATGAAGTGGTAGAGTACTTGGTGACACAGGACAAAATAGGTCAAAGTCAGCATTTTCCTTTAGAGAAAATTCTGCCTGATGAACCTGTAGGAATTCTTTGAGGAGATTACAAGTAGTATAGATAAAAGAGATGCAATGGATGTTGTATATTTGGACCTTCAGAAGGCCTTTGACAAGGTGCCACTCATGAGGCTGCTTAGCAAGTTAAGTGCCCATGCTATTACAGGAATGTTACTAACTTGGTTAGAACATCGGCTTATTGGTAGGAGGCAGGAAGTGGGAATAAAAGAACCCTTTTGTGGCGGGCTGCGTGGCTAGTGGTGTTCCGCAGGGGTTGGTGTTGGGACCACTTTTTTTTTTTGCAGTATATAAATCACTTAGATAATGGAATAAGTGGCTTTGTTGCCAAATTTGCAGATGGTACAATGATTAGTGGAGGGGCAGGTAGTGTTGAAGAAACAAGTAGTATGCAGAAAAACTTGGAGAGAATAGGATAATGGGCAAGAAAGTGGTAAATAAAATACAATGTTGGAAAATGCATGGTCATGCACTTTGGAGGTAGAAATAAATGTGCGGACTATTTTCTAAATGGGGAGAAAATCCAAAAATCTGAGATGCAAAGGGACTTGGGAGTCCTTGTGCAGAACACCCTGAAAGTTAACTTGTCGGTTGAGTCGGTGGTGAGGAAGGCAAATTTCATGTTAGCATTCATTTCAAAAGGTCTAGAATACAAGAGCAAGGATGGGATGCTGAGGTTTTATAAGGCACTGGTGAGGCCTCACCTTGAGTATTGTGAACAGTTTTGGGCCCCTCATCTTTGAAAAGATGCGCTGGCATTGAAGAGGCTCCAGAAGAGGTTCACAAGGATGATTTCAGGAATGAAAGGGTTATCATACGAGGAACGTTTGATGGCTCTGGGTCTGTACTGGCTGGAATTCAGAAGGATGAGGGGAGAATCTCATTGAAACCTTTCAAATGTTGAAAGGCCTAGACAGAGTAGATGTGGAAAGGATGTTTCCCATGGTGGGAGAGTTTAGGACAAGAGGGTACAGCCTCAGGATAGAGGGGTGCCCTTTCGAAACAGAGATGCAGACAAATTTCTTTAACCAAAAGGTGGTGAATTTGTGGAATTTGTTAGTACAAGCAGCTGTGGAGGCCAGGGAATTGGGTGTATTTAACGCAGAGATTGATAGGTTCTTGATTGGACATGGCATCAAAGGTTATGGGGAGAAGGCCAGGAAGTGGGGTTGAGGAGGAGAGGAAAAAAAAAGTCAGCCATGATTGAATGGCAGAGCAGACTCGATGGGCTACATGGCCTAATTCTTCTCCTATGTCTTATGGTCTTATGTGAATTGTATATGTCATGATGCTTCAATGTGATATGCACATGCCTTGCTTAAAGAATGAAATTAAACTCCCATCTCTCAGCTCTCTTATTTTCCCTTGAATTATTTTAATGTTTTGTGGTTATAAAACATAACAGTGGTGATAAGGTATTTTTAAATGAACCCAAGATGGCTACTGACCTGTTAAAGCATAGTGAGACATTCAAGTTTAAAAAAAAACACTGCAAGGAATGGTCGAGTAAAAAAATGCTGTGCAACACGTGGTCTTTGTAAGGAAAGACTTGACTGAGTTTTAAAAAAAAGCAGAATAATTCACAGGTTCATGAACAGTGACTTCCTCATGATAATCATAAATACAAAAAAGAACAGAAATGTCTATCTACATTGAACAGATAGATGCATTTGATTGCTCAGTGGGTAACTGGCTCATGTATACTGAGCTAATCGAATAGTATTTTGGAGAAAATGAAATAGCCAATTTTACTGAAAGCATTGGGTTTAAAGGCATACAGTTTACTTTAAAGTTTAACTGCTCCAACCAAACCAGCAGAAATGAGCTTTGCTGTAACTGTGAAAGTAATTCAGAAACATTTAGAACCAAGACCATTGTTTATTACAGTATGCTTTAGAATCAAAAGGAAGGTGAGTCCATTTCAGCCATTTCGGCATACATGGCTGAATTGAAGAGATTGTATGAGCGTTGTCAGTTCAATGATGGGCTTAATGATGCAATGACATATTGTTTCCTTTGTGGAATCTTACAAGAACACATTCAAAAACAGCCCCTAACTGAAGTATTGCATACATTTAAAAGAGTAGTTCAAGTTGCTGTATCAATGGAAACAGCAGACAGAGATGCAACTGAGTTGCAGTCAAGAATGAAAGTGAGTGTAAACAAAATTGAAAAGTCTACACAGAAATCGGCCTTGCCAAACAAATTGCGTTAACATTGTGACGGGCTCTCACGTACACCAGACTAATGCAAATTTAATCGTGAAACGTAGAAAATGCACGAATGTAGGATACTTACAAATATTATGTCAGGCAGACAAAAATAAATAACTGCACAGAGAAGAGAAAAAGATAGAAAGTCAAGTTGCAGTTTCAAAAACTATTCTGCATGCTGTTGATGAAAAATCTGATAATGATAATGAGAGTGACACAGGAGTGGCTAGCCTCGTGATTTACAATATAAAAACGAACATTAGGCAATCAATATGGCTTATTCCAGAAGAGAATGACAAATAATTTACTATAGAATTGGACACTGGTTTGGCTGTTTCAGTCATTCTACAAAATGAGTTTGAATGGGGACATCTTCCAGATAGTCAATCAATTCAGTTTTTCTGCATCTTCTACTAATTCTTTCATCTTAATTTTCTTTTTCAAAACTGTTGGAGCCTGTGACTTATAGTCTATAGTTTGCTCGAGTGAACTAGTGCTCCACTGTCCAGAGAAGGGTTACGGAGAGAAATGCGAACACAAGCTACCACAAGGAGAAGCTCAGAGACAAGATGAGAGCCCATGATTGGCTACATTTCTCCATTTCTCGCTGATTAAAGCATTGAGGAAGATTGAAACATCGAAACAAATGCGAAAGAAAGCGAGCAGTTCTCAGAGAGACCATCATGTTCGAGTCGGTGCCCTAGGAAGGGTCGCTGCTCCTGGGGGTGGAGGAGGGTGCTGGTTTTGAGTCGCTGCACTTGGAGTGGCCACTGGTTCAAGTCACTGCCCTCGGAGGAGCCGCTGGGTTTGAGTCGCTTCCCACGGAAGGGCCATTGGTTTCAGTCACTGCCTTTGGAGAGATCGCTGGTTTGAGTCATTGCCTGTGGATGGGCCACCAGTTTGAGTCACTTCCCTTGAAGGGCCCACTAGTTTGAGTTGCTGCCCCGGAGGGGTGATTGGTAATAGTCACTTCCCTCAGAGAGGCTGATGGTTTCAAGTCAATGCTGTTGGAGTTGTTATCAAAGTTCTGAGATTTATGGATTGGACTGAAGGTCAAACTAACTGTAGCTCATATTGGCCTCTTTCAGTCCTTTGGCTTTTCTTAGTGTTCTTTCATGTTGTCAGTTGGCGGGCTCAGGGTTTGGGGTTTGATGTCCCTGTTGTTGTTTCCCTCTGTTGGTGATTTGTTAGTTTTTGTGCAAGGGAGGTGTTGGAGGGCATGGAAATTTGGGGTTTGCAAGTTTTTGTTTCCTTTTCATTTTTGTGTGGGGGGATTGCTATCTGGAGAAGATAAATCTCAGAGTTAGGTTCTCCATACATACTTTGATAATAAAATGAAACTTTGAAACTTTAATTTCAATGATACTAAACTGAATCCTGCAGCTATCTAACCAAAAACTTATCTGTCTGTCTAGGTACCATATCCGACACAGACTTCGGTGACCATGGTTTTCCGTATAGATCTATCCTTCGTTTTTTGGATGACTTCCATTTCCTCAATGTGTAGCCACCTGGCTATACTTTTGATGTACATAAGCCAAGGTCTTCCTCTAGGTTTACTCCCCTCAATCTTTCCAGAGAGCATGAGTTTTTCTAGTTCATCTTTCGCATGATGTGTCTTAGGAATCTGAGTTGTCTTTCTCTCATTGTTGGTATGAGTGATAAACTGCTTGGGCTCTTCTGAGAACTTCTTCATTTGACGTGTGCGTGGTCCATGATATTTTTAACATTCTTCTGTAGAACCATAATTTAGCTGCTTCTAGTCTCTTTTCCATTGCTGGGGAAATGGTTCAGCATTCACTTCCATATGTCAGGATAGAATAAATGTAGCACTGCAGTATTCTGTTTTTAGTGTACATGCTCATCTTTCTGTTTGTTTATATGGTCTTCATTTTTTGTAAAGCTTCTTTTGCCATTGCTATTCTGTATTTGATATCTGTATCGTACCTGCCATCACTTGTTATTAGGCTGCCAAGATATTTGAATTTGTTGACTTGTTTGATGTTTGTATTTCTGATCTTGATCACACATTGTGGGATGTTTGTCTTTCTGGAGATGATCATGCTTTCTGTCTTCTTGGTGTTGATTGAGAGGCCTCTGCGATTACTTTCTGCTGCCACTATAGTGAGTAGTTCTTGAAGTTTTGTTTCTGAGTCAGCTATTAGTACGATGTCTTCAGCATATCTGATGTTATTTATATTATGGCCTCCAATTGTGAATCCTTTGATGTCTTTGATACTTCTCAAGATATTTTCACCATACTGGTTGAATAAGTCTGACGAAAAGACACCACCTTGCCTGACTCCTCTCATGATATTCACATACTCACTCACTTCTCCTTCTATTCTGCTGGATGCTGTCTGGTCCCAGTATACGTTTCTTAAGAAATGTATATCTTTCCCATCTATGTCAAGATCTTGAAGCATTTCCAGAAGATCTTGCTGTCCGACAGTGTCAAAAGTCTTTCTATAGTCAATGAAACATAGATGTGTTTTTGTACCTAGATGGCTCGTTCACAGATCATCCGTAGTGTGAAAATTGCATTTCTGGTTCCAGTGTATTCCACAAAGCTGCATTATTCTTTACTGATTTCTGGTTTTATACAGTGTCTTGATTACTCTGAGCAAGAACTTATAATGAAGAAAATAATAAATCCTGTGGGAATGACACTTATAACAAAGAAATAGAAGAACCAACAAACCACATTGATACTGTATGTGGTAAAAACAGGAGGAACAGTGTTGTGAGGGCATGATTGGCTGAGACAACTACAACTTGATTGGAGGTCCATTCAACATGTGCGTTCCACATCCCACGTAATAGTGCTATCTGAAAGCGAATTAGAAAGGTACAGCAGTGTTCCAGGGTGACTTTGGAAAACTGAAACATATCAAAGGCAAAGGTGTCAGTCCAACCTATATGGCTCTGGTTGGAAAGCATATTGGACCAAGGAAGGGCTATGTTGTTCAGAAGAATCATGAAAGTGATGAAAGCAGTGGTCCAACAACACTTTTTGTCAGCATCGTATCTGAGAAAGCTTCTGATATGTTAATCAGGTAGCTCATTGCAAACTGTGGCTTGGTTTTAAACTGAAAGAGAGTTCAAGGAGCTTCAGGAAAGTTGCAAGCATTTGAGTACAAAGAACCAGAATCTACTCTGCGTGCCTTGAGGTTATTGCAAGTGGGAGCCAAAACACTACTTACAAAGACCAAAGCCTCGCTGGATGAATGGAAGGCCAAATAGAAAGGAAACAATGGAAATGCAAAAATAGAGGATTTGTCATATGTTGTGGATGCAGAAACCAAAAGGAGAGATCAGACCATAAATAGGATTAATAAGTGAATACTCCAGTGAAATGAATGCACCTTCCCAAGATCAAGATGCACAAACTAGAAGAAGAAAAAAGAAGAAAGGTATTAAGAGCTGTCAGAATTACTTCCTGCAGTCTCCGAATCAACTCCAGAACTTGTTGTTGTTTTCACAGCCACAAGTCTCACCTGCCAAGCAGAGCAATCGCCCTTGTCAGAAGACGTTATCCCACAAGAGAGAAAAAAAAGCCTCCACAGTGATTAAATCTATAGGCCTGAATGGACAATTTAAAAGTTGACTATGCTGTGGATGTCTGTCTAGTAATTGTATTATATAGTATATCATGAAGTAGTTGAAATCCATTCTATATTGAGTTCGAGTTTATAGCTAAGCAGGGAGTTGTGCATTTAATATTTTAGTAATGTGAGTAATATTGTAAATATGTTGATTACACATTCTTTAATTATTTAAATAATTAATTATGGGTTATATCTGAACTGCATACATCATGATGCTACCATGTGATAAATTAAGTCAGATTGCATCCCTTGGCTTTCTTGTTTTCCTTTGCATTAGTTCAATGTTTTGAAGTTACAAAACATAACAGCAGAGGCTAGCAGGTTTTTATCCAAGATCTCTCTATATTTAGCAGCATTCATCTTCCCATCAATCCTAACCAGATTTCCAGTTCCAGATTTGCTGCTGAAAAGCATCCTCATAGCATGATACTACATCCACCATACTTTACAGTAGGGATAATGTTATCTGGCTGATATGCAGTATCAAATTTGTGACCCACATACCGCTTAGTGTTGAGGCCAATAAGTTCCACTTTAGTCTCATCTGACCACCAGACATTCTTCCACATCTTTACGGTGTCTTCTAAGCAATGCCTTGCAAAGTCTTCATGGGCAAGGATATTTTTTTTCTGCCAGGACTTCCTTGCCAGTCTTCCATAAATACCCCTCTTGTGCAAGGCTTTAGAGATTGTGGAGACATGATCTTCATCTCCATTTGCAGCCACTGACATCTGCAGCTCCCTCATAGTGTTGGCATCACAGTAGGGTCTCTTACAAATGCCATTCTTCGATGGTGGCTAGGTTTAAAGGTGCAGCCTGACCTAGGCAATATGGCTTTGGTTTCATATTTTTTCCACTTGTTCATGATGGACTGCACTGACCTTTGAGGTATGTTCAGTGCCTTTGAGATGGTCATGCACCCTTCCCCAGATCTGTGCTTCTCTGTTATCATTTTCCTGATGTTGAATATTCTTTTGTCTTCATTTTGGTTTGGTCTAAGAAAATGTACCATACTATACCATACTGTTGGACCCTACCTGGGTTGGGGGGTGGTATTTATCTGTATGAATTCATTGAAAACAGGCAATCCTCCAATCTTCTATATCAACACATTGAGAGAGTTAGTAATATACAGTGTTGCACCTGAGGAAAGTTAATGTAGTAATTGCAAAGGGGAAGAGTACTTTTTGATACTCACAATTTTGTTTTTTAATTTTTAGTAAATTGTTGACAGGTTTTGGAATTTTTCTTTTGATTTGACACAATGTTTTGTAGATTAATTCAAAACATCCTACTTCAATATATTTTAAATTTAGAAGATAAGACAGTAAATTGTGAAAGCAGTTGTGGAGACTGAATACCTTTGCAAGGCACTGTATAGCTACTGTATCATTAGGTAGGGATGTACACATTATTTCAGCAGCATATTCTAAAAGGTACACTATAATTGCAGTGAGGTGCTTTTGATCATGCAATCAAACCCTTTTATGTAAATATCAACATATCGTTTGCCTTCCTAATTGCTTTCTGCATCTTCATATAAACCAATGATTCATGAACGACACTTAACACCATTGTTCCCCTAAATACCATTGTCTTTCAGCTTCTTACCATTTAAAAAAAATCCACTTTTCTGTTTTTTTTTCTACCAAAGTGGATAATTTTTTAAAAATCTGCATTATTATTCATCTGCCACGTCTCTGGCTATTCATTTAGTCTTTCTATATCTCCTTGAAGTTCATCTGCAATCTCCAGACAACCAAGAGAGAATAAAAATCTTTTCATTTTAAGATCTGCAATCCTTGTCTGTCCTATCGTACTTTGAAATGTAAGGAAGGTTAAATACAGTTTATTTAGTTCAGAAAACAATTAATCCATATCATTTTCAAAAGAATTAAGGTTGTCAGTCTTATTTTATGATTCAGTTTTAATAAAATTAAAACCCAGTTAGTTGATCAATCTTGAATATTATATAGACAATGAAGATCATTTTCCATTTCTGTTAGGTTATAGCCATCTCATGCTGCTCTAAAGATATACTTAATTCAGCAAAAATATATTAATAAAAAAGAATGATTATCTCGAGAAAGCAAAATTAGGCAACTCTAACTTTACAATAAACCCCCAAGAAATGGGACTAAATTGTCCATTGTAAAGATATATTCCAAGAATAATGGTAAGTACTTTGCACTTTGATTATAATTCTTTGTTCCAATTGAATGAAAATGCTATAAATGATAGCTCCATTAAATGCATTCCTCCAGTATATTCAATGTGCTCAGGCGTTGACATGGTGCAGTTTTACAAACTGTACATCTTGTTTCGACGCAGTCAACAAAATGAAGGAACAACATGATGTCTGAAAGGTATTGACAGATTTTTGACTTTGGGTTTGTTCTGTTTTTCTGAAGTTTCCAGATGCCAATTGTTTTTCGAACCTTCTGAGGAGTTGGCTGGTTAGCCTTGCATCACAGTTGACTTGTATTTTTTGAACTATTAATATCTAAATAAATCAGCAGAGTGAATCTATTATGTAATAGTTACTTGATGCATCAAGGTCCAAATACAATTATACAAGCTTTGAAATGTGGCAGTTTTCAGATATTTTCAAGTTTAATGCTGAACTGTTACGGCATGTAGTGGATGAATCACTTTTAACAATACTGATGTTTTCCATAGATGTTATATACATATTATGGTATAAGTGCAGAAAAAATAAGTTATCATGTGGTACGTTAATGGATCAAGGGCAGTGAAAGTAGATAACATTGAACTAGATTAACCAATTGAAAGTTAGAGCAGGCGTGTGAAGTCTAGGCACAGAGCCGTTTGATTTTTTTATTATCTGGTGGCTTTGAACTGTCAAGTATAGGCTCTGACATTCTAGGGTGATGATATTAGGTTCACTGTCCACAAAATCCTAAACTCCAGAAGAGAATGTTAAGCTCTGTCCGATATAAGTATTTATGGGTACCTTCTCTATGGGGAAGTAATACTGTACCAATCTTCTCTTCAAAGACTAGATGACTTTCCTGTCTGGTCTCTATGGCAGGGTCTAGCTGTCAAAACACAATATTTGAATGGTAGTTCCCGCTCCCTACCAAGGAGGAGGTACTTCCAGCTAACAAAGTAGTTTAAAGACAGTTTCCTTTATTTTAATTATAAGCATTTAATTTTTAGACAAATAGTTCTTAACACACATTTAACATTGAAAGGATTTCTGATTTAGAAAAATTTCCAAATTATGCAAGATTTCTAAACTGCAAAGGATTTCTAAACACTGTCCAAAGATGTACTGGTTGGTAGTTAATTGTCACTGTAAATTGTCCTGTGATTAAGCTATGATTAAAATCAGGGGTTGATAGGTGAGGTAGTTTGAAGGCTGGAAGGGCTTATTCTGCACTGGATCTCAATAAAGAAAGAAAGAACATACCAACGAGTTGCAGACAGTAGAGTTGTCTGTCACAGTAACCAAAGATTGAGGAATGAATACTAATTCTTCTTTCTCTCACCCTCTACCCATCTTTTTTATCATTCCCCTTGTTATTCCTAACAATCTTCAATGACTCTAACAGTTTTTACTGTTTTGCTACTGGTTAACATTATTTGTACGTGATGTTTTGCAAATACCTTCGCTGGGACAAAGTAATTCACACAGATAGAAAAGTTTCTGGAAGGATAGATATCCTAGATACCCAAAATTAATGTTGTTAGAACTGACTCTGTGTACACAAATATCCTATCTATTGATTGATCAACTCTATCTGTGACTGTGTTTGATGTGCTAAGTGACAAAATCAGTCTGGTCTGCACGCTTCCTTTAACTTAATCACAATGGTGCAAATAACTTAGCTTGTGTTCTCTGAATTGATGCAGACCAATTAACGTAACCCCACTGTCTTATGACTGATTATAAACAGGCCTACAATACCTCATTGACGACTCGTTTGAAACAAAAATCTGAGCAAGGATTATTGGTCAGTTGTCAGAAACAACTCTGACTCTTTGGGAAGGTGATGCTACTATGCTCAACAGCTGAGGTCAGAAATAAATCTCTTAGGACCTAGAAAGTGAATATACATCATATCACTTGAGAGTGAGGACATTTGTGGTCATGAAGGCTAATATCCAGTAATCTTGCTTACAGTTACAATGCCTTCATACTGCTTCAGTCCGCTGTGCTTTAAATATCTGAGTTATTATGAGCAACCGGTCAATTAAGGACTAATCATTGCTCATCTCCCTGAAGACTGTGGTATACAATCAATGCAGACATTGGCAGCATATGTACAATGAGATCCATTTTACCACACTCATTGTGGTAAAGCAGGTCATTGACGTAATGAAGTAATCATCTGCAACCTTGAATGGCCTGAAGGAATCTTCAGACAACTTGTTTGTTAGGCCGCATCAGGAATATTGTGTGCAGTTCTAGTCGCCATGCTATGGAAGGATGAGATTAAGCTAGAAAGGATGCAGAAAAGATACACAGCAATGTTTCCAAGACTGAAGGGCTTGAGTTATTAAAAGAGACTACATGGACAGAACTATTTTCCTCAGAGTGAAGGAGATTGATGAGTGACCTTATACAGGTTTATAAACTTATGAGGGACATAGGTAGGGTAGGTAGTCACAGTCTTTCTCTCACAGTAAGGAAGTCTAAAACTGGAGTATGTAAACTTAAGGTGAAAGGGGAAAGTTCTGCGGGGGTGGGGGGGTCTTTCACACAAAAGGTTAAGGGAACAAGTTCCCAGAAGAGATGAGAGACACAGATATAATTACAATATTTAAACACATGTATTCAGGCAAATGAATAGAAAAATGGAATTGGCACCGATTAGCTTTCTGATAGGCATGAACGACTTGAACCTAAGAGCATGATTCCATGCTGTACAACGCTATGGATCTATGGATCTACAGTGGTGCTGTGTTTAAGCTACACAAATATGAGAGCATACCCCTTTCTACCAGTTACAGAGTGAACAGCAGATGGATGACAAAGTGTAGCAGTAACGTACTTTTTCCCTTCCTATCTATGATGTTCTTGAACAACTTATTCAATTATAAATGAAGCTCATTTCTCCATTAACCAATAGTTCCATTCCGACCTTTTCTCTATTGGTGTATGTCTAACATCCAAATAAAGACAATGCAAAACTTAAAATAAACATTTAGAAAATTTATAAATCAAACTATACCATTTCCCAATCAATCACCCCAAATGAACTTGTAATGGTTGTCTTCTATCCCTCACTTCTATCCCTCATTGATGACCTTGTACAAATGTGGGCATTGATCACTGGGCATTCTCATCTGGAATCAGCAGTGTTACTCTTTCTTTTCCCTGCACGTGTCAGAATCTTATCACATGCAGATCATAACTATAAGCTAACCTTGAAATAATGTGTAGTGTTTGTTCCTGGACAGGTAGCTATGGATGTTAAATCAATTAATCAAATATCTTCATTTATCTTCCACTGCTTTCTTTTACCTTTTTTGACTATGTTTCAGAAATCCAGTCTATGAATCATTCCTCTATCTGTTTGGTACATGAGAAGAGTTAGGCTATTCAGCCCATGAAGTCTTCTCTGACATTCAATCATAAGTGATTATTTTTTTCAAAATCTTTCTCCTCTTCTCCTTTCATCATCGTTAACCCTTTACCAATCAAAGCCTCTCATTCTCAGTCTTAAATGCACTCAATAGTCTGACCTCCTCAGCCTTCTGTAGCAACAGATTCCACAGATTCACCAACCCCTGGCTGAAGAAATTCCTCCTCATATCCATTTTAAAGGGATGTTCCTTTATTCTGAGGTGGTGCCCTTACAAATGGAAACATCCCCACTCATCCTTCTGAGCTCCTTCAAGTACAAACCCAGAGACATTAAACCATCCTCATACATTAAGACTTTTATTTTTTGGATCATTCTTATGAACCTCCTCAGTCCCTCTCCAGGGTTAACACGTCTTTCCTGAGACATAGGGTTCAGAATTGCTGATAAACACAAGCAGGTGCTGGAAATCCAAAGCAACACATAAAAATGCTGGAGGAACTTGGCAGGATAGGCAGCTTGTATGGAAAGCAATAAACAGTCAATGTTATGGCCCATGACCTTTCATCAGGACTGGAAATGAAGGGGAAACAAGCAAAATGAAAAGGTGGGGTGAAGGGCAAGTGATAGGTAAAGCCAGGTGTAGGGGATGGTTGGTGAGTGGGGGAGGGGGATAAAGTGAGAAGCTGGGAGGTGGTACCTGTTAAAGGTGGTAAAAGCTGAAGAAGGAGGAATCTGATAGGAGAGGAGAATGGATCATGAGATAAAGGGAAGGAGGAGGGGCACAAGGGGAAGGTGCTGGGCAGGTGAGGAGAAGAGAAGGGGTAAGAGAAGAGCCAGAATAGAAAATGGGGGTAGAGGGAGAGGATACGTTAAGGAACTTAGAGAGATTGATGTTCATGCTATCAGGTTAGAGGCTACCCTGACAGAATATGAGTTGTTGCTCCTCCAACCCAGGAGTGGCCTCATCATGACAGTGGAGAAGGCCATGGATTGACATGTTGGGATGGGAATGGGGCTGGATTTAATCTCCCTAGGCCTCTCGTCCCATGATCCTCGCATATCCCTTTTGCCAATCAACTTTCCAGCTCTTAGCTCCATCCCTCCCCCTCCTGTCTTCTCCTATCATTTCGGATCTCCCCCTCCCACTTTCAAATCTCTTACTATCTCTTCTTTCAGTTAGTCCTGACGAAGGGTCTCAGCCCGAAACGTCAATTGTACCTCTTCCTGTAGATGCTGCCTGGCCTGCTGCGTTCCACCAGCAACTTTTATGTGTGTAGCTACATGGAAATTCTGATTGTTGCAGACAGAGCAAAGGTACACAACAAAGTGGTATACCAGTTTATATCATGTCTCACTGATATAGAGGAGGCCACATCGTGATCACTGGATACCGGAGATGACCCTGAGAAATTTGCAGCTGAAGTACTGCTTCACCTGGAGGGACTGTTCAGGGGCCTGAACGTAGGTGAGGGAGGAGGTAAATGAGTTTACCTACCACCCCAGGACCTCTGCATGCAGCACATCATTCTCCGTAACTTCCCCCATCTTCAACGGGATCTTACCAGCAAACACATCCTGACACCCTTCGCCCCAGCTTTCCCCAGGGATCACTTTATCCATGACTACCTTGTGCATGCATCCTTCCCCACTAATCTCCCTCCTGGCACTTATACCTGCGATCTTCCCATTTATTTCCTCCCTCACATCCATTCAGGAGGACGAATTAATATTTCATATCTGGGACCTATTAAAAGGACTAAGACAAAATTTTAACTATTTATGTTTACAAATATGGTGACAAAAACTAAGCAGCAGAGATCTCTTCTACTCTGTGTGTTTTTGAGACTTAGGGTTACCTATAGCAGACATGTTAAGACACTGGAGAGTTAGCACCTGCACTATTTCTGCAAATTCCTTAAAGCCACTGCAAAGTTGAGTCAATTATTGTCTGTGCCCTTTCCCAGGTAATCGTCCCTAGCACTGATTATATTAGTGCCTCAGTGTATTTAGATACTTTCACTGGTTAGAGCATAGCATTTACTGTACATGCCCAGTACTTGAATCAAGAAATACATACAGTTTCCAAAGGTCTGTCATAGACAGATCAGTAAGTAGACTGAGCAAATACTTAAAGGATGCAACGTCCTTACTGACTCCTGATGTATGAGCAGAATCAGCAGTCCGTTCTCAAACTACCCAACTGTGCCTCCTGTAGAAGAGACTTTGGTTCCAATCGAAACATCTTTATATCGAATAGACTAGATTACTGCCCACCAAAGCAATCTATTGACAAAGTTCAACTCATTCAGAACACGGCTAACTAAAACCAGGATGAGAGAAAGTTTCACTCCCATCCTACCTACTCTGCATTGGCATCCTGTATCTTTTAGAATTTATTTTAAAGCTTTCTGACTTGTTTTTCAAAGTCTCAATGGTCCGTGCCTGGATTACATTATAGAATCACTTTTGTTTTATAACTCCGCATAAGCTTTCATGTCTTTTTCTGCTCTTCTCTTAAATTGAAATAATTTCCCTCAAAACAAAATTGGCAGTTCGGTCTATTGAGTCAACATAACATTCTTAATAACATTTAACAACAATGACATTGTCCCAAAAGGTTTTAGGTTGAAGGACCCTTGTTCATCGTGGAGATCCCGTAGGTTGTTACAATGAGCTGGAAGAGCACTAGTGAGAGTGAGTGAGAGAGTGAGACACACACACAATGCCATGAGGTACAAGAAGTTCTAGTTAAATATAATAAAACTGGAGGATGAGGAAAACACCAGAATGTAATATCATAGGAGCATTGGCTTAGAATGAAACAATCAATAGACTTTGTGGCAAGCAGAGTGTAACAGGAAGCTTGAAAAAGGCAGAAGAGAAGATATTTAATGAACAGTCATAAAGCTTCCATAGTCAGATTTCATAGTAGTGGGGTTTAGTATTATGGCTTTTTGGAGATTTACATAAATCTTGCTGTGTAGGCCTAATTGTGCAATAACTTTGAGATGATACCAGTTGTAAATATTACTATTGGGACAATGTACATACTGTTCAAGTTCCATAGTCTTTCAGTTTCCTCTTTTAATTCAGCATATTTCAGGTGTTTTTCATTTGCTGATTTGTGTACGTTATGTGTGTTTGGAATGGTTATATCTATTAAGTAAGTTGTTCTTGCTTGTTTATTGTGTAATATTATAGTCAGACAATTATTTTGGATTGTCCTAACTGTATTAATGGATTGATCGTAATACAATTTGTAGGGCTCTTGACTCTAAAACTGGATCAGACTTGTATTTATAGTAACGCATGGTACCTTTTATGAGTTTATATTTTAAAGTAAGACTATGGTGAACGATATTTGCCACTTGATTGTGCCATTGTAAATAATTAGATTATGTTAAATTGCTGCAGGATCCTGTAATGTATTGGATTGTTTCTGGTTTCTCTTGGCATTTATTGTCTCAAATTTATTGTTTTTATTAAATTTTTTGATAATTTTTGTGTTAACCACCTAGTCCTGTTTTGCCACAAGAATCACCTGTCTCTGGGAAGAGGTTTCCAACTCTGAGCTAGGCTTTCAATGCTTCCCTGTCCACATCTAGTCCAGTCAGATCATAGGACTGTCTTCCATGGAGGGTCATGCTCTACCATTAGTTAACTTTTTCTTCTGTAGTGATAATTTCTTTATTTTTCTGGGTTCTACTTTCATTTAAATTTAGTGGTGTGTACTTCTTATCAGAATTGTATATGCTCGTGTGGATATACGATTTTCATTGATGAAAATATATCCTTAGCTGTTTTATCTGACTGTTGTGTAAGTTTTTAAGATTTGTTATTCCTCTTCCTCCTTCTGGCCTAGGTAGTGTTAATGTAAATGCATTCAAGTGTACATAGTTTTTTTCTAAAATTTGTCATTTCAGCTCTTATTATTCTTTGTAATTTTTCCTAATCGGTTTCAGATCAAGATATTATGTCAAAAATATACATTAATATGGGTATAGTGAAAGTATTTATTACCTTTGCTATATTAGTAATAATATTTAGCTCTGTTTGGCAGAATTTTTAAGCTTTGATGTAACTTTCCATTGAAAGTTTTCCTTTTATCTCACAATGATTTACTTACTTGTTGATATCCCTGATACTTCTAAATTTCATTTCATCCATCAGTTATATCCTTCTGCTCTATTTATTATTCCACTAGCTCTCTCATACCTTTCTTTAGTTTAATATTTTGCTCTTACCTAGTGCAAAGTTCACGTTTATGTCTTTAGAAAATAGTTCTACTATTTAAATTAATTGCTTTAGCTGTACTGATGAAGGAGTGTATAATTTCAAATTGTCCATGTATGGAAGGTGTATCAAGGTGTAATACATTTGATTGTTTTTGATTGATACCCTATTTTTATCCAATTCAGTAAATTAGAGATTGGATTTAAAGCTAGACAAAACTATAATGGGCTTAGAGAGTCACCATGGAGTTATTATTATGAGTTATCTTGAAATCCATGAAGCTGGAATGGAAGCAAGCCATCCCCAATCCTAAGGGACTATTTAAAAAGGAAATTGTGGACTTTAGCATGGATTGCATTTTTAATCTGGTTGACTACATTTGTAAAAATAATATCCTGGCCAATAGTTTATCTCCGCCTGCAGCATTTGCTGTCATCCAAGTCTACCCGTCATCTTCTTGTTCTAAGTGTCCAGTTCATACCATTGTCCAGTTCTGTGCTGGTTCTTTCACCACTGATGGTAAACATATAATTCAACAAGTGAAATTTTATGGCAGTTCAACAACTTCTTAAATACCTCTGTTGAAACAATGGGCCAGATCTTCCAACCAACCACCCGCAGTGAAAGCTGCAGCAATTAATGTTATTTTGAGTTGGAAGACTGGTAATCAGGCAGAGGGGTTACTTGATTGCCAAAGTGCAGAGCTCTGGAGTTTTTTGTACATTGGTAATTTGCACCAATGCTGAGTTCCAATGGAACTTTGAATCTCTCAGCAATTTGTTGTCAGGCACTCTGTTACTGTCAAGCCAGCCAATGTTGAGAATTTCTTGGCGCATTGGGTTGTTGAATGGTGGGAGATAGCTGGACTGAGAGAGACCCTTAGAAGCAACAGGATTTCTGGTCAAGTAGCCAGTATTCGCGGCCTTTACGTGTGATACAAAAACCCAATTGCATTTGATCAACGTTCTTGCCATAATTATTCAGTGCCACAGTTGTTTGCTGTTATATTTTGTAACTTCAAAACATCAAAAAACAAATTGACGGGAAAACAAGGGAGCCGGGAGATAGCTTGTGTATGTTTGTTTTTATTTAGCACATATGATGTGCTAGCATCATGACATATGCAATTCATGTACATATAACCCGTAGTGATTTATTTAAACATACAAGAATGTTTAATTAAATGATATACTGTATTTGCAAATTACATAAATGTTACTGAAATAATAAATACACAACAGCGGCTGATTAATCTATATCTTCCATGTTCATATTGAATACTCATGACATTTATATATATATGAAGTATTAACATTATTTCCTTGTGATAGCAATTAAGAGACATCTATTCAATTTTTGTTGGAAAAATTATGTGATCCATGCCTTTTTAACTAATTGACATCTAATTCAGATGTACTTTGTTACCTACCATATTTCAATTGTCAGTTTGGTTTGGGATGTAGGACTAAGTCTGAACATAAACTGTTCCAAACCTTTCTCAATGCTTCTCTTACCCCAGTTCTCTGTAAAAATTAGCCAGTGAAAATTATGAAATCAGTGGAAGTGAAGGATGGTCATCTGGTCTCCAGTACATGCTGGTGAAAGGTGCACCATACAAGAATCCCAGAGAATCTGATAGCTGAACTGTATCGGGTGTTCATCAAGGTCAGGTGGAGGGGACCAGTCATTTCTGACCACAGACACAACTGCACAGAGAAGAAACTGTTCGCCATCAGACTTTTACAAATGAAGTCAATTGAAATTTGAGGTCACTAGAGGTTTTCCATTGAAAAGGATCTGTTGACCCCCTCATTGGATCAAACAGGTGAGGTCATGTAGGATAAATTATCCACCTGAATAGCCACAAAGGAAAGGGTATGGTTATCCAGTTCTTTGTGATCTGAACTAAACATAAGTAAAGATCAAAGGGCCCCATTATAGTTGACACATTTTCCTTGCAAGAATACAAGAGTGAAATATCTATTCACTTTCTAAAAATGCAGCCAAAGTTAACTTTTGCTTTAACTCATGCAGGGGAGCTTTAACTGGGACTAGCTAGTCATGATATTGGCCTCCTGTTGGGATGTGCAACTAATCAACACATAGTTAGTTCTGGCTGGGTACAGCCATCATGTAAATGAGCAGGCAGTGTGAAATTGGCATCCTCCTTGTATTGAGGTAATGTTTGGAGTTTCACTGAAGTCCCAGTGCTCATTTTCAGGGGCTATTGAATTAGCCACCTTGATGATTTCCCCACAGAAAGCGAAGACCAGAGACCAAGGTTGTCTGGCAAAGCACATCATTTCATAGCAGGTTTCAAAAATATAAAATAATTTCTGATGCTTTCACAACTTGATTACGCTGGATAACAATAAACATTTAATATAGAATTTATATATTATGTACTATACGTGGGAGCCATTAAAGCCTACTGCACTTCACTAATATTGAGTTTGAAAATTCCTATTTACAACTTGTACAAAGCATAATTAGTAAACACTAGTAGACTGAAATAGGGATTAAAGTAGAGAACTGTCAGGTGTTTATTATTACTTTACGCGTCCGGGAATATTCAACAGTGCAAGAGAAAAGCAATTTACAGTTGATGTATTTGATTTAGTTGATGCTACTGTAATGGAGAGAAATTTATACAGAGTGAGGATTATTCAATATAAGTTTCTGATGGAATTTTCACCAAATAATGAATGCCAGCAGAAGTAGAATTTTACTAATAATACTGGATTAAAGAAATAAATGAAGCCTTGAGATTATTTTATTCCACACAACTGTATGCATGTTGAAGAAGTGAAGAGCTTTTTAAGAAAACCGTAAAAAATTATTACTGAAAGTGTTGAACATGATAGTTGGTTGCGAGAAATACATACTTCTCTAATGTGTATTTGAGAAATGTCAAAAGGTATTAACTGAACTGCAAAACTAATTGATATTTTAGCCTGCTGCCTATAAACACTAACTAGATTTTTGAATGTGAGTACAAGATTCAGATGCTTTTACTCACAGATTTAGCAAATATTGAGCTCTTTTAATACCAATATATAAGTTTGGAATTATTGTTTGCACTGCTTGGCTATAAGTGTTTTCTATAGCACTAGCCTTTTTTTTTACTGTTTCAGTGCCTTCTATTGTAAGATTTTACCAGTGATTCATTTTAATACAGCAGAATCTGACTCACTTGTGGTAGTTTTGTTGTCATTTAGAATTGAACACCAATTTTGGGAAAGTTGTAAGCAATCATTTTCAGCTATTGGTTGTCAACAAACTTACTGGAATATTGAAAATGTTATTCAACCTAGAGAGCAATCTCTGAAAATCACACCAATTTCAAAAAGTTTTCTTTATGTTTCTATTCAAATCAACCTTTGTATTGCTAAATATAAAATTTACCAAGAATTTAACATCTGGCAAACTTATAATATTAAAACCAAAAAAGTAATTTATAATTATTCTTAATATATTTAATTAGAAAAGACTGGAGCGGTCTGATTAATACAACTGTTAAAAGAGTTTATTACAAAATATAAGGAATGTGTAAAACATTTGGGAATAACTCAAATTTACATTATTAGAAATTAATATTAACAAGATCTGCAAATCATTTACTAGTTATATTCAGTTACAGTAATCAGTTTCTTAGTAAATTAGAAAAAGTAAAATTATATTCAAAAGCTTTTAAAGTCTAAGTAGCAATTTTGAAGCTTACTGGTGGAGTAATTAGTGTGTGGGAATTGTTACTTTTGGTCTGAGATGAATAGCATGGATGTATAGAAGGGGTATCTGATTCAGTGAATGATTATGAAAGGAATAGAAAAATATATCAGAAGAAAAGGAATGAGAGGAATTTCTTGTGGAATACAAAGAAACTGCTGGACAGACTGGCCCTTTTCCATGTGCAAATTCATTGTAATAGCCTATGTTCAGAGATGTTCTGCTGTATTTCAGTCTGCTTCCCTCAAAAGCTGATCTCTGAAAATAGTCATTTCTTCCTGTTTGTCCTTGCCAATGCTCCATTTGGATTTTGCCTAAATTCTTCTGAAACTCCAGTCTGTGCACTGCCTATCCTCAGGCTTTTACTCTCTACTTCCAGAGATTCCCCTTTATTCTCAATGTATTCTTTCCTTTATTCTCGATACTTCCTTTCATTTCTCATAGTCCCAAGTGCTGAGATAGCCCTCTTAATCCTCACTATTCACCTGCCCCACTATTCACTTTTCACTTTTTTGGAATGCTGAAATCCTATTAACAAACACATTACCTGGTAATATTCCCAATTCTTATACAATATCTTCCTCACTATGAACCATACAGAGGTAGTTTTCTTTTACAATAGTCTTGTAATTTGAGGATCGTACTTGTCACAACTATCATAACTGAAAGTTTGCTTTAGAGACATCTTGTCATGAGCGCCTAATCTCAAAGGTACTCCGCCACAACACTGACATATGTAATTACAATAAAAAAAGATCAAATATTGTTAATGGATGAGAAGAGGAGTGGATACCATACTTGACATGCATTCTTCCAAGATGATTTTGTTGAATGCTCATTTTATGGAAGATTCCCCAAAATGTCTAGTCTAATAACAGGAAAAGCTGCACCATAAAGAGAATGGAAAAAGTAGACTGAGACACATTGTCATCACATCCTGATGGCATGGTAGCATAGTGGTTAACACAATGGACCCGGGTTCAATTCCTGCCGCTGCCTGTAAGGAGTTTGTACGTTCTTGCCGTGACCATGTGGGTTTCCTCTGGTGCTCCAGTTTCCTCCAGATGTACTGGTTGGTAGGTTAATTGTTCATTGTAAATTGTCCTGTGATTAGGCAAGGATTAATTCAGAGGATTGCTGGGCAGTGTGGCTCAAAGACTGGAAGGGTCAATTCCATGCTGAACTTCAATACATATTTAAAAAATGTAAAACACATATTCTTGTGCTTCTTTGCATTACCGCTGTGTACAAATATATCAATGTCCATGAAACAGACAGTGCTATGTAGGTTTTGATATGCAGACAGCTGATAATTAAATAGATAGATTAGTAGCGTAAACTAGATTAAACTTGTCTATAGAAGGAGTAGAGTAGAAAAAACAACAATGGAATTATGCATTCATTCAATGAGTATACAAGCCAAGAAAATCAGATTTTGTCCCAGTTTGTATTGAATTCCCTGATCTTGGGCAATGTGCCATATGAAGCAATAATATTGGCGCTGCTCCTCACAAGTTAGGAAAGGGAAGTTTGGTCAAGGGTTTTAGTTGTTGGATGTGTTGAGTTGAGCACACAATTGGGACTGTCAGGTTGGCCTCTGGAGAACTATAGCCTGCCAACAATCAATGTCGAGACAAACAAATGAATGTGCAAAGCTCAGGAGAGGAATAGACACATGAGGAAATTTGCTTTAGTGAAAAATCAACACTTTCAGAAAGTGTGATGAGTGAGGTGAGAGAAATTAACTAGGATAGCGAAAAGATTATCCCTTATAAAAATAAAGAATTTGGCTGATCCTTCAATGACTTTACAGGATTTATTTTATTCTACATTTATTTTGGATAATAGGTACAATAACTATACTGGAAGGTGACTCTTGCTGAGGTAGTTTAGATATTTGGAAATAATGATGGCTATTATAGTTTCCAAGTGAATACATACATATATAACCCATGTGTTTCACAATTTTGGATTTCTGAACACCAACACAGACTACGTGGGCTGGATGATCTGTTCTGTGTTGGTAATCATGGAATGATAAATTTTAGCAGTGAATTAACTTTGATTTCTTCCACTGAATTTCAATGTTTTAGTTAGGCTGCAATTGCAGACACAACATGTGTCTGCAACAGACACCTCACTGCAGAAGTTTGTTCGAACAATATGACAGTTCAGCCTTTCTTCAAAGCTGTTTACTTCTGAAAAGCTGTTTTGAATTCAAGGTCAGAATGCTCAGAATTTATTCTAGTCATGCTTGTGGAATGTGTTGTACTCGGCACATAAAACACTCAATAGTTGCAAGTAAGAATGCTGTGGCTTATATTCATAGCAACATCATACAGCTTCAAGTAAAGGTTGGATCTGCAGGACAGTTATTTGCAATGAATTTGTTAAAATAAATGAATTCATTCATAATTATATGTTTATGATTAAGGGGGTCTTTCACTAAGTTCCATTTGGTATTGTGATTTACTGCATGTTTTAGAGACATTATGGACAACCTTTGAGGTAAGATATGGTTCTGAATGCAGGTCACATTGATTTTCAATAACATTTCCTTTTTTTTAAGAAAAGAAACAATTTAGCAGATACATTTGCATAAAAACGCACAGCAAACATTCTTGTTCCTCTGAAGTTTGCTGTGCATAGTGAACATATGCAGGACATTTCTCTGAAATGTTGTTAGTAGAGTTTAAACTATTTTATAGATAATTTGTACTAAAGAATGAAAAATATATTTGCTTATGGTACATTAAATGTTATAGCTTTATGTAATGAAAGTTTGCATTCAAAATAGAACAACCATGAAGAGGCAATATAAGTGATAGCTTCAGGAAAGCTTCTCAGCTTAACAATCTACAGAAATAATGCCACTGGCATTTGCTTGAATGATTTTGGTCCTGAGATAGCATTAGCAGCAAATTTTCAACGAGGATTAAACAAACAACTCTGGTGTCAAACAAAAGCAGCATCAGTATGTTTTGTCAATGATTACAGTAATTACATTCAGACATATATTTAAAGCTCTTTCACTCTATTCACATTTCATTTTGCAAGCAGGTTCTTTGTTCTGCCAGCTGTGAATCTTTAGGTAATGCACTTGCTGAGTTGGAATATTTTCACTTCAAGTTCCCCTATAATGACTTTTGTAAGTGTAAATAGCCACAGCAAGACAAGGCTCTTCTATTCTCTAAGGTGAATGCAAAAGGTCCAATAAAACAATTTTGAAAGAAAGATATAGAGATTCCTTGAGCCCTGGCCCAATATTTGTCCCTCAGTCGATACCTCTAAAATTGTGAATTTAAGGAAAACTGCAGATACTGGAATTTCAGAATATAAGCCTAAAGCATTAGAAACACTCAGCAGGTTGGGCAGCATCCGAGGAAGGAGAAACAGTTAATGATTCAAGTCTTATACCCTTTGTAATATATTTGATTTTCTGTGCTTTATATTTGTTATCTTCTGCCTCATTTCCTATAAAATGACAATATGCAGATATTTATTTGGATAATAGTGATCTGACTTAATGGAGATGCAATTTTTTTTCTACCCTAATTCCTTCTAATACTTCTGCATGACCAACAGAGCTTGATCAATGACAAATCCCTCTACCGTTTCTATTAGATCTGCCTATCCCATTTTCTCCATTTCTTCAATGGAGATTTCAGCTCCATATCCGTTTGTTCCACTGTCACCAGTTGACACATTTAGCACCTCCCCATATAATCTACAATTTTTTTCCTCCATCTCATAGATTTGGATCTACTTCAATTAAAGGTCTTTAACACTTTCTTGGTTTTGATGCCTTCCCAAATTATTTTTAGTGCCTCTCATTGTACTTACAGAAAAAAAACAACAGCTGCTTTGTTCTAAACGTGTTGCTTTTGACAGATTTGAAGCCCTGAAATGAGCTGTGGTGAAACTTTGTCATACTGTAATAGGCTAGTCATGGTCTCATTTGCAATAATCACCCTCCATGGTGCTATAGAACCTAGAAGCTCTAGGAGTTTTGCTGACGTAAAGAATTGGTACCCAGAAGACTTTGATGAACCCTGGCTTGCCCTTACTGAGGTGCAGGAAGAGGTCATTCAGCCTATTTGCTCTCTGCAGAGTTAAGTTTCCTATCAGTTCTAATCCCCTTCTCTTCTGTAGCCCTATGGCCTTTTCTTTTTTAGATTGACTTTATATTGGCTCCCTTTTCTTTCTTTTGCCACCTGTAAGTGATGATGAACAGTAATTAATTAATTAATAACTGGGACAATTTTAGGCTGTGGATAGAAACTTGAGAACCTAGCGCGAACCCTTAATCGTAGAGTTGACATCTAAACTCTTCAGGGTCAGAATCAGATCTATGTCCCTGTAGCTATGAGGAGTAGCAGTAACTACTGCAGTAATGTACATCAAAGTTCTTGCTACAATTCTACTTAGTTCTTAGTCTTTCTGGAAGATTTTATTATCAACGCATGATTTACAAAGGAATATTTAAAAAATGACCAGACTGGACGAATGTGGAGGAAAGAGTGACTTGGAAACAGCAAATCCTTAAAGGGAGTTTGACAGGTCAATGATATGGTTACAAAGGCAAGCAGCATTATTTTTTTTTTATTAGTCAAGGCATCAGATTATGCTACAACTGTATGAAATGCAATTTAGATCACAGCTTGAGGATTATGCACAGTTTGGATCACCGCATTAGAGGAAAAATGCACTGGAAAATTTTCAAATGAGATTTGTGATGATGCTGGCAGTACTGGAATATTGTACCTTTGAGGAAAGACTGGCTAAGGTTGTTTTCTTTGTAATAAAGGACACAGCGAGGAACCTGAACTGAACTGTATAGCATAAAGAGGGGCCTAGATAAAATAAATAGGTAGGACCTGTTACTCCTAGTCATGAGGTTGAAGGCCAGGAAGAATTGATTTAAAGCAATTAGTACAAGGAGTAAAAGACAGATGAAGAGACATGTTTCACCCAGACCTGGAGCTCACTACTAAAAGAAATGGTTCAGGTAGAAACCATCATCTAACCTAAAAGGATGCGAACTAGGGCTATGGAACTAATGCTGGTATGTGGAATTAGACTGCATTGTTTTCTTTTCCCAATTGGGTGAACACAGTATGTTGAATATCTTCCTTTAGTATTAGAAATGTTGTTTGATTCTGTAATCTAAAGTTCTTCCTTTATTAATAGAGGGACTCTAACTGGGTATATTATGAGAGGTTGAATTAAATTGATTTCCCATAACTCCTGATCAGTCACTTTAGATACTTGTCAAGTTCTGATTTTTATATATATATTATGGTTTTTACATTAGAACCTGGAGTGCAAAACTAGATTAAGTAATATTAAGAGAGTGCTACACTATATTTCAAATGTGATGTTAAAATGAGGCTGTTTCAGCCCTTAAAAGGACCTTAAAGTTCCCATGCCAAAATCTACCCACTAACTAACATCACTAATAAAGAATATGTGGCCCTACGTGAAAGATTCAGTTGTGAAAGTTTCATCTTTTACAATAGTTGCAATTGAATATCTTGAAGGGTGTTCTTTATACATTTTCGTTTTAATGAATTGTTTGGGCTAACCAATCCAACTAATATACAAAACTAAGGAAAAGAAAAATGAAACAGTAAACTCCAAAATACAATTGAAACAAGTATTCCTGTCTTCAGTGACTGTTTGCATGCTCATTTGAGCAGTTAGCAAGCAGAATAGCACAACAGGAAGGATGGGGAGGTAGGTAAAGAGGGTGGCGTGGCCCTGATGGTAAGTAACGATATCAAATCAATAGAAAGAAGGGACATAGGATCAGAAGAGGTAGAATCCTTATGGGTAGAATTAAGAAATGGCAAGGGTAAAAAGACACTAATAGCAGTTATATACAGGCCTCCAAACAGCAGTCGGGATGTGGACTACAAGTTGCAGCTGGAAATAGAAAAAGCGTGTCAGAAGGGCAATGTCAAGATAATTATGGGGGATTTTAATATGAAAGTGGATTGGGAAAGTCGGGAAGGTAATGGATCTCAGAAGAAGGAGTTTGTAGAATGCCTACAGGATGGCTTTTTGGAGCAACTTGTCCAGAAGCCCACCAGGGGACCGGCTGTTTTGGATTGGGTGCTGTGTAACGAACCTGAGGCGATTAGGGTGCTGGAGGTAAAGGAACCTCTTGGAAGTAGTGATCATAATATGATTGAGTTCAGTTTCAAATTTGAAAAGGAGAAGCTGGTATCAGGTGTATCGATATTTCAGTGGAACAGGGGAAATTACAGTGGTATGAGAGAGGAACTGGCCCAAGTCAACTGGAAAAGTAAACTAAATGGAGGGATGGCAGAGCAGAATTGGATGAAATTCCTACAAGAAATAAGGAAAATGCAGGAAAAATATATTGGAAGAAAAAAGAAAATCATGAATGGAAAAATGGCACAAATGTGGCTAACGAAAGAGGTTAAGGCAAAAATAAAAGCAAAAGAAACGGCGTACAAGGAAGCAAAAATTAGTGGGAAAAATGAGGACTGGAAGATCTTTAAAAAGTTACAGAAAGAAACTAAGAAAGTCATTAGGAAAGAAAAGATGAATTATGAAAGGAAGTTGGCGATTAACATAAAAAAGGATACTAAGAGTTTTTTTAAATATATGAAGAGTAAAAGAGTGACAAGGGTAGATATGGGACTGATTGAAAATGATGCTGGAGTAATTATAATGGATAACAAAGAGATGGCGGAAGAACTGAATGAGTATTTTGCATCAGTCTTCACAGTGGAAGACATGAGCAATATACCTGATTGCCAGAGGTATCAGGGAATAGAATTAGATACAGTCAAGATAACTAGAGAGAAAGTGCTTGGGAAGCTAAGTGGACTAAGAATAGATAAGTCTCCGGGCCCGGATGAGGTGCACCCAAGGGTTCTGAAGGAGGTGGCTTTGGAGATTGTGGAAGCATTGGAAATGATCTTCCAGGAATCAATAGACTCTGGCATGGTTCCGGAGGACTGGAAGGTCGCAGATGTAGTTCCGCTATTTAAGAAAGGAAAGAGGCAGCAAAAAGATAATTACAGACCTATTAGTCTGACATCGGTGGTTGGAAAGATATTGGAGTCAATCCTCAAGGACGAGGTTATGAAATACCTCGAGGTGCATGACAAGATAGGCTGAAGCCAGCATGGTTTCATGAAGGGAAGATCCTGCCTTACTAACTTATTGGAATTTTTTGAGGTAATCACGAATAAGATTGACAAGGGAGAGGCTGTGGGTGTTGTGTATTTGGATTTTCAAAAGGCCTTTGATAAGGTGCCGCATATGAGGCTGCTTAATAAGATGAGAGCACATGGAATTATAGGAAAAATATTGAAATGGGTGGAGCATTGGCTGATAGGCAGAAAGCAAAGGGTGGGGAAAAAAGGGATCCTATTCTGATTGGTTGCCGGTTACTAGTGGTGTTCCACAGGGGTCGGTGTTGGGGCCGCTTCTTTTTACGATGTATATCGATGATTTGGATTATGGCTTAAATGGTTTTGTGGCCAAGTTTGCGGATGACACCAAGATAGGTGGAGGAGCAGGAAATGTTGAAGAAATGGAAAAGTTGCAGAGAGACTTAGTCAGCTTAGGAGAGTGGGCAAAGAAATGGTAGATGAGATACAACGTTGACAAATGTACGGTTATACATTTCGGAAGAAGAAATAATCGGGCAGATTATTATTTAGATGGGGAGAAAATTCAAAAATCGGAAGTGCAAAGGGACTTGGGGGTCCTCGTGCGGGATACCCTAAAGGTTAACCACCAAGTTGGATTGGCGGTAAGGAAAGCGAATGCTATGTTGGCATCCATTTCAAGAGGAATAGAGTATAAGAGTAAGGAGGTGTTGGTGAGGCTCTGTGGGGCATTAGTGAGACCTCATTTGGAATACTGTGTGCAGTTTTGGGCCCCCTATCTTAGAAAGGATATACTGATGTTGGAGAGAGTTCAGAGAAGATTTACGAGGATGATTCCTGGAATGCAGGGGCTAACATATTAGGAGCATCTGTCGGCTCTTGGATTGTATTCATTAGAGTATAGAAGAATGAGAGGGGATCTCATAGAAACGTTTCGAATGTTGAAAGGGTTGGACAGAGTAGATGTGGAAAGGTTGTTTCCCTTGGTGGGTGAGTCCAGGACAAGAGGCCATAGTCTTAGAATTAGAGGGTACCCAGTTAAAACAGAGATGAGGAGAAATTTTTTTAGCCAGAGGGTCGTGGGTTTGTGGAATTCGTTGCCACATATGGCTGTGGAGGCCCGATCATTGAAGGTGTTTAAGGAGGAGATTGACAGGTATCTAATTAGTCAGGGTATCAAGGAATATGGGGAAAAAGCTGGAAATTGGAACTAGATGGGTGAATAGTTTAGCTCATGGGGGAGCTGCGGAGCAGACTCGATGGGCCGAATGGCCTACTTCTGCTCCTTTGTCTTGTGATCTTGTGAATTTTATTTCCGATTGCTTGATATCTAGTGCATTAATCAACAAGTCTCATTCCTGGAAATTTCAAGGCAATCCAGGATGGTCTGAATATTTATGATAACTTATGCTTGGAAGTAGGTACAGAGGAGATCTCAGGGCTAAGATTTTTATGCAGAGAGTGGTAAGTGAGTGGAACGGGCTACCGACGACGGTGGTGGAGGCGGATACAATAGGGTCTTTTAAGGCGCTCCTGAATAGGTACATGGAGCTTAGAAAAATAGAGGGCTATGAGCGACCTGAGGTAATTTCTAAAGTAAGTACATGTTCGGCACAACATTCTGGGCTGAAGGGCCTGTATTGTGCTGTAGGTTTTCTATGTTCTGTTTCTATGTTCTATAACATTAATGAATGAAATAAAGACCTGGAAAGAATTTGCTAGAAAGCTCACCAAGTAGACGGAAATGGATGCTCGTAATTTGTAAAATAAGTCTTGATTTTCTCATTTTGACCACAATTTTTTCTACAATACCCATTCCCTAATGCTTATTTTCTTCTCATGGACCTCATATTGGTGTTAAGACATTATGCTGTCTTTCTGCTTTTTGTTGTGAAAATCATAATGAGGTTAATGTAAATATAGAAATCATGGAATTGATTACAGTCTTGATTTCTTCTTCGGCATGAATGTGAAAGTGAACAAATGCAGATCTTTGCTATTTAAACTCCTAGAAGAGAATTTCTTTCTTTGTTCCTCAAAGCAGTAAGAGCAATTATCATATCAGTGGTCCGGGCAGACTATGTTTTGGTTTACTGTTGTTACATGTACTGAGGTATGGTCCAAAACTTGTTTTGCATACTGTCCATGTGGATCAATTGATTCCAACATTGCATTGCAGTAGTACAAGGTAGACAGTAACGAAATGCAGAATCAAGTGTACAAATATAGAGAAAGAGCAGTGCAGTGAGATAAGAAGGTTCAAGGTCAGAACATGGTGGATTGTCAAGAGGCTATCTTATCATACTAGGAAACCATTTAATTGTCTTAGAACAGTAGGGTAAAATCGTCCCTCAAGCCTGGCTTTTGTATCTTCTGCCTGATGGGAGGTGGTGGGGGTGGGGGGGAGAGAAAAAGTCTGGGATGGGTAGGAGTCATTGATTATGTTGGCTGCATTACTGAGGCAGTGAGAAGAATAGACAGAAGGGAGGCTAGTTTTCATGTCGTGCTGCTCTGTTTCCACAACTTTGCAGTTTCTTGTGGTCGGATGCAGAGTAGTTGCCATACCAAGCAGATAGGATACTTTTTATGGAGCATTGATAAAAATTAATTGTTATGGGTTATTAGGGACACACCAGATTTCTTTATCCTTCTGAGGAAATAGGGGGATTGCTGAACTTACTTGGCATTGAGGTCTGTGTGTTTGGAACAGGATAGGATCTTGGTGATGCTATTCCTGGGGACTTTCAGAGTTCTCAACCTCAGCACTGTTGATGAGGACAGAAACCTTGACTTCCTGAAGAAAATGACCAGCTCTTGTGTTTTGCTGATATTAAGGGAAAGGTTGTTGTCACGACACTTATCACTAAGCTCTTTGTCTCCTTCCTGTAGACCCACTCATCATTATTTACGATATGGCCTACTACCATGGTATCAACTGTGAACTTTTAGCTGGAGTCAGAACAGAATATGCAGTCATGATGGTACAGGGAGTTTGGGGGGCTGGGGGTTGAGATGAGGATGCAACCTTTTGGAGCACCAGTGTTAAGAATAATTGTGCTGGAGGTGTTGCTGCCTTTCCTTACTGTTTGCAGTTATTTGGTCAGGAAGTCAAGGATTCATTTACAGCAGGAGGTGTTGTTATCCAGGTCTTGGAGTTTGGTGATGAGTTGGTTTGGAATTATAGTACTGAAGTTAGAGCTATATTCAATAAACAGCTGTCTATCTTACATGTCTTTACTGTCCAGCTGCTCCAGAGTTGTGTTTGGGGCCATGACCAATTAATCAAACCAAGTACACCTTCTACTTCAGATTTACTACCTACCAGGGAAAATATCCAAATAAGTTAGGCATTTTTTTTTCAAATAAATTCACCTAGGAATTGAATTAAAACAATAATTAAATATCAACTTTGCATCCCAGTCTAAATTTTGCATTCTTTGTATGAAATCAGATTTGTTTCTTGAGGAGTAAAGTTTCTTTATCTTTCATCCTCTCATTTCTCTTTACTCTGTGTTATTCTGCTTCATTTGCTGAAGGATTGGACAGGCACTTTGATAAAGTCCCTGCAGAGCCAGCTTTCCTCGACAAGAAAGGACATGGCTGCAAAGAATTAATTTGTGTTCTGTCAGGGTCTGTCTATTTTGTACTTCCCATTTTCCTTCACTAAAGCAAACTTACATTTCATGCACTCATTAATATTGAGATCTGGCTTTGTGACTGAATAAAGCCTTTTTTTTACTTTGCCGTCCAGTCTTGACATCAAACATTTTCAGTTCATGTATAACCTAGTTAAATGCAGACAAAGCCTTCATCTATATTATCCTGATAATGTACATTTAAGTCAATCTCAGAAGACTTGTGCATACTGTACTACTGTGACTTTGTCCACTTTGCATTGTTACAATCCTTTTGACAAATTATGTCCAGCTTTTTGCAGTGCCCACTCTACCAAGATTGCATTTACAATGCCCAAATTCATTTCATTTGGGACACTGAAAAGCCACAGAGAAGGCTTTCATCATTTTGTGTTTGAACTCAAGCAGTGTTTCCGGGTGGCAGAATGCTGCAATGCAGAAGCAATGTTGGTTGCTTCTACATGGATGAATCACGTGGACCGAATAACCTTTCTTGTGTACTATTTGGTGACCTCGTGAACTCACTGACCCGTGTAGTTTCGTTTTACATTCGTGAAAGAATCTTTCACCTATTCATTTTTCAACGTGGTCTAACCATTCCCTTTTTGCATTTACAGTTCGAGTTGTAAAGAGCAAGCAGTGGTGTGAAATGATTCCGTGTTCAGAAGGAGAAATCTGTGGTTTATTAATGAACAAGTCAGGCTGGACCTGCACGCAGCCAGGTGGTCGAATAAAAACAATAACGGTAGGCAACTTCAAGGTTTCATATCATTAATGATGTTCAATGAATCGTTTATTTAATTAGAATCTTTAAAAAAAATTAGGGACTTAACCAACTTATACTCTCATGCAACTTCAAAATCTAAAAGAATTAAACCTGACCAATCATATAACAATGTTAACATGCCTTAATTTCACAGAAAATATTGAAAATAAGCAAGAGGGAAGCATGGGCTGAAACATTCAATGTTAAAAGAAGTAAATGTTAATAATCGAGAGGATATTTGCATATATATCATGTCCATAGACAACTAACCAATGTAAATGCAGAGGACCACTCTTTGTTGCTTTATGAAGAATGTTGTAATACACTGAAAAATAGTGGTTGACTTGCAAATATGTTCAAAGTAAATTTATTATCTAAGTACACGTATATCAGCATATAGAGTACTACCCTGAGATTCATTTTCTTGCAGACATTCACAGTAGAACAATGAAAGACAATAGAGTCAATGAAAAAACTACACACAAAGAATACAATCAACGTGCAAAAGAAGACAATTTGTGCAAATGCAAAAAAAGTTACTTAAAATTTATTTAATACTGAGAACATGGTGCATTACATATTTTGTCTGTAAATGGATGAAGGGATATTGATCCTCATTTTGTCAACAGTATTGTATTGAATTTTATGCAGTATGCAGTATATTAATTATATATTACATTACATATTTGGTAATAATGCATTCTCTTTCATGAGAGGAGAAGGAAAGGATGGTGTAAAATGAAAAATAATGTATCATAAGAGGATTCAATAAAGGTCAGACAGCATTAGAACAAATAATGTAGAAATTTATCCATGACTCTGGGCCCAACATATCGAGGCAATTACAAAGAAGGCATGACAGTGGATATATTTCATTCAGAATTTGAGGAAACTTGGTATGACAGCAAAGGCATTTGCAAATATAGATATACCATGGGGAGCATTCTAATTGGTTGCAGTACCATCTAGTATGAAGTGGCCACTGCACAGAACTGGAAAAAGCTGCAGCTCAACCAGCTCCATCATAGGCACTAGCATCTAGGGCACTTTCAAAAGACAATGCCTCAAAAAAGTTGACATCCATCATTAAGCCCCCCCTCCCCACCCACCATCACCAGGGACATGTCCTCTTTTCCTTGTTACCATCAAGGAGGAGGTAGAGGGGCCTGAATACACATATTCAATGTCTCAGGAACAGTTTCTTCTCCTCCACCATCAAATTTCTAAATGGACAATGAAACCATGTACTCTACCACATTTTTTTTGATTTTTTTTGCTCTTTTTTGCAATACTTAATTTAATTTTTGTATATACATTTACTGTAATTTAGAGTTTTTTTTATTATGCATTGTAATGTACTGCTGTTGCAAAACAACAAATTTCATGACATATCACATTATTAGATGTGATTCTGATTCTGTTAAGAACCTGGGCAATGAACAAAGCAGAATGTTGAGAAAACAGATTTCATTTAGAAGTCATTTGTGATCTCTCATGACAAGGTAATGACATATCTGCAATTATAATCCTCAAACACAAGGGTTCCCAACCATGGGTCCATAGACCCCTTGCTTAATGGTATTGATCCATGGCATAAAAATGGTTGGGGACCCCTGCTCTAACATGTTTCAAACAATGGTAAAAGCTCCTAACATCAAAGCTTTAATAATTCTGCTGCAGAATGTTCTGATATTAGACAAGATGTTTGATGTCAGCAGTGAAATGTCTGCTTATCAACAAGCTTCATTTAGTGCTAGTAAACACAATAATGAAGCAAAATAAATCACATATTTGGTGGAGGTGGATAGACCTCTCCCTCTAAAGAAAAGGATAACAATATATTGCAAGGCTTGATGGGCTTCTTAGCAGTTGTTTTATTGTAAGAGTCCACTCAATTGCTAGTTGCTATTGTTGAAGCGAATATGTTGCAGACATTATATCATTCCTATAATGAGAAAAAGAATAACGTATAGATTTTTTTGTGTGATTTAAATTATTCTGTAGCAGCACCTCTGCTCTTTTATCTAAAGGTAAAATAGTCAAATTATAATGACCAGGAACATCAAATAGTGAAAGGTTGAAAAATTGTTAAAGAATTTAAAAGGTGTCAGATTTATTGGGAGGGAGTTGAACTAATGATATACTGTGCAAGTCATAGGTTGCAAGATTTGTATGGCCACCTGAGAATTTACAAGAATGTTTGTGTGTTGAAGCCCCGCAGTAAATAACAATGTAAGGAGATGAAAGAATGAGCACATCCAAGCAAAGAGTAGAAGATGTAAACTCCATAACTTTAGTTCTTAAACTAGTGATGATTTCAAGTTTTTAATAAAGTATGAAGAAAAGCAAATATACTTACTGCCATCCATTGTGGTGAGGCAGATTTCTCTCACACTGATTACCTAGTGAGTTTATTTAGCTTCCTCTGCACCCAGAATAATCCTTTTTGTTGAACTACTGGAGGAACTCAGCAGAAAAAAAAACATCCATCCTGTTGCAGGGTATCGGCCCAAATATCAACCGTCCCACAGCCTTTGCAAATTCTGCTCAATCCACTGTGTTCCTCCAGCAGTTTTTTTTTCGCTCCAGATTGCAGCATCTGCAGTCTCCTGTCTCTCCATAATCCATATTGCTTCCTGGTATGTGCTGAGGTAATCAGAATAAGAATAGCAGACGATACAATTTACTTTAACTTTGCTTTGTTTAAGAGGATGGTATTTGGATCTTGCTCTCAAAGCTCATCCAGTAGCTAATACTGGAAGTGTTTGCTCAGAATGCAGTTGCTTTGACCCTAAGTGGTTCTAGCAGATGAATTACCCAGAAGTCTCACTGTCCGCTGAAAACCAGATAACTGGTGTTATCCATAACACCACTGAGTAACAGGGAGCCTCCAGTTTTAGGAGAAAGATGTGCACAAGAACTCAGGGGTAAAAGCTAATGAGATAGCATCGAATAAAAGATTATTTATGTCCAGGGATGCAGCAATTAATCTTCATGATGTGAAGCTAATGGACCTGGCAATGGACTCAAAGGTTTCAGGAGGGAAGAGAGATAATTGGAAATAGAACTGAAACAGCAACCTAGAAAAGGAGAAAATAATGTAAGATATGAGAGACAGCAGGTGCTGGAAATCTGGAGAAACACACAAAATGCTGGATGAACCGAATGGATCAGACAGTCATCTATGGATGGAAATGGGCGGCCAACGTTTTGGGTCAAGGAGCCTCGTCAGAATTTGAAAGAAAGATGAAGGGTATCCAGTAAATTTAAAAAAAAGGTTGGGGAGAAGGAATGAAACAAGAGCTGACAGGTGATAGGTAGATCCAGCTGGGAGAGCGAGGTGCTAGTTAGGTGAGGGAGAAGAATGGAAGGAATGTAAGAAGCTGGAAGGTGACGTGGAAGCGACAACAGTCTGAAGAAATGCAATCTGATCAGAGGGGACCATGGAGTAAAGGGAAGGAGGTGAGGACAGGAATCAGAGGGAGGAATATATGGGAAAAGGACAGACTGAAATGGTAGGGGAGAGAAAAAAGTTGGGGTGTTAGGACCAAAGGGATAGAGGGAAAGTGGGCTGGGGGGGGAAGCAAAGGAAAGCGGTTACAAGAATTTGAGAAATTGATGCTCGTGTTGTCAGGTTGGCGACCACCAAGGCAGAATATGAAGTGTCGTCCTTTAATTTGTATTTAGCCTCAGCTTGGCAGTAGAGGAGGCTGTAGACAGATATGTTCATGTGGTAATGGGAATTGGATGCAAAATGGCTGGCCACCGGACCATGACTGATGCTGACGGAGCAAAGGTCCATGATGAACTAGATGCCCCCCCGATCTGCATCAGCTCTCAACAATGTTGAGGTGGCCGCAACGGTTACAATAAATGACACCAATAAAGTCAATATGGAGTGAAGTACTACTGCACCTGGACTGAAAAGGGCCCTCAATGGTGGTGAGCAAGGAGGTGTAGGGGGCAAGTGTAACATTTGGCATGGCTGAAGGGATAACTGCCTGGAGGAGGACCAGTGGGAAGAGACAGGGAGACAAAATATGTTGTTTGCATAGTCTCATGAGGTTGGAGGTAAGGATAAGGGCAACTATGTTCTTGTTATGTCTGGGGGTAATGAGGTGAGAATATTTCAAGTGAAGGATTAAACATGAATGTCTGGATTTGTGTATGTTTGTTCTTTCTTTTTCCCTTCATCCTTCCTAGCATACAGAAAATAATAATTTTATTATATGATTATCATTGGCAACTCCTTCATAATTTTGGATAATGTCCTGACACCGTTCTTGTGCTTCAGTGATACTTGACAAACTTCCTCTGACAATTGTTACTGATCTGTTTATTTTCTAAAGATGTATTACCTTTGGCTATTTTTTTTTCCTACACATTTTCTGATATCGCAAGAAAAGCTACTGAATTGGAACCAGGTAGCCATAGGAACAACATCAGATGAAAAGCAGGAGAAACAGGAATGAAATCCTGCAATAAGTGCGTGGGGAGAGCAAAAAGCACCTGTCATCTTATGATGGTATCACTCTGAAAATCTTGATCTTACCAGCAAAACCTTTGAGATTGCAACTTGCTGTTGAAGGCATTGCTAGCCAGAAAGCCAAAAATTGAGAGGATTTTCCCCAATACTTATATCATAAAAATTATGTTCACTCCATGCCAAGTCAATCAATAAGAAAAAAAAGTCATAAAATATTGGTGTGATAGAGCTGTGTCTCGTATTTTTCCAGTACAAATCGATACCAATGGAATTGTGGTTGGCATTCAACAGCGAGGGATTGAATTTAGAGTCCTAGTCTGAGCTCTTGTCCTGAGCAAATTTGCCTCAAGAACCAGACGGTTTGGGCGCATTTCTGTAATGTAGTGAGGAGGAAGAGTGTGGAGTGAGGAACGCAACCCTATTTATCCAATCTGATCTGACCTGACCTAACCTAATCCTAACCTGACCCCTAACTCCCTGCACTGTTCACAGAATCCACAGTGATATCTGTTGAAACTGTGGCTCAAACTTGGTTTTCTTTTGGTCTATAGGTAAGGTTTTGGGGACAAGGTGGGGAGCTAGGTGTTAGGTTAGGGTTTAGGGTGGAAGGAATGAGGGAGAGTTAGAGGTCTGGGGCTGTAAATGAAGAGCCACTGTTCTGAGTGGTCTGTGGTTGAAGGCCAGCAATTCCAGAGGTCAGGTCAACAGGCGCTGAGGATTGGAACCAGTGATCCCCAGATCAGTGAGTCCCAGGTTGGAGGGCCTTGTGAGCAGGAGATGCAAGAGCAGTGACTCCTCATGTCAGTGAGTCCTGGCATTGGAAGTTCATGCGAGTCTGGAGGATGAAGCCTGAAGGTCAAAGCCCTGTGTGTGGTGAGTCCAGAAGACAAGGCCCGAAGGTCAAAGCCCTGTGATCAGCGAGTCCATGGGTAGTCAGACAGCCGATGTCTGTTAGTCCAGGCTGCTGGATGGAGGTTTAAGACTGTTATTGTAGCTTCTTGTATTGTTCTGCTGAATTCTCCTGGGATTATGGCCTTAATCAGCACAAAAATGGGCCTTTTAGCTGCCCATGTCAATGCAGATATCAGCCATTCTCTGTGTGAAAAGCCTCTTTAAATTTTCTTCCTCCCAATTTAAAGCTGTGTCCTCTTGTTTTTGATAACCTAACCACGGGAAAAAAGATTTTGTCCGTCTTCTGTATACCTATGCCTCATAATTTTATATATCTTTAGTTCGGCCCTAATTTTTCATCACCACGATAGTATAGTGGTCAGCATCAGCGTCCCGGGTTCAATTCTGCTGCTGTCTGTAAGGAGTTTGTACATTCTCTCCATGACTGCATAGATTTCCTCTGGGTGCTCCAGTGTCCTCCTACAGTCCAATGATGTACAGGTTAGGGTTAGTGAGTTGTAGTCACACTATATTGGAGGCAGGAGCATGGCAACACTTGTGGGCTTCCTAGCCCAATCCCCGGACTGTGTTGGTCAACGACGCAGGCAACACATTCACTCTATGTTTTGATCTTCCGATATACCTGGGACAAATAAAGTTAATCTTTCTCGTCTTTTTTCTCCTTTACTCCAGAGAAGCCCATTCAGGGAAAAAAAAACAAGCACATAGTATCCAATGTCCTCTAATTGAGATAACAGCCTGATAAATATGTTCTGCAATCTCTCCATTGCAACCATATCTTTCCTATAATTTGGTGAACAGAACTGTACACATTCATTCTGGTATGGACTATCCAGTGTTTGATAAAGTTGTAGCATAATGTCCCAACTTTTATATTGTTTACCACAGCAAACAGGCCATTTGTCCTATCTTCCTGTGTTACCACTTTCAGGGAATAATGGACTTGAACCCCAAGATCGCTCTGATCATCTGTGTTCCTCAGCATACTACCATTTACTGGATATGCCCTGCATCATTCATACTGTCAGGGTTCCTTCCATATGATCTGCATCCTCCTGTAGCCTTTCATAAATGTCCTCACTGTCCACAAACCACCAACTCTCATGTCATCTGTGTTTTTACTAACTAGACCTCTTAAATGCTTTTCTAGGTAGTTAATATAAATCACAAACTACCAGGGCCCTAGCACCTGTCTCTGCGGTACACCACAGGATCAATCATCCTTCAACCTCCGTCCTCTGTCTCCTCTCACCAAAACAACTTTGGAAGTAATTAGTCAGTTTGAACTGGACACCATGTGTGCTAAAAGTCTGGACTAAACTATCACGCAGGACCTCATCACAATAATCAAACAGGAGTTCCCTACACAAAGTCATGTTGTCCATCCCTGATCAGAGCCTGTGTTTTCAAAAGTACACGGTCCCTATCACTCTAGGCTTTCTTCAGGAATTTCCCTCCTACTGATGTATGGCTCACTGGCCTATAGCTACATATGTGACTTACCCCTGCTCCCTGACTGAAGACTAAACGTTAGCTATCCTCAGATCTTTTGGAACCTGAGCTGTGGATTTATCAACCCTTATGCATCCTATTGCAACTAACACCTTATCCTTTTTAGTAATGACTTGTCCCAGATTATTCATGTACCTCTGCCTGATCAGTATCTTGCACATTATTCTCCTTGGTGAATACTTATGTCTATTATTTATTTCAGTGCACACCCATATTCTTATTTATCACATCTGACATTAAGCTGCCATTACTACCATTCCTTCGACCATATTTACATGATTGCAATAATATCACAATTCCGGGTACTGATTCATGCTCGCAGTTTATCTGACTTACCCATGAGGCTCCTGGCATAGAAGTAAATGGATTTGAGCCTTCCAGCCTTCCCCATGTTCCACTACCTGTCCACTGGAGTTGCTTGATTTATTCTCTTCATTTTTCTCTCCATCTGCCGTGCTGCTGGTTTGCTTCTCATTTCCCTTCCAAATTAGTTTTAAGTTGTCCTGTGTCAGGTGAGCAAACGTCCCTGCAAGATACCAGTCCCTTTCCAGTTCAGGTGCAACCTGTCCTTCTTGGCAAAAATCCCACCTACACCAGGAGCGATCCCAATGATCGGAGTATCTAAGCCCCTCCCTCCTGAGCCTCCACACATTCATTTGCCCCATTCTCCCATTTCTACTCTCACTAGCACACAGTTTGGGGAGTAATCCTCAATAAGGACACTAAAGGCCCTGCTTATAATCTACTGCCTAACTCCCTAAATTCAATTTGCACGTCCTCATCATATTTTCTTACTCACGTTATTTTTACCATGATATCTGGCTGTTCTTTTCTTTGTACTCAATCTGAGACTTACTTGGGCCTGGCATCGGACTAGCAACACACCATCCTGGAGTCGCATAGAAGCTGCAGTGGCCCTCATGAACGAATTCCCCGCCGATATGTTTCACGAGACTTTTCCCTGATCTGCTTGCATCTGAAACAGCTGTGGTGCCACAAACTTGGCAGCTTCTGCCTCTTTTCCTCTGAGAGGCCATCTCCCCAACAGTATCGAAAGCAAACACCTGTTTGAGAGATGAATGACTTCGGGGATTCCTGTACTATCTGCCTGTGCTTACTGTCCTTTCTGATAGTTGCCCATCTTGTTTGTTTCTATACCTCTGGTGTGACTAACTCACTAAACATGCTATCTATAACATTTTCCACATCCCCAAAAGCTCCCTAGTGCGTCTGATTGTTCTACATGATCTGACGGGAGCTGCAGTTGAACACACTTTCTACATCAATGTATGCTCATCAGGGCCATTGTCAGTGTCCCTTATCTCCCACATCCTGCTGGAGGAAGCCCCAGATTCCAGAACCTTTAGCCCCAGTCCCTTCTCAAGAAGAATACATCTTACCTAATCAGCACTTCCCTTCCTTATGGAACTCCAAATTGACATTAACAGCAGTGATTTGACCTCACAGCCCTTCACAAAATGGCTTCTCCCAAGATGGTCACTTCTGTCATAGTTGTCTCTCCTATTATATTTCACATTCAGCACTGATCTTCTGTGCTGTCAGTCCTACCTCTTTCCGAACTTTCTGAACCTGATGAACTCAATGCCTTCTATGCCCGTTTGATGGAGAAATATTACTACAGCTGAGAAGGATCCCTGATGCACCCGGTGACCCTGTCATCTCTATCTCGGAGGCCAATTTTAGGCTCTTTAAAGAGGGTGAACCCTTGCAAGGCGGAAAGTCCTGATGGAGTACCTTTTAAGGCTCTGAAAACTTGTGCCAACCAACTGGTGGGAGTATTCAAGGACATTTTCAACCTCTCACTGCAATGGGTGGACCACTTGCTTCAAAAAGGCAACAGTTATACCAATGCCTAAGAAGAGTCATGTGAGCTGCCTTAATGACTATTGCCCAGTAGCACTCACATCTACAGTGATGAAATGCTTTGAGAGGTTGGTCATGACTAGACTGAACTGCCTCAGCAAGGACCTGGACCACTGCAGTCTGCCTATTGCCACAAAAGATCAATGGCAGACGCAATCTCAATAGTTCTCCACACGGCTTTAGACCACCTGTACAACGCAAACACCTTTGTCAGGATGCTGTTCATTGACTATAGTTTAGCATTTAATACCATCACTCCCACAATCCTGATTGAGAAGTTGCAGAACCTGGGCCTCTGTACCTCCCTCTGCAATTGGATTCTCGACTTCCTAACCAGAAGACCACAATCTGTGCGGATTGGTGATGACATACCCTCCTTGCTGACGATCAGCACTGGTGCACCTCAGGGCTGTGTGCTTAGCCCACTGCTCAACTCTCTATATACACATGACCGTGTGACTAGGCGTAGCTCAAATACTATTTATAAATTTGCTGATGATACAACCATTGTTGGTAGAGTCTCAGATGGAGACGAGAGGGCATACAGGGGTGAGATATGTCAACTAGTGGAGTGGTGCCACAGCAACAACATTGCACTTAACATCAGAAAGACGAAAGAGCTGACTGTGGACTTCAAGAAGGGTAAAACGAAGGAACACATACCAATCCTCATAGAGGGATCAGAAGTGGAGAGATTGAGCAGTTTCAAGTTCCTGGGTGTCAAGATCTCTGAGGACCCAACATATTGATGCAGCTATAAAGAAGGCAAGACAGCATCTATACTTTATTAGAAGTTCGAAGAGATTTGGTATGTAAATAAACCACTCAAAACCTTCTATAGATAGACTGTGGAGAGCATTTTGACAGGCTGTATCACTGTCTGGTATGGGGGGGAGTGCTGCTACACAGGGCTGAAAGAAGCTGCAAAGGGTCGTAAATTTAGTTGGCTCCATCTTGGATACTAGTCTACATAGTACCCAGGACATCTTTAAGGAGCAGTGTCGCAGAAAGGCAGCGTCCATTATTAAGGACCCCCAGCACACAGGGCATGCCCTTTTCTCACTGTTACCATCAGGTAGGAGGTATGGAATCCTAAAGACACACACACTCAGTGATTCAGGAACAGCCTCTTGTCCTCTACCATCTGATTCCAAAATGGACATTGAATCCATGAACACTACCTCACTTTTTCAATATATATTATTTTTGTTTTTGCATGATTTTTATTCTATTCGATATATATATAGCGGGGAACCGCGTACGAGGCAAGTTACAGCAGTGGTTTGCCATTG
Organism: Mobula hypostoma; assembly: GCF_963921235.1. NCBI lineage: Eukaryota > Metazoa > Chordata > Chondrichthyes > Myliobatiformes > Myliobatidae > Mobula > Mobula hypostoma. The sequence goes on from NC_086109.1 coordinate 31,062,827, forward strand.
CCTTCTGCTGGGTGAGTTTCCAAAGAGATCACCAGCTCATAACCCAGTACGGATGGAAAGCGTGCAGGGGAGCCGGCTGGATTGGAACTCGGGACCTTTCGTCCTGAAGTCCAACGCTGATGCCACTACGCCACCAGCCGGGTCATATATACTGTAAATGATTTATTTTTCTTCTAAACAATGTATTGCATTGTACCACTGCTGCTAAGTTAACAAATTTCACGACATATGCCGGTGATAATAAACCTAATTCTGAATCTGACTTTTCCCCTCTTACCTAATCTCTCTCTCTCTCTCTTGCTGCAACTTTCCACAATCTTCCCTGTTTGCCAGGGATTATCTTCCACTTTGCTTGAAGGTTACAATTTTCTGCTGCTGTCTTTCATACCCAGAACCTGACTGACCTCTCAATCTACCCAACCGCGGGTTGGGATACCACTGTTAAATTCAGCTGGTTCCTCTGTGTTTCTAGCAGCAAGCTGAATCCCCAGCTCCCTGTAAATATCAGGGTCACATCTTTTGCTTTATATGATATCTGATCAAAACTCCCTTTCCACAATTAATATAATTTTTGGTCAGCTCTGCTAAAATCAAAATGACACTGTATATTTGAGGATTTAACCTTGCTAATGGAGTGTATATGTGCACCTTACATTTTAAGGTTGTGTGCTATTAATATAGATTACTCTCAGGAACTCAAAAGAGAAGCAATTTGTCTTCAATTGAAGGATGTCATAAAGGTCACAAGTTTATATTCTCCAGTGCAGATTCACTGCAGACAAATATGAAGTACACACTGAGGAAGGCAAGCATAAACAGAAAGAAACTAAAAACAAATTCAGACCTTAGCTGATTTTTGGTCATGGTTTCAAATTTTAAGAAAAGGTAAATTAAATGTTACTATTTTTCTGGATTTTGAGAGTAACTAGAGTAGACACAACACTTCTGGTTATGTCAAGTCTTTATTGTCTTAGTGATTCCAGGACTTCTAAAGGACAATAAGAAATATCTCTGAGATAGTCATGGGTGACAGAGTAAAAGTACCACATTCCAGCAAAGGTACCAATGTGATACTGAGTATTACTTTTAACAGGGATTTATAACCCCCACTATTTTAACTCATGCCATTTTCTTCCTTTGAATATGATCTTAATTTTTCCTGAAGAATATATACCTGTACCTTTTCTCCAATTACACCTTTTCTCTCTCTTCAGTCAAAACACTCAAATATCTGGCTTAAGAGGGAGCTGACCAAGGAGATGCAAGTTGTTTAACTCTGGATAATTGTTGCCCATGATGGGAAGTAATCAGTAGATAAACCAGCAATTCAAACAAGGTTCCAATCTGCACAATACCCTTCTGCACAAAGGTAATTTTCCCACTCTGCCAGCATGCATAGGGCATTCTCAGGACTATGTATTTTCAAAGTTTCTCCTCACATTTTAACAGAACATTATTAATAAATATGAACATTTCTGCAGATGCTTGGAATCCAAAGCAACACACACAAAATGCTGGAGGAACTCAGCAGGTTAGGCATCATCTATGGAAATGAATAAACAGTCGGCGTTTCAGGCCAAGACCACTGCCTGCTTCTGGAGAAGGTTCTCTGCCTAAAGTGTGGACAGTTTATAACTTTATTAATATCGATTAATACTTCTTAGGGCAAGGACATTCCAACCATTGTCCCTTTGAAATGGATAATATTGCCTTTGCTTTGCTTGCTCAGCCTGCAGTCTAACAAATGGGCCATAAACCGAGACATTCATTCCTCTTTTAACATGCAGCAGGGACCAGGGTGTTGCCTTCTTCATTCCTGCTGCATTTGAAGAATACCAAGACAAGTATCATTCTATGGGTATACATAAATGGCAACCTAATTTATAAATGGACTGATATCTCTAACGCAGAAGAATGACTATTCTGACATTGACCCCAATATTTGCTGTACTTTGGAGAAATTTGTCAACTCACGTGACGAACGATGGATTATAGAAGCATCATGAACATTAAGTTTTATAACATCCCAGAGGGCTTTCACTGTCAACTCCTGTCAATTACCTTAAGTTCTTTTTCTGCTATTTGCAGACATTAAAGAGTTCAGAACACAGCTGTGGTGTTAAAAAATACTCGCCTTTGAATCTGATCATGGGGAAGCTAATTTATTCTATATTATCATTGAAAACTCCGTAATAATTTTGTATGACGTCCTAAATCTATTTGTGCTCATTTGGTTAATCTCCAAAATCAGTGTTACCCAAACCTCAACTGATGAGCTTCAGCATGCTGATGACACTAGTGTTAATGCATGTTGGGAGCTCTGAGGCATCATTGACTCTTCTACTGAGGCATACGAGACGATTGATCTTCCATCTACATTTACATGACCAGCATCATCTGTGAACCTGCCGCTGCTGCACGTCATCACTCTTTGAAAACAGACATTCACAGTGGGTCCCTGGAAAATATGGAACCAATTCCCATATATGAGGTATAGCCTCCTGCTGAAGATGCTAGTGATGACACTACCACATGGAATATTTGAAAATTATGACCTCAAACATGGCACAAAATTGATGGTGTACTAGGCAGTGTTAATACTTTCACGTCGGAGACTGGGGTTACAAACAGGAAACATTTCAAGATACAGGAGAACTATCACCTAATTTGTCTTGGCAAAATCCTCCAAATTCACTGGGACAAAAAGCCAAGCAATGGCAGTGTCCTCTTTCAGGCCGACATTGCCAGAACTTGTAACAACTATTATACCCAAGGAACAGGCAGGCCATGTCATTCATATCTGACACTTTGTTACAAGCTCCTTCTCTGGAAGTGATGGACAGAGGGACACGAGGAAAAAGAACCAAAGATTTTCTCATAGCCATTTTGAAGAAAGGCAGCATCCTCACTGACTCTTGGGAGTCTTTGTTCCATGACATTTCAAAGTGGAAAAGGAACATTCAAGATAGTATTGCAAACCACAAGGTGATGTATCAGGAGCTTGTTCTTTTGGTTTGCATTGGGCCTCACGTTGACAGAGGAGAAGACTGAAGCAAGACAGTCAGGTCATTGTTGTACCAGGCTTAGCTGTTGAAATGACATACAGCGTGATCTTGGATGCTCTTGAGCTGTTTTGCTCTGCCAGTATTATAGAAAGCGATGCAGTTCAGGACTGATATAAAGTAGAAGATTTAGGATGAAGGATTGCTGTTGGGATTTCAGTGAGATATGATGTAAGTAAACATAGTAAAGATGTACTTGGTAGTTAGCAGTAGCCATGATTTGTAGTGGGGTTGCCTCGGTAGTTCTGATAGTTGTTGTGAAGTGGAACTAGCCTTTTAGTGTTGCTTAGGTTGGTGATTAAAGATTAGCTTCATTTGCCACAGTTATGTCAAAACTTACAGTGAAATGAATCTTTTTTTGTCAAATCAAATCAGCAAGGGTTGTTCTAAGTAGTCTACAAATGTCATCATGCTTCTGGTGTCGGCTTACCATGCCACAACTCACTAACCCTAACCGTGCATCTTTGAAATGTAGGAGGAGCACCCAGAGGAAGCTCACATGATTGAAGAAAGAATGTGCAAGTTCCTTAGCAAGAGCAGAAGGAACTGAACCCTAATCTTACAGCTGGCACTATAGAATATTATGCTAACCACTACCGTGTCATCCCTATAGGTGGAGGCTGGTGGCTTATGAGGTTTGGGCAAGTAGCATGTTGGGCAGGTCGCATGTTGGTAGTTGGGATGCAGTAATCTGGAAGTGTTTATGGATGGGGGTTGTGCACTCGTGATCAGTAGTGTGGTTGGCTCAGTAAGTCAGTGATCTGGTTCAAGTCTGGCAAAAGTAGCAAGCTTGAATGTTGGCGTTGCTCTGCGATTTTCGGCACGGGTTTTGTAATCAATGTAAAGCCAGACAACTACAGTACCTAGCTTAGAGAGGACTGACCTGAAATGGGAAACAGCACTATGCTGGAATCTATGTTAGGTCATATGGAATGGTTGAAAGGGTGCTAAGAGTCCTGCTTATGGATAGATTAAAGGCTTTGGCCTAAGTGGCCTACAGACTGAATGGACTGCACTGCACATTTCAACATTTGGAAGTGGTAAATGGTTATGTTTCATGCTCTGCTGAAGGCCACTATGCATATATGAGGTCCCTATGTATTTACATATAGGATCCTAAATGAAAAATATGGATTTGATTCAGTTAACAATGTCTTACTTTTTACTTAAATTGGATTACATCGTGCACAAGGCATGGTGCTCTCCAATCTAGTTGCTTCTTATTAAAAATTGCCATATTGCAATTTTTCATTTGATTTATTCACCTACATTTCTATTCACATATAACTGAATTGGTACTCCATAACTTAAACTATATAACATTGGAAATATTCATCAATGTGAAGTGATTTAAAGACAAACTTTCAATATCAGGAGAAATTGTCTAATAGAATTCAGGCTGATTAAACTGGTGACTAGAAAATGGGTGGTATGATTTACTGTCAGTTTTGTGCTTGTGCCAAAGTTGAAATTTTCTTCTGCACTTGTCAGTTCAGCGGACTAAAACCAGCAGAAACTGTAAACTCCTTAAGATGCTATTTGGATTTGTCTTTAACTTTGTATGTAAAAGCTGATGGAAGGGAGGCACATTTTCATTGAAGTGACTTGGTGACCAATCAAATATATTGTGAAATCAGGGCTTTTTGATTATTTTTTTAATACATTATAACCAGTGATTGGAAAATTATGACTGTCCTGTATACAATGCCATCATATACAAATGTTGGCTGGACATGTAGTGCACTTATGGTGGATATTCATAGAATTCATCTGGAGACAAAGTCTGCATATCTGGGCCAGAGGCAGGAGGTTGGAGGCACTTTTTCTGCAAGTCTGGCTGTCCAGGCCAGAGAGTGGAGGTAGAAAGTCCAGTATCTGTGAGATTGAGATTCCAGGGCCAAGGACTGAAGGCCCTGAAGTGATTGGTCTTGAGGTTGAAAGTCTGGGTGCGTTAGGGGGTGAGATGATGGGATAAAGTTTTGTTTTACTGTTGTTTTAAGTTGTGTTGTTGTTGTTACTGCTGCTGCTGCTTGGGTTGTTCTGTGTTTTGTGTTGTCTTGTTACTGTGTTGCACATTGTGGGCATGCTGTATTGGTGCCAGAATGTGTGGGGTCACTTTGCAGGTTCTCCCAAAACATTGTTGGTTGTGTTGGTTGTTAATGCAAATAACACATTTCTCTGTTGTAGCTTTCGATGTACAACTGATAAATAAATCTGAATCTGAACTGGTCCAATATGTCTCAGAATCTTCAGGCACAATGTTATATGACTCATAATCCAACAAGATTCATATATATCAATACCAGCAAAATAAATATTTGTTGAATATTCTGATTATTTAATAAATATAACCATGCACTATTTAGTAACCCCTTCCAGCTTTATTTTTCCCTTGGTATATGTTTTTCTGATAGCACTATTTGTACTCCAGCCCTTCTACTCACTTTAGAATTGCCTCTAAAGCTTTCTTCCATTTCGATTCTATCACCTGGAGCTCTTTCCTAACATTCTCCACCTTGATTTTCATCTCCCTTTCTGGAGGAATGTTTGACTGTTAGGTTTTCTATATAAAAGGTGCCTTGGACCATTACTTTATGTTAAAAGTGTGGTTTTTTGATGTTTGTCTTGTTTTATGTAAGTAGAACTTTCAGAAACTGACAGAGCCAGGAAGCATTCAGTGCTGACAGTGAGTAACCTCAAATCAATTCAAAGACTGTCATTTATTTACTCATTTATTTTTATTTATTGAGATAGAGCATGGGGTAAGCCCTTCTGGTCCTTCAAGCCAATCCGTGCTGCCCAGTAATCCCCCAATTTAACCCTAGCCTCATCATGGGATAATTTTCAATGACCAGTTAACTTACCACCAACCAGTACGTCTTTGGACTGTAGGAGGAAACTGGAGCACCTGCAAGAAATCCACGTGGTCATGGGGAGAATGCTTCCTTACAGCCAGCAGTGGGAAATGAACTCGGGTCGTCTGTACTGCAAAGGGTTGTACTAACCACTATGCTACCATGCCACCCGACACTTGAAAGGGGATCCAGGAAGTTGAACAAGCTGCAGACCCAGAACCATGTCAGAATTGCCAAAATCATTTTCCATTAGTTCTGATGCCATCAGAATTTCTGGAGTAAATGGAAAGCATCTTAGTATCATTAGCAATTGACCAGCAGAGTCTGTGCTATGAGCATGTATGAAGAGGATCAATGCAATTGTGTCACTGTTACAGATTTTAGCACATGCAGTCGTGGCAGGGTTTATGCAAAATTCTGGAGCCTTTCAGAAAGTCCATGTGAACTCCTCCTAACCCCAACTAAGGCTTGGAATGAAAAAGGAAAGGAGATTAAACATTTGCTCACTAAGTTCCTTTCTTATTATCCTTTTGTGATGCAGGAACATTAACTACAGATAACTTTGTATTCAGAACATTTTAATACATTGCCTTTTCATGGCTCAGAATTTATTGGTTTATCTCATTGTTTTTTGGGAGCATGCTGTGAGTACAGAACATCAATGCAAAAGATACGCAACTGGGTCATTGATTCTTTTGGTTTTTCATTTGCATATTAATGACACACTGCTTGCAATGGGAAATTTCAGACGTCTGTTTTAGTCTATTCTTGTTAACATTAATCGTGTTTCCACTGGAAAGCTTTGACAATTTGTCTCAAGCCAGGAAGAGAAAAATAGGTAAGGAATGGTGGAAACGGATTGTGATAGGGAGACAGACGATGAATATCTACAGGTCTACCAAAATATGATAGGGATTATCTTCACATTTCAGTCGGATAAACTTAATCAGAAATGATAAAAGGCAGCCAGCAATGTCCCCTTATAAAATCAAATAAAGCCAGCCTTGCAGATGACCAGGTTAAATCAGAATAATCTGCTTTTCCTAGCCATTTTCATTAATTGAAGTTTGCCATTCATTTTCTGCAGCTTCTGCAGAGGCCAATTGGGTGTATATTCGAAGAGTGTTATCCACCTATGTATGAAGTCCCCAAAGCTGACTTTCAAACTATGTTGCTGAGGAGCTATTGGAAAAGGCCATTATGTCATTTCTGAGTGAAAGATATGTATGAACCTGGGGAAGGATAGTAATTCTAGCAAGGTAGAATTATTATTTTTTTTTTAATTTTATTTTTATTTGGATAAGGAGTTCACAATTATCATGTACTTTTTTCACACATATAACCTTTTCCATTTTTTTATATGTATAAAACTACAATTATTTATACATTCTTAAGTACACATTGAGATGATATAAAAGCAAAATAAACATTTAAATAGATAATTATGTACTGTGGTAAATCTAACCTATTAGGCTAAGTAATGAAATTAGTTGTTAAGAAAAATGGTAATAATAGTTTCCATACAACCCTTCTGGACCATTTCCACTGGTCCAAAATGTTGCATACAAGCCTATATACCAACCATTGTAGGTGTTTATATCCCAATTTGTTCATGCTTGTTCCTGCCCGCAGACATAATTATCCAATCCCTATGTACTTATTTACTTAATTTTTTCATTTTTTTTATCCCTTTCCCAAATCTTTCCCTTTACTTGTGTTAATTCTCTATTTTCCAAAAAAAAACAACAAACATTTAGACTAGGGGTGCTTACGTTAGCAATATTACTGTGTTGATGAGAAGAGCAATATAAATCATTAGGAGAGTCATCTAAAGTCTGCTCGCATTGGGGTTGTATATTCAATCCATTTATTCCAGATTTGATAAAATGTTTCTTTTTGAGTTCTCAGGGAGTAGGTCAACTTTTCCATTTTAAATATTTCCAAGATAATTTCGTACCAATCTTCTAATGTAGGTGTTATTGGATTTAGCCATTTTCTAGTGATTGATTTCTTACTTGCCGCTAAGAGGGCCTGCAGCAACTTTATATCTTCCTTCTGTTCAAGGAACAATACATGCCCCAAATAGAGCGTCTCAAAGTTCAGAGGTATCTGGGACCTAAGTACCTTAACTAATGTTCTATGAATACCTTCCCAAAATAGACTTAATTTAGGGCAATCCCAGAAAATATGAAAATGATTTGCCTCCTTAGAGCCGCACCTTCTCCAACACATCACATTTGTATCTTTATATTTTTCCTGATATGGGGTCTTGAAGTATCTTATAATGTTTTTCCAACAATGTTCTCTCCAAGTCAAAGAATTAGTCGAGGACCATTGAAAGCTGCAGATTTTCCCCCAAGCCTCCTCGGAAAGTACCAACCCCGCTTCTTTCTCCCACTTCTCTTTAATATACAGTGTATTTACATTTTTAGCATGGGAGAGTGCATTATATAGGCGAGAAACTGATTTACTAGGTATTGAACTGCAAGCCGAATTCAGAATCTTGAAAAATTCTAATTCTACTGTTGATAGGTCTGTATATCTACAACTCTGGTTAACATAGTTTCGTATTTGAAGGTACCTAAAAAAGTCATTATGTTCTAGGCCATGTTTGTCCTGCAGGATTTGGAAACTTTGTAATACTCTTTTATCTATAAATGAGAGGTAGGTTGTAAGACCTTTCTTTATCCATAGCTCAAATCTTTTATCTCCTCTGTTGGGAAGGAATTCGGTATCATATGCACACCATCTAAAGAGTTTTAGCATGTTATTAATTCCACATGAATTAACCACCTTCTGCCATACTTTTAATGTAAGATTTATCCAAGCATTATTTAATTTTTCCAACTGGGCCATCAATCCTTTGTCAGCTATTGAGGCCTGAAGAGGAAAACTGTCAACTAATCCAAATTCTATTTCCTTCCATCTAGCCTTATATTCCCTATTACACCAATATAACAGAGGGGTTATCTGTGAGGCATAAAAATAATTTCTCAGGCAAGGAAGAACCATACCTCCTCTTTCCTTCCCTAACTGTAAAGTGTTATATCGAATTCTAGGTTTCCTTCCTTGCCAAATGAAGCGGGAAATCCATTTGTCCCATTCCCTGAATTGATTATCATCCACCTCCACTGGTAAAGTACGGAAAAGATATAATAACCGAGGAAGAATATTCATTTTTATAGTATTTGTCCTTGAATTTAAACTTAAAAAGGGGATAAAATTCCATCTATGCATATCTGCTTTTATCTCTGAGATTAATGGCCCATAATTTACCTGTGACAGTGTTGAAAGATCCTTTGGCAGGGTTATTCCTAAATATTTTAATGATTTAGCTTCCCACTTAAGATCGTATGTATCCTGCAATTTTTTGGATGGTGTATAATTTAGGGACATAACCTGCGTTTTCTTTACATTTATTTTATAACCTGATATTTTCCCAAAGTCATCCAACAGTGTAAACAATCCTATAAATGATTTTTCTGGTTCACTCAGATAGACCAAAACATCATCTGCGAATAACGCCACTTTCTGTTCAATCCCTGTCACCTTGATACCTTTTACGATTTCGCTCTGTCTTATTAGTTGGGCAAGTGGTTCAATATATAGCGCAAAAAGGAGAGGAGAAATTGGGCATCCCTGTCTAGTGCTTCTCTCTAAAATGAAGGAGTCAGAGAGGTCCCCATTTATCTTAATTCGGGCTGTTGGGCTGTCATACAGAGTCTGAATTACTTTAATAAACCTTTCTTGAAAGCCGAATCTTCCTAACACTCTGTATAGGAATGCCCAACTAACCGAATCAAAAGCTTTCTCAGCGTCCAATCCTACTACCATTGTCTCTTTCTCGTTCTTATTAACCTGTTCTAATATGTGCAGAGTTCTCCTTATGTTGTCCTGTGTTTGTCTTTGTTGAATAAATCCAGTCTGGTCTAAGTGGATTAGGCCAGGTAAAAGCTTTTCCAATCTGCGCGCTAATATAGATGTAAATAGTTTGTAATCTAAATTAAGAACACTAATTGGCCGATAATTGCCACATTCTAGTTTATCTTTACCCTCTTTAGGAATAACTGAAATAATCGCTTCTCTCCAGGAAGGTGGAGTTTCTCCTCTCTGCAAGATCCAATTAAAGGACAAGGTAGAATTATTATTACCATTAGGTTATTGAAAATCCAAATGGATCTTGGTGCGGAATTCTTCCATTTTTGAGCTATCGGCTACTAAATTTGGGGTTGTAACTCAAGCACTGTGATCGTTGCATAAACCTAAAATGTTCCTGTAGCGTGTGTATCCATAAAGAAGCACATGTTAATTTCTGTATCTCCTACTATCTCATTTATATCTTTGAAGAATATTAACATAGATATTATTCAGAGGTTCAAAGGTTCATTTTATTACGAATGTAAATGCGCAGAATACAACTCTGAGATTTGTCTTCTCCAGATAGCCATGAAATACAGAAAAACCTTGGAGTCATTGAAAGAAAAACATCAACATCATCCAGCATGAAAAAGAAAAAGAAACAAAACTCACAAACCCCAAGCCCCAACCCTTCCCTCACACAAAAGCTAACAGATCACTCACCCGGACACGGCAGCTGAAACATCAAACCCCTAACCCCCAAGCTCCCCCTACACAAACAAACAGCGACAATAAGAGCGAACCCCCGACCCCATTCTTGCACACAAAAAAACCTAACAGATCACTCACCAACACCAACAAGATCATCAGACCCCCAAATCTCCAACCCCTCCCTCATCCAAAAATTTAACGTCATCCGTCCACTAATCGGCGTCAAGAAAGAACACACAGAAGAACTGAAGACCAATTTAAACTACAGTCCACATTAGTGATCAGGACAACATTTATCATTTCTCTTTTCATGATTTCAAGATGTGACTATTTAACTGAAAAATATTTAACAAATTTTGGCCAAAACAACAGGCAGATTATTCTATGAATGCATTATAACTTTGATGATATCACAAACTATGCCTTTTTAGATAATTGTGAGGTCAGTTGTGGTTTCAGCTATCACACATCAACTGCAAATTTATTTTTACCATTTGGCTTCTTATGCAGTAGGTTTGCTTGATGTTAAAAGTGTAAGAAGATAAGTTGATTGTAGTTTGGTGAAGACCAAGTAAATGCAGTAATAAGATACTAGATAATTCTTTCTGGAAATCATTCTAGGAATGAAGCTCTGAAATAAGCACTGAAAATTTTACTTTTAATGTGATTCATGGATTTCTGTCCATTTTCATTCATTTAAATTTCTATCCAATGCAAGATTCCTTTAGCTAACAGATAAATGATTAAATATCCTAAATCAAAGGAATCAATCACGTCAGTTTCACTGATGTTATTCTTACATGAATTTTGCCCTCAGATTGGTGCATCTTTCATTGATTGTAAAATGCAGTTTTATATTCTGTTACCTGTTAGCTACACCAGTTTTGAAAGACGTTTCCTTATGGCAAGCTTGTTCATATTACAAGAAGTGCAAAACACAAGGGACACAATTACCAGGGTGTTTGGTTGCTGTTCTTTTTTTGAACAGGTTCTTGGACCGAGATTTTCATCTGCAGCTGATTTTTCTTGGGAAGCAGAAAATAGGCTTTAGTTTGCTCCAGAAATTGCAGGACCACAGAACCAAGAAGGAGGTTTTCAATGCAGCAGTAAGAAGTACGTGGATACATAAAATAAGAGTCCTTGCTGAATTTCCAAATTGAAGCACTTGCTTCAGCAGTAAGAATTGCTTGCGAAGTAAATTATAGTCATTATAGTCCTGTGAATAAAATCTACATCTGTTCCTGGCATTGTTAGGGCACTGATCTATATTATTTCTAGAATCTGCTTATTTCTTACATTTTATGTGCATTGTACAAAAGTGGGATGTGTGTGCAGTATCTCCTCCCACAAAAAAAATCACAAAAAAAATCAACTGTTCTGGAATTACAGGAAGAAATATTTCTGATTCTAGTCTTTGTGTTTGCCATTTTTGAAGTCTGTGAGGCAATTGTCAGATGAGTGCTTTTCTCCTCTTCACGGCAAAGCACCCGTACCCCTATGGTAATGTAACAGATTGGTTGGCACTGTGCCCAATTTCCACAGCACTGACCAAACCTCCATGGCGCAGTGCCCAACTCCCTGGAACATTACCAACCCTTCACAGCACCACACTAGCTCTTCAAGCTCCGCAGTACCACACTAGCTCTTCAAGCTCCACAGTACCCCCACTCCTCAGAGGTATACCAGCCCCAACATAATCCTCTCTCTAAAATGAAGACCTGCCCTTCACAGTACAATACCATTTCCATGGTACAGTAGATGTTCCCAAACCTACAGCTCCTGCTGCCGACAGCTCAGCAAGAATAAGCAGATTTTTAAATTAATGCTTGCTTCATTACCGAGCCAAATTTCAATTTGTGCTTAAACATTGATTGATAGATAAAGGGAATGTAGTAAAAGCTATCAAATAACATTCTATGAAATGCTTCACAAAACATTTGTTTGAAAAGTTTGCTTAGAATAAAATAAAAGTGCAGCAGAATTAATAGAAATCTGGTTGACAGTAAAAAGATTTTTAAAATCTATTGTTTTTAATTGAATTGTTTTAAGGAATGTTGGCAAGACTAGCATTTATGGTTTATCCTACTTTAGATGTGATCTGACTGCATTTCTAGACTATTTCTGACAGAATTAACCTTTTTTGTAGGTGTGAAGTCACATAATGGCCAAACTAGATAAGGGCAGTGGATTTCATTTCCTGAAGGATGTTAGGGATCTAGTTAGCTTTTTACATTTCATTGTCTCTATTACTATGGCTAACGTTTTAAAATTTAATCCCAGACTATTTAATTAACTAAACTTTAATTTCGCATGCTGTTGTGATAGGTTTTGAACTCAGTTCTCCAGGTCATGATTATCAGCGCAGTAATTTAATAACCATACCACCATCCACTAATGCCCAGCATACAGTTAGATCTTGAGCAAATAGTTTTAACCTCAAATCATATTAAATACATTTCTAAGATATAAACAGATTTTAATAATTATTAACAATTTTTTCAGATTAGTTTAATAATACATTTCTGATTTTCATCGTGTCTTACCATCGATGAAGCCAAAACCTGACCACTATTGTATAAAAAGGCATAATTATACTGACAACACTTTTATTGTTTCTAGATTTGATAATGACAGACTTTTTGATGAATCTGCATGTGTCAAAGTAGTTATGAAAATTTGATCCCTGGGAAGTGGTAAACACTTACACTGTTCTTAGTTTCATTTTAGTTTCACTTTTCAACGTATAAAATGGAACCACAAATTATGTTTGGATTCCTGAAGAGGTATGGAATTAAACTAAATCAAAACTAAAGATCATTTAGCCTAAATACTTGTTTAGTACAAGAATATTTTATGGAAAAATATGTCTAATGAATAGCTCATGAAATTAACCCTAATATACTGATTGTAGTGTAAAGCACAGTAATCTTGTGCTGTCTATTGTAAGATTTCTAGTGACTTGTCATCACTATCTATATTCTTAGTCAGACGGAACAGAATAGTAATATTATATGATAATATCATGAGTGATAAGCAGCAGTTAGAGCTAGCCAGTGTTGTTTGAAGTGGAAAAGGTACAGTATTGTGGCAGAGTGTGGCTGGACAGCAATGCCCAAGGTAAATTAGGTAGAAGAAACAATGAAGATTGGTGCAACATTATTGAAAACCCTAAGATTTTGAGATGACCTTGGGTCTGAGAAGTAAATGTTTTCTGCAGAATCCGGTTAATATTTGGAATGGACTACTAGAAGAAGGGATGGAATCAGCTGCAATTACTGTATTTAAGGTCCAGTTAAATAGACAAGACAGAGGAGGATATGGGTCTCATGCAGGGAAATAGGATTATTGTAGATGGATCTAAAAGGTCAGTATAGACATTGTAGGCCAAATGAGTAATTTTTGTGCTGTGTGTCTCTAGGATACAGTGGAGACCTTAGGTGGAAAAGATGTGAAGAGAAAGAAATTTCTGCAAACCACAAGAGAAATTCTTCCAGGTGCACACTCTGAACTGAGTAGAGACGGTCATGTGAAACAGTTCCAGGCATCAAGCCCTGAGTACGTGGATGCAGTGCCACAAGTTCAATAGTATCCTTAACAGCAACTGAATGTTAAATGTTTAACAAGATCAACCATGATCATGTTAAAGGATGTACCAGGTTTGAAAGGCCGAGTGGCCTACCCTTGCTCCTATTTTGTACGCTCATACTGGTGTATAGGTTGCTCACCACCATCATCAATTTTCTCATCAGTGGACAATATTTTGTCTCATTTTCCATCTATACGTTTTCTGCAGATACTTGGATACAGCTGGAGCAGTGGACTGCTACAGAATGAAGCATCAAAAAAGCAATCAGCGTAAAAGGACTTTTCCTAAATGATTTGTTCCCTGTGAGCTACTAGACCAAGTCATAGAATTGGGTACAATTACAGTGGTTAAATGACATTTGGCCATATCAGTTTGAGGATCTTCATCTTGTTGTGTTGGAGAGGTTTGTGAGCTTGAGATCCTGAGAGACAGAGTTAGCCATCTGGTGCTTAGCTCCTGGTAGGGTCATCCATAGTCAAGGGGTTGGTTCCAGATAAAGAACAATCCAACCAGAGCCGCAGCGGTGGAGCTGGCATGAGATGATGACAGATCATAACAAAAGTGAAGGTGGAGGAAGGCTGCAGCAGTGAAGATTCCCTAGTCATCCTGCATTCCATGCCACTGGACTCTAACATCAACCCACAAGGACTGTGTGGTAGCTGCCCATGCAACAGCCTTCAAACAAAAGTCAATCAAGGTCACACACAGGCATTCTCCATTAAGGGAATCCACTCTAATATCCAGAATGTGGATCCCAGATCAACCTCTACAGCTACCTGAGGACTTACCAATAGACAACCCCTTTGGAGAAGGGGTACTTTGCTTGAATGACCACAGAAGGAAGGAAAAATGGTAAGGATTAGAGAAATATAGGCTAATGAACAGAAATGGGAATAGCTCAAGAATACAGCTTGGCTGGCATGGATGAGTTGGGCTGAAAGGCTTATTTTTGTACTGTATAACTCTAGGAAGATATTCATCATAGCTCAGCCTGATGTTGAAAGAGTGGAATATCATCTGGTTGTGACTAAGGGTGCATTTAACACATAGCACTTGTGAGGTTGTGTACGTGGAGTCAATGACATTCTGAACCATGGGAACCCATGAATTCTACCAAAACCACATGCTTTCTGTATCTTTTGATCTGTGACAAAAGTAAACAACATTCAGTTAGCTCTCAGTGAAGGCATGCCTTTCTTCATGCTACAATTATGGCAAACTGTGTGATGTGGATATTTCCAGCTTAGGTCTCGAAGGAGCAAGACACTTAGAAGTTGCCATATTCACCTTGACAATTTGTGTCTTTCCCTTCCCCTAATCCTGCATCAACTAGTACATCTTAGTAAATATGCCCTTATTGAAGCACAGATACAGCACTCATTTCACACCTTGTCTGATTAGTCTTGCCCTTGTTTTCCCATGACTGGTTTGCACAGGTGGCTTGAAGTCGACAAACATTTCTTTGGCATCTGGCACACCGCTCCACATAGACTTTTGCAACTGTAGAGGCCAACTGAAAACCTAAAACTCTGTGGAAATATACCAGCAGAAAGCAAAAAAAAAATCTAAGAACCAGTGTGAAAGTAATTTGATAGATCCCTTTGAATACACCTGGTTGTTGGGAGGAGGTAGCTGGGGGCATGACCTTCATGCTGTAAAATGCAACTAATTCGTGGATGTGCAAGAGAACATTCACTTCCAAAGTAGCAGCATGAGTCAAATCAGTATTTAACAATTGTTCACTGCATTCAATACCTCCACTAGGATGACAGCAGGTAACCCACATATCCTGTGGTTTTTTTTCCCTTCATATTCACCCAGGATCTCTCACTCCTCTTTCTCTAGCTCCCATCCAATGTTGTTTCCTTCCCTCATCTGGGCTGATCTGCCTTTCACTCACACTACTTAACCTGCTAGGTCCCCTGTCCCCTTCCCTTACTGGTTCCATCTGCCCATTAGTCCTCCTTTAACTGGTTCTACTTTGCTTATCAGATTCTAGCACCTGTAACTATTTTGTCTGCACTTCATTTCTCCACCTAGCTCCTTCTGCCCTTCCACCCCATCTTCTTTTTCTCTCCCGATCTAATTTTCTATCTATCGTCCACCCAACTGCTACCTTCCAACTCCACCATCCCTCTCCTCCTCTACCTGGCTACATCTGTGCATCATCCCCTCCTCAGCTGGATCCACCCATCACCTGCCTGCCCCGCACATCCCTCCCTCTCATCTCTTTATACTGACAACCTTCCTTTTGGACTTTCACTCCTGATGCAGGGTCTTGATCTGAAATGGCAATTATACCCCTGCTTTCCAAGATGCTCTATGATCTGCTGAGTTCTTCCAGAAGTTTGCTTGTGGCTCCAGCTTTGAGTACAAACTTACTATTTACTTCTTCCATTTCCTGTCATTGAAATTTCCACATTCATGGCATCAACACTGATTTATCTGACTTCCAGTAACTACATCCCTCTGTACTCACCCCGCCCCCATTTGTATTCCCTTATCCATCTGGCCCTTCCATCCCTTTTCTTTCCCCTCATCTATCCTCACAAACTGTTCGTCACCTACAGTATACCTTTCTCCCTCTGGTTCCCCACTTCCTTCCAATTCTTCTATGATCTACCACAATACACTGCCCTCTCCTGTCTGATCCCTCCTTCTGCAACCCTTTGTCTCTTCCACCTATCACCTTCCAGCTTCTCACATTATTCACTTTCTCCCCCCTCTCCCACGTTCCCCTCCCCCCCACCACCCCACTGGGTATCACCAATCTCCTGCCAGCTCATGCTCCTCTCCTACTCCATTCTTCTATTCTGGCCTCTGCTCTCTTTCTTTCTAGTTGTAATGAAGGGTCTTGGCTCAAGATATTGATTGTCTATTTCCCCTCATAGATGCTGCCTGATCTTTTGAGCTCCTCCAGCATTTTGAATGTGTTATTCCATCTTCTCACCACTGCTGGGGTCAAGAGGTTTTCTCTCATTTCCTAAGCAGTTTTCTTGCCAACTGTTTCTCACCGATGGCCAGTATTTATGGTGTTCTTCATAATCAGAAACACTTTCTCTGCATTTTTTCATTTAAAACTTTGCAAAATTGTAAAAGCTTCTAATTAGTTATCCACCTTTCTACTTAGTTATCCATTTTTGTCCTTTTTTGAATGTTCTCACATAACTATAATTATTCTTGTAAATCTTCTTTGCACCTTCTCAAGTACCTCAATTCGTTGCAATCGTCCTCAATTTTGATTATCTACAAATCATTTACAAATTCATAAATTATGTTTTTAATTCTATAGTCTAAATCATTCCATAAATTCTAAGAAACAAAGGTCTAACAGCCGAGCTTTGTTGAATGTCACTGTGCATCTCTCACTGTAAATTGCTTCCGTGTTCTGCTTTCTGTCTTGAAGCTGGGTTTTTTCATCTATCCATCCATGTGTATGCCCAGTTCACGTCTTGGCTATATTTTCCTTGCTGAAAGTTGTTTGAAATTTGAGATAAATTAATTCTTCATGACTAATGTCTATTCTCTATGTTACATTTTCAAAACAAATGAATAAGTTCGGACAGGTAAGCTTAACTGTTTGAAATCCATTCTGATGATTCAATACTAATATTTTGTTGTTGCATTTTCTCTATTCCTTCCTTTAGTAAAGACTCATTATTTTTCTTACCACTTAAAATAAGCTGACTTTTCTATAGTTCCATGGAAATGATCTATTCCTCTTTGTAAATGTAGGTATTATATTACCTACTGATCAGTCCTCTGCCACTACATCTTTTCAACAAGTTATTAAATAAATACAGTAATGCTTCTGCCCATCCTACCTCCAGATATTTAAAAAATGCGGATGCTTTCAATCTGGACTGGGGTGTCATCTTCTACATTATCCAATATATCCTTTCTTTTCTGCTGTAAATCTGTTAATCTCATCATTCACCACTTCATTTAATATCATGCTTTCCTGTTCTAACAACCCCTTAATTCCAGTAAGATGACAGTGAACCAGGACACAGTGGCCTCTCCGCGGTCAACCAAAAGTATCTTTATCTTTTTTAGAAAGCTTTTTTATGATGACACGATACTGCTGGACATTAAGATCTTCAAGTACTGCTGGTCTACAGCAAGTTGCTTGTTAGTGGAGGAGCTGGACTAGGTGTGGATCTGTCACCTTGGGACTTGAGCTTTAATATATTTTTTTAAGTGACTGTATTTTTACTGCTAGCTTATATGTGCTATATTGTATGTGCCTCGTGCTGTGTATGGCCGTTGGTACTGTGATTTGCAGCTTGGCCCCAGAGGAACACTGTTTGTTTGGCTGTATTCATGGGTATTTGCTTATGGTTGAGTGATAATGAAACTTGAAATTTTGGTGAAATATAATGGAATGTTTCATCTCTGTCCTCCTGCTTATCTGTCTATTTTTAATATACCCAGTACATGAACACTATTTTAATTTGTGGTAAATATCTTGAATAATGTGGGTCCTGGAATGGTTTTGGGATTGAGTATATTAAAATACTCTATAGTTATGATCCTACTTCAAGATATTTTAATTCTGGATCATTTTTATTCTGTTGTCTAAAGTTTCAACTGAACATAGTAAGCAGTAATGTATAAGTGCTAAATAGGGAGCATAATTATCTTAGAGACACATGATCCTTGATAAATATCATTTATGGAAAAGTGTTCTCTAGTCATCCTCAGTTTTCAAGTAACATCCAGATTAAATCCAGAGTGGCCTTTCATTAATAGTTATTGTTTTAATGTCATACATTGCCTTTATTTGACTCTTTGTGGAATATTCTCTGAAAACATAATTTTTAAAATGGAGGAGATCCAAAAATTCAAAAAAAAGTTTAGATTTATTTGTCACATGCACATGAAAACATAGTGTGCAATGCATCATTTGCGTCAACAATCAACATCGTACAAATACTGCAATATGATTGTTTCCATTGGGGTGAGGCTTCTAGTGTTATATACAGTATATCATTGTACTTCCAAACTGCGGTGGCCACTGGTTCCACGCCAGTATTGACAGATTGTTCAATTTGCCTGTCATCAACAGGTTTATTATATCTCTGTTTTGCCACTACAGAACACTCAACAATAGCAGACACTTCACTGCTTGGAGTAGAGAAAGCTGCACATCTCAGCAACTGTGCAATAGTCTGCTGATGGTTGATTGAAACAAACACATTAATCCAAGAAAGAACACTTTGAGTTATATTTCGAATCTTCAAAGGGACAAAAATGTCCTCCACTGAATTATTATGTGATGAATCAAGTATTTATTTTTGCTATGGATAAAAGGAATGTCTTTTGTCTTAGCTAATTAGCTCTAAATATCTTGCTGGTGCAGGCGACTCTTGTTAATAGTCATATAAAAACTTGGCTATCACCTTCAAAACATGTTTAAATGTTAATGCAATAATATACAATTACAATGCATATTTGCCCCCTCAGCATATGACAGATACAGTTGTAGCTAAATCTAATCTATATGTTCACCATTACAATATACAATCATGTCAATGGTTGCAAGATCCTATTAAATTAGTCTGTAAATGTTATAGGTGCAGAGTTACATCTTTTCATAAGTAATAGTTGGAAATTTTAGTAGAAATTGGAAGGAGACAGTCATGAAAGTAAGGCAGAAAAAATAGCACAAAATTCATTGGTATATTGATTTTAGTTCCACTTCATCGGACCATGGAGAGTCTCTCACATTGTTGGGAAGAAAGTTGATTAGAGACCCAAGAAATGGTGTATTGTAACTGCACTGAGTCCAGTGATTAGGGCAGTAGGTGTCAATAATAGTCAATCCTTCAGCGTGCAAAAATAACAGCCAGATGTCCAAACTATAAGCTGTCGCTTGTTGATCAGTGATACAAAGACTGCCATAACATTTTCAAAACCGTCAGTGCAACTAATCTGTTTAGTTAATTATTTATATCTACATTGTCACTTGGTCATAAATTAACACATCAGTATTTGAGGTTATATTCTGCTGACTGAACTCAGGATATATATATGAAGATTGATTCTTACAGTGTCTGAGGTTATCACTTTTTTTGAATGAAAACATTAATTTTAAATTTACTTTCTTCCCATCTCTTATTTTTTTTTTTAAAAAATTCCTTTCCACTATGTGTATTAACGTCAGTCACATGGAAATCTGTTCCCAATCAAATTATATCAATTAAGGTTTAAGTTGTAAGATAATTTTTTGCAAAAACTATTCTAATGATTTGAGTATCTAAGGAAAGTTAATTGAAATTCACATTGTTCCATATGCTAATAGGCATGATATGTGCATGGCACAAATGAGTTTTGACTTGAAATGTTGAAAAAACACTTAATAGTATTCAAGATATACTGTATATAATGGAATAGAACTCTAGTTCACTTCATCAGAATGTGTTGCATGACCACTGATACTTCTGAAGTTTCTAGATTGTACAATACAATGGGAATCAAGTTATTAGCTGGCAGTTTGTGAACAATTTGCATTAATTTCAGTTCTCTGACTTTCATTCAGTTGTACAGTATATCATTAGTTTTCCCATGAACTACTGCAAATAAGCGATTTCAGATTTTTTAAAATTATTTGTTAAAATAAATCCATGTATTTATAAAAAAAGATGTACTTTAATTATTACACCTAAAATGTATTTATCTCAAAATATGTTTTAAATCAATTTCAGCATTTTAACCCAAAATAAATTTCAAACCATTGCATCAACCTATGAGTTATAAAATGGATGTAATTTCTGCAAAATTTCTCTAAAATGTTTTGTTTTAGATATTAGTTTTCCTTTTATCAATTTTATTATGTGTCACACCTCTGATCTGATAACATTTTGCGTGGAGTCATGTTATCAGTTTGTTATGGTAATTGTGCTGCATTCCTGTTGTAGTATTAAAGTGATCTGTTTCCATATTATAGTACAGTCAATATCACAAAATAGCACAAATCAACACAGTATTTGAACAATAGAAGCATTTTTTAACTCTCAATCAATTCAGCAAATATATCATTTCCCATTATCAGTTTTTATTGATTCTGATGTGCTAATATTGAACTAATTTATTTGTTCACTAAATTCCCTTAACAGTGGATCAAATAATATTGTAGCAATCGGACAATCTAAGTGCCTTATAAAGTTTACAGTTTCAATAAATATGTTTTTATATTTACTTTTATAAAAGTAAGTGTGGGTGTGAGGCGAGGTCGAAGCATGTCGAGGTGAGGTCGAGGTGTATTTGAGACAAAGCAGGGCGAGTGGAGCGGAGTAGAGGCAGATTCAAGGCCTGTCCACCTAAACCTAAGGGTGAGGTTTGATCAGTCTAAGTGCAGGCCTATTTGGAAAGGTCGGGTCTGGGCCGAAACGTGGCAGCGAAGTCCGTGCCCGGAGTGTATCGATGCGAGAGGGTCTAGGTCCTGGTGTGAGGAACGACACAATGTTTGGATGATTTAAACGCTGAGCCAGATGGATTGAAAAGGCAAGGTGCCGAGATGAGAGGTGAGGGTCAGGCCTGCTCTGCTCGCTGCTCTGGGCTCCACAACAATATCTCGTCCCTGCGCTAAATTGCGCTTGAGACTGTGGCCTGCTCTGGGCTTCGTGTCTATGGACTCACTGTTGTTCTGGATGCTGTTTACTTTTATTGTTTGCATGATGTGTTTTTCTCCTCTCTGCACATTGGCTGTTTCATAGCCTTCCTGTTGTTCTGGGTTCTGTTGGGTTTCCTTGTTTTGTGGCTGCCTATAAGAAGATAGATTTCAACGTTGTATAATGTACACATACTTTGATAATAAATGTAGTTTGAACTTTAAATGATTTTGAGGAGAAACATCATTCAGTTGTCCTGCCAATGGGTCTCAGCACAGAACGTCAACTGTGCATTTTTTTTCCTCATAGATGCTGCCTGGCCTGCTGAGTTCCTCCAGCATTTTGTGTGTGTTGCTTGGATTTGCAGCATCTGCAGATTTTCTCTTATTTGTGATTCAGTTGTCTCGTGTGGTTGGAATTTCATCCATGATCACCAGTGAAACATGAAACACTCAATCCTAAAGGAACTAACCAATGCTTTTTTCAATGTAGTGTTGCTGCTATATACTGTAGTTTGCCTATAGTGAATGATCAGGGTGGGTTAATTTCTTGGCATCTATAGTTTTTCTAGCAACCTGGCATCTTTGAGCCTATTTACTCTCCCTTCAGCTAAGATAGGACTCATAAAGATGATCAAAATAATCAGAGAATTTATGTTGGCACCAAGTAAGTTTCTTGAAAATTACTCGATGTTCACAAAATATTAGCCCTCATCTGCATTAAGGAGGGGGGAACGTCGACTTAAGGAAATCAATAAAAATGCTGAAGCAAGAACTTTGAAATGAAAGTAGAAACTTCCAGGCTGATAAAATATTCTTGGTTCAGGTTAAAGGTCCTTATAAGAACCAGTAAAGAGAGAGAGAGAAAAAAAAAACAGTTGGTTTTAACTTGCTAAGAAGGTGGAAATATCTGTGACGTGGTTAGGTCATTGTTGGCCAGGATTTGCTGTGGGAACATGTGGTGGTTGACGCAGAATTAACGTTTTGCAACCCCATTTTCTGTATTATTGCTCTGTAACTGGCACTATTAATCTGCAGACCACTACATCCCCCACAGCAGTCCTCACGCAGAAATTCTGTAGGAACTGCTTATCCCTTCCCCCACCTTCTCATCTGCATAAAATGCACATTAATATGTATTCCAATGCCCAGTACTGATTGAAGTCTTATGACAGTCAGCTGATAGAAATGAATGAAAACAGATTGAAGGTTATCTTGACTCAGTTTAAAGCTATAATACTTTAATGCATACTCAGAGTGCTGAATGTCTGTTTCAGTCAGACACCCTGGACATTTGACTGTTAACCAGTAGGCCCGGTGTTGGAGACATGAGAAGCAAACCTGAAATTCAGTTTTTTCTTTACCCTACAAATAAGTGCCACAGAATTCAATTTCTTTTTAGTGTTCTTTGCTTCAACTTCTTTGTATCATATAAACACAAGGATAAATATTAAATTCAATATAATTAATTTCCATAGTTCAAAAAGAAATTCAAATCATTATATTACTGAAATGTGTTATTCTCAAGAGCAGGCACTGGTGATAAACTAACGTATCGAATATTGACTGTTCTATCTTGAGTTTATTCAAATTTATTTGACAGTGTGAAATTATTCAAATTCGGAACATTCTAAAGGTAGTCATAATTAGTTTTAAACAAAAGAGAAGTTGTTTATATGCAGATGTCCAGATTATCCCTCTTCACAGCTTTGATTTGAGGCCTCCGTTGGTTGGTGTTGGCCACGGATGGTACATCCGATCTATTTGCAACTCAAGGCAGTACGATACAGAGAGCAGGCTGTTTCCCATGCCTCAGCCTCCACCCCCCCCCCCCCCCCCGTGCAGCTGAAGAATACTGTACGAAGGAACAGCAGAGACCGATAGAGTTTGGCACCAACAGCATCACAGGAGTTGCCAGTCAGCATTAAATTCAATGTTGGAATATCTTGGGGATTCCAGTTTTGGATCTTTCATTGGATGTTATTCCCGAGGCTTTCCCTAAGAGTTTTTATAGCCCCAAGACAGTGGAGGTTTGAAGTTAGAGTTTTTCTTCTCCTAGATAAGCTGCCAACCACGGCTGACGAGACCCATCTGCCTAGACAACTTTGATATAAATTTACATTTTTATACTAAAGGTTTGACCCAATTATAGCTGCTAATAGTTGCTAAATGGAAATTTATGTGGTACATTAATAAAAATTAGGGCTTCCAATTCTTTACTTTCTGAAATGTGAATTTAGGGAACCATAGCAACCAATTTGTACTCAGTAATGTGATTGAAAAGTAAATAAATGACCAATAACCTTTAATGTTAGTTATTTTGGCACAACATCTTGGGCCAAAGGGCCAGTTCCAATGCTGTATTTTTGTTCTGTGCTCTAGTTGGTACTGATTTATTAAAAAATATTTCTTTAAAACTGCATCATTTTTTATAGTTATTTTTATTTTGGTGATAAATGTCAACTTGATGCAGCTTTATCCAATCTCCTGATGTTCCAGATACGTTGAAGAGGTTCCTCTTTGGTCTAAAGCAAACATAAATTATTTTTATAATTGTCAGAAGAAAATGTCAGGGAGACTGCACTAGTTCTGATTGAATTTGCACGCTAAGCAACGTATTGTGTGTATCAGAATCCTAAATCTCAGGTCTTTTGGTTGTAATCGCACAGAAAATGATTTGCAGAAACAAATGCATACAAGAATGCATTCAGGAGAATTTAGAGTAGATGACTTTCAATGGTAGGTGTTAGGACAGATATCATACATCACTGGCTAATGGAGGATAATGGGGGTGGATCCAACATAACAACCTTGGAATAAATCACACAGTCACTTTAACCCAGATAGCAATTAGGCCTTTAACTTGTTGTGAACTAGGCCTTCATCCCCTGGTGAAGAGTTACTCCTGCATCCCATGCCCATACTGTTTGCAAAGCAAGTATTCATATTGAAAGCTTGCTAATCTGATGTGTGCAAAATGTCGTCATGTCTTGTACCTTCCATTTGTAAGCAAATCATCAATATGTGGAGGACTACATTGTAAAATCCAGTGGTATGCTGAGTTGTAGTTTTCAGGTAGATTCAACTGTGCAACAACATTTCTTGAATTGGCGAGCAAGAGCAACATCATTGCGTGGTGGGAGCCATTTGAAGGAAAAGCAAATCTCACCGGGAGTGAGGTTTATTTGAGCATCAGAGTGGTAAGGCTTTGATGACAACAGATGGAGGCTAAGGGTGCTGAGTCATTTGTTATCACTTGTTTTGATTGTGGAACTTGGGTTTAAGAATTTGGAGCCCAAGATATAACAAGCTCGGCAAGAGAAGGTTGACTAAATGATCTAGGTGAGTCAGAAGGTTTCAGAGAGTAAGATAAGAACAAGTAAGGTTTTTTTTTAATTGTCTGTAAATCTTATGTTCAGTGTAAACAGGATGCTTAAGGTGATGGAATGCTCCTCCTGTGAGATGTGGCATTTCTGGGTATCTAACAGTCTCCCTGCAGGAAGTGTACCAAACTTCAGCTCCTAACTGACAAGGTCTAGGAATTGGAGCTGGAGCTGATTGTATTCAGGACCATCCAGAGGGCTAAAAACCTCAGAGACGAACATTTACTGAGGTGGTCACACCCAGAGTGCAACGTTCAGATAGTAGATGGGTGACCATTGGGAGAAGTAAGGGGAATAAGCAGTCGGTGCAGGTTTCCCCTGTGGCTATTCCCCTCAGCAACAAGTATACCCATTTGGATACAGCTGGGAGACGATACATAATTAGGGCACCGCAGCAGTAGCCAGGCCAGTAGAATTCTGGCCAGCCCTGAGGCTCAGCAGGGAAAGGTAAGGGCGGGCAAGAGTGTTAGACAGGAACTACGGAGAGTTAATTAGAAAAAAACTGCTGTTTTAGGCAAGTCCACCTCTGTATGTTGGAAGGTGTTTAAAGACCAACTGCACAGAGTACAAGACAGGTATGCTCCAGTCAGAAGGAAGAAGGATGGCAAGGTAAGATTACCTTGGATGTCAAGTGTGGTGAGAATTATAAAGAAGCAGTAAACGAACTCAAGAAAAAAATTGGGAAAGCCAGAAGGGTCCATGAAATGTCCTTGGCAAGAAGAATTAAAGAGAAACCTTGTAAGGCATTCTGTACAGATATCAAGAGCAAGGGGATAACTAGGGTGAGGGTGAGACTGCTGAAGGATAAAGGCAGAAACATTTACTTCGATGCGAAGGATGTGGGTGAGGTGCTTAATGAGTACTTTATGTCAGCGTTCACCAAGGAGAAGGACATGGATGATCAGTGTCAAGAGCATTCATATGTTCAGGCATTTCAAAGTAAAGTAGGAGGTAGTGTTGAAACTCTTAAAAAGCATTAAGGTGGATAAGTCCCCAGGTCCTGATGGGATATTCTCCAGGTTTTTCAGAGAGGCTAGTGAGGAGATTGCTGTGCCCTCTCTAAGGTCCTGGAGGACTGGTGAGTAGCTAATTTTGTTCCATTGTTCAAGAAGGGAACCAGGGATAATCCTGGAAATTAACTTGGCCAAATGTGAAGTATTGCACCTTGGTAGGTCAAAGGTAGAGACAGTACATTGTTAAGGGCAATCTCCTTAACAGTGTTGATGAACAGAGGGATCTTGGGGTCCAAGTTCATAGCTCCCTGAAAGTGGCTACTCAGGTTGATTTAAAGGCATCCGTTAGTCTTGTGAAATCATGGATCTGCACCTGGAAAGTCTTCACTCTCCAGGGCACAGGCCTGGGCAAGGTTGTATGGAAGACCAGCAGTTGCCCATGCTGCAAGTCTCCCCTCTCCATGGCACCAATGTTGTCCAAGGGAAGGGCATTAGGACCCATACAGCTTGGCACCGGTGTCGTTGCAGAGCAATGTGTGATTAAATGCTTTGCTCGAGGACACAACACGTTGCCTCAGCTGGGGCTCAAACTCACGACCTTCAGGTCGCTAGTCCAATGCCTTAACCACTTGGCCACGTGCCCACATACACAGGTTGATAGGCTGATTAAAAAGGTGTATGTCATACTTGCCTTTATTACTTGAGGCATTGAGTTCAAAAGTCAGAAAGTTATATTGCAGCTTTATAAAACTCCTGTTAGGCTGCATCTGGAGTATTGCATATAGTTCTGGTCGATCGTTAAAGGAAATATGTCAAGGTTTTGGAGAAGGTGCAGAAGATGTTTACTAGGATGCTCCCTTGATGACAGGCATATGCTATAATGAGAGGTTGTTTTTTACGGAGTGCCGGAGGCTAAGGAAAGATCTGATAGAGGTTTATAACATTATGAGTGGCATAGATAGTGTAGAGAGGCAAGATCTTTTCCCCAGGGTTTAAATATCTAACACCAGAGGGAATGCATTTAAAGTGACAGGGGTAATTTCAGAGAAGATGTGAGGGGCAAGCTTTTTTACACAGAGCGGTGGGTACCTGGAATATTTTGTCCAGAGTGGAAGTTAAAGTTGAAGTTGAGAGACGTTTAGATAGGTACACAAATGTGAGGAAAATTGAGGGATATGGACATGTAGGCATAAGGGGTTAGTTTAGATGGCCATTTGATGAGTAATTTAATTGGTTTGGCACAATATTGTGAGCTGAAGGGCCTGTTCCTGTGCTGACTGTTCTATATTTTAAAAAAAGCTTTAGGAGTGCAATGAGTTTTCCTGCCTGACATATTAAACCACCTAGTCTCAGCCATATGTCAGATTCCAGGCTGTTTATTGGAAATTGGATTTTCCCTTTCAATTTTTTTGTTAAAAATGGGTTTCTGTTTTGTATATAGGGAAAGATCTAAATGTCTAGGTCTTCCAAATTTAAAACTGAAATCTATCCAAAATCACATCTCATTTCAATTGTAAATCAAGATACCTGCACTGAAAATTTAAATTCACATGCACAAGGCAGGAGTACGGTAAAGATAAACCAGTGATAAATATTAACTTGTATTCAATATTTGATATAAGGAGAAATGAGCTTTAAATCGGTATTCTTTTTCTTTCGCTGCCTGTCAGACTGAATTGGTGGCAACATACATACTTGCTCTCAGCCATCACATAAACCCCATACAAGTGATACACAAGACAATCTATCACATATTTCATCTCATGGAGTACAAAAAATGCGTTATGGTGCAAACTCAATACATGATGATGATATATATGGGCCACAAAATGATTTTGTTGGCACATAAAAGAGGGATTGTAGCTAATTGCTTTTATTTTTTTTAACATATTACTAGATCTCACAAAGTTGCACTAAGGATCTGGTAGTTTTTGGTAATGGAGGATCAATTTATTGTACTTGCAGATTAATTTATCTGTCTTGATTGAGGACAGTATTGTGAAATATTGCTTTATTCAGGCTGGTGTCCCACAGGTGTAACTTGTCTAATTGCATTTATGAGACACTGTAAATGGTGAAGCATAATACTTTAGGTGGATATAGTAGAGAAAGGCTGCACTGTAGGTAGTACTGAGACATTAGACTGAGGTGCCATCTACTCTTCCAGGAATGCATGTAAGATTTTGTGGGGAGTTATTGAGGATTAATATATATATTCTTGTCAGCAAGAATCAGATTTCCTTGTCAATACCATAGAAGCTTGCTAATTTGTTTGTGGTGTTTCCCATGTTACAATGGTGACTATAATTCAATTTCTTGTTAATTAACCTATAAACACTAATGCCTAGAAATTGTCCCCAGTTGGCAGTGCTAAGTATGCCTACGGCCACATTGGCAGATTGTCCTTGTCCTCTGGAATTCAGTCCATTGGTTTGATAGGGATGAAATTTTGAGCAGTAGAACATCACACTGATGTACTGGACCAATCAAGGGTGAAATACTTGACATAAGTACTTTTCTTTTTGAGTTTCAACTTCCATCCTGGTTATTCACAGAATTCCATTTATAATTCCTTCTTTCTCAGTAGAATATATTTGCCTCTCGTCTTTCCATAACCTTTTTCCATTCCGGTACGGTAATGTAGTGTTTAGCATAATACTAATACAGCACCTGTGATCAGCGATCAGGGTTCAATTCCCACCACTGTCTGTAAGGAGTTTGCATGTTCTACCCGTGACTGTGTGGATTTCTTCCAGGCCCTTCATTTCCTCGCACATCCCAAAGACATGCGGGTTAGGGTTAGTAAGTTGTGGGCATACTATGTTAGTATTGGAAGCATGGCAACACGCAGGCTGTGTTGGTCATTGACACAAATGATACATTTCACAAGTCTTTCTTTTTTTTTTGGATGTATCTTCAAAATGGACTGCCCAGTCCCTTTTTTTTTGTTTTTTTTTGTATAGTGTAGTGGGTTTTTTTTCCTTCATATAAAATTCAATGTTTTTTTCTTTCCTCTTCATGAACTAATAAGAGGAGAATTGCTGTTTTTTATTATATATTTTTACTAGCTTAACAATATGTATGATTTTGATAATGTCCGTCTTAATCTCGGTTTGTATTGTTATTGATATATATATATATATATATATATATTTGAGATAATTCTCCTCCTGTTTGTATTTATTTTCCTTTTAAATCAATGAATAGATTAATAAAGAAAGAAAAGATACATTTCACTCTGTATTTCAATATACCTGTGACAAACAAAGCTAATCTTTATTTTGCCGATTTACGGTTCTCTATGCATATTTCTTCCTTGTATATCTCAGTCTTATAAGATTTATTTCCATCATTTCCGATGTTCTCAATTTTACTTTTATGGCTCTCTGATGATTCTGTTCGACATCGTTAGTGTGAAACCAGATTCTGCACATCTGCTGTACTGTTATGCATGAAACCTTTGCTGGCCCTGAGTGAACTGATTTGCCCCAGAATTGTTCCACATTGTTTTTTGTATAGATTACACTGCATTGAGAGTGACTCTAATGCTAGTTGTGAAATCAGATAAAGAGTGTGGTGTTCACTGAACAGTGTCGTCAAGCTTCGCTGTGCAGAGATCTGCACTAACATCCTTATCTGTGTTCTTGAAATAGATGTAAGTTTCCCTAGGAGAGACCATGACGAAGTTGTCAGATCACACCTGATATTTTAGGTTCTTGGAGGTTATAGTAGGTCACAAGTAGCAGTGAGGAGAAAAATAAATGCAGTTTGAATATTGCCCCTTTAATTTGCACAATTTTGTGGAAATTGGCTTAGTAAAAATCTGACTGATTTGTGAATAAAGACTAATAAGGTTGAGATTTCACAACTGATGAATCTTGTGTGACATGCTAAACACTGTCAGTTTGAGCAAAAGATATGCTTGGTTAACAAAATAAAGAAAAATGAAGAGACCCACTTTCTGATAGGTGCTAATGCACCCAGAAATATGCCCAATGTTGCTCTATGACTTTTAACTGGACTTACAAAAAATTGCCAACTCTTTTGTTTCCTGGCAAAATTACCTAGTGTAAGCTTGTGTGAATGCTTTGGGAATGCAATGTGTCTCAAGTTTTGAGGGAATACTCTGTGGGAATAGCCGTAGCTGGTATCTTGTATTAGAATTCTTGTCTGTGACCTTGCCTTGTCAGCTTTCTTCAAACCGCATTCTTCATTTTGACTTTTATAAGACTCCCAGGGTCACACAGATAGCAATGATTCTGTTTGCGGCCATCTTCCAGATCTGTTACACTGATTGCTCTTGAGAGAGGGATTTTACTGTTTCATCCAAGGTAGCCCGCCTTACCTACACTTGATATACACTTTGCCATTGAAGGGATAACTTTGACTCCTAAGATTCCATCCCATTCGAATTCAAAATTCCTTCCACTGCACTGTCTCCCCCATCCCCACCAACTGTTTAAGTAATTGATCTGGTCAGTGCTTAGCAACTTTAAAGATGTAAAGACCATCCTGCTTAATGCTGCATTATTTTAGATATTCATAAAACAACAACATTTGCCATTCATTGCCTTGATAGTGTTTGTCAAAAAATCATCTGGAAAACCTTGACATTACAAAAGTGGATTACCTTGTTTATTAGGATGACAGCTTATTGGCTTGCTCAATGCAGTAAGGCAATTGATAAACATAACTCTTCCTCTGAGCATTAAGGGTGGCATTGTTGTACTGCATAAGTCACTCACATTTCAATGCTTGCTAGTAAGTTATAAAGAGGGGTCTTTGTAATTTCAAAATGATGGTCTGGAATGAATGTGATGAAGTAATTTCCCATTGAATTCTTGGCACAAGAGAAACAAAGTCCATCAATCTATGACATATGAGCCCAGTCATTTGAAGTTTAAAACATAGATCTTCAGCAGATATAATATTATGGTATCAGTGAAAAGTAATTAGATCAAATGTCATATAGTTCAATCAATTGTACTGTGTACAATAGAATTGGTAAAGAAATATAAAATATTCAAGGGCATCATTTTCCATCTTGCTATTTTAGTCCTTTCAGAGTGACATTGATAATTTAGACCCAACAACAGTAAAGAAATTGCAGCAGATACTTATATTGTGATGGTTTGTGCTAGATGAAAGACTCAGAGAAGATGATTCAATGATATTGCTACTTTCATCTATCAAACTCAAAGTTACGATCCAAGTGATATCGTCAGTCTCAGGCTAGAGAGTTCTTCCAGTGAATCCTGTATGAAGAACGTATTATGGCACCAGTAGTGGAGTGGGGTAGATTGTGAATACTGTATTGGGAATGCTTTGCGACTATTCTGATGCTTCTTAAGCTTTGGAAGGTTGAGGATTAACAGCAGAGACAAAGCCTATGCGGAAATGTATTGGTTCTGTTGCTCCGCATGTAAGTGGTGCAGTCTTGACTAATATTGTTGTAAATATCTGATCTGTTTTGCCTTGTCACATATTTGGAGCTGGAGAGGTGAATGGCCTTGCATAGTGGAGCAGACCCTCTGGTACCCTTTGTGTTGCTCAGCTACAGTTGTATCCTAAACACCATTTAAACTTTTGCTCAGTTATGGTTTTTAATGCACATTGTAATGGGGCCATTATTGAACAATGGACATAGAGTCGATCAAACTGACAGTAAAATTATCTTAAGTTGGCAAAGTCAGTCAGCTAGTAGAGCTTAATACTTTGCAGTTCCAGCACCTTGGACTCCATCCAGAACTGTGGTGCTGTCTGCACTGAGTTTGCACCCTCTCTCTGCGACTGCTTGAGTTTCCTCTGCAGTGTTCTGATTTTTTTTCCACATCCTAAAGCCCTGTTGATAGGTTAATTGACATATGTAAGTTTGCTGTCAAATTAGGATGTTAATGGATATGTGACAGAAAGTAGACTTGCAAGGAGATAATTTGGGGAAGAAGACTGATGGTGTGCTGTGAGAGCTAGGCTGGAATTAATGGGCTGAGTGGCTCCTTCCTGTCATAAAGCAGTATGAGAAAATTGGTGAAAGCAAAGGACAAGCTTGTTTGACAGTCTGCTCCATTTTCTACTCCATTGATTTCACTAGAAAAGAACATCAGGCAGGCTGTGAAAATAACTGCTGATTTATGATCTGCCATTTTGTATTACAACATGTGGGAACATAACCACCAATGGCAACTGCTTGGAGTTCGAATTCTTGTCACTTTTCTTAAAATACAATATATTTATAATTGCTGCAGATTTTAGTTTGTGGATAGTTTTAAGTCTTCATATTCTCTGAGGTCGCTAGTGCAGTGACTGAGGGACTAAGGTACATTTTTATTTAAACTGTAACAATAGCTGACATGTAAATATTTTAATTTAATCAGGGACACACTTTATAGTCACAATCTTTACTTTTGTTTCATTGACATAGAAAATAAGATGAATATATTGGCTCAAGATTTCCTAAATGCTCTACACCCTGCATTTGTTCTTTAAGGAAGATCTTCATTGAGGGAGGAAAATGTAGCTCATGCCAATTTTCTGCCCTTTGGTTTTTTTTGTTGCCTGAAAATAATCTTCCAACCTCTGTCAAGGAGATATGTTGGGGAAAAATGTGGCATTTTGAAGGAGCAGGTCTTTGTGATTGCCGGTGAATGCAGAGTATCACAAAATGCTATCAATGTTTACAAAATAAACACATTTATACATGTGCATACTTTGTCAGTGGTTGTAAGAGCTCTATTTTCCATGGAATCTCTTACTTATCTTGCTGCCGACTATTGGACACCATAAGCAGCTGAGCCTTGAATCCTGCATTCAAACAACTAAACTCTGAAACTCTATAGAAGGGGATGTACAGCAGAATCACCAGGGCAATACTGGTGATGAAGTATTACTTCATCCTTGGGCAAATCCTATCCATTGAGATATTAATGGAACAGATGGAAAAGGGTGAGCTCATTCTCTTATCCCTTCCTGCTGACGTTACATCAACTGTTGTCTTCTACTTACATTTGTGTTATGGAAATGAAGGCAGGAATGCTGTTCCACCAGACATATCACTGGAAAATAGAGGGGACATGAGTGGGCACATAAAGCAAATTTTGTTTTTTCTTTCTTTCAATGACCTAGGAATGTTTATGTGGATTAAGTGTTCCATTCCGGACTGCTGTTCTGAACCCAGCTTTGGCTATGTTTGGAGTTTGGAATTTTCCATGTTTCTTGCCAAGCTCAGAAATTAGATATTCACAGTTAGAATCATAGAAGTATCAGAGGGTTGTCTGGAAGTATCAGAAATTTCCAGTTTAAATATCAGAAGGTAACCCCAGGCAGTGAATTCGACCTCACGAAAAGTATAGCTTTCAGTGGGTGATAATAAATAGGTGAGATGCCAATCTCTGGAGAAAGTGACTTACAAAAATGAAACATATAGCAGCTCAATGCTAACAAACAGTAATTCTAATGTTAACATTATTTCTCAGATTCTGTTCCTATTTCCCCTTGCTTTGTTATTTTATTGTTGTTTAATGTTGGGCTCTTCATTGTACAGATGGCAAATGCACTAAGAAATAGTTTCTTATTGGCAGCCTACAGCTGATACTGCAAATTTTTGCAGATCACACAAGATATTACTTTATTCAATTATTTCTGATATCACGCACATCCGTTTTATTTGAGGTATTAGGAGTGTTTGCTTGCCAAGGTGTTACATAGCTGTCAGTGGCACACATCTGCTGCCAGGTAAAACTTAGTGCAGCAGCAGAATGTCTGCAATTACTTCCAATGAAATTGACAATAACTTACACACCGATTTCATGCGTATGAACTCAAGCAACTGAAGTAATGAATGACCAGCTGGCATTGTTGGCATTGTTATTTGCTCATTTTCCTAATAGATTCTAAATAAATGGATTGTCCTTACTAAAATTGCATACTGCAGCATTTAGAATATAAGAAGGTTCAGATTCAGCAAACATAAAACAAAATTAAACAGATACTACTCTAAGGTTAAGTTCAAGGTCAGAAGCAGTGGTCATAGAGATATCCTGATGTAATAGAAGATGGTTATTGGAAGGGACAGAAAGGGAGAGGGGATGCAAAGGAAGATGGATATTTTCAGAGTGACATGCACAAAATACTGGAGGAACTCAGCAGGTCAGTCAGCATTTTTGGAGAAGAATAAAGATATTTTCAGTGTAGATAGCTTATGTGAGAAAACATTTAAAAAAGAGGCAGCTTTTAACCCAGGGAATACGCAGAAAAGAGGATTTATTGAATACGTTTAAGTGCCGGCGTTAAGAATTCTCTCTTACTAGAGTAAGATTAAGGTCTGTCATGAGCCTTGTGGCCCATCAGGCCCGTGCTTATGCTGGTTTCCATGGCGTGAAGTGACTGAGATTATGAGACTCCCCCCCCCCCCCCCACCAGATAGGATGCCAGTGTATTGTGAGGTTAACCCCAGCATTTTTGCCAGTATCCATTCTCAGCTGGGTAGACTGGAGCATTGTGTGGTTAAGTGCCTTGTTCAAGGACACAACACACTGCCCCGGCCGAGGCTCAAACCCATGACTTTCAGATCGCTATAGTCCAACGCCCTAACCACTTGGCCAAGTGCTACACTCTCTTACTAAAGGGAGAAATGAAATGCAGTGCAAATTTATAGTCATTAGCTATTGCAGTGCATTGATTGTGCTGTTGAATTTATAATCCTGAGGGCTGGATTAATGAATGATCTGGAGACATAAATTTCAATATGAGCATGAGGAATTTGAATTTGGTTATTTACAGTATATAATCTGGAATAGACTGCTGTTATTAGTAACGGCAAGTTTTAAACTGTTGCAGTGTTGGAAAATCCTACCTGGTTCCTTTAGGAGAACAGATGTGTTGTCCTTAGCGGCACTGGCAAATAACCCCACATCCATAGTAACGCAGTCAGCTTATAAATGCACTTTGAAGTGGTGTAACGAACCAGTCAGTTCAAGTTCAGCTAAGCATTGATAATAACTATTGGTCTTGAAATCCTGTGAAAGAATAAACACAAAGATCAGCAGAAGTTAAAAGCGCCACCATGCTGTGCTTCTAGAATTAATGTGAGAAGGAAACCTACACTGCTGCAACTCCAGCAAGTTTGAGTTATCAGTATTTCTGTAGACTATGGCATTAGGCCTTCAAGTTGAAAGAAAAGCAGACGTAATAATCAATTGAATTTCACTGTTCCTATGTTGATGTTAGGAACTAAACCAGCGTGTGATTTAATTGTTACAATGACATCACAGGCTTGTTTAGTTTCTGTAAGCAAGTAGATAATTATCATTCCGCCTTGCACTTTGAACATTCTGCATTGCATTGACTAAGGGCTGCAAGAAATACGTGAATAATAGTGGATGGACTGTTGTTGCAAGATTTACTCTGTTTGCACTTTATTCTGCTTTAGCAGTTCTCTGTTTTGACGATAAAACATTGGAATAGAATTGGGATATTTGGCCCATCAAGTCTTCTCCGCCATTCAACCATGGCTGATTTATTATCCTCTCAACTCTATTCTCCTGTCTTCCCCCCATAACCTTTGAAGCCCTTACTAATCAAGAACCTATCAACCTCTGCTTTAGATCTACTCAATGACTAGGCCTTCATAGCTGTCTGTGGCAACGGATTCCACAGATTAACCACTCGCTAGCTAAAGAAATTACTAGTTATTTCTTTTGTATAGGAGTGTACTTGTTCAATGACCACAGCTCCAGTAAAGATCATTAGAACAAACTTGACTTCTGTGTATCAAGAGTCCTGAAGAAGATTTGGGGTGCTTGCAAATGCAGTCTCCCCTCTTCACAGTAGAACATCCAACATCTTGTTGACATGACGTGACCACCTCAGCTATGATATTGTCTGAACAGCACAGACGCTTCTGCTTTCTCTGTGTTTGTGAACTTCACATTCTGAGAACTTACTCTACAACCAGTTTCCTCTGAGAAAAGTAGGTAATAAATTGGAACACAGAAACAAAATATACTACAACATGATTTTTAATTAACAGTAATAAAGAGAAGTGGAATAAAAATTATCTTCAATTGCACGCTGAAAATGTGAAGAAAGGAAAAGGGCTGTGGAGTGGCCTGATAGCTGTACATAAATTATGAGAGACATAAATAAGGCAGGTAGGCCTCATCTTTGTCTATGTTTGGTGTAGGTTTCAACTGAGAGAAGTGAGTTTTAAAGGAAACCGTAAAGAAAAGTCTTGCAGAGAAAGTGGTTGAAATCTGGAATTAGCTGCCAGAGAAGGTAAGGATATCAGATACAATCACTATATTTAAGATGCATTTTATTCAGGCACTTAAGTAAGGCAAGGCATGCAAGTTGACTTAATGCAGGCAAATGGAAATTGTGTAGATGGACTCAAAATTTGGCATGGGCTTGGTGGATTGAAAGGTCTATTTTTAAGCTGAGGAACTCTATAATAATGCCTCTAATAACATGCATATTGAACTCTACTTTTGAAACCCACTTCTGTTAATTTCATTGAAACTTTACTAGTTAAGTTTCAAAGTTCTGGGCACTGAAATTTGCACAGTCAAGCTACAGTGTTATCTTCATGCGGAAGGAGGAAGAATAAGTGACCAAGTGATACAGTGATGAAGACAATAAGTCTACAATACAGAGGGCACCAGCCTGCCGGGTGATTATAGGGGGAACAGATCTTTTAAATAAGTTTTATGTTGATATGGTATAATCCCAAGTTCAATTACACTTTGGCGTAATCTTTTCAAAGATCTTCAGCTTTCCTTTAAATGTTGAATAGCTCTGTCATTCAGTATCGAAGTGAGCGCTGGTCCAAATCTACTTCTTGTTCTGCTCTTCCAAGATTACAGAACTGTGTTGGGATCTGTCCAGAAATTTACCTCCATATAAATAGAGAAATTGTACTGATGTAAAAAATATACCATTATAGTATTTCTTCAAATTTCTAATGGGATATTTGATTATATGTGCCGGCTGGTGGTGTAATGGCATCAGCACAGGACTTTGGGGTGGA
Organism: Mobula hypostoma; assembly: GCF_963921235.1. Classification (NCBI taxonomy): domain Eukaryota; kingdom Metazoa; phylum Chordata; class Chondrichthyes; order Myliobatiformes; family Myliobatidae; genus Mobula; species Mobula hypostoma. The sequence goes on from NC_086109.1 coordinate 31,099,870, forward strand.
AGGTCCCGAGTTCGAATCCAGTTGGCTACCGTACACGCTTTCCATCCGTGCTGGGTTGAGCGTCGAGCTAGCAATTCAACCTCGTAAAAAAGAAATTGCCTGCTACAGAAACATCAACAGCAAAAAGTTGATGGCCTATGCTCCCTCATGAGTTGAAAGGTAATTTCTTTTCTTTCTATTTGTTTATATGCCGTTCTGTATAACCAGGAAATTTATGCATTTATGGAGATAAAGGAATATGGGGAGATAAGCTAGTCAAGTCTGAAAATGGGGATTATGATAGAATTAACTTGCATCCATTTGAGACAGTGCAAGATGCATACAGACTTGACTTCAGCCAGCAGCTCGTGCTAGTTGTATTTATCACATTCATGCATCTTGGTTGGTCCAATTTCATTGTTAACTGATACTAGTTCAAACTAGCCAGTACTGATTATGTTCAAGCTTAGTGTTTTATAGTTGGAAGGACTGGCGATTGTCATTACCAGGTGCTTTGGCATTTCCCTGAAGCCATTAGCAGACAAGGGTGCTGAAAGCAGTCTTGTTCTGCCTGTCTATGTGGCGTGTTCCATAGGTGGCTGCCAGCTGTCCTGAGGGTTTAATCAGCGTCAATCAGGAAGGATCCAGAACATTGTTGGTCACCATGCTATATGTAGCCCCTGGTAATACAATTTCCACTGCAGCAAATGACATTTCTGTTTCAGCACTTCCTTAGAAATGTGGACTCTCATAATGCATTACTCCTTGCTGCTCATCTTGAATATAGAAGGAGGATGGAGCCATTTTCCTTCTTTTCTTCCTTCCTTTTTTGGAAGGTTGCACTGCTCTCCCTGCCCATTCCCTCACCATTCTCCTAACAATGCCATCCTCCGAGAGGAACAGTCATCAAATCTTCCAGACAGCAGGGTCTGGTTGAAGCCTAGACACCAAGATATTATTCTTCTGGCAAAACTGCTTGTACACCATAGAAATTGTGGCAAGTTCAATAAACATGAATCAGTACTTCTCACCAATCATCAGCCTCCATATGTCAATCAACTGGAAACCTGCAAGTACTTGATGATCCCTTCAAATATAACAGATGTGATTGGCCCTTATTTCTGCGGAATGCAGGGTTCAAAGTAGAGTTAAGCATGTGGTGGTGACTGCTTTGCTGAGCTTTAATTGAATTGTCACTCTTTGTGTACAGTTTTTCATTCATTTTATTGTATTTCTTTGTTCTACTGTGAATATTTGCTACAGATAGAATCTCAGGGTAGTAGAAGGTGACATATACATTCTTTGATAATAATTTTACCTTGAACTTTGAAGCAATGAAAACAAAAATCAGCATTCCATGAAAACTGAAATCAGAAGCTGTATATTTTGCATATTGACTGTATTCAAGAATATCTTGCCCACTATTGCCTTTTCTAATGTAGTGGACAGGGTAAATCACTCTTCAAATGGGCAGCCTAAAACCTTGGCTGTTTATTTCCTCCGTAGAAATTGCCTGACCTGCTGATCTCCTCAAGCATCTGAAGAATATTTTGTGTTTATGACTTGACATAGGCAGCCCACAAACACTAGCTAAAGTTTGCTCCAGTGGGCGTCCTCTGCCAAAATAAGGTTGCCACCCTTCAAATCTGTTCATCTCTCTTTCTAACATCTGTCTTCCTTTACTCAACATATTTCATCAATAACTAGCAATGAAGTGAGATAATTAACTAGGGTCAAAATTCAATGCTTCTGCCACACAAAAAGTGTACATTGTGTTAACATTAATGGGGTTAGTTAAAATAATGCTTGTTTAAAACATTCTGAACACAAAATGCTCTGCAGATGCTGGGGTCAAAGCAACACCCACAAAACGCTGGAGGAAATCAGCAGGTCCGGCAGCATCCGTGGAAACAAACAGTCAATGTTCCAGGCCGAGACCTGACGAAGGGTATATTTAGCAAGTCTGGTGGCATCTGTGGAGAAAGGAACAGAGTTAAGATTTCGAGTCGATAATGCTTCACCAGAAAGTTCTGATTTGACATATGGTTACCATTATGTCTTCCAAGCAGAACACATTACAAATTCCCATAATCAATATTTGGGTGAAATAGTTACCGAAAGTTCAAAGTCTATTTATTATCAAAGTGTGTATACTTTATACAGTCTTGAGATTAATCTCCTTACACGTGGCCACAAAACAATGAAATCCAGATGAGCCCATTAAAACAGAAAAAGACCATCAAACACCCAATGTTTTATTGGCCATCATCACGTCATCTCCGAGCTTCACCCAGCACCATCGTAAACCAGAAAATAGAAATGGTTTAACATAAAGCATTAATAAAAATTGATTTCTCATCTACAATAAAATAATAAACCATGGAAGAAATAAAATATGAAAAAATAAGAAAGGGTGCTTTGTAGTAGGCAAACCAACAGCTCACACAGCCCAGAGTTCAACAATTACTTTACTTAATTTTTTGTTAGAATATTAGATTTCATGATATCTTCATTAATTGGAGAGACTTTTGTGAGCTCACTTTGAACATTAAATATGCAGTGTATAATTACGCTAGTGAACTTCATTTCCTTTGTTTTTGGACATGCACATTCTTCATTACTTTGATACTTAAAGAAAAAAAGTCCTCACTATACCATCATTCTAGGTTTTTTCCATATTACATATATTGAATTAATTTGCAAACTATTAATGATTACAGTATAGAAATGTTGAAAAGAATATATTTTTTTAAAAAGGATAATCGGTTTTGCAAATTTTAAAGCAGAATTCCTATCAAGTTCTGTAAATTGCTCAGAATCATACAACGATCGAGCCCTTGATGGTTCAGCAGAATATTCTTTTGTTCATTATTTATAGCAAAATCATTTATGTATTTTTACACATGATTTTTCTTGGTTAAAATATGAGAAAACTATGCTGATGAAATTACAAGCATTCCCATGGGATCCTGTAATTCTTTACAGAGATTTAACTAATAATAAAAGCTAAAGCCAAGATTAAATCACTCTGTAACTTAAAGAATAGGATGATGTAAAACAAAGTCAACAATAAAACAAATTCATGCCTACTAGAGTTGATTAATCCATATACAGCAGAATCAGACAGAAGCATTAGATTAGACTGATTCACCACATAGCCAAAAATAATACTGCAAAAAAGAAGGGTCAGTGCCTAAAACCATTTTGCGAGATTTGGTTGAAAAGTGTGCTGCCAATGGTTTAATTGGAAACCTCTTTATCTGCAGATCTCCTGTAACGGACTTGGACTGCAGGGTCACTGTATTGTGTGCAAGGAATAGTGTTATTTTTTATTTAGAGAATCTGCATGTAACAGGCCCTTCCAGCCCAAGAGCTGCAGTGCCCAGCGCCCACCTATTTAACACTAGCCTAATCATAGGATCATTTACAATGATTAATTAACTTACCAATTGGTGGGTCTTTGGACTGTGGAAGGAAATTGGAGCACCCAGAAGAAACCCATATAGCTTACGGGGAGAACGTACAAACTCCCTACAGATGGTGCAAGCTCTGGAATGCCCCAAGCTGTAATATTGTTGAGTTAACCGCAATGCTTCCATTGTGTTTAGAACTTTACACCTGCTAGCATTTGATTTCAACACATTTGCCACTGATACGATGTGAGTGAAGCAACATGCCTATCATTCTCTAAATCTTATTTTTTCCTAACAGCATTTTATGTTAATGATTACAATTCAGGCACATTTTCATGTAAATACAATAACCACCACTACAATTGAAAAATCTGGATGTCATACTGCAGCATATTATTTTTAAGGAGTACTTATGTTATTATAGTCATTATGGTCTAAAATTTCTTATTTCCTTTGATGTCCAGGAAAGGAAAAAAAAATTGCTGCTGGTGTTTGTTCAAACAGCTATCTTGTGTATTACACTCTGAAATTTTGGGACCACAGAAAAGATGACCTTCAATCTTCCATAATCTCACTTTTTAAGTTAATAGCAAGAAAGAGCCTATTCTTGATTTGATGGCATGGGTTTTCACAGAGTTCAAAGTGACTGACAAGGACTCCCAAATGCTTGGGCTATAAGCTGATAGCTATTACATTTCAGCAGTTAGGAAGAACATAACTAGAGATTGAAATAGAAAAATCAGGGTTGTTATCCAGTATTTTAAGCAATTTAGGCTCAAATACACAGTAGCATTCTATGTATAATTGTTTGGGCTGAGTGTGACTTTGTTTTGCTATATCTGATAACATCTTATATTTAAGCTACCTGTTATTTAAGCCATCCTTTAAAACATTTTATACTAGGTATAACAAATGGCTAGATGCCTATTACATTCTAGGTCTGGAGTCTCACATAATGCCAACCAAATGAAGGTGGCCAGTCTTTTAAATATTATTCTTGGACCTTATCACCAATCCAACACATAATCATATTCTCCTTCCTGGAAGTGATATAGAAACAATATACAATACTTGTGTAATCTTGTCATTTGGATGAATGCAACAAGTAATTATTTTAGTAACAGTATAATACAATATAGAGAAGATTCATTGTCGATGGAATACACTAAAAGATAAATTGATAGTTCATTGTGTTTTATAATTCATGAATATAACAGGTATCTATTTCAATCAATGTATGTATGTAGACATGCATTGCATTATTTTGATATAGTATTCAATAAAGTGTTTTTTTAATGAAAGTATGATTATTTTTGCCTCTGGGGAACCGCTGTCAATTAAATATGGATGTGTCAATTTGTAAGATTAACACAAATAAAATAAAAGAGATTACTTGTACCCTTTTAAAAATCGGAATATAATTTAAGTGTATGCTTCAAATTGACCCAAGTTAATTATATTACAATATAATGGTTATTTTGCATGCATAATTAAGCATTTTAGAAAATGTGTTAACATTGTTTTCCTTATAATAACAAATTGTGTTAAGACAAATATTTATGCATGTATCTGCAGTGTTACTGTATCTCATCTTAGTTTCAGTTAAATAGTTAATCTAACGAGTACTTGCTGATATTAAACTGCCATAGTAAAATACCCAGATAATGCAGGTCCATTTTTCAACCTAGTTCACTATGCTTCATTTGCATATTGTTAGAAACTCTGAGTCTGATAATAAAATTCTAAACTATCACTGATTAAATTTTATGATGAAAAATTATTCATAATATCCTATATTGCTAGATCCTATTTGAGTTTGATGCCTTAATTAAAGTGCAGATCTTTACATGCTGAAGACAAATGTGTCAAGTTCAAAATGTTGGTCAGAAACCCAAGTGAAAATTATTTTTATATTGTAAGGGAAGATTTAAAAAGTTCAATGTGACATTTAATAACTTTGGTATAACTTGTGACAAAGTAATAATTATTTTTACTAGGTGTTATGAAAAATGTAATGAATTTCCTATTTATTTAATATAATTAATTCAAGTCTTTGTACAATATAGTTAATCATTCATCTTGTAACATATGGATCTTAAAGAATTCAGAGGGAGATCGTGACAAGGGTGATGTTGGCTGATTGGAAGGCAGAAACATTAGCAGCTTATGTGGGGGCTAAGAAGAGAAGTTTGGTCAGCTGTTTATGAGAATATGTTTAATGAAAGCAGAAAAGCAGTTTCCTCAGACAAAATAAAATTAGAAAGAACTTGAGGAGAGTTAAGAAGAAAACTTGAATCCGGTTTAAGTGTTAGGTCATTACTGAAATAATCCCAGAACTCTTGGGTTGCCTTGGTTATCTTTATCCTCCTTGGAACGTCAATGCTGCTGCAGTGTGAAACTGAATCAAAGTGTACAAACCAATATCAAAACTAATGAAGTTGCAATCTTTTGGACACAAATATAGTATTTCATGGTTTTCACAATTGGTTGATCTATTTTTTTGCACACTGGCGTTTTATAACATCACTTGCCAGGCCCATTCAATCCCAGAAAATTATATTGTATTGAGCAGATGCTTTTTAGAAACTTGCAATTATTACCTTAGCAGAAAATTGGGCAAGATGGTGAAAATAATCATAATCATTGTAGTGTACGGTGTTGGGTGCGACAGAAAAATGAAATAGTCCCCAAGCTGATTTGTCATTTGTCTTGTTTGATTTGCTTTTTGATAAGCATGGATTGAACAAAAAAAAACACAAAGTCTGAAGTTTGTTTGTATGCAGACAGAATGTTATTCCATCAGGGATTTTTGCAGGAAAAATTAATTTGGAAAATCATTTGCCTTTACCATATTCAGTGGACTATTGTGTCTTTAAAGTGTGGGTGGATTAGAGTGTAGCCTTGTGCAATCTAAAGTTTATTTCCACTGCTGGGCAATTGCAGCTGAAACAGCTTTGGTTGTTACATGACATGAATAAGGCTATTTAATATGTCAAATAATATTCAGTTTAATTAGTATTCAATATCCAATATAGATTTTGAAACAAATTGGACAACAAAGAACAATTTTAAATAACATTTTTAATATATGTGGTGGTTATCATGTTTATTGCTATAATTCTCCTTTTTCCCAGTAATCTTTAATAACCACTGGTACCAGAAAAATGCCTTCCAAGATCATTGCCTCATTTATCAACCTTGTGCATAGAGTAGACAGGCTAAAATGCCACAGAACCAGCAGTGAATATTTGTTTGTATTATAAACTGAAAAAATATTTGGGGTGCTAAATTTTTCAACCAAAAGAAAAAAAAAGTGTTTTGCTATCAGACGAGATCATTCAGTCAACACTAAAAATTGTGGTCAAATGCAAATTTATAGAGAAGCTAAAATAAAACTGTATGTACTTAGTAACAGAGTACTTTACCTCAGTACCCAAAAGTGAAGGCACTTGTTTCCTTTCATAAATACTGTTTGACCTATTAAGTTTCTCTTACATTTTGTGTTTGTTGCTCAAGATTTTTAGCACCTGCCATATCTCTTGTATCAGCCAAAAACACTTTACAGAATCAAAATAAGAACATTATGTAATACTCACCTTCAGAAACCATTGACTGGATATTGTACATGCAGTATATAAGTTTGGAATTTAACTGCTTCCATATTTGGCAGTAACTATATTCGAACACATTTATAATGATTACTCACATCCTTCTCAATTTGTCTCCAATGGCAACTAGCTTGTTTGAGCAATGTACCAAGATGCCTGTGTGATGGAAGGTTCTATACTAAATAAGCAGGTTGTGTTTAATAGCATCATCAGGACATAATCATAGTCATTGACATGTAGTAAGGGATGAGTACATGGTCATCATCCCCCTTCAGATGAGGATTTAGATTTTGGGCCACAAAAGGCATAGCAGCTAAGATAAAAATATATATATCTCAGTTTTTCCTGTGGTTTGGGGTTGTGTGGTGGGATACAGAGAGAATTTGGAGAAAATTTCTAAACCCGACAGAAAATATGAGCCTCACATAAATTGTCTTTCCCTGAATTACTAATGGCAAGATCCATGTGACAAGAAACCTCACTGTTCACACTCATTCACTGAAATCCTAATAGTGTTCTTTTCACAGCGATTTCCCCTCCACCCCACCAACCACCCCTTGATAATGGGCTTGAGCCTTGATCCAGGAACCTTATTTTCCTGATTTGCACTTCTTGCTACATTCTTACATTTCACATTGCTCATCTTCTAGGTGTTGAGCAAGAATTTACATTGTGTTCATTAAGTGATACCCTTCCATTTAAATTCATAAGACATCCATGTCCTCCCTCCATTAGACTCTACATCTTATATATCAGAAACTTTAACTTTCACTAGTTTTTCTGCCTTATATCCAGAATATACTCTAATTTTTCAAAATGGATATGGCAACAAGGTTGAAATAAAGATATTGCATGCAGGAAGTTTCACCCGTCTTAATTGAATAGAGATTTTTAAAAACATTTCCAGGGATGGATTGCTAGATACAGAATGATACCTCTATTTCTTTAGCCATGGGATTAGAGTCTCAGTTAAGTGTTTATTGTGAATGTAGACAATGGAAGAGAGGATACATAGAATCCTGTCTCATTCATTGTGTCATACAATAAGATCATGGTTCATCTTTTACTCATGATAATTCTATAAATAATGCTATAGACCTGATTGTCTTAATAATCTATAAACCCTGTCTTGGATATACTTAGCAACTGTGCCCTCTTGGGGAAGAAATTCCCAACATTTAGTACCTTCTACGTGAAGAAACTTCTATTAATCTTTATCCTAAATAGCCAGCCTTTTGTTTTCAGACTGGTATCTCTGCCTTTAGACACAGCAGCAAGGGGAAAGATCAGTTACGCATACACCCTACCAACCCCTGTACAGTTTCTTATATTTTAGTGAGATCATTCTCATTTTTCTAAACTCAAGAAATCTGACCCATTCTGCTTAATCACCCCTTAATCCTGCAGTCCCAGAAATTGGTCTGACAAACGATCTCTGCTTCTGATACATACGTAATGTATTATATAAGGTAACCAGGTTTACACACAATATTCTTAATGAGGTCTCAACTAAACACGTTAATTGAAGGAAGACACCTCAAACCCGCTTTCATTTAAGGTTCACATATCACCTACATTCCAAACCTCATGTTGTACCTACAGATTAATTTATAGTGATTCCTGTACAGGAACACGCAGATCCTGCTGAACACTAATGCCTTTTAATCACTTAACCATTTTAAAAAAATTCTACTTTTCTAGATTTTGTTATTAAAGTGCATTTCTGCTATGTCAAAGCCTATTCCATTCACCCTTCTATATCTCTCTAAAGCCTCTCTACATCCTCCTCACAACCTGCAGTTCCATGTAATGTATTACAGGTGCACATTCCTTTATCCAAAATCCTGAAATCCAAAAAGCTCCGAAAACCGAAGGTTTTTTTCGCCAACAGCTGATGTCATTCAGGTGTGACGTGGAAGCACTAGCAGAGGCTACCAGACGTAAGTTGTGGCTCAGCGATCGTACTGGTTACACCTGCATTTGCAGTTCGCTTATATTTTGTGTTCACTGTTGACCTTGTGTTTAATTTCACTGTGGAAGTGCCAAAAAGAGCTGCAGATACCCCTGTGGGTAACAATGAGTAAAAGAGAAGGAAGCATCTATCATTATCAGTAACGCAGAAAGCAGAGTTATTGCAGAAGCTTGATCGTAGTGTGTCTATGTGGCGTCTTACTGAAGAAAGTAGTGTCAGAACTACCACAGTATATGATTTAAAAAAACAGAAAGACAAGTTTCTGAAGTTTTGTAGTGACAGTGGCGTTCTACATTTATTCAAATAAGTCATTTACCATGTGTTTGATTTGGTTCGTTTGAAGCTGTATATTTTTATGTTTTATAGAATGTTTTTGTTGGAAATAATTTTTTTCTTGTCATTATTCTCTAAGCAATACAGTATAACAACTATTTACAGAGCATTTACATTGTATTAGGTATTATAAGTAACCTAGAGATGATTTAAAGTATACGGGAGGATGTGTGTAGGTTTGGTGTGCCACCGGATCCACTGCACTGAGACAGGTTAATAACGGACTTGAGTGTGTGTGTTTTTTGGTATTCATGGGGGGGGGGGGAGTCTGAAATCCGAAAAATTCTGAATTCCGAAATGCAACTGGCCCCAAGGATTTTGGATAAGGGATTACGGACCTGTAGTAGCAAATTTACAGTAGTTGTATTACACTTAATCCTTTGATCCCAATTTTTACTAATTATTGTGAAAAGCAAGGGACTCAGCAATGAGCTCTGCATTACAGCACTGTAGAACAGCCTCCCAAATTGAAAATAAGCCTTTTGATTCTTTCTTGTTTCTTAAACAATCCCCAATTCATACCTGCGTATTAACCCTATGAGCTGTAATTGTGTTTACTACTTTCATGTACAGTGCTTTGTTGAAGATCTTCTGGAAGATTTGTCTTCCCTTACCTATTCTGCCAACTGTAGCTACAAAAGAATTCTTATTAGATTTGTCAGACATAATTTTCCTTTTGTAAATTGATGGAAGTGTAGGTTAGTCAGTTTGCAGATGGCATGAAAGTCGGTGAAGTTGTGGATAGTGTGGAAGGTTGTTACAGGTTGCACAAAGATATTGATAAGGTGCAGAGCTGGGCTGAGAAATGTCAGCCGGAGGTCAAACCGGAAAAGCATGAATTGGTTAATTTTGGAAGGTTGAATTTGAAGGCAGAAAACAGGGTTCACGGCAAGATTCCTGCCAGAGTAAGTGAATAGAAGGATCTTGGAATCCACATCCATAGATTTCTCAAATTTGCCTCACAAGTTGTTAGGGAAAAAGGCCTACAGTGAGTGGACTTTATCAGTTGGGGGATTGCATTCAAGAGCCATGAGGTAATGTTCTATAAAACTCTGGTTAGACCACACTTAGAATATTGGGTTGAATTCTGGTTGCCTCATTATAGACATTAAAGACATGGAAGCTTAAGAAAGGGTGCAGAGGAGACTTACCAGGATACTGCTTGGACTAGAGGGCATATCTTATGAAGATAAGTTGAGTGAGCGAGGGCTTTTCTCTTTAGAACTAAAGAGGATGAGGAGTGACTTGATAGAAATGTGCAAGATGATGAGAGGCATAAATTGAGTAGACAGCCAGGACAGAAATGGCTAAGATCAGGGGCATAATTTTAAGGTGATTGGAAGAAAGTATAGGGGCATGTCAGATGTATAGCAAGTTCTTTACACAGAATGTGGTGAGTGTGTGTGGGGGTGGTGATAGAGGCAGATACATTACAAACATTTACAAAACTCTTAAATAGGCACAAGGATGATATAAAAAATGTAGGAAGCAAGGGTTAGATTGAACTGAGAATGGGTTGAAATGTTGCCACAAAATTGTGGGCTGAATGGCTTGGACTGTGCTGTAATGTTCTGTTTTTTGTTTATCTTTCTCGATGCCATATTCAAATTTTTCTTTGCATATCAATGTCTTTGCAGAATCCTGTTTCTCCTCCCCCCCCCCACCGCCCCCCTATCTCTCCCTTGATCTTTGCAATGTGTCTTCAGATTCAGAAATAAGAAACAGTCAACATTTCAGGTTCTGATGAAGGGTCGGGGATCTGAAATCTTGACTTCCATGGATGCTGCCTAACTTAATGATTTTTTTCTAGCATTTTCTATGTTTGTTTCAGATATACAGCAATTGCAGGTTTTTATTTTCATTTTGATACCCCAGGCTCTTTCCAAGGTGGCCATTTTATGGTCACATGTTTTTTTTTTGCTACTAGTGGTTGGATCGCAGTGCATTACCATCTCCCTTGATCTCCCCCTCCCCCTCCCACTTTCAAATCTCCTATTATCTCTTCTTTCAGTTAGTCCTGACAAAGGGTCTTGGCCTGAAACGTTGACTGTACCTCTTCCTATAGATGCTGCCTGGCCTGCTGCGTTCACCAGCATTTTTTTGTGTGTGTGGCTCCCACTTAGGAAATACACTTCATTTAGAACAAACAAATGAGATCCAATTATGCTTGCTCTACCAATGACATTGCTCTCCTCAAGCTCCAGTGGTACCAACTCAGTCTATCTGCGCTGAATTTAAGATCTTGTAAAATATGTTCAAGGCAGGTACACAAACTCATTCTTGTCTAATGTATTGCTATGCTAGATTAAAAATAACATCACAGATATAGAGATATATAGGAATACTAGACAATGGGGTGACCCATTGGGACACCCTTTGAGAGAAGGGTAGTGCAGTCTTATGTGACCAGAATGAACAATAAATTTTCCTGAATTCTATTGGTATCGCTTTGCTTTGGAAACTGAAGTAGAAAATCTCAGTTTATTAAAGAAGAATGACGCGTAGCAAAGCAAATATAACTGCTCCTCATTTAATGAAGGACACTTTTGATGGCATCGTTTCTGGTTTATCTGCCACTCTTGTGCCTCTCGTTGTCATTCTGGAGACGTGCAGCCCTTTCATCCCCCGTCTCTTCAACTCTTGTGCTGTTTGTTCTTTGTCTCTGATCGTGGAGATGTGCATGCCTCTCCTCCTCTGTCTCCTCTTCTCTCATCGTTTTTTGTCCTGACTCTTTGATCCTGGAGTCGTGCGGCCCTGGCCTCATCCAATTCTTGTTCTGTCCCTCTCCTTGCTGCTTCCCGACGATGTTTGGAGTCATCTCTTGACCATAATGTTCCCCTTCCCTTTCCATGTGGCATAATTAGGCTGACCATTTTGTTTTACCCTAATGCTGGATAGAAGATATGAAGCAGTAACACCAAAGGATGCTGATTATTCTTGATGATGTGGTTGGCACTCTCCTAAATGGACGTGATATAGTCACCGCTGTCCTTTGACTGCAGCAAAGGATTTTATGGGTATCTCGAAGTACGTCATTACAATAAGATTTAATTATCTCTTATTGATGGGTGGCAGTTAGATCTGTCCCAATCCTGCACATGCTGATGGTAATTAGAAGAATGTGACCTCTCGAAATAAAGTTGCTCTGGTAGGTGCCGCTGCTGAGGCTGGCCGTGCGCATGCGTCGGGCTATCGCGTCCCGCTTTCCACAATGGCCAATCGCGTCTCAGGTGAATGCCAGCCTGTTGATTTTTGGCGAATGGGTAATTTTATACCAATATGTAACCCTGGACTTTGCCTGCATTCTGTAAGTTAGCGCATTTTAATTTGGTTTAGCCAAAAAAAGTGCCGCAGTAATGCACCGTTTGCGCTAATTGGAGGTCACAAACAGACAGACAGAGCATGAGAGTTTTAGTAGTATGTAGATTAATACATTTTTTTCACAATGATTAAATACATGCAGATTGAGATCAATGGTATTAAAAATAAGTTTCCCCACGTTTTTACTTTCTTTAAATAACATATTATACACGAAATACTGCATCATGTTTCTATTGCTATGTTTCTGAACTGTTCAAGGATAGCTTTATTAAATTTCCTTGAACTAAGGTAGCATATTACAGCTTACAGAATTGCCTGCCATGTCATCCATTCAGAACTTGCATTGTCTGTTTTATGCCTGTGACTCTTGTAGTAAAGAATGAATTATAAAATAAGTAGTTAGAATGAAAATGTAAATTTGAAAACTGTAATGGAAGTAATCATCTTTTTCAGAATTTGGTAGAATCAGATAAAATCTCAGAGAATCTATAGATTACAATGGTTTTGCAATTTAATAACCTGATGAATAAAATTGAATTTTACAATGTATCTATTTATTACTCACTGGCAATATTTCATAGTTGTTGACTTGTTAACTGCCTATTTCTTCAGTATGTTCTGTGCAAGATGTCAGTAGACGATAGACAATAGGTGCAGGAGTAGGCCATTCAGCCCTTCGAGGCAGCACCGTCATTCACTGTGATCATGGCTGATAATCCACAATCAGTACCCTGTTCCTGCCTTCACCCCATAACCCTTGACTCCAATATCTTTAAGAGCTCTATCTAACTCATTCTTGAAAGAATCCAGAGAATTGGCCTCCACTGCCTTCTGAGGCAGAGCATTCCACAGATCCACAATCCTCTGTGTGAAAAAGTTTTTCCTCAACTCTGTTCTAAATGAGAACAGAGTTGAGGAAAAACTTTATTCTTAAACTGTGGCCTCTGGTTCTGGACTCCCCCAACATCGAGAATATGTTTCCTGCCTCTAGCGTGTCCAATCCCTTAATTATCTTAGATGCTTCAATTTGATCCCCTCTCATCCTTCTAAATTCCAGTGTGTACAAGCCTAGTCATTCCAATCTTTCAAGATATGACATTCCCACCCTCCCTGGAATTAACCCAGTGAACCTACACTACACTCCCTCCATAGCAAGAATGTCCTTCCTCAAATTTGGAGACAAAAACTGCACACAATATTCCAGGTGGGGTCTCACCAGGGCCTTGTACTACTGCAGAAAGACCTCTTTGCTCCCATTCTCAACTCTCCTTGTTATGAAGGCCAACATGCCGTTAGCTTTCTTCACTGCCTGTTGTACCTGTATGCTTACTTTCGACACTGATGAACAAGGACACCCAGATCTCATTTTACTTCCCCTTTGGAAATAGTTACATTCGGACAGGTCTCATTAGCGGGGCTGCAGGATGGCTGCGTTGTTTATTCCAGGGACCAGCTGATTGCGCTTATGTCGACCGGTTTAGTGAACAGAGCAGTGGACACCCCGGCTGAAATCTGGAGGATGCAGAGGGGGATCAAAAAGGCGAGGGAAGAGGACCGGGTCAAGACAACAGAGGCTTATGGAGAAGAGAAGTTATAAGCCATGTCTCCCCTCTCTCATCATGGGAAATGTGAGATCGCTGAGTAATAAAATGGATGAATTGACGGCACTTGTCAGGAGTCAGAGAACATTTCGGGAGAGCAGTGTCATATGTTTTACTGAAATGTGGCTGCACGAGGACATACCTGATCAAAGTGTTTCCATAGAGGGTTTCCAGACCGTTGGAGCTGACCGGAATTGCACTGAGAGCGGTAAGCGTAAAGGAGGGGGGCTTGCGGTTCTGGTAAACAACAGATGGTGCAATCCTGGGCATATTACGATCAAGGAATGTGTTTGTAGCCCAGATATTGAACTTTTTGCTGTTGGACTCCGGCCATATTATTTGCCATGGGAAATCTCGCATGCAATTGTGGTTGTTGTGTACATCCCTCCCTCTGCCAACTCGACATTGGCGTGTAACATCATTTACACCGTCATAGCCAGATTACAAACCCAGCACCCGAGTGCATTACAATCTCGGGTGACTTCAACCCTGTTACCATGGCTAGAACACTGCCCAATTTCACGCAGTATGTGAGCTGTACAACCAGAGGGGAGAGGACTCTGGATTTGATGTACACTAACATTAAGGATGCATACAGCTCCTCTCCCCTCCCCCCACTGGGAAGGTCAGATCACAACCTGGTTCATCTAAAACCCTGCTACGTGCCTCTGGTGAAGAGTAAACCTACAACCTCGAGGACAGTGAGAAAATGGTCAGAGGAGGCTTATGAGGAGCTCCAGGGTTGTTTTGAGGTGACAGACTGGCAGGCACTCTGTGAGCCACATGGAGAGGATATTGATGGGCTCACAGAGTGCATCACTGATTACATCAACTTCTGTGGGGACTGCAATGTTCCGACAAGAACTGTCCTTTGTTATTCAAATAACAAGCCATGAGTAACAAAGGACATTAAGGACATCCTGAACGCTAAAAAGAGGGTGTTTAGAGATGGAAATAGGGAGGAGCTGAGGACAATACAGAGGGACCTGAAAGCCAGGATCAGGGAGGCTAAAGACAGGTACAGGAGGAAGCTTGAGTGGAAACTCCAGCAGAACAGCATGAGAGAGGTCTGGAGGGGGATGAGGACCATCACTGGGTTCTGGCAAACTAGCAACAGAGGAGCTGAAGGCAGTGTGGACAGGGCCAGTGAACTTAACCTGTTCTTCAAGAGATCTGACATTGTGGCCCCTGCCCACCCCCACATGAGGCATCTGTTGTTGGCCCCCAAGCAACACATATTCCACTCTCCCCTCCTACCCCTCCTCACAGTCCCCTACCCTGCTCTCATGACTATACCCCTTCCCCACACGAAACCACCACGGTGGGCTTCACAGCTGAACAGGTGAGAAGACAGCTGAAACGTCTCAACCCAAGCAAGGCTGCAGGACCGGATGGTGTCAGTACCAGGGTGCTCAAAGCCTGTGCCCCTCAGCTATGTGGAGTACTTCGCCATGTCTTCAACCTGAGCCTGAGGCTCTGGTGGGTTCCTGTACTGTGGAAGACGTCCTGCCTCGTCCCTGTGCCGAAGATGCCGCGTTCCAGCGGCCTCAATGACTACAGACCGGTGGCATTGACCTCCCACATCATGAAGATCCTGGAGAGACTTGTTCTGGAGCAGCTCCGGCCTTTGGTCAGGCCACACTTAAGATCCCCTCCAGTTCGCCTACCAGCCCCAACTAGGAGTTGAGGATGCCATCGTCTACCTGCTGAACCATGTCTACGCCCACCTGGACAAGCCAGCGAGCACTGTGAGGGTCATGTTTTTTGACTTCTCCAGTGCGTTCAACACCATCTGCCCTGCTCTGCTGGGGGAGAAGCTGACAGCGATGCAGGTGGATGCTTTCCTGGTGTCATGGATTCTTGATTACCTAACAGGCAGACCACAGTACATGTGCTTGCAACACTGTGTGTCCGACAGAGTGATCAGCAGCACTGGGGCTCCACAGGGGACTGTCTTGTCTCCCTTTCTCTTCACCATTTACACCTCGGACTTCAACTACTGCACAGAGTCTTGTCATCTTCAGAAGTTTTCTGATGACTCTGCTATAGTTGGATGCATCAACAAGGGAGATGAGGCTGAGTACAGGGCTATGGTAGGAAACTTTGTCACATGGTGTGAGCAGAATTATCTGCAGCTTAATGTGAAAAAGACTAAGGAGCTGGTGGTAGACCTGAGGAGAGCTAAGGTACCGGTGACCCCTGTTTCCATCCAGGGGGTCAATGTGGACATGGTGGAGGATTACAAATACCTGGGGATACGAATTGACAATAAACTTGACTGGTCAAAGAACACTGAGGCTGTCTACAAGAAGGGTCAGAGCCGTCTCTATTTCCTGAGGAGACTGAGGTCCTTTAGCATCTGCCGGACGATGGTGAGGATGTTCTACGAGTCTGTGGTGGCCAGTGTGATCATGTTTGCTGTTGTGTGCTGGGGCAGCAGGCTGAGGGTAGCAGACACCAACAGAATCAACAATCTCATTCGTAAGGCCGGTGATGTTGTGGGAATGGAACTGGACTCTCTGATGGCGGTGTCTAAAAAGAGGATGCTGTCTAAGTTGCATGCCATCTTAGTCAATGTCTCCCATCCACTACATAATGTACTGGGTGGGCACAGGAGTACATTCAGCCAGAGACTCATTCCACCGAGACGCAGCACTGAGCGTCATAGGAAGTCATTCCTGCCTGTGGCCATCAAACTTTAGAACTCCTGCCTTGGAGAGTCAGACACCCTGAGCCAATAGGCTAGTCCTGGACTTATTTCCTGGCATAATTTACGTATTATTATTTTAACTATTTATGGTTTTATTACTATTTATTATTTATGATGCAACTGTAACGAAAACCAATTTCCCCCGGGATCAATAAAGTATGACTATGACTATGACTTTCCATAACTTTACTCCATTCAGATAGTAATCTGCCTTCCTGCTCTTGCCACCAAAGTGGATAACCTCACATTTATCCACATTAAACTGTATCTGCCATGCATCTGCCCACTCACCCAGCCTGTCCAAGTCACCCTGCATTCTCATAAAATCCTCCTCACATTTCACACTGTCACCCAGCTTTGTGACATCTGAAAATTTGCGAATGTTACTTTTAATCCCTTCATCGAAATCATTAATGTATATTGTAAATAGCTGCGGTCTCAGCACCGAGCCTCGCGGTACCCCACTAGTCACTGCCTGCCATTCTGAAAAGGACCCGTTAATCCCTACTCTTTGTTTCCTGTCTGCCAACCAATTTTCTATCCACGTCAGTACCCTACCCCCAATACCATGTGCTATAATTTTGCCCACTAACCTCCTATGTGGGACCTTATCAAAGGCTTTCTGAAAGTCCAGGTACACTACATCCACTGGCTTTCCCATCTCTATTTTCATAGTTACATCCACAAAAAATTCCAGAAGATTAGTCAAGCATGATTTCTCCTTCGTAAATCCATCCTGACTCGGACCTATCCTGCTACTGCTATCCAAATATGCCACTATTTCATCTTTTATAATTGACTCCAGCATCTTCCCCACCACTGATATCAGACTAACTGGTCTATAATTGCCCATTTTCTCTCCCTCCTTTCTTAAAAAGTGGGATAACATTAGGTACCCTCCAATCCACAGGAACTGATCCTGAATCAATAGAACATTGGAAAATGATTACCAACGCGTCCACGATTTCTAGAGCCACCTCCTTAAGTACCCTGGGATGCAGACCATCAGGCCTTGGGGATTTATCAGCCTTCAGTCCCATCAGTTTACCCAACACCATTTTCTGCCTAATGCAAATTTCCTTCAGTTCCTCCGTTACTCTAGGTCCTCTAGTCACTATTACATCTGGGAGATTGTTCGTGTCTTCCCTAGTGAAGACAGATCCAAAATACCTATTCAGCTTGTCTGCCATTTCCTTATTCCCCATAATAATTTCACCTGTTTCTGTCTTCAAGGGCCCAACTTTAGTCTTAACTAATTTTTTTCCTGTTCACCTACCTAAAGAAGCTTTTACTATATATTCTAAGCTAGCTTGCCTTCGCATCTCATCTTCCCCCCCCCCCCATTGCTTTTTTAGTTATTTTCTGTTGCTCCTTAAAAGTCTCCCAATCCTCTGGCTTCCCGCTCATATTTCTAGAGCCACCTCCTTAAGTACCCTGGGATGCAGACCATCAGGCCCTGGGGATTTATCAGCCTTCAGTCCCATCAGTTTAGCCAACACCATTTTCTGCCTAATGCAAATTTCCTTCAGTTCCTCCGTTACTCTAGGTCCTCTAGCCACTATTACATCTGGGAGATTGTTCGTGTCTTCCCTTGTGAAGACAGATCCAAAATACCTGTTCAGCTTGTCTGCCATTTCCTTATTCCCCATAATAATTTCACCTGTTTCTGTCTTCAAGGGTCCAACTTTAGTCTTAACTAATTTTTTTCCTGTTCACCTACCTACAGAAGCTTTTACTATCCTCTGTATTCTTGGCTAGCTTACCTTCGTACCTCATCTTTTCCCCGCCGTATTGCTTTTTTAGTTATTTTCTGTTGCTCCTTAAAAGTCTCTCAATCCTCTGGCTTCCCGCTCATCCTTGCTATGTTATACTTCCTCCCTTTTATTTTTATACTGTCCTTGACTTCCCTTGTCATCCACAGTCACCCCTTACTCCCCTTAGAATCTTTCTTCCTCTTTGGAATGAACTGATCCTGCACCTTCTGTATTATTCCCAGAAGTACCTGCCATTGTTGTTCCACTGTCATCCCTGCTGGGGTATCTTTCCAGTCAACTTCTGCCAACTCCTCCCTCATGGGTCCATAGTCCCCTTTGTTCGACTGTAACACTGACACTTCCAATTTTCCCTTCTCCCTCTCAAATTGTAGATTAAAACTTATCACATTATGGTCACTGCCTCCTAATGGCTCCTTTATCTCGAGTTCCCTTAACAAATCTGGCTCATTACACAACACTAAATTCAGAATTGCCTTCTCCCTGATAGGCTCTAATACAAGCTGCTCTAAGAATCCATCTCTGAGGCACTCCACAAACTCCCTTTCTTGGGGTCCAGTACCAACCTAATTTTCTCAGTCTACGTGCATGTTGAAATCCCCCATAACAACCGTAGTATTTCCTTTGCGACATGCCAATTTTAACTCTTGATTTAACTTGCACCCTATATCCAAGCTACTGTTTGGGGGCCTGTAGATAACTCCCATTAGGGTCTTTTTGCCCTTACAGTTTCTCAGTTCTATCCATAATGACTCTACATCTCCTGATTCTATGTCCCCCCTCGCAAGTGACTGAATTTCATTCCTCACCAACAGAGCCACCCCACCCCCTCTGCCAACCTGTCTGTCCATTCAGTAGGATGTATGTCCCTGAATATTCATTTCCCAGCCCTGGTCCTCTTGCAGCCAGATATTGAGTTCCCAGATATTGAATTCTACCACTGAGAAAGACAAGGGCACCATCTCCTCCAAAAGACTCTCTGAGGCATATATCGTTACTGTATGGTACCATGATAGTCCAGCGGCTAGCATGGCGCTATCATAGCTCTGGGCATCAAAGTTCAGAGTTCAATGCCAGTGCCATCTGTAAGGGGTTTGTACATTCTCCCCATGTCTGCATGGGTTTCCTTTCCCAGCCCAAAGACTTACTGGTTTGTAGGTTAATTGGTCATTGTAAATTGTCCTATGATTAGGCTAAGGTTAAATAGTTGGGTTGCTGGGCAGTGTGGCTCATTGGGCCAGAATGGCCTTGTCCGTGTTGTATCTCTAAAAGAAAAGAAAATATAAATAAGATAAATTATTGGCTTGGAGATCTATAGATCAAAACGTTTGAATTCTTTTTCCTACTAGTATCATGTCAAAATCCTCACCATCTTTTTTACAATAGTCTAAGAAGGTTGGTCACTGGTCTCAGTAGTCATACTTACAACACATGGTAAAAGCGAAAACTGTGTAGAGTTGTAGAGGCAGTAGCATAGGTATGGGATCCTGATGTGTCGTATCATTTAAAATAGTTTGCTCATGTAGTAGTGTGACTGTACTGTGACTTAATATTAGACAACTTATAGAAAGGACAGAGTGATCAGCAGCACTGGGGCTCCACAGGGGACTGTCTTGTCTCCCTTTCTCTTCACCATTTACACTTCGGACTTCAACTACCGCACAGAGTCTTGTCATCTTCAGAAGTTTTCAGATGACTCTGCCATAGTTGGATGCATCAGCAAGGGAGATGAGGTTGAGTACAGGGCTACAGTAGGAAACTTGGTCACATGGTGTGAGCAGAATTATCTGCAGGTTAATGTGAAAAAGACTAAGGAGCTGGTGGTAGACCTGAGGAGGGCTAAGGTACCGGTGACCCCTGTTTCCATCCAGGGGGTCAGTGTGGACATTGTGGAGGATTACAAATACCTGGGGATATGAATTAACAATAAACTGGACTGGTCTAAGAACACTGAGGCTGTCTACAAGAAGGGTCAGAGCCGTCTCTATTTCCTGAGGAGACTGAGGTCCTTTAACATCTGCCGGACGATGCTGAGGATGTTCTACGAGTCTGTGGTGGCCAGTGCTATCATGTTTGCTGTTGTGTGTTGGGGCAGCAGGCTGAGGGTAGCAGACACCAATAGAATCAACAAACTCAAAGGCCAGTGATGTTGTGGGGATGGAAGTGGACTCTCTCAGGGTGGTGTCTGAAAAGAGGATGCTGTCTAAGTTGCATGCCATCTTGGTCAATGTCTCCCATCCACTACATAATGTACTGGGTGGGCACAGGAGTACATTCAGCCAGAGACTCATTCCACCGAGATACAGCACTGAGCGTCATAGGAAGTCATTCCTGCCTGTGGCCATCAAACTTTAGAACTCCTGCCTTGGAGGGTCAGACACCCTGAGCCAATAGGCTGGTCCTGGACTTATTTCATAATTTACTGGCATAATTTACATATTAAAATTTAACTATTTATGGTTCTATTACTATTTATTATTTATGGTGCAACTGCAATGAAAACCAATTTCCCCCGGGATCAATAAAGTATGACTATGACCATGACTATGACTATGGAATGCAGATACTGCTTATATTAAAGGCAATCACAAATTTCTATAGATGTACTGTAGAGAGCATTCTAACCAGCTGCATCATGACCTGGTATGAGGGGGTGGGGGGGACAGAGGTGGTGCTACTGCACAGCATTGAAAGAAGCTGTGAACTCAGTCAGCTCCATCATGGGCACTGGCCTCCATAGCATTTCAGACGTCTTCAAGGAGAGATGCCTCAAAAAGTCAGCGTCCATTCTTTTCTCATTGCTACCAAATTTCACAATGTATGCTGGTGATATTAAACCTGATTCTGATTCTGATTGCTAGGTGCAACTATTTATTTCCTAGGTAGATGGAGTACTATCATTTCTAATATCTAACCCATTACCCTTGGCAGTAAATCTCAGCAGTGAAAGAAAGTGTTTTAGTTGTTACCTGTATTCCAATAGACAACACTAAATAGGAAATGGGGGTGGAGATTACTCTGAAGAGATTACCTCATTTTACTGAGGTATAATAAAAAATACTTCAGTTCAATAATTCAGAAAACTAAAACTTTTGGCTGAAGGTAAAATTGGTCAAAGCTCACTGGATAACAGATGCATAAGCTATGATTAGAATATTGGATAGACTTTCCGTACGTGTACAGTGCTACTGAATTTGTAGTTTTTAGTTGGTGGAGTTGAAAAGAAATAATGGAAAAAGTAAATGTCTCACATTCAACACTCTGGTAATAGAAACAAGCTAGCTGTGTAGCTAATTTCCAAGCTGTTCTATTTACTCAATCAAGAAAAAAGTGATTTCTCAGAATCTCAACAGTTTAGCACATAGGTAATACAAAATGTGTTTGAGCACTCATTCGTATGGAATAAGTAGAATGATGTGACTATCCACAAGAGATTAAATAATAAACATCAATATCAAGGTGCAAATCTTAACTTACTTCAAAAAAAACATTAATGGAATGGTATCCTTAGTATCTCCAAAATCTTTGTCTAATTCCTCTGTATCCAATGCTAATTTCTTTAAGTAGTCTTAAAGAAAGGTGATAAAGCATAATGGAGGTCAAATCCTACGTGATGAGGAAATTCAATGTCATCCATCTAAAGAAAAGAACATACATATGATCAAACTTGAAATGACTCTTCACCTCATACCAACTGCTTCAGACTTAATGAAGCAGATGGATTACAGGGTCAGTGTAGTCCTAAAAATATATTTCCTGATCAACAATAGTGGATGCTCCTGCATATAATCAGTATTACCAATCATAAGATGTATGGAAAACAGACTATGCAGTGATATTACTAGCTTCCACTGAAACACAAAAAGAGCTTATTTGCAATGTTACAGTAATGTTCTTTGTCAACAGTTATTTCGAAGCACTGTTTTTTTTTGAACAGATTAAAGTTCACGGTCTTTGGAGCTTCAACAGCACTGGGTTTTACAGGATGGCATTGCTAGCCCCATGACCAACCCTCCTCCTTTTGCAGTCAAACTTGGGAACTTCCATAGCAGAGTTAGAGTCGGAACAAGAGAATGATTTTTGTTATGTTACCAATTTGTCTCCCAGCAGCTGTAGCAGATTAGCACTGCCCCTAAGAGAGAGAAAGAAATTAATAGCATGGAGACCCACTAGAGGAGGAGGATGGGAGATACACGCTTGCAGATCCGTATGTGTTCTCTGTAATTGTGCTTAATAGATATTGATCTCTTCAACCCCCCACAGTAATATTTTATAGAGTGGACAGAAAAGCACCTGAGAAACAATGTCACAAAAGCACACCAAAACAAATATTTAAAAATTTAAAGCATTTTAAGTATTGTGAGCAATTTGTATTCGATGGATTTGATATATAAATTTGTTATAATACATTAGATTCTTAAAGTTATATATCCGAAACTGAAAATAGAAAAAGCATTCCATTGAAGGAAGTTTCATAAAACAGTTGTTATTGTGTATAGCAATCGACTGACGTCTTGGGAGTACAGTAATCATAAATCAATGTGTCATCTGCAGAGCCTTTTAAAATATCATTCATGGAAACCGTGTGCAATCTTTTCCATACTAACAGTTTACTATCCCAATGGAAAATATATGTTCACATCATTGAATTTGGTTTCTTTTCAAACTGAAATATTTAAAGAATAAATGAATTTACAAATCTCATTTTTCCTGCATAAATCATCAATAAACAGTGGTGCAGTGAGCTGAGGTTCAGTGCAGAGACACGTTAACCTCACGGAGCAGCAAGCTGACCCCTTGCCTCCAGCCCCGACACCCTGACCTTTTCACTGTGGGCCAGCAGTTAAATCGTGCAAACCTCGCGTCATTCCTTGCTCTCGAACAGGTTCGGGCCCTGTGGCTTCATTTACATTAAGATTAGAACATCAAATGAAAACAATAACTCCATTGGTCTCTAACAATACTTACCTCAATCATATCCTCCATTATCCTAATTGCCTGAATTGTTCATATTATTAAAGTTAGGGTGGAAACATATGCAACAGGCCAGTCAAGAAGTGAATGCTCCTGTTCTATAATATATAGTAGAGTTATTTCCTCTTATTAATTATATTTTCTCTAAGTTAACCGAATGTATAAAATCTAATAAATTATAGAGATCTAAAATTAAAACAGAATATGCTACTAACACTTAGCAGGTCAAGCAGTATCTAAGGAAAGATGAGCAGGGCCAACGGTTGCAGACCCTTCTTCTCAGCTATAGGATTGATAAAACAAGCTGGTTTTAAGTTGTAGAAAATGTGATTGAGGCATAGATAAGAGAAAAGTATGATGCCAGGATGCTGTGTTCTCTGCTACAGCTCAGATTTGTATGTTACAGTTTTTACATGTCTTCTTGTTTGTTTTCTCTCTCTTTCTCACATCCTTACCCAGCAATATTATAAACCATGGTAATCTAAACTTCAAAATTAATTTAATCAATTTTAAAGATATAGCATGCTAACAGGCCCTTCCTGCCCAACGAGACTGTCCCGCCTAATTACATAATATCAATCAACCTACTAACCATGCCATGGTAGTGTATCGGTTAGCGTGCTGCTTGGTGCATCAGAGGTCAGAGTTCAAGTCCAACATCATCTGTAAGGAATCTGTGCATCCTTGTTGAATGTGTAGGTTTTTTCTGGGTGCTCCGATTTCCTCCTACAGACCAAAGGCGTACTGGTTAGTAGGTTAATCGGTCATTGTAAATTGTCCCGTAATTAGTCTAGTGTTAAGTCGGAGGTCACTGGGGGGCGCTGCTCAAAGGGCCAAAGGGGTCAATTCCGCACTGTATCACTACAAAATAGATAAATAAATAGCCCATACATCTTTGGAAAGTGGAAGAAAACCAGGGCACCCAGAGGAAACCCACACCATCAGGGGGAGAATGTACAGAAATTTCTCTCCCCTACATCCCACTTCATCCACTCTGGCTTAATTGTAAACCTCAAAGCATTATTATCATATCCTGGTGTCAATTTTATAATAACTTTTCCTGTGTTGTGAGCAGACTTGCATTTCAGAATCTTCCACTTTAGATATTTAATTAAGACATTCTAAGTTCATTCATGTAATGATTTCCATAATTAGAAAAGCAATAAATATTTATTCTCTGCTAAATGTTGTGAAATTAAGCTCTGTCATCAGAAGTAAATAGCTAATGATTTGTATTATGATACACACATGGTCTTGGAAAAATTGCCCCATGCGAGCCTCTTTGCAAATTCATACCTACAGGTTTCAGGGGTGAAACACAATATAGAATAGTATTTGATTAAAAGGAATAATGCTAAGATTTCTCATAAGTGAAATTAAGTGGAAGAATGGAAAGGTTCTCTTTCCTGAAATGGAATTAGAAGTAATCTAATGGATAGTCTCAGACCTCAAGTTAAATGGTGCCGATAGATGCATCATTATACATAGGATAAGGACATGGTTCATTAATATTACTTTAGCGGTAAAACCTCTCATTACACCAAGAAACTTTCAACTTAGTGTTTTTCATAGAAGTGACTCTTTAGCTTTAGTTGGAGCTAATTAAAGAGAACTGAGGGGCTTACAAGTCAGCCAAGATCAATGAAGGTTTGATACAAAATCTGTCCATATTTAGCAGCTAGCTAAAGAAAGGTGCTGACAGGTAAAATAATACGGCTTGTATCTGACTGCATGGGATAGAAATTCCTAAAGGCAAAGATGAAATAGACCAAGGAATGTTGATATATTGGTTCAGTACATGCAAGATACCAATGAATATTAAGAAATAAGATTGGATCATTTGCTCAATCGCTTTAATTTGGTTTAACAGATTGGTGGATATCATCGTAAAAGTAAACAATAACACTTAATTGTTATTATATATAATTCCGGTTGCCTTGCAATAGAGAATGTAGTAGTTTCATTGTGTAGGTGTGGAAGATGATGTGAGGTTCCAATGTGAAATGTATATTGATTTATCATATAGAAATTTTAGATACATTAGTCTGAAAAGCAATGTTGATTGTGGGATAGACAGTTTGTTAGGAAATAGGTCATAGTTTGATGTATAAAAATATTACTGATGCATTAAAGCAATAAAATTGAACTTTATGGCAAATACTGTTTATAAAAATACAAACGTACATCCATCCAGATGTCTCAGTATTCCTAACTCTATCCCTGACTCTTGAATCCTATAAACACAATCCTCAAATGACCCAATGTGCAATAAAATGTATAATTGATTTTCTGAAACTGGTATCATTTGTGTTAATAATCAGATGAAACATAGGCAATTCTGAGAAAGATTAGAATTCTAACTCATTTTCAGCTGGTTGACTTTGCTGCCACTTTAAGCATTTCAAATGTTCATAATATGCCAAATATCTCCTTTAGAAGGATTTAGTAATTAATTTTGTCTAGTTAATACTCTCCATGCTCAAATGGATAAGTAGAGGGTTCAGCTGTTGTCAAGAAAAGTAATACTCGGGTCCAACAGATGCAGGTTACGTTGAATTGTTGAACAGATACTTATTTTGTATTTTGATATTTACACCCAACAATATATTGTCTTTTCAAAAGAAAACAAATAGCTCTATAATACCAATGTATATAGTGCAGATTATTGCTATTTACTTAATGGCACAAAATTTTCAGTAATTTCAATTAAACTTGAGCATTTTTAGTCTTTTTAAGGGTTGAAGATTTTTTTTCATTTGGGACCTTTATCATAAAAAGGATATTTTGGCATTGAAGATAGTTCAGAGGAGGTTCACAAGAATAATCCTAGAAATGAAGGGGTTCCATGTGAGTGTAGTACACCATATATATGTTGTAACTGGGTTACCTGTCTGGACACGCCCCTCTGCTGACTGCCCCTGTGGCTCCTCCCACAGCTTCCTGTATAAAGGTGTTTTGCCTTGCCCCTCCCCCTGAGTCCAGGGGCAGACACTCAGCGTGGAGGTCGTATTGCACAGCGAATAAAAGCCTTTCAGTGTTTTACCCAACCTCAGTCTTTTGGAGTTAATAAAAGTGCTCCAATTTTATTTGCTGTACATTTTAAAGCATGGAACATGTACTGAGACCCGACAAATTAGATGCGATCCGCAAACACCTGAAGCTGGAAACGCTTTTGAACTCTGGCTGGCTTGCTTCGAAGCGTACCTAGAGGAGATTAAAGAGACCGACCACGTAGCGAAGTGCAGCGTTCTACTCTCCAGGGTTAGTCTACGGGTCTATTCGCTGATCAGAGACCAGCCCAGCTACGACAGCGCAATGTGCGCCCTCAAAAGACAATACCTGCGTCCGATGAACAGCGTCTATGCTCGGCACCGCTTAGCGACACAGCAACAACGGGCCAGGGAATCAAGTGCTGAGTTCGTCCAAGCCCTACAGACACTCGTGCGGGTCTGCAATTGCCAGGAGCTGACGGCGGCACAGCATGCAGAACTCCTAGTGAGAGACACCTTCGTCACAGGGACCAGGTCAGTGTATGTGCGCCAGCGGCTGTTGGAAAAAGCCCATTTTACCTTAAGTTCGGCGATCGAACTGGCCAACACGCTGGAGACTGCTCTGCATAACTCCGAGGCTCTCCAGGCACGTGATCCCCCATGGCCTCGTGGGCGCCGCAGACCCCGCAACCCACCGGTGAATCGACCTCAGCTGCCACCAATTGCAAGTCCCCGCAACCCGCCGGCGAATCGACCTCGGCTGCCGCCAGTCACGAGTTCGCGAAGTGCTACTTCTGCGGAGTGGAGAAGCACCCCTGGAAACGCTGCCCAGCCTGAGAATCTACCTGCTCCAGCTGCAGAAAGAAGGGCCACTTCGCCAAGGTCTGTAAGTCCAAACCGTGAGCGGGATCGAGCAGCGCCGCATGCGAGACGTGGGGGTCGCCATCTTGCCTGCCGCCACCTTCCCTGCACACTGCCTCCACGGGCGAGACATGGGGCCCGCCAACTTCCCTGCACGCTGCCTCCACGTGAGAGACATGGGGGTGGCCATCTTGGTCGGTGCCACCTCCCACCGCCTACGACCAACGGGTGCTCACGGGGCACCCCACGGCACCGGACCAAGATAGCAACCCAACCCTGGCTTCCGTGACCCTCGACCAAAGCGCTCCCCACCAGCTAGCAAGGTCAATGATGGACATCCTGGTGGAGGGGTGCAGGACAAGCTGCCTGTTTGACACAGGCAGCACGGAGAGTTTTATCCACCCGCTCACGGTGCAGCATTGCGGATTCGTGATACGGCCGGTAAATCAGAGGGTCACCATGGCTTCCGGGTCGCATACAACAGACATCCGGGGGGGATTGTGTAGCGACACTAGTGGGGCAGGTCACAGAATATCGAGACTTTACGTTACTGGTTATGCCTCAACTGTGTGCCCCTGTGCTATTGGGGCTCGACTTCCAGAGCCACCTGAAAAGCGTGACAATGAAGTATGATGGGCCCCTCCCGCCAATTACTGTCATAAATCCCCTGTTTTGTAGAGAAATGTCACGTACCCCGCTACTGAGCACACACACACACCGACCCGTGCATCCCACCCAACATCATGCCAACTGTCGCACTACCGACGCCACCTGCGGCCTCTCCACCCTCAGGATCCCTCCCCCACCGCTGTTCGCCAACCTGACCCCCGACTGTAAACCTGTGGCAACTAAAAGCAGGAGGTACAGCACGGGGAACAGAGCTTTCATCAAGTCGGAGGTGCAGCGGCTGCTCAGGGAGGGGGTCATTGAGGCAAGCACAAGTCCTTGGAGGGCGCAGGTGGTCTTTGTTCGGAACGGGGAGAAGAATAGGATGGTCGTGGACTATAGCCAGACCATCAATAGGTTCACGCAGCTCGACGCGTACCCTCTACCCCGCATCGCGGATATGGTCAATCAGATAGCACAGTACAAGGTGTACTCGACTATAGACCTAAACTCTGCTTACTATCAGCTCCCCATCCACCGGGAGGACCACCCTTACACCACCATCGAGGCGGACGGCAGGCTTTATCAATTCCTGCACGTCCCCCTCCGTGTCACGAATGGTGTATCTGTCTTCCAGAGGGAAATTGACCGGATGGTGGACCAGTACCAAATGAAGGCCACGTTACCATATCTGGATCACATCACCATCTGCGGTCACGACCTGCAGGATCATGACAACAACCTCGCAGGAAACCCATACCATCCCTGGGGACGAGTCTGCTTGGCTCCTGGAGTGGCAGGGCGGGGTCTACATGAGCCACCTCAGCTCCATTTCTAGCGGGGTGGCGATCCTGTTGGCCCCGACCTTCCAGTTAGTAGTTGAAAGAGTCCAAGACGTTGTGCCCGGCCGTCTGCTCCACCTGGTTGTGCGCCTGGATGGCGTACCATTGCATTTTATCAATGTGTACGCTCCCAGGCGCGGTGTGATGCAGACGCGCCTATTCTGTCAGCTGTCCACCCTGCTGAGCTCCATCGATCCTGGGGACTGCGTAATCCTCGGGGGAGATTTCAATTGTACCCTCGAGGCGGAGGACCGTTCGGGCCTCCAACGCGACCCAGCATCAGCAAAAAAGTTAAAGGAGCTAGTCGGCTCCTTTGACTTGGTGGACAGCTGGCGGAATTTTCACCCCAACTCTAGCGCCTTCTCGAGAAGGTCTAGAGAAGGAGGTTCCAGGATAGACCGCATTTACATCTCTCGGGCCTACGCCTCCCGCGTGTCGGCGTCCTCCATGCGGCCAGTGTCGTGCTCGGATCATCACCTTGTGTGGATGGAATTTATTCCACTACACCCTCGGGTGGGATCCGGGTATTGGCATTTTAACAACCGGCTGCTGGAGGACAGCCGTTTCCGGGATTCGTTCCGAGCGTTCTGGGTCTCCTGGAAGGAGAGGCGGAGAGAGTTCTGCTCCCTACGGCTATGGTGGGATGTGGGCAAAGCCCACATCCGGTTTTTATGTCGGGAGTACACTAGGGGGTCGACCAAAGGGCGGGGCTCTGAGATTGAGCGGCTTGAGAGAGCGTTGCTTGACCTGGAGTCCCGCCTCGGTCCGACCACTGGAGACCAGCAGCTGTGGCAGGAATACCAGGAGAAGAAGGACGCACTAAGGGACTTGCAGCTTCAGCAGTCCCAAGGTGCGTACGTGAGGTCACGGATCCAAATGCTGCAGGATTTGGACCGTGGCTCACCCTTCTTCTACTCGTTGGAGAGGTGGCGGGGAGTTCAAAAGCAGCTAGTGGAATTGCTGGCTGCCGATGGCTCCTCCATCACGGACCCTGATGGAATTAACAACGAGGTCCGTTCATTCTATCGGTCCTTATTCTCGCCTGATCCGTCAAATGCGGAGGCGTGCAATGAGGTCTGGAAGGATTTGCCTAAGGTCAGTCCAGAGGATGCAGTGCGTCTGGATGCCCCCCTGACTCGGGAGGAGCTGTCCACTGCCCTTCGGCAAATCCGGAGGGGCAAGTCCCCTGGTTTGGATGGACTGAGTGTTGAGTTTTATCAGGCTTTTTGGGATGTCCTGGGGGATGATTACAGCCTTGTCCTAGGGGAGAGCCTAGCCACCGGAGAAATGCCCCTCTCATGGCGAAGAGCTGTTGTGGTCCTACTGCCCAAGAAGGGAGACCTCCGCCTGCTAAAGAACTGGCGGCCGGTCTCCCTCTTGTGCGCGGACTACAAGATCTTCGCCCGGGCAATGGCCAACCGTCTGGGTTCGGTAATTGGACAGGTGGTCCATCCTGACCAATCTTACACGGTCCCGGGCCGCTCCATCCAGGACAATGTCCACCTAGTACGGGACCTGATCCACCTGCTCCAGGAGACTGGGACCCCGGCAGCGTTTCTTTCTCTTGACCAGGAGAAGGCGTTTGACCGGGTGGACCACAGTTTCCTGCTGGGCACCCTGCAGGCTTTCGGGCTCGGACCACACTTTGTGGCCCGAGTTCGGCTCCTGTACTCTGCCGCAGAGTGCCTAGTTAAGATCAACGGATCACTGACAGGACCTATCCACTTCCGAAGAGGAGTGCGTCAAGGGTGCCCCATGTCCGGTCAACTGTATGCGATCTGTGTCGAGCCATTCCTCGGCCTTCTTCGGCGAAGGCTGACAGGTCTGGTTCTGCGCGAACCGGACATGAGGGTCGTCCTCTCGGCCTACACCGATGACGTACTCCTCATGATGACAGACCCCTGTGACCTGCGGAGGATGCGCGAGTGCCAAGATGTTTTCTCGGCGGCATCCTCCGCCAGGATCAACTGGGCGAAATGTTCCGGACTCTTAGTGGGTCAGTGGCAGGTGGACTCCCTGCCGGAGGAGATGAGAGCTTTTGTGTGGAGCACGTGACGTCTCCTCTATCTGGGAGTCTACTTGAGTCCTTCTGGGGAGACCTGGCTGGCGAACTGGCAGGACCTGGAGACAAAGGTCATGGCCCGGCTAGGGCGCTGGTCAGGCCTTCTCAGGGTGCTTTCCTATCGAGGCAGGGTGGTGGTCATAAACCAGCTGGTGGCCTCCATGTTGTGGTACCGGATGGTCACCTTGGCCCCCCCTGCCCCTTTTGTTGCGAGAATGCAGAGGAAGCTGGTGGACTTCTTCTGGGGAAACAGGAAACACTGGGTCTCTGCAGCGGTTCTGAGTCTCCCAGTAGGAGAGGGCGGACAGTCGCTGGTGTGTGTACGCACACGACTGGCGGCTCTCCGCCTCAGGACTCTGCAGAGGTTCCTGTACGCCGAGCGCCCTCCCAGGTGGCACGTGTTGGCGACTTTCTTCCTCCGGAGGGGCTGCTGCCTTCACGAAGATATGCAGCTACCACCGGCAGGCGTCAGCCGTGCTGCTTTGCAGAGGCTGCCCGGCTTCTATCAGGACCTACTGAGAGTCTGGAACATGGTTGCCTCAGGCCGGGAATCCCCTCCTCTGGCAGAGGGCGGGGTCCTGGCCGACCCTTGCCCTGCCTCAGCGGATGTCGGTGCAGCTCAGGTGTGTGGATCGACTCAAGCTGAGCTGCTCGTCGGGCCCAGGCCCCGCAGCCTTACCCGAGAGACGAATCCACACAACTTGAGCCGTCTTTCATCGACACCCACAATCCCATTCAGGGATGCAGGCAGGAGGTACCTTTATGGGCTGCTGCTCCACACCCTCCACTTCCTAGCCTTTGTCCACCGTCCCGACACGCCATGGCGGTCGGTCTTTCCACCTGGAGGTGAGGGGGGTCCCCAATGGAAGTCCCTTTACAAGGGAGTCCTCCCCATGCACCTTGGGGATCTCGGCTGGAGGGTGCTGCATAAAGCGGTGCCCTGCAATAAGTTCTTTAGTCTGTACACGGATCTCCCAGCCGCGTGTCACTTCTGCGGGCTGGAGGAGACCGTGTACCACATGTACGTGGAGTGTGTGAGGCTGCAGCCCCTTTTCGCGTTTTTGCGTGGGCTGCTTCTCGCCTTCTGGTTGCATTTCAGTCCCACCCTATTTATATATGGTCATCCAGTAAGGAGGGGGGCACAGAGGGATGAGGATGTCCTTGTCAACTTGCTCCTGGGGCTGGCGAAAATTGCCATCCGTGGCTCCTGGAAAAGGGTGGCAGGAGGTTCTACCCGGGCGGACTGCCTGGCTATGTTTAGGGGGTATGTTCGTGCCCGGGTGAACATTGAAAAGGAATACGCACAGTCCACGGCGACCGTAGAGGTGTTCCGGGACCGTTGGGCTCCGCGGGGTGTAAATGCCATCATTGATGAGGATGGCAATATATTGGTTTAAGATGTATTGTCTGTTTGTAGTGTAGTAAATATGTTAGTCACTGGGTTTGTAAATATTGTATAGCACCGACATTTGTAATAAAGAATTTTGTATTAAAAAAAAAAGAATTTCTCCAAGCGGCCAAAGCTTTCAATCTCACCTATAACAAGGACAAGTGTGTGTTCGGAACCACCCGACTTGCTATCCTTGGGTGTGTCGTGGAGAATGGAGTCATTGGCCCTGACCCCGACCGTATGCACCCCCTGTTGGAACTCCCTCTTCCCAACACCCTCAGAGCCCTCAAAAGGTGCCTGGGCTTCTTTTCATATTATGCCCAATGGGTCTCTAACTGCGGAAACAAGGCCTGCCCCCTGATCAAGTCCACCACATTCCCCTTCTCAGCCGAGGCCCGCACGGCCTTCAGCCACATAAAAGGGGATGTTGCCAAAGCAGCAATGCATGCGGTGGATGAGGCCATTTCCTTCCAAGTAGAGAGTGACGCCTCCGACTTTGCACTGGCTGCCACCCTCAACCAGGCGGGAAGACCAGTGGCGTTCTTCTCCCGTACACTTCAAGACCCTGAACTTCGGCACTCCGCAGTGGAGAAAGAGGCCCAGGCCATAGTGGAAGCTGTTAGGCACTGGAGGCACTATCTCGCTGGCAAAAGGTTCACCCTGCTAACTGATCAGCACTCAGTCACATTCATGTTTAATAACCAACAGCGGGGCAAAATCAAAAATGATAAAATTTTGAGGTGGAGAATCGAACTCTCCACCTACAACTATGACATCATGTACATGCCTGGGAACCTCAATGAGTCCTCCGATGCCCTATCCCGGGGAACGTGCGCCAGTGCGCAGATTGACTGGCTATATGCCCTACATGTAGATCTTTGACACCCGGGGGTCACCCGGCTTTTCCACTTCGTGAAAGCCCGG
The DNA here is from genome assembly GCF_963921235.1 of Mobula hypostoma. Classification (NCBI taxonomy): domain Eukaryota; kingdom Metazoa; phylum Chordata; class Chondrichthyes; order Myliobatiformes; family Myliobatidae; genus Mobula; species Mobula hypostoma. The sequence continues at coordinate 31,133,228 of NC_086109.1, forward strand.
AACCTGCCTTACTCCCTTGAGGAGATCAGGACAATGACCAGGGACTGCCAAGTCTGCGCAGAGTGCAAACCGCACTTCTACCGACCCGAAAAGGCACAACTCATCAAGGCCACCCAACCCTTTGAGCGACTGAGTGTCGACTTTAAGGGCCCCCTTCCCTCCACCGACTGCAATGTGTACTTTCTTAACGTAATCGATAAGTACTCGCGGTTCCCCTTCGCCATCCCCTGCCCCGACACCACTACCACGTCAGTTATAAAAGCCCTGCGCAAGCTCTTCACTCTGTTCAGATACCCATGCTATATCCACAGTGACAGAGGGTCTTCATTTATGAGTGACGAGCTGCGCCAATACCTGCTGGCGAGGGGAATTGCAACTAGTAGAACCGCGAGCTATAATCCCCGGGGGAATGGACAGGTGGAGAAGGAGAATGGCACGGTGTGGAAAGCCACACTCTTAGCCCTCAGGTCAAAGGGACTGCTGGTCTCCCGCTGGCAGGAGGTCCTTCCCGAGGCACTCCACTCCATCCGCTCCCTGTTATGCACGTCCACCAATGCCACCCCTCATGAGCAGCTCTTTTCATTTTCCAGAAAGTCGACCGCTGGGACCACCCCGCCAACTTGGCTGACGTGCCCGGGGCCAGTGCTGCTCCGGAAACATGCGAGGAGCGATAAATACTCACCGATGGTCGAGAGGGTTCACTTACTTCATGCGAATCCCCAGTACGCCTACGTGGTTTTACCTGATGGGCGGGAGGACACGGTCTCCATCCGGGACCTGGCGCCCGCAGAAGCACCGGGCCCCTACCCTGAACACTCCGTGGTGACTATTGACCCCGTACGCACCAATGTATGTACCTACAAGACACCGTGCACCCCAACCCTATACAGACATCACACGACACTCCCATACCGGGTGCGACGCATACGCACGAGGGATCACCGACGCCTAACGTGCTGGCACCTGAAGTCAGGCCGGAGCCAGTACAACCGCCATCGCCGGTGCAATCACCGCCGGTGCTACGTCGATCACAGCGACGGACTCGACCGCCTGAGAGACTTAACCTGTAAATATACTTCTTGTAAATATTGTCAGTCACTTCACCCCGCAGGACTCTTTTTTAAAAAAAAAAGGAAGGGTGAATGTGGTAAACCATATATATGTTGTAACTGGGTTAACTGTCTGGACACACCCCTCTGCTGACTGCTCCTTTGGCTCCTCACACAGATTCCTACATAAAGGTGTTTCACCTTGCCCCTCCCCCTCAATCTGGGGGCAGACACTCACCATGGAGGTCGTATTGTACAGCGAATAAAAACCTTTCAATGTTTTACCCAACCTCAGTCTTTTGGAGTTATTGAAGGTGCTCCAGTGAGGAATATTTGGAGGCTCTGGGCCTGAATCTCATTGATGTCCATAAGACCATAAGACCATAAGACAAAGGAGCAGAAGTAGGCCATTTGGCCCATCGAGTCTGCTCCTCCATTTTATCATGAGCTGATCCATTTTATCCTATTTAGTCCCACAGCCCCGCCTTCTCACCATAACCTTTGATGCCCTGGCTACTCAGATACCTATCAATCTCTGCCTTAAATACACCCAATGACTTGGCCTCCACTGCTGCCCGTGGCAACAAATTCCATAGATTCACCACCCTCTGACTAAAAAAATTTCTTCGCATTTCTGTTCTGAAAGGGTGCCCTTCAATCCTGAAGTCATGCCCTCTCGTACTAGACTCCCCCATCATGGGAAACAACTTTGCCACATCCACTCTGTCCATGCCTTTTAACATTCGAAATGTTTCTATGAGGTCTCCCCTCATTCTTCTAAACTCCAAGGAATACAGTCCAAGAGCGGACAAACATTCCTCATATGTTAACCCTCTCATTCCCGGAATCATTTTCATGAATCTTCTCTGTACCCTCTCCAACGTCAGCACATCCTTCTTAAATAAGGAGACCAAAACTGCCCACAGTACTCCGTGAGGTCTCACCAGTGCCTTATAGAGCCTCAACATCACATCCCTGCTCCTATACTCTATTCCTCTAGAAATGAATACCAACATTGCATTCGCCTTCTTCATTACTGACTCAACCTGGAGGTTAACTTTAAGGGAATCCTGTACGAGGACTCCCAAGTCCCGTTGCATCTCAGAACTTTGAATTCTTTCCCCATTTAAGTAATAGTCTGTCCGTTTATTTTTTCTGCCAAAGTGCATAACCATACACTTTCCAACATTGCACTTCATTTGCCACTTCTCTGCCCATTCTTCCAATCTATCCAAGTCTCTCTGCAGACTCTCCGTTTCCTCAGCACTACCGGCCCCTCCACCTATCTTCGTATTGTCAGCAAACTTAGCCACAAAGCCATCTATTCCATAATCCAGATCGTTGATGTACAATGTAAAAAGAAGCGGCCCCAACACTGATCCCTGTGGAACACCACTGGTAACCAGCAGCCAACCAGAATAGTATCCCTTTATTCCCACTCTCAGTTTCCTGCCAATCAGCCAACGCTCTATCCACATATGTAACTTTCCTGTAATTCCATGGGCTCTTATCTTGTTAAGTAGCATCATGTGTGGCACCTTGTCAAAGGCCTTCTGAAAATCCAAATATACAACATCCACTGCATCTCCCTTGTCTAGCCTACTGGTAATTTCCTCAAAAAATTGTAATAGGTTTGTCAGGCAGGATTTTCCTTCAAGGAATCCATGCTGAGTTCTGCCTATCTTGTCATATGCCTCCAGGTACTCTGTAACCTCATCCTTGACAACTTCCCAATCACCGACGTCAAGCTAACAGGTCTATAATTTCCTTTTTGCTTCCTTGCCCCCTTCTTAAATAGCGGAGTGACATTTGCAATCTTCCAGTCTTCCGGAACCATGCCAGAATCTATCGACTTTTGAAAGATCATCACTAATGCTTCCGCAATCTCCACAGCTACTTCCTTCAGAACACGAGGGTGCATTCCATCTGGTCCAGGAGATTTATCGACCTTTAGCCTATTCAGCTTCCTGAGTACTTTCTCTGCCGTAATTGTGACTGCGCACACTTCTCTTCCCTGCCACCCTTGTGTGTCCCGTATCCTGCTGTCTTCCTCAGTGAAGACTGATGCAAAATACTTGTTCAGTTCCTCTGCCATCTCCTCATCTCCCATTACAATTTCTCCAGTATCATTTTCAATCAGTCCTATATCTACTCTCACCTGTCTTTTACTCTTTATATACTTGAAAAAGCTTTTAGTATCCTCTTTGATATTATTTGCTAGTTTCCTTTCATAGTTAATCTTTTCTCTCTTAATGACCTTCTTGGTTTCCTTTTGTAATATTTTAAAAACTTCCCATTCCTCTGTCTTCCCACTAATTTTTGCTTCCTTGTATGCCCTCTCCTTTGCTTTAACTTTGGCCTTGACTTCTCTTGTCAACCACGGTTGCATCCTTTTTCCACTCGAAAATTTCTTCTTTTTTGGAATATACCTGTCTTGCACATTCTTCATTTTTCGCATAAACTCCAGCCACTGCTGCTTTGCCATCTTTCCCGCCAGTGTCTCTTTCCAGTCAACTTTGGCCAGTTCCTCTCTCATGCCACTGTAATTTCCTTTACTCCACTGAAACACTGACACATCAGATTTTGGCTTCTCTTTTTCTAATTTCACAGTGAACTCAATCATGTTATGATCACTGCCTCCTAAGGGTTCCTTCACCTCAATCTCTCCAATCACCTCCGGTTCATTACACAATACCCAATCCAGTACAGCCGATCCCCTAGTGGGCTCAACAACAAGCTGTTCTAAAAAGCCATCTCGCAGACATTCTACAAATTCTCTCTCTTGAGATCCAGTGCCAACCTAATTTTTCCAATCTACTCGCATGTTAAAATCCCCCACAATTATCATAACACTGCCCTTCTGACAAGCCTTTTCTATTTCCAGTTGTAATTTGTAGTCCACATCCCTGCAGCTGTTTGGAGTCTATCTAACATTGAAAGGTCTAGTTAGAGTGGATATGGAGAAGATGTTTTCTGTAGTCTTAGAGAAGTACAGCACAGAAACAGGCCCTTTGGCCCAACTAGTCCAAGCAGAAACCATTTAAACTGCTTACTCCCAAAGACCAGCACCAGGACCATAGTCTTCCATATCCTTACCATCCATGTACCTGTCCAAACTTCTCTTCAATGTTGAAATCAAGCTTCCATAGGCAGAGTGGTGGAGTCTAGGACCAGAGGGCACAACCTCAGAATAAAAGGACGTCCGTTGGGGTACCGTTAGCCCAGTATTGCCGAACACATATTGAAAGGTCCTTCACCTAAGACATTACCTTTGTTCCATTCTCTGCAGATATTGCCTTACTGGCATTTTCTGCTTTTATTGCAAATTTATAGCATACTGGTTTGCAGTGTGATTTTCACCACCGTCAGATTACTATATAGTACTTGTTTATGTTATTGTATGATTTGTTCATCAGTCTGTGGAGAAAACATCACCTTTTCTCTTTAACTAGAGGTAATTATCTAAAGAAGAGGAACTATCCATTTAAAACAGAGTTGAGCTGGTATTTTTTTTTCTCATTTGGCGACCTTGAATCTTTGGAACTCTAGTCCTCAAAATTTGTGGAAAGCATCTTTGAATATTTTATGACAGATACAGATTCCTGTGAAAAAAAAGGAGGAATAAAATATTGCTAGTTGTAGGTGAGGACATGAAATTGAGATCACAATCATGATCTTATGAAATGGAAAAGTAGGTTTCGTGGCCTAAGTGATCTATTCCTGCCTTGTATGTACATATGTACCTATCCGAGCTATCTAAATATACAGTGCCTAAATTCACCCCCCCTTGGAAGTTTTCATGGTATATTGTTTTAACATTGAATTTGACATTAACAACATTGAATCACAGTGGATTTAATTTGATTTTTTTGACACTGATCAACAGGGAAAGCCTCTCTTGTGTCAAGGTGAAAACAGATCCCTACAAATTGATCTAAATTAATTACAAATATAAAACAGAAAATAATTAATTACTTAAGTATTTACCCCTTTAATATGGCACACCGAATCATCACTGGTGAGGCCAATTGGTTTTGAAGTCACATATTTAGTTAAATAGTAAATGCTTATGGAGACCTGAGAGCAGTCAAAGTGCTTCAACTGATTATAGTAAAAATACACCTGTATCTGGAAGGTCCAACTGCTGGTGAGTCAGCATCCTGGCAAAAACTACATCATGAAGACAAAAGAACACTTCAAGCAATTCCACAAAAAGGTTATTGAAAAGCACAAGTCAACAGATGGATACAAGAACATTTCAAGTCTCAAGTGATGCTATGTCTTAGTTTGAAGAAAATTAGACGTCGAAACTTTGAACCTATGTTTGATTTTGAGAAAAGATGGGGTTCATTCATTTGCTCGTTACTATCATTTGAGTTAATTGATAAATTTCCTCCACGATCTAATTGTAAATGTTGGGTACATTTTTTTTCTTGCTGGCGGTTTGATGTTTATCTATAGAAGCTTTTTGTATGACGCATGGCTCTGGGGTTGAACACCTAATGGGTTTTTTTTTAACCTCGCTTTTTCTTGCTTAGTAGGGGTTTTTTTTTTCTCTTTTTTTGTCACCAAAATTTTTTCAATCTTTAAAATAATGTTTTTTTTTCTTGAGACATTGTAAGTGTTGCTTACTTCGATGTACTCTTGTTAATTTTGGGTGATAATATTAATAAGAAGATTTGAAAAGAAAAGAAAGGATCATTTCAAGTCACTGAATATCCCTTGGAGTACAGCTAATTTAATCATCAAGAAATGGAATGAATATGGCACAGCTGTAGATCTGCCTAGAGTAGGCCATCCTCAAAAACTGAGTGACTGTGCAAGAAGGAAACTAATGAGGGAGGCCACCAAGAGATCAATGGCAACTCTGAAAGAGTTACAAGCTTCAGTGGTTAAGATAGGAGAGACTTTGCATACAACGTCTTTTGCCTAGGTCCTTCACCAGTCACAGCTTTATGGGAAAGTGGGAAAGAGGAAGTCACTGTCGAATAAAACCCTCACATGAAATCTCAGTTAGAGTTTGACAGAAGGCATGTGGGATACTCTTGAAGTCAGCTGGAAGAGGGTTCTATGTCCGGATGAAGTCAAAATAGAGCATTTTGACCATCAAACTAAATGCTATGTTTGGCATAAGCCAAGCATTGCACATCATCAAAAACATATCACGTCTACCGTGAAGCATAGTAAGTGGCTGCATTATGCTGTGGGGATGCTTCACTGCCGCAGGTCCTGGAAGGCTTATGAAGGTAGAAGGTAAAATGAATGCAGTAAAATACAGGGAAATCCTAGAGGAAAAGTTGATGCATTCTGCAAGGTAATTGCAACTTGGGAGCAGATTTGTTTTCAACAACTAAATATAAAGCCAAAGCCACACGGGAATGGCTTAAAAACAACAAAGTTAATGTCCTGGAGTGGTCATATCAGAGTCCAGAACTCATCCAAATGAGAATATGTGGCTGGACTTGAAAAGGGCTGTTCACTCACGATCCCCATGCAATCTGACAGAGCTTGAGCAGTCTTGTAAAGAAGGATGGAGAAAAATGGCAGTGTCCAATTGTGCCAAGCTGATAGAGACCTATCCACACAGACTCAAGGCTGTAATACTGCCAAAGGTGCATCTACTAAATACTGACTTGAAGGGGTGAATACTTATACAATCGGTTATTTGGTATTTATATTTGTAATAAATTTAGATCACTTTGTAGAGATCATTTTCACTTTGACACAAAAGAGTCATTTTCCGTTGGCCTGTGTCAAAAACCAAATTAAATCTACTGTGATTCAATGATGTAAAATAAAATATGAAAACTGCCGGGGGCTGGGGGGGGTGAATACTTTTTATAGGCACTGTAGTTCATTCCCAGACTTTTAAGTGCTTCCTTTGGTGTTCCCTTCATGAACGTATTTACCTCTGTACCTCTTCTTTAACAATGATGATGCTCCTTACTGACCTACTTTATGACCCAAGCAACTGATCATTATTCCTATTATTTTTCTTTGTACACTTGTCAATTTGTTTTTTATTTCTAATGCTCTTGTAGAGTATCTTGCAGTATTTTGCAACAAAGTTGGTGCTTTAGAAATGAACCCCTTGCAATGCATAAAATTCTTGAGTACAATAAAGATCTGAGGTAACCTTGTATTACTCCATCAATAATTTGATTTGGTGGTCATTGCAGGTTAATTTATGGTATTCAATTTCCTTCTATTTAAAACCCCCAATTTTCTGATTTACCATGATTAATTTGCTAGGAGGTGCATAGGGTATGTTATACTGTATATTAAGTACACCTTGCTACCAATCTAAATTTACAATTGATTGATTGTGTGACATATTCAGAAAGCAACTATAAATCAGTAAATGAAATAATAAATATCATAAGCATGTAGTCAATGTGAGTAAAATTTGTCAGTCAGGAAGTGCCAGTGAATATTTCTAAGGCTGACTATGTACAACAGCAGAAGAAGTCTATAAATTATCCACAGAAGATAGCAGATGAAATGTGTAGTTGCAATCTGTAATCACACAAAAACACATCTTTTGCCAATCTTTTTTCCAGCTCTCACTTACATCATTTTCAGTGCAAATACTCAAATCTTCCACTGAATCAATTATTTTGACACAACATCATTAACAGATTGAGAAATAAGGAAAATTGTTTGTACGCAGAATACTGGAAGGCGGAGAAAGAGAGAAAGAAAGAAAGGGGAGAGAAAAGTGTTATTTGCTTAGCCGCATGATCAATTTGTATTCGCAACCAGGCAATCATTTTGGTTTTCATGCTCCTCTGTTGGTTACAGATTCAAAGTTCAAAGTACATTTATTATCAAAGGATATACATTACCGCTTTGAGCAGCCACAAAGCAAACAAACCCAAAAGAATCCATAAATAAGACCATCAAGTGTGACCACCCAGTGTGCAGAGTGACAAAAAAAACCAAAAAACCTTCAAAAAACACCTTGTAAAACTAATACTGACCAACTCTACAGAGTCTTATGCCCATCTTTCCCTACTGATCCTCACTCCGACTTCAGCATTCAAACCCCTCCCACCATTTTGCTCACTTATCTACCAAACTGTCCTCTCCCATTCCCTGATCAGAACTCACTCACTTGTCTAACTTTATTCACTAAGGAACACTGTTGTGCTATTTAGTCTTCGGTCATCAGTACACAGCACCTTAAGACTAATAGACTACTCAATTTTTCAACGGCAAACTCTTGATCAAAATCTTCATTCCTTGCCCACTCTTCCCCTAACCTTCTTATGTTTGCAGTATTCACTTTCCAGAGACTGCTATATACATTGCAATGTGTGTATAAAGGAAAGTAGCTCATGTCTGTGTGTATCATTATCATCGAAATTATAAATACAAGCCTGAATTCTACTCAAGATAGCTCACACCTTAAACAGGACTCCAGTGTTGACCTTGGAATTGCACCACATCCTGCAGCTGCACAACTCCCAGCTGCTAAGTAGCATCAGTGCAGCAGCTGACCCATGAGGAAGGCACATTCCATGGGTGCTAACCAGACTACAGGCTATGGAAGGCAAGGCCCCGCCTGTGGACCACCATGTCAGACTCCTGATAAAGTGTGCCTCAAAGGCCTTTTCAACCTTTACCAAATATCTCCTAGGATTATAAATATTTAAAAATAGTTAATGTCAGTAATGGGGCTATCAATTTTATTCAGATGATAGCATTGGTATGCAATGCTTAATTTTATTTGCAATGAGTACATGCCATGTTAACCAAGGGCAGCAGTGAATCCAAGTTATAATTCCTTATGTTTCCATATTCAAGGTGCACTGGAGGAGGATCATTTCGCTCACTTTTTTGGGTGCAACATATTAGGGTGAGCTGCCATTTCAAAGGTTCAAAAGTTCATCTATTATCAAAGTATGCAACTTCCGATAGCCACAAAACCAAGAAGGAAAAGAATGGCATCACAATCATCAATCTGCAAAATCCCTCCTCTCCACACACACAAAAGAAAATTTGAGCACCTCGAGCCCCAAAATCCCCTCCCCTGCACACAAAAAAAAAGAGAAAAATCAGGCTTCCTTTGGGAGCTCTTGCACCCAATATCCAATCGAAGTATGTTAGTATGTCTGCCACTAAGAGCTGACCAAAAACAGTTGCTTGAAAAGCTGTGTAAGGGGATTAGCATCCTAGCCCCTGTAATATGAATCTGAGCAAAGGTTATCTACAAATTGTCAACGCTAATGCACCTGTACTCCATCAAGCTATTCCAATCTTGAATGACCAAGAGATTTTCTGAGGTACTTTAACAAAGAAAATCAAGTGTCTTAATGGTCACAAAAGATTCAGACAAAGCTGGGGTTCTCTGCCAAGGTCTTCATAACAATTATATGCTATTGATTTCCACTTCACTGGCCCTCAGCCCCTAACACTCTCCAAACACTATTTTTAACCGCTGTAGTAGACAACTCAGCCATGGAGTCTGTCAGAATTGATCAGGCCCTTTCTTACAAGTGTATCTGAACAGCTATCACCATGTTTCGTGAACAAAAATGAAACCTGAGCCCCAATTCCAAGTAAATCTTAGATTGCCGAGAAAATGGCGGAGGAGAAGATGGCAGCATGATGGCAGCGCGCGTGGCCTCTCTGGTGAATGATATCTGTAATCTGTCAAGTAGGGGACCGTGCACAATTCTGATTTGTTGGAGACAGATGTGAGAGTACGGAGGAACATCTGGAAAACTTCTGAAATGCCTGCTTCGCTGCCGCTGCTACTGTGTGGTAACCAGAATCTCTGGAGCTGAAGGCCCCGAATCCTTGGTTTTGCTTGTTTCAGCGGCCAGGGCGAGGTCAAAGGCGCTCGGCAGAGGATGGCGCTTGGGAGGCTGTATCGGAGGGGCTGGTCGGAGGCTCAAAGTTTTCGGACGGACGGCCTCAGTGTTGGCTGCTTCCAAGGCATCGGCAAGTTGATGGTGCCTGGAGGTTTATGGCAGGGAGTTTCTCCCTTTTGCTGCCTGCTATCAGGGACTCGGGAGTCGATCGACTCGGGGACTTAGAGACTTTTTTTTTACCATACCCATGGTTTGTTCTTCATCAAATTATGGTATTGCTTTGCACTGCTGTAACTATATGTTATAATTATGTGGTTCTGTCAGTTTTAGTCTTTGGTTTGTCCTATTTTCTGTGATATCACTCCAGAGAAACATTGTATCATTTCTTAATGCATGTATGCATTTCTAGATGACAATAAAAAAGGACTGAGTGTTCTCATAGTCTAAACTAGTTGCAAAGGTATCACTTTGGTAACTTACAGAAAATCTAAAATCCATGGTAATAATAATCAATCTAAAAAAAAATTACAAAATCTTTGAGTACTCAGGATCAATGATAAAAAAAAATTGGGGTTAACATGTTAGGTTGATGAATGTATGTGTTAGGATCAAGACAAAGTTACTCAGTGCCTTGAGCTTCAAATTCTTACCAATTCTCAGTATCCTTTTACTCCCTTTGTCACCAAGAATCTAGCCACTTTGCATTAATATTTAGCTTTTGCTAATCAGAAACATCCTGTGTTTTCTATAAGAGATTTGGATGAGGAAGTGGTAGGTTGCAGATGATGCTTAGGTTGGTGGTGTTGTGGATATCGTGGGAGGTTGTCATAGGTTACAAAGTGATACAAGTAGGATGTAGCGGTGGGTCGAGAAACAGCAGATGTACTTCAATTCAAAAAAGTGTGAAGTGATACATTTTGAAAGATTGAATTTGAGTACAAGACTACTGTCAGGATTTTTAACAGTATGGAGGAACAGAAGGATCTTAGGGTCCAAGTCCATAGATCCCTCAGATTTGCCATGCAAGTTGATTGGTGGTTAAGAGGTCATATGGTGCACCGGACTTCATTAGTCAGGGGATTAAGTTTCCAGGCAGCGCTATAATAACTCTTGGTCTATAGAGCAGTTGTCCTTTCTAAATTACTGTCTGGAGCTGGATGATGGACCACCTATGGTAGACATCTTAAAACCCTGGAACAGTACCACCAAAGAAAGATTATGAGGAACAACTGGAAGGGCAGATACATTAACAGCATCTCCACCATGAAAAAGCAACACCGACTCCAATGGATAGGTCATGTCTTTCAGATGCCTAACTCCCATTTTCCCAAACAGATTCTTCACTCCCAGATGAAGTAAAGTCTGTGAGCCCCTGATGGGCAAAGGAAACACTTCAAGGATAATATCAAAATTAGCCTGAAGAAATTCAACATTGCAACTAAAAACTGAGAAGACATTGCACGCAGTAGATGGACCTGGAAGAAATCTGTTCAAGACTGAGCCATGTGACATGAGAGTGACCTCCGCTCTTCCGCAGAGAAGAAGCAGTAGATGAGAAAGGAGAGAGTGAATAACCAAAAGACCCCAGCCACTAATCACAGCCACCATTTGCTGGTGGCCACACTCCACTAGAATATGTGGATCCTGGATCATCCTCTACAACCACCTGAGGACCCACCAATAGACAGCACCTTAGGACAGGGATTACCAACCTGGGGTCTATGGAACCCTTGCTTGGCATTGGTCCATAGCATAAAAAATATTGGGTATCTCTGCCAAAGGAGAACATCATACTTGACTCAAGTGATCAAGCTACTAATAAAACTCTGGTTAGATCACACTTGTGTTCAGTTTTCATTGCCTCATTTTAGGAAAGATGTGGAAGCCTCAGAGAGGGTGCAGAGGAGATTTAGAAGGTTAATTCCTGGATAGAAGTGTATAAGATTATGAGAGACATACACAGAGTGGACAGCCAACACCTTTTTCCCAGGGTAGTAATGGCCAATACTAGAGAATATCTGTTTAAGGAGAGTGGAGGAATGTTTAGAGATAGATGTTTTATACACAGAGAATGATATGTTCCTGGAACACACTGCTGGGAATGTGGTAGAGGTTAATACTATAGGGACATTTAAGAGACTGTAAGACTTTGACACATGGATGTAAGAAAAAATGGAGGGTTATGGGTTGTAAAGGAGGGAAGGGTTAAATTGATTGTGGAGTAGGATATGCAGGTTGACACAGCATTGTGTGCTGTACTGATTTGTGTTCTATATCGTATGTTCCATGTTCCACTATATTTGAGGAGAAGATTTCCAATGATTCATGACCCTTTGAGAGAAGAAAAGCTTACCTAATCACTGCTTTAAAATGTTCTTTATTATATTGGACATTGGCCACTAGATCTTGGTTCTCTCACGTTCGCAAACACTTCACCTCAGTTTTCAAAGTTTCAGTTGCTACAAACCTAGCTTATGCAATCGTATAAGACCACATCCATTCCATGCATCATTCAATGACCCTTTTTTGAATGCTTCCAAAAAACTAATGTCCTTCCTTAAGTAAAATGTAGTAGTATCTTCAGTCCCCTATATAACCAAAGAATAACCTCCTTAATCTTTTGTTTTACTCCCTCATAATAAAAAATGACTTTCTGTTAAGTTTCCCAACTTTTTGTTATACTTTCATACCTGCTCTGCAATCATTCGCCATTCAGATAATATGCTTCAATTTTTTTTCTTCAGCCGAAATGGACAATTTTCACATTATACTCCATTTGCTAGGTATTTGCCATTACTTAACTTTTCTATGTATGTTCAGTAGCCTTCATAAGTCCTCTTCATAGTTTAGTTTCCTGCATACCATCTTATTTTAGCAAGTGTTATAACTGTGACATCAATGCCTTCATAAAATTCAGTTATATAAATTATTTATTTAATTTATTTCTGGTTCTTCCTGGTCAGCCAATCAATGCCAATAATTTACTGCAACACCATGAGCTTTTATTTTCCTCAATAATCTTTGATTTGACCTTTTGGAGTACAATACAACCCAATCAGCTCCTCGATGTTCACTGTCCTTGTTACTTCTTGAAAGAACTCAAAGGTTTTCATGAAATATGATTTCTCTTTCACAAAACCAACTTGAACTGCATAGTCACCTTGATGTTTCCAAAATTACCCTTCTGTAATGTTTTTAATGATAACTTCTAACATTTTACCGATGATAAATGTTAAACTAGCTGGTCTGTAGTTTCCTGTTTATTGCCCCCAATTTCAAATGAATGAGTTACATTTGTTATTTTCTAATTTAATCAAATTTTCCTCAAATTGAGGGAAAATTATAATCAGTGCATCAATTTATCTCAAGTGTGATTTTCTTTGAGACCTTGGAATGATGTACATCAGGACTTTACATCAGAATTAGAAAAAGATGAGGCACAGAAAAGAAGAATGGAGCTTTGAATGAAAACAATATTGGATATTTGAAGGCTGGTGTTATTAAAGAACTAAATGTGTGATGGTTCATAATTAAAGAGAATATTTAGAGAAGAGAAAATTTCCCACAGTATGTAGAAATACAGAATTACAATTTGAAGTTACCTGAAGAAGGTAGAAATGATTTTGGAATTCTGAAATAGAAATATTAGAATTGCTAATTACCTCAAATTGCTAAATTCAGTTTTATGAAAGGAGAGCTACACTGTCTCAAGCCAGAAGATGAGCTTCTCCTTAAACTTGAGAAAAATACAGGAGGACAAATAGACTAAAGTTTACTTGGAGCTTGTTGAGAGTGGAGTCTTAAACACAAAATACTCTGCAGATGTTGGGGTCAAAGCAACAATCTGGCCCGAAACATTGACTAATCATTTCCACGGATGCTGCCCGACCTGCTGAGTTCTTCCAGCATGTTGTGAGTGTTGAGAGTGAAGTCTAATTTTTGTTGCAATAACTGGATGATGAAGAGATGACAGGGTGTGGCTATACTTATTTCTGTAATAAAAGTCATTGGTCTTTAAATTACCAACTATTCACACCTTATCTAAAATTAGAAAGGAATTCGTAACCCTATGATTTTAAGGCCCTAAAATTAAGAAAATTATGCTACTGAACTGAATTTGGCCGTTCAAGTTAAGATGGGGCCAATGGATTACAAGATACTTTCGTACCAGGATTAGATCATAATGCCTGTAGTATCATCTTTACAGACATTTTGTGTAATCTTGCCTTGCAGCAATAGTTATTTTTCAAGAATAAGGGATGAATTTAATGGAATTTCTGGTGAATCTGTAACACCAATGTATGTAATTAAGGTTTACTTTTATTATACTTGTCAAATGCATAGTCAGTGAAATTGTGGAACATCCTTTGTGTGGTTGTTAATTGTTAGAGAAGCAAAATAAAATTTCTCTGAAAATAGGTAAATAAGAGATGTCTTAAATGTGATTGAAAACATGATCAATTTTACTCTGAATTATCTCCAATCTGCATCACATGAAGGGTTAGTATCTGATTCAAGAATGAAGAAAGTCTTCTCGATTTCATTTTGTTTTCTGGCAATTCATTTGTTTTAGAACATCAGGAGTTCTTACTAATTCAGCTCTCTGTCCAGCTATGTTTAATCCAATAGTTATATAATCACTAGTATCAGAAATATAATACAACATTTAATTAATTTTGTTCTTCTATACTGTTTCTCTGTGAAATTGCTTTGCTATGTATGGATGCTATTTTCAGCTTTCTGTAGTGCTGCTTTTGTTACCTAGTCCCTCTATCTTTCTTTCCATTATATCATTTTTATTACCTTGGTGACCAGTTACTAATGTCACTGAGGCAGAGTTAGATCTCTCAACAAAGCATATGTCATAAAATACAGTTGCACAGATGTGTTTATTGTATAAAGTAGAGCAGAGTGGTACCAGATGATTAAAAACTCTGATATCTCAGCAACCTCTGCTTGGTTTGACCACTATTTTCAATATCGTTTATCAAAACTTAGTAAGACTGCAAAAAAAATCATAAGAATCTGTGGATTATCCATGAATAATAACATATAACTGTTGATTTCTGTTTGACTAAATCTTTCTAATTTTAGCAGGTGTGGCCAAATTTGCCTGTTGGTAAAGTATAAGGTTATAAATTAACTATATTTAAGACTTAATGAAATTTGTCCATGCCTGCTTAAGAGCCATACAATGGAAATGCAGCATGAACCCCAGCTGTGTGGTTCAATGTTGGCCTAAAATTACTTGGGTCCCATTTCAGTGAGTAAGCAGATGCCAGCATTTGACTGCCAAAACTGATTGTTTCTAGAGACAGCTCACCCATCTCAAGTAATTATCTTTTATAGTAATGAGTAAGCCCTAACATCAGTGCCGTGGGTATTGAAATTAACAGAGTCCATCGGGAATAATGCAGAAAATAGGTGGTACATCTGCTCTGTTCAAGAGAGCATAATTAGGTCATTTCCTAAGGGGTCCTGAAACAAGGAGAGGCTCCTTGTTGACACAAAAATTACCGTGCTGCCTCAAAACACTCCAACCAATAGACAACTTTTAGTATTTCAAAAGCACAAACCCAGTTAAACTACTTATCTCTCATCCCATTTTATAGAGATGAACATTTTCTACCTCACTGTCTATTTTTCTGTAAGATATGATAACAGCATGAATCTTTCAAAGCTGTATCTAAAGGCATGATTCACAAATATTTGGGAGAGAAGTTTGATTGATTTTTAACAAATTTACATGGAAGGAAGAGTATATTGCCATAAATCACAAAATCTAAGCAAAATTTATGAAGTCTCATTGATAATCATTAACAGCCTGTTACATTTATGAAATGCTGTTCTGATTTACAAAATCATATTTTGATTTATTAAATATTTATATAAACAAATCAAAATGTCAAACATCAAATTTTACATGAATCATTTATTTTCAAATGTAGATGTTCCACAACTGTGCAAGACACATGGAAAGTTAAATATTATTTATGAAGTGGAAATGTGTGGTTGTTTCTTCTTCCCTGCCATTCTCTTTCCTGTTGTTTGATCTACACTGGCACTTGTTTCCACACAACTTCCTCCAGTTTTGATGTCTGTGCCCAGCACCTCCCTTGAAATTTGCATTTCATTTAGTGTGTTTCTGTTTAGTAGTGACTACAGAATAGAATAGCAGGAGGTTTTCATTTTTAGTTCTCCCTTGCGTAAAATGTTCCACAAGTATTGAATCTTATGCTGAGGTGTGTTAAGATTAGTTTTAGATTGTATATGTATGTTACATAAATTCATTGAAGTTATGATGAGAAGAAAAATTTATTAACTAATACATGTCACAATTGTTGATGGCTCCTTTCCACTGCCTAGAATTCTATTGGGCTAAAAAAATCGACAGTGATTGTGAATTTTCTAAATTCTGTTTCACTGGAATAAGTTGCAGCAAATATGAAAGTATTCAATAGCTTGGTTGATGTTCTATATCTGAGATAACTCTTTTATTATTTTGTGCTGTGATTGTGGTTTGGAGCACCGCCATACTATTACCGCAAAATGAGGAGGAGTTCCATTATATAGTTTAAAGAATTCACAACTTTGAATACAATCATAGAGAGCTGTGCTATATATCTGTATGTATTATATATCATAGAGATAATAAACGTTTGTATGATTGATATATTATTTCTAGCGCATATTTTTCAAAGCATATAAAGCTGAACTTTTGATGTTGCAAAATGTTTGATTGTTTGAGTTTGTCAGTATTACATGTTGAAACTGACAGTGATGGGTGACACTTATACTTCAGTAATTCAACGTGGAAATCTAGAACCTGCTACTGGGGATACCACTGAATGCACGATTAAAAACCTCACTAAAATTGCTAAAAAGAAATACAAGAACAAACTGATTCCTGAGGAACAAATCACAGGAGATGTTACTGCTGATCCAACTCAGAGATTGGCCTATCAAAGCATTTATCCTAATAAACATCTAAATGTAAAGGTGATAATTTTAAATAAGTATTTGGTGTTAACAACACACAAGCATAATGACAAATTATGTCCTAGGTTGTTACATCTCTACCTGCTACATAGGATTTTTGAAAAAATTCACTATAGATAAAATGTGATGGCACACTTTACATTTTGGTCTACATCAAAGAATTGCAGTTCTGTTCATCGCTTATATAGCCTGCTTACACAAGGAGACCATTGAATTACACAGTGAAGTCAATCAGTGTGTGCACAAAACATTATTTGGTATCATTATAGCAGTTTTTGGAAATATATGTCTTTCAAATGACATAGGATTCTTCACCAGGAGTTTTAGTTAAAGGTTTCAGTTCTGCTTGGATTTCTGCCAGAAAGTAAAACATTAAAGACAAAACTTTACTGATAGATATTTCCAAAATCTTTCAGATTCAGGTTTGTATATTTTTCACATGTTGATCAAAATGTACAGTGCAATGTGCTGCTTGCATTAACTACCAACACTATCTAAGGTTGTACTGGGACAGCGGCGCACAAGTGTCGCCAAACTTTCTAGTGCTATCATACCATGCCCACAGTGCTAGGCAGAACAACACAGAACACAAGTAACAAAGCAACAACAATAAAATAACACACACACACACACACACACACACACACACACACCCACCCACCCACACACACACAACCCTCCAAACTGAGGACTGGCTATCTCCAGTGGATTCACAGACTTGCAGACATTGGGCCTTCAAAGTAAATGCATTACTAAAGAACATATATATCACCAGATGCAACCCCGTAATTCTTTTTCTTGTGATTGTACTCAATAAATCTTGAGAATAATAGAGCACCACACACCTACACTCCATCCGCCAGAAAAAGTGTGATCTATCAGTGGCCACCCATTTTAATTCCACTTCCCATTCTCATTCTGGCATACCAGTCCGTGGCCTCCTCTTCTGTCACAATGAGAGCACACCCAGGTTGAAAGAGCAACACCTTATATTCCGTCTGGTTAGCCTCCAACCTAATGGCATGAACATCAAACTTCTGGTAGTGTTACCCCACCCCCTCACCATTCCTGTTTCTCTCTCTCACCTAAACTCCTTGCCTGCCTATCACCTCCCTCTGGTGCTTCTCCCCCTTTTCTTTCTTCCATGGCCCTTTGGCCTATTAGATTCCTCCTTCTCCAGCCCTGTATCTGTTTCACCAATCAAATTCCCAGCTCTTTACCTCATTCTCTCCTTCCAGTTTCACCGATCACCATGTGTTTCTTCCCCCCCAACCCCCACCTTCTTATTCTGACTCCTCATCCTTTTTTTCCCAATCCTGCTGAAGGGTCTCAGGCTGAAACTTCAACTGCCTACTCTTTTCCATAGATGCTGACTGGGCTGCTGAGTTATTTTGTGTGGTTGCTTGGATTTGCAGCATCTGTAGATTTTCTCTTGTTTGTGAGGGGTAGTAACAGTTCCTGAAGCTGGTGATATGAGTCCTGAGGCTCCAGTGTCTTCTTCCTGTTGGCAGCAATGAGAAGAGACCATGACTATCATGATCCAGGGCAAATGCCCTTGGTGCCCAACTCTGCTGGCCTCTTATCCCATTGACATTCAAAGATGAGGTGTTTATCTACAGGCTTCTTCCATATCATACTAGTTCAAGAAGATCATGGAGGCAAGGTCTTTTTATAAACACGAGAATGATCTGCAAATGCTGGAAATCCAGAGCAACACGCACAAAATGCTGGAGGAACTCAGAAGGTCAGACAGTATCTGTGGAAATGAATAAACTGTTTTGTGCTGAGACGCTTCTTCAGGACTGGTAAGGAAGGGTGAAGACACCAGAATAAAAGGGTGTAGAGAGGGGGTAGAGGGCAGCTCAAAGGTGATTGGTGAGGTCAGGTGGACTGGAAAGGTAAATGGCTGGAGAGGATATGCAGACATCCCAGCCAGCAAAAACTCATTTCAGGGAGGTATCACCCCACTCCCCGCAACCCCACCCCCCCCCACCCATCGACCTCCAAGGGTGTATGTAATACTTTGTTTAGTGATTTTGTCCAATCTGTAAACCAAGTTGGGTATATGCAGCAAATGTGACATTAAAATATGTGCTTATATTATATTATATTATCATGTTTATTCTATTACAACTTTAAGCAAGTCTACAGGGAGTTCGGCCTCATCATGTAGGACATCAATAGCGTAGCTCCTCAGCAGCCAGCCAGCCAGTTTAAATAACGATATCTATGCTAATGAACGAATGACACCTGTTAAACTCAGCTCAACATGTCTTTTACATTTTAACCCACTATGGGCAATAGAAAATTCACTGTTGCAAACAGTGCAGCCAGCAACACTGTCATTATTTTTGAGGTCGATTGTAAAGCCTGCTCACAGAGAAAACTGATAGGTCTACTTAGCAGGGGTCCCCAACATTTTTTGCACCACAGACCGATTTAATATTGACAATATTCTTGCGGACCGGCCGACCGGGGGCGGGGGTGTTAATCACCACCGGAATATAGGTGGTAAGTCAATAGCATCATAACATTTTAAGTAACGTTTGGATATTAAACATACAACGCATATTTTCCCCGTATGAACATATAAAATCATTGCAACACACCAATATCGCTGAATCAGTGCGAGCCCTGGGCTTGTTTTCCTGCAACAAGACGGTCCCATCGAGGGGTGAGGGGAGACAGCGATTCTCGAAGGGGGTTCCTATATCCAGTCTATTCCGCAATTTAGTTTTCGTTGCATTCATTGCAGAAAACTCTGTTTCGCCGCGATATCATGTTGGAAATGGAAGCAATGTTTTCAGTGCTTTCGTGGTTATCTCAGGATATTTTGCCTTGACTTTGATCCAGAATGCCAGCAGAGATGTTATGTCAAACAAACTTTTCAGCCCACCGTCATTTACAAGTTCGAGGAGTTGATCTCCTTCCCGCGCTGACACGGATGACGCGCGGGTAATGACCTCGCATGCGTTCAAGTTCAACAGTGCGTGACAGGGAATGAGGAAAGGTGCAAATGACTCATATCGTTTCATATCACCAAATCATATTGTTTCCTCACGGCCCGGTGGTTGGGGACCACTCTTAGCATGAAGGGAGACCAATCAGGATGCTCGCTCTCCCTCTCCCTCTCAAAAAAATCTATTTCCGGGATATTGTATATAATTTCCAGGTGTCAGGGAGCCACTATCAATATGTGGGAAACTCCCGGATCTTCCGGAAGAGGTGGGATGTCTGGATATGCAACTTCAGGCCTACCACAGGTTTTAATTGCAGTTATGCCAACAGTGCAGTAACGTTTAAGCAGGTCTATGAATTGAAAAGATTTGGAGAGAGACAGGTCAAGCGCAGCATATGAGAATAACAGATGAGAATCTTGCTCAGCATGGACAAGTTGGGATGAGAGCCCTGTTTCTGAGGTATATCAGTGTGGTAAACCATATATATGTTGTAACTGGGTTAACTGTCTAGACACGCCCCTCTGCTGACTGCCCTGTGGCTCCTCCCACAGATACCTGTATAAAGGTGATTTCGCCTTGCCCCTCCCCCTCAGTCTGGGGGCAGACACTCACCATGGAGGTCGTATTGTACAGCAAATAAAAGCCTTTCAGTATTTAATCCAACCTCAGTCTTTTGGAGTCATTGAAGGTGCTTCAATTTTATTCGCTGTACATTTTAAAGCATGAAACATGCACTGAAACCTGACAAATTAGACCTCGATCCGCAAACGCCAGAAGCTGGAAACGCTTTTGAACTCTGGCTGGCCTGCTTCGAAGCATACCTAGAGGAGATTAAAGCGACCGACCCCATAGCGAAGCGCAGAGTTCTACTCTCCAGGGTCAGTCCACGGGTCTATTCGCTGGTCAGAGACCAGCTGAGCTACGCCGGTGCAGTGAGCGCCCTCAAAGGCCAATACCTGCGGCTGATAAACAGCATCTATGCTCAGCACTGCTTAGTGACAAGGCAACAACGGCCCGGGGAATCAAGTGCTGAGTTCATTCAGGCCCTACGGATACTCGTGCGAGCCTGCAATTGCCAGGAGCTGACGGCGGCGCAGCATGCGGAGCTCCTAGTGAGAGATGCCTTTGTCACGGGGACCAGGTCAGTGTATGTGCGCCAGCGGCTGTTGGAAAAAAACGATCTTACCTTAAGTTCGGCGATCGAGCTGGCCGACATGCTGGAGGCCACTCTGCATTACCTGAGGCTCTCCAGTCACATGATCCCCTGATGGCCTTGTGGGCGCCGCAGACCCCGCAACCTGCCGGCGAATTGACCTCGGCTGCCACCAGTTGCGAGTCCGCGAAGTGCTACTTCTCCGGAGTGGAGAAGCACCCCCGGAAACGTTGCCTGGCCCGAGAAGCTACCTGCTCCAGCTGCGGAAAGAAAGGCCACTTCGTAAAGATCTGTAAGTCCAAACTGCGAGCGGGATCGAACAGCGCCGCGTGCGAAACATGGGGGTCGCCATCTTGCCTGCCGCCATCTTGCCTGCACGCCGCCACCACGTGTGAGACATGGGGCCCGCCATCTTCCCTGCATGCCGCCACCACGTGAGAGACATGGGGGCGTCCATCTTGGTCGGCGCCACCTCCCACCGCCTACGACCAACGGGTGCTCACGGGGCACCCCACTGCACTGGACCAAGACAGCAGCCCAACCCTGGCTTCCTTGACCCTCGACCAAAGCGCTCTCCACCAGCTCGCAAGTTCAATGATGAACATCCTAGTGGAGGAGCACAGGACAAGCTGCCTGTTTGACACAGGCAGCACGGAGAGTTTTATCCACCCGGACACGGTGCAGCATTGCGGACTCATGATACGGCCGGTAAGATAGAGGGTCACCATGGCTTTCGGGTCGCATACAACAGACATCTGGGGGGGTTGTGTAGTGATACTAGTGGTGCAGGGCACAGAATATCGAGACCTTACGTTACTGGTCATGCCTCAACTGTGTGCCCCTGTGCTATTGGGGCTCGACTTCCAGAGCCACCTGAAAAGCGTGACAATGAAATATGATGGGCCCCTCCCACCAATTACTGTCATAAATCCCCAGTTTAGTAGGGATACGTCACATACGGCTGGCTGAGGTGTTTGGCCATGGTGGGCTGATCCTGCTGGTTAGTGCTGGGCTGTGCTGGGCTGAACTGCTGAAGCTCCAGCTGCTGGGCCAGAGTTACGAGTTAGCTGCTGGCTGTGGGATGTTGTGGGGGACATTCTGTGGGAATGTTGACCGACTGCCTGTATAGGTCCGGAATGATATTCGTACGCGGTCCCTTGCAAACTCTGATAGGGTGGCAGGGAGGGAGACTGATGGTGACAGCAATAGCACGGAGAGTGAGTGGGAAGAGGTGGGGAGAGGAACTAAGAAAAGGAAGATGATGGGTCGGAAGAGAAAGAAAGGAGGTGGGTCTAGCGTAGCTGGATCGGAAAGTGAGGGAAGAGAAGTTGAGGAGAGGGGCCCGAGGGCAAAATTGCTAAATGTAGTGATAATATTTCAGGGGGAAGGGGGAGTAAAGAAAATTGATCCACTTAAGCTAACAAAAATCATTCGAGGACAAGTAGGGGAAGTGAACCATGCGAGAATTTTAGGAGATGGAAACCTGCTGATAGGATGTAAAACTGAAGAGCAGATGGAGAAAGCAGTGAAGGTGACTAAGGTTGGGAAAGTCAAGGTGTCCAGGGTTGTAAGAGTTGGAGCACAAAGGGTCAATGGTTGCAGGGGGGTGATATCCGGGGTTCCCCTCAGTGTTAATATGAAGGAGCTGGTGGAGAACTTGAGGATGAGGAATAGTTCAGTGAAGAGTGTGAAAAGAATGACAAGGGGAGCAGAGAAAAGAGAGACTGAAACTGTTCTGGTAGAATTTGAGGATAAGGTGCCTCCAAAGGAGTTATATTTTGTATTTCTAAGATACAATGTAAGAGAATATATACCAAAACCTATGAGGTGTTTCAATTGCCAGGAGTTTGGGCATGTGGCCAAAGTGTGCAAAGGAAATAGAAGATGTGCAAGGTGTGGTGGGGAACATGAATACGGAAAATGTGGAGAGGGAGTGAGACCAAAGTGCTGTAACTGTGGAGGTAACCATAGTGTAGCCTACTGGGGATGTGAAGTGTTGAAAGAAAGAGGTGGAGGTGCAGCAGATAAGGGTGAAGGAAAAAGTCTCATATGCTGAGGCAGACAAATTGGCAGGACAGAAGAAAATGAATGAGGGACGGTGTAGCAAAGGGCAAGCGGCAGCTAAAGAAAGGCAAGATAAGAAGAATGCATGGATAGAGAAGAAGAAATTGGTGACCTTTATAGCAGGAGTGATAAACGCAACGTATGAGATCAAATCTAAAACTGAAAGGATTCAGATTACTGTGAAAGCTGCAGAGCACCATTTGGGTATGATAGGATTAAAATGGAAGAAGCAAACGATGAACTCAGGGTACAGTCAAGTCAAGAGACAGTATGTGTGGGTTAATATTACTAATAATGCTACTTCTTCAATGGAAGGCAAGAAGCCTGATTGCTAATGGACAAGATTTCAAACAGTTTACAGCGAGTAGGAGAGAAAAGCCAGATGTTGTGTGTATCCAGACCTGGTTAAAACCTAATTTAGATTTTGTTTTATATGGTTATGAGGCAGTAAGACGAGACAGGAGAGAGGGTGGAGGAGGAGGATGTGCAACTTATGTAAAGCAAGGTATTCCTTATAGAATACTAGGTGTAGGAAGTGAACAAGAGTATGTGGTAGTAAAAGTATGGGCTGAAAGGAAAGCGTTGGTGATTGTGAATTATTGTAATCCATGCAAAAGACTAGAGTTAAACAAGCTTGAGGAGATAGAAGGGCAGAATAGTAGTAACATTGTTTGGTGTGGTGACTTTAATGGACATAATGTATTATGAGGGAGTGACAGAACAGACATCAATGGTCAAGTAATAGAGGAGTTGCTAGATGAGAAGTATTTAGTGTGCCTAAATGATGGCAGTAGTACTAGAATTGGTGTTAATACGGGTAAAGAATCTGTGCTTGATCTTACATTAGTATCAAACTCCATTGTATCAGTGTGTGATTGGTTAGTGTACCAAGAAGGAACTGCAGGGAGTGATCATTACCCAATCTGGTGCACAATAAATATTTCTGCCTCATTGATCACAAAGAATACAGGTGGGAAATGGATCCTTGAGAAAGCCAATTGGGAGAAATTTCTGGAAAAAAGTGATAGATATCTAAGTCAGGTCAGTGATGGAATGGACGTAGAAACACTTGACAGCATATTAAAACAAGGTATAATATCAGCTGCATTAGAATCCATTCCTAAAAGTAAAGGAAGAATAAAGAAGAGAATAATACCATGGTGGGATGATAATTGTAAGGAAGCAGTGACAAATAGAAATACGGCATTTAAACTGGTTAAAAGAACTCATAACTTCCAATATATGATTCAGTACAAACAAGCTCAGGCAGTAGTAAGGAGGACAATAAGACATGCTAAAAGGACGCACTGGAGAAAGTATTGTGATTCAATCGGAAACACAACTCAAGTAGGAGAGGTGTGGGGGATGATAAAAAGGATGGGAGGGGACAGGAGAGAGTGGAGGTACCCAGTTCTGGTTGATGGAAATGTGGCTGCAGTAACAAATAAGGAAAAGGCAGAGTTGTTGGCAAACACTTTTGTTCTGGTACATAGTTCCGATAATTTGTCTGAGAAGGGAAGAAGAGGTAGAGAGAGAACCAAAGCTGAAAATGCGGAGGCTTTGAGTAGGAAAACTAACCTTGACGGTGTGCAAGATGTCCCTTTCAGCATGGGAGAATTAGGAAAGGCACTAGATAAAACAGGAAAGACTGCACCAGGTAAAGATGAAATATGTTATAGTATGATAAAACAAGAGTGAAGGAAGTCTGGAGAAACTACTGCTTCTGTATAACAAAGTCTGGGATGAAGGGAGAATACCAGGGAGCTGGAAAGAGGCAATAATTATTCTAATAAGGAAGCCTGGGAAAGATGCCAGCAGGCCAGAAAACGACAGGCCAATTGCCTTGACGTCACATGTATGTAAACTTATGGAACATATGATAAATGAGAGGTTAGTGTACTTCTTGGAAAGTAGAGGAATGGTGGCTATGTATGAAAGCGGGTTCAGGAAAGGAAGGAATACTATGGATCCAGTGTTGTGTCTAGAGGCTGAAATAAGAAAAGCTCAAGTAAATAAAGAGACAGTGGTTGCAGTTTTTTTTGATGTTGAGAAAGCTAATGATATGTTATGGAAAGAGGGGCTCCTAATCAAGCTACATTTAACAGGAACTGGGGGGGCAATGTTCAATTGGATTAAGGACTTTTTAAACGGGAGAACTATCCAGGTGAAGATAGAATCAGAGCTATCAAGCCAGTATGTTGTAGAAAATGGGACGCCTCAGGGGAGTGTAGTGAATCCAACTTTATTCTCCATTTTGATAAATGATATATTCGTAAATATTCCAATGGAAGTGGGGAGGTCATTGTTGGCAGATGACGGGGCTTTGTGGAAAAGAGGGAGAAATATTGAACATATAGTTATGAAAATGCAAGATGGAGTTAATCAAGTTGAAGAGTGGGGGACAAAGTGGGGTGTTAAATTTTCAGTGGAGAAAACAAAAGCCATGTTCTTTACAAGGAAAATGTTCAGGGGACTTAATTTGAATCTGTATGGAAGTAACCTGGAGAGAGTTGAAAGTTTTCGGTTTTTGGGAGTGCACTTTGACCTGAGATTAACATGGAGAGAACATGTTAGATATGTAGTTAGTAAATGCAAAAATGTGATAAATGTCATGAGGTGTCTTGCTGGATTGGAATAGGATGTTGATTTTGCATCACTGAAGTATATTTACGTAGCATTAATAAGATCAAGATTAGACTATGGAAGTATTGTATAAGGGTCAGCAGCAAAATCTGTGCTGGCAGAACTGGATATCGTGCAAGCTCGGGCTCTAAGGGTGTGCTTGGGAGTGTTTAGAACTTCCCCAGTGTGTGCACTCCAAGTTGAGGCAAATGAAATGCCATTGGGGCTGAGGCGTAAACAGCTGGAGGCCAGTTACTGGATTAATTTAAGGGGGCATGGTGATAGCCATCCTACAGCTGTGTACATACATCTATTGATGCTTCTGGACACATCTTCAGTGATGTTCCTGGAATCATCGGGTGTTTCAGGTCTTTCAACATCATACAACCTCCTCCAGCTGACCCAACCGGGACTGATCAGACCCCAGCTTGTATCCGGATGGCTAGCTACTTATGACTCCATGGCTCCCCTCTTTTGAGCCACAGCCATCTTGAGGCCCTCTCTGCCGCATCGGTGGTACTGCAGATGGCTCTCCTCTTCCTCTCTCCCTCGATGCCCGAAATGCTGAAGGCTCTAACTAAAGAACGGGCTATGAATCCCCTACAACCAACCTCTACTGGGAGATACCTCGCTCTCCACCCAGCCTGCTGACAGTTGCTGACCAGTCCTGCGTACTTGGAGAGCTTCCTTTCAAAGGCCTCCTCCAAGCTATCTTCCCATGGGCCTGTCAGCTCCAGCAGCACCACTTGCTTAGTAGACTCAGACACTAGGACAATGTCTGGTCGCAGGGTGGTGGCTGCGATATGGTTGGGGAACTTCAGCTGCCCTTCGATGTCCACCAACAGCTGCCAGTCCCTTGCAGAGGTCAGAAAGCCTGCAGATGTTCTTCTGGCCGGTATTGGCTGCTCCCCAGCTCTGACAAAGGCAATGGTCTGCTTGGAGGGTCGGGACCGCTTCACCCACTCAACTCTTGCGGCTTCAGCGATGGTCTTCAGGACCTGATCATGCCTCCACCTGTACCGTCCCTCACCAAGTGCCCTTGCACAGCCGCTGAGGATGTGCTCCAGGGTTCCTCGCATGGAGCACAGTAGGCACACAGATGACTCTGCCTGTGCATGGTGATAGCCATCCTACAAAAAGGCTGTTGCAGACATGCTGGGAGAAGGAGAGGTCACAAAAAGAAAGTTTTGGCTGGACAGGAGAGTAAACAGCAAAAGATATGGGTGTATACTATAAAGAGTCTTGTCCAAGTGTGGTGTGGCCTGTCAGACCTTTCTGGGTATTAGAAAATCCCTCTGCAGATTTGGAATTGCTTAAGGTTAAGCACAGTAATAAGATGGCTGATACACTCAGTGAATATCATAGTTATAGGGAATGTAAATATAAAGGCGTACAGATTTCTACTGATGGATCAAAGGATCCAGAAACAGGTGCAACAGGGTCTGCAATTGGTGTACCAAGTTATCGAGTGGAAATTAGCAAGAGAACACCTGATTGCTTGAGTGTATATGCGGTTGAAATGTTTGCCATATTGTTAGCACTAGAATGGAGTGAGCAGGTTGATTGTAATAATATTGTGATATGTAGCGATTCTGTAACGGCCCTTGCAAGCATCAAGGCGGGTACAGCTAGAGATCACCAGGATCTGCTTTATGAAACCTTGCTGGCAAATTCAAGACTGGCTAGACAAGGCAAAAATATCGCATTCATGCGGGTTCCAGCACATTCGGGTATTATGGGAAATGAGACAGCAGATAGGCTGGCAAAAGCAGCCGTCAAAAAAGGGTCTGCAGAAGTCAATATTAAACTATCAAAATCAGAGGGGAAGAGCATAGTATGGAGAAGGATAAATCAACAGTGGCAGCAGCATTAGGATAGAGCAATAAAAGGAAGACATTTACATTCAATTCAGAACAGAGTAGATATGGGAAGAAGTAGGGGAGTAAAGCGGAACGAGCAAGTAATTATAAGTAGACTGAGAATTGGGCACAGCAGCCTTAATGGGACTTTGGCAATCATAAATAAACATCCAACAGGTTTTTGCGATCTATGTCAGGAAACTGAAACAGTAGAGCATATCCTTATTTCATGCTGGAAATTTGCACAGGAAAGGCCACAAATGTTATAACAATTACGCAAAATAGGACTGGTAGAGAACAGTGTTAAAGGTTTATTGGAATGTGGGGAGAGTGATCAGGGGAGGAAATGGTTATTTAGTTATTTAAGGGCGACGGGACTGGAAAGACGGCTTTAAAGTGAATGGACAATGGAGGACAATAAATCCTGAAGATGGCAGTAATGCAACAATGTGGATGCCAACTGCCGTAAAAACTGAAAGAAGAAACGTCACATATCCCGCTACTGACCACACACACGCACCGACCCGCACATCCCACCCAACATCATGCCAACTGCCGCACTACTGACGCCACTTGTGGCCTCTCCACCCTCAGGATCCCTTCCCCACCGCTGTTCGCCAACCTGACCCCCGACTGTAAACCTGTGGCAACTAAAAGCAGGAGGTACAGCGCGGGGGACAGAGCTTTCATTAAGTCGGAGGTGCAGCGGCTGCTCAGGGAGGGGGTCATTGAGGCAAGCACACGTCCTTGGAGGGTCCTCGTTTATGAGTGATGAGCTGCGCCAATACCTACTGGCTAGGGGAATTGCAACTAGTAGGACCAGGAGCTATAATTCCCGGGGGAATGGACAGGTAGAGAAGGAGAATGGCACGGTGTGGAAAGCCACACTCTTAGCCCTCAGGTCAAAGGGACTGCCGGTCTCCCGCTGGCAGGAGGTCCTTCCCGAGGCACTCCACTC
Organism: Mobula hypostoma; assembly: GCF_963921235.1. Taxonomy (NCBI): domain Eukaryota; kingdom Metazoa; phylum Chordata; class Chondrichthyes; order Myliobatiformes; family Myliobatidae; genus Mobula; species Mobula hypostoma. The sequence goes on from NC_086109.1 coordinate 31,161,708, forward strand.
CATCCGCTCACTGTTATGCACAGCCACCAATGCCACCCCTCATGAGCGGCTCTTTTCATATCCCAGAAAGTCGACCTCTGGAACCACCCTACCAACTTGGCTGACATCCCCGGGGCCAGTGCTGCTCCAGAAACATGCAAGGAGCAATAAATACTCCCCGATGGTTGAGAGGGTTCACTTATTTCATGCGAACCCTCGGTATGCCTATGTGGTTTTACCTGATGGGCGGGAGGACACGGTCTCCATCTGCGACCTGGCGCCCGCAGGAGCACCGAGGCCCCTACCCTGAACACTCCGTGGTGACTATTGACCCCGTACCCACCGATGTATGTACCCACGAGACACCGCACACTTCAAGTCCTACACAGCCACCACACGACACTCCCATACCAGCCGCGACACCTCAAGTGGGGCCGGAGCCAGCACAACCGCCGTCGCCGATGCAATCACCACCGGTGCTACGTAGATCACAGTGATGGACTCGACCGCCTGATAGACTTGACCTGTAAATATACTTGTTGTAAATATTGTCAGTCACTTCACCCCGTGGGACTCTTTCTTAAAAAAGGAGGGGTGAATGTGATAAACCATATATATGTTGTAACTGGGTTAGCTGTCTGGACACGCCCCTCTGCTGACTGCTCCTGTGACTCCTCCCACAGATCCTGTATAAAGGTGTTTTGCCTTGCCCTTCCCCCTCAGTCCGGGGGCAGACACTCACCATGGAGGTCGTATTGTACAGTGAATAAAAGCCTTTCAGTATCTTACCCAACCTCAGTCTTTTGGAGTCATTGAAGGTGCTTCAATCAGTTTATGACCTTACGGCTGTATAACTGGGGTTCCCAACCTTTAATATGTCCTGGACCCCTGCCATTAACCGACAGGCTCTATAATATGCATGATGCATTTGAAAACGGTACCATCCCAGTCCGAATCAAAAATCGGTAGATTGAAGGCCAGTTTAAAACTAGAATGCAAAAGTGATGCCAGATGCTGCAGGTTCTCTGAAGGCAGTGAAGAACCACAAGTCCAAGCCTTGAGTTTAATATATTCAGATATTTCATGAAGAAATATTAAGAATAAATTTTGAACACCAATAGCTGTATTCTAACGTGGTGATCGTCAAGCAGCATTATCATGGAGTGGATACAAATCAGATAAAGTTCTACTTGTTTAACAAACAGGCAAAAAATTTCAATGTTCTGATATGTGTTTTGATGCATGCTGCTTTGCACTCAGAGTGCAAAATGGAAAATTTTCCACGAATTTGTTTACTTTGTGTCACAGCAGAACAAAGGAAGTGCTTTTGGCAGCTGAAAATTATGAGGTGTGAAACAGCCCTTAATCAGCAGAATGTTTAACTAAATCTCTTGTATCTGGAAGAATGTTAACTCTCAAGTGGATCCTTTTACCTTGAAAGGTTGATAAATATATGTGGCTGGATCAGACTGGCTGCTAGTTGGCAGTTCCATGCAGAAACACTGGCGAGCTCCAGCATGTGCATCCCTTCTGTATCTGCACTGTGAGACAAGAATGTGCAGAATCCAGCAGTGTTTGTGTTATACAAACTGCTCATGTTGAGTCCAGGAATGACCTTTTACTACATGCCTGGGCTTAATATGGGGGCAATTCTATATCACACTGAGCTCAGAGCTGAATACATTTCATATCCAGCTCCCTAATTTCATTCCAGTCAATACTTGCGTTTACATTTAGCCATAGGGTTAATAACTTTCATTGAAGTGCTAAGGAAAAGTTAGTGACTTAGTATTTTTGCTTGTGTTCAATGAATTAAATTTTTATGAGAGTCTTCAATCTGAAATTAACTTTGTTCCTCTCTTCGTAGGTGGTATTTGCCCTGCTGAGAGTTTCCAACATTTTCTGTTTTATTTCAGAGTTCTAACATCTGCGGTTTTCTTTTTATTTTGGACTCTTACCAGCTTAGAGTCAAAGAAAGATGCAGCACAAAATCAGGCCCTTCAGCCCATCCAGTTGATGCTGAAACATTTAAACTGTCTAATCCCATTTGTTCTGCACCAGGACCATAGCCCTCCATACCCCTACCTTCCATGCCCCTATCCAAACTTCTCTTAAATGATGAAATCAAGCTCGCATGCACCACTTGTGCTGGCAGCTCATTCCACACTCTCATGACCCTCTGACTGAAAAAGTTTCCCCTCATGTTCCCTTTCAACTTTTCACTTTTCACCCTTAACCCGCGACATCTAGTTGCAGTCCCACCCAACCTCAGCGGAAAAGCTTGCTCGCATTCTTCCTATCTGTACCCCTCATAATTTTGTCTATCTTTATTAAATCTCCCCTCAGTCTTCTATGTTCCAAAGAGTAAAGTCCTCACCTCTTCAAACTTCCTTGATAACTCAAGTTCTCAAGTCCAGGCACAACCTTGTCAATTTTCTCTACACTCTTTCAACCTTATTTACATCTTTCCTATAGGTAGGTGACTTAAACTGTGCACAATACCCCAAATTAGGTCTCACCATTGCGTTATACAAGTTTGACATATCAGCCCATCCCCTGTACTCAGTACTTGGATTTATAAAGGCTGATGCACTAAAAGCTTTCTTTATGACCCTATCTACCCGTGGCACCACTTTCAATGAATTATGGACCTGTATTCCCAGATCCCTTTACTCTACAGCACTCCTCAGTACCTAATGCTGGTTGGTCCTACTGAGGTGTAACACCTCACATTTGTCTGCATTAAGTTTCATCCAACTTTTTTCAGCCCATTATATCAGCTGCTCCAGATCCCACTGCAAGCCATCACAGTTTTCCTTGATGTCAACTATACTCAAATCTTGGTGTCGTCTGCAAATTTGCTGATCCAGTTAACCACATTATCATCCAAATCATTGATATAAATACAATTGATACAGATAACAACTGATTCCAGTGGCACTCCATTAGTCACAGGCCTCCAGTCGGAGAGGCAACCATTTACTACCAAGCTCTGGCTTCTCCAACAAAGCCAATGTCCAATCAAATTTACTACCTCATTTTGAATGCTAAGCAACTGAACCTTCTTGACCAACCTCTCATGCAGGCCCTTGTCAAGTTCCTTGCTTACGTCCATGTAGACAACATCCACTGCCTTGCCTTCATCAAATGTCCTGGTAACTTCCTCAAAAAAAACTCTATGAAATTAGTAAGGCACAACCGACCATGCATGAAGCCATGCTGACTATCCCTAATCAGTCCATGTCTATTCAAGTCCTCAAATATCCAGTCCCTTAGAATACCTTCCAGTAACTTTCCCACTACTGATGTCAATCAGGCTAACCAGCCTATAACTTCCTGATTTATTTTTAGAGCCTTTCTTAAACAGCGGGATAACACTAGCAGGCATCCAATCCTCTGGTACCTCACCTGTCGCTAAGAATGATTTAAATATCTCTGATAGGGCCCCTGCTATTTTTGCACTTGCCTCCCGCAGGGTCCAAGGGAACACCTTGTCAAGCTCTGGGGATTTGTCCACCCTAATTTGCTTCAAGACAGCAATCACTTTCTCCTCTGCAATCTGTATAGGATTCATGAAGTTGATTAGATTAGATTCAACTTTATTGTCATTGTGCCGAGCACAGATACAAAGCCAATGAAATACATTTAGCATCTGACCAGAAATGCAAAGAATAGTGTTATTTACAAAATAACTGCTACAGCACACAAATATAAAAGTACTGAGACAGTACTAAATGGATGCAATACTGCTTTGCGCTGTGATGAGAGGTCTGGCAGGGTCACAGCCTCAGGGAAGAAGCTCTTCCTGTGCCTACTGGTGCAGGAGCGGAGGCTCCTGTAGTGCCTACTGGATGGGAGGAGAGTGAAAAGTCCATGGTTAGGGTGAGATGCATCCCTGATAATGATTTTCGCCCTGCCCAGCCAGCGTTTATGGTAGATGTTCTCAATGGTGGGCAATTGGGTGCCGATAATCCGCTGGGCAGTTTTCACCACATACTGGAGTGCTTTGCCATCCGATACAGGACAATTGCCATACCACACTGAGATGCAGTTGGTGACTATGCTCTCAATGGTACAGCGGTAAAAGTCCGTCAGTATCCTGGGACAGAGGTGAGCTTTCTTGATGCTCCGCAGGAAATAAAGGCGCTGTTGTGCCTTTTTGATCAGGATGGAGGAGTTCAGGGACCAGGTGAGATCCTCGGAAAAGTGGACACCAAGGAATTTGAAGCTTGATACACACTCCACTACAGCTCTGTTGATATAGATGGGGACGTGAGTGTAACTCCTGGCATGCCTGAAGTCCACAATGATCTCCTTGGTCTTCTGGGTATTAAGGGTCAGATTGTTGTCGGCACACTACGCAGCCAGGTGCTGGACCACGTCCCTGTAAGCTGTCTCGTCATCCCCTCTGATCAGACCAACCACCGTGGTGTTGTCTGCGAACTTGATTATGGAGTTAAACCATGTACAGGAATGCAGTCATAGGTGAAAAGGGAGTACAGAAGAGGGCTCAGCACACAGCTTTGAGGCATACCAGTGTTCAGGGTGACAGTGGAGGAGGAGAGGTTGCCTAACTTAACTGATTGGGGTCTGTTAGTCAGAAAGTCCAAGGTCCAATTGCAAAGTGATACGCTGATACCAAGCTGGCAAAGTTCGGTGATCAGCTTGGAGGGGATCACAGTATTGAATGCCGAACTAAAGTCAATGAACAGCATTCTGATGTAAGAGATGCACACTTAGCCTGTGTCCATCTTCTGTGTAAATAAAGATGCAAAAAAAAATTTAAGATCTCACCCATCTCTTTTGGCTCCGCACATGGATTACCATTCCGTTCTTCCAGAGGACCAATTTTGTCCCTTGCAATCCTTTTGCTCTTAGCATTTCTGTAGATTCCCTTAGGATTCTCCTTCACCTTGTTGCTAGGGAAACCTCATGCCTTCTTTTAGCCCTCCTGATTTAATTAATTAATTTGAATTAATTTAGTTTATTAGTATTTATTAGTTGTAACTAAGGTGATGATTTTTGAAGTTGCCTATGTTAATTGTTTTGAACATTAGCTGAAAAATCCATCGGTCGCAGGTTGGGAACTCCTGGTCTACAGTGATTCAGGAACATAGCCTTCTACCACCTTCTTTAGGGTAATTAGTGGGCGAGTACTAAGCTTGTTTTTAAAAGAAGCATACAGTGAAATGCGCTATTTGTGTCCTCGACCAAAGACGTGTTGGGAACAGTACGCAAATGCCACCTTGCTTCCGGAGCCAACGTAGTGTGCCAACAACCTGCTAACCCTAACCCGCACTGAATTGTGGAATGTGGGGGGGGAACTGAAGGCCCCCAAAAGATACCCATGCAGTCACAGAGAGGATAGACAAACCCCTTAAGGACACGGTAGGAGTTGAACCCTGATCGATGATCGCTGCACTAACCACTATGCTACCAAGCCACCAGGTAAACGCTGGTATGACCTGGCCTTGTTAGGGTTGCTGGCATCCAGTAAAAGATTTTGAACTCAGTGACAGTGACGTGCCGAGAGAATGCTAAGTCAGAGGCGAGATCCTTTTACAATATTACGTTGCGATGCTGCTCAGCTGTTAAAATGGAAATAAAGGATCCTTTGCCTTGTTCAATAAAAGGCCAAATCTCTGAACAAACACGCTAGTCTCGATCTCCACCAGCAAAATGATTAACTGATAATTCACCTCATTTGTGATTTTGGCAATTCTGCCAGGTGCAATTGAAGCTGCTTGACTGCTGTTGTAATTGTTTTGCTTCATATTCCTCCTGTTGCTATTTTCATGAATATGTCAGCTACTTTAAACTCTGGACAAAAGAAACATGCATCAAGGTTATAATTGATTGCTGTTGTTGGCAACAGCCCTACCAATCTTGTTTTCATGTCTTGGGCTCCAAAGGGGATGGTAAACCATCATTATGTGTGGACAACTGCGTGTTTTGTTTTGTGCAGAGTTTCTTCATAATTTTGTTTCTCTCCCAGCTCCAAAGCATTATAACCAGCAAGTGAAACCATGTAAAGAGATCTCTCACTACAAAGGATGCAGCCAGGGGGGAGGGGGTGCAGGAGGTGTGTGGAGGGGTGGGGGTGCAGGAGGTGTGTGGAGGGGTGGGGGTGCAGGAGGAGGCAGTGAGGAATCAGTTGGGAGAGTAATAATCATAGGTGCAAAGGATGCTGGGACCTCAATGGTGAGACATACATATGGTAAAAAAAAACTCCAGCTTGCAGAAATGTAATTGCCAATACTGTCTACATCACAGGAGAACAATTAATAAGTAAAGCTGTTTGATACAATTTGTTTAATTCTTTCATATTCCTCCTAAAATCTTGCCTAATTACCTCCTAATCAATATAGTTCAGCAACACTATGACCACTTTGATCACTTTGCACTAAAGTGGACTATTTTTGTCTTTTTTATGTATTTTATTGCAAACATTGGGTGTAATTTAAGTCATATTTATGTTTTCCTTGCGAATGTTGCTTATAAGATGCTTTGTGATGCAAGTAAGCTTTTTATTGCACTTGGGCAGAAGACTATAAATTTGACTTTGACTTTAACATTTAGAATTATTTAAACCTTTTATTCCAATATCTAATTTTAGAAGCCCACCCAATTTTTGCATATCAGTACTCTTTATTCCGAAGAATGGCATTGTTTGTCCAAAATATTAGTCTAAAATTTGCGTTTAATCATAAATTTGTAGAACCATTTCATATTCCCAAATAAGAGAAAATCTGCAATTGACATTTCGGGCCGAGACCCTTCAGCAGGACCTACTGAAAGGCCTCAGCTCAAAACGTTGACTGTACTCCTTTTCGTGGATGCTGAGTTCCTCTAGCATTTTGTGTGCATTTCATTTTCCCTGTTGTTTTATGTTTGAGAAAGTCAATAAACTGCAGTTGCTAATTTAATGCCCTGGTTAAGATTTCTGCTTCTATGCTATGAGATATTTTATTTTAGCAGTTTTCTGTAAAAGCAGTGTGTCCTGCTGGTAAGAATATTTTGGCTTCAGTTAAAGATAAGGAGACATGTTGTCCAACTTAGGAATGTTATGTCAGCCAACTGTAACTTTTTGCCCAGTGGAAGATTCGGAGAGCTCGGCTGGATTAGATTGCTGAAGGACAGTAGTCTGCTCTGGGGTCTTTTGGTGAGAGTGACAGATTGAGACACAAGAGAAGGTGCCGCAGAATGCCATTGGAAAGCGAGTCTCTATTGCAAGAAGTACTTGCTGCAGATGAATGGCTTCAAGGAGGAAGGGCAAATACTCCTGAGGGAGCCAGTTCATTTGAGATGCTCTTTGAGGGGTTCGGAATGTGATGGGTGATTTCATGCAGATCATGGGTCCAGCACATGAGTAAAGTGATACACCCCCAACAAATCCAGAAATGAGCTCCAACGTTTGTGTGCACTTTGGCCTGGTTTAACTGTAAAGGGCCCTTTTATTTTTTTCTATTCTTTTTTTGTAACTGATTGTTGAAGTTGAAAATTTGGTAAATATACTTTCTTTGTGATTTTATGCTGGTGTGCTATCTGTCATTTCTGGGCTACCGATAACTGTGGTGGTGGCATCCGTTAGTCTCACAAGACCATGGATCTGCGCCTGGAAAGTCTTGTTTCAGTCTGTGTTGGTAGAGAAGTGTCTGGAAGCGACACTGGAGTGTCCTCTCCAGGGCACAAGGTTGTATGGAAGACTGCCAGTTGCCCATGCAGCAGGTCTCCCCTCTCCACGACACTGATGTTGTCCAAGGGAAGGGAAAGGGCCAATACAGCTTGGCACCAGTGTCTTCGCAGGAGTTTCCAGAACGAGGTCAAAGGCAAAACAGACTGCCTTAGGGACTCCAGCTCCGGAATTGCACTCGGGGTTTACTCCCGAACCCTTTCCCATGAGTGGGTATGGCTGCAAGGCAGCAGAGGTTTGAAATCAGAGTTTTCCCTCTCTTAGATGGACCGCCTTCCCAGGCTGACGAGCTCCATCTACCCGAAGCACTGGTTTTAAGGCGCCAGGACCCGTCTTCGCCCCTTCTCCTGTCAGTAGAAACAGTTCCGCCGGGCTTAGAGCCTAAGCCACATGAGAGGGCCAAGAGTTGGACTTGGTTGTCAGAGGCTATTTGAGGCACAAGCCGTGAGGAGCACTCTTAGGTAGTGGGAGCTTGTCCCCACTACCACTCCTCAGCTTGACAACCTTGGAACCTATAACTGTATATGGGCAGTATTTACACACCCATGTTCCTTAGTCAGAACATCCAAAATTTTCTATTTGGTTGAACTCCAAATCATATCGACCCTAGACATATATTGTTTATGAAAGATGGCTTTCTCACTGCTGAGTCACGTAGCTGTTAGCAGAGTTAGCTAATAAGCCAAGTTTGTCTATGAGACCTGGTGAGAGGGTTACACTCAAAATCTAAAATAAAAACAATAATGCTGGAAATAGTCGGCAGGTCAAGCCATATCTGTGGGAAGAGAAACAGGCTAATGTTTCAGATTGAAAACTTTTCATCAGAACTGGGAAGCAAACAAATGAAGATCGTGAAAGCATAGTCTCTCTTTCATCTCTGTGCTTTTTCTCAGGTTCATCCTTTTTCAGATACAGTACCTAAACTCCTCCCAACTTCACAATGTTCTTTTGGAGGTGCTGGAGAAGTAGTTTGTGAGGATAAGGAAATCAAGTGTTTCTTTTCAGGTGCTAGGTGTTAGCAATAGTTTTGAAAGGAAGAGCAGACAGTAGCTGTAATGAAGGAACAACAAGCTTCTTCCGTATGCAGAAAGTGTAAAAGGAATATCACACAACATCAATCATTACTGAACAACAGAGCAAAGTGATTGTTTTCCTGAAAAAAAATGATGATGTAGTGATAAAAATGCTGTACTGCTACCCATGGCAATAAATGTGTTCTGTGTTTGAATATTCAAAGGGCTCATGAATCATTGGAAGGAGGAGAAATTGAAATAGAATTTATTGTATGGCCCTCCAACACCAGGGTTGACTTGATGCTCTTCAAGCTTTATCCCTTTATCATCGATGAAATATTCATATGTCGATGCATATGCATTGCTTGCTTCTAGCCCAAGAAGCTCAGACGGACATGAAGAGTCATAAAGATCTGCCAGAACAAGTGTGGTTGGTTTAATCAACCAACAGATTGCACTTATATGTTTGAATATGCATCATTTAAATACGTTATCTATGCATGTCATTCATTTAGATGCATAACAGTTAAATAAAATGCCCATATCACCAATTAATAATTGCTGTTCTGTTCCAAATTATTTTATTTGTATTTATTTCTTGAGCTCTATAGACAGGTCTGAGATTTGCTTCACCTCTTGTCATTTTTATGTATCTGTACCAGATGTGCCAACCACATGTGAAAAGAAGCCACCCCTGTTTAGACAAATTAATAGCAGAGTAATCAATAAAAGCAGAAGAAGGAGACAGTAACTGAGTGCTTCTTGTAACACGTTAAGAAACTCAATGGAAGGTTCTCGAGCTGATCTTTTCACTTTTATTTCCTGAGATCTTCATCGCATCTTCAAAATCCCTCACGCTTTTTAAAGCAACATTTTCACATTTTAAGAAAAGTTACGTTGATTGAAAATGATGATTTGGTGATTTGTGATTTTTGTAAAGTCATTAAGATTAAAAAAACAAAGGAAGATGACTTAAGTTCTGTATCTTCCTTCCCCCTTCAGTTTAGCTCATGGTATAACATTCCCGTGCAAACTTTTCAGGTATTGGTGATTGGTTATGGAGAATCTTGCAGCATTACATGATGATGAGAACAAGATTCCAGTTCATGATTTTGAACAGCACTGAGTTAGGATCACCAAAGAAAAAAATAATTATATTAAGGTCTGTATAATCAACAAAAACCTCGACTACCAATAGATTACTTGTTCATCCTGAATTAGTTTCTCACCATATAACAGAGTTCACAATTGAATGAGATCCATTGCAATTACAGCTTTGTCCTTAAGTGTTGATCCACATGTGCATATACTCCATATCAGACATTGTGGATACAGAGTTCTGCAAAACTGGTTTGCTGCCAACCTTTGCACTATATATTAATCATTGCTCTTATAACCTGTGGGCTTTGTTAATTAAAGTTGTATACCACTTTATAACTAAATCTTCATTCACCTCTTTTTAAATTATTTAATTTCATTTGATTCTCCATTTCTAACAAATAATAACACTGGATAACATTTTTTTTAAAGTGTTGCTTACTCAGAATTTCAGTTTTGTTGATGATAGAACACTTGAAGCTGAACAAAAATATAATTTCAGACTACTTTTATCATGTAGGAATTTGGAGAAACAAGAAATTAACTTCTATTGAATATAATGCATTTAATTGCATAACTGCGCTAATGCTTTGTGATAGTTCAACTGAGCGAAAAGTGTTTTATTGATGATTTTTGTTTGTACTCAGTATCTGAAGCTTCTCGCTTAAGAGTCCAACAATAATCAGTGAGCATTGATGGATTCCATTGCCCTGATGCTGTTTTTCCATGACTACAATGCCATGGTGAAACCTTTCACCATGCTCATCACTGACAGCACCAAGATTTGCAGAGAAGAAATCTAAATGGGAATCCAGAAAATAAATCTTTTGTGACATGTTGCACTTCATGGTTTTGTATGCTTGAAGAATGTTGTCAACCAGCTGCATATAGTTTGGTGCACTGTAATTGCTAAGAAAATTTTCAACAATATCCTTGAATGCCTTCCATGTGATTTTCTCATTGAGTTTCTTCGAATTGCCTGTCATTGATGACCTGTTTGATTTGAGGACCAACAAAGATGCCTTCCTTAATCTTAGCATCAGTTATTCTGGGAAATATCTGTCTCAAATATCAAAATCTTTCATGAAAACTTTTGTGCCTGATGACAGCAGATTCCATCCTTGCAGCCTTTAAGTCAGTAATTCTGCTTTTGGCTTTGACAAACCCAACTCTCTGACCAGGTTATTTAACTCAGATTGAATTATCGGAGGAGGTTCACTCAACATAAAGGGTCAAAATCTGTATCGGTATCAGTGTCATCTTCCATTCCTGGCTCGTACCTCATTATACCCTCATCTGCCTCCTCTAGTCTCCATGTCTCTGGTGGCTTTGGCACTGGAAGCTATCATCATGTGGTACAGGTTTCATGGCTGAAGGGGTATTAGGGAATTCAACAGATTTCTTGTTTTTAGCAGAGAAACCAGACACACTGGTCAGTCAGAGGTAATAGTCTGTCTCAAGATCTTTCTGCTCTCACCATATCATCGGGACAGTGAAAAGTACTGATTTCCGAGTACCTCTGAGCCAAGCTCTAAGGTTGACAGTGCATGTTGCACAACAAATGTGAGGAGTTCAGGTTTGGCTTGGTCACCAATTTTACAACCAAAGTAGAGCTCATGGGCTTTGTTAATGAGAGGAATCATGCTCTGTCTTTGAGATTTAAGCGTACGCTTGCCACAAATATGAAATAAAGTAATGCAGCTGTTGCAACATTGGTGAGACAGTTTGCTATCACAAATACTCCTGAAAATGCAATTATTTTATTATAATGAGTACACACACTATGCTATGCACATAAAGCACGTGCACTAATGTGATCATAAAATGATATACATGTAAATACAATGCATAGAACAGTGTGTGCATAATGCTTTTATAGCCTTTCTAAAACCTGTCCTGTCATGCAGCATCTGTTCTGCCTAAACATTCGCAGGCATGCCTGGACAAGATAGAAAACGTTTCAGCTTACATTGTGGGCAACATCTTAACTGACTTGAATTATTAATGGAAGTAACAAATATAGGCAATTTAAAAAAAAGGTGATTTTCATGATCAGCAGCCCAAAATCCATAAGGTATACACAAACGTATTCAGGAAGCTAAATCTTTGTTGTAACTCAAATGGATGTGACATTGGGACAAGACAGGTTTCCAAAACTCCAACCGAACGATAACATTTGCTTCTGACGTGAAAGTATAAACAAAACAGATAACCTGCCGAAAATATACTTGCCAATAAAAACACTTAACTGGGATTTCCCTAGGAATGGCAGTTCAAGTTTCAGCAGAAGATCAGTTAAAATCCTAGATACATCATATACAGTAGTTTCTGGTTTCTAGTGATCCTTTGCCAATTACAATCAGGAGAACCTTTTAACAGTTGACTGAAAATGACCTTTAAAAGAGATTTATTTTTTATTGGAACTGCAAGAGTATCAAAGACACAGGGGTTTGCATGATTTATTGTATGGTCGAGAGTTATCTAATTATTCCAACAGATCTAAAAGTATCCGACCTCTGAAAATGTATATGACAGTTTTGTTAGCTACTGCATTTATTTCTCTTCCAATCAAAAGAAACTCATACTAACATTGTTGCATTCTTCAAAACTCTTGTGAAAATTTTACCTAAACTGTAATGTATTGGGCTGTATTTTGGTTTCATGTTTCAGTGAACGTGAAGTGTATTATATCTCACAGTGCTTTAAGATACAGCTTTAACACTTTTGTTCAGCAATATAAAGTGTCAAAAAATAAACGCTGAAGTGCAGGAACAAAGTCATCAGACATTCCGTTATAGAAGCAGGACGGTTTCTTTGTCATGTGCATGCTGCAGACTTGCTTGGCAGACAGCAATGAATTTCCATTCATGATTTCAAAGCGACTGACTTGGAGTCATTAAAAAAAGATGAGTCAGCGTAAGGACTGTGGTGTCACCAATATGATACTTGTTGCTTTTGAATTTTCAAATCAAAAGTTTCAAATCATGCGGAAGAGTTCACAGCTCAAGTAGAGGTGATCTGTTTATGGACTTTATTAGACCCAGTAATGCCTGGAGATTTGGATAAAGAAATTCATGGCTCACAGGAGCTGCTCTCATTACAAAACCTGAAGCCACCTTTCATTTACTGGCCAACAGTGATGTATTAAGAATTCAGTGAAGTAACCTATGCAAGTTGTAAAGGAACCTCCAGTTCAGCTTACAGATGTGGCAGCTTTGCAGCATTACCTTATCTTGTGCTTTCAGCTGTAAAAGAACACGGTGCAGTGTAAACAGCTCATAATAATTTATCATTTTCAGTCTCATCTATGCAGCCTCGGACTGCCCCTTATAACATATAGATTATTGAGTTTCTTATAGTCAATTTTGGGGAGATGTAATTATATAGATTTCACCAAATAATCATGTCATTTGTCATTGCCTGGAGAATAATATTAACACTGCAAAGCATTGGTTAACACCATGTAATGTTGCATGCTGTGAACAAGCAACGTAACTGCATATAGATGTATCCTACTTCAAAAATTGTGTTTCATTAAAAGCAAATTTTAGAGTCAGAATTCAATACATATAAAGGATCTTATTGTACTTAAAATCACAAATAATGAATTTACAACTCATAATGACTGGCAATTCTGTGAATGTGCTGCATAGTCAATAATGATAACTTTAGTGTGAAATATACAATTGAGTCTCCACCTAGTCATTTGAGTAGACTTATTCTAAGAAAGTCAACAGACTTTTGTGAAGTATTTGCAACTTGGTCAAAATTATCACGACACTTTCATCATTCACTTACCCAAGAGATTCTATAGATGTTGGAATTCCAGAGTAACACACAGAAAATGGTGGAAGACTTCAGTAAATCAGGCAGCATCTACAAAAGGAATGAAGAGTTGATGTTTTGGGCTAAGACTATTCATCAGAATCACTTGTCTCGTTGGAACTTTCAAGACTCTGAACTGTGTGAGTTGGCTGCTGTGTTTGCCTGCAAAAAAAATAGTGATTAATCTACAAGAATGGATTAATTAGTTCTGAAGAACTTCCTGATGTTCTAAAAATGGAAATAAAATTCTTTGTGCTTTTCCTTTCAATCAGCATGCTCTGGATCAAGATTCAAGATTGTTTACTGTCATTTCCTGTGCACAAGTGTAAAGGAAAACAAAATGATTGTTACTCTGGATCTGATGCAGAACAAAAATTAAAAAAAAAACATGTTAAAAATGATAAAAAACACAATAAATATAAATAACACACACAAAATGCTGGAGGAACTCAGCAGGCCAGGCAGCATCTATAGAAAAGGCTACAGTTGACATTTCAGACTGAGACACTTTAGCAGGACTTGGATTTCCAGCATCTGCAGATTTTCTCTTGTTTGCGTTAAATATAAATACTTAAGATAGCTCATATACATAGATTGATTGTATGTCCATAATGTGACGCTAGGCACAGAAGTAACTGTGACTAATAGGAAATACTAAAGTGGTCGTAGTTGGGGTTAGAACTGATGTGGGAATCAAGGAACTATGGACACAAGGGATTCTGCAGATTGCTGGAAATCGACACAAACTGCTGGAAGAACTCAGTGGATCAGGGTCATCTATGGAAAGGAATAAAGAATCAACTTTTTGAGCCGAGAACCTTCATCAGGACTCGCCCTGAAAGGTAGACTATTTGTTTCTATAGATGCTGCATGACCTGTTGAGTACCTCCAAGAAACTATGGATGCTGGATATGTAAATATAGGAAATGTTGGAAGGCTAAGCAGATCTGTGGAGGGAGAAACAACACTAATATTTCAAGTCAGTGACCTTTCTACAGAAGTAACGAAGGGCCATTGATCCAGAACATTAACTCTGTTTCCCTCTCTTCAGAATGCTGCCTTTTCTCCAGAGTATTTCCAACAATTTCTGCTTCAGCATTAAATGCCTGTGCATTAATGGATTTCTAACAGTGTCCTTATCCTTTCTAACCTTCTGTTGTAACAGCGGGTAAAATGTAAATTTCAGTTGGAGATACTGGCTATATAAAGAGCTATCTTTGAACTAAAAGCTGTGAATGTCTCTAGGCAATATGCTAGTTGAAGTTATGTTGACTTAGTAATTAGTAATTAGATTGAGTTCAAAAAGAAATGGAAGTCGCATACAGAGTAATTGGGCTATTTTTTACAGGATAATTTTATAAAATCTGGACACCTATCGGATTCCATGAGCTATTAAAAGTTAATGATATTTTGTAAACTGCAAATATGAAATAAAGGGAGAGAATGTCTTTGTGTTGTTTTGTATACAATCATTAAGTGTTGGAAATGCCAATAGAAAATTGGGGTTTAATTGTATGACAGCTTGGGTTGGAGTCTGAATCAAACCTTTTAAAACCATAAGAAAAGACCAAAAGATATAGGAACATATTTAGGCCATTCAGCCCATCAAGTCTGCTCTGACATTCCATCATGCTGATTTATTATCCCTCTCAACCCCATTCTCCTGCCTTCTTCTGAGACCCTTTGATGTCCTTATTAATCAAGAAACCATCAATGTCCACTTGAAATATACCCAATGATTTGGCCTCCACAGCTGCATGTAGCAATGAATTTCACAGATCCACCATCCTCTGGCTATAGAAATTTCTCCTCATCTCTGTTCTAAAGGGACACCCCTCTATTCTGAGGTCGTTTCCTCTGATCCTAGATTCCCCCACTATAGGAAACATCCTTTCCACATCCACTCTGGGCCTTTCATTATTCAATCAATTTCAATTAACCCCCCCACCGCCCATCCACCTCCATTCTTTTAAACCAGTGAGTACAGGCCCAGAGCCTTCATTTGCAATTGTTGGCAATAGGAGCTCAACTCATCATGTTGTGGGTCACAGGGAAATAATACATACTAAAAAGTCGCATCTCAAACAGAGGTCTATTTTCACAGATGGTAGCTTAATTCAAACATTGTGATAACCATGAATAATATGGTTCAGAATTTCATCATTAC
This sequence comes from Mobula hypostoma, assembly GCF_963921235.1. Taxonomy (NCBI): domain Eukaryota; kingdom Metazoa; phylum Chordata; class Chondrichthyes; order Myliobatiformes; family Myliobatidae; genus Mobula; species Mobula hypostoma. Next base: position 31,177,483 of record NC_086109.1, read on the forward strand.
ACCATTGGCATTTTGATGTGAAATGGCAGCAAGATTGCTTGCACTTCCTACTTGAGGTAATTTTGGCAGTTCAATTAAAATAAATATTGAGTTTATTGAAATTGAAAATCCAAACACTCGAGATGTCTGGGCTTAAAATTATATTGCATGCAAAAATGTGCACAAAAATAGCAATAGACCATGAACAGTTGTTAGTTTTTTTCAAACCCAATAAGGGGCAAGGTTCTTAGCTGCAGTGTATGGAGGGAGTGATGCCTGCTAGCAGCACAGGTTATGAATCTCCAGCATGGTCAGGCAAAATCACCATGCATCATTCACAACTTAGCTTTGAGGCTAAGTGCCATGGGAATTCCACTCAATGCAGTGTTTCTCACACGAACTATAGCTTCATGTAGCAGATTGCTCAAACTGATGTGGTGGGTTAGTGTTGCCAGGCACTAGGTGTCTCCAGTAGACAGTCAGGCAATCTGGCTGTTCAGGTGATTGTTTCCTCTCCTGCCCCACAGTTTTGTAGAATCTAAATGTGAGTCAATATTTCGGAACACGTAGCATCTGACACGCTTTCATAGCCACAATATATGGCTATTCCAGGTATGACTGTCCTCAGTGGTGACTTCCAGAATGTGTTTGATCGAAGTTCAAAGTAATTTTTTTTGTCAAAGTACATATACGTCACCGTATAGCACTCTTGCGGGCATTCACGGTAAATACGAAGAAACATAATAGAGTCACCGAGAATCACATCACTGAGGATCTAATGTGGTCTGTACATACCTACTGTGTGATGGAAAAAGCACAACAGTACCTCTTTCACCTCAGGCAGTTGAAGAAGTTTGGTACGGCCCCCAAATCCTAAGGACTTTCTATAGGGGCATGATTGAGAGCATCATGACTGGCTGCATCACTACCTGGTATGGCAACTGTACTTCCCTCAATCGCAGGACTCTGTAGAGAGTGATGCAGACAGCCCAGTGCATCTGTAGATGTGAACTTCCCACTATTCAGGACATTTACAAAGACAGGTGTGTAAAAAAGCCCGAAGGATCATTGGGGACCCAAGTCAGCCCAACCACAAACTGTTCCAGCTGCTACCATCCAGGAAACGGTACTGCAACATAAAAACGAGGACCAACAGGCTCTGGGACAGCTTCTTCCACCAGGCCATCAGACTGATTAATTCATGCTGATACAATTGTATTTCTATATTATATTGACTGTTCTGTTGTACATACTCCTTATTACAAATTACTGTAAATTGCACATTGCACATTTAGACGGAGATGCAGCATAATGATTTTTACTCGTCATGTATATGAAGAATGTAAGGAATAAAGTCAATTCAATTCAATGAAAAACTGCATGCAAAGATGGACAAACAACCAATGTGCAAAAGTTGTGCAAATACAAAAAAGTAAAAACAAAATAATCATAAATAAATAAATAACAGATATCAAGAATGCGAGCTGCAGAACCTTGAAAGTGAAGTCCATTGGTTGTGGTATCAGTTCAGTGGTGGGGTGAGTGAGCTTGGTTCAGGAGCTTGGTGGTTGAAGGGTAATAATGTTCCTGGCAGTGCGGGACAAGGCTTCTGTACCTTCTTCCTAGGGGCAGCAGCGAAAAGAGAATAAGGCATGTATGGTGACGGTGGATTCTACCTTCCTGTGAGGGAGGGCTTTACTTCTGGTGGACTGAGTTTTGTCCACCAGTTTTTGTAGGCTTTTGCATTCAGGGGGATTTGAGTTTCCATAACAGGCAATGATGCAACCAGATTTTATCAGTGGATGCTATCATGTATTGAATGACAATAAAGTAATAGAATCCTAAGGACTGATGATTGGGGTTCCTCTTGCTGAAGCTGGTCATAGTCACTGCCATGAATGATACTTGCCAGTACCCACCCAAATCCGAACATTATCCTGATCTTGCCGACTGGCACAGAGAACATTTCATTAGCTGCGGAACAAACATCACTTTTTTTTTGTGGTGGCGGATCTGTCATTGATGCAGCAGCTGAAACAGATGATTAGGTTTAGTACATTATCCTAGGGAAATCCTACAGTGATGTACCGTAGCACAGATAATTAGCCTAAAACTGAATTACCTTTGTGCTGGATTTTACTGTGGCTAGTGGAGCAATTTTCTCTTATTTCCCATTAAGCTGAATTGTACCAGGGCTACATGATACTGCATTCCACCCAATGCTGTATGGATGTCGAAGGCTGTCACGCTCACCTCATCTACTGTGTAATTCAGCACATTTGAAACTATATTATAATAATGTCCTGTGCTGTCATCCTGGCAATGGCCAACAGTATCAGAGAAGAAGTTAATGATAAGTAATGCCTGCTGTTTGTGGTATTTTTGAAACATTGGTGACGATTGAAAGCAGGGTAGTGACTAGTCAAGTTGGACTTCTCCTGCATTTTGTAGGCAGGTCGTAGCTGAGGAAAACTTTCCATGCCTGGGCAGGTTCCAATATGCTGTATTGAAATAACCTGGCATGTGGTGTAACTAGAATGCAATCTGCTGGAGGAACCCAGTAGGACAGGCAGCAAATGTAGTGGCAAAGGCGACAGGCCACATTTTGGACTGAGATTCGACATTAGGATCCAGAGTCTCAACTTGAAATATTGACTCTTCCTCTGCCATCAAAGTTGCTGCCTAACCCACTTAGTTCTTCTAGCTGTTACGTACCCTGTAACTGGGTTGCCAAACCAGCAGAAATGGACCACTCAGTTGGAATCTGGATTACTGGAACTAAGAAAGTTTTATTAAAGAAATAAGCAACACAGTACTCTAATAGTAAGGATATAAATGCAACAGGTTAGCAATGAATAAACACACATGTACACAGAACTAGGATAATAGGGTCAATCAAGCTCTATCGCAGTCTAGGGGTAAGATGATCAATCACAAGTGACAGAGTTCAGTTTAGTTCAGTTCACAGTAATCGCCGTCGTGCCATTGGAGAGAGAGAGAGAACGAATGAATATGCAAATCGGATTCTAAACAGACCTTCGATATTCCTCGCAGTTAGCTTTCGGGCGAGCCCTTTGTAATGTCTTCTGAGGTCACCGACTCTGACCCCTCCGTTCCAGACATGACCGTTCCTCAGCGGTGAACCCGGCACCCAGGCAAGGGCAGACACACTCCAGATTCCCGCCGACCGTATCTTTCCACCCTGTGCGTCTATGGCTGGTCCCGCGACCAAACCTCCAAAACTCCCACCGACTTGTGGGGGTGCACCGCTTCCAGGGTCTCGTTACCTCGTGGTGTCGTGTGTGGTGTCTTAGCGAACCCGCCCCTTTTTATCCCCCTGCTGGGGTATCGCCTGTCCATCACACTTCAAACAGTTCAGGGTTCAAAAGGAGCCGGTCTTGACAATACTCAGATCAGTGTCTCCTTCCGTTAAACACTCTCGTCTCTTCATTAACATTTCCAAATGCTGCTCCATTGTCTTACTTATCTCTCTCTCCTGAAGACAGGTGGCAGATCAACTGTTGATCCCACTGGTGCTAGCACAGGACAGTTAACATCTTAGTCTATGTGTAAGCCCTCTTTCGTCACATAGCAGATTGAGTTTTGTTCCAGGTTTGAGCATCTGCAATCTCTTATGTCTCTAGTAATACGACTAGTTTTTGGAAGTTAAGTCCCCACCACCACAATATGGATATGGTCCGATCCCATAGCCTTTGTGCTTGTTTGTTTCTTGATATTGTGTGGAGTGAATGGAGTTGTTTGAAAGTTTGCTCAGTTATGGAAACAGACCGTCAAGATGGACATGTCTTCTCTACCTACATGCTAGGCATGCTAGCAGATATTCTAGGAGCATCCATATTCTGTAGACTATTTAGTTGAACATACCAAGTTTGTAGAGCATTCACCCGATCTGTATTTTGTGGAATCAATTTGCTTTGATAATACCATACGGTATCTGCTGTCTAGCACGGAGGCTGTCATTTGTAGCACCTTGTTTTTTTTTGGGTGCCCCTAGTGCTACTTCTGGCAATCTCTCCTACACATATAAATGCACGCTTTGCTCTCTAATTTGATGATAATTTAAGAGCAAAGAAAAGGCTGTGTAATAATTTGCAATTTATGATGACATAAAGTTCTGTTGCTGCTAATGGTTCTCATGGATGTCTAGGTTTTAAACTGTTGGCTCTTTTTTGAACCTATTCTTCTCAGCATTTAGTGAAGCATTCTGTATTGGAAGGTGTCCTTAATATGAAGATGAGATTCTATTATCACAAATACTTTGCAGCTAATTTTAATTTAATGACTCAATTTAGTAATTGCATACATTATTTAAGTAAAACAATTTAACTGCCAACTAGATTATAATTGTTTATAATTTATGTAGTAACTAAGTTCTATATCGTTAAGATATAATTATAATATATTTTTAAAAATTAATATTTAAAACTAATATCTTATCAACAATGCCATACAAATACAGCAGTAACACACTGATTAAAGATGACAATGTCAGCTAGATTTTGCCTTGACTTCAGTGCAGTGTCCATATGTCAGTGTCCCTGACTGGAATGAGTGCCTTTTAGGCTCAGCCAGCGTAGTTAAGTATCTTTGGACTCTAAGTGCCTGAAGAATAGCTTTCCCAACTTTGATATAACAATCCATATAAGTCAGCAGATAGGACTTTGCAGGATTTTCTGCATTTCCTATGTCCAGAATGGGTAGATGAGGGTAAATGATGAAGTAGGAGTTAGTGTGAAGAAGTCATGTTCAGCCATAGGTTGATATTAGAGGTGAGGAGTTGTTCTGCATTGTTGATATATTGATCAATTAAGACCCTGAATTGTGAATGTTTGTTATCTGAAGGATTGGGTAGGGAAGGTTCTATTAATTGTCCAAGTGCACTTCTCTATGGATGGAGCCTAATGAATACAAAATTATGTTTTGTGCTTATAAACTAAGTAATAATATATTTATAAACTTATATTACATGCTTATAGTCTTTCAACTCTGGCAGGAAGCAAATATTGAGCTCTCTGTACCCATATTCCCTTGGCAGTTCCAAATTTTAATTTTTGGAAAAAGCTGAAGAAAACTCATTGTATAACCTCCTAGGAGATGAGTAGAAAATTTTAAAATTGTATCTACAACATCAATATTAAAAGGATAAATTACTATTTCGTTTAATTCTATGTTTATGCTTATATTGAGATATGAAATCTCTACAAAGATTCATCAGCATATGTCATCACTGTTGATGGCAGTATAGGAATGTTCTCAACATTGACAGCTGACATATAACAATATATGTGATAATTTTAAGTTAGAGAACAAGATGTGTACAATTCTTGCAATTACATTTTGACTTATTAAATTTTAAAGAGTATGTTTGTGTACATTAATATTGGCTGTTAAATTTGGTGATGTTCTTTAAACAACCTGAGTAAATGTTGATAGATAATGTTTGCAAATTAAAATTCTAGTTAGACCTTTACAGATGGGACAGTAAAAAATAGGTCAGCTGCCTGACTTCTTGATCATTCCTGTTATCATTCTATGAATTTAACTTTTCACTGCGGACCCCCTAACACAAGGTTATTTTTTAAAAATTATAAAGCCTGGGCTGTGCATGTCGTTTCATCTTATCTTCTTGGTAACTCTGTGGAATTTATTGCCACAGGCATCTGTAGAGGCTGAGTCATTGGGTGCATTTGAAACAAGGGTTGACAGGTTCCTGATTAGTGTGCGTGCCCATTGCGAGTGATGTGGCTTGCCATGCTGTTTGCACGCCACAACGTTTGCTGGGAAACGCCATCCTGCCCGTTGAACCAGCTGTTGGTTTCCTCCATGCAGTCCACTGAATCCAATCTTCACATGCTTTGGGTAGATGGGCCAGAAGTCACCAAGGGTTCAAAAAACCCCAATGACTATTTTAACTTGGTTGGGCTGGCCTGTTAAAGCTGTTGTCTGGGGTATGGCAACTGTCACATGCAAACAGCTTACTTGGAGCCACAGGTGAAAGCTGAGTACCAGCTGAGGACCAAAGGTTAAAGACCTACCAAGGAAGTTATGGCAGCTCTTCACACCAGAGGTGCTACCCCTCTCTGACGTACCATTGATTAATAGGGTTGAGAGGCAGGAATGGGGTTGAGAGGGAAAATAAATCAGCCATAAATGAATGGCAGAGTAGACTTGATGGGCCAAATAGCCTATTTCTGCTCATATGTCTTGTGGTCTAATCCATGCCTTCCTTCCTTGAGATAATTATTGCAGGGCTTCAAATTGGAGAGGAAAAACACTTTGAAAACACGTGGACTTTAAAAAAAATCTTAAGTAATCCTCTCACCAATACAATAGAAATTACATTAAAGCATACCGTTGGTGTTTATGTTTCCCTTAAATCTAGGGCAAACTGCATTCAGAGGGAAAATAAGTTCAATGAGCCTGCATTACTGGTCAGGGTGGAGGTGGACGGATTATTTAGCAGTGATAAACACTCGATGTATGCGTGACTGTGTTCTCTATTGGACTGTCGTATGATATGCCAAAAAGTCACTGAGACTCAAAATGCCAACTTTTCATCTCAATAGCTCCTTTACACTGATCCTAGGAATTTCTACTGATAATGTTGCCAGCCAGAAAGCAGGCACCACATGACACTGCACTTCAAAAAGTTCAAAAGTGCAAAATTCCAAGCGTATTCATTATCAAAGTACATATGTGTCACCATATGCTACCCTGTGATTCATTTTCTTGCAGGCATTCACAGTAAAACAGGGAAATGAAACTGAATCAGTGAAAAATTACACAGAAAGCAAGACTGGCAAACAAGCAATGTGCAAAAGAAGGCAAACTGTGCAAATAAATAACACTGGGAACATAAGTTGTAGTGTTGTAGGTAATTAAACGACAATTCCCTTTTACAACCAACAATACAATGAACATTCTGCTTCAATCATTATCCAGGGTACAAATCAAATGCTTGCAAGTTATCATTTATAGAATTCCTTTGGCTGTGCTATCTCAAGGGAAAACATACCTCCCTGTACTCAGAAATGCAGCTCATGCAGGAAAGAAGAATAAAGCTATTTAAGAATAGGATAAGGATATTGAATCCAGTTGTGGGTTAAGTGTCTGTTTTTATGCCTTAAGTATTGTGCAATTCTACTTCAAGATTCAAGATTGTTTAATGTAATTTGCAGTACACAAGTGTAAAGAAGAACAAAATAATTGTAAGTCCGGATCTGATAACTGCACAAAAAAGCATGGTAACGTAAAGACACAATAATTTAAAAAACACACAATGAATATAAATACCTGAAATTACTGATATGCACAGATTGATTGTATGTCTATAAAGTGTCACTAGGCACAGGAATGTCCATACAGAATTGGAATCAGTTTTAATATCAATGGCATATGTCATGAAATTTGTTGTCTTCGTGACAACAGTACTTTTCTATACATAATAATAGAAAAAAGCTGTGAATTACAGTAAATACATACGTGTGGTCCTTCGTGATGGATGCCACTTTTTTGAGGCATCGTTCCTTGAAGATTTCCTAGATACTATGGAGGCTAGTGTCCATGATAGAATTGACTAAGTTTACAACTCTCTGCAGCTTATTTTGATCCAGTCCAGTAGCCACCCTGCCCCATACCAGACAGTGATGCAGCAGTTAGATACTTTGGTACATCTCTAGAAATTTGCAAGTAAGGCAACTCTGACAGGAAGTGATAAAATAATGGTGATGTGGGATGTGGAGGGGTTGGTTAGTGGGTGTAGTTGTTTATCAGCCTTACTGCTTGGGGAAAGTAACTGATTTAAGTCTGGTAGTCTTGGTTCGGATACTACACAGCCTCTGACCTGATGGAAGTGGAGCAAACAGTCCATGAGCAGGGCAGGAAAAACATCATTTTTCCTTTGTGATGTTACTGACCTTTCTCCAGCACCCTTCTGTACACATATCCATGATGGTATGTAGGCTATTGCTGTTGATGTGTTCGGCAGTTTGCATTTAACATCTTAGTCCATGTGTATTTTGTAACACATATCCATGATGGTATGTAGGCTATTGTTGTTGATGTGTTAGGCAGTTTGGACAACTGTTGTGGCACATTCCTGTCTGCCGCAGTGCAATTTCCATACTATTCAGTGATACAACATGTTAGGATGTTCTCTACTGTGTATCTCCATCACGACTTGAGTATAGATGTGTACAGCCCAGCTCTCTTCAACCTCTTCAGAAATTTGAGGTGTTGGTGAGCTTTCCTGATTGTATAGGATACGTTCTGGGTCCGTGAGAGGTTTTGCAAAATGTGCACTCCCAGGAGTTTGAAACTGCTCACAGTTTCCACCGCAGTCTTGCCCATGTAGAGAGGAGTGTGAGTGATCCGAGTTCTCCTGAAGTCAATAACCATCTCCTTTGTCCTGTTGACATTGAGGTTACTTGCTTGGAACCCAGCCTCAAGCTCTTCCACCTCCTCTCTGTACACCATCTCATTGTTATTGGTGATGAACCCCACCACTGTCGTGTCATCATTGAACTTGACAGCGTGATTACTCAGGTATTTGGCCGTGCAGTCATAGGTGAGAATACTGCTGCCCAGTAAGCTTGGCATTCAGCCCTGGGGGTGGGGGGGGGCACTCATGCTGAGAACGATGGAGAGGGAGGAGCTGTTGTGCATCCTGACTATCTGGGCTCTGTTGGTTAGGAAGTCAAACATCCAATAGCACAGTGGTGTATTTAGACTGAGGATCAGGAGTTTGTTCACCATGGTCTGTTGGAGAAAAGTGTTAATTGACAAACTGGAATCCAGAAACGAGTATTCTGACGTAGAGTCATAGAACACTACAGCACAGACACAGGTCCTTCATTCTATCTCATCTGTGCTGAACTATTAATCTGCCTAGTCCGATCAATCCGCACCCAGACCAGAGCCCTCCATAAATGACACTTAAAGGATTGACGATGGATATGTAATGGCAAGCATTTAAAGGTTGCATGGATGAACTACAACAATTGTTCATCCCAGTTTGGCAAAAGAATAAATCAAGGAAGGTAGTGCACCCGTGGCTGACAAGAGAAATTAGGAATAGTATCAAATCCAAAGAAGTAGCATACAAATTAGCCAGAGAAAGTGGCTCACCTGAGGACTGGGAGAAATTCAGAGTTCAGCAGAGGAGGACAAAGGGCTTAATTAGGAAGGGGAAAAAAGATTATGAGAGAAAACTGGCGGGGAACATAAAAACGGACTGTAAAAGCTTTTATAGATATGTAAAAAGGAAAAGACTGGTAAAGACAAATGTAGGTCCCCTGCAGACAGAAACAGGTGAATTGATTATGGGGAGCAAGGACATGGCAGATCAATTGAATAATTACTTTGGTTCTGTCTTCACTAAGGAGGACATAAATAATCTTCCAGAAATAGTAAGGGACAGAGGGTCCAGTGAGATGGAGGAACTGAGTGAAATACATGTTAGTAGGGAAGTGGTGTTAGGTAAATTGAAGGGATTGAAGGCAGATAAATCCCCAGGGCCAGATGGTCTGCATCCTAGAGTGCTTAAGGAAGTAGCCCAAGAAATAGTGGATGCATTAGTGATAATTTTTCAAAACTCATTAGATTCTGGACTAGTTCCTGAGGATTGGAGGTTGGCTAATGGAACCCCACTTTTTAAAAAAGGAGGGAGAGAGAAACCGGGGAATTATAGACCGGTTAGCCTAACGTCGGTGGTGGGGAAACTGCTGGAGTCAGTTATCAAGGATGTGCTAACAGCACATTTGGAAAGCGGTGAAATGATCGGACAAAGTCAGCATGGATTTGTGAAAGGAAAATCATGTCTGACGAATCTCATAGAATTTTTTGAGGATGTAACTAGTAGAGTGGATAGGGGAGAACCAGTGGATGTGGTATATTTGGATTTTCAAAAGGCTTTTGACAAGGTCCCACACAGGAGATTAGTGTGCAAACTTAAAGCACACGGTATTGGGGGTAAGGTATTGGTGTGGGTGGAGAATTGGTTAGCAGACAGGAAGCAAAGAGTGGGAATAAATGGGACCCTTTCAGAATGGCAGGCAGTGACTAGTGGGGTACCGCAAGGCTCAGTGCTGGGACCCCAGTTGTTTACAATATATATTAATGACTTGGATGAGGGAATTAAATGCAGCACCTCCAAGTTTGCGGATGACACGAAGCTGGGTGGCAGTGTTTTCAGTGAGGAGGATGCTAAGAGGATGCAAAGAGGATGCAGGGTGACTTGGATAGGTTGGGTGAGTGGGCAAACTCATGGCAGATGCAATTTAATGTGGATAAGTGTGAAGTTATCCACTTTGGTGGCAAAAATAGGAAAACAGATTATTATCTGAATGGTGGCCGATTAGGAAAAGGGGAGGTGCAACGAGACCTGGGTGTCATTATACACCAGTCATTGAAAGTGGGCATGCAGGTACAGCAGGCGGTGAAAAAGGCGAATGGTATGCTGGCATTTATAGCGAGAGGATTCGAGTACAGGAGCAGGGAGGTACTACTGCAGTTGTACAAGGCCTTGGTGAGACCACACCTGGAGTATTGTGTGCAGTTTTGGTCCCCTAATCTGAGGAAAGACATCTTTGCCATAGAGGGAGTACAAAGAAGGTTCACCAGATTGATTCCTGGGATGGCAGGACTTTCATATGAAGAAAGACTGGATGAACTGGGCTTGTACTCGTTGGAATTTAGAAGATTGAGGGGGGATCTGATTGAAACGTATGAGATCCTAAAGGGATTGGACAGGCTAGATGTCCAGGTGACCCAAGGCCCTGTGAAGGGCCAATGAGATCACAACTACTGTAGGCCCATTGTGGTGATAGGCAAATTGCAATTGGTCTAAGTCCTTGCTAAGGAAGGAGTTGATTCTCTCAAAGCATTCATTACCGTAGATGTGAGTGCTACTGGATGATAGTTGTTAAGGCAACACACACTGCTCTTCTTGAGCACTGGTATAACTGTTGTCTTTTTGAAGCAGGTGAGATCTTCCAATAGTAGCAAAGTGAAATTAAAAATGTCTTTAAACACACCCGCCAGTTGGTTGGCACTAACAGGTACACCATTGGGGCCTGTCTCCTTGCCAGGGTTCGTCCTCTCAAAGGATATTCTGTCATCAGCTTCCAAGACAGAGATCACAGGGTCACCAAATGCTGCAGGGATTCTCATAGCTGTAGTTTTATTCTCTCTTTTAAAGTGTGCATAAAGGGTATTGAGCTCATCTGGCAAGGAAGCATCAGAGCCATTCATGATGTTAAGTTCCTTTTTAGGAAATAATGGACTGCAAACCCTACCAGAGTTGAAGTGCATCTGATTCCACCTCTAACCTCAATTGTAATTGTTCTTTTGCACTTGAGATAGCCCTCCACAAATTGTGCCTGGCCTTCTTGCACAATTCCTGGTTTACCAGACTTGAATGCCACAGATCTAGCCCTTAGCAGATTACGACTCTCCTGGTTCCCCCATGTCTTTTGATTTGGTTATGTATGGTATGAGTTTGTATGCAGACACTCACCTATGCAGGTTTTAATGAAATCAGTGACAATTGTGACATATTGATTCAGACTAGAAGATGAAGTACTGTCCAGTCCACTGACTCAAAAGTTCATTTATTATTAAAGTACGTAAGCTGTATACAACTCTGAAATTCGTCTTCTCCAGATAACAATGAAACAAAATAAAACATAGATGTCATTCAAAAAAAAAATCAAATCCACCCCTACACACATAAAAGAACAGCAAAACAATCATCCACCCCCAAACCCCTCTCCCCACATGAAAAAACTAACAAAATGCACCAATGAGAAAGAGCAGATGAAAAGACAGAATATAAAAACCATCAGAATGAAAACGTCCACCATCTATAAAAAGTCATTCTATAAACTCAGAACCTCAGTAACATCCTCCAACAGCATCGATAGAAAGAGATACCACTCGAACACAGAGGCCTACCCTTCGGCAACAGGAACAACAGGCTGCCACACAGGGTCCTTCTCCAGCAGTGATCAAAAGCAGGCAGTCAGCACTGAACACTCGCTTGCCTTCGACATTTGCCTCAGTATTTCAATCTTCCTCAACGCTTTAATCAGTGATTAATGGATGCTTTAATCAGCAAAATTGAGTCAATAATTATCACACGCCCCATATCTAAGTTTCTTTATTTCAAGGGAACTAGAACAAGTGCTCGCTCTCTGGAATCTTCCTGAGAAAGCCAAATGCTGGATCACGCAATCAATCTCTAAAATGTAAATTACAGGCTTTAACAATTCCAGAAACACATTTAGGATGAAAAGCAGATGTAAAAGAAGTGAAATAAACAGTTTTGTGAACTATTTGGAAGATGTCGATCAAGGGGGTGTTGTGCACCTGCGCCATCATGACTGGAGTCCTGAAATCACTCCTCTGCCTCTTAAATCCATACCTTCTTGGCACTCTCCACTGGTGCTGAGGTCTTTTGTCTCGGTCTGTACTCAGGGAGTAGAAGTACAGCTAGATGATCTGATTTTCCAATGTGTCGGCATGGGATGGAATGATAAGCATTCTTAATGGTAGTTTTGTGTGCTGGCTGCTTTGGTTCCACAAGTGATATGTTTGTGATATTATTTACTGTAGTTCTGCCGTATATGGATTGGACTGGACTCTCTTTGGTTTTATATCTGTTATATTCTGTGTTTTCATCCGTTCTTTCTTGTTGTCATCTGAGCAATTTAAATTTGGCATGATATGTAAGTTTTTTTTGTGGGGAGGTGTTGGGGTTTGATGTTCTTAGAGTTTGCCCGATTTATTTTGCTGCGGGCGGAAGGGGTTGGTTGCTTTTGTTGCCACTGTGATTTAAATTGGAGTGATTTGGGTTGGGACTTGATGTTCTCACAGTTTGCCTGATTTGTTTTTCTTCATTGGTTGGTGGGGGGGGGGGGGTTGATGGTCTTGTTGCACAAAGTAACTTGGTGCAATTTGTAAGTGCTGTTTGTGTGGGGTGGGGGGGGTGGATGTTTTTCTTTGAACTTCCATGGTTTTCTTTGTTTTGTGGCTATCTGGTGAAGACAAATCTCAGAGTTGCATATTACATGCATACTTCGATAATAAATGAACCTTTGAACCTTTGAAACTCTGCAAAACTTTGCTTGCTTGACAGTATGTGACAACTCCACATGTTTTCAAGGAAGAACTGCTCTGGTACTTGGAAATAGCAGTGATTAAAAAGGAAAATATAAAGGAGAAAGGATTAACAGTTAACAAATGCAGGGTCAATATAATCTCTTGAACTGAATTGAATTGACTTTATTTCTTATATCATGTATGTGAGGAGTAAAAATCTTTAAGTTACGTCTCTGTTTAAATGTGCAATGTGCAAATTATAGTAATTTGTAATGTTCAGTAAGATATACAACATAACAGTCAATAAAGCTTAGGAATACAATTATGTCAGTGTGAATTAATCAGTCTGATGGTCTGGTGGAAGAAGCAGTCCCGGAACCTGTTGGTCCTGGCTTTAATGCTGTGGTACCATTTCCCGGATGGCAGCAGCTGGAAAAGTAAGTGGTTCGGGTGACCTGAATAATGGAAAGCTAATACCCACAAATTGGGTTGATTTGGACTAACTGAGGAAGTTGGAGAGGAATTTCCCAGAGTTCTTTTTTTCCATTATTTACCTTTATTTCTTAATATTTTTATTCTTATAAGAGAGATTACATTACTCTGAAGTTAGGAGGATGTGTGTTGTCAAGCTAACCCTAGACTAATGAGTGTGAGGGCACCACAGTAGCTTAGCAGTTATCATGATACCATTACAGCTTGGGGTGTTGGAGTTTGGAGTTCAATTCTGATGCCATCTGTAAAGACTTTGCACGTCCGTTGCCATGAACATATAGGTTTCCTCTGGGTACTCCGATTTCCTCCCATGTTCCCAAGATGTACCATTTAGGAGGTTAATTGGTCATCATAAAATTGCCCTGTGATTTGCTGGTGTTAAGTAGGTGGGCTGCTGGGTGATGCAGCTCGTTGGGCAGTGAGGACCTGTTCCACATTGTATCTCTAAATAAATAAATAAATAATCTGTGAATAAAACTGGCACATCCAACAATAGTAGCTACACAAATCCTCAAGTCCACTTTAACATTATTGTAATAATTTAACCAAACTCATCCTTGCCATCCTATTCCTAAATCATTTGCTCATTTTACTATTAGAAAGTACTTCATCCTTGATCAACATCAGGGGGTTCCCAGCCTGGGGTTCATGGGCCCTTTACTTAATGATATTGGTCCATGGCTTAAAATGGTTGGGAACCACTGATCTAAAATATTCTCAATAACAGAAGAATCACAGCTCTTTGTGGTCAAGAATTTCAAATATATTAATAACTTGGATGAGGGAATTAAATGCAGCATCTCCAAGTTTGCAGATGACACGAAGCTGGGTAGCAGTGTTAGCAGTGAGGAAGATGCTAAGAGGATGCAGGGTGACTTGGATAGGTTGGGTGAGTGGGCAAACTCATGGCAGATGCAATTTAATGTGGATAAATGTGAAGTTATCCACTTTGGTGGCAAAAATAGGAAAACAGATTATTATCTGAATGGTGGCCGATTAGGAAAAGGGGAGGTGCAAGAGACCTGGGTGTCATTATACACCAGTCATTGAAAGTGGGCATGCAGGTACAGCAGGCGGTGAAAAAGGCGAATGGTATGCTGGCATTTATAGCGAGAGGATTCGAGTACAGGAGCAGGGAGGTACTACTGCAGTTGTACAAGGCCTTGGTGAGACCACACCTGGAGTATTGTGTGCAGTTTTGGTCCCCTAATCTGAGGAAAGACATCTTTGCCATACAGGGAGTACAAAGAAGGTTCACCAGATTGATTCCTGGGATGGCAGGACTTTCATATGAAGAAAGACTGGATGAACTGGGCTTGTACTCGTTGGAATTTAGAAGATTGAGGGGGGATCTGATTGAAACGTATAAGATCCTGAAGGGATTGGACAGGCTAGATGCAGGAAGATTGTTCCCGATGTTGGGGAAGTCCAGAACGAGGGGTCACAGTTTGAGGATAGAGGGGAAGCCTTTTAGGACCGAGATTAGGAAAAACTTCTTCACACAGATAGTGGTGAATCTGTGGAATTCTCTGCCACAGGAAACTGTTGAGGCCAGTTCATTGGCTATGTTTAAGAGGGAGTTGGATATGGCCCTTGTGGCTACAGGGGTCAGGGGGTATGGAGGGAAGGCTGGGGCGGGGTTCTGAGTTGGATGATCAGCCATGATCATAATAAATGGCGGTGCAGGCTCGAAGGGCTGAATGGGCTACTCCCGCACCTATTTTCTATGTTTCTTTCTGCAACACCATAAGTGAAGAAATTTCACCATCTCACACACTTGGATGGCTTACCCTTTTACATGTCTCCAGATTTAGGCTCACTAGCCCGAAGAACCTCATCTCAGAAAATTACACGGTCATCCCTCTCTGTAAATTGAGTTGCCCCTAATTAGGCACCTCAGCTCTTAGTGTATAGTAGCCAGTGAACCTTTCATTTGAGCTACCAGTGATGTCAATATAATACCATAGAGCCCTCCTTTGTGACTCTTGTCACTGGAACTATGGTCAATCTGGGGCTTGATTGCAGAGAAGGAGAGTGGTCATCAGGTGGAAAGAATTGTCTGGAAGTAAGAGATCAGAGTGATGGCCATTAAGTGAACAGTGGAAAGGTACAGGTTGGTTACGAGTGTAGAAACGTTGAGAATGAGATTGAAAAAGGTAGAACAATGGCATATCTAGAAGAGGTGCTTCCTTACAATTCCAGTGATTCGTATTCAATATTGATCCATGTTTTTCCCATGACTGCATGGATTTCTTCCATGGGCTCCACTTTCTAGAAACAATCTAAAACATGAAGGAGCTAGGTTCATTGGCCATTGTAAATGATTCCTAGTTACCAGGTGAGCTTGGTGGTTGGAGTAGGGACAGGGTGGAGTTTGGGTTATTGATGGAAATGAGGAAGAGAAGAAAAATAGAATTAGGTAGGATGCTCAGCAGGAAATGTTGGCTCATTAGCTAAAGAGCTCTATTATGAGAAAAGGAGCATGTGATTCACAAATAAAAATTCTCAGTTAAGTTGATCAAAATCCTAGGATATAATACTCATTTATGTGAACAAATTGTTGAGGGCTAAATACTTCTGTAAAGCAATGTATATCAGTTCTTTCCACTTTGTCCTCACTTGACAATAATCACAGGATTCAATCCAGTGTACCTGCATAGCATTGCTTTCAAGACAAGTATATCCTTCCCCAGCAAAGGAATTCAAAACTCCTCATGGTATCCCGGATGAAGTCTTGTGTGCAAAACTCCACAGAATTGCAATAAGATTGTACAGGACAAGAGCATGGGAGCACTGTCATGATCAAGTTCACATTCTAGTCACACCCTGTCCTGACTTGGAAATAAATTATAATTGTCACTAGATTTAAAACCTGGAGCTCTCTACACAAGACTTTGTAGGAGTACCTTCATCAAATAGATTGCAGCAGGTGAAAAGGTACATGAAGATTTATGATGAGCAATAAATAATGGAGTTATGCAGCACTGAAATATGCCTGCTGTTACATGTCCATGTTGAACTTAGTACCTTCCTAAGCTGCTCGTATTTGCCTGCCTTTGACCCATCCTGAAAATTAAATGAAAGCTATTGTTTTCTGTTGAAAAAAAAATCCATTTCAAATTTCAACTAATGTTGGAAAAATGAAAGCATGAAATTAACCTCCTAGCTTTATTAATATTAAAATACAGTTAACGTAGTTTTATCAAATACTATTTTTATCTCTATTAAATATCAAAAAATGCATCCAATTGACTGAATGAATGCATAATTTAAAACTACTCCTCATTACATTTTGTTATCAAGCTTTCTTTTTGCAATTAATCCTATCAAACACAATTATATTTAAATTGCTTTATCATTTTCATTAATAAACATTTATATTTAATTTTTATATTATTCAAAATGAAAGTTTAATATGAAATGCTTGTCTGAACAATAAATACCCTACTCCCAGTAGGTACTTTCCAGCTATAATTTGTTTCTGTACCAATTTTGTTTCATACATTTTTCATTATAATTTCACTTGCTATTATAAAGCTGCACATAGTTGAGGAAGAGAAACGACCAGTCCTTGCCCCGCAAGACATCATAGACTGGTCTGAATACTGAATGTGAGCAATTAATATGCTCCAGTGCCTCAAGACTGCCTGCACCATTGTTACGGCAGAACTTTTGAAAACTAATACTGAAGAGACATCAGTTAAAGAGAATGAATCCTCTGGAATAAAGAGCTTTAATGGCATTGTGTTGGAAGATATTGCTGCTTATCAGACGTGACAAAGTGCATGGCGGCTGGAATTTATTCCCTACTGGTTTTAGACATCGGGCAGTATATGGCTTAAATATGTAGTTTTCATATAGATATCACTATAAATGTATTAAATATGATTGATGAATCACTTGAATGTTAAACTATATTTTTTAGTATGGTGGAACCCAAGGTGAAAGGATCCATGAATGTGTCGTGTCAAGGCTTCAAGGAATCCCTATTACATGACCATAGTGAGTAAATGAGCTGGAATCAGAATTGGGTTGGCCAGAGAAAACAATGTCTTTGTGGAGGGATGTTTTTTCCCTGACTGGAGGTCTATGACTAATAGTTTTCCACACGCATCTGTGCTAGGACTTCCATTCTGTGTAATATACTGTATCTGTTAATAATTTGGATAAAAATGTAGGCGGTCTGATTATTCAGCCTTCAGAGGGTGAGGAGATTGGTGGAGTAGTGGATAATGAAGAAGGTTGTCAAAGGACACAGCGGGATATTGATCAATCGGAACTTTGGACAGAGGAATATCAGATTGAGTTTAATCCAAACAAGTATGAGGTGGTGCATTCTTGTTCGGATGCATAGGGAAAATATATAGTAAATTGTAGGACCTACTGGAGCAGAGGAACAAAGAGATTTTAGGGTGCAAATCCATGGTTCCCTGAAAATGTCAACATAAGGTGGTAAATTAGTCCTGACGAAGGGTCTCGGCCTGAAACGTCGACTGCGCCTCTTCCTATAGATGCTGCTTGGCCTGCTGCGTTCACCAGCAACTTTGATGTATGTTGCTTATTCAGTATGCTTGTCTTCATTGGCTGTAGCTCTGAGTATAAAAGTTGGGAAATCGTTTTGCAGCTGTGTTAAATTTTTAGTTAGGCTGCATTTGGAGTGAATTATTGGTGGATTTTGAGGCTTACAAATGGTGTAGGAAAGCTTCAGCATGATATTGCCTGGACTGGAGTGTATTGGTTATCAGCTTGGATTATCTTCTTTGGAATATTGGAGGCTGAAGAGGTGACCTCATAGGAGTATATACAATTATGGGAGGACTTAATAGGGTGGATGGTCAGACTCCTTAGGTGAAAATGTCAAATACTGGAGAGCATAGATTTGAGGTGAGGGAAGAAAAGTTTCAAGGAGATTTGCAGGTCAAGTTCTTTTTTTACACAGAGCGTGGTGGGTGACTGGAATGTGCTGCCGGGGAGACGGTGGAAGCAGGTAATGTTTAAGAGGCATCGAGAAAGGCACTTGAACAAGCAGAGAATAGAAGGGACATACTGTGCCCATGAAAATGGGATTGGTTAGATTGGCATCAGAGTTGGAGCAGTCCTGGTGGGCCGAAGAGCCTGTATCTATGTTAAACTGTTCCATACCCCATCCTTTTGACTTGTGGCTTTCACATGAAATGTGGTTAGTAGAAACATCCATCTCTACAACACAATGGCATGAAATTTGTAGCAGCATATGGTCTTTTCAGTCTCTATGGAAATTAAGACGTAAGCCCTCACCTTTTCAATCTGTAAATAAATTATGACAGACTTTCCTTTTCTTAATTGCTCCCAGTGCACACATTAAGAATACCTGTATATTCGTTCATGCTCTAAGCTATTTTATGCAGTCAGACATTTCCATTTGAATTGTGCTGTATAATAAAACATGTGTTGTAGTACTAGACATTCATTCTGCTGTACTAGTTAGTGCCAATGTTGCATGCTAATGACCATAAACTTTCTCACTTTTATGCAAGCAATTTTGTTGTACAGAATGCTTTAAGACTTTATACACATTGTCACCATCATGAGGATATCTAATTGTCTTAACAGAAAAGCTATTGCAGAAATTAAGTTATTTTATTTATCTGTCAATATTGGCTGCTGTTGGCGTTCGTCTAGTGATCTGAAGGTTGCTAGTTCAAGCCTTGGCTGAGGCAGCGTGTTGTGTCCTTGAGCAAGGCACTTAACCACATATTGCTCTGCGATGACACCGGTGCCAAGCTGTATGGGTCTTAATGCCCTTCCCTTGGACAACATCGGTGGCGTAGAGAGGGGAGACTTGCAGCATGGGCAACTGCTAGTGTTCCATACAACCTTGCCCAGGCCTGCACCCTGGAAACCTTCCAAGGCGCAAATCCATGGTCTCATGAGACTAACGAATGCCTATATAAAAAAAAATTGCTGCACCAGCTTGTATCTTGTCTGGTGCTCTAACAAGTGGCAGGTGTGTTTATTTTATATTTTCAGAATTATAGACAGTATATCATGATGATTAATGTATTAGAAAAGAAAATGGTTTGGATTCATGGAATGTTTTAACTTAAATATTTCAGAACCAATGTTTTACTTTAAATATTAACATTTATTATATATTTAAATGGCTGTATTTGTTCAAGTTCAAGTTTATTATCATTCAATTGTACATATGTATATAGCTCAATGAAACAACTTTCCTCAAGGACTAAAGTGCAGGACATATATTACATACAGCACATAAAATAATATTGGCACAAAATAATATAATATAGTATAATATTTACAGATTAAAAGCTATTCTACAGATGTACAAGTTGAAATAAAGTGCATATGTGATATACAGAACTGTACAAAACTGTTAGTCATCTAGAAGCTAGGAGCTAGGAAGGGAGTTGAGAAAAAGGACCGCAAAGGTAGTAATCTCGGGATTACTGCCTGTGCCACGCGACAGTGAGAGTAGGAATGCGATGAGGTGGAGGATAAATGTGTGGCTGAGGGATTGGAGCAGGGGGCAGGGATTCAAGTTTTTGGATCATTGGGACCTCTATTGGTGCAGGCGTGACCTGTACAAAAAGGACGGGTTACACTTGAATCCTAGGGGGACCAATATCCTGGCAGGGAGATTAGCGTGGGCTACTGAGGTGACTTTAAACTAGAATGGTTGGGGGGTGGGAATCAAATTAAAGAGGCTAGGTGTGAGGAGGTTAGTTCACAACAGAGGGATGGGAACCAGTGCAGAGAGACAGAGGGGTGTAAAGTGAGCGTAGAAGCAAAAAGTACAAAGGGGAAAAGTAAAAGTGGCAGGCCGACAAATCCAGGGCAAGCATTAAAAAGGACTAAGAGAGTTGTAAAAGAGCGCCTGAAGGCTTTATGTGTCAATGCAAGGAGCATTCGTAATAAGGTGGATGAATTGAAAGTGCAGATTGTTATTAATGATTATGATATAGTTGGGATCACAGAGACATGGCTCCAGGGTGACCAGGGATGGGAGCTCAACATTCAGGGATATTCAATATTCAGGAGGGATAGACATGAAGGAAGGGGAGGTGGGGTGGCATTGCTGGTTAAAAAAGAGATTAACGCAATAGAAAGGAAGGACATAAGCCGGGAAGATGTGGAATCGATATGGGTAGAGCTGCGTAACACTAAGGGGCAGAAGACGCTGGTGGGAGTTGTGTACAGGCCACCTAACAGTAGTAGTGAGGTCGGAGATGGTATTAAACAGGAAATTAGAAATGTGTGCAATAAAGGAACAGCAGTTATAATGGGTGACTTCAATCTACATGTAGACTGGGTGAACCAAATTGGTAAAGGTGCTGAGGAAGAGGATTTCTTGGAATGTATGCGGGATGGTTTTTTGAACCAACATGTTGAGGAACCGACTAGAGAGCAGGCTATTCTGGACGGGGTTTTGAGCAATGAGGAAGGGTTAATTAGCGATCTTGTCGTGAGAGGCCCCTTGGGTAAGAGTGACCATAATATGGTGGAATTCTTCATTAACATGGAGAGTGACATAGTTAATTCAGAAACAAAGGTTCTGAACTTAAAGAGGGGTAACTTTGAAGGTATGAGTCGTGAATTAGCTAAGATAGACTGGCAAATGACACTTAAAGGATTGACGGTGGATATGCAATGGCAGGCATTTAAAGGTTGCATGGATGAACTACAACAATTGTTCATCCCAGTTTGGCAAAAGAATAAATCAAGGAAGGTAGTGCACCCGTGGCTGACAAGAGAAATTAGGGATAGTATCAATTCCAAAGAAGTAGCATACAAATTAGCCAGAGAAAGTGGCTCACCTGAGGACTGGGAGAAATTCAGAGTTCAGCAGAGGAGGACAAAGGGCTTAATTAGGAAGGGGAAAAAAGATTATGAGAGAAAACTGGCAGAGAACATAAAAACGGACTGTAAAAGCTTTTATAGATATGTAAAAAGGAAAAGACTGGTAAAGACAAATGTAGGTCCCCTGCAGACAGAAACAGGTGAATTGATTATGGGGAGCAAGGACATGGCAGACCAATTGAATAATTACTTTGGTTCTGTCTTCACTAAGGAGGACATAAATAATCTTCCAGAAATAGTAAGGGACAGAGGGTCCAGTGAGATGGAGGAACTGAGTGAAATACATGTTAGTAGGGAAGTGGTGTTAGGTAAATTGAAGGGATTGAAGGCAGATAAATCCCCAGGGCCAGATGGTCTGCATCCCAGAGTGCTTAAGGAAGTAGCCCAAGAAATAGTGGATGCATTAGTGATAATTTTTCAAAACTCGTTAGATTCTGGACTAGTTCCTGAGGATTGGAGGGTGGCTAATGTAACCCCACTTTTTAAAAAAGGAGGGAGAGAGAAACCGGGGAATTATAGGCCGGTTAGCCTAACGTCGGTGGTGGGGAAACTGCTGGACTCAGTTATCAAGGATGTGATAACAGCACATTTGGAAAGCGGTGAAATGATCGGACAAAGTCAGCATGGATTTGTGAAAGGAAAATCATGTCTGACGAATCTCATAGAATTTTTTGAGGATGTAACTAGTCGAGTGGATAGGGGAGAACCAGTGGATGTGGTATATTTGGATTTTCAAAAGGCTTTTGACAAGGTCCCACACAGGAGATTAGTGTGCAAACTTAAAGCACACGGTATTGGGGGTAAGGTATTGGTGTGGGTGGAGAATTGGTTAGCAGACAGGAAGCAAAGAGTGGGAATAAACGGGACCTTTTCAGAATGGCAGGCGGTGACTAGTGGGGTACCGCAAGGCTCAGAGCTGGGACCCCAGTTGTTTACAATATATATTAATGACTTGGATGAGGGAATTAAATGCAGCATCTCCAAGTTTGCGGAAGACACGAAGCTGGGTGGCAGTGTTAGCAGTGAGGAGGATGCTAAGAGGATGCAGGGTGACTTGGATAGGTTGGGTGAGTGGGCAAACTCATGGCAGATGCAATTTAATGTGGATAAATGTGAAGTTATCCACTTTGGTGGCAAAAATAGGAAAACAGATTATTATATGAATGGTGGCCGATTAGGAAAAGGGGAGGTGCAAAAGACCTGGGTGTCATTATACACCAGTCATTGAAAGTGGGCATGCAGGTACAGCAGGCGGTGAAAAAGGCGAACGGTATGCTGGCATTTATAGCGAGAGGATTCGAGTACAGGAGCAGGGAGGTACTACTGCAATTGTACAAGGCCTTGGTGAGACCACACCTGGAGTATTGTGTGCAGTTTTGGTCCCCTAATCTGAGGAAAGACATCTTTGCCATAGAGGGAGTACAAAGAAGGTTCACCAGATTGATTCCTGGGATGGCAGGTCTTTCATATGAAGAAAGACTGGATGAACTGGGCTTGTACTCGTTGGAATTTAGAAGATTGAGGGGGGATCTGATTGAAACGTATAAGATCCTAAAGGGATTGGACAGGCTAGATGCGGGAAGATTGTTCCCGATGTTGGGGAAGTCCAGAACGAGGGGTCACAGTTTGAGGATAGAGGGGAAGCCTTTTAGGACCGAGATTAGGAAAAACTTCTTCACACAGAGAGTGGTGAATCTGTGGAATTCTCTGCCACAGCAAACTGTTGAGGCCGGTTCATTGGCTGTGTTTAAGAGGAAGTTAGATATGGCCCTTGTGGCTACAGGGGTCAGGGGGTATGGAGGGAAGGCTGGGTTCTGAGTTGGATGATCAGCCATGATCATAATAAATGGCGGTGCAGGCTCGAAGGGCCGAATGGCCTACTCCTGCACCTATTTTCTATGTTTCTATGTTTCTATCTGTATATAACTAGGGTGGCTAAGACTTTTGCACAGTGTTTGTTAACGTGGAGCAGAGAGTGAGCTTGTAAATCTGGCAGGAACCAAGGATATTGGGAATAGCAAGGGTGGTGTGCTGCGAGAGCCATGTGGGGCAGGTGACAGGGAAGGAGTGCCAGGATGGAGGGTGATGTGGGTGCCGACATACCCAGTCCTGAATCATTAGGCACCTTAATGGGGATCACTGCAATGCAACTCTACAGTATATATGTGCCTAAGACTTTTGTACAGTCTTTTGTAGTTAAATATACAACAGTATTACTGCTAGTGGTGCTGTCATAAATAATGTATACTGCTCGTAGCAGAGTGAGGATGAAGTTCTAATATTTATGGGGTTCCTGAGAAAAAAATATCAACAAGTTCATTGGTCAGTATTCTTTTAATAACTCTATTCTACATTTCTAATCAGTTTCAATTTGCTTTGAAGTTAACTAAATTGACTTGAATCTTACTATGGAGTAAAATATACAAAATATAGTTTTGTTCTACAGAGTAATCTAAACTGAGAGAGGAAATTATCCACATAATAATAAATAAATACAATTTGTTTCTAACCTTGCTTGATACCTGGAGAGGTTTGTTTGTCAGCTTTGTGCAGAGGGTATATAATTAATATATATATTAAATAGATAGTGCAAAAAGAAAGCAAAAATAGTGAGGTAGTGTACATGGGTTCATTGTCCATTCAGAAATATGATGGCAGAGGTGAAGAATCTGTTCCTATAACATTGAGTGTGTGCCTTCAGGATCCTGTACCTCCTTCTTGATGGTAGCAATGAGAAGAGAGCACGTCCTCAGTGATAGGGGTCATTAATGACAAATGCCACCAGTTTGAGGCTTCGCCTTTTGAAAATATCCTCTATTCTGGGGAAGTCAAATGCCCATGATGAAGCTGGATGAGCTTGCAACTTTCTGCAGGTTGTTTTCCAACCTGTGCAATAGCCCCTCCATACCAGGCAGTTAGCATGGTCTCCACAGTACATCTGTAGAAATTTATCAGAGTCTTTGGTGACATACCAAGTTTCCTCAGTTAGCTAATGAAATACTGTATATCTGCTGTCATGCCTACTTTGTAATGGGGTTTCTGCTGAGGTTAAGGGATGGAAATTTACATATTGAAGACAAATCAGGAATTGAAGAGGACAGTTCTGCACTCAAGCAGGTGATGTATCTCTGGAATTCAGCAATTCAGGAACAGCTTCTCCCTTCTACCATCCAATTTCTAAATAGACTTTGAACCCATGAACACAACCTCACTACTTTTTTAATTTCTGTTTCTTTTCACTAGTTATTTTAACTTAACTATTTAATATATATACTTGCTGTGATTCAGATTTTCTTTCACTATATTTATTTATCATGTATTTCATTGTACGGTTGCCATAACAGAAACAAATTTCATAATGTATACCGGTGATATTAAACCTGATTCTGATTCTGTATTCTGCACTGGGGGTGGGGGGGTGGGGGTATGGGTATGGACTCTAGGTCAGTGGGGTTTTCAGAGGGGAAGTAGGTCATGCAATCCAAGGCAATATGAACTGGTACAGAAATATAGGTGACGCCTGATGTAAATCATCTGTGATCATATTGAATGACAGAGCAGGCTTGAGGAATCAAGTAGAATACTCTTGATCCTATTTTCTTATGTCTTTATGACCACAATTATCTCGGGGCTATAGGTTATACTCAAGATCAAATTGCAGGGGTTGAACTGGAACCACTTTGGGAGGGGTGGGAGTTGGGGCTTGATGGAGAAACAGGTGCGTAAGCTTTCATGTCTGAACTATAAACAAAGAAAAGGCATCTTGATTGTGCCTCATTTGCTTATGGTTGCCATTATACATGCCCAGGTACTTCTGTATGTTAACGTGGCTGATCTATAGAGAGCCTTGGAGGAACAATGCACAATTTGCAATCTGTGCAATATATCAAGAGTTGACTTTATGGAGCATTATATCAAACAAGGTCAATCACAAATTGACTGTAAGCGGTGCAGCAAGCATTGCAAGCTCCAGGCTTAAACATCTTCAATATAAGAATTGCAAATTAATTACAGAGAAGAAATGCAGCATTCTAATTAACTACTCTCATCAAGCTAAAGAATAAAAACAGAAGGTGCCACGTTAATAGTTAGAGATTAAAACTTTCACTCAAGTATGCATTGAGAAAGGTGAAAATAATTCCAGCAATGTTCAAAATGCAAATTGTTGGATAATATTGGTAAGAATCTGAAAAGTGCAATCTCTTAACTCAGTAACTCATGGGGAGTTGCTGCTATGTAACCCTTAGGTCACATAGTATGACCATTTGTCACCACATTCGTCACTCTGTATTACTGACTGATGGAATAAAGAGCAAGGATGATTGTGATTGTAGCAACCATCTTATTTCAATATTTTAGAGATTGGTGACTCTTCCATAATGAATCATTTTTTACTTCAACAGCTGAGTCACAAAGTTAGCCAACCATTGAGCACCACTGAATTGCTAATTGTATTGTTTCATTGATTTGTAGATGATGAAGCCTGAGATAGTTTGTATCAACTCTGTGAATGGAAACACAAATAGACTTTCTTTGATATAATATGCAATGTATAATGAACTACTAATGCCATTAGTCCATTAGTCGTGGACTGTAAGTTCAGGATTGGCTGGTTTTATAACAGATACCCAAGTTCTGTAATTCTTTTAATTTTCAGCTCAGATATGGAACTTGATGTGACATTCACTGCTATGTACATACATCTATTGATGCTTCTGGACGCATCTTCAGTGATGTTCCTGGAATCATCGGGTGTTTCGGGTCTTTCAACATCATATAACCTCCTCCAGGTGACCCAGCCGGGGCTGATCAGACCCCAGCTTGTGTCCAGATGGCTAGCTACTTCTGACTCCATGGTTCCCCTCTTTTGAGCCACAGCTATCTTGAGGCCCTCTCTGCCGCATCGGTCAGATTAATATTAGAATTTTCTTACAAAATAATCAGAGGGTCAAAAAATCTTTAGAGTAGAGCAATGTGAGAAATCTCAGATAGAAACAGATGATGCTAGAGATATACATCTAGTTAGGTAATTGTGTACACAACAAATGGTGGAGAAACAAAGACTATCTGGAGAAGCAAACACAGTGATTTTATTAAGTTTAGGGGCAGGCCTACTCTTAGGGTCAAATGGCTTAGTCTTAGAACATTAGACCATAAGACATAGATGCAGAATTAGGTCATTTCACCATTCAATCATGATCCTTTTCTCCCCTCCTCAACCCCATTTCCCAGCCTTCTCCCCATAACCTTTGATGCCATACCCAATCAAGAAACTATCAATCTCTGCCTTAAATACACCCTACAACCTGGCTTCCACAGCTGCCCGTGGTAACAAATTCCACAACTTCACCAGCCTCTGGCTAAAGAAATTTCTATGCATCTCTGTTTTAAATGGACACCTCTTTATCCTGAGGTTGTGCCCTCTTGTCCTAGATTCTCCCATCATGGGAAACATCCTTTCCACATTCTGTCTAGGCCTTTCAACGTTCAAAAAATTTCAATGAGATCCTCCCTCATCCTTCTAAATTCCAGTGAGAACATACCCAGAGCCATCAAACGTTCCTTATATGTTAACCTTTTCATTCCTGGAGTCATCCTTGTGAACTGCCTCTGGACTGGCTCCAATGACAGGACATCTTTTCTTAGATGAGGAGCCCAAAATTGTTCACAATACTCAAGGCGAGGCCTCACCCAGTGTCTTATAAAGCCTCAGCATCACATCCCTGCTCTTATATTCTAGACTTCCTGAAATAAATGCTAACATTGCAATTGCCTTCCTCACCACCAATTCAACTGCAAGTCAACCTTTAGGGTGTTCTGCTCAAGGACTCCCAAGTCTCTTTGCATCTCAGATTTTTGGATTTTCTCCCCATTTCAAATTAGTCTTCACATTTATTTCTACTACCAAAATGCATGGCCTCGTATTTTCCAACATTGTATTTCATGTGCTACTTTCTTGCCCTTTCTCCTAATCTGTT
This sequence comes from Mobula hypostoma, assembly GCF_963921235.1. NCBI lineage: Eukaryota > Metazoa > Chordata > Chondrichthyes > Myliobatiformes > Myliobatidae > Mobula > Mobula hypostoma. The sequence goes on from NC_086109.1 coordinate 31,204,911, forward strand.
TAAGTCCTTCTGCAGCCTTCCTATTTCCTCAACACTACCTGCCCTTTCACCAATCTTTGTATCATCTGCAAACTTTTCAACAAAGCCATCTACTTCATTATCCAAATCATTGATACACAGCATAAAAAGAAGCGGTCCCAACACCAAACCCTGCAGAACACCATTAGTCAATGGCAGCCAATGAGATATGGATCCTTTTATTCCCACTCACTGACCCCTAGCAATCAGCCAATGCTCTAAGCATGTTAGTAACTTTCCTGTAATACCATGGGCTCTTAATTTGGTAAGAAGCCTCATGTGTGGCACCTTGTCAAAGGCCTTCTGAAAGTCCAAGTATACAACATCCACTGCATCCCCTTTATCTATCCTACTTGTAATCTCCTCAAAGAATTCCAACAGGTTCGTCAGGCAAGATTTTCCTTTAAGGAGCTATGCTGACTTTGTACTATTTTGTCCTGGGTCACCAAGTACTCCATAACCTCATGCTTAACAATTAAATCCAACATCTCCCAACCACTGAGATCAGGCTAATTGATCTATAATTTCCTTTCTGCTGCCTTCCTCCTTTCTTAAAGAGTGGAGTGAGATTTGCAGTTTTCCAGTCCTCTGGCACCATGCCAGAGTCCAATGATTGTTTTAAAATATCATTTCTAATGCCACCACAATCTCTAATGCTACCTCTTTCAGAACCTTAGGGTGAAGTTCACCTGGTCCAGGTGACTTATGTACTTTTTGGTCTTCCAGCTTTTTGAACACCTTCTCCCTTGTAATAGTAACTGCACTTACTTCTCTTCCTTCACATACTACAACATCTGGCACACTGCTGGTGTCTTCCATAGTGAAGACCGATGCAAAATACTCATTTAGTTCATCTGCCATCTCCGTGACCCTCGTTATTATTTCTCCGGCCTCATTTTCTAGCAGTCCTATGTCCACTCTAATTTCTCTTTTATTTTTAACATACTTGAAAAAGCTTTTACTATCCACTTTGATATTGTTTGTTAGCTTGCTTTCATATTTTACCTTTTCCCTCCTAATGATTCTTTTAGTTGCTCCCTGTAGGTTTTTAAAAGTTTTCCAATCCTTTATCTTCTCTCTGATTTTTGCTTTGTTGTATGCCTCTCTTTTGTTTTTACATCAGCTTTGACTTCCCTCGTCAGTCACAGTTGTACTATTTTGCCATTTGAGTATTTCTTCATTTTTGGAATACATCTGCCCTGCACCTTCCTCATTTTCCCAGAAACTCACACCATTGCTGCTCTGTTGTCACCCCTGCCAGCAGCTGCTTCCAATTTACTTTGGCCAACTCCTCTCTCATCCCACTATAATTTCTAAGAATCCACTGAAATACTGCTACATCAGACTTTACTTTCTCCCTATCAAATTTCAAGTTGAACTAAATCATACTGTGATCTTTGGCTTCTAAGGGCTCTTTTACCTTAAGCTCCCTAATCGTCTACAGTTCCTCTCATGGCACCCAATCCAGTATAGCTGATACCCTAGTAGTCTCAATGACAAACTGCTCTAAAAGGACATCTGATAGGCATTCAACAAACTCACTCTCTTGAAATCCGTTACCAACCTGAGTTTTCCAATCAACCTGCATGTTAAAATCTCCCATGACTATCATAACATTACCCTTTTGACTTGCCTTTTCTATTTCCTGTTGTAATCTATGGTCTACATCCTAGCTACTGCTGGGAGGCCTGTATATAACTGCCATCAAGGTCCTTTCACCCTTGCAGTTTCTTAACTCAACCCACAAGGATTCAACATCTTCCGATCTGATGCCATTCTTTACCAGTAGAGCTACGCCTCCCTCTCTTCCTACCTTCCTATCCCTCCAATACAATGTGTAACTTTGAGCATTCAGCTCCCAACTACAACCATCCTTCAGCCATGATTCAGTGATGGCAACGGTGACAACATCGTACCTGACAATCCGTAATAATGCAAAAACATCATCCACCTTACTTCTTATACTCCGGGCATTGAGTTATATCACTTTGGGTGCTGTATTTGCTACCCTTTTTGATTTTGTATCCCTAATGCACTGACACTCATCTTGCTGGCTACAATTTTGCTCTATCATCTGCCTGCTCTTCCTGTCAGTCTGACTACACATTATCTTTGCTTTTTACCATCTGTCCTATCCTGAATCCCTTCATTGTAGTTCCCATCTTCCCCAACAAACCTGCCCGCAAGCATATTGGTCCCCCTATGGTTCAGGTACAACCCGTCCCTTTTGTACAGGTAATACCTCCCCCAGAAGAGATTCCAATGATCCAAGAACCTGAAGCCCTGCCCCCTGCACCAGCTTCTCAGCCACACATTTATCTGCCAGATCATAATGTTTCTACCCTCACTAGCATGTGGCACAGGTAGTAATCCAGAAATTACTATCCTGGAGGTCCTGCTTCTCAGCTTTCTAGTTAGATCTCTAAATTCTCTCTTCAGGACTTCATTGCTTTCCCTCCTATGTCATTGGTTCCAATATGTACCAAGACATCTGGCTGCTGTCCCTCCTTCTCTAACATGCTGTGGACGCAATTGAGATGTCCCTGACCCTGGCATCTGGGAGGAAACAAGCCATTTGGGTGTCCCATTCACATCCACAGAATCTCCTATCTGTTCCTCTGACTATAATTTCCCTACCACTATCGCGCCCCTCTTTTCACTCTTTACCTTCTGCACCATGGACCCATGCTCAGTGCCAGTAGCTGGGTCTTCGTGGCATTCCACTGGGAGGTCATCCCCCACAATAATATCCAAAACAGTATACTTATTTTTGAGAGAAATGGCTACAGGGGTGCTCCGCGCTAACTGCCTATTCAGATTTCCATTTCTCTTTGCTCCCAATTAATTGGTTAATGTGTTCAGACTGAACATTTCAGGATGATAGCCTTTCAGCACAGCAGTTCCAATGATGAATCATCAAGACCATAACACCATAAAACATTAATAGGAGAATTAAGCCATTTGGCCCATCAAGACTGCTCCGTCATTCCAACCTGCAAAGTTAACCTCTGTTTCTTTTGTTTGATTTGCTGAATATTTAGAATACTTATTTTATTAATTTCTTTCTTTCTTTATTAAGCTTTTTATTGATTTAAAAGGAGCATAAATACAATCAAGAGGAGAATTATCTCAAATATATATATATATCAGTAACAATATAAACCAAGATTAAGATAGATATTGTCAAAATCATAGCTATTATTAAACTAGTATAAAATATATAATAAAAATGAAAATAGCAATTGTCCTTTTATCAGTTTATGAAGAGAAAAGAAAAAAACATTGAGTTTTAAATGAAGAGAAAAAAAACCCACTGCACTATATATAAAAAAAAACAAAAAAAAAAGGGACTGGGCAGTCCATTTTGAGGATATGACCAAAAAAAAAGAAAAAAAAGACTTTCTGATCAGATCTAAAACTTAGAAAAAAAGATTGAAAGAGTAATAAATCAAATTAAATGAAAATATTGGATAAAAGATTGTCAAATTTGCTCAACTTTAAAGGATGTATCAAATGTCCATCTTCTTATTTTCTCTAAACTTAAGCAGGACATAATAGAGGAGAGCCAATAAAAGACCATAGGTGGATTAGAATCCTTCCACTTCAATAAAATTTCTCCCCCAGCCAGTAAGGTCGAAAAGGCTATCATACGTTGGGTGAAAACAGGAATATTTCCTGCTTCCGATGGGATAATCCCAGAAATTGCCATCAGCAAATTAGGTTGAAGATCCAGATCCAAAACTTACTTTCACTTTTAATCTTTTTATTAATTTTCAAATTCATAAACATAGCAAAAATACTAATACAAAGAGATTGGGATTACATTATTGGTAATTGACATATGCAAGTAAAAACTACAGATAATACAAGTATATTTGGCCTCCCAAACTCTTAATATAATTAAACATGATAAAAAGAAAAATGAAAAAAAAATCAAGAAAAAAAACCCCAAAATAAAAAAAAACTAAACTGAACCAAAAACTGAACTAAACAAAACTAAACAAAGCTGGGCTATTATATTACGTCGAATACAATCATTAATGTCGTTAACTCTGCTCCTCTGTCCATATATTTTAAATTAATAAAAAGGATTCAGAAAAGGTCAAGCTACATCATATGAAAGTGTGGAATAAATGGCCTCCAAGTCTCTTCAAATTTAACCGACGGATCAAAAGTGATACTTCTGATTTTTTCTAAATTTAAACAAGATATAGTTTGGGAAAAAGTTTTATTAATTTAATTTGCCAAAAAAATGTCCACTTGGAAAACAATTATCTATCCCATATCTTTTGTCTGATATTCTGTAATAACTCATTCTGATAACATCAAATGAAAAGCTCTTTTTCATAAGAATAATGATGCATTAAAAATATTCCTTATTTGTTTTCATAGCATGAGCCTGTTCCTATTCCATTAATGCATTCAGTAGTGGGCTTATAAAACATTTTTGATTGGAGTACAGTACCAGTTCATCTCCTCCAAATAATCTGATTTCAAGTGACTGAAAATAGCTGGAAAAACTATCAAAGGTTAACTAAATGTTACATTGATGTGGCCAAATGCTCAGCTTTATTTCCCCAAAAATAAACCAATGTAAGGCTTTTAAAATGTATTAGTGCCTAAGTACCTGAAAAAGACCAGATTTTAAAAACCACTTTGCATGAATGAAACATTGTTCAATAAGCAGAAAATCAGAGTTGTTGCATTAGCAATCAATTCAAGGGCTACATGTGGTAGAGTGGTGCAGGGAGTAAAGCCACTGCCTCATAGCATCAATAAATGGAGTTCAGTCTTGCCTCTAGTCTGTACATTCCCCCTGTGCTCGTGTGGGATTCCGCAAGGTGCTTAGATCCCAAAGAATATGGATTGGTAGGTTATTTGGCCACTGTAAGTAACTCCTAGTGCATAGATGAATAGCAGAGCTAAAGATTAAAAATAACAGGGTTAATATAGGATTAATGTAAACGGGTCATTAATAGTCATACTTGAGGCTGAAGGACATGATTCCAGTACAAACTCAGATTTTCTCTGGAATACCAAAGAGATTAGAAATTTATAAAATGATGAGAGACGTAGAAAGGGTAAACAGACAGAACCACTTTTCCCAGAATAGAACTGTCAAGGGCACACCTTTTTTATGATCGGGGCATGTTTAAAGGGAATATGCATTACACTGAGTATGCTAGATGCCTGCAGCATGCAGCCAGGGGTGATGGTGGAAGTAGATATGATAGTGGAATTGAAGAAGTTTTCAGTAGCTGCAGGAATATGCAAGGAATGGTGAGATAATGATCATATGCAGGCAGAAGGGGTTAGTTCAATTTGGCATCATGATCTAAAGAACCTGTTCTATGTTCTATGTCTATGTGGTATCTCTCTGTGACTCTAGGAAGAGAGGTGTGAGTTCAAGAAAAATGAACGTGTGAGTGGGATAGCGTTAAAGTGGCAAGTTTGAGACTTTGGCTCAAGAGTCTTCAGTGAAACCAGGTGAAGGCTAGGTTGAGGTTTCAATCGGGTTTCTCTTTCTTTGTCTATTAGTGCATAATTAGAATAGTAAGGATTGATCCCTGGTCAGAGATGTACTCCTCATGCAAGATTGAAGATCTGGGGACCTCAAAACTTTGCACATGTAACAGAATCCTAGATGGTATATTGTCTCCCAAGTGCCAGGGTCAAGGATGTCTCAGATTGGGTCCACGGTATTCTTAACGGGGAGAGTGAGCAGCTCCAAGCTGCGGTGTATATTGGTATCAACAACATAGGCAGGAAAAAGTATGCTGTTCGGAAGAGAGAATATAGGGAGCTGGGTAGGAAGCTTAAAAAGTAGAACCTCAATGGTGATAATCTCTGGATTTCTGCCTGTGCCATGTGTCAGCGAGAGTAAGAATAGGATGATTTGATAGATTAACGTGTGGTTGAAGAATTGGTCTAGAGGGGAAGATTTCAGATATTTGGTTCATTGGGATCTCTTCTGGGGAAGGTATGACCTGTATGAAAGGGACGGGTTACAAATGACCTCGAGGGGGACTAATGTCCATGCAGGCAGGTTTGCTCGAGCTGTTGGGGAGAGTTTAAATTAGTGATTGGAGGAAAGTATAAGGGGAATGTCAGAGGTAAGTCTTTTCACACAAAGAGTGGTGGATGCCTGGACTATGCTATCAGGGGTTATGGTAGAAGCAGATATATTGAGGACATTTAAAAGGCTCTTGGATACCCACATGGATGAATGGAAAATGGAGGTCTATGTGGGAAGGAAGTGTTAGATTGACCTTGGAGTAGGTTAAAGGATTGGCACTACATTGTGGGCCAAAGGCCCTGTACTGTTCTATGTTCTATTTCTAGGTGATTGGTAGCAAAGCAAGCACTTAACACTGGTGGTGGAGGGAATGAATATTTATGTTGGTGGATAGGATGCCAAAGACATAGGCTGTTTAATCTTCTAAGGTACTGAGCTGCCTGATTGTTGTTGGAGTTGTCCTCACCTAGGCAAATGGGATCCTTTCACCACAATCCTGACTGATGTATACTTTGTTGATGTGGAAGGACTTCGAGGAGTTTAGAGGTGAGCCACACCATGTAATATACTCTGATACAGACCTGCTCTTGAATCCTCAGTGTTTGTGTGGGTGATTCAGTCAGTTACGTATGTCAGCACTTTCATGCCTTGCCTATGTCGTGCTGCAGGCTGGTAAAGTTTGCTTCCTTCTCTGAGAAGTTGCCTATTAAGCATTCTGCTGTTGCTAATGAGCTTCTCCACTTCTAACCTTTTGATGCAGCTAAGGACACTGATGAAGCAGCTGAAACTGTTGCCATAACAGCTCAACTCCTGTAGCAAAGTCTTGGTTTGCAATGATTGCCCTCCAATAGACACTTCATTGTGTCACAAATAGCACCAACTAATGAAAAGCTTCTCCATTGATTTCAAAATGTTTTATGATAAAGAGTAATCACTTTCACCTCATCTCTAGAACTCAACCGGGACAACACCATGGAGTTTAATTGTTAATTGTTGGATTTATTATCTATTTATTACCTCTGTTTATTATTTGCTTATTTTTACTAGGTAGCACATATAGAGTCCTGTCATACAATTTCCATATGTTTCCTTAAGTGTTCAGTCACTAAGCCATTATCGGCAGACTAGCGGTGTGTAAGAAATTTGGGAGAAGTTCAAAGATACTTTCTCACGGGCCAAAGGGCCAGTACTGTGGTGTACTGTTTGATGTCCTATACTGTTGAAAGGAAACTTTTTTGTTCTAGTTCACTGAGAGATTCATGTCTTAGGCAGAGACAATGGTAGGAAGAGGACACTAACTTAAAATGATCAATGTGACTTTCATGTTGAGTGGAATTGTGTGGTGGATGAGGTGGAGCAATGGAAGGGGAAAACAAAGGAAGATGAATAGTGGTGTGGTCAGGAGGGATGGGTGGAGAAACTTCTACAACCTGAATCTGTTGTTTTGGCTGTTGGGCCTCCTTCTCATAGAAAACATTGTGTGTTTATGAAAAAGAGTATGAGAGAGTTTATTTCCTCAAAATCAGTCTCAAGAGGCCTAAAAACCAAAATGTGACTGTTTCTTTCTATGTTAGGTTGCATAACGACAGGGTGAAGCTGAAGGCAACTGTAGCAAGAATAGATGTCTCACGATTTGAACCCGGTGGTTGCTGGGAGCACAGGAAATCTTGGGGGACAACAGGCAAGTCTCAGATTTCCCTTAGCCTAATGTATCCTCTACATTATAACAAATGATGGTTAAATCTCGGTAGGAAGCATTCATGCAAAGCATAATATAAATGATAGGAAAAGCTTCACTGATTATTCCGTAAACACGAGGAATTCTGCAGATGCTGAAAATTCAAGCAACACACATCAAAGTTGCTGGTGAACGCAGCAGGCCAGGTCAGGACGAAGGGTCTCGGCCCGAAACGTTGACTGTACCTCTTCCTAGAGATGCTGCTTGGCCTGCTGCGTTCACCAGCAACTTTGATGTGTGTTGACTGTTTATTCTGGTTGGAGATGGACAATTCAACCATTATCGTAAAAGCTCCTGAATTCTTCTCATGGATTATAATATTTCTGCCATAATTTCAGTATGGGAAAAAATTATCTGCACACAATTTCAGTTTTTATTGTCTAGAAACCATCCTGCTACCATTTGGCAGTCTCTTCATCAAATTCAAGCTCTCCCTCTCCATAAATGAATATAAGAGAACTAAATCACTCTGGCCATGAGGTACAAAATATTATACTTCTGCGCATCTGACCTGTGGTTCCACTGTTAGCTTCACCACTGAGTCCAGTAGTGGGGCACTAACATGCCAGGCTGAACTTGATTTATTTGAATGAGTTTGCTAAGCATAAATACAAAGCTCAGTGCAGGTTAATAGTTTATTTTTCTTTATTTTAATGTTTTAATTAATCTCTTACAATTTAAAGTATTTGTGGTTAGTTTTTAATATATTTAATTAGAAATCTTTATTTTTAGTGACTGATGTCTGAACAGTTTTTACATATCTCTGTTTATTAGAGACTTCTAGAAACAATTAAGAACAGTGAAACTGTCAAAAGGCATTCCAGGGTCTTCCACCGAAAAGGCCAGTCACCACTCACAGCTCACTGCACTTCACAGGAGAACTTGAGGGAATGAAGGATCAGTCTGGTCAGCCCTATGGATTTGAATACAGTTGGTGCCTGCAGGCAGGCACTGTGGATGGAGTTACTGAGATATGGTCCAAATCCAATACAAACTGGCCCAAACTGCATCAGTTCTCAAAACTGCTCCTATTGCTGTCAATGGAATCCACTTTACTAAGCAGAGTTTGATACATAAAGTACACACGTGACCTGAATCAGGTTTAACTTACCAGATAGAGTTTTTACTACCATAATGATACTTTCTCGTCATTTAAGAATTGAAAACCATAGATGTTTTCCAATAATTTGCTATGGAATTTCTGTTATCAGACTTGTTTACTAAGTGCACATTATGCTCATTTGAATCATACAAATATTGCATTTCATATTTATGTGTTTTGGACATTTAAAGTTTATAATAAAGCAGTGAGTAGATTTTGTCTTAAACTATTTCAAGCTAACAGATCAGAAGGTAAAGGCATTTATTTACAGGATAGACTGAATTCTAATTGAGAGCTACCTCACACTGAGCATCCAGCAGTTGGTCACTGTGAGAAATCTGAAGGAAAAGGAGATTGTTATTTCCACGAATGCTCCACTCCAATACAGGTTGCAAATATCTAACATCATACTCTATAGATAATCACCATCAAAAATTGATCAAATTGTTACTTAACTAAAGCAGATCCAAGTAGCATGGAATGCCAACTTGAATGGCTGCTAATCTAAATTATCGATAGGCACCATGAAGCTATGAGTAATTCTTTGCCCTCAAATGATATTTTAAGACATTTATAAACTGTATATTGGCTTGCTGGATAAATATATTTATATTTTAAAATACTTGTGCAGGTGTTACAGTTACCTTAATCCTGAATGCTTTTATATCACAATGACTTTTATTTACTTTTATTTCCCTTCAGCAGGTGGGGACTTCTTTACTGTATATCATTGTGTTTAACTTACTGATGTGACATAGCTGTAACATAGACTGTCCTGAATTTAGAGACACCAGAATTCAGTTGATGAAACAGAATGAAACACAAACTTCCACTCGCACATTATGGAGGTCAGGAACATGCTGACTGATTCAGATAGCTGTACTCATTAATTTGCCCCTTTGCATAATGCACAACCCATTCTTGCAGTACTTCACCAAAACAACTCTGTGGAATCGCCATTCAGATCTTGGACCAAGTCTGACAGGATCTCAAATCCCATTGATGTTATTTGTGGTTATAGTACAAGAACTTAAGAGGCAAAGGAAATAAAAGCTATTTATTTCAATTATCTTGCTTTAATACAGTATTCTAAATATCTACCGTAGTTTATATACATTAGCATTATTAAAATGTAAGTGTAAAATAAAATCATTGATATACTTCAATTTTAATAACCTTTTCTATATGTATACAACATTTAAAATTACATAGAACAATAGAGTCTGCTATGGCCCATGATTTGTGTTGACCTTATAATCTACTCTGTGTGGCACATAGCCAAGTGGATAAGGCGTTGGACTAGCCACCTGAAGGTTGTGAGTTCGAGCCCCAGCCAGGGCAGAATGTTGTGTCCTTGAGCAAGGCACTTATCCACACAATGCTCCAGTCCACACAGCTGAAAATATGTACCGGCAAAACGCTGGGGGTTAACCTCGTGATAGACTGGAGTCCTATCCAGGGGGGAGTCTCATACTCTCAGTCACTTCACACCATGGAAACTGGCATAAGCACTAGCTTGATAAGCCTAAGGCTCAGGACAGACTTTAACTTTAACTATAATCTACTCTGCAATCAATCTAATCCGTCCCACCTACATAGCCGATAACCCTTCATTTTTCTTTCATTCATGTGCCTGTCTAAGAGGCTCTTAAATGTTCCTAAAGTACCACCCTCCACCACAACATGTAGCAGTGCATTCCAAACACTTAACATTTACTGTGTACAAAAAACTATATCTCTGACATCTTCCATAAATTTTCCTCCACTCACCTTAAATGGATGTCGTCCGGCATTAATCATTGCTACCCTGGGAATAAAGATGCTGGCTGTCCACTCTATCTATATCTCTGTTAAATTAATCATTTTTAATTATAAATCAAGTTTATTTCGATCTATAAAAAATCTGTCAGATAGTTTTATGAAATTTAATAGAACACTTCATAAGTCAATGACTATGAATGTAAAAATGAAAGTCATTGCCCAGTTTAAATCATTTTATTATTTTGTTTATTTTGATATAAAAATTCTAATTGATTGTATAAATTAACAATAGTTTTTATTGCTGACGAGGACTTTCATGGATGGGGACCCTGCTGAAAGCTATCGAAGGTCAAGTTGCCATTCAGTCTTGGCATTGATTTCTCAGATGTAGTGAGTGTGAGATGTACCTTTGCAGTTTGGCTCAAGAAGATAATGGGATGACAAACCAATGTGAGGCCAGCAGGTCTACACTATGTGGTCTATTCTATTTTGGAGGACAGAAGGAGAAAAGATCTGTTTTATAATCATCTGAGCTGGCATGGCAACTTAATGGATTGCAAAATGTTTCTGTATTGTTTATGGAAACTATGAATTCTTGGAAAACTTTAATAGATGTAGACGCTAGAAAACATTTGGGGAATATGACAGAAAAATGTTGTTCAATTCTGATTCTCTTTATGCTTAACAGCTGGGTGCATCTTATACAGAATTCAGCAAATTCCGTTTTGACAGGCAAAAAGGGACAACCTATTTACTTTCTCGTGCTGTGGCCTGAAATTAAAATTATGTTCTTGAGGGATATTTAATGAGCTATTTACTCACAAGCCATTTCTCATTGGTTCACAGGTTTCCTGACACATGTATCAAAGGAGAGATCCTTACCAAGGCAGCTTTTCCTGTGTGTGCCACTTACCTCAAAAAATGATTTCGCTGCTGTGAGTCCCCATCTGTTGTCTGTCACTCTGTACTTTCAAGCTACACTGTGGGATCAATGTTTTCTCCAGCATGGTACTAAGCCTGACATGTCCAGCTGTTAAATGCACAAGCCTAGGAGATGCAGATGCTAGAGCCCCACAGGAGCTGAGGCAACTTCTCCGTATATGGACCTATTGCTGTCGAATGACTATTCCTCTCTGGTGAAAATTGCATTGCGAATGGTCTGATCATTTTCACGTACGATCCCTTGATAAACACTGAACTTTTTACAAGTCGAAGAGCAGGGAAAATAAAACTCTAGTTGGAGAAAAAAAACAATATATCAACATGATGGGAATTCATCTGCCTTTTCCTTCAAGGCTTCAAACTAAAGACCAAAGAATGAAAGATCTGTGCAGCAGATGAAGAAAATGGGATTGTTCAACGATCCTTTAATAATTACAATTGCTTGCAGTTTTGTCTACAAGGTCTGCAGTGCTTCTAGAAGAAGAAGCTTTTCAAATAATGGGGACACCACACAGGTGTGGCTAATAAGACATTCTTCATGGAGAAGTTGCAGCTGGGATTTGCAATGGCTTAATTACTCTGAAGAACTAAAGAGCACATGCACATAAACAACGAGGACGGATTTACACTGGCATAGAAGGACCTCTCATGCTCTGAGGCACATGCTCATGCGTTTTTGTAACATCCTGCAGTTTCCGTGCTCTATCTTATCATTTCATACAATTACAGAGCATTAGGCAAGCTCTTGTCTGTTTGTCCATGCCTGTGATCTATTAGACCAATTACAGAATCTGATTACCTGAACGCATTTCAAAAACGGCATTTTTCTTTTCCAATTTTGAATGTGGCATTCAAGACAAGTTTATCATTCAGTGTGTTTAGAGAAAAAAAAAATCCTAATTTGTAAACCTCTAACAGATTTTGTATGTTGTATCTTTGTAGGAAACCTATTTAACTGTGTCTGTGCTCATCACGTAAGGCCTGCAATGCCATGATGGAAAGCTGTGATGTGGATAGAGTGCATCTCATGCTGCCAAATAAAGCTGTTACTTTACTGAACAAACATCCACAAGAGAAATTATTGCCTCTTTGTTAAACAAAAACACTGCAGAATGGAACCTTACCATGAAAATGAACTTTCCTTTATACCTGCTCTGATTCTGCTTGTTCAAGTGAAAAATAAAAATGTCAGTATTAACAAGATAAGAATGAATTTCCACCTTCTGCGCATAAATGCAAATTTCATGAAAATAAGCAATTCTTTAAAGTCATCTTTAACATTTTATGAAAATCATTTACACTTATAATCACCAATATGTTCTATGGCTCAATGCTTTGTGCATGAACATATTCATAATTTTATTCTGATTTTGCATGCACAGTCACATCTATTTGAGAAACACATTGAATAATTTTTGACTTCTTGTTTCTACTGTTTTATGATCATTTTTATAACTGTTCATAAATATAGCTTTCCACTACATTCCATTAAGGCCTAACTATTAAATATGTATCTGTAAAAAATAATCTTCAAAATTCAGGAATTTTGGTGGGAAAGTTATTCTTGCTTGAACAACCTATTTTGACTTGACCTGACAAGCATATTTCTTGTTTATGTATAAGTAACCTTGTCTAAGCAATACAAAGGTCCTTGAGTTGGAAAGCTGGATGAAAATCATCCATGGACAATTGTAAACTGAGGTAAAAAAAGATGAATGAGTTAGATAGAATTGTGCTCTATGAAAACAATTGTGCTCCCTCAGCCCATACTTACATTCTACTCAAGCTGAGATAGAAAAAGTCATTGAGATGGGTAAATATATTAGGTCACTTCAATACATTTTTCTCAAATGTATAATGCAGGTACAACTAAAAGTCCTGAGATTAATGCATTGGACAGTTAAGAGTGGGAGACACAAATGTATGAGAGAAATCTTAAATTCTGGGTCTACAGTTCTTGTGCACAAATCCCCATTGACGTGTATTTATTTCAAAATTGGAAACAATTTTTATGCATCAAGGTGACCACCAGAAACTGTCTATCCATGCTCAGGTGAGGAAACTTGTTGTACTTCCATTTCTAGGGGAAAGGAATTGTTCCTCCTTTTGATCATAAGACGATAAGACACAGGAACAGAATTAGGCCATTGAGTCTGCTCTGCCATTCCATCATGGCTGATTTAGTATCCCCATAACCCCATTCTTCTGCCTTCTCCCCATAACCTTTGACATCCTTGCAAATCAAAAAACTATCCAGCTCTGCTTTAAATGACTTGGCCTCCACAGCCATCTGTAGCAATGATATCCATTGATGCACTATCTGGATAAAGAAGTTCCTCCTCATCTCCATTCTAAACGGACATCCCTCTATTCTGTAGCCATACCCTCTGGTCCAAGAGGACGCAGCCTATAGTTTCCCATCCACTGCAGGGAACGTCCTCTCCACGTCCACTCTATCTAGTCCTTTTCGATATTCAATAGGTTTCAATGAGATCCCCTCTTATTCTTCTAAACACCAGTGAGTACAGGCCCAGCCAGAGTCACCAAATATTCGTCATACATTAATCCTTTCATTCCAGGAATAATTCGTGTGAACCTCCTCTAGACTTTCTCCAATGCCAGCGCGTTATCTTTTAGATAAGGGGCCCAAAGTTGCTCACAATACTCCAAGTGTGATCTGACTAATGGCTTGGTCAATGGCTAATGGCTAATGAGGGAGTTTGATATGGCTCTTGTGGCTACGGGGATCAGGGGGTATGGAGGGAAGGCTGGGGCAGGGTTCTGAGTTGGATGATCAGCCATGATCATAATAAATGGCGGTGCAGGCTCGAAGGGCTGAATGGCCTACTCCTGCACCTATTTTCTATGTTTCTATGTTTCTAAAAGTCTCAGCATTTCATCATTGCTTTTATATTCTAGTCCTCTTGAAATGAATGCAAACATTGCATTTGTCCTCCTTACCGCCAATTCAACCTGCAAGTTAACCATTAGGGAATCCAACGTAAGGACTCCCAAGTCCCTTTGTACCTCTGATTTTTGAATTTTCTGCCTATTTAGAAAATATTCAAGGCCTTTATTCCTTCTGCCAAAGTGCATGATCATACACTTCCCTGCACTATATTTCATCTGCCACTTTGCCCATTCTCCCAATCTGTCTCAGTCTTTCTGCATTCTCCCTGCTTTCTCAACACTGCTTGCTTCTCCACCTATGTCTGCAAACTTGGCCACAAAGCCATCAATTCTCCCATTCCAATCATTGAAAAGAAACGGTCCCATCACTAACTCCACAATACTAGTCCCTGGCAGCAAACCAGGAATGGTCATGGGATAATTGGAAGCTCTTTGGTCACATTTTGGAATCACCTTGCCCACCTACCAGGCAAAACATACAGTATTCCTATTTTGACACTGTGACTTAATTGCAATAATGCCCATGCATGTCATTTGGGACAAATAATGTGAGGAGGAGGAGAAGATGGCGACGCGACGCAGTGCGCGCAGCCTCTCCGGTGAATGATATCTGTAATCTGTCAAGTAGGGGACCGTGCACAATTCTGATTTGATGGAGACAGATGTGAGACTACGGAGGAACATCTGGAGAAACTTCTGAAATGCCCACTTTGCTGCCGCTGCTGCTGTGTGGTAACCGGAATCTCCAGAGCAGAAGGCCCCGAATCCTCGGCTTTGCTTGTTTCGGTGGCCGGGGCTTGGTCGAAGGCGCTTGGCAGAGGATGGCGCTCAGGAGGCTGTATCAGAGGGGCTGGTCAGAGGCTCGAAGTTTTCGGATGGACGGACTCGGTGTCGGCTGTGGTCGGCTTCTCCCAAGGCAGTTGTCGGTGCCTTGGAGGTTTATGGCATGGAGTTTCTCCCTTTTGCCGCCTGCTATCAGTGACTCGGGAGTCGATCGGGACTTGAGACATTATTTTTACCGTGCCCATGGTCTGTTCTTTATCAAATTATGGTATTGTTTTGCACTGCTGTAACTATATGTTATAATTATGTGGTTCTGTCAGTGTTAGTCTTTGGTTTGTCCTGTTTTCTGTGATATCACCCTGGAGGAAAATTGTATCATTTCTTAACGCATGTATGCATTTCTAAATGACAATAAAAGAGGACTGAGTGTTCTCATAATCTAATCTAATAGCCTGAAGATTGGTTAGGAACATGTAAATTCTGTGTAAGCAAATTAAACTGAATTTAGCTTCCAAACGAGCTGGTGTACCATTGACTATTTATCATTACAAATTAAAAGTATATGACCAGAGGTTAGGTTTCATCCTTTTTTTTTTTGGAGGATTGTGCTGATTGTGCTTCAAAGGCCCAAATGAATCAACCCCGCCCCCCCCCCAAATTGGTGAAAATTGCCAAAGACTGGTTTACTTACAGAATTACAACATGCTTGATTCCCAATGGAATCAAACTCAGTAACTCAGTTGACATCAAAATACTGCTACATAGCGATCTCAGAAGTCCAATAGGCTTTAATGACACATTTCACATGGTGCCAGACAGTGGCAAACACAGTCTACAACTGCCAAGAAGAAAAAAAGAGGGTCCAAAGAAATGCAAAAGAGTTCTCAGGTATGAGTAATGTACAGCTGTTTCCTCAAGGTGGGAGAACCTGACACCAGGGAGCAATACTGGAAAGATTTTAATGTTCTCACATGGTATTTCAGGGTAAGCTTTGCATGAGCAGTAATACTGCTCTTTCATTCTTCTACACATATCCACCCTCACCCACCATTCTCATAAAGGTTCACCCTTCAAGGGATGATTAAAAAATATTCTCAATATCCTACACATTTGGCAGAGACAGAAAGGAATAGGAAAGAGATCAACCAACAAGGGAATAAAGCATTTATAGTGTCTATAAAAAGTATTCACATCCCCTGGAAATTTTCATGTTTTATTGTTTTACAACATTGAATCACAGTGGATTTAATTTGACTCTTGACACTGATAGCAGAAAAGACTCTTTCGTGTCAAAGTGAAAACAGATCTCTACAATTAAAGCCTCAAGTTTGTGTGGATAGGTCTCTATCAGCTTTTCATATCTGGACACTGCAATTTATACCCATTCTTCTTTACAAAACTGCTCAAGCTCTGTCAGGTTGCATGGGGTTCATGAGTGAACAGCCCTTTTCAAGTCCAGCCACAAATTCTCAATTGGATTGAGGTCTGGACTCTGACTTGACCACTCCAGGACATTAACTTCATTGTTTTTAAGCCATTCCTGTGTAGCTTTGGCTTGATGCTTGTGGCATTTGTCTTGCTGGAAAACAAATCTTCTCACAAGTCGCAGTTCTCTTGCAGACTGTATTAGGTTTTCCTCCAGAATTTCACTGTAGTTTACTGCATTCATTTTACCATCTATCTTCCACAAGCTTTTCAAGGCCTGCTTCAGTGGAGCATCCCCACAGCATGATGTAGCCACCACTATGCTTCACGGTAGATATTTTAGATGATGTGCAGTGTTTGGCTTACGCCAAGCGTAGCATTTAGTCTGATAGCCAATAATCTCAATTTTTGTGTCATCAGACCTTAGAACATTCTTCCAGCTGACTTCAGAGTCTCCCACATGTAAACTCTAGCCAAGATTTCATGTCAGTTTTTTTCAACAGTAGCTTTCTCTTCATCACTCTCCCATCAAGCTGCGACTGGTGAAGCACCTGAACAACAGCTGTTGTATACACAGTCTCCGTTCTCAGCCACTGAAGCTTGTATCACCTCCAGAGTTGTCATAGGTCTCTTGGTGGCCTCCCTCACTAGTCTCCTTCTTGTATCGTCACTCAGTTTTTGAGAATGGCCTGCTCTAGGCAAATTTACAGGTACACCATATTCTTTCCATTTCTCAATGACTGAATTAACTGTACTCCAAGGGATATTCAGTGACTTGGAACCTTTCTTATGTTCATCTCCTGACCTGTGCTTTGCGCGGAGTTGCTTGGAGTGTTCTATTGTTTTCACGGTGTAGTTTTTGCCAGGATACTGACTCACCAGCAGTTGGACCTTCTAGATACAGATGTATTTTTATTACAATCAATTGAAGCATCTTGACTGCACACAGGTGATCTCCATTTAACTAATTATGTGATTCCTAAAACCAATTGGCTGCACCAGTGATGATTTGCTGTGCTATATTAAAGGGGGTGAATACTTATGCAATTAATTATTTTGTGTTTTATATTCGTAATTAATTTAGATCACTTTGTAGAGATCTGTTTTCACTTTGACACGAAAAAGCTTTTTTCCTCTTGATCAGTGTTAAAAAGCCAAATTTCATCCACTGTGATTTAATGCTGTAAAATAATAAAACATGAAAACTTCCAAGGGGAGTGAATACTTGTTGTAGGCGGTGCAAATATAGCACTTGATGCATTTTTATGGGGACAACATGCCGCACAGGCGGAGGGTCAATAAAGCCCTAAATTACCTCAGGAGCAGGTAGAATTCACATTTGTTAGGTACACATCCTGACAGTGGCGCATTGTGATCACTACAACCTCTTTGATTTGCATTAGACATCATCCCTGCCATCTGTGTTGTTACATCATCATTTGAGAGTTTTGTTCATTTCCTATAAGTGCACCCATCTTTTGTCTTGTATTTGTGGGGAGGTTAAAAAGGCCTCTTGCGTTGCCCTAGCCAGAAGAGGAATCGTCAGAGAAGAGAGCAAGGAGAGATGGAGGCGGGTGGAGATGACATGCCTCCTGATAGTCCACAAAGCTACCTCAGAGTCTGGCAAGATCAGAGTGAGACTCAGCTGACGAGCTGCAGTCTACCTTGGATCTGAGACAATCTAGTGCAAGGTGTTGCCAAAAATGGATTGCTGTCATCAGTAGCACCCAAATAATTTAGATGAGGAACATGATTAGGACTGGTTTGTAACAAAGTTGGCATGAGCATAACAGCTAGTGAGCTGTTGGATCTATTTCAGTAAAATCTAGGGGAAAATAGAGGGATCCATGTCCAAGCTTCAGTGGGAAGTTAGTAGACATGGTATACATGGAGAGGTAGTAAATTGGATTAGACATTGGCTCAATGGAAGAAGCCAAAGAGTGGTAGTAGAGAATTGCTTCTCCGAGTAGAGGCCTGTGACTAGTGGTGTGCCACAGGGATCAGTGCTGGGTCCATTGTTATTTGTCATCTATAACAATGATCTGAATGATAATGTGGTAAATTGGATCAGCAAATTTGCTGATGATACAAAGATTGGAGGTGTAGTAGACAGTGAGGAAGGTTTTCAGAGCCTGCAGAGGGACTTGGACCAGCTGGAAAAATGGGCTGAAAAATGGCAGATGGAGTTTAATACAGACAAGTGTGAGGTATTGCACGTTGGAAGGACAAACTAAGGTAGAACATACAGGGTTAATGGTAAGGCACTGAGGAGTGCAGTAGAACAGAGGGATCTGAGAATACAGATACAAAATTCCCTAAAAGTGGCGTCACAGGTAGATAGGGTCATAAAGAGAGCTTTTGGTACATAGGCCTTTATTAATCAAAGTATTGAGTATAAGAGCTGGAATGTTATGATGAGGTTGTATAAGGCATTGGTGAGGCCGAATCTGGAGTATTATGTTCAGTTTTGGTCACCAAATTACAGGAAGGATATAAATAAGGTTGAAAGAGTGCAGAGAAGGTTTACAAGGATGTTGCCAGGACTTGAGAAACTCAGTTACAGAGAAAGGTTGAATAGGTTAGGACTTTATTCCCTGGAGCGTAGAAGAAAGAGGGGAGATTTGATAGAGGTATATAAAATTATGATGGGTATAGATAGAGTGAATGCAAGCAGGCTTTTTCCACTGAGGCAAGGGGAGAAAAAAACCAGAGGACATGGGTTAAGGGTGAGGAGGGAAAAGTTTAAAGGGAACATTGGGGGGGGGGCTTCTTCACACAGAGAGTGGTGGGAGTATGGAATGAGCTGCCAGACAAGGTGGTAAATGCAGGTTCCTTTTTAACATTTAAGAATAAATTGGACAGATACATGGATATGGAGGGATATGGTCCGTGTGTAGATCAGTGGGACTAGGCAGGAAATGGTTCGGCACAGCCAAGAAGGGCCAAAAGGCCTGTTTCTGTGCTGTAGTTTTTCTATGGTTTTCTATGGTTTCTAGAACTAAGATACGATGATGTTAAATCTGCACATCATCCAGAATTTTTTTGGCGATGTTGGCCACAATCCCATAGCTTGTCCTGGTTCAGGTAACAGCTGCTGTGAATGCCAGGTAGACTCCACACAGTCCATCTAATTCTATGTAATCGCTGCATGCTACGGCTTAGGGTTTGGTTTCTGCCACAGAGGGGCAGCTTGAGGTCCTCAATGAATTATAAGATGCCATTTGTGAGCAGAAGCCAGCTGGTGGCATAGTGGCATTAGCGACGGACTTCGGAGCAAAGGCTCCTGAGCTTGAATCCAGCCGGCTCCCTTGCATGCTTTCCATCCATGCTGGGTTGAGCGTCGAGCTAGCAACTCGGCCTCATAAAACTAAGAAAGCTTGATTAAAAAAACACCATCATGACAGCGTCCCAATGACTCCACTCGGCGTTAAGGGCTTTCTTTTTCTTCTTCTATTTGTGAACAGAGAATGCTGCTCTTAAATATACAACATACAAACGTACAAACAGCTCCCCATTCTATAGAAACAATGAGATGCTTTTTGACTATGGATTTGATGCTGAATATATGCAGCTGACTACTCAGAAGCAGAGAGATGCTGCAAATCAACAGATCACTCTCCTGTAGGAACACAGGAAAAGAGTATGAGTATGCTTTCTGGGTCCTCAACTCTGCCCTGACTTCCAATATGATCACAGATGATTTGCCCTGCACTTCAACATCTTTTTCTCTAGTCTTCAAATCCTAGATCTTTCAAAAATGTAGCTACTTCCTCTTTCAATAACTGCTTAATCACATATATATATGTTAAAAAATTCCAAAGAGATGAAATCTCTACACAGCTCAATTCTAAAAGATTGGTCCATTATCTTGTTACAGTGTCTCCTTTTTGAGATTCTCCCACTGTGGAATTACCTCAATACACAACTTGTCATGCCCTTTTAGGACCTTATATATTTAAATTTTCTAAATGCCAAAGAGTGTAGAACTAATGTTTTTAGTTCTTCATGGCAGGATAACTTTATTGTCCCAGGAATTAGCCTAGTGAATTTCATCTCACTGCCTTCAATGCAACTACTCTGGAATCCGGTTAATTGTACCATCGGATTATCAGAGCAGCTGCTTAGTTGGAACAACTCTTAAAGAACAAAAAAAAAATCAAGAAAATAGCCGGGATTCCCTTTGTTTACTTGGGACATTATGCCGCTTAATTTGGACAGGAGACTGTTGCCAAACAGTTTCTAAATAGTGTCACTAGCGTGGACTTGTGTGGCCATTTGATATTACAACGTTCTTGGAGTGAATAGTTTTAAATAGCATTAATTGTGTGTGCTTGTTTTCGAAAAACAATGATCTTTGTCACAGATAGTTGGCAAGTTCAAAACTGTTTTTCTCACTGCTGTTTCAAAGATTCAGGCTTGGAGATACATACCAGAAATGGCCAGGAGTGAAAATGAAGCTATCTCACTACTTCAACAACTTAGGAACTATGAAGAATTTGAAGGTATTGACAAACACCTTGAATGTTAAATGAAAATGAAGATTTATAGGATGCAATTGTCAAAAGCATTGTATGAATTAGTTCAGTATCTGCATATGTTTGTGCTAATTCTGATCACTTACAGTGAATAAAAAGAACTCACAGCGTACACTGGATAAATTCCATCATTGATAACAATTAGGAACTAATACATATTTTATAGTACTGTAGTAATATTGGTATTGTTCCAAAATGTTTTATATTTCATTTACATACATATTTTCACTCAGTTAAATGGTAGTTTGCATTTTTTTATACCTTTTAAAACTATTTTCATGAAACCACAGCTAATTGGGGCAGGTGCTTACTCAGGCCAAAGTGTACTGGTTCCAATGTGTCCCACTTAACTGGAATCCACTGTATATCCTTTCTTAAAGGTCTACAGGGAACAATATTCCAAGTATGGTCTCTGCAATTGCAGCAACACTTCCCTATCTTTTAAAACTCTAAACCTCCCTCCAATAAAGACTATTTATCTTTTTAGTTACTTGTTGCATCTGCACACTAATATTCTGTGTAACATGCATGAGAGTATCTAGATCCCTTTGCACTTCCCTCATTCACAGCCTCACCTTCAGACATTCCCTCCACTCACTTACACTGTAGAAAAAACTGACCTGGCTCAGCTCTTGGTGTAGGGGTTGGAATAATGGCAAAATGACCTGGGTACCTTCAGATCATTGCGTCTAATCTCCCTGGTTGCCCGGGGGTGGGGCGGGGGGGGGGGTCATCTTGGTGTCTTAAGTTTGAGGACAGCATCATTTCCTGTCTGGGAGTAATATTATCGGAGTTCCAAGACTGCTCTGTCAATGGGCTGTGGGCAACAATCTGAAGGAGAACACTCCAGGGAAAGATCTTTCCAACGGTCATCTATAGTATCTATGCAATGAAAGAGAGGTATGTTCACAGAGACAGGCTGCTGTCATATTATGAAGTAATATTAGATTTGTCACCCACTTTCATGATAGTGGAATAAAAGGCAGAATGATTTGTTATGATATTTGCTGAATAAAATGTCATGATATGTAATTTTGGATTCTGTTTGTGCTAGAAGCGATTTTGAACTGATCAACAATGCTAAAAACATAATCAAGAGAAAATAATATAATTTATTATGCATAATAAAATGTACAGGTGGTGTGGTTGCTGGTTTTGCTGCAAATTTTCCCGGGTGTCAGCTAGAAAGGCTGGTAATGGACTACTACTGCGGCTATAACCACTGAAGAACTCATTGGACAATTATCTCAATAATTAACTAGTGAAAAATTGACCTTCCTATTAGCTTAAGTATGAATTTTCAAGAGAACTTCAACTGCCTGTGATGACTTCTGAAACTAAGATGCCAGGTTTCTCCGTATTGTCAGCATTCAACAAAGAACATTGGTTGCATTCAAAAGCTCTAGGTTATGTTATGACTGTAAGGAGGAAAAAATACATTGGCCTATTTGTGATAACTGCTACCGGTGCACCAAGAAAAATTCAAAGTTCAAAGTGAATTTACTATCAAGTTACACAAATGCCACCATATACTACCTTCATGTTCATTTTTGCAGGCATTCATAGAACAGAGAAACACAATAGAATCAATGAAAAACTACACACAAAGTCTGACAAACAACCAATATACAAAAGAAAGACAAACTCTGCAAAGTCAAAAAAAGTAAATAAATAATACTGAGAAACTGAGTTGTAGAGTACCTAGCTCATGGAATCAGTTCAGAATTGAGTTGTGAAGTCTTCCATGCTGGTTGAGGAGCCTGATGGTTGAAGAGTAATAATTGTTCCTAAACCTGGTGGTGTAGGACCCAAGGCTCCTGTACCTCTTTCTTGATGGCAGTGATGAGAAGAGAGCATGGCCTAATTGTGTATAAGGCCTAATTTTTAGAGCCTAATCCAATTTCCTGATGGATGAAATTTCACTCTGAATTAATCACTTCCATGAACTAACCCAGGCCATTTCAATTTTAAGTACAATTTGTGTATAGTGAAACAGTCTGTGATGAATCTGTGGTTGGGGTATATAATCAGCCCTATCAGAATGCAAGTATTGGAGTTCAGGTGCTAGGATTACAGCTTGGCTGAGTTAAAAACTCAGATACAAAGGCAAATAAGGTTTTAGCTTCAGGACCTCAGTTCCAGATTCAGGATTGGGCACTTGGTAAACCAGCACTCATGATCAGCTGACGTAAATAGCTGCTGTACATCATCTGATTTCCACCAGGCCAGAGAGAATCTGGGAACTATCAGGCAAAGCCCAAATCACCACAGTTTACCAACACTTGCACTAAAATGGATTTTGTTTTTTCCTTTGTTCTAATTATGCTTTTTCTTGTAAAAGTTATGTATAATTGTCTTTTTTTACGTGAATGTTACTTACGACTAATTGCCTGTGAAGCTATGGCAAGGAAGGTTTTCAGTGTACCTGCGTATATGAAAATAAACTTTGACTTTCAGTTCTGTGGACACAGGCTTAATCCACTAATGCTAAGTACTTATTTTATATGTTGAACATCTAATCCACTGGTCAAGGACATGTAGAGTATATCATGGTTGGTAAAAATTTGAACTCTTGCACCTAGTGAATGGGCGTTTTGATTCATTAATGGAGTTATATGTTTATTGGATCAATTCCAACTTTACCATGGGATATATAGCCAATAAAAAAGCGGCATCTGTTCTTCACTTTTCTTTAAAGGATTAAATTACTTATTTTATTCATTCTCATTTATGGGAATGAGAATTGTTAGCAAGGTCATTGTTTATTGGCCATTGTTAATTGTCCCTGAAAGGAATAATCGGAAAAGGTATTACTAGAATATAACATTAAAAATAAGACAAGATAACTTACTTAGGGAAATCTGAATGACCAGAAACATTAACACTGTTTCTCTCCCACAAATTCTAACTTGTTAACTGAACTGCTGAGATTTTTCAGCATTTTCTTTTTTTTTAAATTCAGATTCCTGGCACCAGCAGCATTTTGCTTTTGTGCTACTAACCAAGAGCATGATTGACTGAGAGAAGTAGTCCTGTATCTTTATTCCCTTTCTCCTCATTTCCAATAATTTTTGTTGTTTTCAACTGAGAATTTTTTTATTGATTCTGCAAAAAAACCCATGGTAGACTTACACCATTAGTATATTAGTGAATATACTAATAGGAAGTAAAACCTTACTATAGTTCTGTTCACATCAAGATGGAATAAATATCAAAGTTTAATTCCTTGCAGAATTTACATGCCACTTTTAAAAACCGAGCGGTGTCTGTCGGGACTTGTCCACAGAGCAGAGGTTCGACTGGGTTATTAGTACCTAAGCAAGGGACAACTAAAGAAGTTAGGTTTAAGTATATTGGCCATTGTGGGAGCGGCCATTGTTTGAACGGGCTAGTGTTAGAGTGATCAGGCTTTGGATCAACAGGCTTCAGGAGAACACATATGGCTAAGGATGCTCAGTCTTTTGGAATCATTCATCTAATTGTAGAACTTAAGCTTGAGAAGATAGAGACAAAGTTATACTTTTAGGTAGGAGGGTAGTTAATTAAGGCAGAGGATTACTTTTCCTGTAAGATGTGAGATTGCAGAGTACTTCACAGTCTCACTAATGACCACATCTGCAGGTTAAAGAATAGGAGCTGGAGATGAATCTACTCAGACCACCTGAGAAGCTGAAAACCTCAAAGATTAAACTTTTACCAGGACGGTCACACTCAGAGTGCGAACTTTTGATAGTAGATGGGTGACCATCAGGAGAAGTTATGGGAGAAAGCAGGGTTTGTGCAGGGTTCCCCTGTGGCCATTCCCAACAGCAACATGTATACCCCTTTGGATACTGCTGGAGGGATGACCTATCAGGTGCAGCCAGGACTGTGACACTGTGACCGGCCCTGAGATCCAGCAGGGAAGGGTAAAGCCAGGCATAGTGATAGAGATAGAAGACTCAATAAGTAGAGCAATAGACAGGAGATTCTGTGTGCCACAAAAGTGAAGCAAGGATGGTGTGTTGCCTCCCAGATGCTAGGATCCAGGATGTCTCAGAGTGCCTGTAGAATATCCTCTAGGTGGAGGGTGAGCAGCCAGAGGTCTACCAATGACATTGGTAGAAAGGAGGAGGAGGTCCTGTGCAGTGAGTTAGGAAAGAGGCTGAAGATCAGGACCTCCGAGGTAGTAATCTTTGAATTACTCCTAGTGGTACACGATAGTCTGGGCAAGAACAGGGTGTACGTACAGATTAATGAGTGGCTGAGAAACTGCTGAAGGGGGCAGGGTTGAATGTTCTTATATAATTGAAACATTTTCTGGGCCAGGAGTGGTCTGTTCAAGAGGGAGTATTGCAACCAAACTGGAGGGGAACCAATCTCCTGGCTAGTGCTACTAAGGAGGGTTTAAACTAGTTTGCTGGTAGCGGGGTGGGAACCAGAGCACCATGTCACAAAGTGGAGGGATGGAGAGAGAAGAAGCTGTCTGAGCCAGTAAAGGAAGTCGGGAGCAAAGTAATAGATACAATAGGATGGATAGTTTGAAGTGTGTGAATTTTAATGCTAGAAATATTATGGGGAAAAGTGATGAACTTAGAGCCCGGAACAATAATGTTGTAGCCATTTCATACATTAGGCTGAGAGAGACACAGGAATGGGTGCTTAATGTCCCAGGATTTCGATGTTTTAAAAAAAATACCGAGAGGAGGTAACAAAGGTGAAGGAGTTGCACTACTAATCAGGAATAATATCCCAGCTGCACTCAGACAGGATCTAATGGAGAGCTCGTCCAATGGATCTATATGGGTAGAACTCCAAAATAGGAATGAAGCAATCGCTCTGATGAGATTGTAATACAGACCCCACAATAACCACCAGGACATTGAGGAACAGATATCCAGGCAGATTAAGGAAAGGTGGGAAAACAATAGGATTGTCATGGGAGACTTCAGCTTCCCTAATAGAAGCTGGAAGCTTCTTAGTCTAAGAGGTTTTAGGTGCGGCAGAATTTGTTAGGTGTACCGAGGAGAGTTTCTTAATTCAATATGCAGATAGTTCAATAAAAGGAGGGACTGTACTCTATCTGGTACCGGGTAATGAGCCTGGTCAGATGACTGACCTTTCAGTGGATGGGCAGTTAGGCAATAGTGACCACACTCCTTCAGTATTAAGTTAGATATAGATAAGGATAAGTATAGACCTTGCAGGACTATTAAATTGGAGCAGGGCAAATTATGACAGCAGTAGGCAGAAATGAAGGAGAATTAATTGGGAACGGCTGTTTTTGGGCAAGTCCATGTCCAACATGTGGAGTTGTTTTAAAGACCAACTGCACAATGTACAGGACAGGTATGTTCCAGTCAGAAGGAAGGACAAGGATGGCAAGGTAAGAGAACCTCAGATGTCAAGAGAGGTGATGAATTTAGAAAAAGGAGAAGTATGTAAATCTTAAGAAGGTAGATTCAAAGAGAGTCCTTGAGGATTATAAAAAAGGGCCAGAGAAGAACTCAAGAAAGGAATTATGAAAGCCAGGAGGAGCCATGAAAAGTCCTCGGCAAGTTGGATTAAAGGGAATCCCAAGGCATTCTATGCATACATCAAGTGCAATAGGACAGTTGGAGAGAGGGTAGGACCACTCAAGGATGGAGGGGGGGAACATTTGTTAGGATGCAGAGGATGTGGGTGAGTTCCTTAATGAGTACTTTACATCAGTTTTTATGAAGCAGAAGGATGTGGAAGGCAGGCAGATCAGTGCCAAGCATATTGATATGCTAGGGCATTTTGAGATAAAGGAGGAGGTAGTGATAGGTCTCTTATAGAACATTCTTGTGGAGAGCTAGTGTTGGAGAGGGCTGGGAACTGGAGCCCCAGGTCACTAAGGGAAGGATCGGACCAGAAGGTAGACGTAAGTAAAGTATTGAAAGGCAAAATTGAAATAGCAGGTATGATGGGTCAGATAATATGAAGTGTGTATATTTTAATGCTGGGAGTATTATGGGTAAGGGAAATGAACTTAGAGTGTGGATCAGTACATGGAACTACAATGTTGTAGCCATCACTGAATCTTGGTTGAAAGAGGGGCAGGAATGGGAGATTAATGTACCAGATTTTCGAAGAAAAGATAGAGGAGGAGATAAAAGAGGCAGTGGGGTCACATCAGGGACAATATCACAGCTGCATTCAGGGCAGACATAATACAGAGGTCAGACACTGAGTACACCTGGGTGGAACTCAGGAATACGAAGGGTGCAATCACACTGACGGGATTGTACTATAGACCCCCCCAATATCCACTGAGACATTACCGAACAGACATATAATTAGATTAAGGAAATTTGTAAGGAAATGTGTAAAAATAATAGGGTTGTTGCCACGGGGGATTCCAACTTCCATAATATGAACTGGGACCTTCTTAGTGTAAGTGGTTTAGACGGAGCGGAATTTGTTAAGTGTGTTCAGGAAGGTTTCTTGAATCAATATGTGGATGGTCCACGAAAAGGAGGGGATGTACTGGACCTGGTGATGAGTAATTAACCTGGCTAGGTGACTGACCTTTCAGTGGGTGAACAGTGACCACAACTCGTTAAGTTTCAGGATAGTTATAGATAAAGTTAGGCATGGCCCTTGATGGAGACTTTTAGACTGGAGTAGGGCAAATTATGAGAGCATTGGGCAGGAACTAAGAAGCATTAATTAGGAACACCTTTACTCTGGCAACTCCACATCAAACATGTGGAGGGTGTTTAAAAA
Source organism: Mobula hypostoma (assembly GCF_963921235.1). NCBI lineage: Eukaryota > Metazoa > Chordata > Chondrichthyes > Myliobatiformes > Myliobatidae > Mobula > Mobula hypostoma. Next base: position 31,232,870 of record NC_086109.1, read on the forward strand.
TCCATTGAATGGAGTACAGGAGTGGTATATTCCTGTTAGAAAGAAGGATGGGGATGTAAAGATAAGAGAATCTTGGATGTCCAGAGAGGTGATGAATTTAGTCAAACAAAGGAAAAGTATGTAAAGCTTCAGAAGTTAGGATCCAACGAATCACCTGAGGAGTATAACAAAGCCAGAAAGAAATAAATAAGGGAATTGGGAAAGCCGGTAGGGGCCATGAAAAGTTCTTGGCAAGTAGGATTAAGGTGAATCCTAAGGCATTCTATTCATACATCAAGAGCGAGAGGATAACTAGGTAGAGGATAACTCAAAGATAAAGAGGGGAACATTCGCTTGGATGCAGAGTGTGTGAGTGAGGTACTTAATGAGTACTCTGCTTCAGAATTTACCAACAAAGAGGCTATGGAGGACTAGGAGATCAGTGAGGGTGTCTAGGAGGAGGAAGTATTGGGGCACCTAATGAGTATTAAGGTGAATAAGTTCCCAGGGCCTGATAGCATTTACCCCAAGTTATTGAATGAGGCAAGAGACAAGATTGATTGATTGCTGGGCCCTGACCAGTAATTTCGTGTCCTCTTTAGCCACAGGTGAGGTCCGGGAAGACTGGTTAATGTTGTACCTCTATTCTGAGCGCTATAGACCGGTGAGTCTCACATCAGTTGTTGGGAAATTGCTGGATAATATTCTTAGGGATAGGATATATGAGCATTTGGAAACCCATGGCCTAATTAGGGAGAGACAGTATGGCTTTGTGCATGGCAGCTGATGCCTTACCAACTTGATTGAGCTTCTTGACAATGAGATGGAAGAGATTGATGAGGGTATGGCAGTGGATGTTGTCTACCTGGATTTTAATAAGGTGTTTGACAAAGTCCCTCATGAGAGGCTAATCCAGAAGATTAAGATGCATGGAGTCCGTGGCAAATTGGCTGTTTGGATTCAGAACTGACTTTCACATAAAAGATGGAGCGTAGTGGTTAAAGGGACTTATTCAAGCTGGAGGTCTGTAATGAGTGGAGTTCCACAAGGATCTGTAGTGGGACCTCTGCTGTTTGTGATGTATATAAATAACTTGGATGAAAGTGCAGATGGGTGGGTTAGTAAATTTGCTGAGCAGAGAGATCTTGGGATCCAAGTCCATAGCTCCTTGAAAGTGGCTATACAAGTCAATAAGATGGTTAAGAAGGCTTATGGAATGCTTGTTTTTATTAGTTGAGGCATTGAGTTCAAGAGTCAGGAGATTATGTTACAACTTTATAAAATTCTAGTTAGGTCACATCTGGAGTATAGCACACAGTTCTGGCTGGCCCAATATAGGACAAATGTTGAGGCTTTGGAGAGAGTGCAGAAGAGGTTTAATAGGATGCTGCTTGGTTGATAGGGCACGTGCTATCACAAGAGACTGATAAACTTGAGTTGTTTTCTGTGGAGCACCAGAGGCTGGAGATAGATGTTTACAAGATTACGTGAGCTAAAGGTAGATTGGATAACGAGTATATGCTTTCCAGAGTTGAAATGCCAAAGGGCATGCATCAAAGGTGAGGGGAGAAGGTTGAAAGGGGATGTGAGGGTAATTTTCTTTACTCAGAGAGTTTTAGAAGCCTGGAATGTTCTGCCTACTATGGTAGTAAAGGCAAATACATTGGAGGATTTTAAGATGCGTTTGGATAGGCATATGGATGTGAGAAGGGTGCAGGGGTATGGACATCATGTAGGTAGGAGCAATTAGTGTTTGAGTGTTTTTGATTTGCTTTTTAGCTAATTTGCCACAACATTGTGGGCTGGATAGCCTGTTCCTGTGTGGTAGCTTTCTATATTCTATGTTCTATAAATATCCAGGGGCTGATAGGATATACTCCAGGTTATTGAAGGGGGCAAGAGAAGGGATTGCTGGGACCTTGACTAATGTCTTTGGGTCCTCTCTGGTATCCCAGAGGACTGGTGAACAAATAGTGTTATTCCACTGTTCAAGAAGAGAACTAGGGATAATCCTGGAATCTATGGACCAGTGAGTCTTACATTAGTGGTATGAAAGTTAATCAAGGGAATGCTTAGGGGGAGGATTTATGGGCATTTGGAAAAACATGGCCTAATTAAGGAGAACCAGCATGTCTTTGTGCAGGGCAAGTCATGTCTTACCAACTTGATTGAGTTTTTTGACAAGCTAACAAGGGTGATTAATGAAGGTAGAGCTGTGTATGTTGTCTACATTGATCTTAGTAAGGTGTTTGACAAGTTCCCTCAAGGGAGATTCCTCCAGAAGATTAAGATGCATGTGATCCATGATGAATTGGCCGTTTGGATTCAAAACTTGCTTGCCCATTGAAAACAGAGATTAACAGTCAAAGGGTCTTATTCTAGCTGGAAGTCTGCCATTAGTGGTGTTGTGCAGGGATCTTTTTTTTCTTTTTCAATATTGTTATTATTAATTTCTACATAGAAGAATACAGAGTACAAGAAGTATATATTATAAGTAAAAAAGATAAAATAATACCAATACATATTTGAATCACACTTGCAACCTCATTACTCTATATTCATGTAAATTAAATTAAATCATAATATTGAAATATGATAATTTTATTATTATACAAAAAAATCTAAACCCACTACCAAGATCGAAGCTGCTTGGTAAAGAAAAAAAGAAGGAAAAAAAATCCTTATCACATAGTGAAATATGTTATTAGCCAAAATCTGTAATTTAACAACAATCAAAGATTTTGAAATAGTTCAAAAATGGTGCCCACAATGTGTGAAAGTCTTGGCCAGATTCAGAAATTGAACAACGGATCTTTTCTAAATTTAAACATGACATAACATCATGTAACCATTGAACGTGAGTAGGTGGAACAACATCCTTCCATTTAAGCAAGAGTGTCCTCCTAGCTATAAGAGACATAAAAGCCAAGATGTGCAAATCAGATGTCTCCAGAATAATATCTTTTTCTCCAACAATACCGAATAAAGCGGTCAAAGGGTTGAGATTAAAATTTCCTTTGAATGGTACAGAGAAAGTTTGAAATACTTCCTTCCAGTATTTTCCAAGACTCGGACATGTCCAAAACATATCAATAAGTGAGGCTTCTCCATTATTACATCTATCACAAGAGGGAGATATATCCGAATAAAAACGAGATAGCTTATCCTTAGTCATGTGGGCCCCATGGACCACTTTAAATTGTAAGAGGGAGTGGCGGGCACATAACGATGAAGTGTTAACCAATTAAAACATTTTATTCCAGGTTTCCTCAGAAATTGAAGGCTGTAAATCTTGCTCCCAAAAATTTTTAATTTTGTCTAAAGGAGCATTTCTCATTCCCAGCAACATACTGTAAATATTAGATATTGAACCATTATGAAATGGTTTCAAATTAAAAAATACATCTAATAAGTTCTTATCAGGGCTTTTAGGAAATGTATATAATTGAAATCGCAGAAAGTCTGTAATTTGTAGATATCAAAAAAAGAGGGTTTTTGGTAAGCTATACTTAGCTGACAATTGCTCAAACGAAAAGAGACTTCCTCCAACAAACAAATCCTGGAAGTATTTAATACCCAATCTATCCCATTCTTTAAAATCTAGATCGGTCATAGAAGGTTTAAAAAATAATTAGAAAAAGTGGGACTAGAAAGAGAAAATCTCAATAAACCAAAATATTTTCTAAATTGTACCCAGATCCTCAAAGTATGTTTAACTATCAAATTGACAGTTAGTTTACTTAAAGATAAAGGAAGTGAGGATCCAAGATGAGAAATGATAGAAAATTTATTAACAGAATTAGCTTCTAAAGAGACCCATAATGGACAGTCCTCAGGAATCTTTACTTTAATTTTATTATGTTTCTTGGATTTTCTGAGTACGCCCGCAAAAAAAAATCTCAGGTTTATGCAGTATAGGTTCCAGCATGTATCTACTTTGACAATAAATTTACTTTGAACTTTTAAAACTCTAGTTAGGCCACATTTGGAGTATTGCGTGCAGTTCTGGTCACCCCATTATAGGAAGAATGTCGAGGCTTTGCAGAAGAGGTTTACCAGGATGTTGCCTGGATTGGAAGGCATGGGCTATAACGAGAGGTTAGACAAACTTGGGTTTGTTTTCTTTTGAGTGGCGGAGGCTGAGGGGAGATCTGATAGAGGTTTATAAGATTATGTGAGGCATGGATAGTGTAAGCCAACAGTATCTTTTTCCCAGAGTTGAAACGACTAATACCAGAGGTGAGAGGGATAATTGCAAAGATGTGAGAGGCAAGTTTTTTTTTCACAGAGAGAGGTCGGTGCCTGGAATACACTGCCTGGGGTGGTAGAGGCAGAAACATGAAGGACGTTTAGACAGGCATATGAATGAGGGAAAAGTGGAAGGATATGGACATTGTGTAGGCAGAAGAGATTAGTTTAGTTATCCATTTGAGTACTAATTTAATTGGTTCAGCACATCATTGTGGGCTGCATGTCCTGTTCCTGTTCTGTACTGCTCTATGTTTAATGTACATAAGATGATCACTAAGCATGAAGTAAAGAGTTAGAACAAAACAGATGACAAGAAGAACAAAGGTTTAGCTGTTGAATTTTAGTTCACTTGGTTTAATGGAATTAATCGATTCCAGGAGCGATATTAACTGACAAACTCAAAGAAGTATATACCTCTCTTTTCTACTCAGGCACAAATTTGCTTTACCTTAGGAAAAGTAATATTGTCTGAAATGATTCTCTTTGCAAGCATGATTATTAAAGAGCATTTTAACATTTTGAACAATCATTCTGAACTTCTTTCCTTGATTTACAATGAAAGAAGTCCCTCAGAGTGCAGCAGATAGACATATTGCTGGCATTGGCTAACAATGTGAAAACCAGTACAAATGATTGTGTTTTCATATTAGAAATAACAACAAGAAAATTTAATTTGCTTGAAATTAAAATTATTTTCCGTTCTGTTATTAATAGTTTTCCACTATATCATATTTCTATGTTTGCTGGTAATGTGCGCACACATGTAAAAATCCATTGCTACTTGAAGGCCTTTGAATCCAAGTCCCCAATAATCCCCAAATAACTTATATGAGCTGTTATCCACATTATAGATTCTAGTTAACAGATGTATAGACCATTAAATCATAAGGCATAGGAGCAGAATTAGGCCATTCTGTCATCAAATCTAATCCACCATTCCATCATGGCTGATTCCAGATCCCATTCATCCCATACCCCTACCTTCTTGCCATATCCTCTGATGCCCTGTCCAATCAGAAAATGATGAACTGCCACCTTAAATATACCACGGACTTGGCCTCCATGCCTCCACTGCAGTCTATGGCAGAGCATTCCACAGATTTACTACTCTCTAGATAAAAAAAACCTCCTTACCTCTGTTCTAAAAGGTTTATAGTTACTTAAGTTTCCCTTGAAATGATAAACCATGACCAATCACTAAGAAGTTCAGGGCATTGTTAAGTCTGCAGAGTTTAATCCTAAAGTTATCAATGTCACTTGTCTTTTCCTTTTCTACTTTAATATTTATGAACCAAATTATTTCAATATTGTCAAACTGCCAGGACAACTGCAAAACAATTTTGTTCCTACTTTCATCTTTTATAATTTAAAATGTAGGAACCTACTCCTGCAGGACTAGAGGATTAAACATCGCCATATCAGTTCAAAATACAGCTTAGAGATTCCGGCAGGACAAATTTTCCCAAAAGTGATATTGAAATGGAAGAAAAGATCTGGCTGATAAAACAATAAAAATTGTTCACAAATATATGAAACTAAGTACAGCTGCTATCACTAGATAAAGGAATATGGTAAGCAATACTTGGGGAAATTAAAGTTAAGAACATGAATCTGATCTTTCAGTTTCCAAAGTGCGAGTATATCACATATGAGATTAATTTTCTTGCAAGCATTTACAGTAGAGCAAATAACTACAAGAGGATCAATGGGAAAACTACACACAAACGAAGGCTGATAACCAGTGTGCAAAAGAAACCAAATTGTGCAAATACAAAAGAACACATAATATTAATCATAATAATGATAAAAATAAAACAAGTGTCAAACATCATTCACCAAAATCTTGCTTTAGAATAGAAACTCCTAAAAGAAATCATACTTCATTATGAATACAGGCCTGATCCAGTGTTAGAGTCAGAATACTGCAATTATATTACAACTAATCCATTATTACAGATAGAATAATCCATAATAACTGTCTGGATATAATAATACAGGATAAACAAACAAAAACTTAATAGATATAGTCATTCCAACCACACATAACTTATAGAAATCTGTAAGTGAAAAACACCAGAAATATGCTGAATTAAAAGGTGAAATTGAAAGACTTTGTAATATAAACAGAGTACTTATTGTCCCGATAATGAAACCTACAACTGGTACCATCCCAAAGGAGCTACATAATAGCATTAAGCAATTAGGGTTACACAGCAACATCTATGTGCACAAATCTTCATAAAGACACAATATTAAATGCAACCCTAATAGTCTGGAAGTTCCTAGCAATTGAGAAATGAGTGTGCTTGTCTATGCTCATACATTAGGTTCTTACCAGGTAAGAAAAAAGTTGGATGATAATAATAACAATAATAACCCAAAAAAGATACAGCAAGCATTCAAAGTAGCCCTCCAACATCACAAGCTGTGATTTCTGCAGGTATTTCTCAAGGGAACTGTCCACGTACAATTGAGACTACTCAAGCACTTAAGAGAAGAAAGGCACACATGAAATGGCCATGAGAAGTAAACACATTCATAATGCTTGTATATTATTGAGCAACGGAACTTCAGTCTGGTATGAGAGCATACAGGGATAAACTTCATCAACAATTTATAGCACAATATTACTTCATGCAAATTAATTGCCAAGAAATAGCAGAACCACGGAGAATGATAATAAAAAAATAGCTTAATCCCTATAGGCATGTTAAACCAAATAAAACATGAAGTTGCACAAGAGCTAGAAAGAAACCACATTAAAGACCACAACAATGTAATACAAGAAAATAATAAAGATGCCAACCACCACCCCTCCCCAAGCCACTGATGAAAATAGAATTACTTCAACAACTGCTCCACAACCTGACAGCAATAGCAACAGCACAAATGTAGAGGCTCCACAGAATGCTGCTGATAATGAAGTTATCCTAACATTTAACACCATGCTAACAGGATACATGAGGCACTGAGCCAACAAAAAGACCCTATATACCAAAATGAAACATGTCATCAAAATTTGCACAATTTGTTAATACTCTCAACAATATTTAGGAAAACTTGAAACATTAGAAGAACTACACATACAGCATAGCATTAAGAGCAGTGCAGTGGCTCCAAAATAGAAGCATTCATTAATAGAAACACAGAACTGTATAATGAAATGAGAATACTGAAATGGCAGAAGAGATTAAGAAACAAAATTGAAACCTTCAGAGCAGAAATACCTCACCTATGGAGTATAAATTGGATAACATGAGTAAGAAAATTAAGAAAAATTCTAAGGAAATACAATGTCCATACAAAATATGAACAACCTAAGAAAAGCATTGTAGAATTTATGGAGATATTAAAACAAAAGCTTGATGCGTACAAAGCCAGACTAAATAGATACATGAAATGAGCCAAACAAAGAAAACAGAATTATCAGTTCAATGAAAAGAATTTATACAGGACATTGAAACTAAATTCAATGCACCAAAATATCAGCAACCCTAGCACAGAATCACTAACAAGCACAGAAGTAGTGAACTTTTGGTCTAATATCTGGTTAAATAGGACATTGCACAATCAACAAGCAAGATGGATTAGTGAGGAAAAAGAATACACTCACACCCACCTGAAGTTACAATGGATACGCTAAAAGCTGTTGTACATTTAACCACAACTGAAAAAGTACCAGCAGTGATAATATTTACAGTATAAAAATTTGCATGCCTTCATCTGTACCTATCAATGCTTATCAACAATTTTCTTAAAAATCCTGAATTTTTGACAGAAGTTAAAACATATCTCTTATTTTAAGGAGAAATCACAAATGACTCATGAAAATACTGTCCTATTGCTTGTTTACAAGCAATATGTAAGATTGTAACATCATGCATCTCAAAACTAATCACAACTCGCTTAGATAACCACAACATACTCACAGACGAGCAGAAAGGATGTCATAAAGCTATGAAAGGATGTAAAGAACAACAGATAATAGATTCGCTAATTCTAAATCAGGCCCGGCGTAAAAGCAGAAATCTTTCATATTGTTATATTGACTACCAAAATGCATTTAATTCTGCCCCACTCTCATAATTAAGAGAAGCTCCTAATATATATAAACTACACCCAATACTTGTAAAATTCCTACAACATATGGTGAAGCATTGGTGTAATATAATCACCCTATCCATGAACAAACAAAAAACAAGAATCACTGTTATCAAAATAAAATGAGGCATTTTCCAGGATGACTAGTTAAGCCCATTATACTTCTGTCTAACTTTAAAACAACTCTCTGATTCACTGAATCTGACAAAAATAGGGTATCAAGGCAAAAACAACCACGCAAATTATACCTTGAAACACCTATACATGGATGATTTAAAATTATACTCTCCTGCATCAGTAAAGTAATTAATTCAATAGTACAACTATTTTCTGAAGATATAAACATGAAATTTGGACTAGAGAAGTCCAGGACATTAAACATGAAGAAAGAGAGCTGCAGGATGCAATACAAATCATGGATGATTATGAAACATATGGTTTATTGGGATATCAGTCAGCAAAGAAAGTAGATCATAGTGCAATAAAAGGAAATTTTTTGACAGAATCTACTTCAAGGCTTAAGGAGATCTTCCAAACAGAGCTCAATAGTGAAAATATAACAAAGGCAATAAACACATTTGTCATCTGCATATTGAAGTATTCTTTTGGCATAGTATCTTGGTCCGAAACCAATCTGGAAAATTTACAAAGAAAAACACAAATTGAAAGGACAAATTTTAGAAAACACTATGTACACTCGAATGCACTTAGATTAAACCTACCTAGGACAAAAAGAGAAAAATAGACAATAAAAATTTGCACAACAGTTGAGAATGAAAGTGAACATGAATGAAACTGCAACATCTAAAATGAAAATGAAATCAAATTGTGTTACCATTGTGACAGGGCTCACACACACTAGAGCAATGAAGATTTAAAGATAAAATTTGTATAAAATGCAACAAAGCAGGGTGCATACAAAGAGCATGTTAGGCAAACAAAAATAAATGGACTGCCCGGGGAAGAGAAAAAGATAAAAAGTCAAATTGCAGTTTCAAAAAGAATACTGATCCACATGCCATTGATTTAAAAAATCTGATAATGATGAGAGTGACACAAGTCTGAGTGGCCTTAAGACTTACAAAGTGAAAACTAACAATAGACAAGCAATATAGCTTACACCGGAAGTGAACAGCAAATTACTTAAAATGAAATTGCACACTGGCTCAGCTGGTTCAGTCATTCCACAAAATGACTTTGAACAGCATTTCAAAGATCCTGAATTAAAGCATTAAGATATGCAACTAAGAACTTATACAGGAACAAGGATGACTCCTCTGGGGATGACATTTGTAACATTGAAATACAACAGCCAACAAGCCACATCTGACTTGTATGTGGTAAAAACATGAGGACCAGCATTATGGGTGCGTGAGTAGTTGTGACAACTAGAACTTGATAGAAGATCCATCCACTATTTGCATGCCACATCCCCTGCAATAGATCAACAGAAAGCAAATTAAGAAAGGTACTGGATGATTCCATAGCAGTTTTCAGGATGACATTGGGAAACTCAAACATTTTAAGGGTAAAATAGTATGAAATGAAAATGCCACAGCCAAGAATTACAAAGCCTGTCCAGTTCCTTATACTATCTGTGATAAGATAGTTTGTGAAGTAGATTGCAGAGATGTTGAAGTAATTCTGTCCAAGGTTGATTGAAGCCTATGGGCAATGCCAGTGGTCTGAGTAGCCAAGAAGAAAGTAGCTGTCAGGACGTGTGATGATTTTAAGGTCACCATCAACCAAGCACTAAAACTAAATCAAGTCCCTCTGTCCAGGATAGATGATATCTTTGCAAGCCCTTCTGGAGGAAAACACTTCAGCAAAGTAGCCTAAGTGGCGGCCTACCTACAAATGGAAATGGAAGAAGAGTCCACAGTGTTCTTCGCCATAAACACTCACAAGGGCGTTATTGCTATAATAGGTTTAGTTCTGGCAGAAAGCTATGGTGCTACAAGGCTGCCCAGGCACCCAGTGTTACCTGGTTAACATCATTGTTAATAGTGAGGAGAACAAGGATATTCTCCAAAGTCTCAGGACAGTGTAAAAAAGATTAGACGATTATGGGAACCGAGCACAATGTGCCATGTGTGAATTCTTTAAACCAAGAATCACTTATTGTGGTCACACTATTGATGCACAAGGATTAGACAAGTGTGCTGAGAAAAATCTAGCAGTGGTGGATGCCTCAAGGTCAAAGGATGAATCACAGTTGTAGTCCTTTTTAAGATTTGTCAATTACTATAACAGGTTCCTTCCAAACCTGGCAACTGTGTCCAGCCTTTGAACTCATGCCAACAGATCAGGAAGAAATGGTAATGGAAAAAGCAGTTTGATGTGATTTTCCAAAAGACAAATGAAATGGTGATGTCGGACGCTGTACTCACGTATTATGATCCACACCATACATGTGGCTTGCCTGTGGCACCTTTCTTTCTGGCATAGATGCGTTCATGTTAAACGTTGTGAGTGATGGAAGTGAACCACTGCAGAGAAAAGTTACACAGAGATTGACAGAGAGACCTCGAGTGTAGTTTTGGATGTAAAATGTTTACTTGTACAGGGGAGAGTTTACCCTCATTACTAATCATCAACCACTGGTGTCCATTTTCAATCCACAGAAGCAATGTAGAGATGGGCTCTGTTTCTTGGATGACACAAACACAAGATCAAATTCAGGAGGATGTCTAATGATGGAAATGCGTATGGCTTGTCCTATTAACACTTGGAAAAGGAAATAACTGAAAATTTTATGGAAGAGGACACTCCTCTTGATGTATTCTCCCTGATGTAAATCGGAACTTTTCCTATTACAGCAGAGATAATCCGAAAGGAAACTAGAAAAGATCCCACATTGTCTTAGTCTACATGGCAATCTAAAATGGATAGAATGTGCAGCAGAAATCCCTGTTCCCCTTTTTTACCAGTGCCTGGGTGAACTTACCCTTGATGGGGATGGCCTTCTGTGGAGGTTGAAAGCTATTAGCTCTCAACCTCTGTGGACGTTGAGAGCTAAAGTTGGCATGGTCAAAATGAAAGTGCAGGCTTGAAGCTTTCTCTGGTGGCCTGGATAGACCAGCAGATCGAGCAGCTTGTCAGGCACTGTTCAACATGCCCACACATCAGAATCAGAATCACGTTTAATATCACCGACATATGTCATGCGGTGTGCTGACTTTGCAGCAGTAGTACAATGTAATACATAATAACAGAGGGAAAAAAACTGAATTACAAATGACGGGTGACAAATGAAGCTATTGTCATTTAACTACATATACGTATATGACATATATAATGTATATAGAAACAAGACAGTGGTTCTTCGAACCAGCATGTAAAGCACATAACACACATAACACTCGATAACTTATGAAGGTAAGGATAAAATCTACAGATGAATTGCACATAACTAACAAACTAAAATGCATAAATATTAAATACTGTGAGGTATGGAACAGACTAACCAGTGATACTTCGAATACGATGCAACCAGGAGTTCAGAAGCCTAAAGACCTGGGGGAAGAAGCTGCTTCTCATCCTGACCATTCTTGTTTTTATGCATTGTGGATTCTTGCCTGATGGTAGAAAGTCAACGAGGATGCTGGATGGGTGGGTGGGATCCTTACTAATACTAAGGGCCCGGCGTATGCAGCGCTTCTGATCCATGTCCCCGATGGATGTTAGGAGAACCCTATGGTCTTCTCTGCTGTTTTTACAGACCTTTGTAGGGATTTCAGTTCCAATGCTCGGCTGCCTCCATTCCAGATGGAGATACTATTTGTCAGGATGCTCTTAAAGGTTCTCCTATAAAAGTCAGTTATGATGGTGGTGGGGGGGGAGCCTTCCTTGCCTCAATCTTTGTAGGAAGTGGGGGCACTGCTATGCCTTCTTGTTCAAGGAGGTGATATTAAGGGACCAGGTGAGGTCATCCATGACGAGAACTCCCAAGAACTTGGTACCTTGGTATGGAAGAGCCATGCATTCACAGAGGGGGATGGCAAATGTATACATATATATAGAGAGAGAGTGTGAGAGGGAGCGAGAGAGATATATGTAGAGATATATAATTAAATTAAATGAGTAGTGCAAAAATATAAATAAAAATGTAGCAAGGTAGGATTCATGGGTTCCGTGGCCATTCAGAAATCGGATGGCAGAGGGGAAGAAGCTGATACAGAATTGCTGAGTGTGTGCCTTCAGGTTTCTGTACCTCCTTCCAGATGGTAGCAATGAAAACAAGGCATGACCTAGGTGATGGGGTCCTTAATGACGGATGCCACATTTTTGAGGCATCACTCCTTGAAGGTGTCCTGGATACTACAGAGGACAGTGCTCATGATGGAGCTGACTGAGTTTACAACTCTCTGCAGCTTACTTCAGTCCTGTGCAGTGGTATTCGCCGCCCCATACCAGACAGTGATGCAGCCTGTTAGAATGCTCTCCAGGGTACATATGAAAAAAAATTCGAGTTATTTTGGAGACAAACTAAATCTTCTTAAGCTCCTAATGAGATATAGCAACTGTCGTATTTTATAGCTGCATCAATATGTTTGGTCCAGGTTTGATCCTCAAATATATTTACACTCCGGTATTTGAAATTGCTCACTCTTTCCGGAATATTCCAAAAGCAGTGCCCCTACTTTCCTAGGAATTGCCCTGGAAAAGGATTCGTGTGGATTTGACCTGACTATTTATGGGCACAAATTTCTTGGTAGTAGTGGATGCAGCTACAAAGTGGCCAGAAGTGTTCCTCAACCTCAACCATAGCCTTGCATTCTGCTGATGTGTTGAGAAGCCTCTTCTGAATGACTGGTCTTCCAGAAAACGTAGTCAGTGACAATGGAACATAGTTTGCCCTGGAAAAGTTTCAATCATTCCTAAAAGGAATGGAATAAAGTGTATTGCATCTGCACCATACCACCCAGCTACAAATGGATTGGCGGAAAGAACAAGAGACCAAAAATGCACGGTGAGCAATATCAGCAAAACACACTACACTGCACTGGATCAGAATGTTTCCAAATCCCTCCTTACTTATTACAATGCAACACACTCCACAGCAACAACTTACCAGCTACGCAGTTCCTAGGTTGTTCCTTGTGCTCACTCTTGGATTTCTTAAAACCAAATCTCAGAAGGAATATGCAGAGCAATCAGCTGAGACAAATTGAAAGTTACTCAAACAAGAAGGTTTGATGTTTCATTCCTGGGCAAGTGGTGCTGGTGAGAAACCACAGAGGTGATCAAACTGCGGGTGCTTGGAATAATTAAGGGCAAAACTGACCCTATTCACAGAAGAGATTGCACCTGAGGTCATCTGGAAATGGCACATCGATTAGTTGAGGAGAGCAGAGTAAATCGTTGGAGGAGAAAGGTGTCCCGCGCTGTCAGAATCACTTCCAGCAGCCCCAGAGTCAACTCCTACAACCACCTCAGAGGAGAACCTGAGACTGTTTCACAGCCACAAGTTTCACCTGCAAAGCAGAGTGAGACAAACCATTCCCCTACTCCCCACCTGCCTGGTCAGGAAAGACATTATCCCACAAGAAATCCTCCACTGCAGTTAATTCCTTCAGGCTGAATGAGACAAGTTAAAATTTCCTATAGAGTGAGTATCTATATTATATTGTATATTACGTATATAGTTGAGATGCATCTATATTGAATTGGAGTTTATAGCTAAGCAACGAGGAGTGTTGGTATTTAATGTTTCATTAACATTTGAGTAAAATACAAATATATTGTTTGATTAAGCATTCTTGTTCATTTAAATAATTTATTATAGGTTATATATATGAAGTATATGAATGGCATATGTCATCTTACCACCGTGTCATATGTACGTGCCTTGCTAGAAGTAAAGCAAAATTGAGACATGTATTCTGCACTCTCCATGTTTTCCAATCGATTACTTTTATGTTTTGGAGTTACAAAGCATAACAAATACAGTTGTAAAGACAGAGTTGTGCAGCGGACAATAGGTGCAAGGCCCTGACCAGTTGGATCGTAAGGTCAAGAGTCAATCTTGTCATACAAAAGGTCTGTTTATTAGTATTTTAATCCTATATTACAAGGGATAATTTGCAAAGATCTGGTTTGTACAGATGCCCCAAAAACACATCCAAAACATTTGCTACTTGCCAGACTACACCCGGGAGAATTCTACCTCATAATGCATGTCAAATATGCATCAGACATTTGCCAGAGGTCAACCAGCAGCTAAGACTTAATGGTTTGATGCTCCTTTAAATAACCCAGCTAGTGAAAGAAGCTAATTAAAGGACCAACAAACAAAAAATTTAAAAGAAAACGGTGTGATAGTCCTTCTTATTGTGGAACAAGTGTTCAACCCTAGTAGACTGAGAGAGAGAGTGTTAACTAGTGTGGTGACCCCCAGCACCAATATCCAATTGGAATGAGCATACAACAGTATGGCACCCAGTACCGCACAGGACTTGAGCGTGGTCAATTGCTGCTGCTGGATTTTAAATCTGTTGAGTCCTATTTTCAAAGTTCAAAGTAAATTTATTATCAAGGCACCATATACTACACTGAGGTACTTCTTCTTGTGGACATTCACAGTAGAACAAAGAAACACAATGAAATAAATGAGAAACTGCACACAAAGACTGACAACCAATGTGCAAAAGAGGACAAAATGTATAAATGCAAACAAAAACACAAATAATAATAAATATAAAAATAAGTAAATAAACATACCGAGACACGAGTTGTACCATCCTTGAAAGTGAGTCAATAGTTGTGGAAACAGTTCAGTATTGAGGTGAGTGAGGTTATCCACACTGGTTCAGGAGCTTGATACTTTAAGGATAATAACGCTTCCTGTACTTTGTGGTGTGGGACCTTAGGCTGTTGGACATCCATCCTAATGGCAGCAGTGATAGATAGAGTACCCAGTTGTTTTTTTTTACATATCTCCATTCAATAACATCTTAGAAACATAGAAAACATAGAAAACCTACAGAACAACACAGGGCCTTTGGCTCACAATGCTGTGCTGAACATGTACTTACTTTAGAAATTACCTAGGGTTACCAATAATCCTCTATTTTTCTAAGCTCCATGTACCTATCCAAGAGTCTCTGAAAAGACCTGATTGTATCCACAAAACCCTATTGTATTCAATAGTCTGGGCTTTGTGAATGTGTCCATTCTATTGCAATACACTGTACACAGCAAAGAGCTTTCTTTTAAAAACTGCAGATAACAATCACATTCGTAGAGCAAGTGGGATATGGATTTCTCAAATGTCAGGCAATGCCTTGGTGAGTCTACCCATTTCACTGCATAAGCTGCCAGGCATTAATCATATTTCATTTCCTGATGTTTAAAACATATAAAGGAGGTCATATGACCTCTTTCATGTTATGAAGTCAAACTTACATACATTGCATAAATTAAGTACTGGCAGGTAGTGGGATTGCAATTAGCTTTCCAGTATGACAGCTGTTGTTTTCCATGTAACCTTTGAAAGAGCAGCTGGTACAATGCCTCCTCTTTTCAAGGTTAACCTGAAAGCTTGACTAAACAATGAAATGCTGTCATTGCGCAAATAATGATGGTTGCGGAACAGAGATTCAGAAAACCAGGCAAGAAGTTTAATCTTTCCCACAATCAATGCCGAATGACCTGCTGCAGCAACTTCAATGGCCCGAGGGCTTTCAGAGGAATGTAAGCAACACCCTGTAACATCTTCCATGGAAATAATAATCATTAAAAATGAATGAATTAGATTGCATTATAATATGTGAAGTAAATTCCAAAGCACCTTATTGACAACTCATCAGAGATTAAAACTGCAGCAACATTTTTAATGACTGTCCTCAGCAAGTTTCATATTAATTCCATGGGTACAGTTTCATTATCTAGGTTGGCTCACTGTTTCCTGGTATTGAGGTTTTGTTATGTATTTCATACTTAAATAATATTGGACTAATCTTGTAAATAAGTTCTAGATTAAGCATTCACGTTTGTTTAAATAACTAATTATGGGTCATATGCAAAAATATGTTAATTGCCAACCTACCCCCTGATATGCGTACGTCTTGCTTAAAGTAAACTCAAAGTTAAACCTGTTTATCGGACTCTTTACATCTTCACTTGAATTAGTTTAACATTTTGAAGTTACAAAACATAATATTGGCAATAAGGTCTTTTTAAAGCGAACCCAAGATAGCTGCCACCTGTTAGAGCCGAATAAGACAATCAAATTAAAAATAGTGCTGTGAGGAAGGTCAAATTTAAAAGAACTAGCCCACCACGTGTGGAGTTACAGAGTTAAAAAAAAAAGGCCATAAACAGAAGAACTCAGGGTTCATAAAGAGTGAGTACAGGGAGATAACAATCATTTTAAAAAAGCAGTAATGGTTGCCTACTTTGGAAAGATTGACAAGTTTGATTACACAACCAATAACTGTCTCTTGTATACTGAGCTATTAGAGCAGTATTTTGAAGCAAATGAAATAGCAATACGAAGCAAGTACCAATTTTGCTAAGTGCATTAAATTTAAAGGCATGTAGTTTGCTTCAAAGTTTGACTGCTCCAACCAGACCATCAGAAATGAACTTTTCTTCAATTGTCAAAGGTATGCAGGAGCATCTAGAACCAAATCCATTGTTGATATCGGGGAGATTTAGGTTTCATAATGGGGGATAAAAGGGGGAGTCCACTTCAGCATATGTGGCTGAATTGAAGAATTTGTCTGAGCTTTGTTAGTTTGATAAGGTGTTAAAGATACACTAAGAGATCAATTATTATGAGGAATCTTAAAACATAAATTCAAAAATGGCTCTTAACTAAAGAACAGCTTGCATTCAAACTAGCTGTGGAAATTATTGTTTCAATGGAAACTGCAGACTGAAACACAATTGAGTTGCAGTCAGGAATGAAAGTGAGCATGAACAAAACTGCATTGTCTAAACAGAAACTAGCTAGGCCGAACAAATGTGCTACCATTGTGGCAAATGCGAATTTAAAGGCAAACCTTGCAGAAAATGCAACAAAGTAGGACACGTACAAAGAACATGTCGGGCAGACAAAAAATAATGGACCGCACAGAGAAGAGAAAAAGATAAAATGACATATTGCCATTTCAAAAAGAGCGGTAATCTGCATGCTGCTAATGAAATGCCTGATAATGATGAGAGTGACACAGGATTGTGTAGACTTGAGATTTACAGTGTGAATAGACAATAAACAAGAACAATAGCAATATGACTTATGCCAAAAGTGAGCAGCAAATTAATTAAAATGCATTTGGACACTGATTCAGCTCTTTCAGTCATTCCACAAAATGAGTCTGAATGGCATTTCAAAGGTACCAAACTGAGACCTGCAGATATCCAACTAAGAACTTGTACCAGAGAAAAGATAACTCTTGTGGGAATGACATCGGTAATAGTGAAATACAATAACCAACAAGCCACATTGAGCTTGTACGTGGTAGAAACAGAAGGACCAGCATTTTGGGAATGCAATTGCCTGAGACAAATGCAACTTGATCGGAGCTACATCCACCATTTGCAGGTCATAACCGTTGCAATGAAGCCAATTGAACGTGAATTAAGAAAGATACTGGATGATGCCACAATTGGTTCCATGCTGAACACTATGAGGACAAACAGGTGTTGGTATCTACCTCTGTGCCTCTGGAGGTTGGAAAGCATACTGGACCAAGGAAGGACCATGCTGCACGGAGGAAGCATGCAGGTGATGAAAGCAATGGTCCAAATACAAAAGGTTTTGGAGGCAACATATCTGAGAAAGCTTCTGATATGTTGATCAGACAGTTACTTGCAAAATGTGGCTTTGTTTAAGCTGGAAGAGAGGTCAAGGAGCTTCAATAAACTTGCTAGCATTTGGCTTTTGTGAGGATAAATAACTAGAATCTACTCTGCGTGCATTAAGATAATTACATGAACTTCAAGTGGGAGACAAAAAGCTGCTTGTAAAAGTACATGCAAAGACCAAAGCTCAGTTGAATGTGTGGAAGACCGAAAAAAAAGAATCAATGGAGATACAAAAACAGAGGATTCGTCAAAAGGTGTTGTTGATGTGGAAACCAAGAGAAGCAATTACAAACGTTTGTAGTTCGTAAAGGGAGCAATAGAAGGATTAATAAGAGAATATTTCAGTAAATTAAATGCCCTTCTCCAAAATCAAGATGCACAAGTTAAAGAAGAAAAATGAAGGCGATGAAAGGTGCCCCGACCTGTCAGAGCCACTTCCTGCAGTCTCAGTTTCATCTCCTACAAGAATCATGGAGGAGGCCCCAGAAGCTGAGAATGTTTTACAGCCATAATTCTTCACCTACCAAGCAGAATGATCCCTCTTCTCAGGAAAGATGTTATCCCACAAGAGTAAGAAAGCCTCCAAAGCAATTAAACCTTTAAGCCTAAGTGGGACAATTTAAAATTTACTATGCTGTGGATGTCTGTATTTAGTAGTTGTATTATATAGTATACTGTGTATATAGTTGAGATGCATTTTATATTGAGTTGGAATTTATAGTTAAGTAGGGAGGAGTGTTGTGCATTTAATATTTCAATAATATTGGAGTAATGTCAGTACCTCTAGTTGAACTCTGTCTTTTTGTGTGTTTTCCCCTAGCTGTCAGTCTGTGGTTTTGTATTACCATGTGCTTCTGTCCCTGCTCCTGTACTCCGTCTCTCATCTGTTCCTCATTATTACCTGTGTTGCTGCCCCCTGTGTCTCACTGTGCTCCACCTATCAGCTGCCTCTCTGTTTATTGCTCAGTGTATTTCAGTCCTGTGTTTTCACCTGTTTGTTGCCAGATTGTGCCAATGAATTTTCCTGAACCTTTCCAGCATTTGTATCTGTACTCTGTCCATCTGAATATCGACTCTGCCTGTTTCCTGTTTCTGGTTTTTGGATTTCTCTGGATGTTTTGATCTTTGCCTGAACTTTGACGCTGACTTTGTTTGCACCTCGGGATTTGTTACTCAATTAATATCACAGTGTACACGGTACTGTGTCTGTGATTGGCTCCCTGCTCCAGTGCCCTGACAGTACAATCTGGCCAGAATGGATCCAGCAGACCCCGGTTGTCTGAGAGCTGTCGTGGTACCACAGGGAGTAATACTGGGGAGACACCAGAACCAGCTAGACTCTGTGTTAAGGGCAGTGGAGTCACTTTCTGCCAATTTAGCCGAGCTTGTGGCCCAGACTCAGTCACTCCAGCTGTCCCAGATTGCCCATCTATATTCTGTGACTGTATCTTCCACTCTGCCCTCCGCATCCTTGCATGCTCCTCCTGTCCAAGAGCCCCTTCTACCTCCTCCAGAAAAATACTCGTGCGAGCCCAGTACCTGCTGCTCTTTTCTTTCCCAGTGCACACTCATTTTTGAATTGCGACCAAAAACACTTCTGACTGATCAAGCCAAGGCAGCCAATGTGATCGCCCAGCTGTCTGGTCGGGTGAAAGAATGGGGAACAGCCGTCTGGGAGGCAGGTTCCCCTTTCTGCAGTTGTTTTCAGTTATTTTGTGAGGAGATGAGAAATGTATTTGATCGCTCCAAACATGGGAGAGAGGTACATGCACCAGGGGCTTAGATCTGTGTCGGATTACGCCATAGAGTTCCGGATCCTAGCCACCTCCAGCGGCTGGAACTTGGAGGTACAGTACGACACCTCTCCGAATGGCCTCTCCGATGACATCAAGGATGAACTGGTCACCCAGTACCTTCTTGCCACCTTTGAAGCCCTGGTGGATTTGGCCATCCGTATTGATGTTTGCCTTCAGCAGCGCCACAGGAGGCGGGGTTCCAGAGGGTCCCTGGGGGCAGTGGGTGAGCTCCAAGCTCCTTGTTAGTTTATATTGCCCTCCCATTTGCCTCTATCTATAAATCCCATTCCAGAGCCCAAGGCTATGCACGTTGACCATACCCGCCTGACACTGACTGAAAGACAACGGAGAATGAGCGTCTGCTCCTGTCTGTACTGTGGCTAACCAGAACACTTTATCTCCACCTGCCCAGTAAAAGTCAAACGCTCACCAGTAGGACGAGGAGTACTGGTGAGCATGATCTCCGTTCGGCCCTCCTCGACACCACTCACTTTCATACCTGCTTCCCTGGAGTGGGGTGTCCAATGGCGAGCAGTCTCTGTCTTGGTCGATTCTGGTGCAGAGGGGTGTTTTATCAATTCTGGCTTGGCTGCCCAGTGGGGATTACCCATATCTGTTCTCCAGTCACCATTGGTGACCAATGCCTTGAACAGTAAGAGACTGGCTAACATCACCCACGTCCTGGCCCCGGCGAGTCTCAGTTTATCTGGCAACCATCATGAACAGTTAACCCTTTATGTTATTGACTCTCCTCAAGCTCTCATTGTCCTGGGCCATCCCTGGTTAGTCAGACATAACCCCCACATTAACCAGCTCAGTCACAAGATTGCAGGCTGGAGCCCATCCTGTCACTCCCGCTGCCTCTGCCATGCTCAGATACCCTTGTCTCCAAGCCCAGATCCCCCCTGAGGAATTTTCGGACCTTAGTACCATCCCCCCGAATACATATACCTCAAGGCTGTGTTCAGCAAGTCCCTGGCCACCTCCCTACAGCCTCATCGTCCATATGACTGTGCCACTGACCTCTTGCCTGGCATATTTCCCCCAAGAGGCGCCCTGTATTCCCTGTCCATACCTGAAACAGAAGCCATGAATAAGTACATTCAAGAGTCTCTGGCTGCAGGCATCATCCGGCCATCTTCCTCCCCTGCTGGTGCCGTTTTTTTTTGTTGAAAAGAAGGACGGCTCCTTACGTCCATGCATTGATTACCGGGGACTGAATGAAGTCACTGTTAAGAACTGCTACCCTCTTCTGCTCATAACCTTGGCATTTGAATTACTGCAAGGAGCCTCAGTTTTCACCAAGCTAGACCTATGTAATGCCTACCAGCTTGTCCGCATCCGCAAAAGGGACGAGTGGAAGACAGCCTTCAACACCACCTCAAGCCATTACGAGTATCTGCTCATGCCATTCGATCTCACCAATGCCCCCACCATCTTCCAAGCCCTGGTAAATGACGTTCTTAGTGACATGCTGAACCCGTTTGTTTTTTTGTAACTCGACGACATTTTGTTTTTTTTCTAAGCCTTGCTGAACACACAGGTCACGTCCACAGAGTTCTCCAGCACCTTCTGGAGAACCAGCTCTTTGTGAAGCCTGAGAAATATGAGTTTCATCGCAATACAGTCTCCTTCAGGTGCTTCCATTGAGATGGACCAACAGGAGGTCAAGGCAGTGGTTAACTGGCTCCAACCCTCAACTTGTCGGGAGTTGCAATGCTTCTTGGGCTTTGCTAACTTCTATCGCCGCTTCATCAGAAATTACAGTACACTGGTTGCACCACCGGCTATCAGATTCTCCTGGTCCCCTGCTGCTGAGAAAGCATTCTCTGACCTGAAGGAACGTTTCACCTCTGCCCCCATCGTGATTCAACCCAACACCGACCGGCAGTTCATTGTGGAGGTGGATGCGTCTGATATTGGTATAGGAACTGTTCTCTCAGCGCTTGGCTAAGGATGAGAAGGTAAATCCCTGCACTTTCTTCTTTCACCGCCTCACTCCCACGGAGCAGAATTACAATGTCAGAAACAGGGAGCTACTAGCTGTAGAGCTAGCTCTGGAGGAGTGGAGGCATTGGCTGGTTGGAGCAAAGGTGCCATTCTTAGTCTGGATCTGCGACTGGATCCCTTCTCCAGTGCCCTGAGAAGTAATCTGCTGTTTATAGCCTTCATTTTGGTGTTTAACACCATCGTACCCCAGAAGCTAGTGGGGAGTCTATCCTTGCTGGGTCTCAACACTAAATACTGTAAGGCAACAGTCAGTCCGTGTGGGCAACAATGTCTCTTGTCCTATTACACTGAGAACTGGTGGTCCCCAAGGCTGTGTGCTCAGCCCACTGTTGTTCAACCTGTGTTAATGAGTTTGCAGATGACACAGCAGGGGCTGGCCTGATCAAGAATGATGATGAAATGGAGCATAGAGAAGAAGTGGAGCGGCTGATGGATTGGTGTGAGAAAAACAACCCAAGTTCTGAACATGGAGAAGACAAAGGAAATCATTGTGGACTTCAGGAATGTATAGACAAGCCATCCTCCTCTGTAAGTATATGGCTCCTCCATAGAGAGAATTAAGTGCAACAAGTTCCTGGGAGTTCACATCATGGATGACCTCACCTGGTCCCTTAATATGTCCTCCTTGAACAAGAAGGCAAAGGAGTGCCTTTACTTCCTAAGAAGATTGAGGCAAGCAAGACTCCCCACCCCATCTTAACTGCATCTTACAGGAACACTATTGAGAGCATCCTGACTGGTCGCATCTCCATCTGGTATGGGAGCAGTCGAGCATCACGCCTAAAGCCCCTACAAAGGACTGTGAGAACAGCTGGGAGGATCATGGGAGTCTCCCTACCATCCACACACAGGGCCCTTAGTATTATCAAGGATCCCACCCATCCATCCAGCATCCTCTTTGATCTTCTACCATCGGGCAGGAGACTCCAATGCATAAAAGCATGAACAGTCAGGATGAGAAATAGTTTTTTCCTTCCAGGCCATTGGGCTTCTGAACTCCTGGCCACATTGTATTTGAAGTGCCATGAGTGAATCTGTTTTATACCTTACACTATTTAATATTAATACACTTTAATTTGTTATTTATGTGATTCATCTATAGATAACTGACCTTCATAAGTTATCGTGTGTTTATGTGATTTACACCCTGGTTCGAAGAAACATTGTTTCAGTTCTACATACATTATATATGTTATATACATGTATGTAGTTAAATGACAATAAATTTCACTTGGCATGAAATCCTGTAAGTATCTTGCTGATTAAGCATTCTTGTTTGTTTGGATGATTTCTGATGGGTTATATGTAAATTATGTTAATTGCCTACATAATCGCGCTACCACGTGATACGTGTGTGCCTTACTTAAAGTAAAGATCGAGTTACACCCATATTTTGGGCTCCCTGCATCTCCTTTCGAATTAGTTTTATGTTTTGAAGTTATATAAAGCATCACGGTTTGGACATGTGACTTTCTGCCTATTTCACTGCAGAACATGAAATTGGCCAAAAGTTTCAATTTCATTAATGATCCTCTGAGAACATAGTCTCAGTGCAACACTTAGTGATACAGCAAGTCTTATACACAACCACACACACAGGATTAGTACCCTGTGATTTGCAACTCTACTCCTATCAGAGAAATCCCTTTGTTTCCCACCTTCCGTGTTACCTGAGCTGGTCTTCCTCTCTTTTGCAATTTAATGAAACTTCCTGGAATTTTTTAATCAATTTTCTTCCTACCAATACTATTGAAGCTGCTCAGCTTTACCAGCATTTTGTTTTTATTTCTGATTTACAGCAACTCAAAGGTTCAAAGGAACAATTTAACGTTAGAGAAATGTATACAATATACACCCTGAAATGATTTTTTTAAGCAGTTTTATTGAATTTTTATCAGGTAAGCATTGATTTTACCGTACACCTGCATACGCAGATTGATTAAAGAATATATGTTTTGTTAATATTCATTATTGTTTGCATAAGTAGCAAATCTTTCAAATAGTGAAGCTGCAGGTTAACA
Organism: Mobula hypostoma; assembly: GCF_963921235.1. Taxonomy (NCBI): domain Eukaryota; kingdom Metazoa; phylum Chordata; class Chondrichthyes; order Myliobatiformes; family Myliobatidae; genus Mobula; species Mobula hypostoma. Next base: position 31,256,841 of record NC_086109.1, read on the forward strand.
GACAGTTGACAGTCGATCAAAGCAGTGCAGGAAGGAGCATGAGGGGCTTAGTCACTCTGTCGAATGGTCAAGAGGACACACACAGAGCTGGGCCTTGAGAAAATGTTTAGCCCAGTCCACCATGTCAGTGGTGTCGTGCGGTAAGAAGATCCACTTGGAATGTTTCCTGGCAAAATCTGGGTTCATCAGATTCATATGCACTTAATTGTTACATGTACATTGAAACACAGTGAAATGTGTTGTTTGCATTAACAACCAGCACAATCGGGCAGCCCACAAGTGTTGCCACACACTTCATGGCCAAGATAGCGTGCCCACAACGTTCAGCAGAGCAGCACAAACAACCACAGCACAACTGCAACAACAGTAAAACAAGCCCCTTTACCACACCACCCCCACCCACCCACTTACTCACACACATACACACACACACACAGACAAGACTCCAACCCCAGGACAGGATGTCTCCAGCCTCCAGTTTCTGGCCTAGACTCGGACATTGGGCCTCCGACTTCTGTTCACGTGACCCAGTGGCCCCAACCAACGGCCCTCGACTCCTGTACTCGCTGACCTCAGTCTTCGGCCTTTGGTATTGATCTCAGTACTCGATGATCATGAGACTTTGAACTCGGAGCCTTGAATTCCAGACTTGCACTGGACTCCCCGAATTGGAGTGGTGGGAGGGGACATTTCTGGCCTGGACTGACAGACATCGGGCCTCTGACTTCCGGACATAGCAACCTAAAGACTTCAGCCATTAGAATCAACCCCAGGACTTGCTGATGATGGGGTTTTGAAATCTCGACTCTCACACGTACCTCTCACTAACCTGGAGCTGGGTGGGGGGTGGTGGGGGGTTAGTGATCACCAGTGGTCATGCCTATGGCCTACATGCACTTCCGATCCTGGGACATGCCAACTTGGTAAGTCATCAGCCCTTTCCACTGTGCCTTCTGACCTCAGTCATTAACCATGATGATCACTGATCTACATCTCAACACCTGCTGAGTTGACATGCTTCCAAGGGGATCATTGGCTATCTACTGTGGAGTGTTCCAACCTGGAATCTGCTCCTGCTCTGAATGTTCATTTACAGCCCCTTACCTCATATATTAATGACTTGGATGAGGGAATTAAATGCAGCATCTCCAAGTTTGCGGATGACACGAAGCTGGGTGGCAGTGTTAGTAGTGAGGAGGATGCTAAGAGGATGCAGGGTGACTTGGATAGGTTGGGTGAGTGGGCAAATTCATGGCAGATGCAATTTAATGTGGATAAATGTGAAGTTATCCACTTTGGTGGCAAAAATAGGAAAACAGATTATTATCTGAATGGTGGCCGATTAGGAAAAGGGGAGGTGCAACGAGACCTGGGTGTCATTATACACCAGTCATTGAAAGTGGGCATGCAGGTACAGCAGGCGGTGAAAAAGGCGAATGGTATGTTGGCATTTATAGCGATAGGATTCGAGTACAGGAGCAGGGAGGTACTACTGCAGTTGTACAAGGCCTTGGTGAGACCACACCTGGAGTATTGTGTGCAGTTTTGGTCCCCTAATCTGAGGAAAGACATCTTTGCCATAGAGGGAGTACAAAGAAGGTTCACCAGATTGATTCCTGGGATGGCAGGACTTTCATATGAAGAAAGACTGGATGAATTGGGCTTGTACTCGTTGGAATTTAGAAGATTGAGGGGGGATCTGATTGAAACGTATAAGATCCTAAAGGGATTGGACAGGCTAGATGCAGGAAGATTGTTCCCGATGTTGGGGAAGTCCAGAACGAGGGGTCACAGTTTGAGGATAGAGGGGAAGCCTTTTAGGACCGAGATTAGGAAAAACTTCTTCACACAGAGAGTGGTGAATCTGTGGAATTCTCTGCCACAGGAAACTGTTGAGGCCAGTTCATTGGCTATATTTAAGAGGGAGTTAGATATGGCCCTTGTGGCTACGGGGGTCAGGGGGTATGGAGGGAAGGCTGGGGCGGGGTTCTGAGTTGGATGATCAGCCATGATCATAATAAATGGCGGTGCAGGCTCGAAGGGCCGAATGGCCTACTCCTGCACCTATTTTCTATGTTTCTATGTTTCTATCCCCTCAACCCTATCCCTAAACCCTAACCCTTTCCCTATCTCCACACACTGCCCTCATAACCCTTCCCTGATAAGTAAAGGCTCAACAAAGGCATTGATTGCAAATAAAGAAATGCAATTGATAGAACTTTTCTTCTTAACATAAAATAAAGGATTTCATATCAGGCGTTTATTCCAAGTCTTTTTAATGCGACTTTTCAAGATCTCACAAAATTAGTGGTGGGGGATAAGGAATTTATCATGGCATCAGCTTTTGAGAACTCAGAGCTTGCCGTGAAACAGTGTGATGCTGCACTGGGCCCTGTTAACATTCAGCTTCAGCACTTCAGGTTTGGGACAGCACTCATCATGTTGGGATATCTGTACATTTTTCAAGTCAGTCGTAAAAGTGGGCAGCTCGCAGTGAGCATTGTCCATAGCATTGATTTAAAGACTGGTCTTCATGATCATATAAGTATTTTTACTTAACAGTCTGTACAGTAATTACAGATTAATCATCCCTTCACAGAACAGATGAGGCAAAGACCGGCTATAAAATTGAACACTTTGTTGAGAACATTTCCTCTCTCTGCCTATATTCAGATTCTTCAATTTGCTTTTGATAATGCCACAGACTGAATGAGTAGGTAGTGTGGGCAATCTCAGTGGACTAACTTTTGTGAACCTTGCCAAAAGGCATCTGTAGGTCTGACAAAGCTGCCACTAAGTTTTGTGTAACCTTCATTTACAGCCTCAGGTTCAGAATGAAATTGCACATTAATCACCTTGATGTATATCCTTAATATCTGAAAGTTTGGTACCTGTTACACCTAGCAGCCAGTAAAATGAACCAAATGATTTCTGTGACACTTGCTTTATAATCATGAGATCCTGCCAATGCTGCAAATTTCAAGCAACAGACACAAAATGCCAGAGAAGCCAGGCAGCATCTATAGAGGGGAATAAGCAGTCGATGTTTCGGGCTGAGATCGCTCATTAGGACATGAAAGGAAGAGAGAAGGTGGGGGAGGAGAAAGAGTTCAAGCTGGCAGATGCTCATCTGGTCCAATCACATTGGCGGCTTGTACTTCTTCTCCACCCCCCCCCCCACCTATTTCTGCCCCTTTCCAATCCTGCTGAAGGGTCTCAGCCCAAAAGGTCAACAGTTATTCCCCTCCTGTTTGCTGAGTTCTTGCAGCATCTTGCATGTGCTGTGAAACATGTTTCATTCTTTGTACAAATATTTCATGTTCAATCTTTTTCTTGTATCTGTGTACCAGAAACAACAATACTACGTTTTACCAGAACTAAATGATCAGGCTGATGAACCACTAAACACGAGGTCAATACTAAAAATTGTGGAAATGCAATCAGCTTCCGCTCACAACTTTTTAATCCATGTTAGAAATGCAAATTGGGGCTCTGCCGTTGTGAAAAGCTCTAATGATAACGGTGCTGAGGTTTAGAATTGACAATCAACTTTGGTCAGTTTAATGCTATTTGTGGGAAAGTTCATGCAATCCATAGCCTGGGATGAAAGTAGTGGGAGCGTTGAAATAAATCAAGAAATGAGAACTGTGTCTGACAAATTTAACAAGAACTTTTTAAAAGAATTGTTAATTGATGTGGCAGATAAAGTGAATGTAAAGTGTGATAAATTTCGGAAGATATTTAATAATTTATCTCACAGGAAGACTGTGATAAGAATTATAAAATGGATTAAGCCAGGATAGAAAGACATAAAGGGGAACAGTAAACATAGTTAATGTTAATATAGGTGATGTTGAAATTTTATAAAGAATGACAACACGGCATTTAAAAATATATTTAGATCACTTTTAAAATCACTATATGGAGTTGATTTCTCTTGTGCATCTTGACAAAAGGAACAATATTGAAGATTGATGACAGCTTAACTAAGAGAATGATAAAGAGTAAAAAGGATTTCAAGTACATCATATGTAATTTAACATGAAAGGTAAGTTAGTATATTTTTTTTGCAAACTAGAAGCAAACAAATGGTGGGTAGTACACTCAGTCAGAAGATATCAAAGGGTATGAATGGAATATGGATACTTGGGAGTCAATGAAATATCACAGACTGAAAGTGCAAGTATTAGTGGATAAAATCACAAAATAAAAAGTCTAACCAGATTCTTTAGGTTCCATCAGTAAAGACAAAATAGTGTAAAAACAAAAATATGCTAACAACACCTACAGTTAGGCACACTACTGTTGATAAGCATGATGGGTTATCAGAAGAAACAATAAAACCATAAAGGGAACACTGCATTATTTTATCATGAAGGCACAAGAGTTGAGCAATTGGACTTCAGGAGAGATAATTGAGGAGCTTGAACTACTTCAACAGAAGAGGAAATATTAAATGATGGATTTTAAACCTATGAATGATTTCAATGCAAGAAAAATGCAATGATCATTTGGTTCTGAATGAGGTTGGCCAACTGGTGTTGGAATACCTTCAGTTTATAAAAGAATAGAAGAATGATAAGAAGAGATGGAAGAAATTTATGTATTAGTTTATTGGAGTGTGAAACACCTGGCACAAAAGTTGATGGTGTTATAACAATAGATTAATTTGAAGAGAAAATGCATGAGTATTTAATTCAGGGTGAGACACAGGGTGATGAGCTGTGGAATTAGACTTGGATTACTTTAGCAAAGTATTGATACAAATGTGATCAAACAAACTAATGATTTACTGAAGCAAAGCCTGTGAATGATAAGCTATGTTAAAATCCTTCATGATCTTGCCTCTTTTTGCTGATGTGCTCATCCATACGAACATTCTCATTTCTGATCGCTCCATCATTAGTAAGTGCGTCGTGACCTCTCCAGTTCACTCTCATTAACATAAACCTCTCAGCCTCTTGCCTTCCTTTCCATCTTTCAGCTGCTCATCTTTCCTATTATCTCTTCATATGTCTTGCTGTATTCATTTTATTGAAAGAGCCACAGGAAAGTAATTTTAGTGCTTAGAGCCTTAGCAACAGAAAGCATTAGCTGCTGAAAGTGGAGCAATTAAAGTCAAGATGATCAAAAAGATAATAAATGAAAGCATGTATAGAACTTTGAGGGTTATAAGACTAGAGGAAATTACTTTGGTTGAGATAAAAAAAATAAGCCATATTAGATTTGAAAACAAAAATGAGAATTGTAAAATTAAAAGCCTTACCTCAATGGAAATATTTTCAAACAGTGTGTGCCTACACTGAATTAACCAAAGAATCAGAATCAGAAACATGTTTATTATCACTGACATATGTCATGAAATTTGTTGTTTTGTGGCAGCAGTCCAGTGTGAAAGAGGAATCTTGAGGTAGGTTTACAGACCATTCTGAAATATGATGGCAGAGGAGAAAAAACTGTTCCTAAAACACTATGTTTGCATCTTCAGGCTCCTGTATCTCCTCCCTGATGGTAGTAATGAAATGAGGGCATATCCTGGATGGTGAGGATCATTAATGATGGATGCTGCCTTGTTGAGGCATCACCTTTTGAAGGATGTTTTTGGTAATGGAAAGGCTTATGCCATGATGGCGCTGTCTGAATCTACGTCCCACTTGTCATCCAGCATGTTGAAGCCTCCCTACCAGGCAGTGATGCAACTGGTCAGAATATTCTCCACAGAACATCCATAGAAATTTGTTGGATGTTTTGGTGTCATACCAAATATCTCAAGCTCCTAATGAAGTATAGCTGCTAGCTTGCCTTAGTCTTAGTCATAGTCATACTTTATTGATCCCGGGGGAAATTGGTTTTCATTACAGTTGCACCATAAATAATTAAATAGTAATAAAATCATAAATAGTTAAATAGCAATATGTAAATTATGCCAGGAAATAAGTCCAGGTCCAGCCTATTGGCTCAGGGTATCTGACCCTCCAAGGGAGGAGTTGTAAAGTTTGACGGCCACAGGCAGGAATGACTTCCTATGATGCTCTGTGTTGCATCTCGGTGGAGATGATTAATGATTGCATCATTATGTTCGGCCTGGGATAGATCCTCTGAGATGTTGATGCCCAAGAGCTTGAAGCTACACACCATTTCTACCACTGACCCCTCAGTGAGGACTATTTTTTGTTCTGGTGACTTCCCTTTCCCAAAGTCCACAATCAATTCCTTGGTCTTGCTGGCACTGAGTACAAGGTTGTAGTTGTGGCACCACTCAGCCAGTTGATCTATCTCACTTTGATATACCTCTTTGTTGCCATCGGGGATTCTGCCAATAACAGTGGTGTCATCAACAAATTTATAGATGGCATTTGAGCTGTGCCGAGACACATAGTCATGAGTGTAGAGCGAGTAGGGCTAAGTACACATCCTTGAAGTGTGCCTTTGTTGATTGTCAGTGAGGAGAAGATGTTATTACCAATCTGCACCGACCGCGGTCTCCTGGTAAGGAAGTCAAGGATCCAGATGCAGAGGGAGGTAACGAAAGCACAGGTTTTGAAGTTTGCTGATTAGTACTGAGGGGATGTTGGTGTTGAACATGATGTAGATTCTGCTGCTGTCCAGAAGATCTAAGTCCAAATGGAATGCCAGTAAGATTGTGTCTGCTGTAGACCTACTGTGGTGCTAGGCAAATTGCAGTCGGTCCAGTTCCTCTCTCAGGGAGGAGTTAATTCTAGTCATGATAAACCTCTCAAAGCACTTCATTACAGTATATGTGGTTGCTACCAGGTGATATCTATTGAGGCAGCCCACCTAGCTCTTCTTGGGCCATGGTATGATTGATGCCCTTTTAAAGCAGGTGGAAAATTCTGACTGCAGCAGCAAAAGGTAGAAGATGTTCTTGAAGACTCCAAACAGTTGGTTGGGACAAGTTGTCAGAGCCCTACCAGGTACACCATCAGAACTGACGCCTTGTGAAGGTTTACTCTCTTGAAGGATGTTCTGATGTCAGCCTCTGAGAAAGAGATCAGAGGGATGCCAGATGCTGTGAACATTGAGAGGTGTAGTTTTATTCTCCCTTTGAAAGTGTGCATAAAAAGGTGTTGAACTCGTGGGGTACTGAAGCATCACAGCCATTTGTATTGTGAGATTTCACCTCATGGGAAACAAGGTAAAGCCTGTTACAGCTGTTTTGCATCTGATTCTGTCTTTAACTTCGTATAAAATTGCCTTTTTGCTTTTATGATGGCCGTACAACATAAGAAATAGGATCAGGAGTAGGCCACCTGGCCTATCAAGCCTGCTCAGCCATTCAGTAAGATCATGGCTGGTCGGGCCATGGACTCATCTCTACCTACCAGCCTTTTCCCCATAATCCTTAATTCCCCTACTATGCAAAAATCTACCCAACCTTGTCTTAAATATATTTACTAAGGTAGCCTAATGGCCTTGTGTAGGTTGTAACTGGACTTCTTGTAGGGTTCTGGATCACTCGTCTTGAATGCCACTTACCTAGCCCTGAACAGACTGCAAATCTCCTCGTTCATCTATGGCTTCTAGTTCGGGTATGTCCAGTACCTTCTCAAAGGCATGCACTCATCCACACAGGTCTAAAGGAGGTCAGTGACAACTGTTATATGTTCATTCAAATCCGAGGATGAATTCCTCAATATGGTCTAGTCCACCAATTTAAAGCAAAAATGTAAATGTTTCTCCACCTCCCTTGATCATACCTTCATGGCCCTCACCAAAGGTGCTGTGATCTTCAGCCCCTACCTATATGCTGGGAGTAGAAGTACAGCCGGATGATCAGATTTGCCAAAGTATGGAAATGGAATGGCACAGTAAGCATTTTTGATGGCAGTACAGCAGTGATCCAGTGTGTTGGCTCCTCTGTTTCCGCAGGAGACATTTTGGAGGTAGATTGTCACAGACTCCTTCAAGTTGGCCTGGTAGATATCCCCTGCAATGATTAAGTAGGCATCAAGGTTGATTACTGTTGAATATTATAATATTATTACTGTTGAATATCTCATTACTGTTGATCACGGTGCTCAGTTCTTCCAGTGATCTATTAACATTTGGCAGAGGTGGAATGGACGCTGCAACCAGGAAGATGGCAGAGAGCCCCCTCAGCAGACAGGATGGATGACATTTGACCAGAAAAAGTTTCCAGGTCAGGGGGAGAAAAAGAGAAAAAGAGTAAAAGAGTCTAACCTAACAAGTGGTGGAATTAACAAATCTGGAAGTGAATGATGCATAAATAGAGTTCAGCAGCACATGACCTGAAGTGGGTGTAGAGTTGGAATCAGCCATTTTGGTGAAGGCATTGATGCTCTGACAAAGCTCATCTCCAAAATCAAAAATAACAGGAGGTTTATGATCACTACTAGATAGACACCAGGGAATAGAATTGGTGTGCAGATATCTCCACCCCTCTCCACTTTCCACAGGGATCGGTCCCTCCGCAACTCCCTTATCCACACGTCTATCCCCACTGATCTCCCACCCGGCACTTATCCCTGTAAGCATAAATGCTACACCTGTCCCTACACCTCATCTCTTGCAACCATTCAGGGCCCCAAACAGTCCTTCTAGGTGAGACAACACTTCACTTGTGAGTCTGTTGGGGTCATCGATTGCATCCGGTGCTCCCTCCTCTACATCGGTGAAACCCGACGCAGATTGGGGGACCGCTTCGTCGAGCACCTCCACTCCATCCGCCACAACAGACAGGATCTCCCGGTAGCCACCCACTTCAACTCTGCTTCCTATTCCCATTCAGATATGTCCATACCTGGCCTCCTCTACTGCCATGATGAGGCTAAATTCAGGTTGGTCGAGCAACACCTCATATACCGTCTAGGTAGTCTCCAGCTCCTTGGTATGAACATAGAATTCTGCAGCTTCCGGTAATTCCCTCCCCCTCCCTTCTGCTATCCCTATTTCACTCCACCCCCTCCCCCAGCTCCCTCATGGTTCCGCCTCCTTCTTCTACTACCCATTGTTTTCAGTGCTATGACGTCATTGCTTCCCCTCCCCCACCTCTTTGTCTTTCAAATTACTGGTCTATCAACTGAAGCTACAAGCATTCTTCAAATCCTTCCCCACCTTTCATTCTTCAGTCCTGACGAAGGGTTCCGGCCCAAAACGTCAACTCATCGTTTCTGACTGATGCTGCCGGACCTGCTTAGTTCATCCACCGTACTGAAAGTGTTGCTTTGATCTTTTACAGCACCTACAGGTTATTTTGTGCTTAAAATCTATTGTCTGGCCACTTTGTACTGAAAATGCTATTGGTCACATCAGCTTATGCCTGAATGTTGTTTAAATTTTGCAGCATGCAGGTATGATATTCTACTTTTGCTGAGAGTGTGTGAATAGAACTGAGCACCATATAATCATCAGTGTACTTCCACAATTGGAAGGAAGGTTAATGGTGAGATAGCAGGTAATGTCGAGGGGTGTATGGGGTGTCAGAGAGGGGTAGCACCTCTGGTGGGGGAACATGTCACGTCCTTTTCAGGGCGGTTAGTCCCCCTTTGGTCCCCACCTGGCACTCAGCTGTCACCTGTGGCTCCTCGTAGCTGTTTGCATGAGACAACGGCCACACCCCGGGCAACGGCTTCAACAAGCCCGCTAAACCAGGCGAGGGTAGCCAATGGGTCTCAAACCCTTGGTGAGATAGGGGGATATCTATCCCAGCACGTGAAGACAGACTTCGGCGGATTGAGCGGACAAGACCCATGGAAGGTCCAGCGGTCAAGAAGGCTGTCTCTGCAAGCATCGTGGAATGTGTAGAACATGACAAGACACAGAAGATGTCCTGGTCATCCACTGCATCTCGTCCCATCTCCAGCCGTCTTGACTCTGTCTTGCCACTGGATCCAGATGGAAATTAGGAAGAGAGAGTGAGGCTGACGCTGCGCAACTCTCCCTCACTTAAATCCAAATCATGTGTTAGTCTCGACACCATCAATGGTGTCGAGGTCTTCATCGACGACGACGATAGACAAACAATGAACAATGCCATGGGCAATATTCCATACTTCCATACTGTCAGGTAAGGCCCACATTGGAGTATCATTGGGTAGAAGTACAACTGTTTCTGAAGTGTAGGTGTTTATTACTGCAGACGGGATACTGTTGATTCTTATACCCCATGCTGTATTTGGCATTCTCAAATATTTCTTGATCGCAGGTGGAGTGCATTGAATTAGTTGAAGAGTGCCTTCTGTGTTGGTGGCTACTGCAGAAGAACAAGATGATTTCAGAGTGACCCACTTGTTGACTCCCAGATGGTCATGGCTGTCAGTGTGTTAACTGGGCTCTACCAGTGCTGAACTGCTGAGGATGAGGTTGTCTCTCCTTCCCCCATTTGCTGCTCAGTTATCCATCACAGATGAAATACCGCAACAGTTTCTGATCCACGAAGGAAGATTAAAAAGTAACTAATGTGACTTAAGGCATTAATAACTGCTACGGAAACTTTGGAGTAATAATTTTTCTCTTTTGCTCCTGCCAAGCCTTCAAGCACGTAGATAATGAATGTGTATTGGCATGCTCCTGAAAATTTCAATGCTTAGTCAAGGATTTAATGGCTGCCATGCATTAAGAAACCACGAAGTGAGAGTAATTTTGTGCATTGAGTGGGGTGATGAATTGCATCAATATGACATTTCTCATTAGTTTGACTTTCTTCCAGACAGCTTAGAACTAGTTACATAAAATGGTTAATTACATGATTTCAGGTTTGACATCGATTAGAGAAATGAGTGCAGTTGAGAACCTAGGTAAACATTATTTATTCAGTGTGTGTTTGATAAATGCCGCTGGTAAGAAGAACTCTCACACATCAGAGTAATATGAAATATAGCTCAAAAGGATAATGGCTGGAACACAACTTTTTCCATAAAGATTATTGACTTAAATCTACCCATTTCATGTATTTTACACTGATCAAAGATCGGCACTGTGGATATTAAGCAGGTGAATACCATTTACTGAAAGGGCACTCAGTGCTCGGCAAGATATACTCTTTTGATTACGGAATACATCTTGCACATAAACAGTGGAACTAGATCTTAAGTGCAAGATATTAAGAACTAGATCTTAATTGGAGCAAGAAAGTTGTGATCAATTTTAAACTTGGCCTTCTGGAAAATAGGAGCTCAATATTAACTGAGGAGGAAGATAAGACCTGGCTTAGCCCACGAAATTCAAATCAGTGCTAATAATGACCCGCATTAAAATAATGGTCCGAAACTTTTTATGAAATAGTGATAGTTTCGTACAAATCTCCCAGGATTTCACACCATCCCCTGTCCCCACTCATTCGCCAGCAGATACCAAGAGACATGGGACTACCATATGAACACAGACTTGCTCATCATCAAACGGTTTGCTCTCCAACTTTGAACTACTTAGGAATAATCAAAACTCAGAAATGTGGGAAATCTGACCGGTGAACTTTGCAGGGCAGGTTGAGTCCATTCACTTGAATGAATATGGATGGCGATGAGGAGAAAAGATTTTCATTTTAAGGAATAAAATAATTTACGTCAATTTAACTTGTTCACTGTGCTTTTTTGAGTTGTTTAAATGTGCTTTCAAGTGACTTAACATTTTTAAAGTTTATAAATGGTTTTTCAAATTTCTGGAGCAATCAAATGCATTTAAAGCCCTTGGTAGCTTTTTGAACCCGGAATAGACATATCAATAAGATGACATCAAAAGATCTGGAATGTGAATTTGTAGGTGTTATGCAGATCTGATACAATTACAGGAGAGCTATCTGATTTTAATGACCATGCTTTTATTGAATAAAATTTTCAAGCTATTACTTTACTTTATTGTCCCCAAACAATTGATACTAGAACGTACAATCATCACAGCGATATTTGATTCTGCGCTTCCCGCTCCCTGGATTACAAATATTAAATATTAAAAATATTTTAAAAATAGTAAAAATTTGTAAATATTAAAACATTAAATTATAAATCATAATTAGAAAATAGAAAAATAGAAAGTAAGGTAGTGCAAAAAAACCAAGAGGCAGGTCCAGATATTTGGAGGGTACAGCAAATATGAGGTGTTAAGATGTTCGCCAACTGGTAAAGGGCCAGGAGAGGAATGAATGGAAAGTATGAACTATTCCTCAATGGAAATATGCCAGCAGGGAGAACTGAGAGAGGAGGGAACTGATTAGAGAGGTGACAAATCAGCAAGATTATATTTCTGTGTTATTGGTACTAATGCTAATTTATTTGTCCAACACAAACAAATAAATAAAAATTATCATCATGTTTTCCCAGCAAATTCCAGCAGATGCAACATCACTCTGCCTTCATCTCTATTGGTGGAACAAGAGAAGGCTATGTTTCACCTTTTGAAAGTCGAAAGTTACATCAAAGGTGCAAACGTTTCCTTCTGTTTCCTGAAAAGTCAAACTCCCACCACCCCAATTAGAGAACACCTAAAAGTTACTGTGGGACCCTGAAGCAAAAATTCAGTGGCAAACATCTCTAATTTTAAGTCCACCACTGCCTATCCATTACTGAATAATAGCATCAGTGTACAAGATAATGCTTCCAATATCACAGAATGTATCAAATGAAAACAATTTAGGAAACTGTAAAATCATGATGGTTGCCATTTATCATAACATTTTAAATATTATAAGGCACTTGCAGTTTTTAAAATGCACTTCCTTTCTTTAAAAATAACCATCTTTCATTCATTTCATCTGTGGGATATCTTTGCTTCCTTTGCATATTTACCAAAGGTTAATTTGTCAGTATGTGGCATAGAGAAGTGTAGGCAATCTGGACTTAGACTGGTGATGTTCTCCTGATCTTAACACTTCTCATCCTGTGTTAGTCTACCATAAGGTATTTCTGTTCATAAATATTTAGGTGCTGTGATTTTAACACATTTACAATGCTGTCATCCTGAATAAACTGTGAGATGTTTCCTTGATTGTTGAAAATATGTAGAGCTCCAGAAGCTTTTAAATGAATGACATTAAAACAATTCGTGCCAGTGTTGAATTATTGCAATCAAGCAGAAGTCTAGCAGGAAATAAACAATTCTTAATTCCTCCAAAGACAAATCTGGATTTCCTGTACATATATATATATATGTGTGTGTGTGTGTGTGTGTGTGTGTGTGTGTGTGTGTGTGTATATAAAATCACACTGTCGAATATTCATAGGAAATAATTATTCTTCTGCTTTAAAGGAGCAGTCTTATTAGAGAACTCTCACAAATTGATACAATAGCAATTTCACCAAAATGAAGAAACCCTAACTGTTATCTTCATCCTTACTGTGTCATCTGTTATCCACGAGCAGAAAATATAAACAAAGAACAACACATTAGGGTACCATTTTAGCTATTGTACATTTAGTAACATGAAGATGCCTGTTTACATGCCATCATTACAATTTTCATACTAACAACTGTAATTTAGTCTTGGATTTCTGAGTAAATCACATGTTTATCAGATCAATGCTGGGAAATATACATTTTGTATCAGTGTTAACACTTATCAAGGATGATTATATTTTTCTGTAGAAAATTTCTGTTTTGAAGGATCAACACAATTTAAGACATAACAACATAATAAAAGCCTTTTGGCCCACGATGTTGTGTCAACAGTTTAAACCACTCTGAGATCAATCAAACCTTTTCCTCCTCCATTACCCTCTATTTTTCTATTATCCCTGTGCCTATCTAAGAGGTTCTTAAATGCCTTCGTGTATTTACCTCTACGACTGGCAGGAAAATCCATTCATGCACTATGCCACTTACCTCTGACATCTCCCCTATATTTTCCTTCAATCAACTTAAAATTATGCTCATTTGTAATAGTCATTTTCTATCCTGGGAAGAAGTCTCTGGCTATCTAGTCTATCTGCACCTCTTATCATCGTATACACCTCTATCAGGTCAACTCTTCAACCTACACACATAAGACATTTCTTCTAGTCTAGGCAGCATTCTGGTGAGTCTTCTCTGTACCCATTCTAAAGCTTCCATATCCTTCCTTTAATGAAGCAACTAGAACTGAACACAATATTGCAATTGTGGTGTAAGCAAGGTGTATTTTTTTATTAAATTGTAAATGGAAAGATTTATGCATCCTATGCACAACTTAATCAAGTTTTTTTGCAAAAATTATATTCACCAGCATATATTATGGCATCTCCAGTAAATAATTTAGGACTTTTCAAACTCACTTCATTGGGGAATGGAACTCTATTCAGAGTAAAGGTAACTGCAGACATAAAAGTGAGGATCTTCAACCCCCAGAGACCCACTTTTAAGAAGAAAACCCGATTTTGTTCCAGTAGAACTATAAAAAGTCAGTAGTTAATTTGCCTTCTCTGACAAAATGGCTTGATCACTGAAATATTTAAAGGAAGCTGCTTCGCTCCACAATCAGAATCAGGTTTATTATCATATACTGTGAAATTTGCTGTTTTGCAGCAGCAGAATTGTGCAAATGCATAAAATTGCTATAGGTTACAATAATAAATAAACAGTGCAAAAATAACAAAATAGTGTTCATACATTAGGTTCATGGACCATTCAGAACCCTGATGGCACAGTGGAAGAAGCTGTTTTTGAATCTCTGCATGTGGGTCTCCAGTTCCTGCAGGTTAAGCTTTGTGGCAGATGAGCAGTGGCATTCTGGTTAGTATTTTTGTATTTCATGCCACCAAGATAGCCTTTCTTCTGATCATAACTTTACAATCCAAGGTTCAAATTCCCCACAAACCATCCAGATACTTTCTCACCTAACAGAAAATCAGCTTATTTATTGGTGTGCTTACAGGCATGAAATGTGCAAAAATATGTGAACATTTTTTCTGTTAAATTTAGCACAACCCACAGGAAATCTAAACAGCATCTCTAAATCCATGTGTGCTATTCTCTTCTCACCTCAAAGGTCAAAGAATAAGTCAACTGCCAAATGCAAGGAGCTCACTTTGTCGTAAGGGCTGGCATGGCAGACCCAAATGCAAGACATACATACTAGGAACAGGACTAGGAACAGGACTTGATTACAGAGCTGGGACAAGAATACAGCCTTGGGCTAGGACATTGGCTAGGCAAGCTGGACCAGGACAAGGAACTTGGAACTAGGAGCTTTGGCTTGGACACCGAGCCAGAGACTGGACAAGGACATGAACCTAGGTCTTGACTCAGGCTCAGACCCCGGAACTAGGCGAGGACATGACGTGGTCTTTGGAGACAGGACTAGGTGAGGCTACGGGACAGAATGAGAGACTCCTGGGCAGGACAAGAGAACTCCAGCACAGGACGAAGCACATGGACAGGATGAGAACACGAAACCTTGACTTGGTACTCAGGAACAGCCAAGCCTTGGACTTGGGACGACAGGAACGTAGAACACAGAGCCTTGGTCTTGGGGAGGACAGGAGCACAAAGCCTTGGTCTAGAGTGCAGAAACACTCAGCCTTGGACTTGAGAGACAGGAACACAGGGATATGGAACACAGAGCTGGGACCTCTCCTTGGGAGCAAGACTTAGGGCCGGGACTCTTACATGGAACACAGAGCCAGGAACAGGACTTGGGGCCGGAGCTCTGCACAGAATGCTGAACACGACAAGATGGTTCCCAACATTAGGTAGCGGCAAACGGCCAGACCTACCTAACGAAGGTGTGGACACAGAGACAGTTCAAAACAACGATAGATAGTTCCTTATCTAGATACAGCAAGGCTCCAGTCTTGCTCCGGCAGTAGAACTTGACAGCAATACAGGCGATGACACAGGTGAGGTTGCAGGCAATGCTTCAGTCAGAGGTTGCAGGCAAGGCTTCAGGCAGGGGTTGCCGGCAAGGCTTCAGGAGGAAGGTGAAGGGAAGGGAACAGTCCAGCCTCAGGGTAACAGCAAAGACGGCCTGGCCCACCCAACAGAGGCAAGGACAGGAAGGGACAGATCCAACCACAGGGTAATGGCAAAGACAGCCTGACTTATCCCACAGAGGCAAAGACAGGATACTGACAAGACGAACCAGCACCCACGCTCGAACCCAGATCCACTCATATTCCCAGCCCCAAGACAAGCATCAGGTGTCTATGACTAAGCCCAACTGAAACAAGGGAGAGCCGGAAGCCCCGGAGTCTGGACTCCACAGACCAGAACGTGAACTGGAACGCAGACTTCACCGACCAGATCATGACACTCTTATGATTGAGTTTTTCCTCAAAGTTGACAAGAGCTTGGGAAATAAGACTGAACTTCTATGTGGAGAAGTGGCATACCTAGCTGATCTGTATGACAAAATGAACATTCTAAAAATGAAACTGCTGGGTGAGAATTTCAATTTAATCCAGGCAAAAAAGTGCAGTGTCCACTTTTATCAGAAAATTGGAAATATACAAGCAAATCATTACGAGAAGGATGTTCTCACAGTTACCCTGCATGGAAAGTATGGCACTCTCTTTCATAGACAGTGATTTCCAAGAGTACTGCTTACACCTGCAGTCATTGGAGAAGAATTTTTAGAATTAATTCAAGGATTTGAACAATCACAAAATTCCAGACTAGATAACTAACCCATTTCTTTGCAAGATGGAAGAACAGGAAGAGAGCCTGCATGAAGAAATTATCAAAATTCAGAATGATGAAGGAGCAATAATGCTTTTCAAAAATGTTTTTTTGTCGTATGTGGCCACTTTGCCATACCAAGTTTCCTGGTCTTTGGAGAAGAGCCAAACTGCTCTTCATTGCATTTCCATCCTCCTACCTTGTTGACAGAGGTTTCAGTGCAATGAACCATATATTACAAAAAAGCAGAAGCCACTTGGACATTGTTATGGGTGGGGGGTCAAAGGCTTTTCCTGTCACAACTTCAACTTCATATTTCAACTCTTACTAAAACTATCAAGCTCAAGGATCACATTGATATTGAAGCTGCTGTACAATGCACAGGTGCTGTGCAAGCTAGGTTTAAAGACATAAAATTTTAAAGCAGAATCACTTTTCTCATGTTAGCATATATTAGATATGTTTTTACACTATGGGGGTGCCAGTGAGTATATTGTGACTAAAAGGGGCTTTGGCAAGCATGAAAGTGCTGTAGGGGAGAGTTGGGCTAAAAAAAGGTTGGAAAACACTGTTCTAGAGCATATGATGTAACATATTGGGTGTAACAAAAATGTAGGAAAAACAGTGCAGTTGGAATAACTTCCAGAATTTTGGCAGCACGTTATGCAGAATTGGAGAGTGCAATTGTCACTTGTTGTGAGGTAACATCAATAGAAATAAATTTTGATATTTTTATGATTATACTGAGGTAAGTTTTTTAACTTGCCTTAAGTTGTAGCTCAGTTGTATATGTTCTGCTTCAGGTCTAAAGGTAGATGTAACAGTTCACACAACCATGAGAGAAGAATTTATTATATGCATTATACACATCTGCTGGAACTTACCAGGGTGAGTCATTGAAGCAGAGCTAGATGGGTGCTCTGTGGGCATTGGAAAAATGACACTGGCAATGCGACAGCATGGCAGTGTAGCAGATCACACAATTTTACCGTGCCAGCGATAACCAATTGGGGGTTGATTCCCGCCACTTTATCTCCCCATGACCATGTGAGTTTCCTCTGTGTGCTCTGGCTCCCTCTCTCATTCCAAAGATTTACAATTAGGGCTAGTGGGTGTGCTAGGTTGGTGCTGGAAGCATGGCAATACTTGTGTACTGCTCCAGCACAATCCTCAGTCTGTGTTGGTTGTGGAAAAAAAAATGATACATTTCACTCTATGTTATGATGTGTATGTGACAAATAAAGCTAATCTTTAACTAGACCCATTTAAAAAGGTTGGAAAATGAGAAAAGGACAATTTTGCATGTAGAGCAGTTCAAAGTTCAAAGTAAAGTAGATATATGTCAGCATATACTACCCTGAGATTAATTTTCTTATGGGCATTCACAGTTGGGGTGAATAGCCTGTTTTGCTGCATCAATATTTATCTATCACTATATAATTGTACCACAATAGACGAACACTGAAGTGACATGCATTTTTCTACCAGGGTGGTTAATCAAGGAAGATCAGCACTATTTTCAAAATGTCCTGGGAAGTTACAAAGATTACCAACTCATCACAAACAAGGGAAACTCTGCAGATGCTGGAAATCCAAGCAACACACACAAAATGCTTGAGGAAATCAGCAGGTCAGGCAGCAACAATGGAAAAGAGAACGTTCGAGGTTTCGGGCCGAGACTCTTCATCAGGGCTGGAGAGAGATGAGGAGTCAAAGATAGAGGGTGGGGGAAGGGAGGGAGAAACACAAGGTCGCATCACTCAACAACTCATCACTCCTTTTTCATGTAAGCATTCTTTGGGAATGGTCTCCTTAAATACAGTCAAAGATTGGATGTGCAGTATGTTTCACCCATATAAATCTGCTGCTTTTGGTTATGTGCCATCTTCTTCTGAAGGCAGAGAAGCAATATTAAAAGTGTCAAAGAAAAATAAAGAGACACCCAGGTGCTATTTCTACAGTTCCCCAAGGGTGTGAATACTTGCATAAGCATCATGCATCTCTGGTTATTTTAGCTATAACTTTGGATGAAACTCTTCTATGAAGTTTGCATATCAAAGCTTTGTAAATCTGTGTTCTGTATCAAAATGGACATGCTTTGTAACTAACCTAAAGAAGATACTTTTTTGCCAGGAATACTTATGCATATGGTAAAGTTTGGATAACTGAGCTTGGCTAAGTTTGTCTAGTTTTCAAGGCTATGCTTTACATTTAAAGACTTTTTTTAACCTAAGGGGTGAATAGAACATGGGAAATGTGAAATATCCCTCCCCAGGCATTCCTAAGTGAGTCAGCTGATGAAGCAACTACTTCACATCTCCACTTCTACTTTTTCACAGGGTTGTTCTCATTTTCACTTTGCAGTGCACTCAATATATATAAAATTATTTTTGGATTCAAAGCAAATTAAATTCTACTGCATATCTAAAGATTACTGCAATCTCGTGACCATCTACAATTGCACTTGTATTCCATGAGATTCCAGGAACAATGCGTCACTTATTTCCTTCAGGAGCAAATTTGCCATTTATTCTTATTGGGTTTAGACTTCATGTGACTCCAAATCCAAAAGAAGGCCGCAGACACCTAACTGTACCCTCCCGTTGTCACCCGAGTCCACTCATGAGCAAATAAGCATGGGCAGTAAGTGCTGATCTTGATGGCGGTCTAATCCCAGAATGGATATTGTTTCCATCCTCATCTCTTCTACCCCTTTCTTCCTTTTCCCCCTTATCCTTCCTGCTTATTCTCTCCTCATCTGGAACATAGATCAATACAGCACAGGAACAGGTTCTTCATCCCACCACGTCTACACTAACCATAATCACTCCAGAGAAAGCAATCCAAGTTTGCCCAATATCTCTTTATTTCTCATGTACTCCAATCCAGGAAATTTCCCCAGGAACCTCTTCTGCATCATCTTCAAAACGTCTACTTCTTTCTTTCAGTGTAATGACAAGAACTGCACACAATGAGGTCTAACCAAAGTTTTATACAGTTCTATCATAACTACCAACTTTTATACTCAATGCTCCTACCAAAGCTATTATCATTAGGGCATGCATGCCCTACATGTTTGTAACACCCTTTATTTATATTGCCTCTCCCAGGGAGCTATGGGTTTGCACTCTAAGTATCCTACCATTTACTGCATATATTCCTCTTGCATTTGACCTCCCAAGCTCATTAGCTCCCTCAATCACTTTCCCCTCCATTCTCCTACATTCTTTTCATGTTTACATGCCCTGCCACTCCACTGTAATTGAAGTAAAGTAGATACTCTCCATTAATTTTGATGACTCAAAGTTTGTAAAAATATCAGCTGCACCTTTCTAATCCTGTTATAATTCTTTTTCACATTTTTCCCAACTGAAAGTTCACCTACCTGCTCCCTGCTAAGAGCTCAGAATTAATCGGGTGGAATTCTGACAAGGTACTTGCAGAGAAAGCATTCAGACAAGCCAGGCAACAGATTCAGTTGATGGTCTCACAACTATTCTTAAGATAATATCAGTACAAAAATGGGTACTCAATCCCTCCCTTTTAGAAGCCATTGACAGATTTAACATTTCCATCAAACAAACAACACATGAGCACTTGAGAAACATTTTAAGTGCAACACTCCGATCCACGGGTTAACTACAATAAAAGAAAGAGAAGTCTGAAGTTGCAAACAAGGTCATTTGTCCAATATCGCAATGCTT
The DNA here is from genome assembly GCF_963921235.1 of Mobula hypostoma. Classification (NCBI taxonomy): domain Eukaryota; kingdom Metazoa; phylum Chordata; class Chondrichthyes; order Myliobatiformes; family Myliobatidae; genus Mobula; species Mobula hypostoma. Next base: position 31,277,111 of record NC_086109.1, read on the forward strand.
CATGCACAGCTTATTCTGTCATAGATTTTTTGCAGGAATCAAATAACCATAAATAAAGCTGTCAAGAGGAAATTCAATGATACACTCTGGGAAATCAATCTAACATTATTCAGCTAAATTCTGTATAGACTTCAACACGGCCTCAACACTCAGCAATAATTATTTACTGTATATCCTGCAAACCATTATCCATTTTAATGTAATTGTATTTCTGAAGGTGTTAATTTGCTAGTGCCACATTTGTTTATTCTTCTTACTGCCCATTCCATTGGGGAAAAGTGACTTCTAGTCATTCATTTTGGTTGAAAACTGAAAATTCAAATGGAAAATTGGAGAACAAGAAAGGATGAAATTTCCCAGGGTTGTGAAGCACTTCACTGATGCCTTCCTTGATGTACTGCTTCTAAGTTCTCTTCTTCCCATTCCTAACAATGGGAAGAAGAGGCTTGTAGCAGAAATAAAGTAGGTTTTTTTGGACAATGCCCAGGAGTTGAGCAGCAAAAATCAAGAATGATGCTTCTGAAGAGAATGCAGCAAGTGGTTTAGCAACCAGAGCCACGTGAATTCAGTTGATATTTCAGGCCGAGACCCTTCATCAGGACCATGTCTCCTATAGTCCTGATGAAGGGTCTCGGCCTGAAATATCAACTATTTCTTCATTTCTATAGCTGCTCTGAGAACAGGGGAAGGAGTTTGTTGCACTGGATTTCCAGCAGCTGCAGAATCTGTTGTGTTTGTGAATTCAGTTGTATATTTTATGTGCATTGTGGTAACTTCAACTTTGAAAAAGGCACACTCGACAACTTCATGCCAAAGAAACAACTTTAGCTCGAACTTCAAAATGTTATGTATATACAGAGGGTTTCACCACCCGTACGGCATGGTGGAGACACTATGTACCAAGTGCCACTGGCAGAACAAAAACAGAAGTAGACCACCCCCCTCCTGATATCCTAATCAGTATTAACTTACTTTTAATTACGCTCACTTTACAATAGTTCTCCCCCTTTAAAATCCAACATCCCCAAATGTAAAAACTAGGAAATAAAAAACAGTGGTGTTATTAACTTGCGTACACCTGAAAACTTATACTAGTACCCTAGCAACAATTTACCAATACAAAACATCTGGAAAACATGACGGATTCAACATTCAATCTACCAACACAAAATAAACTGTCCCATCACAGATTCAGTCTGTCAGGAGGTTTACGAGTGCGCTGTGATCTGCGCACTACCCCCAGTGACCCAGCAGGCACCGCTGGTGAGGGTGTTTTGGGGGCATGAGAGGGATCTGTGTGTCTGTGTGAGAATGTCTATCCTCTTCAGGGGACCCCGACCCCTCTGCCAGCGTCTCGCCCTCTGGCAAAGTCACTGGTGGACATGCTTCCACCATAGTCTGACTCACAAATGGAAACTCCATGGAACTGTCTGCCTCTGAGCCAGTATCATGACGCAGACGCTCATGGTCCTGATGTCTGCGGAAAACACACCCATCAGTCAGCTTAACAACATAGGAGACGGGACCACTCTGCTTAAGAACAACCCCAGGCAGCCACTGCTGATTGTTTCTCACATAGACATTGTCATCCGGTTTTAACTCTCTCTCCCGCGCATGTTGATCATGTCCCTTCTTCTGCTTTTCCTGCTTTCTCTCCACTTTCGCCTTCATATCTGGGTGCAGCATGTCCAATCTGGACTTGGGCCTACACCCCATCAGCACCTCTGATGGAGTGAGGGCAGTCGTAGTCTGTGGCGTGAGGTGGTATTTAAACAGGAAACGTGAAAGCCGTATGCTAAGAAAGTCCCCTGTCATCCACTTCAGGCCTTCCTTCACTGTCTGAACAGCCCGCTCAGCCAAACCATTGGAGGCTGGGTGGAAAGGGGCTGTCTGAATGTGATGAATGCCATTCTGCTGCATGAACTCACTGAACAGTTCACTGGTGAACGTTGGGCCATTATCAGTGACCAGAGTGTCAGGCAACCCGTGGACTGCAAACACTTGCCTGAGTTTGTCTATGGTTGAGGGGGCTGTGATGTTGCTCATGATGTGAGCTTCGATCCATTTAGAATGTGCATCTACCATGACAAGAAACACCTGCCCCATAAAAGGGCCAGCAAAGTCCAAATGTAGCCTAGACCAGGGGTGGTCTGGCCACTCGCATGGGTGCAAAGGAGCTGGTGGTGGCATATTCTGATTAGTCTGACATTGCGTGCATGATTTTACCTTGTTCTCCAGATCCTGATCCATTCCTGGCCACCAAACATAGGATCTCGCAAGGCTTTTCATTCAAGACACTCCTGGGTGAGTCTCATGAATTTCCTCCACAATCTGTGAATGGCCAGGGGGAGGCACGATGACCCTCGCCCCCCAGAAAATGCAGCCATCCTGCAGACTGAGTTCTGTCTTGCGATGGCATAAGGCCTCAGTTCCTCTCCTTCCACGACTCTGGGCCAACCTTGTAAAAGAAAAGTCTTGACTTGGGATAGGACTGGGTCCCTCTCTGTCCACTGCCTGGGTCGCCTTTACGGGTGTCTCTGACAGCCTCTTCAATGAAAACACAGTCTCTGGAGGCACATATGTAGTAATAGGTGTCTCAGGTAAAGGTAGTCGACTCAGTGCATCAGCATTTGCATTATTCCCACCTGCTCTGTACACTATAGTGTACCGGTAGGCTGACAATGTAAGAACTCAACACTATATCCTGGCTGAGGCTAGCGGTGGGATGCATCTAGTCTCACTGAACAGGCTCATCAGTGGTTTATGGTCCGTATAAATTGTAAATACGCGTCCATAAAGGTACTGATGGAAGCGTTTGACCGCAAAAACAATGGCCAGACCTTCTTTGTCTAGCTGTGAATATCCCTTCTCTGCATCTGTCAGGGTACGTGAAGCAAAGCCAATAGGCTTCTCTGAACGGTCCTCCATTACATGTGAGAGAACTGCCCCAACTCCATAGGGCGAGGCATCACATGCAAGGGTGATCTCCTTGTCTGGGTCATAGTGAACAAGCAGCTTTGCTGAGTGGAGGAGTTCTTTCACTTCCTTGAAAGCTTTCTCCTGCTCTTCACCCCACTGCCACTTAGTGTCATTGTGAAGCAGCTTATACAGTGGGGTGCCTTGAGAGGTCCGGAAGAAACTTGCCATAATAATTCATCATGCCCAAAAATGATCTGAGTCCTGTGACGGTCTTAGGGCTTGGGACCTCCTTAATAGCTCTCACTTTTGTCCTCCACAGGGCAAAGCCCCTCAGCTGTGATCTTGTGTCCCAGGTAAGTCACACTCGATGCCAGGAACACACATTTTCCGCGTTTCAACCACAGCCCTGCCTCTGAGAGCCTCTTCAGCACCCATTCTAAGTTAGCCAGATGCTCCGCCTCCATAGCCCCTGTGATCAAAATATCATCAAGTTACACTGCTACGTGCGGAATCCCCTGCAGCAAAGTGTCCATTGTCCTTTGGAAAATGGCAGGACTGGACGCCACTCCAAACACCAGGCGATGGTACTTGAATAATCCCCTGTGCGTATTAATTGTGACGTACTCCTTTGAATCCTCGTCGAGCAGCAGCTGTTGGTAGGTGTGGCTCATGTCCAGCTTTGTGAACTGCTTACCTCCACACCGGAAACATTCCACCCGCTTTGCCTGTTTACCAGTCTCCCTCCTGACTTGGTGCACTGCTGCCGACTGTGACCCGATATCCTTAACATTATTAGCAGCCATCTCCATGCCTTGGGCAATCTCTAAGGCTTTCTTGAAAATCAACGGTGGGGTTTCCCCAAACAGGCGGCATTGTATGTCGGCATTATTAATGTCGCATACCAGTCGATCGTGGAGCATATCTTTCAACACCGCTCCGAAAGCACAATGCTCCGACAGCTGCCGAAGCTCGGCCACAAAATTAGCCACCGAGTGACCTGGCTTCCCGAAACAGCTGTGAAACTTGCACTGTTGGACTGTCACAGAAGGTTTTGGATTGAAGTGGTTCCCCACGAGTTTCACCAGTTCGTCAAATGGGATTTCCCCCGGTTTCCGTGGTGTGGCTAAATTCCTTATTAGCTTGTAAGTCTTTGTCCCACACACACTCAGGAGAATAGAGTGCTTCTTAGCCTCCTCCGTAATTCCATTAGCACAGAAAAAGGGTCCTTACCTTTCCTCATACTCCAGCCAGTCCTCAGCTTCTTCCAGGAACTCACAGATAGTTCGAAACGTAGCCATACTGAACATGAAAGCTCCCATTCAAAAAACGTGCCGACACGTTCACAAAATCAGTTCACCTCGTCACCAAAAACATGTGGTAACTTCTACTTTGAGAAAAGCACACTCGACAACTTCATGCCAAAGAAACAACTTTATCTCGAACTTCAAAACGTTACGTATATACAGAGGGTTTCACCACCCGTACGGCATGGCAGGGACACTATGTACCAAGGGCCACCGGCCACCAGAAGAACAAAAACGGAAGTAGAGCCCCCCCCCCCCGCCCGATATCCTAATTAGTATTAACTTGTTTTTAATTACGCTCACATTACAGCATGCACATTATTACACAGCCTGCATTACATCTTCCCCTTGCACCTAGCACAGGACTTCCTTTTTGCATTTTATGTCTTTCCTCAGATCGCCACCTGCATCCCATATCTCCACATTCATTTTCATAACTTCTTCAGACTCTCAAATGTATAAGTGCCTGCACTCTTACTCACAGCTCTCTTTGTCTTGATACATGGACACCTGGAAAAGGAGACGATCCAGAGTTCAATCTCAGGTCTTATTGAAGCCAACAATTAGAGAGGACCAAACACTGGAGATCAGTAAAGTATCGGTATGCCTGCTGAAGACAAGGTACACTCATTTAATTTTCAGTTATTGCACGCAGTTCTGCATCTTGTCATATTGTCATACCATCAAAAGCCAACTTACTGTGATGATGCTCCTAATCTAAGCTAATTTTGAAGCCACTCGTCATTATCTTTTATCCATGATAGACATTCATCAGGAGTTGCTGAAGGTCATGGATAAGAATTCTTCAAAGGACAATCTGAGAATATTAATAAAAGGTCTTGGTCCTGATGAAAGGTCTTGGCTCAATGTGTTCATTTTTTTTCACTGAGATTAAATTCTTTGGAGCAAAGTTGTGAAATCCTATCACCAAACACACCTTTCCCTACCCCTGCCCCTAACTCTCCACTTTCTGCAGGGTTTGTTCTCTCCATGACTCCCTTGTCCATTCATTCCCTCCCCACTGATCTCCCTCTTGGCCCTTATCCCTGCAAGCAGAGCCAGTGCTACACCTGCCAAGTCTTCATCTCCCTCAGTCAGGGCCCCAAACAGTCCTTCCAGGTGAGGCAACACTTTGTACCTGATGCTCCAGTGTGCCCTCCTCTACGTCAATGAGACTTGACATAGGTGGGGAGGGGGGTGCGAGAACATCTGTTCCATCCACAACAGGCAGGATTTCCTAGTGACCACCCATTTTTGCTCTACTTCCCATTCCCATTCTGATATATCGGTCCATGGTCTCCTCTGCTACCACCATGAAGCCACTCACAGGTTGGAGGAGCAAAATCTCATATGTCATTTGGATAGCTTCCAACATGATGGCATGAAGAAGCGATCACTTTAATCTGGTAATTTCTCTTTCCTCCCCATTCTCTCTTTTCCATTTCCCATTCTGACTCCCCTCTTACTCCTTCTCCTCACCTTTCTCTGGTCCCTTTTCCCAATGATCCTCTCTCCTCTCCTATAAGATTCCTTCTTCATCAGCCCTTTACCTTTTCCACCTATCCCCTCTCAGATTCTCAATTCATCCTCTTTCCTCCTCCCGCTCCCCTTTCCTTTCACCTGGCTTCACCTATCACCTGCTAGTTTGTACTCCTTCCCCTGTCCTCAGCTTCTTATTTTGAAATTTTCCCCCTTCCTTTTGAGTCCTGATGAAAGGTCTTGGCTTAAAATGTTGCCTGTCTACTCCTCCCCAGAAATGCTGCCTAACCTGATGAATTCCTCCAGTATTTTGTGTGTGTTACTCTGGAGAATCTGCAGAATCTCTTGTATTAGCAAGAGAGAGTGGCTTTTTGGAATAATTCCTCAAAATATCCATGGTATCTCTGTGTCTGACCAACGTGTTATTGCATTTGTTACATTGATAGCTAGGAGGGCCATTTTGTTGAAGTGGAAGGATGCATCAGCCCCCGCTTTGTCACACTTGTTCTCTCAAGTGATGCCATGTCTTAGTTTGGAGAAAATTAGAAGTCGAACCTTTGAAACTTTATTTGATTTTGAGAAAAGATGGGGTTCATTTGCTCGTTATTATCATTTGAGTTAATTGATATATTTCCTCCACGATCTAATTGTAAATGTTGGGTACATTTTTTTTCTTGCTGGCGGTTTGATGTTTATCTTTAGAAGCTTTTTGTATGACGCATGGCTCCGGGGTTGAACACCTAATGGGTTCCCCCCCCCCCCACTTTTTCTTGCTTCGTAGGGGTTTTTTACTATCACCAAAAATTTTTCTATCTTTAAAATAATGTTTTCTTTTCTTGAGACATTGTAAAGGTTGCTTACTTCGATGTACTCGTGTTAATTTTGGATAATAATAATAATAAAAAGATTTGAAAAGGGAAAAAAAAAGAAGTGGCTTTCCATAGTGAATGCAAGCAGTCTTTTTCCACTGAGGCAAGGGGAGAAAAAAAAAACAGAGGACTTGGGTTAAGGGTGAAGGGGGAAAAGTTTAAAGGGAACATTAGGGGAGGCTTCTTCACACAGAGAGTAGTGGGAGTGTGGAATGAGCTGCCAGACGAAGTGGTAAATGTGGGTTCTTCTTTAACATTTAAGAATAAATTGGACAGTTACATGGATGGGAGGTGTATGGAGGGAAATGGTCCGTGTGCAGGTCAGTGGGACTAGGCAGAAAATGGTTCGGCACAGCCAAGAAGGGCCAAAAGGCCTGTTTCTGTGCTCACAAGGAATTCTGCAGATGCTGGAAATTCAAGCAACACACATCAAATTTGCTGGTGAACGCAGCAGGCCAGGCAGCATCTCTAGGAAGAGGTACAGTCAATGTTTCGGGCCGAGACCCTTCGTCAGGACTAACTGAAGGAAAGGCTAGTAAGAGATTTGAAAGTGGGAAGGGGAGGGGGAGATCCAAAATGATAGGAGAAGACAGGAGGCTGGGGGGTGGATGGAGTTAAGAGCTGGACAGGTGATTGGCAAAAGGGATATGAGAGGATCATGGGACAGGAGGCCCAGGGAGAAGGAAAAGGGGGAGAAGGGAAAAAACCAGAGCTTGGGCAAGGGGTATAGTCAAAGGGACAGAGGGAGAAAAAGGAGAGAGAGAGAAAGAATGTGTGTATATAAATAAATAACAGATGGGGTATGAGGGGGAGGTGGGACATTCGCAGAAATTAGAGAAGTCAATGTACATGCCATCAGGTTGGAGGCTACCCAGATGGAATATAAGTTGTTGTTCCTCCAACCTGAGTGTGGCTTCATCTTTACAGTAGAGGAGTCCGTGGATAGACATATCAGAATGGGAATGGGATATGGAATTAAAATGTGTGGCCACTGGGAGATCCTGCTTTCTCTGGCGGACAGAGCGTAGATGTTCAGCAAAGCGGTCTCCCAGTCTGCGTCGGGTCTCACCAATATATAGAAGGCCACATCGGGAGCACCGGACGCAGTATATCACCCCAGCCGACTCACAGGTGAAGTGTCGCCTCACCTGGAAGGACTGTCTGGGGCCCTGAATGGTGTTAAGGGAGGAAGTGTAAATGCGTGTGTAGCACTTGTTCCGCTTACAAGGATAAGTGCCAGGAGGGAGATCATTGGGGAGGGATTGGGGGGACGAATGGACAAGGGAATCGCGTAGGGAGCGATCCCTGCAGAAAGCAGAGAGAGGGGGGAGGGAAAGATGTGCTTAGTGGTGGGATCCCATTGGAGGTGGCGGAAGTTACGGTGAATAATATGTTGGACCCGGAGGCTGGTAGGGTGGTAGATGAGGACCAGGGGAACCCTATTCCTAGTGGGGTGGCGGGAGGATGAAGTGAGAACAGATGTGCGTGAAATAGGGGAGATGTGTTTGAGAGCAGAGTTGATGGTGGAGGAAGGGAAGCCCCTTTCTTTAAAAAAGGAAGACATCTCCCTCGTCCTGGAATGAAAAGCCTCATCCTGAGGGCAGATGCGGCAGAGACGGAGGAATTGCGAGGAAGATGGAGCCTCTGAGGGCCCTGGAACTGATTGGAAGATGGAGCCTCTGAGGGCCCAGGTGAGAGGAAGGCATGAACTTCAAATTGCGGCCCCGCCATTGAACTTGCTGGCTCCAACACCTCAGGGCATATTCAAAACCCGACCTCCAGCAACGACCATGGAAACCTTCAAAGCGATTGTGCAACCACCAACTGCAACTCCAGCCTTGAACTCCAGGCCGGGTCTTTATGTGCTGCTATTGCAACTCCCGTCTCCCCTTCCCCCAACACATACTCTGCCACCCCGTCTCCCTCAGATCCCACCGTCAGCTACTGCGCCCTCAGAGGCTCCATCTTCCTCTCACCCCAACCCTCCCCTCTCCACTGACACCCCCAACCTCCCCCCTCCCCCCTCTGATCCCAGCTCTCATCTGTACTGGGTCTTTACCATCCTCCGACCTTCAACTGTCTGAGGCAGAATGCTCTATCCTCAGTAAGGGCCTCATCTTTGTCCCCCTTCGCCCACACCAGAGTGAGTTCCGCGTTTGCCATGATTCGGAACTCTTCTTCCGCCGTCTCCATCTCCGACTTCTTCGGCAAGGACTCTTCCACTCCCACCGATGACCACTTCTCCCGTCTTCAACCCTCCTCCTCTTCATGGACACCCCGCTCTGGTCTTCTGCGTGCTCTGGATCTCTTTATTGCTAACTGCCGACGGGACATCAACTGTCTCGACTTCACCGCACCTTACTCCCATTTCAACCTTACTCCTTCCGAAGGTTCTGCTCTCCACTCCTTCCGCACGAATCCTAACATTACTATTAAACCCGCCGATAAGGGGGGTGCTGTTGTAGTCTGGCGTACTGACCTCTACCTTGCCAAGGCACAGCGACAACTCGCAGATACCTCCTCTTATTTACCCCACGATCGTGACCCCACTAAGGAGCACCAGGCCATTGTCTCCCACAACATCACCGACTTTATCCGCTCAGGGGATCTCCCATCCACTGCTACCAACCTTATAGTTCACACACCTCGCACTTCCCGTTTCTACCTCCTACCCAAGATCCACAAACCTGCCTGTCCTGGCAGACCTATTGTCTCAGCTTGCTCCTGCCCCATCGAACTCATTTCTGCATACCTCAACATGGTCTTATCACCCCTTGTTCAATCCCTTCCTACTTATGTTCGTGACACTTCTCAAGTTCTTAAACTTCTCGATGATTTTAAGTTCCCTGGCCCCCACCACTTTATTTTCACCATGGTTGTCCAATCCCTATATACTTCCATCCCCCATCAGGAAGGTCTCAAAGCTCTCTGCTACTTTTTGGATTCCAGATCTAATCAGTTCCCCTCCAGCACCACTCTGCTCCGTCTAGCGGAATTAGTCCTTACTCTTAATAATTTCTCCTTTGGCCCCTGCCTCTTCCTCCAAACTAAAGGTGTAGCTATGGGCACCCGTATGGGTCCCAGCTATGCCTGTCTTTTTGTTGGCTTTGTGGAACAATCTATGTTCCGTGCCTATTCTGGTATCTGTCCCCCACTTTTCCTTCGCTACATCGACGACTGCATTGGCGCTGCTTCCTGCACGCATGCTGAGCTCGTTGACTTTATTAACTTTGCCTCCAACTTTCACCCTGCCCTCAAGTTTACCTGGTCCATTTCCGACACATCCCTCCCCTTTCTAGATCTTTCTGTCTCTGTCTCTGGAGACAGCTTATCTACTGATGTCTACTATAAGCCTACTGACTGTCACAGCTATCTGGATTATTCCTTTTCTCACCCTGTCTCTTGCAAAAATGCCATCCCCTTCTCGTAATTCCTCCGTCTCCGCCGCATCTGCTCTCAGGATAAAGCTTTTCATTCCAGGACGAGGGAGATGTCTTCCTTTTTTAAAGAAAGGGGCTTCCCTTCCTCCACCATCAACTCTGCTCTTAAACGCATCTCCCCCATTTCATGCTCCATCCTCCCGCCACCCCACTAGAAATAGGGTTCCCCTTGTCCTCACCTACCACCTGGGCGCAGACTGGGAGATCGTTTTACTGAACTCTATGTTCTGTCTGCCAGAGAAAGTAGGATCTCCCAGTGGCCACACATTTTAATTACACATCCCATTCCCATTCTGACATGTCTATCCACGGCCTCCTCTACTGTAAAGATGAAGCCACACTCAGGTTGGAGGAACAACACCTTATATTCCATCTGGGTAGCCTCCAACCTGATGGCATGAACATTGACTTCTCTAACTTCCGATAATGCCCCACCTCCCCCTCGTACCCCATCCGTTATTCATTTATATGCAAACATTCTTTCTTTCTCTCTCTCCTTTTTCTCCCTCTGACTATACCTCTTGCCCATCCTCTTGGTTTTTTCCCCCTCCCCCTTTTCCTTCTCCCTGGGCCTCCTGTCCCATGATCCTCTCATATCCCTTTTGCCAATCACCTGTCCAGCTCTTGGCTCCATCCCTCCCCCCCCCCGTCTTCTTCTATTACCTTGGATCTCCCTCTCCCCCTCCCACTTTCAAATCTCTTACTAGCTCTTCCTTGGGTCATGGTTTGAGGATAAAGGCGAAGCCTTTTAGGACTGAGATTAGGAAAAACTTCTTCACACAGTGAGTGGTGAATCTGTGGAATTCTCTGCCACAGGAAACAGTTGAGGCCAGTTCATTGGCTATATTTAAGAGGGAGTTAGATATGGCCCTTGTGGCTAGGGGGATCAGAGGGTATGGAGGGAAGGTTGGTGCAGGGTTCTGAGTTGGATGATCAGCCATGATCATAATAAATGGCGGTGCAGGCTCGAAGGGCCGAATGGCCTACTCCTGCACCTATTTTCTATGTTTTCTATGTTTTCAGTTAGTCCTGACGAAGGGTCTCGGCCCGAAACGGCGACTGTACCTCTTCCTAGAGATGCTGCCTGGCCTGCTGCGTTTACCAGCAAATTTGATGCGTGCTGTTTCTGTGCTGTAGTTTTTCTATGGATTCTATGGTTTTCTATAGTCCAGTTTTAATTTAACCTTTACTATCCATTCTAGCTGATTTTTGTCACAAGCCTGGAGCATGCACAAGGTAGACCTGTCCCAAAGCCTGACCATGGACCATAGCCTGGAATGTGATATTATGATTCTATATTAATGGATATACCATCTGTAGGCCAGAATATCTGATATAATTGAACATGTCCATGTATCTCCAAATGTTAGATGACTCAATGTGTTCATTTATCTTTTCACATTAATTTCTCGAAAGCAATTTTTATTCCATATCCCAAAATTTCACAGAGAGATTTGCGAATTTTCTGAGAGCAAATTTCCATAAATGAATGGTTGTAACAGGGGATTGATGTTGAGCTTTAAACTGAAATTCAATTTCTTGGATTGCATTGTCCAGCATTTGTAAACCAAAATTCCGTAAGACCTTCTTCTACCAGATGTCGAAGTAGAAATCTGTTTTTTGCCTCAGAGCACATTCCTATTTTCTCTCTCTACTTAGGGCAACCATTCTGTAATGCAGATTAAACCCACAAATGAAACAGTGGCAGGTTTTATGTTCTTTATTTTTTTAGGCTTTATTCGCCTTTGTTCTAAATCAGCATTTTCCTTACAGATTTTCCATAGTGACTTGCACAAAACAATAACTTTCCATTAACTTCATAATTGAATACAACTGCAAATTTGAAATAGAATTGCCTGTTCACCTGCTCTACATTGCAGAAGGTGAGATGGATACAAAGCCTGAGATGTGTTAAAGGAATGCATCTCTGTTCTTTAATCATATTCAAATTTCATTATGTCTTAAAAATAACAAGTCATGGAGAACTAGGCTATTGCAGGTGTCATATAAATTTAATGCAATTCTGTTTCTCTTCCATTTCTCTCCATCATCTTATTTATAAGGAGTGATCATCTTAGTCGCTTTTCTTGTGATCACAAGACTGTGTTGGACATTGTGGAATGCTTCAATCCGATTCACGGATTTATTGGTAGAAGGCAGGAGCGGGCAGCAGAGAAGCTGTGTGGCCTAAGTCATAGCGAGGACTAGCTCTCAAGCTGCCATGTCGCCTGTTTAGAGTTGCCCAGAGAGGGGCGTTGGAGTCAGTGTGCTCCACTGAAGGAGGTGTGACGCAGCATCCAAGCTGGAGTTAGTGCTACCCCAGTGCTCACTCACCAGAAGACCATAAGATCATAAGATATAGCAGCAGGATGAGGCCATTTGGGATATCGAGTCTGCTCCACTATTTAATCATAGCTGACCATGTCTTCCTCTCAGCCCAAATTCCTGCTTTTCCTCCATATCCCTACATGTCCTGAGGGACAAGGATCTATCAACCTCCACTTTAAATATACATTAAGACTTGGCCTCCACAGCTGTCTGTGGCAATGAATTCCACAGATTCACCTCTCTCTTGCTAAAGAAATTCCTCCTCATCTCTGTTATAAAAGGACGCTCCTCTATTCTGAGGCTATGTCCTCCGGTCTTAGACTCTCCTATCAGAGGAAACAGTCTCTGCATATTCACTCTATTCAAATATGTCACTTTCAGTCTTGTATTCACTGTTTTCATTTTTTCCACCTTTTACATTGCAACTTATCCTGCTGACTGCAATTTTGTCCTACCATGAACCTCTCCTCACTACACATTGCCTCTTTTTGTAAACCACCTACCTCATCTTCAGGAGTATCACTCTGGATCCCCTCCCCCTTCCAAATTAGTTTAAAACCTCCTGATCAATTCTGGCTAATCTACCTGCAACGATATTGGACCCCCTCAGGTTCAGGTGTAACCTATTCCTTTTATACATGTCATACCTTCCCCAGAAGAGATCCCAATGACCCATAAATCTGAACCGCTGCTCCTGCCCTGCCAAATCACCCTATTCTTACTCTCACTGGCATGGGACACAGGCAGCAATCCAGAGATTACTACTTTGGAGGTCTTGATTTTCAGCTTTCCTCCGAGCTCCCTAAAATCTCTTCAGGGCTTCCACACCTTGTTCGTATATATCACTGGTGCTGATGTGTACCAAGACTTCTGGCTGCTCACCCTCGTCCTTCAGGATGCCATGGAGCCCAATCCGAGACATCCCTGATCACGGCACCAGGGAGGCAACATACCATCCAGGTGTCTTGAACCTTCTTTGAATCCTCTCCAGTTTCAGCACATCCTTTCTAAGATAAAGGGCCCAAAACTGCTCACAATACTCCAAGTGAATCCTCACTAGTCTCAACATTACATCCTTGCTTTTATATTCTAGTCCACTTGAAATGAATGCTTACTTCACATTCACCTTCCTCAACACAGACCCAATTAACCTTAAAGGAATCCTGCACAAGGACTTGCAAGTCCTTTAACACCTCAGTTTTTTTGTACTTTCTCTCCATTTAAAAAATAGTCAACCCTTTCATTTCTTCTACCAAAGTGCATGACCATACACTTTGATGACCAAAACTGTATTCTATTTGCCATTTTTTGCCCATTCTCCTAACCTGTCTAAGTCCTTCCATAGCCTCTCAATAGCCTCAAAGCTACCTGCCCCACCACGTATTTTCAAAGGTTCAAATGCCCAATGTAATGTCAGGGAAATGTATGCAATATATATCCTGAAATGATTTTTCTTTGCAAACATCCACAAAAACAGAGAACTGCCCCAAAGAATGAACGACAGTTAAACATGAGAACCCCAAAAAGTCCCCCTGAATCCACCCCCCCACGCATAAGTAGCAGGGAGCAACGATCCCCCCACTCCTCCCACTGGCAAAAACAAAGCACGCATCAGCACCGCCACCAAGTACTCAAGTGTGAGCAAAGAAATAGCAAAGATAGAGACTTGCAGTTACCTCAAAGACTTCGCGTTTCATCCGACATTCAACATACCACAGACTTTTTCCCTCCCTAATAAGGGAGAGGGAAGTATCTCCATTTTCCCAGCGAGTGGGGAGATGCAACAAACAACATGCTGGTTTACGGTGTTAAAAATCCATTACGTCGATTTTTTCAAGTTCTGTTCCTGAAGATCGCAAAGATCCTGGGCCTTTAGGCACACAGCAGCAGTAGATCTTCTGGCACTCCTGACGACACACGGCTCTTTTGCAATGACACCGACCCTCAATCTGCCCGTCTCCAGAGCCCTGAGATCTTAGGCTTCCAAACACGAGAGAGACTCTCAGGCCGAACCCTTGACGTGCCGAACAACAGCCAATCGTGAAACCCCAAGAACGGGTCCCATTCCAGCAAAGAACCGAAGTCAGCATGTAACTCCAGGTCAGGGTCTTCAAAAGAACCCAGGAAAGGGAAAGTAAAGGTATTAAAACTAGAAATAGAGCTGTTTCCAGAGATGCAAGTGAAGGAGTCACCGTTTAGCACCATCTTAAGTCTGCTTCCATATTCATATCATCTGCAAACTTGGCAAAAAAGTCATCAATTCCATCATCTAAATTATTGACATATAACATAAAACAAACTGGTTCCAACATGGATCCCCTATGGAACACCACTAGTCACTGGCAGCCAACTAGAAAAAGCTTCCTTTATTCCTACTCTTTGCATCCTCCCAATCAGCCAGTACTTTATCCACTCTAGAATCTTTCCTGTAATACCATGAGCTCATAGCTTGTTAAGGAGCCTCCTGTGTGACACCTTGTCAAAGGCCTTCTGAAGATTCAATTACACAACATCAACCAATTTTCCTTTGTCTATACTGCTTGTTATCTCTTCAAAGAATCCCAACAGATGTGTTAGGTAGGATTTTCCCTTGAGGAATCCATGCTGACTGCCACCTACTTTATCATGTGTCTGTTATATAGCCAGAGTGTGCTAAAGGAACAAAGACGTAAGTGAGGTTATGAGATCGATTAAATATAGTAAATACATTTCCAATGAATTTGAAATAACTTTTGTGAAGTGCAGGACTTTGTGTTTCATGAGGATTAGAAGGGATAGTTGAATAATTGTGGCTGTAGTTGGCTATATATATGGTATCCAGTATGAAAGGAAGGTGAAGAGTGGAACAATTTAAGTGTGTGGGGGGGAGAGAGAGAGAGAGAGAGCAGGAGAGCAATCTGGCAGGCTGCAAGATTGTTTGGTATGGAAGGGCACAGGATTGAAAGAAGCTGCAGAAAGTTGTAAAATTAGTCAGCTCCATCTTGGACACTTTCCTCCATAGTATCCAAGACATCTTCAAGGAGCGGTGCCTCAGAAAGGTGGCATCCATTATTAATAATGCCCATCATCCCTCTTCTCAATGTTACCGTCAGGAAGGAGGTACTAAAGCCCAAAGGCACATACTCAGTGATTCAGGAACAGCTTCTTCGCCTCTTCCATCTGATTCCTCAATGGGCATTAAACCCATAAACACTATCTCACTTTTTTTGTTTTTACATTATTTCTGTTTCTGCAATATTTTTATTTTAATTATTTAATATACACACATATGCTTACTGTAATGATTTACTGATTTACTTATTTATTTTTCTTTTTTTTCTCTATATTATCATGTATTGCATTGTACTGCTACCACTAAGTTAACAAATTTCACAATATATGTCAGTGATATTAAACTTGATTCTGATCTTCTGCTCTTTTCTTAGATAAGGGGACCTGCTTTTTGTGACCTGCATTCTGCTCACAATGTTCCAAGTACAGTCAGACCAATGCCTTATAAAACTCAACATTATACTTTTGCTTTTATATTCCAGTCCTCTCGAAATGAATGCTAACGTTACATTTGCCTTCTTTACCAACAACTAAACCTGCAAGTTATTCTTTAGGGAAACCTGAACAAGGACTCTCAATTCTCTTTGCACTCTTAATTTTTGAATTTTCTCCCTGCTTAGAAAGTAGTCTATGCCTTTATTCCTTTCACCAAAGTGCATGACCATACACTTCCATGCACTATATTCCATCTGACACTCTCTTGCCTGCTCTCCCAATCTGTCCACGTCTTCCAGCAGATTCTCAGCTTCCTCAATACCTCCATCTACCTTCATATCTTCTTCAAATCTGGCAACAAAGTTATCAATTCCATTATCCAAATTGTTGACAGATAATGTAAAAAGAAGTGGTCCAAATACTGTCCCCTGTGTAACACTACAAGTCACCCGCAGCCAACCAGAATAGACCCCCTTTATTCCCATGTTAGTATCTTTCCTGTAATACCACGGGCTCTTATCTTGTTAGGCAGCCTCATGTGTGACATTCTAAAAGTTCAAGTAAACAACTTTCACTGGCTCTCCTTTGTCAATTGTGCCTGTTATTTCCTCAAAGAATTCCAACAGATGTATCAGACAAGATTCCTCCTAAGGAAGCTATGCTGACTTTGTCCTAGTTTATTATGTGCCTCCAAATACCCCAAAAGCTCATCCTTAATAAGGGACTCCAAAATCTTCCTCACCACTCCAGTCAGGCCTTTAACTTCCCTTCTTCTGCCTCCCTCCCTTCCTAAAGAGTGAAGTGACATTTACAATGCTTACGTGTTCCCAAACCATTCCAGAATCTAGTGATTCTTGAAAGATCATTACTAAAGATAATATTTATATTTTCCTCTAAAATTTTATTTTACTGAGAGAAGTTTGGACCATTATTTTTATTTTATCTATTGCTTCAGTTTGATTTTGTCCTTGCTTATTTCAAGATATGCACTATTTCTGTCACTCCTCCACAAGCTGTACCTCAGCTCTATTGTTTCTTGGCTCTCTGGACTTCAGCTCCTGTCCTGACTGTGAAAATCCATAGAGATTTGAATGCCTCTTTAGAAAGTTGTTATTCTTGTTTCAGAGCTCCATTAGATTCGATTGCTATATTGTTGAACAGTTTTTATGAAATCGGATTCCACTGAAATTATTAACATGTTAAAAATAAAGGGATGTTATTAAAATTATTAAGCCAGCTGGTGGCGTAGTGGCATCATCGCCGGACTTCGGAGCGAAAGTTCCCGAGTTGGAATCCAGCCGGCTCCCTTGCATGCTTTCCATCCATGATGGGTTGAGTGTCGAGCTAGCAACTCAGCCTCGTAAAAATAAGAAAGCCTGCTAAAAAAAAAAACGCCGTCATGACGGCATCCCGATGATTCCACTCGGAGTTAAGGGCTTTCTTCTTCTTCTTCTATTAAAATTATTGAAACAGTTAAAATGTTTCTAACTTCAAGGTATGGCTAAGTGCTTCAATAAACCTGTTTTCAGACAGAGATTTAGTATACATGGTAAATGATGTCAGTGACTGAAATAGTCAGCATCTGTAACACTGTAATTTGAAACAGGCCTCACTTCTGTTGGTTTCATTTGTAAATATATTATATAATATTAAAATAGCAAAAAAAATACCAATTGTCATTATGACCTAAATATTTCAAGTCTTTTTCAAGTTGTGCTTTCATATAAATCCTGGAAGCACAGTGACTAAAACATTTTCAATTTCAAGGTCACTTCAGAGATACAACTCCAGTAGTTTTTTTTCATTAAGGCAGGGAATTCCTGGCAGTCATGCCCTTCATACATTAGCAATACAAAAACGTTAGGAGGAACTGATTAAGAAAATATGAATCTTCTATTAATTGAGACACAAGAGTGAACAAAATATCAAATATTATTTATTTGCCAAGTCTGGTTCTAAAGCTATTCTATGGACTATTTTTACTATTTATTATAGATCAGATCATTTTAACATTTATAAAGGTTTCACTGAAATGTCCCATTAGGTTTACAACTTCTTATCCTTCTGCTTAATATGGACGATTTAAGGAAAAACATCATTGTGGTTTAGAAGCTGCCAGGGCACAGTAGGTATTTACATAAATATCATAGAAAGTATCAAAGGGCCTTATTGAAGCTGGAGCAAACAGTGAATAAATGCCCAGTCCAATGAAAAGTTAACAACAGGAATTCTGCAGATGCTGGAAATTCAAGCAACACACATCAAAGTTGCTGGTGAACGCAGCAGGCCAGGCAGCATCTGTAGGAAGAGGTGCAGTTGACGTTTCAGGCTGAGACCCTTCGTCAGGACTAACTGAAGGAAAAGTGAGTAAGGGATTTGAAAGTTGGAGCGGGAGGGGGAGATCCAAAATGATAGGAGAAGACAGGAGGGGGAGGAATGGAGCCAAGAGCTGGACAAGTGATAGGCAAAAGGGGATACGAGAGGATCATGGGACATGGGATCATGTCAGAATGGGAATGGGATGTGGAATTAAAATGTGTGGCCACTGGGAGATCCTGCTTTCTCTGGCGGACAGAGCGTAGATGTTCAGCAAAGCTGTCTCCCAGTCTACGTCGGGTCTCGCCAATATATAAAAGGCCACATCGGGAGCACCGGATGCAGTATATCACCCCAGTCGACTCACAGGTGAAGTGTTGCCTCACCTTAAAGGACTGTTTGGGGCCCTGAATGGTGGTAAGGGAGGAAGTGTAATTTTAATTCCACATCCCATTCCCGTTCTGACATGTCTATCCACGGCCTCCTCTGCTGTAAAGATGAAGCCACACTCAGGTTGGAGGAACAACACCTTATATTCCGTCTGGGTAGCCTCCAACCTGATGGCATGAACATCGACTTCTCTAACTTCCGCTAAGGCCCCACCTCCCCCTCGTACCCCATCTGTTACTTATTTTGATGCACACATTCTTTGTCTCACTCTCCTTTTTCTCCCTCTGTCCCTCTGACTATACCCCTTGCCCATCCTCTGTTCCCCCCCCAACCCATCTTTCTCCCTGGACCTCCTGTCCCATGATCCTCTCATATCCCCTTTGCCAATCACCTGTCCAGCTCTCGGCTCCATCCCTCCCCCTCCTGTCTTCTCCTATCATTTTGGATCTCCCCCTCCCCCTCCAACTTTCAAATCCCTTACTCACTCTTCCTTCAGTTAGTCCTGACGAAGGGTCTCAGCCTGAAATGTCGACTGCACCTCTTCCTACAGATGCTGCCTGGCCTGCTGCGTTCACCAGCAACTTTGATGTGTGTTGCTTGTTCCAATGAAAAGTTGCATGCCCTGGGAATAACTACAGTGAATTCAGAAATGTACCATTTTTCTTCTTAATTTTCACTGCCATCAAAAAATTGTTGCCAAGAAAATTTGAACCAAAACAAAGCCAAAAATTACTCCATTTTATTCCCTAAGTTCTCATCACCTACTTTGCAGATTATTACAGATTTGAAGCCGTGTTTGAATTTATTTTGCACTGATTCTAAATGTTCTATGGTGAATTTGCAATCAAAATGAACAGTCTTCTTACCATAAATTCACTACGAAAAAAAAACAGATTCAAAGGACATCATCAGATTTCATTTGATGACATATTATGGCATATAGAAGCTAGTCACATGTTAAGTTTTAAAAGGGTTTACTTGGCATGCATTTAAGGAGTTTGTATACTTCATTGTGAGAGTCCACCAAGTCTAATTCATCCTCTGCTACTCTTGGAGCTGCAAAAGTTCTTTTGGACTCATTTTGCTTCTACCTAAAACTAACTTTCTGTAATTCAGTTAACTCTTCTAATATACCCCTTACATCTACATTTAAGTTACTACTTCTGTAAAAGAGTCACAAATTCCTTTTGCCTGTTTATACTAACAATTTTGTTTTCACTCTGGGCTCTGAGCTTGTGAGTTATTAACCTCCATCATGAACCACTCAGCAGAGCATCATTCACACTTCAGGTTGACCATGATCAGAAGCAACCTATCTGATACATCAGAATTAAGCCAACACTTTGCCAGTCCAATTGACACTACTGGGTGAAATCATCATTCATTTTTGTAACATATTTCCATTATTAGAAAATAAAACTTTAAATTTAAGTATGTATTTCCTTTTGTATCTTGGTTTGCTATTGGCTATATGATGTAATATTAGCCTGTCAATGGATTACTCAAATATCTAAGGAGAAAAAATGAATCAGAATCAGGTTTCATCACTAACTATGTGAAATTTTCTATTTTGTAGCAGCAGTACATTGCAATACATAAAAAAACTAAATTGCTATTTGTATGTATGTCTTTCTTATATATACATAGTGCAAAAAGACAGCAAACATACTGAGGTTGTGTTCAAAGGTTGGTTCACAGGCCATTCAGAAATCTGATGGCAGAACAGAAGAAACTGTAGCTAAAATGTCCAGTGTGTATCTTCAGTCATTTCTGACATCAGGTAGTTTTATGCAGCAGTCGTCATTGGGCAGATATCCAAACTGAGATTCTTTCGGATTTCAAATATTTCTTATTCTACGTTGATAATGAAATTGCTTGATGCTAAATGTTTCCTTATTTAATTAATATTAATCTACCTTCTTCCATATTCTGTCAATTTAGAATATAATGGCATTCAGGAGAACTATTTTGATCAAAGCCTTCCTTCAATGCTATTATTGAGTAGAGTTGCATTCAGGGATGAGGGCTGACTTGTGGGGGAAGTGGAGCGAAGGAGCCACAGAGTTATGAAATCATACAACACGAGCCTTTCTGTTCATCATGTAGATGTTGGCCATAAAGTGTCAACCCTTACTACCATTTCTCAACGCTTAGCCTGCAAACCTCCATAAAATAGCTTTTCAAGGGTTCATCTTATTACATGCATTTTGTAAAAGTTTCTGTATCTGCCTCAGAAAGTGCATTCCAAATTTCAACCACTTTCTGGATGAAAGAATTTATGAGCAGCTCATCTTTAAGTCTTACATTGCTAACTTTAAATATTTATCTTATGGTCAAAAATTCCTCTGCTCAGGGGAAAAGCTTCTTACAACTAGACTATCTTTGTCATTGTTCTGTATACCTCAATCAGAACAGCCTCAAACTTCTTTGTTATGAAGAAAACAACCCCATCATATCCAGTCTGTCTTTGTAGCTGAAACACTATTCCAAGCAATATCTTGGTGAATCTTCTCTGCATTCTTCTTGATTGTTGGCTCTGTCAATAAATTCATGAATGAGCCTTATGATGAAGGAGCAAAAACTGCAATGTTGGTGTTGGCATTTGTGAAGGAACATCAAAAGCCAATGTTTCAGAAGGAGGCCATTTATCTAGGCTGAAATAATAGAAGGGAGATAGCTAGTTATAAAAAGGCAAGGAGAAGGGTGGAACAAGAACTGGCAAGTGACAGGTGGAAGAGTGATTGTCAGATAGAGTAGGCAAGTGTGACAGAGACTGGGATGTGATTGATGGAGGCAGCAAAGAGCTGCAGCTGATGGAATCTGATGGGAAAAGAAGACGGAGCATGGAACTTAAAAAGGGAGTTGAAGTGGACAGATAGAAATATTGAGTGGAGGGGAAACAGTGGGTGGGTGATAGGCAGATGGAGCTAGTGGAGGTAATGGACATTTCTAAACATATTCACACTACAGCAGTAAGACATGTATGCCCTCAGAAAGCTGCCAAATTCCTAATCATGCCCTTGATGGTGAGGATTTAATTATCACTATGGAATCAAAGCTAATTTGAATATTGAAAGAACTACTTGCCATTTTGATAAGGAGAATTGCAGGAATATATTCTGTTAAATATGATACTGTGGGCAAAGTGTGAGTGTAGCTGGTAATCATTTGAAATAAGTCAATGTTTCAGTTCTTACGTAAACAAATCCAGCAAGAAAATAAAAAAAGTGAAAACAAGATCCAAATTCCCTAACTGCATATATGTTTTAAATTTATTGCAAATGAAAATCAACACAACATAGTTGCAATACCCAGAAATGTTTTTAGGCTCTAATTATAATTAAAAGCTTTGATATAATGGTTTGGTAAAATGTGATCTGCAAATATCACTAAGAACCTTGTAGATCTCAGGCCCATCAAAAATATCTTACAATCAATGAACAATTATCACAATTACAGCTGTAAACATCCTCCCACACGTTGTCATCAGATGTGTGCTGAACCTGAAATGACAAGGAAATAGTAACAGATTACATAAACTCAAAGATGGAAATGATTAGTTCTACTGTAATTATAGATAGTCCTGGAATAATAACACTTGACAGAATTATTAAAATATTTAGTTTTCTACCACGAGCACATAATAAATAAAAAGAACAGTCTTCCATTTATATAGCAGATTTCTGTTCTTTTTTTGCTTTGTTCAGAAATAGTACAATAAATGACCAATCCACAAAATTACAGATTGTGGCAAGGCAATCATTTTGAACTTGCAGTTCATTTATAAATTCTAGTTCCTACACTTTATAATAACAGAAATCACCTTCTGGTGTCATCTAGTATATGAACATTGTCAAGGCACTGGGTGAATACTACTACACAGTGACAGTAAAACTTAGTTCAACATCTCATTCTAAAGGCAACAAAACTCTGGTCTTGATGACATGTGCCACATAAAGTACTCAGCAGGCCAGTCAGCATCCATGGAGAGAGGCATAGAGCTAATATTTCAGATAGTTACCGGAACTGTGAAGAGTAACAAACAAACCACATTTTACGATGCAGTGAAAGAGGAGAGGAAAGAGATGATAAAGGAATGTCAGTGATTGGGTGGAAGGAAGGAAAGAACATTTATCTCAGGTAACAAAAGAGGAGACTAAAAGATGGTGATAAACAGTAATGAAAAACAAGGGCTGATGGAGCTGCAGATTGAACGTAATGAGAGTAATAGAAAAAACAAATGAAATTACAAATACTGGAAATGTACCTACCACAAAGAGTAATTAAGATGAATATTATAACAGTTTTCAAGAGAAAGATAAATACATGCATGAAAATATAAGGAATATAATTATGAGCTCCTGTTTTAGAAGATTGTTAAAGTCTTGTTAATTTGGAATATCAACCAGGTGGACAGACTAGTCTAATTCTGTGTTGCATGTTTAATATAATTATTTAATTCTCCAAACAAGTAACTTCTTGAGAGGGAATAATTAAGTCAAGATAATATATTTTAATGCCAACCAATCTGACAGCTTAGCCATATCATATTTTTTGCACGTTACAGCTGAACTAAACTTCAGAAAAATGTTTTAAGTGTAGCTGTTCTAGCCTCTAGAGTAGTGGTCACCAACCTTTTTAAGCCCAAGATCCCCAACCTCAACTTCAGTGAAAGGCAAGATCTACCTACTAAATCGTTTAGAGAAAAAACAGCTCAGATTGTACTTCCAATTTGAGGCCTTTTATTTGGGGGAATTGTATTTGAATTACACAAAATACTTTTGTCAAACTTTCAAATTAACTCAAACAAGAAAACACTGTAACTAGCATATCAAACAGGCTATAACTGTCTTTCTTTTAAGAATATTACAGTACTTCACACCTTTAATTCTAAGTTTCATTATTTAATTTTATTTCAACATGAAAAATGAACGAATAAAAATTGACTGTTGCACTCAGTGTGATGACTGGGGCTGAATACTTTCTGCTAGTTCCTTGAAATTTGGCTCATAGCTACAGACAGCCAGTCTGAGACATTCTGTGAGGTGTAGGGTTGCCAACTGTCCCGTATTTCCCCCGCTAAGGTAGAGCGTTCCTATGAAACCTTTCATGCCGAAATGCTTTATGCCGAGAAAGCAATTACCATTAATTTATATGGAAAAAAATTTTGAGTGTTCCCAGACCCAAAAAAATAACCTACCAAATCATACCGAATAACACATAAAACCTAAAATAACACTAACATATAGTAAAAGCAGGAATGAGATGATAAATATACAGTCCATATAAAGTAGAAATAATGATTAAGCCAAAACTGATTCGTGGGGTTAAAAAATTGGCATGCACATGCATGGACACACAGGTGCCCGCGCAAGGCTTCATGGTCATGGTAGTCTTACTCGGGGTAAACACAAATGTCCAGGAATTTGACTCCTACTTTTGTCCCTTATTTGGTAGTGAGAAAGTTGGCAACCCTAGTGAGATGTCTGTCAATAAGTCAGCTCCTGTATTGAGATTTAATAATTTTCATCTATGAAAATGCAATTTTACATGGGTAAGTTCACCCGAAGTAGGCACTGACCTTTAGTGCTATAAAACCAACGCGCACACCGCGCGTTGCTTGGCCCCATCTGTAGTAATTGCCACCAGTTTATGAATGGCGATGTAATTTTCATATATTTTTAAACTCATTCTAAATATCCTCACCTCGTGTTCTTTCCTTTAATTGCAAAAGAGTGAGGAAGTCCTTCTTTGTTGTAAAATCCTGGAAAGCCATTCTGACAAATACAACATGCTGAGCTGTTTGCATTACATCCAGAGATTCATCGAACTGTAGTGAAAAATATCCACATCCTCTGACAGTGACTCTACCCTCCTTGTCACTGTTGCAGGACCAAGTGGTATATTATGTATTGCGGTTGTGATGCCGTTTTTGTTTTTAAAGTCATTAAAACAGTCTCTGCGGTAATGACCATTGCTTCCTTGAATAAATCGTCATCTGTAAAAGGCTTCTTGTGTTTAGCCAAAAGGTGACTTACACGAAATGATGCTTCAATAGCAGACTTATTTTAAGCAGCATGTTTTGTGGAAAACGATTGCTGGGCCTTCAACCCTGATTTCAGCTCAACTTTCCAGGCACAAATTGTGCTCTTTGGGGGGTAGGTGTCTTTAAATTACAGGTGGTTAGTTCTGCGATGCTGCTCCAGATTCCCCCTTTTAGTCAGTGCTTGTGTTTGGTGGCACAACATACATACACACTTGTCTTTCACCAAGGTAAACAGAAATTCCTCTTCCCATTCTTGATGGAATTTGTATGTTTTTGCCTTCTTTCGTGGAGCCTCCGCTATGCTCTCAGGATATCACGAGCGATTTCCGATTGCGTCGCCTCTGATCTGGGCCGACGTTTATGTTCCAAGCAGCACCGAATTAATTAGCTTGTTTATTTCGGCTTTTTTTCTTAAAGGTGTGCTGTGTGCATCCCGACTACCGCTGCACCACTGCATGCTTCGCGGCCCGGAGGTTGGGGACCACTGCCGTATATTGATGTTTGCGACAGTCTGTACTCTTATCTAACCTGATTGGTCACTTTGATGCAGCACAGGCTACGCTGAAAACGCGGTGCATAGCGGGGGAACTACACACATGCGCACTGGGCAGAAAGAATGGAACTAAACCCCCGCAACCCGGAAACAATCTCTCTTTACAAACAGCTTTTTAGCAAAAATATTGCTATATTACCATTATCCTAATTAGTATTACTTTTATAATGTGCACATTACAGCAGTATATGTGTATTTATTTTTGATTTTTCCTCGGGATCTACTGGGAAAGTCTCAAAGATCGACTGGTTGATCTCGATCGACGGGTTGGCGACCCCTACTCTAGAGGTACCTTTTATTTTGTCTGGACATCAGCTCTTATACGTAAGCTGTTTTTATACCATTTCCTGCATGTTTTATCTTATTTGAAACTTCTGGTGGGAAAACATTCATCTCCATGCGTTATTTTTTTGCCATTGTAACAGCAAAATCTGTGAGTCTTGAGTTCGGTAATATTGATAAACATTTAGTAGTATTTGAAGGAAGTATTATGTTTAATATTGCATATTAAGTTTAATCTTGTTTACGCTGTGTTGTTATGGAGTGTTGCGTATGTGTATTAACTACCGTTTTTGACACTGGTTCAGAGAATAATTGACATTATTACTATATTTAGGCATGTGGGAATGCTCTATTGAACTTAATACGTGTCTTACTGAACCCTGTGCAGCTTCACGGAAAAGAGATCTCATTAAAAACCCAGAAGTAAGCTTCCGCCTTGGGTAGCATTTAAGAAATTGGTTTAGCTCACTGCATTGCTGTGTATGTACAGTGAAAAGATAGCTGGTCTTTAGAGACATCGCTCACAGACTGGAACCATGCCTGAACGCTATAGAAAGTAATGTCAGCTTCTGATCTGATCAATGTCGATTGCCTGGAGGTCAGGTCAGAATGTGCCTCATCTATCATGTCTTTGTGATGCTTATGCGAAACCGCGATTAGCATAGCGGCAGCACAAGCTTGGACCAAAGCTGAAACAGCAGAAATGAGAGCAGCTTGTGTGAGGTTGAGATGCATATGGATAAAGCCCATATGGACATAGAGAGAGCACATATAGAGTACACTAAATAATATACCATAATCAAATGCACTCAAGGAAGAGCATAAAGCTAAGAATGCCTCAGCAGAGGCAAAAGTGTATGAAGCAGCAGTTGCCTTCAACAGCTGTGAGGTTATAAATGGAAGCAGTCATACTTTTCTGTCACAACAGCCAATGCATCTTACTAAAGAGTATGTCCAAAAGCATTTTGGCTATAAAAAAAGACAACAGTTCAGCTGGACAAGGAGAAGTTGTCCACACCACTCAGCCAACATGTCTTTCACATAGTCCTGGTATTGACAGTCAAGGCTTACAACAACAAAGACCTGTAATACCCCTTCTGTAGTTCCACCACAGCAAAGACCTCAGTCAGGAGTTGCTACCAATGTCAATCCCATCTGCACAGACATGGAACGACTGAACGTCCAACCATCCCAGGACACACATTTGGCAAACTGGTCTCTATAATGCTCTCATTCAGAAGTTGCAGGTGCATTAGATTTGGCTTTGTAACAGGTTCGTCGAGACCCAGTCACAGCGGGATTAAAGGTGTTTAACAACCAGTCTGCCAGTTAGCTGCACTGGAACTCAACATTTCATAATGCCTGGAAGGACTAAGTGTCAAGCCTAGCGAAGAGCTTGACCGTCTCTCTAAGTGGCTTGATTGGGAGTCACTGCAACATGTAAGGATGGTTAGAGCAGTTCACATTAATAATCCAGCTATGGGTTTATGAATGCTGTGGCAGAGGGTGAAAAAATGCTATGGCTCTCCAGAAGCAATCAAAGAATGCCCCTTCAGCAGACTCAATAACTGTCCAAAGCTCTCACATAAACAACTACAGAAGCTACAAGATCTGTTGTCAGAACTGCACGTCACAAAAAAACGAGGCTTACCTACTAAGACTGAGTTTCTTGGGCACAGCAAAAGGAATATACCCTACTGCGAAGAATGAAAATGTCACCTGCAGAATAGTATCTAAGAACAGTGGATAACTGAAGTGTTCAAGTATAAAATAAAGCATCACCATCCACCATTTTCTTTCTTTGTGGACTTTGTCTGTCGCCATGCAGAAATGCAAAGTGCCCCTAGTTTTATGCTCTCAAGTAACACATTACTCAAAGACAGTCACCAGTAAACACATGGAAAACCAAAACCCTTATCACGGTCAGCAAAACTCTATGTGAACCCTGACAGACAGTGCTCCGTTCATTAGAAACCTCTCCCCTTCTGGAAATGATCAAGATTCAGAGAAAAAAAACCTTGCAGACTGAAGATGCATTCTAAAAGAGCACTCAATATGTTTCAAGTTGTCATACACTGCACTGAGCACTACATATTGCACTTCATTCAGGACCAGCATAATGGGTTATTACTGGTTCCAGCACACCCGCAGAAGAGCATGGTAGGCAACCAGCTGAGCATCCATCAGATGTAGCTACTTCCTTATGTCAGAGGGACGTGGGAAAGGTTTCCAAGGGAAATACTGCTATAAAATATATCTAGCCGACTTCTACACAAAAAGACACCCTGAGCAAAAAATAAAGGCATATATGATATTAGAAGATCAGAGCAATGTGTCTTTGGCAAAGTCAATATTCTTTGACATATTCAGTGTTCAAAGTTCTGCTTTCCCATACACTCTAAAGACATATTCTTGAACATCGGAAGTTGCTGGAGAAAGAACCAGTGGATTTGTCTTGGAATCAATAGAAGGGGAGGATAGTTACCCTTGCCAAACGTTATTGAGTGTGATCATATTCCTAACAACTGCTATGAAATTCCAACTCCTGAGCTGCATGCGGTCATTCACATCCTAAGCCAATTGCTGACCAAGATCTCCTGCTTGACTTTTCTGCTGAGGTTCTTCTATTGCTTTGCATAGACACCATCCATGTTCATAAGGTACATGCTTATGTGCAGCAACACACACCTCGAACCACATCATCAAGTTCGCCGATGACACACCCGTGGTGGGTCTCATCAGCAAGAATGATGAGTCAGCATACAGAGAGGAGGTGCAGTGGCTAACAGACTGGTGCAGAGCCTACAACCTGTCTTTGAATGTAAACAAAACAAAATAGATGGTTGTTGACTTCAGGAGGATATGGAGTGACCACTCTCTGCTGAACATTGAAGACTTCTCCGTAGAGATCATTAAGAACATTAAATTTCTCGGTGTTCACCTGGTGGAGAATCTCATCTGGTCCCTCAACACCGGCTCCATAGCAAAGAAAGCCCAGCAGCGTCTCTACTTTCTCTGAAGGCTGAGAAAAGTCCATTTCCCACCCCCCATCCTCTCCACATTCTACAGAGGTTGTATTGAGAGCATCCTGAGCAGCTGTATCACTGCCTGTTTCGGAAATTGCACCATCTCGGATCGCAAGACCCTGCAGCGGATAGTGAGGTCAGCTGAGAAGATCATCGGGGTCTCTCTTCCCGCCATTACAGACATTTACACCACATGCTGCATCCGTAAAGGAAACAGCATTATGAAGGACCCCACACAACCCTCATATAAACTCTTCTTCCTCCTGCCATCTGGCAAAAGACACCGAAGCATTCTGGCTCTCACGACCAGACTATGTAACAGTTTCTTCCCCCAAGCCATCAGACTCCTCAATACCCAGAGCCTGGACTGACACCAACCTACTGCCCTCTACTGTGCCTATTGTCTTGTTTATTATTTATTGTAATGCCTGCACTGTTTTGTGCACTTTATGCAGTCCTGGGTAGGTCTGTAATCTAGTGCAGTTTTAGTGTTGTTTTACGTAGTTTAGTGCAATGTTTTTGTATTGTTTCATGTAGCACCATGGTCCTGAGAAACATTGTCTCTTTTTTACTGTGTACTGTACCAGCAGTTATGGTTGAAATAGTTGATCCTGGATCCCACTCAACCTCATACACCTGCTTTCTCACCGTAATCTTTGATGCCCTGACTAATCAGGAAATTATTAACTTTCACTTTAAATATACCCATGGTCTTGGCCTCCACAGCACTCTGTGGCAGAGCATTCCACAGATTCACTACTCTCCGGCTAAAAAAAATTCTACCTTAACACTGTTCTAAAGGGTTACTCCTCAATTTTGAGGCTGTGCCCTCCAGTTCTGGACACCCTTACCATAGGAAACATCTGCTCCACATCCACTTTATCTAGTCCTTTCAACATTCGATAGGTTTCAATGAGATCCCCCTGCATTCTTCTAAATTCCATTCAGTACAGGCCCAAAGCTGCCAACTGCTCCTCATATGTTAACCCCTTCATTTCTGGAATCATCCTCGGGACCCTCCTCTGAACTCTCTCCAATGACAGCTAATCCTTTCTGAGATATGGAGTCCAAAACTGTTGACAATTCTCCAAGTGCAGCCTGACTAGTGTCCCATAAAGCCTCAGCACTATCTCCTTGTTTCTCTTCCTCTTGAAATGAATGCCAACATTGCAGTTGCCTTCTTTACCACAGGCTCAACCTGTAAATTAACCTTCTGAGAGTCTTGCACGAGGGCTCCTAAGCCACTTTGCACCTCTGATGATTGAATTTTCTTTCCATTTAAATAATAGTCTGCACTCTAGTTTCTTATTACCAGAATGCATTATTATACATTTCCCAACACTGTATTCCATCTGCCACTCTTTTGTCCATTCTTCCAATTTGTCTAAGTCGACCCGCAATTTCATTGCTTCCTCAGCACCACCTACCCCTCCACCTTTCTTCGTATCATCTGCAAGCTTTGCCACAAAGTCATTAATTCCATTATCTAAATAACTGACAAACAATGTGAAAAGTAGCGGTTCCAATACTGACCTCTGAGAAACACCACTAGTCACTGGCAGCCAACCAGTAAAGGCCCCCTTTATTCACAGTTGCTATCTCCTGCCTGTCAGCCATACCTTTATCCATATCAGTAACTTTCCTGTAATGCCACGGAATTTTATCTTGATAAGCAGCCTCATGTCTGGCACCTTATCAAATGCTTCCTGAAAATACAAGTAAATGACATCAACTGCCTCTCCTTTGTCCACCTTGCTTGTTACTTCCTTGAAGAACTCTAATAGATTTGTCAGGCAAGATTTCCTTTTAGAGAAACCATGCTGACTTTTTTTATTTTATCATTAATCTCCAAGTACTGTACCCTGAAACATCATTCCTAATAATGGACTCCAACATTTTCCCAACCGTTGAGGTTAGGCTAACTGGCCTATAAATTTCTTTCTTTTGCCTTCCTATCTTCTTAAAAAGTGAGGTGACATTTGCATCTTCCATTCCTCTGGGACCATGCCAGAATCAAGTGATTCTTGAAAGATCATGACCTGTGCATCTGCTATCTCTTCAGCATCCTCTTTCAAAACTCTGGAATGAAGTCCAGGTCCAGGTGACTTATCCACCATAAGACATTTCAGTTTGCCTAACACTTTTTCCTTTGTAATAACAATGGCACTCACCCCTGCTTCCTGACACTCATGGACCTCTGGCAGACTGCGTGTCTTCCACAGTGAGGACTGATGGAAAGTATTTATTAAGTTCATCCACCAACATCATTTTCCGGTGGTCCAATATCAACTCTCACCTTCCTTTTACTTTTTATATACAGGTTTCCCCTGCTGTCCGAAGATAGAGCGTTCCTATGAAACCGTTCGTAAGCTGAAATGGCGTAAAGCGAAGAAGCAATTGCCATTCATTTATATGGGAAAAACTTTTGAGCGTTCCCAGACCCAAAAAATAACCTACCAAGTCATACCAGATAGCACATAAAACCTAAAATAACACTAACATATAGTAAAGGCAGGAACGATAAGATAAATACACAGCCTATATAAAGTAGAAATAATGCTATGTACAGTGCAGTTTCACTTAACATAATCAGGAAGATTTAGCCAAAACCGATTTGTAGAAAAAAATCGGCACGTACACGCCTGCCCGTGCAAGGCTTCACAGTCACGGTAGTCTTTCTCGGGGTAAACACAAGTTTCAAGCGGGTGTCTTTTCTCGTAAAAGCAAAATTCCTCTTTCGGTTATTTCATGCTCTTTGCAATCTCAATCCCACATCTTGGCTACTATTTAGAGGCCCATATATGATCTTCATAATGATCTCCATAATGATTCTTTTACTCTTGCAGTTTCTTAACTCCATCCACAAAGATTTAACATTCTCTGATCCTATGTCACCACTTTCTAAAGATGTGATTCCATTTCTTACCAACAAAGCCACACTACCATCCTTCCTGTCTGTCTTTTTAATACAAAGTATGCCCTTTGATATTAAGCTCCCAACTATGACCATCTTTTAGTCACGACTCAGTGACGCTCACAATGTCATACCAACCAATCTCTAATTACGCCTGGGTTCATCCACATTATTCCGAATACTACTTGCATTTAAATACAGCACCTTCAGTCCTGAATTCTTCACTCTTTTGAATGTTGCCTCTGTGGTACAATTAAACTCTTTGCACTGTCTGCATTTGTACCCAGTCATTGGCTTATACCAGTCATATTACTCCCATCATCTACTTGTAAACCTGCTGGTTCATCCTCAGCTCTATTGTACTAGTTCCCAACTTCCTGCTATATTAGTTTAAACCACACACAACAGCTCAACAAACCTGTCCACAAGGATATTGGTCGCCTTCAGATTCAAATGCACCCCATCCCTTTTGTACAGGTCACACCTGCCCCCCCCCAGAAAGGGCCTCAATGATTCAGAAATCTGAATCCCTGCACCATGCTCCAATTCTTCAGCCACACATTTATCTACTACCTCATTCTATTCCTATCCTCACTGTCACATGGGACAGGCAGCAATCCCAAGATTACTACCTTTGAGGGTCTGCTTCTCAATTTCCTTTCCAACTCCCCGTATTCTGTTTTCAGGGCCTCCTGCCTTTTTCTACTTATGTCGTCGGTACCAATATGCACCATGACTTCTGGCTGCTCACCCTTCCTTTTCAGGATGTTGTGGACAAATTCTGAAACATTGCGGTCCCTGGCACCTGGGAGGCAAGCTACCATCCGTGTTTCTTTTTTGTGTCCACAGAATTGCCAATCTGCACCCCTAACTAAAGAGTCCTTATTACTGCTGCAAACCTCTTCAGTTCCCTACCCTTCTAGGCTACAGGGCCAGATGTAATGCCAAAGGCACAGCTGTTGTTGCTTCCCCCAGGTAGGTCCCCCCCCCCCCCAGCAGTACTCAAAATGGAGTTACTTATTGTTGAGGGGGACAGCTACCAGTGTGCTCTCCACTATCTGATGTTTTCCCTTTCCTCTCTTGACAGCCACCCATTTACCTGTCTCCTGTAGACTTGGGGTGACTACCTCCCTGTTGCTCCTGTCTATATCTCCTCACAAGTTCTTTCCCTAACAAGCCGAACATCATCGAGCTGTAGCTCCAGTTTCCTAACAGAGTCTCTAAGGAGTTGCAGCTTGATACACCCTGCGCAGATGAGGCGACTGTGGAGGCTGGGGGTCTCCTGGAAATCCCACATGGGACACCCAGAGCAGAACATTAGCCCCTGCCGACATACTCTTTTTCTTTCAAGGGTTAAATAAGAAATAAGAAATAACCTTCTCTACTTACCTCACCTCTGCCTGTTCTTACTGAATACTGTTGAGCCATAGCCGTGACTCAGACCACTCTGACGATGACTGCCCTACCAAACAATTTTCTCAACCTCTGCATTGGACCTGCACGGGAAAGCTTCTACTGCAAAGCCTATCGAAGATGATTAGTAGCTGGCACTTTCTATCGAAGATGAGGTCTTTCTTTGAATCATGAATAAAGAGTTTACCAAAGATGAGTCAAACAGTTGGGTCGCTCCCCTTCCTTTCCGCTCTCCATGACAACTCCTACCAAGCAACATAGAACAGGCTCTCAGTTGACTCTTGTCCCTCAGTCACACATTGAGGAGGAAACCAGAAGTAAAAAATCATTATGTGGAGTTTATGGAGAGACTTTTCAGGATCAATCATGTTGAGTTCGCTCCTCCACCAGATCCCAACAAAGAAAACTGGCGTTTGCCCAGCTTCGGAGTCTACAAGCTCCAGAAACCTGAACAATTACAAATGAGATTTTAGTCAAGTGCACAGTTCAAAGACGTATCACTGAACAATCTGCTCTTGCAGGGTCCAGGTCTGCTCGGGGTCTTTATGTGTTTCAGAACTGAGTCCATTGCAATGAAGGCAGACATCGGACAAATGTTTCACAGCATCCTAATGAAAGAGGAGCATCAAAACTACCTCAGTTTCTGGTGTTTTGACACCACTACCTGGACAATGAGATTCCGGAGTACTGCATGAGAGTTCATGTATTTGGTAACTGCCCTTCGCCTGCTGTGTCAGTCTATGGCCTTAAGAAGACAGCTATCGAGGGAGAGAAGGAACTCTGGACTGAAGCACAGAGCTACACATAGAAAGGCATTTCTACGTTGATAATGGTTTTAAATTATTTTCTAATGCACAAGAAGCAACCGGCATGCTCAAAGCAATGCAAGGCATGTTGGCTCAGTCTAGTCACAAACTGCTTGAGATCACATCCAACAGTTCTGAGGTCATGCAATGTATCCCATCTGAAGATCTGGTCAAAGGTCTACAGAATCTCGATCTTGAACGGAACCGCAGTTATATATTGAATGAAACAAGAAGATTCTGTATTTACGTACATGATAGGATCCAATTTATCAGGCTATCAAGACCATAAGACCATTAGATATAGGAGCAGAATTAGGCCATTTGGCCCATCGAGTCTGATCCACCTTTTTAGTCATGGCTGATCCAACTTTCCTCTCAGTCCCAGTCTCCCATCTTCTCCCCATATCGATTCATGCCCTGACCAGTCAAGAATCTTTCAACCCCTGCCTTAAATATACATAAAGTCCTCCACAGCTGACTGTGGCAAAGAATTCCACAGATTCACCAACCCAGAAGAAGAAATGGAATATGTTCCTACTGAACTCGCCCCAGCTGATCTTGCCACAAGAGGGCAACAAATTAATCGGCTCACCCTCTGCTCATGGTTAACTGGTCCAAAGTTTCTTGCTGATCCTCAACAGGAACATACTCAGCAAGAAGCTTTCAACTTAGCCGACCCTGAGGCTGATGTAGAAATACACCCTCAACTGTCAACCAACTTCATTCATTTATCACTTCTCTAACTTGGCAGTACACACTTTGTGCGGTTTTCAAGCTGGAAGTCACTTATCAGAGCAATTGCCGGGCTCTGACATATTGCTCATTCCTTTAAAAGAGTAGCCAAAGGCAGCTTTTGCAATGGTTGGCACAACTCTAAGCAACTTTTCAGTGAAGAGCAACTGAATTGGGCAAAGTTTAGAATCTTCTTGTTCTTCATTATGAATTGATTATGGGGAGCAAGGAGATTAGTGTGCAAACTTAAAGCACACGGTATTGGGGGTAAGGTATTGGTGTGGGTGGAGAATTGGTTAGCAGACAGGAAGCAAAGAGTGGGAATAAACGGGACCTTTTCAGAATGGCAGGCGGTGACTAGTGGGGTACCGCAAGGCTCAGTGCTGGGACCCCAGTTGTTTACAATATATATTAATGCCTTGGATGAGGGAATTAAATGCAGCATCTCCAAGTTTGCGGATGACACGAAGCTGGGTGGCAGTGTTAGCAGTGAGGAGGATGCTAAGAGGATGCAGGGTGACTTGGATAGGTTGGGTGAGTGGGCAAACTCATGGCAGATGCAATTTAATGTGGATAAATGTGAAGTTATCCACTTTGGTGGCAAAAATAGGAAAACAGATTATTATCTGAATGGTGGCCGATTAGGAAAAGGGGAGGTGCAACGAGACCTGGGTGTCATTATACACCAGTCATTGAAAGTGGGCATGCAGGTACAGCAGGCGGTGAAAAAGGCGAACGGTATGCTGGCATTTATAGCGAGAGGATTCGAGTACAGGAGCAGGGAGGTACTACTGCAGTTGTACAAGGCCTTGGTGAGACCACACCTGGAGTATTGTGTGCAGTTTTGGTCCCCTAATCTGAGGAAAGACATCTTTGCCATAGAGGGAGTACAAAGAAGGTTCACCAGATTGATTCCTGGGATGGCAGGTCTTTCATATGAAGAAAGACTGGATGAACTGGGCTTGTACTCGTTGGAATTTAGAAGATTGAGGGGGGATCTGATTGAAACGTATAAGATCCTAAAAGGATTGGACAGGCTAGATGCGGGAAGATTGTTCCCGATGTTGGGGAGGTCTAGAACGAGGGGTCACAGTTTGAGGATAGAGGGGAAGCCTTTTAGGACCGAGGTTAGGAAAAACTTCTTCACACAGAGAGTGGTGAATCTGTGGAATTCTCTGCCACAGCAAACTGTTGAGGCCAGTTCATTAGCTATGTTTAAAAGGAAGTTAGATATGGCCCTTGTGGCTACAGGGGTCAGGGGGTATGGAGGGAAGGCTGGGTTCTGAGTTGGATGATCAGCCATGATCATAATAAATGGCGGTGCAGGCTCGAAGGGCCGAATGGCCTACTCCTGCACCTATTTTCTATGTTTCTATGTTTCAAAGACAGCTTCATGCAGAGGAAGTGCAATGATTCACACAGCAGGAATCCCTCCCAAAACTAAGTCCCTTTAGTAAACTCATTCCCTTTCTTGATTCTGATGGGCTACTGCAAGGTGGAGGATACATTAAGAAGGCACAACCCACTTCAGAGGTAAC
This sequence comes from Mobula hypostoma, assembly GCF_963921235.1. NCBI lineage: Eukaryota > Metazoa > Chordata > Chondrichthyes > Myliobatiformes > Myliobatidae > Mobula > Mobula hypostoma. The sequence goes on from NC_086109.1 coordinate 31,312,952, forward strand.
TCACCCAGTTATCTTTCTGGGCGAGATCCATGTCACCCCTCGACTCATAAAACATTCCCATGAGCAGGTATATCATCGTCATCGAAGCCAACATTTTCAAAGAGAGAACGGTAAAAGACAGTGTAGTGGAACTGTTTCTGAGGCTATCCTTCTTTTACCAAACACTTAGTGAGTGGTCACTTGAGTTATAGTTCCATTAGTTAAATTTGACATCCTATGGATGCCCGGTAAGAGGTATTCTGACCTCTTGTGGCACAGTTCAGTTTGTATGCTCATCATCCTATAAGTAAGCTATTCAGTATACCATTTCCTGTGCATGTTAATGTTGTATTTCATTTGAAGCATACAGTGGGAAGACATTATTCTTCATTCATCACTGTACACCCATGATTGTGTAGCCAAGTTTCCATCGAACTTAATATCTAAGTTTGCTGATGGCACCACAATTGCAGGCCGTATCTCGGGTAATGATCAGTTTGAATACAGAGAGGAAATTGAGAACCTGGTGGCATGGTGCGAAGACAATAACCTATCCCTCAATGTCAGCAAAACGAAGGAATTAGTTGTTGACTTCAGAAGGAGTAGCGGACTGCACGACCCCATTTACATCAGTGGTGCGCAAGTGGAACAGGTCAAAAGCTTTAAGTTCCTCGGGGTCAATATCACAAATGACCTGACTTGGTCCAACCAAGCAGAGTCCACTGCCAAGAAGGCCCACCAGCGCCTTTACTTCCTGAGGAAGCTAAGGAAATTTGGCCTGTCCCCTAAAACCCTCACTAATTTTTATAGATGCACTGTAGAAAGCATTCTTCTGGGGTGCATCACAACCTGGTATGGAAGTTGTCCTGTCCTAGACCGCAAGAAGCTGCAGAAGATCGTGAACACAGCCCAGCACATCACACAAACCAATCTTCCGTCCTTGGACTCAGTTTACACTGCACGCTGTCAGAGCAATGCTGCCAGGATAATCAAGGACACAACCCACCCAGCCAACACAATTTTCGTCCCTCTTCCCTCCGGGAGAAGGTTCAGGAGCTTGAAAACTCATGCGGCCAGATTTGGGAACAGCTTCTTTCCAACTGTGATAAGAGTGCTGAACAGATCCTGACCCGGATCTGGGCCGTACCCTCCAAATATCCAGATCTACCTCTCAGTTTTTTGCACTACCTTACTTTCCCTTTTCTATTTTCTATTTATGATTTATAATTTAAATTTTTAATATTTACTATCCAGTGAGCACGAAGAGCAGAATCAAATATCGCTGTGATGATTGTACGCTCTAGTATCAGTTGTTTGGTGACAATAAAGTATAAAGTATAAAAGTATAAAGTATTTGCCCTTGAAACTCAATATCTATGAGTCTTAAGCTTGTTGATATTGTTAAACAATTAATAGATATATTTGAAGGAAGTATTATATTTAAATTTATCGCTATATCATAGGTTTCCTTTTTGTTACACTGTGTTGTTATGAAGTGTTGCGTATGTGTACTATCTTGGATAACAGTATTGACAGTATTTTCAAGCACGATACAATTCTGTATTGAACTTAACATATATTTTACTTAACTCTGCAGTTTCACAGAAAATCGATTTCATTAAAAACCCTGAAGAAATCTTCAGCGTCAGATGATTCTTGGGAAGTTGTTTAGCTCGCTACATAGCTATGTACGTACACACAGTAAGGGCAGTAGAATAGCTTTTAAAGCTATACTGGAATCAATAGAAAAGTGTCTAGTCACTCTAAAAATCAGTTAATTTTGTAATATTTTTGAAAAACCTGTAGTGCAAATTAATGCAGCTGGCCTAGCTATCTAGTGATGATGACTTGGGAGTAGATTTATTAAAATAAAATCATTTAGCTAAAGCTCAGACAAGATTTAATAATATACACATTCACCTTCTGAAAATGGTGTGCTCATGACAAGGGTATGTGCTCATTTAATTCAGATTTAATCAATCAAGTATGTTCCCTTTTGTCTATTTGTTATGTATTTTTTTCCGAAACATTCTTAAATTTCTTCTTAGATCTAAATTATTTTCTAATGAGCACATTACACTTGGCATTACATTTTGCTTTCCATGGTATTTATTTACCTTTGGGGACATTCTATTTATTTGTTGTGTCAGGTGAACTAACTATTTAGGGACAGATGATGATCGTAACAACAAAGTGGCATTTATTCTTTATTGCATAGTGCAGCAAATGAGAAGGTAAACTACAAGCTACAGAATATTGTTATATTAAAAGTGAACAGATTATGAGTATTAGCAGTCACAGCATCAATCATAAATGTTTAACGTCTTTCCACAAGTAGACAATGCTCAGGAAGATAGAATACTATGTACAAAAATACCCTACCAGCATCACAATAACAACCTAAATACAATTCATCAGATACACCAATGTTTCTCTTCTTTCATGAATAATTCTCAAAGCCTATAATAGCAGGGAATTTCTTTGTATCTACAGATGGAAGGCAATGGAAATGTCATAGATGGTATGCAGTTATATTTCAAAAGAACAGTTAACTTGGTGTAAAGTGCTTTCAGATGTCCTGCAAGGTTTATGAAATTTACAATAAAAATACCTTTCTTCATTATACATGCAATTTATACCAATAATATCCAGTACTAGTTTAATGCGGAATATCTGGACATAAAGCAAGGCATTTCTTGCTGAACAATCTACCAATGATCTGGCCATCTGATCCTTTAGTATCTGTCCTGCCTGCTTTGTATTACTGCCATATCTACAGGTGACAGTCTGTGGGGTGAAGCTGTGCCCCATATTCCCCAAACTATCTGTAAACAAGGTTTAAAGTTGCTCCCAGTGCTGTCACTGAAACCATGAAGTGCACCCTTGACATTTTTTTTTAAAAATGAGGTCCTGATATTTAGATCGCATAACAGCAACCCAAAAGCGTCTGTGACAACTTTATTTTCTGTTGTGCTGTGTACCTACATGAGTGGATGGACCTGCTGGAAGGCAGCAACAACAGATGGGAAGTAGAAACGGACAACCAAATGGGAATGCAAAATGCAGATTTTGTGATCTGTTGGGAAGTCTGGGATGTCATCAACCATAATTATTTTTTTTTGCTGAGACTGACTAAGCACCATCGTTACACGGTTGCATGCAGAGGTCTGCAATCAAAGATGCTTTTATCTCCGTGCAACACATTTACAGCCAGGGACGTTTACAGTAGAATATAAGGGAAGAAAGGTAATTGGGTTAAAAATATGAGAAAAGCAGATATAAAAGTTATAAAAAATTATAAAGTTACAATTATAAAATAAAAAAGATGTAAAAAAAAATGTATCAAGAAGTAGCAAAGCAGATTTACCATGGATGTAAATGTACACTTTCATCTGGAAATAGGCAAATCTATTTTAAGAAAACATAATAATAAAAAAAATTAACCTTCTATGAAGCATGTCCAATAGGTAAACGCAACAGGGATAAAGGACAATAAGGTGAATATAATTTGAAATAAAAGTGGGTTGTAATAATTGTTGAGAGGATTAAAATGGAAGTACAGGTGTCCCCATTTTTCGAACGTTCGCTTTACAAACCCTCACTGTTACAAAAGACCTATATTAGTACCCTGTTTTCGCTTTCAGTAAGTGTTTTCACTGTTACAAAGAAAGGCAGCGCGTGATAAAAAAATCAGAGCGCGATAAAAGGCAGAGCGCACCCCAAGCAGCCGCTCTCTCCTGGATTCTCGCCGGCATTGCTGAAACACGTTGCATTGAGCAGCCGTTAGCAAGATGAGTTCTAAGGTGTCGGAAAAGCCTGAAAGAGCTCTTAAGGGTGTTACACTTAGTGTAAACTAGACATAATTAAGCGTTTCAATCGTGGTGAACGAAGCAAGGACAAAGTGAGTTTGGCTTGTGGAAGCTGACGAAGATGATGTTGAAGAGGTTTTGGCATCCCATGACCAAGAACTGATAGATGAAGAGCTGATGCAATTGGAAGAGGAAAGGATAACAATCAAAACCGAATGCAGTAGCGACAGTGAAGTCGTCCAGGAACTGAACGTGAAGCAACTGTGTGAGATTTTCGCTGCAATGATAAAGTATGACTTTAATTTTGAAAGGGTACGTAGGTTTAGGGGATATTTGCAGGATGTCTCAAGTCATTACAAAGAAATGTGTGATAGAAAAATTCTCAAGGCTCAGCAGTCAAGCAAGCCTTCGACGTCAGCCACAGCAGACGATGAACCTCGACCATCGACATCGAGGCAGGCAGTCATAGGAGAAGATGAGCTGCCTGCCCTGATCGACGATGAGATGACACCCCCGTGTCCCACCACCCTAACCCCCAGGCCCCAGACAGATACTGTACCAATTTGCGGAGAATGCAGCGGTAGCCGGGAGGCACACACCACATCTTTAAGAAAAAAGCTGAAATAAACATGCTAATTAATTAGGTGCCACCTAACACGTAATTGTCGGCCAAGATCAGTGCCGATGCAATCAGCAATTGCCTCCGATCTGCGCCGACATTTACGTGCCGGGCAGCACCTAATTAATTAGCATGTTTATTTCGGCTTTTTTCTTAAAGATGTGCTGTGTGCCTTCCGGCTACCCCTGCGTTCTTTGTGGCAATGTATCAGTCGGTGGCCTGGAGGATGGGGGCCACTGCACCACCCCAACCTGCGACAACTCAGTCTAACACACCATCATCAGTGTGCTCGATGTCTTCCCAATTCCCGTAAGTGATACTACACTGTACATATATTGCTTCGACTTTATATAGGCTGTGTATTTTTACGTGTTATTTGGTAGATTTGGCAGCTTCATAGTTTAAAGGTTACTGGAGAGCACGTTTATGCCAACAGCGCTTGTGTGAGATTTTCTGCCGAGAGCGCTTGCGGGAGATTTTCGCTGCGGAGATCTGTGCAGGCAATCGTTGTAGAGAAGTACAGTATTTCTACTTTATATAGGCCGTGTATTTATCATATCATTCCTGCATTTACTATATGTTACTGTTATTTTAGGTTTTATGTGTTATTTGGCATGATTTGGTAGGTTATTTTTGGGTCTGCGAACGCTCACAAAATTTTCCCATGTAAATAAATGGTAATTGCTTCTTCGCTTTACGACGTTTCGGCTTACGAACCATTTCATAGGAACGCTCTACCATCGGATGTAGGGGGAAACCTGGATGTTCTTTCTGCCTTTAATACTGCCATTCATATCATGTGTGGAAATATGGCTTTGCAACTCTGGTTGGGCTGATGTAGAACACTACTGGGGAACAACACGTCCTTAACCTTTCAAAGGTTGAAACATCAGTCAGTAATTTTGCTTTAGTAACTTCAGAAATTCTGGGGTAAACCATGGGGAGGCACACCCTGGTGAGTTGACGGTTTGATCCCACCAGCAGTTGGCAATCTTCTCCTAAGTTTTGTCTTTGTTTGCTTCCAATGTGATTGACTTTTAATTTTTGTTACTGCAATAAAATATAAGTAAAACTGGAAGGACAAGGAAACTGTCTGCAAGTTGACGCTGAATTCCCACAACCACTTCCTTAGGGGAATCAGAAGTACATGACAGCGATGCCAACAACCTGTGAATAAATTAAAACAAATCTCACTCTGAGCATCAGTTTGTCAAAAATATATCAGCAAGATCACACTGCATTATGATCTTGCCTATCACAGCACCTGGTATGAAAAAAGGATATGGCTACAACCCAATGAAGTAATCCTTTTACCAAAGCATCCTGTAATGCCATTCTGTTCTGGTTCATGTGAGATTTATACCATCTCAACAACTAGGACCTGGGAGCTATTATCATAACATAGACAGAACAGTTCACACTACCTCAGGAAGAACTGTTCGAGATCAGTTTATTAGACTGACAGGGAAAACTGATGTTTATTTGATTGCCTGGGCTAATTTAACTTTAATATTTTAACTGGACATATTGGTGTCAAATACTATTATGCTAGTAGAAAGAATATTCAAGTTTTTGAAATGAATGTCTTAATCGCTGTCAAGAACATGTGAATATCTAAATATGATTGAAAGAGCCCGTCACGCTTAAATACTTATTTTGAATATTCAGGGATGTTTGTTTTTTCTGCCATTACAGTCTCATAGGGAATTTATTGATTACCAATTCATATATTTCTGGATAACCTTTAAGGATCTTTCAATGTCGTTTTGAAAAGGAATAAGTAAACTAATGCTTCAAACATTATTCATATCCTGTGCACAATTGGGAGCATATTGCAAGCAATCCAAAATTTTAATTTATCTCTGTCATGAATCTTGCTGTATCTCATTTAGCACTTCAAATTGGTTCCATAAATCAAACTGCTTAGCAGATAGTTTCTGTTTTTTAAGATAGGAATTCCAACTTGGTTTGCCTATTCAGTGCATTTAAATTGCTTTGTACTGTTGGGTTCTTGGGTATGTGATGAGGAACTCGGTCCCCTCTATCTACTCAATGCAAATGATTAAGGTGTAACTATAGCTAAGTGTCACAATAAATCAAAGTGGTAATTTGCACTACATATCATGATTTATTCAGAAAATGTTGGACTCTGTCCAACAAGGCCTGTTTCAGAGTCACCCTCACAATACTCATGGGATCCAAGAGTACTCTCAGAGGCCACTTTATTAGGTACACTTGTACTTCTGCTCATAAATGCAAATATCTAATCAGCCAATCATGTGGCAGCAACTCAGTGCATAAAGCATACAGGCATGGTCAAGAGGTTAGGGTTTTGTTCAGACAAAACATCAGAATGGGGAAGAAATGTGATGTAAGTGACTTTGACAACAGAATGGTTGTTGGTGCCTGATGGGATGGTTTGTGTATTTAAGAAACTCCTGATCTGGGATTTTCACGTACAACAGGCCCTAAAGTTTACAGAGAATGGTGCGAAAAACAAAAAGGGCACCCAGTAATGTTTGTCTGTGGGTGATAATGTGTTGTTAATGAGAAAGGTCTGAGGAGAATGTCCAGACTGGTTCAAGCTGACAAGAAGGCAACGGTACCTCAAATAACTATGCGTTACAACAGTGGTGTGCAGAAGAGCATCTCTGAATGCACAACACGTTGAACCTTGAAGTGAATGGGCTCCAGCAACAGAAGACCACGAACATACACTCATGAGCCATTTCATTAGAAGGTACCTAATTAAGTGGTCACTGAACATAAGTCAGGGAGAGGAAGAGAGAGATGCCTTTGATATGTAAGTGGGATTTGGGATTTAGGGGGAACGAAACAGCAAAATGTCAATCCTGTAATGGAGGGAGGAAGGGGCAAGGGGTGGGTTGTGAAACTGAAAAGAAGTGATCAGCAAGAGAAATTGAAAACCGGAGTACATCTTAGATGGTGGAAAATTAAAATGTAACTGGCTGTCTATCCGTGAGGACCAATGTCTAGGTACAATGGGCAATTAGATAGATAAATATTTTGACTTTTACTGCAAGACCATATCAGTAGAAAAGTAAAGGCATTTTACTGCATTTATGAAACCGTACCTGTAGTATTGTGTACAAATCTCATCTCGCTACCTAAAGAAAGATGCACTTGCAATAAGGGAGTGCAACAGTTCACCAGTTTGATTCCTGAGAGGTGTGATGGATGAGTTTAAGTTTTGTCATACAAGGAAAGATTAAACACGTTAGGCCATATTCCCAAGAGAACAGAAAAATGAGAAGTTATCTCATTGGAACATATTACATTCTTACTGAATTTGACAGAGTATATACAGAGATATTGTATTCACTTGGGGTGTCTAGAACCATGCGTTGCAATCTCACCAGGTCAGTCAGTCTTAACTGATGAGAAGAAATCTCTTTACTCAGATGGTAGTAAATCTTTGACGGGCTTTATCTAAGGCACTGAGAAGTCTTAGAATACAATGTGTTCTGTTCAAATATCAAAATATTTATTCACGAAGTGCCACATGATTAGACCAGGTTACCACAGGACATTGGATCTAATTCTAGTGGTAGTGAAATTATTGAAATCAATTCTGAGGAATGGGATTAATCTACAAGTGGAAAGACAGGGATTAATCCAAGTTACTCAGCATAGCTTTGATGGCAGAAGATCCCATCGAACTAAATTGATGGTACTCTTATTTAATAAAGTAACAAAATATATTGATTAGGGTAGGCAAATAATATCCACTTAGAGTTCAATAAGGCCTTCGATAATATAGGACCAAAAAGTTAGAGCTCATGGGATCCAAGACAAGTTAGCAGTTGGAATCAAAGGTTGGTGTGGTAATAGGAGGTAAAGAAGAATGGTGGATCATTGCTTTAATGATTGGATGCCTAAGACAAGTGGTTATGGGCTTCTGTCACTCCAGCATCATAGACAACCAAACCATCCACCATCATACTACCTACCATCACCAATAATCACAGCATCATTACTGGGAGGCAAACTGTTTATTATGTGTGTTTGCATATGAGTGCAGAGATATATGTGATTAATAAATGTGAAGATGACATGTTAATTGGTGATGTTGTTGATAGTTGGGAGAACATTCTTAAGCTACAGACTAATGTTGATCAACTAGAATGGATAGTTAGGGTGGTAAAGAAAGCAAATGGGGCACAGAATGCAAGAGCATGGTGATGATGGTGGAGCAAAATGAAACTTTGGTTTGGGTTTTGTGTGAGATTCTGGCCACTACAAGATAGGAATGACATAACTTTGCAGGAGTGGATGCAGAGGGGATTAACCTGGGAGGTTATATTGGTTATGAGGAAAACTGGATAGGCTGAATTGGTTTTCCTTGGTGCAAAGGAGGACTGACGAGGAAAATAACAGACATATACAAGACTATAAGAGACAGAGGTGGTTAGTTCTCTCCATAAAGATGTCTTACAGGTTTAAAGTGAGGGGCAAGAGAGTTTGGATAATCTGAGGAAAATAAGGTAACTCAACAAACAAGAGTCACAATTTAAAACATACCGCCTGACGATGTTAGTGGAGGCAGCTACTCTGACATTCTATTTATTTATTTATTTGGAGATACAGCTCAATAACAGGCCCTTCTAACCCAACAAGCCCACACTTTCCAATTATATCCATGTGACCAACTAAATCAGTAATCTGTATGTTTTTGAAATGTAGGGGGAAACCAGAGCACTTGGAGAAAGTCCACATGATCACAGAGAAAACTTGCAAGCTCCTTTTAGGAAACAAGGATACTGCAGGAAAATGATACTGAGGTAAACAATCAATTCTGATTTTATTGAGTGGCAGAGCAGGTATGAATATATAAATTGCCCCTTCTTGATTCTACTTCTGTCACTCTTTATTGTATGTGGATTCTTGAGTGAGAGCTATAGAGTGAGGTAGGGATAGTCTCAGATCATGTTCAATTCATGTTGCTGATAGAAGCTGAAATAAGGTTTGTCAGTATTTTACAGCTGGTCAGAATGAGCCAGCCAGCAGATAGAAACCCCAAGTGGTTGTGTAGACAGATGTTTGCAGCTGCATATCCCCAGTAAATCCACAAGTTTGTTTTGCCTTCGGAACACCCAGCCTCTGACACTGAACTGTTCATGCTTTCGGCATCCGAGACAGCAATGGATCTCGCAGAACTGGTGACTATCTGTGGGAGAGACATACGGAGGGAGAAATGACATCTGTAAAAAATACAAGCTGCTTCAGCACTTTGATTGAGATATTTGTGGGGGAGCAACTAAAGTCACAGAGCTTAATGTCAGAACTCGAGCTTAATTTCTAAATATCACCCACCGCACCCACTATTGCCAAAACCATAAACCATAAATGCATCAGACAGCATCAGGGACAATAAACTTTAAGACATCCAGATCACCTGTCAGGAGAATAAATATCAGACACACTGTAAATTAGCTGCAGGATGTGAAACTCCAATGCTATTGAACTTGCATAATAAATGTCCAAATCAAGTCTAATCTTGAAGTGACTATTGGAGCCCAATCAAAAAATGGCACCAGGAAACTGCAAGGTGCTGGTTAAATACATCAACTTAAAGACAGTCCTGTCTATGTTCCACTAGCATGTTGATTTTTCTACCAGAGGTGAAAACACACTGGACTTGATTTATACCAACATATCAGGTGCACATACAGCTGATCCCACGCCCTGCATTGGGCTCTCAGATCACTTATCTATAATGCTAATTCTAGCTTACAAACTACTAATTAAATGGGCCAAACCAGTTATAAAGGTGGTAAAAACCTAGCCTGAGGGGGCTATCTCAGCATTGCGGGATTGCTTTGAAAACACGAACTAAAGAATACTCAAGGAGGCTTCCACCTATGGCAGCCACATTAACATCGAGGAATATGTGGATCCTGTGACCAGCTACATAGAGAGGTGCATTGAGGATGTTACCATCATTAAACATCTGGCTGGGGCAGGTGAGAAGTCGTGGCTTATTGCAAAGGTCCATGCACAGCTGAGGGATTGTGACGCTGCCTTTAGATTAGGGGATGTGACAGCTCTCAGGGAAGCAGGAACGGTGCTTTCCTTCTCCATCAGGAAGCTCTCAGAGAACATACGGCCCCTTCTGCATTAGCAGGGACATGAGGCACGTGTGGCTGGGAATTCAGAGGATGTCAGACTACAAGTCCACCCTGCTGGTCAGTGACCAGGATGCCTCTTGTGCTGACAGGCAGAATGTCTTTTACATCCGGTTTGATACAGGCGAGGAAGACACCCTTCCCCCTGGGGAGCAGACACTTTGAATGGCTGAATATAAGGTGAGGAAGACCCTGGCTAAAGTCAACCCACGAAAGACTGCTCAGCCCAGTAAACTGAGGTACTGACATATATATTCAACAGCTCTCTGGAGCAGTCCATTATCCACTCAAGTTAGCAACCATGATTCCAGTGCCGAAGAAGGTGACAGTAATCTGTCTCAATGACTTTTGCCTGGTGTTTTGAGGGGCTGGTCGTGGAGAGCATTAAAGCCTGGATCCTTTCCAGTTTGTTTATCGCTTGAATCGATCCACTGATGATACAATAGCCTTTGTCCTCCACTTCTTCCTGTCCCGCCTGGAAAATGGGGTCTCATATGTCAGGCTGCTGTTTATAGACTTCAGTTTGGCATTTAACACCATCATACCCTAGAAAATGGTGGAGAAACTGTCTTCACTGGGTCTCAACAACTCCCTCTGCAACCGGATTCTGGAATTCTTAACAGGAAGGCCACAGTCAGTCCGTGTGTCACACAGAAAGGTCACACAGTCAGTCCGTGTGGGCAACGATGTCTCTAGTCCTATTATGCTGAGCATGGCGCTCTCTAAGGCTGTGTGCTCCGCCTGCCGCTGTTCACACTCTGACACATGGCTGTGCCACAGAATTCAGACCATTGTGGATGACACAACAGTGGTTAGCCTCATCGACAACGATGATGAAACAGCATCCTGACAGGAAGTCGAGTGGCTGGTGTGGGAAGAACAACCTAAGTCTGAATGTGGAGAAGACCAAGTAAATCACTGTGGACTTCAGGAAGTTGCAGCTGAACCATCTCCCACTGTGAATACATGGCTCCTCCGTAGAGAGGGTTAAGTGCACCAGGTTCCTGGGAGTTCACATCACGGATAACCTTTCCTGATCCCTCAACAGCACCTCTCTGATCAAGAAGACACAGCAGCACCTACCCCCTCCATCTTATTACAATTTTATAGGAGCACCATTGACATTGGCTTGACAAGCTGCATCTCCGTTTGGTATGGGAACATCCGAGTATTGGACCAGAAGTCCTTGCCAAGGACTGTGAGACTGGTTGAGAGGATCAGAGGGATCTCCCTTCCATCCATCAGGGATACTTATCAGGAGTGCTATCTACACAGTGCCCTTAGTATTATTAAGTATTCCACCCATCCATCCTGCATCCCCTTTGACTTTCTACCATCAGGCAGGGAACTCCATTGCATAAAAACAAGATGGTCAGGTTGGATGAGGAAACAATTTCTTCCCTCAGGCCATTAGGTTTCTGAACTCGCTGCAGCATTAATTTTGAAGCGTTAACAGTAAATCTTTTGTGTATCTAACAACGTTTAATTTATGCACTTCATTTTGTTTACTTATGAGCAGTTCATTAGTAGATTTTATCCATACTCTCTTAAGTTATTGTATATTTTATGTGTGTTACATGCTTTACACTCTGGTTCAGAGAGACGTTGTCATATTTGGTAGTGTACTTGTATGCATGTAGTTAATTGGCAATAAATTGGCAGTGTATTGGGAGTAGGGCAAAGCACTCAAATTACAATTCAGAGGACCACTTGTGTTGAGGGACAGGGTGAATGAACTGTTATGACCAATCCTATTTGACTAGGGTATGCTGGTCATCTTGTGTAGAAGCCAGTTGCAGATGGGGCCTCCAAATACAAGGTCCAAAAGTTTAGATGATGGCAATAGATGCATTCTCATTGTTGAGCTGATCCAGAATTGAATATGGTGCAAGCAAGATGGTGGGCAATATTTTCCTGTATGAAAATTGCAAGGGGTCTAGATCACCTACCAATATTTCAAACTCTTTCAATATGGTCAATGTTAGAGCTACTGGTCAGTAGTAATTGCAACAGGTCACTTTGCTTTTCCTGGGGACAGAATAATGCAAGTTTCCTTGAAGCGGAATAGGGATAGGAAGCTGTTGGAGTTATAGGTTGAAGATGTCAGCGAAGACAATGTCCTACACATTGGTGTTTGGTTTCAGATCCTGTCCAGAGACTCCATATGAGCCCTCTCAGTTTATTGTTATGAGAGCTGATCTGACCTGCCACCAAAATGTGTGAGACAGAGTCAACAGGGGATAGGCAGGTGCACTTTGCTGGAAGTCGTTTGCCTGCTTAAGGCAGGATTAAAGGCATTGAGCTTATTTGCTTATGAATCGGTCTTAGGCAAAGAAAAGACCTTTGTTGTAATTTCTGCATTTGCAAAGTTTCAAAATTAAAATTAAAATCTAAGATTGGGGGGTAATTAAGGAAGTGAATCAAAGCTTGCAGGTAAGTGTGAGGTGTTGTGTTTTGGGAGGGTGAACAAGGGTAGGATTTAAATATTTAATGGTAGGGTACAGAGGTATGCAGTGGGACAAAAGGACCTGGGAATAGAGATCCATAATTCCATGTAAATGTATTACAAGTAGATAGGGTCATAAAGAAAGTTTTGGGCACATTGACCTTCATAAATCAGGGTATCGAGTACAGGAGTTGGGATGTTATGTTGAAGTTGTATAAAATACTATTGAGACCACAGCTGGAGTATTGTGTGCAGTTCTGGTCACCTTCCTAGTGGAAAAATATTAATAAAATTGATAAGAGTGCAGAGAAAATTTACAAGGATTTGCTGAGACTTGGATCACATGGATAGGATAAGTATAGAGGGCTATGGTCCGAGTGAAGGTAGATGGGACCAGGCAGAACACCATGCTGGCATGCTCTAGATGGGCCAAAGGGCCTATTTCTGTGCTGTAATGCTCTATGATTCTATGTTCAGCTCAATATTAGATCAGTGCAAAGAGGTGGTGGTGCAGAGAGGAACACAGTGCAGAGAAGGTAGGACAGTGAGGGTGATAGAACTCTGAGAATGACAGAGTGCAATGAACATTTCAAACTGTAGACAAGACAGTGGTGTGCAGAAGGACAAAATGGTGTCAGAAGAAAGGTAGGATTGATAGGTTGAACAACCTAGGGTTTTTCACTTTGGAGTGAAGGAGGGGGTGACTTGATAGAGGTGTATCCAAAGAGACCAGCACAGTGCAAAGAATCTCTGGATGCTGATAGTGTACAATGCAGTCAACGCAGTCTGCAAAGAGTCCAAATAAGTCATTACATATCATGGGAGCTGACACAGTCTAAACAGCCTGAACAATTGAAGGAGCTTTGACATGAAGGCATGAATCAAGAAGGTTGGTTCTTTAACATATTTGCAAACGAAAAAATCATGGTAGCTGGCACAGTGTGCATTTGTGAGAAAAGAGTCAGCAGGTAGGGCAGATACCAGCAGAGTCAATGGGCATTGCAGACATAATGGGACCACAGTGTGGTGGAGTTAAGTGAGAGAGAGTGAGTGTTGGGGAGAGGCAGTTCAGTGTGGATTTGGCCATGACTCAAGGATGTCTCTCCAATTCCCTCTTGTCTACAACTGTTCTTGTCTGGTGCTGCAGGAGTTAAGGTTCATTGGCTGAGATTTGCCCAGTAACATGTTCCCCGAAAATATGGTCAAATGTCACTGCAATTCTTCACAAGAATTGCTATAGGGAGGAGGAGGAGGGAGTACAGGGCTATGGTAGGAAACTTTGTCACATGGTGTGAGCAGAATTACCTGCAGCTTAATGTGAAAAAGACTAAGGAGCTGGTGGTAGACCTGAGGAGAGCTAAGGTACCGGTGACCCCTGTTTCCATCCACGGGGTCAGTGTGGACATGGTGGAGGATTATAAATACCTGTGGATACGAATTGACAATAAACTGGACTGGTCAAAGAACACTGAGGCTGTCTACAAGAAGGGTCAGAGCCGTCTTTATTTCCTGAGGAGACTGAGGTCCTTTAACATCTGCCAGATGATGCTGAGGATGTTCTACGAGTCTGTGGTGGCCAGTGAGATCATGTTTGCTGTTGTGTGCTGGGGCAGCAGGCTGAGGGTAGCAGACACCAACAGAATCAACAAACTCATTTGTAAGGCCAGTGACGTTGTGGGGATGGAACTGGACTCTCTGACGGTGGTGTCTGAAAAGAGGATGCTGTCTAAGTTGCATACCATCTTGGTCAATGTCTCCCATCCACTACATAATGTACGGTTGGGCACAGGAGTACATTCAGCCAGAGACTCATTCTACCAAGATGCAACACAGAGCGTCATAGGAAGTCATTCCTGCCTGTGGCCATCAAACTTTACAACTCCTCCCTTGGTGGGTCAGACATCCTAAGCCAATAGTCTGGTCTTGGACTTATTTCTTGGCATAATTTACATATTACTATTTAACCATTTATGGTTTTATTACTATTTAATTATTTATGGTGCAACTGTAATGAAAACCAATTTCCCCTGGGATCAATAAAGTATGACTATGACTATGAGAAGATGGCGGCACGACGCAGTGCGTGCGGCCGCTCCGAATGATAACGTATGTGTTAACTAGGGTGCCGTGCACAATCCGGATTTCATGGAGACAGCCGTGATAAGCACAGAGGAACACCTGGAGAAACTTCTGAAATGCCTGCTTCGCTGCCGCTGGCAGTGTGCAATTGAGAATCTCTGGAAGAGAAGGCCCCAAATCCTCAGCTTTGCCTATTGCCTGTTGCTGTGGCCGGGGTCGAAGCGCTTGGCAGAGATGGTGCTCGGTGCTCGGTGTCTGAGAGCTGGTCGGAGGCTCAGAGTTCTCGGACGGACTTGGAGTCGGACTGTGGTCAGATGCTTCCAGGATGCTGCATCGGCACGTTTGCGGTGCTGGGTGTTCACCATCTGCGTGAGATGATGGGACTTTCGAGAGACTTTGAGACTTTTTACAGTGCCCATGGTCTGTTCTTTATCAAATTACAGTATTGTTTTGCACTGTTGTAACTATATGTTATAATTATGTAGTTTTTGTTAGTTTTTCAGTCGGTTTGTCATGTGTTTCTGTGATATCATTCTGGAGAAACATTGTATCATTTCTTAATGAATGCATTACTAAATGACAATGAAAGAGGACTGTGTGCCCTCATAATCTAATCTAAATCTAAATCTATAATCGTGAGTAATTCTGATAGAGAATTCTTCTTGAGATTGCTAGAGTGACTCAGAATGGGAAGAGATCAGTTAAGTCCATGAGCCAGTCCTCATCAGGGGACCCGAGGTGGAAAGGGTCAGCAACTTTAAATCCCTCAGAATGATCATTTCAGTAGATCTGTCCTTGGTACAAAGAAGGTACAGCAGCACCTATACTTTCATAGAAGTTTGTGAAAATTCAGCACGTTATCTAAAGCTTAGACAAACATCTATATATGTGGAGTGGAGAATATACTAGTTGCATCACAGACTGGTATGGAACAGCAATGCCCTTGAGTGGAAATGCCTACAAAAAAGTAACATGCACAAAATGCTAGAGGAACTCAACAGGCAGCATCAATGGAAATGAATAAATTGTCAGCATTTTGGGCTGAGACCCTCCTCCAGGACTGAAAAGGAAGGGGAAAAATTCCAAAATATAAAGGTGGGTGAGGGAAAAGGGGCTAGCTGAAAGGTGATAGGTGCAGCCAAGTGGGTAGGAAACGCCTACAAAAAGTAGTGAATGCAGCCCAATCCATCCATGGGTAAAGCCCTCCCCACCATTGAGTACATTTACAAGGAGCACTGTCGCAGGAAAGCAGCATCCATCATCAAAGGCTCCCACTATCCAGGACATGCTCTCGACTTACTGCTGTGATCAGGATCAAGGTACAGGAGCCTCAGAACCCACACTACCAGGTTCAGGAATGGTTATTACCTCTCAACCATCGGGCTCTTGATCCAGAGGATATAACTTCACTCTCCTCAACACTAAACTGCTCCCACAATCTATGTATTCATTTCTAAGAACTCTTCATCACAAGTTATCAATACTTATTGTTTATTTATTTATTTATTATTATGATTTTGTTTATTTTTCTCTGAGCATTTGCAGAATTTGCTGTCTTTTGCATATTGGTTATTTGTCTGTCTTGTGTACAGCTTTTTATTCATTCTATTGTTTTTCTTCGTCTTTATTGTGAATGCCAGCAAGAAAATGAATATCAGGGTTGTATATGGTGACATATATGTACTTTGATAATAAATTTACTTTGAACTTTGAACTTCGGAGTTTTCAAATTCTGATGAATTTCAAGGTCTTGATGAAAAGTCTTCGTCTGAAACATTGACTGTACATTTCTCTCCATATATAAGCCTAACATTCTGGGTTCATCCAGCATTTTGTGTCCATTGCTCAAAGTTTCCAGCATCTGCAGGATCTCTTGTGTTTAAGTTCTGCAATTGTTGTGAATTCACTCAGAAATCTGGAAAACTTCTGAAATGACTGCTTTGCTACCGCTGTTACTGTGTGGTAACTGGAATATCCGGAGCTGAAGGCCTCAAAATCCTCGGCTTTGCGTGTTTCAGCAGCCGGGGAGAGGTCGAAGGCGCTCGGAGGAGGATGGCGCTCGGGAGGCTGTATCGGAGAGGCTGCTCGGAAGCTCGGAGTTTCGGATGGATGGACTCAGGGTCGGCTGGGGTCGGCTGCTTCCAAGATATCCGCAAGTTGATGGTGCCTGGAGGCTTATGGCAGGGAGTTTCTCCCTTTTGCCGCCTGCTATCGGGGACTCGGGAGTCGATCGACTCGGGAGTTTGAGACTATTTTTTTACTGTGCCTATAGTCTGTTCTTTATCAAATTATAGTATTGCTTTGCACTGCTGTAACTATATATTTAATTATGTGGTTTTGTCAGTGTTAGTCTTTGGTCTGTCTTGTGTTCTGTGATATCACTCCGGAGAAACATTGTATCATTTCTTAATGCATGTATGTATTTCTAAGTGACAATAAAGGAGGACTGAGTGTTCCCATAATCTAATCTAATCTAAAAAAATCATAGATATGATTTACCCCAAATGGAAATGATTTTCAATCACATCACAATGTGAGAAGCCCTTTTCCCCATATTCAATTATAAAGCACCAAAGCTTTTCAGTGTGTTCCTTACAGGGAAAAAAATATATAGTACTTTCTCCTTCGTATAATGTTGGAAAAATATTCAAGTTTTATGTACAGGAAAAAATGCAGGTTCTGGGAACCTGAATATAAGATACTGGAAACACAGCAGTCCTGGCAGCCTCTGTAGAAAGAGTAACAAAACTTTAAGTCTTAGACTTCACACTTTGAACTAACACTTGATTGTCCACTACTTCAGTTTTACCAAGGCAGCTTGACATTGCACCCTATCAAATATCATGGCAAACTGAAGCAGGGTCTTGTGAACAAGTTATTTTACTGACGAATAAATGCCACTTAATAACATTTTTGATAAAACATTTCATCACTTGGCCAATTCTACTGCTAAAATGCTACTGGTCCTGTTACCTTTGCAGTATCCAGTGTTCTCATCAGATTGTTTGAAGGCTGTCTTTTTAATTATGTGGCAGACAGGAAGAAATTTGAAAATTCCTACGAACAGTATTGCAACCATTAGGTAGTCAACCCACCTGATACTGTATTTAAAGAGCAAATAGGTTTAAAACAATAATTTTCCTTCCTATGACAATACTATATCAATGCATCATTCTTTTTAATAAATATTTGATTTGAATATTTGCCACTACTATTTTTTCTGATTCTCTTTGTTTGCAGCTTTCTTTTTATTTTTCATAAGGTTCATTGTCATCATTAACACCAACACTCAGAGGACACTTTATTAGATTTACCTGCATACTTGTTCATTAATGCAAATATCTAATCAGCCAATCATGTGGCTGTAATTCCATACATAAAGGTATCCAGACGTGGTCAAGGAGTTCAATTGTTCAAATCAAACAGCAGAATGGGGAAAAATGTGATCTAAATGAATTTTGGTGCCAGGTGGAGTGGTTTGAGTATCTCAGAAACTGTTGATCTCCTGGGATTTTCACATACCATGGTCACTCATGTTCACAGAGAAAGGTGCAAGAAACAAAAATATATTCAGTGGATTGGTGGTTCTGTGGGTGCGAATGCCTAGTTAATGAGAGAGGTCAGAAGAGAATAGTCAAACTGGTTCAAGCTGACAGGAAGGAAACAGTAACTCCAATAACCACGTGTTACAACAGCGGTATGCAGAAAAGGATTTCTGAATGCACAACATGTTGAACCCTGAAGACCACAAACATACACTCAGGGGTCATTTTATTAGCTACAGGAGGCACCTAATAAAGAGGCCCCTGAGTGTATGCTTCCTCCTTACAATTTTATTTCTATTTCTCTGTTTGTGACAATAAGGAAAGTTTTATATTTTATTCCTGCCATTGAAGTGTATTACATAACAAATGTTTAACTGGAATTTGCATCAGGAGATAACTGCAAAGAGATATGACATAAATCATTTTGCCTCTATTAAGAAATGAAATATCATGAACATCATAACACTCATGGACATCCAATTCTAAACTCCTGATGAGCACCAGTCTTGTGCCACTCTGCATCAATCTTGAATTGAATGCCTTCCTTTCCATTTTATTTGGTTATCTAGTTGGGGAGGAGTATCAGCACTTTGCCATCTGCTGGAACAATTGGATCCTTTTCAAGATCTGAACAGTTTACTTATTTGAATATTCCAAGTAAATATATTTAGTCCCTGTAGATAGGTGAGTATTTACATATCGCTGCTTAGCTCTGTGATCAGTAGATGTAGTGTATTTGTTAACTTTGTAGATTAAACTCAAGTCAATCAAGCTGGGAACCTGACTTGGAAATTGGAATTTGATTTCTTATGGAACAGTGGTGGGATTCAATTAATGAAGGTATGTATTTGAAAAATTAATCATACCACTCTCTTGTTCTTATTATAAAGAGCCCTTCAGTTTCTGAAGATCCAAAAACTGATCTCAGGAACCAACCTTATTGTAGATTAATGCAGTTAGAGAAGACAGATTGTAATTCTATTTTGTATGCCAAGAATTAAATTTCTCGGCATAACATTATGCTTTATAGAATTACCTTCCAGCTGGATGAATCCAGTATCAACCAGATATTTTTCAAATATTCTAATAATTTAATGACAAAAAGGAATTAGGTTACTATAGGACAGGATGGAATAAGAGGTTGTATTTAGTGGCATGCAGAAGATTTAACCATTCGTTGGGTTCACATCCTGAGAATGTAGTTCCATTGAAGTTTCTTAATATAGGAATTTGTACAACTAATGGCCAACATTGATTGATTGATTTATTTTTTATTTATTATTCCGTTAGTAATATAGCACCCAACAGGCCCATCAGACCCTTCGATCCGTGCCACCAAGCAAATCACCAGTTTAACTCCAACTATTCACCAGACAGTTTACAATGACCAATTAACTTACTAACTGGGAAGTCTCTGGACTGTGGGAGGAAACCCACGTGGACACAGGAAGGAACATACAAACTTGCTTACGGAGGATGCCAGAATTAAAATTTGATCTCTGACGCCCCGAGATGTAAAATCATCACACTAACCACTACGCCACTGTGGCACAGTTGCTTTGGCATTTAGCATGTGTGACCAAAAAAGACTCCCCCCTTCTCACTTCCTTAATAAAGGCCCTCCCTGGGTTATAAGAGCCTGACTTATTAATACCAGAAACATACAAATGAGTTTTAAAGCTCATTTATTATCAAAGAATGTATAAATTATTCACCTTGAGATTTGTCGGCTTACAGGCAGTCAGAAACCAAGAAACCCAAAGAACTGAATTAAATAAATGAAAGATCATAACCACTGCACAGAGAAAGAGTGAAAAAAATACCCAAATCATGCAAACAATAGAAGCAAGCAATAGCATTCCAAACCAGATTGAGTCCTTAGATCCATTCCCCGGAGCAGCTGGAGGAGGCACAATATTAATAATTTAACATTATTACATTCTGACCAAATTGCCTAACTGAGTTAGCCTTCTTTGCCTATATTTGGCCCATTTGCCTCTAAACCCTTCCTATCCATATACCCCTCCAAATGTCTTTGAAACATTGCAATTTGACTTACCTCTTGCAGCCCATCCCACATTCCCATTAATTCCTGTGCTACAAGCATACCCTCAGGTCTTCTTCAAATTATTCCCCTTTTACCTTAAATCTTTGGTGTAAGAACATTCTAGTAAAGCATCTGCGACCATTCACCTTATCTATGCTCCTCATCATTTTATATACCTCTGTTAGGTCCCAAATCAGCTCTAATCTCCAAGGAAAAATGTCCCATCCCAGAAGTCTCTCCTTATAGTTCAAACTTTCCAATTACAGTAACATCCTTGGAATGATATTCTTCCAATGGCTAGGTGACCAGTACCACACCCAATGCTTCAGGTGTAGTCTCACCAATGTTTTGTACAGTTGCAACATGGTGTCTCAACTCCTATAGTCAGTGCCCTGACTAATGATGCAGCAATTCAAGAATATTTTTCTCAACTATAAACCGACTGTTCTACCTTGTCTGAAACTATAATGTCCTCAGTCAAGCATCTGCCACAAAATATGAGGGAATTTGCAATATTTTTTATCAGCAAAATTACTTCCATTAGGGCAAGTATAGCTACAGATACTGGTAACCTGTACACCCAACCTCTTAACAAGACAGCAACCATGTCAACATTTACAAGTATTTCTGATTCATAGCTCGCTAAGATTGTAACAAAGATTAAATTGTCCACCTGTTGTCTCAACTCTGTCCCTACCACATTTTTTAAAGACTCTTCTAATAGTGTTTTCAATTCTGGGAGAAAATTATGAACACAACCCTATGAAAATGGAATTTTTCCAGATGCCTTCAAAACTGCAGCAGTCAATCCCCTACAAGCACCAAATCTTGATAGTGCGGTACTAGCTAACTATAGATCTATCTCTAATCTTCTTCTCCTGGGGAAGATTATTGAGAAAGTCATTTTCAACCAACTCAACTTTCTAAACAATATTCTAGAAAAGTTTCAGTTAGGTTTGAGAACAAACCACAGCATAGAGAAAACCCTTACCAAAATTGTCAGTGACTTCAGTCTGAGCACTGATGCCCAGAGACTATCAATTCTAATTCTTCTAGATCTAAGTGCTGCCTTCAACACAATTGACCACACCATTCTCCTAGATTGTCTTGTCAATTGGGTTGGCCTTTCTGGTAGAGTCCTTAATTTGTTTTGTTCATTTATCTTACAGATAACTTTTTGTATTTTTTGGAGACTGATTTTCCAAAAGATACAATGTAACTTCTGGGTTTTCGCAAGGAAGACGACTTGAATCCCATAAGCTTATCCTTGTACATTCTCCCCTTAGGAGACACATTAAAGAGTATAAACTTGAGTTCCACAGTTATGCAAATGATACACAATTGTATGTCTTGTCTGAGCCAGACAATGATAATACCCTATCTTCTCAGACTTCTGTCATGGTTGCAATACACAGAAAGATGACCAATAATTTCCTAAAGCTAAATGAAGATAAAACTGAAATACTTTTGGCTGGTCCCAAAACCAAAAGGGATAAACTTGGGGACTTGGCTCCAGATGTAAAATCAAAAGTAATTAGCCCAGTTTTTATCCTTGATTCAGATTTGAAAGAAACATGAAGACCTGAAGAAAGTGATCAGAGCAGCATTTCTACACTTAAGAAATATTGCAAAGGTATGTTAATTTCTGTCACGCAATGATGCTGAAAAACTAATTCATTCCTTTATATCGAATAGACCAGGTTACTGCAATGCACTTTTCATTGACCTTCCAAAGCAATCTATAGACAAACTTATTCTGAACGCGGCTGCTAGAATTTTAACCAAAACCAGGATGAGAGAACACATCACTCCCACACTAGCTGCTCTGCATTGGTTTCCTGTATCTTTTAGTATTGATTGCAAAATTCTCTCACTTGTTTTTAAAGCTCTTAATGGTCTGTGACCGGAGTACATCACAGAATCGTTTTCTTTTTATAATCCTGCTTGAGTTCTCAGCTCTCATTTCGTCGGTCTCTTAAATCTAAATAATCTCCCTGAAAAGATAATTGGCAGGTCAGCTTTTTTGAACTACTCTCCTAAACTGAGGAATTCAACACCTAAAACTATAAAGGATACGGACTCAGTTGATACTTTTAGACACCAGTTCAAGACGTATTTATTTAACCTTGCTTTTAGCTAATATATTTTTGTCTTTTTTTCATGCTTATGTTAATTTTAATTTTTTTAATTTTATTTTTATGTTTGTACTTTTATCCTATTGTAAAGCACATTGTACTGCATCATCTGTGTGAAAAGTTACTATTATTCATTATTAATGAAGGCAACCATAGCAAACACCTTATTCACCATTCTGTCTATGTGTTGCCACTTTTGCGGAACTACATCCTTGCTTCCCAAGATCCATCGGTTTCACAATGCTCTTTTGGACCCTGCTATTTCTTGTGTAAGTCTTGCCCTGGTTTAGCTTGCCAAAATGCAACACATCACACTTGTCAGTGTTAAATTCTATCTGCATTCCTCAGCCTCCATTCCTAGTTGTTTTCCAAAGTTGAAAAAAATTTGCTTCTATTGATACATGTGCAAAGATATTCTATTAAGCAATATAACATTAAATGATACTTTAAGCCCATTGAAAACAGCCATTGAACATGAGACATGCTAATTCTGCATCGTTACAACTTAGCAGGGGGAGACAATAAATGTTTATTTAATTGGCTCTCATCTATACCATTCTTTACAGAACTCTGTATAGTTAGGCTATTAGTGATTTTGTATATTTTTTGACTTACAGACAAAATCGACTGATGGGTGGCCTGCATCCAAAAAAAAATTGTTTTGATTTTCTTGGGAAAAATTAAAAGTTCCAAACAGAAGTACCAGCAATTTCCCATGCAAATGTCCCAATGCAAAAATCCCCCAGAAGATATCCAGCAAGAGAAGGTGAAATTACAGTAGTCCCAGAACATATAAGTGACGGAATATGGCAAGAACAAAAACTTCATTTGATTAGAGAAGAGCTACTGCAAGGTATAAGACAAATCATGGGTAGCTAAAATGTTTTTTAACAATAATTTTAGCTAAATGTTATTATTTGTTATTTTTTCAATTATTTATGTTTTAAATGGTTGATTGTTAATTAACTTTAAATATTACAGCATTATCAAGATAAATTCAAATTTTCAACATGTGTGACAACCAGGTATGTTAGTTCTTATTTGCTTTCTTATTTGATAGCTATTTTTCTGTATTTTTTCTGGCACTCCTAGACTGTGGTACTTGGGGGATCTGGTTGTCACCACTGTGTAGTTACATTTTAGGTAAATCTACAAAACATAAATTTCAGCCATCTGTCAGAAAACTAGGTGACCTGAAACTAGTAAGAAATTCTGGACTATTATACTTCTTTCCATCACTATTTAATATAAGAAAACCTGGAATAGAAACACAATACAATTACCGCATGTATAAACTTTTAGCCATTATATAAGGTTTATTATTGTCTGCAAATTGTAAGCCTTATTAAATAGAACTAAAATTGAATTTTTAACCTTGTCTCAACATTTATGATTTATTGCTAACGTGAAATAATTACTCATTGCCAGGAAAGCCACATCCCAGAGATTTACTCCTCAAACAGTGACATGCTTCTGTGTTATGAAATATGACACAGAAGTATAAATAATTAGCCATACAGATGTATTTTCATATCCTTTTTAGCCTTTTCAATTTTATAAATATATCTACCTTCAAAGCAAGAACAGTTAGAAATAAGTCAATCTAAATATTTATAGCTGACAAAGAAAACTGAAGAACTCTGCTATTATTTGCCATTCTGTCAGAAAACAACATTAAATTTCTGTTTTCCAATTTGAACAGAAGTGAAATACTTGTCCTCAGTGATCAAAATAAATATATGATCAAAAACATACCTCACTAACTGCAGATGTAAGACAAAGTGTTAAAGTAGTATTTGCTACAGGTGATAGACAAAATAAAATCAACATTCCCTTAGGAATTGGATCTGTGTGTGGTACCCGAAATAGACTCGTATAGTTGGCCTTAAACACAAATCAATCTAGGAGATGTTTCTTTGCATTGCATAACAATAATATGCATAGAGAACGTACAGTAATGGTTCTACATATATACAGAGCAATGAAAAATGTATTGGATAGATGCTGTGTGTTAAATCGTGATGATACATTGAAGACCTTTTAAGTCATACTGGTTTGCCAATCTGCTCCTGGATTTGTTTCTTTATTTTGTGATTGATAAACAAAGGTTATGTGCCAATTTCTGGAATGCACCAATGAGTACACAATGACATCATTATTGTGTGAGTGGGGGGAATCTTCAGACATATTGGAGGTGAATCTTGCATAGAACCAATGTCCATCTCCCAATAAACACTATTTGAACCAAAACTGATTTCCAGTGTAATTTAATCAAGGGAAATATTTATGTCTATGTTTTGTGCAGACAAGAGTGTATAAAAAGCATTCAATTTCTAAGCAACTATGTCTGATGACATGTTTGGGTTACACGTGGTTTGAATATAAAGTGAAAACAAATGTTTGAGAAAAGCTTGACTTTGTAATATCAATAATGTTGCAAGACCCCTGCAGTCAAATCTGCCCCTTATGCAACACTTTCGCCTCCTGTGTGATGAATGAGTAGCTTTTGGCACCGTCAAATTTTTTTTCCAGCACATTAAAATGTATAAAGTATTCTGTATAAACTACTATGAATTCTATTAACTATTTATTCGACCTTCAATGAGCTTGCAGGGCCACGATAACCTTGTTGCTCTTCATCCTTTCATGCTATTTAACTTTTAATTATTTTGTATTATTGTAGCTTTTTTAGTCTCCCAGCTCAATCATTTGTATGTGAGGTTATATTTTTAACCTCAAAATGTTAGGTCATTATGTTTCTTTAAACGGTTTTATTGTAAAATGAACAGCTGGTTTATTGTATATGACCTAGATAGAGAACACACAATCTTCCAAGGTCACCACAAGCCAAGCAGTTAGACATGACTGAAAATAATATAGATTCTGTGTTTTCTTCCTTTGTGCATCATACATAACAGAAGGTGAAATAATATTATAGGTGTTTGCACTTTTCAAAAAGAGACTTCATTTGATTAATACATATAATTTTGTAAAAGTATAATAAAGAAATTCAAGAAAAGATAAATAACTATTAGCAGCCACAGGAAAGTTTTTTGTTCTGTAGCTTCAATCAGATTTTCTGTTATCATGGTCATCTTAATTACCACCTCTTATTTAAAAATGCTACTGTTTTACCTCTTTCAAATTAACTGTGTGCTGAGGATATAGCCAACTGAGAAGTAAAAGAGCACAATGCATGTAGCAAATAATTAACTCATCAACAATGTTGAAGACATACTTAAGAGTTGGTAAACTAATTATGTACTGAGACTGTTGTGTTGTATTAAATTTTGTAAAACATTGACCGAATGTTTGTCCAGTTTAAAATAACAATTTAAATCTTTCTGAGCTTGTAGAGGGAAGAGTGTCTGTATAAGGTAAACACTGTAGGTCTGTTAATATCTAATGCTCAATAGTTCAATAGTTCCATTTTTATATCAGAGAATATATACAATATACAACCTGAAATTCTTGTTCTTTGCATAATGTTTGCTGATAATAGCTGGTTTCTTTCTTAGTCTCATGCAGCATTAATGTGAGGATGTCTATTAATGACGAGATGTCTGTCCATCACCTTGAGAGCTAGGTTGATAGATTCTTTCTCAGTGTCAATCAAATGGCTTGATGGACTCCATTTTGGAATTGGTCTTATTGCTTATATGGAAAATTAATGCCCTTCTGTAAGTCCAACGAACGTTGTGTCCAAAACATTGGTGGATTAATGAATGAGAAGTGACTATTAAAGTGTCACGTTGATTTATAAGGGTATACTGAACACTGTGTTAATGAACACGTGTTGTTTGAATGAAAAAAATCAGACTGGCAGGAGAACAAAAGATCAAAGAGTTTGTTAGTTTCTGTGTGCCTGTCTACACTTGTGGAACTCATATTTATTAGGGTACCTTCCCCAAGTTCGTTGGACCTCAAACAAGGACCAGAAATTGCATCGGTGCCTGGCACCCAGGGGCAGTTTCATAAGTGATTTTCCCAGCAACAGAAGCAAACAAGTGGTAACTATGAATCATGAGCCCTGAAATATTTGTGACTTACTATGTAGTATTTGTACTTTCTATTTTATGATAATAAATTAGGCTTACTTTAATTTGTTGTGCTTGTATGCTTATTACCACATCTCCTGGACACTCAAACTGTTTGGGTCTGATCAACCCAGCCCATCACAAATGTTAAACCTGATGGTTACCGGAAAAGATGCGTTTTCAGTCTGTCTGCATACTAATTTATTCAGTAATATCAACAGCATGCCTGTGCTCCCAGCTGCTGTAACCCGCTGTTACGGGACATTTTCTTCAACCTTGGGTTCGGTGTGACACTGTACTGAACATGCACTGGGAAAAGGAACTGTTTAGGGAATTTGAGTCGTTTACTGAACATTGAGTAATATGCTCTGGAGTTACAGCAGTATACTGGTTAAATTACTAAGTTTCCAATAATGAGACTTTCTGTACAGGTGCCTCTGAAATGTCGTTCTCTTCCCTGAACCAATTTCTCTTCTACCATGCTTACTGGGGCCTTTGAGCACACGTTATCTATTTCCTACACCTCTGCTCTCTTCCTCTCTTCCATGTCAAAGCAATGATCGGGTTCTCTGGACCTCACCTTCAGTCACTCTGAATGGATCATTCTCCCCAATTTCCACCATCTGCAAAGAAATTCACCCACCAGGAACATTATCTACTAGCCTCCATTTTCAGCATTACACAGTGACTGTTGCCTTCATGCCTCCCTGGCCTACTCTTCTGATACCACCAAATACTCATCTTTCTATAGTACTTTCCCTTGGCCACACAGATGATGCAAAACTTGTTCTTGTACATCTTTCCTTTTCAGCATCTAGGAACCCAAACAATCATTTCAGATGAATCAGTGATTCATTTGCACTTCTTCCAATCTAATATCCAGTATTCGGTATCCACAATGCCGTGTCCTCTAGTCTAGAGAAACCAAAAATAGATTGGCTGATCAAAGTGAAAAACATTTGCATTCAGTGCAGAAGTGAACAGAAACACTGAGCCATCTATTGCTTTCTACTTTAATTCCTCACCGCAATCCCACTCTGAACTATCAATCGGTGGCCGCCAGTGAGGCCCAACATAAGTTTGAGGAAAAGCACGTCCTATTCTGTCTGGACATTTAGCAGCCTTCTGGACTCAACATTGAATTCTAATTCATGCTTGAAGTCTGATTTCTCAGTCTGCATCAATCATACTTTGTAATATTAGCTTAGATTGTTTTTGTCTCTGTCTGGGAGTGGAGGACTTACTCAACCTGACCTGCTGGGCTTGTCCTCCTTCCCTGCAGTGAACAGCTCTAATATTCCTTTGTCAATGTTCTTTCATTTATGCTCTCCAAATGCATTCATTCACTTCCTAACACAAAAGATTCTACAGCTGCTGGAAATCCAGAGCAATATACACAAAGTGCTGGAGGAACTCAGCATGTCAGGCAGCATCTTTGGAAAAGAATAAGCATTCAATGTTTCAGGCCAAGACCCTTCAACAGGACTGGAAAGGAAGGGGATAATTCCAGAAAAAGAAGGTGGTGAGAGGGGAAGTAGAACAAGCTAGAAGGTGATAGCTGAAGTCAGATAGGTAGGAGAGGGGGGATGAAGGGAGGTGATAGCTGGAAAAGGCAACGGGATGAAGAAGGCATCTGATAAGAGAGGAGAGTGGACCATGGGAGAAAGGGAAGGAAGACCGGCTCTGGGGGGAGGGTGAGAGGCAGGTGAGGAGAAGAGGTAAGAGGCCGGAGTAGGGAAGTGAAGAAGAGGGAAGAGTGAGGAAAAAAATAGCAGAAGCTGGAGAAATTGATGTTCATGCCATTAAGTTGGAGGCTACCTAGACTGAATATGAGGTGTTGCTCCTCCAACCTGAGAGTGGCCTCATTGAGGCAGAAGAGAAGGACAAGAATGGGGATAGGAATTAAAATTTTTGTCCACCAGGAGATTCTGCTTTTCATGGATGGGGCGGAAGTGCTCGACAAAGTGGTCTCCCAATTTATGCCACGTCTTCCTTCTAGTGCACAGGAGGCCACATCGGGAGCCCCAGGTACAATAGAGAACCCCAATGGATTTGCAGATGAAGTGTTGGGGTTCTGAATGGAGGTGAAAGAGGAGATGAATGGGCAGATGCAGCACTTTGACTGCTTGCAGGAGTAAATGCTAGGATGGAGATTAGTGGGAGGGACAAATGGACAGGGGAATAACGGAGGGAGTGATTCCTGTGGATAGCGGAGGAGTGAGGAAGGTAAAGTTGTGTTTGGTGGTATGTCATTCACACACTGATAGTTAGAGCTTATCCCCATTGTTTTACCCTCGTGGAGCCACCCCCCAACAATTTTACCCCCACTTCTGAAGCTTTACAAGATACTCATATCGTCTTTTCATTTCTGGTGAAGAGTCTCCCATCTGAAACAGTCACCTGCTTCTCTTCCCAAGGTGTGGCCCAAGCTGCTGAATATTCCCAGCATTTCACGAGGAAATTCCCAGCATTTTCTGTTTTTGGTCATCTGCCACCTTTACAGTGTCTTTGTTTTTGTGACTTCTTAACTTTCACCTACTCTCTTCACTGGTACTAGATCATTTCAAAAGGCAAGTGCAGAAAAAGTACACCATGGTGAGTTACTACTTTTGGTTAGAATCAATGTAAAATTTCAATCAATGCAAGTGAATCAAAGATAAAACTGCATATTGCATTTATTTTGCTTGCTGAAACTCTTATAGGCCTCTACAAGATCTCAAATTTGTTTTCAAATGTATTATTGTATGCATTGTTTTAAGTTTTAAAAAAAGAAGAAAATTTATTTAACAGAAACCCATAATGAGTTGCTTATAAGATATTATTAAATTTAAATTTTTGAGCGGATAAAGTAACTTGACAAGTTATAAAATCATACCAATGTTTCAAAAAATCTTTTTATAGTTGTTGCTGATATATTCCTTTCTATGAAACAAGCTGTTTCTGAAAAAAAATCATAATGCAGTATTTCCATCTTTAGAACTTTCAAGTAGATCATTTCTATTTTTAATGAACTATTTGATTGAAGCTGATAAGTTCTTGTTACAGTCTACAAATCAGATAATCACATCTTCTTTGATTTTAAGCATCCTACCATTTAAATTTGCTATCAATTATTTACAAACTGACCTTTAACCTTTACATACTGTTCGGGTCAAATTTGACTCGTTTTGACATTTGACAGCAGTAAAAACACCCTAAATGCCATTTTTTTAGCCGAAATTTGATGACTTTTCCTAAAGTGACCCAAAATGCGCAAAAATGAAACTATTTTAAAATTTTATGCTTTTGTACAGGTGCTACAAATTTTTGTACATTGAGGCTGTTCTGGGTCAAATTTGACCCGTATCTATTGAAATGGATTTTATATCTCTGAAACAGTAATTAAGGATTAATCAGGATTTATTAATGTCAGATAGGCTATTTATATGTTCTAAATAGATCTGTGTTTCAAAATTTGGTATAGACGCTTGTTATGAGGGGATTCTTGGGCCGGTTCAAAATTGATGCGGACCATACCGTGGAAGTATAGAATATGAACAGGTTGCATGGGTTAAACCTGGGTTATTCTAGTCTACATCCTTTTACTTGTAGTGCAGTATCAAGTTTTTTTGATTATGGTCACATAATGATTATGTCAATGGGTTATCCAGGAATGTCTCCGCATGTTAGACTAAATATCTGGTTTACTTTTTGAAATGTATAATCTTGGAAACTGATAATCAGAAACAAATCTTGATGAATTGGAGAATTGTTTAAAATCTCATTTAGTCCATGTATATCTTCTGCTTTGTCCTAGCCTCAGGGTAAAAAGGTTGACTCTTAACTGGCTTTTGAATGGCTGGGGAGCAAGTCCATTGTACTAAAATTACTGTAACCTCATTGAAAGGAGGATGTACCACAGATTTCTGAGGGAATTCAAGTCTGACCAATTAATGTTGGCCTCACCCCTGATCTCCACATTCTGAGAATGACAAATACATGATCTCTTGAATGACTGTGAGTCATGACTGGATTATAATGGACTAGATTCAAAACTAGATGTAAAAAATAAATCAATTTCTATCCCTTTATCTCGTTCTGAGCCACATCTTTAATGGGTAACTTTGGCATTCAGATGTCATTAATCATGCAATAGTTGACTTCTTATGCAACAATTCCACCAGGGTTGTTCACTACCATATAACAATGCCCAAACCACTCGTCTCCTCTAGACCCTATCTGCTTGATAATTGCTACAGCAAAAACAGATCAGCCAGCTTTATATTAAATAATTGTACTTCTGTTTATGTTCATATTCCAACTGCTTAACTGCAGTAGAAATTAAAAACAATAATTAGCGTGTCAGCAGTGGTATCATAGATGGTACTGTTGAGTGTGCATTATTTATAAAGCAAACATTATTATTCTGAGCATAAGTGTTGGTTTAAAACATTACTGTTAACCTCCTGACAAAATGCTCAGTTAGTATATCTTGACACATGACTTTTGATGCTATAGATAAGCATTACTATATTTTCTTTGAATTTCACCTCCCATTCCTTGCATATAATGGAATACGAGCCTGTGCATCTTCATAGTCAGAATTGAACAAAATTATGTTTAAAGTGCTGAAACCTATAAACCTATCTGAAAGCTTAGTAGACCTGAGAGTCTAGGGCAGGTCCCTTTAAGGCCAATCAACTTTGGTGATCAACAGGGCAAAAATAAAAAGATAAAGGTTATCATTAGGTGATGTAAACAAAATTTAACTGCAAACGCACAAAATCTGAAATAAAACCAGGAAATGCTTTAAAAAATCAGCAGAGCATGCAGCATCAGTGAAAATAATTGAAAGAAAACAGAATTAATGTTTCATACCTGAGATCTTACTTAATTAAAATATTGTCCAGCTGGCACATTTTGTATCGCAATAGGTCACAGCAGATGCGATCACAATGGCTCTCCATTTGGCCTGGTACCACATGGACTCATCAGTACTAATCAACGAGCTTCAAAACCTGAGCCTCTGCAAGTGGATCCTTGACTTTCTCATCAGGAGACTAGAATTATTGCGGGTCAGATATAACATCTCCTCCTCACTGACAATCAACACCAGCGCATCTCACGGATAGATGCTTAGCCCAGACATCCCAATCTGCAAAAGCTCATTTCAGGGAGGTAGCACCACCATTTCAGGGAGGTAGCACCCTCGCCCCACGCAACCCCATATCCTCACCCACACCCCCCCCCACGGTCAACCTCCAAGGGTGTATGTAATACTTTGTTTAGTGATTTTGTCTAATCTGTAAATCAAGTTGGGTATATGCAGAAAATGTGACATTAAAATATGTACTTATATTATATTATCATGTTTATTCTATTACAATTTTAAGCAAGTCTACAGGGAGTTTGGCCTCATCATGTAGGACATCAATAGAGTAGCTCCTTAGCAGCTAGCTAGCTAGTTTAAATAACGTTAGCTATGCTATTGAACGAATGACACCTGTTAAACTCACCTCAACATGTCTTTTACACTTTAACCCACCATGGGCAATAGAAAAGTCACTGTTGAAAACAGTGCAGTGGGGAACACTGTCATTATTTTTGAGGTGGACTGTAAAGCCCGCCCACAGAGAAAACTGATAGGTCTACTTAGCAGGGGTCCGCAATAGTTTTTGCACCGCAGACCGGTTTAATATTGACAACATTCTTGCGGATCGGCTGACCGGGGGCCGGGGTGTTAATCACAACCGGAATATAGGTGATAAGTCAATTGCATCATAACATTTTAAGTAACGCTTGGATATTAAACACACAGCTTATATTTTCCCCATATGAACATATAAAATCATTGCAACACACCAATATTACTGAATCAGTGGGAGCCCTGGGCTTGTTTTCCTGCAACAACACAGTCCTATCGAGGGGTGATGGGAGACAGCGATACTCGAACAGGGTTCCTTATGTCCAGTTTATTCCGCAATTTAGTTTTCGTTGCATTCATTGCAGAAATCTCCGCTTCACAGAGATATGTTGGAAATGGAAGCAACACTTTCAGTGTTTTTGTGGCTATCTCAGGATATTCAGCCTTGACTTTGATCCAGAATGCCAGCAGAGATGTTATGTCAAACATACTTTTCAGCCCACCGTTATTTGAAAGCTGGAGGAGTTGATCTTTTTCCCGCGCTGACACAGATGATTCACCGGGGACATTCACAAATGAGTCACGGACCCATTCCTTTGCACGTCTTGGGTCTCTGATGACCTTGCGTGCGTTAATATTCAACAGTGCGTGACAGGGAATGAGGAAAGGTACAGCTGACTCATATCATTTCATATCGCCAAATCATATTGTTTCCTCGCAGCCCGGTGGTTGGGGACCACTCTTAGCACGAAGAGAAACCAATTAGGATGCTCGCTCTCCCTCTCCCTCTCCCGCTCAAAAAAATCTATTTCCGGAATATTGTATATAATTTCCGGGCGTCAGGGAGCCACTATCAATATGCGGGAGACTTCCGGAACTTCCAGGAGAGGTGGGATGTCTGTTAACCTGATGCTCTAGTCTCTCTACACTGATGATTGTGTGGCATACACAGACCTCAAACATCACCTATAGATTTGCCGATGCCACAACTGCTGTTGGCAGAACCTTAGATGGTGATGAGGAGGTGTACGGGAGTATGATAGATCGGCGGGGTGAGTGATACTGCAACAACAACCATGCACTCAACATCAGTAAGACCAAAGACTTGATTGTGGACTTCAGGATGGGTGAGTGAGAAACACAAATCATTCCTCAATGAGGGATCAGCAGTGGAAATGGTGAGGTGTTTCAATCCTGGGTGTCAACATCTCTGACGATCTACCCTGGGCCCAATGTATTGATACAATTAGAAGAAAGCACATCAGTGACTATATTAGGAGCTTGAGAAGATTTGGTATGTCACCAAAGACTCGAGCAAATTTCTACAGATGTAGTGTGGAAATCGTTCTAATTGGTTGCAACACCGTCTGGTACGGAGGGGCTACTGCACAGACTTAGGAAAAGCTGAAGAAGTTTGCAACCTCAGCCAGCTCACTCATGGGCACTAGCTTCCTAAACATTGAGGACATCTTCAAAAGATGGTACCTCAAAGAAGGCATTATCCATCAATAAGAACCACCATCACCCAGGACATGCTTTGCTCTTACTACTGATATCAGAGAGGAGGTACAGGGGCCTGAAGACATGCTCTCAATGTTTTAGGAATAGTCTCTTCCTCTCTGTAATCAAATTTCTGAATGGGCAACGAGCCACCCATGAATACCACCTCACTATACTGCTCTATTTTTGCACTACTTATTTAATTACTTAAATATATTTCCTCTTGTAATTTATAGGGTTTTTTTGATGTGCTGCACCTGATTCTGATTCTGATAGCTTGACACACTTCCTTCTCTAGGTCCGGAACTGAACTTTGCAATTACAGTTCACATTTATTTGGAAATACCTCTAAGCTCTATTATTATAGTGATTTACAATCATAGTTATAGTGCAAACAGAAATAGGTCCTGTGGCCTACCACATCCATTGTCATTTTTTCCCCCATTTGCACTAATTCTATTTACCCACATTGGAAACCTATCCTTCCATGTCATCTCTTATCAATTGCCTGTATAAACATTTCTTAAACTTATTTATTATACATGATTCCACCATCTCTTTTGACAGTGAATTTAAGATATCAATGATTCATGATTTTGTAGCTCGGCGCAGCCCAACCGCCATCTATAAATTTGCTAATGACAACAGTATTGTTGATAGAATCTCAGAAGGCGACAAGGAGGAGTACAGGATTGAAATAGCTCAGCTGATCAAATAGTGTTGCAGTAACAACATTGTACTGAACCATACTAAGACCAAAGAATTGTTCGTAGACTTCAGGAAGGGGAAGTCGGGAGAACACACACCGATCCTTATTGGGTGTGGGGTGGTTGTAGGTGGTGTCAGTGGTGGAAAAGGTGAACAGTTTCAAGTTTCTGGACATCAATATCTCAGAGCATCTATGCTGGGTCTAACATATTGATGCAAACACAATGAAGGTGCACTAGAAGCTATGCTTCATTAGGAGTTTAAGGAAATTTTTGGCACATTGGCCTTCATACACTAAAGGATTAAGTACTGGAATTGGGATGTTATACTGAGGTTGTTTGAGATGTTGGTGAGGCCCAATTTAGAGTATTGTATGCAATTTTGGTTACCTACCTATTGGAGAGTTGTAAATAAGATTGAAAGAGAACAGAAAAATATTTCAAGGAGGTTGCTGAGCTACAAGAAAAGACTGAATAGGTTAGAACTTTGTTTTCTAGAACATAGAAGCTTGAGGGGAGATTTGACAGAGATATACAAAATTATGAAGGTTACAGATAGGATAAATGCAAGCAGGCTTTTTCTACTAAGCTTGGGTGAGATTACAACTAGAGGTCATGGGTTAAAGGTGAAAGGTGAAATGTTTAAAAGTAATCATGAACGTCTTCACTCAGAGAGCGGAGAGCGTGTTGGCCAAGCTACCAGCACAAGTGATGGATATGATTTCAATTTCAACGTTTAAGAGAAGTTTGGATAGGTACGTGGAAGGGAGGGTTATGGAAGGCTATGTTCCAGGTGCAGCTTGATGGGACTAGGCATTTTAAATGTTTTGGCATGCACTAGATGAGCTGAAGGACCTGCTTCTGTGCTATAGTTTTCTGTGACTCTATAACTCTAAAGTATAGGGGCAGGATTAGGCCATTCAGCCCATCAAGTCTGCTCCTGTTGACTCTACCTGGCTGATTTATTAGCCCTCTTAATCCAATTCTCCTAGCTTTTCCTCGCCCTAGTTGGGTGGTCTTTCATTGAGTCTGTTATGGTTATCATTATATACATTTATTGAGTATGCCCACAAGAAAATGAATCTCAGGGTTGTAAATAGTGTCATATATGTAATTTGATAATAAAATTTACTCTGAACTTTGAACCTTCTTCTCATAACTTTTCACACCCTGATTAACCAAGAACCTATTAATTTCCATCTTAAATATACCCAATGAACTGCCCTGCACAGCTGTCTGTGGCAATGGATTCCATAGATTTACCACCTTCTGGCTAAAGAAGTTGTGCCTCATTGCTGTTCCAAAATTATCTCCCTCTATTCTCAGTTTATGCCCTCTGGTCCTACATTCTCTCCACATCCACCCTATCCGGACCTTTCAATAAGTTTTAATGAGATTCCCCATCATTCTTCTAAATTTCAGCGAGTACAAGCCCAGAGCCACTAAATACTCAAATGTTAACCCTTTCTTCCCTGTGAACATTCTCATGAACTTCCTGTGGTCTCTCCAATGCTAGCACATACTTTCTTAGATAAAGAGCCACATCTGCTTACAATATTCCAGGTGCAGCATGCCCAATGCCTCA
Source organism: Mobula hypostoma (assembly GCF_963921235.1). Classification (NCBI taxonomy): domain Eukaryota; kingdom Metazoa; phylum Chordata; class Chondrichthyes; order Myliobatiformes; family Myliobatidae; genus Mobula; species Mobula hypostoma. The sequence goes on from NC_086109.1 coordinate 31,349,209, forward strand.
TAAAGCCACTGCATACTTTTCATCCCTCTTCCCTCTGGGAGAAGGCTCAGGAGCTTGAAGACTCATACGGCCAGATTTGGGAACAGCCTCTTTCCAACTGTGATAAGATTGCTGAACGGATCCTGACCCGGATCTGGGCCATACCCTCCAAATATCCGGACCTGCCTCACAGTTTTTTTGCACTACTTTACTTTCCCTTTTCTATTTTCTACTTATGATTTATAATTTAGATTTTTAATATTTACTATTGATTTGTACTCCAGGGAGCACGAAGAGCAGAATCAAATATTGCTGTGATGATTTTACACTCTAGTATCAATTGTTTGGTGACAATAAAGTATAAAGTATAAAGCATTATATCCTTGCCTTGTATTCTACTCCTCTTGAAATGAATGTTAACATTGCATTTCCCTTCCTTACTACTGACTCTACCAGCAAATTAATCTTTAGGGGATCCTGCACAAGGAATCCCAAGTGCCTTTGCACCTCTGACTTTGAATTTTCTCCACATTTAGAAAACAGTCCATGTTTTTGTTCCTTCTACCAAAGACATGACTATGCACTTCCCTGCACAATATTCCATCTGCCACTTCTTTGCCCATTTCTCCCAATCTGTTTAAGTCCTTCTGCAGATACACTGCTTCCACAACCAAACGTTCCACAACGTTGCCTCCGCCTACCAAAACAAAGATGTGGAGAAATTTCTTTAGCCAAAGGGTGGTGAATTTGTGGAATTTGTTGTCACATGAAGCTGTGGAGGCCAAGTCGTTGGGTATATTTAAGGCAGAGATTGATAAGTTCTTGATTGGACATGATATCAAAGGTTACAGGGAGAAGGCCGGGAACTGGGGTTGAGGAGGAGAGAGAAAAAAGGATCAGCCATGATTGAATAGCGGAGCAGACTCGATGGGCCAGATGGCCTAATTCTACTCCTATGTCTTAGAGTCTTATAGTCTTATGGTTGTAGATTTAGCTAGATTTATCATGAGTGTAAGCCATGGAGGACGTCTTCAAATGCAGTGCCTCAAGAATGCCCTCACTATTCAGAGCATGTTTTCTTCTTAGTACTACTACTAGGAAGGGAGTACAGTAACCTGAAGGTCTACATTGAACATCTTAGGAAAATGTTTCTTCCCCACTGTCATCAGATTTCTGAATGGTCTATAAACTCGTCAACACTACTTCACTACTTCTCTTTTGCACTCTAATTATATTTTATTATAACTTTAGAGTAGATTGTTTTGCTTGCATTGTATTGCTGCCACAAAACAACAAATTTCATGACTTACTGTGTCTCAGTGACAATAAACTTGATTCTGATCCTGATTCTGACTCTCAGTGTAAGCATCTACCCTTCAGATCCTGGGTTATAGCTTCAGATTATTCACACATATTTTGAATATACTATATTGCTGCCACATTGACAGCTAAGTTCCCAATAAATAATTTTGCTGAGGGGCTCCAAGCCATGCAGAAGTAAAAAAAAACTGGAGAATTGGATCTATTAAAGTCTCCATAAATGACTTAAGTTGTTTTGATGTTCTTCAGTGCACAATAGCATAAATTGTAATTTTCAGATCGGTCATCGCTTAATAGATAAGGGGATTCCGAATATCTTACACTTCAGGCAGAGATTTTCTGGTTAAATAGGATTTCCTTATGAAATAAACTCTATGTATTTCATCATCCATAAGACTGGGATTTACTGATGTAGGTTTAAGTTTTCGCATCTGATCAAATTGTTGGTTTTCTTCTGTGGGTATGAACTTCCTTACTGAGACATAAAGTTAGATCTAAAAAATTGAACAATGTCTACATTTCTGATATCTCTGCAGAGAAAAACCTGTCATCTGACAGTATTACAAGGGAAAAGGCCTCCCCTAGAATTTCTGCTAGATAGTCAAGGGACAAACATTAAGTTCAAGTTTATTGTCACCTGACTGTACATACTGTATATGCAACCAAACGAAATGGCATCCCTCTGGACCATGATATACCCACAAAACATATATCACATACAGCACATAAAACAAAATCTTACCACAAATAGATGATAAAATATAGTTTGAAATCCATATGGTGCACAGGTAAACAGTGAACAGTAAACACTTCACTATCCAAGTGACGAGACCTCAGTGGTGGCAGGGTATTCATTAGTCTCACAGCCTAAGGAACAAGATGTTAACTAGTCTGGCAGTTCTAGTTCTGATATTTCTCTGCATCCTTCCTGAAGGTCATGGGTCAATGACATTGTGAGATGGATGGTGGGGATTCTCAACAATTCTTCAGGCCCTCAGTAAATGTCACAAATGGGGAGGGGGAAGAGATCCTCCATGTGGTTTTTACTATCCTTTGTAAGATTTTGTGATAAGATGCCTTCCAACTTCCATACCACACAATGACCCAGCCAAACAGGACACTCTAGATGGCGATCCTGTAGAAAGTTAAAATGCGAGAGGGGAAACTTGCACACCTCAGTCTCCTCATCAGGGCCGGACTTTAGGCAGGGCTAGGCTGGGCTGCAGCCCAGTGGCCCGAGCTGCAGAGGGGCCCAAAATAGATAACTATCATCATGACAGACAAAAAAAATACGAGAGTGGAGCACAGAAAAGAAAGGCAAAACAAGAAAAAGAGGACCGTGAGAAAGAAGCATTAAAAGAAGCATTGAAATTGACAGAATTTTTAAAACCTGTTCTCGATGATACAGCAGTACCATCGCTCTTGTCACAGTCAGAGACCAGTGGACAAACGGAGACTTGTTCAACAGCTAGCGCTAGCACCAACATTAGCACAGGACCAACGTCCTTGCCGCAGTCAGCAGCTAACGTTGAAGAGGCAGGGAGCATGACTTTGGGATTCCCAACACAGAGGCCTCTGAACAACCATGTCGGGCCGCCATTAATGTTAACATTACTGCTACTGAGGATCCTTACAGCACTGATCCTGCTCGCTGGGGAAAGGAAACGTTAGATGATTCAGTCCGAGCGTACTGGGCTAAGAAAGGGCCGGAGTCCTGCCAGAGTAACGATGTGGATATCAAAGCTTTGGAACGAGTATACAAACAGCAGAGACTTTTTTCCTTCAAATTTCACTTCAAACGCAAGCTTGTAAATGGTAAGTACATATCAAGGCAACGGCTGGGTGTTTTGTTTTGCATGCCGCACCTTCAGTGATGGTAATGGTCAGTCCATCTTCGAAACTGGCTTTAGCGACTGGAAACATGCCACTGAGCACATAGGAGAACATGAAAATAGCAAACACCGCAGGAAAACGTTACTGACCTATGTTACACTAGCGCCTGACAGCGGAAGAATAGATACGGAACTGCAAAAACAGTTCGAGTCAGAGTGTGTCTACTGGACTGATGTATTGAGAAGAGTGTTGGTGGTTGTGAAGTTTTTGGTCGAGAGGGGACTGGCTATCTGAGGCTCCAGTGACATATTTGGAAGGCCTGATAATGGCAACTACGTAGGCTCAGATCCACAATGGGACAGGACAGGCTGAATCATCTTACTCTGATGTCACTTGAAAGTGATCTTGTTCGGAAACTGGATTTTAGTGATCTGATCAAGGACTTTGCTGTGAAGAAATCCAGAAGAACTAAGCTTTAATTCTGAAAAACAAGCATCTGACTTTGTAAATATCTAGGCTTGTGTGTCAGTGCTGTTCCTGTTTTTGTGGCAATAGGCTAATAGTTGACTGTTTACAAACTTACTAAGTAATAAGTGGTCTTTACTCTGCAAGCCACACAGTGCAGCAATAGGATAGTATGTGCTAGATCTCATTTTTTCAAAAAGGTTGTTGGAGTATTGTCAAGTTTCCTAGTTTGCCATAGTGCCATCTCTCTTGGCTTTTTTGTCTCCCGTTTCCATTTTACTTTCTCAGAACACACGGATGAGAAAAATACCGAGATAAAAATGCTTTGGCATTGTTTCAGAAGTAAGGCCTATGGTATGTGCAGCAATAGGTAAATAAAGATTTAAGATTGGGTACATCATACTTCGTCTCCCTCATAACTTTACTAGGCCAACTAAGCTTAGGTCAATTTTTGAGTGCTTTAGATGCTGTCCTTCAAACTAAGAATCTGCATTACTTTCTGTCCTCCCTCTTAAGGCCTGTAAGCTTATAGCCTACATATTGTACTAAACCAATGTCTTGGTCCACAGCTTTGATATTTAGACCAGTACGACCTTTGCTCTTGTCCTTGCCTTTTTTTGCTTGGTACAGCAGCATTTTGCGGTGTCGGCAGGGGCCCATCAGGGCCTCCAGCCCAGGGGCCCTGGCCCTGCTCCTCAGCAAGTATAGACACTGCTCTGCCTTCTTGACTATTGAGGAGGTGTTGTGGGTCCAGGTTAGAACATCCATTATGTGCATACCAAGGAACCAAGGAGGCTGTCCCTCAGTGTCAGAGCCGTGGATGTACAATGGACTATGGTCAACCTCAATCCACAATCATCTCTTTTGTCTTGTCCGCATTAAGACTCAGGTTGTTCTCACACAATTTGACAAGCCTCTCGAGCTCCTCTCTGTATGCTGGCTTACCATTGTTGCCGATGACTGTTGTTTCATCAGTGAACTTGATGATGTGGTTTGGGCTGGATCTAGCAGTAAAGTCGAGAGTCAACATCATTAACAGCAGTAGGCTGAGCACATGGCCTTGGGGGGGGGCGGGGGGTGTTCAACAGTGGACAGCATAATGGAGCTTGAGATATTATAGCCAATTTGGGTTAACTGGGGTCTTTACATCTGGAAGTCTAAGATCCAGTTGTAGAAAGCGGTACTGAGTCCCAATGAGAATAGTTGCCAGCCTCTGAGGGATAATCAAGTTAAATGCTGAGCTGAACTCAATGAACAACATTCTGGCGTATGAAGCGTCATTTTCTAGGTGGAGCAGGACAGAAGGAGGTTACGGCATCAGTGGACTGGTTTGAAAAGTAGAACTTTCCAGTTCACCTACTGCTCAAAACAGCCCTCTGATGATCCCATTGCCTCAGCCCTTCCTGTCCCACCTACAAAATGATGCCAATGTAGCTGGAAGGTGGGAGTTTATATGATCTATTACCAGCCAGTCAAAGCACTTTATGATTGTTGAGATCAGTGCCTCTGGGTAGTAATTGTTTAGGGCAATTACCTTCGCTCTTTTGGGCACCGGAATGATGACAGCTGACTTGAAGTTTGCAGGGACAGTGGGCTGTTGCAAAGAGATATTAATTATTAATTATATCTGTTAAGACCTCAGCTAGCTGGGTCAAACAATCCTTCAGCATCCAACTAGTTATGTTAACTGGCCCCAGAGCTTTGCATGGGTTTACTTCCCCAGCTAGGATCCCCCACACCTTGGCAGTGCTAGTCAGGGTGCCTGTTTTTCAAGGAGAGAGAAGGTTTTACTTGATGACACATTATTCAGTTGGTCAAGTCATGCATAGAAAGCATTCAGTCTATCAGGAAGGAAAGTGTCGCTGACGTTGATGTAGAGTCAGGACCTGTAATCTGTTATGGCTTGTACCTTGCCACATGCACTGCATGGTCCTGGTGTAGTAAAGCTGTCAGTGAATTTTCTGTGAGTCCACTCACTTTGCCTTCCTGATGGCACAACACACCCAAAATGCTGGAGGAACTTAGCAGAGCAGGCAACATCCTTGGAAGTGAGTATATAGCCAATGTTTGGGCCAAGACTTTCCTTCAGGACTGAGGAGGAAGGGGGAGATGCCAGAATAAAAAGGTGGGTGGGGGGGTAGGTTAAGGAGGCTAGATGAAAGGTGATAGGTTAATCCAGATGGGTGGGGAAGAAGGAATCTGATCAGAGAGGAGAGTGGACCATAGGTGAAAGGGAAGGAGGAGGTGAACCAGAGGGAGGTATTAGGAGATTGAGAAGAGATAAAAGTTAGAGTAGGTAATAGAGGAAGGGACTGGGGGGGGGGGATTTGTTTACTGAAAATAGAAATTAATGTTCATGCCACCAAGTTGGAGGCTGCCCAGATGGAATACAAGGCATTATTCCTCTACCCTGATGGTGGCCTCATCTTGGCACAAGAGGAGGCTATAGACTGATCCAATCCCGAAGCAAGCACGAACCCTGACATTCAGCCATGCTTTCTGGTTTGCCCTGGCGGTGTACTGTTTAATCACAGTAACATCCTCGATGCACTTTCTCACGTAGCCAGTCACCAATTCCACATATTCATTAATGTTGACATGATAATCATACGTAGACATCTCCCTGAATATGTTCCAGTCCGTACTTTCAAAACTGTGCTGCATTGCTGATATAGCCCATCTGGCCAGGTCCTGATCTTCCTGCAAACTGGTTTGATTTATTTAACCAGTAGTCAGTCTACAGGGATTAGCAAAACGAGTATGTAGTCTGAATATCCGAGGCAAGGTGAGGGCAGGTTGAGGGGCAGGGGGCTGCCTTGTATGCTTTTTCAATGTTTATATAGACCGAGTCTAATATATTCTCTCCTCTGAACTATGGGCTGCGAGTTTACATTTTTCCGTAATGTAGACATGAATGCTGTATTGGAGATGTATGAATTGCAAATTCTATCTACTGTTAATGCCGATGTGCATTCTGCGTCATGTTGAGAAATCACTCCTTGATTTTTCAATTGGTATAAGACATTCTGTGAATGTCAGATATGCAGATAAGTTTATTTGTATTTGTATTTATTTTGTTTTTATTATTATTATGTTCTTCACCTTTTTGTGTTTTCTTTGTGTTGCATCAGATTCAGAGTAACAATTATTTCATTCTTCTTTGAGGTGAGGGCCTCTGTCAGTCAGAGCTGACCATCGATATTCCATCCCACCTGTCCAGATATACAAGCCTGGACAGTACGATATGGAGAGCAAACTGTTGCCCATTTAGCAAGCTCCCCCTCTGCACGCAACTGATGAACCCAAAGGAACGGCAGAGACTGACACAATCCGGTATCAGCGTCACCGGAGTTTCCAGTCAGCACTGAAGCCGATGTAGGACTGCCTTAGGGACGCCAGCTCTGGAATTTTCCCTCTCGGGGTTTACCCCCGAAGTCTTCTCCATGAATGGGTATAGCCGCAAGGCAACAGTTTGAGATCAGAGTTTTCCTTCTAGATGAGCAGCAATCCACGGCTGACGAGCCCCATCTGCCCAAAGTGACTAGTTTTAAGGCATCAGTAACCTGCCTTTGCCCCTTTTCCTATCATTAGAAATGGTTCTGCCGGGCTCAGTAGCTAAGCCACATCTGAAGACCAGGAGCTAGGTTTGGTTGTCGGAGATTATTTGAGGTGCATACCATTGAGAGAATTTAATAGTTAGAGGGAGCTTGTCCTCTCTACTACCTCCTGGCTATAACAACCTTAAGGAACACTTGTGTAAAGGAAATGACATTAAATAATCTTGAATCGTCAATCTTCAATCTTAACGTAACATTTTGAGAAAGTGGAACTAATATGTGAAGTTGTATTGTACCTGTTAGGCTTGATAAGTATCTGTGTAGATATCATGGAACTGGGTTGGTAACTTTTCTACGCAGTTATCTTTAATTTCAGAAATAAATTGTCCACTTAACGTTAACCCTTTTTAATATGAACAATAGGCCATCTGCATTTCCAATAGGTGTGTAAACTTACATAAAGGCATAGGACTAACTAAATCAGTTAATTTTTAAGAACAGCCATGTAAGGTTACAACACTAATTGCGATAGTAGGATGAGGCTAGTCATCCATGACGAGTGAAGAGGTTACTGGAAGTGATATAGGAAAAGGGCATGAAAGTAGTACAGATAAATATTGACAAAAATTATGATGTCAATGGCTGATTGAATGCTGAAACTAATTTGAAGTATAGAATAGGTAGTTTGCCACATCACTTACAAGTATGGGCTACAAATCTATAACTAAGAGGACAAAGACTGAAGAAAATCAAGGTATCAACAAATGTGGTGTCGCAATAGTATAGCGGTTCGCTATAGGGGAATTCTGGCGTTTGGAGTTCAATTCCTGCACTGTCTGCAAGGAGTTAGTACATTTTCCCTACGACCATGTGTGTTTCTCCTGGGTGCTCCAGTTTCCTCCTACAGTCGAAAGACCTACCAGTTAGTTGGTTAATTGGTCGTTGTAAACTGCCCTGTGATTCGGCCAGTGTAAAATAGGTGGGTTGATGGGCGGTTGTTCGTCGAGTCAAAAGGGCCTGTTCTGCACTGTACCTTTAAGTAAATAAAAACAGACAGAATGACACTTGAGATATGGGAAGCAAGAGCTAGAGGTAAACAAAACTGTAATAAAGTGAACTGGTGGAAGAGTGCCTAAAGGGGGTGCATAGAAACTGATGCTTCACTGATAACCTACTGCTTTGTAAAGCATTTATTCACCGAGAACACAATAAACAATTTAATGAAAATCTTGAGTCTTTACCTGGAAGATCTAAGTTGACAAGAATTCAGAAATTTACAATTGCTGATACATTGCAGTGGATTGCTAGCTTTCTATTCTGTACATAAAGAATCACTCAAAAGAAGAGAGGAGACAAATCAAATTGAAGATGATTACATGCTTGAAGCAAAATCTGCCCAATTTCATTTTTACTTAAAGTAAAATCACAAATGCTCAATTTTAGAAAATTAAATCCATTCCTGCAACTGTTAAAGTATATTTTGTCCTTCTACTACCACGGATCATATTAAGGTTCTGTAGTCTGCCATTTATGGAAGTGAACTCTCTGTGGGCAATCAAACACATGAAGAAGGAGGAGGCTTTAACAACATCCCCATCCTCCATGGTACCACACTGACTCAAATGCTGCCTTGATATCACATGCAATCACTCTCATCTTATTTGCAAACCTAGCTCTCTGGTTTGTGGTTGCAGCAATGGTTTGATGGTCCTGCCAAAACTCAAGTGGGAGAGTGGGAGGTGGTGAATGGGATATTCCCGAGTACCTTGGGGGCACCATTAACAACAGCTTCTATCGCATTGCTTTCCCCCGGGATTGCAACAATCATTGATATGGTGCTCTAGCCAATTCTCTAGTCCATGTGACATTACGAAGTGGCTGTGGGCACCAGAGACAAGGCTAGGGGAACAGAGATGAGGTCTCAATCAGTCTATATCTCTAACCAAAACTATTTCAGTGTAGTTACAAGTTGGACGTCTATTCAAAAATGAAGAAAGTGCCAAGGTATGTCTTTTGCATGGTCGAATCCAAGCCGGCTAAATACAGCCTCATCTGATATAAATCAACAAAGACTCCATGCTGATTCTGACAGTGGAGCACACTGACAAATGAATCATTTTAAGTCTGTCAGCAAGTACAGACAATCTTGTTGAGCTGAATTTTCCTTGTTTCTGTCATCACCTTCTACCACTTGTATCTTCAATGACGGCAGGTGAATGCCAATTTCTGGAACTGGACTCTTTCCTTTCCCTTGCTCTTTTAGCATATCAGAGGTACATCATCCCGACTAGACAACAAGGGTAAAAATATACAACTTCTCTTGGGGCAGACACAAGATGCTAGAGCAACTCAGCAGGCCAGGCAGCATCTATGGAAAAGAGTAAATAGTCAGTGCTTCGGACTGAGACCCTTCATCAGGACACCTGGTGATGGGTCTCAGCCCAAAACGTTGACTGCTTGCTCTTTTCCATACTGCTGCATGGCCTACTGAGTTAGAAACATAGAAACATACAGCACAATACAGGCCCTTCGACCCACAAAGCTGTGCCAAACATGTCCTAGCCTTAGAAATTACCTAGGGTTACCCACAGCCCTCTATTTTTCTGAGCTCCATCTACCTATCCAGGATTCTCTTAAAAGACCCTATTGTATCCATCTCTGCCACCATAGTCGGCAGCCCATTCCACGCACTCAAAACTCTCTGCATAAAAAACTTACCCCTGACATCTCCTCTGTGCCTAGTTTGAAGCCTTTCTATGGTTTCTACATCCTTCCTGTAGTGAGGCGATCAGAACTGAGCATAGTACTCCAAGTGGGGTCTGACCAGGGTCCCGTAGAGCTCCAACATTATCTTTTGGCTCCTAAAATCAATCCCACGATTGATGAAGACCAATGCACCGTATGCCTTCTTAACCACAGAGTCAACCTGCGCAGCAGCTTTGAGTGTCCTGTGAACGCGGACCCCAAGATCCCCCTGATCTTCCACACTGCCAAGAGTCTTACCATTAATACTAAATTCTGCCATCATATTTGACTTATTAAAGTGAACCACTTCTCACTTATTTGGGTTGAACTCCATCTACTACTTCTCAGCCCAGTTTTGCATCCTATCAATGTCCCGCTGTAACCTCTGACAGCCCTCCACATTATCCACAACACGCCCAACTTTTGTGTCATCAGCAAATTTACAAACCCATCCCTCCACTTCCTCATCCAGGTCATTTATAAAAATCATGAAGAGAAGGGGTCCCAGAACAGATCCCTGAGGCACACCACTGGTCGCTGACCTCCATGCAGAATATGGCCCGTGTACAAACACTCTTTTACTTCTGTGAGCAAGCCAATTCTGGATCCACAAAGCAATGTCCCCTTGGATCCCATGCCTCCTTACTTTCTCAATAAGCCTTGCATGAGGTACCTTGTCAATTGCCTTACTGAAATCCATATATACTACACCTACTGCTCTACCTTCATCAATGTATTTAGTCACATCCTCAAAAAATTCAATCAGACTCATAAGGCACGACCTGCCTTTGACAAAGCCATGCTGACTATTCCTAATCATATTATACCTCTCCAAATGTTCATAAATCCTGCCTCTCAGGATCTCCTCCATCAACTTACCAACCACTCAAGTAAGACTCACTGATCTGTAATTTCTTGGGCTATCTCTACTCCCTTTCTTGAATAAGGGAACAACTTCCAGAACCCTCCAATCCTCCAGAAGCTCTCCCATCCCCATTGATGATACAAAGATCATCACCAGAGGCTCAGCAATCTCCTCCCTTGCCTCCCACAGTAGCCTGGGGTACATCTTGTCTAGTCCCGGTGACTTATCCAACCTGATGTTTTCCAAAAGCTCCAGCACTTCCTCTTTCTTAATATCTACATGTTCAAGCTATTCAGTGCACTGTAAGTCATCCCTGCAATTGCCTAGATCATTTTTCCGTAGTGAATACTGAAGCAAAGTATTCATTATGTACCACTGTTACCTCCTCTAGTTCCATATATACTTTTCCACTATCACACTTGATTGGTCCTATTCTCTCACGTCTTATCCTCTTGTTCTTCACATACTTGTAGAATGACTTGGGGTTTTCCTGAATCCCGTCTGCCAAGACCTTCTCATGGCCCCTTCTGACTCTTCCTTCCTGCTAGCTTTATGATTTTCTAGATTCTATCATTACCTAGTTTTTTGAACTTTTTGTGAGCTCTTCTTTTCTTGACTAGATTTTCAACAGCCTTTGTACACCACGGTTCCTGTACCCTACCATCCTTTCCCTGTCTCATTGGGACTTACCTATGCAAAACTCCATGCAAATAATACATTTCCCTGAGAACATCTGTCCCCAATTTATGCTTCTAAGTTCTTGCCTGATAGCCTCATATTTCCCCTTACCCCAATTAAACGCTTTCCTAATGTGTCTGTTCCTATCCTGCTCCAATGCTATTGTAAAGGAGATTGAATTGTGATCACTGTCTCCAAAATGCTCTCCCACTGAGAGTTCCAACACCTGACCATGTTCATTTCCCAATACCAGATCACGTATAGCCTCTCATCTTGTAGACTTATCTACATGTTGTGTCAAGAAACCTTCCTGAGCACGCCTAACAAATTCCACCCCATCTAAACCCCTTGCTCTAGGGAGATGTCAATCGATATTTGGGAAATTAGAATCTCCCACCACGACAACCCTGTTATTATTACACCTTTCCAGAATCTGTCTCTGTTTCTGTTTCTTGATATCCCTGTTACTATTGAGTGGTCTATAAAAAACACCCAGTAGAGTTATTGACTCCTTCCTGTTCCTAGCTTCCACCCACAGAGACTACGTAGACAATCCCTCCACGACTTCCTCCTTTTCTGCAGCCATGACACTACCTCTGATCAACAGTGCCATGCCCCCACCTCTTTTGCCTCCCTCCCTGTCCTTTCTGAAACATCTAAAGTCTGGCATTCGAAGTAACCATTCCTACCCCTGAGCTATCCAAGTCTCTGTAATGGCCACAAAATCACAGCTCCAAGTACTGATCCATGCTCTAAGCTCATCAGCTTTGTTCATAATACTCCTTGCATTAAAATAAGTCACATCTCAAACCATTGGTCTGAGCGTGTCCCTTCTCTAACACCTGCCTATCCTCCCTTTCACACTGTCTCCAAGGTTTCTCTGTTTGTGAGCCAACCGCCTCTTCCTCTGCCTCTTCAGTTCGGTTCCAACCCACCAGCAATTTTATTCTAAACTCTCCCCAATAGCCTTAACAAGCCTCCCCACCAGGATATTGGTCCCCTGGGATTCAAGTGCAATCCGTCCTTTTTGCACAGGTCATGCCTGCCCCAAAAGAGGTCCCAATGATCCAGAAATCTGAATCCCTGACCCCTGCTCCAATCCCTCAGCCACACATTTATCCTCTACCTCACCTTATTCCTATACTCACTGTCACGTGGCACAGACAATAATCCCAAGGTTACTACCTTTGTGCTCTCAACTTCCTTCCTAACTCCCTGTAGTCTGCTTTCAGGACCTCCTCCCTTTTCCTGCCTATGTCGTTAGTACCAATATGTACCACGACCTCTGGCTGTTCTCCTTCCCACTTCAAGATATCATGGACTCAATCAGAAACATCCCGGACCCTGGCACCTGGGAGGCAAACTACTACCCGTGTTTCTTTCCTGCGTCCAAAGAATCACCTGTCTGACCACCTAACTATAGAGTCCCCTATCACTGCTGCCTTCTTCCTTTCCCTACCCTTCTGAGCCACAGGGCCAGACGTTGTGTCAGAGACGCAGCCACCATTGCTTCCCCCCCAGGTAGGCCGTACCCCCCCCCCCCGCCAACAGCACTCAAGCAGGAGTACTTATTGATAAGGGGGACAGCCACAGGGGTACTCTCTGGCAGCTGACTCCTGCCGTTCCCCCCCCCCACCAACACACTTATCTGCCTCTGATGCCCTGGTGTGACTACCTGCCTAAAACTCCTATCTCTCTCCTCCTCACTCTCCCTGACCAGATGAACGTCATTGAACTGCATCTCCAATTCCCCAATGTGGTCCCTAAGGAGCTGCAGCTCGATGCACCTGGCACAGATGTGACCGTCTGGGAGGATGGGAATCTCCAGGACTTCTCACATCTGACACCAAGCACAGAACACCGGCCTCACACACATACTTCCTGTCTGTATTCTACAGACAACCTACCTCACCTCGACCCATTATCACCGAAACCCCGTTAAGCCAAAGCCCTGCCACTCTGTCTCCAGCTCCCTAATGCCCACTCTATAAAGTTGTCTTCTATTAAACTCATCTCGCTGTTCTAATTGGCTGATGTCCACGCACTTGCGCAGTCATGCCTTGATCAAACCGCTGAAGAAATAACCATCTCCTTTTAAACTCTTCTCGCTGTTCTAAGTGGCTGACATCCACGTGCTTGCGGAGTTGTGCCTCGATCAAACAGCTGAAGAAATAATCATCTCCTTTTAAACCCCTCTCCCTGTTCTAACTGGCTGATATCCATGCGCTTGCACAGTTGTGCCTCGGTCAAACCGCTGAAAAGTTCCTCCAACATTTTGTGTGTATTGCCCTGGATTTCCAGCATCTGCAGAGTTTCATGTTGTTCAACTTCTCTTGTGTTTGCCACGTTAGCAGGCACTGGTCATTTTTCGGTAAAATACAGAGCTAGGTCAGATCTTACCACAATATGACTCAATGCCATCAGCTGTCAGAGACGAATAACGAGAATGTAGGGATATGGAGGGCAAAGGATCAAAAATATTAAAGATTAAAGAATAGATTTATTTGTCACATGCACATCAAATCCCTGAAACACACAGTGAAATATGTTTACGTCAACAGTCAACGCAGTTCAAAAAAGCGCTGGGGACAGCCCTGAAGGATGGCAATGCTTCTGGTGTGAACTGAGTATGCCCACAACACACTAACCCTATGCCGTACATCTTTGGAATGTGGGAGGAGTCCAGAATACCCAACGGAAACCCGCATGGTCATGGCGAGAATGTACAAATACCTTACAGACAAAGGTGGGAATTAGACTCATATTGATGGTGCTGAAATGCGTTATTCTAAATGTGCTGCCTAGTACAAAGGGAGTACAACTTGTGCAAGAAAATAGTAGGTAGTGAGTCCTTTCTGGTGCTTTGCAATGTTATGCTGAAAATTGCTTGTGATGTTACTAAAAACAGACATGGGCAACAATCTTTCATTCAATGGCTAGCAACCAGGGCAAGCCCATTGTTAATGCATCACACATCTGAACAAAACTGAAGGACGGTCAGCAGCCAATGAGTGCAGGGCTGATGACGCAGCAGTGGCAAGGGAGTCACAAGACACTGCAGAGACTGGAATCTAGGACAACAGATTTTTTTTTGCTTTTATGCCAAGGGAGTGACTGGCTGATGCCACTGACCTGTCACCCTGGGAAATCAGCCAGACTGAAGGACAGGCAGCATGAGTGAATGTTTAGGTTAACTCTTAAATATCTGACTAACATAAATAACTAACACCTGTCAAATGATAGCTAACAGAACTTCTCCTATACAATGTTGTACTTTTTTTTTTGCTTAAGAAAGACATTTACTTTGTTTACTGACCACAAGCCATTTCTGAGGATTAATGTTTGCTTGATTAAAGTTTGGTTGTCTCACTCGACTGGTTATTCCCAGGTTATAAGTTTATATTCCCATTCCATTGGTTAAAGTTATATTAAGATCTTATTGTCTCAGTATGATAATGGCAGGATATCCATTCTATATTGTAAAAATAAATTTGAATTGTAGTTTACCATAAAATGGCTGGAATTGAAATAGCTACTTGAAGCAATTTGATTTTAGGGCAAGTGTAAACACACAAGTTAAGTAGTTTGACTGACTCTAACATGGGTATGAATGCAGACAGGATGCCTTCCCTTCAAGCAGGTTATGAATTGGTCTGCTAAGTATGTTTAGATAAAATGTAGACAAACTGCAAAAGAAGAACCCCATGCAGAAATCTTGGATGCAGTGAATATGAAGATGGAGTCTTGGCAATTGCTCTCCTAACATATAATAGATAATAGAAACATAGAAACATAGAAACATAGAAAATAGGTGCAGGAGTAGGCCATTCGGCCCTTCGAGCCTGCACTGCCATTTATTATGATCATGGCTGATCATCCAACTCAGAACCCCGCCCCAGCCTTCTCTCCATACCCCCTGACCCCCGTAGCCACAAGGGCCATATCTAACTCCCTCTTAAATATAGCCAATGAACTGGCCTCAACAGTTTCCTGTGGCAGAGAATTCCACAGATTCACCACTCTCTGTGTGAAGAAGTTTTTCCTAATCTCGGTCCTAAAAGGCTTCCCTTCTATCCTCAAACTGTGACCCCTCGTTCTGGACTTCCCCAACATTGGGAACAATCTTCCTGCATCTAGCCTGTCCAATCCCTTCAGGATCTTATACGTTTCAATCAGATCCCCCCTCAATCTTCTAAATTCCAACGAGTACAAGCCCAGTTCATCCAGTCTTTCTTCATATGAAAGTCCTGCCATCCCAGGAATCAATCTGGCGAACCTTCTTTGTACTCCCTCTATGGCAAAGATGTCTTTCCTCAGATTAGGGGACCAAAACTGCACACAATACTCCAGGTGTGGTCTCACCAAGGCCTTGTACAACTGCAGTAGTACCTCCTTGCTCCTGTACTCGAATCCTCTCGCTATAAATGCCAGCATACCATTCGCCTTTTTCACCGCCTGCTGTACCTGCATGCCCACTTTCAATGACTGGTGTATAATGACACCCAGGTCTCGTTGCACCTCCCCTTTTCCTAATCGGCCACCATTCAGATAATAATCTGTTTTCCTATTTTTGCCACCAAAGTGGATAACTTCACATTTATCCACATTAAATTGCATCTGCCATGAATTTGCCCACTCACCCAACCTATCCAAGTCACCCTGCATCCTCTGAGCATCCTCCTCACAGCTAACACTGCCACCCAGCTTCATGTCATCCGCAAACTTGGAGATGCTGCATTTAATTCCCTCATCCAAGTCATTAATATATATTGTAAACAACTGGGGTCCCAGCACTGAGCCTTGTGGTACCCCACTAGTCACCGCCTGCCATTCTGAAAAGGTCCCGTTTATTCCCACTCTTTGCTTCCTGTCTGCTAACCAATTCTCCACCCACACCAATACCTTACCCCCAATACCGTGTGCTTTAAGTTTGCACACTAATCTCCTGTGTGGGACCTTGTCAAAAGCCTTTTGAAAATCCAAATATACCACATCCACTGGTTCTCCCCTATCCACTCTACTAGTTACATCCTCAAAAAATTCTATGAGATTCATCAGACATGATTTTCCTTTCACAAATCCATGCTGACTTTGTCCGATCATTTCACCGCTTTCCAAATGTGCTGTTATCACATCCTTGATAACTGACTCCAGCAGTTTCCCCACCACCGACGTTAGGCTAACCGGTCTATAATTCCCCGGTTTCTCTCTCCCTCCTTTTTTAAAAAGTGGGGTTACATTAGCCACCCTCCAATCCTCAGGAATTAGTCCAGAATCTAACGAGTTTTGAAAAATTATCACTAATTTTCTTGGGCTACTTCTCTAAGCACTCTAGGATGCAGACCATCTGGCCCTGGGGATTTATCTGCCTTCAATCCCTTCAATTTACCTAACACCACATGATTCATAAGATTCAAACTATGGATATACAAAGCGTCAGATGAACATAACATCCTTGAGAAACAGTCTAGAAGAAGAAATTACCTATAAAACCATTTCAGCAAATCCACATAGATTACTGTGAGAATTCTGAATAACCACAATGGATGATGAAAAATGTATTAAGATGTACCTTCACTGTACACAGTCTTCCAGAAAAAGTCACAATGGATAATAGTCAATGCTTTTAATCATTTCAATTTGAACCACAAATCATTTTGTGAACAATGGAATAAAACATAATTGCAGGTCACTTCTCCTGACCAGCTGGCTTCAAATGGAAGGTTTTCACGGTGAAGTTATTGTCGATGAAGTAAGTCATGGAAGATCTTTCAACATCACAATGAAACAGAGACTTGTAATGTTCCTTTTAAACAACATCACACTCCATAGCTAGAATGCTGAGATATCGAATGACTTCAGAAGCTCAAGAAGAAATGCTGATCGTTGGAAATTCAAAAAAACATCACGACAGAAGTAATGAAGATGTTCTCTGTGCATATGTAGAGAGATCTCCATGAAGGTTGCAAATGAGAATCAGAATCATGTTTATCATCGCCAGCATGTGTTGTAAAGTTTGTTAACTTAGCAGTGGCGGTATAATGCGATGCATGATAATATAGGAAAAAAAAGTAAATCATTTACCGTAAGTGTGTGTGAATATATATGTAAATAGAGTAACATAGTGTAAAAACAGAAGTAATATTGATTTTAAAGAAGTGAGGTAGTGTTAATGGGTTCAATGTCCATTTAAGAATTGTATAGCAGAGGGGAAGAAGCTCTTCCTGAATCACTGAAGATGGGATATGAAGAAACTATTGAATTTTATGTTCTTGTGAGGATTGATGAGAAAGTCAAAGTATTCCATGTAGACCACTTGACCTTGATGCATGATATCCAGAAGAATAGTGAAGAAAACAGTGAGGCTGAAGATGTTCCTGAAGTAAATCTGACAATCGCTTGCAAAAAGCCAACATGTAAGGCTGTAGATGCTGCCAGTCTTTATCAATACATGATATCAGGGTGCATTACAGCTTAGCATGGCGACTCTTTTGCTGATGACTGTACGAAACTGCAGAGTCATGGACATGGTTCGGTTGATCACGGAAACCAGCCTTCCATCCAAGGACAAACAACAGAAAATCTGCAGATGCTGGAAATCCAAGCTTCCAACCATGGTGTTGGTCTATAATTGTCTCTACCTCAGTAGAGCAGCCAGCATAATCATAGAATGCCCATCCTGGACATTCTCTCTTCTCCCCCTCCCATCATGCAGAAGAAAAAAAAGCCTGAAAGTATGTACCACCAGGCTTATATTCCACTGTTATAACTATATAACCATATAACAATTACAGCACAGAAACAGGCCATCTTAGCCCTTCTAGTCTGTGCCGAACTCTTACCCTATCCTAGTCCCACCGACCTGCACTCAGCCCATAACCCTCCATTCCTTTCCTGTCCATATATCTATCCAATTTAACTTTAAACGACAACATAGAACCTGGCTCAACCACTTCTGCTGGAAGCTCATTCCACACAGCTACCACTCTCTGAGTAAAGAAGTTCCCCCTCATGTTACCCCTAAACTTTTGTCCTCTAACTCTCAACCCATGTCCTCTTCTTTGAATCTTCCCCACTCTCAATGGAAAAAGTCCAACCATGTCAACTCTATCAATCCCCCTCATAATTTTAAATACCTCTATCAAGTCCCCCCTCAACCTTCTATGCTCCAAAGAATAAATATCTAACTTGTTCAACCTTTCTCTGTAACTTAGGAGATGAAACCCAGGCAACATTTTAGTAAACCTCCTCTGTACTCTCTCAATTTTATTGACATCTTTCCTATAATTTGGTGACCGGAACTGTACACAATACTCCAGATTTGGCCTTACCAATGCCCTATACAATTTCAACATTACATCCCAACTCCTATACTCAAGGCTCTGATTAATAAAGGCCAGCAAACCAAAAGCTTTCTTCACCACCCTATCCACATGAGATTTTATCTTCAGGGAACTATGTACCATTATTCCTAGATCCCTCTGTTCTAAAGCATTCTTTAATGCCCTACCATTTACCATGTATGTTCTATTTTGATTATTTCTACCAAAATGTAGCACCTCACATTTTTCAGCATTAAACTCCATCTGCCATCTTTCAGCCCACTCTTCTAACTGTCCTAAATCTCTCTGCAAATTTTGAAAACCTACCTCATCATCCACAACACCACATATCTTAGTATCATCTGCATACTTACTCATCCAATTTACCCAGCTGACAAACGTAAACAGCTTCAAATACCTGGGAAGCATCATCTCCAATGATGGGTCTTTGGACAAAGAAATTGGCTCTAGGATCAGCAAGGCCAGCCAGGCTCTGGGGAGGCTGCATAACAGAGTGCTCAATCAACACAACGTCCGCACCTCCACAAAGCTGAAAGTCTACAGAGCTGTGGATATCCCTTCTCTCCTATACGGATGTGAGACCTGGACTCTGTATTGACGACACATCAAACAACTGGAGAAATTTCACATGCGCGCCCTCCTCTCCATCCTTGGCATTCTTGGGCAAGACCATGTCTCTAACCTGGAGGTCTTGGATCACGCGGAGTCCACCAGCATTGAGTCCCTGATCGTCAGAGCCCAGATGCGGTGAGTGGGACACGTCATCAGAATGGACGACCACCGCATGCCTCGCCAGCTGCTCTGTGGTGAGCTGGAGACGGGAAAGAGACCTGAAGGTCATCCACGCAAACGCTACAAAACACTGTGAAAGAAACCCTACACTACTGTGACACCCAGCCAAGGGAACCAGAAGCTACGGCTGCTGACAGACCCGCTGGCGAGCCCTGTGCTATGAAGCCTACACCAGTTTTGAAGACGGGTGCTGCCAAAAACTGATAGAAAACCGTGAGCGGCGTCACAGAACAGCAGCCGCAATTATTACAACAACGGACCTCCAGTGCCCCCATTGTGCTAGACTCTGCGCTTCCAGACTGGGTCTGCAGAGCCACCTCCGTGTCTGCAGATGAACTGCACAACAGCGTGTCTTCTTCGAATCCAAAGGACTACCAATTAGTATTAAATAATTATTTCATTTGCCACTTCCTTGCCCATTCTCCTAATCTGTCTAAGTCCTTCTGCAGACTACATATTTCCTCAATACTACCTGCCCCTCCATCAATCTTATCATCTTATCAAACTTGGCAACAAAGCCATTTATTCCATCATCTAAATCATTGATATACAGCACAAAAAGAAGAGGTCCCAACACCGACCCTGACCAGGGAGTGCCAAAGAGTCTAATTCTGTGGTATATGGTTCTAAACAGGCTATTCATTCTAAATGATTTTATATTTACCCTCTAAGAGTCCCAACTTAATCTGATCACTACTTTTCTTCGGTACAGGCTGGTGACCTATTTAAATCCCAACTTTACAATAAACTTTGCTTTCAAGCAAATTCTTTGTATTTTCATATAAAACAAAAGGTTTTTATTTTGTCTTTTCACAAAATGGAGCTTTGGTGGCACCTCGAGGTCAGCTGCTGCAAATTTCCACCCTACATGATTGGGAACTCTTGAAAACTCCAGGAATCTGTGTCTCTCTACTCAGAAAGATAAAAGGACAAGAGATACATTGAGGACCAACAAACCCTTAAACCTGGTCTCACTAACCTTGTAGTTCCCACAGAGATGAGTAGCTAGACACAAGTTACACTTCACACAGTGGAAAATATCATTCTTTGGTCCAGTCCCACATAAGACAATTGAATGATCCTCTAGTATGATAAAATGTAGTCTTCACCTCACAATCACCCTTGTTAAAGCCTTCTACCTTATTGTCTGTCTGCACTGCACTTTCTCTGTAACTATAGTACTTTATTCTGTATTTTCCTATTGTTTCCCATTGTATTATCTCCATGCACTGAGGTGATGAATGATCTGCATGGAAGGCATACAAATCAATGTCTTTCACCGTACCTCCATAGAGGTGACAATAGTTAGTCAATTTGTCGGTTTACCAATTGATGAGAGCCAAGATGACAAAAGAATATTACTGAGTTCAGAGGTGAATGTTGTTCCAATAATATTTGGTGGATCTTTTGGTTCAAAAATGATCCTGCTTCAGTTATCACAAAATGTGAAAAAAGTGATCATTTGGTTAAAACTGTAAATATATTAAATGGTCTTTTTAAATTATATTTCTAAGAAAATATATCAGAAACTATTATATGTAATTTCAGTAATAAACAATAATTATTGTTTTAAGCTTGAGACATCTACATGGATTGTGTATTGTGACTTAATACTCTATGGACTCCAACAATCTGTATAAGAAGTTCCAGAGACAGGTTGTGAGGAGCCATTTTATAAACTAGATGGACCTTGTTTGAGTCCCTGTATCCATATGTTTCAGTCGATGCATTCTGCAATGGAATTTGTTAGCTACAATTTAGAAAATCATTATGACACTCAATTAAAACTCACATTTCTGGGAGCATGCCACAAGCATAATTATGCATATGATGTTACACAAAGGACCTTAAACATCATACAACAAACACTAGCTTAATATTTGTTTTCATTAGCAGATCTTGAAAAAAGTCCTAAGGGATATATTTTGACATCATTTTATGTCATCTATTCTTAAGTTTGTGTTCAGAAAGACTCAAATATACAGAACACATTATTTTTTGCACTTTTCATGCCAATGAGTTTCAAATTTAAATGAAGATGTTTATTAGGCATGACCTTTCCAAGCCAAAATATCAAAGCCATTATAATGTCAAACTATTTATTTACATATTACAAATTATGGTAAGATGAAACAAACATACTCAATTCTCTGTATATTGAAATTGTCCTGAGATTCAAAAATTAATTTTGTTTGACCTCAAGTATAGTTACTTGTGACTACTCAATGTGACAAAAGGAATTCTAAGCCCCTGGACCATTCAATGGAGTAATGTCCTGGGGATAACACATTACTAATTACAGCTGACTTAAAACCTACATGAAATAAGTACAGAAGCAAACAGGCTTCAGAGGTTAAACTTGCTGTTATGGAACAACAAAAACTAATATGTTTTTAAGGCATAGTTTAGTCTGATCTAGTCTCTTTGAATTGTTTAAATCAATGATGATCATAACTTGCTGTGACCTCTAATTTTGTTGAGTATTAAGCAGTAACTCAATAATTAAATTGGAATTGTTTGACATGTACTTATATGCACTTATTTATTCACAAGTATCTTTTTGTCTGTAAACACTGCAGATACATTTGCTTAGATGGATTATAATGATCATTTTTGTTAACTTTCAATTTCCAAATGGATTATTTATGAAAAGGGAGAGCTGATTCAGAGCAAAATATATTGATCATTAATCAGGCATACTGAAAGTGGGGACAGGTCTTGACGTTACTTTGATCCTATCTGAAACATTGTTTAAGCAATTTGTGTAAATAATTAGATAATTATGGCATTAAGCTTGGTATTTTTGATTTAGTAAATATTGTCACTTTCAATGCAGGTGAGGGACAATTAAATAGAAAGTAAAAATATTTATAAAATATCTTTCATTTCCTACATTTCTAGTTATGTAGATAATTTTCCAAGCACAGAGTTACAGTATTTTCATATCAGAAACCATGAATTAGAGTGAATAATGCAGGGACGATTTCTGTGCTGGTGGGAGGTGGTTGCCTGTAATAGACACAAAGTTAAAAAGTCATCTTCTACATACACTGTACCATCAAGTGGGAGACTCAGATGAATAAAGACAGGAACAGTTGATAGGAAACAGCTTCTTCCCTCAGGTCATTAGGTTTCTGAACTCCCTGTCTTATCGCATTGAAGTGTCACCAGATAATTTGTACTGTACCCTACAATATTTAATTTATGCACTTCACTTTGTTTATCTATGCATAATTCTTTGTAAATTTAATTCTTACTCTCCTAAATTATTGTGTGTTACATGTATGTTATGTGCACTACTGTGCTTTACACCCTGTCCGGAGAAACTTTGTCTCATTTGGCAGTGTCCATGTATAGAGATAAATGGCAATAAACTTGACTTGATATATTTCCTTTCACATTTCTTATATTACCACATTCATCAGTTATCAATACCAATACAAATCAAAAACCAGGAATAGAGTCCTTGATTGCTATTATGTATTTATTGAGAGAGAGAGAATAGAAACTATATTATTTTGCTTTAAATATATGAACTTCCTTAATATATTAATGACAATGGCAGATATATGCAGTATATGCTTACCTTCTTTAATCCATAGTCACTTACACACTGCTGCACTGTTAGGCTGATCCAATTTCCTTAAGTCCTTTAATTTACTCTACCCTCTAATTTAGTTGAGCAATAAGTAACAACAATGGTGTTAGAGCCATTCAACATGTATTTATTCCTCTAAATACTTGTTTTCCTGCCTGAATATATCTTTTGATTAAATAAGCCACTGGGGTAATTCTCTTCATGTCTTCCAATTTCCAAATAGGTATTTTTGGTTAAATAAGTATATTGTAAGAAGTCTGATGATTGTGAGCTCCGCGTGGAATTTAATATCCCCCAGGAGATATATTGAGCACAATTGTAAGTAAGCAAAAAGAGAGTGAGGAGGAGTAAGTTATTTTCAGATCTCTATGCCAGTTCTACAACAGAATTAACACAAAAATCAACCAAGTTATAGATGGCTTAGTAGAAGTTAATTAAAATAACCAAAGATGCAATTAGGGCATGAAATAGTCACCATTGAGTTGTGTTGTCACCATTGGTTTCAACAGCAATCAGTATTTTCCCTGCACTGTGGGGTAACAGTGCTGTGCATCAAATACAACTAATTGAAAGCTCTGTTCTTCATGTGGCATGGAACTCCAAAAGTTTTCCAAGCCTCCTCTTGTTTAGAATATTTCCTGCTGTGTTCCACTTCATATGATAGAGCACAAAAGCTAGCTTTAAATTCACACTATGGGAGTCATCTATAATAAATCATGACATATAAGTTTGAATTTTTTGTACTTCATAACTTAACTGTTACTTTTACATATACAGTAAATTTTAATATTTTACCAACAGAACATAGAGCATAGAACAGTACAGCAAAGTACAGCTTTCTGGCCCCTGATGTTGTGCTGACATTTTACCCGCAGCAAGAACAATCTAACTCTTCCACCTCACATAGCTCCATTTTTCTTTCAACTATATGCCTATCTAAGAGACTCTTAAATGTGCCTAATGCATCTGCCTCTACTATTACCCATGGCAACATGTTCCTTACACCCACCACTATCTGCGTAAAAACTTACTTCTGACATCCTTCCTATACTTTCCTCCAATCACCATAAAATTTTGCCCTCTCATAATAGCCATTCCTACCCTGGGAAAAAGGTTTGGCCATCTAACTATGCCTCTTATTATCCAACATACTGTTAAGAATTCTATGAATACTGCATTCTGCCCTGAAGTTTGACCTTCCAAAGTGCATCGCTTGATATTTCTCCAGATTTAACTCCACATGCCACTTTTTAGCCCATCCCTTACATGAAGCACACATTTTAAAACCAGCTCCCTGCGCCAATTCTTCAGCTACACATTCATATATCAAATCATCTTATTAGAACATAAGACATACAATAGGATCAGAATTATTCCATTTGGTCTATTGTGTCTGTTCCACCATTTCATCGTGGCTGATTTATTATCCCCCCGGAAGTCCATTCTGCTGCCTTCTCCACATAATCTTTAACACCCTATCAAACTCTGCTTTAAATATACCCAATGATTTGGCCTCCACAGCCATCTGAGGCAATGAATTCCACAGATTCAGCATCCTCTGGCTAAACAAGTTCCTCATCATTTCCAAACGGACGTTCTTCTATTCTGAGGCTGTGCCCTCTGGTACTAGACGCCATCACATCCTCTTCGCATTCACTCTACCTAGGCTTTTCAAGATATGACAGGTTTCAGCGAAATCCTCACTTATTCTTCTAAACTCTAGCATGTACAGGTCCAGAGCCTTCAAACGTTTTTCGTACATTAACTCTTTTATTCCCGGAATCATTCTCTGGTCCCTCTCCGATGCACATCATTTGCTAGACAAGGGGACCAAAACTGCTCACAATACTCCAAGTGCTGTCTGCCCAATGGCCTACGATGCATTAGCATTACATTTTTTTATATTCTAGTCCACTCAAAATGAATGTTAACTTTGCATTTGTCTTTCTTATCACTGACTCAACCTACAAATTAAACTTTAGGAATCCAACATGAAGAATCCCAAGTCTCTTTGTGTTATGCTTTGTAATCCCAAACCATAAAATTAATTGAAAGTAAAACAACAGAACCCGAGAAATGCATATGAACTTTGTTTTTACTTTTAGTGAGGTGTGCACACACTGTATATGATGTGGTGGCCTAACAACATATGCCATTCACATACATTTACATATAACCCATAATGAATGATTTAAACAATAAAGAACGCTTAATCAAACAAATTGTTTGATATATTGCTAAAATTCAAAATATACAATACTCCTCCCTGCTTATCTACAAATTCCAATTCAATATAGAATGTACCTCAACTACTGTATATATACACAGTTTACTACATCACACAACTACAATATAGACATACACAGCTCCACGGCATAGTAAATTTTAAATTCTCCCATTCAGGCCTAAAGATTAATCACTCTGGAGGATTTCTTACTCTTGTGGGATAAAGGCTTTCCTGACAAGGGGGATTACTTTGCTTGGCAGGAGAGCTTATGGCTGTGAAACAATCTCAGATTCTGGGGCCTCCTCTGTTGTGGTTGTAGGAGGTGACTCTGACTGAGACTGTAGAAAGTGATTCTGACAGTTCCAGACATCTTTTACCTCTAACAATTGACTCCGCTCTCCTCAACTGATCAACGATCATTTCCACATTGAATTTCCACAAACTTCACTATGTATGACAGAGCGGAGGAAGGGGAAAAGAGAAATAAATCTAAGATAGTGAGCATTAAAGATATCAGGAAAGACAGGAAGGTGATGGGGCAAATGTGCAGCCATTGGGATGAGTTGTAGTGCAATCAAAGAAAAAAGTACCAAATACTGGTCTTAAGGTGTTTTTAACTAAATGCACGCAGCATAAGGAATAAGGTGAGTGATCTTGTCGTACAGCTACAGATTGGCAGAGATGATATTGTGGCCATCACTGAGTTGTGGCTAAAGGATGCATGTCTCTGGGAGCTGAACATCCAAGGATACACGGTGTATCGGAAGGATAGGAAGGTAGGCAGAGGGGGAGGCATGGCTTTATTGGTAAGAAATTATATTAAATCATTAGAAAGAGGTGATATAGGATCGGAAGGTGCAGAATCTTTATGGGTTGAGCTAAGAAATTGTAAAGGTAAAAGGACCCTGATGGCAGTTATTTATAGGCCTCCAAACAGCTGCAGGGATGTGAACTACAAATTACAACAGGAAATAGAAAAGGCTTGTCAGAAGGGCAGTGTTATGATAATTGTGGGGGATTTTAACATGCGAGTGGATTGGGAAAATCAGGTCAGCACTGGATCTCAAGAGAGAGAATTTGTAGAATGTCAGCGAGATGCTTTTTAGAACAGCTTGTTGTTGAGCCCACTAGGGGATCGGCTGTACTGGATTGGGTATTATGTAATGAACCAGAGGTGTTTAGAGAGATTGAGGTGAAGGAACCTTTAGGAGGCAGTGATCATAACATGATTGAGTTCACTGTGACATTTGAATAAGAGAAGCCGAAATCTGATGTGTCGGTATTTCAGTGGAGTAAAGGAAATTACAGTGGCACGAGAGAGGAACTAGCCAAAGTTGACTGGAAAGGGACACTGGCGGGAAAGACAGCAGAGCAGCAGTGACTGGAGTTTATGCGAGAAGTGAGGAAGGTGCAAGACAAGTATATTCCAGAAAAGAAGAGATTTTTGAATGGAAAAAGAATGCAACTGTGGTTGACAAGAGAAGTCAAAGCCAAAGTTAAAGCAAAGGAGAGGGCATACAAGGAAGCAAAAATTAGTGGGAAGTCAGAGGATTGGGAAGTTTTTAGAACCTTACAAAAGGAAACTAAGAAGTCATTAAGAGAGAAAAGTTTAACTATGAAAGGAAGCTAGCAAATAATATCAAAGAGGATATTAAAAGTTTTTTCAAGTATATAAAGAGTAAAAGACAGATGAGAGTAGATATAGGACCGATAGAAAATGATGCTGGAGAAATTGTAATGGGAGATAAGGAGATGGCAGAGGAACTGAACGAGTATTTTGCATCAGTCTTCACTGAGGAAGACATCAGCAGTATACCGGACACTCACGGGTAGCAGGGAAGAGAAGTGTGTGCAGTCACAGTTACGACAGAGAAAGTGCTCAGGAAGCTGAATAGTCTAAAGGTAGATAAATCACCCGGACCAGATGGAATGCACCCTCGTGTTCTGAAGGAAGTAGCTGTGGAGATTGCGGAGGCATTAGCGATGATCTTTCAAAAGTCGATAGATTCTGGCATGGTTCCGGAGGACTGGAAGATTGCAAATGTCACTCTGCTATTTAAGAAGGGGGCAAGGAAGCAAAAAGGAAATTATAGACCTGTTACCTTGACATCGGTGGTTGGGAAGTTGTTGGAGTCGATTGTCAAGGATGAGGTTACAGAGTACCTGGAGGCATATGACAAGATAGGCAGAACTCAGCATGGATTCCTTGAAGGAAAATCTGCCTGACAAACCTATTGCAATTTTTTGAGGAAATTACTAGTAGGTTAGACGAGGGAGATGCAGTGGATGTTGTATATTTGGATTTTCAGAAGGCCTTTGACAAGGTGCCACACATGGAGCTACTTAACCAGATAAGAACGCATGGAATTACAGGAAAGTTACATACGTAGATAGAGGGTTGGCTGATTGGCAGGAAACAGAGAGTGGGAATAAAGGGATCCTATTCTGGTTGGCTGCCGGTTACCAGTGGTGTTCCACAGGGGTCCGTGTTGGGACCGCTTCTTTTTACATTGTACATCAACGATTTGGATTATGGAATAGATGGCTTTGTGGCTAAGTTTGCTGACGATACAAAGATAGGTGGAGGGGCCGGTAGTGCTGAGGAAAAGGAGAGGCTGCAGAGAGACTTGGATAGATTGGAAGAATGGGCAAAGAAGTGGCAAATGAAGTACAATGTTGGAAAGTGTATGGTTATGCACTTTGGCAGAAAAAAATAAACGGGCAGACTATTGCTTAAATGGGGAAAGGATTCAAAGTTCTGAGATGCAACGGGACTTGGGAGTCCTTGTACAGGATACCCTTAAGGTTAACCTCCAGGTTGAGTCAGTAGTGAAGAAGGCGAATGCAATGTTGGCATTCATTTCTAGAGGAATAGAGTATCGGAGCAGGGATGTGATGTTGAGGATCTACACGGCGCTGGTGAGACCTCACTTGGAGTACTGTGGGCAGTTTTGGTCTCCTTATTTAAGAAGGGGTGTGCTGACGTTGGAGAGGGTACAGAGAAGATTCACTAGAATGATTCCCGGAATGAGAAGGTTAACATATGAGGAACGTTTGTCCGCTCTTGGACTGTATTCCTTGGAGTTTCGAAGAATGAGGGGAGACCTTATAGAAACATTTCGAATGTTGAAAGGCATGGACAGAGTGGATGTGGCAAGTTGTTTCCCATGATGGGGGAGTCTCGTACGAGAAGGCATGACTTAAGGATTGAAGGGCGCCCATTCAGAACAGAAATGCAAAGGAATTTTTTTAGCCAGAGTGTGGTGAATCTATGGAATTTGTTGCCACGGGCAGCAGTGGAGGACAAGTCATTGGGTGTATTTAAGGCAGAGATTGATAGGTATCTGAGTAGCCAGGGCATCAAAGGTTATGGTGAAAAGGTGGAGGAGTGGGACTAAATGGGAGAATGGATCAGCTCATGATAAAATGGCGGAGCAGACTCGATGGGCTGAATGGCCGTCTTCTGCTCCTTCGTCTTATGGCCTTATGTAAGAAAGTGGTCTAGTACTGTCCTTAATCTTTCCAAGTACCCACTTTTGATCACCGCTGTCATCTCTCACCAGGACTGCTTGTCCAGGAGTGAAACATCAAATGTTCTTGTTTGAAAAGCCTTCAATTTATCTCAACTGTTTGTCCTGCATACTTCTGAGATTCGGTTTGAAGATATCCAAGAACGAATGCAAGGAACTACCCAGGATCAGCATAACTGGTGAGTTGTTGGTTGTGGACTGTACTGCATTGCAATATGCAAGGAAAAAATTGGCTAGCTTCTGATTCAGTGTCTACATTGCTCATAGTGTGTGCTTTATTATCTGGAAAAACCTTTCCACCAGGTGATTTGTACCTAGGTGCTATGGCGCCCATGTAAAATGTCTTATTCCTTTCATTTTTAGGAATGACTTGAAACTATTCTGCAATAACCTGTGATGTATTGTCACTGACTAAGTGTTCCCGAACACCAGTCCTTGAGAAGAAGCTTCTCAACACATCAACAGTATGCAAAGCTATAGTGGAAGCTACTGGGAACACCTCTGGCCACGTTGTAGCTGCATCCACTGCTACAAAGAAATTTGTACCAATGAATGGTTCGGTAAAATCCAAATGAATCCTCTGCCATGGCAATGCAAGCCACTCACAGGGATGAGGAATCATTGCTCTTGGCATCTTCTGGACGTGTTGGAATCCCAAACTGTGCATGGCAAGCTGTTCGATCTGCTGATCTATGCAGGCCACCAGACAAAGCTTTAAGCAAATACTTTCGTTTTAACTATACCTAGATGACTGGCATCTATCTCATCCAAAACTTTAGCTGTCATCTTGGATGGAACAACTTTCAATTCCCATATAAGGCATTCAAGGGAAAGTTCACCTCAGTCCCGGTGTAAATGTGGGAACTAGAATTTCTGCTGCACATTTTTGAGCTGCCATGTAGCTATAAGAGAGTGTGGGCTCTTCTATGGTTTCTCTTTCGATCATCTCTGCTATATTAAGGAGATTTTTGATTTGCTTTAGGAAGAATATGTCAAGAGGAATGTCCTCTCTTGTAAATTTTTCAGGTATTTCCTTTTCCAAGGGTAAGCAGGACAATCTATCAGCATTTGCCTAATTCGTATCCTCTTGAATTCCATCATATATTTGTGTCCTCCAAGTAAAAGAGCCAGGTTTTGCATTCATGCTGCTGCTGTGAGTAAAACACTTTTCTGTGGATTGAAAATGGACACCAATGGTTGATGGCCAATAATGAGCATAAGCTCTCGCTAATACAGCTACTGGTTGAAACACTTTTGATCCTCAAGGCCGCTCTGTTAATTCGTGTGTAATTTTTCTCGGCTGCAGTAGGAGAATGTGATACTAAAGGCTATGGGATGTTCACGTCCATCACTCATAACATGTGACATGATTGCATCTATACCATAAGGTAAGGCATCACAGGTAAGCTTCACTAGATGATATAGATCATAATGTGTGAGTACAGTGTCTGATGTCAGCATTTCCTTTGTCTTTGTCCATTGCCATTTCTTCCCAATCTGTAGTAATGAGTTCAGGGGATGGAGCCCAGTAGCCAGGTTTTTCAGGAACCTATTATAGTAATTGACAAATCCTAAAAAGGACCATAACTGTGACATGTTTAGCCTTGGGGCACTGACCACAACATAAATTTTATCAGTACACTCACGTAAATCTTGTGTGCAATGTTGTGACACAGGAAGTGATGCTTGGTTTAAAGAATTCACAGTTGCCACGTTGTGCTCTGAGCCCATAATCATTTGAACACTGTCTTGAGATTTTTAAGATATTCCTAGTCATCCTCACCAGTAGAAATGATGTTGTCCAGGTAACACTGAGTGTCGGGCAGCCCTGTGGCTCCTGATCCTTCTGTCAGAGAGCAGGTACTGATGCTACTCTAAAAGTAAACCTATTATAGTGCCACCATTGTTATACTTTGTAACTCTGAAACATAAAAATTATCAAAAGAAAAATGAGGAAGCCTGAGGGATGAGTGTAAATTTTGTTTTAACTTTTAGTGAGGAGCACACATATATAAAGTAGTGGTATAATGATGAATGCCATTCATGAACTTTTACATATAACCTGTAATGAATTATTTAAACAAAAATGCTTAATTAAACAATATACCTACAATATTACTCAAATATTTTTCAAGTGTTTTGCATCTCTGTTGTTTGAGTTGCTCTCCTCTCCACTTTCCTCAAAGCCAGACTCAGTGCCAGAGACCCGGTCTTTGTGACCACCCTTCCTCACGCAGTGTCCAAAATGGTATACCTATTATTGACAGGAACAACTACAGGGGTACTCTGCACTGTCTTTCTATTTCCTTTCCTTCTCCTGACAATCACCTTCTACCTGCCTCCTGCAACTTAGGTGTGACTGACTCCCTGTAGCTTCTATCTATCAACTCATTCTCCCAAATGTTCTGCAGGTCTTTCATTTCCAGCTCGTTACTGAACACAGTCTGTAAGGACACTTTTCTTGCAAATGTCACAATCCGGAACACTGGAGGTCTCCCAGATCTCCCACATCATGCAAGAAGACTATACCACTGCCTTAGGATTTATTCCTGTTGATCTTGCTAGACACTAAAAAAAAAAGGGAAATTGAATCTTGACAGAATCTCAACCTAGCCTCCACTTCTTCTTGCCAAAGTCTCAGTTACCACTCCAACTCTAGCCACTCTCACTACGACCATTCACACAATCACCAGTCCGCTTGAACCTCACATTTATTTTTTGGCCTTTGTCAATTCAGAGAACCCAAATTATCTCAAGATCAGCAGGAGTTCCCGAGAGGCACCAATGACTTTTTTTTAAGCTGGTGGTACTCCCCACCAGTAACAGAATAAAAAAGTATAAGCCATCAACAGATATATTGTATCAAAAATTGAAGAAATAAATAATAGATTGAATCATTCCATTAATGTTATTTTATTTCCAACTCTTCCTTGGTTTGCATTTTACCTATGCCAAATCTATAAACTTAGAAAACTGGTGTGTCAATCAATGAACATTGGCATTAACATTTACCTCATTAAATTATTCTAGAACAATTTGTACTTGGAGTAAAGCCCACCAAGTTGCACATCACTCAGTGTAATAAAAGCCTCTAAATGTCTCCATCTCCTAATTTTTTCATTGTTTTACAGACAGCAAATAAGGAATATGAAAAGAGCAATGAATTCCTGTAAATAAAAGTAAAGTATTACCTAAATAACAACTAACGAGTATGAAATTAATTCTACATATAATCATATTGCTATTTAAATTACACTAGAGTTCTGCCCTGCCACGAAATTCAGGTTACATTATTGATCATCTGTGAATTATAGCTAGCCTTAGAGAACAGAATGGCTTAGATCATTTTCACTGAAGGGATCTACAGTACCAATCTTTGTTAAAGTCAGTATCAATACACCTACAGCACAAATCTTGGAAGAATGAGGTGTCAATGTTTTTCTTATGTAAGAATGGTATATTTTAAATACTCCACCTCATTCAGATTTGAACATGCAAATTTAAAGTTTAGAATATTTTAGCTGTTCATTCTGGGTAAGACCCCATCCAGCAAATCTAGATTTTAGAAATTTTATACTTTCTATATATAGAAATAAAGTTGAATTTTCATACTTAGTCTGTTCAAAATTATTGGTACAAAATTTTTCATTGGGATTTGCTTTTAGAAAGGATACCATATATTTCACGTAACACATTCAGTTATAAGATAGCCAAAGAGCCAAAAATATAGCTCTAATCCAAGTTACTGATTTTCTGGTACTTGTACACAAGACGTACCAAGAAGGAGTCACAATTCTATTTAAATAAAATAATAGACAAATGATTTTCTTCTGTTAGTTTTCCATTGGTTTTCTGTAATAAGTCAAGGGAAAATTACACATGCAGTAAAAGTCCAAAATATCAGTGTGTTCCCTCACCAAATCCTTTCCAGACTGACAGCATTGGATTTCATTATTGATTTATGTTCCTTTTTTGTTATTATGATTTATTTATAACTAGCTTTTCTTTGAATCTTTTTGAAAGTCGTTTTACTGGGACATAAACTAACCAAGCAGAGAGTTAAGTATAGACACTAGAAGATGCAGATGCTGAAACCTGAACCATCACACAGGAGGGAGTTCAAAAGTTCTGACAGAATCACTGGAGGGAAATAGTTAGAATGATGTTTAGTTCGAGACCATTCATCTGGATTCATGAATCTGCTGAGTTCCTTCAGCTTTTTTGTGTATTGCAAGAGGGTTACGTATTATGGAAGCAACTTTGAGATTAGATTAGAGTAGATTATGATGACACTCAATCCTCATTTATTGTCATTTAGTAATGCATGCATTAAGAAATGATACAATGTTCCTCCAGTATGATATCACAGAAACACAAGACAGACCAAGACTAAAACTGACAAAAACCACGTAATTATAACATACTGTTACAACACTGCAAAGCAATACCGTAATTTGTTAAAGAGCAAACCATGGGCATGGTAGAAAAAAGTCTCAAAGTCCCGATAACCCCATCACCTCACGCAGATGGTAGAAGGAAGAAAACTCTCCCTGCCATGAACCTCCAGCGCCGCAAACTTGCCGATGCAGCACCCTGGAAGCACCCGACTGCAGCCGACTCTGAGTCCGTCCGAAAACTTCGAGCCTCCGACCAGCCCTCCGACACCGAGCACCGAGCACCACCTTTGCCGAGTGCTTCGACCTCGGCCCCAGCCATCAAGCAACAGGCAAAGCCGAGGATTCGGGGCCTTCCCCACCAGAGATTCTGGATCGCACAGTAGCAGCAGCAGTGAAACAGGCATTTCAGAAGTTTCACCAGATGTTCCTCTGTGCTTCTCACGTCTATCCCCATCAAATCAGGATTGTGCACTGCACCCTACATGACAAATAACAGATAATCATCACCAGCGTGGCTGCTGCACGCTGCGTCACGCCACCATCTTCTTTTCTCATTTGCACAGAACAAAGCGATACGGATATTATAGAAATAGCTCTTGAAATATCATTTGCTCGAAATTGCTCCTCAATTGCTAGAGGTTGGCACATTGGATGAAAAGCTTAGCATGGAGTTCTCAAACTCCAAAACTCACTCCATTGATCTTAACACAAATGAAGTGCAACGTGCTGTCTCAAAGTTTGGCACATGCAGTTTAGGATTGTACTTCTGCAGAAAAGAGCACTGGATGGTAATTTGAGCAAAAGTTCAAGTTAAGATTCAGGATTTTTTAATGCTATTTCCAGTACACAAGTATAAAGGAGAACAAAATAATTGTTATTACAGGTCCAATGCAACACTAAAAAAATTAAGGTAAAGAACACAATTATAAAAAGCATAATCAATATAAATACGTAAGATAGCTTATATACATAGATTGATTGTATGTCCTTAACGGGGACACCTCTTTTTCCCTTATTAGGGAGAGAGAGAGCCTGTAGTATGTTGAGTAGTCTCTGGGGTACTGCAAGTCTGTGTCTTTATCGATGCTTTGCTGCACGCTTGAGTGCTCGGTGAAGGATGCCGATACTTTTTTTGCTGGTGGGGAAGGGGGACAAGGTAATTGCTTTGCTGCTACTTATGCATGGGAGGGGGGAGTTGGGGGGGCTTTGGGTTTCTAACATTTAACTGTCATTCATTCTTTCGGGCACTCCTCTGTTTTCATGGATGTTTGCAAAGAAAAAGAATTTCAGGATATATATTGTATCCATTTCTTTGACATTAAATATACCTATTGAAATCTATTGAAACCTATTGAAGTGACACTAGGCACAGGAATGTCTGTATATAAGGTGATTCTGACAGGAAACAATAAAGTAGTGAGGGTGGGGGATGTGATTGGGTAGGTTAATGAGAGGTGGTATTGATCAGCCTTACTGACCAGGGACAGTAACCGCTTTTTAAGTCTGGTGGTCCTGGTGAGGATACTAAGGTAGCCTCCTCGCTGATGGGAATGAGGCAAACTGTCCATGAGCAGGGTGAGTGGGATCCTTCATAATGTTACTGACCTTTTCTGGCACCCTTCTGTAACTAGGTTCACGATGGCAGGTTGGGTTGTGCAGGTGATGCATTGGACAGTTTTGCCAACCCGTTGTAGAGCCTATCTGCCCGTTGCAATGCAGTTTCTGTACCATGCAGTTTGTTAGGATGTTCTCCACTGCGCTTCTGTAGAAGGATGTAAGTATAGATGTGTATAGTACAGTTCTCTTCAACCTCCTCAGAAAGTAGAGGTGTTACTGAACTTTCCTGATAGTGTGGAATGAGTTCTGAGGCCATGAGTTTGTACAAGATATGCACTCCCTGAAGTTTGAAATTACTGTTTAGAAACTATGTCATAGTTAATTAAATTGACACCAAAAGAAGAAATGGATGTAAAATGAGCATTATGCTCTCATACATATCTGCAGAATCCATTACGCTTTTAGTCACTACTTTATTGATACCTGCTCATTAATGCAAACATCTATTCATCTAATCATGTTGCAGCAACTCAAGGTAAAAAAGCATGCAGACGTGGTCAAGAGGTTCAGTTGTCATTCAGACCAACCTTCAGAATGGGGAAGAAATCTGATCTAAGCCAACTTGACCCTGTAATGTGCCAGATGGGGTGGTTTGAGTATCTCAGAAACTGCTGATCTTCTGGGATAATAATCTCCAGAATTTACAGAGAATCGTGTGAAAAACAAAACAAAACAAAAAAAAATTCTGTGAACCCCAGT
The DNA here is from genome assembly GCF_963921235.1 of Mobula hypostoma. Lineage (NCBI taxonomy): Eukaryota > Metazoa > Chordata > Chondrichthyes > Myliobatiformes > Myliobatidae > Mobula > Mobula hypostoma. The sequence goes on from NC_086109.1 coordinate 31,384,854, forward strand.
TCTGTGTGTTGTTGTTTTGTACAGCCTTGTTAATAAGAAAGGTTAGGGGAGATTGGCCAGATTGGCTCAAGTTGACAGGAAGGCAACAGTAACTCCTCAAATAACCTCGAGTTACAACAGTGTTGAACAGAAGAGCATCTCTGAACACACAATGCTTCGAAAATTGAAATGAATGGGCAAGCAGCAGAAGATCATGAACGCATAACTCAGTGGCCATTTTATTAGTTACAGGAGGTACCTAATTGAATGCCACTGAGTGTAACTATGAAAGAGAAACAAATCATTGGAAGTTTCATAAACACAAGAGAATCTGCAGATGCTGGAAATCCAGAGCAACACATACAAAATGCTGGAGGTACAAAGCAGGTCAGGAAGCATCAATGAAAATGAACTGTCCTGATGAACTGCCTCGGCCCCGAAAGGGCAACTGCTTAATCACTTCCATAGATGCTGCTTGACTTCCTAATTTTCTCCAGCATTTTGAGTGTGTTCCATTGGAAGTTTCATGTCAAGAAAGAATCAGGTATAAATCTCAGCCATCAATTCTAAGAGCACACAAATTAACACAGCATTAGAAATGGCATTTCAAAGTCACTTTCTCCTTCAACATTTTTGCTTCCCATTCCATGAAATAGGGTCCAAGTTTAAGGTGATAATCAGGTAAATTTTAAGTCATATTAGATGCAGAATTGATGTACGAGTTGCCATGGTCAATAACTTTTTTCTGTCTTTCTAGCTTTACATCACAGTTTTTATCTGTGCAAAGCTACATCTGTTGAAGTTGAGATGTTGAACACAACACATGATGATTACTTTTTGCTCACCATAATGTAACAGTATTCTAAGAGCTTGGCTGACTCACAGCAATGTTACAGTAAACGTGAAGCCCTTTGTATATGTATGAAGTTCTGCTTGACCTGATTCTATAACATAAAAACAGAGGAATACCTCATAATCAAAATCATATTTAGTACCACTGCCTTATATGGCCGGCTGGTGACGCAGTGAGATCAGCGCCGGACTCCCGAGCGAAGGTTCTTGAGTTTGAATCCAGGTCGGGTCACCCCCGAGCACACTTTCCATCCATGCTCGGTTGAGTGTCAAGCTAGCCCCTCGGCCTCGTAAAAAATACAACGGTCGCGTCAGGAACGTTCATATCGTGACCCGGTTAATCCTGACACCACGTGCCAGATAAGAATGGCTAAATGTCTGGTAGGACACGCTTAAAAAAAAACAGTGCATTTTATGAGGCGTAATTTGTTGTTTTGCAGCAACACTACTATGGAAAGACATAAAAAGTACTATAAATTACAAAATAAAGAACTAACGAGGTGTTAGCAACACACACAAAATGCTGGAGGAACTCAGCAGGCCAGGCAACATCGGACCGAAACGTTGACCATATTCTTTTCCTAGATGCTGCCTGGCCTGCTGAGCTCCTCCAGCATTTTGTTGGTGTTGCTTAGATTTCCAGCATCTGCAGATTTTCTCCTGTTTGCGATTGGAATAATGAGGTGTTCATGGGTTCAATTCAGAATGCTGATGGTGAAGGGGAAGAAGCCATTCCTGCATCACTGAGTGTGGGCCTTCCGTTTTCAGTAACTCCTCCCTGAAGGCAAATTCAATTTTCAGAGTACAAAAGTAATGCTAACAGTAACTGGAAAATAAACAGAATGTTAAAATGATGAAAGGGAGATAAGCCCCATATTAAGTGGAAAGAAATATTGACAAATGGGGCTGCATGGACTATGTTGTATTTAAACATTGATGTGAGGGAGAAGATACACTGCACCTGTAACCAGCTTGAGAAAAAAAGAGGGTACTGAAGTCTTTGCAAACAAGAATACGAGAAGGAAACTAGAATGAGAGTTAGGCTTATTATAAGTGATGTATGGTGTGACATGAAATTTGCAGGTTTGTGGCAGCAGTACAGTGGTTGACATAAAAATTACAATAAATAAACAAGTCATCCAGAAGCGGAATAGTGAACCCTTATGTTCAGCATTCATAGGTTCATGGACTGTATAAAATAAGAATGCTGAACAATACAATGAAAACATTGCTGGCACTGTGAAGTGATCTGCTAGATGCTGAACATAAGGGTAATGGGACTGTGACTCCAAATCTAATGCTGGAGTGCATCCAGATGGAACGCCAGGAATCAGAATGGGGCTGCAGAATGCATTTTGGAAGAGTCCGTTGGTCCTTTTCTTTAAATAACATTCAGGCAAAAATACAACCTCAGAACAATTCAAGCCACCAGAGTTGTGAGAATTACAAACTGTTATGTAGACTGTGCTCTGAATGTTGTCTAACCACATCCACTATAGTTCAAGGGGTTGTCATCAGAGAAAGATTAACATCATAGTGAATGGGAGCATTCAGCAGCCAACTCAGTTCAGAATGTTGCCAAAGGCAAAGTTCATCCATGCTGGCATGAGGGCAGAACACAATTTTCAGCATTGATTGGCTTTGATTCCATACATGGATATCATTTCCAGTATGAAACATATACTGAAAAGACAGGAAGGGCTCCTCGGAGCCAATATGCTGAGAAAAGGAAACAGAATGAGTTGAGCCAACAGGGGAATTATGCCTTGACAGCTAGAAGAGAAATGCAGGCCTTAGTCATCACAGTTTTACTGGATGGAATTTAGGTAGATGGAATCAGGAAAATATAAGATCTGAAAAGAATCGGCTTCTATTTGTCTCATAGATTTGTGCATCAACGTAATAAATAGCACACCAATACTGAAGAAAGAAGACAGTGGTAAATTAAATGAAGTTGAGATGGATTTTCAATTTGAAACAGGTAAGCTTCCCAATGTGCTTTGTTAGTTTAAGTACTTTAATATACTTCTTTTTTGCCATAATCAATGTTCTCATATGATCCCCTATCTGGGGCTGGAATTCTATTCACAGATCATGCCCGTCTCTCTTTGAAAGAGGCTGTCAACTTGTTTCACTGTACATAAATCCTTTGTCAGGGACTGTGTGGTTATTCCATCAGGTTAACTAGCTGATATTGTCACTTTATTTAAAGTTGTTTCATTACTTTTGGTATCGTTTTCTTTCCTTTATGAAAGCTCGAGATCTCTGGATTAGAAAATCTGTTATTTATATCTTATTGATTTTCAGCTAATTGAAGTAACACACAACCTGGCATAGGATAAGATGATATTATGGCTATAAGTAAGTGAATAAATGCCTCACCATGTTGTCTGCTTATGATAAAAAATACAGCAAGCTAATTGGGCATTAGCAACTAGACTTAAACCATGTTACAATTCCTTTTGAATTATTTCTGAGAATTAACCAAACAAGAAAGACACTAAATTAAAGGAATATTAAATGAATAAGGAGAAAAACTATAAAATATGTGAAAATGTGAATCATAATAATGGAGAAAAGAGCCCAAGAATGAAATTACGAATCAGAGGAAGTTTTGTGAAGCAAATTCTTTTTTAAAAAAGGCAAAGAAAGTAACAGAGAAAAGCAAAAATATAAAACAAGTATTTGCTAATTTAGAACAAATGCAGAAAATGCTGGACAATTTCAGCAGACCAAGCCTGAAATAATACCTGTTTCTCATTCCACATTTACTGCCTCCTTTGTTTTCAATTTTTATCATCTGAACTGTTTGTTTTACTCTCATTGTCTGTTTAAATTATTCTAAAAATGATTCTAATATCTAATTATGAAGTCAAGAAAATGTAGAAGCAAGGCAATTTTGTTGGCTGTGCATGTATTGTAATATTGGTTCATAAAGCACAACAGCCTTCACTATTCAACATTTAAGCTGGATATGCAATTCGGAAATGTTTACTTAAAATATACAAAGCAGGCAATCAGATAATATAAGCCTATAAGCCTACTGACTCTCACAGCTATCTGGACTATTCCTCTTCTCACCCTGTCTCTTGCAAAAACGCCATCCCCTTCTCGCAATTCCTCCGTCTCTGCCGCATCTGCTCCCAGGATGAGGCTTTTCATTCTAGGACAAGGGAGATGTCTTCCTTTTTTAAAGAAAGGGGCTTCCCTTCCTCCACTATCAACTCTGCTCTTAAACGCATCTCCTCCATTTCACGTACATCTGCTCTCACTCCATCCTCCCGCCACCCCACTAGGAATAGGGTTCCCCTGGTCCTCACCTACCACCCCACCAGCCTCCGGGTCCAACATATTATTCTCCGTAACTTCCGCCACCTCCAACGGGAACCCACCACTAAGCACATCTTTCCCTCCCCCACTTTCTCTGCATTCCACAGGGATCGCTCCCTACGCAACTCCCTTGTCCATTCGTCCCCCCAATCCCTCCCCACTGATCTCCCTCCTGGCACTTATCCGTGTAAGCGGAACAAGTGCTACACATGCCCTTACACTTCCTCCCTTACCACCATTCAGGGCCCCAAACAGTCCTTCCAGGTGAGGCAACACTTCACCTGTGAGTCGGCTGGGGTGATATACTGCGTCCGGTGCTCCCGATGTGGCCTTTTATATATTGGCGAGACCCAACGCAGACTGGGAGACTGCTTTGCTGAACATCTACGCTCTGTCCGCCAGAGAAAGCAGGATCTCCCAGTGACCACACATTTTAATTCCACATCCCATTCCCATTCTGACATGTCTATCCACGGCCTCCTCTACTGTAAAGATGAAGCCACACTCAGGTTGGAGGAACAACACTTTATATTCCATCTGGGTAGCCTCCAACCTGATGGCATGAACATCGACTTCTCTAACTTCCGCTAATGCCCCACCTCCCCCTTGTAGCCCATCTGTTACTTATTTTTATACACACATTCTTTCTCTCACTCTCCTTTTTCTCCCTCTGTCCCTCTGAATATACCCCTTGCCCATCCTCTGGGTCCCCCCGCCCTTGTCTTTCTTCCCGGACCTCCTGTCCCATGATCCTCTCGTATCCCTTTTGCCAATCACCTGTCCAGCTCTTGGCTCCATCCCTCCCCCTCCTGTCTTCTCCTATCATTTTGGATCTCCCCCTCCCCCTCCAACTTTCAAATCCCTTACTCACTCTTCCTTCAGTTAGTCCTGACGAAGGGTCTCGGCCTGAAACGTCGACTGCGCCTCTTCCTAGAGATGCTGCCTGGTCTGCTGCATTCACCAGCAACTTTGATGTGTGTTGCTGCAATCAGATAATATTCAGTTTATGTGGTTTAGAAATTATGTATAAGCACAGTATGACATATCACTTGGAATAGTTTCTGCTTTGGATGTAACATAAGGGCAGTTGTATTTGATTATTTCTATTCCTTGCTTTAATAAATGAAGTGCTCAGGAAATCAGCATCCATCCATGATACAATGATATAATCTTTCTTTGATGCACGTGACTTGAATTTCAGTTGACTGACCAAAGACAACAAAGCCCTCCTTGAGAGCCGGCCTTAGTATTTCAATAATCATTTACAGCTTGCTAATATTGCATACAATAAAAATTACCTTTGGCTAATGATGGAAACATACTGCCCTGTGTCACATAATGGGTTTCCTTCTTGTGTTAGGATTTCTGCTGAAGACTTATAGTAGTTCCTTTTTTTCATCTATCAGTAATACGCAGCATGCACTCATGTCAGGTTTGGGAGGCTCTTTCTCAATGTTTGAGAATAGCCTCTAGCTAAATCACAAAGTGCAGCTTCTTTTGCATTGTCAATTTATACATATATATTCATTCTTACTATTTAGTATCTGAGAGCAGACATTGATAAATTAGATTATGTATGTCACCTGCAGATGGTGTTAAGTTTCAACAGCAGCTTCACTTGCACAAAACAACAGTCATTCATCAGCAGGAAATTCTCATTGCTCAGCTCCAGACAAAGAACAAGATGGAAAAATCTATCACGTTGATGTTCATTAATTACCAGAGATTCTGCAGATGCTGGAAATCCAGAGCAACACATACAAAATTCTGGGGGAGCTCAGCAAGTCAGGAAGCATCTATGGAAAGGAATAAGCTGTTGATGCTTCAATAAATGCTGATGGAGGGTCTTGACCTGACTTATTGAGTCTCTCCAGCACTTTGTGTGTGATGTCCATTAATTTGTTGGGCTTATGTGGCATTTATTAATATTTTGAATTTCACTGTGCTTTTGATGTAACAATAACTCACTGGTTAAGGTTTTTACTGCTATGCTGTAGGTATTTCATTTTCGCAGTTCTGTAACAGTAGTTTGTTCTGCTTTCAGCCTGTTTGGGTTTGAGCTGAGTTAAGAGGCTTGTTCTTCAATTTAGGAATGTGGTGTCAGCCAGTCAGTATGGTAGAATTGGGAGAAGGTTCTAGAGAACACTGGGCTAAGAGGTCTTTGTTGGCGGGAGCTGGGAGAAGATGGGAGGAAGGTGGTGGAGAATGCGGTCCCTGTTGCTTTGTGCTTTGTGCAGATGAATGGCTTTGAGGAGGAAGGACCAAATCTCCCATGGCAGAGCCCATTTGTCCAAGATGGATTTTGAGCAGACTTTGGAAGGTGGGTGTATTTTCACGCAGACCAAGAGTCCAGCATGTGAATTACAGACATGTTCAAGATTTGAGCTCCAACGTGCACATGTGACTGTTTAAGTACAACAGGCCCCTTTTGTTTTTTTCTTTCTTTCCTTTAATAACTGTTTCCTTAAGTTAACATTCTTAAATATACTTCTGATTAATTGTATGCAGTGTACGCTCTGTTATTACTTGCTGAGAGTCAGTTGCTGGGGGATGCAGTAAATCACACAGCATTCACACAAACCGGGGTTTGGGTGGGTGAGACATCCCAGTCTCATGGATTTTGTGGGACCAAAATCATATACACCCTAGATGTACAAAGCCTGAGAAAGGTGGGATTCTCACTGCAGAATCCAGTGGCTGTTAGCAAAGGGCTAACAAGCTGCATTTCCAGGGATACCCAGTAAAACGGGGGTTTCATAATCAAACTCATGAATCAAAAAATTACAGTGCATACAGTTCTGTTTCACTGTTTATTTCAGAAAGATCATGAGATCGCCCATAGCATAGTTCATAGCAAATCAGAAGGTAGCAATGAACCATTTATTCCTTCTAAAGCACAAAGAATTGTGACCAAGGTCAAATTAAAAATGTGATACAAGAAACAAGATTTATGTGGAAACAAACTGAGGAACAACACTCACAAACATCTTCTCGATCTACAGATGGTTGACCATTGCATTAGCTTTTTGAATGCCAAGTGGCACTTCTACTCGTTTCTTAATGCGACATTAGATGATTTGTACATTTAAATAATGTCCTTTCACCAGTTGAAGAAGTGAAGATTTGTGATTCATTCAGAGAAGGAATGGAAAACAAGGGGAAAACCTGAAGTTATTTTCCTGCAAAAAGGAAAAGCATAATTATGATCTGTCATGCTCGTATATTTTGAGCAGGCTGCATTACTTTATCTCAGGGCTTGCTCTCACAGTTTTTCTGTCTTCACTGTGACCTCTACTTAGGATTATTCCAGCCTTTTCTATAAGATCTCAAAACTATGCATGACTAACAATTCCTGTCGGTCATATCCTTCTTCTCAATTATCTCTTCCTCTGACCTCCTAGAACCAGAAGGAACGGGGTAATTGTAGGTTTAGGATAATGACCTTCTGATCTTCTTCTCTCGAACTCCACATTCCACATTCAATGTATCACCCTCTGCAGTTTTTAGTACTTGCAGCATGATACCACCTTCTCCTCTCCACAGAGGCATGAGAGAGGAGCTTGCCCAGGTGGATTGGAGGAGGATACTGGTGGAGATGATGGGAGAGCAGAGATGGTGCATGTTTCTGAGAATAGTTCACAAGGCACTGGATAGAAATGTCCCATAGAGGAAGAAGTTCTCAAAAGGCAGAGGTAGGCAAGAAGTTAAGGACTACACAAAAATCAAGGGAAGGGCATATAAGGTAGCAAAAGTGAATGGGAAGTTGGATGATTGGGAAGATTTTAAAATCCAATAAAAAGCAGCAAAAAAAGCTTTAAGAAGGGAAAATGTGAAGGTGGATAAGTCACCTGGGCCTGATGGAGTTCTGAGAGAGGTTGCTGAAAAGATAACGGCTGCCTTGGTCATGATCTTTCAAGAATCACTTGTTTCTGGCATGGTCCTTGAGGACTGGAAGATTGCAAATGTCAGTCTACTCTTTAAGAAGGGAGGAAAGCAAATGAAAGGAAATTGTAGGCCAGTTAGCCTAACCTCAGTGGTTGGGAAAGTGTTGGAGTCTACGAATAAGGAAGACTAATGATAAAATAAATCAAAGTCAATATGGTTTCTGTTAAGGAAAATCTTGCCTGACAAATCTGTTAGAGTTCTTCAAGGAAGTAGAATCAGAATCAGGTTTATTATCGCTGTCATGTGTCATGAAATTTGTTACAAGCAGGGTGGACAAAGGAGAGGCAGTGGATGTCATTTTCTTGGATTTTCAGAAGACATTTGATAAGGTGCCACACATGAGGCTGCTTAACAAGATAAAACCCCATGGCATTACAGGAAAGATACTGGCATGGATAGAGGAATGACTGAAAGACAGAAGGTCACGAGTGGGAATAAAGGGGGCCTTTTCTGGTTAGCTGCTAGTGACTAGTGGTACTGCTACTTTTCACAGTGTTTGTCAATGATTTAGATAATGGAATTGATAGCTTTGTGGCAAAGTTAGCAGATGATACAAAGATTGGTGGAGATGTAGGTCGTGCTGAGAAAGCAATGCAATTGCAGCAGTACATGGACAAATGGGAAAAATTGGCAACAAAAGTGGCAAATGGAATACAGTGATGGGAGATGTATGAAAATACATTTTGGTAAAAGGAACAATGGTGCAGACTATTATTTAAATGGGGATAAGGTTCAAACATCAGAGGTGCAGAGGGACTTAGAGTCCTCATGCAAGACTTCCAGAAGGTTCATTTACAGGTTGATTTACAGGTTAATTTATATCTGTGGTAAAGAAGGCAGATGTAATGTTGGCATTCATTTCAAGGCGAATAGAATATAAAAGTAAGGAGATAATGCTGAGCCTTTATAAGACACGAGTCGGGCTGCACTTAAGCATTGTCAACAGTTTTGGGCCCCATATCTCACAAAAGATGTGAGATTGGACAGATTGTGTCATTGGAGAGAGTCCAGAGGAGGTTCATGATTCCGGAAATGAAGGAGTTAACATATGATGAGCTTTTGACAGCTTTGGGCCTGTACTGAATGGAATTTAAAAGAACATGGGGGGATCTCACTGAAACCTATCGGATGTTGAAATGACTAGATAGAGTGGGTGTTTAGAGGATTCTTCCTTTGGTGGGGATATCCACAACTCGAGGGCACAACCTCAAATTTGAAGGACAGAGGTTAGGAGGATTTTTTTTAGTCACAGACTGCAGTGGAGACAAATTCCATGGGTATATTTAAGTCAGAGGCTGATAGTTTCCTGATCGGTTAGGGCATCAAAGGATATGGGAAGAAGGCAGGTGTATGGGGTTGAATGAGATCCGGGATCAGGCATGATGGAATGGCAGAGCAGATTTGATGGGCTGAATGGCCTAATTCTACTCCTATGTCTTATTGTCTTATGATGCTTCAACATTAAAGACACAATTCACATTGAGACCCCCAGGTTTACTTAGGCATTTCCATTGATAAACGCCTGCTTTTGTCACAGCCATGGACTCTGCTGCAGGGTCTACACGCCCTGGGAAAGAATGTCTCAAGTTCCCTCATCTTCGGATTACCATCTGTCATCACCCAGTACTCAGCCCACAGAGCAGCCAATGCAGCAGGGCATAGGTGCCTATCTCAGGAGGAACGAGATCAGTGAAGGGAGGACAGGTTCCTGCCTCTGTTGTGACTCTGGACGTTTCCAGGCATCATGTAAAAGAGGATACCTGTCAGCATAGTGGGGTGTACTGAAGAATCAGTCCTCTCTGCATTCGTCTTCCTCTTATTGTGTGATACTCTCAGCTTCCTTGCCCTGGGTGTCTCAGAACCATGAACATTAAGCATTTATTGACTCCAGGATAGCTGGAAATCTCATGGACATCTCTCTGGTTCAAAATTGGGGAGTTCCAACTCAGAGATGGAGAGAAAACGTTGATGTCAAGGCCCTGGATGATCGACCTCAGGAAAGATACTCCTTTCCACTGAATCCCTCTGACTTGTGCTTGAAAGCAGCCAATAGAGAACAACTCTGCGTTTATCTGGTTGATTTTTCCAGAACTGCCACTGGAGTTTGGTCTCCCTTGGTTATCCCGACATAATCACAAATTGGCTGGTCCTTAAAAGAGTGGGGACCAGCATGTCTGTCTACTATCCGGTTCCAGCTCAATCTCCAGTCCGCAGATCCCTTTCTGTATCAACTACTGGTGTGGACCTGTCTGGCATTACGGCTGAATATGCTGATCTTCTTGAGGTCTTCAGTAAAAAGGAGGCTACCTCCCTGCCTCCACACCAACCACATGACTGCACATTGACCTCTTACCTGCTCTAGTCCTCCCTGGGGCCGGGTCTTTTCTCTCTCTCATTCTGAAATGATGGCCATGGGAGAGTACGTCAAGGAGACGTTGGCCTTGGGGTTTATCCATCCGTCAACTTCACTAGCAGGGGTGGGCTTCCTTTTTGTGAACAACAAAGATGGCAAACTCTGTCTCTGCATTGATTCCAAATTTCCCTCGGGATCAATAAAGTATATCTATCTATATATCGATCTAAACACTATCACCATTAAAAACCACTATTCCTCACCCTTGTTTCCCTCTGCATTTGAACATCTCCAGGGAGTAATCATATTTTCCAAGGGAGTTCTGCACAATGCTTATAATCTTATTTATATCAGAGAAGGGGGCAAGTGGAAGATAGTCTTCAACACCTCCATGGGCCACTATGTGTACCTTGTGATACTCTTTCATCTGGCCAATGTCCCTGGTGGTTTTTGAGCCCTTGTCCACGATGTGCTCAGATACATGTTGAATCAGTTGGTTTTGTGTATTTGAATAACATTCTAATCTATTTCCACTCTCACCAGGAATACACCCAGCATGTCCGAAGGGTTTTCAGATGGCTCCTTGAGAATAACCTTTACACCAAGCCAGAAATATGACTTCCATAAATGCCAGGTGTTGTTTTTGCGCTATATACTTACTCTTTCCAGAGTTTAAATGGGCCCAAGTAAATTTCACGCAGTCATGGAGTGGCCTAAATCATCTACAGTCAAACAGATGAGGTGCTACATGCAGCTTGCAAACTTTATTGTTGCTTCATCCAAAATTTCAGCTCTAAATGCACTCACCAGGAAGATGTCTGCAGGTTTCCAATGGACAAACAAAGTGGAACAAACATTCTCAAAACTAAAGTAATGTTTCACCACTGCCCTGCTGCTGCAAAACCCAGACCCATTCCGGCCATTCACTGTTGTGGTCCCAGCGCTCTTCTGCACATAGGCAGCTGCACCCTGGTGCCTTTCTTTCCCGTCACTTGATTCCGGCCGAGAGTAACTATGATGTCAGGAACTAAGAACTTCTGGCTGTTAAGAAGGCCCTGGAGGAATGGCAACATTGGCTCGAGGAGGCACAGCATCCGTTTTTTGCTTGGACAGATCTCAAGAACCTCTCAAACATTTGCGATGCTAAGAGATTCAGCTCCTATCAAGTCAGTTGGGCTTCCTTCTTCACACGGGTTAATTTCACCTTCACCTATCCCGGCAGCAAGAATATCAAGAATATTCTCTCCTGGAAGTTTGACATGTCAGAGGATTATACCAATCCAGAGCCCATCCATCCTTGCTCATGCATTGTTGCTCCAATAATTTGGGGAATAGAGTTGAAGGTGAGGACAGCCCTACAGTTGGATTCAGATCCAGGTGGGGGACCGCCTCCCAACTGGTTGGCTATCCAAGATTTCACCGGACCCAGAAATTTATCAAGAGACAATTTTGGTAGTCATCTATGTCCCAGGATGTCCACGACTTTGTCTCTGCATATCCCTTGTGCTCAGAACAAGACATCACGTCAGTGCCCTGTGGGGCTACTTTGACTACTGCCTCTGCCCCACCACCCCCAGTCCCACCTCTCAGTGGATTTCAAAGCTGATCTGACTACCCTTCCAATGGAAACACTACCATTCTGCTCAATGTGCATCAATTCTCTGAGGCTGCCCACTTCATTGTTCTCCCTAAGCTCTCATCAGCTCATGAAACAGCCACACGCTAATGGTTCAGCATGTATTCAGGCTGCACGGCTTCCCTCAGGACATGGTGATGATTGAGGATCACAGTTCACGTCTTGTTTTTGGAAGTCTTTCTGTACTCTTGTGGGAGCCACAGCCAGCCTCTCATGTGATTTTCACTCCCAATCTAACGGCCAGACTGAGAGGGTGAATCAGGAGTTGGGGACAACGCTGCACTGCCTTCCCTCTTGCAACCCCACATCTGCAGCTTACAATTGGTTTGGGCAGAGATTGCCCGCTATAACCTCCATTCGTTCCCCTTTGATTGCCAGAAGGGATTCCAGCTACCACTCTTTTCTGACCAGGAGATTAATGTGGAAATTCCTGCTGCTTGAACAGTTAATCCAATGCTACAAGCACACATGGAGACGAACCAGAACTTCTTTGCTGTGCGCTCAGAAACAGCATGCCCAACAGGCTGATCGGCTCCACCGATAGGTGAGGCCTCGAAAGCCAAGAAAGAAAGTCTAGCTGGCTTTCAGAAATCCTCCCCTGAAAGTTAAGACTCACAAGTTGGTCTCATGTTACATAGGACCATTCATAGTGGCAAAGGTAATCAATCTGGTCTCATATAGATTTCACCTATTAACATCAATGAAGATCCACCCAGTGTTTCATGTTTCCCAGTTTAAGCCAGGTATCACCTCCCCCTCCTCACTGCTTGGTGGACAATTCCCTGGTCTATAATGTGTAGTGCCTCTGGGCATGTTGGCAGGTAAGGATCAAGGTCCAGTGGATTGGGAGGGATATGGTCCTGAGGAATGTTCGATGGCCCAAGCAGATGATGTCCTGGACACATCTCTCATCCAGGACTACCAGCGGGCATAAATCAGTAGTGCTTTAAGAACTGTGCCTAGGGACGGTATCCTGGACCATAGACCCTGCAGCAAAGTCGAAAGTCGCACTCATGAGTATGCAGATTACAACTAATTAGTGTTCCATTATGGTGGTATCTAGCTCCCTTCTTTTCATTCTAATCTTGTCAAGACTTGACCAAAAGCATCTTAACAGTTAAGCTCACTGCTTACACTCATCCTTGTCTAGGAAAGAGGACTAGCATTTCAACTGACACTGTAAAAGATTGGTATTCACTTAGTATTGCTTCCAGCATTAACTTTCATTTTCAGCATTTTAGTTAGCAGCACTGTTGGCCTGGTGTTTATTCTTTTTATTTCTCTTTAAATTCTGTAGCAGATCGCATTAAAGTCAGTGAATTGTTGATTCACTTCAGTATCCCTCTCTCTGCACTTGGGCCATATCAGAACATTTTGACAACTTTCCCTTGGCAGTTTTTATATGTCCCTATAGTCAACCGTAGTCCCTTGTATCTTCTCACCATTGTACCATTGTTTTGTCTGAAACTCTTTTCAGGTGAAGCAGTGATTTATTTTCATCTTATTATATTTTGATTTCTGTATGTATGGATTTAACTATCTACAAACTGAGAACATATTTTGTGTGTGGTGCATGCTATGGTTTCCCCTACTTTGTGAAAACAAAATGCAGATAGTGTGATTGCTTATGGAACACCTTCATTCAGTTTGAAAATGTGGCTCTGACTTTCAAGTTGCTTGTTACCTTAATTCATAATCCCACTTCAATTCTTATCTCTGTGTCATCTGTCTTTTCAATAAGCCTATGTAGACCAGTGTAATCAAAGAAAGACATCTAGTCTTCTGAGCAGATCACTTCAAGCTTTCTTAATTTAATGATAAGTTCAACAATTTTAGGCAATAAGATATTTGATCCTGAAAAGTTTTGAGAAGGTGGATGTTTCCTTGCTCAAGTTCAAGTTTATTTTCATCTGGCGACATATATACAACCCAAGGAAACGAAGTCCCTCTGGACCATGGTGCACTCACAAAGCATATATCACACACAGCTCATAAGCCAAAATATTACCATTAATAAGCTAATAAAATGTAACTCAAAGTACATGTTGCACGCAGCACAGGTAACAATAAGCAGTACAGTAAACTATAAACAGTTCGCTGTTCTAGTGACGAGACCTCGGTGGTGGCAGGGTATCCGTTGGTCTCACAGCATGAGAGAAGAAGCTGTTACCCAGTCTGGCAGTCCTAGTTCAATGATGTTGTACCTCTTTTACTGATGGCAGTGGGTCAAAGAGATTGTGGGATGGGTGGTAGGGATTCTCAACAATGCTCTAGGCCCTTCATCACCAACACGCCCAATAAATGTCTCAGATAAGGGGGAGGGAGACCCCAGTGATCTGCTCGGCAGTTTTTAACTATCCTCTGTAAGGTCTTGCGATCATTCCCTTCACTCCTCCTCTTTTCTCTTAATTATTAAATTGGTTTATCTGTTTATCTGTTCCCCATTCTGATAAAAGACTATCCACCTGAAACATGAACACCTGAAAAATTGTCTTTTATTCTCTCTCCACAGGTACAATCTGACCTATGGAGCATTTCTAGTAATTCTTGCTTTTATCTCAGCTTTCTATCATCAACAGTATTTTAAGTTTGTGTAATTGAGGGCTGTGAGAAGAATTTATGATTTCAGAATTAGTTTCAGAGTTTCAGACTTCTCTGGCAAACCACTGAAAAAAGAACACTCCAGACATCTGTTATGTAAAATTCAATGGTTCATTGATTAAATGTTTTTCATATTTATATTTACTTTTGAAGATATTGAGCAAAACCTGACAATATATAGTAATTTTTGGGATAAAGAGCAGAATCATTAGTATAGTCCAAATATTCAACTTGCATTCATATAACCAACTCATAGTGCACTAACTACAGTTTTGGGGCACATTTTGTAATTTTCTCTGTTGTCTTTCAGTTTCCTATTAGCACACTGCACAATTTAATTTACATTCTCCATGGAGATGGATAATGTCGCAAAATTGACATTAATTTTAAAAGCTATAAATAAACTAGTTTTCAACATTTTTGAAACAATATAGCTT
Organism: Mobula hypostoma; assembly: GCF_963921235.1. Lineage (NCBI taxonomy): Eukaryota > Metazoa > Chordata > Chondrichthyes > Myliobatiformes > Myliobatidae > Mobula > Mobula hypostoma. The sequence goes on from NC_086109.1 coordinate 31,399,987, forward strand.
GTTTACAAACTTATAATTGCAACATGAGATAAATATAAAGATAATGGTTTGTTAATAGAAACTTATATTGAACCATGAATATACTTCATTATTTTTTTACATTCTGTTTGGGCTGTTTGTCAGGATAACTATTCTGAGCAGAATTTCAGTCGTGTTCTGTGGGAATAGCAAAGTACAGAGTAATTGGGGTACATAGGAACAATTCCCAGGAATGCATGATAAGGTTTTATTTTTATATTTTTATACTAAGCATTGAATAATTGCAATAGACTAGCTTGGAATGGAGACAAGAAAGTATTTCATTTGCTTCATTATTCAAAGAGGTGACATTCATCCATGTGTAATTCTAAGTATCTACATATTCATAGATGCAGCAAAGCAGACCATCCAGATTCACTTAGCCTTAACTCCAAAGTTCAAAACTCAAAGTACATTTATTGTCAAAGAATGGATAAATTATATAACCTTGAGATTTGTTTGCTTACAGGCAGCCGCAAAGCAAGAAACCCAAAAGATCAACACCCAATGTGCAGGGGAAAGGGGAAAGAAGCACAAATCATGCAAACAATAGAAACAACATTCCAAACCAAAATGAGTCCTTAGATCTGAACCCCAGAGCAGCCCAGAATAGGCCCAAAACATCAGTATCAGTCCATTGTATTAGCGGGCACAGAGGGCAGTCTTCGTATCATCTGTGTCATGGAGAGAGGAGAGAACATTGTGGAAGGGCGAGTGAAATTGGCTCTCACCTCTGATTCTGATGCCCTGTCTTCCCGTATATTGTTTAAATTGTCCAAGCAGCGTATCATATGTCACTTTAGGGCCTGGGCACCACTGCAGTGAAAGGCTCTGGGCCTAGAACATGCCATCAGTGTCTTCCTCTGGGCCCAGGCTTTGCCACCCGGTGGCTCTCTCTAGGCCCAGATTTTTCCGCCCAGCCCAAAGCCACTCTGGGTTTCTCCAAATCAACTGGACCCCCAGACCGATCCAACCTCACACCAAGGCCATTGTACGGGCATCGGAACTCCTGTGCCCTGACATCTCTCTGAATAGCTCACTCCATTTGCGTCGATTCTGCAACGTGCCAGCACGGTTCACCCCTCGAATTTGCTTCATCTTTGCTCGCCTCTTCATTGTTTGTGCTGATAATTTACCACAATTTACTTCAGAAAAGGTGTTATTAGTAATGTTTTTAGTTAAATTCCTTGGCTTTTGAACTACCAGTGGAGTACCGCATGCGTTCAGTGGCTCTATTTTAAATTGGAAGTTGCACTCCCTCCAACAAGAAGGAATTATCATACAAAACAAAAATAATTTGTTTTAAATAACCGTTTCATTGAATGATTGCATCTTTTTCTTTATTTTGAATTTTACTTAAGAAGCAGTCTAACGAGGAGTTCATCAGATTTAAATTTGGACTATAGCATTTTCATCTGCCTGCCTGTGCAGTGACAGAGCGAGTATGTTTACTGAGAACTTCACACGGTTCCCGAAGGTTAAACACTGTCAAAATGGGAGCTGGTAAATGATTTTATTTTCTGTCACCTGAACACTGTACCACTGCCACATTATCCCAGGAGGAAGCAAGTCACATGTTCTCATCATCACCTTCATCCTTTCGTTCATTCTTTTTGTAGGGTAGATAGATGTTTTAAAATGCTTGCACTCAGAAGCTACATTATTGGGTACAACAGTACACCAGCTGGTTTATGTAAAGACCTAATCAGTCAATCTTATGGCAGCAACTCAAAATGCATAAAATCAGGAGGTTTAGTTGTTATTCAGAACAAACATTAGGATGGGGAAGAAATATAGTCGAAGTGACTTTGACTGTGAAATGATTGTTGATGCCAGAAGGGATTGTTTTTGAATATGTCAGAAAAAACTGATCTCCTGCCTAATTTTCACGCACAACATTCTCCACAGTTCATAGAAAATGATGTGAAAACAAATAAAAAATCCAGTGTGTAACAGTTCTGTGAGTGAAAATGCCTTTTGAATAAGAGGGGTCAGAGGAGAATGGCCAGAATAGTTCAGACTAACAGGAAGGTGACAGTAACTCAGGTGACCATACACTATGAGTGGTGTGCAGAAGTTCAAAGCTCAAAGTAAAATCCCTACAAAATCACTTAAAGTCTTCCGCAACCAGAAGTCCAGTGTGAACTATGAGATTCACAATCTGCTGAGGGCCATATCAGACGCATTCAAGTCAAAACAGTCAAGGTTAAAAAATCAAAGTAAAATTTATTATCAGAGTGCATACATGTCATATCATACATGAGATTCTTTATCCCGTGAGCATACTTAGCAAATGTATAGTAACTGTAAACAGGACCAATGGACAACAAACTCTGCAGGTCAGATATAAATAAATAGCAAGCATGAAATAACAAGATAAATGAGTGTAGCTATCCCCTTTTATTCAAGGGCCTGATGGTTGAGGGGTAGTAACTGTTCTTGAACCTAGTGGTGCATGTCCTGAGGCATTTGTACCTTCTACCTGATGGCAGCAGTGAAAAAAGAGCATGGTCTGGTTGGTGAGGATCTTTGATAATAGATGCTGCTTTCCTACAGCAGCGTTTCCTGTAGATGTGCTCAATGGCTGGGAGAGTTTTACCCGAGATGTAATGGGGTGAATCCATTACTTTTGCAGGTTTTTATAGTCTGGTAATCAAGAAAGTTGTAAGAGCTTTAGGTATGATATCTGGAAAGCCACCTCACAGGCAAAACGGCAATTCCCAACTGAATTTGAATCGATGAAGGAAGAATTCTCGATAGTTGTGGCAGCGCTTGCTTGGTGCCATCATCTCTTATAAAATTAAATCAAGTGACACAGGGTTTCTCTTCAAGATGAACTCAATGCCTTCTATGATAGTAAATTGGATTATTTGTTGGCTTTGTGGAAGAAGCCAGAGAGTGGTAGTAGAGTGTTGCTGTGTGCTCAACTCGTTTTACATTTATGACTGTGTGGCTAAGCACAACTTCAAAGACATATTCAAGATTGCTGATGGCCCCACAGTCAAGGGCTGAATAAAAGATGGTGAGGAATCATCATATTGAAAATCCGGCTTAGTGGTACCATAACAACAATCTCTCACTCAATGTCAACAAGAACATAAATCTGATATTGACTTCAGGAAGAGGAAACCAGAGGTCCATGAGTTAGTCCTCATCGGAGGATCAGAGGTGGAGAGGGTCAGCAGCTTTAAAATCCTCAGTGTTATCATTTCCGAGGACTTCTTTTGGGCCCAGCACGTAAGGGCAATTACAATGAAAGTATGCAGCATCTCTACTTCCTTAGGAGCTTGAGAAGATTCAGTTTGACGTTTAAAACTTTGACAAACTTCTCTAAATGAGTAGTGGAGAGCATACTGACTGGCTGTATGACAGCCTAAAATAGAAACACCAATGCCCTTGAACAGAAAATCTGCCAAAAAGTTATGGATTCAGCCCAGTCCATCACAGGGAAAGCCTTCTCCACTTTGAGCACATCTACATGAAGTGTTTTCACAGGAAAGCAGCATCTATCATCAGTGTCCCCAACCACCCAGGTCATGCTCTCTTCTCACTGCTGCCACCTGGAGGAAGGTACAGAAACCTCAGGACTCACACTTCCAGGATTGGGATCAGTTATCACCCCTCAACCATCAGGCTGCTGAACCAACTTCACTTGGCCCAACATCAAAATCTACCCACAACCAATGGAATCATTTTCAAAGACTCTTCACCTCACATTCTCAATATTTATTGCTTAGTTATTTATTTAGTAGAGGCTCCATAAAGCAGTGTGCTGAGGACGCAAGCCCTGTAGACTGCAACTTTGGTGTGCGTCGCTCCAGCGAGACCTGGAGTCTCTACTACAGACAAGAGTGGCGTCTCAACGCTTTCCACCTTCTCAGCCCGAGACGCATCCTGGACATCTTGTGGACTGACCGAGTCACCAACAATGAGGTCCTGGCCTGCGCCCAGATACCCAGCCTCTTCACCCTGCCCCAACAACGCCGTCTCCACTGGCTGGGCCACGTACACCGCATGTCAGACGGGAGGATCCCGAAAGACCTGCTGTATGAGGAACTGGCCTCCGGCAAGAGAGCACAAGGGTGGCCCCATCTTTGTTTCAAAGACGTTTGCAAGAGAGACATGAAGTCACTGAAAACGAATGTCGAGAGGTGGGAAGACATCACAAGCGATTGCTCTCACTGGAGGCTGGAACTACGCTGTGGTCTAAAAAGAGGAGAAGAGAAGCTGAGGCTTGCTGCTGAAGAAAAGAGCACTCGTTGGAAAAACAGCACCAAGACAACACTGGAGGACAGCGCCTTCAAGTGCAGTCACTGCAGCCGAGACTGTCACTCCCGTGTGGGCCTCTACAGCCACAACAGACACTGCTCTAACACAGACTGAAGCAAGACTTTCCAGGCGCAGATCCATGGTCTCACGAGACTAACGGATGCCACCAGTTATTTATTTATTATTATTATTTATTTGTTTTTGTATTTGCACAGTTTGTTGTCTTTTGCATACTAGTTGAACACCTAAGTAGGTGCAGTCTTTCATTAATTCAATTATGGTTATTGTTCTATTATGGATTTAGTGAATATGTCTGCAAGAAAATGTCAGTGTTGTTTATGGTGATGTATATGTACTTTGATAATATATTTATTTTGAACTTTAACTTGAGTATATATGTCATCATATACAATCCTGATGCTTATGGGCATTCACAGTAAATACAAAGAAACAATAGAATCAATGAAAAGTTACTCCCAATAAGATAGACAAACCAGCCAATGTGGAAAACACAACAAATTGTGCAAGTATGACAATAAAGTAATTAATAATAATAATAATAATAATTAATAAGCAATAAATATTGGGAACATCAGATGAAGAGTCTTTGAAAGTGAGTCCATAGGTGTGGGAACAGTTTGGTGATGGGGTTAGTGAAGTTATCTCCTCTGGTTCAAGAGAAGATATGTTCATCACCAATCTCTTATGCACTTTATCACAGTGGACATAAGTGCTACTGGACAATAGTCACTGAGGCAGATTACCATATCCTTCTTAGGCACAGGTATAACTGAACATCTCTGAATGCACAACACATTGAACCTTGAAGTGGGCGGGCTACAGCAACAGAAGACCACAGGCTTACACTCAGTGGCCAGTTTGCTAGGTACAGGACACACCTAATAATGTGGTCACTGGGTGTATTTGTGTATGGCACAAACAGGCAACATTTTAAAGGGGCAGCTATAGAGAATCTTCAAGTGAAACATCAAGAAACATTTTTAGCATTGTACAATGTAAAATCCTATTAGATTATTTCACAACGATCCTGTACACTAATAGCTTTTTTTTTAAATTGGAATTTGTTTCATTATTTAGATTTACATAAGCTATTTGGTTAGATTCTATGAAAGAAAGAAAGGGGCATTATCTACAAAGTGTACTTTATCTACCTTCCCCCCCAAGACTTCTTGCCTGCAACCCCTATTCCTTCTATCACCTAGAAGAAAAATGACAACAGGTATTTGGAAATGGTAAGTATCTATCTACAAGTTCTTCTTGAAAACACACAACCACCTCATTTGGAAAAAAAATCAATATTCCTTCATCATCGTGGCTTTAAATCTTAGAAGTGTGATGCAGCAGCTTTATGGGAATGGCAAAGTTGATTCCAGATATCAGAATTTGGGAGGGAAGACTAAATAGTTTGGGCCTCTTCTCCATGGAGTTCAGAGAGGTAATCAGAAGATTATGAGATTATGGGGTAGCTTGACAAAGTAAATCTTGCGAGCTTTTACCTTCTGTTGAGGACAAAATAATTAGCTTTACTTGTCACATGTATATCAAAATATACAGTGAAATGTGGCATCTGTGTCAAAACAAATCAGTGGGGATTGTGCTGAGGCAGCCTGCAAGTGTTACCATGCCTCTGATTCCAATATGGCATGCACACAACTTACCGGCCCTAACCATCTTTGGAATGTGTGAACAAACCGGAAAACCCATGTGGTCACAGGGAGAACATACAAACTTCATACAGACAGTGGTGGGAATTGAATCCAATCAGTGATCACAGGCAATACTACTCCACTAACCACTACACCACCATGGCATCCCATACTGTTGAAAAGAATGAAGGTTCATAACTTCAGAGTAAATCATCTCCTATCTAATACTGAAATAAAGATTTTTTTTTCAAAGGGCCAGAGGCTTTTTCCCAGGGCTGAAATGGCTAACACGAGAGGACATAGTTTTAAGGTGCTTGGAAGCAGGTACAGGGAGGATGTTAGAGGTAAGTTTTTCACACACAGCGTGGATACAATAGGGTCTTTTAAGAGACTCTTAGATAGGTACATGGAGCTTAGGAAAATAAAGGGCTATGCGGTAGGGAAATTCCAGGCAGTTTCTGGAGTAGGTTGCGTGGTTGGCATAACATTGTGGGCCAAAGGTCCTGAAATGCGCTGTAGATCTCTATGTTCTAGCCCTAAGTACCATGGAATCAGCATCAATCCAGGTTGATATACAGAGAAATTTATAGTTTAGTGTGATCAAGAGTTACAGGGATCAAGCAGGATGGTGGAGTTAAAGCCACCCATGATATATTGAGTACTGGAGCAAACAAGGTGTTTTATTCTATGTTTAAACTGCATTTACCTTTTTTAAAACCAGTGTAATTGGGATAAGTACAAAAAATACTGGTGTATACATGGGTGGAGGAGTTATGACTTGCCTAACTGAGGAAAGATGTGAACTGTTATATTAAAGAAGCAACTCAGTACAGCTTTTTTCAAATGGCAGTTGATCTTGACAGTGATGAATTTCTTAAATTGAATCACTAAAAATAAGATGTTATAGGACCTCCAGATGTAACAAAGAGCATTGCAGTAAGCGTATTTTTGAAATGTTGTCATTGTTGTAGCCAGGATTTGTTTAAGCCTTTGTGACCTTGATTTTTCTTATTGGCTCCAATTGATTCCTGCTTTTGCTCTGGTGAAAGAAGCTGGCAACAACATTGATATGGATGTCAAAGGAGTACCCAGATGTTTTTACTAAGGGAAGCTTTCACCCATTTCTTACAAGTCTAAGAAAGCCAAGGAAATCTGGGCTAATTATGTTGATGGATCCAGCTTCCCCAGATCGGGAAGGAACTAATACAAAACTCCAGTCCAGCACACCCAGCGAGATGAGTCACTGCTTTCTAATATATTACATGGACCCAAAGGAACATGATAGGTCCAGTGTACTCAAGTTTCAGGTTCAAGTTTAACTATCATTCAAGTATACATGAATATAGCCAAATGAAGGCGTTCCTCCATGGTCAAGATGCAAAACGCATTGCCAACAGCACACAGCACATGACACAAATAACATGATTTCAGAATAACATATAATCACAAAGAGAAAAAAAATAAAATTATAGACCAAGTCCCTGAGTTGTTGTTATGAGGAAACAGGTTTATGGGTTTGGTAAGTGAGACAGAAGACACTGATTATGAATAAGCACATTAATAACTTATTTACAGACAAACAGTAAAACATCTGCCCAAACATCGAAGCCACCCTAGGTTACACAAACTACTGCTGTGCTCTGGGAGAAGTGTGGCTGGCAGCCCACGCAAACATTCCTAATGACTAGCACTATTTATTGATCTTGTTTTAAAAGCTTCGTGGGATCATGGTGGGATGTTCAAGTTCATTTATTGTTACATTTGAGCTGGGGTTATACAGTTATTCACATGTGTGTTTGTGGGTCACCCTGACTGTAACTGGGATGTGTAACAATCATCTTCCCTGTCAGTACGTGACTGAGTGGTTCTCTCCTCGGGTCTTAGCACCCGGTCTGTTTCTGTGCTTGCTGCAATAAAACTGTCAGGTGTGCTGAGTGAGCTTCTCTCATCTGTCATCATGGACCAAATGCTTGCCACATTGGTGTCAGTAGTGGGATTAGAAATTGACGGCGAGATTGAAGAGCTACAAAGTCAGGTGGAGTGCCCTAAGACTCAGGAATGAGTCAAGGGACCAAGCAGTATGCCTCCCCTGCTTCCCCAGGACAGGGTCCCGAAAATAGGGCGCCGACCAAGAGGGAGGATCAGGGAACCCAGCGTTCGGTCTTCACTGGGGACCCTAACAGTGCGAACATACCCAGGCTCCCCAACCTGAGGGACAAGGCAGACTACATCACCCACCTCCCTCGTGGCCCGCACTGGGGAACCCAAGATACCACAGCCATGGGAGGACGGGCAACATGGCAGCCACCACCGATGCCGCCGGATCGAAAGGAGGACCAATGGGTTCAGCAGTTTACACTACAAGGTCCACCCTGATGCTCGCCAGGTACGATAGTGCCAGCCACCTGGAGCCCTACCTGGAACAAGTCAAACTTGCCCATGGCACAACACGTAGAGCCCCACCGAGATGGTGGCACTGGAGAGTGATGCCCTGCAGGTCCTTCTCCACCTAACACCGGCTGAAGGGCCCTCAGAGCAGTGTTTTGGGCAGAGGCCATCGGAGGAAGCAACGAGGGAAGAACTAGGCAGCGGGCGACTCTGTGTGGGAGCCTGGAGGAGTTTGTAACAGATCTCTGCCACCGTGCCTGGCATGGTGAACCCCAGTTTTCTCCCAGAGCCCAGGAAGAGTTTGCAACTCCACTCCTTTGTAAAGGCGCTGATGCCGGAGAACCTTCAGCAGCATGTTCGCCTGACATCAACATCGTCGCTGGACAAGGCGCTGGCAGAGGGCAGAAGCAATTTTAGCCCCCAAAGGCATTCCAGCATGCCATGAGCCTGGGCTTGTGTCACTGACGAGGAGAAGGAACTCATGAGGCAGGTCAGTCCAGCGCTGCACTGGCCTTGCTGCGTGCCACTAAGTGATCTCTGCTACCTATGTGGCGAGGCAGGCCATGTCACTTGGGACTGCCCTGCACCAGCGCCACGCCACAGCCCATAGGGAAATGCCGAGTAGGCGGCAGCACCTGAGACCTCTAGCAGAACCCCTCCGTTGTCGCCCCTCCGGCTGGGCCGTCTGGGTGAAGAGCAAGGCTTATACATGGAATGTGTAGTGGAGGTCGTCGTTGCTGGACATGGGATCAAGCGTCACCTTCATCCATCCAGGTGTCCTCCCCAATACGGATCAGCCATCCCTGTCTGGATGCACAATGGTGGCAGTCCAGCTGGTTATGGTCACTGGTGACTGTGTGGTGATGAGAAGGAAGAGGTGGCTACACACCACGGGGTGGGGGGGAACACTGTGGAGTATGAGATGGGGCTAGCTGACATCTGGGAATCCTGCAATATTGGGCTGGACTTGCTGTCCCGCTGGGGAGCCTGTGTGGACATGCCAGGGAAAACACTCTACCCCGGCACTGAAGCCATGGCTCTCCAGCAGGGCAGCTCCAGAAAGCAGACCTGGTAGTCCCAGCAACAATCACCACTGGTCTTTCAGTGGCCCCTGGCAGGGCAGTACGCCCTGTGGCGGCCCAACACAACACGGCGGAACCAGGGGCAAACGGCGGTGGCAGCGCTTCAGGTGGCTGCTGGCAGCAAGGTAGACGTCCCCACCATTGACCAGGAACTCCACAACAATCAGGTGAGCGATCCCATGCTGGCCCACGTGATGTGATGGCTGAGTGTGGGACATTGGCAGGAGTGGGCAGAAGTCTCTGCCCTGGATCCAGAGACAAAAGCCCTACACTCTCAGAGGGGCACAGTGGAGATGTGCGACAGGTTGCTGTTCCATCGGTGGCAGCTTTCCAATGATGACAGACATCTCCTGCAGCTGGTTCTCTCCTTGGGTCTTAGTGCATGGTGTGTTTTTGTGCTTGACACAATAAAACTGACAGTGGAACTAAGTGAGCTTCTCACGTCTGTCATCATGGACCAAGTGCTTGTCAGAATACTAAACATTCAGTAACACTTCAAACTCAACAGGTACTTCATTAAGTCTCCTCAAGTTACACAACTACAAAACATTTAACAAACAGATTCTTAGCTAAGAGTGCACATGGGCCCTCCTATAACTGAAGCTTACTTTCTCAACTGTTCTTAGCACTGGACGCAACCTCAGTGTGAAGATGAATGCCCAGAGACAAAGGAAAGCCCCTGAGTCACCTGAAATTGGACACCAGCACTGTGGCACACACAGCAACCAATGGGAAAGAGTTGCTGCATCCTTCGAGTGGCCAACTGGTGACTGGCACGGCAGAATGGTTTTTGAGCGCCAAGTAAACTAACCTTTCACATTAGAGTTGTTCTGCAACTTGCACTTCCACTCAGCGAACACCAGAGGGCAGCATGACGGGAGAAGTCAGCCACCAATCCAGTATGAAATCCAGCTGTACACAGCCAGCTCTGGTGTCTCCTTCGCCGGCACCTGCAACAGGCCACTCCGAGCCATGAGGGCCTTGTCCACACAACAACTGAGGCAATGCAGCTCCTCCACCATCGGTCTTTCCAATGAACGAGTGAACCGAACCTGACTTACACTATTCTATGTTACCAAAGTTCAACAGGGTCTTGAGATCGCAATAAATACTTCAAGACAGTCACTCATTTCGTTTGTTGGACCATGCATTTTCTTGGCACAATGGTATGCAACAGCTCCAGGTCCATCACTATTGAGCAACTCGTTGATGGGATAATCCTGCGGTACTTGATGCTGTTAGTATCCAGCAATGACTTGCAATTGTAAAAGAGATGTACAAGATAAACAAATACACCTTTGAATGGTCCTGGAGTGGCTGCCGCAGCAAGCGCACTGCTGTCTCACCGGAAGCAACAGCTCTTCAGTTGTTTACTCTTTAATGATATTATGGCTGATCTGTGAGCTAGGACAACATATTCATCTGTTTCCCTTACTTTTCCATCACCTGCCCATCACTTCCCTTTAGTGCCCTCCTCCTTCCTATTCTCCCATGGTTCACTCTCCTCTCCTATCAGATTCTTTCTTTACCTTTTCCACCTATCACTTCCCAGGTTCTCACGTGATCCCCTCCCCATCCACTGACATTTTCCCTCACCTAATTTCACCTGTCATCAGCCAGATTGTGCTCCTTACCCTCCTCCCATTTTCTTGTTCTGGCTTCTTCCACTTCCCTTTCAACACTCACTGAAGGGCCTTGGACCAAAACATCGACTATTTACTCTTCTCCATAGATGCTGCCTAACCTGCTGAGTTCTATAGAATTTTGTGTGTTTCTCTACACACCCAGCATCTGCAGAATCTCTTGTGTTTCCAACCACTTCCATGTCACTTTTAATATCCTTGTAGAACAATATATTCACAGTGCTGTGCAAAAGTGTAAGACAAATGAAAAAAAATTCAGTAAAACAAAGATGCTTTCAAAATCATGAAATAAAAGTTTTCTAAAAATCAAAAAAATACTATAAAGAGCAGTAGACAGTAAAAAAAAACAAACCAAATCAATATTTGGTGTGACTGCCTTTTGCGTTTAAAACTTCATCAATTCTTGTATGTACGCTATCATGCAGTTTATAAGAAAATTGGCTGGCAAGTTGTTCCAAGCGTCTTGGAGAGCTTACTACAAATCCCTGATGACTACAACTGCAAGAAATACCACCAGCTGCCTCTTCAAACAAACCGCATTGAGGAGTTGAGCTGGAACTGGATGAACTCTGGATCATTCGGGAGGCTGAAGGGGTGATAGTGAGGACATACAGAGAAGTAGTTACACTCAAGCTGCAGGACACAGAAAACTGGGTGACACCAGGAAGCAGAATGGGGTGAAGGAGCCAGTACAGAGTGCCCTTGTGGCCATCCCCCTCAACAACAGGTATATCACTTTGGATGCTGTTGGGGGGTGTGGGGTTGACCTAATAGAGGAGAGTCACAGTGTCACAGTGGTTGGATCTCTGGCATTGAGTCTGCCACTGAGACTCAGAAGGGAAGGGGGTGGGAAAGGCATGCTGTGGTGATAAGGGATTCATTATTTAGGGGAATGGACAACAGGTTCTGTGGACAAGACCAAGATTCCTGGATGGTACATTGCCTCCTTGGTGCCAGGGCTTGGGATATCTTGGATTGAGTCCTCAGCATTCTTAAGTGGGAGGGTGAATAGCCAGAAGTTGTGGTCCACGTAGGTACCAATGACATGAGTAGGATGAGTGATGAGATTCTGCAGAGGGAGTTCAGGTGCTAAGTTAAAGTGCAGGGCCTCCAGGTTTGTGATCTCAGGATTGCTATCCGTGCCTTGTGCTAGTGAGTCTAGAACTAGGAAGCTTGTACAGTTTAATACGTTGCTAGGTTGTTGGTGTAAGAGGGAGAGTATAAGAATTTTGGGTCATTGGGCTCTCTTCAGGGAAGATAGGCCCTGCACAGAAGAGATGGTTTGCATCTGAACTGGAGGAAACTAATATATTAGTAGAAAGTTTTGCTCGAGCTGTACGGTGGGGTTTTAACTAGAGTTGCAGGGAGATTGGAACCTGAGAGCCAGAATAGTGAGTGGAGAGATTGTCGAGGTAGATGTTGATAAGACCTCAGGCAAAGTTATGAATCCAAAGTTTGAGCACGGTGCGACAAAATTGAAAAGGGTGAATTCAGGACTGAAGGTGTTGCATCTGAATGCACGCAATATTCCGAATAATGTAGATGAACTTGCAGCACAGTGGCAAGTTGACAGGTATGGTATTGTAGGTGTCACTAAATCATGGCGGAAGAATTATAGCTGCAGGCTTAATGTCTGGGGATACACATTGTATCATGAGGAAAGGCAGGATGGCAGAAGGGGTGGTGTTGCTCTATTGGTAAAAAATTAAATCAAATTATTGGAAAGAGGTGACATAGAGTAGGAAGGTGTCGAATCATTGTGGATAGAGCTAAGGGACTGCAAGGGTGAAAATACTATGATGGGAGTTGTATACCGATCCCCAAACAGTAGTAAGGATGTAGCCTACAATCTACAACTGGAGATAGAAAATGCATGCCAAAAGGGCAATGTTACAATAGTCATGTGGGACTTCAATAAGCAGGTAGATTGGGAAAATCAGGTTGGTGCTGGATTGCAGGATGGGAATTTCTAGAGTGACTATGAGATGACTTTTTCGGGCTACTCATGGCTGAGCCCAGTAGAGGATCATATATTCTGGATTGGGTGTTATGCAATGACCAGAATTGATTAGAGAGCTTAGGGTAAAAGAGCCCTTAGGGGAGAAAGAGATCATAATATGATTGAATTCACCCTGAAACTTGAGAAGGAGAAGCTGAAGTCAGATGTATCAGTATTACAGTGGAGTAAAGGGAATTTCAGAGGCATGAGAGAGGAATTAGTCAGAATTGATTTGAAAAGAACACTGGCAGGGATGATGGTAGAGCAGCAATGGCTGGAGTTACTGGAAGCAATTCGGAAGGCACAGGATATATACATCCCAAAGAGGAAGGATTAGAGTTTTCTAAAGGAAAGATGACACAACCGTGGCTAACAAGAGAAGTCAAAGCCAATATAAAAGCCATAGTGAGGCATATAATAGAGCAAAAATTAGTGGGAGTTAGAGGGTTGGGAAGCCTTTAAAAACCAACAGAAGGCAACTAAAAAAGTTATTAACAAGGAAAAGATGGAATACCAAAGTAAGCTAGCCAATAGTATGTAGCCCCCCGCCTCCCCCCACCCCCCGCCCGGCAAGCCTCAGGGTCGCTCTACTCGCTGTCGTCTAGGAAAACAGCCCTCGGCCCTGCCAAACTGGGTAATTAGTTTGTGTGGATGCTGTGTGATGTACCCCACCCCACCAAATAACAGACAACACACCATATACGATTAAATGAATTATAGTTTATAGATATTACTGGAACTATATAATTAATAGAGATAAAATATAAAAGGAAAATAAAAGGTGCCACACTTATCAATGTTCACTCTCTTCGTGCACAAACAGTTGGAGCTCTAGTAACGATCCTCTCTTCACCATTCGATCCCCTCTGACCAACTCGACCTGCCACCTGGGACCAACCACGGTGGTCGACCAGACGCCCCACACGAGTCTGTCTCTGTCTCCTCTCCTCGCCGAAGACCCTGGACCTCGGACTCCTGCTAGGGGTCCGAGCCCGTTAGCCAGCTCACAGCCCCTTGTCCATTCTCTCTCTCTCCATCTGCCCAAAAACCCGCACATCACAATAACTTATAGACACACTAGAAAGAATAACATCTATCCCAATTGGTTCGTCTGCTCTCTTATCAATAATATAACCCAAACAAGCTGATAGCGAGAACTTTCTCCACAGTTAATATAACAAAGAAGCCATTTTAATTAGCCTTCACAGTAATATAAAAGATGAAACCCCTTACAAGTATTAAAGAGGATACTGAAAGTTTCTTTAGATACATAAAGTGGAAAAGAGAGGAGAGAGTGGCTATTGGATCGGAGGAAAATGATGCTGGAGAGGTAGTGATGGGGGCAACAAAATGGCAGATGATCTGAATAAGTATTTTGCATCAGACTTCACTGTGGAAGACTCTAGACTCTAGCTGTATGGTGGAAGTTCCAGGTGTCAGGGATCACGAAGAGTGTGAGGTTACCATAACTAGACAGAAGCTTTTTGGGAAGTTGAAAGGGCTGAAGATAGATAAGTCACCTGGACCAGATGGTGTACATCCCTGGGTTATGAAAGTGGTCGCTGATGAGATTGTGGAGGCATTAGTAATAATCTTTCAAGAATCACTAGATTCTGGAATGGTTCTGGAAGACTCAAGAATTGCAAATGTCCCCCAACTCTTCAAGAAGAGAGAGAGGCAGGAAAAGGAAACTATAGGCCCGGGAGTCTGACTTCAGTGGTTGTGAAGATGTTGGAGTCGATTATTAAGGATGAGGTCTCAGGGTACTTGGAGGTACATAATAAAATAGGCCATAGTCAGCATGGTTTCTTCAAGAAAAATTCCTGCCTGACAAATCTATTGGAATTCTTTGAAGAAATAACAAGCAGGATAGACAAGGAAAATCACTTGATGCTGTGTACTTGGATTTTCAGAGGGCCTTTGATAAGGTGCCACACATGAGGCTGCTTAACAAGCTATGGGCCTATGGTATTACAGGAAAGATTCTACCATGGATAAAGCAGTGACTAATTGCAGATGGCAAAGAGTGGGAATAAAGGGAGTCTTTTCTGGCTGGCTGCTGGTAACTAGTGATGTTCCACTGAGTTCTGTGTTGGGACCGATTCTGTTCACTTTATATGTCAGTGATTTGGATGATGGAATTGATAGCTTTGTTGTAAAATTTGTAGAAAATATAAAAATAGGTAGAGGGGCAGGTAGTTTTGAGGAAGTAGAGAGGCTACAGAAGGGCTTGGACAGATTCAGAGAACGGGCAAATTATTGGCAGATGGAATACAGTGTTGGGAAATGTATGGTCATGCACCTTGGGGGAAGAAATGAAAGGGTTGACTATTTTCTAAATGGAGATAAAATACAAAAACTGAGGTGCAAATGTTCTTAGGAGTCCTTGTGCAGGATTCCCTAAAGGTTAATTTGCAGATTGAGTCTGTGGTGAGGAAGCCAAATTCAATGTTAGCATTCATTTTAAGAGGACTGGAATTAAAAACAAAGATGTAACATTGAGACTTTTTAAAAGCACTTGTGAGGCCTCACTTGGAGTATTGTGGGCAGGTTTGTGCCCCTTATCTTAGAAAGGATGTGCTGAAACTGGACAGGGTTCAAAGGAGGTTTACAAAAATGATTCTAGGATTGAATAGCTTGTCATTAAAAAAAGGCATTTGATGTCTCTGGGCCTGATTTCACTAGAATTCAGAAGAATAAGGGGTGACCTCATTGATCCCTATCGAATGGTGAAAGGCCTTGATCGAGTGGATATGGAGAGGATATTTCCTATGGTGGGAGGGTCTAAGATCAGAAAACACACCCTCAGAATAGAGGGGCGTCCTTTTAGATTGAAAATGAGCAGGAATTTCTTTAGCCAGAGATTGATGAATCTGTGAAATTCTTTTTCACAGTCTTTATGGATATTGCAGGTAAAGGTTGATAGATTCTTGATTGATGAATGCATGAAGGCATATGGACAGAAGGCAGGAGATTAGGGCTGAGAGAAATTTGGATCACCCATGATGAAATAGCAGATTAGACGTGATGGGCCAAGTGCCCTAATTCTGCTCCTATATCCTATGGTCTTATGGTCACCAGAGCTCCTGTTCCTGCTTTGTATATAGACTCACTGGGGTATTTTCCCCACTGCTTTATTTTCACCATGGATGCCCAGTCCCTATATACTTCCATCCCCCATCAGGAAGGTCTCAAATCTCTCCGCTTCTTTTTAGATTCTAGACCTAACCAGTTCCCCTCTACCACCACTCTGCTCCATCTAGCAGAATGAGTCCTTACTCTTAATAATTTCTCCTTTGGCTCTTCCCACTTCCTCCAAACTAAAGGTGTAGCTATGGGCACCCGTATGGGTCCTAGCTATGCCTGCCTTTTTGTTGGCTTTGTGGAACAATCTAAGTTCCAAACCTATTCTGGTATCTGTCCCCCACTTTTCCTTCACTACATCGACGACTGCATTGGCGCTGCTTCCTGCACGCATGCTGAGCTCGTTGACTTCATTAACTTTGCCTCCAACTTTCACCCTGCCCTCAAGTTTACCTGGTCCATTTCCGACACCTCCCTCCCCTTTCTAGATCTTTCTGTCTCTATCTCTGGAGACAGCTTATCTACCGATGTCTACTATAAGCCTACTGATTCTCACAGCTATCTGGACTATTCCTCTTCTCACCCTGTCTCTTGCAAAAACGCCATCCCCTTCTCGCAATTCCTCCGTCTCCACTGCATCTGATCTCAGGATGAGGCTTTTCATTCCAGGACGAAGGAGATGTCCTCCGTTTTTAAAGAAAGGGGCTTCCCTTCCTCCACCATCAACTCTGCTCTCAAACGCATCTCCCCCATCTCACGCACATCTGCTCTCACTCCATCCTCCCGCCACCCAACTAGGAATAGGGTTCCCCTTGTCCTCACCTACCACCCCACCAGCCTCCGGGTCCAACATATTATTCTCCGTAACTTCCGCCACCTCCAACGGGATCCCACCACTAAGCACGTCTTTCCCTCCCCGCCTCTCCTCTGCTTTCCACAGGGATCACTCCCTACGCGACTCTCTTGTATATTCGACCCCCCATCCTTCCCCACCGATCTCCCTCCTGGCACTTATCCTTGTAAGTGGAACAAGTGCTACACATGCCCTTACACTGTCCCTCACCACCATTCAGGGCCCCAGACAGTCCTTCCAGGTAAGGTGACACTTCACCTGTGAGTCGGCTGGAGTGATATACTGCGTCCGGTGCTCCCGATGTGGCCTTCTATATATTGGCGAGACCCAACGCAGACTGGGAGATCATTTCGCTGAACACCTACGCTCTGTCCACCAGAGAAAGTAGGATCTCCCAATGGCCACACATTTTAATTCCACGTCCCATTCCCATTCTGATATGTCTATCCACGGCCTCCTCTACTGTAAAGATGAAGCCACACTCAGGTTGGAGGAACAACACCTTATATTCCGTCTGGGTAGCCTCCAACCTGATGGCAGGAACATTGACTTCTCTAACTTCTGCTAATGCCCCACCTCCTCCTCATACCCCATCCGTTATTTATTTATATACACACATTCTTTTTCTCTCTCTCCTTTTTCTCCCTCTTTCCCTCTCACTATACCCCTTGCACATCCTCTGGGTTTCCCCGCCCCCCCCCCACTTTTCCTTCTCCCTGGGCCTCCTGTCCCATGATCCTCTCATATCCCTTTTGCCAATTACCTGTCCAGCACTTGGCTCCATCCCTCCTCCTCCTGTCTTCTCCTATCATTTTGGATCTCCCCCTCCCCCTCCAAATTTCAAATCTCTTACTAGCTCTTCTTTCAGTTAGTCCTGACGAAGGGTCTTGGCCCGAAACGTCAACTGTACCTTTTCCTAAAGATGCTGCCTGGCCTGCTGCATTCACCAGCAACTTTGATGTATGTTGCTTGGGGTATTATTTCCCACAATTTTGTTGAGCACATTGGGTCATGGTGAGTTTAAAGGGAACTTAAGAAAAATGGTGAAGCAATTACTGTGCATCAAGGTTTCTGAACCGTGACACAATGGCTAATTGGAGTTCCACTATATTTTTGGAAATTAAGTCATGCTTGTCTTTCTAAATTCCAGTAAATTAAATCCACATTGCATATTCTCGCTTGGAGCAAAAACTGATCTGATAAGATTGCAACTTTAAGTAACTTTGGCTTTACCCCTCCTTGCACTCCAATCCTTTACATATACAGTAATACATTGTCTCCTGCCATCTGGTAGGAGATACAGAAACATCTTAAACTGAAAAACAGTTTCTTCTTGAGGGCTATTGCGCAGTTGAATAATACTGCACCTCGACTTGGCAATGGCCTTTGAGTGTTGTGGACTATCAAAAACACTTGTTACTTGCAAATATGGGATTTTTAAAAAAATTACGCCATACCCCATACATTGTAAATATCTGTTTTGCACGGACTGCAGTAGCACCACAATCTTGCTGTCTTGAGCAATGATAATAAATTTCTACACTATTCTGTAGCAGTGCAAAAATTTCTTCTGTTTTCCAAGATTTCTTAATTATCAATGAACATGGATCATCAAGAATTTGTATCTCCAAAAATTCTGGTTATTTTTCATTTCTGTTCCATGCTCTTTGGAACCAAAGTTGTTAAGTTCAGATTGGATTTGAAATTGGAATCGGAATCGGAGCTGAAGTTGGCAAATTTGTTATTATCATGTGTATCAAGGTACGGTGAAAAACTTGTCATGCATCTTTTTCATACAAATTAATTGAACCTGGTGGTATAAGCTTTCAGGCTGTTGTATCTTTTGCCCAGTGGAAAAGAAGAGAAGAGAAAATGTCCAGACTGGGTGGGTCTTCAATTATGCCGACTGCTTTACTGAAACAGTGAGAAGTGCGGACAAGTCCCTGGAGGATGGTTTCCATGATGTGCTGAGCTGTGTTCACAATTCTTTGCTGATTTCTGATCAGCTACATAGAGAAGTGTACTGAGGATGTTGCCAACACAAAACACGTCCGGGTGAGGGCAAATCAGAAGCCATGGCTTAATGCAGAGGTCTGTGCATGGCTGAGGGATTGTGAAGCTGCCTTTAGATTGGGGGACGTGACTGCTGTCTGGGAAGAAAGAACTGTGCTTTCCTGCTCCATTAGGAAGGGGAAACGTGGGCACTCTCACAGAATACACAAATACATCTGTGATACCAGATTCACAAGGTGCCTGCGGCAGGAAATTCAGAGGACTGCAGACTATAAGTTTGCTTTGTGCATCAGTGACCAGAATGCCTCACTCCTGACAGGCTGAAAGTCTGTTATGCCTGGTTTGATGCACAGAACAAAGTGCTGGTGTGGAAGGCACCCCTCTCCCCAGGGGAGCAGACACTCCATCCGGCTGAAGCTGAGGTGACGAAGACCCTGGTTAGGGTTAACTCACACAAAGCTGAGGAGCTCAATGGTATTCCAGGCCCGGTTCTGAAAGACTGCACAGCTCAGCCAGCTGAGGTGCTGATGGATATATTCAACATCTGTTTGGTATAGTACTTTGTCCCCTCAGTTTTCAAGACAGCAACCATCATTCCAGTGTCAAAGAAGGTGACAGTAATCTGCCTAAATGAATATTGACCTGTGGCATTAACATTAATCATTGTAAAATGCTTTGAGTGACTGGTCATGGAGCTCATTAAAGCCTTTCTCCCATCTACACTGGACCTTTCCAGTTCACTTATCACTTGAATCAATTCACTCACGATGCTATAGCCACTGCCCTCCACTCTGTTTTGTTCTACCAGAAAAATGTGGTCTCATGTGCAAGACTGCTGTTTATAGATTTCAGTTTAGCGTTGAACACCACCACACCCCAGAAAATGGTGGGGAAACTGTCCTCGATGGGCCTCAAACTCTCCCTCAGCAACTGGATCCTGGATTTCTTAACAGAAAGGCTACAGTCAGTTCGTGTGGGAAGCAACGTCTCTAGTACTATTACACAGAGCACTGGCACTCCCCAGGGCTGTGTGCTCAGCCCGCTGCTGTTCACACTGATGACGCATGACTGTGTCATAGGATCCAACTCAAACTGAATCATCAAATTTACGGATCACACAACAGTGGTTGGCCTCATCAGCAATGATGATGAGTTGAGTAAAGAGAGGATGTGGAGCAGCAGGTGGACTGGAATGAGAAGAACAACCTACGTTTGAACATGGAGAAGACCAAGGAAATCATTGTGGACTTCAGGAAGGTGCAGACGAACTATTCCCCCTCTGTGAACACATGGCTTGTCTGTAGAGACAGTAAAGCGCACTAGGTTCCTGGGAGTTCACATCTTGGATGAGCTCACCTGATCCCTCAACAGCACCACCCTGTTCAAGAAGGCATAACAGTGCCTCCACCTCCTAAGGAGATTGAGGCAAATGAGGATTCATCCCTTCACCTCCATAGTAACTGAATTTTACAGGAGCATCTTTGAGAGTATTCTGACAAGTTGCATGTCCATCTAGTTTGGGAGCAGCAGAGCGTCAGACCGGAAGTCCCTACAAGGGACTGTGAGAATGGCTGAGAGGATCATAGGGGCCTCCCTACCATCCATTGGGGACATTTATCAGGAGTGCTGTCTATGCAGGGCCCTTAGTATTATTAAGGATCTCACCCATTCATTCAGCATTCTCTTTGATTTTCTAACATCTGGCAGGATACTCCGATGCATAAGAACGAGAACAGTCAGGTTGGGAAACAGTTTCGCCTCTCTGGCCATTAGGCTTCTGAACTCTCTGCCACATCGCTTTCGATGTGTCACTGGTTAATCTGTTCTGTACCTAATAATGTTTAATTAATGCACATTGCTTTGCTTATTTATGTGTAATTCTTCTGTAGATTTTATCCTTACTTTCCCAAGTTACTGTGTGTTATATGTATGTTATGTCTTCTTCTGTTCTTCATCTTCTTGGTCTCCGTCGGATAGAGTGACCATGGACATTGCGTCCCAGCTGTCTGGATATGCAAGCCTGGGCAGTACAATATGGAGAATAAGCTGATGCCCAAGCTTCTCCTCTCCACACACCTGATGAACCCAAAGAAACAGCAGAGGCCAGTACAGTTTGGTACCAGAAGCATCACAGGAGATGCCAGTCAACATTGAACTCAATATAGGACTGCCTCAGGGACTCCAGCTCCAGATTTTTCCCTCAGGGTTTGCTCCCGATGCCTTCCCCAGCAGTGGGTATAGCCACAAGGCAGCAGAGGTTTGAGATCAGAGATTTCCTTCTCCTAGTTGAACTGCCAACCATGGCTGACAAGACCCATCTGCTGAAATGTTACGTGTACTACTGTGCCATACACCATGATCCAGAGAAACATTGTTTCATTTGACAATATACATGTACTGTACATAGCTAAATATCAATAAACTTGACGAATTGACTTGTGCACAGCAGTTGCCTTACCAAACAATTATACACCCAGAGAGGATGCTTTCTACAGTGCATTGATAAAAAAGTGGTAGGGGTCAACAAGTGCAAACAAAATTTCTTTAGCCTCCTAAGGAAGTAGAAGTGTCGATGAATTTTCATGCCCACAACATATACGTATGTGATTGGATCACAATAGACTATTGGAGATATTCATTCCGAGATACTCGAAGCTCTCAAACCTGTCAACCTCAGCACCATAGACTTAGACAGGAGGATAGGCATTGCCCTCCTTCCTGAAGTCAACAACCAGCTCTTTGTTTTGTTGACAACATGGGAAAAATTGTTTTCACAACATCATGTTACTAACTTCTCTATCCCCTTCCGGTACATCCACTCTTCATTATTTGAGATATAGTGGACTATAGTGGTATCATCTGCAAACTTGCAGATGGAGTTAGAGAAGACACTGGCCCCACAATCATGACCGTACAGGGAGTAGTGTGGGGGGTAGGGAACTGAGGATGTAACCTTCTGGAGTTCAGAGTAATTTAGGTAGTGGTATTGCTGTCTAACCTTAATGATTGCAGTCTGTTCAGAATCAGAATCAGGTTTATTACCACTGACATATGTCGTGAAATGTATTGTTATGTGGCAGCAGTATATTGCAATACACAATAATAAAACATTATTATGAATTACAATAAATATCAGATATATTTAAAAAGTTAAATTAAGTAAGTAGTGCTAAAAGCGAAGCAAAAATGTGCCAGATAATGTTCAGGGGTTCATTGTTAGGAAATGAAGGATTGTTTTGCAGAGTGGGACATTGATTCACAAGGTCCAGAGATCTACCATCATTAATTTACATTTACAATCATTTTTCCCATCATTTTAGTTAATATTTCAAAATTTTACAGGCTCTTGGATATTAAATATATCTTATATTTCTATACCGACTCCTTGTTCATCGGAAAATATCAAGGTGCAGTTCCTTATAGTGGAGTATCTGAAATTCTTCTTTAAAATTTTTGTTTTCCTATTAATTATTTTCAGTTGTGTTAATCAAGAATGCTAATAATATCCAGACAATATATGCTAGGTTAACTGGTCTATAACCTTAGGATTCCTTCCCGAAATAAAGACAGCGCACACAATTTTCCAGTGTAAAGCTATCATTTCTGAAGCAGGAGAAATTTGGAAATTAGCATTGAAGAATCCTTGATGCCTTTTCATATGTAGTTAAAATCCAGTGAAGAAAGCCATCTGGTGCTGGGGACTGTTCACTTCCTCATGCAAATAATTTCTGTATTACCTCTCTTGTGTTTCTGTAAGTTTTGGTGAGTTTAATGTTAGCTTCTTTGAGATTTGTGGGTTGTTACCCTCTGATGAAAACACTGAGACAAAGTTATAATTTGACAGTCCACATGTTCTTATTTTTAACATATCAAGTGTATTATCAATTTTTAATAGGCCTACTCTGCTCTTGGCCATATTGCATTTCTTAATATAATTGCAAATTTTTTGTGACGAATTTTGTATCTCTCACAAACTTTCTTTTTGTGATGTTTCTTTTTGGCCTTGCTATCGATTTTGTTACCTTTTGCAGCACCTTGCCATTTTTTTCTAGTTACCACAATCCATGTTATTTTCCTTTCAATTGTGTGTGCCTTTTCTTCTGGTTTTCAGAATCAGAGTCAGAATCAGGTTTATTTTCTCTGATCACTGTTGTGAAATTTGTTGTTTTATTGCAGCAGTACAGTGCAATGAATAAAAAATTCCATAAGTTACAATCTAGGGATGAAGGGGTTAACGTATGAGGAGAGATTGAGTCGCCCGGGACTATACTCTCAGGAATTCAGAAGAATGAGAGGGAGTCTTATAGAAACATACAAAGGGATAGATAAGATAGAAGTAGGAAAGTTGTTTCCATTGGTAGGTGAGACTAGAACTAGGGGACATTGCCTCAAGACTCAGGGGAGGAGATTTAGGATGGAGATGAGGAGAAACTGTTTTTCCCAGAGAATGGTCAATCTGTGGAATTCTCTGCCTAGGGAAGCAGTTGAGGCTTCTTCACTAAATATATTTAAGATACAGTTAGATAGGTTTTTACATAGTAAGGGAATTAAGGGTTATGGGGAAAAGGCAGGTAGATGGAGCTGAGTTTATGGACAGATCAGCCATGATCTCATTGAATGGCGAGGCAGGCTCAATGGGCCAGATGGCCTACTCCTGCTCCTATTTCTTACGTACTTATGTTCATATATATATAGAAGAGAGAGAGTGCAAAAAGATAGAAAAATAGTGAAGTAGTGTTCATAGGTTCACAGTTTGAGGATAGAGGGGAAGCCTTTTAGGACGGAGATTAGGAAAAACTTCTTCACACAGAGAGTGGTGAATCTGTGGAATTCTCTGCCACAGGAAACAGTTGAGGCCGGTTCATTGGCTATATTTAAGAGGGAGTTAGATATGGCCCTTGTGGCTACGGGGGTCAGGGGGTATGGAGGGAAGGCTGGTGCAGGGTTCTGAGTTGGATGATCAGCCATGATCATAATAAATGGCGGTGCAGGCTCGAAGGGCCGAATGGCCTACTCCTGCACCTATTTTCTATGTTTCTATGTTTCTATGTTCATGGACTACTCAGAAATCTGATGGTGAAGGGGAAAAAGCTTTTCCTAAAATGTTGATTGTGCGTCTTGAGGCATCTATACCTCCTCCCTTCATGTTCATAATGAGATGCAAATGTTTCTTATCTTTTTTTAGTTGTCTGTCATCTTTTTATCATTTTGATAAGTGAAACTTGACATTAGAGTATAAATTGATTTTGTGTCATATTAAATTCTCCTATGAGTACCTCCTACTAATATTCTGTCAGTTTACCTATTCACAGACTTGCGTAGTTTGCTGTGCTCAATGAAAGTAAGCCTCATCCAAACTTAGAAATTTAGTAACATTTCATTCTATGCCCTTATAGATATTGTGTTGTATTTCATTGTTTCCATTGTAATCAACAAATAGATGTTCACACAGATTTAATGAAATCTGGCTTATTACTTACTACTAAGTTTAATAGGCTTGGTGCCTGAGTTATCTCCAGTACATACTCTTTTGAATGCATTCCATAAATTCAATATTGTTTAGAAATAAAGTAATCTGCTTACCAATGTTCCCTCTAATTTCTTTACAGCTATGCAGACCAACCATTGCTCTGAGCAGGAAATTTTTACACAGCCTGAAAAACTATACAACACTTTAATGATTTTTTTTGTAATATGCACATCAAATAAACACAAGCCTCAACTCACAATACAAGGAAATGATGTCAGGCAGTCAAAACAATTGACAGGCACATTGGCAAAAGTAAAATGTTTGGCTAGACAGTGTTGGCCTTCAACAGGCTGGTGGTTTATTAACAATGAGCTACTGACTTCCATTCTGTGTTTATTGTTACAATTTGTAATGGTGTTGTGGCTTGAAACACTGACAATGTAAATACTTTGAAGCTCTAAAATGCTTCAAAGTAAAGATCATGGAATGTTTATTATTTAGAAAATTTATAGATTATATTCATTAACACATAATTAATGACAGGGTATTTTACAATTATATTAGATTTTAAAATTACATTAGCATAATTTCTAAATTATATTAAAATTATTTAAAAGAAAATTCCAGCTGCACAGTAACAAAGGCGATGTGGATGGGAGTATTTCAGTTACCACTTGACCATGCACCTGTTCAGCTTAGAGGGAACAGTGCTGCTTACACCAATCATTAGGAACATTAATTTTCTCATTAAAAACACATTTTTGCCACCCAGCATATCTGCATGGTGCCAGATCATAACCACCAGCAAAGCAGCTTCGTACAAAGAACACACGAGTGTATTAAATCTTTTTCTATTTCTCATTTCTACTCATGAACTCATGAAGGTCTCACTGGCTGTTTGCCTCCTATTAGATCCTCACTCATTATTGAACTAAACTCGATTACAAGAGAGGATCTCAATCACAAAGGTTTCATCTTTCACCATTGTTTCTCCAGTTTTTTTCTGGGGACCTTACACTCTGTTATATTTAGATGGTAGGGCCTTCTGCCAAATCTGACTAATGGCCAGAGTGTCATAGCTGTCAAGGTAAATTTGTATCTCGAATGTATCCATTGTGTTTCTTGTGCTTTATCCTGCATGTTTATATTAAAAAAACACTAATGTATGTGTTCTTTATACAAATAATTGGTGGTGGGGTAGAGATATGTCTCTAGCAAACGAGGTGTAAGGCGCTCCTTCCTTTCACTAGCCTACAGGTCACCCTTGGGTAAGGTGTAGCACCTGCTTAGCCCCCTGATCATGATCTTGTGAAGCCATGAGAGCAGGTGGTGGATGGCCGTATGAGCAGCTGGAGCATATCTCAAGTCCTGGTAATACGACCACTGACACCAGGCAAACAATCTCTGAAGAGTATTGATAATGGCTGGGGTCACCCTTCTTGTAAAGACACTTCTCTGGAAAAAAGTAAATCATTGACATTTTGGACAGAGAATCAGGTCTCTTTCCCTTCATCATAGAAGACCACAATCACCTACATCATACAATACCATACATAACAAACAAAGAAATATATGTGACATTCCCTAACTTGCCCTGCAATCCTGTTTTTACTAACACTTTTCTTTTTTCCTCACTTAGTTCAATTATTCCACACTTTTTAGTTTTCCCTTCATTCACCGCACAATTTATGGCTGAGTCTACTTCATTTGTTTTGGAGATATGCATGACCCTACTTTTTCTCAAGAGCTTCGGAGGAGGTCCAGGTCAGAAATTAGTTTGCTCCTGAAAACAAGCCAGCAACTTTTAAAAAAACTAACCCCAACACCTGTCCACGTATGCATGGTTGGGACTGGGACAACATGTTTTGGAGAGTCATGAGTCTTTAGAATTCACTGCTACAGAAGGGCACTGAGAGCAGACTCTGGAATACTTTTAAGACAGATGTAGATACATTTTTGATGAGAAAAGGGATGGATGATTACTAGGAGAAGACAGAAATGTGGAGTTGAGGTACAGTATAATTAGATCAGACTTGATTTAATTAATTGACACAGCAGGTACAATGAGTTGTGTGACTTACTCTTGATGTAAATTTGTATATTTTTATGGTCATTTTAAAACCAAAGGGAGACTCCTATGTATGTTCATGAATAGTAATTAGCAGTAATAGCATTTGTAATGTATTGCATAGTACCGCTGCCACAAAGCAACAAACTTTACAAGCTATACAGTCCTCCAATCCAGTTGGCGGCCTTGTGAATCTTTCCTGCGCCCTCCCTAGCTTATTCACATTCTTCCCACAGAGTAACGTCTAGAACTGCATACGTTACTCCAAACCAATCCTTTGTACAAATGTAACATGATCCCTTTACTTATCATCGATGACTCAGCTGAGGAAGGAAACCATTCTGTGAAAACCAAATGTACTATTCACCTACAGTATATTGCCATTTTCAGAGAGATATGTACTTATACCTTTAGGTCTGTCTGTTCAGAATTAACCCCCAGTACCCATTATGACCTGTTCCAAATTTAATTCCCAAAACAAATCATTTCACACTTGATGCCTTTTAATGCCATCTCCCATTCCTCGCCCATTTTCCAACTTGATCTATATTCTGCTTGGGCACCCACCTTCACTCTCCACTGCACCATCAATTTTAATGCCATCTGCCAACTTATTAATCCAAATAAATATTCATCTGATTTATTAGAAACATAGAAAACCTACAGCACAATACAGGCCCTTCGGCCACAAAGTTGTGCCGAAAATGTTCCTACCTTAGAAATTACTAGGCTTACCGAGAGCCCTCTATTTTTCTGAGCTCCATGTACCTATCCAAAAGTCTCTTAAAAGACCCTATCATATCCGCCTCCACCACCATTGCCGGCAGCCCATTCCACGCACTCACCACTCTCTGAGTAAAAAACTTACCCCTGACATCTCCTCTGTACCTACTTCCCAGCACCTTAAACCTGTGTCCTCCTGTGGCAACCATTTCAGCCCTGGGAAAAAGCCTCCGACTACCCACACGATCAATGCCTCTCATCATCTTATACACCTATATCTGGTCACCTCTCATCCTCCATTGCTCCAAAGTGAAAAGGTCGAGTTCACTCAACCTATTCCCATGAAGCATGCTCCCCAGTCCAGGCAACATCCTTGTAAATCTCCTCTGCACCCTTTCTATGGCTTCCACATCCTTCCTGTAGTGAGGCGACCAGAACTGAGCAGAAGTGGGGTCTGACCAGGGTCCTATATAGCTGCAACATTACCTCTCAGCTCCCAAATTAAATTCCACGATTGATGAAGGCCAACACACCGTATGCCTTCTTAACCACAGAGTCAACCTGCACAGCTGCTTTGAGCGTCCTATGGACTCAGACCCCAAGATCCCTCTGATCCTCCACACTGCCAAGAGTCTTACCATTAATACTATATTCTGCCATCATATTTAACCTACCAAAATGAACCACCTCACACTTATCTGGGCTGAACTGCATCTGTCACTTCTCAACGCAGTTTATATAATTCCAGAGAACACCAATAGCTGTAGAACTCTTACAGTATTTACTAAGACGGGAACTTGAGTTGTTCGTATAAGGCTATGGCCCAAGTAAATGGGAATATTATAGATGAGTTCTTGATGGCTAGCATAGACATGCTGGGCTGAAAGATCTGATTCTGTGTTATATAACTCTATAACAGACCAAATAAAGGCCCTGCCTGCCTTCTCGGGTAGAAGATACAACAGAACTTTCTTGAAAAAGAAAAGACAGACTCTCCCCATGTCCTATTTTTACCCTTCTGCTAACAACACTAAATAAAACAGGTTATCTGGCTGTTAACTTGCCACTATTTGTGGAACTTCATTATGTATAAATCGGCTGCAGTATTTCCTATATTTCACCAGTGATTATAGCTCCAAAAATACTTCATTGGTTATAAAAGTATTTTGGGACATCCTGAACCCATAGGAAGTAGCAGGTCAAAATTAGATTATTTTTCATTTGGTTCTTGCTCATCTTACTCTTAAGAAAACAAATATAATGTGGGATTTCAGAATGTCTGAAGAGATGAGGGAAATTAAAACTGTTAACCTTCCTGATTCTTCTAGCTCTATCAACAGGGTAGCACAGTGGTCCACTGGTTCTGCTGTAGGCCTCTCTGCCTCGGATTTGCATCTTCTCTTTGTGTTCTCATTGGGGGATTCTCACTGGATCTCAAAGTTCAGGATCAGGATCAGAATCAGGGTTAATATCACTGGAATCTGTCATGAAATTTGTTGTTTTGTGGTAGAGTACATTGCAATACATAATAATAAGTAATATAAATCACAATTATCTATCAAATAAGTAACACCAACCTGATTTTCACAATCTCCCTGCTTATTGAAATCCCCCAAGACTATTGCAACATTATCCTTTTCACATGTATTTTCTATCTCCCATTGTAATTTGTAGACCACATCCTTACTACCCCTGTGTTTGGGGGTCTGTATGCAACTCCCAACAGGGTATTTTTACCCCTGCAGTTCCTTAGCTCTGTCCACAATGACTCAACACCTTCTGACTCTATGTCACCTCTTTCTAATGATTTAATTTCATGTTTTACCAACAGAGAAACTCTGCCCCATCTCTCTTCCTGCCTATCCTTTTGTTACAATGTACGTCTTTAGACATTAAGCTCTCAGCTATAATCTTACAGCCATGTCTACATCAGTGATGCCTACAACATCATACCTGCTAATCTGCAACTGTGCTGCAATTTTATCTACCTTATTCCATATACTGCACACATTCAGATACAACTCCTTCAGTCTTACATTCACCCTTTTCGATTTTCTACCTTTAACATTGCAACTCCTCCTGTTGACTGCCATTTTGCCCTTTCAACAACCTCTCCTCACTACACATTGCCTCTATTTGTAAACCAGCTACCTCATCTTCAGCACTATTATCTGCCTAACAAAGGTGAAAACCTGAATATTGTCCAGTCTATTGATTCAAAACAATCCTGTAAGCACTTCCCTTCACCATACACTGGTGCTGTGGTCTTTAGCCTCTGTATGTATGCTGGGAGAGAAGTATAGCCAGTTGATTGGACTTTCCAAAGTGTGGGCATGGGATGGCATGGTAGGTGGTCTTAATGGTGGTATAACAGTGGTCAGATGTGTTGCTTCCTTTGGTTCCACAGGTAATATGTTGTTTGTAGTTGTTCAGAGGCTTCTCCAATCTGGCCTGGTTGAAATCGCCTGCAATAGCACTGAAAGCATTAGGGTGCACTGTTTTGTGGCTGCTGATCACAATTCTCAGCTCCTCCAGTGTCTTCTTGATCTTGGCCTGAGCTGGACTGTGTACCACTACTAGGATGATGGCAAAATACTCCCTCAGCAGATAAAATAGAAGTTTGACTGTTAGATGTACCAGGTCAAGTGAGCAGAATTGGAGCATGTCTGTGCACCAAGATGAGTTAATCATAAAGCATACTCTTAGAAGGCTGAGATGTCCTGTCTTCGCAGAGAATAGTGAAACCATTGAACTGCAGTGCTGCATCCAAAATGGCAGAGATTAGCTATGTTTCCATAAAGCAATGTACACAGCAGTCCCTGATAGCCCTGTGGTACCTGAACTTGTTCTGAACTCTTCAATTTTATTTTCCAGAAACTGTACAAAAGGAGGGAAGAGAAGATGGTGGCGCGACTCAGCGCGTGCGGCCATTCCGAATGGATATCGATTATATGTAACTAGGGGCTGTGCACAATCTGGATTTGATGGAGACAGCCGTGAAAAGTGCAGAGGAACATCTGGAGTAACTTCTGAAATGCCTGCTTCACTGCTGTTGCTACTGTGCGATCGAGAATCTCCGGAGACGAAGGCCCCAAATCCTCGGCTTTGCGTATCGCCTGTTACCGGGGCCAGGGTCGAATGGTCATGAGTGGGGTTTAAAGCCTTTGCATCTCAATAGAATCTATAGACCAGCGTGCTTGCCATACTTCTGTTTCCTTACAGGGGAGCGTGCTGATAGATTAATTGGCTACTTTAAATTACTATGATGCAGCTGGGTGGCAAGGGAGTGAGAGACAGCTGAGAACATGTGTGAAAGAATGAGTTGATGGAAATTACAGAATGGATGGGATTGATCTGAGGGCTAGCACCAGACTGAATAGTCTCCATTTATATTGGTATCGAAATCTGATTCACATCTCCATTGAACCTTGTTTTAGCCTTAGCTTTAATGCATTGCTATTGTTTTTCTCCATCATTTCCTGTAGTAGATTACAGATTCTCATTGGCACTGAGGTGAAGAGTGCTTCTTTTGTTATCTTGCTTAACAGATGACTTTTAGCTTTACTTTTTCCCACAAGTATGCAATGTGTTAGGTTCTTCTTCTATTCCTAGTCTTGAGCATTAACAGCTCACTAGGCACATGAAGCAAACATCGATTTATAAGGCAATAAGTGAAGTGGAGAACTGAATACAAACTGTTACAATAATTAACCATAGAATGCAGTTACTCAAGGTTACAACAACCCCGATAAACCGAATGTAATACTTGCACTTTCACAACTAATATACATATGCTGCAAAGCAGCATAGATTCACCATTGGATAAAAACATGCAGTTGTGCTAAATCAATCAACATATAGTACTTCACTGTTTTAAAGCCCATAATTAGATCTTATGTCACTTCTTGTGACTTAGTACAGATTCCCAAAACTATCACTTACAGCATTTTTGCTTATTGTTTTACCTCCTCTAAGTTCTCCTCCATTATTGCTATATTAGATATCATTTCTCTACTACAAGTATTCTGCCTCCTAAATCCTTATTTAATCCTGCAGCCTCCCCACCTCCACTTCACAATCTTCCTACTCCTCCACCACTATATCACTCTGTCACGTTTAATTATTTCATAGGTAAGTCTGCTGAAACATAGAAACACACGAAAAGCCCATCTTGCTCTTTGCCTTTGTTCTGCTGTTCAGTAGGATAATTACCGATCTTCTGTCTCACTATTATAATCTTGATCTGTTCCCATGCCTCTTGAGGATTTTTGTGCCTGCTGTCTTCTATGCCTTGGCCTTCATAATCTCTGTAGCAGAGGTTTCTTCTGTTTCATATCACTTGCAGTGAAGAACAAGAAAATGAATCTCACTGTTGTATATGGTGACATATACTGTATGTACTTTGATAACAAACTTACTTTGGACTTTGAGCTTTCGATGCTTCCATAAGGTTCAAATCTAATTTCCTCTTGTACATTTCTTCCACTCTTCAAAGGAACAATTAAGTCAGTTGTCACAGCCTCCTAAAGAGCTGCAGCATCAGTTTCCTAATCTAGTCCCTTGCCAGCCTTCGCAAGGATATGGAGCAAAGGGTGATACAATATGACTGATGGGATTGCTCTGCTAGGAGCTGGTGTAGACACAACGAGCTGAATGATCCCCTTAAACAAGTAGTGTAGCAATTTAGTTTCCTTGTTTCCATAGAGATGGTGATACAGGACCCGTTGGTACACCCATGATAAATTGAGCCGCCAATCAGATGCGGCATGACAGAATCCTGTGTTTCTCTTCTAAACACCTCATGCCTATAGAAATCTATAACGATGATACTGCATAAAAGTGAATTGAGTTCTCAGCCTTTTGAGTCGCTTTCTCTGCACTGAAGATCTTTGAAGTCAATGATCAATGCAGTTTGAACATGTTTCATACCCTTTACTTCATTGACTGCTTCACCTGTCAAATAAACCCAAAACAACAATGTTGCAATTGTAAAACCAATCTTCAAACTATAAATGTGGCAGGTAATAAAGTGACAGCCAAAATTCTTAGGCTGCAGCTTCAAAAATAAGTGTACCACAACCAGGACTTGCAGCTGTCACTAACCAGACACAGGGAGGCCCACGACATCCTCTGTTTTCCCTCACAATATATTCCCATTTTAGTTCTAGCTTTCTGTCAGCCAAGAATTAGCCTTAGTGTCTACAGTCTAACAATTCTTTTTTGTGCAGTCGACAGCTGGCACAAATCTCAGGGAGCTATAAAATTATCTTGCAACTTGGAAGCATCAATATACAATAGGTCATAATATTAAAATTAAGCATTAATAATTTCAGCCAGAGAGTCTTTGGCCTACCTTGAGTTTTGGCTGTTTACACAAAATTGGAATTGGAATCTGCTTATTGTTACATGTGCCAAGATGTAATGGAAAGCTTGTCTTGCATACTATTCACAAAGATCAGATCATTATAAAGTGCATTGAGGTAGAACAAAACAAAACCATAACAATGCAGAATACAGTACCAGCTACAGGGAAAGTATATTGCAGGTAAACAGTGGTGTGCCAGCTCATAACGAGGTAGGTTGAGAGGTCAAAGTCCATCTAATCGACTTAGAGAACCATTTACCAGACTTAAAACAGGGAATAGAAGCTGTCCTTCGGCCTGATGGCACATGCTTTCTGACTTCTGTATACTCTGCTCTACTGAAAAGGGCATAAGTGAGAATGTCAAACTTGGTTGGTACCTTTGACTATACAGAGTCCATGGAGGGGAGGTTGCTTCACAAATTGTGCTGAGCCGTGTCCAGAATTCTCTTCTGTTTCTCGTGAACACATACAGGGCAGTTGCTAGACCAAGCCATTATGCATTCAGACAGATATAATTAGTAAGGGTTGATGAGGCCAAATTTCTTTAGTGTCCTAAGGAAGTAGAGATGTTGATGAGCTTCTTTGCCCTAGCTTCGTGTGTTGGACCGAGGAGGGGGCTGAGGATACAACCTTGTGGAGCACGAGTGTTTAGGATCATTATGGCAGATATGTTGCTGCCTCTCCTCATTGATTGTGTTTTATTGGTCAGGATATCAAGAATCCAGTTTCAAAGGGAGGTGTTGACCACCTCCCCACCAAGGCCCTGAGTTTGGTGATGAGTTTGCTTGGAGTTATAGTACTGAAGGCAGAGTTGTGTGTTCAGTAAACAATAGTATGACATATGAGGGGTGATTGATAAGTTTGTGGCCTAAGGTAGAAGGAGATGAGTTATACAGCTAACGTGCAGTTCAACTCTTTGAGTGAAAATGCAGAAAGTTTGAAGTTTCTCCTCATCTCCTTCTACTTTAGGCCACATACTTATCAATCACCCCTGCTGTGGACCACTTTCTGAAGTTCCAAGACGTCGACTTCTACAAAGAAGGGATTCGTATGCTCCACGACCGCTGGACTAAGTGTGTAAATGTAGCAAAAATAAATGTGCTAGGTTTTTTAAAACTGACTCCTTCTACTTTAGGCCACAAACTTATCAATCACCCCTCGTAGGTGTTTTTAATGTCCAGATTCCTTAGAGATATGCGTAGGATTAGGGGGAAGGCATCTACTGTAAATCTGTTCACAGTGGTAGGCGAATTACAGTGGGTGAAAGTTGTCTGAAAAGCTACAGAATCTGGATTAAGGTTGTTACGTACGGGCAAGAATGACAACAGAGTAGTAGGATTAAATGCTCTTACTGATTCATGTTAGGCACGGTACACTCTTGTGACTTTGTGAGGGAGCAAGGAACTGGGCCCACCGAGATGAAAATCATGTGCTTTCGAAAGGCCATGCAAAAAGAGAGTGCCTCCCGCACATAGCGGGTTGAATCGATTCCCCGTGCAATCAATCAGCTGCACGCAACATCCTGGCAATCGATCCGACGCAATTCAGAGGTCGTCTGGAAAAGTGAAAAGCGATGTAGATTCTCTTTTGATTGATGCCCATTTAATTCACAAATACCTCAATATTTTGCAAGATCAGCTGCACTGACTTGACTATTATGTCTAGAATTCAGGTTGACATGATATATTTTGATGTTACGTGTTCCAATCACCCCCAAAAAAAAACAAAATGCAAGTGAAAATCAGGGAGTCCCAGGTTCCAATTTGTTCAATACAAAATGCACAGAAAAATCTAAATGTCCAACAACTTTCAAAGCATGTTCAGGTACCATTACAGGAACTTCCATTCATATTAAGAGTGACTGTTTCATTCCAGACCATTCCTACTAGAAGCAGACTTCTACGGTGCTGATTTCTCCATATCTTCAAGGAGGTCTCCCTGAGCTGCCCACAACATGGCAATAGGAACCCAGCTCAGATAGATTCATTTTTAAATTTTCTCTTACAGCCTCACCTTCAGCACCCTGCTTCTGCAACCAGACCCACCCCAACTAACTCCAATAGCATCGGTCTCCACTTCTCCACCCAAAATTCCTGTACCTTTGCCCCACCAAAGTATGCTATATGCTCGCATCCGAATAACTGGCCCAAATCCCAGCCACTAGTGCTAAACTGTCCTATCAATAATAATTGTTGGCACCCTACCCTGCCTTTCCAAATCACAACTTCTGCTGACACAACCAGGCCTCTCATCTTGTCACTAATTGTTTAACAAAGATTATTTTTTCAGAGAAATTGGATCACATAGCACCTTTACAGCTCCAGGGAAATTCTACTTTTCACTTATTTTTTCAAACTGCATAGTTAATGTAATTTTAAGCACTTGATGAAAGAATATTTGCAGTTGCTAGTGACATCTTAACTGTATAACTGGACTCCCAAAAGTCCCAACTTCAGAACCCTTGTCATGCCTGACTATTATGCAGTCTTTTTCAAGACATCAAATTTCACTGGTCTCACTTTGCTAATTTATGAGGAAGAGAAAAAACTCTTTGAGAGGAACGTCAACTTGCATTGCTCATGTGGCATCCTTCTGCCAGTGAAACGGAAATGTTATTTAAACCAGACATGAGAACAGATGAGACGGATCCACTCTTCAGATGTAGCATCAGCTATTTTTAGTGATTCTTTGTTTATGTTTTCAATCTCCAGAGCCTTATTCATTTTTTTGTAAGTTATTCATGCATGATCTCAGACAATTTGACAGTCCCTTAATAATTCTGTTGTCAGTGTTTGTTTACTGGATGAGTTTCAATTCAATAGTTCTCCAAAAAGCTCCACCCTGTATTCACATATCTTCTGCTTTGATGTGAAAAAAGTTCCATTTTCTGTCCTACTTACTGCAAGCCAATTGGTAAACTTGATTCCATTAACTGCTTTGAAAAGGTTGTGTTGATTATTATGTTTCACATTCCATCTTCACAGTCATTTTTCTTCTATCAAATATTGAAAGATGCTAATGGTTGAGAAAACTATTTTTTTAAAGAAAATCAATGCAGCTGAAGGTATTTTTTTAATGAACATTAAAAAGCACTAGACTGGAGTGAGAAAGCATGCAGTAATACATTTCCAATTAAATTATTGAATTATTGCGTCTCCATTAGCGCTTTCATTCGGAGAAGAGCAAATAGACTACCCATTCTTAGCACGCATCAACACTGTGAACTGGTCATTCAGGGGATAAAGGAGCTTGGAACAACATCATTGGATCTCTGCCACTCCAGTAAGTTGCTCTTCTCAGTGGTGAGTACATCAATAAACTGACTGACGCTTATAGCAACCAACTGAGGTAGTCGAGGCAATGGTAGCCCAGGCAGAGCTGGAACAAGATATCCCTTTCTGCATTTTTCAGTCTTCTTCCCTGGAAAATATATCAGACATTTTTTTT
Source organism: Mobula hypostoma (assembly GCF_963921235.1). Taxonomy (NCBI): domain Eukaryota; kingdom Metazoa; phylum Chordata; class Chondrichthyes; order Myliobatiformes; family Myliobatidae; genus Mobula; species Mobula hypostoma. The sequence continues at coordinate 31,436,076 of NC_086109.1, forward strand.
ACAAAAAGTAATATTGATCACTTGATTAAATTATCATGTGATAATTTAAGCTGATTTTTTTTTGCACAGTAACAATATGTAGGGGCATAGAGTTATAGAGCATTATCACACAGAAACAGGTCCTTTGGCCCATCTAATCCATGCCAACCTTGTATTCTGCCTGGTCCCATCTATCTTTACCTGGGCAATAGCCCTCCATACCTCTCTCATCTACAGTAGGTACCTATCAATACTTCTCCTGAATGTTACAATTGAACTCGCACCTACCACTTTCGCTGGCAGCTCTTTCCGCGCTTACACCACCTTCTCAGTGAAGAAGTTCCCTCTCAGATTACCCTGAAGTATTTCACCTTTCACACTAATCCTACAACCTCTGCTTCTAGTCTCTCCCTAGCCTGAAGGGAAAATCCTGCAAGCATTCACGCTCATAAATTTGTATACCTCTATAAGATCTAAATTTTCCTGCTCTTCAATGAATGAACTCTTAACTTATTCAACCTTTCCATATAACTCAAGTCTTCAAGATCCAGAGTCCTTCTTGTATATTTTTCTGTACTCTTTCAAGCTTATTAATATCTTTCCGATAGGTGGGTAGCCAGAACTGTACAGAATACTCCAAATTTGGCCTTACCACCATCCTATACAACTTCAACATAACATCCCAATTATTGTACTCAATGCCCCAATGTGATGCCATTACAAGGAATTAAGGATCTGTATTTGCAGGGTCCCTTGTTCTACATCACACCCGTGTCCAATAATCCACTGTGTAGCTTTTACCCTGATTTGCCCTCCCAAAATGCAACGCCTCCCCCTTATATGCGTTAAATTCCATTGACCATTCTTCAGCCAGTTTCCAGTTCGTCCAGATCCTCCTGCAAGCTTTGACAATCTGCCTCGCTGCCCACTATGCTCCTAATTTATTGCCCTGCTCTTTCTAATAATTCTTTAATATTATCATCTTGACATTCTTATGTTATGATATTCATAGCTGATTGCATTCATTTGAAAGTTCTTGTCAGTGTTTGTTTGTTGGATTTATAGTATTTCACTTAGCAGTCTTCAGAAGAATGCTGCCCACTATTCACAAATCTTTTGCTCTGATGTGAACTTGTTTCATATTTTCCCTAGAGCTCGCCCTTTAGCAATGGTTCTGTCCCTGACATTTTGAAAACCCAGTGCTGCTTATTACGTCTCACATTCCAATTTAACAATTGATCCATTTCCTTTGTAATGTCCAGGAAATTTTCTTCAGGCAATTAATGCATCAGAACTTTAAAAAAAAATCAGAATTATGGAAGACGAGACTTCAAAGAAGTAAGAAGTACAGGCAAAAATTCAGATTTTTCAGTTTGTCCACTAAAAGTTTAAATTATTAAGACCACCAAAGGTTGAGGTGTAGACTCCATTTTCCACTACAAGGATACAAGATGCAAAATAAAAGGAACAGGGCTGGGTCACCAGGGCTTTCAAACCTGTTCTGCCATCCAATATAATTATGGTTAACTATGCTAGCTTCCATTCCACTTCTTTGCCAGTTCCCATAGCTCTCATTTCCTCAATCTTTCAAATACTTTTCTTTTTCCTCCTTAACTGTTTCTGATCATCTGTCTTCTAACTTCCCTTCAGAGCAGAAAATTACAGAGTTTCATGACTGCCTGAGAGACATATTTTCTAAACTCCTCACTTCAAATGACCAGCCCCTTATTTGTAACTTTGGCCCCTTGTTTGAGACTCTTGCCCTGGTAGAAACATCTCAACCATGCTGATAGAATCTTAAAAGTTTGAATAAGGTCACACCTTTCTAAACTCCAAGGAATACTGACCTAAAATGTCTTACATCTCCTGGAAGGACAATCCTCTCATTTCAAGAATTTGCCAACTGAATCTTCTTCAAGCTGTCTCCAAGTTAATAAATGTCACCTCTGGCAAAATTGATCACATCCACAAACTTCAAAGTTCAAACTTCATAAGTACATTTATTATCAAAATAGGTATAAATTGTACAACTGAGATTCGTCTGCTTACAGGCAGACATGAAGCAAGAAACCCAAAAGTACTGAATTTTAACAGAAACACCAACACCCAATACCCGGAGAGAGAGGAAAAAAACTCAAATAATGCAAACAATCAAAGCAAGCAACAGCATTCTGAACCAAATTGATTCCACAGATATGGAGTCTGGATCTATGGCCATGAAGCCAATATCGCCACAAAGCTTACAGACATGAAGCATGTAACAGCCAGAGCAGTCTTACAACATCAGCGCAGCAGAGAGAGGAGTAAACATCAAAGAAGAGCGAGTGGAATTGGCCTTATCCTCGCCTCTGGTCCCAACACCCTGTCTTATCTTGGAAATATCTTCTTCTCTCAGTCACTCATTTGTGTATTACAGTCCTGCTGCAATGATCAGAGCTCCAAAATTGAGTACAACTCTCCAATTAAAACAACATAGTGACATGGCTGCCTCACAGATGTAGGGATATGGATTTAATTCGGACACGTTAGGCCTTCTGTTTGGTGTGGCTGTTTTCCCTGTGACTGCATAGAATTCTGCTGGGTGTTGTGGTTTCCTGCCGCATCTCAACGATGTGTTGGTGGCTTAATTATCTAACTATAAATTACCTCTTTATATAGGGCTAATTGCCTAGACTGGTACTGGGCCAAATTACAACCTTCTATGTGATAATAAGTAAGTACTGAGAGAAGGCTATACTATGGAATTGGTATTATTTTGTACAATCAAGTCCTGCACAAGAATCCTGAGGACAAAAATGAAGGCTGATACTTCAAAGCAGGAATATACAAATAGTAGGTGCCTTTGTACTAATTCATAGAATGGAAGAATTCCCTGCAAACTTCTGGCCTATATTTATCACACAATATACATTACCAAAACCAATTACCTATTATTAAATTGATTGTACACACTTCCCCTATCACAGGCATAGTATCTCAATGGCTGGACAACCCTTAGGGAGGCCATGAATGTCAGGAAATATTGTGGAGGCTTGACGCAAATGCAGAGGAGTGGAGACGATTTCAAAGAGAGCGATCACTTTAATAATTATCTGCCACAAGGGGCCACAAAACAAGAGAGAACAGATACTTGACAAGGTCACAAGGTAACTGAAGTCTAGTCACAACTGGTTGAGGTTGGTTGGTTTGATGGGTGATCAAGGACTGTGGATGAGAGTTGGGTTTAAATAGGTTGCAGGTGATGAATTAGAAATGAGTGACAGGTAAATTCTGTTAGCTGGCTGGAGGCCGGGAGATGCCTAACAGGGACCCCCCACCCCTCCTACAGCTGGCACAGAATAGTTCAGGGAAACCCAGATCGATTAGGTGGAACTCCTCAATGGCAATGGATTCAAGATGAAACTAGATGGCGCAAGGTCAAGCAGGTAATGCACACTCCGTCCATGATGAGGTGAATCCATCAACCAGTGAACCATATACAATGGGCCACTTCCCAATATCCTAGGTTCCAGAGGTGCAGACTCAGGTGGATTGAGTGGTTGATGGACAATGGGTTGAGGCAGGACATGTGGAATGTAGATGTGATCCTGAGGAACGGTGGCTGCTGGAGTCAGTAAGTGACAGGATTGTTACGATGGCTGATTTGTAAGGAATCAATGAACTGGGGTGATAGCTTGCGGAAATCACTGCTCAGGGACAGATCTTGGGTGGACAGCCAGAGACAGTCCCCAGGCTGGTGTAGTCTGGCTTGGCACTCCTGGTGGCAGTAGGCACAGCTGGCAGCTAGGATTGCTTTCCTCCAAGCATTTTGGCAGCAGCGTACCAGGGCAATGATGAATGAGACCTCTGTCTTTGGCTCTTCCAAAGGCAATTTCAAAGAGAGACATAAATGGCAAAGGAAGTGTCTAGATTGTGGGACAGTTCAGCCCACGTGGAAGAGTTCGAGGCAATGAAGCATCACAGAAACTTCAATTTCTGATTGGCTCTTTCTGACTAATAGTTAGTCTGACAGATGATAGCTAAAGGACAAATTCATTGAGATGTAGAGGAGGAAGCAAAAGGCCCATCAGAAGAGGGAAGTGGAATTGTGGACCCTGGTCTGACACAAGGTCCATAGGGAAACTGTGGGGGTGAACTACATGTTGAACAACCAGATCTGCTGTGTCATAAAGGGGGGCGCTGGTGGCGGACTCAAATGCAAGACACAGACACTGACGTTATAGGAAAAGGACCAGGAGTAGAGTTCAGCAAACAAGGGAAGTGGGGACGAAAGGTCACAGGACATTGACACAGGCCCTGGACGAGACTAGGAGGCAGGGCCTGGGCTAGGACATGGACAGAAAACACAGAATCCGGACAAGGAACTAGGAACAAGGAGCCTGGACTAGTGACATGGAACTCCGGAACCAGAACCTGGGCCTTGTTTGGGACTAGGAACCTGGGTCTTGACTTGGAACCAGAACCCGGGTCTGGGCTAGGACTCAGGACTAGGACCTTGGCAAGGACAGGACGTGGAACTCCTGCACAGGACGAGGCACATGGACAGGACGAGAACACAAAGCCTTGACATTGGACAGGATGGGGTAACCCCAGCACAGGACAAGGGAACCCCAGCAACGGGCTGGGCGAGGTACTCCTGGGCTGGGCGAGGCACATAGACAGGACAAGAACATGAAACCATGACTTGGACTGGATGAGGTTCTTGGACGTGACTCGGACTAGGCGAGGTACTTGAACGTGACCCGGACTAGGTGAGGTACTCCTGGGTTGGGCGAGGCACAAGGACAGAATGAGACCCCAAAGCCTTAACTTGGTCTTGGGAGACAGGAACTGCCCAAACAAGAATCATGTGCCTTAATTAGAGCACCCAACAGAACAATGGACAACCGGAAAACCTGGAATACGGATCAACGGACCGAAGCGTGAACCGGAATGCGGACTTTGCGGACCGGACCGTGACATGCTGTCTCAGTGTCTGAGAGTAGTTAGGGGACAGCAGTGAAGTGGGCTGCCTTGGAGAAACCAGTCCACCACTATCATTATCACCATGACCCCATTGGAAGGTGGCAAACCCATGATGAAATCCATAGCGATGTGGGACTACAGGCACTAAGGGACTGGTAGGGGCTGCAGGAGCCTAGAGGGCCACTGGTTGAAGGAGTCAGATTGGGAGCATTGAGGGCAGGCAGCGATGAATTGACGTACATTGTTGACCACGCTGAGACGCCAGAACAGGCGCTGCAGAACATCCAGGGTCTGTTGAGTGCCTGGATTCCAGAGAAAGGCCACTGGAGTGCTTCAGAGCACAGAGCTGCCAGTACATACATATGATTGTCAGGCATGTTGGCCTGTGCAACCTAGTCCTGTAGGGACTGCTGGACGTGGTTCCCAAAATCCCAGACAAGCAGTGCGGGAATCTGGGCGGATTGAATGACGGGCTGATGGTCAATCTCCAATTCAGCTGGGGTGAACTGTTGTAACAGGGCATCTGCTTTAGCATTCTTGGAGACGGGTTGGTAGGAGATGGTGAAGTTGAATTGCTCGAAGAAGAAGGCCCAATGGGCCTGACATGGCTTGATGAATGGATAGGAGATTCTGGTGGTCAGTCCAGATCAGGAGATCCTGATTGGTGTTCCCCATCAGCCACTCCTCCAAGGCCCATTTAATGGCAAGTAGCTCCCTGTCTCCTATTTCATAATGGCGTTACATAGAGTTGAACTTGAATGATAAGAAGGCACAAGGGTGTGTCTTTCCATCCATCCTCACTGGGAGTGAATCACCTTGGCAAGCACATCAGATGTGAGCAGCTCTACCTTAAAAGGTCCAGAGAGGTTCATAGATCATTGAAATTTACAGCACATTACAGGCCCTTCAACCCACATTGTTGTGCCGACCATGTAACCTACTCTAGAGACTGCTTAGAATTTTCCTAGTACATAGCCCTCTAGTTTTCTATGCTCCATGTACCTATCTAAGAGGCTCCTAAAAGATCCTATTGTATCCGGTTCTACCACCACTGCCGGCAGTACATTCCATGTACCCAGCACTCTCTGTGTGAAAAACTTACCCCTGACATCCCTCGGTACCTATTTCCAAGCACCTTAAAACTATGCCCCCTTGTGTTAGCCATTTCACCCCTAGGAAAAAGCCTCTGGCTATCCACATGACCAATGGCCCCTCATCATTTTATACAACTCTATCAGGTCACTTTTCATCCTCCGTTGCTCCAAGGAGAAAAGGCCAAGTACACTCAACCTATTCTCATAAGGTATGCCCGCCAATCCAGGCAACATCCTTGTAAATCTCCTCTGCACTCTTTCTATAGTATCCACATCCTTCCTGTAGTGAGGTGACTAGAACTGAACACAGTGCTCCAAGTGAGGTCTGACAAAGGTCTTATATAATTGTAACATTACCTCAAGGCTCTTGAACTCAATCCCATGGTTGACGAATGCCAACACATCATATGCCTGTGGAAAGCGGCCAGTGAGTGAGTGGGCCAGTGAAGGAGTGAAGCTTTGAGGCTTTGACTCGAGAGGCTTCAACGAGAAGAGGCAGAGGATGAGCTTGTTCCCAGTTAGTCTTTACAACTCCTCCTGAGACGGTTATGTGCCTCTCATGTGAGATGTGGCATTCTAGAGAGAACGGCCCTCTCCCGCAGAGTCACATCTACCAGAAGTGCATGTGGCTGGGTGATCTGGAAGACCGTGTAAGGAACCTGGAGCAGCAGCTTGATAATTTTTGACTCATAAGGGAGAATGAGGCAGTCATAGATGAGAGCTACAGGGAGGTAGTCACACCTAGGCTGCCAGAAGCAGGTTGTTGGGTGACAGTCAGAAAGGGGAAAGCAAAGGTGAATAGACAGGTAGTGCAGAGCACCCTTGTAGCCATTCCCCTGAATAATAACTTTACTGTCCTGGATACTGTTGGCGGGGACGACTGACCAGGTGTGATCCACGGTGGCAGGGCCTCTGGCACTGAGTCTGACCCTGTGGTGCAGAAGGTGGGATGGAGAAGAGGAGAGCTATCATCATTGGAGACTCTATAGTCAGGGGATCAGACAGGAGATTTTACGGACATGATAAGGACACCCGCATGGTTTGTCGCCTCCCGGGTACCAGGGTCCGGGATGTCTCTGACCGGGTGCACGACATCCTGGTACGAGAGGGAAAGCAACCAGAAGTCGTGATACATGTTGGCACCAACGACATAGGCAGGAAGAGGGATGAGGTCCTGAAGTGTGAGTTTCGGGAACTAGGCAGAAGGCTGAAGAACGGGACCTCAAGGGTAGCATTCTCAGGATTGCTGCCAGTGCTACGTGATAGTGATGGTAAGAATTAGAGGAGATGACAGTTGAATGTGTGGCTGAGGAGTTGGTGCAGGGGGCAGGGTTTTAGATTTTGGGATCATTGGGATCATTGGGATCTCTTCTGGGGAAGATGTGACCTGTACAGATTGGATGGGTTGCACCTAAACTCGAGGGGGAGCAATATCCTTGCAGGTAAGTTTGCTAGCATGGTTCGGGAGGGTTTAAACTAATTTGCAGGGAGGATGGGACTCGGAGCGATAGAGCAGTGAAAGAAGTACATGGAGTAAAGGCAGATCTAACACATAGAGAGGCTTTGAGGAAAGAGAAGCAGAATAAAAGGTATAAAGGTAGTAAGGTAGAAGGGCTAAAGTGCATGTACTTCAATGCAGGAAGCATCAGGAACAAAGATGATGAACTGAGAGCTTGAATACATACACAGAATTATGATTTAGTGGCCATTACAGAGACTTGGCTGGCACCAGGGCAGGAAAGGATTCTCAACATTTCTGGATTCCACAGTAGTTGATACAAGGTCAGAGACCCCCATCTTGCACCACTGTGGACTGGTATGGTTGAATGAAGCAGTGCTGTAGCACTTCGATGATGTAGTCTTTCATGGCTTGGGTCTCAGGAGGGACGATGCCCGGGAGGAGTTCGATCACGCATCATGTGGTCTGTAAAGTGGCAAGCTGCTGGCTTCCCCTTTGCTGAATGCGAGGATGAAGTCATAGTATTTCTGTGAGAGTTTGGTGACATCAAGGGTTTCCTTTGTCTCCAGGGACTTAGAGGGTGAAGTCAACTGAGGTTTCAGCCAGGTTAGTCCCCAACTAAGCAGGGCACCAGAAGAGATGACCAGGCGAAGTAAAGATTGTGAGTGGAGAGCCAGGAATAACTCAAGGTGAGACGAACATTGGGTGAGTCGATAAGGAGAAATTGGATGGACTCAGTGTGTACACCGACACTTACATGTACAGGCTGTGTGCATCCTCTGACCACAAGGGGTGTCCTTTAATAGCCATGATGCAGAAGGGGTTTGAGGTAGGCTCAGTAGGGAGTCCACACTGGAGGTATAAGGTCCAATCCAGAAAGTTGCCTTCTCTACCAGAAATACACAATCTCCTGTGTGCATAGAGCTGTCGGAGTGTGGTGGAGGACAGAGAGAGTGATTTGTGGCATTGTGCTGGAATGTGGGGCCAGGGGATTTTACCACATATACCTCTATCTGGTGGTGATGAGGTCTCAGACACAGTGGGCATTTGATGCGTGGGTGATCTGTGGCTCTGCAGTAGGTGATCAAGTTGTTTCACCACCAATGCTCAAACTTTTAGGGGTAATGGGAGCTCTCCCTACCTGCCTGGGCTCTGGAGGCATTGATGATTAAGGTCCTGAAGCATGAAATAGCCCTGAGAATAGAACTGAGCTTCTGGCTGGTGATCTGGATGGCCCTTCCATAAGATGCTTGCCAACACAGAGGGCCAGAGAGATGAGGCTTTTGATGTCAATGGGCATCTCACAGTTCATCTTTCAAGCACTCCGAGAGGCCATAATGGTAATGGGCCAGCAGCGCTTCTGCATTCCACGAGGGTTCTCAATTCCGTTGTGTAACCCAGTACCATGTGTGAGCTGTGATGCAGGTGAAATATCCAATCCATTATTTCCCTTCCACTTTCTGGATGGTCATAAACCCAGTGCATCTCAGCAGTGAGTTTCTCAAATTTATTACAGATGCTGGTCTTATTGTCCCAGTTAGCATGCCCCAGGTCAGAGCTCAGCCAGTCAAGAGGGAGAGGACGAAGGCAATTTTGGCTCAGTCCAGAGAATATGGAGGTGACAGCAGCCTGAAGTGAAAAACACACTGGGACAGGAAGCTGCAGCATCAGGTCTGGGATCCATGGAGGTGTTTGGGCACCAGGATCCAAGGCTCCAAGGGAGGAGGTTGACTGGACTGGGTTTGCTGTCATAAGCAAGAGAGTTGGTTCATTGTAACAAGCAGGTGGTCTGTGATTTTCTACTGCTTCTGGATCGTGCACTCATTAAGGCAGAAGTCTTCCTTTTGGCAAGCAAATTCTGTTGGATGAATCACTGTTAGGAAATGTAGAGGAGGCTTTACATGTTGCCACATGTAGAGCAGCAGAGACAATTTAGCAGCGAATGATTACATTATTAATAATAAATGGCAAAATAACAAGCCACAATGGTCCGAAAAACAAGAGAGAATGATACTTAACACGACAAAATAACTGAAAGCTAATTCAATAGTTCGACTATGGTTGAGTGCTGGGTTTAAATAGGCTGCAGGTGATGAATTGAAAATGAATGGCAGGTGATTTGTTAGCTGGATAGAGACTGGGAGGTGCCTACCTGTGTAGGCATGACACTGAAACACACTATGCAAATAGGAGAAGTCTTGCTATATTAGCAAATCTCAAGTAAGTTTGTGATTCCTTTTAGATTTATGCCCAGTAGAGAGAAGACAATTAAGAAAATCTGAAATTACATATTATGCAGATTTGTAGACCTTCCGCCAATTTTCCTGTACAACAAAATGTGCAAATTGGCACCATACTGAAATATCCATACTTTGCAGTTACCTGGATTTCCTTCAAAGTATTTTTTGTAGAATGTCAAATGAAAGTGTTGAGCATTTAAGTATTCATATTTTAATATTCCTTGGCACGATTACAAGTTTCAAAACCCTACTGCAAGGGAGGATTTTATGCAAGCTCATTTGAAAAAGCCTTTGTCTGAACAAGTGACAGCTGTTAGAATGATACAACTCTAGAAAATTAGTAGCTCTATTTTAATTAGTTAAATGTTCAAAATGTATATTCTTTTAGTAGTTCCTCCCTCATTCAAAAGGACATTTCACATCACTCAGTTTGTCAATAAACAGAAACCTGGAGCACAATATTACTATTTTGGAAATCAACAGAGTGGAAATGTTTAATAATAAATATAATAGTTATTTTTTTTCTCAGCTCAAGTTGGTAAAATCTGAGGTATGGTATAGCCAAGAACATACATTTCTCAATTGCTAGGAACTTTCGGACTATTATCGTGGTGTTTTGTATTGTGGCTTTCTGAAGATTTACATAGATATTGTTGTATAGCCCTAATTGTTTAATGCTATTGTGCACTGCTTTTGGTAAGATACCAGTTGTAGATATTACTATCTGGATACTTATACCCTGTTCATGTTCCATAGGCTTTCAATTTCCACTTTTAATTCAGCATATCTCTGGTGTTTTTCACTTATTGATTTCTGTTTGTTATATGTGTTTGGAATAAGTATATCTATTAAGTAAGTTGTTCTTGTTTGCTTATCCTGTAGTATTATATCCAGGCGATTAATATGGATTATCCTATCTACAATAATGATTTGGTCATAATAATATAATTTGTGGGGCTCTGACTCTTAAACTGGATCAGGCTTGTAATTATAGTAAGGTGCGGCTTCTTTTATGAGTTTGCACTTTGGAGCAAGATTTCGATGAATGATGTTTGCCACATGATTGTGCATGTGTAAGTAATCAGATTGAGTTAAACTGCTACAGGATCATGTAATATATTGGATTGTTTCTAGTTTCTCTTGGCATTTTCCACATTTATTGTCTTGAATTTGTTGGTCTGTTATTATGTATTTTTGATAATTTTTTTTGTGTTAATCATCTGGTCCTGTATTACCACAAAGAACCCTTCTGTTTCAGGGAAGAGGTCAACAACTCTGAGCTATGCATTTGATGTTTCCTTGTCAACATCTAGTCTGTTCAGATCATGGTGATGTCTTCCATGCCCTTCCATTGGTTCTTTTACTTCAATAGGGATAATTTCCTCATTTTTCTAGGTTGTGCTCTCATTGAGGTTTAGTGGTATGCCCTTCTTAGCAGAATTGCACATGCTTGTGTGGAGTGCTGAATCCTATTTTCATTAATGAAAATATATCCTTAGAAGTTTTCTCTGACTATTTAAAGTTTTAGTGCCTGTTATTCCTCTTCCTGTTTCTGTTCTAGATAGTGTTAACCTAAGCATGTTCCAGTGTACATAGTATTTTCTGAAATTTGTCATTTCAGTTCTTAATTTTCTTTGTAAATTTTCCAGATCCGTTTCAGACCAAGATATTATGCCAAAGAATACGTTAATATGGGTATTGCGAAAGTGTTTATTGCCTTTGTTATTCTTTTGCTATTGAACTCTGTTTGGCAGATTTTCTTAAGCTTTGAAGTAAATTCTGTCAAAGGATTTCCCTTTATTACACAATGATGTAATTTCTTTGCTTGTTGATATTTCAGATGCTTATATGCTTTATATTTATCCATCAGTTGTATCGTATCCAGCTGCTCTGTTTTGTATTCTACTAGTTCTATTGCTCGCTTCTTTAGGTTTAATGATCTGCACTTATCTACTTCAAAGTTCATGTTTATATCTTTAGAACATAGTTCTACTATTTGAATTAATTGCTCTAGCTTTGCTGATGAAGGAGGGTATAATTTTAAATTATCCATATGCAGAATGTGTTCAGGATATAATTCATTTTCTTGATTCTGAAGATGATGGTTATTGTTATTGTTATTGCTGAATTAAAAGAGAAAATTGAAAGACTATGAACATGAATGAGATATACATTGTCCTAATAGTAATATCTACAACTAGTATAATCCCAAAGTCACTACACAATAGCATTAAACAATTAGGGCTACACAGCAATATTTATATAAATCTCCAGAAAACCTCAATACTAAACACCACTAGAATAGTCTGAAAGTTCCTAAAAATTAAGATATGAGTGTGCTTGGCTATGTCCGTATGTCAGGCTTTACCTGCTGGAGCTGAGAAAAATAAAAAATAGAATAATAATAACTTATTTAAATCGCTCATTTCACACAAATGATGTAGTCCAAAAGTGATTTATAGTAGGATAAAGTGCAAACATGAAAATATAAAAAAAACAAGGTTAAATAAATAGGTTTTGAGCTGGCATTTAGAAGTGTTAACTGAGTCTGTATCTCTTATACTTTGAGGTATTGTGTTCCACAGTTAAATATAGTAGTGGTAAGTGACTTAACAATTATCTTTTGAGGGAGATTGTTTAAAACTACGAAACTGGTGGAAGAGGATGAGAGCTCAAGCAGGATGATAAAATGAAAAAGATTCTGTGATGTATTCCAGCCCTGGACCGTTGAGAGCTTTAAAAACAAGTAAGAGATCTTTATAATCAAGTCTACAAGATACAAGAAGCCAATGCAAAGTAGTTAAAAGTTTTCGTTAAACATTTAGCAATGGTGTTCTGAGTGAGTTGAAATTTGTCAATAAGTTGCTTTGGAAACCCAGTAAAAAAGGTATTACAGTAATCTGATCTATTTGATATAAAGGCATGAATTAGTTTTCCAGCATCAGTTCATGACAGAAATTAACATACCTTCGCAATCTTTCTTTCTTGTAAAAATGCTGCTCTGGTCACTTTCTTTATCTGAGAGTTAGAATTCAAATCTGAATCAAGGCTTGTTATTTTTGATTTTACAAGAGTAGCCAAGTTCCCAAGTTCATCAAGAGGTTTATCTCTTTTGACTTTGGAACCAACAAAAAATATTTCATTTAGCTTAGCAAATTATTGGTCATCCATTTGTTTATGCAGCCATACCAGAAGTCAGAGAAGATAGAGAATTGTATATAAGCTGATATACAATTGTCTATTATCCGTACAAATGTGGAAATCAAGTTTATTCTCTAATAACACACATCAAAGTTGCTGGTGAACGCAGCAGGCCAGGCAGCATCTGTAGGAAGAGGTGCAGTCGACGTTTCAGGCCGAGACCCTTCGTCAGGACTAACTGAAGGAAGAGTGAGTAAGGGATTTGAAAGTTGGAGGGGGAGGGGGAGATCCAAAATGATAGGAGAAGACAGGAGGGGGAGGGATAGAGCCAAGAGCTGGACAGGTGATAGGCAAAAGGGGATACGAGAGGATCATGGGACAGAAGGTCCGGGAAGAAAGACAAGGGGGGGGGGACCCCAGAGGATGGGCAAGAGGTATTTTTGCAAGAGACAGGGTGAGAAGAGGAATAGTCCAGATAGCTGTGAGAGTCAGTAGGCTTATAGTAGACATCAGTGGATAAGCTGTCTCAAGAGACAGAGACAGAAAGATCTAGAAAGGGGAGGGAGGTGTCGGAAATGGACCAGGTAAACTTGAGGGCAGGGTGAAAGTTGGAGGCAAAGTTAATAAAGTCAACGAGTTCTGCATGCGTGCAGGAAGCAGCTTGCTGTGAGAGTCAGTAGGCTTATAGTAGACTATTCCTCTTCTCACCCTGTCTCTTGCAAAAACGCCATCCCCTTCTCGCAATTCCTCCGTCTCCGCTGCATCTGCTCTCAGGATGAGGCTTTTCACTCTAGGACGAGGGAGATGTCTTCCTTTTTTAAAGAAAGGGGGCTTCCTTTCCTCCATTATCAACTCTGCTCTTAAACGCATCTCCCCCATTTCACGTACATCTGCTCTCACACAATCCTCCCACCACCCCACTAGGAATAGGGTTCCCCTGGTCCTCACCTACCACCCCACCAGCCTGCGGGTCCAACATATTATTCTCCGTAACTTCCGCCACCTCCAACGGGATCCCACCACTAAGCACATCTTTCCCTCCCCCACTCTGTCTGCATTCCGCAGGGATCGCTCCCTACGCAACTCCCTTGTCCATTCGTCCCCCCCATCCCTCCCCAGTGATCTCCCTCCTGGCACTTATCCGTGTAAGCGGAACAAGTGCTACACATGCCCTTACACTTCCTCCCTTACTACCATTCAGGGCCCCAAACAGTCCTTCCAGGTGAGGCAACACTTCACCTGTGAGTCGACTGGGGTGATATACTGCGTCCGGTGCTCCCGATGTGGCCTTTTATATATTGGCGAGACCTGACGCAGACTGGGAGACCGCTTTGCTGAACATCTACGCTCTGTCCGCCAGAGAAAGCAGGATCTCCCAGTGGCCACACATATTAATTCCATATCCCATTCCCATTCTGACATGTCTATCCACGGCCTCCTCTACTGTAAAGATGAAGCCAGACTCAGGTTGGAGGAACAACACCTTATATTCCGTCTGGGTAGCCTCCAACCTGATGGCATGAACATCGACTTCTCTAACTTCCACTAAGGCCCCACCTCCCCCTCGTACCCCATCTGTTACTTATTTTTATGCATACATTCTTTCTCTCACTCTCCTTTTTCTCCCTCTGTCCCTCTGAATATACCTCTTGCCATCCTCTGGGTCCCCCCCCACCATCTTTCTTCCTGGACCTCCTGTCCCATGATCCTCTCATATCCCCTTTTGCCTATCACCTGTCCAGCTCTTGGCTCTATCCCTCCCCCTCCTGTCTTCTCCTATCATTTTGGATCTCCCCCTCCCCCTCCAACTTTCAAATCCCTTACTCACTCTTCCTTCAGTTAGTCCTGATGAAGGGTCTTGGCCTGAAACGTCGACTGCACCTCTTCCTACAGATGCTGCCTGGCCTGCTGCGTTCACCAGCAACTTTGATGTGTGTTGCTTGAATTTCCAGCATCTGCAGAATTCCTGTTGTTTTTATTCTCTAATAAAGTCTGCTAAGGAGGAGTATGTGTAAGGAGAAGAGTAGGAGCTCAGGAAAGCTTCCCTGAGCAAAACCAGAAGCTGCATCGTATCCCTTAGAAAAATGGTTTCCAAAACAGACAAGAAATTTCCCTGTAAAATATATGAACAAATTCAATTAAGGACTACCAGAGAAGCCAAGCCAGTTCTCAAGGCAATCTACACGAATGTTGTGATCAACTGTGTCAAAAAAAACACTTGGACAGAGGAGGTTTAGAACAGAGACCTTGTTGGAAACAGTGTTGAGCCTAAGGTTGCTGACAATTTTAGTAAGAGCCATCTCCATGCTGCGATTTGCTCTAAAACATGACTGAAACTTTTCTAGAATATAGTTCTCATTCAGAAAGTTGATGAGTTGGTTAAAAATGACTTTCTCAAGAATCGTACCGAGGAAGGGAAGATTTGATAAAGGTTTGTAGTTAACTAATACCTTCCTATCAAGATTTGGCTTCGTAAATAGGAACTTCAAACACAAAATAATCTGCAGATGCTGTGATCAAAGCAACACCTTCAGTACACTGGATGAACTCAGCAGGTCGGGCAGCACCAGTTAGAAACGATGAGTCGACGTTTCGGGCCAGAACCCTTTGTCAGGACTGAAGAATGAAAGATGGGAAGGATTTGAAGAATGCTTGTAGCTTCAGTTGAAAGATCAGTAATTTGAAAGACAAAGGGGTGGGGGCGGGGAAGCATTAACGTCATAGCCCTTGAAAACAATGGGTAGTAGAAGAGGGAGGTGGAGCCATGAGGGAGCTGGGGGATGGGAGGAGTGAAATAGGGATAGAGGAAAGGAGGGGGGAGGGAATTACTGGAAGTTGGAGAATTCTATGTTCATACCAAGGGGCTGGGGACTACCTAGATGGTATATGAGGTGTTGCTCCTCCAACCTGAGTTTAGCCTCATCATGGCAGTAGAGGAGGCCATGTGTGGACTTATCTGAATGGGAATGGGAAGCAGAGTTGAAGTAGGTGGCTACCGGGAGATCCTGTCTGTTGTGGAGTGGAGTTGCTCGACAAAGTGGTCCCCCAATCTGTGTCGGGTTTCACCAATGTAGAGGAGGCCGCACTGGGAGCACCGGATGCAATAGATGACCCCAACAGACTCACAAGTGAAAAGTGTTGTCTCACCTGGAAGGACTGTTTGGGGCCCTGAATGGTGGCAAGAGAGGAGGTGTAGGGACAAGTGTAGCACTTATGCTTACAGGGATAAATGCCGGGTGGGAGATCAGTGAGGATGGACGTGCGGATAAGGGAGTCGCGGAGGGACCGGTCCCTGTGGAAGGCGGAGAGGGGTGGAGAGGGAAAGATGTGCTTAGTGGTGCGGTCCTGTTGAAGGTAGCGGAAGTTGTGGAGGATAATGTGCTGGATCCAGAGGCTGGTGGGGTGGTAGGTAAGGACAAGAGGAACTCTGCCCCTGTTGTGGTTGCGGGAGGATGGGGTGAGGGCCGAAGTGCGGGAAATGGAGGAGATGCGGGTGAGGGCGTCATTGATGACGGTAGATGGGAAACCACGATCCTTAAAGAAAGAGGACATTTGAGATGTCCTGGAATGGAAAACCTCATCCTCGGAGCAGATGCGGTGGAGACGGAGGAACTGGGAATAGGGAATGGCATTTTTGCATGTGGGGGGGTGGGAAGAGGTATAGTCGAGGTAGTTATGAGAGTCAGTGGGCTTGTAGAAGATGTCAGTGGACAGTCTGTCTCCAGAGTTGGAGATTGAGACATTGACAAAAGGGGAGAAAATTGTCCGAGATAAAGGAAGTGAATTTGAGGGCTGGGTGGAAGTTTGAAGAAAAGTCGATGAAATTGACAAGCTCAGCATGGGTCCAGGAAGCAGCACCAATGCAGTCATCAATGTACTGAAGGAAAAGTTGGGGAGAAGTACCAGAATAGTTTTGAAGCACGGACTGTTCCACATAACCAACGAAGAGGCAGGCGTAGCTGGGTCCCATGAGAGTTCCCATAGCTACACCCTTAGTCTGAAGAAAGTGGGAAGAGTCAAAAGAGAAGTTATTAAGTGTGAGAACCAGTTCCGCCAAGCGGAGGAGGGTAATGGTGGTGGGGAACTGGTGAGGTCTATTATCCAGGAAGTAGCGGAGGTCTATGAGGCCTTCTTGATGGGGAATGGAAGTGTATACGATTGGACATTCATAGTAAAAATGTAGCGGTTGGGACCGGGGAATTGGAAGTTATTGAAGAGGTGGAGGGCATGGGATGTATCCCTAGGTGGGGAGGGACTGAACTATGGGTGACAAAATGGAGTCCAGGTAGGCAGATACAAGTTCGGTGGGACAGGAGCAGGCAGAAGCTATGGGTCTACCGGGACAGTTAGGCTTGTGTATCTTTGGGAGGAGGTAAAACCGAGCAGTACGGGGTGTGGGAATAATGAGTTTAGCGGCTGAGGATGGAAGGTCTTTGGAGTTGGAGACTTGGAATAGGAACTTGACAGCAGCAAATTTGAAGGCATCTAGTAAAACTCCAGTTTCAAGGGATGTCCTAATAATTTTTCTAACAGAATTGAAAACACCGTTAAAAGAGTCCTTAAAACATTTGGTAGGGGCAAGCAAGTAGGTGGTTTACTCTTAGTTACTATCTTATCTTTCCCAGGGCTGAAATGGCTGCCACAAGAGGGCACAGGTTTAAGGTGCTTGGGTGTAGGTACATAGGAGATGTCAGATGTAAGTTTTTTATGCAGTGAGTGGTGAGTGCGTGGAATGGGCTGCCGGCAACGGTGGTGGAGGCGGTTACGCTAGGGACTTTTAAGAGACCTTTGGATAGGTACGTGGAGCTTAGAAAAATAGAGGGCTATGGGTAGCCCTAGTAATTTCTAAGGTAAGGACATGTTAGGCACAACTTTGTGGGCCGAAGGGCCTGTATTTTGATGTAGGTTTTCTATGTTTCTCTGTTTATAGAATTCTGAATCAGAAATACTTCTATGTTTATTGACAAACATAAATAAAATGCAAAAACATTACAGAATTGAGAGAGTTATAAATCTTTGAGTTTGCCATTTGATTTCGCTGGAAGCACTAAAAAGGTGGAAGCAATCAAGTGATCTACTGTAATGAGAATGTAAAGATCTCACATTGTCCGTGTGTTCTTATCCACTACTTGACAGAAATAGTCTAGCTGTGATACACCAATCTTTGGTAATCTGATTTGGCACTTCTGGAAAAGAAAACAGAGTTAAAAATATCCAATCCTAAAGCAGAGGGCAAGATTGCAAGAATAGTGGAGTGTCTGATTCTACAATTATTACAGCTACAATAGACAGATTGTAATTAGTTGTAAAGGCAAATTGGCAGTTGTCATAAATGACAATGCCCAATTAGAGCAGATAAGGTTCATCCAGATGATCTAGTAAAATGGTCAATGTACTTGAACCTCGAGCAAGAGATACATCATACTTCAGTACAAGATTGCCATAAATTACATAAGAACAGCTGTGTCTTGAGTTGGTGAACAATTAGCCTCAGGCCAGACACTGGATCTATTAAAATATAAGGCCGAATAGTCTAAAAAATTAGACTGCCTAAATTCACAGCATTCCCAGAATTCCTTGAGAATTTGCTGAGTGTCTTTGTATTTCTGAAGTTGATTTTTTTTTGACAGATAAAAAAAATGAGACATAGTTTACTGTGACAAACAAAGGTAGAACAACTTTATACAAATCGTGTACATATAAGGAAGGCATGGGACATGACACCTCAGTCACCTGAAAGTCACAGCCATCTGCAGCTACAGATCAAGGGACCACTTGGTAGCTCCGTGGGCATCCTGAAACTCCAGCATACACTGACGAGCTCACATGGATACAGTACAATGAAGTATAATACTGTGACGCTCTGGGGAGTGTGAGGTCGACAGCCCGCCCCTGCATTTCTAATGACCGGTACTGTTTATTGTTCTTGTGTTAAAATGCTTTTGTGGGATTACGGTGGGAAGTTCCAGTTCATTTACTGTTACTTTTGAGCTTGGGTTATACAGTTATTCGCTTGTGTATTTGTGGGTCACCCTAACTGTAACCGGGGTGTGTGATGGTCACTTCACCTCCCCCGTCGTGTGAGACTGGTTGGGTTCACTCTCCAGGTCATGGTGCCCAGTCTGTTTTGTGTTTATCACAATAAAACTGTTGTTGAGTTAACGAGCTTCCTCATCTGTCATTATGGACCAAATGCTGGCCACAATATTTTGCTTTGCATGGGTATGTGGTCTGTGATTGGACAAAGAAACTGCACCATATTTAGAGGTTTAAAGTCTACTTGTATTTCTAAATTTGTGTAATCGTGGAATTCATTGCCACAGGCAGCTGGGAAGGCCAATATAATTAAAGCAGAGGTTCATAAGTTCTTGTGGAGGGGGCGGTCAATGAGAGAAGAAAAGAAAATGGCTTTGAGAGGGATAATAAATCAGCCATGATGGAATGGCAGCAGACTCGATGGGCTGAATAGCTGAATTCTGCTCCTATGTCTTTTGGTCTTATGGTCTTACAGTTGTTTAAGGAGCAGGATTGTGACTTACAAGTGAACTATTGTCAGCCATAATCACTTTTACTCATGGAATTCTAATTTGCCCTGCTGATCACAGGGGTGAGGAAAGCTTAAGTTTAGTATTAAAATAGTCAGAGCCTTTTGTTTTCTGTAAGACATTATGGAGAATAAATCAACAGGGTCATTGTGTTATTGTATAGTTATCCTGATTTATCCTATTCATTAACCATGAGGTAATAGGGCAGAAATCTTTTAGTCTTGGTCAGGAACCGTTTTTATTTAATTGGAAAAAAGTACATTTCAGTCAGTTGTGGTTTAAAGCTGTCAAGAATCATTTTATTTCTACAGTGGTCAGAGTAAGCTGGCAATCAATATTTTAAACCATTGGTAGGGGGAGGATTAAACTTAACTTCATCCACAGTGAGAACCTGAGAAGATTAGTTCCATTCTGCTCCATGAAGAGCAAAGCCAAGCAGGGTGTAAAAAAGACAGCAAATCTGATTCACTCTGCTTCCTACCAGGTGGGTTAGCAGAAAGAATTGGGGCAGCAATTTTAAACACTGGGTTCAGCTTCCTAGTTTGACTCAATAGACCATGTGAATGGGCTTGGGCTCCACCAGTGTGAAAGGAGATTAGAAGAAGGTTTCCTCTTAATCAACCTGTATTAATATCTGATCAGACTGAATTCATGGCACTCATATCCTTTATTTTACATGCAACGTTTTTTGAGTGAGCAAAACCAAAGTTTGCACCTTTGCTTCTCTTTCACGGTATGCACTCAGGAAAGAATTCTATCATTGAACCTTAACTCTGTTCTATATTTGCCCTATCAATTAAAGAATGGGATTGCTTATTGAGAGTCTCAGCTCTGTGCAATTGTTCATACATTTTAGTTGTTTTGTATCTCGAAGTTCATCTTTTCACTATAACTAATTGAAAATATACCAGGCCAGGTCAGCTCCATTGTAGTGAATACCAATGTCTGCATGAAGTTTTGTTCACCTGTTATTTATTTGCTTTCATCATTAGCCATTCTTTGCAAGAGATAGGAAAGAAATCTAACATTAAATTGAAAACAACCAGAATGTTTTAATTTCGCACAGAATTTTACCTATTAAAGGACTGAAGCAAAGCTAATAACAATTCTGGAAAATAATAATGTTATAAAAGTATGAATAATATATACATGAAAATAATAATATATAAAATACTAGGATAGTAGAAATCAAAAGCAAGCTCCTACAGATTCTGGTAATCTGAATCAAAATAGAAAACATTGGAAGTTCTCAGTAAGTCAGAAAGAATCTGTAAAAAGAAAAAACAGAGTTGATGTTGCAAGTTCACAAACTTTCACTAGAACTTGAAGGCACAAAAATAAAACAGGCTTAAGATACAGAGGAAAGGGCATGGGAGCGCAGATGGAAAGGCAGGGCTTGTATTAGAATAAAGACCAGAAAAGATTAAATGACAAAAGTGAGGGACCCGGAAAAAAGAACATGTCATCACAAAAGTGGCACGATGGCACCTCTACTTTCTTAGTAGTTTGTGTAGATTCGACGTATCACCAAAAACTTTGACAATCATTTACTGCTGCAGTGGCAAGCATCTTAACTGGTGGCATCATGGCCTGGAATGCCTAGGCAAGGAAAGGGCTACAGAAAGTTATGGATACACTCCAGTCCATCACAGGCAAAGCCCTCCCCACCATTGAGCACATTTCTATGGAGCACTGCTGCAAGCAAGTAGCATCCATCATCAACGACCCCCACCATTCAGGCCATGCCTCATTTTGTTATTATATTACACAGGAGGTACAGAAGCCTTAGGTTCCAAACAACCGTCTTCAGGAATAGTTTACAACCATGGGGCTTCGGAACCAGTGTGGATAACTTCATTCGGTAATACCCTGAGCTGACTCTACGAACAGCAGACTCATTTTCAAAGACTCTTTACCATTCATGCTTTCAGTTTTATAGTTATTTGCATAGTTTGCCATCTTTTGCACACTGGTTGTTTGTCAGTCATTGTCTGTTTATTTATTTTATTTTATTTAGAGAAACAGCATGGAACAAGCTCTTCTGGACCAACAGGCTGCACTGCCCAGAAATCCACATAGTTGACCATAGCCTGAGTACAGGACAATTTACAATGAGTACTTAACCTACTAACTGGTACATTGTTGGACTGTGGGAGGAAACTAGAGCCCGGAGGAAACCCACCTGATCATGGGATGAACATGCGAACTCCTTACACTCAGCACCGGAATTGAACTCCAAACTCTACCGCCCTGAGCTATAATAGCGCTGCACTAACTACGATTCTATTGCGGCATAGATTTTCAAAAAATGTTATTGGATTACCCTTTTTTTCAGTAAGTGCCTTCAAAAATGAATCTCAATGTGATATATGGTAACGTTATGCACACTTCGATAATAATTACTTTGAATTTCAACTTGTTGTGAAGATATTAGTGAAATTAAAAGGTGGGAATGGAGGATTTTTGAGCAGGAGAAAAAGAATAAAGTCCCAAATAATCAGTAGAGGGAAGTACTGCTTGGAACTAAGATGTTTAATTGATTATTAAGAATGAAAGTAAGTAGCTTCCAGACAAAGATAGAGCTCTATTTTCCATCATTGTTGTCTCAGGTTGCCTGACCCACCTACACCCATCATTTTGATAGTCATGGAAGAGAAGCTGAAGTTTCTTTGCAGGAGTATTCTTGGCACAGCACAACCAGCAATTTTCAAGGCAGCTGAAGTGATATAATTGCTTCCTCCTTTACATTTATTTCTGCTTTCACATTCTGAGCTTCAGTCATTAACAGGCTCGGAGGAGTGATCCATAAACAGTTGGAAGTCAATTGCAGTTACCGGAATGCTGTGTAGGGTTTGAGTCAGCAAACCCAGAAGTTGAGGCCTCGAGGTCAAGTTTCTGGGTCAGGGGGATCTGGATGTTAGAGGCCCAATATCTGTGAGTCTGCAAGTCAGGGCCAGGGGCGGGAGACTTAGGGCTGGAGGTGTCCTTTGCTGCTGTTGTTATTGTTGCTTGTATTGTTCTGCTGATCATTGTGGGCATGCTATTTTGGTACCAGTATGTGTGGCAACACTTGCAGGCACATCCTTAGGTTTTGTTGGTTGTTAACGCAAACAACACGCTTCACAGTATGTTTCAATGTAAATGTGATAAATAAGTGATTCTAAATCTGAATCTCAGAATGGAAATCTAGCCCACTGTCAAAGAAAATATCCTGTCAGTTAAAGTAAGCATCAGCATTGTGCATGTGAAGAAATTAAGTACTGTTGTTGAAATATTATTACACTCTGTGGTTCAAAGAAGCCATCAAATTAGAGATCAATGGGATTGTACAATATTGCAAGATAGAAACAGACCACAAATTCATTTGGAAGCGTTAAAAAGTTAATTGCAAGACTTTAATTGAAAACAAAAGTTTAGGGAACTCATCAGTGCGATTACATTTTTTAATTGAATAATTAGATGCTGCTACAATTCAATTTCATTGTTTTTTTAACATTCCTAATGTGATTACAGATTTCATTTTTATTTCCCATGTGGCACATGTAAGATACTGATGGTACTGTGGATGATCTTCAGCTTTTCATTAGAGAGGGTTCATGGTCCATTTAGTAGTTAAATGCTGTGGAATTGGTGGCAATATTTAGCCCAATGCCTTTGGTTAGAAAAAAAAGAACATCAATTTGAGATGTAAAATTAACAACTGACCTATCATTTACAGAAGAGTTCCAGAATTCTTCTGCTGTCTTACCATACTTCATTCCTAATAGACCAAGCACTAATTTTTAGAGCATGCTGCTAATCATAATCTTCACAACCAGCAGAAGCAGCTTTTCTCTAACTACCCTATTATTCTTCTTAAGATCTTGAGAACTTCAATCAAACTATTCTAAATTATTCCAGATCCTAAAGAATATTGCCATTGTCTCTCGAAGATGACCGTGTAATTTACTTCTTAGTTACTAGGGTTCATTCTCACTAATCTTTGTTGGACTTCCTACAGAGCAAGGGGTGTAGTGCTCAGAATATCTCATGATACTCCTAGTCTTGTCCAACCATAACCTTGCATAGCTGTATCATAATTTCTGTTCCCTTTACTTTAGCGCTCCAGTTAGAACTATCAATATTGTTAATATACTTGATTATTTTCTGGAACTGTGAATAAGCTATTGATGTGGTTCCCTTCTCCTTTTCAGTATTTAGTATATATTGTACTTTTCTCTATCTGTTTTATATTTCAAATACATGACACCACATTTCTCTCCATTAAAATTCACAAATATTTCTTTGGCCCTTAACAATTTTATCTGCAATATCTGTAGTGTTCTCATGCAGTGTGTTGAAACTCTGACTAAACACCAGGTTAAACTGGAGCCAATGAAGACAGAGTCGTAGTAAGGTCAACCATTTACTGATCACTCTTCCACATTAACATCATATGGTGAAAACTGTTGCTAAAAAAAGACAAATATATATACAGCATCTGTTTCATTCTGGAGAGTGTCTCCAGCCGCCCCGAGTAGCGAGCGAGGAGGGTCCCATCAAACCACCGCTGGGCCCGAGCCCACCTCGTGTTTGAAATTGAAAAGCCGACACGCACGCCACCCGAATCGCTGCTTCCTTAACAGAAACCACATTAATATTTTTACTTCAAATACTTTCATAGGAGCTTATGGCGTTGCTTCTATAATGTTTCTTTGTGGGTAGACACGGAACTCTTCACGATCATGCTGCACGCATGGCACCCACCTTCACACCTTCCCGAACCAGAGGTTACACATAAGACGCGGCGAAACCGGAGGTGACGTCATCACATGCTGCAATATACCATAGACAATGAATTTACCTTTGTTATACTGTAAGTTAATTATCAGCCTTTAACTTTAACTAGAAAACAGTTACAAACAAATCATTTAAAGCGTAGACCCAACAAAGTCAAATAAATTCCTTAAGGGCAACACAATGTCTGCAAACCATCTTTTGCTATCCTGTTGCAAATCAGACAGCCCATAATTTTAGTGACTTATTGATATTGGAAATATATCCAGCCACAGCACAGATCATTGTGGGACTTTATTTGTCACATTCTGCTAAATGGTGTATTTATTACATCAACATTTTGCCTCCTGAGTTCACTCAGTCTCATAGATCAATAATTTATCTTCAATTTCATTCACTTCAAATTTTACTCTCCGTCTTTTAAAACGGGCTTAGTCAGATGTTTTCTGTATGTTTGTATAAATATCATTCATAAACTCTCCCTGAATATTGGTTGGCTCTTCAGAAAATTTAGTCAGGTTCATTGGGCGTGATTTACCCAATACAAATCCATGTTGGTACTCTCTGTTCAAGGTTTACTGTCATTTTTTAATTACAAGCTCTAACAACTTCCCAACAAATTCCAGCCACAAGTGCCATTGCAAAAAAGGGCATGACAGCACCTCTCCTTTTTTAGGAGTTTGCGAAGAAATGGCACGTCATCTAAACCTTTGACAGACTATAGATGTGCAGTAGAGAGTATACTGACTGGTTGCACCATTGCCTGGTACAGAAATACCAATGCTTTTGACAGAAAGGCCTAGCAGAAAAGTAGTCGATACAGCCCAGTCCTTCACAGATAAAGCTCTCCGCACCATTGAGCACATCTGCAAGGAGCACCGCCACAAGAGAGCAGCATTTATCATCAATGACACCCACCATCCAGGCCATGCTCTCTTCTCACTGCTGTGTCAGGAAGGAAGTAAAGGAGACTTTGGTCCCACACCACCAGGTTCAAGAACAGTGATTACCCCTTAATCATTAGGTTGAACCAGGGTGGATAGCTTCACTCACCCCAACACTGAACTTATTCCACAACCTATGAACTCACTTTCAAGTACTTTACTACTCATGTTCTTAATATTTATTCCTTATGTATTTATTATTATTGTTTTGATTTTTTCCTTTTTGTATTTGTCACCATTCATATTTGCACTTTAATTTTATTTAAATCCTTCCCTATTTCCGTGATAGTTTTCTCAGGATGTTAGGAATGTTGCACACCTCCTCCATTGTAACCACTGTCATATAGTTATGTACAAAATTCCTAATACTTGTCTGAATTTGTCTGCAGTGGGAGATATTGTGGAATAAGTTGTACACTGTCTCTTGTGGACTTTACACACACTTTTAAAAGGTGACAATGGCCTGTCTGGACCTGTCTGTGGAGTGGGAGATTCCTTGGGTTAACAGTAATTGGGTTAATTACCAAGGGCCAATAAAAAGAAGTGGAGTTTGAGCAGACTGGCCATTTTCTGAGTGGAGTGAGTGGACAGTGTTGGAGTGGAATACATTTCTGTGGACTGCTGTGGAAGCTAAGTCACTGAGTTCATTTAAAGTGGAGGTTGATAGATTCTTGGTTAGTCAGGGCACCAAAGATTATGGGAAGAAGGCAGGAGATTGGGTTGAGAGGGGTAATAAATCAGCCATGATAGAATGCTGGAGCAGTCTCAGTGGGCCAAGTAGCCTAATTCTGCTCTGATGTCACATAATCTTTATTTTTAATGGATTCAGAATGCTGTTGACCACATTTTTCCATAATATATTTTCTGGTTTTAATATTCTCACAAATTTCAATTCATACTCCCCGTTTTCAGATTTTCCTTCTTGTTTTGACATTTTTTTCTGCTCCTTCAGTGATTTTTTGGGGTGTTGTCTGTTGCCTCTTTAGATTTCCATGTTTCTTCCACAATTGGAGCTCTTACTCCTTTGGTTTATAAACTGGTCATGTCATATGATTTTCTTCTTTAAATACCTGTTGCTTCTTCAATTTATCATCTGCCACCTCATTATTTGAGAATCATTCCAAATCTAGTACATATTTCATCTTGAATTCTTTCCCCAGTATATCTTCGCAGGTATTCAACCTCAATATCTACCCTAATGCTACAAAATGGCCGGTTAAATTCTCATCAATCATGCAATCATAATAATTGATCTTCCCCTTATTCTGATGTTCAACTTGTGACTTCAGCATCTGATATATTTCAGACAAATGAAGTTGATCTCCTAATGTGGTCCTCTAATCCAAAGCCCTCCAAACTGTCTTACTCTCATAGAAGTTTCTGCTACCAAGTAGAAATTGTTTGACATCTGCTGTGTACATCCATCTATTGATGCTTCTGGACGCAGCTCAGTGATGTTCCTGGAATCATCGGGTGTTTCGGGTCTTTCAACATCATACAACCTCCTCCAGGTGACCCAGCCGGGGCTGATCAGACCCCAGCTTGTGTCCAGATGGCTAGCTACTTATGACTCCATGGCTCCCCTCTTTTGAGCCACAGCCATCTTGAGGCCCTCTCTGCCGCATCGGTGGTACTGCGGATGGCTCTCCTCTTCCTCTCTCCCTCAATGCCCAAAATGCTGAAGGCTCTAACTAAAGAACGGTCTACGAATCCCCTACAACCAACCTCCACTGAGAGACACCTCACTCTCCATCCAGCCTGCTGACAGTTGCTAACCAGTCCTGCGTACTTGGAGAGTTTCCTTTCAAAGGCCTCTTCCAAGCTATCTTCCCATGGGACTGTCAGCTCCAGCAGCACCACTTGCTTAGTAGACTCAGACACTAGGACAATGCCTGGTCGCAGGGTGGTGGCTGTGATATGGTTGGGGAACTTCAGCTGCCCTTTGAGGTCCACCAACTGTTGCCAGTCCCTTGCAGAGGTCAGAATGCCTGCAGATGTTCTTTTGGCAGGTATTGGCTGCTTCCCAGCTCTGACAAAGGCAATGGTCTGCTTGGAGGGTCAGGACTGCTTCACCCACTCAACTCCTGCACTGATGGCTTCAGCGATGGTCTTCAGGACCTGATCATGCCTCCACCTGTACCGTCCCTCACCAAGTGCCCTTGCACAGCCGCTGAGGATGTGCTCCAAGGTTCCTCACTTGGAGCACAGTGGGCACGCAGATAACTCTGCCTTGCTCCATGTGTGCAGGTTTGATGGTCTTGGAAGCACATCGTACACTGCCTGGATGAGAAATTGGATGTGGTGTGGTTCGGCTTTCCAAAGATCAGCCCAAGTCACACTCCTCTCAACTGCATTCTCCCATCTTGTCCAAGCTTCCTGTTGCTTCATTCCCACCGCCTTGCAGGCTCTCATCTCCTCCACTACTGCTCTCACCTCCTCCTGAACTAGACGATGCCTTTCCTTCCCTCTGGTGTCCATCTGGGGAGTTGGATATTCTTCACAGGTTGTGGAGATACCAAATACAACAGCCAGTCTTCAATTTAGGACAAGGATATCTGCATGAACAAACACTATTGTCCATAGGAAGAATCATCTCCCATCGCAATAATAAAAGAATGCAATTTTCGGTGTTTGGATTCTTAACAAATAAGACCATAAGACAAAGGAGCAAAAGTCGGCCATTAGGCCCATTGAGTCTGCTCCGCCATTTTATCACGAGCTGATCCATTCTCCCATTTAGTCCCACTCCCCCACCTTCTCACCATAATCCTTGATGACCTGGCTGCTCAGATACCTATCAATCTTTGCCTTAAATACATCCAATGACTTGGCCTCCATTGCAGCCCGTGGCAACAAATTCCACAGATTCACCACCCTCTGGCTAAAAAAATTTCTTTGCATCACTGTTCCGAATGGGCGCCCTTCAATCCTTAAGTCATGCCCTCTCGCACTAGACTCCCCCATCATGGGAAACAACTTTGCCACATCCAATCTGTCCATGCCTTTCAACATTCGAAATGTTTCTATGAGGTCCCCCCTCATTCTTCTAAACTTCAAGGAATACAGTCCAAGAGTGGACAAATGTTCCTCATATGTAAACCCTCTCATTCCTGGAATCATTCTAGCGAATCTTCCCTGAACCCTCTCTAATATCAGCACATCCTTTCTTAAATAAGGAGCCCAAAACTGCCCACAGTACTCCAAATGAGGTCTTACCAGTGCCTTATAGAGCATCAACATCACATCCCTGCTCCTATACTCTATTCCTCTAGAAATGAATGCCAACATTGCATTCGCCTTCTTCACCACTGACTCAAACTGGAGGTTAACCTTAAGGGTATCCTGCACGAGGACTCCCAAGTCCTGTTGCATCTCAGAATTTTGAATTCTCTCCCCATTTAAATAATAGTCTGCCCATTTATTTCTTCTGCCAAAATACATAACCGTACACTTTCCAACATTGTATGAAATTTGTCACTTCTGTGCCCATTCTCCCAATCTATCCAAGTCCCTCTGCAGACTCTCTGTTTCCTCAGCACTACCAGCCCCTCCACCTATTTTTGTATCATCAGCAAACTTAGCTACAAAGCCATCTATTCCATAATCCAAATCGTTGATATACAACCTAAAAAGAACCGGCCCCAACACAGACCCCTGTGGAACACCACTGGTAACCGGCAGCCAACTAGAATAGGATCCCTTTATTCCCACTCTCTGACTCCTGCCAATCAGCCAACGCTCTATCCATGTATGTAACTTTTCCGTAATTCCTTGGGCTCTTATCTTGTTAAGCAGCCTCATGTGTGGCACCTTGTCAAAGGCCTTCTGAAAATCCAAATATACAACATCCACTGCATCTCCCTTGTCTAGCCTACTTGTAATTTCCTCAAAAAATTGCAATAGGTTTGTCAGGCAGGATTTTCTTTTAAGGAATCCATGCTGAGTTCTGCCTATCTTGTCATATGCCTCCAGGTACTCTGTAACCTCATCCTTGACAATCGACTCCAACAACTTCCCAACCACCGATGTCAAGCTAACCAGTTATAATTTCTGTTTTGCTACCTTGCCCCCTTCTTAAATAGCGGAGTGACATTTGCAATCTTCCAGTCCTCCGGAACCATGCCAGAATCTATTGACTTTTGAAAGATCATTGCTATTGCCTCCGCAATCTCCACAGCTACTTCCTTCAGAACACAAGCGTCTGGGAGATTTATCTACCCTTAGATTATTCAGCTTCCTGAGTACTTTCTCTGTCGTAATTGTGACTGTGCACACTTCTCTTCCCTGACACCCTTGAGTGTCTGGTATACTGCTGATGTCTTCCTCAGTGAAGACTGATGCAAAATACTTCTTCAGTTCCTCCACCATCTCCTTATCTCCCATTACAATTTCTCGAACATCATTTTCTATCGGTCCTATATCTACTCTCATCTGTCTTTTACTCCTTATATACTACTTGCTAGCTTCTTTTCATAGTTTATCTTTTCCCTCTTAATTATCTTCTTAGTTTCCTTATGTAAGCTTTTAAAAACTTATCAATCCTCTGTCTTCCCAATAATTTATGCTTCCTTGTATACCCTCTCCTTTGCTTTAACTTCTTTGACTTCTTTTGTCAGCCATGGTGGCATCCTTTTTCCATTTGAAAATTTCTTCTTTTTTGGAATATATCTGTCTTTCACCTTCCTCACTTCTTGCATAAACTCCAGCCACTGCTGCTCTGCCGTCCTTCCTGCTCGTGTCCCTTTCCAGTCAACTTTGGCCAGTTCCTCTCTCATGCCACTGTAATTTCCTTTACTGCACTGAAATACTGACACATCAGATTTTGGCTTCTCTTTTCAAATTTCACAGTGAACTCAATCATGTTATGATCACTGCCTCCTAAGGGTTCCTTCACCTCAGTCTCTCTAATCACCTCTGGATCATTACACAATACCCAATCCAGTACAGCCGATCCCCTAGTGGGCTCAACAACAAGCTGTTCTAAAAAGCATCTCGCTGACATTCTACAAATTCTCTCTCTTGAGATCCAGTGCTGACCTGATTTTCTCAATCCACCACATGTTAAAATCCCCCACTATTATCATAACACTGCCCTTCTGACTAGCCTTTTCTATTTCCTGTTGTAATTTGTAGTCCACATCACTGCAGCTGTTAGGAGGCCTGTATATAATTGCCATCAGGGTCCTTTTACCCCTTTGATTTCTTAGCTCAACTCATAAAGGTTCTACACCTTCCAATCCTATGTCACCAATAAAGCCACGCCACCCCTTCTGCCTACCTGCCTATCCTTCCGATACACCGTGTATCCTAAGACGTTCAGCTCCCAGAGACATGTATCCTTTAGCCACGTCTCAGTGATGGCCACAAAATCATACCTGCCAATCTGTAGCTGTATGACAAGATCATCCACCTTATTCCTTATGCTGCGTGCATTAAAGTATAACACCTTAAGACCAGTATTTGGTAATTTTTGCTTTGATTGCACTGCAACCTTATTCCACTACAACTCATCGCAATGGCTGCAAATCTGCCCCATCACCTGCCTGTCTTTCCTGACATCTTTACTGCTCACTATCTTAGATTTATTTCTGTTTTCCCTTTCCTCTGCTCTATCATTCCGGTTCCCATCTCCCTGCCAAATTAGTTTAAACCCTCCCTAACAGCTCTATTAAACCTTCCTGCCAAATCTGCTTGAATAAACATATACTCTTGTCATTCGAGATGTGGTTCTACTTTGATATGTCATTCTACATGGCCAATTGTCCATACTCAAAATATTGGAGTAAACTATGTAATTGTAACTCACAAGACTGTATTTAAATGCCTGCTGTCATCTTTATACTACAAAGGGTAGATAGACTTTGCATTCAGGGAATTTTTTTCCAAGAGATTTTACTGTGAAAGTCTCCCCAGATATTCCTCCACCAGGTCTACTGCATGTTTACTTGTGCAAAGTTCAAATGTTGTACTACCTACAGCTCTAGTCTCCATGTGAATTCGAAGTAACAAGGAAGCGACATCCATGCATATCTGAAGGTTATGGTGAGACTTGTAAAGCGAAGACAAGCTCCTTGAGATTGTGGAGACTTCGGCAAATTTAAGAATACTTAGAAATCATTAAACCTGAGTTCAGTTGAAGCAGTGGTCAGTAGAAGTCAGACAGCAGCTGTCTTCCCAAAAAAATGTGTTTCCTTTTAAAATCACCCATGATGAAGGGGTTGGTGGGAGAAATTATCCTGGACGCAAAGGAGTTTATTTTCAGTTGAGCAGAATTGCTTCATGTGAGAGCTGGCATCATATCAGTATTTAATGGTCTTCCTTCTCCACAGACTGCTGGAAAGCTGAGGTATCATGTGTGCAAACATCCTTTCTCAACTAGGAGCCAGCATCATTAAAAACGGTTGTACATTTGTCACCTAAATTAGATTCAATGGTTGCCAAAAAGCCACATTATACGTCCATGATTCCTCAAGTGTTTATTTTAATTTCTTCAATATTTCTGCATTGTTTGCTTATAAGAATAGGATACCATCAAATCACAGGGAGAAATGGCATTTATTGTTTATTCTCTCAATGCTGCTACAATCAATAATCATTCTCTTTGCATTTAGTCGGCCACGACAACCGAGATATCAGATCTAAGATCTAGTTTATGAGAAAAATAGGATCGTTAAGAAAATCTACATATCACCAATCGAGTAAGATTCCAAGTTCATGCCAAGCTGATGAGATCACAGCTTCCCAAATGAAATGAACTGAGGCAGCATCAAACAGTTACGGTTGGGCTCAGTGGAGAAATTTAAATAACCCAGTGCTAATTGGTGCTACTCTAGCAATTTCTCTCAGGGAGACAGCTCCATGATTTTATTTGAGAGGAGCAAAACAATGTGAATTATTCAAAGATGATACAAAATAGAAAGAATTAAGTAGGTACTTGTAATCAACTGCTGTCTATTTTCTGTATACCACTTTACAGACTGAGAAAATAACCTGTATCTTGAGAAGAATGTAAATAGGTGTAAGTCTGAAGTACTACAAATAAATTTGGAAATATGGTTAGATGATCCCCAGTAGGCACAAATTTATGATACAAACCTGGCTAATCATGTGACATTAAATCAGTAATGTCATCTAGGCAAGTTAGAAGGGTTGCTGGCATATTTATGAGAGAAATTTATAGTTTGAAGTCATGAGAGTCATTTAGGTTAACAATGAAGAAGTTATCAACTCATAGTCTATTAATATTTTAAAAATATCACCATGAATATTTCCATTTGGAACAGTTTGTGCATTTGATGCTAGTAATTAGCTTCGAATCAGGGTGTTATGGATTCAATTCACACTCCAGAGGCTTCTGGAGCTCAATCTAATCTGATAGACAGATCAATGCCTTACAGAGAGGTTTCTTCAGTGTGTTTTCTTTCAAGTGAGACAATAACTAAAGTTTCCATGTACTCTCTCAGGTAGATATAGCCATTGTGGGAGGAGAATTTTCTCCCCTCTTCTTAACAATGTTTATCTTTCACTCAGCATTACTGAAACAGATGACCAGTCTGTTTTTCTATAGGTACTGTATATGTGAAACATGTATACAATGTTATTGAGTTTCTAATCATATGCAATTGACTATATATTTCCAATTCTTTAGCAGTAAAAACTTGTGAAACATTCTGACAGACACTATATAAATGCAAATCTTTCTTATAATTGGATATCCAGCAACACACTGTATTCAAAGCTCACATTGTTCCCCATTCTCAGTTAGAACCACGACACCATTCCAGTAATTATCCAGACCTTTCCCTGATGGCCAATATCCCTGATATAAATTCTTAACATCAGTTGCAATCTTTTCATTAGTATAGACTGATTTAATTGACCAGGTTGTAGAATTCATTTCAACATTAAAGAAGTGATTTTCTTTGCAGGCAATACCCTGCTCATATCACATGTTGGATGTGTTTAATCTTGAGAATTTAGATAGCTGGATAATAAAGAGGTAAGGAGATTACCCTCTCTCTGGGGTTTGCTAAATTAGTAGCTCATAGCAGAGTAGAAGTAAAAGTGTTTCTCATTCAAGTCTGCTTTAAAGTGACTCCAAGTCTGAATTGTCTGGTGATGTAGCTGGTACCCTTGGGACTAGGTGTTGCTGTGTTAATTGGTTCCGGCAGCAATGTTCTTTTATAGTTATTGTAATAAAACTGATTGGCATGAGTCTGTTCCCATTGTTGAGAACTAGGGTTACCAACGCCCCTTGGATATTTCCCTGGAGGTTTGATCTATTGATTTTCTGACTCATCCCAACCAGTCAGTATTTCATACCTATCTACGTTGGTTTTAAGACTAATAGATGAAGGTCAACAAAAAAAACTGATTTGTTTTAACTTGACTATATACCCGTTTTTTACCTGTTTCTGGAAGGCCAGCACTATTTCTGATATCCGTAAACCTGATCTTGAGTAAAACTCTGCCAGGTCATAACTTGCCCCAAGTTATGCTCACCTTTCACTCCTGTGTTTGCTGTCGCGTATCAGCTCGCGAATTATTCCTGTACCTAATAACTTGCATTGACTTTGTGTTAGGCAACTTTTTTATTTATAGTCCACAAATCCACCCATAGGTTGCAGCCAAGACTACCTCTATTTCTATATCTTCTCCAAGCCTTTATCCCTCTGGAATGAACTCTGCTCTTCTTACTCCAGATTTAATTAAATCACTATTAGCTATTAAGTCTTCTGCTGATATGGTTTTCAACTCTTGAATTCCCTCCCTGAGCCTCTATAACTCTTTACCTTTAGTTCCTCCATAACTAATATTCAAAACTTACCTCTTGGATCACGGTAAACAACAGGAATTCTGCAGATGCTGGAAATTCAAGCAACATACATCAAAGTTGCTGGTGAACGCAGCAGGCCAAGCAGCATCTATAGGAAGAGGCGCAGTCGACGTTTCAGGCCGAGACCCTTCGTCAGTCTCGGCCTGAAACGTCGACTGCGCCTCTTCCTATAGATGCTGCTTGGCCTGCTGCGTTCACCAGCAACTTTGATGTATGTTTCTTGGATCACGGTTATGGTTATTTGCTTTGATAGAATAAATTTTCTCCTTGAAGATGTTAGGCCTGCTCCTGTTAACACTTCCAGCCTCAACCTCTTTGATAGGATTCATTTGCCGTTCATTCTAAACTCACCACCTGCAGCCTATGTAACCCCAGTTCTCATCCATAGTCCTTGTTCACTCATCGAACCAGCCTACCCCAATCTTTGTCTCCTAGCTTATACTCTCCCTGCTTCACGTTCACCTTGTTGCCTGTTGTGTTTAGTTTATGTTCTCTCTTATTTTGTGGTCCCTGGTGGGTGTTATTTTGCAGTCTATTATCAAAATTATCGCTCGTATTTGAATCGTCTCTGCTGCTCAGCTTTTGGGTCAAATCTCCTCTATATGTCCTAACAGGATGAGTGAACTCTCGATTGATTTAGCAGAGTATGCTCACCTAAAGGAGGCCATCCACTGACTCGAGTTCACGACCTAGAAGCAGCAAGAGACCACAGACCATTGGCTCGCCGTTCTCTTCCAACCCTCCATCTTGGTGCAGAAACTCTGTGTCAGTCCATCTCCTCCCTCTGAGCCCCAGCTTCCCATGCCTGAATGCTTCGATGGATCCCCAGCCCAATACCACCACTTCCTGTCCCAGTGTGTCTCACACTCTGAGCTCCAGCTGTTCCTATATTTTACAGAGTGGGCCAAGATCGCCTTCCTCACCTCTCTCCCAAAGCATAACCATGGACCAAGAGAAAGCGTGTGCCATCATTGAATGGTCCCATCCATGCACCCTCAAACAGTCACAGTGCTTCTTCAGCTTCTCCAACTTCTACACCCGTTTCTTCAGGAATTACTATCAAATCAATGCTCCCCTCACCTCACTCACCAAGTCAGCTACCTCATGGATAATCTGGTCTTCTGCTGTGGACCACAGTGTTGAGGTGCTCACAAGTCATTTCACCACCACTCCCATTCACCGTGATTTGAATCCCTCCAATACATATGTGGCAGAGGTGGATGCCAGTTCCTCTCTCTATCAGCAAAGACTAGATGGGAAGACACATTCTAGTGTCCTTTTCTCACGCAAGTTCAACCCTACACAGTGCTGTTATTGAGTAGGAGCTACTCACCATCAAATGGACCTTGGAGGCATGGACACATTGGGGGATGGGATACACAGCGCCCTTCCTGATTTGGACTGACCACCAGATCCTCATATCCATACAGCAGACACATCGACTCAGTCCACATCAGTCTCACTGGACCCGCTTCTTTAAACAATCCAACTTCACCATCTCCTACCAGCCCAGTTCCACGAACACAAAAGTGGAAGCTCTGCCACGACAGTTCATCCCAGCTGAAACAGAGTCTGAGTCTCAGCCCATTATTCCATCCTCACAGTTCTTTGCCTTGATCATCGAGGACATTGAGAGCCACGCTTGCCAGGACTTACAGCATGAGCCTGCTTCGGCTGACATTCCGAACAACCTCATGTACAGGTCAGCAGTTGTACACTCTGAGGCACTCCAGTGGGCCCTCTCCTCGCCCCTCTCCTGCCATCCAGGTGCACAAGAGATTCTGGATTTTCTGTGAGGCCTGTTCTGATGGCCCACTGTGATCATAGACATACGTCAGTTTGTTGGTGCCTACAATCAGTGTGCCATGTCTAATTCCTCCAAGCAGCAGCCCCCTGGGTCCCATAAGCCCCTACTAGTCCCTTAGAGCTCATGGTCCCACATTGCCATGGATTTCATCAAGGCTTTGCCACTTTCTGATGTGACCACAGTGATCATGATAGTGGTGGATCAGTTCTCCAAGGCAGCCCACTTCATTGACCTTCCCAAACTTCCGTCAGTCACTGAGATGGTGGACTTGGTTCTCCAACATCTAGTTCACCCCCACAGTTTCCCTCAGGACATTGTGTTATATTGGGACTGACAATTTGTACCCCGCTTCTGGCAAACCTTCTGCTCCCTCCTCCATACCTCAGTGAGTTTGCCTCTAACTATCATCCACAGAACAAGGGTCAGTCATAAAGAGCCAATCGGCAAGTGAAGACGTTTCTGCGATAAGTCACCACCTCTAAGCCTTCCACATGGATGAGGTATCTGCACTGTGTCAAGCTGTCCAGGTCCATATGTCACACCTTGAAGTGTTTCATGGCTACCAATACCCATTGCTCACTATAAAAGAGCACATGGTGGAGTCTCCATCCACCAGGACCCTGGTTTGCCAATCTCTGAAAGCTTGGAAGAGGATATGGAGGGACATTTTAGCCACCAACCATGCCTACTGCTGCCAGACCAACTGTGGTCAGCATCCAGCCAGACTAATCTGGCATAGGGCACATGTCTGACTCTCCACCTGCCCCTGCACACTGACTTCAACAAGCTCCTTCAAGATCACCAATTGCCTAATCCAAACACATTGCCTCCGGCTGCTGCCATCCCTCAGGATCACTCCTATGGTTCCTGCCTGAAGCCATGGACTATGGATCACTCACCCCACCTGAGCCTGCTCCTCCAGACCCCAGGGTGGTGGAAGGTGGTCCAGTCTACACTGTTTACCAGTTGATGGATTCACATCTCCCTGGGCGGTGTGTGCAGAACCATGTCGACTTGGAAAGATGCAGCCCAGACGAGACATCTTGGGTGCTGTCCAATTATGTCTTCGATCAATTGCTTAATTAAAAGGTCCAGCAGAACCACGGGACCACCCTGGGCTGCCAGGTACAGCCTTTGGGTGGCAGGATTGTCCTTTCAGGACTTCTCCCTCTGACAGCTTTCACTCTGTATATGCAGGCACCTCCCAGTCACTACTCTGCCAGAGTACATGCCATCAGCATCCAGACAGACTAGTCTGGTCTGCGGAACATGTCTAGCTCTCCATCTGAGATTTATCCCGGCACATTGACTTCCATAAGCTCACCTCTAATATCTAGCAATCTCCCATCTTAATAATTTCTTACTGTGGTGCTTAATCCTGTCAGAATGATCTCATGAAAACTATCTACAGATGAATCAGTGAGACATCATTGAAATATGCTTATTCTCCTCAAAAAAGCACTACAGCTACAAATCCTCAATGGTGCAATCAAAGCTGAATTTGAGTTGATTTTAATGATTGGCAATAAAGATATTTTCCTAAAACTTATCAGAGCACAACAAGCTCTGGAATGGACTAACAGGTGAGAACAATTATCATCTTCCGCTCACTCTCAATTTTATTTTATTTATTCATTTTCCAGAATGTGGACATCATTGGAAATATGATGTATTTTACTCATCATCAATGATTCCTAAAGAGGCTAACAATTCATTGCAGTTCTTCTGTTGAAGGTACTTCCAAAAACCTCTTGAATAGAGACTTCCAGAAAATGATGCAGTAATATTTCCAAAAGTTGTGCAACTTGGAGGGCAACCAACTGACCAACTGGTGATGATAATCCCATATGTCATAAGACCATAAGACAAAGGAGCAGAATTAGGCCATTCAGCCCATCAAGTCTGCTCCACCGTTCCATCATGGCAATCCTGGATCCCACTCAACCCCATACACCTGCCTTCTCGCCATATCCTTTGATGCCCTGACCAATCAGGAAACTATCAAATTCTGCCTTAAATATACCCACTGACTTGGCCTCCACCAAAGTCTGTGGCCAAGCATTCCACAGAGTCACTACTCTCTGGCTAAAAAAAAATTCTCCTTACCTCTGTTCTAAAAGCTCATCCTTCAGTTTGAGGCGCTGCCCTCTAGTTCTAGATACCCCCACCATAGGAAACATCCTCTCCATATCCACCCTATCTAGTCCTTTCAACATTCAGTAGATGCCAATGAGATCCTCCCACATTCTTTTAAGTTTCAGTGAGTACAGGCCCAAAGCTGCCAAGCGCTCCTCATATGTTAACCCTTTCATTCCCAGAAACCTACACCTACTGCCATTTCTTGGTTGGTGGTAGAGGTTGTGAATTTTGGATGTGCGGTTGAAGCAGCCTCATGAGAAGCTACAGTTCTATTTGTAAGTGGCCCACATTAAATCTTCAGTTTAAAGATGGTGAGAAGGATGAATATATCAGATCTCCCATTGCTCTGCTGTTAGCTCCATCTTGTCCTCTGACACAGGAAGGCAAGGGCAATATTTGTGATAGCACATAGAACAATAATGAAATGGGATGCTTTAGCCTAGATGGTGTTGTGTTTCTTGAGTTTTATTCCAGATGCACTCATCCAGGCCGGAGTTCTCTGTCACGTTCCTGACATGTGCAATGAAGATGATGCTAAGGCAATGGGATGTCAGGAGGTTAGTGACTCTTTGAAGAAACCATCTCAGATCCATTCTGTTGCCACTGTAATTCTGTGGCTGGCACAGAGAAGTCAACGACAATCTCCAGGATGTTGATAGTTTAAAACTCAATGATTGTAGAGGAACGTGACTGGAATCTGTTTTTAAGTACTTTTGTAGTAGGATTATTATTTAACCCTGACCAGATAATGTCTGCTGACATTTACCAAGGATTTGTGAATGAAATTATCCACTCTTCAAATAGGCAGAACTTTGCAGCAGTTTTTCAGAATTGGACTGACCGGGATTCATTAGAAAGGGTGCACAAAAATAATGCTAGTGCGAGTGGACTGGCCATTGTTGTGAGTGGGCCAGTGCCTGGAGTGGCTTTGGCTCACCAGCCTCGGGCAAGGTAAGGATATGGTAAGTTCCTCTTTTTCTTCTTAATTCTTTATTCCTCATCTGTTTGGGCAAAGTAGTACAGTGGGACTGGTTCTAGAGGCTATGTTTTGTTCCGTGTGTGAGATGAGGGGATTTGGGGAGACCTTCAGATGTCCGGATAAATACATCTGCACCAGGTTCACCGAGCTACAGGTCCTCAGAGAATGTATTAAGGAACTGGAGCTGCAGCTCGGTGACTTTCGGGAAAAATGAGTAGGTGATAGATAGGAGGTACGGGGAGGTAGTCATCTGTAGATTGCAGAGGGCAGATAACTGGGTGACTGTCAGGAGAAGGATGGGAAATAAGCAGCCAGTGCAGAGTAACCCTGCGGCCGTTCCCCTCAATAATAAGTATACCACTTTGGATACTGTTGTGGGGGACGATCTACCAGAGGCAGTCGCAGTGACCGAGTCTCTGGCACTAGGTCTGGTGCTGAGGCTCAGAAGAGAAGACAGTTGAAGAGGACTACAGTGGTGATAGGAGATTCCATAGTCAGAGGAACAGAAAAAAGATTGTGTGTGCACAAAAGAGACACCTGGAGATATATTGCCTCCCAGATGCTAGAGTCAGGGATCTGTCAGATCGGTTCAAGGCGTTCTAAAGTAGGCGAGTGAGCAGCCACAAGTCTTGGTACTTATGAGCTTCAATAACATAGGGAGGAAGGGTGAGAAGGTCTTGAAAAGAGATTTTAGGAAGCTAGGTCAAAAGCTGAGGAACAGGGCCTTTAGGGGAGTAATCTCTGGATTGCTGTCCATGTCACGCGTCAGTGAGGGTAAGAGTAGGATGATTTGACAGATGAATGCATGGCTCAGGAATTGGTGCGGGGGTGTGGGCTCAGATTTCTGGATTATTGGGATCTCTTCTGGGGAAGTTGAGGGCCTCTGTTAGTCAGAGTTGACCATGGGTATTGTGTCCTAGCTGCCTAGATATGCAAACCAGGGCAGTACAATATGGAGCACAAGCTGTTGCCCATGTAGCAAGCTCCCCCTCTCCATGCAGGGGCTGGGAACCAGTATGATAGAGCTCAGGATGAGCTGGCAGGATTACAAGTAGATGATGGATGTAACATGAATGTAAGGAAGAACAAGCCAATGATCGAGTACAAATGCAGACAGCGAAAAGGGTCAAATTGTACCACAGAGGCAAAATTTAAAACGGCGAAGAATGCAGGACTGAATGCACTGTAGTTAAATGCATGTAGCATTCAGAATAAGGTGGACAAACTCATGGCAAAATTAGAAATTGGTTGGTATGACATTGTGGGTGGATGAAAGAAGGCCATAGTTGGGAGCATAAGTCACATGTATCAGTTTCACAATGGAATAAAGGGAACTACAGAGGCATGAGAGAGGAGCTTGCCGGGGTTGACTGGAGGAGGATACCGGTGGGGATGACAGAGATAGCTGAAGTTTCTGGGAATAGGTGACAAGGCTCAGTATAGATATATCCCACAGAGAAAGTTCTCAAATGGCAGGGATAGGCAACCGTGGCTAACAGAGGAAGTTAAGGACTGCATAAGAGTTAACGAAAGGCCATATAAGGTAGCAAAAATGAGTGGGAAGGTGAATGATTGGGAAGTTTTTAAAAGGCAACTAAAAAAGCTATAAGAAGGGAAAACATGAAATATGTGGGCAAACTATCCAATAATATAAAGCAGGATGCTAAAAGCTTTTTCAGATATATAAAGAGTAAAAAGGGAGATGAAAGTTGATATGAAACTACTGGAAAATGATGCTGGTGAGGTAGTAATGGGAAACAAAGAAGTGGCAGACAAACTTAATGGGGACTTTGCATCAGTCTTCACTCTGGAAGACACTAACAGTATGCCAGAGGTCTGTGAATGTCAGGATGCAGGGGTGAGTGCCATTATTATTACAAAGGAAAAGTGCGAGGCAAACTAGGTGGAGGGGTGGGTAGTTCTAAGGAAGCAATACTATTGCAGCAGGACTTAGACAAATTGGAAGAATGGGCAAAATTGTGGCAGATGGGATACAGTGCTGGGAAATGTATGATAAAGCATTTTGGTAAAAGGAGCAATAGTACAGACTACACACACAAAAAATGCTGGTGAACGCAGCAGGGCAGGCACATTTTGTGTGTGTGTTGCTTGAGTTTCCAGCATCTGTAGATTTCTTCGTGTTTGTGTTTTTAAATAGTACAGACTATTATCTAAATGGGGAGAAGGTTCAAACTTTAGAGGTGCAGAGGGACTTATGAGTCCTTATGCAATACTCCCAAAAGATTAATTTACAGGTTGAGTCTGTGGTAAAGAAGGCAAATACAAGGCTGGCATTTATTTCGAGGGGATTAGAATATAAAAGGAGATAGAATATAGAATTAGAATATAAGGAGATAATGCTGAGGCTTTATAAGACACTTCTCAGACCGCATTTGGAGCATTTTCAACAGATTTGGGCCCCATATCTCAGAAATGATGGGTTGTCATTGGACAGAATCCAAAGGAGATTCACGAGGGTGATTCCGGGAATGATGGGGTTAACATACGAAGAATGTTTGTCAGCTTTGGGCATGTACTCATTGGAATTTAGAACAATATGGGGTCGTGGTCGGGGGGTGATCTCATTGAAGCCTACCGAATGTTGAAAGGACAGATAGGATGGATACAGAGAGGATGATTGCTATTGTGGGGGTATCTAGAACTGGAGGGCATTGCCTCAAAATTGAGGGCAACCCTTTAGAGCTGAGGTAAGGCAGAATGTTTTTAGCCAGAGAGTGGTGAACCTGTGGAATACACTGCCATAGACTGTGGTGGAAGCCAAGTCCGTGGGTATTTTTAAGACGGAAGTTGATAGATTCCTGATCGGTCAGGACATCAAAGGATATGGCGAGAAGGCGGGTGTATGGGGTTGAGTGGGATCCAGGATCAGCCATGTTGGAATGGTGGAGCAAACTTGATGGGCTGAATGGCCTAATTCTGCTCCTATGTCTTATGCATCTGATGAACCCAAAGGAATGACAGAGACTGATACAATTTAGTTCTAGCAGCATCACAGAAGCTGCAAGTGAACATTGAACTCAGTGTAGGATTGCTTTAGGGACTCCAGCTTTCCCTTAGGGTTTACTCCCGAAGCCTTTCCCTGTATAAGTGCATACAGCCACAAGGCAGCAGAGTTTTGAGATCAGAGTTTTCCTTCTCCTTGATAAGCTGCCAAGCTCGGCTAACGAATCCTATCTGCCTGCAGTGACCGGTTTTAACGTATCAGTAACCCACCTTTGCCCCTTCTCCTGTCCGTGGAAACGGTTCCGCCAGGCTTAGTAGCTAAGCCAGGTGTGACTGTCAGGAGCTGGACTTGGTTGTCAGAGGCTGTCTGAGGGGCACGCCATTGGGAGCATTTAATAGATAGTGAGAGCTTATCCCCAATACCACAACTGGCTATAACAATCTTAAGGAACCTATACAAAAGGGATGAGTGATACCTAAACCCCAGTGGGACCAATATCCTTGCAGGCAGGTTTGTGGGGCTTTTTGTGGGGTGGGGAGAGCAGGGTTTAAGCTAATTTGGCAAGGCGACCGGAATACAGGACTGAAGGTGTAATATTGGAATGCATGAAATTTACGGAATAAGGTAGATGAACTTGTAGCACAGTTACATATTGGCATGCATGACTTTGTGGGCATCACTGAACTATGGCTGAAAGAAGATTGTAACTGGAAGCTATACGCATTGTATTGAAAATACAGGCAGGAAGGCAAAGGGGTTGGAGTGGCTCTGTTGGTAAAAATGAAATTAAGTCATTAGAAAGAGGTGACATAGGGTCAGAAGGTGTTGAATCACTGTGGGATGAG
The DNA here is from genome assembly GCF_963921235.1 of Mobula hypostoma. NCBI lineage: Eukaryota > Metazoa > Chordata > Chondrichthyes > Myliobatiformes > Myliobatidae > Mobula > Mobula hypostoma. The sequence continues at coordinate 31,478,790 of NC_086109.1, forward strand.
CTAAGGAACTGCAGGGGTAAAAGAGCCTGAAAGGAGATACTGTAGGTACAGAACCTCCCCCCCCACCACCCCCCAAACAATAGTAAAGATGAAAAAGAATCCACTGTTTCTCTGACGTTTTGTGACGAATAATCTATTCTTGGGCTTCCAGCCAAGTACAGGTATTGATTTTAACTGACGTTTCGATGACAAATTCTGCCATCTTCATCAGGGATGATGTTTGGGCATGTCTAGTCCAATGGTATTTACACCCCCGTGTCATCCATTCCTCCTGATCGGTTAATCCTCATCCAATCAAGTTTCCACTGTCCCACCTTACCTACAATCAAATTCCAGTTCTTATTTAGAGGAAGATCTTCATCTTTGTTAAAATTCTTTTCCTCTAGTCTTTTTCAATGATTTCCTTCACCAAGTAGTCCCAAAAGCCATTGGCACAGCACAGTGTTTTTGTGACATGAAAGTCTGTCCTATGGCCATTGCGAATTTCTCTGGGTAACCCAGATGGATACACCTCCTGTACTCCTTGATGTGGGTTTCCACCGTGCATCCCATCTGGCCAATATATGCTCCTAATGTAGGGATTCCTGTAAACGCCAGCCGCCCTGAATTCTAGGTTGTGACTTGAGCTTCCTTCTGGGTTTGTGGATGGCAGTAATCTAGCGTTTATTCAGAATTCTGGCAATCCTTCCAAAGAAAAACATGGAATTATAGCAAAGACAGGCAGTAGCAATGGGTTCTCCCTCATTGTTAGGTTTCCTGGTTTTTCCATCAATCATTTTAAGGGCCCAATTGATTTCTTTCACCTTGTAGCCATTCTGTAGGAATATCATACATAATTGTCTCATGGAGACTCTCCAAGTCTGAAATAGTTTTTGCATGGTTAATCAAAGAAAATAGAAAAGGTGCAGACTTAAAATTACAATGGAGAAGGAAATGCATGCCAAAAGGGCAATGTTATAATAGTCATGGAGCATTCATTATGCAGGTGGATTAGGAAAACCAATTTGTTGCTGGATCCCAAGAGAGGGAATTTCTAGAAAGCCTATGAGATGGCTTTTTAGTGCAGCTCATAGTTCAGCTATTCTGGATTGGGTGTTGTGCACCCAAATTGATTAGAGAGCTTAAGGTAAAGGAAAGCTTGGGGTAAGTGATCATCATATGTTAGCATTCATCCTGCAATTTGAGAAGGAGAATCTAAAGTCAGATGTATCAGTATTACAGTGGAGTAAAGGGATTACAGAAGCATGAGAAAGGAATTGGCAAAAATTGATTTGGAAAGAACATTTGCATGAACAGCAATGACTGGAATTTCTGGGAGCAATTCGTAAATCACAGAATACATACATCCCGAAGAGGAAGAAGTATTCTAGAGGCAGGATGACACAACCGTGGTTGACAAGAAAATTTAAAGCCAACATAAAAGAGGAGACCTTAGAATAGAGCAAAAATCAGTGGGAAGTTCGATGATTGGGAAGGTTTTTAAAATGAATGGAAGGCAACTAAAACGTCAAAAAAGGAAAAGACGGAACACAAAGGTAAGCTGGCCAATAATATTAAAGGGGATACCAAAAGCTGCTTCAGATACATAAAGTTTAAAAGAGAGGTGAAAGCAGATGTCGGACTGCTGGAAAATAATGCTGGAGTGGTAGTAAAGGGGGATAAGGAAATGGCAGATGAACTGAATAAGTGTTTTGCATTATTCTTCACTGTGGAAGACACTAGCAGTGTGGTGGATATTCAAGATGTCAGGAGTCATGAAGTGTCTGAGGTTAACTAGAGAGAAGGTTCTTGGGAAACAGAAAGGTCTGAAGGTAGATAAGTCACCTGGACCAAATATTGTACATAACAGATTTCTGAAAGAGATGGTTGAGTAGATCATGGAGGTATTAGTAATGATTTTTCAAGAATTACTAGATTCTGGAATGGTTCCACTCTTTAAGAAGGGAGAGAGGCAGAAGAAAGGAAATCATATGCCAGTTAGTCTGACCTCAGTGGCTGGAAGATGTTGGAGTTGATTCTTAAGTATGTAGTTTGGAGTACATGGAGGCACATGATATGTCGAGGACCATAGTCAGTATGGTTTCCTCAAGAGAGAATCTTGCCAGACAAGTCTGTTGGAATTCCTTGAAAACAAAGGAGAATCAATGGATATTGTGTACTTGGATTTTCAGAAAGCCTTTAAACAAAGTGCCACACCTGAGATTGTTAACAAGTTAAGAGCCCATGGTATTATAGGAAAGATACTAGCATGGATAAGGTAGTGGTTGATAGGCAGGAGGCAAAGAATGGGAATAAAGGGAACCTTTCTGGGTGGCTGCCAGTGAATAGTAGTGTTCCACAGGTGTCTGTGTTGGGACTATTTCTTTTTACATTATACATCAATGACCTCAATGATAGAATTGATGACTTTGTGGCTGCTTTTGCTGACAATATGCAGATAGGCGAAGGGGAATGTAGTTTTGAGGAAACAGAGAGGCTACAGAATGACTTAGACAGCTTAGGAGAATGGGCAAAGAAGTGCCAGATGGAATACAATGTCTGCAAATGTATGATCTTGCACTTTGGTAGAAGAAATAATATCATAGACTATTTTCTAAATGGAGAGAAGAACATTTAAAAAATTGAGATGCAAAGGGACCTGGAGGTCCTCATGCAGTACTCCCTAAAGGTTAACTTGCTGGTTGAGTCGGTGGTGAAGAAGGGAAATGCAACGTTCGCAGTCATTTCAAGAGGACTAGAATATAAAAACAAGAATGTAACGTTGAGACTTTATGAAGCACTGATGAGGCCTCGTTTGGAGTATTGTGAGCACTTTTGGTCCCCTTATCTTAGAAAGGGTATGTTGAAACTGGAGAAGGTTCAAAGGAGGTTCACAAAAATGATTCTAGGTTTAAACTGCTTATCATATGAAGAGTGCTAAATGGCTCTGGGACTGTATTCACTAGAATTCAGAAGAATGAGGGGTGACCTCATTGAAACCTATCAAATGGTGAAAGGCCTTGATATAGTGGATGTGGAGAAGATATTTCCTGTGGTGGGAGAGTCCAAACAGAGGATAGAGCCTCAGAACAGATTGTTGTCCTTTTAGAACAGGTATGAGGAGGAATTTCTTTAGGCAGAGAGTCGTGATTCTGTGGAATTCATTGCCAAGGGCAGCTTTGGCGATCAGATCCTTTGGTATATTTAAGGCAGTGATTGATAGATTCTTGATTAGTCAGGGCTTGAAGGGAGACAAGGAAAAGACAGGAGATTGGGGCTAAGAGGGAAAATGGTTCAGTTGTGATGAAAAGATGGTGCAGACCCAATTGGCCTAATTATGGTACTATATCTTGTGGTCTTATGTTCTTATGTTCAATTATTAGCAATGATTTCCACTATAGAATTTGGTGAGACGATAAGATATAGGAGCAGAATTAGTCGATTTTGTCCATCAAGTCTGCTCTGCCATTTGATTATGGTTGAATTTTCAACAACACTATTTTCCTGCCTTCTCCTCTTAACTATTGATACCCTTAATTATCAAAGTCTATTAACTTCCATTTATGAATATATCCAATGACTTGGCCTCCACTCCAAGTTCTGGCAATGAATTTTACAGATTCACCACTTCCTTGCTAAATAAATTCCTCCTCATCTCTGTTCCAAAGGGACATCCTTGAATTCTAAGACTCTTTCCTCTGACCCTAGACCCCACCCCGGCTATTGGAAACATCCTCTCTACATCCAGTCCTTCTAGGCCTTTCAATAATTAGAATGTTTCAATGAGATCCCCCTCATTCTTTTAAACTCTATGTAGTGCATGTCCAGAGCAATTAAATGCTCCTCATGTGATAGATATTTGCTTCGTAGGCCTGGATTCTCATGTTGGCTAAGCTCAGCTTTCTAAACACAGCAACTGCCACTGATCAAGATCAAACAGCTGTAAGAAAACTTCCAACTAACATTGTTCAGCTTCTGGTCATAAAAGAGAGCCACTCTTCAGTTCTCAACATGTAATCAGCTTGAAGTTAAAAACAGAGCTTTGCAAACAAGCTCTGTATAGAGTCACAGACTTGCTAGCTCATAGCATCTTGACTTACTGCTCAAGTGCTGCAGTATAAGACAATATTTATTTAATTTGTCATGTTTCAAAACAGACAATGCTAGCTAAGTTGACTTAGTTTAAGGAACCTTGCAGACCAGATAAATACAATCATTTAGCAAATCAATAAATGGCCTATAAATGTTGGAAGTTTTATGTACTTAAGTAAGTTAACATCAAAGCATTAAGTGTAGGTAGCTGAGAAATGTGTCTCCAAAAAAGCTTTTAGCCTCTGTGTAAAAAGAGCATCTGAGGAAATATCAAAAACGTGCGAAGTCACCCAGATTGCAAAAAAAGGGTACCAAAGCATAGAGAGCAGTTTCGGCTTACTAGAGATGGGCTAAGAAACATCAAGGAGAATGAAAGAAATATGGAATGAACTACCATCCATTCCTCTGACTTTAATTTCTTCAATGGAGGATCAATTGTATAACTTTTCGCTAAAGGAATTGTATCTGTGTTTTGTGAATCCTTTGTGTTTTAGAAATGGTTTATAATTTGGAATTGTTTGTTAGAAATCTTCTGAGATTTTAAGGTGCTTTAAGAATGTTGATAAATTGAATGAGTATCACTGGAAATAAATGAACTCTATTTTAAACGATGTACTTTGCTAGTTGGAACCATCTTTCCCTTGGTAGGAAATGGTACGGCCACTCAAATTGTGGCTATTTTAAGCTAAACTTGCTATGGACCATAAAAAGGATGGTGAGCTAGTTCAAAGTACAGAATAAATTTATCATCAATGTACATACATGTTGTCATATACAACCCTGAGATTCATTTTCTTGTGGACATTCGCAGTAAATACAAGAAACACAATATAATCAATAGAAGACTGCACCCAACAGGACTGACAGACAACCAATCTGCAAAGGGCAACAAACTGTGCAAATAAATAATGCAAAAAAGAAATAATATTAATAAATAAGGAATACATATCGAGCGCAAGAGATGAGGAGTCCCTAAAAGTCATTCTATGAGTTATGGGAACATTTTAATGATTGGGCAAGTGAAGTTGAGTGAAGTTATCTCATTTGGTTTAAGAGCCTGACAGCTATGAGGTAATAATTGTTCCTGAACCTGGTTGTATGGGCCCTGAAGCTCCTGTACCTCCTTCTTGATGGTAGCAGCGAGAAAAGAACATGGCCTTAGTGGTAGAGGGAGGGAGGAAATGGTGGGGTGACCCTGATGATGGAAACTGCTTTCCTGGAACAGCACTGCATGGAAATGTGGTCAATCGTAGGGAGGGATTTACCTGTGATGGACTAGGCTATATCCAATAATTTTTGTAGAATTTTCCATTCAAAGGCATCTCTGTTTCCATACTAGCCTATGATGCAACCAGTCAATATATTCTCCACTACACATCTATAGAAATTTGTCAAAACTTCAGTTGACATGCTGAATCTTTGCATACTTCTAAAAAAGTAGAGGCACTGCAATGTTCTCTTCATAATGGCACCTATGTTCTGGATCCAGGATGGTTTCTCTGAAATGAAAACACAGAGGAATTTGAAGTTTCTGATCTTCTTCACCTCTGATTCCCCCAATGAGGATTGTCTCATGGACCTCAGGTTTCCACCTTCTGAAGTCAATTATCAGCTCCTTGGTCTTGCTGACATTGAGTGAGAGGTTGTTGTTGTGGCACCACTCAGCCAGATTGCCATCTTTGATTTGGCTAATGACAATGATGTCTTCAGCAAACTTAAACTTATACTAGCCTTTGAAGATTGTGTAGTTATAGTATAATCTCTCTTTAGTGAGAGTACACGTGGCAAATTATATCCAAAAGGGTTTAAAATCTTCATTTATGTTTAGAATTTCACAGACAGCAAACCTGATACATATATTAAACCTGATACATACACACATATATTTAACCCTTTCATTTCTGGGATCATTATTGTGAATCCTCTGGACCTCCACTAATGGCAGCTATCCTTTCTTAGACATGGGGCCCAAAAATGCTTGCAATACCCAAAATGATTCAGACCAAAGCATTATAAAGCCTCAGCATTACAGCCTTGCCTTGATCTTCTAGTCTTCCAGAAAAGGATGCTACATTGCACTTACCTTCCTTACTATTGACTCAACCTGCAAGTTTACCTTTAGGAAATCCTACACTAGAACTTTGCTCCCCATTTAGAAAGTTGTCTGCAGCTTTATTCTTTCTGCTGAAGATGATGGACTCTTAGACATAGGCCTAAGAAGCTCCTGCAATGAAGATGTGCGGCTGGGGCCAATCTCTAAGAACGACAATCATCTTCCTTTCATTAGACATATAACTTCAAACACTGGGCTATTTTGCTTGCTGCCATTGAAGCCAGTTTCACCAGGACTTGATGCTGCACACAGTCAAATGCTCAATTAAATTCCAGAGGAATTTAATGCTTTGGTCCATATTAAGACAAGGCTATAACGAGGTCTGGAGTGAGTAGTCCAGGGGAAACACAAGTGATGCATGGGTGAACAAGTTATTGAACAGCATATTGCACTTGACATGTTGATGGCACTTTCCATTACTCCGCTGATGACGGAGAGTAGAATGAGTGGGAAATAACTAGTTGGATCATATTTGTCTTGTTTCTTTGTAGACAGCACACAACCAGGCAATTTGTCACATTGCTGGACAGAGGCCAGCTTTATAGCTGCTCTGGAATAACTTGGATTAAGGAGTGGCTAACTCTGGAATGTGTCTTCAGATCCCAAAGCATCTGCTGCTGCCAGTGCTCCCAGCTGTTTTTGGATGCCACATGGAGTGAAATGCAACCTTATTAATCTGAGGACTCATTGGAGGAGGTGCCAGGAGAAAGCCAAAATAAATTGTCCACTTCACACCTTTGGGTAAACTTATTTGCATATGTTTCAGCTTGTCTTTAGAAGTCACATGCTGTGCCCCACCTTTGTTGAAAGTGCCCTTTCCTCTCATTATTTGATTAATTATTCACTGTTCGGGATTGTTAAGCAAGTGTGATCAAGAGATATGAGGACCACAGTCAGTAACACAAACAGGAACCAGCCTTCAAACTGTTGACATATAATTGAAGCAGTAATCAATCAGATACTGTTGCTTGCAAGGAGAGTAGCCTAAATGCTCATAGCAGGAGGCCACCTGAGAGATGTGGTTTGGAAGCTATCATAATTATAAGATTTTCTCATGTGCAATGACCAAACATACTGACTATGTTAATTAGCATGCATCAAACCAAGCATCAGAAGTCTTTAGCTAAGATATTTTGCTTCTTTGTTATAGAAATCAAGGGAACTTTCAGATTGCTCTTTTGCCATCTAGCACATGATTATTAGCATATTTGTTCTGCCAATCAGTAACTGAGGATGTTCGTGTATCCAAAGAGCTATCTCTCCATACTGTGATAAACAAAGTTTATTTTAAATATCCGGGGTTTTGAGTTCAGAAGTTTTAGACCATCCTTGCAAATTTCATTGTCTTAACAGTGGTGTTTGCTGGCCTTGTCATAGTAAATAAGTAATTCTATGGAACCATGTTTCTACACCCAAAATGTTGAAATAAATTTATGAAGATCAAAGATTCAAAGATTCAAAGAACTTTATTGTCATTCTAACCATACGTCAGCTCTGCAGGGCAGAATGAGACAGCATTTCTCAGGGACAGTGCAATCATAACATAACAAACGCAACACTAAATAATAAACATAACAATAAATAATAAAACACAACAGCCACATGTCAGTTAAATCAGTTATAAGTGTCCAGTGCAAGTTGAAAGTGTCCAAAGCAGAGTCAGGTGGAGCAGCTATTTAGCAGTCTGACTGCCTGTGGGAGGAAGCTGTTTAGTAACCTTGTGGTTTTAGTTTTGATGCTCCTGTAACATTTGCCTGATGGCAGAAGAACAAACAGTTATGGAGAGGGTGTGAGGGGTCTTTAATGATGTATCGTGTCTTCTGGAGGTATTGACTCTGAAAGAGGTCTTGGACAGAAGGTAGGGAGACCACAATAACCTTCTCTGCTCCCCTAACCACCCTCTGCAAGGCTTTTTTGTCAACAGCACTGCAGCTGGAGTACCAGGTTGTGATGCAAAAGGTGATAAAGTTGAGAATTTAGCAATTACATTAAATTATCTACAGTAATTTTTTTTTAACATTGATGAATACTCAATATACTTTGAGTTCAGGGAGAATCTACCCAGAGATTCTTTGAAGTGATTCTTTCACCATATGTCCTCTGTGCGCCCGTTTGTTGTGCTGAATAAAAGCCTTTTACATCTACAGCCCCAGTCTCTGCATAGCTCATTCAAAGATGCAACATCCACTACCATTAATGATTTGATATGGCAGGACTGCATAGCTTGATTTAGCCATTAGGTTGTGGATTATTTAACTTTTTTTTCAGGCTATTTAGCACTCATGTAATTCTGAGCTACATTTCACAATTAGCACCTTATTTTAGCTATCTGATGCTGCTGTTGACATGCCCTTTCACACTTCTCATTGACCTAGGTTTGAGGGGCATCATGGGGAGGTGATAGTCAGGTGAGGAGAAGAGATAAGAAGCTAGAATGGGTAATAGAAGAAGAAAGACGGGGGAGTGAAAAAATTACCAGAAGTTCGAGAAATTGATGTTTATGTCATCAGGTTGGAGGCTACTCAGATGGAATATGAAGTATTGCTCCTTCACAAGTTCTAAGTTAGTTGAGGCTCAGATGCACTGCATTAATTTTTCCAAGGACTCTGATGCTGCAACGATATCTCTAAAATATTGACACCATATTTCTGTATGGATCAAAACCCTGTTGAGTAGTTAGAATCTCTGCCTGCAGCAAGTTTACAATGCAGCTAAGAAAATTGTCTTTCTTTCACTAATATCTATTTGCAAATGAGACAAATGTAGGAATCTCTTGCTGAGTTTGAATAACTGGCTGCAATCTTCGGTAAGGCAGCTAATCACAGGCTGTCAAAGCCTGATGTCTATAATAAGATATAAATTTTTGTGAAAGGCAATAAGTTTCAATGTCACATCATCTGTTTTCTGTCCAATTTAAAATAAACAAATCTTTTGAAGATAATTGCATTGAAGATTCTCAGCTCTTTGACATTACAATTTTAACCCTACTCTCATTGAACAGCCAGGATTTCTGAAATTGGTGCAGAGGTGTCTTGAAAGTCTTTCATTTAAATTTACAAACATGACAATACAAGGGAATTCAGCTGAATCTGTAGAATTAAATTAATCCTAAATCTAATTACAAGTACAATTGCCTAGAAATTGGACCTGAATTCACATGCATACGTCACATAGTGAAGGCATTTTAAATAATAAAATGGATGAGAACCTGCAGGCCAGCTTTGAAGAGTTAGAAAAGAGAATGAGAAGCGGGACTGTAAATCTAATAATCATCACACTAATCTAATGCCATGTTCTAGCAAATATAGAAGTACAATGATAGTACAGATGAGCATAAGTTAGGGAAATGGTGCAGGAAGGAGTGCTTTGTTACCAGGGTATTATGATTGAGTTTTGAGGAACATGAGTTCTGTGAAGGGCTCAAATAGTAGACTACAAAAGTAGAAGTTCATAAGATCAAATCTAAAGTGGCAAATAAAATTAAAATTTCAGTGTGCAAGGGAAGATAGTTGATAGTGTTTTAACGACTGGAAGGCTGTGTTGAGCCCCTTTCTGCTACATCTTATAACAAATAATTCACTCATAACAATTAACTGGATCAATCACAAGCACATTTATTTGCTGCAAGGGAAGACCATCTCTGCACAAGGGCCAGTGATAGCTTAAAAAAAACAGACAGCATAATCACTCCTTTATACACAATTATCTACCCACACCAGTTCAAGGACAGGGTGCATTCTGTTAGTCTGCTTAATTCATGTACTTGACATTCTACCAGTTATGCCCAGATCATGCCTGGCAGCCAGGAGTACACCTGGTAACCATCTACCCAATAAGTGCTGTTCAGCAGACACAGAGGACTGAGGTTCCGCATATGTTCCTTTACAGCTCCTCAGATAGGTGCCCTTGCGCTTCCAGTTGCAGTGACATGTTACCTGATCAACACCCTTGGCCACTGCACCAAACAGTTTCATGTGGGGTATCTGGTCCCGTACTTCTGGGGGAGGGGCTGCACCAAATGCATTTAAAAGGGAGAACATGCCATCTATTAAATCACTCGTAATGGCAATTGGTATCTATCCTGTAACCATTCAGGGCTTTTAGTTCAGCTCCACTGGTCTCTGATTTATTCCTGAATATGTATGGCAAACCCCATTGACTGAAATTAAAGGCAACTGCCCATAGAGGGATTTCTCCTTCACCATAGAAGTTCCAGTATCACCAATATGAGCAGGGCGATCGGTGTGGCGTTGAGTGGTCTCATGATTTTATTGGCTCTGAAGTCTTTTTTCAGTGAGAGGCATGTATCCACAATAGCTTCTTTCTTACCTTCATAGCTGTATTAGTCACCAACAGCACCTGGAACTGTCCTTCAAACCGAGGTTTCAAACAATTTTTTCTCTTAAATGTCCAGACAACCATGTAATCTCCAGGCTCTATGTCATGACACTTCATGTTGACCATCAGCTGAGGAAGGATACACAATAGGCCAACATGCTTTCACCCAAATTATGTACCAACTCCAAGAAATACATCAAATGGCAGGCATAATGGCCGCCCTATTATCGTTTTGTGGGGAGACAATCCAGCAGTTCTATTGGCTGCGCCCTAATGGTTATAAGGACCAAAGATAATACTTGTTTCTATTCCAATCCAGTTTACTCACACATTTTACCAAGCTTGTTTTTAATTGTTTCATTCACCTTTTCTACTAAGTCTGCTGACTGAGGATGGCATGTACAATGGAAATGTTGGTCAATCTGTAAGGCCCTACATACTTAACTAGAATTCCAGTAAAGTAGGTACCATTGTTGATCAACAGTTTCCAAGGGATCCCAAACCTCAGGATGATTTCCTTCAATAAACATTTAGCTACTGTAACTGCATCATTCTTCCTACAAGGAAATGCTTCAACCAATTGTGAAAAAAAACATCAATAATCACCAATATATATTTATATCCTTCACACAAAAGTAATTCTATAAAATCCATCTGTAAATGCCCGAATGGTCCATCAGAGGGTGGTGTATAAGATCCTTCCATCTTTACTAGTTTTCCTGGGTTTTGTAAAATACATATCATACATTGTTCACAAACTTCATTTACAGCTTGCAATAAACCAGGAGCATACCATGTTTGATTTATACAATCTATCTGTCTCCTCTTCAACCTCCGGGAAAGAGGGTGCTGTTCCCTGTGGGGCAGTGGAACATTTGAGTTGATGGTCATTTTATGTGGCTTAGCTGTGAGCATGTTACTTGTTTCATTTGGCTGGAGGGCCCAAAGTTTCGGTGGGACTTTGGGGAGTAAAGGTTCCACGTCAACATTCAAAGATAACCTTCCTACACCTTCTTGTTCAAAGGTTTCCTCTGATCCTAAAGCACTAGCGAGTGACAAAAGAAAACCTTTGCCTCCTTGTAATTGCACAGACTCCATGCAGTTATTTCCTGAACCTTCTATCGTGGCAGTTCTTGCAGACCTTGACCATTAGTCCAAAGTCCTTTGTTGCCCTACCTCTGAAGACCTCTGAAGTTAGGTGTGGCTCCCTGTTCTCCTGATCTTGTGTCATCCACAGAACCTCATAGGGCAGTGATGCTGATGCTACAAAACTGGAATCACCCACATATATTTCAGAAGGGTATAGAACAATGTCCTTATTGATATAGGGGTCTAATTTCTGCTGCATAAAATGGTCATTTCTAGCAGAGTCATAATAAACCTTACAGTAAAGATAACAGTCCCACTTACTGAGTTGTACGTCTAAATGGAATCTAAAGCAATCACCAGTGGGGTATTGCATTTAGAAAGATGTAATAGATCAAGAGAGTATACAATAGATGCTAGGATGTTGAGTGTTGTTAAGGAAGAGTATAGCAACAGATGTCTTCCTTTACGGCATTTTGACTTTATGATTCACAAGACAAATGGCTAATGTCTCTATCTAAATTTTCATTAGAAGATACACCATTTATACATTGTGTGATTATTTCTATCTTGTCAAGAAGGCCAGCTATTACATTTTGCCTTCAGTTCTGCCTTCAATAAGTCCAAGAGGTGCAACTTATCAGTTTGTACTGTTCTTCATAAAATGAAAGTTGTTCCTTCCTATAACATATACCCATACAATTAAAGCAACACACACAAAACGATGGAGGTACTAAGCAAGTCAGACAACATTTCGGGCCAAGATGGTTTTTCAGGACTGATAAAGAAAGGGGGAAGATACCAGAATGAAAAGATGGGGAGGCGGAGGCTAGATGGAAGGTGACAGGTAAAACCAGGTGGCCAGGAATGTCAAGGGCTGGAGAAGAAGGAATCTGATAGGAGAGGAGAGTGGACTACAGGGGAAAGGGAAGGAAGAGGGGACCTGAGGGGAAGTTATAGGCAGGGGAGAAGAGATAAAAAGTCAGAGTGGAGAACAGAGGAAAGGGAGAGAGTGAAATTTGGTTGTTTTTCATTATGTTTCCTCAGTTGCATATTTCCATACTTTATACTGAAAGATTTAGTGTTCTATTTAACTATTTATGTCTTAATGGACAATGCTCCAATAGTGACCTTGGAATATAGATCCACAGATTATTATACTGAAGATATCACATTACCAGCTTAGGCCAATAAGGTGATGAAAAGACTATACAGGATAATTTATTAGCTAAGACATCGACTATAAGACCAGGAACATTAGATTGAATATATATACACTATTAGTGGGACCACAGCATGTGTACTCTATATCACATTACAGGACAGAAGTGTTTACACTGGAGAGGCTGCAAAGCAGATTTACAAGGATGCTATGAGATTGGAAATTTGCAGCAATAGGAAAGGATTTGTCAGGTTGATGTTTTCATTGGAACATGGGTAGCAGAGAGAGGAGATAAATAATATTTTATGGACCTAAATAAAGCAATTAGGATGTGCCTATTTTCTGTAATAGAGGGGCCAAATGCCAGGGGAAGTAAATTTAATGTAATGGGTAGTTTTTTGTTGCAATGTGAAGATAAAGCTTTGCACTGATCAAATTTCTGAGCTGGTACATTCACTAGTTGTATAAACTAGAAATATATTCATAGGTTAAAAGGTTGGCACAGTATCAAGGGCCAAAAGAGCCTGTACTGTGCCATAATGTTCTATATTCTATGTCCAATGTTCTATGTTCCATGAAATACCATGGTAGTTTTGGAGCTTACGGTAGAAGCACCATGATTGACAGTGTACAGTGCCAGAACACATTTACCAGTTACCCCAACCTGTGGAAAAGTTGTAGTCAGAGCTATGTAATGGATGGCAGTGAGGTAATGCGCCTCATCTGAATTACAAGTCACAAAGGGTTAATGTGAATACCCATGGAAAACATGTTTTGTGCGCAAGATGCATGATAAATCTACTCCCACTCAGCCTCGACTCGGCCACATATGAAATTTGTGCCACCTCCTCGTGATCCAAACAGCATTAACTATGCAATTGATTGCCTTATTACATCACCACAGTGTGCAATTTCGTGAACAACTAGCAGCAGTTCAAGCTAGTTAGCAATGATCAAAGCCAACCTGTCACTTTTAAAAGGGGGTTGGACAAGCTAATGAAATTCATTCGAGAGGTCTTTGCAATATGATGCAAGAGATAACAGGACACAGGCAAACACATCAAAGCCAACCCTATCTCTAATGCATTTGATTGGTTTTAATTCAGCAATGGAACACTTGTTTAATGCAGTGGAGAGGAGAGGATAGATCCTCAACCCACAGAATGCAAAGATGTCCTTCAAACAAATACTACTGGAGTGTTGGAATTAACTATGGAAGTCATTGCCAGGAGTTTATCCCTAACTATGCTGCAGCAGACAACCAATCTGTCCTCCAAGAGATTATTAACTTTGCTCAGGTGCTACCCTATGAGTGCAGCAGAACGCAAATCTGTTGGCTTCTCTTGGGATAATCCCTGGCAGATAGCCCTGACTCTTCCTGCTGATAAGAGAAGCAGGTAATCTGAAACTGGGCTCTCCAGTCCCAGAGCCACTTTAGGTTACCCTTGAAGGCCATCTGAAAAATGTTTCAATGGATGTTGCCAGCCTTCGACCAGCTGTCTGCAACTTTTGTGGTAATGCAGTGTGGAAGCAGATGGAAGGGGAATGGGATGCTGAAAGTTGGCATGAATGGAGTGCTCAAGTGTGTTGGGGATACTTGCATCGTTTCTGCTCCAGATGATTTATAAATCTGGTTTGGAATGTTCATTGCTACTGGCCTTCTATTTCCATGCAGACAAGCTAAAGATTTGTTTTCAAAGATTAGCTTGATTTGTCACACGCACATTGAAAAGCACTGTGAAATGTGTTGTTTGCGTCTAATCAAATCAGTGTGAATTGTGCTGGGTAGCCCACAAGTGTCACCACACTTCTGATGCCAACATGGCAAGGGCACATCTTACTGACCCGAACCCATACTGCTTTGGAGTGTGGGAGGAAATAATGGGAGCAACCAGTCCAAACCCATACAGCCACAGGGAGAACGTGCAAACTTCTTACAGACAGTGGCAGGAATTGAACCTCGGTTGTTGACACTGTAACGCATTACATTAGCCACTATGCAACCATGCCACCCAATAATATAACAGAATCCCAGTGGAAGTACTACTAGCAAGCATTTCAAAACTGGGGTCCACAGACCCTTTGCTTAATGGTATTGGTCCATGGCATAAAAAAGGTTGGGAATCCCGGTGTAACGAGAGTCATTTAAAACTGAACACAGGCACTTAAGCCCACTGAGACCATAAGGCATTGGAGCAGAATTAGACCATGTAACCCATTGAGTTTGCTCTGTTGACTGTTAAACACCCATCTACACCAGACCTGCACTAATCCCATTTTATTCTTCCCACATTCCCATCAATTTTCCCCAGATTCTGTCACTCACCCACACATTAGGGGCAATTTACAGTGGCCCCTAATGTGCTAATTATTCTACATGTCTTTGGGATGTGGGAGAAAGCGAGAGGGCCTGAAGGAATTCCACAGGGTCATACGGATGCAGTGCAAACTCCAAAGGCAGGATGTGAGGTTAGGATTGAATCTGTGTAACTGACCAGTGAACTAGCTGTATCATTCTGCTTCTACACTGTTCAGCAACAAAGGGAAAATCAGATGGGTTGTTTTGTGGAGTAGGGAACTTGGACTGCATTCACTGGAAAAAATAGAAGCAGCGTGCACCAGGTCACGATATGTCCTGAAGCACATTCTGCTGTGTACAGCATAGGGTAAAAGAGGAGGCAGCAGCCTTGCTGGAGGCACCAACTGTTTGATCTCTGCAGCTTGGCTTTTGCTTTATTGTGCTTGGTGTGTTGACTGAATCAGGAGCTCTGATGTCAAAGGGGCAAGCCTCGTCTCCCAGCAGCCTCTCTTTGGTTTGATGTGCGATCTCAAAAACGAAGGACCTAGCAAGATTGCACACTGTGAATGCTTCCTGGATACAGCACAGCTGTCTCCACAACATGGAGGCCAGTGCCAGGAGTGTATCTCCACTTGTGTTGCAGCAGTCAAGCAATCTGCCCTCCAAGAAACAGTTCATGAATGTAGAGTATCTTGTTAAGATACATTTCTGACCATATCTGGCCTCCATAGTGGGTAGGGAGTCCTATTGTGAAGACCTCAGTCCTCAGGCATCTTTACTCTTGCTGAGAGTTGTTGAATGACAAAGGAAACGCATTACAGTTCCTGAATCACTGAGTGTGTGCCTTCAGGCTACTGTATCTCCTTCCTGATGGTAACAATGAGGAAAGGGTATGCCCTGGGTGATGGGGGTCCTTAATGATGAACTGCAGTCCAGTTCTGTCCCAGGAGTTGTGGCTCCATCCAGTTTTATGCAGGTCCCTTTGCTGAAGGAAATTATTCAAACATTTCTTCTTGCTGAAGTATACTATCTGAAATCTTTGACTGATCATTAACCAATTAAGGATTCTTTTCCCTCTTCACTTTTTTTTTAAATTGGATTGCCCTTTTCTGAAATATTTTCCTCACTCTCCCCATTCTAAGTCACCCTCAGAGAAATTAGATCTAAGGTACCCATATCTGGGGAGAAAAAGACATAATCCTTAGCTGTCATTTCCCTTCCTTAATGAGTCCATGAACTGTATCAAGATTAGTAATTGCAAACAGTAGCTTGTTATTTAAGAAAGACTTTATAAATCAACTACAAAATGTAGTAGCGCATAACCAAATTGGAAGCAAATTGTAGCATCCAATCATTTTGCAGGCAGACTTATCTGAATACATAAAATGTATATATCAGCACCTTTTACCCAACCCATGGTCCCAGTATTTGTATTAGCTCTTATCTTGAAGTAAACTGTAGTCTTCAACAATCACTAGAAGATTGCTTCTCAGCTTTATGGAAACAAAATCCAGTGTCAGTTTTCATTTAGTTTTTGTGTCATTTTGCACAGTTCAGTGTCATGTTTCTTCAGAATTTATGGATATGTCAGAAGAGCCAATATGTATATTAATTTACAGTTCTGTATATTCAAGCTCCTAATGACATAGTCATTCTTAATGAAAAATTAAAAAATCACTTTCATCAGTGTCTTTCAGATGGTTTCTTATGGTCATGAAACCTATGAATACCCTACACACTAGCTTCAGAAGACCGCAGTTTTCTTGTAAACATATGGCAACTAATACAATTACCTGATCACAAACTGCGAGAACTCCTGGACATTCAAGATCCCAAAGGACATTTTCACAGGCCTTCCAATATTCAAGAGCCTTAGACTAAAATATTCAGGGACTAGAACGTCTTCTGCACAACACAGCAATTTTAGGTACAGTGCAAAGAGTTCTAATCTGAAATCTGAAGGCTAAATATAATTGGATCTTTTGCGAGCTCTAATCTTGTGGAAATTCGGAGTAGGTTCTCTGTGTATCAGACAAGCATTGCACGGGAGATGCTGGCCTTGTGCAGTTAAGTGGTATGCAGCACATATCTTAACAATCCTATTTGTTCATTCAAGGCCCCTAAAATGTTGCAGCCTGTACTTACATTGAAGCAGATTTTAACTGGATGGTTAAAGCATGTCCAGATGTTTGAAAACAGGGTCAGGCCTAGCTGATCTGCTGCAGGTAACTATCCAGCAGATCACCTCCTTGTGCATTCTCTCTAATTCAGGGGCTCCCATCCTTTTTTATGTCATGGACCAGTACCATTAAGCAAGGAGTCTGTGGACCTTAAGTTGGGAACCCTTGCTCTAATTTCACTGTTCCACACCATAGGCCATAAGATATAGAAACATAATTAAGCCATTCAGTCCATCAAGTGTGCTTATGGCTGATTTTCTTTTCAACCCCATTCTTCTCACTTCCCCCCGCAACTTGTAACCCTTTACCAATCAAGGACCTATCAATTTCAGCCATAAGTACATTCAATGACTTGGCCTACACAGGCCTCTGTGGCAAAAAAATCCAGAGATTCACCGCCTTCTGTCTGAAGAAATTCCTTCCCATCTTAGTTTTATAATTTTAAATTCCCTCCTATCCCTTTGGTCCAATGCTGTGCCTTCAGATCCTAGACTTTCTATGAATAGAAACATCTTCTTCATATCCACTCAATCCAGGCCTTTCAGTATTGGTGAAGTTCCCTCATCTTTCCGAACTCCATTGAGCATAGGCCCACAGATATCAAGCACTCCTTATATGTTGATCCTTTCATCCTGGGATCATTCTCGTGAACCTTTGGATTCTCTCCAGATTAAGCACACTTTTTTCTGAATACAGCTTTGCTGTGTATCAAATTATCACTTTTGATTTGTTATAAAGCCTTTCTCTGAAACCAGTCAGAACTGCCGAACTGGTTAATTTCTGCCATGAATATATATTTCATTAGACAAATATTTCATTTTAATTACAAAATGGCCTAATGGAATAATATAGGCATTTTTTTTCTAATTTTAAAGTGATTCTAAGTAATTATTCTTATTGTTATAAATATAAAAGTAGTTTTGATATACTGTAATATGGTTATGTTACTGTTTCATGCTTCTTTGTTGACTAAATTGTTTCATCAAGAACGATTGTGGCCATTTTCCATGACAAAGCAGGGAAGAAAAATAATGGTGATTTGAAATCAGCTTTATTGCTTTTTAAGTTATCTATCTGACACAATCTTTCTTGGGGTAGTGAATATTTTAGACTCCCATCACTTTATTGCCAATTAAGCTGCTCATTGACAGTCGATTTTATCCCATACTAGGAACTGAATGTAAAGTAATGGGACTGCAGGGCGAGTTACTACAACAGGGGTGGGACTTTGAGAGACTGCTATCAAAATATTTATTTATCTGAAGATACAGTAGGATATTTGGTTAACTTCAAGGAGTTGGAATTATTAATGGTTCAGCACTTATGCATCTTGAGTCATGACTGTTGGGTAAATATTGCCAATTTCCATTTCCATTGCTTGGATGTCAGGAAGATAAAAAATTATGTTGCATACTGATTAGTATACTTATTTATTGGATACAGATGGTATTATGACATTTAAATGTGTGCATCTTGGCTAAAATGAATGCCCAACCAATGATACCATATGTTAAATTCATTTTCACTTGGGTGTAAGCATTCTTTGCTAATATTGGTTGCCATATTTGTTAACATAAAACAAAGGCAACAGCAAAGATAAGTAATCAGCATCAAGTACAGAAAATGTAATTGAAATTTCTTCTTGTTTACCATAACATGTCAAGAAGAAAGTACCAATGGCTATCCTCTGCATGGCCTTTACAATTTTAAATTTTTATCTTAATCGTCAAATTCTGTTATGGTCTCTTTCCCTTGAACATCCACTAGACCTCCAAACAAACAGAGCTTTTACAGGGCCGTGCTCTTAAATGATGAAGTGCCATGTGTACGAGGCTACTGCCAGCTTCTACAGATATATTCTGTTGCACATGAAATCTCATGCAATAGAATCTGCACAGGAGATATCAAATGGATCAGGGACTGTGGAAGAGGAAAGGGGCAGTAATGACAGGGGACGGAGGGGGAGTAGTGAGAGATGTGATACATCATGGAAGGGATCAAGGTCAAGGGAAGAAATAACATCAAGAAAAGGGCAGCATCAAGGCAATGGACAGCATTGATGGAATGCAACCATGGAAAGAAGGCACAACATCGAAGAGTTAACATTGCAGGATAGCAGCTTTGAGGAAGTGCATTGCATCAAGGTGGCATCATCAAGGAAAGCATAGCATCAAAGGTAAGGGTAGTTTTAAGGGATGGACAAAATTGAGAGATGTGAGGTGATATGGAACAAGGTACTAAAAGCATTGGATCGGAAGGAAGGAATTAACTCTGAGGTTTCAATGACATAGAGCGATTTTATGGAGAGAGGGTCAAGACCTTGGCTGAGTTTGATGATAATTCAAAGATTTAAAGTACATTTATTATCAAAGTTACATACAGTTTACAACTCAGAAATTTATCCTCCCACAGGCAATACAAAACAAAGAAACACTATGGAACCTGTTCAAGAAAGCATCAAACACCCAACGTCCGAAACAAGAACAAACTGCAAATGCTAAAAGCAAGCGGGAATCACATAGAATATCAAACATCAGACTAGAGCCTAGTAAGGTGTGGACTATAAACTGTCAGCATTAGTGTAAAGAATAGTCACTCATTCACCAGGAGGAGGAGAAGCATTGAGGAGAGTACTGGAACAGGGGAAGGGACAGTTTTGGGGTAGTCATTCTGAGGGACTGTATAAATGATTACTATAGGGTCCACTGGATGTACACATGAATGCACTGGGGTCAGAGAGAGGACTTATTATATTATTGGATCTAAGTGTGGTATAGAAAGGACAAAAACACACAATCAAGGGCCAAAGTGATATGGACTGTGTGGTGGGACAGAGTGGAGTTAGCATTCATTTGTAGAGGGCTAGAATATAAAGGTGGTGGTCTTGGAATATTTTGAACAATTTTGGGCCCTGTATCTCAGAACATGTAGTCTGCATATCAGTCATGTGTGAGAGCTGGCCTGGAGAGAAAAGACTGGATATTAAGTGAAGGTGTAGGGTAATGTAATTGGTGGAAACATACATAATTCACACATCAACATTGAGTTGGGGTTCACTTTAAGAGGCTGGTCTGATGTGATGATGTAATTATGCGAGTTTCTGTTATCACGCTCTGTGTTCAGTGTTTGGGGTACAATAAATGATTTGTCATGGTTTTTGTTTAAACATAAAATACCTTACATCGTCTTATTTGTGAAAACCTAGAAAGATAGCAATCAAATCAAAATCAGAATCAGATTTATTATCACTGACACCTGTCATGAAATTTCTTTTGTGGCTGCAGTACAGTGCAAGGCAAAAAGTATTTTAAGAGCATGAATCAGCACATGGAATTACGTTATTGTAGCCATTAGTGAGACTTGGTTGCAGGAAGGGCAGGGTTGGCAGACCAATGTTACCGGGTTCCATCGTTTTAGATGTGATAAGAGGGCGAGCGGTGGCATTACTGGTCATGGAAAAGGTCATGGTAGTGCTCAGACAGGACAGGCAAGAGAACTCGTCTAGTGAGGCTTTATGGGTAGAACTGAGGAATAAGAAAGGGATGATCATGTTAATGGGGCTATTTTACAAACCGTCCAACAGCCCCCTGGATTTAGAGGAACAAATTGGTAGAGAGATCACAGACTGTTGCAAAAAACATAAGATTGTTGTAGCAGGTGATTTTAACTTTCTACATATTGAATAGGACTCCCATTTTGTAAAAAGATTAGATGGGATAGATTTGTCAAATGTGTTCAGAAAAGTTTCCTTATTAAGTACATAGAGGTCATAACAAGAAAGTGTGAAATACTTGATCTCCTATTAGGGATTAAGACAAGGCAGGAGATAAAAGTTTGTGTGGAGGAACACTTTGCATCTGTTGATCATAATGCCATAAGCTTCAAGGTAAATTTGGAAAAAGAATGGGTTGGTCCACAGGTTGAGATTCTAAATTGGAGAAAGGTCAGTTTTGACAGTATTAGAAAGTATCTGGCGAGTATGGATTGGGACAAGCTGCATTATGGCAAATGTGTACTGGTAAATGGTAGGCAATCAAAAGTGTACAAGTGAGAGTATAAAGCTTGTATGTGCCTGTCAGAATAAAAGGTAAAAATAGCAGGTTTAGGGAACCTTGGTTTTTAAAAGATACTGAGGCCCTGGTTAAGAAAAAAAAAGGAGCATAGTAGGATAGACATGGACTGATTAGGTATAGTCAAATAGGGACTGATAGAAATAGCATAGCTTTGTGCATGGTAGGTCGTACCTAACCAACATTATAGAGTTTTGAGGATGTTACCAGGAAAGTTGATAAAGACAAGGCAGTGGATATTGCCTACATGGACTTTAGCAAGGCATTTGACAAGGTCCCACATGGAAGATTGGTCAACAAGATTCAGTTGCTTGGCATTTAAGATGAGCTAGTAAATTGGATTAGACACGCAAACACGAGGAAATCTGCAGATGCTGGAAATTCAAGCAACACACACAAAATGCCGATGGAATGCAGCAGACCAGACAGTATCCATAGGAAGAAGCACAGTCGATGTTTCGGGCCGAGACCCTTCGTCAGGACTAACTGAAAGAAGAGATAGTAAGAGATTTGAAAGTGGGAGGGGGAGTGGGAGATCCAAAATGATAGGAGAAGACAGGAGGGTTGATTGGCAAAAGGGATACAAGGCTGTAGAGGGGAGAAGATCATGGGATGGGAGGCCTAGGGAGAAAGAAAGGGGGAGGGGAGCACCAGAGGAAGATGGAGAGCAGGCAAGGAGTTATTGTGAGAGGGACAAAGAGAGAAAAAAGGAAAAGATAATAAGTAAGTAAAGAAATAAATAAATAAACAAGGGATGGGGTAAGAATGGGAGGAGGGGCGTTAACGGAAGTTAGAGAAGTCAATGTTCATGCCATCAGGTTGGAGGCTACCCAGACGGAATATAAGGTGTTGTTCCTCCAACCTGAGTGTGGCTTCATTGTGACAGTAGAGGAGGTCATGGATAGACATATCAGAATGAGAATGGGACGTGGTATTAAAATGTGTGGCCACTGGGAGATACTGCCTCTCTGACAGGAAGCCTGAGACTAATAGAGTGCCGCACATGGATTGGGGCTGGGTCTGTTGTTGTTTGCCATCTAAATCAATGATCTGGATGAAAATGTGGTTAACTGGATCAGCAAAGTTGTGGAAGACACCAAGATTGGGGGCATAGTTGACAGCAAGGAAGATTATCAGAGGTGGGAGCAGGATTTGGAGCAGCTGGAAAAGTGGGCTGAAAAATGGCAGGTGGAATTAAATGCAGACCAACGTGAGGTTTTGCACTTGGGTAGGACCAACCAGCCTTGAATTGGTTGAAGTAGACATCAGCAGAGAAATAAATTGATGCAAATACACATTAATGAACGGATCCTCTGTGGAAGGAGGTAAAGGAGAGATCAGTGGAAGGAAACAACATTATCCAATAAGGATTCATTGGCACAAGAATATATTATTAGTAGTATTCAGTGATGGAATTTTCATCAGTGAAAGTAATCAGCAACAGAAGGAATTATTTAAACAGTTCTCTTTGAATCTATACTGATGCTTTCACTCCCAAGCTAGAAAATGAGGGATGCTGAAAGAAAACAACATCAAGGCTGTCATAATTTTTCCCTAGTTGGCATCAAGAAGTCACAGGGATCTTTGTTTATATATCCATGCTGGCTCAAGAAAGAAAGTCTTCAAAATTGCGTAAGTGAATTGCTCCATATTGAACATCAGAAAATTAATTTTACATTGTACCTATCAAACGATAGCATTCAGAACTTGAATTTTATAGCAACGTACTGTGTTACTACTAGGGAAAGATATAATTGTATTGAAAGCCAGAATACTACAGTCTGAGTCACTTCAGAGACACGACAGTAACACTTGGCTTACATAAGTGAAGCCACATTAATAGGATTCTTTCATTACATAAGGATTATACAAAATCTAAAAGAAGTACGCATGGATGCTTATATTATTACATTTTTTACAGTGCTTGGACAATATTTTGGAAATTGCTCCTCAAATTCAGTTTATGAAAAAGAAAGCACGTTTGGTAGCTGGTCATCCAAGCAAAAGTGCCCAATAGCATTGGTAAGAACAGCAGAGTATTATAGGTGCAGCCAAGCTAGTAGTTTAATCTCCATAAAATTAACTATAAATATGCATTGTATTTCTTAAAACTAGACTTACCAACTATATTTTTAGTTTGGGAATGTCCAAAATAAAATGATGAAGCTGTGTTTCAATACACAGCCTATACCCTGATTCAAGCCTGTGAGGTAGGTAGTTCTGCCCAGCACATTTTGAAGAGCACCAAGCCATTCTGCCACTCTGTTACCTATTTCTGTCCAGAACAAAAACTGGTTACAGCCTCAGAATACAAGGACATCCCTTTAGAACAGAGGTGAAGAGGCGCATCTAAGGACAGCTCCGGAGGATAAGCCATTGAGTATGTTTAAGGCAAAGTTTGGTAGGTTCTTAATTCTTAGATGTAAAAGGTTAAGGGAAGAAGGCAAAAGAATGGGCTTGCGAGTGATAACAAATCAGCTATGATGGAATGGCAGAGCAGAGGTAATGGCCTGAATGGCCTAACTGCGCTCCTAAGCCTTATGGTCTTATGGGTACCCAAAGCAAGCCCACAGGGACAGAGGGTCTGTAGATTTCCAGAACTTCCTACTAAAATTGTTTTACAAAGAAGAGAAAATCTGCAGATGCTAGAAATCTGAATAACACACACAGAATGCTGGAGGAACTCAGCAGGCCAGACAACATTTACGGAAAAAAGTACAGTCGACATCTTAGGCCGAAACCCTTCGGCAGGACTGGAGAAAAAAAGCTGAGGAGTAGACATAAAAGGTCGGGGGAGGGGATAGAGAACCACCAGGTGATAGGTGAAACCAGGTGAAGTAGAGAGCTGGGAAGTTGATTGGTGGAAGAGACAGAAAGCCATGGAAGAAAGAAAAAGGGGGAAGGAACACCAGAGGGAGGTGATGTGCTGGCAAAGAGATGAAGTGAGTGTGGTAAACCATGTATATATGTTGTAACTCGGTTACCTGTCTGGACACACCCCTCTGCTGACTGCCCCTGTGGCTCCTCCCACAGAGTCCTGAATAAAGGTGTTCGCCTTGCCCCTCCCCCTCAGTCCGGGGGCAGGCACTCACTGTGGAGGTCGTATTGTACAGTGAATAAAAGCCTTTCAGTATTTTACCAAACCTCAGTCTTTTGGAGTAATTGAAGGTGCTTCAGTGAGAGAGGGAAAAGGGGATGGGAAATGAGGAAGGGAGGCAGTTGGGGGGCATTACCAGGCAGTTTACATACTATCACCTCTGATAAAGTTAAATTAAGTGATATGAGTGGTATAGCCGCAAGGCAGTGGATGTTTGAGATCAGAGTTTTCTTTCTCCTAAATGAGCTGCCAGCCACAACTGATGAGCCCCATCTGCCGGAAGCAAGCACCAGTAACCCGCCTTTGCCCCTTCTCCTATCAGTAGAAGCAGTTTTGCTGAGCTCTGTTGCTAAGCCACACATGAAGCCCAGGAGCTGGACTTGGTCTATTTGAGATGCATGATATTGAGAGCATTTAATACATACTCGGAGTTTACCCCCTCTACCAACCCCAGCTTTAACAACCTGAAGCAACCAGAATATGAGGAGTTGTTCCTCCACATGCGTGTGAATTCATTGTGGCAGTAGACAAGGCCACACGTAGATGCTGCCTGACTTACTAAGCTCCTCAAGCATTGTGTATGTATTGCTCAAGATTTCCAGCATCGTCAGAATCTCTTGTGTTCAAAATCATTTTTGTTCTTTATACTTCTGATATGTTTTGTTTACTTGCACTATTGGCTGCAGTTTGATTTGTTATTCAACAATTGTACTCTGTTGCTTAAAGTACATTCTCATACTTAATGGAACTTGTCAACTCTTTCCCCATTCACTGGAGTACAAGGGACGCCAAAATAAATTGCATTACACTGCAATCAGCCTATTCTTTTGAAAGGAGCCTGACCTTGCATACATGAAGTAGGGGCTCAGATCTTACAACTGAATAAAATAACATTTGCTCAGATCAGTGGACAGAATGAAGAGGATTGTTAGCAGTTTCTGAATTGTTTAATTTCTGCAACACAAGCAAGTGGGTGAAAGTGATTTTAATCCTTAAATTGTGTAAATTATGACATGATTTGTTTGGACAATTAGATTAATATATTGCACGTCTTCAGAAAGCATTAAAGAAGTTTTTCCATTGATCTACAAACAAGAGAAAATCTGTAGATGCTGGAAATCAAAGTAATACACACAAAATCCTGGCAGAACTCAGCAGGCCAGGCAGTATCAATGGAAACGAGTAAATGGTCGACATTTTGGTCAGAGTCCCTTCAGACCGGTCACTCTTTTCCATAGATGCTGCCTGGCCTGTTGAGTTCCTCCAACATTTTCTGTGTATTACTTCCATTGATCTAAATGTAATTTGCATTCTCTGAATGTCTTTAAGAATTTCACCATTAGTAGATAGTTTTTATTTAATAGTAGAGTGCCTCAACCAAATTAAATGGTAATATCTTGTATAGTGACTAAACCATTCGTTTGTTGGGAATGTTGATTACAAGCTAAATTTTGTCTAGAGTACTAGAAAAATCCACTCCTCTTCTTTAAAACTGAATATGTAGCATTTTTGTAGTGGCCTTTTTTGAGAATGTGGAAAGCATGAACTTAAGTTGTCCTCACCATCATCATGCCAACTGCTCCCAGATATTAGATTCCACCTGATGTCTAAAGTGGGATTTTTCTTTTTTTTAGATTATGATGACATGCAGTCCTCTTTTATTGTCATTTAGTAATGCATACATTAAGAAATGATACAACATTCCTCCAGTGTGATATCACAGAAACACAAGACAGCCCAAGACTGAAAAACTGACAAAAAACACATAATTATAACATATAGTTACAACAGTGCAAGCAATACCGTGATTTGATAGAAGAACAGACCATGGGCACGGTATAAAAAAGTCTCAAAGTCTCTCGAAAGTCCCAACATCTCACTCAGTCGGTAGAAGGAAGAAAACTCTCCCTGCCATGAGCTTCCAGCGCCACAAACTTGCCGATGTAGCATCCTGGAAGCACCCAACCACAGTCCGACTGAAAACTTCGAGCCTCCGACCAGCCCTCCGACACCAAGCATCGAGCACCATATCTGCCGAGCGCTTCGACCCCAACCCCAGCTGCCAGCAACAGGCAAAGCCGAGGATTTGGGGTCTTCCCTCCAGAGATTCTCGATCACACAGTAGCAGCAGCAGCGAACGGGGCATTTCAGAAGTTTCTCCAGATGTTCCTTCATGCCTCTAACGTCCGTCTCCTATTTAATAAATACGATATCATTTCACTGGAGAGGCTGCGCGCGCTGCATCGCGCCGCCATCTTCTCCTCCCTCCTATCAATCCAGTCATTGAATATATTCCAAAGATTGTAGTATATCATTGTAATTCTTAAATACATATCCCGTGAGACTATTATCTGTGGAGGAAACTTGAAAATTTAATAGATACTTATTTAAGTCTGGCCTTTCTGCCTCATGTAAAATATGTACTTATTGAACATTGAATGACTAATTTCAATCACAAAAATAGTTTTATTTCTGAATACAGCAGCAGAACAATGCTGCCAGCTTTTTAGGATTGATCTCAATCAATGTTCAGCATGGTTTGTTACTCCATCAAGAAACTGTTCCTATTCTGTCTTGATAATACAATGAAATGCTGGAGGATCTCAGCAGATCAGGCAGGATCTGTGGAAAGAAACTAAAAGTCAATGCCTTGGACTGAGACACCCATCAGGACAAACCCTTCATCCTGATCTCGGCCTGAAATATTGGCTATTTATTCCTCTCCATAGATGCTGCTTTACCTGCAGAATTCCTCCATCATTTTGTGTGTGTTACTTTGAGTTATCAGCATCTGCAGAACCTTCTGTGTTTGTCTTTATAATCATTTTTAGCACATTCCTTCTAGGAGGAAAATACACAGTATGCTGGCTTCTCTTGATTCAAGTAACTCCAGAGCTGATTCCTCTGAAACAAGAGAGTAGATCATGCATTTACAATGAGAATACTGCAGAGGCCCTGGCAAAGATATTTAAAAATTCCTTTGCTATGGTGAGGCGCTGGAGGATTGGAGGATAGCTAAAACTGTTCCATAGATTAAGAAACTTGCAAAAATAAGACAGGAAATTATAGGCTGGTGAGCCTGACATCAGTAGTGGGAAGGTTATTGGAAGTTATCCTGAAGGGACCAGATATATAATTATATGGATGGACGAGGATTGATTAGGGATAGTGAACATGGCTTTGTGTGTGGTAAGTCATGTGTAACCGATCTTATAGAATTTTTCAAGGAAGTTACAAGGAAAGTTGATGAAGGCAAGGCAGTGGATATTGTCTACATGGACTTTAGTAAGGTCTCACATGGGAGGTTGGTCAAAAAATTTAAGAAAGAAGTTAAGGTAGTAAATTGGATTAGACATTAGCATGGATTCGCAGAAGTTGCCAGAGTGTGGATGTAGATGGTAACCCCTCTGCCTGAAGGCCTGTGACTTGTGGGGTGCCGCAGCAACTGGTGCTCGGACCATTGTTGTTTTTCATCTATACCAGCAATCTGTATGATAATGTAGTAATTTGGATCAACAATTTTATATATAACACCAAAAACAGGATGTAGTGAATAGTGAGGAAGACTATCAAAGCTTGCAATGGGATCTGGAGCATCTGGAAAAATGGGTTAAAAATGGCAGGTGGAATTTAATGCAGACAAGTGTGAGATGTTGTACCTTGGGAGGACTTACCCGGGAGGTCTTACATGATGAGCAGTAGGGCACTAAGGTATGTGGTAGACAATGGGATTTGGGAATACAGATCAATAATTTCTTGAAAGTCGTTTCACAGGTGGATAGGGTCTTAAAGAAAACTTTTGGCACATTGTTCTTCATAAATCAAGTACAGGAGTTAGGATATTATGTTGAATTTGCATAAAATGTTAATGAGGCCTAATATGGAGTATTGTGTGCAGTTTTGGTCACCTACTTGTAAGTATAAATAAGTCTGAAAGAGTGCAGAGAAAATTTAAAAGGATGTGACCGGGTCTTGAGGACCTGAGTTATAGTGAAAGATTGAATAGGTTAGAAATTTATTTCCTAGTATGTAGAAGATTGAGGGGAGATTTGGTGGAAGCATACAAAATTCTGATGACTATAGATAGGGTAAATGCAAGCAGTCTTTTTCCACTGAGATTGGATGAGGCTGCAGCTAGAGGTCATGGGTTAAGGATGAAAGGTGAAATGGCTAAGGGGAACATGAAGGGGTGTTTTTTCTTGCAGAAGGTGGTGAGAGTGTGGAACGAGCTAGCAGCACAAGTTATGGATGCAGGATTGACTTCAACACTTAAGAGAAATTCGGATAGGTACATGGATGGGAGAGGTATGGAGGCCTGTGGTCTGTGTGCAGGTCGATGGGATAAGTTAAATTAATAGTTCAGTACAGATTAGATGGGCTGAAGGGCCTTTTTCTGTGCTGTAGCATTCTATGACAGAAATCTCTGCTTGATGTTCTATGGACGGCTGTTCCTTCCCCACAATTTGCTCCAGGTTTAGGCTGGCAGAGGTTTAACCAATCTGAAAATAGTGAAGACATCTAAAACATGACACTTTGGATTCCCTGGGGTTCTACTCCCTCCTGGGTATGAGGATAAACTACATCCAGCTGTGGAGCATTTGCTTTGGGTAATAAGGTTACCATTAACCACAGCTACCTCCAAGTCACCCTTAGGCAAGGTGTAGCACCTGCTAGCCTCCCTACTTGGGTTACAGTGAAGCCACAGAATGCAGGTGGTGGATGAAGCAGAAGGCAAGCTGTGAGTAACACAATTGATGGTTCCTGCTTTTCAGACGCTGAGCAGTAGATCCTTTTAATAGGACAATGGTCAGGGTCACCCATCTTGTAAAGACACTGCAATGGAAGCAAACAAGGGGAAGCTACTTCTTGTATTTTATAGTCATAGTTCTAGTCATACTTTATTGATCCCGGGGGAAATTGGTTTTCGTTACAGTTGCACCATAAATAATTAAATAGTAATATGTAAATTATGCCAGGAAATAAGTCCAGGACTAGCCTATTGGCTCAGGGTGTCTGACCCTCCAAGGGACGAGTTGTAAAGTTTGATGATCACAGGCAGGAATGACTTCCTATGACGCTCAGTGTTGCATCTCGGTGGAATGAGTCTCTGGCTGAATGTACTCCTGTGCCCAACCAGTCCATTATGTAGTGGATGGGAGACATTGTCCAAGATGGCATACAACTTGGACAGCATCCTCTTTCCAGACACCCCACTGTCAGAGAGTCCAGTTCCATCCCCACAACATCACTGGCCTTACGAATGAGTTTGTTGATTCTGTTGGTGTCTGCTACCTTCAGCCTGCTGCCCCAGCACACAACAGCAAACATGATCGCATATCCCTAGTACAACCATGGTTAATACATACACAGATGTAAAAGACAACAACGTAAATGGCAGCCCACTTCCAAATAGTGCAGACACCTCGCTCGGTACGGGATATCATGTAAACAGACAGGTGAACCTGGATCGTCATACCACTACTGTCTGCAAGAACAAAAGACTGTGAATTGCCACTTGGAATGTTCGAACCCTGCACCAAGCTGGTAAGTTAGAAAATGTAAAATTAGAAATGAAGAGGCTAGAAGTCAGCATCCTAGGCCTAAGTGAAATAAGATAGAAAGGCACTGGAGTATTTCAATCAGACGATTACAGAATGATATATCTGTTAGAGATAAACATGAAAAGGGTTTTGCAATCATCTTAGACAAAGAAACATCCAAGAGCCTGCTAGGATACTGACATATCTCAGACAGAATGATGCTAATCAAACTAAAAGGACAACAAAACAATATCTCATCATCCAAGTATATGCACCCACAATGGTAAGCTCAGAGGGAGAAACTGATGCTTCTACCACTCCCTAGACAAAGCACTAGAAGAATGCAAATAGTCATAGTCATAGTCATACTTTATTGATCCCGGGGAAAATTGGTTTTTGTTACAGTTGCACCATTAATAATAAATAGTAATAAAACCATAAATAGTTAAATAGTAATATGTAAATTGTGCCAGGAAATAAGTCCAGGACCAGCCTATTGGCTCAGGGTGTCTGAACCTTCAAGGGATGAGTTGTAAAGTTTGATGGCCACAGGCAGGAATGACTTCCTATGATGCTCAGTGCTGCATCTCGGTGGAATGAGTCTCTGGCTGAATGTACTCCTGTGCCCACCCAGTACATTACGTAGTGGATGGGAGACATTGTCCAAGATGGCATGCAACTTGGACAGCATCCTCTTTTCAGACACCACCGTCAGAGAGTCCAGTTCCATCACCACAACATCACTGACCTTACGAATGAGTTTGTTGATTCTGTTGGTATCTGCTACCCTCAGCCTGATGCCCCAGCACACAACAGCAAACATGATAGCACTGGCCACCACAGACTCGTAGAACATCCTCAGCATTGTCCGGCAGATGTTAAAGGACCTTGGTGTCCTCAGGAAATAGAGACGGCTCTGACCCTTCTTGTAGACAGCCTCAGTGTTCTTTGACCAGTCCAGTTTATTGTCAATTTGTATCCCCAGGTATTTGTAATCCTCCACCATATCCACACTGACCCCCTGGATGGAAACAGGGTCACCGGTACCTTAGCTCTCCTCACAAGAAGCCATCATAGTCATGGGCAACTTCAATGCAAAAGTTGGTGAGGGAAGAGGAGACCATATTGTTGGAGACCAGGGATTGGGAGAAAGAAATGAAAGAGGAGAAAATCTTATATCATGCTGTAAAACAATCAGATAATCACCAAAACTTGGTTCAAACAACATCCAAGAAGGAAATGGACATAGAGAGCCCAGATGGGAACAACAAAAATCAGATCGACTACATAATAATCAATAACAGATTTAAAAGCTCGATAACTCAATCTAAAAGCTACCCTGGAGCAGACTGTGGAAGCCACCGCATACCAGACATTTGCAAAATGAAAATAAAGATGAGAAAATTAAAGAAACCAAAAAGATCAGAACCACTGGATTATCAACAACTACAAAACAACCCTCATCTGAAAACAGAATACACGATCAAGGTGAAAAATTGTTTTGAATTGCTGCAGGATGAAGGAGGCAAGTCTTCCTGGGACATACTGAAGGAATCTATGATTGAAGCTGCAAAAGAAACTATCTCACAAAAAGAATGGAAAAGTAAGAAGAAATGGATAACTGAAGATATAATACAATTGATGCAACAAAAACAGACCATCAAACCAAGAGGCAGCGAAGAATACAAACAACTTGATAAGACAATAAAAAGAAAATGCAGAGAAGCTAAAGACAGATGACTAAATGAGAAATGCTCAGAGATAGAAATGCCACAAACCCATAACCCTGGAACAAATTTAATGCACAGTAAGATTAAAGAACTAACGGGGAAATTACCTTGCTCAGCAAGTGGATGCATCAAGGCAAAAGATGGCAGCTTAATTATGAGCAAAGAGGAAATCCAAAACAGATGGACAGAATATACAAAAGAACTTTTTGAAGATCAGAGAGGAGAAAAAACGAACATAAACAAGAATTTTGAAGGACTTAGCATTCTAAAATCAGAAATTCGAGCAGCTGTAAATAAAACAAAACATAACAGAGCAACTGGTCCAGACAACATCGCTGTTGAGATGATACTGGCCTTAGAAGATTTTGGAATAGAGAAAATAACAGAAATAGCAGATGAAATCTATGATCATGGGGAGATACCTGATGATTTAAGTAAATCAGTGTTCATCACACTTCCAAAGAAAGAGGGAGCAACAGAATGTGAGATACATCATACAATAAGCTTGATGAGCCACGTGGCAAAAATTATTCTCAGAGTAATCATAATTAGAGCAAGACACTGTATAAAACCAGAAATCAGTAAAGAACAATGCGGCTTTGTGGAAAACACTGGAACCAGAAATGCAACGTTCATGCTGCGGATGATCTGTGAACGAGCCATCCAGGTACAAAAACACATCTACCTATGTTTCATTGACTATACAAAAGATTTTGACATTGTCGGACACCAAGATCTTTTGGAAATGCTTCTAGATCTTGACATAGATGGGAAAGATATACGTTTCTTAAGAAACTTGTACTGGGACCAGACAGCATCCAGCAGAATAGAAGGAGAAGTCAGTGAGTGTGTGAATATCATGAGAGGAGTCAGGCAGGGTTGTGTCTTCTTTTCGCCAGACTTATTCAACCTGTATAGTGAAAATATATTGAGAAGTATCAAAGACATTAAAGGATTCACAATTGGAGGCCATAATATAAATAACATCAGATATGCTGAAGACATCGTACTAGTAGCTGACTCAGAAACAAAACTTCAAGAACTACTCACTATAGTGGCAGCAGAAAGTAATCGCAGAGGCCTCTCAATCAACACCAAGAAGACAGAAAGCATGATCATCTCCAGAAAGACAAACATCCCACAATGTGTGATCAAGATCAGAAATACAAACATCAAACAATTCAACAAATTCAAATATCTTGGCAGCCTAATAACAAGTGATGGCAGGTACGATACAGATATCAAATACAGAATAGCAATGGCGAAAGCTTTCCAAAAAATGAAGACCATATTAACAGACAGAAAGATGAGCACATACACTAAAAACAGAATACTGCACTGCTACATTTATTCTATCCTGACATATGGAAGTGAATGCTGAACCATTTCCCCAGCAATGGAAAAGAGACTAGAAGCAGCTGAATTATGGTTCTACAGGAGAATGTTAAAAATATCATGGACCACGCACACGTCAAATAAAGAGGTTCTCAGAAGAGCCCAAGCAGTTCGATCACTCATACCAACAATAGGAGAAAGATAACTCAGATTCCTAAGACACATCATGCAGAAAGATGAACTAGAAAAACTCATACTCTCTGGAAAGATCGAGGGGAGCAAACCTAGAGGAAGACCTCGGCTTATGTATATCAAAAGCATAGCCAGGTAGCTACACATCGAGAAAATGGAAGTTATCCAAAGAACAAGGGATAGATCTATATGGAAAACCATGGTCACCAAAGTCTGCATCGGATATGGTACCTAAACAGACAGACAGACAGAGGGTCTACTGGCACAGTATTGGGTAGTCACGTTACCAGTGGCACTGAATAATTTGGAATTACTCTGAAGAATTATGGGTACATCCGGGAAGATGATCTGCTACCCAGGCAGAAGATATGCCCCAATATTTTAACAAATTTATCAATAACTTTCCAAGAGAACAGAACCCTCCCTCTGACCGTTTAATTTACATCCAATAGAACTTTTGGCATCTCTAAATAAGTCAATATAATTGAAATGCCGAGGCTTTAGACCCCACTGCCAACTATCCTGGGGCAATTGTACAGTCTCTGGAAAATAAAACGGATGATTTCAGAGCAAGATTACTGCACCAGAGAGACATCAGGAACTGTTGTGTATTTTGCTTCACGGAAAAATAGCTTACTCTTGCCACTTCAAATGCAGTGCTGCAGCCCGATGGCTTCAGCGTTCTCCACAAAGACAGGACAGTGCAGTCTTTTAAAGATCGATGAGATGGAGTATGCGTCATGATTAACTTATCACGGTGCAGTGACATGGCGGTTTTGACTCAGTCCCGCCCAACTGACCTGGAACATCTAGTGATCAAGTGTCATCTACTTTATCTGCCGAGTGAGCTTACTGCCATCACCCTGGCAGCAGTGTACATTCCACCTCAGGCCAATCTCAGCAGGCACTGGAGGAGATGAGTACCATGATCAGCAGTCATGAAATAGCATACCCTGATGCCTTCCCTATCATTGGGAGCTTGAAGAAGTCTCTGACATCTACAGCAAAATATCACTGTGGAACCAGAGGAGCCAACAAACTTGACCACTGTTCTACCAGCTACGTGAATGCTTATTGTGCTATCCCACGCCCACACTTTGGAAAGTCCGATCACCTGACTGTATTTCTGCTCCTGATGTATTATCAGGGGCCAAAGATCACAGCACTCCCCATCCCCCTGTCCCTGTTGTGAGGACCAAAAAAGTTACAGTCGAGGGATGTTACAGAACTGATTTGTGTTGATGGACTAGAAAATATTCATAGATTCATCTTTGAAGCTGAATAAATACGCCACAGTTGTTACTGTCTTCATCAAGACATGTGGATGAGTATGTGCCTTCAGGAACATACCAGACGTACCCAAACTAAGAGCTGGATGAACCAGGAGATTCGTACTCTACTGAGTGCTAGACCTGTGGCATTCAAGACCAATGATCCAGACCTATACAAAAAAGTCCAATTATGACCTCTGAAAGGGTACTTTAAGAGTTAAAAAAAGAATTCCGATTGAGGTTAAGGACGGAATTGGATGGACATCAGCTCTGGCAGGGTTAGCAGGCCATTACTTCTTCAAGGCAAAATCCAACATCATGAACATCTGTGATGCTTCAGTTTCAGATGAACTCAATGCCTTTTATGTATGCTTTAAAAGGGAGAAAAAAACTATACCTCTGCAAATTCTCGGAGGCTGATGCCAGGATATCTTTCTTGATGGTGAACTCTGGCAATGTACCAGGACCTGATAGTGTACCTGATAGGGCAGTGAAAACCTGTACCAACCAACTGATGGGAATATTTAAGTACATCCCCAATCTCTCACTGCTGCAATCAGAGTTTCCTACCCGCTTCAAAAGTACGACAATCATACCAATGCCCAAGAAAAGCGGGGGAGCTGCATTAACAACTGTTGTCCCGTTGCTCTCACGTATACTCTGATGAAGTGCTTTGAGAGCTTGGTCATGGCCATAATCTACTCCTGCCTATGCAAAGACCTGGACCCACTGCAATCTGCTTATCACTACAATAGGTCTAAAGCAGATGCAATCTTATTGGCTCTCTGCTTGACCCTGGATCATCTGGACAATAGCTATACCTATGTCAGGCTGCTGTTTATTGATTACAATGCAGTGTTCAACACCATCATACCCTTATTAGTAATCAGCAAGCTCCAAAACCTGGCCATCTGCAAATGGATCCTATACTTCATCATCGGGTGACCAGAGTCAGTGTGAATCAGAAATAACATCTCCTCTTTTCGGACAATCAACCCTAGCGTACCTAAAGGAAGTGTGCTTAGCCCACTGCTCTACTATCTCTACACCCATGACTGTGTGGCTAGGCACAGCTCAAATGCCATCTATAAAATTGCCGCTGACACAGCTATTGTTGGCAGAATTTCAGAAGGTGACAAGGAGACATACGGAAGTGAGATAGATTAGCAGGTGTCACAACAACAACCTTGTACTCAGCATCAGTAAGACCAAGGAACTGATTGTGGACCTGGAAGGGGAAGTTGAGGGAACATATGCCTCGTCGAGGGATCAGCAGTGGAAAGGGTGAGCAGTTTCAAGTTCCTGCGTGTCAACATCTCTAAAGATCCATCATGGGCCCAACATATTGATGCAATTGCAAAGGCGGCACACCAGTGGCTGTATTTCATTAGGAGTTTGTCGCCAAAGACTCTCACAAATTTCTACAGATGTAAAGTGGAGAGCATTCTAACTTGTTTCATCACTGTCTGGTATGGAGAGACCTCTGCACAGGATTGGAAGAAACAGCAGAAAGTTATACACTCAGCCAGCTCCATCATAGGCATTCATCTGCTCAGCATCGAGGACAGCTTCAAAAGGGCTGCGTCCATCATTAACCCAGGACATGCTCTCTTCTCATTGTTACCATCAAAGGGAGCTACAGGAATTGGAAAACATACACTCAATACTTTAGAAAAAGCTACTTCCCCACTGCCATCAGATTTCTGAATGGACAATGAACCCATGTACACTACCTTATATTTTTTTTTCCTTTTTACTCTGTTTTTGCACTACTTATTTAAAATATTTTTATGTACATTTCCTATTGTAATTTATAGTTTCATTATTTTGTAATGCAATGTACTACTGCCACAAACAACATATTTCACAGCATTTGACAGTGATATTAAACCTGATTCCGAATTTCTTGTTCTGTCACACAGTGTGGACGCTAGTCATGCAGCACATCTATTATTTTCTAACAGAACTCATCCACAATATAGCTCAAGTCACTCTGTCATCATATTGATTTGTTGATTTAGTCAATGCAGCCCTCTACTTCAGCATCTACCCCACCTACCCCATTCTAACCAAGCATCTTAAATTAAAAAATACTCTGTTATTCATAATCTGGCAATTATTTCAAAGGGGGAAAAGTTAATTCCTGTGCTATATTCCTAGATATCCCTTCCCTGAACTTGCATTCACATGTTTGTGTCCCACTTCAGTTAAAGTTTATAACTGCCCATGAGTAATTCATTTTCAGTCTATTGCAGTTTTGAACTAAAAAGTCAAAAATGAAGAATCTGTCTTTCTCTCTAACTCCCCAATGAGTTGAGAGAGCCCATCAATCTCGACCTTCATTGATATCTGATTCTGGAAGTGCACATGCAGATTTTGTATCAGCTATATGCTGTGTAGACATGAGATTTTTCACACTCCATTGACATTCTGTGAGTGAATGGGGTCCACAGATGGACAAGTGAAGAATATGTAATGCAACAAAAGATTTAGTGAGGTATAGCAGCTCTTTGAAATGCAAGTATTAATTTGGGCAATATCAGTTTAATGGCAACCTTTTATACAATAAAACTGGCAATAGAAGGAGAGAAGACTGAAGTAATATTGGAGATTCCAGCAGATTGGGCAGCATATGTTGGTAAAGAAGCAGCATTAATTTTGTAGATCAATGAAGAAAGATCATCAGTCTGAAGTACTAACTCTGTTTCACTCTGCTTCGATGACACATATTTTCCTGCGCATTGGCAATATTTCTTCCTTTAACCTCAGATCTCAAATGTCTGTAGTTGTTCTTTTTCCGAGGAGAGAAGATCTGTATCTTTACAATGAGGTCTCCAGCAGAGAGAGCCAAGGCATTTTCAGAATAGGGAGGTTTATGCCTTTCGCCCAAGGTATATTCTAAGAAGCCTTTTACAGTATGTGTTGCTGCCCTGGCACCCTCTGATCCTCTGTCACTCATAATAGATGATCCCTGAATGGTGAATATTCCCAAAATTTCCTCTTTTCATGTAAATCATGTCTCTATTTACCAGGAGCTCTCCTGTCACTGCTTTTTCATCCATCATATTTCAGACACTAAATTGAGGAATTTAATAGATCAGATTTACAATTCTAATACTTGCAATAAAGAAAGCCACCAACTGGATGGCCTCTACTATTTATCACGAGAAAATTATCTGCAAGTCATTGAGATGAAAAAAATACAGCTCATTTTCCTTTGTCTTTCTTTGCTTTATATAATGGTTATCACCAGCACAACTATGTTGCTTTATGGGATCTGTGCTGACGAGAGAGAGCTCAGTAAGGGGTAGGGCATGTGTTGAGCTAAAACTGTATGGCTCTTGTGTCCAGGGATCAGGACCACAGCATCAGGTGGTAATTATTTCCAAATAAGCCAACATAAGCACAATACTGATTTAGTTAAGACGTTTTCAGGCCGGCTGGTGGTGTAGTGGCATCAGCACTGGACTTCAGGGCAGATGGTCCTGAGTTCAAACCCAGCCGGGTCCCAACCTGGGCAGCTGCAGTATCTGTGCAGAAGAAAGGCCTGGAAATCTACTTCCGTATCTCGCCATGAAAACCCTATGGTCCATGAGGTCACGAAGAGTTGGACTGGACTACACGGCTGAACAACAACAGGACCTTTTCACCAGCAGTCAGTAATATTTGTGAGCAGTTTTCCTTCAACCCTCACAAACACATATTATCTGTTGTCAAGAGGAACAAGGGCTTCAAGCACATGGGGTACCAGATGCTGGATCCCCTCAGAGTCACACACCATGCTAACTTAGACAAATGTCACTTTTCCCTCATTATTGCTGCGTTAAATTCTAGAAATTCCATTGCAACAACAAGAATGGAGGAAGATGGCTTACTGTCACATTCACAAGTATGATTAGTCACAAGCAACAAATGCGGACCGCTTGATCAGCATCTACGTACTGGAAAATGAACTATATATAAACAAAAGGGGAGTCCACAAGCTGCACTCATGCAACACTAAATCAAGACCAAACACTTTCAGCATCAAAGATTCTGAGATCAAAGTTTACGTTCTCGCTGAAGTGATTTCACCAGGGGCACAAGTGACCTGAATTCCATTCCACTACATTTGTAGGATTCATTGAAATGGATTGAATTTTCATTATGCACAAGCTCGCCAAACTACAGGGAAGTCCATAAGTGGGAGCACAAGAGCTCATGCAATGCTGACTATGCCTCCAAGGTAATACCACATCATCATCTAAACACAGGAGACTCTGCAGATGTTGGAAATCTTGAGGCCCTCCATTGGTCGGTGCCGACCATGGATTATGCATTCTTGCTGCCTACGTGATATACAAGCCAGGGCAATATGATACAGAGAGCAAGTTGTTACCCACGCAGCAGGCTCCCTTCTCAATGCATCTGATAAATCCAAAGTAATGGCAGATAAAGTTTGGCACCAATGCGGGAGTTGTCAGTCAGCAATGAACTCAACCTTGGATTGCCTTCGGGACTCCAGCTCTGGATTTTTCCTTGAGATTTTCTCCCAGTGCTTTCCCAAGGCGTGGAGAAAGCCCCAAGGCAGTGGAAGTTTGAGGTTAGAGCTCCCCTTCTCCTAGCTGAGCTGCCAACCATAGCTGACAAGCCCCATTTGCCCGAAGTAACTGGTTTTAAGGTGCCAGTAACCTATCTTCTCCTGTCAGTAGTAATGCTTCTGTTGGACTTAGTCCAGCTCCTGGCTTTCACATATGGCTTAGCTACTTAGTTATCAGGGGCTATCTGTGACGCATGTCATAGGGAGCATTTAATAGGTAGTGGGAACTTAGACCAGAAGACATAGGAGCAGAATTAGGCCATTTGGCCCATCGAGTCTGTTCTGCCATTCAATCATGGCTGATCCTGCTTTTTTCTCCACCTCAACCCCACTTCCCAGCCATCTCCCAGCAACCTTTGATGCCATGTCCAATCAAGAACTTATCAATGTCTGCCTTAAATACACCCAATGACCCGGCCTCCACAGCTGCATGTGGAACTTGCAACATTTGCAAGTTCCGCAAATTCACTACCCTCTGGGTAAAGAAATTTCTCTGCATCTCTGGTTTGAATGGACACCACTTTATCCTGAGGCTGTGTCCTATTGTCCTAGACTTTTCCACCATGGGAACCATCCTTTCCATATCTACTCTGTCCCAGGCCTTTCAACATTCGAAAGGTTTCAATGAGATCCCCCTTATCCTTCTAAAATTCCAGCCAGTACAGACCCAGAGCCATCAAATGTTTCCCGTATGATAACCCCTTCATTCCTGGAATCATCCATGTGAACCTCCTCTTACCCTCTCCAATGCCAGTACATCTCTTCTAAGATGAGGAGCCCAAAACTGTTCACAATACTCATGGTGAGGCCTTACCAGTGCCTTACAAAACCTCAGCATCACATCCCTGCTCTTGTATTCTAGACCTCTTGAAATGAATACTAACATTGCATTTGCCTTCCTCACCACAGATTCAACATGCAAGTTAACCTTTGGGGTTTTCTCCACAAGGACTCCCAAGTCCCTTTGCAGCTCAGATTTTTGGATTTTCTCCCCATTTAGAAAATAGTCCACACATTAATTTCTACTACCAAAGTGCATGACCATGCATTTTCCAACATTATATTTCATTTGCCACTTCCTTGCCCATTCTCCTAATGTGTCTAATTCCTTCTGTAGCCTTCCTGTTTCCTCAACACTACCTGCCCCTCCACCAACCTTCATAACATCTGCAAACTTGGCAAAAAAGCCATCTATTCTATCATCTCGATCATTTATATACAGCATAAAAAGAAGTGGTCCTAAAACCTATCCCTTT
The DNA here is from genome assembly GCF_963921235.1 of Mobula hypostoma. Classification (NCBI taxonomy): domain Eukaryota; kingdom Metazoa; phylum Chordata; class Chondrichthyes; order Myliobatiformes; family Myliobatidae; genus Mobula; species Mobula hypostoma. The sequence continues at coordinate 31,519,109 of NC_086109.1, forward strand.
GGATCACCACTAGTCACTGGCAGCCAACCAGACAAGGATCCTTTTATTCCCACTTGCTGCTGCTTCCAATCAACCAATGCTCTAACCATTTTAACAACTTTCCTGTAATACCAGGGGCTCTTAACTTGGTAAGCAGCCTTATGTGTGGCACCTTGTCAAAGGCCTTCTGAAAGTCCAAATATACAACATCCACTGCATCCCCTTTATCGATCCTACTTGTAATCTCCTCAAAGAATTACAGCAGATTCATCAGGCAGGACCTTTTCCTTAAGGAAACCATGCTATCTTTGTTCTACCTAGTCAGGTGTCACCAAATACTTCATCACCTCATCCTTAACAATTGACTCTAACATCTTCCCAATCAGAATAACTGGTCTACAATTTCCTTTCTGCTTCCTTCCTCCTTTCTTAAAGAGTGGAGTGAAATTTGCAATTTTCCAGTCCTCTGGAGCAATGCCAGAGTCCAATGTTTTTTGGAAGATTGCTTCTAATGCCACCACAATCTCTAAGACTACCTCTTTCAGAACCCTTGGGTGCAGTTCATCTAGTCTGGATGACTTATGTACTTTTAGGTCTTTGATATTATTTGTGAGCTTGCTTTCATATTTCATCTTTTTCCTTCTAATGATTCTTCTAGTTGCTCTCTATAGGTTTTTAAAAACTTCCCAATCCTCTATCTTCCCACTAATTTTTGCTTTGTTGTAAGCCCACTCTTTTGTTTTTACAATAGCTTTGACTTCCCTTGTCACCTGCAGTTGTACTATTTTGCCATTTGAGTGTTTCTTCACTTTTGGAATACACGTGTCATGCACCTTCCTCATTTTTCCCAGAAACAAATGCTATTGCTGCTCTGCTGAAATCCCTGGCAGCAGTTCCTTCCAGTTTACTTTGGCCACTCCTCTCTCATACCACTGTAATTTCCCTTACTCTGCTGAACTACTGCTGTGTCAAATTTTACTTTCTCCCTATAAAATTTCAAGTTGAACTCAATCATATTGTGATCACTGGTTCCTAAGGGTTCTTTTACCTTAAGCTCCCTAATCACCTCCGGATCATTACACAACACCCAATCCAGTATAGCTGATCCCCTAGTAGGCTCAATGACAAACTGCTCGAAAAAAAAACAATCACCTCTTAGGCATTCAACTAACTCACATTCTTGAGATCAATTACCAACCTGATTTTCCCAATTGACCTGCACCTCCCTTGACTATCACAACATTGACCTTTCGGCATGCCTTTCTTCTGTTGTAATCTGTGGTCCACCTCCCAGCCACTGTTGGGAGGCCTGTGTATAACTGCAATTAGGGTCCTTTTACCCTTGCTATTCCTTAACTCAACCCACAAGGATTCAACATCTTCTGATCCAATGTCACATCTTTCTACTGATTTGATGCCATTCTTTAACCAGTTAAGCCATGTCTCCCCCTCTACCTACCTTCCTATCCCTCTAACACAACATGTAACCTTGTACATTTACCTCCCGACTACAACCATCCTTCAGCCATGATTCAGTGATGCCCACAGCATCGTACCTGGCAATCTGTATCCACACTTATCCCCACTATCTCCTTTAGTTATGATAACCTTAAGGAACCAAGCAAAACACACACACACACACACACACACACACACACACACAAAGTTCATCCAGCATTTTTTGCGTCAAATACATTACCCTGCTATCCCATTCAGATAATAACTGAGACAAGAACTGTTTAAATTCAAGCAGCTGCCTTATCATTGTTCGCATGCCCTGAATATCAAGGCTATCTTAAGTGTGTAAGAAGGGTATAGATCACCCCATTCAATCCTCCCAACTTTAACACCAAGTACTATCTACATCTCCTACTGTATCTGAGGAATATTCAGAAACAACTCACTGTTAGGACACCAGGTAATTCATTAAATTAAAAGAAATCAAAGTAATATATAATTATCAAAGCAATACCATATATTGCAATGATTAGAGAAATTTATATTGACTGATACTGAATAGGCCTGTCAGTTCTTTTTATCACAAGCCTGATTCAGGTTGAACTCTTGGGTGCTGAAATACAGCTGCAAGTAATTGAAAGCAAGTTCAAACGCACTGCTGAGTACACATTAAGAAAGGTTTAGGAGATTAGATTCTAAATGAAACTGCAAAGGACTGAACTACTTGTTCCATTGATAATTCCGTGTCTTTGTGCTCAACATTGACTTCTTCAGTATCTTGCTGCCTTTGTTCTCCTGGTTGGATTATTACTGGACCTTCACATCGCAGAATATTGAGGAAGATACTGCAAGCAATGAGAATTATATATCCTCCAGCTGATTCCAATTATGAAATTCCTTCTGAAAGGAATAATGAGGGGAATTTTAATTGCCAATGATGGAGGGGCTTGAGCAAGTATGTTTTTTTTAAAAATCTGAAAACTAATCCCATCTGAACCTAAGGTTTATTAAGAGAGTCAGGGTAAGAGACAAGCAACTAACCTGCCCCCCCAAAAAATGGCCACTTGTCTAATCATTTTTAATGAAGATGAGCGCAACAGTTTGCTTTTTTCTTTCTGGTTTAACTTATCCAAGAGGTTATATCTGGCAGCTAAAAAGAGACAAGATTTTGCATTGATGATGCATACCTTTCTAGGTATAGAAAGGTATGATTGTCAGGTAGGATTGCTCCCTGCTTCTCAACCTCACCTGCTTTTCTCCTGATTACTAGGTTGTGTTTTGTAATCACCAACTCCCTTCTATAATCACAGCAAACCCTTCGTTTTCCTTAGACCATGCATCTCCTAGTTACACTGACAATCCTTGTTAATCTACTCTTCTATAATTCTGAATGTTGGACCACATAATAGTCCAACAGTTGCCTCGGCTGCAGTACTTGTAGTATTCTCCCTGTGACCGTGTGGGTGCTATATTTTATTCTCACACCCCAAAGACATGCTGGGAGTTTAATTATTTGCCATAGTGTACTTAAGTGGCAAACTACTCAATGTCAGTTGATAGACATATGAAAGTGAAGGACTATAAGAAACTAAGAAGAAGAGGAAGGGAACATGGGACAAATTTCTTTGTTGGAAGCCAACAAGTACTCAATGGGTCAAATAGCCTCATTTAGTGTGAAAATTAGGAAGATCATTAGCAAAGGTCTTAACCTCATCCACCTAAGTCCCAACATATAAGGTCAAAATGATATTGATCTATTCCTGCTTCCATTGCCATTTCTTTACCTAGTGTTTTGGAATACTGATGATTTGTTACCCAGTGTGGATGCATGAACAACATTATACATCTGCTTACATCTTGGCCAAAGCATGCAATAAGCCACAGTTGTTCAGGCACATTCTTGAAAAATGAAAACAAATACTTCAGAAGTATTAGTCCATTGAATAAAATAGACTCTAATTAGTAGCATAAACACGAGGAATTCTGCAGATGCTGGAAGTTCAAGCAACACACATCGAAGTTGCTGGTGAACACAGTTGGCCAGGCAGCATTAGGGTTAGGGTTCCTGACGAAGGGTCTCAGCCCAAAACATCGACTGTACCTCTTCCTAGAGGTGCTGCCTGGCCTGCTGTGTTCACCAGCAACTTCGATGTGTGTTGCTCTAATTAGTAGTGTTATGATCAATATAACCTTGGAGCTGCAATGCTGACGTGCATGCACTTGAGTAAATCCACTCCTGTGATTGCATTCTAGCTATATGTTGATAAAATAATAGCTCTGTCTGTTCATAAATGCTTTTCAATTCTACCTGAGGCCTTTAGACACAACTTACATTACTGGCTTGAATGCTCCTTACAGTAAAATTGTGTATAGGTGGCCTATACCATCTCCCTCCCACCCATCTGAGATATTTATCAGGAGTGCTGGGTACGCAGGGCCCTTAGGATCTCTCCCATCCACCCTAAAATCTCTATGACCCCCCCCCTCCCCACCATTGTGAAGGATATTTTCTTCCTTTCTAGGACAGGGGGCATCATGCCTTTGCCAAGTTTGGCTTTCTAAGCACAGCAGCTGCTACTTGTAAGATCAACCAGTATAAATTTAACTTCCAATGATATCTTTTGTTTAGCTTCTGGCCATAAATGTGAGCCAGCCTTCGGTTTTTAAAATGTAAGTGGAAAGCAGTAATCATTTTGAAGTTAAAACAAATCACTGTCTACAAAGCAGCTTTGCAAAAAAAGTTCTGTATATAGCAGACACATTGCCTGGACACGGCATCTGTCTTATTGCTCCTCAAGAGGTGCAGTATAAGATAATGGGTTATTCAATTTGACTTGTTTCAAAACAGACAAAGTTGACAAAGTTGCTTAGTTCAAGAAAGTTTGCAGACCAGATTAATAATATAATTTAGAATATAAAATGGCTGCTGTGTTCATGGTTGAACGTTTATATACTCAGAGATGTTAGCTTTACACCATTTAATATGCGTAGGTGGAAACTCTGTCTCCAAGTGATTTTTAGACCATTTGGGTGAAAAGGGTATCTGAGAAAATATCATGTATGCAGAGAGCAGTTCAGACTTATCAGGAATAAGTAAGAAACATCCTAAAGCATGAATTAAACACGAGTGAAGTAGAATCCATTCCTCAGGCTTCAATTCTGCGACGGACCCTTTACTTGTCTGCATCGTTGATATGTCTGTTTAGTTGTTAGGAATTGAACCTATGGTTTGGAAATCCTGTTTTAGAAATGGTTTGTAATTTGGAAATATTTAAGATAAAAATTCTCTGTGAATTTTAAATGTGTTTTAAGAATTCTGTTAAGATTGAAACATGAATCACTGAAGATAATGAACTGTGTTTTAAACTACTTTGTTAACTGGAAGTTAATTCTCCTTGTCTGGTAGGGGGACCACTGCTTGAATAATGGGTATTGGCAGCTAAACTTGCTGTGGAGAATAGACAGGGAAGTGAGCTAGTCTTTGAAGATTGTGAGTTACACTATACTCTCCCTTTAGTGAGAGTACTCGTGTCTATTAATATCTGATAGGGCTTAAGGTCTTCCTTTGAGTTTAGAAATTCACATCAGCAAACCCAATATTGTCATATCATCAGGCAGGAGGTGTTGCAGCATTAGTACAAGGACTGTTAGAATCGGAAACAGCTTCATCCTCCTGAGCATGAGCCTACTGAAATCCCTGACACCAGCCAGGTCTCATCACTTATGAAGAACCAGTAGTGTTATACTGTATACTTTTTAACTTGTTTCATAAATGCACATTATACTAAATGTCAGTCTTCTGAAATATATTTTATTATTTGTTAAGTTATTTGTGGTAATATTACTTTACGTGTTGTATTATATACCTTGGTCTGGAGGAACATTGTTTTGTTTGGTGGTATACATGTATACAGTTGAATGGCAAGAAAATTGAACTTGAACTTCAGGATGCATGCTGGTATTCTGTGCATATTGGTTGTCTATTGGGCCATAGGAATACAAGATAGTGCACTGAGGGACATTTAGCATGCCTGCTTGCTGTTATATTTCATGGCCCAGTACCAAGATAAACTCCAGATTTAATCCATGTTTACAATGAATGAATAAATGACAACATTTAAATTCCATGGTTTCACAGGTGTAATTATTTCACACGATTATATCCATAAAAATAAATAGATGGATTGCACTGGACAATCTTCTTCACTTAAAATGGAATATGCTACTCAAAGTGCACCTTAATCAAATACGCACCAAAAGCCAATGAATAAATTCAACTAAAACTTTATTGTGCAAACAAAGTTTAAAAGACCATGTTAAGAAGAAATGGTTTCTGTGATGAATGTTTCTCTGTGACATTACAAATAGTTTCCTATCAAAGATCTGGAGGACAACATAACTGTTTTGGAATTAAATTAACACTCCTATGTAAACGCCTTTGTTGTTTATATTGTTACATGTATTCTCTGTAAGTGAACAAATTAAAGGAAAAATAAATAAAGGCTGTGAATTTGTTATAATGACATTTTTAATCTTTTTACTTTGTCTTCTTTGCCTTCTTGATAGATTGGAAATAATTATCTATAATCAGATCTGCTAAAATACATTAACTTAATGGGCTGGAACTGCTGTGAACTGCCAACAGTTCCATGAGTAACAGCTGGCATTTACTTTCTTGACGGTCGATAATTTTGGGACTCCTACACACATGGAGACATCCTGAGCTTACTGGACAAATTTCACCAGCAATATCCTGGTTGCTGCTGCATTCTATTTAACCCCAAATTTGGCACTGAACTGAGAGATAATTCTCAAGCAGTATGCTGGGCAAGGTTGCAATCCAAACTGGGCTCCATGGAGAGTAAAATTGCAGAGGTAACTGACAGATTCAACCTTCCAAATTACAAAACGACTTCCAAGTTTCAATGATTGAACACTATCTATTTCAGCTACCAGTAATAGCCAGTAAAATTTGGTCCTTTTTAACTGTTTATCTCTCTATAGACCCCAAGTGATCTACCAATTATTTTGTGATTTTTTTTCCTTGTAATGACAGATTCCCAATAGTGAGTATGGTCTTGTAAAAAAAAAGTTTTGATAAATAACCAGTACTTCTGATAAATTTCAAAAATAATGAAGCCACATGGGGAGAAATTTAAATACAAAATTCTTAAACAAAATTAAATTGCCAGCTTTTGGGGAGTCTGTAATTTATATTTTATCAGAGAAAGAAATAGATTGGAAGTATTCAAATATGTCAAGGTTCAATCTATATTCCCTTATTTCATTTGCATTCCAATTAAGTTTGCTACATTTACTTTAGACAACTATATTTTTCACTGGAATGCCCCTGCTTGGTGAACCATTATAATGCAAAATCATAATTTTGCGAAGTCATATATAATTTATTCAAAACTAATTATACTCTCATAAAGGAGACAGCAAAATAAAGACAAAGTGGTGATTGTATGTAATAGTGCCTTATTATTTTAGTTTTCAAAGTGAAGACAGTACAAGACTGTAAGTTAAGTAACAATGTTTGGCATGATGTGAATATATCGAGAATAGTTTTGACATGAATTGAATTCTAATTACAAAACTTGTAATGGTATCTAATATTAGGTATAAGTTCACAATACGAAACATCTGTGATTAGCAAGTATTACACTGAATAACCATAATTAAAATTGACAATTAACATATTCCTCTAAAGTGCTAATACAGATATTTATTATATTGTAAAACTGTTGTTGTTTGTCCATCGTTGACGTCGATGAGGACCTCGACACCATAATGATGGTGTCAAGACCAGCGCGTGACTTGGATTTAAGTGAGGGAGAGTTGCGCAGCGTCAGCCTCACTCTCTCTTCCTAATTCCCATCTGGATCCAGTGGCAAGACAGAGTCTAGACGTCTGGAGATGGGACTAGGCGCAGTGGATGACCAGGACATCTTCTGTGTCTTGTCCTGCTCTACGCGTTCCACGACGCTTGCAGAGACCGCCTTCTTGACCGTTGGACCTTCCATGGGTCTCATCCACTCAATCCGCCGGAGTCTGTCTTCACATGCTGGGATAGACAACTCCCTATCTCACTGAGGGTTTGAGACCCGTCGGCTACCCTCACCTGGTTTAGCCGGCTTGTCAAAGCCGTTGCCCGGGGTGTGGCCGCTGTCGCATTCAAACAGCTACGGGGAGCCACAGGTGAGAGCTGAGTGCCAGGTGGGGACCAAAGGTGGACTAACCGCCCTGAAAAGAACGCGACATGTTCCCCCACCAGAGGTGCTACCCCTCCCTGACACCCCATACACCCCTACTGTAATACTATATTTTAAAGGAAGAGGTGACTTTAATATTAATTAGCATCTCCTTTCTTAAACTTTCTGGTGGCAAGGCAAACAATAACTAATGTCACCACGTGGAGGAACATTCATTTTTCACTGAATTTGATTACCTGTTGAGGCATGCCCTTGTCTGAACACCACAAAATAAGGTCAGGCACACCCTCGACAATTGGAGGATGAATTCCCCAGGCCATTCTTTCATATCTGTTAAGATATTGTCTAAATCTGGCACCAGATCTTTTCGTAGACCTAGGTGACTTCTTCCAAATCATTCATGAAACAGCTTATCCTTCCTTTCTCCTTTTCTTTATAAGGTGGCTGGGATTCTGTCACAGTCCGTGAGCTACAGCTACAGCTCAAACTATGGGTTCTCCATGAGCAGTGGGTTTTCACATCGGCCGTGTGGCCTGGAAGATGTGTGCCTTCGGGGGGCAGCCCTGTGGATGACCCAGTCCTTGCCAATTTCACTGACTGAAGCATTATGAGAGACTGAAACATCAGGACAGCAGCAATGTTCCCTCTAAGGTGTGTGCCTGTGCATGTGCGCACACCTTTTGCTACTAGCGCACAAAGGAATTTTAACTGCTCACAAAAGATTGTCATCCTCTACCTTGTTGGCATGTTAAATATATTTCACAATTGTACACAATCTCATTGCATTTTCCATTATGAATGTACTATTTTATTTCTTTTAAACAATGAAAAACAAACTAGCCTTGGTAGTTCATTATCCTTAGAATAGCTTCAAGTTTACTTCCACTTAAAAATTCAGTGCGCACATGTTGTTGTCACTGGGCAAAAAATTGGACAGCACAAGATTTTTGCCCCCACTGGTCATTTCAAATTAGAGGGAACATTGGACAGTGGCATAATGTGCTGCTGTCAGAAGAAGGCCCCAGTACTTGAGCAATTCCTCTCTTTCTCGATGGAGTGTGAGGGCCTGTCAGTCCCCGAGTTGGGGGGCCTAGAGAGGTGACATGGAAGATTGTAACATTGGAACAGTGAGCAGCGAGTCTCCCGCTCTTGTTGCAGCAACGATCTCTCTATTTCCTCACTGGTGAGAGAGACCCTGTCTGAGATACCGAAGTTCTGGGATATGGACTAGTTTTTGATGAACTTTAGATCAAGGTCTCTTTGGGGGCTTTTGCTATTGCTTGCATGGTCTAAGGTGTCATTTGTATACATTCTCTGATTGTTTCTCTTACATTGGAAGAACTAGGGAATTTTCAGTCCCTATAAAAGTGGTAACTGTTAGTTGGAAGTTAACATACAATTGTTTGTGATCTTACAAGTGGCAGCTACTGTGTTTAGAACATAAGCCTGGCAAACAGCCAAGAGGCCTACTGACCAGGAGTGAATATCCATCACAGCAACATCCATCATCAAGGATCCTCACCGTCCTGGCCATGCTGTCTTCTCGCTACTACCATTGTGAAGGAAGTATAAGAGCCTCAGGTCCCACACTACCTAGTTCAGGAACAGTTATTACCCTTCAATCATCAGGCTCCTGAACCAGTGTGAAAATTCACCTCAACTCTGAACTGATTCCACAACCTATGGACACAGTTTCAAAGACTCTACAACTCATGTTTTCAATACTATTTATTACTTATTGATTTATTATTATTATTATTATTATTTGTATGTTTAGTATTTTACTGAAATTCTGAGTAATAATTTTTGTTTAGCCCTCACAATAGAAAACATCAAAAAATCTCTATAATATTCAACAATCAAAGGGCTATGGGGAGAGAGGAAGTAGAAATTACTTCTTTAGCTAAGGAAAAAAATAAAATAAAAGGCTTACAAATCCGTAGACATGCTACACAGAATTTTAAATGAAGCAATTGTGAAGATAAAGGTAAAGGATATACTGGTTGTTATCCAGAAAATTCCTTCGATACTGAACAGGTCCGAGTGCAGATGTTATATTGCTATTTGATCTTATCCTATTATCTATTATTTCTTCCCCTGTCCCATCTACCTTAATTTTTTATATACTTTACAGACAATTCACATTTATAACCCATCTTCCTTCTTTTCATAATTTGTCTGGTCACCCTTTACTGATTTCTAACAATTTTGTAATCCTCTTCCTTATTCTTCATAACATTGTATATCTTCACTTTTAGGTTAACATCATCCTAATTTTCAGCAGGCAGAAGCAGATAATCTTAATTAGCTACGGATGTAACATCCTTCTTCTTGAATCTGTTCTAATATCTCTGGAAGAAACCTTTGTTTTTATGTCTGCCGCAGTTAGCCAATATCCTTACTTTTCACAGTCTACTTTTGACAATTCTGTCCTCATACCATTGCAATTGCTTTTATTTACATTTAGGGCATGAGTTTCAGACACAAGATCTGACACTGAATTTGAAATTCTGCCAGCCGTGTTACTCTTTCTATAGTGATCCTCTATCATGAGTTCAACAAAAAATCTCTGTCACCAGAGACTCCAGATCTAGAATAGTCTGCTGACAGATTCGATAAAATGTTGTCCAGTTTATTTTAATCAATTTAAACCAATGAAATTAACTTAATCATTTTGATCCTTAACAATCTTAATTTTCTTTATATTACACATTTTTATTGATGAGGTCACATAAAGTCAAAGATTTTTCATCATCATACCGGGCACACTGGAGGCTGTGAGGGAACAAAGGACTCCACAGCAAATCCCAGAAATCCTGGACAATGTTTCTCATCCTCTGCATGCCACCTTGGCTGAATAGAGGAGCACTTTCAGTAATAGACCTGGACAACTACGCTGCTCCAAAGAACGTTACAGGGGGTCATTCTTATCCTCGGCCATTAGGCTTGAAAATGAGTCAACCTATAGCCAGGGAAGTGACGACCCCCTCTCCTAATAGATTGTTTGAGGTAACTTATTTTTTATTCTTTCTTACTTCTCTTCTAATATTTGTGTATTTGCATATCTGTGTACTTCTCATGCTACTGTGACACTGTAATTTACTTTCGGATCAATAAAGTATCTATCTATCTATTACAAGACTCAATTTGCTGGTTATAATTCTTGCAATAATGTTGAAAAATAGCTAATTTGATAATGTGTTGAATTAATAGAGTTAAACTGTTTTTAAATGTGCTGAACTTGTAGACAAGATATGCTGGAAGGTCTGGGTATCTCTTGGTTGTATCTGTGAAGAAGATAGGGTTAATAATTTGTTCTAACAACCTTCTTGTTCAATTGAATGAACAATGTTGAAGGACATTGTTAAACCTGCAATCAGCAATATTGCTCAATCACAGTACTGAACAGTGACATTTTCAGATACTAACCAGGAACACTATCGTCTGACAGAATTATTTGGCAATTCATGACAGGCCACAAATAGCTAAAAATTTCCAGCCAGGCTCTTGCTAGGCATTCAAAATTCTATTGAATACTATTTCCACAGAGTGCTGATGCCTGCCAGGTGCATAAATCTAATGCTGTCTAACCTCTTCTTTATTGGATTAGAAGTCTTGTCTAATTAGCTGGCATTTCTCAAATCACAGTCTTGAATTTTATACGATTCGACCTTTAGCTTGGAATGCAATATATTACCAAGTGTGCCTTTGCATCTGACATATAAAAAAGCACGATGATCTCTAGTGTCTTGACTTTGTCAGGACTCAGCCTGTCTTACATACCAGTAAGTATCTCCATTCTGTGTCTCAGATTATTATTTAACATTGATAGGAAAATAATGACTATTTGACAATTATGTAATACCAAAACTGAAATTTCACATGATAAGTACGTAATAAAACAACGACTTTGTTTCTTTGATATCTAGTAATGAAATATTTGATATCTGCAAATGAAATGTTGCTTATTCCAGGATATTTTAAAGGTACATGAAACTCTTCAACAGAGAAATAATTATCTTTATCTTGAAATGTTAAAGCTTTATTTAGCATTCCATATGTAATCTTTTTTCTCCATTTAAGCAGCAGAAAAAATAGCATCTTGAGGAGTAGAAGCACCCATTGGATTAATCCAAAAAACCTCATTGGCAATTTTCATTGTGCCGTTGACCATCTATTTAAACACATTTAACAGGCCCCTCACTATCAGGCATAGTGAGTACCTTCACTGAGGATAACCTAACATTAAATGGCAGAGGAGCTTTAGTTCAGATTCTGATTTCTGCATTCTTATCTGAAGTAGCATAAGACACTCCAGAGCGAGGAGACATAAATTCTTATCATTCTATCAATCATTCTGGCATTGCCACTAATGTGTTTGTTCTTGTGGAAGTCCCAAACTTGGAATGCAGTCCAAAAAAGTTTAATAAGAGGTCAAATGTGACTTAACCAGCTGCTGTGCTTCTTGTCAGCTGTTTTGTGTGAAAAATGAAATCTGCTTTCTCCTGTGAGGGATAGTATTTAAAAGTCAAGGACCAGTCGCCTTGTTGTCATGGTCTGGGCTGGCATTTTCTCGGGATTTGGTACCAGATCCTCAAAGGTAGATAAAGACTTACTGCGGAAGTCAATGCAGGTGCTCCACTCATTTCACTAGCATTTAATGAGTGGTACAACTATTGGTTATAAGGATTAACCTTCAGTCTGCAGCATATGGCTGCTAAGTTAATTACAAAATCATGCAAAATTTGACCAATGACCATGGATATACTGTATAATCTGTGTGTTATCAGGAATTTTTAGGAAGTGAAATACAGTATTGTACTTATTATTCTACTGAATGTGATGACAGAGTAATAAATCAGAGGCAAGAAGCGTTGGAGAGAAGATGGAGAAAATCAGAAAACTAATAAAGGTCTTCATTTCATATCATGGACTGCAGTTGACAGTTACTGTATTTTTATGGTGAACTAAGTTCTATTGAAGTGATCCAAACACAGAAAAGAAAAAGTCAGCAAATGCTTCCTTGCGTATTTGTATCAAACAAGTGATCATACTTAGAGGACAACCTCGAGTTGTAAGTACTTGATCCCGTTCCCGAACTTACTGACTCGAAAGAAGTAATTTTTAATTTAGTACAGTTGACAAGAAACTGTCAGGATTTCATTCAATGTCTGCATTATGGCATATTTTTGGCATCCCTTAATATAAGGTAAAATTGGGCAGCATGTAAATTAGAAGCCTACTCTCATTCTGTCAATTTCTCGCTCATCCTGTCAATTTAGTGCTGGAAGAATTAGGTTAAAATCAGCCTCTGACTGCCTAAGGCAAAGTACTAGAATGCTGCTGCCATCTCATCCATGAAAGGGCAGAATCAAAACTGTAACTAGGTGTTAAATAGAAAATACACATGTAAAATGTGATAAAATAATCATTACCAAATAGATCATTACGATTACCACGCACTTTGCCAGCTCATACCTTTCTTCCACAGAATGACTCATTCTGCATGCCCCCACTGCAGGTGCCCAACTTCTTTCTTCACATATGATTATGAGGACACACAGTCCTCTTTTATTGTCATTTAGTAATGCATGCATTAAGAAATGATGCAATATTCCTCCAGTGTGGTATCACAGAAACACAAGACAGACCAGGACTGAAAAGCTAATAAAAACCACATAATTATAACATATAGTTACAACAGTGCAACAATACCATAACTTGACGAAGAGCAGGCCATGGGCACAGTAAAAAAGTTCAAAGTCTCTCGAAAGTCCCACATCTCACGCAGACGGGAGAAGGAAGAAAGCCATGTCCGATATCAATCTTAATGACATTCCATTTTCTGTCCCAATAGCAGCTTCTATTTGTCTTTTACATAAACTTACTTTAGGTATAAAGCTTTAAGGGAATTGTTCCCTTTTTTTGCTGTAGTAACATGATGGCAGTGCTGCAATTTGTATCTGCATGTACCAGTTGCACTATAAGCTCAGTAAATTCTTAATGGAGGCAATTGTTATTCAGCAATGTTAATCTAGTCACCATGAATCTATTCATTCTTAGGAACCTGTCAACTTTCAAGTCAGCCTGTGCAATCCTGCAATGCCATATTTCATTGAAAAGACATACTGTATTTGTTTTCCTAACCTCAAATTTCTTATCACTAACCACAGATTTCATTTCTTTCCTCATTTATCAAAATAACATTTCCTTACCCATAACATTTACATTGTATCTATCCACTGATTGGCTGTTTAAGACATTGTGGCTTAAGCATAGTGTCATGTCTAACAAATGAAAAAAGTTTACACATACATAAAACAAATCACAGCCAGCAAATATTCTTATTAATCAAGAGAATCTCAGATGCCTTGCTGTTGACATGATTAACGCTTTCCACACCAGACCTTTAGGCTCTCCCCATCTGTTCTATTGAAAGGTGTGAAAAGTGTGCTATTCCTCAAAATAAGTGATCGATAGATGTGGTGGAGATGGGAAATTCATCTTCATTTAAGGTGGAATTGCTCATTTCCAAATCACCAAAGGCCACATTTTCACATTCACATAGGATCAGAAAGAGATAGCACGCCACATACACCTCTGATATCGTTTTCATAAGTGAGATGAGAGAGAAGTTTTGAGTTATTAACTTGAGTTCGGTTATTGTACACAAAAGAAAAGTATCTAATTTACTCCATGCCATTAATACATTAGCTATCTGTTACACATTATTCATTTTACAATGAATTTTTCTGCAAGATTTACAATAGATTATTTTCCATGAAAAATTTTGTGAGACTTGAAATAATCTAGGAATTCTCATATTTCTCATTGTATATCTGAGGAGAAAGTAATAGGAACTTATTCTTCCCAACTTTATATCAGTTTCTGTATTATTAGCAAATGAACATTCACTCCTTAGACAGCATCAGGAAATCATACATATATACTGTAGATGTTCCCTTTACTTGTCAAGCAGATAGGATTTGTAAAAGGAAGATTGTGAGTGACACCTTGAAATGATATGATCATCATATTTATCAAAATTATTGCTTCTTTGATAGAAATAATTACTGATCAGATTTTTTTGCTTCTGTCTGAATCAGTTGGTGCCTTAAATAAATGCTTGATTAACTGAGATCACTCTAGATGATGAAAGGCTTTATATATATGCAAATTTGCTCTTTTTTATGATCTATATAGTGCTGGATTACACACTCCTATATATGGGTTTGGTGCAGTCATGTACTTGAATAAACCACGGTCTCCTTTCCTATTTTCATTTTCCAGAAAACAGTAGGATTGTTTTTCCTCTTATCATTCTTCATTATGTTATTCGTTCCACATTAGGTCGTTGTGGTAACAAATAAACCACATTACGATATTGTGCTGTGTATTGATGATATATTTTCAATAATTGAATTTAAATAAAGTACTTGCTGTAAAATAGCTAAATGGAGAGCTTAGCTGAGCTCATTCGAACACATTGCAGATTCTCCACTGGAAAGCTGTCATTTAAATAACTTGAAATGCATGAAACTTATTAAAATCTAACCAATTTGGCATGATAGATTAGATTTACGCTCCAGTGATCACACTGCAGCTGTGTCTTTTTATGAGGTAATTCCGATACAACCATTTTATTAGCATAATGACTTACTTTTATAATTAATAAACTAATACATATTGGCAAAAGTTGTTTAATACTTCAGTGTTTGGAACAATATTAGATTTCATCTTTGTTTTAACCCTCTGTTGATAACCTGTCCAATAGTTCAAGTATCCCAAAACATCCACTAAAATTAATTGATGTCCTTAAGAAAGGTTTCAGCCTGAAATGTCATTAGTTGATTCATTTCTATAGATGCTGCCTGACCTATTGTGTTAGTTCAACATTTCATGTGTGTTGTTCTGGATTTCCAGCATCTGCAGAGTATCTCAGTTTATGATGTGCTTGAATGCATTTTTGATGTGTTATGATCTAGAAGAATGGGTGTCTAGAAGTTGATTGATCATATCCATCATAAAAAAATGCTAGCTGAGGCTGGAGCTCATTGAATTGAAAGCAATTTAAAACCCTGGCTTGAAATTCATTCAGCAACAGGGCTCTGGGAGTAATCACTAGAGCTTACTGAACTGCAAATCCTGCCAAAGGATTTGGGTCTGAAATGTCGACCGTACCTTTCTCCTTGATGCTGCCTGGTCTGCCGAATTCCTCCAGCATGCTGTGTGTATTGAGTAGTTGCAATAGGCAGGTTAACCAGTTGACAGGATGCAAAGTTGACAGGCCCAACTCCAGTTACTTATTGACAATGTAGATGATAGAATAGAGGTTTCATATCCAGGTTTTCCAGCACCAGCGTTTTTGGCAGTATACCTAGATACAAGGTTAAGCAAATGAGCAAAACTGTGTGTAAATAGAGCAACAAGTATGATGCTGGAGGAGCTCAGGGGGTCAGGCAGAAACTCTGAAGGTAAATGGACAATTGACATTTCAGGCTGTGAACTTCCATCTGCATTACTTGGGGGCCACTACCTAAGTGTTGCTGTCTATTCCCCTCCCCTAACTACTGAGCTCCATCAGCATTGCATCAGTTGCCCCAGGTTCCAGCATCTGCAGTCCCTCGCTTGTCTGTTATGTGAAATTCAATATAGATCAGTGAGAATTCTGAGGTTAAAGGCGATAGATTGGGTCACTTTATATAAGTTCTAGAAGTAATGGCAGCGCAGACATATGGGACTCCATGCGCATAAATTCTAAAATCTCATAGGTCGAAACAAAAAATTTCAAAATGGAGATTGAAATGTTGATATTTATCTCCAGTGGGCCAGAGTAAATGGAAGCAGTGGCATAACTAGTAGAGCTGCTGTTTTAAAATCCATCAACTGAAGTCTAGGGGTGTTGATGAAAATGTGGAAAGAATAAAGCAGGATTAGTGCAAATGGGTATAGTGGCCAGCATGGGTGTGACGGGCAGATGGGTCTGTTTCTTTACTATCTGATTCATGACAACCACTACAGCTATTAAACGTCCCAGTTAAACCCTAACAGGAATAGTATAAACAAATATTATGGATGATGCCAACGTAAAATAAAAACAGGAAATGCAAGAATGCTCAAGTGACTCGGCTGTGGTGAAAAAGAACAGAATAGTAATTTTGTAGAATTTAATTCTGGTGATATGCCAACAAGATGAAATGTTGCCTGATCCACAGATCCTAACTGACCTCCTGAGCATTTTATAATTTTCTGATATTTTTTTTCTAGAAAAATACAATTAGTTTTAGACACAACATCTGAAGAATAGAGGAAAGTCAGTACAGATTTTCTAAAATAATAATTATATTCTCAAGGCTATACAAGTAAGAGAGAACATACAGACCAGGCCTCTACACCTTGTAGATTTAGCGTGGAAATAAAATGTTTAGCCATAGATCACATATAATCTTTCTGAAGTTCAGGGCTGATTAGTCAAAGTTGAGTTTATTGTCATATGCACAAGTACATGTATGCGTAGGTGCAAGGCAAAATTGCAAGGGGCAGCATCACAGGTGCATAGCATCATGTAAATAGGCTTCACAGGAAAACATAAATCAAACATAAATTATATGCAATCTTTACAACAGAACATAATTTGAACAAAGAAAAACTACTTTAGTGGTAAGTGGTCATAGTGTTGCTAAACTGTAGAGATTAGGGTTTTGCCAGTTGGTTTGTCTGGACTTCAGGCGGTATCTCATACCCAACTGTAGATGAGAAAAGATGACATGGCTTGGGTGGTAGGGATCTTTGATGTTAGATGTTGCCTTCTTGAAGCAATGCTTCCTGTAAGTACTACTCATGGTGGGGAGGGGTTGGCCATAATATACTGGACAGAGCCCATTACTTTCTGCAATTTATATTCCTATTCATTTGAGCTGAAGTACAAGACCATGATGCACACAGGTAAGGTACTTTTGATAGTATATCTGTAGAAGTTTGTTAGAATGCTCAGTGGCAAGCTGAACCTCTCTAACCTTCTGGAGTAGATACTGGTGCTCTTTCCTGATCATTGCATCTATGTGCTGGACCCAGGACAGCTCATCCATTTTGTTAACGCCGAGGAATTTAAAATTGCTGACTGTCTCCACCAGCAATCCCCCAATGAAGCTTGGCACATTTTTGTCCTCCTTCCATTTCCTGAAATCAACAATTACCTCTTTAGTTTTGCTTTCATTGAGTGAAAGGTTAACTTTGGAGGAGGTAGACAGGGTATATTCTATATTATAGCGAAAAGGTTGCTCAAAAAAAGAAGCTATAACTAGGTAGTAAGATACAAAGCCATGAAAAAATCACAGGTACCTGAATTAACTTTTCATTAACTTTTTTCTTCTCAATTTAAAAAAAATCGTTTTCGGTATGTTTTAGAATAGTGCAAAACTGATCCTAAAGATACATAGGGAATTGAATCAGTAAAGCATACAAGCTAGATTCATTACTAAGCTGTCAGAAAGTAAAGGATCCTATTCCCCCTCTAAATTGGCTGGGCTTGATTGTGCATATATCTAACCATCCAACCAAAAACACCTTTGACATGATTTTCTACATAGATTAAGTTATATTTTAAGTATTCACAAATTAACATTCTGGTCACTTGGATTCTCATTAATTGTGATGCTGCATCCATCCATCGAATACTTTAAAAACTAGTAAGTATCAACTTGGAAGTTGCATTCCAATCTTTATAAATTATTAAGTCAGCATCATTATGATTTATAGTTTTCAAACCTGCATGATGCTGAAAGTACTGTCTTTTAAAATCTTGCAATGGAAATTGTTATGGTGTTAACCGTAAAATGCCATTATCAGTTGTTGTTTTTTTTTGGTGTATTTTGTTTTTACTTGTAATTTGTAAAGTTTCTGAATGTTAGACAGAGGCATTCATAAATAGTTTACATAAGATCTTCCCAGATTGTGCTCTTCTATTAATGGTGTTTTGGTTGAATGCAATCATTTCAAAGTTCAAAATAAATTTATTATCAAAGTTATGTACATGTCACTGTATACTATCACAATGTTCATTTTCTTGTGGGTATTTACCATAGATACAAACAATAAAATAGAATCAATGATAAACAAGAAAGAAAGAAAGGAAGGAAGGAAGGACGAACATGAGTTGTAGAGTCCTTGAAAATGAGTTCATAGTTCAAAGAATCAGGTTCAATAACGTGGTGGGTGAAGCTCTACATGCTGGTTCATGAGCCTGATAGTAGAAGGGCAATAACTTCCCGAATCTGGTGGCAATATTCCCTCTAAGGTGTGCGTGTGTGCACGCACAAAGGAATTTAAACTGCACACAAAAGGTTGTCACTTTCCACCTCACTGGTATGTTAAGCATATTTCACAATCATACACAATCACATTTCCTTTTCTGGTTTCTGACGCGGATGGTGTTGACAACATGGAGTTTGCGATGATTTATCTGAAGATTTTAGAAATGGCTTATATTGTTTTTATTGAAGAAATTATTCAGTCTGCACATGTTGTTGTCACCAGGCAAAAAATTGCATAGCACAAGATTATTGCACACACTAGTCATTCCAAATTAGAAGGAATGTTGCCTGGTGATGTGGGACCTAAGACTCCCTTACTTCCTTCCCAATGGCAGCAGTGAGAAGGGGGCATTGACAACCCTGGAAGACTGCAATTTTTACTCATTTCTAAATGTCTTGGATTGAAATAGTTATGTCTTTTAAGTAGTTTATGTTTTATATTTTTAAATTTATTGTGAGAATTTTTAAATTATTGTATTATAGTTGAAGTTATTTATAATAGTTTTTGAATACCTTGGAATCACATGGATATTTATAAATATCAGTAAAAATTGGCACTTATGACAGCTGACAAAGCTGCAGCCTTTTCTTTGCTAACTACAATAGTTGGAGGTCAATATTGTCTCGTTAGCAATAGAAGTAATCTTAGTGAAGGTGACTCAGCTTTAAATACTCCACCCTACTACTGACAACATACCCTCCCCCATGTCTTATTTCTTTCCGCTCCTCCACCTGTCCATCACCGATACACTCTCCCATTGGATCTCATTTCACTATCATTCCCATCTGCTCATTTAACTCCCTTTATCTGGTTCTGTACTCCACAGGATTAATGCATCTGCACAGTTTTTTGTCCATTGATCCTGTTTACAGTTATTGTTCTATAGATTTGCTAAGTATGCCCACAGAAAAAGAATCTCAGGGTTCTATGTGGTGACACATATGTACTGTGATAATAAATTTTATTTTGAACTTCTTCACTATTTTTCCATCTCACGCAATATTAAATTTTATGTTGAAATTAATGTTAAACAATTAGATGACCATGTAGGAATGGTCACCAATTTACCAATCCAGTTACATAAAAATGATTCTGATGAGTCAGAGACATATGGGCTCATATCCCAGCCCAAAAGTTTAAATCAATTCTAACAGTTGATTGCAGCACTGGGGGAGAATTGAATCATTATAGGTGATCTTTCTCAGGTGAATACAAAACATTGTGCAGCATTATTTGAGGGACCAGACATTCTTGGTGCATTGTTCAATTAACTATCAACCAACTTCATAGAAAATATGTTTTCTAAATTATGAGACTGTGCTATGTGTGCTTTGGCTATTGTATTTCCCTTCATGAAAAAAAATACCAAACTTCATTGTATTAAATCATACAGTATGTAACATCTTATTTTTTCAAATCTGGAAGTCACAGAAGATGCCATGTAAATGCAAGTTCTTTCCTTTATTGCAAGATTTATATACTTCAAATATAGATGCTTCCCTGTAACGTCAAAGTAATTCAAAGGCGTCCCAGATAATACCATCTGACAACAGATGTATATAATCACTAATTTGTTTTCTGCTTCAGATTTACTTCAAAGATCAACCTTGTCAATGTGCCAGGTGTTTAGTTATTTTCCAGATTTTGTTAATGCTTAGATGTAATGCTGAAACAATTACAAACCATTTGATTGTCTGTACTAACCTGAACCTGAAAGAAATCAAACTAATGTAATATTAAATTTAAATTTGTTTGAATCAGATTGATTTGCTGTAGAAATTCATTCTCAGTCACATATGCTAAACATGTGATATGGTAATATCTTCCCTTGGAATTCTGATTCTGAGAATAGCTTAAATTGAAGCCAATGGGGACACATTCCTGAAAGTGAAGTTCAATGCATGTGTGCTACTATATTGAGGTTTGAGCACAACGGCTGAGGAAGTACCCACATTAACTGATATTTTTAACAATCTGTTAAACCCTGTGCAAATATTCATGGTCCCCTAATGCTCTAATTACACAGCAAGAACATTGATTTTCTGAAACATTGACCAGAATCGGATGCTCGTACTTCAAATGATGTCATTTGATGCAAAACACCTGAAACAAAAAAAAAATGTTTTTACTCTTGGCTTTCACAGTGAGCTACTATGATAGAAATGAAATTATCAAGAGAATACCAATAACAGCCAATAAAATCGCATCGAGGAGCATAATTCTGCAACATTGCATACTTTTAAACATGATACTGTGACAATATTTGCCAGCTGCATTATATTTGCATTGTGCCACATTATTTAAAAAACTGCACCCTGCCACTGGCTAAGCTGTTTGATTTGACGCTACAAGTTTTCTCTGTTAATGTAGTTTCCAAATAGATTGCAAGCTGTTGGCCAATTTTCTTCCATATGATTGTGGACCAAGTTGCAACCAATGTCATATTGTTGAAAAACTTAACACAATAAGCACTGGAAGTATGCAGTATTCATCGTGGCAGTTATCTTGTCATGGCACTTGCAAAGCTATTCCACACCCTCGTCGTACTTACGAGGTCAGCACATGCTTTCATCTTGGCCTCTTTGACCACTCTCTGAAGCACCTTCAATTATTCCAAAAGACTGAAGTAAATACTGAAAGGCTTTTATTTGCAGTAAAATATGACTTCCAGCATGCTGCGTGTCTGCCCCTGGACTGAGGGGGAGGAGCAGGGCAAAATCACCTTTATTCAGGGGTCTGTGGAGGAGTCACAGGAGCAGTCAACAGAGGGGCGTGTTCAGGCAGTTAACCCAGTTACAACATATATATATATGGTTTACCATACTCTCTTTATTATTAATCCCAGCAGACCGCTGCTGAAAATGGAGAAACCAGTCAAGGGGACTATCACTGTAAGGCCTATATTGCAATCTCTATGTTTCAGTACTGTTTTGAATGACTAACAGCCAGATGTTTAAGGAGGCCACCACAAACAAAGAAAACACAGACCTTGAGGAACGTGCCTCTTCTGTCATCAGCACATCTGTAAGTGTATAGATAATATTAGTACATCAAGAACAGGCAACTTATGGCCCAACTAGAAGTCATAGCTGAACGTAAAGGTGCATTCCCTAATAAAAGCCAGTGATGCTGCCTTCATGTCTGGAAGCAGAACATCTCTCAGTGGAGCCAGGGAAAACCTCATTTTAGGCATCAAGAAGGTATAGACTGCTTATGCACGAAAAATTCAGGAACAGCTGTCGGATAACAATGTGGCTAGGCATCAATTGCATTACTGACTACGCAAAGAAAAACATCGCCGACTGTACCAGTGACATTCCCCTCCCTGATGCTCTAAATAACATGCTTCAAGGCATGCAACACAACCAAAGTCATGAAAAGCAACCCCAGCCAGGTGAGTAACCACTATCTGTAACAGAAGCAGATGTGAGAAGGACTATGCAGAACGTCAATCCCTGTAAGGCAACATTTGAGGCCTAGTACTCAGGGAGTGAAGAAGGTTGAGAGGGGACTTGATAGAGGTGTTTAAATTTATGAGGGAGATTGATAGAGTTGATGTGGATAGGCTTTTTCCATTGAGAGTGGGGGAGATTCAAACAAGAGGACATGAGTTGAGAGTTAAAGGGCAAAAGTTTAGGGGTAACATGAGGGGGAACTTCTTTACTTAGAGAGTTGTGGCTGTGAGGAACGAGCTTCCAGAAGAAGTGGTTGAGGCTGGTTCGATGTTGTCTTTTAAAGTTAAATTGGATAGATATATGGACAGGAAGGGAATGGAGGGTTATGGACCGAGTGCAGGTCGGTGGGACTAGGTGAGGGTAGGAGTTCGGCACTGACTAGAAGGGCCGACATGGCCTGTTTCCGTGCTGTAATTGTTATATGGTTATATGGTTATATGAGTGTGCACACCAGCTTACTGAGGTCTTCACGGACATTGTCAGCACTTCATTTACCCAGGCTGCTGTCCCCACATGCTTCAACTCAGCCACCATCATCCCTGTACCAAAGATCATAAGACATAGGAGCAGAATTGAGCCATTTAGTTCATTGAGTCTGCACCACCATTCCACCATGGCTGATCCTGGATCCCACTCAACCCCATATCCTTTGATGTCCCGACCGATCAGGAAACTATCACCTTCCGCCTTAAATATACACAAGGGCTTGGCCTCCACCGTAGTCTGTGGCAGAGCATTCCACAGATTCACCACTCTCTGGCTAAAAAAATTCCTCCTTGCCTCCATTCTAAAAGGTAGCCCCTCAATTTGGAGCCTGTGCCCCCAGTTCTGGATATCCCCAATATAATAATCATCCTCTCTACATCGAGCCTTTTTACTCCTTTCAACGGTAGGTTTCAATAAGATCCTCCCACATTCTTCTAAATTCCAGTCAGTACAGGCCCAAAGTTGCCAAATGCTCCTCATGTGTTATCCCCTTCATTCTTGGCATCATCCTCGTGAACTTCCTCTGGACTCTCCCATGAGATATGGGGCCTAAAACTGTTGACAATACTCCAAGTGTGGCCTGATTTTATAGGCATCTGTTAGTCTCGTGAGACCATGGATTTGCGCCTTGGAAGGTTTCCAAGGCGCAGGCCTGGGCAAGGTTGTATGGAAGACCGGCAGTTGCCCATGCTGCAAGTCTCCCCTCTCCACACCACCGATGTTGTCCAAGGGGGGCACTAGGGCTGATACAGCTTTGCACCAGTGTCATTGTAGAGCACTGTGTGGTTAAGTGCCTTACTCAAGGACACAACACGTTGCCTCAGCTGAGGCTCAAACTAGTGACCTTCAGATCAATAGACCGACGCATTAACCACTTGACCACGCGCCAACACATTGATTAGTGTGATTAGTGTGGTCTGATTAGTGTCTTATAAAGCCTCGGCATTATCTCCTTGCTTTTATATTCTATTCCCCTTGAAATAATGCCAACATTACATTTGCCTCCTTTACCACCGACTCAACCTGTAAATTAACCTTCTGGAAGTCTTGTAAGAGGACCCCTAAGTCCCTCTGCACCTCTGATGTTTGAACCTTCTCTCCACTTAGATAGCATCTGCATTATTGTTCCTTTTATGAAAATGCATTATCATACATTACCCAACGCTGTATTCGATCTGCTACTTTCTTACTCAATCTTCCAATGTGTCTAAGTCCTGCTGCAATCACATTTCTTCCTCAGAACTACTTATCCCTCCACCTATCTTCATATCATCCACAACCTTTGCCACAAAACCATCAATTCCAAAGTAGAAGTCCCAATACTAACCCCAGATGAACACCACTAGTCACTGGCAGCCAACCAGAAAAAGCCCCCTTGATTCCCACTCGCTGCCTCCTGCCTGTCAGCCATTCCTCTCTCCATGCCAGTATCTTTCCTGTAAAGTCATAGGATTTTATCTTTTTAAGCAACCTGATGTGTGGCACCTTATCAAATGCCTTCTGAAAATCCAACTAAAAGACATCCGCTGTCTTTCCTTTGTCCACCCATTTAGGTATTTCCTTGAAGACCTAACTAATTTGCCAGGCAAGATTTCCCTTTATAGAAACCATGCCGATTTTGACATATTTTATCATTAGTCTCCTAGTACCCTGAAACTTCATCCTTAATAATAGACTCCAACACTTTCCCAACCACTGAGGTTAGGCTAACTGGCTTATAATTTCCTTTCTTTTGCCTTCCTCCTTTCTTAAAGAGTGGAGTGACATTTGCAATCTTCCAGTCCTCTGGAACTATGCCAGAATCAAGTGATTTTTGAAAGATCATGACCAATGCATCCATTATCTCTTCAGCAACCTCTCTCAGGACTCTGGGGTGTCATCCATCTGGACCAGCTGACTTATCCACTTTAAGACCTTTGAGTTTGCTTAGCACTTTTTCCTTTGCAATAGCAATGTCACTCACTCCTGCTCCCTGATTCTCACAGACCTCTGGCACACTGTTGATGCGTTCCACAGTGAAGACTGATGCAAAGTACTTATTGAGTTCATCTCCCATTTCTTTGTTCCCCATTACTACCTCACCAGCATCATTTTCCTGTGGTCCAATATCAACTCTTACATCTTTTTTATTCTTTATATAACTGAAAAAACTTTTAGTATCCCGCTTTGTATTACTGGCTAGTTTGCCGTCATATTTCATCTGTTCCTTTCTTATAGCTTGCTTAGTTGCCTTTTGTTGGATTTTAAAAGCTTCCAATCATCCAACCTCCCACTCCCTTTTGCTACATTATATTCCTTTTCCTTGGCTTTACTGCTGTCCTTAACCTCCCTTGTAAGCCGATATTGCCTACTCCTGCTAATTCAGAACAACTTCTTCTGTGGGACATATCAATCCTCCATCTTGTGAACTATTCTCAGAAACTTCAGCATCTCTGTTCTACCGTGATCTCCACCAGTATCCTTCAATCCACCTGGGCAAACACCACTCTTATGCCTCTGTAATTCCCTTTATTCCTTTGTGATACTGATACATGTGACTTATGCTCCTCCCTTTCAAATTTCAGTAGGAATTCAATCAAATTATGATCGCTGCCTCCTAAGAGTTCCTTTACATTGAGCTCCCTAATAAGATCTGGGTTATTACACAACACCCAATCTAAAAAGTCTTTCCCCAAGTAGGCTCAAGCACAAGCTGCTCTAAAAAGCCATCTCTGAGGCGTTCAACAAATTCCATCTCTTGATATCTAACAACATCTGGTTTTCCCCATCCCCCTGCATATTGAAGTCCCCCGTTAGAATTGTGACATTACCCTTATTACATGCCTTTTCCAGCTCCCTTTGCAATTTACCTCACATCTTGGCTACCATTTGGAGGCCTATATATGATTCCCATAATGATATTTTACCCTTACAGCTTCTTAACTGCACTCACAAAGATCCAACATTTTCTGACACTATATCACCTCTTTCTAAAGATGTAATTCCATCTCTTACCAACAGAGACACACCACCGCCTATGCCTTTCTGCCTGATCTTTTGATGCAAGGTATATCCTTTGATGTTAAGCTCCCAACTATGACCTTCTTTCAGCCACGACTCAGTGACGCCCACAACATCATACCATCCAATCTCAAATTGCGCCACAGGTTTGTCCACCTTATTCTGAGTGCTACGTGCATTTACTACAGCACCTTCAGTCCTGTATTCTTTACCTTTCGAAGTTTGCCTCTGTGGTACAATTCAACTCTTCTCTCTGTCTGCATTTGTATCCAATTATTGGCTTGTCCCTCCAAAGAACTCTACAGCATCAGAACTAAATGACTATCACCTGGTGGCACTGATGACAATTATCATGAAGTACTTTGAACGGCTGGTTATGGTACTCATCGAAATCTCCTTTCCTGCCACCCTGAACACTCATCCATATGCATACTGACAGAACCACTTCATCAACTACTGTTATGTTAGTGCCTAGTTAATTTCTACTAGCGGTTATTGCAATTCCACCTAGGTTTAATGTTTTTCTTTCAATAAGTTGCTGAAGTCCATAGGTGCAGAAGTAGGTTCTGAAAGAATCTGTCCTCAGTTCAAGGCTTCTGTTCAGTTGAATTGTTCCCACTCATCTGTGAAGTCAATTTTCCCCGGAACACAGCATGGCTGGAAGAAAGCACACTGTGCAGAGTACTTGAAAATTGAAATAAAAAAACCTGCAGGTTCTAAAGTTCTGTGTTACAATCAGAAAGTGCTGGAATTTCTCAGTAGGTAAGGTACTACTAAACGAAAGAGGAACAGTTAATGTTTCCGGGCAGAAAACGTTCATCAGAACTGACTAACTCTGGTAAAAGTGTCCCAGATCTGAAACTTCCTCTTTCCACAAATTATGCGTGACTACGAGTATTTCCAGCTCTTTATACCTTTTTACTTACAGAACGGCTGAAAAAAGAGAGGAGGAAGGGAAGGCAGAGTTGGAGTGGTGGGGGGGAGGGGATCAGATGTTCAATGTGTTTGGGACATAAATCCACTATCAGTGCTTCAGTATGAACTATGACCTTTTAGAAATGTGTCCTCTGTGGTAGCTGAGTTCAACTGCAGAATAGGGCATGAACCATATTGCCAACAGCTGTCAAGATGGCTGTGTACATGAGCTTTTATGGATGCAAGTCCTTCTGTTTACCAGCTGGAGATATTTGTTGCATTAAGTACTGAGGTCTGTACACAAAAAAAAAGCAGACGATATTTCACTCTGCCTTGGTAGACTGAGCACATGGCTTTGAGAGTACAGTTGGCCTTTCCATGGGTTTGGATGCTTCTGACTGCAGATATAATGCTTACATGTGTTGCATGTCTGCTATGAGATGTACAACTTGAAAGGATTTCACTTCAACAGCGTCCAAGCTCGTGTGTGACCAAAAGCAGTTAATTAAAATAAATACAGATCCTGCTGAGAGCTGCAGTGCCTTCAATCTGTGGCAAATTATGCCTACCAGCAGCAGGAGCTAGGACAACTCATTGGCATGATAAAACAAGGCTTCCATTGCCTGGAGTTTATAAAGTAGCACTGCCGTACTGTTAGAGCGGAAAGGGAAAATGCCATCCCGGTTTAAAATGCTGCCGCTGAAATCCAGCGACTACTTACTGGCAACAACTAAATGCTTCATTAATAGCACTTTTTCTATTATAAATTATGGTAAACGATCGCTGCAGACAATGAAGAGGCAAGGCTGAGTCAAAATTCGAAGCATGCGACTGCGAGGCAAAGTAGGAGCAAGTTTGAGGCATGTTCAAGGAGAAGTCGAAGTGACCGGAGGAGAGGCAAATTTGAGGCCTGTCCGTGTAAACTGAGAGCGAGGCTTGGTCGATCCAAATGCCGAGCCAATTTGGAAAGGTCGTCTATGGGCTGAAACGTCGTGGTGAGGTCCAGGCTCAGAGCATACAGATGCAACAGGGCCCAGATCTTAGAGTGAGGAATGACCAAATGTTTGAACAATTTAAATGCTGGGCCAGATGGATTGAAAACGCAGGGAGTCAGGACCAGAGGCAGGGGTTGGGTTGTCTCTGCTCGCTACTCCATGATGTTTATTCCACTCTGCACAGCACGGAGGATGAGACTATGGCCCACTCCAGGCTTCATGTCTGAGGGTTTACTTTCACTCAAAGTGGTATTTGCTTATTTTTATTGATTGCACAATTTATTTCTTTTTCTCTCTGCACATTGGGTGTTTGGCAGTCTTTGTTTGCTCTGTCATCGTTACAAAATAAGCATCTGTAAAATAAGAGAAGCTGCTCAGTGGAAGAGAGAACCTAGACTCCCCTTGATGACCTGTCTGTAAACATCTGATAGTGACAGGAGTGTACATAAAGCTAGTTCTTTGTTTGCCAACAACCTGGCATCTTGCCTTTTGTCCATTATCCCAATATCTGCTTGACCACAAAGACAATGTAGAAGCGAACACAAAATAAGCATTCTTGGGCAGATTTATAAATTATGGTACACCCTACTGAAAGAAATGTTATAACAAAGGTCAACCTTTAAGAAATCTATTACCTGCCGTATCTGAAAGTACAACCTCTGAAGATAGCAAGAAATATATTGCCAAATGCTGTTGAGATAACTGTAAATGAGCTCTTATGGTTATAACTCACTCTGTAAAAGAGCAGCAGATATTTGCACCAACTCATAGTCTGCTGTGCAACAATAAAGTCAAGTTTTCTTCTTCTATTGACAGCCTTCCCTTTCTGTTCCTCAGCTACATTCTGTATGTAACTGTAGCAATACTGGGCTGTTGTGCAGGTGAGGATCTGAAACAAACAACGGGCCATCACACATTTTCACAGTCTTCTAACAGAGCTCCACCAGAAAATCCATGCATTTGAAGCATTGCTTTACCACGCCATTGAATTGTTCTAGACAGTGTGACTAGCATTCATAGTTTTCCTAGGATTGAAGGCACTACAGCTGTTGCCAGGATACCAAGCATGACTCACTGCTTTTGGTCACTTCATCAGCATCCAATTAGTGTATCTTCAAGCTATAGTTCGCCCCATGGTTGATATGCAGCAACAGCAATGCATAATATCTGAAGTCAGGCTTGTCATCCATTTACTTTTGCATTTCCTCATGTTTACATAGTGCTACTCCAATGCTTAAGGTGTACTTATGCTAAACTTCAGTGGGAGATGACCTTCAGCAGCTCTGGACTTGGCAGGTCCAAGTTTACAGTGCAGCATCTGGGCATGAGCAGCAGCTAGTTGATGGAAAACGCTGCAATCACTGGTGGAGTGGCCAAGGCAGAAGGATTAATGTTGACAACTGAAGAGATGCAGTACTTCATTAGTGCATTGCCTTCGCAATCTGCTTATCGACAGATTGAACCATTGCTAACACACCCTGCAAGCTTTCTTCACAGTGGTGCCAAAACCACTGTGAGAGCAGGGTGAAGTTATATGGATTTATGTGGCTGAAGGCTGACATGCATATTAGCAAGCTGTGTCTGTACCACAGTACCTGAATGTTCAATGGCTTCTGCGTGTGCTGGGAGGGCGACTGAGTTATTAGTCAACTGTTACAGTGCCTGAGCTTTCTTGGCTCCACACTGAAACAACACAAGCCATCATTTCCATGCTGGAAATAATAGACTCTGCAAAACAATGTCTGTGTCAGATTTCATCCTGTCCTCTTAGAAAATCTAATAGTCTTTTGACAGAACTGGCAATGCGCCAAGCATTTCACAATGTAAATCCAGCAGCCTTCCTCATCTGGACTGCCTGCTCTCAGAACTTGTGTGTGACCTCTCTGCTAGGGAGCTGGGAAAAGATCCATTCTTCCCTGCTGCCTCTTCTGCAGGTCCTTTACCATGTCCTCTCTGAAACCTATAATCTAAATTACCATCGTTTCAGTGCCTGATCTTGTGCCTGTGAGTGTTGAATAAGTATTAGTTTTTCTTACTTAATTTTTACTCTTTTAGTGCTTGTTGAAAGTGGATTGACTTTTTGAATATGGAAATTGAGGCTAAAAGGAGTTGATGAAAGCTAAAAAAAAAGAAACACATGCTTAAATTCTCCACAGATCTAATATCTGTGAGGGAGGGAAAGTATGTTGAGGAAAAAGTCGAAATGATCAAACCAGCCTGCACAATCCTTTCATCTTCATTCACACACACACACACACACACACACACACACACACCTCCAACTGACTACTCACTGGGGGCTCAAGACGTAATATGGGGTGTTGCTCACCTTGGTTGTGGAGGAGGCCATGGATGGGCAACATGATGTGAGACTGGGGAGGGGAAACTGTCCGCCAAAACCATCTGGCGCTCTTGGTTGCGTCATTTTAAGTTGGCTTCCCATTCAACATTCAAAAGTACATTTATTATCAAAGTATGCAAGTAGTATACAATGCTGAGTTTTATTTTCTTCACAGACAGCCACAAAACAAAGAAAACCATGGAACCCATTCAAAGAAAAACTTCAACCCCACGTGCAAAAAAAAATCACGCAAATGGCAGTAAGAATGTCAACCCCACGTTGACCTGTCTATCCTCAGCCTCCTCCACCGCAAGGATGAGGCCAAGCACAAGCTGAAAGATAATATCTCATATTCTATCCCTGTAGCCTGGACATTGACTTCTCCAATTTCAGTTAACCTGCTTCATTCTGTCCTTCTCACTCCTTCTCCCTTCTGATCTACCCAGTTCCTCTCAGACACCCGCCTACCCCTCTCTCAGACTCTTTCTCCTGCTCCACTTGCTTTACTTGTACATCACCCACACAGTCCTCGCACTGAGACCTTCCCCCATTCTGCCTATCTGTCTATCATGCCTCCCTTGTATGGTTCTATAGGATCCATCTTTCTCCTGCCAGATCTTGCTTCACCTTTCCCCTTCACCTCTTTATACTGGCTGACTCTCTGCCTCTTTTTCATTCCCAATAAAGAGTTTCAATCCAAAACATTATCTACTTCCTGCCCAGATACTGCTGGAATAACTGTTAGCTTGCAGCATTTGATATTGAGTGTTGTGTAACTTGACAAGACCACGCTACCTCTAGAATTGCATAGGTGGACACTGTGGACACTTCGTAACGTGGGTGTGGGGCTTCCTTATTACCAAAAACTGTGATGAACTAATAAGTGTCAGGTACGAATTCGCCAGACACAAGAGACTGCAGATGCTGGAGGTAAGAATAGGATCCATTAGGGGGAGGTGGAAATAAGGTGTTGGGGGAGGTGCACTCTATGTGCGAAGAATGGGGTTGGAACCTGGAGTGGGAAGGGGATGAAGATAGGTAAGGGAGGGCTTGTCATGGTCCAGTCCGTGAAGTCCATATTCCGGTTCACGGTCCGGTCCATCGACCCTTGCTCCAGGTTTTCCTGTCTACCCTGTTTGTGTTCTTGTTGAGCTCTAATTAAGGCAGCTGATGTTCGTTGGGGCTGGCTGTATAAATACCTTCAGAGACCAGGGAGTGGCTGCTGGAAAGAATGTGGAGTGTTTGATCTGAGGATAAGTCCTTCAGTAGTTTATCTGGTTGTAGCTCCATGGAAGCTTGTATGGCCTGATGTAGACTGGCATTTGTTAGAGGTAAAAAGGAAAGAAAGATATAAAACAGATTTGGTAAATGCATTTAACTGTCATGTGATGGAAAAGTATAGTGATTATACTCATGTTTATACGGATGGTGTGAAGGAACCTGAAACAGGAGTGACAGGGTTTGGGGTGGTAATACCAGCAAAAGAAATTGGAATCAGCAGAAGAACATCTAATAAGTTAGGGGTGTTTACAGTGGAGATGCTGGCAGTGTTGGTTGCGTTGCAATGGGTGCAGAAAACCAGACAAGCCAAAGCATTGATATGTTCAGATTCATCCTCAGTTCTAGCAAGTTTAAGGTCTTTTCACACAAACAGTTTGCAAGGTGTACTTTATGAAGTCCTTCAGTTAGTTACAAGAATTGCAAATCAGGGAGGTCAGGTAAAATTTCTATGGGTTCCTGCACATGTAGGGGTGAAGGGGAATGAGAGGGTGGATGAATTGGCAAAGAGGGTGTTAAAGAAAGAAAATGTGGAAATGCACATTAGTATCAGTAAAGCAGAGGTTAAGTGTGTAATCTGGGAAAAAGTCAACCGAATGTGGCAAGAAAGATGGGACAGGGAGGGGAAAGGGAGGCATTTATATCAAATACAAAAGAGTGTTGCAGTTACTAGGGTAGGTAATGGAAACAGAAGAGAGGAAATTGTGTGGACTAGGTTAAGGCTGGGGCATTGTACATTAAATAAAACATTGAAAATGATAGGGAAACACCAGACAGGATTGTGTGAGGAATGTCTGGAAGAGGAGTCAGTAGAATATGTAGTTCTGAGTTGCAGGAAGTATGGGATACAGAGAGATGATGAGAAATAAATTAAGGGAGATGCACCATTAAGTGGGATGCCAACTGCCGTAAAACAAGATACAGACAGACAGAGGAGTGGCTGCTGGATTGTTCTTGTCCTTAATCCTTGTATCCCTTCCTCTGTCTTCTGTTTCCTCACCTGAAGCCCTGCCTTGTCTTGCCGGTAACTCTCTCCTCACCTGAAGTTCTCGTCTAGCCTTGCTTTGCCAGAAATCTTGTCTTGTCTTGCTGGTAACTCTCACCTCGTCTCGCCTGCAGATTTGTCCTGGGGCCACCCTGTACCAGCTCTCTTCCTGTCCCTTGCCTCCGCCCAGGGAAGCCAGGCCGTCTTGCCGTTACCTGTGGTTGGCTCTGTCCCTTCCTGTCCCTTGCCTCCGTCCGGTAAGCCAGGCCGTCTTGCCATTACCTACAGTTGATTCTGTCCCTTCCTGTCCCATGCCTCCGTTGGGTGGTGATCCGTGCCCTGCCTAGGTGAACCGCGCCCTGCCCTGGAGGAGCCTGCCTAGCCTCAAGCCTGAAGACTCCAGCCTCCTGCCAAGTCTTGCCTCAAGTCTCTAGCCTCTATCTTCAAGCCTGAAGACTCCAGTCTCCTGCCTTCTGCCAGACCTCGCCTCAAGGCTCCTGCCTCCTGCCAAGTCTCGCCTCAAGTCTCTAAGACTCCAGCCTCATCCTGCTTGCTAGCCAAGCCTTGTCCTTTCCTAGTTCTGAGGTCTGAGCCAGAGGCAAGACCCAGACACTGGGTCCTTGTCCAGTCTCTGGCTCGGAGTCCAAGACCGGGCTCCTAGCTTTCTTGTCCAGTCCTGTTCCAGGTTCCCGGTTTTCGTGCCCATGTCCTAGCCCTCACCCTGTACCCTAGTCCTGTTCCTAGTACTTCAGTGTCTGTGTCTTGCACTTGGGTCCATCCCTAGCCACCTCCTTAGGACAGGGCTGGGGTATGTGTGGGAAATGGAACAAAAATGGGAGATCCAGTAGATCAGAAAAAAAGAGGGGTGAGCAGGGAAATGGGGGTGAGAGGAGAAAAAGGGGGTTTATTAAAATGGAAAACTCAATATTCATGCCATTGGGTTGTAGTTTACTCAGGCAGGATACAAGGAGTTGGCCTTACAGTTTAGGTTGGGCTTCAACCTAGCCTGGGAAAAGGCCAAGGATGGACAGGTCAGTGTGGGAACAGGAAGAGGAGTTAAAATGGTCTACAGCTGAGAGGTTGGGATGGCCATTACGGAGGAAAGCATAGGTGTTCTGTGAAATGATTGCCAGTCTGGCAGCTGTTGAGGGAGCCACATCGGGAGCACGGAATGCAGCAGATGGGGTTCCCATTCTTACCTCCATTATTTATCATTGTAAATGCTACATGTTCCTGCTTATCACCCTCCATCAGCTGTCACATCTTCACACACCCTTCCCCCCCCCCACCCCCCACCTTGCTGCATCTACAGGATTTACTATTTCCCTTTTTCTCTCTGTTTTTGCCAGCCTCCATCTGTCACCTGTCGCTGTCTTTGGACTCCACCCACACTCACATCCGCTCCCCACCTGGCACTGCCCTCCTCTGTCCACCAATCACGTCGGAATTTTTTTCTTTCCACTCCCCTTCTCTTTATTTGGGCCATCTCACCTTTCTTGGATCCAAGGTATGAACAATTTCTTTCCTCCCACAGTTGCTGCTGTGCTCCTCTACAGATTGTCTTCTGCTCCACGAATCCTGGTGGTTGTTTTCACATGCAGGTGAACTTATCGAACTACTGGCACTACGTCTACGTCCTCAAGGTTTGACTCCTGTCACTGACCTTGACCGGGATTTCGGCTGCCCTTGGCTCCAGCTGGCCACTGTCAGATAGAACACATCTGTTAATGACCTATTGCATCACTACCTCCAGGCTCAGTGCCAACACTCTCCGGGGCCTCCAGTGCCTATCAGAAAACTGTGGGTGCCATTCCCTCCCACCGGGTACTATTTTCTGGAGCTGAACACCTACTGCAATGAAATCCACCACCTTCTCCAATCACAACGTACTCAGCCTCATGAGCTGCATGTTGACTTTGACTGGTATTGGCTGGCTTTAATTCTCGATCGCTGATCACGTTATTAATGCCTGTGGAGTCCGGCAGCCTTTCAGCAGCCAAGCACATTTCCGATAAATTAACAGGCAGCTCAGCGATGCGATGTGTCATCAATTTGCAACATTCAATTACACATTTTCATCCTCACAACCATTTTTGGGAACGGTCCAGTGGTGCTTTTCCCTTCCCTGGGTGTGCAGCCACTATTGTGAAGGAGCGAATGCTTTTTAAGTTAATGTGCATTGGTTACAGGGATCCCATGATGCACAGTTTGATTCCCTTGTGGAACAGCAAGGTTTGCTTTCATCAACAAGTACAGAGAAAATACTGTGCATAATTAAATATAACAAGTCTGTATATTAAAGCACGGAAACGGACTACTTGTCAGTACAAAAAACTACAACATAAATTATACCCAGCAAAACATGTAACTAGGTCAATTAGTAAATTTTCCTTCCACATACAGCCTAACAAAATTTAAGTCAATTGATCAACTGAAATCAAATGTTCTTCTTCTTCTTTGGTAACATATTCACCTATTAAGGGGCAGATCAGGGCAACGCATCATTATATATGGAATATGCATGGCTACCAAGTTCAGAAGAGTACACAATTCAAAGCTCAATTAAAGAAATGTGACTAAGAGGTTTTGCTGCAAGGTATTCGTCAAATTCTGCCTTGATGACTAACACAATTCGCTTTCTGCATATACTATTTTCAGAAATTCGTTCCCTAGGCAGTCGGAAATAAAACTCCCAGCGTAGAACACAGTAAAGCAGATCCCTCCCAGATGGCAGTATTTCTGCTGCGAGTCCTTTTCAATGGAAGTCTACCACTGGATAATCAAAGTAAATTTATCATCAAAGTATGTATATATCACCATAAACTACCATGAGATTCATTTTCTTGCAGGCATTCACAGTAGAAAAAGAAATACAATAGAATCAATTAAAAAAAATACACAAATCAATAAGCTCCATGACTTTGGCCTCAACACCTCCTTATGCAATTGGATCCTGGATTTCCTCACTTGTAGACCCCAGTCGAATCGGATTGGCAAAAACATCTCCATGATTTCCATTAGCACAGGAGCACCACAGGTTGTGTGCTTAGCTCCCTGCTCTACTCACTTTGCACCTATGATTGTGTGGCTAAGCACAGTTCCAACACCATATTCAAGTTTGCTTATGACACCAGTGTTGTGGGCCGTATCAAAGGTGGTGATAAATCAGCTTACAGGAGGGAGAGTGAAAATTTGACTGAGTGGTGTAATGACAACAACCTCTCACCCATTGTCAACAAGACCAATGAACTGATTATAGACTTCAGGAGAAGGAAACAAGAAGTCCTCATCGGAGGATTAGGGGTAAAGAGGGTTAGTAACTTTAAATTCTTGAGTGTTCCTGTTTCAGAGGAATAAAGGAAATGGATTCAGCCCAGCACATCACAGGTAAAGCCCTCCCAACTATTGACGCATCCACATGAAATGCTGTCATAGGAAAACAGCATCTACCATCAGAGATCCTCACCGCTCAGGCCATGCTCATTTCTTGCTGCTGTCATCAGGCAGAACGTACAAGTGGTTCAGGACTCGCACCACCGGGTTCAAGAGCAGTTACTACCCCTCAACCATCAGGCTCTTGAACAAAAGGAGAAAACTACACTCACTTGCCCATCCATTGAGATGTTCCCACAACCAATGATCTCACTTTAAGGACTCTTTATCTTGTTATTTCATCTTCTCATTATTTATTGCTATTTATTTATATTTGCATTTGCACA
Organism: Mobula hypostoma; assembly: GCF_963921235.1. Classification (NCBI taxonomy): domain Eukaryota; kingdom Metazoa; phylum Chordata; class Chondrichthyes; order Myliobatiformes; family Myliobatidae; genus Mobula; species Mobula hypostoma. The sequence continues at coordinate 31,555,248 of NC_086109.1, forward strand.
GTTTGTTGTCTTCTGCACTCTATTTGATCTTTCATTGATCCTGTTATAATTAGTATTCTATAGATTTGCTGAGTATGCCCACGGGAAAGTGAATCTCCGGGTTGTATGTGATGACATAGATGTACTCTGATAATAAAATTTACTTTGATCATTGAACAAACAAAGCCTGACAAACAACCAATATGAAAAAGAAAACAAACTGTGCAAATACAAAATCTAATAATAAATATATAAATAATATTGAGTTTGAGTTGTCATGTTCTTAAAAGTGATTCCAAAGGTTATGACTTAGCTGCATGTTGTATCTTCATTAGCAGGGCCAGGCCTTGCCACTAGCTCATCAGCACTGAGATAAAGAGAATGAAAGAGGGGAATAATAAAAGAGATGCAACACTTTCTGACAAGTAACTAATTGGAATGTGATACCTAAAAACACAAGCCAAATTATCCATTCACCAACAGTCCCCTTCTCATATTTTCTCCATCAGAATGCAGAAATCAAAAACCAACAATTCTATGCACTGCCCAGAGCCCTGTTGCCTTGGTGCATTAATGCACCAGGTATCTAATTACCCACAGCCATCACTTCTCTTCTGTAGAGTGTCCACTGAATTTCACAGTCTGTTTCATGTCTGTAGCCTCTTCCACAGGCATACTTGTGGCTATCCTTTGTTGGCCTTTGTCTTGTCTCAGGCACCTTTTACCAGATTTATTGGGACATCTACATGATGTTTTTAATATTTCTATAAGATATCGATGTTATCTATTGAGCTGTGTAAAAGCAAAAATGACTCATTCTACATTCACTATGTTCTTGCTGTTGGTCAATTCCAGGGTCAGGTTATCTAATATCAAGAAGGAAAATGTTGTAAGAGGAAAGTTATAGAGATGGCAACATGGTGTACAGTACGTGCTTACATGCAAGTCAGAACTTGAGGAGATTAGGTATTAAGGCATCACCATCTTCGACAGAGTCAGTTCTGCCTTTGGACAAATCAGCAACAATCCCCACACTATTAAAGGCTGTTGTCATTTTCTCTTCCTCTCAGAGATAAAAGTTTGTCTTTACCCCAATAAGTAGCCTCTCCAGCCCACATCTGAACTCCGCCTGATCCTGCAAGAGAAAAACAATTGTATAAAATTGTTTGGTGATGTGGCTATCATTGTTAACTAGGCAGTACATTGCGAAATTTATGAGATGTGGTTGTGAGGCTTAATGTGGCTTGAACATAAATGAAATATATGTTACTTTAAATCCAGATAGATTGAATTAATTTGTAGTTGAGTAATGGCAGCATTGTAAACTGGGAAGTGGCAAAGCCCAGTAGTGCATTTGCTAACATATAGGAATTGAAAATTCATTCACTGATCTTAATTAATTATGTGCGTTCATTGAACTTTTTGTGGCACTACATCTAGGTTATTTACTCCCTGCATTGATCATACGTGGCCAACTGCTCTGGCCGGCTTTTCAGCAAGTGTCTGGAGCTGCTCAAGTCTCCTTGCAATCCAGGACATCTGTTTCTTACTTTTGCTTTTGGCTTTCCAATGCAATATTCAAAATTACTGGAAGTGGCTCTTCCCCATCCTGTGCTATTTGTTACTGTTCTGGTCACGTTTCCTTCCTGCACATCCAGCAGTTCAATACTCTTCACTTTTAAAGGGTACTAACCAGCTTTAAGAAATGTGAACTATGGCACAAAATTATGATATTGCGTCAGCCTAGAAGGTGAAGCTGCTCAGTAACAGAATACAAAAATCATTGTAATGAGCATGCAGCATATTGGAGCCGTTCTGATTGTTATCTGAGAAACACATAATGTTGCTCTAACCAAACAGGAGACATTCAAGAGATTCTCATTAGGGACTGGCACTCAACTAGAAGAAATAAGACCATTTGATCCTTGCATCTGCTCCAGTGTTTAATAAAATAGTAGCTGACCTCATACCTGAGTGCCTCTCTCCTGGATCTAAAACCCCATAATTGCCTTAATATCCACAAAATTATTGATTTCTCCAAAGCAGTCATGTCCTTCTGATAGGGTGGTGACTAGAACTGCTTACAGTACTGCACCCATTGTACCCCGGCCTTCCTGCTCTTACAATTTCTCTGGCTCGTAAAGGCAAGCATCTCCTGCCTTATTTATGATCAGAGTTCCCTGCACTGCCAGCTTTGAAGTCCTTGTTCCCTAATATTCCCATAGCTCTACCATTCATTGTCTCTGTTCCACCCTTAATATCCCTCCCAAAGAGTATACTCTACATCATAATTATCAAGATTTGTTCCATCTATCAATCTGAATAACAGATTAATCTTGCCCTCTCTAGTCAACACCTACCTTCCTCACTAATTTTCATATCATCTGCAAACATGCAAATCTTAACTCTTCATGTCCAAATAGTTAACACACATAACAAACATTAATGGTCTCAGCACAGGTGCTTGTAATACACTACTGTTTACAGCTTCTAATCACGAAAACTATCTTTTACCATTACAGTCTATCTCCAGGTATCATGACAATTCTGGATCCAATGTCAAAGGTTGGCTGAAATCCACACATACTACACAAAACACACTGCCCTTACCAATATATTATGCTTTTCTACAGCAAACAAAATCACATTGAATATCTTTTATTAATTCCTACTTCTCTAAATGATTATTAACTCCATCTCTCAGAGCATTTTGCCCAATAATTTCCCTCTTGCATACATACAGGTCTGTAATAACCTGGCTTATCTCTGCTGCTCTTTTTGAATAAAAGAGCTGCTTTTGCTAACCTTCAGTTATCATCATCTGATACTCAGCTGTGACCAGCAAAGATTCAGAAAACTCTCTCAAGGTCTCAGCTATCACCTCCTTTGCCTCCCATAACAGTTTGCAATACCTCATCTGACCATACAACTTTTAACCTGCTGAGGTATCTGATACCTCTTCTTTTTAATGAGTACATATTCTAGAATTTCAAACATCACCCCCCCCCCCACCTGAATTGGGTTCCTACAGTACTCTTCTATTTATTGAAGAGTGGTGAGAAGAATTTAGTTAAAGCCTCGCCTATGTTCCCTGGCTCCATGCAAAAATTGACATTTTCATCCCAAGTGGGTTCTATTGATTGGGTACCTCTTGCCCATAAATGGACATAAAATGCTTTGGAGTTTTATTTAACCTTGGGCTCCTCTTTGCCCTCTTAGTTTATTGCTTACTTTCTGTGCTGGTGAGGTGTGTTCTCCAAGTTCAGTGCCCGGTATCTACCACGAGTCGCCATTTATTTCTTTCATTTCACAATATCCTTTGACATCCAGGATTCCTTGGGCTTGCTATCTGTCCCTTTCATCCAATGGAAAAATGCTGGCCTTCAGTTCCCATTACTGTCTTTTCACTCCTGAATGTCTTCGACTTGTCCTGACACCGTATGCAGTGATGGCCCAAGTGGAACGGGGGAGACACTGAGTCCATTGAACCATCCACTGAATTTTAATAAGAACAGTCCAGAACAAAAGAAAAATAATAAACCCTCAGACAACAGGGCAATGAATTAAAACTCTCAAACAAATAGCTAATACTGACACTGTGGCACAGAAGCAGTGCAAAGTTCAACTTAAGACTTAATTAATTCCACTACTTTATTGTGTCAATCTAAACTGTAACTATCCCTCTATTATCTATTATATCTATTGTCAGATATTGTTGTGGTGTTGGAGGTTGCGTTCAAGAACACAATGAAATGCTATGCTGCCGCCACAATTTGTTCCGTCACGCCATGACAGTGGTTTTAAAAATAGCCGGTTACCCCACACACACTACGCCGGATATTAGGCGTTTTCAGATTTATTCACTCTGGAGAGCGTTTCTGAAAATCTCTGTTTTCAGGGGAGGAAAACATCATCTCAGTGTGGACGGATGGTCAAAACGAAGAGAAAAAGCTGTGGTTGTGGACTTATCTGGTCTAGTGTGGACGTAGCCTCAGACAGAATAAGGTAAACTGGGAGCATCGTCGCCACTGTGCTTTGGTCAAGCCTCAACGAGTTTGAAATGAGTGGAAGGGATTTAAATGCAACCACAAATAAACTCTACTTGGCTGGAATGCGCATTCTCATGAGTGTAATCACTAAATGTAATCCCTTTCAGCTGTCTGCCTGTGAGGCTGCCCAGACTCCACAGCAGAGTCTGTGGTTGTGACAGTCCAATGTGGACATACCTGCAAGTAGTTATTCCCAATTCTCTTCTCCTTTCTCCTGCCTGATGATAATGAAATCAGCTCTCCTTTAGTTCAAGAACTTAATTTCAGGCACACTCATATTCTTCCTATAACTGCTGTGAAGCTTATGATGACCATCTCATAAATGCTTTCCCACTGATACTTCAGGCAGATTAGACTCGGTACTCCTCCTTCTCGACGAGAATGTTTAGATCAATATTACATGTCCATTCAGCACCAGTTGACATTATTGTTGCTGCTTCCCTGCACTCAGTGCACGATGCTTAATGAGAGTAGTCATGACTTCAAAGGAGTCAACTTTTGGAAGTAGAGTACAACATGAGTTTTGCACATGTGACTCTCTACTCCTGCGTAAATACTTAGCACTCTCCTATCGTGGCTTAAAGTTTAATCATCAAAATTCACTTTAAGTTGGTTATAGACAGGTGATGCATCTGATTTTTTTCGAAATTCAAAGTAAATTTATTATCAAGTACATATATGTCACCATATACAACCCTGTGATTTGTTTTCTTGTGGGCATACACAGTAAATCCAAGAAACTGAGTAGAATCAATAAAAACCACACCAAATATGACGAGCAAACTACCAATGCGTAAAAGACAACAAACTTACAAATACAGAAGTAAAATCATAATAATGTAACCAGGTGACAGTCCTGAAGCGGGAAACGTCGACTCATCGTTTCCATGGATGCTACCCGACCTGCTGATTTCCTCCAGTATGGTGTGAGTGTTGCTTTGATCCCAGCATCTGCAGATTATTTTGTGTTGATGACAGTTAAATATTATTTTTTATGGTTACAGTGCACTTATGTGTTCACCCTGGTAATGCTAAAATAGCTGCCTGTGCCTTTAAGAGAAAACAGTGATGTTATTATGCATGTGTGGAGTAGAATGAAGAGTTACGTTGTTAAAGGAAGAACATTAAAAATAGGAATACTGGTCTCAGAGTGAGGAAAGGTGAACAATATTTGATAATATCCTTGTAAATTCCATTATACGTTTGTAAATCTAGAATATTGGTAATCTGACATGTTTTACATGTGGATGCTTTAGATTTTCGCGAGTCGGCATTGGATAGCGTGGTTGTACGAAGTTTCTTATTGGCCTAGTAGGTTAGTCTTTCTCGTGAAGAGCGATTGGTTATGGCACACATCAACCACAGCCTACCGGTCACCTTCGATGCTTTGCAATTTGCCTACCGGAGCAACAGGTCAACGGCAGATGCCATCTCTCTGGCCCTATGTTCCTCCTTAGAACACCTGGAGAATAAAGACGCATACGTAAGGCTCCTTTTCATTGACTACAGCTCTGTCTTTAATACCATCATTCCAAATAAACTGATTCCTAAGCTCCGGAACCTGGGCCTTAGCACTCAGATCTGCAGCTGGATCTTCAACTTCCTCACAGACAAGACCCAGGCTGTAAAAATAGGGGACAAGCTCTCCTCTACAATCACTCTGAGCACCGATGCCCCACAAGGCTGTGTACTCAGCCCCCTGCTGTACTCACTGTACACCCATGATTGTGTAGCCAAGTTTCCATCAAACTCAATATATAAGTTTGCTGATGACACAACAATTGTAGGCCGTATCTTGAGTAATAATGAGTTTGAGTACAGAGAGGAAATTAAGAACATGGTGACATGGTGTGAAGACAATAACCTATCCCTCAATGTCAGCAAGAGGAAGGACTTCAGAAGGAGTAGCGGACCGCACGACCCAATTTACATCGGTGGTGCGCAAGTGGAACAGGTCAAAAGCTTTAAATTCCTTGGGGTCAATATCACAAATGACCTGAGTTGGTCGAACCAAGCAGAGTCCACTGCCAAGAAGGCCCACCAACGCCTTTACTTCCTGAGAAAACTAAAGAAATTTGGCCTGTCCCCTAAAACCCTCACTATTTTTTATAGATGCACCGTAGAAATCATTCGTCTAAGGTGCATCACAACCTGGTATGGACGTTGTCCTGTCCAAGACCGGAAGAAACTACAGAAGATCATGAACACGGCGCAGCACATCACACAAACCAATCTTCCATCATTGGACTCACTTTACACTGCACGCTGTCGGAGCAGTGCTGCCAGGATAATCAAGGACACGACCCACCCAGCCATCACACTTTTCATCCCTCTTCCCTCCAGGAGAAGGCTTAGGAGCTTGAAGACTCATATGGCCAGATTTGGAAACAGCTTCTTTCCAACTGTGATAAGACAGCTGAACGGATCCTGACCAGGATCTGGGCCGTACCCTCCAAATATCCGGACCTGCCTCTCGGTTTTTTTGCACTACCTTACTTTCCATTTTTCTATTTTCTATTTGTGATTTATAATTTAAATTTTTAATATTTACTATTGATTTGTAATCCAGGGAGCGGGAAGCGCAGAATCAAATATCGCTGTGATGATTGTACGTTCTAGTATCAATTCATTGGCGACAATAAAGTATAAAGTATAATTTAACTACAAGGTAATATATTGTAAGAGTTGATTTTTGTTTTTCTTTATTGTTTCATGACCAAATGTGAATATAATGGAGTAATGTGAATGTGTTGATCTCTGTTCATGTAAAGTGAGCCAGAAGAATCTGTTTCAGGGTCTAACACGTGTGTGCCAAAGTGTATCTCTTAGTAAAGGTGAGATGAATTCATTCAAATTTTGATGTTGTGTATAAGGTACAGGGTTGGTGGGGTTCTAATGTTGTTTGTATTGTTTTTATTAGAATTGCCACGACCAGATTGGTTTTGTATATTTTGTTCTATTTATTTTGATACTGTCTACGTAATTTGTTGATACACAAGGGTGTGGACTGATTTTAAACTGAGATTGTACAGCAGGAACTATGTTTTTTTTAAAATTCATTGTGTTGTTTTTATTTTGATACCTTCTTTCTGCATTAAACTATCTAAAACAGATGACGGAATTAAAGACCCAAAAAACTATTTGTTGTCCTGAGTGTGTATTTTTGTATGCAGTACAATATACAATACATAAAATATGGTAGGGGTGAAGAACGGGCCAGCCATTCCCGTGGGATGGAGGAGAACCTGTTGTCGTGTGGAGACCTTGGTAGAGGCTTGAGACCGGGCTGGGACATCCGGGACTGATGCCAAAACTTGGAACTGTGACTGCGATCCAGAGCAACTGCGGCCAGGAAATTATTGTGTTTTCTGCAAAAGAAATTAGCAACCCCCCTTTTCCAGGCTTGTTGTGGAGACTTTAAAGACTTGAGGTTTCATAATGTTGCATTCAGAGGATGAACAAACTGAACCTGATTTGAATTAACAAAGTAGAGAGTTGCATAGTGGTTATGAGGAAGACCAAGTTGACGACTTGCTCACCTATCTCAGGGAAGCTTTTGGAGACCAGCGTGGTGCACCTTAGCTGTTGTATAGCTTCTATAGTTGCAAACAGCGTCAGGATGAAGACATGAGAGTTTTCACATGGCCTCGCCCAAGCCCTTCACTTGCTACTGAAGCGATTCCCTGATGCTGTGGCCACTAAGAGGGTGGGGATCAGAGATCAGTTTATAGAGGGGATCAGAGATCCTTCCCTTAGAAGGTTCGTGCGGAATAATCCTGAGTCCTCAGTGATAGAAGTGCAGGAGGAGGCTCGTCTGTTGTTTTTAGAAGAGTCCTCAGGAAATACACAGTCTGTAGAGTCAAAGTATAGCAACAGCCATGCACAGTCCTCAACTCAGGAATCTCAATCCATTACTCCAGATGAGGTCATTAAAGTGGTTGCAGAGCAGGGCAAAGCCATTTGTGGGTTGGCTCAAGCAGTGAAAGATCTTGCTATACAGAGGGTTGTTGCACATGCTACTAGCTGTAGACCTAAGTTACAACCTAGGTTCATAGAGGTTAGGCAACCAATATGTTTCAAGTGCCAAGTTGGGGTGGGAGGGGAACATGTGACCAAGAATTGCCCACGGAAGCAAAAGGTATGGAATGCAGAGCCTGCATCCTCCCACTACAGATTGTTATGAATTGGGCAATTCGGGGGAACCTCATAGACTCAGGTAATGTACAGCCACCCCACGACCAGTTGCTGCAACGTGCCATAGGGATATGTCCTGTTGTTGAGCTTAAGATATCAGGTGTCGTTGTTCTTTGTCTGATGGACACAAGTAGTCAAGTGAGCACCATGACTGAGCAGTTCTTTCAAGAACACTTGATTGAAGAGGATGAGAATTGGTATCCACTGCTGGCTGGCTTAGGTTAACAGCCGCTAACAGTCTTGATGTTCCTTACCTTGGCTATCTAGAGCTAGAGGTTCAAGCGATCGGCATGAAGATACCAAATTGTGGCTTTCTCGTAGCTAGAGATCCTGTTAGTGCTGAATAACCCGTCCCATGCATTGTAGGCATGAACATTATAAGCCAACGTAGACAACTTGTCTATGCAGAATTTGACATGACCCTAGAAGGAAAGTTGGATTTTAACTGGAGAGATGTTTTCCAGAAAGTGCAAGTGTGCAATACCAAAAAGAAACCCATAGTCCAAGTATCGGGAAAGATACTGAGCACATACCTGCTGAATCTGTAGTTACCATTGTGGCTAGGAAGGCCACTGGAGATGCTGGTACTGACCATAAGAAGTTACTTGAGCCACTTAACACCCCTCTACCGAGAGATCTTGTAGTTACTTCCATGCTCGTTGACTCGTAATCATACAGTACTGGTACAAATTTTAAACCTCTCTCGAGGTTTAAACCTAGGACCTGGCTGGGTATACTGTCAAAGATAGAATGCATAGATAGTGATCAGCAATGTGCTGTAAGATTTCAGTAGATCTCACCTGGCATTGAACAAGTAACAGTTGGTGTAAAGGAGGAGTGTTGTCAATTCTAGGTAAGCTCGACATTGGGGTAGTGAAGAACAGCAAGCTCAGCTAAGAACTTTACTGGCTAAGTACCTGGATACCTTTGCAGTTGAAGGTGGAGACCTTGGGTACACTAATAAGTTCAAGAATAAAACTCAGTTAATTGATGACTAGCCCGTTTCACAGCCATACCGTTGAGTTCCGCCCAATCAGTACAGTGAAGTAAAAGAGCAATATCAAAGTTGTTGAAGAAGGGTGTGATTCAGGAGAGCAATAGTACATTTGCCTCACCTGTAGTGTTGGTGCGGAAGGCTGATGGTAGCATAAGACTGTGGGTAGATTATTAGAGACAGAATCTTAAGACTAAAATGGACGCGTTCCCACTCCCACATATTAATGAGAGTTTTGATGCTCTGTGGGGAGTGCAGTTTTTCTCAATGATAGACCTCAGGAGTGGTTACCACCAAGTGGTAGGTATAAGACTTGACCCCATTTGGTCTTTATGAATATTTTCGCAAGCTGTTTGGGATCTGAAGTGGGCCAGCGACTTTTTAAAGACTCATGCAGGCAACTATGAATGATTTAGTCTTCCACATTATGCTTGTGTATTCAAAGACTTTCCAGGAACACTTGGAGAGGCTTGACACTGTGCTTCAGCACCTCAAGGAAACTGGCCTGAAGATAAAAATTGGAAAAAATGTCATTTTCTGCAGTCAGAGGTCAAGTTCTTACGACACCAGATGTCAGCTAAGAGGATGGGCACAGATCTCGAAAAAGTCTCGGCTGTTCGGCAGTGGCCAGTACCATCTACGTTCAAGGACTTAAGATAACTTCTTGGCTTTTGTAGTTATAGATGGATCATTCAGGGATTCTCAAAGATTGCAGGTCCGCTGCATGATGTAGTGAATTTATGTCTATATGTAAGGAGTCCTAGTAAAACAAACCAACTGTTAAAACAGTCTTGGATGGAAGAATGTCAGACTGCTTTTGACTTGGTCAAAGAGAAACTGACCAGTTTACCCATCCTCGGCTTTGCCGATTTCGCATAACTTTTCACAGTGGAGACTGAGGCAAGCAGTCATGGACTAGGAGCTGTGTTATACCACATGAAATTAGAGCTGTTTGCACTTAAGTGGGCTATAGTAGAGAAGTTTTGTGGTTACTTATTTGGTTCAAAATTCACTGTAATTACTGACATGAACCTGTTATCCCACTTGAAAACTGCCAAGTTGGGAGCAATTGAGCAGAGATGGATCTCACAGCTGTCAGTGTTTGACTTTGATGTTTAGTATTATCCTAGTCAGGGCAATACTGTGTCTGATGCTCTCTCTAGGCAGCCATTTTCGGGGGAGCCTGAGCCTATCTCAGAGGATGCTGAGTTTGACGAGACTGTGGCGATCTGTACTCTGATCAATCACGGCACTGCTCTTGACCCGGCACTGGTTACAACTGGTCTTAAAAACTATAAGATTAAGCAAATTCAAGCTCTTGAAGCTGCTACTAGTGATGTAAGTGAGCTGATGCAAGGAAACACCCCAACCTTGTCGGGTTATTCTACTGGGTGCTTGTACACTTCTCATCAGCAAGACCCTGCTTTAAGTGTCTCCAGAAACTTAAGGGACATGGAAGAAAGCTGAATGGAGAGGATCGTAAAGCTCTGCCTAAACCGTTTTTTGTCTCTGTTAAAGCAGTGGGACAGTATCAGGGAGCGTAAGGGGTTACTGTATCATGTAGTTGAGGATAAGAAGCACAGGGAGGATTACCAGCTTGTGTACGTACCAGCTTTAGGAGTAAAGGGTTAGGGTATGTACATGACTCTAGGGATCATCAAGGCATACAACATTCTCCGCACTTGTTGAGAAGCAGATGCTTTTGGGTGGGCATGCACGAGGATGTGGCACAGTGAGTCAAAAATTGTCCACACTGTGTGTTAACTAAAATGCCATACCCTAAGACCCATCCACCCATGAAATCATTTCTTGCTTCTAGGCCACTCAAACTTGTTGCTATAGATTTCATGTTTGAGCCAGCAGCTGATGGGTGTGAGAATGTCATAGTAGTCACAGTCATTTTTACAAAATTCACCCAAGCATTCCCAACTCAGGATGAAAAGACATATACCACAGCAAAGGAGCTCTTGATAGAATGGTTTATGAAGTACTGTGTTCCTGAGAGGTTGCATTCTGACCAGGGCTGTAACTTTGAAAGTGAGGTCATATCCGAGCTTTGCAAACTGTATGGAGTAAAGAAAAGTCATACTACACCCATCATCCTTCTGGCAACACCCAATGTGAGCGTTTCAACAGGACGATGCATGGTTTGTTGTGTACGTTGCCTCCAGAAAAGAAACACAGGTGGCCGGAGCATCTACCCGAGTTAGTGTATACCCATAATGTGACGCCTCACCAAACCACCGGATATTCCCCGTATTACCTACTGTTTGGTGTTGATCCCCACTTGCCAGTGGATGCTCTACTGAGACAAGAACAGTCTGTAGACGGGAATGTGACTGGTTAGTCACACACTAGAAACAACTGAGTGATGCTCATGCCAGAGCAAAAGAATACTCTGAACAGAAGGCTGTAGAATGCATTGCCTTACAGGAGGATAAAACTTATTGACCTGAGTTGATGGCATCCATTAGTCTCGTGAGACCATGGATCTGCACCTGGAAAGTCTTGCTTCAGTCTCTCCAGGGTGCAGGCCTGGGCAAGGTTGTATGGAAGACCGGGAGTTGCCCAAACAGATAGTCTCCCCTCTCCAAGCCACCGATATTGTCCAAGGGAAGGGCAAGGGCTGATACAGCTTGGCATCAGTGACGTTGCAGGAGTTGTCAGAGCGAGGTTGAGAGCAACGTCAGACTGCCTTAGGGACTCCAGCTCCAGATTCATTGACCTAAGATTGACGTAAATGTACTAGTTTATCTCAGGAACAGGCCATTATGCTGTAATAAGATCCAGGATGCTTGGAAATCAATTGTCTACAGGGTGGTAGAGGTACTAGACAACACATACACCGTGGAACCTTTGGATGGATAGTTTATCAAGAGGGTGAAGAGGGTAAACATTAGGCACTGTGAGAACCTTCCCACCCAACTCCTCAAAGGAGACTGCAAACTCCTGCCCCCACACCCCCCCAGGATATGAATCAGGTTCTGAGAATTCATGGAATGTTGTGGTATAGGGAGATGAGTCAGAACAGGGTGCATGTACTCTCAACCCTAGCCTTGACAGCATATCACCTGGAACTGAGACTATGATGCCTGTGACAGCTGACACAGGGACAGATGTTGATCGTCTTGCTAATGCACTAGCCCCCAGGAGTAAAGGAGTAAATGCTGACAGCACTCTAACCCACATCATGAACCAAGATGAGTCCTAGATGTGACCTCCATAAGTCCCGCCGTAGTGCCACAGATGCTGGCTAGCCTAAGTTCAGTTCTATTCAGAGAAGCAGAGGTTAAAAGTACCTTTGCAGTAAGCGAGTAATCGAGAACGCTTACCTGTATGCAGAGGAGATTGTAACCAGGTGACTGTTGAATATCATTTTTTATTGTTAAAATGCACTTATATATTTACTCTGATAATGCTAAAATAGCTGCCTGTGTCTTTAAGAGAAAACAGTGATGTCATTATGCATGTGCGGAGCGGAACGAAGAGTTACGATGCTCTAGAAAGAACATCAAGACTAAGAATACTGATCACATGGTAAGGAAAGGTGAATAATATTTGATAATATCCATGTAAGTTCCTTTATACTTGTGAAATTATAGTTGTTCTATATTTACTTGTTTTACATGTAAATGCTTTAGATTTTTGCAAGTCAGTGCTGGATAGCATGGTTGTACAAAGTTCCTTATTGGCCTAGTAAGTTAGCCTTTCTAATAAATTAACTACAAGGCAATATTTTGTAAAAGTTTTTGTAAAAGTTTATTTTTGTCATACTTTTGTTTTGTGACCAATTATGAATGTAATGGAGTAAAGTGAATGCGTTAATTTCTGTTCGTGTCGCGTGAGCAAGAAGAATTTGTTTCGTGTTTGGAAGTTAAACACGTGTGTGCCAAAATGTACCTCTTAGTAAAGATGAGATGTACTTATTCATGTTTTTGATGTATATAAGGTAAAGGGTTGGTGGAATTCTAATGTTTGTATTTTTTTTTTGGAATTGCCACTACTGTATTGGTTTTTGCATATTTAGTTTTGTGTATCTACATACCGTATACGTAACTAGTTGATACATCAGTGCGTGGACTAAAATTAAACTGAGATTGTAACAGCAGGAGCTGTGTTATTTTTAATTCATTGTATTGTTTTTATTTTGAATCCCTCTTTCTGCACTTAAACATTTAAAACAGATCAATGAATTAAAGAATCAAATAAGTATTTGTTGTCCTGCGTATGTGTTTTTCCCAGGCTACAATAATAATAATAATAAATAAACAATAAATATTGGGAATAAGAGATAGGTCCTTGAAGGTGAGTCCATAGGTTGTGGGAATAGTTCAGTGATGGGGCGAGTGAAGTTAAGTGATGTTAAACCCCTCTGGTTGAAGTGCCTGATGGTTGAGGGATAATAACTTCCTGAAACTTCACAGTAAACATTAAGAATTCAGTGCAATTTCTTGAATTATCAAGCTCATTACATTGTGCCGTTATTCAAGAAGAGATAATCTTGGAAACTATAGATGGGTGAGTTTCATGTTAGTGGAGGTAAGAATTATTAGGGATGGGATATATGAGCATTTGAAAAATCATGGCCTAAATAGGGAGAGCCAACAGGGTTCTGTGCAGGGCAGGTCATGTCTTACTAGCTTGGTTGAATTTTCTTATGGAGTGATTAGGGTGATTGATGAAAGTAGAACTGTGGATGTTGTTTACGTGGATTTTAGTAAGGCATTTGACAAGATCAGTCATGAGAGACTCCTTTAGTAGATTGAGCTGCATAGGATCAATGGAGAATTAGCCATTTGGATGCAGAGCTTTCTTATCCATAAAAGACAGAGGGTAGTGGTCAAAGGGACTTATTCTCGCTGGAGGTGTGTGATTAGTGGTGATCCACAGGGATCTGTGGACCTCTGCTGTTTGTCATGTATATAAATAACCTAAATGAAAATGTGGATGAGTGGGTTGGTAAGTCTGCAAATTATACAAAGATTGGTGTTGTGGATAGTGTAGAAGACTAGCAAAGACAGATCAGTTGCAGATCATCATGATCAGGTGCCATGCCCAGTTTGAGCTTTGACTGCCATGGCCCACACACTCCTGTTTCAGGTCAAGTGGATCAATTCATTGGTATTCATTTCCAGTTGCAGATATGGGTGGAAAAATGGCAGATGGAGTTTAACCCAGCTAAATATGAAGTATTTCACCTTGTTAGGTCAAATGTCAAAAGACAGTACACTGTTAAGCGCAAGATCCTTAACAGTGCTGATGAGCAGAGGGATCTTGGAGTCTAAGTCCATAGCTCCCTTAGTTGAGGCATTGAATTCAAAAGTCAGGAAGTTATGTTGCAGCTTTATGAGACTGTAGTTAAGCTGCATCTGGAGTATTGCATACAGTTGTGGGTACCCCATTATAGGAAGGGTGCCAAGGCTTTAGAGAGGGTGCAGAAGATGTTTACCAGGGTGCTGCCTGGATAACAGAACATGTGCTGTAATGAGAGGTTGGACAAACTTGGGTTGCTTCCTATTGAGCGGTGGAGGCTCAAGGACATTCTGACAGAGGTTTATATGATTTTTGAGAGGCACAGATAGAGTAGACAGACAGTCTCTTTTTCATCCGGATTGAAATGTTTAAGAACAGAAGACGTGCATTTAAGATCAGAGGGGTTAATTTTAAAGGACATGTCAAAATCAAATCAAATCAAGTTTAATTGTCATTCAAACCATACATAGATACAGCCGAATGAGACAGCGTTCCTCTGGGGCCAAGCTGCAAACCATATTCAAAATAGGGAGAAAAAAAGGAACATTGTCACATAAGAAAGAAAATTTTTAGACCAAGTCCCTGAGCCTCAAGTCCCAGAAACTGATGGTTCCCAGCAGACTAGCCCGTAATTCCACCAATCCAACACTGGAGAGCAGCACCAACAGGAGAGGCCACCACCAACTGAGCCTGATGCCACAATGCAACGTGAGCCAGGGGCTTGAGGCCTAGTCCTTGCTACAACTGAGGCAACACTGTTGCCTCGCTGTCTGTCTCTTCCAACAAACAAGGGGAGCAGGCCAGCAGCAATCAATGTCCAATAGGGTCTTGCGATGGCAAAAGAAACTTCCAAGACAGTCACTCACGGTTTCATTGCACATAGCCTTCGTGCCAACTTGAAGGCACCAACTCCGGTGCCTTGGAGTAGCACGCAGCAGCACAGTCTGCACTCAGGTCTGCTCTACCAAACCCAATCTAGCTTCTCCTGCGGCCCGGCTCGAATCCCTCAGTCCAATGACCTGGCTCACCTTCTCTAAACGCTGGCCGGCTACTCCGAACAATGAGCAGCTCACTGATGCAGTGGACCTCCTGTACATGTAGTTATTAGAGTCAAGAATAGTCTTATTGTGTATAAAAACATACTTAACAAAGGAAAAAAGCTTCTTTTGTTGCCCCAAGTCTTTTTTTTACACAGAGATTGGTGGGTGCCTGGAATACACTGCCTGAGGTAGTGGAAGAGGCAGATATATTTGGGCTTTAAAGAGGTGTTTAGAGAGGCACATGAATCTAAGGAAAATGGAAGGGTATAGACATCGTGTAGGCAGAGGGGATTAGTTAGGTTGCCCACTTGACTACTAATTTAATTAGTCTGGCACATCATTGTTGTCCAAAGGGCCCGTTCCTGTGCTGTACTGTTCTATGTTTTACCTCAAATCAACCCAGATGCCTATTCAGGCTTCTCTAGAATTTCAAGTTATTGTGCTGCAGACACATGACTTCACATTTTGAGCTTGTAAGAGTTATGACTAATGCTGTCTTGCTCCCGGTCATCTAGTAGAATGCTCAGTGACATCAATAGAGTAACTTTGTTATGTCGACATTGATGTATGTAGTCAGCGTGCTATTCTCTGTCTTTCCTTTTCCTCAGAACAATCATGAATGCTGAAACTACAAATTTTCTTCTCAAATATGTTCCTTACTGCTCTGTATCAAAATAAACAGTTTTCTCCTGAAAACAATTATTCCAAAAATAGAGCCGTAGAATCTGTTAGTCGAAAGAACTGAAGGAACACTGTGGGAGTTAGCCTTTACAGCCTGAAGGAATGAAAATGAAAAAGTAACATTCTTGCTTAAAGTCTTCTTGTATCTGAGCTCAATAAAAGATGTGTAAAAATTAAATTATTAATTGATGTTCATTTAAGATATTTAATATATGCACAGAAAACAGGTTGAATAATTTTCTTGCAGAGACAGGAAATTTAGTCTAACATGTAATTTGTTTCTCAATTAACACTGGTTTCTGGCAAGTTTTTAGAACTGAGAATGAACACACTGTGCCATATTCTTAAAAACAGGAGGATGTGGAATTTTAAAACAATTCTGAGAGATTATCATAATAAGGAATAAACATTACGCTATTTCAGGGCATGTCTCAAATGTTAAATGTTTGGTACGATAACTAAGACTCCAATAGCAGTGCACATATTGAGCGATATTCTTCATTTGTAGTCTATCAAGGGGCCCTGTAGTTCAAACCAATGTTTAACACTACAATGATAAATGGATCCAATTAGAATTACACAGCTATGAACTACAGGAGCATTATATGGTTCCATTAAGATATTATTTTGAGCACATATACCTAGTCCCTTAATTGTCATAATGACCTCTAAATCCCCATAACCTCTACTTTGCAAGGTTCCTCACACTAAACGAGAATTGGGGACCTTCATTAATTTTCCATGTTGGGATTCAGTTTTCAATCACGGTTGATTTATTGACGGAAATTGTTTCAGTTCATTCATGTATGATACTTTTGGAATTTGTTTAGTAAAAAGGCACAAAGGCTTTTGAATATGCAAGTAATTTATATTACAGTCCTATTAACCCCAATTTGTTTTCCGGCAAGTAGCAGAGTGGGATTTACCTCAACAAACAAAATAATTATTTCCAAGCCATAAATAATGGAAATGTATTTAACCATATTGTTTAATAGTCATAAAAATAAGCAAAAATTTTGAGATGCAGGAAAACAGGCCATCAGGAATAATATCGATTTTCCTATATTTTTAATTTTAAATTGATGCTTCTTTACTAATTTTAGTTTAGGCACTGACATATATTTGTGACAAAATTGCAAGCATTAACAAACAACTATTGTTTTGCTATAAAATGGCTTTCTTAATTGTGTGCAAAGATGCAATATATGAACAATACCTGACAACATGTTTCTCAAGAGAAGATCAAAATAGACCCAAACATGAAATGACATGAACAATAAAATAATGTAAGTTCCTCTTGTTTCAGTGAAATGTGTTTTATTTAACTTTGCTCCATTAAAAATTGGTGATACAACAGGTAAACGTATGCCTAAGCCGAGTAATGTTAAGGTGCAGCCTATATGTTCAATACAACTGTGAATTCTTGGATTTGTTACTTATTGGAAGTGCAAGATAATCTGAGCAATATACAGCTTCTTATAAAATAACTAATAAGCTGTTTTATAACAAATACAATAACTTAGTTTCATTTCATGCAAGCTTAAATCCAAATGAGCTCAATGGAATAGCTCAAATGTCAGACATTTGCTTGGAAATTGGAGTTCATCCTGTTTTGTGTATAACACAAGCTTCCATTTGGTTTCTCCTACAAAAAAATGTAAAATTGAACAAAATTCCACTAAATAAAGTGTATTTAGAATCATTCACAAAAACTGGACCTGTGCATATCGTATGGAAGCTGTATGTCAGGTCCATAGCCGCTGTGTCATTATCACACTGACTATTAGAAAGAGATTAAAGCTGCAGAAAAGCTGAGCAAAAAGATGCCACACAGATCAGGACATGATTTAGTGAAAATCCAATGTGACTGTGACCATGTTAGGAGCAAGGTCTGATCTATACTGATCCAATCCTATGCTGTATGTGGACCGTCACTACTGTGAGGTATAGGGTGATCAATGGGCCAGAGACCCCAGCATGGACCTCTGGTGACTGAACAGTGAAGAACCACTTCCTAATCAATTTCCATTATCATGAACATGTGAACATTCAGTGAAGGTGTAGTTTGCCCTTAAAGTCAGTAACGGAGAGTGTTCAACTTGTAACAGTGTTAACTACGCAACTGTGCACGATGAGAGTACTTGCTGCACTAAAGTGAATCAAACTTGGATGTGCCCAAGTAAATCTCCTTCTCTGACGCATCTTCACCCAGAAATGATCACTGTTATGCATGTTTTGCACAGGAAGTACATGCACAAACGAATCGAAGTCCTAAGATAGATCGTTTAATTGATAAATGGAGCAGGACAAAATCCCAGCTGTCACTTTCCCATTTATTGTCTTTAGAAATAATGTAGCAAATGAGATGTTGGAGAATAATTAAGCTGTAATTATACAGTGATATGGGTAATTTCACTGAGTGCAAGCAGCTGAAACTGCATTTGCAGATAAAACAAACTGCTTTGAGTAATAACTTGTGTGAAATGCAGGATCTTCAAACTGAGAGGAGGAAGAAAACAAGCAAGGAAAAATCCAAAGAGCAGAGTTTAAATACTGATTAGATTTCATTGAAAAGTGCCTGTTACCGTTACAGCAAGGATGAATGACAGTTTTAAAAAAACTCTGAAAATCAAGGGTTGATTCATTCCTGCCACCCCCGATGATGACAGTAGTAAAGATCTATCAGCTCATTTTTTTTTCCATTAGAATTACTTCATATCTTTTGATCACATTCAGAGCAACATCTAATTATGTTTTTAGTAAAAAAAAATGAATTTTTTATAGAAATTGATTTTACATTTATTTTAACTGGCAGTTATAGAAATTTCACTCTTGATCTATTTACTTAAGCTTGTTTTCAGTTAACTACCTATCATTTTAACTCCTTAAATAAAGATAAAGCTGCAGTATCTATGAAACTACAGGAATTTCCCATGAACTTCTATAGTGTGTTGAGAACTTTGCTGGGTAAAGTAGGTTGGAGTAGACATATCCACTGACCAATTTAAAAGATCAGAAAGATCTTTGAGCAAGCATTTAACTTGCCATCTAGATGACAAGCTATGGCTTGGGGGGGAGAGGAGTGTTTTGTGGATTTGAATAAAGACATGTTCATAGAAATATTTAGTAAGATCTTACTCTGCTGCAAATTTTCCATCAACTGCCTCATTCTTCAGATATACAGATATGGATTACAGATTAATATTAACATTGCATTTTAGTCTGAAGAACAATTTACTAATCAAAAGTTTAGAGATGTCTCCCCTTGATGTGAGAAAAGTTTCCTAGAAATTCATCACCGGTTGGTGGTACAGTACTGTTGGAGTAAGAACATAACACTGATGCAATTGTGAAGGGTTTAGACAATGCTGACTGGTATGAATTTCTTGGAATGGGCTTCCACAAATCACTGTGTGGAAATCATTCTAATGATCTTAGGAAACCAGCATTGTATCAGGAATAGAAAGCCTGTAAAATTAACATGGACAAAATGAAAGCTAAGAAAATGATAAGGCATATCAATTTCATGGAACCAGATGATCCCCCATTCCAGTATTTTCAGGAAAATAGTTGTAAACCTTGCAAATGCCCTAATTATAACCCCTCGGATATATTTTGATTAGGAAACTATTCCTTTGCATTCAAAATAGTGCTAATGGAAGTAAGAAGGAAAACCAAGGAATTACATACCAGTTGGCTTTAAATCTTTTATTTAAAACACATAATAATAAAGTGATTAAATTAATAAGGTCAAGATGATGCCTGTGTACAACGTGGTGAACCTTTTGGCAAGAGGGCTGCTGGATGGAGCGCGAGTCGATGTTCGACTCCATTTCGCTGATTAAAGTGATGAAGGAGATTGAAACATCGAGGCAAATGCAGAAGGTGAGTGTAGACTGGTGGGATCTCTCCGCTGTCAGAGAGGGGAGACTGTCTTTTGATTGCTGGTGGGATCGTCCTGCTAGTGGTGAAGGGAGACTGCCTTTTGATCACTCTGCTGCTAGAGAGGAGACGGCCTGCTGCTATCCAGGGGTTGATGATTGCGTTGTCCAACTTTTCTTTCCTGGTTTTGTGGCTATCTGGAGAAGAATTATTTCAGATTTGTATACTTTGATAATGAATTAAACTTTTGAAATTCCTAAACAAATTATAGGTGATCTGAAGAAGCCAATAAGGGTCTACTATAAACCAGCAAATCTGAATTGATTCTTTGAAGATGTGACCAAAGCAATGTATATAGCACTATTTAAGGATGTAGTTAATCTGAATGCAAGAAGGCATTTAATAAACCTTAATGTAAGTTCAAATCGGAACTTGTGGAAGCAAAGATAAATTACTAGATTGGGAAATATGATAAGAAGGAGGGAACAGAGATTAGAGTTAATGCTACATAATTGGAAATGGAAGCTTGCAACTCAGGATGCTGTATACCAAAGTAGTTTGGGGCCACTAATGTAACATATTAATAAATGTCAAGTAACGTTTAATAAATTCAGAAGAATCAAGATTTCCATATCATAAATAAAAATCTATATCCTTGCTAGCCTTCGCAATACTTTTAAAGAGAGAATTCCAGAGATTTACTACATTCTGCCAGAAGAAATATCCACATAACTTATTTTAAAATGTCCAGCTCCTTATCTTGAAACCAGGTCCTCTCATTCAAGACCTTGTGACTAGTGAAAACATCTCATCCAATCATCTTCCTTAGGGTCATATGTGCTTCAATAAGATCACCACTTGTTCTTCTAAACTCCAGCGAATACAGATCTAACTTGTTCAGATTCTGTTAATACAGCAATCCTCTCATCCCAAGCTGAGAACGCAACAACTCTAATGTACAATTGCGACAAAACTTCTCTAACTCTAAGTGCTAGTGACTTTTCAATAAACATCAAAATGGTGTTTTCCCTCTTAAGTAGTTGATGGGCCTGCCTGCTAACTTATGGTGAATACCTTTATCAATCTGTACTTCACTCATTTGCATTTTCACAATCCCCCCCCCCCACACCCATGGATAATAATAGGCCTTTTGTTGTTTATTACCCCACACTTTCTCCATTTCCCCAGTTGGTTCACACTGGTCAATCTATTGTACAAAGTACAAAGTAAATTATTCTCAAAGTAAAAATGACACCTTATACAATGGTAAGATTCATTTTCTTGTAGACATTCACAATAGTTTCAAAGAAACACCATAGAATCAATGAAAAACTGCACACAACATCCTGCTTCATAGACAAAACCTCTTCATTACAACGTACCATTCCATCTATTTTCATGTCATTGGCAAACTTCAGCGACTTACACATCTTGCTCTCTTCTCCAAGTCATTAATGTAAATAAACTTACTGTTTAAGGTGAGTTGAAGATGAGTGACAACTTACTGGTGGTTTCCAAAGCAAGAAATACAACTAAATCCTTTATTAATAACACTTTCTGTGTTTGATGTACAGTAAGCGACCACTGCAAACAGTGAAGAGGCGAGCAAAGATGAGGCTGACTCGAGAGTGCGATGCAAAGTTGGATTGAGGTCGAGGCAAGCTCGAGTAGAAGTGGTTGGGTAAGAAGTGGAGAAAAGTCTGAGTGGAGAAGTTTCAGAGTTGTCCATCTAAACTGAGAGTGTGGTCTGATCAATCTAAGTGCTGGGCTGATTTGGAAAGGTCAGGTACAGGCCAGACTGTGGCAGTGAGGTCCAGGCCCAGAGCATGTCGATGCAGCAGGTTCCAGGTCCTAGAGCAAGGCACGACCAATGTTTGGATGATTTAAATGTTGGGCCAGATGGATTGAAAAGGCAGGGTGTTGGGACCAAAGGTGAGGGTTAGGTCTGTTCTGCTTGCTGCTCTCCAATGTTTGCTCTGCTCTTCACTGCACTATGTCTGAGGCTGACATGCTTCTATTAGGACCCTCAGTCTATTACAAATAATGCTGTCAATTAGGATTACAATCAGAAGTTTCATTTTGATTGCCTTATGTATATGATTAGCATCATAATTGATCACTGGTTAGACACCTCACAATGCAAATCATAAGATTTTTTCACAAAGAGAGACAACAAACAGGAAAAATGTAGTCTGTTTTAGAATAATTATTATCACTCTATCAAATGTATTTAGCAAAACAACTGCAAAATGCTTAAGTATTTTGATTTTGGGACATGAATGCTTTTACACAATAGGTAATAGAAATATTTGAATCCAAGAATGATCTGTATGACACATAAAAGTTGCTGGTGAACGCAGCAGGCCAGGCAGCATCTCTAGGAAGAGGTACAGTCGACGTTTTGGGCTGAGACCCTTCGTCAGGACTAACTGAAAGATGAGCTAGTAAGAGGTTTGAAAGTGGGAGGGGGAGGGGGATATCTGAAATGGTAGGAGAAGACAGGAGGGGGAGGGATGGAGCCAAGAGCTGGACAGTTGATTGGCAAAAGGGATATGAGAGGATCATGGGACAGGAGGCCTAGGGAGAAAGAAAAGGGGGAGTGGGGGGAAAACCCAGAGGATGGGCAAGGGGTATAGTGAGAGGGACAGAGGGAGAAAAAGGAGAGAGAGAAAAAGAATGTGTGTATAAAAATAAATAACGGATGGGGTACCTGTCTGAATTGGAAGGGATGGAAGATCACAGGAATATTACAATCACTAGGGCTGTGTTATGGAACAGATTGTTGGAGATGACCACTAACAAGTCTTCAGGTTCTGATGAACTTCATTCAAGGGTCCTAAAAGAAAGTGCTGGTAAGATAGTTGATACCTTAGTTTTATTGTAAAAAAATTCAAACGACGGGAGAAGTTCCAATCACAATCAAGAGAAAATCTGCAGATGATGGAAATCCAAGCAACACACTCAAAATGCTAGAGAAACTCAGCAGGCCAAGCAACATCAATGGAAAAAACTAGTTCCTGGTGACCCTGTAAAACATCTTGGGCTAGAAGGGCTGTACTCTGCTGTAATGTTCTATGTTAAATGATAAATGTGAAGAAGATATCTACCCCATGTTTTCAAAAAAATCAATCTGGACTAGTGGCCACTATTTGGGGATTATCCATTTAAGACAAGAGGTGAAGTGAATTTCTTTTTTTTTTACTTTCAGAGAATTGTGAGTCCTTGGAAGCTTCTTCATCGAAAGTGGTGGAAGGAGAATTTGAATAATTTTAAAACAGAGCTGGATAGGCACTCAATGTTTAATGGCCTGAAGACTTAGCAAAAATGTGGAGTTCACATTACAACTAGATCAATCAGTATTTCATTGAATGATAGAGGAATTTGAGGTGTTCATTAGCCTACACCTACTCCTGATTAATATATTTGTAAATCATTAAATAATCAATTAAAAATGCAGGCAAAAAGTTGGGTTCTATTGATTTAAACTATTCATATGAATTAAACTATTCGTGTGGGGTAATATTTGTGTGAACAATCACCACATGCAGATCTAGAAGCAGAAAATGCTCGAAATTCTCAACAAGCTATTGAGCGTGTGTGATGACAGAAACAGACTGTTGATTTCTCATCAGAATTCTTTCCTTCAGGTTCCCTCTGAATGCCAATGACTGTTCTTCATTTTCAATTTAAACCCATATTTGAATCATTTCATCAAGCTGTCATACCTGGTCTAGTTCAGATGAGCTCGATGCTTTCTAAGCTCACTTCAACCTGCAAAACATGGAGGAAACATCATAACCTCTCCCCGCTACTGACGACACTGTGATTTCAGACTCTGGGCTGACATGATAGGCAGAGACTGAAAAATGCAGCACCAACAGTGAGGACCAAGAAGGTATGGACAAGGGAGGCGCAGGAGAGCATACTGGACTGCTTTGAATCGGTGGACTGGACTGTATTCAAGCATTCATCTTCAGGTCTGAATGTCACCGCCTTCATTAAAACCTGTGTGGATGAATGTGTGCCTGTGATATGTACTGTACATACCCAAATCAAAAGCCATGGATGAACCAGGAGTTTTGTAGTCTGCTGTGGGCTAGATCTGTGGCAGTCAAGTCGGACGATCCAGGTCTGTCAAAGAAAACCAGGTACAACATGTGGAGGGCAGCTCAAGAGTAAAGATACAATTCCAAATGAGGTTGGAGGTGGAATCGGATGCACGTCAACTCTGATAGGGTATGCAGGCCATTACTTTCTACAAAACGAAACCTAACATCATGGATGGCTATGGTGCTTCACTCCCAGATGAGCTCAATGCCTTTTATGCTTGCTTTGAAAGCGAGAGTATAACTACAGCTGACAACAGGAATTCTGCAGATGCTGGAAATTCAAGCAACACACATCAAAGTTGCTGGTGAACGCAGCAGGCCAGGCAGCATCTCTAGGAAGAGGTGCAGTCGACGTTTCAGGCCGAGACCCTTCGTCAGGACTAACTGAAGGAAGAGTGAGTAAGGGATTTGAAAGTGGGAGGGGAAGGGGAGATCCAAAATGATAGGAGAAGACAGGAGGGGGAGGGATGGAGCCAAGAGCTGGACAGGTGATTGGCAAAAGGGGATACGAGAGGATCATGGGACAGGAGGTCCGGGAAGAAAGACGGGGTGGGGGGGAGCCAGAGGATGGGCGAGAGGTATATTCAGAAGGACAGAGGGAGAAAAAGGAGAGTGAGAGAAAGAATGTGTGCATAAAAATAAGTTACAGATGGGGTACAAGGGGGAGGTGGGGCCTTAGCAGAAGTTAGAGAAGTCGATGTTCATGCCATCAGGTTGGAGGCTACCCAGACGGAATATAAGGTGTTGTTCCTCCAACCTGAGTGTGGCTTCATCTTTACAGTAGAGGAGGCCGTGGATAGACATGTCAGAATGGGAATGGGATGTGGAATTAAAATGTGTGGCCACTGGGAGATCCTGCTTTCTCTGGCGGACAGAACGTAGATGTTCAGCAAAGCGGTCTCCCAGTCTGCGTCGGGTCTCGCCAATATATAAAAGGCCACATCGCGAGCACCGGACGCAGTATATCACCCCAGTCGACTCACAGGTGAAGTGTTGCCTCACCTGGAAGGACTGTTTGGGGCCCTGAATGGTGGTAAGGGAGGAAATGTAAGGGCATGTGTAGCACTTGTTCTGCTTACACAGATAAGTGCCAGGAGGGAGATCAGTGGGGAGGGATGGGGGGGACGAATGGACAAGGGAGTTGCGTAGGGAGCGATCCCTGCGGAATGCAGAGAGAGGGGGGAGGGAAAGATGTGCTTAGTGGTGGGATCCCGTTGGAGGTGGCGGAAGTTACGGAGAATAATATGTTGGACGCGGAGGCTGGTGGGGTGGTAGGTGAGGACCAGGGGAATCCTATTCCTAGTGGGGTGGCGGGAGGATGGAGTGAGAGCAGATGTACGTGAAATGGGGGAGATGCGTTTAAGAGCAGAGTTGGAGTTGGAGTTGATAGTGGAGGAAGGGAAGCCCCTTTCTTTATAAAAGGAAGACATCTCCCTCGTCCTAGAATGAAAAGCCTCATCCTTTTTTAAAGAAAGGGGCTTCCCTTCCTCCACTATCACTCAGGATGAGGCTTTTCATTCTAGGACGAGGGAGATAGAAACATAGAAATTAGGTGCAGGAGTAGGCCATTCGGCCCTTCGAGCCTGCACCACCATTTATTATGATCATGGCTGATCATCCAACTCAGAACCCCGCCCCAGCCTTCCCTCCATACCCCCTGACCCCCGTAGCAACAAGGGCCATATCTAACTCCCTCTTAAATATAGCCAATGAACTGGCCTCAACTGTTTCCTGTGGCAGAGAATTCCACAGATTCACCACTCTCTGTGTGAAGAAGTTTTTCCTCATCTCAGTCCTAAAAGGCTTCCCCTCTATCCTCAAACTGTGGCCCCTCGTTTTGGACTTCCCCAACATCGGGAACAATCTTCCTGCATCTAGCCTGTCCAATCCCTTTATGATCTTATACGTTTCAATCAGATCCCCCCTCAATCTTCTAAATTCCAAAGAGTACAAGCCCAGTTCATCCAGTCTTTCTTCATATGAAAGTCCTGCCATCCCAGGAATCAATCTGGTGAACCTTCTTTGTACTCCCTCTATGGCAAGGATGTCTTTCCTCAGATTAGGGGACCAAAACTGCACACAATACTCCAGGTGTGGTCTCACCAAGGCCTTGTACAACTGCAGTAGTACCTCCCTGCTCCTGTACTCGAATCCTCTCGCTATAAATGCCAGCATACCATTCGTCTTTTTCACCGCCTGCTGTACCTGCGTGCCCACTTTCAATGACTGGTGTATAATGACACCCTGGTCTCGTTGCACCTCCCCTTTTTCTAATCGGCCATCATTCAGATAATAATCTGTTTTCCTATTTTTGCCACCAAAGTGGATAACTTCACATTTATCCACATTAAATTGCATCTGCCATGAATTTGCCCACTCATCCAACCTATCCAAGTCACCCTGCATCCTCTTAGCATCCTCCTCACTGCTAACACTGCCACCCAGCTTCGTGTCATCTGCAAACTTGGAGATGCTGCATTTAATTCCCTTATCCAAGTCATTAATATATATTGTAAACAACTGGGGTCCCAGCACTGAGCCTTGCGGTACCCCACTAGTCACCGCCTGCCATTCTGAAAAGGTCCCGTTTATTCCCACTCTTTGCTTCCTGTCTGCTAACCAATTCTCCACCCACACCAATACCTTACCCCCAACACCGTGTGCTTTAAGTTTGCACACTAATCTGTTCCCTTCCTCCACTATCCTCAGGATGAGGCTTTTCATTCTAGGATGAGGGAGATGTCTTCCTTTTTTAAAGAAAGGGGCTTCCCTTCCTCCACTATCAACTCTGCTCTTAAACGCATCTCCCCCATTTCACATACATCTGCTCTCACTCCATCCTCCCGCCACCCCACTAGGAATAGGATTCCCCTGGTCCTCACCTACCACCCCACCAGCCTCCGGGTCCAACATATTATTCTCCGTAACTTCCTCCACCTCCAACGGGATCCCACCACTAAGCACATCTTTCCCTCCCCGCCTCTCTCTGCATTCCGCAGGGATTGCTCCCTATGCAAATCCCTTGTCCATTCGTCCCCCCCATCCCTCCCCACTTATCCGTGGAAGCGGAACAAGTGCTACACATGCCCTTACACTTCCTCCCTTACCACCATTCAGGGCCCCAAACAGTCCTTCCCGGTGAGGCAACACTTCACCTGTGAGTCGACTGGGGTGATATACTGCGTCCGGTGCTCCCGATGTGGCCTTCTATATATTGGCGAGACCCGATGCAGACCGGGAGACCGCTTTGCTGAACATCTACGCTCTGTCTGCCAGAGAAAGCAGGATCTCCCAGTGGCCACACATTTTAATTCCACATCCCATTCCCATTCTGACATATCTATCCACGGCCTCCTCTACTGTAAAGATGAAGCCACACTCAGGTTGGAGGAACAACACCTTATATTCCGTCTGGGTAGCCTCCAACCTGATGGCATGAACATCGACTTCTCTAACTTCCGCTAAGGCCCCACCTCCCCCTCGTACCCCATCTGTAACTTATTTTTATGCACACATTCTTTCTCTCACTCTCCTTTTTCTCCCTCTGTCCCTCTGAATATACCTCTTGCCCATCCCCTGGCTCCCCCCGCCCCTTGTCTTTCTTCCCGGACCTCCTGTCCCATGATCCTCTCGTATCCCCTTTTGCCTATCACCTGTCCAGCTCTCGGCTCTATCCCTCCCCCTCCTGTCTTCTCCTATCATTTTGGATCTCCCCCTCCCCCTCCAACTTTCAAATCCCTTACTCACTCTTCCTTTAGTTAATCCTGACGAAGGGTCTCGGCCTGAAACGTCGACTGCACCTCTTCCAACAGATGCTGCCTGGCCTGCTGCGTTCACCAGCAACTTTGATGTGTGTTGATATAACTACAGCTGTGAAGATTCCTGCTGCACCTGGTGACCCTGTAATGTCTCTCGCAAAGGCCAACAGCAGGCTGTCTTTTTTAAGAGGGTGAACCCTCACAAAGCAACAGACCTTGATAGAGTACTGGGTTGGGCTGTGGAAACCCATGCCAGCCAACTGGCAGGTGTGTTCAAATGTCAGGATGCAGTTCATTGACTACAGTTCAGCCTTTAACACAATTATTCCTACAGTTCCGATCGAAATGCTCCTGATCCTGGGCCTCCATATCTCCCTCTGCAACTGGATTCTCTATTTCCTAAATGGAAGACCACAACCTGTGCAGATCAGAAATAACATCTCCAGCTCACTGACAATCACTGGTGCACTTTACCCTCTCTACACCCATGACTGTGTGGCTAGGCACAGCTCAAGTGCCAATCTATATATTTGCTGATGATACAACTATTGTTGGCAGAATTTCAGAAGGTGATAGAGCATATAGGAGCAAGATATATCTGCTAGTTGAGTGGTGTCCCAGCAACAATCTTGCACTCGACATCAGTAAGAAATAAAGAACTGATTGTGGACTTCAGAACAGGTAAGATGAGGGAACACACACCAGTCCTCATCGAGGGATCAGAAGTGGAGAGAGTGAGAAATTTCAAGTTCCTGGATGTCAAAATCTCTGAGGATCTATCTGGGACCCAACATATCTATGTAGCCACAAAGAAGGCACAACAGTGGCTATATTTTATTAGTTTGAGGAAATTTGGTATGTCACCAAAAACACTTGCTAATTTATACAGATGTACCATGGAGAGTGTTCTAACCGGCTACATCACTGTCTGGTATGCACAGTCTATCGCACTGGATCAAAATAAGCTGCAGAGAGTTGTAAACTTAGTCAGCTCCTTCATGGGTACTAGCTTCCGAGTATCCAGGATGTTTTCAAGGAGCAATACATGAAAAAGGGATTATCGGTTGTTAAGGACTACCAACACCAAGCTCATGTGTGTTCTCATTGGTGCCATCAGGAAAGAGGTACAGAAACCTAAAGGCACACACTCAATGAATCAGGGACAGCTTCTTTCTCTCTGTCATTTGATTTCTGAATGGATATTGAACCCATAAACACTACCTCACTACTTTTTACTACCATTTTTACACTACTTATTTAATTTAACTATTATATACTGTTACTCACAATTTTTTCTATTATTATGTATTGCATTCCACCACTGCTGCCAAGTGAACAAATTTTTCAACATGCACTGGTGATATTAAACCTGATTCTGATCCATCAGGAGGGTAAACCCATGGAAAGCATCAGGCCCAGATGGAGTACATAGCCAAATACTGAAGGCCTGTACTGATCAACTGGCTGGAGTGTTTACTGAGATCATTAACCTCTCACTTCAGCAGTCTAGGGTACCCACCTGCTTCAAGTAGGCATCAATTGTACCAAAGCCTAAGAAGAACATGATAACCTTCCTCAAAGACTATTGTTCAGTAGCACCTAAATCCATCGTGATGAAGTGTTTTCAGAGGGTGGTGATGAAATTTATCAACTCGTGCAACTTGGATCTGCTCCGATTTGCCTACCTGTACAACACGTCCACAGCAGATGTCAGGTCATTGGTTCTTTACTATATTCTGGAACATCTAAACAGCAAAGGTTCATACATCAGCACACACAAAATGCTGGTGGAACGCAGCAGGCCAGGCAGCATCTATAGGAAGAAGCACAGTCGACATTTATCTATTAATATTCTTCTTACAGATACATCTACATGATGCTAAGCTAGGGCACATCATCAGTGATGTTACCTGGGGTCGTCAGGGGCTTTGAGTCTTTCAACATCATACATCCTTGCCCAGGAGACCCGACGGGGGTTGATCAGACCCCGGCCTGTGCCCGAGCAGCAACCCATGGATCTGCCCTCTTTATCCAGAACCATCTTGACGCCTTCTCTGCTGCATCTGTGATGGTAGAAGTGGCTCTCCTTCTTCTCTCTCCCGTGATTCCAAGTGCAGTGTATACTTCGCAGAGCGACTGGCCTGCAAAGCCACGACACCTGACCTCCACGGGCCAACGCTTTGCTCTCCAGCCTCTTCTTTGGCAGTCCTGACGAAGGGTCTCGGCCCGAAACACCGATTGTGCTTCTTCCTATAGATGCTGTGTTCCACCAGCATTTTGTGTGTGTTGCTTGAATTTCCAGCATCTGCAGATTTCCTTGTGTTTACGTTCATGCATCAGGATGCTTTTTTATTGACTATAGCTTGGCATTCAATACTATCAATCCCCCAGATCTAATCGATAAGTATAAAGAAATTGGCCTCAATATCTCTTTGTGCATTGGCCGTTACCTTACTGCTGCTTGTGCGTGGAGTGGGGAGTTGGGGAGAGGGATTGAAGAAAAAGAATTTCAGGATATATATTGTATATATTTCTCTGACATTCAATGTACCTGTTGAAACTTGCAGAACCCAGTCAGTTAGGATTGGCAACAACATCTCTTCCATGATCTCCATCAGCACAGATACACATCAAGGCTGTATGCTTGGCCCCCTGCTCTACTCGCTTTACACTTGTGACTGTACATTTACGCACAGATCAAATGCCTTGTTTCAGTTTGCTGACGTCACTGTTGTTGGCCGAATCAAAGATAGCGATGACTCAGCATATAGGAGGGAGATTGAAATTCTGGCCGAGCGGTGCCACAATAACCTCTTACCCAATGTTAGCAAGAACAAGGAGCTGATTATTGACTTCAGGAAGAAGAACCTGTAAGTACATGAGTCAGGAGATCAGAGGTGGAGAGAATCATACACTTTAATTTCTTTGGTGTTATCATTTCAGAGGACCTGTCCTTAGTCAAGCACATAAGTGCAATTACTAAGAAAACATGACAGTGCCTCTCCTTCCTTAGAAGTTTGTCAAGATTCAGCAAGACCTTCTAAAACTTTGACAAACTTCTATAGACATATGGTGGAGAGTATAATGACAGGCTGTTTCACAGCCTGGTATGAAAATACTAAAGCCCTTGAACAGAAAATCCAACAAAAATTGTCTATTGTGCATAAAGCCCTCCCCACCATCTACACAAAACACTGTCGCAGGAAAGCCGTATCCATAATCAGAGACCCTCACTACCCAGGTCATACTCTGTTCTCACTGCTACCATCAGGAAGGAGGTACAGGAGCCTGAGGACTCTCACCACCAGGTTCAGGAACAGTTATTAACCATCAACCATCAGGCTCCTGAACCAGAGGGGATAACTTCGCTAAACTTCACTTGCCCTATCACTGACATGTTCCCACAACCAATGGACTCAGATTCAAGGATTCTTCATCTCATGTTCTCAATACTTATTGATTATTTATTTATTATTATATTTTTGTTTTGTATTTGTACACTTTGTTGCCTTTTGTACACTGGTTGAACACCTACGTTGGTGCAGTCTTTCATTGATTCTGTTATGGTTATTATTCTATTATGGATTTATTAAGTATGCCCACAAGAAAAGGAATCTCAGGGTTGTATATGGGACATATATGCACTTCGATAATAAATTTACTTTGAAATTTGAACTGTGAATTTTATTTTTGGCAACGTACAGATCCGAAAGAGGACAAAATAAAGTTGACTTATATAGCATAGCTGACTTCTAGGTTAATGCTAAAATAGAATTTGTAGATCTTTCCTCAGAATTTAATACAGTAAGTGTTATATTGTACCCTGAAAATGTCCAATTTTTATGAAATGCAGGGTGACTGTGCAAAAATTGAAAAGAAGCACATCTGTTCACTAGTTTTAAAACACACAAATTTCAAAGTAGAGGTGTTACTATGTTTTCTTCACAATTGCACTTATGTGCTCGGTCTAGGACAGGTCCTTCGAAATAATAACACAAGGAATTTAAAGTTGCTGACCCTCCCCAGTTCTGATGAGGACTGGCTCATGGACCTCTCCCTTCCTGCTTCCTGAAATCAATAATCATCTCCTTGGTCTTGCAGACATGGAGTAAAAGGTTGCTGTTTTGGCACTGCTCAGCCAGATTTTCAATCTGTGCCTTTGAACTTTAGAAGTGTGAATTGTGATCAATAAATGAATCCTTTTTACTCATTGCAAGTAAGATTATTATTTCAGAAGAGTGTCTTCAGCTTAAGCGTATATATGGCTGATACAGAGAAGCATAATTTTAATGTGTTTGGTGGGAAGTATAGCAGGGAAGTCGGAGGAAAGCATTTTGCACAGAGAGTGCTGGGTGCATGAAATGTTCTTCCAGAGGTGCTGGTAGAGGCAGACACAGTAGTGACATTTAAGAGACTTGTAGGTAGGCATATAGATGAAAGACATGGAAGGGAAGGGTTAGAGTGATCTTAAAGTGGGTTAAAGAGTTAGCACATCATGGGCCAAATGGCCTGTGTTGTGCTGTAATGCTCTATGTTCATATTATATGAGAATCAGAAGGCACCGTGCATTCCACAGTTCATTAGCTTCCCTAATGTTACATTCAATAAACAAGAAGCTAGGCAGGTGCCCCAAAACACACTGTTATCTATATGTTGTAGACCTTCCCTATTCTGACATTCCTTCACATCAGGCCCAGCTGAAGGAACTCTGGTCTGATGTCATCAACCCAGGGGAACGACCATTGAGATTAGCGCTTTCTCATTGGCAGGTAAGCGCACAATTTTAATCAGCCTTTAAAACTGTAAACAAAGCACAGAGCATGACATGCAATTAAGGTAAAATTTGATAGGTCATAACCAGCTGTTTAAAAATAAAATAAAACTGATTGCATTTTGTTTTCTGACAACTTACAACTTTTCCAGTTTTTTTAAAAGAAGAAACATTACATAAAGAATAAAATTGAGAACTCTGGAATACAGTAAATAAAATTGCTCATTCTTTTGACATAAACAATAGAAATATTGAAATCTGAATAAATTGCAGGCAACATTTGGATCACATTACTTTCATGTAATGATCATCACTATATCAATATCTAATAGGAATTCACTGTAACTACTGATATGTGATCCACAAAACACACTGCATCAACTTCCCACTCCTAATTCAAGAACACTTGCGCAGAAAAATCATCATCAAGATGGTTAAATACCAACATGACTTTGGGAAATAATTCAGCTTTTTCCCTGTTCCTGACTAAGTACACAATGATTAGCAACTTAGCTTTATTATGGAGATATCATTGCCATATGTTGCTATTGCTCCCCATGCGCTCAAAACAAGTCATAAGACATATGGTCCTTTTGATTCTACTGTGAAACCATCTTTCCATTGATAATATTTGTCAAATAATCAGTTTGTAGTAGAGGAATCATTAGAATGATTTTGACACCATATTCAGAGCAGTTAGTTAAGAATGCTGATTAAAGGATGCAAAGCCACACTAAAAGATTCTTTATTTGCTGGGACCAAAAGCATTTCCTCCTGTTACTGGATACGAATGCATGTGTGATGGAAATCCCAAACTGGTTAATGATTTTTCAACAGCCCTGTGGCAGAGGCTTAGCTTCCTGCAATTCCCTAAACATTATATCTGGAAATTACTTTGAATATGCATTATGTCTGAAGAGAGTGAGAGAGAGTAAGGGAGGAAGAGGAAGGGGGGTGGGGAAGAGAGTGACAGAGAGGAAGAAATAAAGGAAGAGAGATTGAGGGTGAGAGAGAGGAAGAGAGAAAATGAGAGAGAGATTAAGGGAGAGAGAGAGATTGAGGGAGAGAGAAATTTGCTTCAAGTAACTTGCATTTTAATTTAGAAAGCTGAATTCATTTTTAATAGACACAGTGATTCCTTTGAGAATTGTCTCTCCAAGAGCTCCACCTAAGTGACAGATTGTGCAGCAAAGTTGATACTTCCTTTACAACTACTGAAATGACAGTAATGTACAACTATGCCATATTTCCAAACAAGTGCATGAGTCTTTGTATACACAGAAATCACTCTCCTGCACTTCTGAAGAAATAGGCATGTATCCACTTCAAAACAACATTTTAGCCTGTGCTTCCATGAGCTGTAAAATTTCTATCCCAATTCTTCTCACAGGAGAAGGTAAGATGCTGACTTAGAAATTAAGGCATATATTGATTATTAATCTGGATACATGTTCAGATCGCACCACACCAAGTGGCGAATTTTAAATAGTTAACTAAATACATCTGAAATAAAAAGATATTACCAGTAATAGTGACCATGAAACTAACGCTGAAGTAATGATTATGAAGGAATTCTGGCACCCTTACCCAAAGACCTCTGTCCAACTGTGTAGTTTAAGGTTAATTTCCTTCTGAAATGGCACAGCAAGTGACTTAACAGTATCAAATGACAATGAAGAATAATAGTAATGACAAGGAAGCTTCGAACGCTTGGCTCAGAGTTGGAGATCTCTTCCCAGAAACGGACCAGGTGGTTAACACAAAAAAATCAAAAATATGTAATAAAAGACCAACAAATTGAGCATGATAAATGTAGAAAATGTCAAGAAAAATTAGAAACAATCCAATACATTACAGGATCCTGCAGTAGTTTAATTCAATCTGAATACTTATTCAGTCACGCTCAAGTGACAAACACCATTCACCATAATCTTGCTTCAAAGTACAAACTCATAAAAAACACCATAATTTATGACAACTACAAGCTTATTCCAGTTTTAGAGTCAGAGTTCTGCAAATTTTATTATGACTGATCCGTTATTATAGATAGGGCATTCCATAATAACTGAGCCTAGATATAATATTACATGATAAACAAGCAAGAACAACTTACTTAAAAGACAGTCATTCCAAACATACATGATATAATTAAACAAATAAGTGAAAAACACCAGAAATGTGCGGAGTTAAAAGAGGAAATTAAAAGACTATGGAATATGAATAGAGTACGCATCATCTCAATAGTAATATCTACAACTGGTATCATCACAAAGTCACTACACAATAGTTTTAAACAATTAGGTCTACACAGCAATATTAATACAAAACTCCAGAAAGCCATAAAGCGAAGCACCACTACTATAGTCTGAAAGTTCATAGCAATTGAGAACTAACTGAGTGTGCTTGGTATTGCCTGTACCTCACATTTTACCAGCTTGAACTGAGAAAAAATGAACAATAATAATAATAGCAACAGCAATAAAAGTAATAATAAAATTGGATGATAGAATAGGATTTGGAAAGGCAATTCAGCCTAATTAACTCTTCAGCACCCTCCTCTCTATTCTCCTTGAACTTGTCCCATTTTATTTTGGAGCCAAGAAACAGCTGACACATTTGAATTTGTAGAAGTGGTAGATGTAACCACAATGTAGCCATCTACGTGCAAAGTTTAATGCACAGTCTAAGGATAGCTGCAATTATACCAGGAATACACCTTGATCAAAGGGAGTGACACAGTGCAGAGACAGCAGTTTAAAATTGGCCATCCATGATGAGCTACAGAACATCATTAGTCACAAACCTGTTACTTCATAGTACAGCACGTTCTTCCCTCCAGCATTATCATTGGTCAAAGGAAAAAAGATAGTTGAATGAGGATTACTTGTTAAACCTAAAAGTTAGCTCCCAGACTGGTGAAAGCTTAAATACTGTACATACTTGTTAAAGTGTGGAAACATGAGGGCGGTGTTCGCAAAAGGAATCAATCATAGGAAAACTCTGCAATCCTGGCACATACAGCTATGAACAGTGGTGCACATTTAGACAATTAATGGAGGAATGGTATTCTTGAACATCACCTTCTTAATAATAGTGGGGGGGCGGGAAACAAAGTTAAAGCATTTGGAATCATAGTTCTGTAAAAGTATTGAGTTGTTGATTGATTTCAGCCTCTTCCTGAGGTCCAAAGCCAGTGGGATTCATTCCTCATGATCCTAAAGATCCGGTGAGCGTACTGAATACTGCAAAGCCAATGGGCAATGACCATATCTTGTCTGCCGTGTTGAAAACTTGTATCTCTGGCCAAATTATTTCTGTACATCTGACAACTTGCCAATAAAATGGAAACATTTCCAACTTTATCATGTCTGCAGAAGGCAGGTCCAGTCCTATCAAACCAAATCCATTACCCACCAGACAGCCCACTACCCTCCAATGTCCATTATCTTTCCATTATCAGTCACATTATCAGGAAAATAATGTGAGTATTACTGCCAGGGCATTGAGGGAATACTTATTGTTTGGTATTACATATTTTTTTTTCCTGTCAGGACCATTTACCTGCAGACATCATCATTAACGATGCAAAAATCGGGAAAGGGATTGCACTTTAGAGGTGATATGAAAGTGACTGACCTTGGTAACTTTTGAATAAATCAGCAAAGCCTAATTAAACTAAATTCAATGGAGATCAAGAGAAAAATCTCTCTACTGGATGGTAGGCATGCCTAACACAAAAGAAAATACTTACTGCTGGTAGGCATCAATCACCTCAGCACAGGAAATCTCTACAGAACTGTGCCCTAGGACGAGCTGTCTTCAGCTGTTCCTCTGGTGAGCGTATGTCTGCCATTTGGGGATGGTTGCTGATGTTATATACTGCTTTGTTCCAAATGTAATTCTCAAGATCACCGAGGAGTCCATAGTCACATCCATTAGGAAATGGATGACTTATAGACATGCACAGAGCTTTTGAACTATCCGGTGTCAGGCAATGACAGTCTAATCACCTTTCCTCAACGTGCACTAATATTATCATCTCTAAACTCACACAACAAAATTCTGTGAGTCCTCTAACCTAATTAGATTAGTCCTATAAATATAGTAACAACAAAAGCAGCTGAGCAGCTGGGTTTTCTGCAGTGAAGGCTCTCTTCCTAACTCCTTGGAGCCTTCTCACTAATGATAAGACATGTCCTCGGAGGGTCCCAAAATACTTCCACCTTATCTGGATAAAATACTCATAAAATTTTACTCAAACAGTCCATTTGTTTGAAATCCAAGCACCACCCTAGTCATTTACTCAACCACCATTGCTGAAGTGCATTTTGCCTGGGTTTGCCTTTTTTTTAGATTATTCAATTACTGGATGTTGGCAGCACCAACTAAGTCAACCTTCATTGCCCATCCTTAGTTGCCCTTGAGAAGGTGTTGATGAGCTGCCTCTAGAACCACTGCAGTCCCTGAGGTGTAGGAACACCCACAGCTGCCTGCTTACCAACGTTTCTTCAATAGCATTTTTCAAACCCCTGACCTCCACCGCCAAGGAGGATGAGGACAACAAAGACATGAGAATGTCACTACCATGCAAATTCAACCAAGTTATATTATTATTCTGCTTCTCCTTCATCCTCACTGTTAGAATTCTGGTTGTCCTTTCTGAGTTGCAGGAGGACATTTACCACATGCACGGCAATGTTACTACGAAATTCCAGTAATGGCCCAGACTCATAACTAAGACAAAATCATCACATTGAATAAGTAGAAGTAATAAAAAAAATCTAAATAATTATATACTGAAATCGATATACTTGAGGTTTCAATCAGATGCAGAATGTATCTTTAATTTAATGAAACAAAATGATATCTCTTAAATAATTCAAATAATTGGCATAAGTTCGTCCCCCATGTAGAATACAGTATGTCGTTTGTTAGGTTAATTTATTGATTTCAATTGTGCATTAAAATAATCATGAGGCTTTTAGTGCTGCTGTTACTCGTGTAAACCATACAAGAATTTCCAGCAGCTAAACAAAGAAATCGGAAACACGATCTCCTGTTGACCTATTCCTCTAGAGACTATACTTCATGTTGTTATTATTTTTTACATCATATAAAGCCAATAAGTTTACCAGACAGATAGGGACATGTTCATTCCAATATAAATACATTTTTAATGGCTTGACAAGTTTTAAATGATACCAATTTTTCTGCTGGCTTAGGAGCATTAAATTTTTAAAGTATGGAGTTTCATTCACTTAGATTTTATTTTTTTGGATATTTGAGTGGATTCTTCCATTTTCTCTAACTGCAGTCATGGAGTCCAGCAGTAAAATACAATTTTACTGGCATTCTCCAATGGAATCTGCAGTATAAGCTAAGGGTAGAAGCAGTAGGTCTAATTATTCCAATGGAGAGAAATGGCTAATGCGGAATAGGGTAATTACTGGATAATTTAGGAATTCAAAGTTCAAAGAAAAATTTATTATTGAAGTACATATATGTCACCATATACGACCCTGATATTCATTTTCTTGCAGGCATTCTCAATAAATCCATAACAGAATCAATGAAAAACTGCACCGGCTGGGGGTTCAAATAGTGTGCAAAAGACATCAAACTGTACCAATACAAAAAGAAAGAAATAATAATATTAAATCTCATAGCAATAAATCTCAAGAAAATGAGATGAAAAGTCCTTGAAAATACGTCCATAGATTGCGGGAATATTTCAGTCTTCGGGCAAGTGAAGTTGAGTGAAGTTAACCCTTTTGGTTCGAAAGCCTGATGATTGAGGGGTAATAACGGTCCCTGAACATGGTGGTATGAGTGTATTTATTTACATGCCATCCAGTGAGTTCATTACATACCTATGTACATTGAGTTAGTACAAAAGGAAAACCAAACAAGATATGGTGACTATGTTTCTAGTGTTTATGGACAGACAACATAAGTTTAAGCTGGAGGGTAGGAAATTTAAAGAGAACTTGAAGAAGAATTTTTTCATCTGGAGTGTGCTTTAAATCTGGAATGCACTACCCAAAGCAGTGGTGGAGAACGGTGCTCACATGAGCTCTAAGAAGTAGAATTAGATGAATACTTGAAATCCTGTGGTATAAACAGATATAGACAGAATGCTGGAAGATGGGATTGATATAGCTAGGCACTTATTGATCCCACTGACTCAGTGAGCTGGATTGAATAGTCTGTTTCTACACTGTTCAATATTTTAACTCTATGACCATCACCGAGAAAGCAGAGGATTAAGGAGCAACTCTAATCAAGATTCCCCAAAACAAAGTTGCAGTGCTAAGGGAGTGTTCCCCTGTCTGAGGTAATGTGTTTTTGAATCTCTAGATCAGGGGTTCCCAGCTTTTTTTTTATTGCCATGGACTCCTGCCATTAACTGAGGGGTCTGTGGATCCTAGGTTGGGAACCCCTGCTCTAGAAGATATAAAAAGTCTTACATTGTTATTTAATGCAAGTTAGTTGTGGATTGACAATCACATTCCCCATATCGCGTCAGTGACCACACTTCAAATAAAGTTCTTCATGGTTGAAAAATAAATAAGGTTTACAGCTGGGAAAGGTAATCTATAATGCATGGAAATTATGCAAATTTTAACATTACAAGTATAAGGTATTGAAATCAAATGTACAAAGGAGCATTCTTGTTATTAAAATAGTAAGCATTTGGTAGACAAATTGGGGCCTTTCAATGCAACTTGATTGTCAATGGTTCATTAAGCTGTCATTTCAAAATGATACAGATGACAATAGTTCAATTTAAGTGAGAAGGAAGGCTTGTTCCTAAAATTAATAAAAAATGTTCCAGTCAGGAATTTAGTAGAACTCATTGGTCCATGTGCAGAGTTATTCCCTAGTTATTATTTCCAAAAATCCATTCTTGTTATCATTGTTATAAATGTAGCAGCTTGTAATTCATAGGTTAATGAAGAGTGTTCTATTCCTTTCGGAGATGATGATTAAATAAAAGAATTTGTCATTTCAAGGGTCACACAGACTAAACTTAGTCACCGTAAAAGTACTCTCTAGTCACTGTGTGGCAATATCAATTCTTAAGTTTGTTTGGTAATAATAACCCAATAAAGTGCAGTATCTATCTGAGGAAGCTTTATTGCAGGCACCAGTGTAATGGCTTCTTTGTAATGTTTCATGCTAAGGCTAATGTAATGGCTTCTCTGTAATGTTAATTGCTGAGGTAATTGTTTCTCTATAGCAGAAATGTTTGGGTTATGGCTGGATATAATTATGCATGTTAGCCAATCAGGATTCTGTTGCCCTGTCTGGAAGCTGTTGCTTTCGCATGCTTTTACGAGAAGGCGCGAGGGGGATGAGGAGAGAAGACACGAATGGAGAGATGTGGTAGGCTGTCCGACAGGGAGGACTCCGAGCGGGAGTCAGAAAGTCGGCGACACTCGGGGGAGATCGAATGGTGGAAAGAAGATCTTGCTGAGTGAGCTCCAACGATTGTGCACGGACTGTTTAATAAGATTGGCACCCCTTTTCTTTTATATTTTATTCCTCTACTAACCACACAGTAAAAGTAAGAGTTATACAGCTTAATCACTTAATTGCATATTGTGTACTGTTTGTTATTTCTGGGCACTGGTTTGTAACAGGGGACACATTGCGCAGCATCCACCCAAACGAGATTTCTTAAGTTTGGCCAGGCAGGGGGGTTATCACCCCCAAGATCAAGCCGCTGGGTGAAGCGAGTGTTACATCAGCATTCTGGAAATTTAGAAGCAGCATGGTAGCGTAGGCATTAACGTAATGCTACTACAGTGTCCGTGACCCAGATTTGATTCCCAGTGCTGTCTGTAAGCAGTTTATACGTTTTCCCCATGGCGGTGTGTGTTTCCTCCAGGTTCTCCAGTTTCCCCTCATATTCCAAAGACCTGTGCGCTGGTAGTTTAATTGATCACATGGTGGTGAGGACTCACTGAGCTGGAAGGGGGTGTTACTGTGCTGTATCCTTTTGTTGTGGTATGGAGGCTAGCGATTAACCTAATGCTATTACAGCACCAGTGACCCTTATTCAATTCTGCTACTGGCTGTAATGAGCTTGTACATTCGCCCTGTGACTGTGTGGGTTTCTTCCAGCTGCTCCAGTCTCCTCCCTCAGTCCAAAGACGCATGGGCTAGTAGGTTAATTGGGCACATGGGTGTAATCGGGCAGCAATAGACTTGTTGGGCTGGGAGGGGCTGTTTTTTACTGTATCTCTAAACAAACAAACAAACAAACAAATAAATAAATAAACCGTGCAAAATGCACTTTCTGTTAATGTGCATGTCGCATTTACCAATGCCAAAAATACAATGAACCAGCTTCTAGTGGCTTGTGATCTCGTCCAAATTCAGCAGCTCCTGAATCTCTCCTTAGTAACATTATCTATGCAGCCCTGAATAAATTAAGCTGGTGGCATGCTGATGTCCAGGTATGATGCAGAAAGTCTGTTATCGCATAGGATTTTATTTTACCTAAAATAAAATGCTGCTGTCCTGCAGAATTTTGAGATGAGAGGGCAATTTTTAAAATTAGTCAATGGAGAGGCTGGGAATGCAGACACAACCTCAATCATTCCACCTTACATTAAAGTTGACCACAACTACATATGAGAAGCATAGTTGTAGTTACGGATCAATGGGGAGAGAATTCCTGGATTATTTTATTATTATTATTATTATTATAATATCTGGAAAGCTGAGAATTAACAGGGAAAATAGAAAAAAAACCTGCATGTAAAAATAGGCATAAAACAGTCTGAGTTTAGTAACATATAGCTAAATGCAAATCTTTATAGATAGATGTGTTGTGGACACGATAGACATACAGTATGTATGTATGATATTATAGCTATGATGTGACAAAAATGTGGCAGGACTGGAAATTTAACAATCTTGGTTACAGACGTCAGATAAACTGTAAAAGGGAAGCTGGGCTGATAATAGTTAAAGAAACGATCCTAGTGTGTGAACGGATGATAAGTTAGAAAGATCATTAAATATGTAGGTCTAAAAAGAACAAATTAAAGGCTCAATCATACTCTTCAATCACACTCTTAAAAATGTACTTTAGATTCCCCAAAAAGTTGAAGAGAAATTGGAGAGCAAGTTTCTCAGCATATTTCTGCCAAGTGCCAAAGCACTAACCCAAGAGTGTTAAACGGGATACCGTCAATTTGAAAAATATAGATGGTATAAAATTCCTAAATTGTAGGGAAGTTTTATAGATACTAAGTTGGAAACACAACAAATGAAGGAGGGTGGTTGCAATTCATGATATTCTTACAGTAACCCTATATCCTATGATCACCTTAATATTTAAAAGTTCAGTCTTCACTGCATTGAATATACTCGGTAATTGAGCATCTACACCCGTTTGGAAAGTGAACTGCAAAGATTTGCTATTCTCAGGATGAAAAAATGTCCTCTTAATTCTGTACTGAGGGGTTACTTCCTTATTCTGAGATTATGACTCCCACCAGTAGTTATCCCAGCCAGGGGAAATATTATTTTCACATCTATACTGTCAAACCACTAAAGAATTTTACATATGTCAATGAGATCACAGCCCATTCATCTGAACTCAAGTTAATATAAACCTGATATTTTAAGAATCAATGTGGTGAACTTTCAGTAAAGAGACTATATTTTTTGCACAGTTTTGCAGATGCAGTCTCACCAGGACTCACCAGCACTCACCCAGCACTCACCAGGACTCACGAGGACCAGTCTCACCAGGACTGTCAATGACTGGAGCAAGGCAGAAGAAGATAGCACCAGTAAACAACATGACCAAGGGTGACATCCTCCAAACAGTTCACAAAACTACTTCTTTCACTTCTTTTACATCATCTTTTTCTTTCAAATGTAGTTCTGCCACGGTTGGAGCCTGTGATCTACATTTTGGTGATGTGTTTTGAGGCTGATTGAGCGTCCTGGCACTTTGCTGTCTCTGAGGAGGTTCCGTGAGGTATGTGGCCTCAAGGCCAAGAAGCCTGTAGCCCACGGTTGATTCCATTTCACACCAATCTTGCTGATTAAGCCACCAAGGAAGATTGAAATCATCAAGG
Source organism: Mobula hypostoma (assembly GCF_963921235.1). Taxonomy (NCBI): domain Eukaryota; kingdom Metazoa; phylum Chordata; class Chondrichthyes; order Myliobatiformes; family Myliobatidae; genus Mobula; species Mobula hypostoma. The sequence continues at coordinate 31,598,058 of NC_086109.1, forward strand.
CAAGTGCGGAAAGTGAATGGGTATTCAGCCCCGTCTCATTTACTGCTGCTGGAGGAAGGTAAGCGATGGTCTCTCTCTCCCTTTCGCTCACTACTCCTGAAAGAAGGTTCGTTTGATCATTCATTTGAACGATTTCTCTCTCCCTTGATGTTGTCAGAGGATGGTTCAGGAGTTCTGGGTCTCCGGCAAGGTTTAACTGAAGCGGTTTGTGGATTGGACTGTAGTTCACATTATATTGTGTTTCTGGTTTCTGTTCACTCCTATTCTGATGCTATTTTGGGAGATTTTGAATTGGGGCAGCCTACAGATAATGAACACTAAGCTGAACTGAATATGCCTGGGCCCTCTTTTGATTTTGTGTTTTATATTCTGTGTTCTTCATTCATTTTCTTCTTTGCTGTTTGTGCCTTTTGTTTTTTCTGCACGTGGGGTGTTTGATGTTCTTCTTGAACAGGTTCCACGGTTTTCTTTGCTTCGTGACTGTCTGTGGGGAAGGCATATCTCAGAGTTGTATATTGCATACATACTTCTGTAACATTGGACCACAAATTTCTTGGAACATGTTGCTTCCTCAGAAATCTTTTATGATTATAATAGATGACTTGAGGCTGAATAGAAATATTATTTCAAACTACTTGCATCACAAAGAAATTTGGAGAAACATGAGATTAACTTTCATTGAATATAATGTGTCTAATTGCATAACAGTGCTGACACATTGCAATAGTTCAACTAAGCTAAGAATGTTTTGTTGATGATTTTCATTTGTACTCAGAGCCTGAAGCTTTTTGCTGAAGTGTCCAACAATAATCAGCCAGCATTGATGGATTCCAGTTGCCCTGATACCATTTTCTTCGGTCCTGCTTGAAGTTCTTCCAATTGCCTGTCGTTGATGATCTGTTTGATTTGTGGACCAGCAAAAATGCCTTCCTTAATCGTGGCATCATTTATTCTGTGAATCATCTATCTGAAATATCGAAATACTTCACGGAAATTTTTGTTGCTGGTGATAGCAAATTCCATCCTTGCAATCTTGAACCTTTTACCTTTGACAAACCCAGGTCTCTGATCAGATCATTTAATTCAGATTCAGTTATCAGATGAGGTTCACTCGACACAAAGGGTTCAAAATCTGTATCAGCATCAGCGTCATCTTCCATTGCTGGCTCGTACCTCATGGTACCTTCATCTGCCTCCTCTAGACAGCATGCCTCTGGTGGCTTTCATATTGGAAGACTATAGTCATGTGGTACAGGTTTCATGGCTGAAGGTAGACTAGGGTATTCAATGGATTTCTTGTTTTTAGCAGAGGGAAACAGACACACTGGTCAGACAGTAGTAGCAGTCTGTCACATGATTTTTCTGCTCTCAACATATCGTCGGGACAGCGAACAGCGTTGACTTCCGAGTACCTCTGAGCCAAGTTCTAAGATCGACAGTGCATGTTGCACAACAAATGTGAGGAGTTCAGGTTTTGTCTTGGTCGCCAATTTTACAACCAAAATAGAGCTCATGGGCTTTGATAATAACAGGTGACATGCTCCATCTTTGAGATTTAAGTCAATATTCACCACAAAACGTATTGTGGCTATTACAACAATGCCAAGACACTTTGCTATCAAAAATACTTCTAAAAGTACAATTACTTTATTATAATAAGTACACACATTATGCTATGCACATAGAGCACGTGCATCAATGTGATCTTAAAGCGATATACACGTAAACACAACGCATAGAACAGTGTGTGCATGATGCTTTTATAGCCTTTCTAAAACCTGTCCTGCCATGCAGCATCTGTTCTGCCTAAGCATTTGCAGGCATGCCTGGACAAGATAGAAAACGTTTCAGCTTCCCTATAATACATATAGACACTATACACCTCCACCCATTGCCACCCGCCCCCCCCCCCCACCCAAGGAGGGCCTCAAAGCTCTCTGTTTCTTTCTGGACACCGGATCCAACCAGTTCCCCTCCACTACCACTCTCTGCCTAGGGGAACTTGTCCCTCACTCTAAGTAATTTGTCCTTTGTGTCTTCACACTTATGTCAAACAAAAGGGGTAGCCATGGGCACTCGCATGGGTCCCAGCTATGCCTGCCTATTTGTTGGCTACATGGAACACTCTATGTTGCAAGCTTACGCTGGTGATTGTCCAGCACTTTTTCTATGCTATATCGACGACTGCATTAATGTTGCTTCTTGCACCTGTGCTGAACTCATTGATTTCATTCACTTTGCTTCCAACTTCCATGCGGCTCCCAGATTCACCTGGTCCATTTCTAACACCTCTTTTCCTTTTCTCAATCTCTCTGTCTCTATCTCCAAAGACAGCGTGTCCACCGATGCCCATATACATCATCCCACCTCGTCCTACTTGTAAAAATGCCATCTCCTTCTCTCAATTCCTCCATTTCTACCGCATCTGCTCTCAGGATGAGGCTTTTCATTCTTGAACAAAGGGGATGTCCTCCGTTTTCAAAGGAAGGGGCTTCCCTTCCTCCACCATCAACACTGCCCTCAACTGCATCTCTTCCATTTCATGCACATCTGCTCTTAACCCATCCTCCCGCCACGCTACCAGGACTATAGTTCCTCTTGTCCTCACCTACCACCCCACCAAGCTCCGCATCTGGCACATAATGCTCCGAAACTTCCACCACCTCCAACTGGATCCCACCACCAAACACATCTTTCCCTCCCCCCACTTTCTGCTTTCCACAGGGATCACTCCCAATGCGACTCCCTTGTCCATTCGTCCCTCCCCACTGATCTCCCTCCTGCCACTTATCCTTGCAAGCATATGAAGTGCTTCACCTGCCCCTACACCACCTCCCTCACTACCATTCAGGGCCCCAAACAGTCTTTCACGTGAGGCGACACTTCACCTGTGAGTCTGGTGGGGTCATATACTGTTTTAGTGCTCCCAGTGTGGCCTCTTGTATATCAGTGAGACCCGACATAGACTGGTAGACCACTTTGCCGAGCACCCCACACTCTGTCCGCCAGGACAAGCGCGATATCGCAGTGGCCACCCATTTTAATTCCACTTGCCATTCCCATTCCGATATGTCCATCCATGGCCTCCTCCACTACTGGGATAAGGCCACACTCAGGTTGGAGGAACAACAGCTTATATTCCGTCTGGGTAGCCTCCAAACTGATGGCAGGAACATCGATTTCTCTATCTTCCAGTAATGCCTCCACCCCAACTTCACCATTTCCCATGTTCTTTCCTTCTCTCATGCTATATCCTTACACATCCATCGCCTCCTTCTGGTGCTCCTCCCCCCTTTCTTCTTTCTTCCATGGCTTTCTGTCTCTTTCACCAATCAACTTTGTTTCATCCCTCCCCCTCCAAGTTTCACCTATCGCCTGGTGTTTCTCTCTCCCATCCCTCCACCTTTTAAATCTACTCCTCAGCATTTTCAGCACTTTTTCTCCGGTCCTACTGAAGGGTTTTGGCCCAAAACATTGACTGTATTTTTTTCCATAGATGCTGCCTGGCCTGCTGAGCTCCTTTATCATTCTGTGCATGTTGCTCGGACTTCCAGCATCTGCTGATTTTCTCTTGTTTGAAACTTTTCAGCTTACATTGTGGGCAACATTTTAATTGACTTGAGTTATCAATTGAAATAAAAAATATAGGTGATTTCAAAAACAATGGTACGTGATAAAAACATTTCATTGTGCATTTCATGATTAGCAGCCCAAAATCCGTAAGGTACACCCAAAAGTATTCCGGAAGCAAAATTTTTGTTGAACAGTTTAATAAATGTACTTTGCTTTGTACTTTGTACTCAATCATAGAGATATAAAGAGTATTTTGTGTAGCACAGCTGCATAAAGGTTAGCATAACACTTTACAGTGTCACATGACCAGCAACAATGAATATAGAATTGAGTCAGGTTTTAAAAACAAACATAAACATTTATTAAACTCTGCTCAACAATAGCGAAAAGTATTCAAACGACTAACTTAACCGGAAGTTAACTGCTATATGGCAACTCCGGAACAGTTCTTAAAGTGGTAAATTCGAACACAGTCTTAAAATGGTAAATTTGAAAGTCCAAGTGATTTACACAGTCAATAAGGAGAGACTTCCCTGGAAACGGATTTCTTCGAAGACGTGATGTTACTGCTGATTCTGTCCAAAGGATTCACAACAAAGGAAATAAAATGGCTTAAAGGAACTGACATTTTCCTGGCGAATGAACACTGCATAAACCTTCCTGATCTTACAGGGGTTATCTCAGATGCAGCCCACTATTTCTGAATGAAGATTCAATATGGTCGTTCCTGTATTAAACCGCTGAATGACACCATCTTTACTCAATCCTTCAGGTTCTCGTACTTTAGTAAGGTCTTCACTCTCCAAAACTAGACTGTAAAGGTAAATCAAAGGTACCCCAAACAAAACTGGCAGCGATTGGCAAAACTGCCGACAGAACGATTTTACCTTACAATAGAAAGTAAAACTCCACTTTAAAATGAAACTGCGTCCTGAGATGAATACTCAGCATACGGAGTAACAGACGAATTAAACAATGAATCAACTGCGCAACATTTTCCTGTTATATACCTGTTGAGAACACGTCATCATCCGACCTCACACTGGCGGGAAAATTACATCACCCTACCATCACAAGAACATTACATCATGCTCACAAGATACTCAATTACATCATAGTTATAAGACAGTCACAAGATACCCACGAGGTATGTAACAACAGTGCCACCTGCAAGATTAGGGTTCAATTCCTGATGCCGTCTGTGAGAAGTTTGTATGTTCTTCCTATGACTGAGTAGATTTCCTCTGAGTGCTTCGGTTTCCTCTCACGTTCCAAAACATGCAGAATGGGTTAGGTTTAGTCAGTTGTGGGCATGCCATATTGGGGCAGAAGCATGCCAGAAGCGTTGGTCATTGACATGTATGTTTCAATGTACATGTACGATAAAGCTAGTCTTTAATCTTCATTTATCTTTAGTTCAAGAGGATTTTAATGTTAGAATTGGGGATGCATTTGAAGAAAATAGTTAAGATTTTTAGAAAACAGATTACAGCTGTCTTGAAAATGACGATGATGCTGAGATGAACGACTCTGAAATGTTGCATGGAATAAGCATTGCCAAAGAACAAAAATGGTTTTAATGTTTTTTGAAAGATTAAATTGCAAACTTAGATGGAATATATCTTAGGCTGTTAAAAGAAGCAAAGAAGGAAATTCCAAAGACTGCGACTTCTGGAGAAGAAAACTTTGGAGAGTAGGAAGATATAGATGATTTGGGTAATTGGGTAGAAATTGACTAATGGACTAATAAAATTGAATAATTCAGCAGACAATGAAGTAATGGATTTTAGGAGGTGCAACAAGGCAAGTAAAATACAATAAACGAGAGTATATTGATTGGTTGGGAGAAATAGCGTGTAGGCCCATAGATCTTTAAAGGTAGCTGGATCTGTGGCAAGATCTGAGATATTCGAGACCCTACAAGAAGTCCAGGTGTGACCAACAGAAGGCCATTGTAAGAGCAAAAAGGCAAATCTGTGTGAAGTTAGAGACACAAGCGGATGGATAACAGATGTAGCAGGGTTTGCATGCCATTAATTCGTATAAGGGGAGACATAAGAGAACAAATTGCTGTGATGCTTCACTCCTCACTGAGTTCAATGTCTTTCATGTGCACTTTAAAAAGGAGAATAAAACTACACCCGTGTGAATCCCACATCATCATGCTATCCTGTCATCTCTGTCTTGGAGCCTAATGTCAGACCGTTTTTCAAAGGCCCCATCAGGCCCCAAGTGTGTATCTGGCAGGGCACAGAAAAGCTGTGTTTTCAGTGTTCAAGGACATCTTCAATGATCCACTGCTGTAGTCAGAGGTTTCCACCTGCTTTAAACAGGCATCAATCATGCAAGGGCCCAAAATAAACAGGGTGAACTGTCTGATTGACTATCGCTCAGTAACACTCACACCTACTGTGATGAAGTGCTCTGAGAGGTTGGTCATTATCTCCTGCCTGAGCAAGGACCTGTACACACTACAATTTGCCTACCCCCACAATGCATCTACAAGGGACGTAATCTCACTGGCTCTCCACTTGGCCTTGGATCATGTGGAGAACAGGAATGCTTACGTTGGCCTGCTATGTAGTGATTACAGCTCGACTTTCAACACCATCATCCCCTCAAGTACTAGTCAACAAGCTTCAAAACCTGAGCCTCTGTATGTCCCTCTGCAACTAGATTCTGTGTGGATTATTATCAACATCTCCTCACTGACTATCAGTGGATGTGATGGTCCGGACTGTGAAGTCCGCAATCCAGATCACAGTCCGGTCCATGGACTTAGGACTCCGGGTCTTCCAGCTGTCTCTTGTTTGAGTTAATCAGAGGCACTTGATTCCCATCTTGAGCTTGGAATATAAGTAACCTTGGGGTTGAGTGTGAGTGGCTGGTTTGTCTTGTCAGTCCCTCTTGGAGCAACCTGCTGATGGAAGGCTAGTGAAACCATTGGTGATCTCTAGGCCTGGTTGGAGGACCACCACTTCATGGAGACTTGTTGTCACTCATTGGATTTGTCTTTGCGGTATGGATTCAGCTGTTTCCTGGGCCAGCTGAGTGGCCGTCAGCCACTCCGAGCTAGGTAGGGATCCGGCTGTTTCCGTAGCCATCGGAGGTTGCTGGCTATTACTGTGACTCGGACCTTCCCTGGAGCAGAGATGGAACTGTCTGTTGTTCTTTGGTGTTTGTCTCTTCTTGCCCTCGCCTCTGTGGGGCAAGCCAGGCTGTTTTGCCGTTGCCCTGCGGGGGTATCTGTCTTGTCTTGTCCTTGCCTCTGTGGGGTAAGTCAGACCATTCTGCTGTTGCCCTGCGGAGGGTCCTGTCTTGTCTTGTCTTGTCCTCGCCTCCGTGGCGTAAGTCAGGCCGTTTTGCCGTTACCCTGCGCGGGGGTCTGTGTTGTCTTGTCCTTGCCTCTGTTGGGTAAGTCTGGCCATTCTGACCTGTCCCACCTTGGTGTGGAGATGAAGTTGAGTCCCAGCTTGTCTTAGGATAAATCCTGGCTCTTTGTCTATATTCTGTCCTGTCTCATGTTAGTGTCATGTTAAAGATGAGTCCCGGCTTGTCGAAGGATAAGTCCCGGCTCTGTGTTGATGATCGGTTCCCAGTCTGTCTCTAGCTCCAAGCCAAGCCTTGATGATCCCTCAGCCAAGCTCCAAGACACCCAAGCCTCGAGGATCCTAAGCCAAGCACCAAGACACCCAAGCCTCGAGGATCCTAAGCCAAGCTCCAAGACACCCAAGCCTCAAGGATCCCAAGCCAAGCTCCAAGACACCCAAGCCTCGAGGATCCTAAGCCAAGCTCCAAGACACCCAAGCCTCGAGGATCCCAAGCCAAGCTCCAAGCCTCGAAGATGCCAAGCTCCAAGACACGCAAGCCTCGAGGATCCCAAGCCAAGCTCCAAGACACGCAAGCCTCGAGGATCCCAAGCCAAGCTCCAAGACACGCAAGCCTTGAGGATCCCGAGACCCGAGACCCCAGCCTCAAGCCAAGCTTGGGCCTCTAGACCCCAGCCACATCCCGTCCTGAAGCCATGTCATGACCTTGCCTGGCTCTGGGGTCCGAACCCGAGGCAAGACCCAGGTTCTGGGTCCTTGTCCAGTCTCTGGCTCGGAGTCCAAGCCTTGTCTCCTAGTCCATGGTTCCTAGTCCTGGTACCGCTTACCCTAGCGCAGGTCTGCGTTCTTGTCCCTGCTCCTTGCCTGTATCATGTCACGTCCCTACTCCAGTCAAGTCCTGTTCCTAGCACTTCAGTGTCTGTGTCTTGCATTTGGGTCTGTTCCTGGGACCCCATTATGACAGTGGAGGTGCACCTTAAGGAGTTATGCTTAGCCCAACACTGCTCCACTCTGTCTACTCTCATGTCAGTGAGGCTAGGCACACCTCAAACACCATCTATAAATTTGCCGATGACATGTTGGCAGAAACTCCAATGGAAAGAGGAGGGATACAGAAGTGAGGTAGATCAGCTGTTTGAGTGGTGTCACAACAACACCCCTGTACTCAGTATTGGTAAGACCAAGAATTTATTGTTGACTTCAGGAAGGGAAAGTCAGCGGAACACACACGAATTCCCATCAATGGGGTAGCGGTGGAAAGGTGAGTGGCTTCAGATTTCTGGGTATTAGCATCTCAGAGGATCTATCCTGGCCCCGATATATTGATGCCATCACAGTGAAGGCATGTCCGCAGCTGTACGAGGGGTGATTCATAAATTTGCGGCCTAAGGTAGAAGGAGATGAGTTATTAACTTCAAACGTTCTGCATTTTAACTCAGAGTTGAACTGCATGTGCATATAAAGAAAGCTGTATAACTCATCTCCTTCTACCTTAGGCCACGAATGTATCAATCACCCCTGCTGTGGACCACTTTCTGAAAGTCCAAGGCGCCAACTTCTACAAAGAAGGGATCCGTATGTTCACGACCGCTGGACTAAGTGTGTAAATGTAAGAGGGTGCTATGTTGAAAAATGTGCTAGGTGTTCTAAAACTGACTCCTTCTACCTTAGGCCACAAACTTATCAATCACCCCTTGTACTTCTTAGGAGTTTGAGGAGATTTGACAACACGTACCATGGAGAGCATTCTGACCGGCTGCATCACTGCCTGGTATGGAGGCTCCAGAACACCAGATCAAAAGAGTTTGCAGAGTCAGCCAGCTCCATCATGAATACAAGGACATCAGCAAGAAGGCGGCATCAATCATTATCCAGGTCAAGCCTTCTATTTACTACCATCAAGAGGAGGTACGGGGCCTGACCTGAAAACAAACATTCAATGTTTTAAGAACAGTTACTTCTCCTCTATTATCAGATTCTGAAGTTGTCCTGTACTCACGAACACCACCTCACTATTCCTCTTTTGAACTATATACTTATTTTTTTATTGTAATTTATAATTCAGAGGATTCTGTTTAAATTGGGCCACCAGTTTATCAAGGCAGCAGCTCATTTGGGATAACTTTTAAAGAATAAAAATTAATTGAGAAAATAGCTCTGATTCCCTCTGTTTATGTGGGACACGATGCCGCTTAATTGGGACAGGAGACTGATGCTGAACATTTTCTAAGTTGTGTCGGTCAAATGCACTTGTGTTGCCATTCGAAACTACACTGTGCTTAGACAGAACAGCATTAGTTGCATGTGCTTCTATTATGTTATCCATTTGGGTCAACAAAAGCCAATTCTAAAAGCAGCGGTTTTTAAGTCCATTGCCAAGATGCTATGAAATGCAAGTTCTTCTGTTTGTCGACAATTGTGCAACACACCCTAATATAGAAATTTTGAGAAACACCCAACTGGAATTTCCCTGCCAGCCACTACAACATCCTTGGTGGGAATCATAAAAAAAATTGAAAGATGTACTGTGGGAAGTTGGTGAGCCACACATTCAAAACAATTGAAGAACATATACTAACATCATCTTCAACAGCCAAGGAAGTGAGTGCAAGGGTTAATCTTTTACAGGTAGTACAGTTTGTCAGTGATAGTTGGTGAGAAATAAGCAGCAAGACAATTCAGACTGTTTTGCTCACTGTGGTTTCAAACATTCAGGGTTGGAGATGCCACAAATGGCTGGGAGTGAAAAGGAAACTATTGCACTATTTCAACAGGTTAAGAACTATGAAGAATTTGAAGGTATCGGCACTAATCCTGAATGTTACAATAAAAATAAAGATTTAGAGGATGCAAACTTTGAAAGTATTGTATCAACACCCAGGGTGGGAAATACAAAGACAAGGAAAGTGATAAAGATGATACATCTGAAATTGTGCTAGTGACTACGCAGGATGCCAGGAAAGTTATTGTTGAATTATGACACTACTTCATGCAGGAAGGCAATGAAGGCAATCCATTATCTGCACGAGGTGTCTGCACCAATTTTGTTCATTTACAGACAATCAAGGTCAAGCAGCGTTTGCTGGATGAATTCCTCCATCTTTAACTATTAGGAAAACAAATACAGTTTTATAGTAGTGTAGCAGTATTGGTAGTTTTCTAATTTGATATATATTGCGTTTAAATGCATACTTTGTTACTCAGTTAAATGGTAGTTTGTCTTCTTTATACCTTTATAATTATTTGGCTAATTGGGCCAAAATGTAGTGGCCCCGATGTGTCCCAGTTAACCAGAACCACTGTATTTTTATTTATGCCTTGCACTGGACTGTTGCCACAAAACAACAAATTTCATAACGTGTCTAAAATAATAAACTTGATTCTTCTTCTGATTCTGATTCTGATCGACCAACAGAGTAGCTGAAAGATATTTCAAACACAATGGTTCCTATCTACAGAGATCTCTGAGTTACACAATGATGAAATGCTGGCAATATCAGTTAAATCTCCTCAGATCCCCCTCCAGCACTATTCCATTCTTCTTATAGTTTGGTGACTAGAACAGAGTACAGTACTCCAGGTATAAACTAACTAATAGTTTAGAAAGTTGTAAAATTATGTCCCAGCCATATGGCTGATGAAGGCAAAAACCCATTTGTTCTTTTCACCAGTATGGTACTTTTAGGAATCAATGGACTTGTATGTCTAGGTTCTTCTGTTCTTCAAGATCCTTTAAGGCTCTACCATTAACTGTGAATGTATTACTCTTATTTTACCTTCCAAAATATATTGCTTTGCACTTGCCAAGTTTAAATTTTGTATGTCATTGTTTTGCCAAACTGTCAAGCTGACCAATCACAAACAAGAGATATCTGCAGATGCTGGCTCTCCAAGCAACACACACAAAATGCTGGAGGAACTCAGCAGGCCAGGCAGCATCTATAGAAAAGAGTGTTGTTGACAGTATTCTTTTACACAGATGCTGCCTGGCCTGCTGAGTTCCTCCAGCATTTTGTGTGTGTTGCTGGGATTTCCAGCATCTGCAGAATTTCTCTTGTTTGATCCTAACAGCAGTCCTTTTTTTTTAGCAATTTCATGGGTGGGGTTTGTTATGGCTTTACCCAAGTGACTGAGCCTCTCAACAGTGAAGAGTAAATAGCTCCTTCTATGAAGATCCTAATGTGAAATTAACAGCAGGTAAGTATGCTGATCAGTAACAACTCTCAATTGACCTCGTGGTCCTGGCTGTAACTTTAGCAATTAAAGATACCAATAACTACAGCTGCCTTACTGCAGCCAAACCTACAAGGACCAAACCAGCCTCTAAGTCTTCCCCAGCCATAAGTTTGCGTTTGTACAGAAAAAAATGGCCCATATTTCACCATTGTAGTAACAGCCAAACTGTGAGCAATCACTTTAAGATCACCAGGAATGAGAACGACTTTGAATTTTTATGCATATATAGAATAATATGGAGGTCTCAGAACAGAATTAGAATCAGGTTTAATATCACTGGCATATGTCATAAAATTTGCTGTCTAGGGGAAATAGTACACTGCAATACATAATAATAAAAAAGCTATAAATTACAATAAGTTTTATATATAATAAGTTAAATAATAGTGCAAAGAAAGAGGAAAAAATAAAAACGAGTGAGGTAGTATGCATGGGTTTGTAGCGGTGTGCTACACACAGTGCTAGAATAACCACACGGAGTCGGTGAGTTAGAGTTGCGATGAAAGAGGTTTATTCAGACTTCGTGGCCTGCTTTTAAAGCCTTCCTGTTCCCGTCCTCCCTGGGGCGGGATTGCTGTGGGGAATGCATATTCCCCAGACGCTTTCCGCGCGTGGCATTTTTCCCCTGCTGGCTGGTGAAGATGGCCTGGCGTCCTTTTTGGGGCTGGCCTCCCTGCCTGCGCGCGCTGGTTCGTGAGCCGGTTCGTGTGTGCTAGAAAGTGGGTCACCACAAGTTCATTATTCATCAGAAATCTGATGACGGAGGGGAAGAAGCTGTCCGCGAAATGTTGAGCTTGTGTCCTCAGGATTCTGTACCTCTTTCTTGATGGCAGCAATGAGAAGAGGGCATATCTCAGCGGTGGGAGTCCTTAATGATGGATGCCGCCTTTCTGAGGCATTTCCTTTTGAAGATAGCCTCGATGTTGTGGAGCACAGTGCCCACGATGAAGCTGCTTTCAGTGATTCATTACTCCTCCGCAGTCTATGATATTTTGCAGCCTTCTCCAATATAATCAAGGGAAATCAGTGATCTGAAAGGATATGTAAGTATTTATGAACTATTCTATCTGTAAAATATTCTGCATCATAAGTGAGCTGCTAATTGCATACTGAGCCATAATTGCTACTTAGAAAATTCTTTGGATATAAAACATAATTCTACGTGTTTGCATTGTAATTCGTTCAGATAAGAAAAATACAATGGATTAAAATTTCCATAAAACAACAGCAGTTCCCCGTGGAACTGCTGGAATTTACATTTTTTACTGCCGTGAACTTCATGATTCTGGTGCAACTATCTACAAAAGTGTGAGTTCTGAATGCTGCTGTCATTCCCATAATGGTTCATAATGGAGTATGAATTCCCAGTGGTTTCCCAGAGGTTATGGTGGGAAATCTAAATGGCGACCATCAGATTATTCCTAATGAATAACAGTGATCTCATTAATTTCAAAACTGAAGATCGGCAAAGGATTAGACAGCAAACACAAGGAATTCTGCAGATGCTGGAAATTCAAGCAACACTCATCAGAGTTGCTGGTGAACGCAGCAGGCCAGGCAGCATCTCTAGGAAGAGGTACAGTAGACGTTTCGGGCCGAGACTCTTCGTCAGGACTAACTGAAGGAAGAGTTAGTGAGAGATCTGAAAGTGGGAGGGGGAGGGGGAGATCAAAAATGATAGGAGAAGACAGGAGAGGGAGGGATGGAGCCAAGAGCTGGACAGTTGATTGGCAAAAGGGATATGAGAGGATCATGGGACAGGAGGCACAGGGAAAAAGAAAAGGGGAAGGGGGGGGGAAACCCAGAGGATAGGTAAGGGGTATAGTGAGAGGGACAGAGGGAGAAAAAGGAGAAAGAGAGAAAGAATGTGTGTATATAAATAAATAATGGATGGGGTACGAGGGGGAGGGGGGGCATTAGCAGAAGTTTGAGAAGTCAATGTTTATGCCATCAGGTTGGAGGACGCATGCTGATCTCGTTGACGTCGTTAACTTTGCCTCCAACTTTCACCCTGCCCTCAAGTTTACCTGGTCCATTTCCGACACCTCTCTCCCCTTTCTAGATCTTTCTGTCTCTATCTCTGGAGACAGCTTATCTACTGATGTCTACTATAAGCCTACTGACTCTCACAGCTATCTGGACTACTCCTCTTCTCACCCTGTCTCTTGCAAAAATGCCATCCCCTTCTTGCAATTTCTCCGTCTCCGCTGCATTGGATCTCAGGATGAGGCTTTTCATTCCAGGACGAGGGAGATGTCCTCCTTTTTAAAAGAAAGGGGCTTTCCTTCCTCCACCATCAACTCCGCTCTCAAACGCATCTCCCCCATTTCACGCACAACTGCTCTCACTCCATCCTCCCACCACCCCACTAGGAATAGGGTTCCCCTGGTCCTCACCTACCACCCCACCAGCCTCCAGGTCCAACATATTATTCTTGGTAACTTCCGCCACCTCCAACAGGATCCCACCACTAAGCACATCTTTCTCTCCCCCCCCCCATCTGCTTTCCGCAGGGATTACTCCCTACATGACTCCCTTGTCCATTCGTCCCCCGCATCCCTCCCCTCTGATCTCCCTCCTGGCACTTATCCTTGTAAGTGGAACAAGTGCTACATATGCCCTTACACATCCTCCCTAACCACCATTCAGGGCCCCAGACAGTCCTTCCAGGTGAGGCGACTCTTCACCTGTGAGTCAGCTGGGGTGCTATACTGCTTCCGGTGCTCCCGATGTGGCCTTCTAAATATTGGCAAGATCTGCCGCAGACTGGGAGGTGGTTTTGCTGAACACCTACGCTCTGTGTGCCAGAGAAAGCAGGATCTCCCAGTGCCACACATTTTAATTCCACATCCCATTCCCATTCTGATATGTCTATCCACGGTCTCCTCTACTGTAAAGATGAAGCCACACTCAGGTTGGAGGAACAACACCTTGTATTCCATCTGGGTAGCCTCCAACCTGATGGCATGAACATTGACTTCTCAAACTTCCGCTAAGGCCCCACCTCCCCCTCGTACCCCATCCATTATTTATTTATATACACACATTCTTTTTCTTTCTCTCCTTTTTCTCCCTCTGTCCTTCACACTATACCCCTTGCCCATCCTCGGGGTTTTCCCCCCTCCCCTTTTTCTTTATCCCTGGGCCTTCTGTCCCATGATCCTCTCATATCCCTTTTGCCAATCAACTGTCCAGCTCTTGGCTCCATCCCTCCCCCTCCTGTCTTCTCCTATCATTTTGGATCTCCCCCTCTCCCTCCCACTTTCAAACCTCTTACTAGGTCTTCTTTCAGTTAGTCCTGACGAAGGGTCTCGGCCCGAAACGTCAACTGTACCTCTTCCTATAGCTGCTGCCTGGCCTGCTGTGTCCACCAGCAACTTTGAAATGGATTAGATAGGTAAGTTTCAAATATCCTACATTTTTTTTTACATTCGCTTGATAATATAGTCAATTCAAATAAAGGTAAGTGCTTAAATACTTCTAGTATTTTAATTTCTTTTATTTACTTTCGCAAAATATTTAATGATCCAACTGATTCAGTCTTGAAGTGAAGCTTAACCAGCAATCAATGCATTTCTGAAGAAATTACCATTGGAAGCCCAACATGACTTCAGGGACAACTTGGCTGAGGAAGTGCTCCAAGAGAATCTCCTTAAAGTAAGAATGTGGTAAATGGGCAAGCTGAGAGTGCAGATAGCCAACTTTACTAGTGAACGTTTTTAAAGTATAAATGCAATTTTAATTTTGGAAGGCTTGTTTCAATTCTAAATATGAATAATCTTTAATGTTATAAATGATAACAATATTTGCTAAACCTTGTGCTTTCAATCTGTTTTTTTGGCAGTGAGAAAGCTTGTTGGATGACATCATTGGCTGAATGCCAGAAATCCCTTTGAACTAATACTCAACTGCCATTTGAAATCATCAATTGGAATGTCTCATCATAGAGCTAACTGAACATTGTCTTTCGCAGTAAATATCATCCCTTCAATATCCCAGAAAAAATACAACAAAAATCTAACATAAATTTAGACTAATCATAGATCTCTTTAATAACTAAAGGCTACCAAGGATCAACAATTCTTTTGTTTTTAGATGTACATAGAAAAAGTATAATTTTGCTTTGATATTATCTCAAATTTGGTACTTCAGTCTAAATAAATTGGATGAAAAATACTCTGGCAAAGAGCTGGAGTAATTTAATATACAGAACCATGTTTATAATCAACATACGCATAAAAGGGTTGTCAATACTAATCCTCAATGTATTAATCAGCAAGAATCCCAACTGTGCAAAGCTTCCATTTTGAAGCTCTGTTTTTGATCAAAATAGAGGCAGAGGTTCAAAATTTGCCACAGCATCAGTTATATTAATATTTATCATTATTAATGTGTTAATCATGTAACAACTTATTGTGAAGAAGAAAAACCCTATGAATTGTGAATTACCATTAGATGCTAAATACTTTTCCTCCCTGGACACTTAGTCAATTGAAGATGGAAGCTCGTCTTTAATCTCCCTCCAAGTTTCATGATTTTGCAGTCTGTGGGCATTAATTGTCAATTAAACTCACTACAGGAAGTGATGAATACCATTTAACAATGCAATTACCTTTCTCGTAAGATTTATGTCATTGAAATGTCAATCACTCTCCAGCTGTCAAAAGAAGGTAGCTATTCCTTCTACAAGCAAATCTTAAAAGACTTTACAGATAAAATGTGCTCTATTTTTCCATTCCTTTTATGATACAATTTTTTCTTAACACTATATTTTTTCTTCTAGGATAATTATGAAGAAATATACTGAGAAAATTACTAAGCAAATTGTGGAAGGCAAGGTGGTAGACTGCCATACATGGAGTTCAGCAGGGTTTTAGATGAGATCCCAGGTGACAGTTTGTCCAGAAAGTTAGGACACATGGGGTCCAAAGTATTTTGACAAATTGGATCCAAAATTGGAGATAGAAGGTATTTGTGGAGGTTTGTTTTTCTGACTGTAACCAATGGTATACCACAGAGATGGATATTGATACCCTTGTTGTTAATCATATAAATGACTTGGATGGGAATGTCTGTGATTTGCTACGTTAGTTTGCTGGCCGCATGCAGATTTCTGAAGTTGTAGATAGCAAGGGCAGTTCCCTAAGGATACAGAGGGAGATCGGGCATCTATAAGTTTGGCTGGTACAGTGGCAAATGGAATTTCATCCAGACAGGTGTGAGGTAATGCATTTTGGATCATCTAATACAAAATGGACATATTCAACAAAAAGCAAGGACTTAAGGAGGTTTGATGTACCAAGGGATCCTGCAATGCAAGTACATAATGATCAGGGAACAGTGGTACAGGTGAATAGCATAATGAAGAAGGCCTTTAGTTTAATTTTCTTCATTGGTAAAGGTACTGAATATAACATTTAGATTGTTATCTTGTAGCTGTGCAAGATATTTGTTAGATTATTGTATGCATTCTGATCACCACACTGTGAAAAGGGTGTTATGGCACTAAACAGAGTGCAGGAGAGATTCACTAGAATGCTTGGAATGGAGGGTTTAGTTGTAAGAAGTGTTTGAATAAGTTGGGATAATTCTCACTGGAGCAGGAGGCTGACAGGTGGCCTTACTGAGGTTTAGGAAATTGTGAGGGACATAGATAATCGCTGTCTCATTCCAAGAGTAGGGGGCATATAAAACTAGAGGGCATATGTTTCACATGAGAGCGCAAATATTTAAAGAAATTCTGAGGGGCAGCATTTTTACACGGACGGTGGTGGGTATACAGAACAAGCTGCCAGAGGAGGTGGTAGAGGCAGACACAATCACAGGGTTTAGAAAGTATTTGGACAGATATACAAATACAAAAAAAAACAAACTAGATGGATAGGGGCCAAATGCAGGAAAATGGAATTAGCATAGATAATAAAACTTGTTGAGCAATGGACAAGTCAGGATGAAGGGCCTGTTCCATGCTGTATGACTCTACCACTCTATGACTCTGTGTGACTCTAATTCTCTTTTTACACTGGAAACTAATTGAAACTCTTCCCTTTTTTATGGCTGTCTGTTGCTTTCTGGTCCCGAAAGATCCTTGATGTCCCAATGGATGCTGTCACCAGGATAGAGAGAGCATCAATTTGTATCTGCAGAACTAACAGAATAAAACCTTTTGAGGCTGGAGGGGGCGAAATAAAAACTGGCAAGTGTTATCTCTCTCTCTACCTCTCTATCCCTTTCTCTTCCTACTTCCCGTGACCCCGCATTTCCCTTTTTACTTGCAAGCACTTAGCTCCTTCAGCTCAGCTGTTGTTCTGGCTTGTCTGAAAAGAAGAATAATAGGTTTAATTCAGTGAAGTCATTAATCTTCCACAAAAGAATTATTTTCCAAAAAATAATTGGGATAAATCAATTGAGGCTTTAATGAGCCATACGTTGGTACAACTATGTACATGAGCAATATGCACACTATATATATAAAACCACCCAGCAAGCTAGCCTTACAGTCCAGATCTTCCTTCTCATTTGCTGCATTTGCAATTAAACTAGGCTGCAGCAAAAATGGCATATTTTTGAAGACACCTTCTTTTTCCAATGATTTAATACACTAGAATTTTCTACATTGGATGGGAAGAGATTAACTGCTTGGATTAGGAACTGTATTCTCCCAGGGCATCCTTTAATTTCAAAGTAAAAGACTGGGACAGGAACTAAAATCTACTTGGCATTCCAATTAATTCTAAGCCCTGTCTAATGATGAGCAAAAAATTTGAAAAATTCACTAATTGACGGATCTGCAAATGTATGTATGGAGGAAAACCCATGCCAGTGTCATCTACTTTTTCCATAGTATGGTCACAGTTTGTGGATAAAGGGGATGCCTTTTAGGACCGAGATTAGGAAAAACTTCTTCACACAAAGTGGTGAATCTGTGGAATTCTCTGCCACAGGAAACAATTGAGACCAGTTCATTAGCTATATTTAAGAGGGAGTTAGATATGGCCCTTGTGGCTACGGGGATCAGGGGGTATGGAGGGAAGGCTGAGGCGGGGTTGTGAGTTGGATGATCAGCCATGATCATAATAAATGGCAGTGCAGGCTCGAAGGGCCGAATGGCCTATTCCTGCACCTAATGTTTTTTGCCAAATTTCTCACAGCAGTTTTTACAAGAACCTCAAGTCCTGTTTACTTGTGAAATTTCTACCACAGTTTCAATAACATTGCTGTTATTGATATGTTTTTGACAACATGAAAAGAGAATGATTTTTGAACTTACCTTTCAACCAGTCTTAACTAATAAACAATGGGTTTGCATTTTACAGTAAAGGGCTGATATTTTACACAGAATTTCCAGTCTTGATCCTGTATGTCAGCAGGTCACCATACTCACATTGGCAAACAAGTACTCCAAAATCCTCTGCTCACTGTTCACTTTCCCCAAGTAGTCATTGAAGTTAAGAGTCACAGAGACAAGAGTAATAGCAGTACCACACGTTAACACAGATGATTAATCTTTCTTATAATCTTTGAGTAAAAGAGCAGCAATAGAGAAAATATACAAATATTTGGGAAGATTTGAAATCAGGGATAGCTATGCATGTAAAAGAGGTGCATCGTGTCATCATTAGGCCACTAAAAACTTTATTCCAAAATGATCGTCACATGAAAACATTAGCTTATATTTAACAATTACAATTGCTCTTTACTTCTATATAAATATTGCCATGGTGCTCATCAATAGTAGGCTATCTGGTTTGCTTCAGTAATCTTATCCAACTGCAGATAGAATTTGCATTCTTTAGAAATTAACCCCAATAAAGATGCACATTGCTTTACTTCATTTACTTCGCTTAAATATTTCAATAGTCATTTCATTGGCATGAATAAAATTGGTAACTGCTGTCAGCAGTTTATACCTTATGAAGTATTAAAATATGAAATAATACAGCACCGAAAGAAGAGGCTTCTCAGCTTATTATACCTAGGCCTTTGCTTGGAAAGATCGACCTTATACTGATGCAGTGACATAGTTGGTACCTCACACCTGCAGCAATCCAGGTTCAATCTTGATCTCTGGTCCTCTTTGTGTGTAGCTTCCTTGCACGTGCCAAGGGCATAATAGTTAGTGTCCTCTGTAACTTGCCGCTCGTGTGTAGGTGAGTATTAGAACCTAGCAAGGGTGGGGGGACACATGGCATTGATGGAACTGTCAGAAGAATAAAATAAGAATTAGTGTAAATTGGTGGAGTGGAGGTAATGGCCAAAGGGATCATTTCCATACTGCATAACAAGTCCCACTCCCTTGCTTTTTCTCAGATAATTTAGTTATGTTTTCCTTTTCAAGAACTTATCCACTTCTCTTTTGAATCTTGTTTCACCACACTTTAAGGCAGAGCTTTCCATCGAATTCAAATACTTTGCACCTTTTCCCCCTTCTTGTCTCAGAATATTTGCCCCCTGCACTACTCGTTTTATGCCTGTAACTGTGTGGGGAAGTACAGCTCCAACAGCATGTACAAGTTTGCTGATGGGTCCGCTATTGTGGGCTGTATCAAAGATCGGCCTACGGAAGGGAGATTGAAAATTTAGCTGAGTGATATAACAATAACAACCACTTATTCAATGTCAGCAAGACCAAGGACTGATTGTAGACTTCAGGAGAGGGAATCCAGAGGTCCATTGGCGAATTAGAGGTGGAGAGGGGCAGTAACTTTAAATTTCTATCATCACTTTCTCAGAGGACCTGACCAGGACGCATCATATAAATGTAATTGCAAAGAAAACACAACAGTGCCTCTATTTCCTTAGGAGTCTGTGGAGATTTGGCATGTCTTCAAAAATCTTGACAAACTTCAATAGATGTGTGGTAGAAAGTGTTTTGACTGCCTGCATCATGGCCTGGTATGGAAACACCAATGCCTTTGAGT
This sequence comes from Mobula hypostoma, assembly GCF_963921235.1. Lineage (NCBI taxonomy): Eukaryota > Metazoa > Chordata > Chondrichthyes > Myliobatiformes > Myliobatidae > Mobula > Mobula hypostoma. The sequence goes on from NC_086109.1 coordinate 31,618,117, forward strand.
GGAAACTCCTACAAAAGATAATGGATTCAGCCCAGTACATCACAGGTAAAACCCTCCCAACCATTGAGCACTTCTACATGTAGAAAAGCAGCATTCATCATCAAAGACCTCACCAACCAGACCTTGCTCTTTTCTCGCTGTTGCCATCAGGTAAAAGGTACAAGAGCCTCAGGCCTCGCACCACCAGGTTCAAGAACAGTTACTATCCCTCAAACATCAAGCTCTTGAACAAAAAGGGATAACCACACTCGTCCTACTTCTGGTGCTCCCACAGCCAATGGTCTCACTTTAAGGACTCTTTATCTTGTTATGTCTTGCTCTTGTTATTTATTACTACTGTATTTATTTATATTTGTATTTGCACAGTTTGTTGTTCATTGATCCTGTTTACAGTTATGTAAATCTCTAGATTTGCTAAGTTTGCCCACAGGAAAAAGCATCTCAGGATCGTATGTGGTGAAACGTATGTACTCTGAGAATAAATTTTAATTTGAACTTCGAATCCATCTAATCTCATATTAATTATCAAACCTTTAAGAAGAACAGACCTAGCTTCTCTCAGTCTTCCATGTAACTATAACCTTTTCTCTCTGGTAACACTCCCATGAATCTCTGCTGTCATTACAAAACTTTGGTATTCTACTTCAACTTTTGACAAAAAAATGTCAATGGACATGTTCCTTCATTATAGTATTACCAACAGGAAATGAGGGATGATGAACTTTAACTTGTTTGCTGCTTGTGTTTTTATAAGCGATGTGCTAGAGCTCAGTTATGGTGACTCATTCATGAGGATCTATTTTAAGTTTGAAGCATTATAAAAGGTACTCAGGATGCAAGGAAGCTGCTGGAAGAATCATTAAATGACCATGCTATTAATTCTATGTCATGATAGATAAAACCATGGTCAACAAAATCATTACTGGACATTTGTTCTAAATTGTAATTGCATGTGATTAATGTGTGATGAATCTGACATAGCATAACTTAGTTTGGGTTTGGATTAATAGGCTTGGGTTCAAATCATTACACAAATTAGTCGCTGTTTCTCCCACATAACATTCATGTCCACTGCTCAGAAGTATTTGATTGATATTAGAATCTTTGGCATGTACTGAAGTTTCAGAAGGTATTGCATCTATTTCCTTTTTATTGTCAATTGCATGCTAGCTCTTGTCAAAGATAGTCATTTGTATTACTCTTCATTAGCTTATCTATTTCATCATGTTTCAACTGAGGTTGCAGTGAGGTGTGGAAGTGGAAAGGCTCTGGCCAAACGCAAAGTGAATAACACTTGCCACAACAATTGAACCTAAAGTGAGGTATTCCAAGTTGTTTCATCATGTGTCATTTATGGCCGGTTTAATCTTTATTTCACAAGATTTACAATAACACTGATCAAATCTGTTTTAACAACATCTTTGCTTGCAATGTATGTGAAACATTTTCACAATGAACAATCGTCAGCGTCTCTGGGAAAAGAAAAGGCTACTCAGCCCTTCAAACTTATTTCACTGAGTGGAAAGGACAGTAGATTCAGAATGAATCAGTTCAGCTTCTGTCAAATATCCACAACTTTTCTATGTTACATTAATGTTATTCTAGAATTTATTAAAGTGAACTCCCTAACTATGATTCAATGCCTGATCATGCAATGTGAATACAGTTCAAGCAACAATTTGTGATCTTTCTAAATGTTTTAGGCTTTGTAAAAGTTAACAAAGTGTGAAAATATCAATTACTGTATTCTCTTTCAATTTTATCCTTTTTAACATTTTAAGAGAATCACTGGGCTTTGCTTTTTTCTCTGCCCTCAAGTTTCAAATATAAATAATTCTCTATTTTGAAGCATAATCTTGTTACATTTGATTGGTCATTTTGAAAGCAGACAGCTACAATATTGAAACATCAATTTTCTGTTTTGCAACATTCCTAATGAGGCACTGCACCAAACTTTAATGCTTTTGTATTATCCGCTGCACTATTCAGAAAGTTAATGCAAGTTTTGATTATATTTGTATGATAAATTATGTCACTTAAAATCTCTGTGCATGCATTGTTACTGGTGTGAAAAAAAATTGCCTTGTAAGATCATCGATATAGCACATCTAATCAGCCAGTAATTATATTTTTTTTCTGTGGGGGCTTCCTAACTTCCTACTTTATTGTCGATGAAATCACAAGACTGTATCCTTAGGTCCTGAAGCAATATAAAATATAAATATAATTCAGTTAAATCATCACTTTGATAAAAGTGAACTCTGTCACTATCAGTGGAAGCAATGGTATTATGAACCTATCATTTTACAAGGTTCACCTGAAGTAGTGCACAAGGTGAATTCATAGGGATTACTTACAGTGAATGAAAAACTGAAAAATAAAACTGCAGGGAGCAAAAATCTGAAACAAAACCAGAGAGCGCTGAAAGTACTCAGTATGTCAGGTAGAGAGAAAGAGAGTTAATACTTCAAGTTAAAAGCCTCCGTCAGTCTTTTGCTCTAGACAGATATGAGCTGCTTCATTTTCTGAAAAGTTGTTTTTTTAGGGGAATTGAATGTTGTACAATCATCAGCATTAATCTGCAGATTTGGCCTCATCATTATAATTGGAATTAGTTTATTATTGTACCATATGTACCAAGATAGAATGAAAAGCTTGACTTGCATACTGCTCATACAGATCAAATTGTTACACAGTACATTGAGGGAAACATTTAATAGTTTTATAACTGTCGGCTAGAAGCTATTCAAAGCCTGGTGGTATCCACTTTCAGGCTTTTGTAAATTCTGTCCAAACTGAAACATCTGAATATTGCCCAGGCCAAGACACTGCCCTGAGAAAACACTAGGTAATGTAATAGTGCTGAGGCGAATGGCCTTCAAGTCCTTCGTGTGAGGTATAATTCCAGTAACTCAAATATTCCACTTGATTCCTAGTTTTATCAGTGCTTGATACAACACCTGACTGCAGGAGGCCTTGATGTTATGGGGAGTCAGCCTTTGAAATTCAGGTCTTCTGTCCATGCTTGGTTTAACATTATAGCCAGGATGTTTTTTGACTCAATCGCCTTGCTGTATTCAATGGCCATAGGACACAGGGGCAGAATTAAGCTGTCCCATTTAACATGCCTTGCAATTCAACATTTGCTGAATTATTTCACCTCTCAACACCATTCTCCTGACTTTTCCCCCATCATCTTTGACATTGTTATAAATTGAAAACCTGCTAACCTCAGCTTTAAATATTCTGAAGCTGTGGCTCCTAGTCCTAGACTCCTCCTACTCACTTATGAGTGAGTCATATTAGTTATAGAATTTTGGTTGAAGCTTAATTTGAACCCCTATGGATAATTTCTGGCTGTATGCATGCATTGCTGACTGAAAACACTTGCATTGTATTTCAACCATGTTATTAGCGCTCATATTCAGATCATCCCTCTTTGAGGATTGGAATATAGGGAACCTCCCCCCTCCCATTAGCAATCAGATTATCAACTGGTATCTCTGAATATAGAGGACAACAGAGCTTTGATCTGATTTATTGTTTGTAGAATCACTTATTTTTGAGCTGTCTTATCTTTGTAGTAGTTTAACCAGGTTGTCACCACACGTTTACATACAATCAGGGTAATTCCTGCCATAACTGGCCATTGGCCCCATCTAACTGGGCTTGTTCTCTTGCCTGGAGAGTATTTGTAGAGGGAGGGATATGTCACACATTGGGGTTGCAGAATGTGGTGGAATACAATTCTTCTGCTGGAGCATCGAAAATCATTGATACACAGATCTGAGCTGCCCAATTTGTTCTTTGCCAATGATTGGTTGAGCCACCCAACACAATGGATTAAAATCTTCCTTTGAGTGTACCTCTACGAGGACAATAAGTTGTGCAATTCACTCCTAACTATCCCATGAAATGGTCAAGAAAACCATATGATTCAAATGTAATTAGAAATTGGTCTCACCACCATCATCCATATTCCATGTCTGAGTAAGATTAAAAATAGCTTCAATTAGACCATGGAACATCTCAGTACAGGTCCTTCGGCCCATGATGTTGCAATGACCTTTTTAAACTACTCTAAGATCCTATATAACCTCCATTTTTTTTTAACATTCATGTGCCTACATAGTGGTTCACTAATTATGCACATATTTGTCTTTCTACCCAGAAAGGCTCGAAGGCTTTTAAAGTGATTACCAGTCACATACTAGCTATTAATGATAGCAAACTCAATGGCTAGTATTTGCTCAATGCATAAGTATTCTTGTTGTCCTAATATTGCCATGTATTGTTAGAATCTGATAACTTCCAATAGCTCTTGTAGTTGCTAATTACAATCTGCCTGTGGCAAAAGCTTTGTCCTTTACCAGAAGTCATTAATTAGAAGTCACCGTCATTCAGGAGATTAGAATTAATCTGTGGACATTTTCCAGCAAATACAAATAATCATGCTTACTCATACGAAGTTTCTCAAATATTCTCAGTTTAAACTTGAGCTTCATGACACTTTCCCTTTATGGTGATTGCCTAAGTGGTAAGCAGATTGTTAATGAGGGATAGAAAAGAAACAGGGCCACAAAAGCAAAGAGAACAATAAAACAATTTCAGCAGCTAAAGAATTATCTGAAATTGACCAGAGTATTAATAATACAATAATAATAAGATATTAAAGGATGTGCAGAAGGCAACTACAATCCCAATGATTTCCACTGACTTTGATATAAATAAAAAGGCTCAAAATCAGTAAAACCCCAGGAATAAATTTTACTTACCCTAAGAAGCTTTTATGATAAATATTGGTAATTATTATTAAGGAGCAATCGGATATTGTAAAGACACCAGCTGATTTTAAATAGACCAAAGAGAATATGAATTATTAAGGAGAGTAATTTGGAAAAAAGGTAAAACCAACAACCATCTTATATTAATATTGTGTAAAGCCACAAAACTGAGAATCAAAAATAAATCTGAGTATTGTCTATAAGCTCTCAAACATAGTCAAAGTGACAGCCAGTTATCCATTTTCCAAGTGAAAAGGATTCCTGTGAATACCTTTTCATAATCCTTCACAATATGAAAGAACTCGAAAGGAGACATGCTGTACTGAATTTGTTCTCAGTGATACAGCCTTGTACTTCTGTGGTGACTATTAAAGTTTCAATGCACTCCTTTCAATGCTTATATGCATTATTTCTACAATAGGGCAATTAGGATTGCACACAGGATTCTAGTTGTGTTCTGTTTGACTTTATATATTTAGCATATGGACTATTTCAACTCCATCCCTCCAGAAACAATCACTGATATAACGGTTTACTTTTTGTTGCTTTGTTAAGTTACCTCATGTTTTAGTGTCTTCATGTATTGATAGTTCAAGATCCTTTCTCTCTTGAGAAATAGCATCAACTAACAAAAGTTCTTCTTCTTGTTGTTTCTGCAATTACCTCATTTGGGAGGGATTCTCTCACTTAGTTAAGTTGGCTGGTCCCCAGCCATCCTTCACCTTTTTTTTAAATGTAGGCATTATGTCATTGCATAAGCTGCCTGCCAATATAAGGTTCAAAGTTCAAGGTACATTTATTATCAAAGTATGCATGTACTATACAACTCTGAGATCTGTCTTCTCCAGACAGTCTTGTAACAAAGAAAACCATGGAAACCGTTCAAAGAAAAACATCAACACCCCCACACACATAAAATGATTTGTGGAAGGGGCAACAAGAACATCAACACCAGCCCCCCCCACCACAAACCCACAAGCAAACAACAAACAAATCACATAAACTACAACAAGAAATAACAGCAAAAAAAAACAGACTATAAAAACATAAAACTGAACTGAAAGAATCCAAGTGAACTACAGTGCAATTCATAAATCTTCAATACCAGCCTCTGAGGGCATTAAGGGAGAGAAGGACCATTCAAATGCAGAGGCCTATCCTTGGGAGAAGCGAGCGAAAGATTGTCACTCACAGACACCTCCCTCTGTCAGCAGTGTGTAAAAGGCTGGTCGTTGGCGCTGATCACTTGCTCACCTTTCGCACTCACCTCGATGTTTCAATCTTCCTCAATGCTTTGATCAGTGAGAAATGGAGCCGATCATGGGCTCTATCTCGTCCTCAAGCTTCTGGGCCTCAAAGTTGCTCATTTCCTGGAATCTTCCTCGGGACAGAAAAGCACCAGCTCGTTCAATAGAGCTTCAAACAGTACATCACAGCTCTACCGGTACCAGAAACATATTGAAAATTAAAAAGATGTAACTGAAGTGGCAGAAACAGTATAGCTTTTTCTTATGCATTATTATATGTATTGAATAGCCTCTTTGCCAATTCTTCCATAGATTCATTTAAAAGGTGATGAAGCAATTCATCCGATCAAGGAGTCTTATACTTTTTGTTTGATTAGCTAATTTAAATTTATTTTTGGTTTAATTTAAATAAGGTTAAATCATTTCCAATCATATCATCTGATGTCATGTCTATCTGATCGGACTCCATTGTAGATATTGAAGTTGATAGAGGTGTATAAGATGGTGAGAGGCATTGACCGTGTGGATAGTCAGAGGCTTTTTCCCAAAGCTGAAATGGTTACCACAAGAGGACACAAGTTTAAGGTGCCGAGGAATAGGTACAGAGGAGATGTCAGGGGTCAGGTTTTTTACGCAGAGAGTGGTGAGTGCGTGAAATGGGCTGCCAGCAATGGTGGTGGAGGTGGATATGATAGGGCCTTTTAAGAGACTTCTGGGTAGGTACATAGAGCTTAGAAAAATAGAGGGCTATGGGTAAGCCTAGTAATTTCTAAGGTAGGGTCATGTTCAGCACAACTTTGTGGGCCGAAGGGTCTATATTGTGCTGTAGGTTTTCTATGTTTCTATGATTCTACTGTATGCTTCTAAATACTATTGCATTACTGTTAAAACACAATTAAATTGAAACTTAATACTATGTGAAAAAAAATATATTACAGTATTCATTACTTCATCTTCTGGGTTTCTTCTTATCCACCAATGGCCTCTTCTATTCTCAATTACTGTTTTAAATTTACTTTCCAGTTGAGTGTTTTTCTATTTTGTTTTAGACTCTTCAATAACTTGAATGCACAGCTCCTTTTGCCTTCCTACTGTTTTTATACTTCTCTCCTGATCTCATTACCTCTCATTGTTATGCTCTCCCCTGCTGCCCAAGTACTTAGAATATGCCTCTGTCTTTACTCTAATGTTTCTTTATGTCTGTATTCATCAGCAGAGTGTCAGTAGTGTTTAATTTCAGCAGGATATATGCTGCTGAATGTGGCCTTAAATGTTTTCCATTGACGTTCACCATTCATTGATGGTATTATTTTTCAGCAGTTTCATTCTCAGCCTCAAAAAAGTGCTTTTCATTCATTATTATGTAGTCTCTACCATACTTAGTTTCTTCTAAATTATTAAACATTATATTGTAATCATTTATTGTCTAAATGCTCTCATTAATTTGTGCCACAGGGAATGACCATCTGCAAAAAGAGAAATTCTAACCATCAATTTTTGATATTTACCATCACCAAGCCCCTCACCCACATGAGTCCTTGGGGATTGTCAATGATCTGAATTAGCCATGTAAATGCCACATAGGCACCGGTCACACAGTGGCCACTGCCTCAACTCCTGTTACCCTTCACATTACCTACATGGCATAAGGCATGAACAAGATAGATTACTTACCTGGACCTGAAGCTCCAAGAATACTCAGGCAGCCTAACAAATACCATGCAAAACGTTTGATTGACAACAAATTCTTCTCCACCCCCATCAGAATATCTGTTTCCTCTGTTGCTGCGTTGCAAGTCATCTACAAAATGCCCTTTGGCTGAAAGCTTAGTCTCTCCTGTAGCACTTCCCAAGCCCAAGGGTCTTAAAATCAAAAACTATAAAGAGCACATAAATGCATATCCATTTAGAAGACCCTCTCCAAATCATATGCTATCCTGACATGGAAGCACACTACAGTTCTGTCATCATGATTAGAGCCTATAAATGCTCTCATTAATCTGATGGTGGTGTCTGAAAAGAGGATGCTGTCTAAGTTGCATGCCATCTTGGACAATGTCTCCCATCCACTACATACTGTACTGGTTGGGCACAGGAGTACCTTCAGCCAGAGACTCATTCCACCGAGATGCAACACAGAGCGTCATAGGAAGTCATTCCTGCCTGTGGCCATCAAATTTTACAACTCCTCCCTTGGTGGATCAGACACCCTGAGCCAATAGGCTGGTCCTGGACTTATTTCATAATTTACATATTACTATTTAATTATTTATGGTTTTATTACTATTTAACTATTTATGGTGCAACTGTAACAAAAACCAATTTCCCCCGGGATCAATAAAGTATGACTATGACTACGACTAAGTCTAGAATCTGCAAACCAAAGCAAGGTTGTGGTGGTTCAAGAGGTGACTCACACTTTATACTTTATTGTCGCCAAACAATTGATACATACAATCATCACAGCAATATTTGATTCTGCGCTTCCCACTCCTTGGATTACAAATATTAAATATTAAAAATAGTAAAAATTAGTAAATATTAAAATTTTAAATTATAAATCATAAATAGAAAATAGAAAATGGAAAGTAAGGTACTGCAAAAAAACCGAGAGTCAGGTCTGGATATTTGTAGAGTATGGCCCAGATCCGGGTCAGGATCCGTTCAGCAGTCTTATCACAGCTGGAAAGAAGCTGTTCCCAAATCTGGCCGTACGAGTCTTCAAGTTCCTGAGCCTTCTCCCGGAGGGAAGAGGGACGAGAAGTGTGTTGGCTGGGTGGGTCGTGTCCTTGATTATCCTGGCAGCACTGCTCCGACAGCGTGCGGTGCAGAATGAGTCCAAGGACGGAAGATTCGTTTGTGTGATGTGCTGGGCTGTGTTCACGATCTTCTGCAGCTTCTTGCGGTCTAGGACAGGACAACTTCCATACCAGGTTGTGATGCACCCCAGAAGAATACTTTCTATGGTGCATCACCATCTTCTCAAGGACAATTAGATGTGAGTAATTAATGATTTGCCTGTGATGCTTGCATCCAAAAAAAATGAATAAATTTTTTAAAAGTGCTGTAGTTTATTTCACATGGTTGGATCCATTGGGTGAAATAGTTTGAACCTTTGAGGTATGCTCCCAGTTCTAACATTAGCCCTTGCTTGTATTTCTCCTAAATGTCTTAGAGAGGCATAGTGAGACCATGGATTTGCTCCTTGGCACATGCCTAGGCAAGGTTGTATGGAAGACCAGCAGTTGCCCATGCTGCAAGTCTCCCTTCTCCACACCACCGATGTTGTCCAAGGGAAGGGCACTAAGGCGGATACAGCTTGGCACTGGTGTTGTCGCAGAGCGATGTGTGGTTAAGTGCCTTGCTCAACATGTTGCCTCAGCTGAGGCTCAAACTAGCGACCTTCAGGTCACTAGACCGATGCCTTAACCACTTGGACACTGTGCCAACACAAGGCAGAGAGGAGTCCTGTATATATTATACAAACTCCATTAACTGGCCCTATTCACCTGCCTCTTAGTCCAATACATTTTTTTGAAGCTAGAGTGACAGCCTCCTTGAGAATATACTGTGATCTAAATTGGAGAAAACCTGCATCCAGACTGCTAAATGGCACTTTACAAAGTGCTTTGTCATAGGAGTAGCTGCTCTGGGTAGACGATCAAAATAATTAAGGTACTGGATGAAGTTCAGAAAACAACTAAAATCTACATCAGGGTTAAGGAGCTGTCATGGAATTTGTCTTGTAGGATACTTCAGAGATAAATATTTGGAGAGCTCCTTTTTTCATGTATTTTCATCAATGGTTTGAATTCAGAAACTGAATGAATAATGATTATTTTATTACCAGAATAGAAGTGGGGAAGGATAGGAGGTGGGAAACGCAAAAGCCAACACAATGCACATGAAAGGAATGGGTGAAAATCAGTGATAGATAGACAGCAGATAAAATCTAATGCAGAAGAATAAGAGGCTATTAGAAACAAAAATACGACTGACTTTTTTATTTGATGAAAAATCTGGAATCAGCGGAGAAAAAAAAAAGTAAACAACAGGAATTCTGCAGATGCTGGAAATTCAAGCAACACACATAAAAGTTGCTGGTGAACGCAGCAGGCCAGGCAGCATCTCTAGGAAGAGGTGCAGTCGATGTTTCAGGCCTGTCTTCTCCTATCATTTTGGATCTCCCCCTCCCCCTCCAACTTTCAAATCCCTTACTCACTCTTCCTTCAGTTAGTCCTGACGAAGGGTCTCGGCCTGAAACGTCGACTGCACCTCTTCCTAGAGATGCTGCCTGGCCTTCTGTGTTCACCAGCAACTTTTATGAGAAAAAAAAAGTCTTTTTTTTTCTTTTGAGTATCTTCAAATATGCGTGAGAGAATGTAATCCAGAATAGCATTTCAAACTAGTTGCTGTATTTTGGGTAAAATTAATAAAGAGAAAGAAATTTAGAAAAAATTAATAAAGACAAACATAATGTTGGGGCCAAGGAGTTCCTCACACAAGGCACATTCAACAAAATGAAATAGTTTATGCATAAAATAGAAGAGATGAAAACTTCACAATTATTTAAAAACTAATTGGGTACTGTAAAGGAAAGGGTGTTGTTTAGGTCATTATCCGACAGAATGCTACAGAAATCTGACTGGACTACCTGATCTGCAGGTATTTATTGATCTTTATTTCACATTGAGAGACAACATCATAATCTTCTGCTGTAAATTCAGGAATTTAAACACTATGAGACTCTAGCCTGGGTAATGACCATACTGCATTTCTCATGGATGTACATTGTTTAGTTTTGCATTTGCCCTTGGTACATTAAGCAATTTTTTTCCCATTTTTCATTTCATCTGTAAAGGTCATTGCTTATCTATCTATTTCAATGCATCAACTTTCTTTGCTTTGTCTTTATTATTGCGTGTTTCTTTGTTGCAAAATAGAGACTTCAGCATGGAGCCTTGCTGTGTAGGAGCTTATATTTCATATATATAGAAAATTTGATTCCATATTTTCTTCTTATTACCTCATTAAGTTTAAGTGTGAATTGTGGTTTTGGGTTCCTCAATCATTCCTAATGATATTCTGATCATTTAGAAATTAGATCTAATCAAGCTGTAACTCTATCTCTTAAGTTTTCCACCTCTGATTACTCAGTGATCACCCCAAAGAAGCTCTTAACTAGACTGATAACACAGTAGATAACATAATCTAGAACTGAGTAGGCAGCTTACTTAGCCCAACCATTACGCTGAACATTCACTGTGTGCAATGCTCCATTGGTCAACATCTTGTGGCTAAACCACGAAAGCCTTTTACTTCACTTCTTTTAGGTCTGATTTTCATCTTCAATATGTTTTTTGATCTGTTAGACCCCGCAATTTCCATCTTGGAAATTGACTGAGCGATCCAGCACTTCGTTGTCTCCGAGAAGATTCCGGGTAGCAGTGAGCGCGAACTTCGAGGCGAAGAAACTACGAGATGGGGCACAGGCTGATGTTTGACTCCATTTCACTGATTAAGGCTTCTGTTGTTCACCAATTAAAGCAATGAGGAAGATTGAAAGACTGAGGCGAATTCAGAGCGCGAGCGCCGATGGCCTTCTGACACTAGTGGGATCGCTCTGCTGCCAAAGAGGAAGCCTGTGTGGTTTATCACTGTGCCCGAAGGCTCTTGCTTTCTATAAACGTGCTGAATGTTACTGAGATTTCTGTGTATGGATTTTGCATATGGACTATGCACTTTTTTCAGTCTTATGGCTTTTATAGTCTGTGTGTTTTCACCATTCTTTCTCATTGTTTTTGTGCAGGGTAAGGGAGATTTAAGGGTCAATGTTTTTGTTGTGTTTCATGCAGGGGAAGGGGGATCTTGTGGATCAATGTTCTTGTTGCTGACTTCCATGGGTTGCTTTGTTTCATGGCTATCTGGAGAAGAAGAATCTCAGAGATGTATACTGCATACATACTTTGATAATAAGTGTGCCTTTGAACATTTTGAACTTACTGCACCAACAAGTGTGCAATGTGCGCTATCTACTAAAAACACTGCAATTATTCATCAATATTACTTTGTTTGCATCTCCCCAATCTGCTTCACAGGACAGAATTATCATATACAAGGGAACTCCTCCACCTTCTATTTTTCCAAAGGCTGTCATTAAGCAAAACACCATCGATGTTTTAAAAGAGAACTGAAATAAAGTAGATGGTTCAATAAATACTCATAAATCAGGCAGCATCTGTGAAGAAAGAAACAAAGTTAAAGATTCATTCTTATGATCTTCCAGCTGAACAGCTTGAGATGAAAGAACATTGACCCGAAACATATCCTCTGTTTCTTTCTCTACAAGTTGCTGTTCTACCTGTTAAGTATTCCCAGCATTTCCTATTTTATTCTTGAAATACTTTGCCTTTTTCTCCCACCTTTGTTGGGTCTAAGCCTTGAAACTTCCCACTGAACAAGATCATGTGACTAATTCACAAGCATACCTGCAGTGGATCCAGAAATCAACACTACCACCTACTCAAGGGCAAGTAAGGGTGGTGCAATAAAACAACTGTGATTCTACATTCCAGAACTGATTAGCAAAATATGATGGATTTTGCACAGGAAATTGTAAAATCTACATTAGGATATAATAATTTGCATTAAGTTTAACTTTTTTTTCTGAAATAAAAAAACATGCACATTCTGAAACTGTTATGTAGTTTTTCACAAGGATGTGTCCAGCGGTATACTTGAGTGAAGGATCAATGTACCATTTTCCTGCATCCTTTGAGGCATTCTGCCCCATATTGAGAGTTCTGCTAGACAACATTCTGTTTTCTTTTCCCCCGACAATACATGGCTTTAATGTTGAAGGCTGCTGTTGTTTTGATATACTACTGTGAAAAAAGGTGAGTATGGGAGTACTTTTGATGTAAAATGGACATGCTTGTTACAAGGCAACAATTTCAGGCATCACAGTATAACTGCCTCATCCTCTAATTTCACAAGCTCCTTTTTAAAGGACTGGATGAAATCAAAAGATGACCTGCATTTTTCGTTGCTACTTGACAAGGTAGGTTATTGCTCAGATGTATCACCTGTGGCATAACATCTTCTGTCCTTGGACTCACTTTACACCACACGCTGTCGGAGCAGTGCTGCCAGGATAATCAAGGACACGACCCACCCAGCCAATACACTCTTCATCCCTCTTCCTTCCTGGAGAAGGCTCAGGAGCTTGAAGACTCATACGGCCAGATTTGGGAACAGCTTCTTTCCAACTGTGATAAGACTGCTGAATGGATCCTGACCCGGATCTGGGCCATACCCTACAGATATCCGGACCTGCCTCCCAGTTTTTTTGCAGTACCTTACTTTCCATTTTCTATTTTCTATTTGTGATTTATAATTTAAATTGTTATTATATTTACTATCGATTTGTACTCCAGGGAGCGTGAAGTGCAGAATCAAATATCGTTGTGATGATTGTATGCTCTAGTATCAATTGCATGGCGACAATAAAGAAATAAAGTTTCGAGCAGTTCTTTCATTGTAATGAAGCTTAGCTTCTCGGGTCATCTGCCATATCAGACAGTTTGAGGTGGGCTTATGGATCAAGAGTGCAACAAGTTCCATGCAATAACTTCAAAGACTGTTGTTGAGAAAAGGGGACATCAAATGGATGAAATGCAAGACTTCATTGATTAACATTATTCCTTTGAATGGGAAATATTACTTGTGTGCATATGTGAGATGTCTTTCCTTTCGCTCCAGGGAATCAGTGTGAATTGAATGTTCTGGGGATAACCTGTGGGTAAAAGCAGATGAATAAAACTCAGATTTCCCAGTTCAGAATCAGAATCAGGTTTGTTATCACCGGCATGTGACATGAAATTTGTTAACTTAACAGCAGCAGTTCATTGCAGTACATAATTTAGAAGAGAAAAAAATAATAAATAACATAAAATAATAATAAAAATAAATAAACAAGTAAATCAATTACAGTATACGCATATTCAATAGATTAAAAAAATGCAGAAAACAGAAATACTGTATATTTTTAAAAAGTGAGGTAGTGTTCAAGAATTCAATATCCATTTAGGAATTGGATGGCAGAGGGGAAGAAGCTGTTCCTGAATCGCTGAGTGTATGCCTTCAGGCTTCTGTATCTCCTAACAGTGAGAAAAGGGTGTGCCCTGGGTGCTGGAGGTCCTTAATAATGGATACTGCCCTTCTGAGACACCGCTCTCTGAAGATATCCTGGATACTTTGTAGGCTAGTACCCAAGATGGAGCTGACTAAATTTACAACCTTCTGCAGCTTCATTCGGTCCTGTGCAGTAACCCCTCCATACCAGACAGTGATGCAGCCTGTCATGATGCTCTGCATGGTACAACTACAGACAATTTTGAGTGTACTTGTTTTCATGCCAAATCTCTTCAAACTTCTAATGAAGTATAGCCGCTGTCTTGCCTTCTTTATAACTACATCGATATGTTGGGACCAGGTTAGATCCTCAGAGTCCCTGACACCCAGGAAGTTAAAACTTCTCACTCTCTCCACTCCTGATCCTTCTATGAGGATTGGTATGTGTTCCTTTGTCTTACCCTTCCTGAAGTCCACAATCAGCTCTTTCGTCTTACTAACGTTGAGTGCCAGGTTGTTGCTGTGTCACCATTCCATCAGCTGGCATATCTCACTTAGTCTTTTACTGTGACTCAGGGTAAGCAATGTCCCTGGGCAATTCCATGACCCCCTAAACTTATTCCTGACTAGCTGTAGTGCCTGGAGATCGAAAGAAATTTTCATTTTGAAAGACATAATGGGCACAGTTAATTTAAATTTAGGATTACTTATTGAAACACCCATAAAATGCTGGAGGAACACTGCAGGTCAAGGAGCATCGATGGAAAATGTACAGTCGATGTTTCGGGCTGAAACCCTTTGGCAGGACTGAAGAAAAAATGCTGAAGAGCAGATTTAAAAGGTGGGGATAGGGAAGAGAGTACCACCAGGTGATAGGTGAAACCTGGATGGGGAGAGATGAAGTAAAGAGCGAGAAAATTGATTGGTGAGACGAGGTGAGAGAGGGAAAAGGGGATGGGAAATGGAGATGATGGGGAAGGGGTGAGATGAGGGACATTACCAGAAGTCTGAGAAATCAGTGTTCATGCCATCAGATGGGGGCTACTCAAATGGAACATAAGGTGTTCCTCCAACCTAAGTATGGCCTCATCAAGACAGTGGAGAAGGCCATGGATGGACATATCGGAATGGAATGGAAAGTGGAATTAAAATGAGCGGCCACTGGGAGATCCCGTTTGTTCTGGCGGATGGAGCGTAGGCGCTCAGCAAAGCAGTCTCCCAATCTCCATCGGGTCTCACTGATGAACAAGAGGCCACACTGTGATACAGCAGGTGACCTCCAACAGACTCACAGGTGAAGTGTTGCCTCACCTGTCAGGACTGTTTGGGGCCCTGAATGGTAGTGAGGGAGGAGGTGTCGGGGCAGGTGTAACACTTGTTCTGCTTGCAAGGATAAGTGCCAGGAGGGAGATCAGTGGGGAGGGTTGAATGGACAAAAGAGTCGCATAGGGAGCGATCCCTGTGGAAAGCAGAAAGAGAGAGGGAGGGAAAGATGTGCTTGGTGGAGAGATCCTGTTGGAGGTGGCAGAAGTTTCAGAGAATTATGTGCTGGTCTATTGAATTCTTCCAGCATTTTGTGTGTGTTCCTCAGATCTCCAGCAACTGCAGATTTTCTCTTGTTTGGGGTTTGATTAAGAAACACAGAAAACCTACAGCACAATACAGGCCCTTCGGCCCACAAACCTGTGCCGAACTTATCCTTACCTTAGAAATTACCAAGGGTTACCCATAGCCTTCTATTTTTCTGAGCTCCATGTACCTGTCCAGGAGTCTTTTAAAAGACCCTATCGTATCCGCCTCCACCACCGTCACCAGCAGTCCATTCTATGCACTCACCACGATCTGCATGAGAAACTTACCCCTGACATCTCCTCTGTATCTGCTTCCAAGCACCTTAAAATGGTGCCCTCTCATGCTAACCATTTCAGCCCTGGGAAAAAGCCTCTGACTATCCACACGATCAATACCTGTCATCACCTTATACACCTCTATCAGGTCATCTCTCATCCTCTGTCGCTCCAAGGAAAAAAGACTGAGTTCACTCAACCTATTCTCATAAGGCATGCTCCCCAATATAGGCTACATCCTTGTAAATCTCCTCTGCACCCTTTTTATGGTTTCCACATCTTTCCTGTAGTGAGGCGACCAGAACTGAGCACAGTACTCCAAGTGGGGTCTGACCTGGGTCCTATATAGCTGCGACATTATCTCTTGTCTCTTAAGCTCAATCCCACAATTGATGAAGCCCAATGCACCGTATGCCTTCTTAACCAAAGAGTCAACATGCGCAGCAGCTTTGAATGTCCTATGGACTTGGACCCCAAGATCCCTCTGATCCTCCACACTGCCAAGAGTCTTATCACTAACACTGTATTCTGCTATCATATTTGACCTACCAAAATTATCCACCTCACACTTACCTGGGTTGAATTCCATCTACCACTTCTCAGCCCAGTTTTGCATCCTATCAATGTCCCGCTGTAACCCCTGACAGCCCTCCACACTATCCACAACACCCCCAACCTTCATGTCATCAGCAAATTTACTAACCCATCCCTCCACTTCCTCATCTAGATCATTTATTAAAATCATGAAAAGTAAGGGTCCCAGATCAGATCCCTGAGACACACCACTTATTACCGACCTCCATGTATGACCCGTCTACAACCACTCTTTGCCTTCTGTGGGCAAGCCAGTTCTGGATCCCCAAAACAATGACCCCTTGGATCCCATGCCACCTTACTTTCTCAATAAGTTTTGCATAGGGTACATTGTCAAATGCCTTGCTGAAATCCATATGCACTACATCTACCATTCTACCTGCATCAATGAATTTAGTCACATCCTCAAAAATTCAGTCAGGCTCGTAAGGCACAACTTGCTTTCAAAAAACCATGCAGACTATTCCTAATCATATTATGCCTCTCCAAATGTTCATAAGTCCTGCCTCTCAGGATCTTCTCCATCAGCTTACCAATCAGTGAAGTAAGACTCACTGGTCTATAATTTCCTGGGCTATCTCTTCTCACGTTCTTGAATAAGGGAACAACATACACAACCTTCCAATCCTCTGGAATCTCTTCTGTCCCCATTAATGATACAAAGATCATCGCCAGAGGCTCAGCAATCGCCTCCCTCGCCTCCCACAGTAGCCTGGAGTACATCTCCTCTGGTCCTGGTGACTTATCCAACTTGCTGCTTTCCAAAAGCTCCAGCACATCCACTTTCTTAATATCGACATGCTCAAGCTTTTCAGTCTGCTGTAAGTCATCCCTACAATCACCAAGCTCCTTTTCTGTATTGAATACTGAAGCAAAGTACTCATTAAGTACCTCTGCTATCTCCTTCGGTTCCATACACACTTTTCCACTTCACACTTGATTGGTCCTATTCTCTCATGTCTTACCTCTTGCTCTTCACATAGTTGTAGAATGCCTTGAAATTACTTGTGGTATTTCATTTCTTCTTAAAATGGCATGGTTTTAGTTTAAACGGCTGTAACATAACTGCTCAAAAGATAATGTGCTAGGAAGAAAGTCTAACCTGACAAGAGATTCCTGAGTTCTTCTGCATATATGCATAAAATTGAAGAAATTCCATGACTATGCATGTGTACTTAGCGTTTTGGCCACTCAAACCTTAGATGCATCTTGAAGCCGAAAGGGGCCCAGATCCATCCAAAAGCAAAGATTTTCAAGGATTCTCGCAAATGTATCTCTGTTTCTTTGGTCTCACATCAATCACTCTTCCGATTCTATCCAACCACAAAAATATACTCACACACAAAAATCACAGCTGTCATGTCCCTATTCATGCCCGATGTCTACTCCATTACATCCCATATCCATTTCGTTTCTTTTGCCATTTATTGCAAAGTTCAAAGAAAACTTATTATCAAAATACATATATGTTACCATCTACAACCCTGAGATTTATTTTCTTTTAGGCATAACCAATAAACCCATCATAGAATATTAACCATAGTAAAATCAATGAAAGATCACACTAATTTGGGCATTCAATCGATATGCAATTAACTTCCACTTCAGCTGTCAAGAGAAAGATGATACTAAGATTAGTATGTCAGTGATCTGGTCCAGTGCTTTGAATCATTTTTTTGAAAAAGGATAGCCATTCCCCATTGAGTTTTAAAACCTGGCTGACAGTCTTGCAAGAGGTGTGAAGTTAAGTAGAGAATGCCCCTGCCTGTGTTGTGTTCTGAGCAATGATTATTCTGTGATGACCTGCGCAACTCTCCTTTACTTTAACCAAACTCGTGTGCAAGTCACATCTATGAAACCTGCTGCTGTGGATCTAAACGGTTTTAGCAATTTGATTGGCATCCTCACCCAAGCAACTCTCAGACCCCACTGAGAATTCCATTATATAGTGAGGGCCACTAATTTCTCTGCAATCAGTGATATCTGCATATCTTCTCTGGAATCTTATGAACAACTAGACCACTTTTTTAGTACCAACTAGACTCTATTCATCAACATTACAAATCGCTACCCTTTTGGATTGCAGGAACATTTGATTTGAAATATTTCTTTTCTAGATCAACTTCTCTGGGAACCTTTGCTCTAGGGTATTTGGCTATTCAAGTTAATATGTAAGATCCTTGTAGCCCCATGTGATATGGCTCACTCTGACTAAGAGGGCACCCTTTGCATTCTCACCTAGCCTACCAGTGTAAGTCTGTAATGGACTTGAAATTAGAATTAGAATTAGAATTGATTTATTATTGTCACAAGTAGCGAGATACAGTGAAAAGCATGCGTTGCACATTGTTCCCACTGATCAGATCATTATGCAATGCATTGAGGTAGAGCAATGTAAAGCAATGACAATGCTGAATAACATCCCACAGTTACAGAGAGAGTGCAGTGCAGGTAAACAATAAGGTGCAAGATCTTAATGAGGTAGAACGTGAGGTCAAGAGTAATTTATCGTACTATTGATCTAGTTAATAGTCTTGTAACAGCAGCATGTGCTTCTCTTCACGGAAATCAATGATATTCTAAATTGCAGAGTATTTGCTGCACAAATTCTAGGCTGACGTAAGATTGGCAGTACCACTCATAACAATAAAACAGCAGTCAGAACCATCACTATAGTAATGATCTACACTGATGTGTTGTTTTCCATATGAACTGTGTTGTCTATTGCTGAAATGCTGGCATTCTTGCCTCAAGGCACCGGATTCAAATCCTTCACCAGAGTTCAAAGATCTTGTGTGATGCTGCAGTGCAGTGTGGAGGCAAAACTGCACTGCTTTTAGATGAGATGTTAAGCCATGTCCTCGGCTCCTCCCTCAGCTGGATGCAAAACAATACATGCAATGAACAAAGAAACTGTCAACCAATATTTATATCTCAACCAACACCACTAAAACTTAACTAGTCATTGGCACATATTTGTTTACAAAAGTGTGTTTGGCACAATTATCCTTTGGTTTCCTACAGGTTGAGTTGAGTTGTGAAGTTGGTACAGATATATACATACATTGTAAAATATTATTATTTAAAGTTTTCTTTAAATAAAAATGTGTAAATGCAGGATTTTTGCATTGGTCATTATACAGTAATATTCATATGTTCAGTTGCAGTATGATCATGAGTCAAGTTTGATGTTCTCCCAAGGGGTTATTCCTTTAACGCAGAACATCCTTGCATGGACAGCCACCACTCAGTCCTTGGCAGATCAAGGTCGGGATGCAGTTGCATACAAGATGACTGGGGATGTTTCACTGCTGCAGACCTCCTCTCTCTGCATTGCCATTGTGATGTGTCACAATCTTCCAACAGCTCCACCACTGAGGGCTTGGTTGGATTGCTCTTTGCCTGTAGACTCCCTCTTGACCTTACTGTCATGGTAGACCATATCAGAAGGTAATGTCACAACCAGGGGTGGATTTTAAAAAGAGTTCGTTTTTGTCGTATTCCAACTGTATTGTCTCTTTTTCTCAGTGTCACGTTGAGTATATGCTTTGTCTTTGGATTGTTTAACCATTTACGTCTAATTGTTTGTCTTCTCACTACCTCTGGTTTTTCGCAATGTTTTCCAGTTTTCAAGTTTGGGAACAAGGGCATTGTTAAACTTTGTTTTTATCACTTGCACTCAATTTAGGATAATTTAGTTAGCAAAGTAATGACAATATCCAAAATCACTATGTGCTCCAGGGTGTATTTCAGGGAGCGTTCCAACTCCTCTTTGTTGGATCGTTGTGGTTCCTTGCCGGGTGAAACTCAGACTAAATTCTTCATTGCATCACAAGCAATTTTAGTTCGTCAAGATTTTGTATGGTTTGCCTGAGCTCTTGTTAGAGTTTCTAGTTATTTTTTGTAATAAATCTTTAGTTTTGCTTGAACCACAAAATTCTCTGTGATTCCTGAACTTGCGTTTGTTTAGTGATCCTCACAGCTAAGTTCGTGCTTGGTGTCCTAGGAACTCACAAGCATCTCCATGCCAGTAAATCCTACAGCAGGATAACATTTTGCAAAGTTTTTCAGAAAAGGTACCCACAATGTTTGAAAGTCTTGATTAAAAATGAGACAATTTTTCCTTAGTCATATGGGCCCTATGGACCACTTTAAATTGAAAGAGAGAATGACGGGCACATAGCGAGAAGTGTTGACCAATTTAAAAATTTGATTCCAAGTTTCCTCAGAAATTGAAGTCTGTAAATCTTGCTCCCAAAGATTTTTAATTTTATCTAAAGGAACACTTCTCATTCTCAACAGCATATTATATATATTAGATATAGGTCCATTATAAAAAGGTTACAAATTAAAGATTACATCTGGTAAATTCTTCTCAAGACTTCTAGGAAATGTACTTTTTGAGTATAGTATAGTATAACATAGCAAAGACGAGTGGGTAGCCGGAGGATTAGGAAACTTTTAAAGGGCAACAGAAGATAACTAAAAAGGCAATACGCGGAGAAAAAAATGAGGTACGAGGGTAAACTAGCCAAGAATATAAAGGAGGATAGTAAAAGCTTCTTTAGGTACTTGAAAGGAAAAAAAAGTTAAGAGCAAAATTGGGCCCTTGAAGACAGAAACGGGTGAATTTATTATGGTGAACAAGGAAATGGCAGTCGAGTTGAACAGGTACTTCGGATCTGTCTTCACTAGGGAAGACGCAAACAATCTCCCAGATATAATAGTGGGCAAAGGACCTAGGGTAGTGGATGAACTGAAGGAAATTTATATTAGGCAGGAAATGGTGTTGGATAGACTTTTGGGTCTGAAGGCTGATAAGTCCCCGGGACCTGATGGTCTGCATCCCAGGGTTCTTAAGGAGGTGGCTTTAGAAATCGTGGACGCATTGGTAATTATTTTCCAATGTTCTATAGATTCAGGATCAGCTCCTGTGGATTGGAGGGTGGCTAATGTTGTCCCTCTCTTCAAAAGGGGAGGAAGAGAGAAAACAGGGAATTATAGACCAGTTAGCCTGACGTCGGTGGTGGGAAAGATGCTGGAGTCAATTATAAAAAGATGAAATTACGACACATCTGGATAGCAGTAACAGGATTGGTCTGAGTCAGCATGGATTTACGAAGGGGAAAACGTGCTTGACTAATCTTCTGGAATTTTTTGAGGATGTACCTATGAAAATGGACAAGGGAGAGCCAGTGGATATATTGTACCTGGACTTTCAGAAAGCCTTTGATAATGTCCCACATAGGAGATTAGTGGGCAAAATTAGGGCACATGTTATTGGGGGCAGAGTACTGACATGGATTGAAAATTGGCTGGCTGACAGAAAACAAAGAGTAGCGATTAATGGGTCCCTTTCAGAATGGCAGGCGGTGACCAGTGGAGTATCGTAGGGTTCAGTGCTGGGACCGCAGCTGTTTACAATATACATTAGTGGTTTAGATGAGGGAATTAAAAGTAACATTAGCAAATTTACCGATGACACAAAGCTGGGTGGCAGTGTGAAATGTGAGGAAGATGGTATAAGAATGCAGGATGACTCAGACAGGTTGGGTGAGTGGGCAGATGTATGGCAGATGCAGTTTAATGTGGATAAATGTGAGGTTATCCACTTTGGTGGTAAGAACAGGAAGGCAGATTATTATCTAAATGGAGCCAAGTTAGGAAAAGGGGAAGTACAACAAGATCTAGGTGTTCTTGTACACCAGTCACTGAAAGCAAGCAAGCAAGTACAGCAGGCTGTGAAGAAAGCTAATGGCATGCTGGCCTTCATAACAAGGGGAATTGAGTATAAGAGCAAAGAGGTCCTTCTGCAGCTGTACAGGGACCTGGTGAGACCACACCTGGAGTACTGTGTGCAGTTTTGGTCTCCAAATTTGAGGAAGGACATTTTTGCTACTGAGGGAGTGCAGCGTAGGTTCACAAAGTTAATTCCCGGGATGGCAGGACTGTCATATGTTGAAAGATTGGAGCAACTGGGCTTGTATACTCTGGAATTTAGAAGGCTGAGAGGGGATCTTATGAAACGTATAAGATTATTAAGGGATTGGACACGCTGGAGGCAGGAAGCATGTTCCCGCTGATGGGTGAGTCCGGAACCAGAGGCTATAGTTTAAGAATAAGGGGTAGGCCAGTTGAGAAAAAGCTTTTTCACCCAGGGAGTGGTGGATATATGGAATGCTCTGCCTCAGAAGGCTGTGGAGGCCAAGTCTCTGGATGCTTTCAAGAAAGAGATGGATAGAGCTCTTAAAGATAGCAGAATCAAAGGTTATGGGGATAAGGCAGGAACTGGATACTGATTGTGGATGATCAGCCATGATCACAGTGAATGACGGTGATGGCTTGAAGGGCCGAATGGCCTACTCCTGCACCTATTGTCTATTGTCTATTGTCTATTGAGACTGTAAAAAATCTCTTATTTGTAGATATCGAAAATAATGCATTTTGGGTAAACTATATTTAGTTGACAATTGTTCAAATGAAAAAAGACTTCCCTCTACAAACAAGTCCTGAAAGCATTTACTACTTAACCTATCCCATTCTTAAAAAGCCACATCAATCGTAGAGGGTTTAAAAAAAAATTAGAAAAAATAGGACTCGAAAGAGAAAATCTCAGTAAGTCAAAATATTTTTGGAATTGTATCCATATCCTCATTGTGCGTTTAACTACCATAGTATCAGTTAACTTACTCAAAGACAAAGGAAGTGAGGATCCAAGAAGAGAAATAACAGAGAATTTATTAACAGAATTAGTTTCTAAAAAAACCCATATCAGGCAATCCTCATGATTGATATAATATAACCAAAATGTAAGTTTTCTTAAATTAACTGCCCAATAATAAAATCTAAAGTTTGGTAAGGCTCATCCTCCATTCTTTTTATCTTTCTGAAGATGAATTTTATTTAATCTAGAATGCTTTTTCTTCCATATATAAGAAGATATAATAGAGTCAAGAGAATCAAAAAAGGATTTAGAAATGAAAACAGGCAATGCCTGAAAAAGATATATAAATTTAGGTAATATATTCATTTTGATAAAGTTAATTTGACCAATTAACGATAATGAAAGAGGTGACCAATTTGATAGTATTCTTTTTATATGATTCAATAGAGTAAGAAAATGTTCTTTAAATAGACACTTATATTTTGTAGTGATTGTTACACCTAAATAGATAAATTAGTTTCTTACAATTTTAAAAGAAAAGTTAGAATTTATTGGTATCAAATTGTTCAAAGGGAAAAGTTCACTTTTATGTAGGCTTAATTTATAACCCGAAAACTGGCTAAATCAGGAGAGTAAAGAAAGCACATGGGGTCATGAAGTTTCAACATTAGAAATAAATAGCAGCAAATCATCAACATACAATGAGACTTCATGAATAGTGTCTCTCCTTAAAGTACCGGTGATATCATTAGATTCTCGTAAAGCAATGGCTAAAGGTTCTCAGGCCAGATCAAAAAGCAAAGGGCTCAACGGACAACCTTGTCTAGTGCCACGTTGAAGCTTAAATGGTTTGGAGTTATGCAAACTAGTGATAACCCTAGCAGAAGGGGTTAAATAAAGTAATTTAATTCATTGAACGAAAACAGGTCCAAAATTAAATTTTTCTAAAGTTTTAAACAAATAATTCCATTCAACTCTTCGAAAGCCTACTCAGCACCTAGGGATACCACACATTCCAATACTATGTTAGAAGGAGAATAAATAACATTTAATAACCGGCGAATATTAAAGTGAGAATATCAATTTTTGATAAAACCGGTTTGGTTATCAGAAATGACAGATGGTAAAATATTTTCAATTCTATGGGCCAAAGCTTTAGATAAGATCTTAGCATCAACATTAAGTAAAGAAATTGGCCTATAAGAAGAACATTCAATTGCATCCTTCTTTTTATAAGAATGAGCAAAATGGAAGCCTCAAAAAGATTCAGGAAGTCTGCCCGACTTAAATAAATCTGAAAAAACTGAACATAAATGAGGTATAAGCAGTAAAGAAAAGGTCTTGTAAAATTCTCCAGAAAAAACATCCTGACCTGGAGGTTTCCTCACATATAATGAGCACACAAACTCAACAATTTCCTCAAAATAAATAGGTTGTTCCAACAATTTTCTGTTGTCCGCAGAAATTGTAGGAATATTTAGTTGATCTAATACATTGTTCATTACAGTATCATCCTTAGAAGATTCAGAACTATAAAGCTTAGAGTAAAATTCTCTGAAAGTATCATTTATTTCTAAATAATCAGTTATCTTATCACTATTAGCATATTTCTTTAATCTGCTGTTTAGCTCTAAAGGTTTTAATTTGATCAGCCAATATCTCCATGAATATAAAATAGACTTTTTATAAAATTGTTTTATCTCCATGAATATAAAATTAATTTTTATCTTTTAGGAGTTGAATTTCAATTGGATAAGTTAAAAGAAGATCATATTTAGTTTTAATTTCAACACGTCTTTTATATAACGCAGGTTCTGGAGCCAAGGCATACTCTTGGTCTAACTGTTTCAGCTGATTAGCTGAATCACTTCTCTCTTTATTAGCTTTCCTCTTAATACTTGCAGTATAAGAAATAATTTGTCCTCTAATATACACCTTAAAGGCATCCCATCTGATAAGACTAGAAGTCTCCTCTGACATATTCTCTTCAAAAAAAAGTAATTTGTCTCTTCATAAACTTTAAAAAATCTTTATCAGATAACAAAGTTCGATTAAATCGCCAAAATCTATTTGTTTGAAGAAGACCAGGAAGATTTACAGATAGAAACACAGGAGCATGATCTGAAACAGCAATCTCTTTATATTCACAGGATAGAACTAATGGAATCATTCGGCTATCAATAAAAAAATAATCAATTCTAGAATATGTATGATGAATATGAGAAAATAATGAATATTCCTTATCTACTGGATGAAAAAAATGCCAGGCATCAACAATGCCACATTTCATTAAAAAAAGATTCAATAAACACAGCTGATTTATTTGGTATCATTGGTTTAAAAGATGAACAATCTGAAACTGGATCTAAGCAACAATAAAGGTCTCCACCCATCACCAATGAGTACAGACTTAGATCTGGCAAAATTTTAAAAAAACGCTCAAAGAAACCTGGGACGTCTATATTCAGAGCATATACATTGGCAAATACCATTAATTTGTTATTTAGTTTCCCTGATACTATAACAAAATGCCCATTAGTGTCAAAAATTACCCTATGTTGAACAAAGGAAATGTTATTATCTATGAGGATCGAAACCTCTCTTGCTTTAGCCTGAAACAAAGAATGAAAATGAGACTCTCTCCATCGATAAAAAAGCGTGAATTGTCACACTTACGTACATGTGTTTCTTGAAGAAAAACAATGGGTACCTTAAGTTTTTTAATATAGGCAAAAATCTTATTTCTTTTCATGAGGTGATTTATTCCTTTTACATTAAAACTGAGTAAATTAATACTTCGATCCATTTTAAGGCTCTTTATAAGAAAGATTAAAATAGCAATCAGAAAAATGTATATCAAACCCAAATAATAAACCTTGAAATATATTAACTAAGCAACAGAATAGTCTAGATTCCCAAATCAGCTTCAAGAAAAAAGACTCCCCATCCTTCCTCCCCCTCCCAAAGAGAGAAACTCGGTCATAGAGCAACCGATATCTACTTCCCCTAAATGCATTCCCTTAGAAAGCCTGTTGGAACTGCTCCAAGCATTCAAGGTTATTTACTATTCCAACCAAGACTAAATAAAATACAGTGAGAAACAAACCTAGACGGGTTTATCAAACAGAAATGACAATTATTCATACTAAAAAATATTAAACTGTCATTTTTAATATGTAGTATTTGTTTTTGCAAGATTCATTCATTTTTTCTAAAGTCTAAAATTTCTTGCACCTGTTCCTTCGTATAAAACCATTTAAATGATCCATCTTCCAATGTCATCCTCAGTCGAGCCAGAGAATGAAGAGAGAACTTAAAATTTTGACCGTATAACTCCGTCATAACTTTTTTCAACTTAGTACATTCTGCCATAACTTCTGATGAAAAATCTTGAACAATACACATTTTCTGATCTTGGTGGTCAATCATACCTTTTCCATGGGCAGTTCAAATCAGACGATCCTTTATTTGAAATTCATGGAAGCATATAATGACTGATCTTGGTTTAGATTTTGAAGCCAATCCATAGATAGGTGACCTGTGAGCACGATCAATCAAAGGCAGAGTCTTTATAATATCAGGGAATAGTTCCATCAAAAGATTTGCAAAGAATTCTTTAGGATTATCGCCTTCCATTTGTTCTTTAAGTCCCAAGATTCGTAAGTTGTTCCTCCTACTTCTGCTTTCCAAATCAATAATCTTCTGTCTCATCATTTCATTGGTCTTAAATTGTTTTTCATACGGCTTTTGCATATCATCCATTCTCCCATCCAGTAAAGTAATAACATCTTCATGTTCCTTTATCTTCTTATCATGTTCGGTTGGAATTGCTTGAATATCTTCTAGTTTTGTACCTATTTGTTTAATTTCAGTGTTGATTTCTTTTCTAAAATGTTGAAACTCCTCAGTAAGCTTTTGAATTGAACTCGTAATAGCTTCCAAAGCTGCCTTAGTAGTCATATTAAAATAATATCCCATCTAGCAATAGTATTTCAAAAGGCTGAAGAGAAAAGTAAGTAAATTAGGAGCAGCAGTAGAGAGCTGTTACTCCATCAGTGGCCAACAGGCAGTCTCTCCAGATTTTCAATCCCATTCCTGCATGCTGCTTCATTGCTACCTTTGACTTGACCTATGACGGTGGTGTTGCCAGCAAACTTGAATATGGCATGGGAGCTGTGCTTAGCCACACAGTCATAAGTGTAAAGCAAGTAGAACAGAGGGCTAAGTTCACAGCCTTATTGTTGCACCAGTGCTAATGGAGATTGTGCTGGAGATGTTGTTACCAATCTGAACTGACTGGAGTCTGCAAGAATGTATAGAGGCCAAGGTGTTGAAGCTTATTGATTAGTTATGAGGGGATGATGGGACAGAATGATGAGTTGTAATCGACAGCACCTTTGCTGTCCAGATATTCCAGGGTTGAGTAAAGAGCCAATGGGATGGCATTTGAATCAGAATCAGAATTACATTTAATATCACCAGCATATGTCGTGAAATTTCTTGACTTTGCACCAGCAGCAGCACAATGCAATACAATAATAAAGAAAAAACAATGGATTACATTAAGTATATATAGTACAATAAGTATGTTTTTATTCCTCTCGGACCCAGTCTCCTGCTTTTTTCCCAAGCTGCCTTAAATATACATAAAGACTTGGCCTCCACAGCTGCCTGTGGCAAAGAATTCCACAGATTCACCACTTTCTGGCTAAGAAAATTCCTACTCATCTCTGTTCTAAAAGGATGCCCCTCTATTCTGAGGCTGTGGTCTCTGGTCTTAGACTCTCCCACTATAGAAAATACCTTCTCCACATCCACTCTATCAAGGCCATTTGATAGATTTCAATGAGGATACCCCTCACTATTCTGAATTCTAGTGAATACAGGCCCAGAACCATCAAATGCTTTTCATATGAGAAGCCATCAATCCTGGAATCATTTTCATGAACTTACTTTAAACCCTCTCCAGATTCAGCACATCCTTTCTAAGATACAAAACCCAAAACTGCTCACAATACTCCAAGTAAGGCCTCAACATTGCTTTATAAAGTCTCAATATTACATCTTTGCTTTTATATTCTAGTCCTCTTGAAATAAATACTAATATTGCATTTGCCTTCCTCACTACAGACTCAACCTTCAAATTAACCTTTAGGGGATCCTTCACAATGACTCCCAAGTGCCTTTGCACCTCAGTTTTTTGTGTTTTCTCTCCATTTAGAAAATAGTCAACCCTCTCATTTCTTCTACCAAAGTGCATGACCATACTCTTCCTCACACTATATTCCATTAGCCACGTCTTCATCCATTCTCCTTATCTGCGCAAGTCCTTCTGTAGCATCTCCATTTCCTCAAATCTACTTGACCCTCCACCTACCTTCATATCACCTGCAAACTTCACAATAAAGCCATCAATTCCATCATCCAAATCATTGACATATAATGTAAAAAGGACCAATCACAACACAGACTTCTGTGGAACACCACTAGTCACTGGCAGCCAGCCTTTATTCCCACTTTTTGCCACTTCTTTATCTATGCTAGAATCTTTTCTGTAATACCATGGGTTCCTAGATTGTTAAGCAGCCTCAGGTGTGGCACCTTGTTAAAAGTGTTCTGAAAATCCAAATAATCAACATCAACCGATTGTCCTTTGTCTATCCTGCTTGTTATTTCTTCAAAGAATTCCAACAGATATGTCAGGTAGGATTTTCCCTTGAGGAAACCATGATGACTATGGCCTACTTTAACATGTTCCTCCAAGTACCCCTGACCTCATCCTCTATAATTGACTCCAACATCTTCCTGGTCACTGAGATCTAACTAATTGGTTTATATATTCCTTTCTTCTGCTTCTCTCCCTTCTTGAAGAATGCAGTCACATTCACAATTTTTCTGTCTTCCAGAACCATTCCATAACGTAGTGGTTCTTGAAAGACAATTACTAATGTCTCCACGAACCCTTCAGCCAACATTTTCATAACAATATCTTGAAGTGGGAAGGAGAACAGCCAGAGGTCGTGGGACATATTGATGCCAATGACATAGGTAGGAAAAGGGAGGAGGTCCTGAAAACATACTACAGAGAGTTAGGAAGGAAGTTGAGAAGCAGGACCTCAAAGGTAGTAATCTCGGGATTACTGCCTGTGCCGCGTGACAGTGACTATGGGGATAGAATGAGGTGAAGGATAAATGCGTGGCTGGGGGATTAGAGCAGGGGGCAGGGATTCAGATTTCTGGATCTGTAGGACATCTTTTGGAGCAGATGTGACCTGTAAAAAAAGGACAGGTTGCTCTTGAATCCCAGGGGGACCAATATCCTGGCGGGAAGGTTTGCTAAGGCTATTGGGGAGAGTTTAAACTAGAATGCTGGGAGGTGGGAACTGAACTGAAGTGACGGGGGAAAGGGAGGTTGGCTCACAAATAGAGAAAGCTTGGAGACAGTGTGAAAGGGAGGATAGGCAGGTGATAGAGAAGGGACGCGCTCAGACCAATGGTTTGAGATGTGTCTATTTTAATGCAAGGAGTATTATGAACAAAGCGGATGAGCTTAGAGCGTGGATCGGCACTTGGAGCTATGATGTAGTGGCCATTACCGAGACTTGGATGGTGCAGGGGCAGGAAAGGTTACTTCAAGTGCCAGGCTTTAGATGTTTCAGAAAGGACAGGGAGAGAGGCAAAAGAGGTGGGGAACAGCACTGTTGATCAGGGATAATGTCACGGCTGCAGAAAAGGAGGAAGTCATGGAGGGGTTGTCCATGGAGTCTCTGTGGGTGGAAGTTAGGAAAAAGAAGGGGTCAATAACTCTACTGGGTGTTTTTTATAGACCACCCAATAGTAACAGGGACATCGAGGAGCAGATAGGGAGACAGATTCTGCAAATGTGTAGTAACAACAGGATTGTTGTGGTGGGAGATTTTAATTTCCCAAATATTGATTGGAATCTCCCTAGAGTGAGGGGTTTAGATGGGGTGGAGTTTGTTAGGTGTATTTAGGAAGGTTTCTTGACACAGTATGTAGATAAGCCTACAAGAGGAGAGGCTGTACTTGATCTGGTATGGGGAAATGAACCTGGGTAGGTGTCAGGTCTCTCAGTGGGAGAGCATTATGGAGATAGTGATCACAATTCTATCTCCTTTACCATAGTATTGGAGAGGGATAGGAACACACGAGTTAGAGAAATGTTTAATTGGCATAAGGGGAAATATGAGGCTATCAGGCAGGAACTTGGAAGCATAAATTGGAAACCGATGTTCTCAGGGAAACTTACGGAAGAAATGTGGCAAATGTTCAGGGGATATTTGCATGGGGTTCTGCATAGGTATATTCCAATGAGACGGGGAAAGGATGGTAGGGTACAGGAACTGTGGTGTACAAAGGCTGTCATAAATCTAGTCAAGAAGTAGTGAAAAGCTTATGAAAGGTTCAAAAAGCAGGAAGGAGCTTAAGAATGAAATTAGGAGAGCCAGAAGGGGTCATGAGAAAGCCATGGCGGACAGGATGAAGGAAAACCCCAAGGCATTCTACAGGTATGTGAGGAGAAAGAGGATAAGACGTGACAGAATAGGACGAATCATGTGTGACAGTGGAAAAGTGTGTATGGATCCGGAGGAGATAGCAGAGGTACTTAATGAATATTTTACTTCAGTATTCACTACAGAAAAGGATCTTGGTGATTGTAGGAATAACTTGTAGCGGTCTGAAAAGCTTGAGTATGTAGATATTAAGGAAGAAGATGTGCTGGAGCTTTTGGAAAGCATCAAGTTGGATAAGTCACTGGGACAGGATGGGATGTACCCCAGGCTACTGTGGGAAGCAGGGGAGGAGATTGCTGAGCCTCTGGCGATGATCTTTGCATCATTAATGAAGAAGGGAGAGGTTCCGGAGGATTGGAGGGTTGCGGATTTTGTTCCCTTATTCAAGAAATGGAGTAGAGATAGCCCAGGAAATTATAGACCAGTGAGTCCAGTTAATGGAGAAGATCCTGAGAGGCAGGATTTATGAAGATTTGGGGAGGCATAATATGATTAGGAATAGTCAGCATGGCTTTGTCAAAGGCATGTTGTGCCTTACGAGCCTGACTCATGCAAGGCTTATTGAGAAAGTAAGGAGGCATGGGATCCAAGGGGACATTGCTTTGTGAACCCAGAACTGGCTTGCCTACAGAAGGTAAAGAGTGGTTGTAGATGGGCCATATTCTGCATGGAGGTCGGTGACCAGTGGTGTGCCTCAGGGATCTCTTCTGGGACCCCTACTCTTCATAATTCTTGTAAATGACCTGGATGAGAAAGTGGAGGGATGGTTTAGTAAATATGCTGATGACACAAAAGTTGGTGGTGTTGTGGATAGTGTGGAGGGCTGTCAGAGGTTACAGCGGGACATTGATACGATGCAAAACTGGGCTGAGAAGTGACAGATGGAGTTCAACCCAGATAAGTATGAGGTGCTTCATTTTGGTAGGTCAGATATGATGGCAGAATATAGCATTAATGGTAAGATTCTTGGCAGTGTGGAGGATCTGAGGGATCTTGGGGTCTGAGTGCATAGGACACTCAAAGCTGCTGCGCAGGTTGACTTTATGGTTAAGAAGGCATACAGTGTATTGGCCTTCTTCAACTGTGGGATTGAGTTTAAGAGCCGAGAGATATTGTTGCAGCTATATAGGATCCTGGTCAGACCCCACTTGGAGTACTGCGCTCAATTCTGGTCGCCTCACTACAGGAAGGACATGCAAACCTTAGAAAGAGTGCAGAGGAGATTTACAAGGATATTGCCCGGATTGGGGAGCATGCCTTATGAGAATAGATTGAGTGAACTCAGCCTTTTCTCCTTGGAGCGACGGAGGATGAGAGGTGACCTGATAGAGGTGTATACGATAATGAGAGGCATTGATTGTGTGGATAGTCAAAGAGGTCATAGTTTTAAGGTGCTTGGAAGTAGGTACAGAGGAGATGTCAGTGCTCAGATTTTTGAGCAGAGAGTGGTGAGTGTGTGGAATGGGCTGCTGGTGGCGGTGGTGGAGGCAGGAACGATAACGTCTTTTAAGAGACTCCTGGATAGGTACATGGAGCTTACAAAAATAGAGGGCTATGGGTAAGCCTAGGTATTTCTAAGATAAGGACATGTTCGGCACAGCTTTGTGTGCCGAAGGGCCTGTATTGTGCTGTAGGTTTTCTATGTTTCTATGTTTCTAACACCGGGGTATACACTATCTCGTCCTGGTGACTTATCTATCTTCAACTTCCCAAGAACCTTCTCTCTAGTTATGGTAACCTCACATGTCATGACCCTTGACACCTGGAACTTCCACCATACTGCTAGTGTCTTCCACAGTGAAGAAAGACCCAAAGGACTTATTCAGCTCATCTGCCATTTTGTCATCCCCCATTGCTACCTCTCCAGCATTGTTTTCCGGGTGGTTCAAAACCCACTCTCGTCTCTCTCTTCGTTATGTATCTAACGAAACTTTTAGTATCCTCTTTAATATTATTGGCTAGCATACTTTTGTATTCCATCTTTAATGACTTTTGGAAATACCTTCTATTGGTATTGAGAAGCTACCCATCCTCTAACTTCCCATGAATTAGTCCCCCTTCAGTTTAGGTACAAACTGTCCTTTTTATACAGGTCCCACCTGCCTGGAAGAGAGCCAATGATCCAAATATCTTTAGCCCTCCCTTCTATCTAAGATTATACTCCTTAGCCTGTATAATCTTCATAGTTCTGAATTCACTAGCATACAGTATGGCACAGATAGCAACCCTGGAGGTCCTACTCTTTAACTTCACATCTATCTCCTAATCTCCCTATGAAGAACCTCATCACTCACCCTACCCATGTCATTGGTACCTACATGGGCCACGACTTCAGGCAGTTCACCCTCCCACTTAAGAATGTTGAGGAATTGATTTTGGGGATAGGCAGATTGCAGTGGGTCCAGGACTTAATTCTAGCCATAACCGATCTCTCAAAGCATTTCATCACCATAGACTCGAGTGCTACTGGACGATAGCCGTTAAGGCAGCTCACCCTACTTTTCTTGGTATAATTGTTGCCCTTTTGCAGCAGGTAGGATCTTTTGACTGTAGCAAGGAGAGGTTGAAAGTATCTTTGAATACCCCTGCCAGTTGGTTGGCACAGGTTTTCAGAGCCCTACCATGTACTGTACTCCATCGGGACCTGTCACCTTTTCTGGTGTTCACCCTGTTCAAAGACAGCCTGATGTCAACCTCTGAGACAGAGATCACAGGGTCACCAGGTGCACCAGGGATCCACATAGCTGTATTTTTATTTTCCCTTCCAAAATGAGCTTTAAAAAGTGTTGAGCTCATCTGGGACTGAAGAATCACTGCCATTCATGATGCCAAATTTCGCTTTGTGGGATGTAATGGCTTGCAAACCCTGCCAAAGTTGACCTGCATCAGAGTTTGCCTCCAACCTCATTCAGAATTCTTCCTTGGCTCTTAAAATAGCCCTCTGCAAGTCATACCTGTTTTTCTCCTGGTTCGCCAGATTCGAATGCCACAGATCTGGACTTTAGCAGACTTCAGAACCTCCTGGTTCAACCACGGCTTTTGATTTGGGCATGTACAGTAAGTTCTTGCATGCACATACTCCTTTTAATGAAGTCGGTGACAGCTGTGGAGTACTCATTCAAGCTTGAAGATGAATCCCTGCATACAGCCCAGTCCACCAATTCAAAACAATTTTGTAAGTGCCCCATGGACCTCCCTTGTCCATACCTTCTTGGTCCTCTCTACTGGTGCTGCATTCTTCAGTCTCTGCCTATACGCAGGGAGTAGACGTACAGCCAGGTGATCAAACTTTCCGAAGTGTGGGTATGGAACAACACTCTTGATGGTGGTGTAACAGCAGATCTGTGTTTTTTTTTCCCTCTGGTACTACAACTTATTTGTTGGTAATAATTATTTAGAGACATCTTCAAGCTGGCCTGGTTTAAATCCCCCATAATGATGCGGAAGGAACCAGGATGTGCTGTTTCATGCCTTTTGATTACATCACTCAGTTTGTCTAGAGCCCAAGGTGAGATGTACAGCACGACAAAGATGATGGCTGAAATCTCCCGTGGCAGACCTACTGTGGACCTATTGCTCCAGCTGGCAAATTGGAGTTGATCTAAGTTACTTCTCAGGCAGGAGTTGATGTTACATCACCATCCTCCCAAAACACCTCATTACAGTGGATGTAGGTGCTACTTGATGATAGTCATTGAGACAGATTACTACGCTTGTTTTAGGTACTGGTATAAGTAAGTCTGCTTGAAGCAGATTGAAGAATGTATGTGACCACAGCGCTGACACAGGATTGAAAAGACTTAAAAGGTCATGCTTCTATAACAAGGACCATGTTTATAATGCATTGCCAATTCAACCATATCAATTAGCAACTTTGGATATGTCTTTTCGTTTGGAGAAAAAATGAGAACGTGGGAAGTGCGTGAGAAAAGGAGAGAGTATGAGAGACTGAGAGAGAGAGTGAGAGAGAGAGAGAGAGAGAGAGAGAGAGAGAGAGAGAGAGAGAGAGAGAGAGAGAGAGGGAGAGAATACATGCTTGCTGCTAAGGCTCCAGCTTAGTATTTGCATCTTAGCAGACTTAATTGTAACTGTACATTTTGTGCAAAATTGAACCAGCTTGCAAACAGTTGATTTTAACTGCCCCTCAACCTCATTATTTATCTATTCTGCCTGATGGGATTAGCTCATTAAAATAAACAGAACCTATTATTCCCACTCAGTGACATTTTATTTTTATCAGTTTCAAATGATTGTTTCAATACTATTGGATCTATTTACTCTTAAGCCTTTGGCCTCAAAAATCTGATATTTCAAAGTAGAGAAGTCCCTTTGTGGTTTTAATCATGCCATTTTGAATGATAAAACCTAGAAAATGAATTTCAAATGAGTAGGTAGCAATGTAATATATGTTACTAAATTAGTCAAATCAGGTAAATACGTACACAGAACTGTGCTAAGAGAAATTGAAAAGCTCTCATTTCTCATAACAGATATTTGCCAAGATATAATGCTTACTGGGTATCATCGGCAAAACAAATCCATTCTAATTTTTCAAAGCTTTGACATCAGAAGATATGTCTGAATGCTCAAATGTTAATGTAATGTTAAAAAAATAAATGCAATGTTGTACTTATCAATGGAAAGACAGGGCACAATATATTTAGCGGCATCCAAAGTAATGACAACGCAGTTGAATGGGTATCATGTAAAAAATATCTCATGGATCACATAGAACAGGACATCTCCCAGTACTGTTAATTCTGGGGCATGCAGAGGAATGATGAGTGTTATTTATGCCTCTTAGAGCTTCTATTGATACTCCAGCTAGCATTTCATTCATTGAAACAAGTCAACGTTGTACACCATGTTTGAGAATCCTCTCCACTGTCCTAACATCTTTTCAAATAGATGCTGAAATGTATTGCATATGATAAACATGGGAAAGCGTGCAGAAGCTGGAAAGCCAAAGGGACACACACAAAATGATAGAGGAACTCAGCACATCAGACAGCATCTATGGAGAGAAATAGATGATTGACGTTTCAGGCCAAGTCCCTTCTTCAGGACTGAGAAGGAAGTGGAAAGATGCCAGAAGACTATCTATTCCCCTCCATAGATGCTGTCTGACCTGCTGAGTTCCTCCAGCATTTTCTGTGTGTTGTGTTGCAAATGAGTTCAAATTCTTTTTGGATTCATGATTTGGAAGAGGGAATCAAGGGTAACATCTCTAAGTTTTCTGATGACACTAAGTAGAGCCGAAAAACAAATTGTGCAGAGGATGTAAAGAGTCCTCAGAGAGATGAAGATAGGTTAAGTAAGTGGGCAAGGGTCTGGCAGGTAAAGTAGAGCATTGGTGGATGTGAGGCCATCCACTTTGTAAGGAAAAATAGAAGATCGGGTTATTATCTAAATGGTGAATGATTGCAGCATGCAGTTGTGTCAAGGGCCTTGGGGAGCACTTGTACATGAATTGCAAAAGATTTGTTTGCAGGTACAATGGATTATCATGAAGGCAAACTAAACGTTGCTAGAGGTTTGTAATTTAAGAACAGGATGGGTATACTGTAACTGTACAGGGTACTGGTGATGTCACACCTGGAGCACTGAATGTAATTCTGGTGTATTTATTTGAGGAAAGATATACAAGCTGTCAAGGCATTGCAGAGGAGTTTCACCAGGTTGATTCGTTGATTCTGGAGATCAGGGGATTAGCCTGTGAGAAAAGTTGGAATCCCAAAGAATGTGATGAGAAATATTGTATGACATTAGAAGAAGAAGGAAACATATTGTATAACATTATGAAAGGGATGCATACAATAGAGACAACAAAGTTGTTTCCAATGAAAGTGTGTAAGTGAGACTAGAATTAGGGAACACAGCCTCAATGTTTGGGGGAGCTGTCATGGTCCAGTCCATGAAGTCTGCATTCTGGTTCATGGTCCAGTCCATCGATCTGTATTCTGGGTGTTCCCTGTTTTCCCCAGTTCCGTTGGGCTCCTTAATCAAGGCACCTGATTCTAGTTTTATGCTAGCTGCATAAATAGCTTCGGGATTCAGCTTCTTTTGCTGGACTGTTCCCTTCCCCTCCCCATCCGAATCCCCAACAGTTACCTCAGCAGTTTCCCTCAGCAAGTATCCTCGGCAGTCATCCTGGCCCTGCGTCCTAGAAGAATCCTGGCCCTGCGCTCCAAGAAGGTGTCCCAGCTCTGTACCCAAGGGCCTAACTGAGCTGAGCCTAGCCTAGTCCAAGAACCAAGTCCTGGTCTGGAGTTCCTTGCCCAGCCCGGGAGTCCCTAGTCCAAGCCACGTCCAAGAACCTCATCTAGTCCAAGCCACTTCCAAGAACATCAACTAGTCCAAGCCATGTCCAAGAACCTCGTCTAGTCGAAGCCACTTCCAAGAACCTCGACTAGGTTAAGCCACGTCCAAGAACCTCGTCTAGTCCAAGACAAGTCCAAGAACCTCGTCCTGTCCAAGTCAAGACTTTGTGTTCTCATCCTGTCCATGTGCCTCGTCCTGTGCAGGAGTTCCACGTCCTGTTCTGTAGCCTAGCCACGTCCAGTCCTGTAGCCTAGCCACGTCCAGTCCTGTAGCCTAGCCACGTCCAGTTCTGTAGCCATGTCTTGTCCTCTCCTAGAACCGGAGTCTGAGCCCAAGTCAAGACCTAGGTTCTGGGTCCCTGTCCAGTCTCTGGCTCGGAGTCCTAGCCCAGACTCCTAGTTCCAAGTTCCTTGTCTAGGTCCCACTTTCCTAGTCTTAGTCCTAGCCCAGGCCCGGTGTCCTTGTCTCGTCCAGGGCCTGTGTCCATGTCCAGCACCATTTCTTCCTGACTCCCCTTGTTTTCTTGATAAACCTTGTCCTGTTCCTAGTACTTCAGTGCCTGTGTCTCACATATGGGTCCGCCATCAACGCCCCCCGTATAACAGGAATAAATTTAGGATGGAGAAGAGGATAAGCAGCTTTTCCTCAGAGAGTAGGGAATCTGTGGAATTCTTTGCCCAAGGAAGCAGTAGAGGGTGCAACATTAAATACTTATAAGAGACAGGTAGATTTTTACATAGCAGAGGAATTTAGGGTTATGGGGTAAAGGCATGTAGGTGGAGCTGAGTCCATGACAAGATCAACCATGAATTGTAAAGCAAGCTCAAAGGTCTGATGGCCTACTCCTACTCCTGTTTCTTATTTTCTTATATTATGCTACTAGAATACTACCTCATTAGCCTTGAACTGAAAGCACTCTACTGTAAGTTGTAAAGCTGAATAAATAAATGTAGCTAGATGATGTTAAGACATTGGGCTAAAAAAGTATACCTTGTGGCGGCTCACCCACACGGCAAGCGAACCAGCTCCAGCAGTCGCGGGCGAGTCCACAGCCAGCGGCAACCGAGAGGGCTCTGAGTGCGGGGCAGACCTCGGCCCGGAAGCCGACTTCACTTCCGCCTCGTAAAGAGCGGGGGATGCCGGGAGCAGGCACTTAAGCGCTCGTGGATTGAAAGAGTAAACAGTTCAACCAGACCCTGCTCGACTCAGTGTGTTGCTTTCACTCGTTGCGTATCAGCACGACTACATTGGTGACCCCGATGGTCCAACGGCATTTGGACACAGCATGAACGACTCGGCTCTGCAGAACGCAGTTTCCCTTAAACTGCCAGCCTGCTGGACCACTCAAACCCTGGTCTGGTTCGAGCAAGCAACGGCCCAGTTCCAGGTCAGGCAAATTGTCTCAGACGCCACCAGGTATTACTATATGGTGGGCACCCTCGAGCAGGAGACAGCGGGCCTGATGAGCGACATGCTAGCACTGGCAGACAGCCATAAGCCTTGCCTGCTTTTTGAACAGATCTTCTTGGAGCAAATGCCAGAAGACATCTTCCTTCTGCCAGCTGATGAAGACTTCAGAGACCCGCACAGGGTGGCTGCCCATGCAGACATGCTTTGGTGCACCAAACAAAATGGCAGAACCACCATCGAAATTAGTGCTGCGGCATGGCCGTAAGTCCAGCCCTCCCACACCCCAGCAGCAGAGCACGTAACACCCACACCAAGGGACGGCACCACTTCTGAGTCTTGGTGCTTTTATCATCAAAGGTGGGGTTCTGGGGTCCGCCGCAACCGACTGCCATGCTCGTTCCAGAGAAACGCCAGGACCAGCCGTTGCTGATGGCTACAGCGGTTGATCACTGTGATAGCCTCCTCTACGTTTGAGACAAGCACTCCGGGCGTAGATTCCTGGTGGACACAGGGGTGGAAATCAGTGTCCTACCCCCCTCGAGCCACGATACCCGAACTAGAAGAACAGGAGCAGAACTTATGGCAGCCAGCAGCAGCACCATCCCCACTTACGGCACAAGAACCATCCCCTTGCAGTTCGGTTCCAGCCACTTTACATGGATATTTACACTGGCCGCAGTATCACAGCCATTGCTGGGTGCGGACTTCCTCCACGCACACTGCCTGCTCATGGATTTGAAGGGACGACGATTGGTCGATGTGAAGACATTTCAAACTTTCTCCCTCAATGAGGCCAGGTTACCGGCCCGGCACCTGGACTCCATCACTTATTCCGACGAGTTCGCCAGAGTGTTATCGGAGTTCCCCTCTATCATCATGCCGCAGTTTTCCTCAACAGACCCCAAGCAGGTCATGATGCACCACATCCCCACACAGGGACCTCCCCTTCATGCCCGGGCCCGCAGGCTACCATCGATAAGCTCGGCCTCGGGAAAGAGGAATTCAAGAAGATGAAGGAGATGGGCATTGTGCGGCGTTCCGACAGCCCGTGGGCCTCCCTACTCCATATGGTGCCCAAGTCCGCAGGAGGGTGGAGACCGTGCGGCGACTATAGGAGGCTGAATAACGCCACCACGTCCGACCGCTATCCGGTACCACACATCCAGCCAACCTGCACGGGGCGCGCATCTTTTCGAAGATTGACCTGGTCTGAGGGTATCATCAGATCCCAGTCCACCCGGACTATGTACCTCAGACGGCCCTCATTACCCCCTTTGGCCTGTTCGAGTTCCTCAGGATGCCGTTCAGGCTCAAAAACGCAGTGCAGACGTTCCAGCGCCTGATGGACACAGTAGGGCGAGATCTGGACTTTCTGTTTATCTACCTGGATGACATACTTATCGCCAGCCTCTCTCGCCAGGAACAACTAGCACATTTATGCCTGCTCTGTCGCCGCCTAAGCGACTACGGCCTGGCTATCAATCCCACCGAGTGCCAGTTCGGCCTACCCACCATCAACTTCTTGGGACACCGGATCGACCGCTGTGGAGCTGTGCCCCTGCCAGCAAAAGTTGAAGCTATCTGCCAATTTGCCAGACCCAGCACTGTTAAAGGCCTGCAGCAATTTGTTGGGATGGTTAACTTTTATCACCGTTTCCTGCCCTCAGCGGCCCGGATCATGCGGACCCTTTTAGGCCTGATGTCCGGCAAGGTCAAAGAGGTCACCTGGACAGAGGAGGTGACAGTGGTTTTTGAACAAGCCAAGAACATACTAGCAAACGCCATCCTCCTGGTCCACCTCCGGGTCGACGTCCCCACTGCCCTCACTGTGGATGCCTCCAACACGGCAGTTGGAGGTGTGCTTGAGCAGCTCATCGAAGGCCAGTGGAAGCCACTCGCTTTTTTCAGCTGGCACCTATGACCCCTGGAACTTAAGTACAGCGCTTTCAACAGGGAGTTGCTAGCCCTGCACCTTGCCATCAAGTGCTTCAGGTATTTCCTGGAAGGGAGGGAGTTCACGGTCTTCACAGACCACAAGCCCCTCACTTTCGCGTTTGCCAAAGTGTTGGACCCGTGGTCGGGCCGCCAGCAACACCACCTGTCGTACATCTCGGAGTTTACCACCACGATCAAGCACATCTCCGGGAAGAACAACGTGGCAGCCGACACGTTGTCACACACCTCCGTCCAACCAGTGCACTCTCTGTCTCCGGGGGTGGATTATGCGGCAAAGACACAACGACTGGACAGCGAGATGCCGGCGTACCGAACCGCAGTCTCAGGACTCCGCCTCGAAGAGATATCCGTTGGGCCCAAAGGTAATGAGCTCCTTTGCGATGTGTCCACCAGGCAACCTCGGCCCATTGGCCCGACTGCGTGGAGGCGCCGCGTTTTCGACGCCTTGCACGGTTTAGCCCACCCTTCCATCCGGGCGACCACCCGGCTGATCGCAGACAGGTTTGTGTGGCACGGCCTACGCAAGCAGGTCGAGCACTAGACCAAGACGTGCACGCACTCTCAAACCTCCAAAATCCAGAGGCACGTGAGGGCCCTACTGCAACCCCTCCAGCCAACACATACGTTTGTAGGAGGTTTGAACACGTCCACATGGACACTGCTGGTTTCGAGAGGAGCGAGATACCTGTTCACCCTGCTGGACAGTTTCACGAGGTGGCTGGAAACTGTCCCACTCACTGACACGGCCACGGAGACATGGGTCAGAGCCCTGATTACCACCTGGGTGGCACGGTTCGGACTCCCAGCCCATGTCACTTCAGACAGAGGAGTACAGTTCACATCGGCTTTGTGGTCTGCACTGACACAACTCCTCAGAACCCAGCTCCACTGAACGACTGCTTACCACCCGCAGTCCAACAGCCTGGTGGAACGTTTCCACAGGCATTCGAAGTCAGCCCTGATGGCACGCCTCCGAGGGCCAGACTGGGTTGACGAACTCCCCTGGGTGCTGCTTGGCACCAGCATGGCACTCAAGGAGGACCTGGCCGCATCATTGGCCGAATTTGATTACGGTGCCCCGCTCACAGTTCCCGGTGAGTTTGTTCCAGCACCCCGTGGCCAGGAGGACACACCTACGGCAGCCCTATCTAAACTCCAGGAGTGGCTTGGAATACTTGTCCCAGTCCCGACGTCCCTTCACGGAACAACACCCTCTTTCGTGCCCAAGGACCTACAACAGAGCAAGTATGTTTTCATTCACCGAGGCGCGCACAGACCACCCCTGATGCGACCATACGAGGGACCTCACAAGGTGGTGCGCCATAATGGGGCGATCTGCGTTCTCGACATCAGCGGTCGTGAAGAAACTTTTACCATTGACCGTCTCAAACCGGTGCATCTAAACCTTGAAATCCCGGTTGCAGTTCCACCCCCACGACGACGAGGCCGGCTACCTAAAAGAACTGACAGTGTGCAGGCTGTTGTCTCTGCACCTCCTAGCGCCGGTTCTGGTGGGGAGGGGGGGTGGCGGGGGTCACGTGGCAGCTCGCCCACGCAGCAAGCGAACCGGCTCCAGCAGTCGCGGTTGAGTCCACAGCCAGCGGCAACCAAGAGGGCTCTGAGTGCGGGGAAGACCTCGGCCTGGAAGCCGACGTCACTTCCGCCCCTCAAAGAGCGGGGGTTGCTGGGAGCGGAAACCTAAGCGCGCGTATTGAAACAGTAAACAGTTCAACCAGACCCTGCTCAACTCGGTGTGTTGCTTTCACTCATTGCGTATCAGCGCGACTACAACCTCACAACAATGGATAACTAAGTGGTTGTTGCACCTTGTGCTGAAATAAGCAGTTCTGAGTGTCCAGTCACTAATTTCTGCAGCACGTCTAAACAAAGGCTTTCACATCAGGAGCATCAGTGTCTTGTGATTGAATGAGGGAATGAGAGCAGGTCATTCAATAGAGAAGACTGAGGCTAAAGTGAGTGTAGGTTGTTCAGCCAGTAGAGACTTGAGGCTGGAGGGGAGAGGGAAGAGGGTTGACAGTCACCTAAGGATTGGGCAAGGGTGTTAGGAGTCAATTCACCCAGGTTTCACAATTTTTTGAGTGAAGTACTTCTGGCTGGACCGTCAGTTTCTGCAGAGGTTGTGAACCAAAAGCTTTTTACCAAATTTTCAATTGTGTGCAATTATGTGTGGTTTGCACATTAATAATACTCATGCATCATACAGAGGAAATGACATTTGCTTTAGGGTTCAATTACAACAGGAACTTCTCATTAAATCTCCCGACAGATGGAAGTTCCGCAGCAAATGTATCTGAGCACCCAGGATCACATCACATCAAAAAATCACATTTTGTCTGTTTCCAAAGTATAATTTTCTTTTTCTGATCCAATTTTTGGCTGAAATTTTCAATTCAACTGAACAGAGGAATAGATCACTTCAATGATAACACAATGGCATAAATTGCCCTTGAATTCTGGTTGTTGTTGTTGTTGTTCCTCTCCTCCCCTTGTGGTGCATCGGGCAACCACCTTGCCGTTTGCCTGTTCTTTATGAGGCCGATTTACTAGCTCGATGCTCAACCCAGTGTGGATGTAAAGCATGCAAGCAGCAGGCTGGATTTGAACCTGGGACCACTTGGATCAAAGTTCACTGTGGATGCCACTGAACCACCAGCCAGCTTGAATTCTAGTTAATAACTGATTTTTCTGACTCCTTCCTTACACTACCCTATGATAAATACTAAAACTTCAGAGTTTTTTCATCAATGTTCTAAATTTTTATCATTAAATACTTTCCTTCAAAACTGTTTAGTTATCCTCTTATAAAAGAATGTAGACTAATAGGCTAATGGACCGGCATTGTTTCATGCAGCTAATTGGAATCACCAGGACAATATTTATTTTGCTAGTGAACCTGGAGTATTCATGTCATGAACCTACCTTTAGGCTCAATAACACAACAGCTACATCCATTAAGTGCCTTCCTGTTAGAAGAATTGTAGAATTTTTGTTGAGTTTTTGGTCATTTCTGCCTGAGAGATCAGGAACTATTATGGAGTGGAACATTAATTCTCAACTTATCTTTATTTCATGCCTCATGAGAAATAACCTAAGAATAAAAAAATCATTCACTTTAAGTGGATCAATGCTTCCATTCATCATCAGCAGACGTTCTGTCTAGAACATATAAAATCACACAGAAATTTATTCAGAAACTTTTGTTAAAACAATACTTAAATTTAACAGATGAAGTAGAATCAAACTCTTAGAATTGAAATAGTCAAGAATTTCAATTTTATCAAAGCAGAAGCCAGTCATGCACTATGTATTTATGGAGATATCCTCTGTACAGGCAGGCCCATGAATAGCTTGGGATATTTTCAATGGGGCAGATGAGCTAAGATCTTTTTTAATATCAGTCGAAGGGGACCTTATTATATATATCAATTCTAGGAGGCCCTTCAAACATCTTGCCCTGCAATTGCAAGTCCACTGAAGCCCTTCATTAGTTTCACCACTGTAGAGTCAATAGAGGAAAGATTTCAGTACAACCAAGAGCAACATGACTCCTTCTACTACAAATAATGTCCTGAGCATATGCACAAATGGATTCAGATGCAAAGGAGGACTTTATTCCACCTTTCTGAACGCTAAATCATATTACTCATTATAACTGAAGTAATTATATATTCCAACACTTTACAGAGCATATCTAGCACAGAAATGGATCATTTTGTGGAGAATTAGTATCAGATATAATATCTCTGAATTATACAGCATAAAATCTATTGTTTTGTGGCAGCAATACAGTGCAATGATATAAAATAATGTCAAATTGCAAAAAAAAATTAAAAGATCAAAAAAAAGAATAACAAGGTAGAATTTGTGGACCATTTTGTCTATACAAAAGTTCAGCTGATGCAACCAGTCAGAAAGCCCTCCACTGTTCATCTATAGAAATTTGTTAGATTCTTCCATGACTATATCTCTCCTGGTGATTATACACCACATTCTCTCCTCCTGAGCTACTTACCTCACCTTTGATTTCTGTTACCTGGCCATGAAATTTGCAGTTGAAAGCATCTAAGATTTTTGCCTCATAGAAAATTCCACATTCTAGTAACTTGCTCGTAAAAATATCTCAGAATTGCTAACATCATGACAAGGTGTTATCTGCATTTTGTGCAAAGATTTCATGTCCCTTTTCATATACCTTAGTAACAATTTTAGTATATTCTTGCACATTATTTCACTACTTTTGTATTCTGTATCCCTAAAACAAGTCTGTAGTTTTTAAGGCTGGTAAGCATTTTAATTGACTTGCCGCATGGTGATATTGCTTTTGCAGTTAATTGTTCACTTGCATGACTAAACCTCTTTGCTCTTCTACCTTAACAAATTCCACGTCACATGC
Organism: Mobula hypostoma; assembly: GCF_963921235.1. NCBI lineage: Eukaryota > Metazoa > Chordata > Chondrichthyes > Myliobatiformes > Myliobatidae > Mobula > Mobula hypostoma. The sequence goes on from NC_086109.1 coordinate 31,663,022, forward strand.
TGGTGATAATAAACCCGATTCTGATTCTGATACTACTTTAATTCTCCAAGGTATATTTGATGTATCTATTTTTTCTATCGAAGTACATTACCCTAAGTTTATTTGCCACTTAGCTGTCCATTCTTCAAGTTTTCTCGGTGTTAGGTGTTGATCAGCCTCACTGCTTGGGGAAAGTATCTGTCTTTTGAGTCTGGAGGTCCTGGTGTAAATGCTATGTAGCCTCCTTCCCAATGGGAGTGGGACAAAGAGTCCATGAGCAGGGTGGGTGGGGTCCTTTACGATGTTATTGGCCCTTTTCCAGCACCTTTCTGTATACATTTATCCTTGATAGTGGGCAGGCTGGTGCCAGTGATACACTGGGCAGATTAGACTACCTGTTGTAGAGCCTTCCTCTGCACTGCAGTGCAGTTTCTGGCCCATGCAGTGATGCAGGATGTTAGGATGCTCTCTACTGAGCATCTGTAGAAGAACCTGAGTCTAGTGGAGGCATTGGTGAACTTTCCTGATTTTGTCAGATGTGCTCTGGGACCATGAGAGGTAGTGTGTGATGTGCACTCCAAGGAGTGTGAAACTGCTCACAGTTTCCACTGCTGTGCCACCGATGTAAAAAGGTGTGTGAGTGTTATGAATTCTCCTGAAGTCGATAACCATCTCCTACCTCTTGTTGACATTGAGGAAGAAGTTATTTGCCTGGGACCAGGCCTCGAAATCTTCCACCTCCTCTCTGTTTGTGGTTGGTGAGCCTCACCACTGTCGTGTCACTGGCAAACTTGACAATGTGATTACTTGGGTGTTTGTCTGTGCAGTCATGTATGAGCATAGAGTCCAGCAAAAGGCTCAGCACGCAGCCCTACGGGGCACTCAAGTTGAGGATGATCAGGAAGGAAGTGCAGATGTGCATCCTGAATACCTGAGATCTGTTCATTAGGGAGTCCAACACCCAGATGCACAGTGGAGTATTTAGACTGAGGAGTAGGAGTTTGTTCGCCAAGGTATGTGGGACAATAGTATTGAAAGCCAAACTAAAATCCAAAACCGGCATTCTGACATAAGCGTCCTTGTTTTCTAGGTAAGTCAGGACCAGGTGCATGACAAATATTATGGTATTTGTCATAGAGTGGTTGTATCAGTGAGTGTCCAGTGTGGCAGGAATGTACTATAGTTTTTGATATGTGCCATTACCAGCCATTCAAAGCACTTCATGATAAGCAGCATCAGTGCCACTGGGTAGTCGTCATTTATTTCTGAAGTTGTAGAATTCTTTGGTACAGGGATTTCGGTGGCTGATTTGAAGCATGTGGGGGCAGCAGTCTGGATGAATGAAGTGTTGAAGATGTCTGGGAGCTGGTGTGCACACCTTGAGTACTCAGCCTGTTGCCTTGCCCATCTGCTTTGCGGGTTTGTCTCTCTGCAGGGATCTTCTCACGTCTACTGGTGTTATAGGCAGTGGCTTCTCACCTGGGAGGGGGTTTAGTGTTTGAGACTGGCATGTCTCCAAGCGTGCATAAAAGTTGCTTAATGTTTAGGGAGAGAGGTGTCACTGGTACAGTTGATGCTTTCTTTTCCCTCACGTAGTCAGTAATGCCCATAGATGCTCAGCTACATACCCCAGAGGTCATTATCAGACAGGTGTTCCTGAATTTTTTGATTGTCTTTGCCCTCTTGATGCCTAAGATGAGCATTCTCCTGGCTGTTCGGAGAGCTGTTCTCTCTCCAGTCTTGAAGGTCTCGGGGCTTTTAGTAGGGAGCACACATCAGCATTCACGCAGGGCTTCTGGTTGGCCCATGACATTTATTCTTGAGTTACCATCATCTACACACTTACAGACATAATGAGTGAAAAATGAAGGATCTTCCTTGAGGTCTGTGTCTTCCCCGTTTGTGTCGGCTTCCTTGAACATCCGCTCAAAAGTCCACTCAAAGCAGTCCTGAAGCATAGAAATTGCCTCATTAGGCCGTACGCTGAAGGCTCTATTGCCTGGTTTCTCCAGTTTCAGCAGCAGTGGGTATACCGGAATTTACATTATGGAGGTGCGGTCAAAGAGGCCAAAATGAGGGCGTGGGATAGCTTTGTAGATATCGTTTCAGTTTATGTAAGCGCAGTCCAGTCTACTAGTTTGCCACGGTGATTTGTTGTTAGAATTTAGGTAAAATGTACTGCGGGTTGACATGATTGAAGTCTCCTGCGATCCGGAAGTTTGCTTTGTAGAGAGCTGATGATACTGTAAAGCTCTCCCAGTGTGTCCTTGGTGTTCGTACTTGGCGGGGGAGGGTGGGGGTGATGTAGACAGTGGTTAAGAACACCGCAGTTTGAGCATGTAATAAGTCCTGACGAGGGGTCTCGGCCTGAAACGTCGACTGCACCTCTTCCTACAGATGCTGCCTGGCCTGCTGCGTTCACCAGCAACTTTGATGTGTGTTGCTTGAATTTCCAGCATCTGCAGAATTCCTGTTGTGAGCATGTAATATGGCCGGCATTTAATTGTAAGATGTTCAATTGTCCCAGACAGTGAATACTAACTACAGATGAGTTGTGCACCAGCCTTTGTGAATATACACACAGATTCCACTTCCCTTGGATTTCCCTGACAGAGGACTTCTGTCTGTATGGAACAGAGTCATCCCGTCAAGTTGAAAAACCTAGTCATGTTTCGGTTTACCTACAATTTGTTATTATTATGACCATCTTATCTGTCCTTTTGGGTCAAATTTATTAAGTTTCTTTAAGTACCTTAGAATGAATAATTCCACATTGGCTTTGAAATAGCATTTCATTAATTTTGCACTGAATCTACATCAGAGCAAAAGGTTTATTAGTCAATTAGCTCTGATTAAAAGCTCCATTTAGACCTTTTCATCTACCATTATGTGCATACCCTCTGTCCTATTCATCTCCATAACTTCCCTCTAAGTACTATAATGCAGCTCTCCTAAACTACTCCATGTGGTAACAGTTCCACAACCTGACCACTCTCCAGGTGAGGATGCTTCTGTTAATAATCGACTCCAATTAATTGCATTTGTTGCCATTTTTAAGTTAAACTCTGTTTTAGGATTATTTTATTTTAATACTTTAAAAATTTTCTCACCTAATTTGTAGGTGAAGCTTATACTGCTCCTCCTAACCCTTCCCCTCCCCTCCCAACTTGTCTAGATTATGCCATGCCAAGACCTAACACCATGCAGGACTCTCTAGACTCAAACGTTTATCTTTACAGTCAAGATAACTGCATCTTGGCAGAGAGTGGAGTTAGTGAACCCATTATTTTACAGACACAACTTAGTACATCATTGCTTCAAAACTAAATAGCATTAATCTTCATTAGATGTTCATGGCCATTTTGGAATCAAAGGTGTGGTTATGATTAACAATATTTTAGTAAATGGCAATATTTTTAAATGATAATATTATCTCCCCTGTTTGGTTTTGTCAGTGTTTTTACCTCTTATCCTCTAGTAACAACAATGTTTATCTTGCTGGAGACTTCTCTCCCAACATTGATGAAATTGCAGTGTTTGTCATTTGCATCGGTTGGTATGGCTTCTAACCAAGATTCAGGTTGCATGATATCAGGTGTGTGTGCATGTATCATAGTGAAAGTCATATGATTTCTCACAGTCAAACAATGGCAGGGATTAATAATAGAAGTGTTATTTGCAGCATATTATCAGGATATTTAGTTATATGGAAATAATCATAGAAATTCTTCTTTGCATAGTGTATTAATTTTTGCTTTGGTGTGTAATATTCAAATACAGATGTTAGTAAAACTGTACTATACTAGCAATCACAGCACAAGGCATTTGAATTTTTTTTTACCTCGAGGTACTTCATGGTAACAGGCTCAAGAGCCCATACTGCCCAATTACACCCATATGACCAATTAACCTACTAAACTGTGCGTCTTTGGATTGTGGGAGGAATCTCAGAACACCCGGAGAAACGCACCTAGTCACGGATAGAAAGTACAAACTCCATACAGAGAGATTGCTGGTCACTGGTGCTGTAAATACATTATGCTAACTGTTCTGCTACCACACTGCCCCTGATAAATGTGGATAGATGATTTACTTGGTTAAGATCATTTGCTGACAAGTTAGTGATCAGGGAATGCTTGTTGTATTGGCATCTGATAAAATGGGAAGTTTTAGTGTTAAAATATAGCTTCATTTGCAACTATTCTTAGTATGCTCTGAAAACACATAAAAGGCAAAAGACAAAATTTGTGGTATCGTATTCTATATATAATCATATAATTTTTGAAAACTAGATTAGTGGGAAGATCCTGCCGAAGGGTTTTGGCTCGAAACATCGACTGTACTTATTTTCCATAGACGCTGCCTGCCCTGCTGAGTTCCTCCAGCACTCGTGTGTGTTGGTCAGATTTCCAGCATCTGTAGATTTTCTCTTGTTTGTAATGAGAAAATCCAATGATTTTCTTGTGTCTGAAATGCATCTAGTTTAACAACTCATATTATCTGTTTCATGATAAACACTACATATAGACCAGTGGGCTGATATATCTAAATGCCTTCAGTAGGCAGGTACTGACATTGCATTATCTATCATTGCAATTACGTTCTATTAGTGTCTGCTGATGACAAATATCAGCATTTATTCTGGGAATTTTGTGAGTCATTTAACCAGCAAACTGAGTTTTCCTGATGAGACTCTCCTCTGTTTACACTCATTTTGCACCTCCGATCCTAGTATTAAACTGACATTAAACTGACATCACCTTACATCGAAGCCAGATAGCATTAGACCAACGACGGGATCAACAAAAGATAAACGTGTTACTCCCACAGCTCCTCATGTAGCAGTTTTGAAGCTTCTGAGTTCAGACCCAGACTAGAGATTAGGCAGACAATGTAAATTAACACTATAATGATACATCAATGTAGGTGTCATGTAAGAACTCTTGTCTAAATGTTATGGCAGTACTGGTGGATGTTAAAGCTATTGTGTTAAAGATGTTGCTCAAAGAAGACAAGGGAGTTGTTGTCTCAGAATCTGGATGAATATTCAAGTTGATGCACTGGAAAATAGATTGAGTGTTAATTCATTTAATCACTTTTAAGGTCATTGTCTCTTTAAAACAACACATACTTGTATTCATGGAGGGTTGAGTTTGGGATGATGGTGCCTAACGGTGACTCCTTTGCTCGCATCTTCAGAAACTGCTCTATTTCTACCTTTAAAACCTCTTCTTTTTTTCCCTTCAATGTTCTTTTGAAGACCCTGACCTGGATTTAACTTTAGTTCTTTGCGGGAATGGGGCCTATTCTCAGGGCCTCATGGCCGGCTGCTTTTTGATATGCTAAGGATACGGCCTAGAAGACTAGTGTGCCTTCAGGTTACCGTATTTTCTTTGCTCTGGAGGTGGGCGAATTTGAGGTCGGTGCCGCCACAGAAAACTGGTGTGTCCTGGGAGTACACAGAAGATCAAAAGCAGCGAGCTAGCTACTGGCTGTGTGCCCAAAGGAACAGAGCTTGGAAAAAGCGATGCAACGGACTTTTAACACCATAAATCAGCGAGTTGTTTTGTTATGTCTCACCTTTTTCTGTGAAACAGGGAAACCTCTTTTTTCCCTTATTAGGGAGAGAGAGAGCCTGTGGTATGTTGAATTACCAGATGGACGAGTAGTCTTTGGGGTACTGCAAACCTGTGTCTTTCTTGATGCTTTGCTGCACGCTTAAGTGCTCAGTGGAGCGGGGGGGGGGGGGCGGTGCTGATGTGTTTTTGCTGGTGAGGGGGTCATCGCTTTGCTGCTGCTTATGCATGGGTGGGGGGAGCTGGAGGGGGCTTTGGGGTTCTAACATTTAACTGTCATTCACTATTTGGCACTCCTCTGTTTTGGTGGATGTTTGCAAAGGCAAAGAATTTCAGGATGTATTCTGGCATTAAATTGAACCTATTAAACCTATTGAAATATTTAAGTGCCATTCAGTTACTTCAGTATGACTGCTTATAATTGCTCTTTTATAATGCGTGCACTTAATGCTCTAAGCTGATGTTCTTCAATAATGGTCAGACAGGGTAGGCTTGTATTAGGGTTCTTGAGAACACAACCTGTAAAACAGTGACAACAAATAACAGATATGCTCTCAATGTTATAAACACAAGAGATTCTGCAGATGTTCAAAATCCAGAGCAACGGACACAAAATGCTGGAGAAACTCAACAGGTCAAGCATCATCTATTGAGAGAAAAAAATCGTCAATGTTTCAGGCTGAGACTTTTCATAAGGCCTCCAACATTTTGTGTGGGTTGCTCTGGCCTCTCAATATATAATATTTAATACTCGTCCATCCACCATCCTCTTTGCCTTTCTACCACCTGGCAGGGACTCTGATACATAAAAACAAGAACGGTCAGGATGGGAAACAGTTTCATCCCTCAAGTCATTCAACTTCTGAACTCCCTGATGATCACGCTCCAAGTATCACTGGTTAATCTGTTCTGTACCTTACAATATTTAATTTAGACACTTCAGTTTGTTTATTTATGTGTAATTCATCTGTAGATTTCATCCGTACTTCCATAAGTTATTATTTGTATACTACAGTGTTGTACAACATGGTTCAGAGAAGCATTGTCTTGTTTGATGGTACACATATATATAGTTAAATGACAATAAACTTAACTTGAATTGATATTACATATCACATTTCCTCCAAGCACAAAAACATGAGGAATAGCTATTATATCAATGCTGTCTGTGTGATTTCTTGCTTTAAGCTAGAAGAGCCGGAAAGAACCACTCAGAACGGTGGCTTAGTTAGCAAATGTGTGTCAAGCTGATTAAACACAAGCGTACAGATCCAGTGTGGGAGTAAGCCACCAAACCCCTTGAGCTTACATTGTCATTCAATTAATTCATGGCTGGTCTGATAGAAACCTCATCTCCTCATCGTCATGGTAACCTTTCACCTCCTATCTGAATCTACCTGTGTTAAAGCTATTCAAAGACTCAGAGTCAGAAAAAGTGTCTGAGAGTCATGCAATAGGGAAATAGACCCTTTAGTAGTTAATTAACTTACCAACCTTCTCATCTTTGAGATGTAGGAGGAATTCAGACGAAAACGCAACCACGAGAAAATCTGCAGATGCTGGAAATTCAAGCAACACACACAAAATACTGGTAGAACACAGCAGGCCAAGCAGCATCTATAGGAAGAGGTACGGTCGACGTTTCGGGCTGAGACGCTCCGTCAGGACTAACTGAAAGAAGAAATAGTAAGAGATTTGAAAGAGGGAGGGGGAGGGGGAGATGCAAAATGATAGGAGAAGACAGGAGGGGGAGGGACAGAGCTAAGAGCTGGGACATTGACTGGCTAAAGGGAAACAAAGCTGGAGACATGGGAGAAAGAAAGGGAGAGGGGAACACCAGAGGAAGATGGAGAGCAGGTAAGGAGTGATTGTGAGAGGGAAAGAGAGAGAGAAAAAAGTGGGAGAGGGAATAATAAATGAATAAATAAATAAAATAGGGGATGGGGTAAGAAGGGGAGGAGGGGCATTAGCGGAAGTTAGGGAAATCAATGTTCATGCTAACATGAGGAAATCTGTAGATGCTGGAATTTCAAGCAATGCACATAAAAGTTGCTGGTGAACATAGCAGGCCAGGCAGCATCTCTAGGCAGAGATACAGTCAACATTTCAGGCCAAGACCCTTCGTCAGGACTAACTGAACGAATAGCCAGTAAGAGATTTGAAAGTGGGAGGGGAGGGGGAGATCCAAAATGATAGGAGAAGACAGGAGGGGGGGGGATGGATCCAAGAGCTGGACAGTTGATTGGCAAAAGGGATATGAGAGGATCATGGCCAGGAGGCCCAGGGAGAAAGAAAAGGGGGAGCATGGGAAAAAACCCGAAGGATGGGCAAGGGGTATAGTGAGAGGGACAGAGGGAGAAAAAGGAGAGAGAGAAAAAGAATGTGTGTATAAAAATAAATAACGGATGCGGTACGAGGGGGAGGTGGGGCATTAACGAAAGTTAGAGAAGTCAATGTTCATGCCATGAGGTTGGAGGCTACCCAGACGGAATATAAGGTGTTGTTCCTCCAACCTGAGTGTGGCTTCATCTCGACAGTAGAGGAGGCCATGGATAGACATATCAGAATGGGAATGGGATGTGGAATTAAAATGTGTGGCCACTGGGAGATCCTGCTTTCTCTAGCGGACAGAGCGTAGGTGTTCAGTGAAACAGTCTCCCAATCTGCGTCGGGTCTCACCAATATAAAGAAGGCCGCACTGGGAGCACCGAACACAGTACATCACATCAGCCTACTCACAGGTGAAGTGTCTTTTCATCTGGAAGGACTGTCTGGGGCCCTGAATAGTTGTGAGGGAGGAAGTGTAAGGGCAGGTGTAGCACTTGTTCTGTTTACAAGGATAAGTGCCAGGAGGAAGATCGGTGGGAAGGGATGGGGGGACAAATGGACAAGGGAGTCATGTAGGGAGCGATCCCTGCAGAAAGCAGAAAGTGCGGGGGGGGGGCGGGAGAGAAAGATGTGCTTGGTGGAGGGATCCTGTTGGAGGTGGCGGAAGTTATTGATAATTATATGTTGAATTCGGAGGTTGGTGGGGTGGTAGGTGAGGACAAGGGGAACCCTATCCCTGGTGGTGTGACAGGAGGATGGGGTGAGAGCAGGCGTGCGTGAAATGGGAGAGATGCGTTTGAGGGCAGAGTTGATGGTGGAGGAAGGGAAGCCCCTTTCTTTAAAAAATGAAGACATCTCCTTCGTCCTGGAATGAAAAGCCTCATCCTGAGAGCAGATGCAGCGGAGACGGAGGAGTTGCGAGAAGGGGATGGCATTTTTGCAAGTGACAGGGTGGGAAGAGGAATAGTCCAGGTAGCTGTGAGAGTCCGTGGGCTTATAGTAGACATTGGTAGATAAGCTGTCTCCAGAGATAGAGACAGAAAGATCAAGAAAGGGGAGGGAGGAGTCGGAAATGGTCCAGGTAAATTGGAGGGCAGGATGAAAGTTGGAGGCAAAGTTAATGAAGTCAACGAACTCAGCTTGCATGTAGGAAGCAACGCCAATGCAGTCGTCAATGTAGCGAAGGAAAAGTGGGGGACAGATACCGGTATAGGCTTGGAACATGGACTGTTCCACATAGCCAGCAAAAAGGCAGGCATAGCTAGGACCCATATGGGTGCCCATGGCTACACCTTTGTTTGGAGGAGGTGGGAGGAGCCAAAGAAGGAATTATTAAGAGTAGGGACTAATTCCGCTAGATGGAGGAGAGTGGTGGTAGAGGAGAACTGGTTAGGTCTGGAATCCAAAAAGAAGCGAAGAGCTTTGAGACCTTCCTGGTGGGGGATGGAGGTACATAAGGAATGGACATCCATGGTAAAAATAAGACAGTGGCAGCCAGGGAACTTAAAATCATTGAAAAGATTCAGAGTGTGAGAAGTGTCACGAACATAGATGGGAAGGGATAGAACAAGGGGGGATAAAACAGTGTCGAGGTATGCAGAAATGAGTTCGGTGGGGCAGGAGCAAGCTGAAACAATGGGTCTACCTGGACAGGCAGGTTTATGGCTAATAGATATGAACCCATATAGTTACAGGGAGAATGTGCAAAATTTTCACAAAGTATCTGAGGTTAGCATTGAATATATATATATACCTTCTCTCTGTCATAAACAAGTAACTCATTATATGATCATAAGGCATAGGAGCAGAAATAGGCCATTTGGGGAAATAGGACATTTGGCTTATTTCTGCTCCTATACCTTATGATCATATAATGAGTTACTGCAGTCATTTGGCCTATTGAGTCTACTTTGCCATTTCTTCATAACTGACCCATTCTCCCTCTCAGCCCCAATTTCCTGCCTTCAGCCCATAATCCTTTATGCCTTGACTAATCAAGAATCTATCAACCTCTGCCTTAAATGCACCCAATGACTTGGCCTCTACAGCTGCCTGTGGCAATGAATTCCATAGATTCACCACTCTCTGTCTAAAGAAATTCCTCCTCATCTCCATTCTAAAAGGATGTCCTTCTATTCTGAGGCTGTGTCTTCTGGTCTTAGACTCCCCAACTATAGGAAACATTCTCTCCACATCCACTCAGTTGAGGCCTTTCAACATTTGATAGGTTTCAATGAGGACACCCCTCCTTTTTCTGAATTTCAGTGAGTAGAGGCCCAGAACCATCAAGCACTCTTCATATGACGTCTTTCAATCCCAGAATCACTTTCGTGAGCCTCCTTTGAAACCTCTCCAATTTCTGCACGTCCTTTCTTAGATAAGAAGCCCGAAACTGCTCACAATATCCCAAGTGAGGCCTCACCAGTGCTTTATAAGGCCTCAGTATTACATCCTTGCCTTTTATTTACAGTCACCCCTATTTCTTTTTCTCTCCCACAAGAGGAAATATCTTTTCTATTTCCATTATGTGAGAAACCCTCAAGGTCACATAAATTCAATGATTACACTCTGGTTCAAAGAGCTAAATATCATATCTTGATTTTTACAATATATATAGAAAATTAAATGCTTATCAAATATATGAAATTTAAGAACACCTTTAAGATTGAAAGATTGACATTGAAGTTTTACATGGTTCACCTACAACTCTTTGGCCACTGCATCCTAAAGATATTGATCAAGTATTTGAGATTTTTATGAGGTGATGATATAAGCAACTAAGGCTGATCTGCCAAAACCAAATTTATTTGAATTTGTGCTAATGATTAGTGGTCCACAGGAACTGTTGTTGACCTTTAGCTACCAAGAATTCCGTAATGCCGTTGGAGCGGTTATGTTAGGATTTTGGCCCAGAAATCATAAAGGATATTTTTAAGTTAAGAGGGTAATTAATAGGTCAGTTGTCATGTTCAATTATGGAGATTTGGCATATCATCAAGAACCTTGGCAAACTTCTATCAATGTGTGCTGGAAAGTGTGCTGACTGGCTGCATTATGGACTGGTACGGGACCACTAATGCCTTTGAGCAAAAAATCCTACAAAACGCAATGGATTCAGTCCGGTACATCACAGGTAAAACCCTCCCAACCATTGAGCACATCTACATGAAAAGTTGTCGTAGAAAAGCAGCACCCATCATCAACGATGCTCACCACCTAGGCCTCGCTCTTTCCTCACTGTTGCAACCAGGTAGAAGGTACAGGTGCTTCAGTACTCCCTCCACCAGATTCAAGAACATTTGCTACCTCTCAACAATCAGCTCGTGAACAAAAGGAAATAACTACATTCATTCTACTTCTGGTGTTCCGACAACTGATCTCACTTTCGGGACTCATTACCTTGTTATATCAGGCTTGTTATTTATTGCTATTTATTTAATAGACTATGAGGACACTCAGTCCTCATTTATTGTCATTTAGAAATGAATGCATTAAGAAATGATACAATGTTCCTCCAGAGTGATATCACACACAAAACAGGACTAACACTGACAAGACCACATAATTATAGCATATAGTTACAGCAGTGCAAAACAATACCATAATCTGATAAAGAGCAGACCGTGGGCATGGTTAAAAAAAAAGTCTCAAAGTTCCGATCGACTCCCGATAGCAGGCAGCAAAAGGGAGAAACTCTCCCTGCCATAAACCTGCAGGCGCCGACAACTGCCGATGTATTGGAAGCACCTGACCCCAGCCGACTCTGAGTCCGTCTGAAAACTTCAAACCTCCAACCAGCCCTCTGACACCGAGCACCGAGCACCATCCTCTGTCGAGTGCTTTGACCCCGCCCCGGCCACCGAGCAACAAGCAAAGCCGAGGACTCGGGGCCTTCCCCTCCGGAGATTCTGGATCACACAGTAGCAGCGGCAGCGAAGTGGGCATTCCAGAAGTTTCTCCAGATGTTCCTCCGTCCTCTCACGCCTGTCTCCATCAAATCAGGATTGTGCACGGCACCCTACTTGACAGATTACAGATGTCATTCACCGGAGTGGCCACTACGGCTGCATCGCGCCACCATCTTCTCCTCCTCCTATTATATTTGCATTTGTACAGCTTGTTCTCCATTGATCCTGTTTACAGTTACTGTTCTATAGATTTGCTATTTATGCCCGCAGAAAAAGAATCCCAGGGTTGTGTGTATGCACTCGGATAATAAATTGAACTTTAAACTTTGAACTTTGAAATTGTGAAATTTGGTGTGGAATGTGAATTGGAAGATCTTACAGGATTTTGCTTGGTCCACCTTGGCTGTTGTGGTCCCTGGGTTAGAAGTCCTGTTGAGGTGACCTTGATGACTTTCTGCAGTGCTTCCAACAGACCCAGTCACAGTAAATTATTGATGAGGGACGTTATCCTGATATTGGGACACTGAACAAATGAAGTGATTTATCCTGGACATTGCCGACTTCCTTGGGTGTTGATCTAGTTAAGATATTCAGGCCAGTGTTCAATATCCTATTACATTCCCGACATAAGTAACATATCAATATATTTAACAGAAAGGTCTGTGGGAGCAGGAGGTGGCCATTCAGTAGTCTGTTTCTAACATACTCCGGCAGTAGTATTGTTTAAAAGATAAAACAGAATTATTACAGAGGCCGAAGGAAAACTGTTGAAATGTTGTGTTGAAGTCTGTGCTAATTTCGTGTGAAGTAACTGGGTATTCAAATTCTATTGCACTTATTACCAAAGGCATTATGTACAATAAGGCAGGTCTTGCACACTATTTGCACAGGAAGACCAGTTATCTGCTCATTCCATCATCTGAGGTGTAAATTATGAACAAGTTGAGGTGTTGAAAGCATTTGTGAATTGTTCTGATTAAAGGTATTGACCTGATGTTTTAACTCTGTTTCTTTCTCTACGGATGCTGTCTGTCATTTAAAACCGAGGTGCCTAGAAATGTCTTCTGTTAGATTCAGAATCCCTGGATTTTGGAATTCTCTGTCCCCACGAGTGGTGTAGGCTGATTTATCAGATATACTGAAGGTAGAGAGCGATAAGTATTTGAAAGATTGAGGAATTAAAGGTTATGTGGAAACAGCGCAGAAAAAGAATGGAGGCCAGTATAGATCAGCCATGATCATATTGAATCAGCCATGAGCCTATTCCTGCTCCTGTCTCTTACGTACTTGTTACCTGCTGAGTATTTCAGGCACCTGTATTTCTTTATTTCAGATTTTCAGCACCTGGAGTATTCTGTTTCTGTATTTAGGATTCCGAATTCCATTTTTCATTATGTAGTTTTGGCTTCTAAATCTTCTTGAACCTTTCTCAGCTTGTGGTGTGCTCAGCTGGTGAGCACCTGCTGGTCTTTGGAAAGAGATTCACATCCCTTGAGTGAAGAAATTTTCATTCATCTCAGTTCGAGACCTTAGCCTAAGAACCATGTTCCTTCAAAATAAAAAGGAACTCCTCATCCTAAGATCCTACAGCTAGAGGAGATAACCTTTTCATATCCACATTGTCAAGTTTTCTACAGCCTGCAAGTGCATACTCAATAAAGGCCTGTTCGATGGTACTCCACCTTATTCTAATAAAGTCCACTTATATAGACAGTAAGTTTATTGTTGTTCCTACATATTAGGTTACTTTGCTACTACTTCTAGAAGACTACCAGTTCTTCTGAACCTACAAATTTACTAGCTTAAAAAAAATCCAGTATGAAGCAAAAAATGAAAAGCCAGCAATTACTCATAACATATTCCTTCTGATGTTATCTTGTCCATTCACTAAATTTGCCATATTAATCACAGTTTTTCTGTTTGCATAGACCAATGGTCATGAACCATTATAGTGAACTGACCAGTAAATCTTGCAAGAGTAGAATTTGGAGATTTATGAATATAAATTGGCAAACTGATACTCATTAAGTGTAGCAATGAATCAGAAATTCTTTCTCTTGTCCTTCATGTTTTATATCACCAGGAAGCCAAATAATGATTGTGATAATTATTTAAAGCTAAACTTTAAAATAAATTGACATGTTTGAACCCAGCTTGCCATATCAATGCCTGATTGAAGTGGTTTCATTAAAGAGCAAAAAGGAATCTATAAAGCTGTAACTCTTAATTACTGAGCAGCTTCAGAAATAGATGGTTCAGATGGTGGCATCAAAACAAGTAACATTAGTGACAATAACCGCTTCTGACAAAGCTAGTATCAAACTGTGAGCCATCCATGTATGTACCTAACATCATCAGTTGAATTTTTAAACAGATGGCATTCAATATGAGAGTTTGTTCAGGACTTATAGTTGAGGTGAACAATGTCAGGAAATTCTTGCTTTTAGAAGCAATGGAAACGTTCAAACCTAAGTACAGAAGGATATTTGACAATGAAAAGATATCAAAGCACATCAGGGAGGTGTGCTTCCTTGCTGATAGGAACTGAAAGAGGCTCGAGAGGTACTTATGTCCAGATACATTAGTACGTCACTTCAGATTAGATCAGAAACTTTCATAGGCAGTTTTGAAATTGGGTCCTCATTTATTAGCCTATTTAAATCCCTTAATAAAAAACTGCATAACAGAACTAATTGTAGTTAGGCATTTGCGTGGTGCTGTTCTATTTTAGGTTAAAATCCTTTTGTATGAATTAATTCATCTAAATGTAAAACAACAATTAAACATTTTGGAATTACAGTGCATTATATCATTAATGTAAACAAATAAAATGAAATACCGCAGAAAATGCACTGCGTTGGCATTCTATTTGTATTTAAAATTCTTTGAAATGGAGCTGGCCATTGCTTTTTCACTTCAGCAGAATAGTGAAAGGTAAAATACTTAGAAGTCGATGATTTGAGCCTCTTTGATGAGGCGGCTGATGGTCTACTTCACTTCAGAAATCAATGTGGCATGATTCCAAAGCAGGATGTGCAGGGATTACTTTCTTTCCTCATTTAGGAACTTTCTTCTTTTTATAATCTGTCTAGGGTCACACCAGCTAACCAGAAACTGAACATATCTCATGCCAGGAATCATCCTTTGATCCGAAGGTTTCGTATAGTTCTGAAAGGCCAGAAACAAACACAACTATCCAGATCATGATTGATGTTTTTAGAGATTTAGGATAAATTCCTTGCCTTGTTGTCTCTGTTTATAATGTCAACAATCCTCCGCTGATTATTTTAACAGATGTACATATCTACTCCTTATCTCAACAAATCCACCAGCAGGTCAACCCCTGTGAAATGGCTATACATGGAGAGAATTGGTACAGATTAATAATGCCTCCAAAACGCCCAAAAAACAGAGATATGAAAAGCATGAGGAAGTCTGTAAATGCTACATATAACAAGCATTTACTACCACCTTCTGGCAAGCAGCAGAGTGTATGAACTGGTGAAAATGGAATCAATACGAACTCTACACTACCAACTTGATTGAATGATGTGAAATTATCTTCCCTGCTCTCGTAACTGGCAGCTGAAATGATTGATTAACAATATGTGAAAGTGAAATTGGAAATGAGTAAGACAGGGGACAAGTATTTGGAGGCTATCTACAACTGAAATTGGTTGACTTAAAATCCGTAAGAAATTGTACGTATCCATGTCCATTATGGGGAACCGAAGTCCACTAGCCCCCAGTCATCTGTAACCACTTAAGCTGAAGCTGGATTGTGATGAATGACATAGAACTCAAGGCTTTTTCAGTTGAAATCCTTCAGCTGACACTGATGCCTAAGTAACCGGAAACGAAAAGACAAATGCTCATAAAATCTTGTTGTGCCCCGTAAGTCTGCCATAGATTTGTCTGCTCTGGGTCAGTGGTTCCAGTTACTTTTCCAATGCACTGGAGTTGACTCATACTTAAATGATCAAGTAATTCAAAGACTGAAACTATATTCAAGTCAATGGAATGGAATTGCAGAAACAGAACAACATGCTTGTGCTACTATTGTGCACTTTGCATGTAAGATGAATGATGCAATTGTACTCCAGGTATGAGGCTATAGACACCACTCTCATGAATACTTCTCCCACTACCATCAGAAAACCATGAAATCATAAGCTATAGCTAATTTCCAGAGACGTTGTGGCCCTTACCATCAAGGCATGAATTTCTTTGAGTGTAATTTGGAGCAGTAAATGAGTCTGAGTGAATAATTAACCTCAAAGTAGAAACTTGGCTCACTAACATTCAATATCTTGGAATATTTTGGTTTAGAATAAGTCTTCTGATTTAGACCAGCCCTCTCACAATTTGTAAACAGGAGGAGATATCAAAAAGATCTCAAAGACATTGGTTATGTGATGAATGCAGTGTTCCAATTCGACTTCGGAAGTTAGTTTGCAGGGGGGTCCTTCCAGGTGAGGCGACACTTCACCTGTGAGTCGGCTGGGGTGATATACTGCGTCCGGTGCTCCCAATGTGGCCTTCTATATATTGGCGAGACCCGATGCAGACTGGGAGACTGCTTTGCTGAACACCTACGCTCTGTCCGCCAGAGAAAGCAGGATCTCCTAGTGGCCACACATTTTAATTCCACATCCCATTCCCACTCTGACATGTCTGTCCATGGCCTCCTCTACTGTAAAGATGAAGCCACACTCAGGTTGGAGGAACAACACCTTATATTCCGTCTGGGTAGCCTCCAACCTGATGGCATGAACATCGACTTCTCTAACTTCCGCTAATGCCCCACCTCCCCCTCGTACCCCATCCGTTATTTATTTTTATACACACATTCTTTCTCTCACTCTCCTTTTTCTCCCTCTGTCCCTCTGACTATACCCCTTGCCCATCCTCTGGTTCCCCCCCACTTGTCTTTCTCCCCAGACTTCCTGTCCCATGATCCTCTCATATCCCCTTTGCCAATCACCTGTCCAGCTCTTGGCTCCATCCCTCCCCCTCCTGTCTTCTCCTATCATTTTGGATCTCCCCCTCCCCCTCCCACTTTCAAATCTCTTACTAACTCTTCCATCAGTTAGTCCTGACGAACGGTCTCGGCCTGAAACGTCGACTGTACCTCTTCCTAGAGATGCTGCCTGGCCTGCTGTGTTCACCAGCAACTTTGATGTGTGTTGCAGGGGGGTACTTATTTTTTGTTTAAGTCAAGCAAAAGAACTCTCTAATGTGAGGTATTGCAGTATTTAATTATCACATGAAGATGCATTGGCCAGATTAATTTAAATTCCTTTCCTGTTTGAGTAAACAATCTTGAGTTTCCCTATGATCTTAGAAACATAGAAACATAGAAAATAGGTGCAGGAGTAGGCCATTCAGCCCTTCGAGCCTGCACCGCCATTTATTATGATCATGGCTGATCATCCAACTCAGAACCCAGCCTTCCCTCCATACCCCCTGACCCCTGTAGCCACAAAGGCCATATCTAACTCCCACTTAAACATAGCCAATGAACTGGCCTCAACAGTTCGCTGTGGCAGAGAATTCCACAGATTCACCACCCTCTGTGTGAAGAAGTTTTTCCTAATCTCGGTCCTAAAAGGCTTCCTCTCTATCCTCAAACTGTGACCCCTCGTTCTGGACCTCCCCAACATCAGGAACAATCTTCCCGCATCTAGCCTGTCCAATCCCTTTAGAATCTTATACGTTTCAATCAGATCCCCCCTCAATCTTCTAAATTCCAACGAGTACAAGCCCAGTTCATCCAGTCTTTCTTCATATGAAAGACCTGCCATCCCAGGAATCAATCTGGTGAACCTTCTTTGTACTCCCTCTATGGCAAAGATGTCTTTCCTCAGATTAGGGGACCAAAACTGCACACAATACTCCAGGTGTGGTCTCACCAAGGCCTTGTACAACTGCAGTAGTACCTCCCTGCTCCTGTACTCGAATCCTCTCGCTATAAATGCCAGCATACCGTTCGCCTTTTTCACCGCCTGCTGTACCTGCATGCCCACTTTCAATGACTGGTGTATAATGACACCCAGGTCCCATTGCACCTCCCCTTTTCCTAATCGGCCACCATTCAGATAATAATCTGTTTTCCTATTTTTGCCACCAAAGTGGATAACTTCACATTTATCCACATTAAATTGCATCTGCCATGAGTTTGCCCACTCACCCAACCTATCCAAGTCACCCTGCATCCTCCTAGCATCCTCCTCACTGCTAAAACTGCCACCCAGCTTCGTGTCATCCGCAAACTTGGAGATGCTGCATTTAATTCCCTCATCCAAGTCATTAATATATATTGTAAACAACTGGGGTCCCAGCACTGAGCCGTGCGGTACCCCACTAGTCACCGCCTGCCATTCTGAAAAGGTCCCGTTTATTCCCACACTTTGCTTCCTGTCTGCTAACCAATTCTCCACCCACACCAATACCTTACCCCCAATACCGTGTGCTTTAAGTTTGCACACTAATCTCCTGTGTGGGACCTTGTCAAAAGCCTTTTGAAAATCCAAATATACCACATCCACTGGTTCTCCCCTATCCACTCTACTAGTTACATCCTCAAAAAATTCTATGAGATTTGTCAGACACGATTTTCCTTTCACAAATCCATGCTGACTTTGTCCGATGATTTCACCGCTTTCCAAATGTGCTGTTATCACATCCTTGATAACTGACTCCAGCAGTTTCCCCACCACCGACGTTAGGCTAACCGGCCTATAATTCCCCGGTTTCTCTCTCCCTCCTTTTTTAAAAAGTGGGGTTACATTAGCCACCCTCCAATCCTCAGGAACTAGTCCAGAATCTAACGAGTTTTGAAAAATTATCACTAATGCATCCACTATTTCTTGGGCTACTTCCTTAAGCACTCTGGGATGCAGACCATCTGGCCCTGGGCATTTATCTGCCTTCAATCCCTTCAATTTACCTAACACCACTTCCCTACTAACATGTATTTCACTCAGTTCCTCCATCTCTCTGGACCCTCTGTCCCTTACTATTTCTGGAAGATTATTTATGTCCTCCTTAGTGAAGACAGAACCAAAGTAATTATTCAATTGGTCTGCCATGTCCTTGCCCCCCATAATCAATTCACCTGTTTCTGTCTGCAGGGGACCTACATTTGTCTTTATCAGTCTTTTCCTTTTTACATATCTATAAAAGCTTTTACAGTCCATTTTTATGTTCTCTGCCAGTTTTCTCTCATAATCTTTTTTCCCCTTCCTAATTAAGCCCTTTGTCCTCCTCTGCTGAACTCTGAATTTCTCCCAGTCCTCAGGTGAGCCACTTTCTCTGGCTAATTTGTATGCTTCTTCTTTGGAATTGATACTATCCCTAATTTCTCTTGTCAGCCACGGGTGCACTATCTTCCTTGATTTATTCTTTTGCCAAACTCGGATGAACAATTGTTGTAGTTCATCCATGCAACCTTTAAATGCTTGCCATTGCATATCCACCGTCAATCCTTTAAGTCTCATTTGCCAGTCTATCTTAGCTAATTCACGTCTCATACCTTCAAAGTTACCCCTCTTTAAGTTCAGAACCTTTGTTTCTGAATTAACTATGTCACTCTCCATGTTAATGAAGAATTCCGCCATATTATGATCACTCTTACCCAAGGGGCCTCTCACGACAAGATCGCTAATTAACCCTTCCTCATTGCTCAAAATCCAGTCCAGAATAGCCTGCTGTCTAGTTGGTTCCTCGACATGTTGGTTCAAAAAACCATCCCGCATACATTCCAAGAAATCCTCTTCCTCAGCACCTTTACCAATTTGGTTCACCCAGTCTACATGTAGATTGAAGTCACCCATTATAACTGCTGTTCCTTTATTGCACACATTTCTAATTTCCTGTTTAATACCATCTCCGACCTCACTACTGCTGTTAGGTGGCCTGTACACAAGTCCCACCAGCGTCTTCTGCCCCTTAGTGTTACGCAGCTCTACCCATATCGATTCCACATCTTCCCGGCTTATGTCCTTCCTTTCTATTGCGTTAATCTCTTTTTTAACCAGCAACGCCACCCCACCTCCCCTTCCTTCATGTCTTTCCCTCCTGAATATTGAATATCCCTGAACGTTGAGCTCCCATCCCTGGTCACCCTGGAGCCATGTCTCTGTGATCCCAACTATATCATAATCATTAATAACAATCTGCACTTTCAATTCATCCACCTTATTACGAATGCTCCTTGCATTGACACATAAAGCCTTCAGGCGCTCTTTTACAACTCTCTTAGCCCTTTTTAATGCTTGCCCTGGATTTGTCGGCCTGCCACTTTTACTTTTCTCCTTTGTACTTTTTGCTTCTACGCTCACTTTACACCCCTCTGTCTCTCTGCACTGGTTCCCATCCCTCTGTTGTGAACTAACCTCCTCACGCCTAGCCTCTTTAATTTGATTCCCACCCCCCAACCATTCTAGTTTAAAGTCACCTCAGTAGCCCCCGCTAATCTCCCTGCCAGGATATTGGTCCCCCTAGGATTCAAGTGTAACCCGTCCTTTTTGTACAGGTCACGCCTGCACCAATAGAGGTCCCAATGATCCAAAAACTTGAATCCCTGCCCCCTGCTCCAATCCCTCAGCCACGCATTTATCCTCCACCTCATCGCATTCCTACTCTCACTGTCGCGTGGCACAGGCAGTAATCCCGAGATTACTACCTTTGCAGTCCTTTTTCTCAACTCCCTTCCTAACTCCCTATATTCTTCTTTCAGGACCTCATCCCTTTTCCTACCTATGTCATTGATACCTATATGTACCACGACCTCTGGCTCCTCATCCTCCCACTTCAGGATATCTTGGACACGATCAGAAATATCCCGGACCCTGGCACCAGGGAGGCAAACTACCATCCGGGTCTCTGGACTGCGTCCACAGAATCGCCTATCTGACCCCCTTACTATCGAGTCCCCTATCACAACTGCCCTCCTCTTCCTTGCCCTACCCTTCTGAGCTACAGGGCCAGACTCTGTGCCGGAGGCAGGGCCACTGTTGCTTCCCCCGGGTAAGCTGTCCCCCCCAACAGTACTCAAACAGGAGTACCTGTTGTTAAGGGGCACAGCCACCGGGGTACTCCCCATCACCTGCCTTTTCCCCTTCCCCCTCCTAACCGTGACCCACTTGTCTGCCTCCCGTGGCCCCGGCGTGACCACCTGCCTTCCACTCCTCTCTATCACCTCCTCACTCTCCCTGACCAGACGAAGGTCATCGAGCTGCAGCACCAGTTCCGTAACGCGGTCCCTTAGGAGCTGCATCTCGATGCACTTGGCGCAGATGTAGACGTCCGGGAGGCTTGGAGACTCCAGGGCCTCCCACATCCGACACTGAGAACAGCAAACTGCCCTCACAGTCATAATGCCCCTCTCCTCAAATAGCAACAGAAAATGAATGTCAAACCTTCCTCGCCTCGCCCGCTTCCGCCTCTTGGTGCTCCAAATGCTAGAAGATCTATTTTAACCAGGTATCACCAGTAACATCCCAACACATAGGATGTGAATGGGGTGAGAACCTACCTTGAGAATGATCAGCGGTCCAGGTGGAACCTGTGCACGATATCACCTGCAGACAACATCTCCCTTAGTCATGGTTCACCACTCTCAATTCCCCCTGGAATTCAGTTGTTAGAACGTAGAACATGGAGTAGTATGGCACAGTATGGGCTCTTTCACCCTCAATGCTTTGCCAAACTGTATATGCGTACTGGGCTGGCCGGTGCTGTAGTGCCATCAACACTGGACTTCAAAGGGAGATGGTCCTGAGTTCGAATCCAGCTGGGCAGCAGCAGTATCTGCGTGGAAGAAAAGCCTGGCAATCTACTTCTCTATGGACAACTACACTACGCTTAGGGTCGCCATGACAACTCGACAGAAGTCAACAACAACATATACATACTGTACAATCATTCCAACCTGTCCCTCCTACATAGCCCATAACTCTCCATTATTGATTACAACCATGCACCTATCCAAGAGTCTCTGAAGTGTCCCTATTACATCAGCCTCAACCACCATCCCCAGCAAATGCATTCCAGGCACCTAATGCTCATTTGTGTAAAATAACTACCTCTGATATCTTCACTAAACCACCTTCTGCTCACATTAATAGTATGTCCTCTTTTGTTGGCCCCTGCCACCCCTGGAAGAAGGTGCTGGCTGTGCACTCTGTCCATGCCTCTCAGAATCTTATACACTTCAATCAAGTAGCCTCTCATCCTCCTTCACGCCACAGAAAAAAGCTCTAGCTCACTTAGCCTTTCCTCATAGGTCATTAATTCTTGTTCATAATTTGGCCAAACCTGAAACAAGCTATGCAAGCACATGGTCCTGGTAACAGATGGAGGTTCTTTCACCTGAAAGAACTTTAGATCTCTTTCTGCAGAAGTTACCTGAGTTGCTGTGTTGTTCCATTTTTTTTTTGTTTTAGACTTTTCTTTTGGTTTCCTGCATTTGCAGTTTTGTTGATTTTCTAATTGAACATAGATGAACTAATTACTGGTGATAAAGTGGTAAGTGATAGAACTGTCACCAACATTTACCATCACCTTGGTGATGACAAAATGTGGACAAATAGAATAATTATTAACTGGATTGGATATCTCCTGCATTTTGTAGGCACACCATAACTGGGGTGCAGTCTCAACATATTCAACAATCATAGATTTAATCCAACATATTCAATAATCAATGATTTTAGGGATCTGACAAATGAGTATCAAATGGTAATCTTATGGGATGATACTGCAATTATCACACAAAAGGAAAAGAATTTGAAACATTAGCTTCAGTGATGAAATGTGAAGCAACATTTTTTATTCTCAAATGACAATGGGTGAATATTGGGAGACAAAAATAAAACAAGATGCTAGAACAAAGCATAAAATGCGGAAACAAACTGCCAATGACCAATGAGAACGAAGTGGCTGTCTCTGAGAAGGAAGACCAAGCAAAGTTAGGATGACTACATCAGAATCAGTTGTGACTTCCTTAGATTTTGGACTAAATCAATAATATCTGGGAGAGAATTATATAGGGGAGGTTTATTAAAAACAAGGCAGCATTTGTTGAACTTTGAAAGGATTTTTTAAATCTGCCTTACTTAAGGTTCACCACTTGAAACTCCCCCTGGAATTCAGCTGTTAAATGTTTTAAATAGATTCAAAATTTTGTGCAGAGAAATAGATTTACACCATTTTACATTCAGTTACCTCAGATGCAGCACTGTGCAAAAGTCTTAGGCATAAATATGGTTCAGATGGTGCATTTATTATTGGAGAATCTACACAGTATACAACCTCAAATACTTGTCTTCGCAGACATCCTCAAAAAACAGAAGAACCCCAAAAGAATGATCCCCAAAAGACAGAAAAATGTCAGAACCCAAATGTGCCCTCCCTCTCCCAAGCACAAGCAGCAGCAAGCATCAACATCCCCCCTCACCCCCGCGCCTGTTTCAGTAAAACTGTGCCAGCACCCACAACCCACCCAGTAACAGCAAAGGACTCAAAGAGGGACCATGATCTGCAGTCAACAAAAAATAAAATACTACCTGCTGTTCGACATGCCACAAGCTCTCTCTCTCTCTCACTAACAAGGACAGAGAGATATCACCCATTTTTCACAGTGAATGGGGAATGATGTCACTGTTACAGTCTGCTACACTGTTTTTTTATACAGAGATTCCCAGTGTGAGAATTGACAGCAAACTCTCCCCCCACCGAGAGAAAGAGGGAGAAAATGCATCCATTCGGCTACAGAGACCTCCATCCATACATCCGCCACAGCAAAATCCTGATGTTCCTTCTCCTGCAACGCCTCAGCTTGGCAACACCGGCCTAGAATCGGTCTTCCACAGGGCCACGTCCTGGAGGCTCCATCTTCCAAACTGTGCCTGAAGAATGTCGGAAAATGGTCAGCCGATGAGCTCCAGGAGCAGGAAGTCATCCGCCATAAAAAAGTACACTTTGGGTGCCAATTGGATAAAACCACAACCATCTAGAAAAGGAAAAAGAGACATTAAAGCGAGTATTTTAATCTGTTTTCGGAGAGGAGCTCGAAGAGGCAGCCACTCGGCACCATCTTAAATCTGTACTTAATGCAATTCTATATATATATATCTATATTGGGACTTTGAGACTTTTTTTTTACCGTGCCCATGATCTGCTCTTTATCAAATTACGGTATTGCTTTGCACTGTTGTAACTATATGTTATAATTATGTGGTTTTGTCAGTTTTAGTGTTGGTTTATCCTGTGTTTCTTGTGATATCATTCTGGAGGAACATTGTATCATTTTTTAATGCATGCATTTCAAAATGACAATAAACGAGGACTGAGTGTCCTCATAATCTAATGTTATATATATATACCGTAAAACTTATTTTTTAAACTAGGAAAAAACATTTATACATAAGGAACTATGTAGGTTAGGGACGTATCAGTTAATTTCCAGAGTATGGGATTTATGTTTGATCCTAGAGTTTGCACATTCTCCCTGTAACACCATGGTTTTTTTCATGGCATTTCCTTCCATATTGTAAAGGTATATGGTTTGGTATGTTAATTAGCCATTAGTGTGTAGGTGAGTGGTAGGATTTAGGAGGAGTTGCTTGCTGGAAATGTGGGCAGAATAAAATGGTATTAGTGTAAATGGATACTTGATAGTAGGCAAAGTCTTAATGGGCTGAAGGTTGTTTCTGCACTGGTTGACTTTATAACTATCCCTGATATGCTGAAATTTAGTTAACCATTTATCTTGAAATCAAATCACACTACAGGCTGGGATCCCATGAATGCTTGAAAAATTAATTTGCCAGCCAAATCTGTAATTTTGCTTGGGAGTATTAATCAATATAAAGTTAATGGAGTGAACCTCTGCTAAAGTGGTAGAAAGGAATTTCAAATGAAGACATCAAACACTATTTAGAAATAGTGGCACACAATACAACTGCTGGGATTTGGGCTCTTTATCGTCCAACATGACATTGTGCTAATATATTGAATTAGCCTCTGTTAAATTTAAATTTGCAACATAATATATCCCAGAAACTGATTCCATTTGGCAACTAGTGGACAAACCAAACTATAACATTGTGAGTAGAGGAGCAATATTTTCTGTTTGTCACAATTTGGGCTTATTGCGAAAAGGTTTCATATATAGGAGAAATTATCCAGGTATTTGAATGAAACTTCAGGCAGTCAGACATAGTGTATATCAGAAATTCAAGTGCTCACTGTGCATGATTTTCCAATCATTAAGTTTAGATGATCAAAAGCAGAAATGCATATAGCTTATGTGCTTGAAATCCTTGTTTGCTGTCTTGGGAATTTGCATGAAATTCCCAACACAGTCCATTAAATGCAGACTTGCATTTTTTTGTGATTTATAAAGTCTTTCATCACTGCCCTTTCCTGTGCTCTCCATTGTTCGACTACAGATGGAGCGTTAATATATATTTCTATGGAGACTAGATTACAAGACACTAAAAAAAGTTATTCTTTCAGTTTTTGAAAGACAAAATTTTCAGAAATGAACACCAAGTAATTGGATTCGTGGACTCCTTTCAAACTGCATTTTTATGTTGCAACTCAGTTTAACAATTTACAATTTTTTACTGGAAATCTATCAGCACAAGCATGGTAAAATGACTAACAGCTTCTTGTAGTACCAATAAAACATGAAATAACCCCACTGGGAGCATACAATTGAAATCACTTGCAGCTCAAAGCTCCTATCAAAATTGAGAAAATATCAACAAATATAATGTTTCTTCTCTGAAAATTAATACTTTAACCCAAGACCGATTCACGATGAAACCTTGAGTTGCTGCTGAACTCCTCAAGGCTGAGTCTTCAAGCTAATTTATTCCTCTCTATTTAATTATTTATATCTACACCAAGGGTAGATTCTATTGAACAAATTGTGTTGGGAATCCGCTTATCAGCATTAGCATTTTTGTTTTGTTAACAAAAGTTTGTTTGTCATAATTTTCCATATTTCCCAATGTGCTTTATAACCAATGAAGCTCGTTGGAAAGATCAATACTGTTGTAATTCAGAAGGCACTTGAGTTAAATAGAGGCATCAGAGACAGTAGATGTTGAAATCTAGAGCAATAAACAACCTGCTGAACTCAGCGGGTCAGCCTGTATTGGTGGGGGGGGGGGGGAGGAAAGAAAATGGTGTTGGTGCATGGCTTCGACTTGAAGCATCAACACGTTCCTTTCATTGCACAAACGCTGCTTCACCTGCTAAATCCTTCCAGCAGATTGTTTGCTGGACATCAGTCTAATTTGAACATCAAGCTTGCTTAAACCATAATTTGATGTTAATCACGTCATCTGTTTTGAAGTGTCGAGGAATGGATAAATTTTGACGATGATATTGGTGATATTTCTCTTGGAAATAGCACTATATGATTTTTCAGCACCCTGGGAGAGCAGATGAAATTTTGGACAACTCATATGGATGACAGAACCTTCAAACAGTGCAGCAATCATTCAATACGGCACTGGATTAGGATACTTGCTACTCAGTAGCAAGTCTTTGAAGTAAATAACCATCTACTTTAGATACAAAAGTTATACCAAAGTAACCACAGCTGATCGATCCTCAATCCTCCTCTTCACCCCACCATCCCTAATACCCCAAAACATACACACCCACCCTAACACACAAAATGCTGGAGGATCTCAGCAGGCAAAGCAGCATCTATGGAAAAGAATAAACAGTTGATGTTTTGGGACGAGATCCCTCATCAAGACAGGAGAAAATAAAGATGAGAGGTCAGAGCAAGAAGGTGGGAGGAGGGGAGGAAGAAACACAAGGCAATAGGTGAAACCCGGATGTGAGGGGAGTGGTGAAGTAAAGAACTGGGAAGTTGTTTGGTGAAAGAGATACAGGGCAGGAGAAGGGGTAATCTGAGTGGAGAGTTCAGAAGGCCATGAAAGAAAGAACAAGGGGAGGAGTACAAGTAAAGAGCATTATCCAGAATGAAATGTTATTACCTTCAGAATTCCGTTTACTTGAACTTCAAATGAATGTTAACCCTGAATATGACGACTTTTCCCTGGATCACTGGAGAGGAATTGGTTTAACTAACTGCACAATTGTCAGAAAATTGACCATACTGTATGTTTAAAACCAGTCCAGATACAGTAATTTAATTAACTGAAGTATGTAATGTATGTAAAGTAATGTAAGTATGGCAGTTTTAAACAGTGGGCAGGGACAGTTGGAATTTATCTGCAGGACAGGAGATTGCAGAGAGCTAGAGACAGTTCCTTGTGGAGTTTATGTGCCTTTTTAAAAGAGTGAGAAGAGCCTATTGGGACTTGACTGCAGAGCAGGAGATCACAGAGATTTGGAGTCTGTTCCTTGTGAAGTTTACATGCCAGTTTTCAAACGGAGGCTGGATTTGTCGGGATTTGTCTTCAGAACAGGAGATTGATTGGGTTATGAGTAACTTAGCATGGGCCAATAAAAAGAAGTGAGGTGTAAGTGGAGTGGTCATTGTTCGAGTGTGCCAGGGTTAGAGTGGGAGGCTTTGGCAAGAACATGTGGAGGCTCTAAGTAAATTTCAAGTAAGGTCTCTTTCTTTGACTATTAGTAGACAGCTAGTACATTGAAAATGAATCAAGGGTTAGTGATATGTACTTTATATGAGATGTGGGAACTCTGAGAGAACTTTAGTCTGCCTAATAACTACATCTGTATGAAGTGCATCAAGCTGCAGCTCCAGGTGCATTAAGCAACTGTGTGATCTTCAGCTCATATGGGAGAATTCAGTGATAGATAGGAGCTTCAGGGAGGCAGTCCTCCCCAAGTTGCAGGAAACAAGTACTTGGGTGACTATCAGGAGATAGAAAGAGAATAGCCAGACAGTGCAGATTACATAGAAACATAGAAACATAGAAAATAGGTGCAGGAGTAGGCCATTCGGCCCTTCGAGCCTGCACCGCCATTTATTATGATCATGGCTGATCATCCAACTCAGCACCCCGCCCCAGCCTTCCCTCCATACCCCCTGATCCCCGTAGCCACAAGGGCCATATCTAACTCCCTCTTAAACATAGCCAATGAACTGGCCTCAACAGTTTGCTGAGGCAGAGAATTCCACAGATTCACCACTCTCTGTGTGAAGAAGTTTTTCCTAATCTCGGTCCTAAAAGGCTTCCCCTCTATCCTCAAACTGTGACCCCTTGTTCTGGACTTCCCCAACATCGGGAACAATCTTCCTGCATCTAGCCTGTCCGATCCCTTTAGGATTTTATACGTTTCAATCAGATCCCCCCTCAATCTTCTAAATTCCAACGAGTACAAGCCCAGTTCATCCAGTCTTTCTTCATATGAAAGTCCTGCCATCCCAGGAATCAATCTGGTGAACCTTCTTTGTACTCCCTCTATGGAAAAGATGTCTTTCCTCAGATTAGGGGACCAAAACTGCACACAATACTCCAGGTGTGGTCTCACCAAGGCCTTGTACAACTGCAGTAGTACCTCCCTGCTCCTGTACTCAAATCCTCTCGCTATAAATGCCAGCATACCATTCGCCTTTTTCACCGCCTGCTGTACCTGCATGCCCACTTTCAATGACTGGTGTATAATGACACCCAGGTCTCGTTGCACCTCCCCTTTTCCTAATCGGCCACCATTCAGATAATAATCTGTTTTCCTATTTTTGCCACCAAAGTGGATAACTTCACATTTATCCACATTAAATTGCATCTGCCATGAGTTTGCCCACTCACCCAACCTATCCAAGTCACCCTGCATCCTCTTAGCATCCTCCTCACTGCTAACACTGCCACCCAGCTTCGTGTCATCCGCAAACTTGGAGATGCTGCATTTAATTCCCTCATCCAAGTCATTAATATATATTGTAAACAACTGGGGTCCCAGCACTGAGCCTTGCGGTACCCCACTAGTCACCGCCTGCCATTCTGAAAAGGTCCCGTTTATTCCCACTCTTTGCTTCCTGTCTGCTAACCAATTCTCCACCCACACCAATACCTTACCCCCAATACCGTGTGCTTTAAGTTTGCACACTAATCTCCTGTGTGGGACCTTGTCAAAAGCCTTTTGAAAATCCAAATATACCACATCCACTGGTTCTCCCCTATCCACTCTACTAGTTACATCCTCAAAAAATTCTATGAGATTCGTCAGACATGATTTTCCTTTCACAAATCCATGCTGACTTTGTCCGATCATTTCACCGCTTTCCAAATGTGCTGTTATCACATCCTTGATAACTGACTCCAGCAGTTTCCCCACCACCGACGTTCGGCTAACCGGTCTATAATTCCCCGGTTTCTCTCTCCCTCCTTTTTTAAAAAGTGGGGTTACATTAGCCACCCTCCAATCCTCAGGAACTAGTCCAGAATCTAACGAGTTTTGAAAAATTATCACTAATGCATCCACTATTTCTTGGGCTACTTCCTTAAGCACTCTAGGATGCAGACCATCTGGCCCTGGGGATTTATCTGCCTTCAATCCCTTCAATTTACCTAACACCACTTCCCTACTAACATGTATTTCACTCAGTTCCTCCATCTCACTGGACCCTCTGTCCCTTACTATTTCTGGAAGATTATTTATGTCCTCCTTAGTGAAGACAGAACCAAAGTAATTATTCAATTGGTCTGCCATGTCCTTGCTCCCCATAATCAATTCACCTGTTTCTGTCTGCAGGGGACCTACATTTGTCTTTACCAGTCTTTTCCTTTTTACATATCTATAAAAAACTTTTACAGTCCGTTTTTATGTTCTCTGCCAGTTTTCTCTCATAATCTTTTTTCCCCTTCCTAATTAAGCCCTTTGTCCTCCTCTGCTGAACTCTGAATTTCTCCCAGTCCTCAGGTGAGCCACTTTCTCTGGCTAATTTGTATGCTACTTCTTTGGAATTGATACTATCCCTAATTTCTCTTGTCAGCCACGGGTGCACTACCTTCTTTGATTTATTCTTTTGCCAAACTGGAATGAACAATTGTTGTAGTTCATCCATGCAACCTTTAAATGCTTTCCATTGCATATCCACCGTCAATCCTTTAAGTGTCATTTGCCAGTCTATCTTAGCTAATTCACGTCTCATACCTTCAAAGTTACCCCTCTTTAAGTTCAGAACCTTTGTTTCTGAATTAACTATGTCACTCTCCATATTAATGAAGAATTCCCCCATATTATGATCACTCTTACCCAAGGGGCCTCTCACGACGAGATCGCTAATTAACCCTTCCTCATTGCTCAAAACCCAGTCAAGAATAGCCTGCTCTCTAGTTGGTTCCTCGACATGTTGGTTCAAAAAACCATCCCGCATACATTCCAAGAAATCCTCTTCCTCAGCACCTTTACCAATTTGGTTCACCCAGTCTACATGTAGATTGAAGTCACCCATTATAACTGCTGTTCCTTTATTGCACACATTTCTAATTTCCTGTTTAATACCATCTCCGACCTCACTACTACTGTTAGGTGGCCTGTACACAAGTCCCACCAGCGTCTTCTGCCCCTTAGTGTTACGCAGCTCTACCCATATCGATTCCACATCTTCCCGGCTTATGTCCTTCCTTTCTATTGCGTTAATCTCTTCTCTAACCAGCAACGCCACCCCACCTCCCCTTCCTTCATGTCTATCCCTCCTGAATATTGAATATCCCTGAACGTTGAGCTCCCATCCCTGGTCTCCCTGGAGCCATGTCTCTGTGATCCCAACTATATCATAATCATTAATAACAATCTGCACTTTCAATTCATCCACCTTATTACGAATGCTCCTTGCATTGACACATAAAACCTTCAGGCGCTCTTTTACAACTCTCTTAGCCCTTGTACAATTATGTTGAAAAGTGGCCCTTTTTAATGCTTGCCCTGGATTTGTCGGCCTGCCACTTTTACTTTTCTGCTTTGTACTTTTTGCTTCTACGCTCACTTTACACCCCTCTGTCTCTCTGCACTGGTTCCCATCCCTCTGTTGTGAACTAACCTCCTCACGCCTAGCCTCTTTAATTTGATTCCCACCCCCCAACCATTCTAGTTTACCCCTATGGCAGTTCCCCTCAATAATAGGCATACTAATTTGGATACTGTTGGGAGGACCTACTGGGAAAGCCAAAGCAACTAGGTCCAGGAACTAAGTCTGGTTCTATGGCTCAGAAGGAAAGGGGGAAAGGTGGGAGAAGTGGAGTGCAGTAATGATTGCGAATCCATAGTTAGAAGAGCAGACAGTAGATTCTGTGGTTGTAAAAGAGACATCTGGATGATATGTTGCCTCCCAGGTGCCAGGGTCACAGATGTCTTGGATCGGGTCCACAGCACCCTAAAGGAAATGAGTGAACATCCTGAAGTCGTGGTACATATTGGTACCAATGACACTGGTAGGAAGAAGGGTGAGGTACTTAAGAAGGAATATGAGGAATTAGGTACAAAGCTGAAAGCAGAACCTCATGGGTGGTAACCTCTGGAGAGTCATGTGATAGTGAAGGTAAGAATAGGATTGATTAGCAGGTGAATGTGTGGCTGAGGAACTGGTGCAAGGGCAGGATTTCGGATTTCTGGACCATTGGGGTATCTTCTGGCGAAGGTATGATCTGTACAAAAAAGACAGGTTACACGTGAAATTGAGGAGGACCAATATCCTTGCAGGCAGGTTTTCTAGACATGTTGGGGAAGGTTTAAGCTAATTTCTTAGGGGGAGCGGAACCGGAATGATAGGGCTGGTAATACGGCAATCGGCATATAAGTAGATGCAGTGTATAGTAAGACTGTGAGGAAGGACAGGCAGATGATAGAGCAAAATGGCAGACAATGGGATGAGTTGTAGTGTAAGATGGAGACAAAATCACAAAAAGGTGATGAAAACAGGACTGATGGTGTAATATTTGAGAGCAGGCAGTATACCGAATGAGGTAGATGATCTTGTAGTACAGTTAGAGATGATTGGCAGCTATGATATTATGAGCATTTCTGAGTTATGGCTGAAAGAAGATCATAGCTGAGAGCTTAACAGCTAAGGATACACATGGAATTGAATGGACAGACAGGCAGAAAGGGTGGATTGGCAGAAAATGAAATCAAATCTTAGAGAGAAATGAAATAGGATCAGAAAGTTTTAGAATACTTGTGGGTTAAGTTAAGAAGCTACAAGGGTAAAAGGACTGAAGGGAGTCAGGTCTCTGAACAGTAGCCAGGATGGGAGGTACAAATTACAATGGGAGATAGAAAAGGCATGTAACAAGGGCAATATTATGATAGATTATGGGAGATTTCAACATGCAGAAAGATTGGAAAAGCTAGGTTGTGCTGGATTCCAAGAGTGGGATTTTTAGAATGCCTATGAGATGGATTTTTAGAGCAGATTGTGGCTGAGTCCACTAGGGGAAAGGCTATTCTGGATTGGCACCTCTAGGTTAGGTGTTATGTAATGAGCCAGATTTGATTAGGAAGATAAAGGTAAAGGAGCCCTTAGAAGGCAGTGATCATAATATGGTAGATTTCACCCTGCAGACTGAGAGGAAAGTCAGATATTATCAATATTACAGTGGAGTATAGCGAATGACAGAGGCATGAGAGAGAAAATGGCCAAAGTTAATTGGAAGGGGACACCGGCAGGGATGACGGCAGAACATCAATGGATGGAGTTCCTCAAACAATTTTGGAAGACACATGAAGATTCATCACAAAAAATTAGTAGTCTAAAGGAAGGATGATGCAACTGTGGCTGACAAGGGGGTCAAAGACAGCATAAAAGGAAAAGAGAAGGCAAATAATAATGCAAAAATTAGTGAGTTGTTAGAGGATTTAAAAACTCTAACATTCAACAGAAAGGAACTAAAAAAGCCATAAGGAGAGTAAAGACAAAACATGAAGCTAAGCTAGCCAATGATATTAAAGAGAAAACAAAAGCTTTTTTCAGATATATAACGAGAAAATTATCAGCCAGAGTGGATATTGGACCGCTGGAAAATGACACTGTAAAGGTATTAACGAGGATTAAAGAAATGAAGAACGGACTCAATAAGTATTTTGTACTGGTATTCACAGTGGAAGACACAAGCAGTATGCCAGAATGCCAGAAATTTGAGATTGTCAAGGGGCAGAAATGAGTGTACTTGCTAATACGAAGGAGAAAGTGCTCGGGAAGCTGAAAGGTCTGAAGGTAGATAAGTCACCTGGACCAGATGGACCACACACCAGGATTCTGAAAGAGGTAGCTGAAGAGATTGTGGAGGCATTAGTCGTGATCTTTCAAGAAGCACAAATTTCTGGAATGGTTACGGAGGACAGAGAAATTTCAAATGTCACTCCACTCTTCAAGAAGGGAATGAGACAAAAGACAGGAAATTATAGTTCAGTTACCATGACTTCATTATTTGGTAAGATGTTGGAGTCAAATATTAAGGATGAGTTTTCAGGGTACTTGGAGACACAAGATAAAATCAGCCAAAATCAGCATCTTTCCTTGAAAAGAAAATATTGTCTGATAAATCTGTTAGAATTTTTGAAGAAATAATAGGCAGGATAGACAAAGGAGAGTCACTGGATGTTGTTTACTTGGATTTTTAGAAGACCTTTGACAAGGTGCCACCAATGAGAATTAACAAGAAAAGAGCCCACAGTATTACAGGAAAGATACTAGCATGGATAGAAAACTGGCTGTCTGGCAGGAGGCAAAGAGTGCCAATAAGTGAGGCTTGTTCTGATTAGCTGCCAGTGACTATAGTGGTGTTTTAAGAGCCAGTGTTGGGACCATGTCTTTTCACGTTGTATGTCAGTGATGTGGATGAAGGAATTGATAGCTTTGTGGTCAAGTTTGCAGATGATACAAACATAGATGAGTGGAAGGTAATGTTGAGGAAGCAGAGAATCTGCAGAGGGGTTTAAACAGATTACAAGAATGTACAAAGAAGTGGTAGATGGAATATACTGTAGGAAATGTATGGCTATGCACTTTGACAGAAGGAATAAAAGCATAGACCATTTTCTAAATGGGGAGAAGATTCAAAAATCAGAGTTACAAAGGGATTTGAGAGTCCTTGTGCAGGATTCCCTAGAGTTTAACTTGCAGGTTGAGTCAGTGGTAAGGAAGACAAATACAATGTCAGCATTCATATTGTCAACAGGTTTGGGCTCTCTTATCTAAGAAAACATGCTATGGCATTGGAGTGGATTCAGAAGAGGTTCATGGGAATGACTCCTGGAATAAAATATTTAAAGTTCATGGGGTGTTTGCTGGCTCTGGTTCTGTACTTCGTCGTTGTGGCTATCCCTCGGGGTCAAGGATGATGGTTTTCATTCTGTTGATCTACTTATGGGCTATCAAGTGGCTTATGAGTCCAATTGTGGCTCTGAATGTTCTTCCACATTCAGGACAGGTAGTTCCAGATGGCAGATCGGGCTTTGGTTGTTGCTGCCTCTCTTTCCATTTTCTTCTCTTTTCTTCTAATTCTGCACATCTGTTGGCTTTGAAAGCTGCTGTTCCTTCTCAGATGTTGGCTTGCCAGAGTTTCCTGTACTTGGCATTGGTTTCCCATTTGTTGATGTCCATGTTACGTTTTTTTATGTTGGCTTTTAAGACGTCTTTGAATCTCTTCTGCTGTCCACCTCTTTTATGTTTGCTTTCTTTAAGCAGGGAGTAGAAGATCTGTTTCGGCAGACGTTCGTCTTTCATCCGAACAACATGACCGCTCCATCTTAGTTGGTTCTTGATGACGTAGGCTTCAATGCTTGTTGTTTTTGCTTCATTCAGCACACTGACGTTAGTTCTTCTACCTTCCCAGCTGATACTTAAGATGTTTGAAGACAGCACTTATGGAACTTTTCAAGTGCATTCAGATGTCGTCGGTATGTTGTCCAGGTTTCTGTTGCATACAGGAGCGTTGAGATTACCACTGCTTTATACACTAACATTGTGGTGTCTGTTCGGATGTCACAATCATGAAAGACTCTTGTTCGGAGACATCCAAAAGCTGTTCCAGCGCATTTAAGACGATATTGGATCTCGTCATTAAGGTCGACATTGGAGGAGAGGTGACTTCCAAGATACGGAAAGTGGTCCATGTTTTCCAGGGTTGTATTTTCTGGAGTCTTAAAGAATCAGGGGGAATCTCATTGAAACCTATAAAATATTGAAAGGCCTTGATAGAGTGGATGTGGAGAAGATGTTGCGTATAGTGGGAGTGTCTAGGTCCAGAGGGCATAGCCTCAGCATAGAGGGATGTCCATTTAGAACAGGGATGAGGATGGCAGTGAATCTGTGAAATCCATTGCCACAGATAGCTGTGGAGGCGAATCATTGGATATATTTAAAGGGGAGGTTGTATGTTTTGGATTAGTAAGGGTGTCAAATGTTACAGGGAGAAGACAGGAGAATGGGGTTGAGAGGGATAATAAATCAGCTGAATGGCCTAATTTGCTCCTTTGTTTTATGGTCTGAATTGTGAAAAGCAGTATGTTTCACGGACACCTGACACACTTAACTAAAATGCAATAGATTTTGCAACATTATATTCAAAACAGAGGGTAACAAAGGGTTTTTGGATGACTCAGAGGCGGACCGTGGTCGGGTATGGCAGGGAGAGTTTTTCTTCCTTCTCCCATCTGCGTGAGGTGTGGGACATTTGAGAGACTTTGAACTTTTACCGTGCTCATGGACTTCTTCATCAAGTTATGGTATTGTTGCACCTGTTGTAACTATATAAGTATGTGGTTTTGTTAGTTTTTTTCAGTCTTGGTCTGTCCTGTGTTTTGTGATATCACACCAGAGGAAATATTGTATCATTTCTTACTGCATGCATTACTAAATGACAGTAAAAGAGGACTGCGTGTCTTCATAATCTAAAAAATTATGGTTTTCATTGAGAGGAGGTGATGATTCAGTCTGATCACTGAGAAAAGTTCATAGGTATTTGCTGCTGTTCCCCAGGGTACTCTTAGTGTTCTGGCCTCAGCAAATCCTTTGTGGTGAGCCTTGCATAGCAACTGAAATACAACATGTAAAAGTTATGGTGCTGTTCCACAAATGACTAATACAGAATCGATGAATGGAATCATCAGGCATAACAAAAGTGCTGTATAGATATTTCACCATGAGATCCAGACTCTTAGAGGTCGATTACAAAGAGATATTCAATAGAGTAAATAATTTGATTGATGCTTTCAAGATATTAAAGAGAATCAGTGAGATAAATAAAAAAAAATAATTTCAGTGTGAGAAGTAGCATGCACAATGATAATATGAAACTAAGAATAATAAACCAAGCTGAACTGTAGGTATTGCATTAGTAAACCCATTGTACATGTTTTATATAACAATAAAACACTTATTCAGTATATGTACAATTTTTTATCCATAATGGCATAAAAGTCACAAGACAGAATCAAGCTCTTTGATTTAACTAGTCTATGCTGATACTTAGTTCCATGCAGGAATTTGGTTTATACCTTATGTTTTATTCTTATTTTTTTAGTCACCTGATTAACCTTTCTCTCAAGAGCTAACATGAAATAGAAATCTTCTTCGGAGCTGCAATTGCTCTGCTATAACTAACCTTGATGTCAATCTGTTCATTGCTGGAAACAATAGGGTGATAGTGCCTAACGGTGACTCCTTTACTTGCATCTTTGGAAACAGCTCTATTTCTACCTTTAATATCTATTTTATTTTCCTTTTCAGGGTTCTTTTGAAGACCCTGACCTGGAGTTACACGCTGACTTCGGTTCTTTACCGAAATGGGACCCACCCTCAGGCCTCAGGGCCGGCTGTTTTTCGATACGCCAAGGACGCGGCTCGGAAGACTAGCGCGCCTTCAGGGTGCTGGATTTTTGTGGCCCTGGAGGCGGGCAGATTTGAGGTTGGTGCCGCCATAGAAAACTGGTGTGTCGTGGAAGTATATGGAAAATCAAAAGCAGTGAGCTGGCTGTGTGCCCAGATACTCAATTTCTTTGGGCACAGAGCTCAGAAAAAGCAATGCCACAGACTTGTAACAGCATAAGTCAGTGACTTGTTTTTGTTATGTCTCCCCTCTCACATTTTCCCTTATCAGGGAGAGAAAGAGCCTGTGGTATGTGGAATTATCGGGTGAACGAGTAGTCTTTGGGGTACTGCAAGTCTGTGTCTTTATTGATGCTTTGCTGCACACTTGAGTGCTCGGTGGAGGGCAATGATGCTTTTTTGCTTGTGGGGAAGGGGAGGGTCATCGCCTTGGGGCTGCTTGTGCATGGGAGGGCTGAGCTGCGGGCACTTTGGTTTTCTAAACATTTTACTGTCATTCATTCTTTGGGGCACTCCTCTGTTCTTGTGGATATTTGCGAAGAAAAGGAATTTCAGGATGTATATTGTATACCTTTCTCTGACATTAAATGTACCTATTGAAACAATCAGTTTCCACTTATTTTGATCGATTACTTTACAAAGATAAAATGTTACACATGGTACTGAATCATACCTTTGAACATCAGGTTGCAAATTACAGTAAAAATATGGGGCAAACCTCTGTTTTCAAACTTAATGGAAGAAAATCTTAATTTTGGCCAGACTACCTGCTGAATTCTGAACAGAGCCCTATTAGAAAATATGAGAAATTTGAACAAAATGGTATCCTCTTAAATCAGTACTTCCTCTCTTTGCCTCCATATGCAACTGGAGAATTATGGTACAATTCCCCTGAATTATATTTTTTGCATTTATTTTCTTTAAATAATGGCCATCAATTAAACATTCATCATTATCTGATTAAAACTTTTAGTATAGTTAGGTTTTTGGCTTTGAGATGAGCATCCTGTCCATATACTAATTACAAAACTCTCTGCTTTATACCTGAAATATAATGTTCCAGCTCCATTCTGCTTCAATATATCTGCTCCAGAAATCCTTATTCCCCCCACTCCAAACTTGATTATTCAGACATTATTTTATCTGCTTTTACAATCAACAACACCAGAAATTCTGCAGACGATGGAAATCTAAAGCAACAGACACAAAATGCTGTTGTAACTTAGCAGGTCAGGCAGCATCTATGGAAATGAATAAACAGTCGACGTTTCTTCTGGACTCAGTCTCCATGTGAGAATATCATGTGTGTTTTAACAATCTTCATGTGTGAATATTAACTCGTGAAAAATTATGTTACAGCAGACCAAGTACAGATCAATTAAGCTTATAGTCTATTCTCTCCCCCAGTCTTCCAATGCCTGAGATTTAAGATCCCAGTTCTCTGAAAATTATATGTTCATGATAGATATTTCCATCCCTCCTACCCTGGGGGAGGACTTGGTCAAATGGTGCAAGCTGAATCATCTGCAGCTCAACATCAGCAAGACAAAGGGGATGGTGATGGACTTAGGAAGGCTAAGCCTACACTGCTCTGTTACTTTTGATCGTGAGAACGTAATCATGATGAAGACCTACAGGTACTTAGGGGAGCACCTGGACGACAGACTTGAGTGGAGCACCAACACAGACACTGTGTACAGGAAGAACTAGAGTCACCTTTACTTCCCGAGGAGACTGTCCTTTGGAGTATGCAGGCCTGTCCTTCACATGTTCTATCAGTCCGTTGTTGCCAGTACAATTTTCTATGTGGTGGTGTGCTGGGGCAATGGCAGTAACATGGGTGATGCCAACAGGCTCAATAAACTGATTAGAAAGGCTATCTCTGTTGCAAGAGTCAAACTAGACACAATGGAGGCTGTGGTAGAACAAAGGGCCCTACGAATAATCCTGGCAATTCTGGTGAATGTTTCTCACCCCCTGCATGCCACATTGGCTAAACAGAGGAGCACTTCCGTAATAGACTAAGACAAATATAGCTCCAAAAAGCGCTATATGAGATCATTCTTACCCTCGGCCATTAGGCCCTAAAGTGAGTCAACCTATAGCCAGGGAAGTGATGACACACTCCTGTTAGATTATATAGGGTAACATTTTTTATTCTTTCCTACTTCTCTTCTAATATTTGTGTATCTGTGCACTTGTAATGCTACTATGACACTATAATTTCCTTTAGAATCAATAAAGTATCTGTCTAGCTTTCTATCTTCCTTTACCTACAACTTCACTGCTCTATTCAAGAGTCTTCCTCTAGCTTTTTTTTGAACTTCCTCACTTTACTGTTGCCCAAGTCTCTGCCTTCCCTGAATCTCTCCTAGTCACTTTACTCATTCTGCATTTCCTTAAAATCTACATCCCTGTCTTTATCTCAGTTTAAAAAGCTCTGATTATATCTTTGCCTTGAGGCATCTTCCACATTAAATGTACAGTACAAGTGAATATCCATTTCAAACAGAAGTATTAGTTAGGCTTCTGATAACCAGGCAATGTTTATGGAGCCAACCTTAGAAAATATTATTGAAATTATATTAACTTCTCCATCCTCATTGCATGCAATTGCACCTTGCCATATTATTGGATAAAAATAGACAAGATCACATTAGAGTTATTGCCTTGGCCAACACAAGGTGAAATGAACAAATGGAATGAATTCTTTCCTTCTGATAGATATTTGCCTGATGTCAGAAGTAAATGTTTAAATTTGAACAACTTAGAGTTCTATTTAAGTGTAAGACAGCAGTGTAGGGCCTATAGAACAGAATACATAAATTTACCATTATTGTAAAATCTTTATTTTAATACAGTATATTCAATAAAGTAAAGCAAAACATGAAATGTCCGCAGCTTAAGCTGAATCTGTTGAGAACATTTTTTTTTATGTGTAGACTTCCTCTAGCATGCAAAGATGCTGATCTATGAGTCAACAGTTGCAAATGGATCAAAATAAACAAGAAATCCACAGTTACAAAAATGTTAAGGAATCAGTTTTGAAATGTCTTAAATAAAAGCCAATTATCCATATTGTGAACTTAACGTAATTGATGACCTTTGCTCTTCAGCAATGTTCCCACTCAAAGATTATGATCTGTATTATAGCTGTAGGCTAACTAAGCTGTTCACAGCTCTACTTTATCAGTCCAATGCTTTCCACTAACTTCATGGTTCATTTCATTTTAAGTCACTAATTAGACATTTACCATACTCTCTGGTAACTTCACTCAGGTTGTGAAGAATTTCTGTCTGTCTGTAAATGCAGTGAAGCTCATTGGCTTTACTCAGACTACCGTGGAAAAGGGAAAAACACTGTATCTTCAGGATATAAAGATAATTCCATTTTATACTTACAACTCTGGGTCAGATGGCTTTTGACCTAATAGGCTGCAAGATCCCTATGAACAAATAAGTTAGCTACTCCTATAGAATATGAAAAAATGCATCACCTCCTCAGTACGAACACCATACTTCAGAAACTGGAATTCTGTACCTCCTCTGAAACTGGATCCTTCACTTCCATTTCAGAATAGTACAGTAAGTGTGAACTGGTAATAGCATCAGCTTCTAGTTCATAGTCCACCCCAGACACGCGCCGGAGGGAGGGGAGCTGGCAGGGATTTTGGGGTTCTAACATTTAACTGTCATTCATTCTTTGGGGGCACTCTCTGTTTCAGTGGATGGTCCTGAAGAAAAAGCATTTCAAGATGTATATTGTATACATTTCTCTGACATTAAGTGTCTCCAATATCTGTGCTTAACCCACTGCTCTACTCTTTCTATACTCATGACTGGCTGCTTCACAGCTTGGTATGGAAACGCCAATGCCCTTGAACAGAAAATTCCTCAAAAGGTAGTGGGAATGGCCCAGCCCATTATGTGTAAAGACCACCCAACCACTGAGCACATCTACATGAAATGCTGTCAGAAGAAAGTAGCATCTATCATCAGGGAACCCCACCACAGAGGACATGCTCTCTTCTTGCTGCTGCCATCTGGAAGAAGGTGCAAGAGCCTTTGGACACACATCATCAGGTTTTGGAACAGTTACTACCGTTCAACCATCAGGCTCTTGAACAATGGAAGCAACTTCACTCAGCTTCACTTGCCCCATCATTGAACTGCTCACACGACCAATGGACTCACTTTCAAGGACACTTCATCTCATGTTCTTGATATTTATTGCTATCTTATTTACACTATTGTTTTTTCTGTATTTGGTAGTTTGTTGTCTTCTGCACTCTAGTTGAAAGCCCTAATTTGGTGGTCAGTCAGTTATTCTGTTATGGTTACTATTATATAGATTTGTTGCATATGCCCACAAGAAAATTAATCTCAGCATTGTATATGGTGACATATATGTACTTTGAAAATAAAACTTACTTTGAACTTTGTCTGTATGGCTAGGGGCAGCTCAAACTCCATCTAAGCATTCACTAATGACACCAGTGCTGTTGGTAGAATCTCAGCTGGCAATGAGGAGGTGTACAGGTGAGAGATAGATGGGCTGGTTGATTAGAGTCACAACAAAAACCTCACACTCATTGTCAGCAAGACTAAGGAATTGATTGTGGACTTCAGGAAGGGAAAGTTCTGGAGAACACACACCAGTACACATTGGGAGTCTACATTGGAAAGGATGAGCGGCTGTAAGTTCAAGGATCTCAATATTTTGGAGGATCTAACCTGGGACAAACATATTAACCCAATCACAAGGAAGGCACACCAGTAGTTCTACTTCATTAGGAGCTTGGGGAGATGTTAACAAATACGCTTATAAGTTTCTTTAACTGTATGGTAGAGAGCATTCTGACTGGTTGCATCACAGTCCGGTATACGGGTTCCAATATATAGGATTGCAAGAGGCTGCAGAGGGTCGCAGACATGCCAGCAAGATCACAGGCACAACGTTTTCCACCATCAAGAACATCTTCATGTGGTGCCTTAAAAAGTCTACTTCCATCTCTGAGGAATCTCACCATCCAGGAAGTGCCCTCTTCTCATAATACTATCAGTACTAGAACATGAAGATCCATACTCTTTGATTCCGAAGTAGCTTCCTCCCCTCCACCATCAGACTTCAGAATGGTCCATGAATCCATGAATTATTCCTTATATACACTATTTATTTATTTTTGTCATATATGATAATTGTATGTCTTTGCACTGTGTTGTTACTGCAAAGCATCAAATTTTGCAACATATAAGTTAATGATAATAAATCAGATTCTGATTCTGGAAAAGTAGGTCAACCTTTTCTTCATTTTTTTTCACATCTTAACTCTTCATAAAAACAAAAACTGTAGCTAATTACCTGACATACAAATTAAAATTATTTCAGCATGACATTAAAATTGTAAAATCAGTTGAGAGTGGCAAGGCAAAAGTTTATTTGGGGTAATTCTAACAAAGGGCAGGACAGGAATGAGTGAGAACAGTTAGACTCCACGAAAAACTATTGTATCTGATGGTAGGATTTTACCATAAAATTAGGACCTCCCATCCACAAAGTTGTTTCAGTCAAAAATTGAGGAGTCATGGAAATGTTACTGCATTTTTTGTTTGCGAAGTGCAAGTTGCAATGATCACTGCGAGTTTGGAAAATTTCTAAACTTTGCCCTAGTTTAAAAGATCTGTTACAATTTTAAGCAATTGTTTGATAGACCTCTTCTGTGCATAGTCTTCCCTCCAAAAAGCTGCTGAGACATTGCAGTGTTCATTGACAGATCTTCAGCTCCTTCCAATGATACTAATCTCTTACCTTGTTTTCACTGGAAAGCTCCAAGATGACCTGAAACCCCATGTGCCTGGAGTTAAGAGTTTCAGCTCTTCATGAGCTTTTAACATATTGAAATCGGCAGCATACTCTTGTTAAAGGTTACTCAGATGCAGTTCCGTGAGTTCAGGTTACATGTTGGGCAAAAGTCAAATGGATTGAAGATGCTGGTATTTCTATTGCACTTAACCACTGGTTTGAAACTCAACCATCCACAGAAATTAAAAACCAGGTGATAGTTATTCCTTTTCAAATATTTTACAGAAATCTGACAGCATTTTATCTAAATTCTGCACTATTCAATTGAGAAGTAAATACACAGGAGAACAACACATTTTTAGTCAGGTGACCTTCAAATTTTCAGAGTTGACATGCATTCATACCATATGATTTTGTGAGTTTTAGATTGATACAAAAATAGAACAGCTTGCTTCCAGAAATGTGAAGGGCTAGCCATCTGGATTGACAAAGAACAGAGATTTTAGAACATGAAACTCACAG
Source organism: Mobula hypostoma (assembly GCF_963921235.1). NCBI lineage: Eukaryota > Metazoa > Chordata > Chondrichthyes > Myliobatiformes > Myliobatidae > Mobula > Mobula hypostoma. The sequence goes on from NC_086109.1 coordinate 31,705,928, forward strand.
CTTTTCTGTTCAAATTTATGGTTGAATAAACAAGTTTAAATTAAACTTGAAGATCTGCACTGTACTTAACTAGGCTCGTGTTTTGCTTTTCTTTGTAGATGACTTTAACCGCCTGTTCCTAAAATTAAAGATACACCATTTTAATGACATTGATAGCACAGAACATGGAGACCTTAAACACGAGATTCTGCAGATGCTGGAAATCCAGAGCAATACACACAAAATGCTGGAGGAACTCAGCAGATCCGACAGCATTCATGAAGAGAATTGAACAGTCAGCGCTTCAGGTTGAGACCTTTTATCAGGACCTAATGTAATCCCAAGCTTATTTGAAGTCTTTTCATAAGTTTCTGAGCGACGTCCAGCCCATTTGAAAACTGGACTAGGGTTTTTTCTAGTGCAATTCACTCCAATACCAATGTCATATCCTGTCAAAATGTTGCACTCCTAATGATGTTATTGTTGTGCATGGTTTGTTCTACTGCTTAATGGTGGAAATTAACATTAAAAGTCAAGATTTATGGCCTTTATTATTAGCACAAAATTTAACATAGGATAAGTTGTACTGAAAATTGTGCATCATGTGTGATTTAAATAAACTTTGCCAGGGTATTGTCATTTTGTTTAATACAGCAATCACTGCTTCAACCAAATATTGTGTCAATAAAGGTATCGGTTCACCCACAGCCTGGTGTGGCATGGCAGTACCTGACTCAACCCACATAACTAATCATAGCCCTCTGGTGTTCTCTTGGTTTATCAGACTTGATTGCAATATTCCAATACCTCTTACTGATTGTCACACATACCCCCTGTTCCTATTTATGGCTCCTCCATTCAGGTGATGTACCACTGAAACAGTCCACTCTAAACCTTCATAATCCGCACCCCCCCCCCCACCTCCTCTTTAACTGCCAAGAGCTAACCACTTACTATGGGTGATTATAAGAATATCATTGCTGGAGTCTGTTCAGAAAGCTGTTAATCACTAGGGTCAAGTTGTAATATATCTTATTCTCTGCAAATCATCCCATTTTTGACATTTTTCGGTGATTTATGAGCTGGAAATGGTGCTAAATTTATTACAACGTAAGTGTGAGTCAGCCAATTTCCATGCATTGTAACAATATAGATAAATAAATATACAAAAGGTGTATTAGGAAGCAAAGGTAATTCATCCTTAAATGTCACATAATTAAGGATTTATCCACATGATGATTCAGCTTGCTCTGAGATAATCTTATTAATGTTTGCATCATGACCTCTCTCCTAGGGATGACAAAAGTACATCACATGAAAGATTGGAGGGCAACAACTGCTCTTTTCTGATTTTGCTCATGGAGTCCCTCTTAATCCTTACCAGTTCAAGGTTAGTAAGTGACTCACTAGTGGAAGAATTGCGCCATCTTTCTAGACCACATGATTTACACATGACAACATTACAAACTCTCTCATGCACTGTGATTGATCCAGGTGTCACGTTATTAATGATAATATTTTATAGATAATTTTGCAGTTTCTTCAGGTGCATGGTAACCTCTGTTTAATCCTTTGTTTGTATTACAACTATGGTTAGGGTACTATATTTTTTTCTCCAGACATAAACAGAAAAGTTTGCTAGAAAGCTTTACGAATTCATATTAATTCTCAAAATGGAAATGGGTACAATACCTAAATAATGCTGTTCTAGGCAATATGATGACTGTTCATTTTTAATCACTCTCGGGCAATTTATTAGCAGCAAGTATGTGTGACTAACATACCAAATGCTCACCAAAGTAGTGTGAGGAAGATTTCTTGAGCTAACTGCATTTTTCCCATATTCCCAACAGTAACTCCAAGCCAAATGATTTTAAATCAATGTGAGATCTTTTGTGGGATTAGTTTGTCGCCAGTAAAACTATTGTGATTAAATGTGTCAGTAAAACATTCAGAAACATGCACTGGATGCACTTCACAAATATTCAACTTGACATTTAAAAAAAACAGTAAACACCAGACGTTCTGCAGATGCTGGAAATTATGAGTGATACACACAAAATGCTAGATGAACTCTACAAGTTAGGCAGAACCTATGGAGGAGAATAATCTGTTAATGTTTTGGGACAAGATCCTTCATCAGCCATAGAAGAAGAGTGAGGCCATTTGTGTTGTTGTGTCTGCTCTGCCATTCCATCATGGCTGATTTATGACTCTCAACCCCGTATCCTTGACACCCTTACAAATCAAGAACCTATAACCTCTTCTTCAATGACTTGGTCTCCAGGCATATGAATTTCATAGTTTCACCCCCTGGCTAAAGAAATTCCTCCTCATATCTGTTCTAAAGGGATATTCATCTATTCTGAAGCTGTGCCCTTTGGTCCTAGACATTTCCACTATAGGAAACAAAGTTCAAAGTAGTATTGGCTGCAACTCACAGAATGTTGCTGTGGTTCACCAGCATCATCGTGATGTTTCCTCTCCACATCCACCCTATCTAGGTCTTTCGAAATTCAATAAGTTTCAATGAGATCCCCCCTCATTCTGGGACCCCAGTTGTTTACAATATATATTAATGACTTGGATGAGGGAATTAAATGCAACATCTCCAAGTTTGCAGATGACACGAAGCTGGGCGGCAGTGTTAGCTGTGAGGAGGATGCTAAGAGGATGCAGGGTGACTTGGATAGGTTAGGTAAGTGGGCAAATTCATGGCAGATGCAAGTTAATGTGGATAAATGTGAAGTTATCCACTTTGGTGGCAAAAACAGGAAAACAGATTATTATCTGAATGGTGGCCAATTAGGAAAAGGGGAGGTGCAACGAGACCTGGGTGTCATTATACACCAGTCATTGAAAGTGGGCATGCAGGTACAGCAGGCGGTGAAAAAGGCGAATGGTATGCTGGCATTTATAGCAAGAGGATTCGAGTACAGGAGCAGGGAGATACTACTGCAGTTGTACAAGGCCTTGGTGAGACCACACCTGGAGTATTGTGTGCAGTTTTGATCCCCTAACCTGAGGAAAGACATCCTTGCCATAGAGGGAGTACAAAGAAGGTTCACCAGGTTGATTCCTGGGATGGCAGGACTTTTATATGATGAAAGACTGGATCGACTAGGCTTATACTCGTTGGAATTTAGAAGATTGAGGGGGGATCTGATTGAAACGAATAAAATCCTAAAGGGATTGGACAGGCTAAATGCAGGAAGATTGTTCCCGATGTTGGGGAAGTCCAGAACGAGGGGTTGCAGTTTGAGGATAAAGGGGAAGCCTTTTAGGACCAAGATTAGGAAAAACTTCTTCACACAGAGAGTGGTGAATCTGTGGAATTCTCTGCCACAGGAAACAGTTGAGGCCAGTTCATTGGCTATATTTAAGAGGGAGTTAGATATGGCCCTTGTGGCTAAAGGGATCAGGGGGTATGGAGAGAAGGCAGGTACAGGGTTCTGAGTTGGATGATCAGCCATGATCATACTGAATGGCAGTGCAGGGTCGAAGGGCTGAATGGCCTACTCCTGCACCTATTTTCTATGTTTCTATGTTTCTATGTTTCAAATTCCAGTGAGTACAGGCTCAGAGCCATCAAATACTCTTCATACGTTAACCTTTTCTTTCCTGGAGTCATTCTGGTGAACCTCCTCTGGACCCACACCAGAAAGTGATGATACAGTATTTAAGAACTGCCTATAGTGTTGAATGATATGTAGAATGTTGTGCTGCAAATTAGAAAGAGATTGCTAATAACTAATAGAAAGCATTTGGTAACAGAGTCCCAAGTATGGAAGGAAGAAAGGCTAGTCATAACTAATGTTGACTACCATGAACTGAACGAGGAGAGGCAATACAATTCTTGCTTAATCAAAACTTGCACTTTATTGTCTCTGCAAAAATATCAACATAACCATGTTGACTCCAGTTCAACAAGTTCAGGCACGAAATCTACTGTTCCCACTGTACCAAAACTCACTCAGACCACTTCTCTAATTTATAGCACTAAAATAGGGATCTCACATTGGACAAATGATTCATTCTTCTTCTCCTAGTCCCTAGCATGGAGATATTCCTTGTGATAGGGAGTCTCCAGTGTTCTCACTGCTTTGCATTCAAATCCCCCCCTTCATGCACTCTTTTCTTATCAGTTCAAATGTGTTTTGATTGAGTTGACTCTGGCCTAATTGGCTAAGGTGTGTCAGCTTCCTACTGGCTCTGGTCCAAGCTGGCAACATTTTATCCCCCTTCTCGCAAGTGACAACTCGTAATTAATGTCTCTTTGTTCTAATTCAGAGCAGACCAACAGTTACTAGGTTCAGATTATTCAGGTCAGATAGACTTGCCTATTCATAAACCTGCATGTTCTAGAGTACCAAAGAACACTCACAAATGACTTCTTATTTGGAAATGATCTCAAGTTCAGCAGAATATCAGGAGCATCATTGTATCCACTTTAAAGTAATTTGATACTTTAAAGTGCTTTGCTTCCTGAGCAAAACCAGTTCACAGGAGAGCTCACAAAATGGAGGTTACAGAGCAGCTTTACAAAATGGCAGCCTCCATTCCTTCAAGCACGTGGCAAGAACAAAGGCGAATGGTTTCTTTATTTCCACGGTCCTTCACTCATTCAAGTTCAATGTTTTCTTCCATATCTTAATTCTGTCATGGCCAACAATAATTTAATTGGTGAAACTGAAGTAAAAAAAAACCCTGCGCACCTCAGCTTAATACTGGCTCAGTATAAAAATTAATTCCATTTTCACTGATGTGCAATCTGGCATAAGGAGCAGGGCCGAGATACAAATTATAATTAATCCTTGTTAGTCACTGGAAAATGTCAGTTATAAGGTAGTGAATGGATATTACTTACCTGCAACATGTGAGTGCTGATTGGCACTTTTACTTATAGTTTAGAGATGGCAGTCATGGAATGATTAAAGATCGATGCTGAGTGGACTGATGGAGCTACTTATTTGGTCTTTTGCCTCATCTCTGGAATGGCTGCAGTTCCTTTTAGTGCTTTATGCAAGGATAACAATTCCCTCTGTGTGTGCATTATAGAAGGCAACTTGGCAAAGAAAGTTGTTCCCTGTACAAAGGGAGCATTCTGAACCAATATTTATCAGCGTCTGCCTTAAATACAACATAAAATTAGGGGATGGAATATAAATAGCTTTAAATGGAAGATAAGCATATTCCCATTAAAAAGCTTACCAAGTTCAGCTAATGTAATAATTCTCTTTGCTCTTGAACAGTTTCTACTCAACATTCTGAGGCAAAATTAAAGTTGTTGTTTTTGCCAAAGTCACAAGCTGAATGTGTCAGCTACTCTATATAATAACCATCACAAACTCTCTGAAACAAAAGCTACTTCTATTTGTAGTTTTAATTTTCGTAAGTTTCATTTGGTTTAAGAACATCAGTAAATTGAAAAGTGCTATTAGAAATGAGTCTCATTTTAAAGGTCAAGAAATAAAAGTCTTAAGCAAGTGAATCAAAATAAACATTAACAGAAAATAGAAAAAAAATGAAACGTCACATCTGGATGTGAAACTTGTGGGCTTGTTTGATCATATTATTAAATACAAGATACAATTTGTAGGAAAGTGAACATCGTTAGTTACTAAGCTCAGAAAGTATAAAAATGAAAGCATAGTTTGAAGTTTCAGTGACAGCTAATTACATTAATAATTTAGAAAATAACTCAAATTATGCAAAGCTTGATGCACATTAACGAAATCCTTAAAAAAAAAACAGCTACTGCTATTGAAAGTTCAAATGGTTTGCAATGCATGTTCATGATGAGATCATGGAAAAATAATCTGAAGGAAAAGAAATGTAAACCAAGCCAATCATTTGCAGTTTATTCATGATAAACTTGCTTGAAGCAGATACATCACTAATTGGCAAGCTTTTCCTTCTTCAGAAAATGAGTAATTTCTATAAGTTGTTGCGCACTTGTGAATCACATGCCAGTCACAGATTCAAAGTCATGTTTAAAATAGTAAAGGAAATAAATACACATCTCATGCTTGAGAGAGGTTAACACTTGGGTGAAATCCTGGCAGAACTGATAATGTTGAGTTAGAAAGGCTCTTTAGTAGCATCAACCAGAAAAAAAGAAAGCATTTTTACTAAGACAACTTATAGACTGATCTCTTTATCTCTCCTTCCTACTTTAAAGATATTCTTTAAGCATATCCCACTGAACAGGTGTCTGGTTATTTATCCCAATATTTCCTTTAATGTTAATTTCTGATTAATAATGTTCCTACAAAGCACTTTAGGATACATCCACTACATAATTGAAAGCAATTGTTCTTTTATATTATACTTATTTAGAGATAAGGTGCAGAATAGGACCTTTCATCCTCCAAGCCACGCCACCAGTGTGGGAGGATCTAAAGATGGCGCCAGAGGTCTTTGCGGGACTGGGCGACTTCTTCCAGTTCATCTGCGAAACAGTTTAATTCTCTTTTCCCTCCTTTACAAGGTAGCTGGAATCCTGACGGAGTCTGTGATCAACAGCTGCACTCAAACTATGTTCCTCACAGGCAATGGCATCCTTGTTCTCAGAACTCGCCAAACAACCTGTGTTTTGGGATCTCCAGGAGCGCTGTGGAAGACATGCACCTTCGGGGTACAGCCCAGGGGGCGGCCCGATTCCTCGCCAATGCCGTCGAATGAAGCTTCGTGGGAGATTGAAACATCGAGGCACCAGGCACATCTGTCGGATGCCTCTGTGCCTCAGTGATCTCCCTCTCCATGGGTGAGAGGAAGTTTGCTGCTGACTTCAAGTCGGGGGAACTCGAATAAGCGATGCTGCTGACTGCAACGTCGAAACAGCAAGCTGCTGGCCTCCCCTCTCACTGTGGCAGGACCGATACCTCTCTCTCCCTCGCTAGTGAGGGACAGAGCCTGTGGAGATGGTGAAGTGTTGGGATGGAGTGTAGTTTTTGATGGACTCTAGTTCATGATCTCGGGGGGGGAGGGCACTTGCTATTTCTTGTATGCTGGATGGTGGGGAGTTGTTGCTTTGCAGAAGCAAGCGGGAGGAGGGGGAGGATTGATATTTTTGCTGCTGTAGACGTTCTCTGATATGAAATTGATCCATTGAACCCACCAACATATCTCCAGCCTAATCACAGGACAACTTACAATGACCCATTAACCTACTGACCGTTATGTCTTTTGATTGTGGATGAATCTGAAGCACCCAAAGGAAGCCCACCAGTTCAGGGAGAGGATGTACAGGTAACATCAGAATTGTACTCCCATCTCCGACGCCCTGAGCTGTAATATCGTCACGCTAACCACTACACTACCGTGGCGCTGTATTGTTGTGAAAACTGCACTTCCAGTGTTTTTGCTTTTCATTTCAAGACAGCTTATTAGTACAATTATTTCTGCATGCTTAATGCTACCTATAATCTTCAGCTCAGTTTCAAACATTAACTTCACATATTATAAACTCAGATCCAAGAGCTTAGAATATTTACAAAGAGAAAACAGAATGAACAGTCAGACACAAAAAAACATGAAGTCCATTATTCAAGCATTATTTAAAGTGTCCCTAACCTGTCATTTAATGGAACCCTGCATTCATCTCATTTCTTTATTCTCCCCTTTCCCGCACTGATGCCCTCTGTCAGATTCTACCACTCTCTTATACACTGGACAATTGTCAGAGGCAAATTAACCTACATAATCACATGTAGCCTGAGGAGAAAACACACACAGTCACAATGGGAACATGCAAACTCCACGTAGATAGTACAGGATTTAACATGAGCTCCTGAAACTGTGAAGCAGCAACTCTACAAGCTCTGCATACTGTTGATCTAACTTATAATATAAATGCACTGACAGCCAAATCCCCAGGCAAACAGGGTCAATTAGAGTTGTTCGCTGCGCAAAGGGAAATTTCCTAAACAATGTTGATAAATGTATTCCTTCAATATCTTGTAGAATTGGAGGATGAAATATATGGATTTAAAATATTATAACAAGTCTACTAATAGAACTTTATAATAATTGCTCCTAGTCCCATATATTCGAAACAAATTTATGAAAAATGTGTTGCTGAACACTGAGAATGAATATAATCTAATTTTCTTTTGAAGCATTGCCATTAACTCAAACAAAATTGGAATATAGGAAAGAAAATCCTAGATAAACATTTTCATTAGGTTTAAATCCTTCAGTATGGAATCCATGTCACACTTATGAGTAGTTATGGATTTAAGCTTAGTTTAATTTGTTTGCAATACTGCAATGGATAGGACTTTCTGAGTGTCATGACAGCAGAGCTGTTAGGATTTTCTGTTTTTAACCTGTAAATCCAGCAGAATATTACAGAAGCTGCTCATACAAAATTAATTGTTGAAATCCAGAACAGACTGTCAGAGATAACAGGCATCTTCACAAATTTGTACTTTACAATGAGGAAAGCTTGCAGAATTGAAGAACTAATGAGAACTTCAGAGGCACATGAGATTTTGCAGGTACTGGAAATTTTGCACCACGCACAAGGTGCTGGAGGAACTCAGCAGGTCCAGAGTTGGGGAATAGGGGAATAAGCAATTGATGTCTCAACTGAGATCCTTCACCTGGACTGGAGAAGAAGGGAGAAGAAACCAGAGTAAGATGCTGGGTGGAGGGGAAGGAGTACAAGCTGACAGATGACAGGTGAGACCAGGTTGGGGGGAAGGGGGTGGAAGAAAGATAATGTAAGAAGCTGGGAGGTGATAGATGGAAGAGGTAAAGGACTGAAGAGGATAGGAGAGGACAGTTGAATGTGGAATAAAGGGAATAAGCCAGGAAAATAGGAGGTGGCCACCTGTTTCAATTCAACTTCCCATTCCCATACCGACATGTTTGTCTGTGATTCAAGATTGTTCAATGTCATTTCCTGTACACAAGTATAAGGAGAACAAAATAATTGTTACTCTGAATCTGATGCAGCAAAAACAACACAAACAATAAAGAATACAACAATAATAACAAAAGACAATAAATATAAATACATAAGATAGCTTATATGCATAGATTGATTGTATGTCTACAAAGTGATGTTAGGTTGGTCATAAGATGACTGATAGGATATAATAAAGTAGTGGTGGAGTTAGTGGGTGGAGATGTTGATCTGTTTTAGTGCTTAGGGAAAGTAACTGTCTTTGACTCTACTGGTCCTGGCCTGAATGCTGCGTAGCCTCCTCTCTGATGGGAGTGGGACAAACAATTCATGAGCAGAGTATGTGGACTCATTCATGATGCTATTGGCCCTTTGCTGGCAACGTTCTGTATATATGTCTTTGATGGCTGGTAGGCAGGTGACGGTGATGCTTTGGGCAGTTTTGACTACCCGTTGTAGAGCCTTCTTTGGCCTTCTTTACTGCTACAATAAAGCTCCCTATTTCCCAGCTGAGTAGCCACTGTCTCCACCAGCAGCAGACGTGAGGACACTGCAGAGACACCCTGTAGGGATGCTGGCTAGCTACTCAGTGAGTGTGCACACCAGATCACTGGCGTCTTCATGGACGTCTTCTACACTTCACACAACTGGCCCACGTCACTATATTTTCCAAATCAGGCACCATTGTCCTTGTGCCAAGGAAGCCTACCTACACTGTCAGAACTAAATGAATAATGCCCGATGGCACTGACAACAATCGTCATGAAGTATTTTAAACGGCTGGTGATGCAACTCATCAAAATCACCATTCCTGCCACACAGAACACTCATCAGTATGCATACCTACAGAACCTCTGTATGACAGATGCAATAGTATCTGTCATGCACCTGGTCCTGACACACCTAGAAAACTAGGACACTCATGTCAAACATCCAGAATGTTTCTGGATTTCAGTTTGGCTTTCAACACTATTGTCCCACAGACCTTGGCGAACAAACTCCTACTTGTACGAACTGCACTATTGTGCAACCTGGTGCTGGACGTCCTAATGAACAGACCTCGGGTGTTCAGGATGCACACCACTCCTCCTTCCTCATCATTTTCAACACAGGACTGTGTGAGGAGCCCGTTGCTGTATAGTCTGCTCACAAGTACCTGAGAAATCACATTGTCAAATTCGCCCATGACACAACAGGAGTGTGGCTCATGACCATCAATGATGAGACAGCCTACAGAGGGGAACTGGAAGACTCGAGGACTGTTGACAACCAAATAATCTTTTTCTCAGTGTTAACAAGACCAAAGAGTTGGTGATCGACTTCAGGAGAACTCTCTCCACTCACACCCCTCTTTACATTGGTGGCACAGCTGTGGAAGCTGAGAGCAGTGTCAAACTCCTGGGAGTGCACATCTCGCACAAGCTCTCACCGTCCCAGAGCACATTCTGCATGATCAGGAAAGCTCGCCAATACCTTTGCTTTCTGAGGAAGCTGAAGAGAGTTGGACTATGCACATTAGGGTTGCCAGCTGTCCCGTATTAGCCGGGACATCCCGTATATTGGGCTTAATTGGTTTGTCCCATATGGGACCGCCCTTGTCCCGTATTCCCCCCCTAAGGTAGAGCGTTCCTATGAAACCGTTCGTAAGCTGAAATGGTGTAAAGTGAAGCAGCAATTATTATTAATTTATATGGGAAAATTTTTTGAGCGTTCCCAGACCCAAAAAATAACCTACCAAATCATATCAAATAACACATAAAACCTAAAATAACACTAACATATAGTAAAAGCAGGAATGATATGATAATTACACAGGCTATATAAAGTTGAAATAATGTATGTACAGTGTAGTTTCATTTAACAGAATCGGGAAGATTGAGCCAAAACCGATTTGTAGAAAAAAATCAGCATGTACACACATGAGCACGTCACGTATGTGCACATCACGCATGCGCACACAGGTGCCAGCGCAAGGCTTCATGTTCATGGTAGTCTTTCTCGTGCTAAGCACAAGTGTCCCGTATTTGACTGCTACTTTTGCCCCTTATTTGGGAGTGAGAAAGTCGGCAACTCTTTGTTGCATTGTACATCAATACTCGTGACCTTCTGCAGGTGCACAGTAGAGAGCATCCTAACATGCTATATCATTACATGGTATGGAAACTGCACTGCGGCAGACAGGAAGGCTTTGCAAAGGGTAGGCAAAACTGCCTAGTGCATTACTGGCATAACCCTACATGCTATCAAGGACCTTTATATAGAAAGGTGTTGTGTTTGGGAAAAAAAAACTGCTGGTCGTAAAGATCACTAAAATCTGCAAGTCTACCTTGCTAGCAAGCAGGACAATGAAGTTGCTGCACAGTTACGGTGTAATGTGTGGAGCAGGCCTTCCCTCCCCACCGTGGCCTACTACAGCTACTTGGGGAAGCGGGCGTTGGAAGTTGTGTGTGAGGACACAGAGGTGTGATAAGAGCACTGGTATTTGAGAGAGACTTTAAGCGGATCCCTGCAGGCCCAGTCCCAATGATTCTACTCGCTAATATCCCATCGCTTGGAAATAAACTGAATTACTTGCATCTGCATTTGAACCAGTGGGGAATGAGGGACTGTTGCACATTTGTCCTGACAGAAATGTGGCTCCAGGAGAACACTCCAGACTTGGTCATCCACCTTGACGGCCTAATCTCCTTTCGAGCACACATAAATGCTGTGATCTCCAGTAAGACCTGCAGAGGAGGTCTGTGTGTCTATGTCAATAGGAACTCACGTGTGAACGCCTTAGTAGTAACAGCCCACTGCTCACCGCAGAAGGAATTTTTAACAATGAAGGGCAGGTCCTTCTACTTTCCAAGGGAGTTCACTGTCATTGTGATTGGTAATATTTACATTCCCCCTCCCACGTGTACTATTATTGGAAAAACACTGTGGGAGCTCTAGAGTGTCATCTGTGACCTCGAAGCCAATCACCCCGATGGTTCCTTCATTGTTCAATCATGCCAATTTATAAACTATCCTGCCAAAGTTCTGCTAGCATGCTCCGTCCGCCACAACAGACAGGATCTCCCGGTTGCCATCCACTTCAACTCTGCTTCCCATTCCCATTCAGATATGTCCATACATGGCCTCCTCTACTGCCATGATGAGGCTAAACTCAGGTTGGAGGAGCAACACCTCATATACCCTCAGGTAGTCTCCAGCCTCTTGGTATGAACATAGAATTCTCCAACTTCCGGTAATTCCCTCCACCTCCCTTCCCCTATCCCTTTTTCACTCTGCCCCCTCCCCCAGCTGCTTATCATCTCCCTCATGGTTCCACCTGCTTCTACTACCCATTGTGTTTTCCCTTATTCCTTCTTCACCTTTCCTGCCTATCACCTCCTTGCTTCCCCTCCCGCACCCCTCTATCTTTTCCCTTACTGGTTTTTCACCTGGAACCTACCAGCCTTCTCCTTCCCACCCGCCCCCCACCTTCTTTATAGGGCCTCTGCCCCTTCCCTCTTCAGTCCTGTTCAGTTCCGGCCCGAAACGTTGACTAATCGTTTCCATGGATGCTGCCCGACCTGCTGAGTTCCTCCAGCGTGTTGTGAGAGTTGCAGAGGAAAGAATATATTAGACCTGGTCTACGTTAAAGTTTATGGAGCCTATAAGGCTGCCTGCCTGCCACCTTCACCTCAGATATTCAGACCACATACCCATTTTGCTAATCCCTGTTTACGGACCACTGGTGAAACAAGTCAAACAAGTTGACAGGGTGTTCAGGACCTCAGCTCTGCAGGACCGCTCTGAAAGCACAGACTAGAGCATATTCAGTGGGTGGCTAGCTACTCTCATCTTGCCAACACTGATGAATATGCAGGATCAGTGACTGGCTGCACAGGAAGATGAAATGGGGACATTAGCCTGATTAAACTCTACACTGCCAGTGCACAGCAGAAACCATGGCTGACTGCAGAGTTCCATGCACTGCTCAGGGAACTTCAGCAAGAGTCACGCCCGTATGTGCTATCTGGAAGACAAAGTGAGAATACGCAGAAAATTCACTGATGCCCTTGTGACACTTTGGACACGTAACACATATGGCCTGGCATATAAACTATGACAGCTTACAAGTCCACCCTGTGTGTCTACGACATCAACACCTCCCTTCATGACAGGCAGAGCACCTTCTATGCACGATTTGACAATGTGAATGATGTGCACCTGGGGAAAACGGCCTCTGCCCCAGGGAATGGACACCCTGTCCAGTTGCAGCAGAGGTGAGGAGGACCCGGACCAGGGTAAGCCTACCCAAAGCCGTGGGTCAGGCAGTGTACTGGGTCATGGGCTGAGGGATTATGCAGCCCAGCTAAAAGAGGTCTTAGTTGGACATCATTAACATCTCTTTTCAACGGTCCATTGTCCCTGCAGGCTTCAAAGAAGCCACTATCATTCCGGTGCCCAAGACAGTTACGGTATCTGGCATAAACGACTTTCGCCCAGTGGGATTGACTTCAACAATCATGAAATAGCATGAGCAGCTAAAATCCCATCTACAAGAGAAAATCTGCAGATGCTGAAAATCCAAGCAACACGCACAAAATGCTGGAGGAACTCAGCAGGCCAGGCAGCATCTATGGAAGAAAGTACAGTCGATGTTTCAGGCTGAGGCTCTTCGGCAGAACTGGAGAAAAAAAGATGGGGAGTAGACTTAAAAGGTGGGGTAAGGGAGGGAGAAGCACAGGGTGATCGGTGATAATGGGAGGAGTAGGGATGCAGTAAGTAGCTGGGAAGTTGATTGGTGAAAAAGATACAGGGCTGGAGAAGGGGAGTTTGATAGGTGAAGATGGAAGGCCATAGAAGAAAGAAAAGGGGGAGGAGCACCAGAGGGAGACAATTGGCAGGCAATCAGATAAGGTGAGAGGGGGAAAAGGGGATTGGGGACGGGTGGAACAGAGGGCAGGGATGAGGCCATTACTGGAAGTTCGAGAAATCAATATTCATGCCACCAGGTTGAAGGTTACCCAGATGGAATATAAGTTGTTGATCCTCCAACCTAAGCGTGGCCTCATCGCGACGGTAGAGGAGGCCATGGATTGACAGGTCGGAATGGGAATGGGAAGTGGAATTAAACTGGGTGGCCACTGGGAGATCCCATTACTTCTGGCAAACGGAGCATAGGTGCTCAGCAAAATGGTCTCCCGACCTACGTTGGGTCTCACCGATATGCAGGAGGCTACACCAGGAATACCAGACACAGTATATGACCCCAACAGACTCACAGGTGAAATGTTGCCTCAGCTGGAAGGACAGTTTGGGGCCCTGAATGTTAGTGAGGGAGGAGATGTAGTGGCATGTGTAGCACTTGTTCTGATTGCAAGGATAAGTGCCAGGAGGGAGATCAGTGGGGAGGGACAAATGGATAAGGGAATCACGTAGGGAGCGATCCCTGTGGATAGTGGAGGGGGGAGGGAAAGGTGTGATGGTAAGATCCTGTTGGAGATGGCGAACGCTCTGGAGAATTATCTGCTGGATGCTGAGGCTAGTGGGGTGGTAGGTGATGAGGACAAGAGGAACTCTATTCCTACTAGGGTGACAGGAGGAAGGAGTAAGAGCAGATGTGTGTGAAATGGAAGAGATGCAGTGTTGATGGTGGAGGAAGGGAAGCCCATTGCTTTGAAAAAAGAGGACATCGTATTCGTTCTGGAATGAAAAGCCTCATCCTGAAAGCAGATGCGGCGACGATGGAGGAATTGAGAGATGGAGGTGGTGTTTTACAAGTAACAGGATGGGAAGAGGTATAGTACAGGTAGCTGTGAGAGTCCGTTGGTTTATAATAGACATCGGTGGATGAGCTGACTCCAGAGATAGAGACTGTGAGATCGAGAAAGGGAAAGGAGCTACCAGAAATGAACCAGGTAAATTTGAGGGCAGGATGGAAGTTGGAGGCAAAGTTGATGAAGTTGATGAGTTCGGCATGGGTGCAGGAAGCAGCACCAATACACATCGATATCACGTAGGAAGACTTGGGGAATGATAACAGTGTAGGCTTGGAACATGGACTGTTCCACGTAGCCAACAAAAAGACAGTTATAGCTGGGACCCATGCAAGTGCCCATCGCTACACTGTTTGTTTGAGGGAAGTGGGAGAAATTATTAAGAGTGAGGATAAATTCCACTAGATGGAGTAGAGTGGTGGTGGATGAGAACTGGTTTGGTCTGGTGTCCAGAAGGAAACAGAGAGCTTTGAGGCCATCCTGATGGGGGATTGAGGTGTATAGCTTTGACAAAAATGCTGGCATAGTTTGCACTGGTCCCTTTCCAGTTCACCTACTGCTCTAATCAGTGCACTGATAATGCCATAGTCTCGGCCATCCATTCCATCCTGTCCTACCTAGAAAACGATGCCTCATATGCCAGGTTGCTGTTGTTCCTCAACTTCAACTTGGCATTTAACAGAATCATCCCACAGAGGCTGGTGGGTAAACTGTCCTTATTGTAACTGGATCTTGGACTTCTTGACAGGAAGATCCCAGTCAGTCTGAATTGGCAGCAACATCTCAAGCTCCATCATGCTGAGCAGTGTGTGTTCAGCCCACTGCTGTTCATGCTGGTGACTCATAATTGCACTGCCAGATCCAGCTCAAACCGTATCATCAAGTTTGCTGATGATACAACAGTGGTTGGCCCCATTAGCAAGAATAACAAGTCGCCATAGAGAGAAAGAGAGAGCCTTCAAAGTTCAATGTTCAAAGTAAAATGTATTATCAGAGTATATACAGGTCACCAAATACAACCCTTAGATTCTTTTTCTGTGGGCATACCTGGCAAATCTACAGAACAGTAAATGAAAACATTCAACTGCGTGGTAAACCATATATATATATATATATATATATATATATATATATGTAACTGGGTTACCTGTCTGGACACGCCCCTCCGCTGACTGCTCCTGTGGCTCCTCCCTCAGACCCCTGAATAAAGGCAATTGTGCCACTGCTCCTCCTCTCAGTCCAGGGCAGATACTCAGCAGGGACGAGACCCATTTTACTGTTAATAAAAGCCTTTCAGTATTTACTCTACTTCCAGTCTTCTAGAGTAATTGACAGTGCATCAAACTGTCAGCATCAGGAACTGTAAAATGTAAACAAACTATGCAAATGCAGATAATAAATAAATAGCAAGAAATAACGAGCATGAAATAACAAGATAAAGAGTCCTTAAATGAGTGTAGTTATCCCCTTTTATTCAAGACACTAATGGTTGATTGGTAGTAACTATTCTTGAACCTGTTGGCGTCAGTCCTGAAGCACCTGTACTTTCTATCTGTTGGCAGCAATGAGAAAAGAGCCTGGCCTGGGTGGTGAGGATCTTTGATGATGGATGCTGCTTTCCTATGACATGGAGGTGTGCACAATATTCTTGTCCAGTGCTGTGAGAATAACAAACCAAGCCTCAGCCTGAGTTTCTTCAGATACACAAGTGTAAAAGAGAGGCGACAGTGGATATTGGACTGCTGGAAAATGATGCTAGAAAGGTAGTAATGGGGGACAATGAAATAGCGGGCAAACTAAGTACTTTGCATCAGTTTTCACTATGGAAGACGCTGGCAGTATGGTGGAAGTTTCGGGTGTCAGGGCATGAAGGGTGTGAAGTTACCATAATTCTGGAGAAGGTTCTTGGGAATCTGAAAGGTCTGAAGGTAGATTAGTCACCTGGATCAGATGGTATACACCCCAGAATTCTAAAAGAGGTGGCTGAAGAGACTAAGGAGGCATTAGTAGTTATCTTTCAAGAATAACTAGATCCTGGAAGACTGGAAAATTGCAAATGTCACTCCACCCTTCGTGAAGGGAAAGAGGCAGAAGAAAGTAAACTATAGTCCAATTAGTCTGACATCTGTGGATGGGAAAATGTAGAAGTCGATTATCAAGGATTAAGTATCAGGTACTTGAAGGCACATGATAAAATAAGCTGTACTCAGTATGGTTTCCTCAAGGGAAAATCTTGCCTGACAAATCTGTTGGAATTCTGTGAAGAAATAACAAGCAGGATAGACCTTTGACAAGGTGCCACACATGAGGCTGCTTAACAAGCTATGAGCCCATGGTATTACAGAAAAGATTCTAACATGGATAAAGCAGTGGCTGATTGGCAGGAGGCAAAGAGTGGGAATAAACGGAGACTTTTCTGGCTGGCTGCCGGTGACTAGTGGTATTCCACAGGTGTCTATGTTGGGACCGGTTCTTCTTACATTATATGTCAATGATTTGAATGATAGAATTAATTTTTTGTTGCAAAGTTTGCAAACGATTTGAAGATAGGTGGTGGGGGGAAGTAGTTTTGAGGAAGTAGGGAAGCTACAGAAGGACTTAGACAGATTAGGAAAATAGGCAAAGAAGTGGCAGATGGAATATAGTGCTGGTTAAGGGTATGGCCATGCACATTGGTAACAGAAATGAAAGACAAGAGAAAATACAAAAAACTGAGGTACTAAGGGACTTGGGAGTCCTTGTGCAGGATTCCCCAAAGGTTAATTTGCAGGTTGAGTCTGTGGTGAGGAAAGCAAATGCAATGATACCATTCATTTCAAGAGGACTGGAATATAAAAGCAAGGATGTAATGTTGAGACCTTATAAAGCACTACGTGAGACTGCACTTGAAGTATTGTGAGCAGTTTTGGGTCCTTTATCTTAGAAAGGATGTGCTGAAACTGAAGAGGGTTCAAAGGAGGTTCACAAAAAAGATTCTAGGATTGAATGGCTTGTCGTATGAAGAACATATGATGGCTCTGGGCCTGTATTCACTGGGATTCTGAAGAATAAGGGTGACTTCATTGGAAGCTATCGAATGGTGAAAGTCATTGATAGAGTGGATGTGGAGAGAATGTTTCCTAAGGTCTTAGACCAGAGGACACAACCTCAGAATAGAGGAGATGAGGATGGAGACAAGGAGGAATTTCTTTAGCCAAAGAGTGGTGAATCTGTGGAATTCTTTGTCTCAGGCAGTTGATGGAGGTCCAGTCAATATGTATATTTAAGGCAGAGATTGATAGATTCTTGATTGGTCAGGACATGAAGGGATATAAGGAGAAGTCATGAGATGGAGGCTGAGAGGAAAACTGGATCAGTCATGATGAAATGCTGGAGCAGAATTGATGAGCCAAATAGCCTAATTCTTCTATATTTTCTGGTCTTATGATCATCATCGACAAGACAAAAGAGATGATTGTGGACTTCAGGAAGGCACAGATCAACCTCTCTCCATTGCACATCAATGGCTCTGCCGTGGAGAGAATGAAGATCACAACTTCCTTGTGTACAAATAATGGACCATCTAACCTGGACCCACAACACCTCATTAGTAAAGAAGGCACAACCAATGCCTACACTTTGAGGAGATTGAGGTGTGCAAGGCTCCCTGCCCCCATTCTAACAACCTTCTACAGGAGCACCATGAAGACTATCCCGTCTGGCTGCATCATTGGGTGGTACGGAAGCTGCATGGAATCGGAGCGTAAGACCCAATAGAGAATAGTAAAAACTGCTGAGGTGATGGCCGGAGTCTCCCTCTCTCCTATTTGTACATTTACCGGGATCATTCTATACAAAGCACCCAAAGCATCGTTGAGTATCGCTACCACACATCCCATAATCATTTGACCTACTACCATCACGAAGGAGGCACTGGAACATCAGGACTAGGACTGCCTGACTGGGTAACAGCTTCTTCCCCCAGGGTATGTGACTAATGAACACGCTGCCACTACCAAGAGCTTGTCACGAGCAAAGTGGTCTTTCTATTGCTTACTCGTGCTGTACACATCATGCACTTTGAATCACATTTTACTAACTTATTTGTGGTAATACTATGTAACCCTCTCACCAGGGCTCGTATATGAACTTGGCTTGTCAGCTAACTCTGCTAACCGTCATGTGACTCCCTGGTGAGAAGGTCACCTTTCATAAACAATATACGTCTAGGGGCGGTATGATTTGGGGTTCAACCAAACAGGAAGGTCATGATGTTCCAATTAAAGAAACATCGATTTGAACAAATGATGTGTGAATAGTACCCATACACAATTATCCGTCGGCAAGAAATAACAGATGGTACACTACATAAAATTATAAAGAATGTATATTTACTAATTTCAGCTTTATCAAACAGTTATTAAGAGAAAGAAAAGTAAAAGGGCCCATTGCAGTTAAACTAGTCCAAATGTGTACATGACTGTTGGAGCTCATCTTTTCTCAAAGTTGGGTATAACCATTATCAAAGCACTGAACCCACCACAGTCCAGCATTCCCTCGAAGTCCATCTCGAACAAACTGGCACTCTCTCTGGAGTACTGGCCCTCCTCCTCGGAGCCATTCACCGGCACAAAGCACTTCCTGCAACAGGGACTCTCCTTCCATTCTGCAGCATCTTCCCTTCTGTCCCGTTCTGCAGCTCCACCCAAAGCACCCCAAACCAGACTACTGTCTGTCATAAATCTCTCTCCACCCTATTCTCTCTAGAACCTTCTCAGATCCTACCATCCTGATTGGCTGACACCACATTCCTACCTAAGTTGAACAATAGCCTTCTTATCTTTAGCCAAAACCAAAACATTCTACCAGCAGGATACACTGCTTTTGCAGAAAACTGCAAAATGAAATAACTACAGCATAGTAGTAGAAATGTTAACCAGGACAATACACTTATATTTTATGTGTTGTGTGATACATGTCTTTAAATTTTTTTTAAAATCAAAATAACCCACAAGACTTTAATATGAATAAACAGCTTCACTTACGTTTCCTTCCCAGAGATTTCTCCTTTTAAATCTAATCCTCAGCTTTCTTTCTCCAGTCGTGCCGAAGGGTCTCGGCCCAAAATGTCAACTGTACTCTTTTCCATTCATGCTGCCTGGAGTTCCTCTAGCATTTTGTGTGTGTTCCTTGGATTTCTGGCATCCGCGGATTTTCTCTTGTCAGAGATTTCTCCTGTATGTTTGAAAGCAGCTTCTGTACTCGCTTCAGGTTTAACATGGCATTGTTTAGTATGTCAATCTCCAAGCCTGAAAGTTCTTTGAAACACCTATTACCCAGTTAGATTCCACGAGGACTCCATCAATACAGCAGCAGAAGGGGAACTGGCACCACGCTTGCAGGGCAATTGATTTGTGTTCTCAAAAGTGCTGGACAAAGTAACTTCAATTTCAATGGTGAAAAAGTATTAACGCTGCCTTTCGGGTGTAAGCTCTGTCCTGACGCTTCTTTATCAGAATTAGATTTTCAATATCTTAAGGATTTTTTTTGCTGGTTATTTTCAACATTCCTCCTTTCAAATGACTTCCATGGAAAGTTAAGCTGCTTTTTCTGATGAGTGAGAAGAGGAAATATAATGAGATGTTCATACTCGCCTTCACAGAGCTACAGGCAATTTACCTGACTACACAAACACCTGAAGTGTGAGGAAACATGGGGATGATGGGAAACAAAGCATTAAAGACCAACTTGCAAATTAGCACAACATTTCAGCCTCTTGCAATCACAGCCTGGAAATGCTCAGTGGCCACATTATTAGGTACACCTGCTTGTTAATCCAAATATCTAATTTTGTAGTGGCAACTCAATGCATAAAAAGGGGAAGGCATGATAAAGCCAGTCAGTGCCTGTTCAGACCAAACATCAGAATGCGGAAGAAATCTGATCTAAGTGACTTTGACCGTGGAATGATTGTTGGTGCCAGACAGGGTGGTTTGAGTATTGCAGTAACTGATGATCTCTTGGGATTTTAACACACAATAGTTTCTAGAGCTTACAAAGAACAGTGTGAAAAACAAAAAAAAAATCCAGTAAGTGGCAGCTGTATAAATAAAAATGCTTTGTCAATGAAAGAGCTCAGAGGAGAATGGCCAGACTGGTTCAAGTTGACAGGAAGATGACAGGAGCTCAAGTAAACATGTGTTACAGCAGTAGTGTGCAGAAGATCATCTCTGAATGCACAAATGCACAAACATCAAACCTTGAACTGGATGGTCTACAGCAGCAGAAGACCACCAGCTTACACTCAGTGGCCATTTTATTAGATGCAGTAGGTACCTAATAACGTGGCCACTGAGTGTATATTTCATTAACCAACTTGTCAGCTCAGTATTATCATCAGGATAAATTCAGAACTCATTCTGCAATAATGAGGTTAACTGCATGCAATTCTTTCAGTGACTTAGTGAAATACAGCTGGAGATTTTGCAGCTGTTAATGGAGAATAAGGTCTCTATTAAGAGGATATTGTGCTTTATATTGAAAATTTCTTGAATATTATACAATTTTTAGCCAACACTATTAGTTCTTCTAGACAGTGACATGGGAAATTGAGATTGTTAACACTTTTACTTTAGATATGAGAATACGAAGGCTTCCAAAATGCCATTTTAAAGGCTTTGCACCATGTGTGTCATGGGTCACAACGGGCGGCAAGTCACTGAGGGCAGTGAATGAACACTTGAAGTACATAGAGCAGGCAGGTCAAGGCATCAGTCAATGTAAATTATTGACTTGATTCTCCTGCCGTTATATTGGAGCTCACTGCCTAATCCTCTCTGAAGAGACACATTGGTTTGCAACACAGGTGTGAAGAATGGTGACGGTCAGCTGCATAGTTCTTGTTTTATGCAAATGTAGAGCTTTATTGCCCAAGGGATGACCTTATACAAGTCCATAAAATTATGAAGGGCGTAGATAGGGAGGATGGTCACAGTAATTTTTCCTAACTGAAATCAAAAACTGAGCTGCTTCAATTGAAGATGGAAGATGCAAAGATTTAAAGGGGACGTGTGGTCATCTTTTTTTACACAGAAAGCAGTGAATATGTGGAATGAGCTGCCGAGGAAGTGGTTAAAATGGGCACAATTGCGAAATTTAAAAGGCATTCAGCAGGTATATTGATAGTGAAGGGTTAGAGAGATACGGGCCAATTGTAGGCAAATAGGACTAGCTCATGTAGGCAACTTGGTCAGCAGTGCTGAGATGGACCATAAGGTCTGTTTCCATGCACCATTAATCCATATCTTGATGAGCAATAAATGATCTATTGGACCACAGCTTCAAATGCCTGTGGAGTTACATCTTCACCACCCTGCCTGAAGTGAGAAATCCCATGACCTAAGGAACAGAAGGATAGAATACGAGGAACCTAGCACCTCATTGATAACCATGGAGTGAGTGGATTTTTCAATGTTGTCAAAAACACCTACAACTCACTCAAGGCCTCATTACACTGAGAGCCAAGAACGTGATGGACTTATGAAGGACAGCCGGCCAAGCAAATCCACAAGAACAGAAAAAGAGTATGTCAAGCAACACACATTAAAGTTGCTGGTGAACGCAGCAGGCCAGGCAGCATCTCTAGGAAGAGGTACAGTCGACGTTTCAGGCTGAAACCCTTCGTCAGGACTAACTGAAGGAAGAGCTAGTAAGAGATTTAAAAGTGGGAGGGGGAGATCCAAAATGATAGGAGAAGACAGGAGGGGGAGGGATGGAGCCAAGAGCTGGACAGGTGATTGGCAAAAGGGATATGAGAGGATCATGGGACAGGAGGCCCAGGGAGAAGGAAAAGGGGGAGGGGGGGAAAGCCCGGAGGATGGGCAAGGGGTATATTCAGAGGGACAGAGGGAGAAAAAGGAAAGTGAGAGAAAGAATGTGTGTATATAAATAACGGATGGGGTATGAGGGGGAGGTGGGGCATTAGCGGAAGTTAGAGAAGTCAATGTTCATGCCATCAGGTTGGAGGCTACCCAGACGGAATATAAGGTGTTGTTTGAATTTCCAGCATTTGCAGAATTCCTCGTGTTTGCGTTTTTAAAGAATATGTCAATTCTGGTTCTGTTCTTGATATGAATACCCATGTTCCAACTTCTTCAGCAATCTAAATGAGGGCAAACTTGCCATCGCTCTTAGCTAATGAGATGACAAAAGTATCTTGGAACAGAATGCATCCCTGTTAAAGTTCTAAAATCGGGTAGAGTCACTGGTTAACAGCCTTAATTGCCACATCTGGGAAGAGGAAGACATTCCATATAATCTCAGATATAGTAATCATGACTAATTGCAAGAAGGAAAACAAATAGTAATTGAGGAAGGGTCTTCCTGCTGCCTACCACAAGGATAGTTGTCATCAGTGTCCTCCTCACCCACCCCCTCTCAGAGGCTGAAGAGCTGCTGCTGGAATAACACTGTGGACTCAGTCCAGACAAAGACACAAGGGGCATGACCTCCAGCATCCCAACTTTATCAGAAATTTAAGGTGCAGCATCAACAAATTTACTTGAGTTCTTTTCAGCTGACTAAAGGTTTTGGCTCTCGGAATTCTTTTCAGTCTTGGCTATCCGCATATGGCATGCAAACCATAACTTTTACCAATGAATCCGTAGCAGATCCAATCTTAATTTTTCACTTCCCTTCAATTACTATCCTGTTGGAATGGAGTGAGCTAACTGAGTGAATGGGAAACTGCTCAGCTTGTATCATCTTCAGAAACAAAGCCACTCAACTTCAGCCGTCAAGCTGCAGAACGCAGATAATGTCTGCATATAAGTATGCCTGGAGGCCAAGCTCCAAGTCATTGTTGAAGGGAACAAAAGATAAAATAAGCCGTGGCTAAGGCTAATGGAACACTTATTGGTAAATCGTATCTGAAGAGCCCACTCACGGCCCTCGAGCAATTGTGTGAGGCTGTTGAAATTGTGACATTGTATTCAGCTCTTCGATCAGAAAGGATTCCTACCCACATGGCTTGAGGAGTTTGGAGTGAGTTCTTCATTCCTATGGCTGTAGGATATCGTTCCTATTCTGCAGCTTCTGCACCAGAAATACTTGAATGTTTTAGAGACTGCTGTGCCCTCTATTGTGCCATTCTTTACAATTTCACAGCTCAGAATGACTTTCTGTACAAGTTCCAACATCTTGCTTCAGCTCAATATATTTTCAGCAGGGAAGGTCACTTTAGGTTTGCCCTGCTGGTGTGCCCAGTCAATAAGCACTCAGTTGGTACTGGTTGGATGAACCAAGTAATGAAAAGAACAGGCTAATCCTGTATTATAATTTCTTTTACGATTATTTTCAGGAACTATTAAATTAGAGGTCCCTAATACTTCAGTTCAAATTTGGCATTTTTTATATTGCATCTCACTAACAAATGAGCTAATAGCATACTAGTATAAAATCAAATATCAATAAATACTGAAGTCAGGGAATGGAGAAAGCAAATATCTGCCCCTTCTACAGCACGGGCGGGCAGAAATATTTCACTGAAATTAAAAATTTGACTTTGTTCCAGAGCATTCTTGCTCAAGGCCAACCGCACACCTTCATGAATGAAACACCTTCATTAAGAGCTCCCCTGCAGTGTGATGCCATCATTAAATAATGAAGTACCTGTTGGATAACTTAACAAGCTAACACACAGAAGCTGGTTTTGTATTTCTTTAAAACTGAACAGTCAGACACAAAAAAGATAACACCGCCGTCATGGATTCTTAGATTCTTGGAGTCCCTGATCAAAGAACAGGAGGGAGAAACTAATCTGATTAAGATAATCAAGCTTTGTTGGTGTGGTTCCATTTTTTCACCTATGTCTTAACTGTGAATCATTTACATAGGTGCCAGCTAACAACATTTCATTCTGACAATCAATCTGCTATGAGCAAGGGACACCAGACAATATCACTGTTGGCTGATAACAAGCCAGGCAGGAATGGCATCCCACTCTCGAGACTGCTACTAGTGCCATACATTGTACTCGATTTGCGATATGGTTGCAGTAAGGACTGAGGGGCAGCATTTAAAATATGTGGCTGAGAAGAAGTATAGCATTGGTGAGGAACATACTTTGGAAGGAGGTCATTTGGGCCATTGTTTTATTATTTAAGCGGTGGGAACTGGAACAGAGTGGAGGGGGTGAAATTATACCCATTAAAGAAACATTTATAATTAGAGGGGAAAAAAGGAGGCAAAAAACACATTGGCAAAAGTAAAATGTCATTTAGATTTCTGTCTTTAAATGAATGGTTAAACATTTGCATGCAATGTTAACTGGAAAGCATTTTTCTCAATGAACCATCCATTATTTTGCCTCAAGTATTTGGATATTTTTATAAGTAGAAAAAAAATGTTTGCCATATGTCACATTATAAACCACGAGCAGAATAGATACTTATTAAGAAGTTTATCAGTGTTTGCTGCTTTTCTCAGCTCCATCTTTGAATTATACAAATTTAGTCAAATAGTCAAGGTTAGTGAATAAATTGCCCAGTTCTCATTCTTTTTTCAGAGCAACTGCAAATTCAGTAACATCGGCAGCCCAACTCAGGGAACTTCATAAACCAAATGTCTACAATTTGTTCACAAATCGTAATAATGGGTGATGGATCAGACGGAGATATATGTTTTGTTCATTCTGATGGCAAACTTGGCCCATAACATGAAAAGCTTGAATGATCTGTGAATATCTATACCCAAGTCCATTACCTAAAGGCATCATTAACTTGTTCATATGGTCAGAAAGGGTAGTGGTGGGATAGAATATTAGTAGAAATAATATGCTCTTGAGAAAAGGAAGATGGCACAAGGCAGGTGTGTTGCTGTGCAATTGGTTTCTCTACCGCTTCTGTGTATCCTCTGCAGAAACATCCTCCACGTGCCTTGGGAGACGTACTGGACTGTGATCCTACTACACAAATGGTTGAAGGTGTATTTTTAACTTGCTGTAAAATTATACAAAATTAAAATAGGGTCTATATTGAAAACTAGTAACACTTTTGGCGTTTGACCATAGAAAGTAGCTTGGCATAGTTCTGAAGTCCAGGTGAATACTTTCAAGGCTATTGTATGTACATTCAAGTAGCATTCGAGTCCCTCCTTTACTTCCTGTATACCCATGACTGTGTCACCACCCACAGCTTTAATCTGCTAATTAAATTTGCCGATGACACTACATTGATTGGCCTAATCTCAAACAATAATGAGGTGGCCTAAAGGGAAGAAATCATTTCTCTGACACAGTGGAGTTAAGAAAACAACCTCTCCCTTAATGTCGCAAAAACAAAGGAGCTGGTTGTGGATTACAGGAGAAATGGAGACGGGCTAACTCCTATTGACATCAATAGATCTAGGGTCGAGAGGGTAAACAGCTTTAAGTTCCTCGGCATCCACATCACCGAGGACATTACGTGGTCCCTACACACCAGCTGCATGGTGAAAAAGGCACAACCGCACTTCTTTCACCTCAGACGGTTGAGGAAGTTTGGTATAGGCCCCAGATTCTAAGAACTTTCTACAGGGGCACAATTGAGAGCATCCTGACCGTCTGCATCACTGCCTGGTATGGGAACTGTACCTCCCTTAATCGCAGGAGTGGTGTGGACAGTCCAGCGCATCTGTAGTTGTGAACTTCCCATGATTCAGGACATTTACAAAGACAGGTGAAAGAAAAAGGCCTGAAGGATCATTGGGGACACGAGTCACCCCAACCACAATCTATTCCAGCTGCTACCATCTGGGAGATGGTACCACAGCATAAAAGCCAGGACTAAAAGTCTCCTGGACAGCTTCTTCCACCAAGCCATCAGACTGATTAACTCACGCTGATTTGAGTGCATTTCTATGTTACATTGACGGTTCTATTTATTATAAATGACTATGATTGCACATTGCACATTTAAACGGAGACGTAAAGTAAAGATTTTTACTCCTCATGTATGCAAATGATGTAAGAAATAAAGTTAATTCAATTCAGTGAGGGCTGAACTGATTATAGCTGCCATCTTAGAATGGTTTTCATCTGTGTCTTCAAAAGCTGCCACATATATCACGCTGAGCATCCACATATTGCTGTTTGTGAGGTGTGTTTTATCACAGGTGTCATGATGCTTATTTTAGCACACTTAAGCTGGGCTGGCTATGTTTATAGGATGTGCATAATCCGAAGATCCTACTCAAGCAAGGACAGCAGTCCACAAGAGCATTGAGAAATAGGTACTAGTCATGCCAGAAGGATTATGGAATTATCCTCAGGATATGGGGAATAGCTGCAAACTATAGTTACATAGCAAACAATCTGTACAATTGTAGAAGTGAAAGAAAAATTAACAAATGGCCTACAATGTTGAGTAGTAACTGAACTGCCAGAGTGACGTTTTTGGATATACTTTCAAATTACTGATCAACCTTACAGAATCCAAAAAAATTATGATCTAAAAAAACTTTCACTATATTAACCCTGAAACAGAAAAATACACTGATGGATTAAAAGAAGGGAGGATAGACGTGATATCCTTGGAGCAGTAGCTCCTGCATTAACCATTTGAGTGATTGCTTATGCTTAAATAGAATTTACTCTCTATAAAAGCATCGATATAGTCAGTGTATTAAAGCTCAAACCATGTGTCCACGATAACATAAATTGTCATTGTATATCTAAGTATCTCCTACTTGTTAAGTTGGAACATGAAGAGACATCTGCACATTATGAATTTCAGTTTTATTATTGATTCTATAAATAGATGAAAACAGTAAAATATAAAACATTCCATGCTAGAAGCAAGACAAATCCACATTAAAATTATGAATGCTTGGAGGCTCTCAAAGCAACAGAAGGTGCATTAGGACTGGCAGAAACATTTATATTGTTTAACGTTCAGTTTAACATTTAATTAATGAAGCAATTGATTGGGAGATTTATCAAAATCACTCAAAAGAATCTAAATACTGTTGGGCAAAGTCCAAGAAACAAGAAAACAAGCTAGATAGTACCTTCAAAGTCCTATTGAGAAAACAGACACAAGAGAATGTAGATGCTAAAAACTGGAGCAGCAGACAATCTGCTGGATGAGCACACCAGACCGAGTAGCATCTGTGGGAAGAGAAGAATTGCCAATATTTCAAGTCTTAAATGTCAAATATATAGTTACTGAGATTAACAGACCTGAAGACTTAAGGTTGAAATAATCTGACAATTTCTTCAAATCAAAAATAGAACTGTTTACCAAGCTACAATTTTAGGAAGGGAATATAGATAGAAAGAGCTGTTGAGTCAAAAATGAATGTAATACTTAATCATTCAGGATGTGCAATGTCAAACAAAAATATCACCATAATTGACAGTGTAAAAGCCTCTGATGATCGTCAAGATGAAATATCAATGACATAAGAATTTTGTGCACAATTATACCTAACCTACAGTTTGCATTTAAGAGAAGAAGGTTGAGTGATAGGAGTTAAAATCATTAACCTCTTCAGTGTTAGGGTTATAAAATCTTGGAATTCATTGTAAAGGTGTTATTGAACAAACATTTGAAACACAGCTGGCATGGACCAGATACATTAAGAGCCTTTGGGTCGTACAAAACAGAAACAGTGTTTTAGGTTACTCCAGCCATGCTGATCACCCATCTACACTAATCCAGCTTTGTTACTCTCACACCTCAATTATTCCCGTAATCAACCACTTTTCTGCCAGACATCACCACAATAATTTGCAGGAACAAATTAACCTGCTGACCAGCACCAGTTCTCAGATGTTGGAGAAAAGTGAGACATGCAGAGGAGACCCATGCTTTTACATCGATAATGTGCAAACTCCACATAAGCTACACCCAAGATCAGATTCGAACATGAGTCTCTGGAGTTAGCAGCACTAACTACTGCACCGCCTGCTTCATTCTTGTCGTGCTCTCTTGTACAATTGTTATTAGGTTCCTACAGAAATTAAGGTGTGACCCATTTTGAATCCAGACTCGTGTGCAATGTGGTAACACTTGATCTTACTCCTACCTGCCTGCTGGGCGGTAAGTTTGGTCAGATGTTTAGGGAGCTGGCCCGAGGTAAAGTGTTGTTTTAAAGATTGGTCTGGTTTTAAGAAACCTGAATTTGTTACTCAAGTTCACAAAGATCTCTTTTCATTAGACAAAGGCACTCAGAATATTTAAAGTTTATTCCACAACCAGTTAAAATTCAGCACAGCAGCAGACTCTGTGGGAATGATAGATTATTAGTGAGCACATGTTTAAGTAGATTTTAAGGAATACCCACCTGTAGTGTAGAATTGCTCTGCTTTAATACAGTCAGTTATTTCCTTGCCAGAGTGTATGCTATTGCCTATCAATAAATCTCTGATTAGTTTCTGATTAAATTAGCACTTTCTTCACATCTAAATCCCATTCCCAATACTCTGATTTTATTTATACTGTGCATAAAAGCTTAAAACTGTCTTTTGAACATAGGCACCAAATAATAGCATAATGGCTCCATATCCTTGTCACATCTAAAAATGATCTGTGCTTCAGAAGTTATTCAATAAACCACTCCTTACAAAGGCAAAGCAATGCTGGGCTTGTGTCATCCACATTGCAAATTTGAATGTGAATAACTAATGGAAGATTTCTTTGCATGAATGCACATTATAACATTTCTGGTTAAACATTTTTATAATGAACATAGAATACTGAACAGGAACAGCCCCATTAGCCCACAATGTTGTGCCAAGGCAATTAATAATCAAATGGACGACTAAGCTATTCCTTTATGCCTACAGAACATCCGTGTATTTCCATTTTCCTCACATTCATGCGCCTATCTAAACGTTCCCAATACATCTGCCTCTACCACCATCCCAGGCAGCATGTTCTGGGCACCCACCACTTTGTAAAATACTTGCTCCTTACACTTCCTCTGAAATGACTCCCTCTCACCTTAAATACATGTCCTCTGCTATTAGATATTTCAACACTGGGAAAAAGATACTGTCCCTCTATCTAATAGAGTCTAATCTAACATGTCCTTACCTTAGAAATTCCCTGGGGTTACCCACAGCCCTCTATTTTTCTGAGCTCCATGTACCTGTCTAGGAGTCTCTTAAAAGACCCTATCATATCCGCCTCCACCAGTGTCGCCGGCAGCCCATTCCATGAACTCACCACTCTCTGCATAACAAACTTACCCCTGACATCTCCTCTGCACCTGCTTCCAAGCACCTTAAAGCTGTGTCCTCTCGTGTTAGCCATCTCGGCCCTGGTAAAAAGCCTTTGATTATCCACACTATCAATGCCTCTCATCATCTTATACACCTGTATCAGGTCACCTCTCATCTTCCGTCGCACCAAGGAAAAAAGGCTGAGTTCATGCAACCTATTCTCATAAGAGATGCTCCCCTATCCAGGCAATATCCTTGTAAATCTCCTCTGTACTGTTTCTATGGTTTCCTTCCTGTAGTGAGGCGACCAGAACTGAGCACAGTACTCCAAGTTGGGTCTGACCAAAGTCTATATAGTTACATCATTACCTCTCGGCTCTTTAACTCAATCCCACGATTGATGAAGGCCAATGTACCGTATGCTTTCTTAACCAGACAGTCAACTTGCGTAGCAGCTTTCAGTGTTCTATTGGCTCAGACCCCAAGATCCCTCTGATCCTCCACACTGCCAAGAGTCTTACCATTAATACTATATTAAGCCATCATATTTGACCTACCAAAATGAATCACCTCACACTTATCTAGGTTGTATTCCACCTGCCACTTCTCAGCCCAGTTTTGCATCCTATCAATGTACCGCTGTAACTTCTGACAGCCCTCCATACTATCCACAACATCCCCCAACCTTCGTGTCATCAGCAAATTTGCTAACCTATCCCTCCACTTCCTCATTGAGGTCATTTATAAAAATCACAAAGAGTAGGGATCCCAGAACAGATTCCTGAAGCACATCACTGGTCACCGACCTCCCTGCAGAATATGACCCATCTACAACTACTATTTGCCTTCTGTGGGCAAGCCAGTTCTGGATCCACAAAGCAATGTCCCCTTGGATCCCATAACTCTTTACTTTCTCAATAAGTCTTGCATGGGGTACCTTGTCAAATGCTTTGCTGAAATCCATATACACTACATCTACTGCTCTACCAAGGTGTTTAGTCACATCCGCAAAGAGTTCAATCAGACTTATAGGACACAACCTGCCTTACTGACTATTCCTAATCATATTATGCCTCTCGAAATGTTCATAAAACCTGCCCCTCGGGATCTTCTCCATCAACTTACCAACCACTGAAGTAAGACTCACTGGTTTATCATTTCCTGGGCTATCTCTACTCCCTTTCTTGAATAAAGGAACAGCATTCGCAAGCCTCCAAACCTCTGGAACCTCCCATCCCCATTGATGATGCAGAGATCATTGCTAGAGGCTCAGCAATCTTCTCCCTCGCCTCCCACAGTAGCCTGGGGTACATCTCATCCGGTCCCGGTGACCTATCAACTTGATGCTTTCCAAAAGATCCAGCATATCCTCTTTCTTAATGTCTATATGCTCAAGCTTTTCAGTCTGCTGTAAGTCATCCCTACAATTACCAAGGTCCTTTTCTGTAGTGAATATTGAAGCAAAGTATTCATTACGTACCTCTGCTATCTCCTCCGGTTCCATACATATTTTTCCACTGTCACACTTGATTGTTCTTATTTTCTCACATCTTATCCTCTTGCTCTTTACATACTTGTAGAATGCCTTGGGGTTTTCCTTAATCCTGTCCACCAAGGCCTTCTCATGGCCCTTTCTGGCTCTCCTAATTTCAATCTTAAAATCCTTCCTGCTAACCTTATAATCTTCTCGATCTCTATCATTACCTAGTTTTTTGAACCTTTCATTAGCTCTTCTTTTCTTCTTGACTAGATTTACAACAGCCTTTGTGCACCACAGTTCCTGTACCTTACCATCCTTTCCGTCTCATCGGAATGTACCTATGCAGAACTCCACGCAAATATCCCCTGAACATTTGCCGCATTTCTTCCGTCCGTTTCCCTGAGAACATCTGTTTCCAATTTATGCTTCCAAGTTCCTGCTGATTTCCCTCACTCCAATTAAGCGCTTTCCTAACTTGTCTGTTTCTATCCCTCTTCAATGCGATGGTAAAGGAGATATAAAACTAATGTTGTTCTGTTGTTTAAGAAAGGTTCTAAGAATAAACTAGGAAATTATAGGCTGGTGAGTCTGACATCAGTAGTGGGAATGTTTTTGTATGGTATTCTAAAAGACTGGATATATATTTAGATAGATGAGGACTAGATAGGGATATTCAACATGGTTTTGTGCATGGTAAGTCATGTCTAGCCAATCTTACAGAGCTTCGAGGAAGTTACCAGGCAAGTTGGTGCAGACATGGCAATGGGTGTTGGTGACATGAACTTTAGCAAGGCATTTGACAAGGACCCACATGGGAGGTTGGTCATGAAGGTTCAGTCAATTGGCGTTCAAGATGAGGTAGTAAATTGGATTAGGCATTGGCTTTGCAGAGGAAGCCAGAAAGTGGTAGTAGAAGGTTGCCTCTAACTGGAGGCCTGTGACTAGGAGTGTGCCACACAGATAGGTGTTTGGTCCATTGTTGTTAGTCATCTATATCAACAATCTGGATGATAACGCGGTAAAGTGGATCAGAAAATTTGTGAATGACACCAAATTAGGGGTGTAGTGGACAGGAAGGAAAACTACCAAACTTGCCGTGGAATCTGGACTAACTGGAAAAAAGGGCTGAAAAATTACAAGTGGAATTTAATGCAAACAAGTGTGAGGTGTTGCACTTTGGGAGGACCAACCAGGGTATGTCATACGTGGTGAGTGGCAGGGCACAGAGGAGTGCAGTAGTACAGAAGGAATGGGAATACAAGGTCTATAATTTGTTGAAAGTGGTGTCACAGGTAAATAGGCTCGTAAAGAAAGCTTTTAGCACATTGGCCTTCTTAAATCAAAGTACTGAGTGAAGATCTGGGATGTTATATTGAAATTGTATAAGACGTTGGTGAGACCTAATTTGGAGTATTGTGTCCAGTTTTGGTCACCTATCTGCTCACTGGTCTATAGTTTCTAGGAATATCCCTGTCCTTTTCTTGAACAATGAAGAAATATTAGCAACTCGCCAGTCTTCTTGAACCATTCCTGCTTCTAGAAATTGGTCAATACCCCAGCAATCTATCCACTGCTCCTCTCAATAACCTAGGGCATATCCCATCAGTCCCTGGAGACCTAACTGCAATAAAGCTCTTTAAAACACTCAGCACTGCTTTCTTCTTTACTTTGAAATGCCCTGGCAGATCAATACTTTCATCACTGATCTCCCTATCTGCCACATCATTCTCCTTTTTAAGTGCTGATGTAAAATACTCATTAAGGACCAAGTCACACCAGTGAAAGCTATCAGTGTAGAACACCATTACGTACTGAGGCCAATGATGCTCAAATTAGAAAGGATTATTAGTGGCTGTGACACTTGGACTTGAGATGGTCCACACTGGGTGAAATGTCCTCCACAGACTGATCACAACCCTCTAGAACTGCGTGAAGAATCTTCACCAAGTTCCAAGGTAGCTTCGGAGACTGATTCCTCACCTACAACAATCTAGATGATGCACAGATTATCTACTACCCTGGCAGTAAGATGAACATTACAGACAGACTGCAGAAAAGGGACGTATTGCAGAGCAGAGAATTAGAACAAATAAAAATGTTGAATGATCTACCTACAGCATAACTACTGATAAAGAAACTACAGGAGACATAAAAAACCGTAATAAATGCATTAAGTTGTTATGAGGAGAGGCTCAAAAAAAAAGAACAGGAATGTCTTGGAATCTAGCCCTATGCTTCCGTGTTTCAAATCAGTTCAGCATTTCAGTGAGTTTGCTTTTCAGAAAGGTATTATACTAAAGTAATGCCCTGGTTCACGTTTTTACTGCTGTGCTGTCGGTATTTCATTTTAGCAGTTCTGTGAAAGCAGCCTGTCAGGGTTACTGTTAAAGATAAGGGATGATTAGGAGTGTGTGTCATCCAATTAGGATGGTGGAACTGGGAGAAGGTTCCAGAAAATACTGGGGGGAGAGGTTTTGTGGGGGACACTAAGGTTGGTCTTTGTCCTTGTTTGGCAGGAGATGAAGAGGGAAGAAGCTGGAGAGAACCAGCTGTAGGATTCGATCCGGTGGGAATGCATGATACGATAGAGCCCAAGTGCAGAGGTCTACCGAAGATCGGTGAATATGGCTTTTGGAAGATTTGAGCTCCAACTTGTGTACATTTGACATTATAAAGGGCCTTTTTTTGATCTTTTCTTTCTTTTCTTTACTAATTCATCAGCAGCCATAAATATACTTTCTTTATAATTGTATGCTGTGTGTGATTTGTTATTTCATGCCAACAGATGATTGCTGGGGGGCAGTAAGTCACACAGCATTCACACAAACTGGGGTTTGGGAGGGTGAGAGATCCCAACCTCATGGATTTGGGGGGACCAACATCTTATGTACCCTAGATGTACGAAGCCTGAGAAAGGTGGGTTTTTCACCACGCATTCCAGTGGCTGTTAGTGAGGGGCTAATGAGTCACATTTCCAAAGAGGACCAGTGAAAGGGGCTTTCACTAACAACTATGCAGAAGGTAATGCTAAAATATATACATTTGCACACATCTGGGAGAGAACAGCTTCAGGGAGACAGTGCCAAAGTCAGTGTACTGGACACAGATTTTCAAAGGTACATTTAATGTCAGAGAAATGTATACAATAGATATCCTGAAATGCTTTTCACAACCATCCACGAAAACGGAGGAGTTCCCCCAAAGAAAGAATGACAGCTAAATGTTAGAACCCCAAAGCCACCCCCCAGCTCTCCCCTCGTACACATAAGCAGCAGCAAAGCAATGATCCACCCCTCCCACCAGCAAAAAAAAGCATTGGCATTCACCACTGAGCACTCAAGCGTGCAGCAAAGCAACAGTAAAGACACAGACTTGCAGTACCCCAAAGACTACTCATTCACCTGGTATTCGACATACCACAGGCTTTCTCTCTCCCTAATAAGGGAGAAAAAGATGTCTCCATTTCACAGTGAGAGGGGAGACATAACAAACAACTCGCTAATTGACAATGTTAAAAGTCTGTTCCTTCGCTTTTTCCGAGCTCTGTCCCCAAAGAACTTGGGTCTCTGAGGACACAGCCAGAAATCCTCCATTTCCCATGACACACCGATCTCCTGCTGGGACACCGACCTTCGGTCCGCAGGCCTCCAGAGCCACGAGACCCCGGAAATCTGAAGGCGAGCTAATCTCTTAGGCTGCATCCTTGCCATATCGAATAACGGCCAGTTGTGAAATCCTGAGAGTAGGTCCCCTTCCCACAAAGAACCGAAGTCAGCATGTAACTCCAGGTCAGGGTCTTCAAAGGAACCATGAAAGGGGAAAATAGAGATATTAAAAATAGAAATAGAGCTGTTTCCAAAGATGCAAGAAAAGGTGGCTGTGTTAGGCACTATTGTCTCCTCCTAAGCTCCTCCTCCTGATGACAGCAGAAGTGTAAGACTTCTCACAAAAATGGATATATGGAGGTAACGTCACAAGAGTTGTGTACGATTTGAATATGAGGGACGAATAAGTATTGAGTTAGCTAGTAGCCGATCTTTTCCAGTTGAGTTGGAGATGGTTAATCATCTTCCCAACTTCCTGGGAAAAGACTCAATCCCAGTTTCAGCCACCATTCACAAGCTGAAAGTTCAGTTTGCCAGCTATCATTGCTCAATATGCACACACGTTTGCAAGATTCATTGCAACATGAAGAGTTATTTATACACTGTCTTTAGCATATTGTCAACAATCCAATGGAAAGATGAAGACTGCTCTAAAAACAGCCAAGACACATCTGAGAAAGTTCAAAGTAAATTTATTATCAAAGTGCATGGATGTCACCACATAAAGACCCGAGTTTCATTTCCTTGGTGCCATGCTCAATAAATCCATAAAATAATATCCATAACAGAAAGAACTCACCAATTTGAGCATCCAAACAATGTGTAAAGAACAGAGTGCAAATAAAAGAGAAAGAAAGAATAAAAAAGATAAGCAATAAATATCAAGAACATGAGATGAAGAGACTTTGAAAGTAAGTCCGCAGGTTGTGGGAACATTTCGATGATGGGGCAATTCCACACTAATTAAGAAGGGCAAAAAGAAGTAAAGGTACATACTTTCATCTCCTGGCATACAGAAATATATCACTGAGCTCTAGCAGCTGTTCTCCTTGAGACTGACGGGAGGATGTTTTTGAAATTCTAAGCGTTATGTCATTATTGGACTGTAGTTTATATTGCTCTCCTTCAGTTTTCTGTGTTTCCTTTCTTGTTGCCAGTTGGTGGATTTGGGGTTTGAGTTCTGGGTGGGCGATATGTTAGTTTTTGTGCAAGGGAGAGATTGGGGGATTTGCAGTCTGGTGCTCTTGCTGGTATTTCTGAGTGGGTGAACTGTTAGTTTTTGTGTGGGAGAGAGGGGGTTGGGGGTTTGATGCTTTACTTCGTGAGGGAGACGGTTGGGGGATTGATATTATTGTTGCTGTTTTTTTGTGAGGGAAAGAGTTCAGGGATTTGGGTTTTTATTGTTCTAGCTGCCTTTTTCTGGTTGGGTGATCTGTTAGTTTTTGTGCGAGAGAGGAGGTGGGAGGGCTGATGTCTGTATTTCATGGCTATCCGAAGAAGACAAATATCAGAGTTGTATTGTGCATGCATACTTTGATAATAAAATGAACCTTTGAACCATTATTAGTACCTTGGAGCACGTTCAGGAAGTTGGGAAGGTTGGGGGGGCGGGGGAGAATGTTGGGTGGGGGTGAGTACAGAGACATCAATGGGCGCTGCCGGAACACTGAAATAGGAGTACAATAGATAAAGAAGACACATCCTAAGCCAATTTATAAAAGTGGCATTATAATTTATGGAACTGAAGAAAATTGTGACATATAAACTACATTTGTACATTGTGCTATATGTGGAGGATTATCTGGTTGTAAGTAAATTGCTAAAAGTAAGTTGTTTTCCTTTTATCCAAAGCACTGTACCTAATTGTACTACAGAATATTAATTAATAAATAAACTTGTACGTTTAGAGGTAGCAGGGCAGGATACCTGCTTCAAGAGAAGGTTGCTTACCAATCGAGAAGACTTCACATTACCTAGTGTTCTGGTGGACAGGGTAAAAAGGCAAATTATTTAAAGGGAGAGCAATGAGCAACAAGAAATTAAATGAACTCAAAAGGAGAACACATGACAGAACAATCTATAAAATCTTAAAATAAATAGATTTATAAAACAGTTGAGTAAAATGGTGAAACAAAGTGGAATTAGTATCTTATAAAAACTGACAAACTGTAGTTCACATAACTTCAAAAAAAGCATGCAAATATAGACAGTACTGAGTGATTCATGTACAGATATCACAGGGGATTACAGCGATAGCAATGGAAAACACGATTAAACATTGCTGTTTTTAACATTTTGTAGAAAGATAACAAGGAAAATGTGAGAGATATTGTAATTGTACCAATACCATCGTTCAGAGTGTAAGACTAAATGCATAGAGGTAAATTAATCAAAGAACTGATTGTTAAATTAGTTTATTATTGTCATATGTACCAAGGGATGGAGAAAGATTGTTTTGCATACTATCCATGCAGATCATTATATCACATAGTACAGGGAAAAACAATAATTGAATGCAGAATATCGTTTTGCAATTGCAAATATAGTGCAGCCAGACCATGAAGTTTAAGACCATGACAAGGCAGATTGTGAGGTCAAGACCCCATCTTACCTTAGAAGGGAACCATTCCATAGCCTTATAACAGTGGGATGGAAACTGTCTTTGAGACTGATGGTACATGCTTACAGGCTTTTGTATCTTCTCCCCAGTGGGAAGAAGGAGAAGTCAGAGGGCTTGATAGTGTTAACAAAAAAGTTAATTCTGATTCCTCCTTGGTATATGGGTCTGGCCAGTTGAAAGCTCCACACAAGAACTAATTCAAGCTATTGCTCTCCTCGGATGTTTTCAAAATTCAGGGCTGTACGTGATTATCGGTGTGGACTGTAGCTTATATTGCTCTCTTTCAGTTCTTCTGTGTTTTCCTTCTTCCTCCTTTTTTTTTCGATGAGGGAGGCGTTGGGTGTTTGATGTTATTGTTGCTGTTTTTTGATTGGGAAGAGCTTAGAGGTTAGGGTTTCGACGTTTTAGCTGCCGTGTCCTGGTTGGTGATCTGTTCGTTTTTGTGCAAGGGAAAGGTTTGGGTTTTGAGGTTTGCAGGTTCTGTTTCTTTTCCATGCTGGAGGGCAATGCCCTCAACAAATTCCATGGCCTTTCTGTAATGTATGGCTATCTGGTGAAGACTAATCTCAGAGTTAGCTTCTGCATACATACTTTGATAATAATATGAACCTTTGAATCTTTAAAATGTGTAACAAAATGAAAGTTTGTAAACCACAAACCTACTCTTGAGTGTCAGAATGTTTTGAAAAAGTACAAGAAAAACAGTCAATAGCAATGTTTTAAGAGCCTAGTGTGAGCACTCATCTACAGCCTTGAGAGTAGATAATGGTGAAAAAACATTTTTGTTTGTGAAAGGGAAGATATTCTACAGATGCTGGTACTGTTCCATGGGAAAGCATTAGGGTAAAGGATCTTGAGTGGCATAAAGAGGAACAATATCTTTCTGCAAGTGAGAATCTTCTTTTAGACCAGGTGCCAAGAGCTAGAGTAGAGACAAGGACAAAGAGAGAGAGAAAGACTGCAAAAGCCATTCCCTCTGGTAGTACATTGTGCAACGTGGCAAAGTAATTGGTTGATACATATTATTTTGTCTCTTTCTACTTAATTCACTATTTTCCTTTCTATTTGTATTTATTCTTAATAATACTCTAACAAAGAGTTTTTATAACCTTCATTACATGTACAGCATCTCCTTTGTTTGAGGATGCTTCTTGTTGCTGAATCAGAAAAGGACAAGTTTCAGAAGTATTTTAGTTACAGGATGTAGTCTTTAATTATGTTTTTTTCTAAGGCCACAAGAAATGTTGTTTAGTATCCATGGAGGGAGGCTGGTTTTCATTATGTGCTGTACTGTGTCCACAACCCTTTGCAGTTTCTTGAGGTCAAAGGCAGAGCAATTGCCATACCAATCCAAGATGCATCCAGACAGAATTGTTTCTACAGTATGTAAAAAGTGACATAAATATGTGACAAAACAGGTTTTACTCTCAGTGTCTCTTGATGAAGTAAAGCCACTGGTATACTTTCTTAGGTTGTTGAACCAGGACAGAACAGGATGTTCATTCCTAGTAACTTGAAACTCTCAACCAAAGACCATTGACATAAACAGTAGCATGTGCAATATACATTGCATGTGCTCTGTGTGTTCACCAAAACAGTAAGGAATTAGTTTAATTCACAGGCTGGCCAATTGTAAGGATTTGAACTATCCTAATTCTAATAATTAATCAAAAAATCCAGCAAAAGTAAATGAGGAATGAAACTGTTGTTACGTTTACAGGGCTTGTTTCTAACTGTTTATAAAAGACACAAGGGAGGGGTTTGCAAACAAATCTACTAAAAGAGTATGAAACAGAAGGAAGAGGAAATAAACTTAAGGAAACATCTAAGTAAAAGTTAGGATAACTTCTGATAAGAATTTATGCTGTTTAATAAGTTCCCTTTGGTATCAATATTATCGTCATTAGATTCCTTAATCATTAACACTGAAGGTAATGACTGGTCAAAAATAGAACAGGAGCAACTACATAAATATCATAGAATTGACAGCAGATCTGACTCCAAATCTCTGGTGGCAAATAACTCATCAGCTGCCTTTGCAAAGACTTCCCAGTATTTACCAGATACCTTATGGATTTCATGAAATTGTATCCACTTCTCTGACTGAAAATATATTCAACATTTAAGAAACTCAGTATTTCCAAGGACAATATTACACATTTGCTTGCCCCTTCCATCATAATATTAAACATTCACTCTCTCTAACCATGAATTTCAACTTTGTAATGTATCAAGATGAAAGGGAAAACATGTGGAAAATGACCAGTTGTCACTTTTTTAAACAAAAAATATTGCAGATGCCAGAAATATTGAGCAACACATAAAATGCTGCAGAAACTTAGCATGCCAGTGTTGCGCGGGGCAACTGAGGAGAACCCAAGTGCAGGACACCGGCACGTCAACTGAGTTAGGGATGCTGACATAGACGTGAACATAGAACAGCAAACCGGAGGAATTTTGACAAGGAGACGGGATCTACAGGGACTATCTTGAAACTAGAGCAGAACTTGGAACTAAACTTAGAACTAACGGTTCTAAACGGACAAGAGAACGAGGTAACGCACGAGAAGAAACCAACAAACTGGCAACCTGAGATAGAGAAGCCATCGTACTTATTTCACAGTCTCTGATAAAAACCAGGTGTACTGTAATTAGGTAAACGAGCAGCAATTGGAAATCTAGCAACTGAAATTAGGGCGTAATCAGGGAGAAAGGAGCGTTAAAGGGGAACAGCCTAACGGAACCATGACAGTCAGGCAGCATTTATGGAGAGGAAAGAACAGTTTTGCTTGTCAGTTTTTTTTAAGACACCAGTCAGACTTTGAAGTATATCACTAATCTTGCATTGTTATTTGGTCAACATTCTGGTAGCACCATGGACTGTTATACTTCAAGATAAGAGATAGATAGACAGATACTTTATTGATCCCAAAGGAAATTAGAGTGTCTCAGTAGCATTACAACTGCACAGTGTTACATACCTCATGGGTATCTTGTAGCTATCTTATGACCATGATGTAACTGAGTATCTGATGAGCATGATGTAATGGTCTTGCGGAGGTCACATGATGTAATTTTCCCGCCAGTGAGGTCACATGATGACCTGTTCTCAACAGGTATATAAAGGAGACCCCTGGTGTGACGCAGTTAGTTTTCACTTTAGCTTTGTGTTAGTTAATCCGTATTGCTGCGTATTCGTCTTATGACACAATTTCGTTTTAAAGTGGAGTTCTACTTTCTATTGTAAGTAGTATCGGAGAGTGAAGACCCTACCAAAGTACAGGAATTCACTGAGTTGAGTAAAGCTGATATCGTTTGGTGGTTTTGGAGAGGATCAACTTTATTGAATCTTCGTTCAAGAAAAAGTG
This sequence comes from Mobula hypostoma, assembly GCF_963921235.1. NCBI lineage: Eukaryota > Metazoa > Chordata > Chondrichthyes > Myliobatiformes > Myliobatidae > Mobula > Mobula hypostoma. The sequence continues at coordinate 31,746,825 of NC_086109.1, forward strand.
ACCTGCAACTGAGATATCCCCTGCTAAAGTAGGAAGGATAGTGCAGTGTCTATTCTCCAGAGGAAAAGGTCAGTTCCTTTAAACCGTTTTATTTCCATCATCATGAATCTTGTGGGCAAGGCAGGTTCCAGCTGGGATCAGCAGCAACGTCACGTCTTCGAGGAATTCTTTACTTCAGAGAAGTCTCTCCTAATTGTCTGTATAACTCTCTTGGACTTGTGAATTTACTATCCTAAGAACTGTGTTCGAATTTACCACTTTAAGAACTGTTTTCACATTTACTCTTTTTAAGAACTGTTCCAGAGTTGCCGTATAGCAGTTACCTTCCGGTTAAATTAGTCGTTTGAATATTTTTCGCTATTGTTGAGTAGAGTTTAATAAATGTTTGTTTGTTTTTATAAAATCTGACTCAATTCTATATTCATTGTTGCTGGTCATGTGACAACAGATATAAATATTAAAAAGGAAAGTAGTAAGAATAAAAAATAAGTTACCCCAAACAGTCTAACAGAAGGGGTTCATCACTTCTCCAGCTATAGGTCAACTCATTATACAGCCTAATGGCCGAGGGCAAGAATTACCTCATATAGTGCTCTTTGGAGCAGCACAGTTGGCTTTGTCTATTACTTAAGCTGTTCCTCTGTTTGATCAAGGTTGCATAGAGATGGTGAGAAACATTGTCCAGATTTGTCAGGATTTTCCATAGGGTCCTTTATTCTACCACGGCCTCCAGTGTATCTAGTTGACTCCTATAACAGACCCAGCCTTTCTAATCAGTTTATTGAGCCTGTTGGCATCACTCGTGTTGATGTCATTGTCCCAGCACACCACTGCATAGAAGATTGCACTGGCAACAACAGACTGGTAGAACATGTGAAAGAGAGGCCCGCATACTCCAAAGGACCTCAGTCTCCTCAGGAAGTTGAGAAAACTCTGACATACTTGTACAGAGCCTCTGTGTTGCTGCTCCACTCAAGTCTGTCATCCAGGTGCACTCCAAGGTATTTGTAGGATCTCACCATATTCACATCCTCACCATCAATAGTAACAGGAACAATGCAAGCTTAGTCTTCCTAAAGACCATCACCATCTCCTTTGCCTTACTAATGTTGAGTTGCAGATGATTCAGCTTGCACCATTGACAAAGTCTTCCACCAGGGCCCTGCATACATCTTCCTGTCCTCCCTTTATACAGTCAACTGTTGTTGAGTCATCAGAGAATTTCTGCAGATAACATGACTCAGTGTTGTATCTGAAATCTGAGGTATACAGGGTAAACAGGAGAGGAGCCAATACATTCCCCTATGGGGCCCCAGTGCTGCTCATAGCCACTTCTGGCACACAGTACTGGAGCCTCACAAACTGTGGCCTGTCAGTCAGGTAGTCCATTATCTAGGATACAATGGAAGTGCTAACCTGCATTGAATGGAGCTTTTCTCCCAGTGAAGAAGGCTGTATGGTATAGAAGGCACTTGAAAAGGCACTTTTGGATTTATTTAAAGAAGATAGATTGATGTCTTTTGAACAATTAATTGATAAATATTCTCTTTCATACTCACTCTTTCTGCAATACCTTCAAGTTAGACATTTTTTACAAAAATATTTCAGTAATTTTCCTTACGTATTGGAGGCTGACCTGTTAGATACTATTATGAGTATGAACCCTTTGATCAAGGGTTCTATTGGAAGAACTTATAATTTATTATTACAATGGGATAAGCGTCCTTTATCCAATATTAAACAGGATTGGGAAAAGGAACACAATTTGACTTTTATGATGGAGGATTGGACGCGGATTTTGAAGTTGGTTAACTCTTCTTCAATTTGTGCTAGCCATTCACTGATTCAATTTAAAATTGTACATCATTATCATCTGACGAAGGAGAGACTTTCTAAAATATTTTCTAATTTTGATAGTTATTGTGATAGATATAAAACTGAGATAGCTACAATGACGCATATGTTTTGGTCGTTCTATATTGGAACAGTTCTGGAAGTCAGTTTTTTCAACAATTTCTAAAGCACTTAAAATTAATCTACAACCTAATAAATTAACTGTGCTTTTTGGAGTAATTCCTCAAAATATTCATGGTATTTCTGTGTCTGACCAACATGTTATTGCATTAGTTACATTGATAGCTAGGAGAGCCATTTTGTTGAAGTGGAAGGATGCATCAGCTCCCACTTTGTCACAATGGTTCTCTCAAGTGATGCTATGTCTTAGTTTGGAGAAAATTAGAAGTCGAACTTTGAACCTTTATTTGATTTTGAGAAAAAATGGGGCTCATGTGCTTGTTATTCTCATTTGAGCTAATTAATAGATTTTTTCCACGATCTAATTGTAAATTTTTTGGTATATTTTCTTTTGTTGCTGGCGGTTTGATGTTTATTTTTAGAAGCTTTTTGTATGACGCATGGCTCCGGGGTTGTACACTTACTGGGTCTTTTTCCCACTTTTTCTGCTTAGTAGGTTTTTTTCTGTTATCACAAATTTCTTTCAATCTTTAAGATAATGTCTTTTTTGAGACATTGTAAGTGTTGCTACTTCAATGTACGTGTGTTATTTATTTTATATGATATAACAATAAAAAGATTTGAAAAAAAAAGAAAGAAGGCACTTGAGAAATCAAAAAAACATGAACCTCAGTGTTGCCCTCCTTATCCAACTGGAAGTAGGCTCTGTTCAGCAGATAGATGGCAAGCATCAACAACTCCAATGTACTCCTGGATGGCAAACTGTAGGGATCGAGGGCTAATGTGGCCAGGTGTCAGAGGTGAGCCAGGACTAGCCTCTCCACATCTATGATGTATGAGGTCAGGCCCGCTGGACGGTAGGCATTCAAGACTTTTGGTTGGTAACTTCTTAATACTGTTCCTACAAGGCTGGCAGAGTGCTTGCAATATATACTAGCCTTGCTAGTGAGGGGAACATCACACAACAAAGAAAACTAATAAAGACAAAGATTAGAAAGTGTAGTAAATCCAATATCAAAGGGATAAGAATAGATTTTAGAAATAATAAAATTACAATGCTAGAAAGCAGTGTTAGATCTGACTGTTTAATTTTAATTGTGATTTTCTTTGCAGTTTACTAATTAATTATCTGCTTGTGTTTTCAGTGGCCGTTATATGCATTACAGATTGATATGACTAGTAGCTTGTCACAATGTGACAATGCTATCAATGTAGCAAATGCAATAACATATTCGTCAGACACAGAAATACCATGAATATTTGGAGGAATTATTCCAAAAAGCACGGTTAATTTATTAGTTTGTAGATTAATTTTAAGTGCTTTAGAAATTGTTGAAAAAATGGACTTCCAGAACTGTTCCAATATAGAACAAGACCAAAACATATGTGTTAGTATAACTATCTCAGTTTTACATCTATCACAATAACTATCAAAATTAGAAAATATTTTAGAAAGTCTCTCCTTCGTCAAATGATAACGATGTACAATTTTAAATTGAATCAGTGAATGGCTAGCACAAATTGAAGAAGAGTTAACCAACTTCAAAATCCGCATCCAATCCTCCATCATTAAAGTCAAATTGTGTTCCTTTTCCCAATCCTGTTTAATATTAGATAAAGGACACTTATCCCATTGTAATAATAACATTTCTGTTCTCTTTGTTCTATCAATTCTTAATAAAACAATCATGAAGCAACATGTTTTCTGCCTCATTCCTTACTTCCAACAGAACTTTGTATTTAAACACCAGGATCCAACAACAGTGATTGTGACAGTTTCTCAACGAAAAGTTGCACCTTGTAAATATGGATGGCAGCGAATCTCATGACTTGGGAGTATAAAAGGATTAAGAGAGGTTAAAAATTCAAGCACAGAGGCAAAAAAAAGATATGAAGTGCAATTATCTTTACTTGAAAACAAAATACTAACATGCACGGACATAGATTAAAAATTTATCTATGGAAATGGAGGAACTAAGAGATACCTGGGGAAACTAGCAAAAATTATTTGTCTTCATTATTTTCCAAGGAGACATGTCATCAGATGATCAGATGATGTAACTAAGAATTTTATATATATATTTAAAGTCCAAAGTAGAAGACATATGAAATATACTCATCAACTCAAAGAATATAAACCAATTACCTCTAACAAGGGAGAAATAGATAGTGGTGAACCCGAGTGCAGAGTCCGGTCCAGAATTAACTCAGACCTGAAATAAACAAGACAACACAAGCAAAATCACAAGCAGTACTACTAGAAACAGAACCTATATGATTAAGCACTGAGTGCTCAGCACAGGGCCTTTAAGTACGGACTTTCTATGAAGGAATGTGGCAGGCCATAATTGAGTCCTAAAGGGACAGCAGCAGTAAGCCATACTCCGAGGAATTGGAGCACTCAAACTTGGATGTCTGCCGCTGTTCAGTCAAGGTCATGACATTACCCAGGTGGATGATACTAATGTTTATATAAGTGGTAATGTATGTAAAGGGTTTACACAGCCGGCTAAACATGGCTGCCTGTTTTTCTGCAGGAAACCACTGATGATCTGTTGTGTGCTGGGGCAGCAGGCTGAGGGTAGCAGACACCAACAGAATCAACAAACTCATTCGTAAGGCCAGTGATGTTGTGGGGATGGAACTGGACTCTCTGACGGTGGTCTCTGAAAAGAGGATGCTGTCCAAGTTGCATGTCATCTTGGACAATGTCTCCCATCCACTACATAATGTACTGGTTGGGCACGGGAGTACATTCAGCCAGAGACTCATTCCACCAAGATGCAACACAGAGCGTCATGGGAAGTCATTCCCGCCTGTGGCCATCAAACTTTACAACTCCTCCCTTGGAGGGTCAGGCACCCTGAGCCAATAGGCTGGTCCTGGACTTATTTCCTGGCATAATTTACATATTACTATTTAACCATTTATGGTTTTATTACTATTTATTATTTATGGTGCAACTGTAACAAAAACCAATTTCCCCCGGGATCAATAAAGTATGACTATGACTATGACTATGATCAACAGATGTGCTAATCTTGCTATTCAATGCTGAGCAACATTTCTTCTTGTAGTTAGGCAGTTAGTGCTTCAAGGTCTTTGTCTCTTTGTGCAGTCATGAGCATAGATAAGACTGGCTCCACTCTGTCCTGTGTGGGTGTATGTGAGCAACTATATCTATCCTGCAAGAGGAACTGCCAGTTAGTTGGTGGACCGAGCAGGAACAGTCACAGACTGTTCCTGTTTAAGCGGCTAGCCGCAGTGCCCAGAGGGTTTGAATAAAGGATTTATACTTATCTGGTCTCTGAGTGAGTTTATCCGGATTCGACTTCCACATAAGTATAAATGAAAAATACATAGATGTATAATTATGCATATATAGTTAATTGTTCAAAGCAGGTTTAGTACTAGAGAACTGATCAACAGCTAATGTAATGTCATTACTTACAAGGAGCAAATAGCATTTCAAAAAGAACAATTGGTTGTCCAGCCTGTGCTTATCAAAAAAAAAATGCATTGGGAAGAGACTTTATGAGAGCACCTTAGCAACTGTATTTCTGGCTGACTTTGTGCACTTAGTTCTGCAAAATGCTGGATTTATGAACAAAAGCATCCAGGATCTGCCTGGTAAAGCCTTGTGTGGTGACATTTTGACTTGGCCTGACTCCATGAAATTCAACATGTTTTCAGTGTAAAACAAGACACAATAATGAAACAACTGGCATAGAACTTCAAAAGACCTTGCCCCAGATTGTCCTTCTGTCAAATCTTCATGCTTTTTGAATGAACTTGGAAATCCCAAATGACTGGTGTATTCAGCAATGATAATAACATTGAATGCAAAGGACAGGCTGTTTGACTTCCTCTATTTGAAGGTGATCATTGCCTGCATTTGTAAAGTGTAAATGGTACTTTCCACTTGTTGACCAGAATGTTCAACCTTTAGGCATGCATGGCTTCATTTTCTAATAAGCTACAAATGGAATGCAATATTGTTCACTGATGAATGCATACATTCTCAGAATTAATCACATTTGGGCCTGGGACACTTCCTTCAGGAACTTCTTCATCGTTGTCTTCAAACTGAAATAATTAGCTTCCCAAAATTACCCAAGCTGTTGGGAGATCTTTTTCTTTTATTCCTATTGTCATGTCAGTATTTTATGCCCAATATTTATTAGGGCATTTAGGACTCTCTTAGACAGGCACATAGAAAATAGAAAACAGTGAGCATTGTGTAGAAGGAAAGGGTTAGATTGACCTTGGGGCAGGTTAAAAGATCAACACAACATCATACAAGTCAAAGCCTGTACTGTTCTGTAGTGTTCTATATTCCACATTCTATCAGAATAACGTTTACTAAGGCATCTTGATGTGTACCATTACTAACATGACTTAGTTAAAATGTTTAATCATTCTACTTTTTTGTAGTTATTGTTCCAAGCAATATGTAACAGATGTTATACTCAATATGCACTGACTTGGACTAGAAGTGATGAAGAAGGACATTAAGAAGGTTGAATCCAGCTAAAAAGCTATTGTGATTTTCGAGTAATTTTATTTTTTTGACGATCAATTTTAGCTTGTTGATGCCGGTGATACTAGATAGATAGATAGATATACTTTATTGATCCCGTGGGAAATTGGGTTTCGTTACAGCCGCACCAACCAAAAATAGAGCATAAATATAGCAATACAAAAACCACAATCAATCAAACAACAATATGCAAACTATGCCAGATGGAAATAAGTCCAGGACCAGCCTATTGGCTCAGGGTGTCTGACCTTCCGCGGGAGGAGCTGCAAAGTTCGATGGCCACGGGCAGGAACAACCTCCCGTGACACCCAGTGTTGTATCTCAGTGGAATATGGCCGGAGTCCAACTAAACCTGATTCTGATTTGGTTAGAAAAGCTCTGGAATGTGTTTCCTTTCTTAGTTCTCAATGCCTGTTTACATCCCAAAGCACTAATATTCAAACCCACACAAACAACCAAGGAGTGATCTGAAAGTATTAGGGTGCTTCTAAAACTGCTAGTAAGATAGATTGTACATTAGTAATTTGCTAAATGAGACATGTAAAGTACATCACCAAGAAGAGCTAATTGGCAAGAGTGCCATGCATGAGATTATGAGATCTTGTTCATCTTTGTTTTAGATTTATGCATTTTTGTTGGAAATTCATCCATGCGTTAGCAAGAGAATACTTTGAAACTGTGCCTCTTTGGAAATGGTTCATGTTCTTGAGTTGTTTAGATCAATTGTTAAATGGGAACACGTCTGTAAGAAATGTCAGGAGGTTAATGAAAATGAAAGTTGCAAATGGTGTTAATTAAGCTTTTTATTGTTAATTTTCCAATTATTTTTGTGTAAATAATCATTGGTGCTAGAAACAAAATAAATGAGATTGAAGCAATTTTTAGGTCTATCTATAACACATTAATTACCAGCAGGGAGGGTTACAAGTCTGTTTCTGGGCCTCAAGCCACTGCACCAGCACAGCATGTGAGTTTAGCCACATATCTTTAAGGAAGACTTCACCCTACAATTCAATGGGTGGGATTTAAAATTTGTTGTCTAGAAAATCCCAGTGAGGAAACTAAAGCTGACACTCTGAAAGGATTCAACATAGAAATCAATCATCTCTTCTTTTTTACTGGCAATGACATTTTTTATTTGTTCAATTCAACAGGATGACTAAAATCAGAGTGAGCACCATTCACATTTATTATGCACACACATCATACTATATTTGATACAAACATCGGTTCACAAATTAAATGCTAATTACCACATATTTTAAATTGTTTGCATCCTTTTCAATCAAAGTAGTAATAAGTATCCTTTGACCTCAAGTTCAAAGAGGTTGATGTCAACGATTAATTGAATGATTAATAGGAAGGTATTAAATGTGTTTAGATCTGCACAGACACATGTTAATTTACCTCTCTTGGTACAGGGAATTGTCTGACTCTATAAATAATGATTGAGAGCTCAATGGATTAAAATATAAGTTACTACTCCACAAATGTGAATTCCTTTACTTTTTTGTATGTGCTAATTCAAATTTCTCAATAAAAAATTTCCTATGGCAAAATTTAATCTTATTAGACTGCTTGATCCACCAGCTTTAAAATACCAGTGAAAGGTAGTTAACACTTTGTGAATTTTTAACAGACAAAATTTCACTTGAAAGCAAGCAGCCAAGAAGCGGAGCAAATGATTGAAGGCTCCATTGGATGAGCACTCGTGACTCCAAGGTACACATTTTAATATGATGCCAGTTCCACAGGCATAAGCAACATTTGTTGACCATGCCTAACTGTTATTTGGAAAGAGTTTGTCTGAACCGCTGTTGTCTGTATGGTAGGGGAAGAAGGGGAGCAAAGGCAGATTTAGAGACCTGGAAACAGGGGAGATTCTTCAGGAGAATAGAAAATAAAATAACTTTTAAAATAAACCAAGAGGGCAAAGGGGGGGCCATGAAATATCACTGATAGATTAAAATGAATGAAAATTCCAAAGTAATTTGTCAGTATATTAAAGGTAAGAGGAGTTTTGAAAAAGTAAAATTCATTGATACTCCCCGTGACTGCATAGATCTCCTCCAGGTGCTCCATTTTTCTCCCATATTCCAAAGATGTACATTGGGGTTAGTCAGTTGTGGTCATACTATGTTGGCACTGGAAGCATAGCAACACTCGTGGGCTGGGCCAGTACGTCGCTGTAGCAATCAATGGATTTCGCTGTTTGTTTTGATGTACATGTAACAAATAAGGCTATTCTTTAGCTAATCTTTTTGAACGAAAATGACAGTTCCATAGCTGGAGCCACAGCATGTGGGTGAGGTTTTAAATGAACATTCCTCATTTGTATACACTTAGGGAAAAGACACAGTAATTGATAATTCAGAGAAAAGGATTGTGGAGAGCCATGAAATTCTAGAATATATTATTGTTGAAAAGGAGGCAGTATTGGATGTTTTAGCAGACCTAAAGGAAGATAAATCCCCAGGATCTGTTGAGATGTATTCAGCAATGCTACGGGAGGCAAGATCAGAGATTGCTGGACCTGTGACAAAGATCTTTAGATCTTTGCTGGCACCTTTGCAAATGCAGCATCTTTGCACAAAAAGAGCAGTAGGGATACGCAAAGCAATAATTGGCCTTTGAGTCTAACCAAAATCATTTGCACTAGGAAGAGTGGGGCTTGATCAGAGATCGCGGAGGGACCGATTCCTGCGGAAGGTGGAGAGGGGTGGAGAGGGAAAGATGTGCTTAGTGGTGGGGTCCTGTTGAAGGTGGCAGAAGTTGCGGAGGATAATGTGTTGGATCCGGAGGCTAGTAGGGTGGTAGGTGAGGACAAGGGGAACTCTGTCCCTGTTGTGGTGGTGGGAGGATGGGGTGAGGGCTGAAGTGTGGGAAATGGAGGAGATGCGGGTGAGGGCATCATTAATGACAGTAGAAGGGAAACCACGATCCTCCGCGATTCCCTTATCCACACGTCCCTCCCCACGGATCTCCCACCTGGCACTTATCCCTGTAAGCGCAAGTGCTACACCTGTCCCTACACCTCCTCTCTTGCCACCATTCAGGGCCCCAAACAGTACTTCCAAGTGAGGCAACACTTCACTTGTGAGTCTGTTGGGGTCACCTATTGCATCCGGTGCTCCCAGTGCGGCCTCCTCTACATCAGTGAAACCCGATGCAGATTGGGGGACCGCTTCGTCGAGCACCTCCGCCCCGTCCGCCAAAACAGACAGGATCTCCCAGTAGCCACCCACTTCAACTCTGCTTCCCACTCCTATTCAGATATGTCCATACATGGCCTCCTCTACTGCCATGATGAGGCTAAACTCAGGTTGGAGGAGCAGGTAGTCTAGGTAGTATCCAACCCCTTGGTATGAACATAGAATTCTCCAACTTCCGGTAATTCCCTCCCCCTCCCTTCCCCTATCCCTATGTCACTCTGCCCCCTCCCCCAGCTGCCTACCACCTCCCTCTTGGTTCTGCCTCCTTCTACTACCCATTGTGTTTTCCCCTATTCTTTCTTCACCTTTCCTGCCTATCACCTCCCTGTCTCCCTTCCCCCACCCCTTTATCTTTCCCCTTACTGGTTCTTCACCTGGAACCTACCAGCCTTCTCCTTCCCCCACCTTCTCTATAGGGCCTTTGCCCCTTCCCCCTACAGTCCTGACGAAGGGTTCTGGCCCGAAACGTCGACCGATCTTTTCCACGGATGCTGCTCAACCTGCTGAGTTCCTCCAGCGTGTTGTGAGTGTTGCTCTAGTTTAATGCTACTTGAAAGAGATCAATGTCTTTATCTTATAGAGTTAACAAATAGTAAGTTACTGGCAACATTTTAATGAGACTGCAAAATGGGTAAATTTGCTATGCCATTATACACCCAGTGACCAGTTCATTAGATACTCGTGAATGCAAACATCTAATCTATCAATCATGTGACAGCAACTTACTGCATAAAAGCAAGTAGACATAGTCAAGAGGTTCAGTTGTTGTTCAGAGCAAACATCAGAATGTAGAAGAAATGTTATCTAAGTGGCTTTGTAGGTGCTATATGGGATGATTTGAGTATCTCAGAATCTGCTGATCTTGTGGGATTTTCATGCACAACAGTCTCTAGAGTTTTCAGAGAATGGAGTGAAGAAGAAAAATAATATGCAGTGAGAGGCAGTTCTGTGGGCAAACATGCCTTTTTAATTTTAATGTTATTGATTATACAGCATAGGCCCTTTGAGCCATGAGCCAGCAATCCCCAACTTAATCCTAGCTAATCACAGGACAATTTACAATTACCAATTAACCTACCAACAGGAGGAATTCTGTAGATGCTGGAAATTCGAGCAACACACATCAAAGTTGCTGGTGAACGCAGCAGGCCTGATGGCATGAACATTGACTTCTCTAACTTCCGCTAATGCCCCACCTTCCCCTTGTACCCCATCTGTTATTTATTTTTATACACACATTCTTTCTCTCACTCTCCTTTTTCTCCCTCTGTCCCTTAGACTATACCCCTTGCCCATCCTTTGGGTTCCCCCCCCCGTGTCTTTCTCCCCAGGCCTCTTGTCCCATGATCCTCTCATATCCCTTTTGCCAATCACCTGTCCAACTCTTGGCTCTATCCCTCCCCCTCCTGTCTTCTCCTATCATTTTGGATCTCTCCCTCCCCCTCCCACTTTCAAATCTCTTACTAACTCTTCCTTCAGTTAGTCCTGACGAAGGGTCTCGGCCTGAAACGTCGACCGTACCTCTTCCTAGAGATGCTGCCTGGCCTGCTGCGTTCACCAGCAACTTTGATGTGTGTTGCCGTAACCTACCAACAGGTATGTCTTTGGACTGTGGGAGGAAACCGAAGTATAACGTGGAAGCCCACGGGGAGTATATACAAGCTCCTTACAGGCAGCAATGGGAAATGAACCCAGGTTGCCTACATTGCAAAGCGTTGTGCTAATTGCTACACTACCGTGCCAACCAAAATGAGAAAGGTCAGAGGAGAATGGCCAGACTGGTTCAAGCTGGCAGGAAGGTGACAGCTACTCAAATAACCATGTCTTACAACAGTGGTATGCAGCAGAACACAGCATGTTGAACCCTGAGGTGGATGGCCTGCAGTGGCAGAAGACTTAAGAAAAATAAAAACAGTGGCCACTTTATTAGGTACAGGAGGAACCTAATAAGGTGCCAACTGAGTGTATGGTCACAAAGACAAGAAGCAATTTTTTAAAAAGTATTTTGTTAATTCCGATGCCAACCGTTCTTTTAATTACAGGATGGAGATAGTGAAAATCTCTGTTAATTTCTGTCATTCAAACAGCTGGGATGTTCTGCATCAGGTATTGACTATTTGTTAATAGCTTTGATACTTTGTCAATATTACTTGAAATTCATTCGATTTCAAAACTATACAGCTCAACACTGATCAGGTTGCAGTCCATTTCCTTGAGGAAGTTTGTTCTGCAGGAATTTTGGTAAAATTGCTTTCGCGGCGAGCAACAACTGAGTACCAAAGCATATTGGATACATGGAAGCACATAGCATATCATTGATGTGTCACTGACACAGGCAATTTTTATTGTATTATTAAAAAACAGAAAATGTCTTTAATTGCTAAATACAAGGAAATAAGAGCTACCTGAAACATTAAATAACCTTTGAAACTGGTTCCTATGATGCTCCTAAATGGGTGCTTTTGCTAGACATAGACAGCTGTCTGAAGCAACCATGGAAATTGGATATGCTACATAAATTTTGTTTAAATTAGTTGAAATTGCAGAGCATTCAGTGCTTAATACTGATACTTCAAGCTTGAGAGGAAACCAGTTAGCCCAGATTGGAATAAAATTAGGCTGTCTATGACTCCGAAGGTCGAGGTTTTCAATGTAGCTTAGATGGTACTGCAGGAAAACATTTCCTTAATGAGCAATGTGGAATCCTCAAAATAAATTATCTGGATGGTCAGAATGCATTTCTTATTGGACATAATCAAAAATGTCCTGTCGTTTAGCACATTTGAGGTTCACACTCTCATCCAACCAAGTCAGAAGGATGCAGATATGGGAAATGGAAATGTCAAACTGTTGAAATAAGGTATGTCCTTCCAAGCCTTTGACTGAGTCAAATTGTTAAGTCAACACTGAGTGAAAATACTCTTCCTTTAACTATTAACTCTATGACATTAGAACATTCGAAGTTGCCACCAAGTGCAGGAAAGGATATGTTTTCCATTTCCACAGGACTGACTTCTGTCATCTAAATGGCACAGATTTGTTCCCTCATTGCTGGACATACTGATCAGATGGAAACATTAGATGAAATGGCTGAAGGTTGATAGATACAGAAAGTCATAAATAATATTTCATGAGTTGCACATTTGAACATTATAAAGAATTTTTTTTGGTGCTGATTGATAGGACATAAATTTTGCATAAGTGGATTCTTTCCCATGAATCAAATGATGGAGAAAACAAATCTTTGCATCCATGTTCATTTAGTAAATTTGTCAGAAAAGCCAATACTGCTGAAGAAGAAATTAAAATATTTTCCATGTTCTATTCTTTTGTATAATAATCAAACAATTTAACAATTACAGCTTGAAGGTTTTCAGTTGTAAATGTCGATTGTTTATTCATTTCCATGGATGATCTCCTGATCTGCTGAGTTCCTCTGACATTTTGTGTGTATTGTGCTAGATTTACAGTGAGTGTAAATCTTGTGTTCATGAATGAATCCCATTTGGTTTTGCCTGATGGGAGAACATTTGTCCTTTAACTGCAGTAACTGAACAGATTATGAAAGGATGGGTAGGATCAGGGAGAGCAAATCAAGGATCTTTAGTTGAAGGTTGTTGGGTCATTGACAAAAAGTTTGGGGGAGGGTTTGAGAAATGATCAATTTGTAGAGAAATTTTGCATAAATACAAACTTGATTTGTGAGGGTAGAGACAGAGCTGTTGAAGCTGAAAGGACTGAAGGTGACCAAATAAGGCTTGAGAACTCGAAAAAGCCTTAAGTCAAGAATATGCATTGACTGAGATCAGGCTACAGAGTGTATGGTAGGGAGTGCAGACGGGTAGGGTTGGGGGGTTGAAAATTGGCATGGAGTTAGTTGGAGGCAATGTCTTTTGGCTGGAGAACTTGGATAGAAGTGAGTTGAGGTATGGTGGGAATCAGTGCTGGAAAAGATCAAGTTGATTTCAAGCACAGCCATGGATGTTTATTGGAGAGAAGGAATAGATTAGGGAAGGTGGGAGGGATTTTCTGGAGGGAGGATTACACTGGCATGTAGAAGGGAATTAGAAGGAAGGACAGGGCTGAGGTAGGTGGGGGAGACTGGATAGGAAGAGAAAGAGGCTGGACTTAAATTGGAGAATGGATGAGGATCAGAAATGGAGAGGTCAGAGTTGAGATGAATGGAATTGCAGAAAATTCCAGAATCAATCAGGGGTTAATTGATGGGTACAAAGCAGACACAGTGGTGGCAATGATATCAGAACAAAGTGGGTGGAGTGGAAACCACTTAGAGAAAGACAAATGTAGCTTAATAAAAACATGTTTTGGAGTGTGAGGTTACTATATGTAGAAGACCCAGGAATTATAGTGCAGAAGTGCAATATGTATTTGATTGTACATGGTGAACAGATTTTTGATAGAACTTCTCTGTGTAGTCCACAAAGTATGTTGTTGTAAGCAATGGAATTACCAGGCTGCTAAATCAGAGAATAATTCTGATTTACTTATAGTGAACATTACTAACTCAGAAAATAGTTTCAGTCTTAAAAAAACATTTAGATGTCTTGCAGTCAAGTGACATTTTGAATATTACTGTACATTTTAGATGTTTCTAGGTTAGATGCAAATGGAATGCAAGCCCTTGGATTGATGTATGTTTAATATCATAAAGATGCCAACTATCCAATAATAATTTATCATATTCATAAATTATTGCTTAATCTCCCTCCATTTGCATTTGGCTCAGCAAATAAATGACTACTAATCACTTTAGGTGTAGTTGATTATAATTTTCTAAAATATGTAATAATCAGCTGGCATTTGTATAACCTGTATATTTGAATTATAAATACTTTGAGCTCCCCACCAGTCTCCAAAAACATCTGCTCCAATTCTGAAACCCCAGCCCCAGCCTAATTCTCCTAACTCAGGCTCCAACTTACTTTTCACCAGTTGAAAGAAGTGAGCCCCATAAAATAAGACCATCAAAACCTCAAGACTCATTATTTAGTGACAATGGCCCTTCTATGCCTTATGTTCAAATACCTGCTCTTTAGCTACCTCCAACAAAATAAATATATGACAATATGATGTAACCTTATGTGATATAAATGGCTCTACTCTCTCTACACCCAAGAAGTGTGGTTAGGCACAGCTCAAATCCCATCTATAAATTTACCAACACACAACTACTACTGGGAGAATTTCAGAAGATGATGAGGAGGCATACAGGAGCGAGATAGATCAGCTGGCTGAGCAGTGATGCAACACCAACCTTGCACTCAATGTCAGTAAGACAAAGGAGTTGATTGTGGATTTCAGGAAGGGGAAGTCGAGGAAACACACACCAGTCCTCATCGAAGGATCAGAATTGGAAAGGGAGAGCACTTTCAAGTTGCTGGGTGCCAAAAATTTGAGGATGTATGATGGGCCCAAAATGTTTCTGCAATTATAGAGAAGGCATGACATTAGCTATTCTTCATTAGGAGTTTAAGAATTGGTTTGTCACCAAAGACACTCATAAATTTCTATTGATGTATCATGGAGAATATTCTAGCTGGTTGCTTCACTGCCTGGTATTGAAAGGCCAGCTCTCCAGCATCCAAGGCATCTTCAATAGGTGATGCCTCAAAAAGGGCTTATCATGAAGACTGTAAAACGTTTGGTCCTGGCTCACCTCTGACCCCTGGTCAGATCAGCCCTCGATCCCCTGCAGTTTGCCAACCAGGAGCACAATGGAGTTGACGATGCTGTCATCTACCTACTCCCATTTAGATAAGCAGGGCAGCACTGTGAGGACCATGTTTTTTGATTTCTCAAGTGCCTTAATACCATACAGCCTTCATTGCTGGAGGGAAATGTTTCATTCAACGCAGTTTGTCATTTCCATTGTATCCTGGATAATGGACTACCTGACAGGCTCAGTAGGTGAGGCTTCAGAGATGTGTGTCAGACATGAATATAAGCAATACCGGAGCCCCTCAGTGGACTGTTTTGGCTCCCTTCCTGTTTACCCTGTGTACCTAGGATTTCAGATACAACACTGAGTCACGTCATCTGCAGAAATTCTCTGATGATTCAGCAATAGTTGGGTGTATAAATGGAGGACAGGAGGATGAATACAGGGCCCTGGTGGAGGACTTTGTCAAATGGTGCAAACTGAATAATCTGCAACTCAATATTAGTAAGATAAAGGAGATGGTAATGGACTGTAGGAAGACTAAGCCTGCTGTTTGTTACTATTGCTCTTTGTTACTATTGATGGTGAGGACATGGATGCGGTGAGGACCTACAACTACCTAGGGGTGCACCTGAATGACAGACTGGAGAGGAGCACCAACACAGTACAAGAAGGGCCAAGGTCACCTCTACTTCCTGAGGAGACTGAAGTTCTTTGGAGTATGCAGGCCTCTCCTTCACATGTTCTACCAGTCTGTTGTCACCAGTACTGTCTTCTATGCAGTGGTGTGCTGGGACAACGGCATCAACACTGGTGATGCCAACAGGCTCAATAAACTGATTAGAAAGGATGAGTCTGTTCTAGGAGGCAAACTGGACATACCGGAGGCTGTGGTAGAACAAAGAACCCTACAGAAAATTCTGGTAATTTTGGACAATGTTTCTCACCCACTGCATGCCACAGAGGAGCACTTCTAGTAACAGACTAAGGCAACTGTGAGGATCCAAAGAGTGATATATGAGGTCATTCTTACCCTTCTCCATTAGATTCTATAATGTGTAAACCTATAGCTGGGGAAGTGACTGTTCGTGGTAACTAATGTTTTATTCTTTCTACTTCTCTTCTAATATTTACACTATATCTGTGTTCTTGCAATGCTACTGAGACATTGTAATTTCCTTTGGGATCAATAAAATATCTATCTATCTACAAACATGGTATCTATCTATCTATTGATCATCCATCATTAAGGACCCCCATCATCTAGGGCAAGTGACCTTCTGATTGCTACCATCAAGAAGGAGCCCGAAACCACACGCTCAATGTTTCAAGAAGTGGTTCTTCCCTTCCACCATCAGACTTCTGAATGGATAATGAACCCATGAACACTACCTCAGTATTTTTTCTCTCTTTTTCCATAACTTATATACATTTCTTATTGTAATTTTAAAGTATTATTACTATATATTGTAATGTACTGCTGCCGCAAAACAACAAATTTCGTGATATATGGCAGTGATATTAAACCTGATTCTGATACACTTTCCTGATCATATTCAATCATTGAGAGCTCACGCTACACTTAATTCTACTCAGTGTAGATATGCTTTACTTACATTGTTGTGCTCATAGAAGTGTTAGTGCTTTAGTGACAGTTTTCTGGGAGAGATAATATACTTTTATATTGTGGCTATTGATCTGCCCGAACATGATGCACAGTTTGTGCAGCCTAATCCATGGTATATTGGGTTTGAATAGGCAGCTGCGCTCAAACTATTATGTGTTATCACTTTCCTTCTGTATGATATTTGTGCAGATTGATTTTTTCAGGCTATTATGCATAAAAAATTGTTTAGTCGTGCTGCAAGGTAGATTTTATCTTTCTACTTGCAGCTCAGTTTTAAATTGTTACTGAAAGTACAATTAAAATTGAAAGTGGGTGATATTAAGTTAAATACAAGGTCAATATAACCATGAAATTAGCATAACATGGTACAAAGTCACTTGTACTGTACACTCCCCTAATCTTATAAAGAAACTAATATTGTTTAAACACTAATTAAATCATTTCTTTTTTTACAAAAATGAATTTAAATTAATATACATTCAAAATAACTCCATATTTATTTTAAATATTCTAATTTAAAATAATAATGCAAGTCAGGTCCTGCATTCTACTCAGTATTGCAAAATTAGAAGAAGAAGAAGAAGATTAGCTTTATTTATCATGTATACCAAAGCATACAGTGAAAGGCATCATTTGCATCAATCAAATCAGCAAGACAACCTGCAAGTGTTGGCAAACTTCTGATGCCAACATAGCATGCCCACAACTCAGTAACCATAGCCTGTAAGTCTTTTGAAAGTGGGAGGAAACTGGAGCACCTGGAGGAAACTCACACAGTGACAAGAAGAAAACGTGAACTCCTCACAGACAGTGGCAGAAATCGAACCCCAATCTTACAGCTGGTGCCGTAAAGCGAAACACCAGCTGCTATACTACCATGCTGAAGTGTATCAATTAAGCTGAAGATCAACAATCGCACATATATAACATTATATCTACATGGAAAAATGTTTTTATTGGACAATAGGTTCATAAGTGCCACCTTGATTTCCTTGTTTTTATAGATTATTGGGCTGGTTTACAAAGGATTGAAAATTTGATCCAATATACTGTAGTTGCTTAAATTTTTTGTCTGAGAGGTTATCTTAAGAGAACAAAATACATTACACGTCTTGAACTTTTATAATATTGGCTCAAGTGAAAGTGGTAACAATTGCTTCTAATATTTTATACGATAAATCCACTCACACAATGACAAACATAATGTGTAATCTTGAACAAGTTGACATTGCAAATACTGGTCCTGGCCCACAATAATTGAATCGAGCACATTTCCATTATTATATGTCATTATTGGATGGAACAGTATTGCTTATGTTGGAAAGTAACCAAGAGAATGGATGCAGAATTTGAGAACTAAATGAACTGAGTTGTAAGAGATCTCCCATGGCTATAATGAAGTGAGTTAATCTCATTTAAAACATTCAGAAAAACTCACAATAGAAAATAAGCACCTATATTAGATTAAATTATGAGGACACGCAGCCCTCTTTTATTGTCATTTAGTAATGCATGCATAAAGAAATG
Organism: Mobula hypostoma; assembly: GCF_963921235.1. NCBI lineage: Eukaryota > Metazoa > Chordata > Chondrichthyes > Myliobatiformes > Myliobatidae > Mobula > Mobula hypostoma. The sequence goes on from NC_086109.1 coordinate 31,765,385, forward strand.
ATTCAGTATTCCTCTGGTGTGGTATCACAGAAACACAGGACAGCCCAAGACTGAAAAACTAACAAAAACCATATAATTATAACATATAGTTACAACAGTCCAACAATACCATAACTTGATGAAGAACAGGCCATGGCACAGTAAAAAGTTCAGTCTCTCGAAAGTCCCACATCTCACACAGACGGGAGAAGAAAGAAAACTCTCCCTGCCATGCCCGACCACAGTCCGACTCTGAGTCGTCCGAAAACTTCGAGCTCCAATCAGCCCTCCGACACCGAGTACCGAACACCATCTCTGCCGAACACTTCGACCTCAGCCTCGGTCGCCAGCAGCAGGCAAAGCCGGGGATTTTGGGGCCTTCCCTCCGGAGATTCTCGATCGTACAGTAGCAGCGGCAGCGAACCGGGCATTTCAGAAATTTCTCCAAATGTTCCTCTGCTTCTCACATCTGTCTCCATCATTTCCTTACATTTCCAGTATGATACACAAAACAGAAAGATTCTAAAACTTGGGCCTAGATTTCATAAACTGTTATTGTGCATCAGAATTTGGATCCAATGAGAACAGACTTATCTATATAAATGATCAAGGTTAATTCTGAGACTCACCAAGACATCCATAGTTATTAAAATAGTAAAGCTATTTTAACAAATCTGCAGCATTAGTGGAGACAGAAACAATGAAAACGTTAGGTGAATGTCCCTTCTATTCCTCATTGCAAAGGCATAGAATGGACATTTTACAGCATCAGCAACACATTAAACAGACAAAGAAACTTAATTGTCTTTTCAATGGCTACAGTATTTCACCCTATACAGACAGTCCTTTTGTTTAGTCTTCTTCTGTGTTACACTCACTGTGATCTGTAGCCTGAAAATCCTCTGGAAGCAATGTACTTTTGAACCATCATAATGAACTAGTGATTTCACAATCTTCTGAAGGAGTCAGCAGACTAAACTTTCTAGAATGCAGGCACAGCACCTGTAAGTGGATGATGGTACATCGCCATGGCCTGAAGAGGGGAGGATTGCAAACCGGGCTGAAATGCAGAGGAATAAAACTCCCTCCACCCTGCATCATTTGAGCAAATGTACAGTTGCTGGAGAACAAGATTGAGGGCCTAAGGGCAAGATTGCTGTATCAGAGGGAAATGAGGAATTGATATGTTCTGTGTTTCACAGAGACATGGCTCAGTCCAGACACACTGGATACATTGGTAAGACCTGGGGGCTGCTTGGTACACAGGATGAACTGGACTGCTGATTCGGAGAAAGCGAAGGGTATCTGACCACCTGTGTTTTATAATAAACTCTTTGTGGTTCTCAGGCACAGTGGTCTTGTTTCACATTTTTTCACCCAACTGGGATATCTGATGATTGTGCTGACCATCTTCTGTGATCCTGGCTGCAGCTTACAAACCAAAAGTGCATATTAAAAAAGCACTCGATGTATTGATTAGCAAACAAGAAACAGCCTACCCTGATGCCTTTCAAATAAATATCAGGATCTTTAGTCAGGGTTGTTTGAAGAAATCACTGCCCAATTATCATCAGCATATCACCTGCAGCCTAAGGGTCACAACACACTCGACCTCTGCTAAATTATGATTTGGAATGCCTACCCTTCCATACCCAGCCTGCATTTTTGGGAAACCTGTTCAGTTAGCTGTTGGCCTCCTACTTCCATATAGACAGAGGCTAAAGAGCAAGGCTCCAGAGATAAAACAATGAAGAGGCATTCGTGGGAAGCTAAGGAGCACCTATAGGATTGCTTCAAGTCATTAGACTGGGACGTGTTCAAGGAATCATCAGAGAATCTAAACAAATAAACCACTGTTGTCACAGACTTTATAAAAGGTGTTGTAGAAACATAGAAACATAGAAAATAGGTGCAGGAGTAGGCCATTCGGCCCTTCGAGCCTGCACCGCCATTTATTATGATCATGGTTGATCATCCAACTCAGAACCCCGCCCCAGCCTTCCCTCCATACCCCCTGACCCCCGTAGCCACAAAGGCCATATCTAACTCCCTCTTAAATATAGCCAATCAACTGAGGAATTGTAGAGGAATGTGTCCCCACAAAATCATTTGGAATCTTCCCTAACCAGAAGCCCTGGATGAACCATGAAATCCACAATCAGCTGAGGGCTAGATCAGTGGCATTCAGGTCAGGCAACCAAGTTAAATACAAGAGACCTCAAGTACGATCTTCAGAAAGCCATCTCACATGCGAAGTGGCCATTCCTGATCAAACTTGAATCACTGCTGTGGCCAGGGATTGAATGCCATCACTGCCTACAAAATGAAAGCAAGTGACATAGGTGAAAACAAGGCTTCGCTCTCAGATGAGCTCAATGCCCTTTATGCTCGTTTTGACCAGTAAAACATGGACTAACTCCCTTAGCCTCCGATGGCACTGAGGTTTCGGTCTGTGAGGCCAATGTGAGAGTCCCTTCAGGAGGGTGACCACATAGGAGGCATCTAGCCCAGACAGGACATCTGGCCAAGTACTAAAGACCTGTGCTGATCAATTGGTTGGAATGTTCACTAATATCTTTAAACTCTTGCTATGGCAGCCTGAGGTAAATATATTCTTCATTTATACCAGTGCCTCAGAAGAATGTGGTAAACTGCATGAATGACTATTGTCAAGTAGCACTTATGTCCGTGTGAAGATGTTCCATGAGAGGTTGGTGATGAAACAATAGACAATAGACAATAGGTGCAGGAGTAGGCCATTCAGCCCTTCGACCCAGCACCATCATTCACTGTGATCATGGCTGATCATCCTCAATCAGTACCCTTTTCCTGCCTTCTCCCCATATCCCTTCACTCTGCTATCTTTAAGAGCTCTATCTAACTCTTTTTTGAAAGAATCCGGAGAATTGGCCTCCACTGACTTCTGAGGCAGAGCATTCCACAGAACCACAACCCTCTGTGTGAAAAAGTTTTTCCTCAACTCTGTTCTAAATTGTCTACCCTTTATTCTTAAACTGTGGCCTCTGGTTCTGGACTCCCCCAACATCGGGAACATGTTTCCTGCCTCTAGCGTGTCCAATCCCTTAATAATCTTATATGTTTCGATCAGATCCCCCCTCATCCTTCTAAATTCCAGTGTATACAACCCCAGTTGCTCTAATCTTTCAACATATGACAGTCCCTCCATCCCGGGAATTAACCTCGTGAACCTACGCTGCACTCCCTCAACAGCTAGAATGTCCTTCCTCAAATTTGGAGACCAAAACTGTACACAATATTCCAGGTGTGGTCTCTCCAGGGCCCTGTACAACTGCAGAAGGACCTCCTTGCTCCTATACTCAATTCCCCTTGTTATGAAGGCCAGCATGCCATTAGCTTTCTTCACTACCTGCTGTACCTGCATGCTTACTTTCAGTGACTGATGAACAAGGACACCTAGATCTCGTTGTACTTCCCCTTTTCCTAACTTGACACCATTCAGATAGTAATCTGCCTTCCTGTTCTTGCCACCAAAGTAGATAACCTCACATTTATCCACATTAAACTGCATCTGCCCACTCACCCAACCTGTCCAAGTCACCCTGCATTCTCATAACATTCTCCTCACATTTCACACTGCCACCTAGCTTTGTGTCATCTGCAAAATTGCTAATGTTACTTTTAATCCCTTCATCTAAATCATTAATGTATATTGTAAATAGCTGCTGTCCCAGCACCAAGCCTTGCGGTACCCCACTAGTCATTGCCTGCCATTCTGGAAAGGACCCATTAATCCCTACTCTTCGTTTCCTGTCTGCCAACCGATTTTCTATCCACGTCAGCACACTACCCCTAATACCATTTGCTCTAATTTTGCACACTAACCTCCTATGTGGGACCTTATCAAAGGCTTCCTGAAAGTCCAGGTACACTACTTCCACTGGCATTCCCATGTCCATTTTCACAGTTACATCCTCAAAAAATTCCAGAAGATTAGTCAAGCATGATTTCCCCTTCGTAAATCCATGCTGACTCGGACCTATCCTGCCACTACTATCCAAATATGTCGCTATTACATTTTTTATAATTGATTCCAGCATCTTCCCCACCACTGATGTCAAACTAACTGGTCTATAATTGCCTGTTTTCTCTCTCCCTCTTTTCTTAAAAACTGGGATAGCATTAGCTACCCTCCAATCTGCAGAAACTGATCCTGAATCTATAGAACATTGGAAAATGATTACCAATGCGTCCACGATTTCTAGAGCCACCTCCTTAAGTACCCTGGGATGCAGACCATCAGGCCCTGGGGAATTATCAGCCTTCAGTCCCATCAGTTTACCCAACACTATTTTGTGCCTGATGTGAATTTCCTTCATTTCCTCTGTTACCATTGGTCCTCTGGCCACTATTACATCTGGGGGATTGTTTGAGTCTTCCCTAATGAAGACAGATCCAAAGTACCTGTTCAGCTCGTCTGCTATTTCCTTGTTCCCCATAATAATTTCACCCGTTTCTGTCTTCAAGGGCCCAACTTTTGTCTTAACTAATTTTTTCCTCTTCACATACCTAAAGAAGCTTTTACTATCCTCCTTTATATCTTTGGCTAGCTTACCTTGGTACCTCATCTTCCCCCGCCCCCCATTGCCTTTTTAGTTATCTTCTGTTGCTCCTTAAAAGTCTCCCAATCCTCTGGCTTCTCAGTAATCCCTGCTATGTTATACTTCCTCTCTTTTATTTTTATAATGTCCTTGACTTCCCTTGTCATCCACGGTCACCCCTTACTCCCCTTAGAACCTTTCTTCCTCTTTGGAATGAACTGATCCTGCACCTTCTGTATTATTCCCAGAAATACCTGCCATTGTTGTTCCACTGTCATCCCTGCTAGGGTATCTTTCCAGTCAACTTTTTCCAACTCCTCCCTCATGTGTCCATAGTCCCCTTTGTTCAACTGTAATACTGACACTTCCGATCTTCCCTTCTCCTTCTCAAATTGTAGATTAAAACTTATCATATTATGGTCACTACCTCATACCTTTACCTTGAGTTCCCTTATCAAATCTGGCTCATTACACAACACTAAATTCAGAATTGCCTTTTCCCTGGTAGGCCCTAATACAAGCTGCTCTAAGAATCATAACAAACAATTTTTGCCTGAGAAGTGACTTCGATCCACTTCAATTTGCCTACTGTCACAATAGGTCAACAGCAGATGACATTTCATTGACTTTAAACCCAATCTTGGAACATCTGGCCAATGAGGATGCATCTTCAAAACTAATCAATAACCTTCATGTCCTGGGCCTCAGTAGCTTCTTGTGCAGTTAGATCCTCGATTTCGTCACTTGCAGACCCCAATCAGTTCGGAATGGCAACAGCACCTCCTCTACAATCTCCATCAGCACAGGTGTACCACAAGGCTCTACTTAGCCCCCTGTTCTACTCGCTTCATACTTATGACTGTAAGGCTAAACACAGCTCCAATGCCGATGATACCACTGTTGTTGGTCGAATAAATGGTGATGATGAATCAGCATATTGGAAGGAAACTGAAAATCCGACTGAGTGTTGCCACAACAACAACCTCTCGCTCAATGTCGGCAAAACCAAAGAGCTGATTATATACTTCAGGAGGAGGAAACCAGAGGTCCATGAGCCAGTCATCATTGAGAGTTTAGAGGTGGAGAGGGTCAGCAACTTTAAATTCCTCAGTGTTATCATTTCAGAGGATCTAGTTTGGGTCCAGCACGTTAAATGCCATTATGAAGAAAGCACCACCAGGCCTTTACTTTCTTAGAAATTAGCGAAGACTCAGCATGCTATTCAAAATATTGGCAATGTGGTATGTGGTGGAGAGTATATTGACTGATTGCATCACAGCCTCATATGGAAACAACAATGCCCTTGAACAGAAAAGCCTACAAATGTAATGGATATGGCACAGTCTATCACAGGTAAAACCCTCCCCACCATTGAGTATATCTACATGAAATGCTGTCACAGAACAGTAGCATCCATCATCAGGGACCTCCACCACCCAGGACATGCTCTGTCCTCACTGCTGCCAGCAAGAAGAAGGTATAGGAGCCTCAGAATCCACATGACCAGGTTCAGGAAATGTTATTACCCCTCAGCCATCAGTCTTTTGAACCAAAGGGAATAACTTCACTCGCTCCTTAACTGAGCTGTTCCTACAGGCTGTGGTCTTTCATTTATTCCATTGTGTTTGGTGTATTTACTGTGATTGCTTGCAGGAAAAGGAATCTCAGGGTTATATGTGGTAACATATATGTACTTTGATAATAAGTTTAATTTGAACTTTGCCTTCCCTCACCATCAGTGATATTTAGGCTAACTTGCTTTTGCTCTTCGTCAGTTCTGATGACACGTTACCAGGGTTCTCTTTCCACAGACGCTGTTTTCTTCCTGCATTTCAGTTAAATGTGTACAGACAGCAGAGATAAAATACCTCAGCATTTATTATGTCAAATAGGAAAACAACAATGAATTACAGGCCAGTGAGCCTGACATCAGCACTGGGAAATTTATTTGAAGGTATTCTAAGGGACCGGATATATAACTGGATGACCAGGTAAACATGCACAGATTAAGGAGAGTCAACATGGCTTTGAATGTGGTAGGTCATGTCTAACCAATCTTATATAGATTTTTGAGGAAGATAGCAGGAAAGCTGATGAAGGAAGAGCAGTGGAGGTTGGCTACATGGACTTTAGCAAGGCATTTGACAAAATCTCGCATGGGAGGTTGGTCAAGAAGGTTCAGACACTTGGCACTCATGATGAGATCGTAAACTGGATTAGATACTGGCTTTGTGGAAGAAGCCAAGGAGTGGTAGTAGATGGTTGCCTCTCTGACTGGAGGCCTGTGACTAGTGGAAGGGATCAGTGCTGGGTCTGCTGTTGTTTGTCAGTTAAATCAGCAATCTGGATGATAATATGGTTAACAGGATCAACAAATTTGCAGATGACACCAAGATTGGGGGTGTACTGGACAGCGAAGAAGTCTATCAGAGCTTTCAGCAGGATCTGGACCAGCTGGAAAAATGGGCTGAAGAATGGAGGAAGGAACTTAATGCAGACACGCCAGTGATAATAAGCATGATTCTGATTCTGTTGTACTTCAGTAGGTCGAACTAGGGTAGATCTTACAGAGTGAAGGGTAGGGCACTGAGGAGTGCTGTATAACAAAGGGATCTGGGAATACAGATCCATAATTTATTGGAAGTGATGGCACAGATTGATAGGGTTGTAAAGAAAACTTTTGGCACATTGGCCTTCAGAAATCTAAGTATTGAGTACAGGAGATAAGATGTGTAGTTGAAGTTGTATAAGATGTTGGTGAGGCCTAATTTGGAGTATTGGGTGCCATTTTGGTCACCGACCTACAGGAAGGATGTAAATAAGGTTGAAAGAGCACGGAGAAAATTTACAAGGGTGTTACCAGGTCTGGAGGGATCTGAGTTATAAGGAAAGATTGAATAGGTTAGGACTTTATTCCTTGGAACGTTGAAGACTGAGGAGATATTTGATAGAAGTATACAAAATTATGAGGGGTATAGATAGGGTAGTTGCATGCAGGCTTTTTTCACTGAGGTTGGATGGGATTACAACTAGAGGTCATGGGTTAAAGGTGAATGATGAAATTTTTAAGGGGAACATGTTGGAGAACTTCTTTACATAAGAGTGTGGAATGAGCTACCAATGCAAGTGGTGCACGCAACCTCGATTTCAACGTCTAAGAGAAGTTTAGAGAAGTACATGGATAGTAGGGGTATGGAGGGCTATGGTCCAGTTGCGGGTTGATGGGAAGAACTAAATGGGCTGAAGGGCCTGTTTCTGTGTTGTACTTTTCTAAGACTCTTTAATATTCTCTGCCATTAAACATCTTTTGAACCTTTGATAGCTGAGGTACTCAATTATCAGCTGAAACTCTGTGGAAATGATATAAAAATGTTTGTTTCACTCTTGGGCTTTGATGCATTTTTACTGAAGTTACATTCATTAACTCAGAAATCCCTTCTGAAAATTCCAGACTTTGGTTTAAGTGTGATTCAAGTGCCCACTCCCCAAGATAACACAGTTTTAAAGATGAACAAAAGAACACATTATATAGCAAAATTTTTGCATGAACATTGAAGTAAGAGCAAAGTGATGAGTCTTCTATTGAAAACAAAAGCCCTAATAGATGAACTTCTTAATTAAGTTAATTCAATGGGCTTTGCCTCATGAAAACCAATTAAAGGTAAAAGGAATTAAAGTGAATCAAATTCAGATGAGATAGCCTACTGGTTAAATTGAACCTGACATTAAAAAGAACTCTTCAAGAATCTAATAAACTATTATTTTCTCTTGAAAGAGGACTATTTTCAATATATTGGGGACAGAGGGAGAATGAATACAAGAAAATCCCAGGCTCCCTGGTAATTTCATTCAAGAGCTTTGTGGTAAGGAATAGAAGCAGAAAGTTGACCTAACTAACATTCCCAGAGGCACCACTTCACAAAAATGATACACAACAATGTAAAGAAATAGGTTAACATAGTATTGTGTTCCCTAATGTTAAACGATAGAACCTCATGAGATGAAATGAATAATAATAGAATAAAAGAATAGAACAGGCAAAAGCTACAAAGTGAGGTATTCAAAGGATCACAAATTCCACCAATATAAGCCCTGAACTTACTATTCTCAATATTAATAATATATTACAAAAGATATGACATTCAGTTATTCACAGTTTTAATACAAATATGAATTTTTAATAGGTTAATGATTTCACTGAAATAGAAAACTGGTGAATGTTATAAATATGAAATAAGACAATAAGACCACACGACATAGGAGCAGAATTAGGCCATTCAATACATCAAATCTGCTCTGCCATTCCATCATGGCTGATTTATTTTCCATCTCAACCCCCATTCTTTGGCTTTCTCCCCATAATCTTTGATGTCCTCACTAATCAAGAAACTATCATTATCCACTTTCAATATATCCGATGACTTGGCTTTCTCAACCCTCAGTGGCAATGAATTCCATAGGTCCACTACACTCATGCTATAGAAATTTCTCCACATCTCTGTTCTAAAAGGACATCCTTCTATTCTCAGCTGTGCCCTCTGATCCTAACTTCTCTCACTATTGGAAACACCCTCTCCATGTCCATTCTATCTTGGACTATCTAAGCTTATCTAGGTTTCATTGAGTTCCATCCTCGTTCTTCTAAACTCCAGTAAGCATACGCCTAGGGCCATCAAACGTGCATCCTACATTAACTCTTTCATTCCTGGGGTCATTCTAGCAAATCTCTTCGGAATGCTATCCAATGCCAGCTCATCATTTCTTGCTTAAATTGCATGGTTAATGCTTGGAAAGCATATTTTTGCTTTATGTGGTCATTCCATTTCTACTCATAGTATCAAATTTAGATATTAGGGTTTTGGGACCAGAGCCAAGGGTCAGGCTGGCTCTGCTCGTTACTCTGTTCTTCACTGCACTGAGGCTGAACCGGTGGGCTTGGTCTGCCTGCTCTGGGCTTCATGTCTGCAGACTCCATGATGTTTACTTCACTACATTCTGCACTGACGCTATGGGCTGTGGGCCTGCACTGCGCTTCATGTTTGAGGACTCACTTTCATCTTAAATGCTATTTGCTTACTTTTATTGCTTGAACGGTTTGTTTTCTCTCTCTCTCTCTCTCTCTCTCTCTCTCTCTCTCTCTCGGCATATTGTGTGTCTGTCAGTCTTTTTTCATTGGGTTCTTTTGGGTTTCTTTTTTTGTGGCTGACTGTAAGGAGATGGATTTCAGGGTTGTATAATATATACATACTTTTATAATAAGCGTTCTTTGAACTTTGAACTTCAATTACTGATGACCTAGGCCAGGTTCATCTAGATCCTTTCACCCAAAGAGATCCGTAATTTCCAACTCTTCTGTTTAAGTATAAGTTATTTCTTGAGAGCAGATCTTTCTGAACTCACTTTGTACTTCAATCTCCTTACATGATGAACTTACTATCATTCCAAGCATCTCCCACCTTTGAGAAAAATAGAAATACCTAAACACATTTTTCCACAGAAAGAAGCTGCATATTGTTGTACAAATATCATCCAAGATATAAAGTAGCCTAATCCTCTACTCATACTCAGCTTACTTTGAACAGAAATTGTAAACTTAACATTTTGAAAGTAGACATTTTCCATTTTCTAACTTTGATTATGTGTTGTGTTAGCCTGCTTGCTTCAACTGGGATGTGGATTTGCATATTGGAATGAAAATTGGACAGGTTTCAGAATGGACAAATGATCCATTCTACTATGCATTGATCAGGTGAGGAGCCCAAAGATTGTCAAGAGTGTACTTTTTACTGAGGTTCCAATATGGTGCAGTGTAGTTTGATTCTGTTAATTTATATTGAACTTGTTTGTTATACTGTAATTAACAAATATAAATCTATATTAATTTAATGGATAATATCGAACACAGTTTGGTCTATGTGCTCAGTTCAATTCTTACTGCTTTCAGAAATTATGAGTTGCTACTTAGTAACAGTTACCTTAGCCAGAATCTTACAGCACAGAAACAGATCCTTCAACCCAATGAGTCTACGCTAAGCATCAATCACTCAGATGCACTGGTCCCATGCTCGTCCATTCTTTTCTTCTCACATTCTCATCAGCTCCTGACATATTTATCACTCATTTATATATTTGAGAACATTTGCAGTGGTTAATTAATCTATAAGCCCACACATCTTTGGAAAGTGGGATGTGGGATGAAACTGAAGTACCTGGAGGAAACCCATGGAGACACAGGGATAACGTGCAAACTCCACACAGACAGTACTCAGGGTCAGGTCCGAATCAAGGACACGGGAACTGTGAAACTACAGTTAGACTTGTTGTGCCATTGTGTTACAGACTTTTGGATGGGCTTGATTTGTATGATCCCAATTTAGGCAAATTATTTGAAATCCAAGAAATAAATGATACGTTCCAATTTAGTTTATTTATCAATATTTAGGAACGGACAAATAATTACCTGATATACTTCCATGCATAACCCATTTATGATCACCAATTATTGTTAACAAAGTTAAAGAGCTCTCACTCAAGAATTTTGAGTTCTTTATCTAAATCTTGTGGTGTGTATTACAGAGCAAAATTGGGAAGATGAACTCTGTATGGCTGAATGAAAATCATTCTGGAAATTTCACCAAATTCTTGCAATACTATTGATTTTTATGGCAGGTTAACCGAATACACCCAACGGCCACTTTATTAGGTTCTTCCTGAACTGAATAAAGAGACCACTGAGTGGATGATCATAGCCTTAGCTACTACAGCCCATCCACTTCAAGGTTTAACATGTACATTCAGAGATACTCTTCTGTACACCACTGTTGTAATGTGTGCAGGAGATCAGCAATTTCTGAAATACTCAAACCACCCTATCTGGCTCCAATAATCATTGCACAGTCAAAGATCCCATTTCTTCCCCATTCTGATGTCTGGTCTGAACAATAACTGAATCTCTTGACTATGTCTGCATGCTTTTATGCATTGAGTTGCTCTCATATGATTGGCTGATTAGATATTTGCATTAACAAGTAAGTGTTCAGGGTACTAATAAAGAGGCCACTGAGAGTCTGCATGCAATGAAATCTTTTCGTAGGCCTGATGATTAAGACTGTTGTGGTATCAACTTCAGCTGATCACAGTAGTCTAAAAGTAGACATGGGTCCATAACCAAAGGGTCTTCTTAAAACTGGGAGTTGTCATAATTTTAACAAATCTCTCACATTACACAGATAAGGAGCTTGGTCCATTATGCGCATAACCAAAATCACAATGAACCTCTAATATTTGTTCTCGTAAATGATCTTACTCACTATTACAACAAAAGACCTACTGCATCTCAAATTTGGTTGACCACAGCCTTCAACATCAAACAGGAAACGTTTCATTGCATTATCACCTTAGGTCAGGAATGAAGAAGATGGGTTCCCCGCATAAATTTAGGCTATTACACATTCTTGGATGTTTCTCCAATGCCTTGTAAGTCTACAGTATTGTTTATGAATTTTTCATTTCAAAAAATAGTTTGAAGGCATAAGCAACAAATGAGCCTGTGGGAGAAGATTCCATCCACAGTCCATAAATGTCAATACATTTTTGAAAGTATAATTTCAAGAAAGATGAGCCCAACAGAATAAAATGACAGTATAATAAACATTCTCATCACTCTTCCAGGAGCTGTGACAGTTGTGGATAAATTAAAGAGTTAATGGAATGAGACAAGAAGGTTCATTTGTAGTCCAGTGGACATACAAGTTGGAGACACTGAAACACTGCTAATTTTTTTTCCTAACTTCAATATCTGATTGATGAATGAAACATGTTTGCAATATCACATATGCAATGTAAGAACTTTATACCTATTTAATCAGAAGCAACAAGTTTAATATACTACTTTAGCAACTCTTTTAGTGAGCATATTTGCATCATCTAATCATGCATTATCAAAATTGCAGAACACTGTTAAAGATTCATTTATCTAAAATTTTGAGGCTGTTCTGAATTTCTTTGTAATTGCAAATACCATTTGTAGGATTCTTAATTAGAGGACATGGGTCATGGTAATTTTGTATAATTGAAATAATTAATAGCTCCATTTAATTGTGTTAAATGCTTTACACTTTGTTCTAATGATACAATTAAATGGTGTATCTACCATTTTCTAAACAGTTCCCATCTTGGACAATAAAATTACCTCTACTGCCAAATGGCACGCCCATGTGAAGTGGATCTTAGAATTAATTGTGCTGTCTTAATTAAAATTGAGCAATTTGCTACAGAAGTGAATGTTGGTGCATTCTACATAAAATTGTGATATGAATGCTTTAGTCTTACAACCTTTGAGTCTTACGATAAATGGTCCTTAAAATAAGGAGCATAATAAGAGATTCATTAGTAATATCCAAAGACTAAGAGGAAAATATGCATGCTTTTCAAAAGAAGTAAATACAGTTACCATCTGCAAGCTTTTGAATAAATTAATGAATCTTCTATCTCTCAGAACAGGTTAATGAAAGACCTAATAAAACCTAAGTTCAGACATCATATAAATACGTCCATAAAATATAATATTTATTTTTTCTTGATTAAGTTAGGTGCTGCAAGAAGAATAAATGTCTATTGTTTTTTTTTTGATTCCTTAATCTATTCAGGTACATACGTATAAATTAGGAGCATCAGTGGGACTCAAATCTTTGAGTTGGATCTGCCTTCTGGAAAGTCATGATTGACTTGATTGTAGCCTAAATTTCACTTTCACTCTCACTTTCTGCTGAATCGGAATCAGATTTAGATTTATTATCAGTGACTTATGAGACTTACATGAGGTTTGTTGTTTTGCAGCAGCAGAGGGGAACAAAAGTAAATAAATAAATAGACCAAAAATAAAAGGGATGACAAGGTCTGTGGGTTCACAGAACATTTAGAAATCTGCTGATGGTGGAGTGGAAGCTGTTCCTGAATATTTACAAATACAAGAAAATCTGTGGGTGCTTGAAATCCGAAGCAACACACACAAAATGCTGGAGGAACTCCGCAGGTCAGGCAGCATCTATGGAAAAAAGTAAACAGTCAACATTTTGAGCCGTGACCCTTCTTCGGGACTGAGAGGGAAGGGGAAGGGGGTTAGAGATCATTGAATATTTGAATATGGATATTTAGGCTCCTGTACCTCTTCATTATTGGTAGTAATGTGAAGAGGGCATATCCCAGATGAACAAAGGCCTTAGCAATGGATTTTTGAGGCAGTAACTTTTCACAAACTTGCTGATCAAGAATCTGTCTAACTCCACCTGAAAAAATATTCATTGTCTCTGCTTCCACTCTCCTTTAAAGAAGAGTTCCAAAGACTTGCAACACAGAGCAATAATGTTGCCTTATCTCTTTCTTACTCCATTATTTTTAATCAGAGACCTAAGTTGTCCCACTTCCTCTGGATCCACCCTGTTAAAATCCCTTAGGATCCTGCAGGTTTCGATCAAGTCAACTCTTACTTTTCTAAATTCCATGAACACAAACTTTTCTCATGAGGAATTCCAAAAATCACTTTAGTATATCACGTCTCAACAACTGCCATCGCATTTATGTCTTTCTTTAAATAAAATGAATAATATTGTACGCATTGAGCTGAGCATTTATAAAACATGTGCACTTCTTTTCAGAATATAACGTGACTAATTCTGGGCCCTGCACTTCACAGACAGCAAATGAGATTTTTCTCCTGTTACTAAAATCTGTGGTAAAAATCCAGCAGTTTGGGCTGCACCTTTCAGAATATCAGAACCAGAATCAGGTTTAATATCACCAGCATATGTTATGAAATTTGCTGTCTTTGTGGCAGCAGCACAATGCAATAGAAAATATAAGTAACAGAGTCAATGGAATAGTTTAAAATAATTAAACATTTAAAGTTACCTTGGAGAAAACATTTCCAGATGTTACGGGATTTTATACACTGGTTAAAACAACTAGCAAAGTAATCAGAGGTAATATGGCATAAGATATATTAGGCACCAAATGGCCATGACTTGGAATGCATTGTTTTAATTTTCTTTTGATAATAGCATAACTGAAGGGGACAATTAAGGATTGTGTAGAAAGGGCTACAGGCTGCCAAGGAAATTTCCTGTCTGAGCTCATTCTTTACTGCAGATGCCATTTAACAATCATCAGATTTTGTGGCTCCATACTCAAGTAAGGAAACATTGCTCTAATTGGATGATCGAATAAGTGAAGGTATAAGTGACTAGAACTTGTTCCAGCAATTACTGTGTGCAAACTAATGTTTCTCCGATCTGGGTGAGCTTATCATAATCTAAAAATGTAAAGTCCTGTGTCATGGCAAGGCCTGTGTGTTATAATGCCAACATGTGGGTAGCCTGGAGCAAACTCCGCCCAAGAAATGGTGATCAAAATCATCTCCTGCCATGTTTCGTGTTGGTCTGATGTAGGATTCATCCTCACTGTATCTCGAACCAAAGTAGTGACAGATCTTTGAAATCTCTGTTATTAGTTTACACCTGTCTCCTTTAGGACACTTTGAGCAACACCTACTCATAGATGCACAGTTCCATGAAAATCAGTCCAATTATGAGTTATAGTACATGGCTAAAGTGATTGCTTGAGTTGAAGTACTTTTCACAATCCTGTCCTGAGTACATTTATCAGTTCAGTCAAATATCTTGTTGCTCATTACATTTACACTGAAGCCATCTCAGCATCACTTTTGTTTTCCTACCTTTTTGCCACCTGGTTCGCGACATTTATTTCCCTTCTCTTGGCCATTCATCATTTCTAACTTGGCTTTAGAGATAATTCCACCATTTTGTATTTCTATACATACTTTTCTGAAATTATATCCTACAGGTTAGCACATGCAAAATGGAGGAACCCAGCAGGTAACAGCATCATCTATGGAGAGGAATAAACAGTCGATGTTTCGGGCTGAGACCCTTCATCAGGACTGGAAAAGAAGGGACAGAACCAGAATAAGGAGGTGGGGCAGGGATGGAGTACAAGCTGACAGATGATAGGTAAATCCACCTGAATGGAGAGGTTGGTGGGTGGGGAAAGGTGAAGTAAGATGTTGAGAGGAGATAGATGGAAGAGTTAAAGGGCTGAAGAAGAGAGAATCTGTTAGGAGTGGAGAGTGGACCATGCAAAAGGGGAACGGGGTGGGGTATCAGAGGGAGGTAGTGGGCAGATGAAGCAAAGAGAAAGGATAAGAGGAGAGGTAGAATGGGAAATAGAAAAAGAGAGAAGGCGTAGGAGAGGAATATTACCGGAAGTTAACAAAAGCAGTGTAAGTGCTGTCAGGTTAGAGAATATCCATACAGAATAAGAAGTGTTTCTCCTCCAACCTGAGAGTGGCCTCTTTATGGAAAAAGAGGAGGCCATGGGTTAACATGTTGGAATGGAAGTGGAAAGTGGAAATAAAATAGTGGCCATAGGAAAACCCGCATTTTGTGGTGGACAGAGCGAAGTTGCTCGATGAAATAATCCCTCAAACTAGGTTGGGTCTCTACGATGTAGAAGAGGTAGTACTGGGAGCTCAGAAGCAGTAAATAACCCTGACAAACTCACAGACGAAGTGTTACCTCACCTGGAAGGACTGTTTGGGGCCCTGAATGGTGAATGCAAGATTAGGCCATTCAGCCCATTGAGTTTGCTCCACCATTTCATCATGGCTGTTTTATTGCCCTCTCAACACCATTCTCTTGCCTTCTCCGCATAATCTTAGATGCCCTTACTAATCAAGAACCTATCAAACTCCACTTTAAATATACCCAATGACTTGGCCTCCACTGTTGTCTGTGGCAATGAATTCCAAAGGTTCACCACACTCTGGCTAAAGAAATTCCTCCTCCAGAGTGATTCCTGTAGAAAGCAGAGAGTGGGTGTGAGGGAAAATTGGTGGTAAGATCCCCTTGAAGATGGCAGAAAGTACAAAGAATTAAGTTCTGGATGCGGAGGCTTGTGATCTTATGCTGAGAACAGATACAGCAGAGATGGAGGAACTGAGAAAGTGAATGGCATTTTTATAAGCAACAGGGTGGGAAAAGGCACAGGCAAGATAGCTGTGACAGTCAATGAGTTTATAAAAGTTATCTGTCTTTAGAGATGGAGACAAGGAGATCGAGAAAGCGGAGAGAAGGCATCAGTGTAGCGCAGAAACGATTGGAGAGCAATAGCAAAGTAGGCTTGGAACATGGATTTTTCCATTTAGCCAACAAAAAATCAGGCATAGCTGGGGCGCAGTCAATTGCCATGGTTACACCTTGGATTTGGAGTAAGTGGGAGGAGCTGAAAGAGAAATTGTTGAGAGTGAGGACCAGTTCTGCCAGATGGAGGAGAGTGGGGCTGGAGAGAACCGAAATATCCATTAGGATATTCTCCTGAGGTAGACAAGTCAACCGATCTCCGCTGAGAAAATTCTTTAAATTTAACAATACAATTTTCTGCTAACAATCTTGGCTCTGATAAGTAATTATAGACAGATTCACCCTGCTCCTTAATAAACTTAAAGAACAGGTAATAGTTTCTTCGTAGACAGTTTGTCAGTGTTTGCAATACATCTCATACATTGTCCAAGGACTTATTTGAAAGCTTTATAGTAAGTTACAGTTCTTACCCTTGTGATCATGAGATATAAAATCTGTTCTGGTTATCTGTGATAGCCTGAAATCATGTTGGGAACATTTCCCATTAAATGCTGGAGATCATGTGTTCTTATGGTGAAACTGGTTGGTCGCTAAAATTACTACTTGGGTGCCCGAACACATAAGGATTTAAGGTCTAAACTTATTTAATTCTGGATGCAAGTTATAATGGTATAGATGCATATAGCTTGGAGTGAAATATGCAAAGCTCAAAGGGTTTTCTGAGGAAGATTAGGTTAAAAGAAAAACGTTCTGTGCATGCTTATCAATGATTTGAAATCATTAAATGTGACAGGAATATTGAATTGCCTGCAGACTTTTTGCTGATTTTAGATCATAAGACCATAAGATCATAAGACAAAGGAGCAGAAGTCAGCCATTCGGCCCATCGAGTCTGCTCCGCCATTTTATCATGAGCTGATCCATTCTCCCATTTAGTCCCACTCCCCAGCCTTTTCACCATAACTTTTGATGCCCTGGCTACTCAGATACCTATCAATCTCTGCCTTAAATACAGCCAATGACTTGGCCTCCACTGCTGCCCGTGGCAACAAATTCCATAGATTCACCACCCTCTGACTAAAAAAATTTGCATTTCTTTTTTGAATGGGCGCCCTTCAATCCTTAAGTCATGCCCTCTCGTACTAGACTCCCCCATCATGGGAAGCAACTTTGCCACATCCACTCTGTCCATGCTTAAGTAATAGATTTTAAGTAAAATAGATTTTTATCTACATTATCTTTATCGGGAGTTGTCTATTCTGTGTGCCAGTATCATGATACCTGGAAACCATAGAAACCATAGAAACTACAGCACAGAAACAGGCCTTTTGGCCCTTCTTGGCTGTGCCGAACCATTTTCTGCCTAGTCCCACTGACCTGCACACAGACCATATCCCTCCATACACCTCCCATCCATGTATCTGTCCAATTTATTCTTAAATGTTAAAAAAGAACCTACATTTACCACCTCGTCTGGCAGCTCATTCCATACTCCCCCCACTCTCTGTGTGAAGAAGCCCCCCCTAATGTTCCCTTTAAACTATTCCCCCCTCACCCTAAACCCATGTCCTCTGGTTTTTTTCTCCCCTTGCCTCAGTGGAAAAAGCCTGCTTGCATTCACTCTATCTATACCCATCATAATTTTATATACCTCTATCAAATCTCCCCTCATTCTTCTACGCTCCAGGGAATAAAGTCCTAACCTATTCAACCTTTCTCTGTAACTGAGTTTCTCAAGTCCCGGCAACATCCTTGTAAACCTTCTCTGCACTCTTTCAACCTTATTTATATCCTTCCTGTAATTTGGTGACCAAAACTGAACACAATACTCCAGATTCGGCCTCACCAATGCCTTATACAACCTCATCATAACATTCCAGTTCTTATACTCAATACTTTGATTAATAAAGGCCAATGTACCATAAGCTCTCTTTACGACCCTATCTACCTGTGACACCGCTTTTAGGGAATTTTGTATCTGTATTCCCAGATCCCTCTGTTCCACCGCACTCCTTAGTGCCTTACCATTAACCCTGTATGTTCTACCTTGGTTTGTCCTTCCAACGTGCAATACCTCACACTTGTCAGTAGTAAACTCCATCTGCCATTTTTTAGCCCATTTTTCCAGCTGGTCCAAGTCCCTCTGCAGGCTCTGAAAACCTTCCTCACTGTCTACTACACCTCCAATCTTTGTATCATCAGCAAACTTGCTGATCCAATTAACCACATTATCATCCACATTGATATAGATGACAAATAACCACATTGATATAGATGACAAATAACAATGGACCCAGCACTGATCCTTGTGGCACACCACTAGTCACAGGACAATTCAATTTGCAATGCAAACTTTTCTTCTTCACAGTCTCCATTCTTTACTCAGTTTACTTGCTTGGAAACCTGATGACACACGGGCCTTAAGTGGTTCCAACAAATGTTCTCCTCATTAAATCATATATCTGGCATGTTCTCTGAATGGAATCACACTTAAGAAGAAGAAGAAAACATCCTAACCTGTGGTTAGAGGACTGTGTATATGCGAAGGAGGGTGGGTGTTTTGTTTCATTATTACTGCTTTGTTGTTTGGTACATCTGGCTGACTTTAACTTCCCTAATATTGATTGGCACCTGATTAGTTCCAAGGGTTTAGATGGGGCAGAGTTTGTTAAGTGTGTCCAGGAGGGATTCCTGTCACAGTATGTGGACAGGTCGACTAGGGGGAATGCCATACTAGATCTAGTACTTAGTAATGAACCAGGTCAGGTCACAGATCTCTCAGTGGGTGAGCATCTGGGGGACAGTGACCACCGCTCTCTGGCCTTTAGCATTATCATGGGAAAGGATAGAATCAGAGAGGACAGGAAAATTTTTAATTGGGGAAGGGAAAATTATGAGGCTATAAGGCTAGAACTTGCAGGTGTGAATTGGGATGATGTTTTTGCAGGGAAATGTACTATGGACGTGGTCAATGTTTAGAGATCTCTTGCAGGATGTTAGGGATAAATGTGTCCCGATGAGGAAGATAAAGAATGGTAGGGTGAAGAAACCATGGGTGACAAGTGAGGTGGAAAATCTAGTCAGGTGGAAGAAGGCAGCATACATGAGGTTTAGGAAGCAAGGATCAGATGGGTCTATTGAGGAATATAGGGAAGCAAGAAAGGTGGTTAAGAAGGGGCTGAGAAGAGCAAGAAGGGGGCATGAGAAGGTCTTGGCGAGTAGGGTAAAGGAAAACCCCAAGGCATTCTTCAATTATGTGAAGTAAAAATGGATGACAGGAGTGAAGGTAGGACGGATTGGAGATAAAGGTGGGAAGATGTGCCTGGAGTCTGTGGAAGTGAGCGAGGTCCTCAATGAATACTTCTCTTCAGTATTCACCAATGAGAGGGAACTTGATGATGGTGAGGACAATATGAGTGGTTGATGTTCTGGAGCATGTTGATATTACGGGAGAGGAGGTGTTGGAGTTGTTAAAATACATTAGGATGGATAAGTCCCCGGGGCCTGACGGAATATTCCCCAGGCTGCTCTACGAGGCGAGGGAAGAGATTGCTGAGCCTCTGGCTAGGATCTTTATGTCCTCGTTGTCCACGGGAATGCTACCGGAGGATTGGAGGGAGGCAAATGTTGTCCCCCTGTTCAAAAAAGGTAGTAGGGATAGTCCGGGTAATTATAGACCAGTGAGCCTTACGTCTGTGGTGGGAAAGCTGTTGGAAAAGATTCTTAGAGATAGGATCTCTGGGCATTTAGAGAATCATGGTCTGATCAGGGATAGTCAGCATGGCTTTGTGAAGGGCAGATCGTGTCTAACAAGCCTGATAGAGTTATTTGAGGAGGTGACCAGGCATATAGATGAGGGTAGTGCAGTGGATGTGATCTATATGGATTTTAGTAAGGCATTTGACAAGGTTCCACATGGTAGGCTTATTCAGAAAGTCAGAAGGCATGGGATCCAGGGAAGTTTGGCCAGGTGGATTCAGAATTGGCTTGCCTGCAAAAGGCAGAGGGTGGTGGTGGAGGGAGTACATTCAGATTGGAGGATTGTGACTAGTGGTGTCCCACAAGGATCTGTTCTGAGACCTCTACTTTTCGTGATTTTTATTAATGACCTGGATGTGGGGGTAGAAGGCTGGGTTGGCAAGTTTTCAGACGACACAAAGGTTGGTAGTGTTGTAGATAGTGCAGAGGATTGTCAAAGATTTCAGAGAGACATTGATAGGATGCAGAAGTGGGCTGAGAAGTGGCAGATAGAGTTCAACCCGGAGAAGTGTGAGGTGGTACACTTTGGAAGTACAAACTCCAAGGCAGAGTACAAAGTAAATGGCAGGATACTTGGTAATGTGGAGGAGCAGAGGGATCTGGGGGTACACGTCCACAGATCCCTGAAAGTTGCCTCACAGGTGGATAGGGTAGTTAAGAAAGCTTACGGGTTGTTAGCTTTCATAAGTCAAGGGATAGAGTTTAAGAGTCGCAATGTAATGATGCAGCTCTATAGTCTGGTTAGGTCACACTTGGAGTACTGTGTCCAGTTCTGGTCGCTTCACTATAGGAAGGATGTGGAAGCATTTGAAAGGGTACAGAAGAGACTTACCAGAACACTGCTTGGTTTATAGAGTATGCATTATGATCAGAGATTAAGGGAGCTAGGGTTTTACTCTTTGGAGAGAAGGAGGATGAGAGGAGACATGACAGATGTGTTCAAGATAATAAGAGGAATAGATAGACATTGATAGGATAGCCAGCACCTCTTCCCCAGGGAACCACTGCTCAATACAAGAGGACATGGCTTTAATGTAAGGGGTGGGAAGTTCAAGGGAGATATCAGAGGAAGGTTTTTTACTCAGAGATTGGTTGGTGCGTGGAATGCACTGCCTGAGCCAGTGGTGGAGGCAGATACACCAGTGAAGTTTAAGAGACTACTAGACAGGTATATGGAGGAATTTATGGTGGGGGCTTATATGGGAGGCAGGGTTTGAAGGTCGACGCAACATTGTAGGCAGAAGGGCCTGTACTGTGCTGTACTATTCTATGTTCTATCTTCTAAGTTCTATGTTTTGCTGCGTTCTGTGTTGTTCTCCTGAGTATGGTGGGCATGCTACATTGGCATTGGAATGTGTGGTGTCACTTGTGGCCTGGCCCCCATCCTTGGCTGTTAACACAAATGACACATTTCACTGTATGATTTGATATACACGTGATAAATAAATCTCAATCCCAAGTCTACAGGGAAACCCAGACCCAGGATGCTCAGCACTATCCAGGACAAAGCTACCCATTTGATTGTCAGCCTATCTGGCACCCTAAGTATTCATATGTTAAATATTTAAGCGTGCACAATGAGTATCTATAAAATGCTGTGTTGAGCAATGTCTTTAATCTCTCCCTTTAATCCATGAAATCTGTTCATAACAAGAGCAGGTGGTGAGGGATGGACTCACTATCTTCTCCAAGCTCCTCTGAAAATCACACATTATCCTGACTTGAAAATACTGACCATTCAGCTTCTGAAACGCTCTACCCAATAGCACAGTTGGAGTTGATATAGTAAAAAAAAGGCTGCCGCTATTCAAGTAGGCAACTCAGAACAAACCTCTCAAGGACAATAAATGGAGCTTTACCATGAGTACCCGTATCTCATGAATAAATAAATAGAAATAAACAAAAAGTAATTTGAAGAAGATTATGCTTGACAGAAATTAAAAAGTCATGAGACAATACAGGAGAATAAGAAATAAAATGAAGAATAAGTGGACAAATTTCCCCCAAACGATGTAGAAACTTTTTCAGCGTTTCACTCTGTGAATTATTTTTGTCTCTTCCACAGAAGGTTAGTATTCCAGTTCTACAGTTATGCTTGGCCATTGAGTAGCCTCAGTACCATTAAACTGGATTTTACAAAGCACAGTCAGAAACTAGAGCACATTTGAGTCAATGGGTTTGGAGAGGAAAACAGGTTCAAAAGGTTAAGGAAGTTGATGGATACTGCCACACAAAATGACATTTTGAATTCTCTAAATGATTAAACGTTTAAAAAGTTCAGTAACATTGCTAATTTATAAGTGCCATTTTAGATGAAACACTATGTTTATTCAAAGAAAATGCCTATATTTATAGAAAAGATATATTCATTTAAATCTATGTTTATAATGACCTGCAAAGGCTATGCAACTTTGAATGCAGCATGAAAAATATATATTTAGCACTGGAAAGAATTTTCAGCACACTTAAATAGTTAATGTTATTGGGATTAAATGGCATTGATATTTAGTTTAATGGTTTGACATTTTGACTCATAATAAGTGATGATTTATTTCAGTTTGCTGTGAACATTCTGTTTGAAATGTTTAGCTCCAGGAATGCTAGAATAGAGTAAATATTATGCTTTCTTCCCACCGCTGTCATTGGGAAGGAGATAATGGAGCCTTGGGTCATGCCACTAGATTCAGAAACAGTTATTACTTTTCAACCATCAGGCTCCTGAACTTCACTCACCTCAACACCTCACCTCCTATACTTCATTAGGAGTTTGAAGAGATTTGTCATGTCAACAATACACTCAAAAACTTCTATAGATGTACTGTGGAAAGCATTCTGACAGGCTGCATCACTGTCTGGTATGGGGTGGGGAGGGGCCTACTGCACAGGACCGAAAGAAGCTGCAGAGGATTGTAAATTTAGTCGGCTCCATCTTGGGTACTAACCTACAAAGTACCC
The DNA here is from genome assembly GCF_963921235.1 of Mobula hypostoma. NCBI lineage: Eukaryota > Metazoa > Chordata > Chondrichthyes > Myliobatiformes > Myliobatidae > Mobula > Mobula hypostoma. The sequence goes on from NC_086109.1 coordinate 31,788,813, forward strand.
AGGACATCTTCAGGGAGCAGTGTCTCAGAAAGGCAGCGTCCATTATTAAGGACTTCCAGGGCAAACCCTTTTCTCACTGTTAACATCAGGTAGGAGGCACAGAAGGCACACACTCAGCAATTCAGGAACAGCTTCTTCTCCTCTGCCATCAGATTCTTAAATAGACATTGAACCCTTGGACACTACCACATTTTTTTTTATATACAGTATTTCTGCTTTTTGTGCTTTTTTAATCTATTCAATACACATATACTGTAATTGATTTACTTGTCTATTTATTATTATTATTATATCTTTTTTTATTTATTATTTTATTCTCTTCTGGACTATTTATTGCATTGAACTGCTGCTGCTAAGTTAACCAATTTCATGTGACATGCTGGTGATAAAAACCTGATTCTGATTCTGATTCTATTTTAAACCGATTACTGAACATAACCAATTGGCTCAATTTCAAGGACTCTACAACTCATGTTCTCAGTATTATTTATTTATGTACTTATTATTTATTTTTCATTTTTTGTATTTGTACAGTTTGTCTTTTGCACATTGGTTGCCTGTCAGCCTTTGTGTGTAATTTTTTCTGATTCTATTGTATTTCTTGTTCTACTGTGAATGCCTGCCATAAAATGAATCTCGGGGTAGTAGATGGTGATATACAGATACATACTTCAATAACAATTTCACTTTGAACTTTGAACTTTACTTTAAATTGTTTATGGCTTTGAACCATCCATCTTTAAGTTGCACATACTATATTGTTCCTCAACCTTTTTCTGGAAATTATATGTCTTATTTAGTATTGTAGCTCACGTTCACATTTAACCTGTAATTCTTTTACATATGCAGATATTTGTTTCAGTGGAGTTACTGCAGGTGGGTAGTTTAACAAACTTAGTTTGTTAGAAACTTGAGAGCAGAAATATTGTCTGATGTTCTGTTGCTGTATTGGACAGTGAACTCCCCTCCTCTACTGAAAGATATTATAACTTTAAAAACTCCGGTAGGTCACACATCAACCTTTTCTATAATCATGATCCTTGGCGTGCTCTGCTTTTGCTGGAAATGTTATGATATAATCAATATAAATGATTATTTGCACTTTTTTCAGAGCAATTAAATCAGAAAGCTCAGTAGAGGAAGGAAAGCCCTTCCTATGAATCAACACTCAAGGTGTTCAATTTATAAGCTGTTTCCTATGTTAAACAAATAAAGTCAGACATCTAACATGAAAAGATCTAGTAGAAGTAGCTTTGGGAATGGGAATGGGAGAAAATCATGTATTTTTTAATTTCATGTGTATTTGCCAGCAGATTTCTGAATCATCCACGAACATGGATGTGGCCCATAGTAGCATGGAGGCATGGTGGTTAACATAGTGCTATTACAGTGCCAAAGTGATTTGAGTTCAATTCCTGCCACTGAGCGTAAGGAGCTTGAACATTCTCTCCATGTCCACCGCTCAAGTTTCCTCTGTATGCTGCGGTTTCCTCGCATATTAGGATGCAGAGAGTGGTGCAGACAGCCCAGTGCATCTGTAGTTGTGAACTTCCCATGATTCAGGACATTTACAAGGACAGGTGTGTAAAAAGGGCCCGTAGGATTATTGGGGACCCAAGCCATCCCAACCACAATCTATTCCAGCTACTACCATCCGGGAAGCGGTACGGCAGCATAAAAGCCAGGACCAGCAGGCTTCGGGACAGCTTCTTCCACCAGTCCACCAGGCAATCAGACTGATGAACTCACACTGACTTGAGTGTACTCTATATTACCTCGACTGTTCTATTTATTATAAATTATTATGGTTGCACTTTGCACATTTAAACTGAGACGTAACGTAAAGATTTTTACTCTTCATGTATGTGAAGTATGTAAGAAATAAAGTCAATTCAATTCAAATCAATCCAATATTCCAAAAATATATGGGTTAGTAGGTTAATTGGTCACATGGACAGCATGGACTCATTGGACTAGAAGGGCCTGTTACCATGCTGTATCTCTAAATTTAAAAAAACACCAGCTTGATTTTGAGCTATTTATTTATTTTTGCAGTTTATAGTAATTTATGCCTTTACACTGTATCACTGCTGCAAAAGTCAGTGATAATGAATCCGATTCTGATGCAGAATCCATTACTACTCATGGATATTCATCAGCAATCCTACTCCATCTTCTGATGGACATGTCATTTATTCCAATTGGAAATCTATTATCTGTTAGTGTCGTATTGTAAATTACTCAATGGATATTTTTGTGTTAACTTTGCATGAATAACGATTTTTAACAATAAAGCGAGTCATGCTGATATTCTAATGCATCATAAAATCTTACATTTTATATATTTATTCACTTTAAGGACCCTATCATGTTATTTCATTCTCTCATTATTTATTGCTATTTATTTATATATGCATTTGCACAGTTTGTTGTCTTCTGCACTCTATTTGATCTTTCATTGACCCTGTTATAGATACTATTCTATAGATTTACTGAGTATGCCCACAGCAAAAAGAATCTTAGGGTTGTATGAGGTGACATATATGTTCTCAAATTTAAAATTTAATTTGAGTTTTGAACTTTGAACTTTAATTGGTAACATGCATAACTGATTTTTAAAGTTTGGATCAATGTTCAATAAAATTTTAAAATCACTGTTCTGCTTTCGAATTCCATTCCCAAAAGTAGAATTCTATTCCCAACACCAATGTTTTATAAATATTCAAAGGAACAACCTTATTTTGCACTCCGTTGTCTGGAAATTAACGTTTGGTGCATTTCTGCATCAATGCCAAATCAGATGTCCCAAAACAAAACAAGGGAGATATTGCCCAGAATTGGACACAGTTCACTGTACACAATAACAAATTGCAGTTATTGGGTACAATGAACTGTGATCAGCACTGCCATTAACTCTAAAGGATACATGTGCTTCAGCTGCTGCAGAGCAGAGATACACATTAGAGCTGCTATGGAGGAGCTAGAGGCCACAGGAAGGACAGAATCATCACACATTTATTGAAACAGACCTGATATGTTGTGGCACAAGCCAGAGAGATCCTCTGTACCAGAAAGGCAAGAAGTCTCATCGTAAGAAGACCCTAGCAGGATTTCCCTGCTCCAGAAGTCAGAATCCTTGTACAACATGAAAATATTATCTTAAGTTACAACGTAACCATCTCTGTTTATCTTTGTAGAATGAAGACCTTCAAGGGAAATGTATTATATTCAGTGGTCTCAGTTGTCTAAGCAAGGCGACACACAAAACGAAATGCAGTGTTGTTGTAGCAAGCTACCTAAATAGTTGACAGTGGGAAAAGCAAAGCAGCATGAGGATTTTTTATGTGTCAACGACTATCGCCAAGTAGCACTTATATCCACAGTGATGAAATGTTCTGAGAGGTTGGTAATGAAACATCTCAACTCCCGCCTGAGAAGTAACTTGGGTCCGCTCCAATTTACCTACTGGAGCAACAGGTCCACAGCACATGCCATCTCACTTGTTCTTCACTCAACCCTGGAAAATCTGGACAGCACAGATGCATAAATCAGAATACTCTTTATTGACTACAGCTCAGCATTCAATACCATCATCTTCCTCAGAACTAATCAAAAAGCTGCAGGAGCTTGGCCTCAATACCTCCTTGTGCAAAGGGATCTGGATTTCCTTACTTGCAGACCCCAGTCAATTCAAATTGGCAACAATATCTCCTCCATGATCAGCACCAACACAAGTGCACCACAAGACCGTGTGCCCTAATCGCTTTATACTTATGGCTGTGTGGCTAAGCACAGCTCCAATGCCATATTCATTTGCTGATGATACCACTATCCTAGGCCGAATCAAAGGTGGTGATGAATCAGCATAAAGGAGGGAGACTGAAAATCTAGCAGAGTGGTGTCCTAACAACAACCTCTCACTCAAATCAGCAAGACTAAGGAGTCTATTTAGGACATCAGGAAAAGGAAACCGGAGGTCCATGACCTAGTTGTCACCAGAGGAGGAGAAGGTTATCAATTTTAAATTCCTATGTGTTATTATTTAGGGTGACCTTTCTTGGGCCCAGCATATGAATACAATTATGAATAAAGCATGGCAGTGCCTCTACTTTCTTAGGAGTTCGTGAAGATTCCGCATGATATCTAATACTTTGACATACTTCTATAGATGTGTGGTGGAGAGTATATTGACCGACTGCATCATGACCAGGATTGGAAGCACTAATGCCCCTGAATGGAAAATCCCACAAAAAGTGATGGATATGGCCCAGTCCACCACAAGTAAAGCCCTCCCATACATTGAGCACATCTGTTACAGGAAAGCAGCATCCATCATCAGGGACCCCCACCACCCAGGACATACTCTCTTCTCACAGGAAGAAATTACAAGTGCCCTGGGACCTGCACCACCAGGATCAGAAACAGTTACTACCCCTCAACCTTTAGGTTGTTGTACCAAAGGTTTTAAGTTCACTCATCTTCACTTGTGATGCACTATCAATTACTCCAAAAGACTGGAAGTAGAGTAAATACTGAAAGGTTTTTATTAGCAGTAAAATGTGACCTCGACCATGCTGAGTATCTGCCCTGGACTGAGAGGGGGAACAATGGCACAATCTCTGTGGGAGGAGCCACAGGAGCAGTCAGCAGAGGGGCGTGTCCAGGCAGGTAACCCAGTTACACCACATATATATGGTTTACCACAACTTGCCCATCATTGAAATGTTTCCACAACCAAAGGAATCACTTTCAAGGATTCTTCATCTCATGCTTTTGATATTCATTGATTATTTATTTACTATTATTGTTTCTTCTTTGGCATTTGCACAGGTTGTTGTTTGCACACTGGTTGCAATGTTGATGCAGTCTTTCATTGATTCTATCATGGTTATTATTCTATTAAGAATATATGGAGAATGGCCATAAAAAACTCAGGCTTGTGTATGGTGACATATATGTACTTTGATAATAAAATTTACTTTGAAATTTGAACTTTAATACTGTATGTAGGAATTAATAAATGGATTGGGAAAGGATCACTTGGACTGCATTAACTGAGAAGGAAGCATGATATCTGTTGAAATAAAGAAAGCTTCTTTGGCTTTCTAAGGATTGTAATCTGTCATTAGACATCTTACACTAAGATATTTTGTACCATTGTTACAAAGATATATGGGGCACTGTGCCTCCAACGTGATTAAGGGGGGTTCCAGAGTAGCTTTTTGCTATTTCAAACATGGCCAAGGTCACATTTTTCTATCAAGTAATTCTCAGTGTGTTTGTGTCTTGAAGAAAAAGAACTCATAATATTGGAGTGCTCAGAAACTTTTAGAATATTGATATGATCCATCTTGTTTTAACATAAGTGTTTGAATTTTCCCTTAGCTTAACCTATTTCCCTGTCCCATTAACATGTTTTTTCCCTTTCTCAGTTCTGATGACGGGTTCTCAACCTGAAATAGTAACTGTTTCTCTTCCCTCAAATGTTGCTTCACCTATTGAGTATTTCTTAGTTTCTATTTAAGATTTACAGCAAATTTTTGTTTTATGTTTATTTTATTTTACAGTTTAAAGAAGAATTTAAGTGCATTTCTGTTGTTTATTGTGGATAATTAGCCAGAAAGTATTCAAACAGACATTACTCCACACTTGACAGTAAATTCTAGTTCACACAACTAGTCCATTTGACAGAGTGACAACACTACTAAAATTGTGCATTATTGGCCCTACTCACTGCAAATGTCAATTACACAAGGCCAAGTTTTGGGTGTGAGCAGTCCTCACTTCCTAGGAACACCTAGTCCATCAGCTGCTGGAAAAGTTGCCAGTGCACCATGAAGACAGAAGAGCATCACTGTGAACTGAGACAGACCCAGGCGTGAGCATAAGGCAGTGAGGGGCTTTGACTGGTCATTGGGGGGAACCTGCCAGTAGCCTTTACTAAGATCCAGAGTAGTAATGTAGTTTGCCCGTCCAATCCTTTCTCGTAGCTCATCAATCCAGGGAATAAGATAAGCATCAAATAACAAAATGGCATTCAACTAATGGAAGCCAATTCACACCCTCAGGGTGCCATCCTTCTTGGGGACAATAGCGATAGGACTGCTCCAATCACTATTTGAGGGCTCGATGACTCTCAGCTTCAGCATGATCTGAATCTCATAGAAGTGTATAAGATGATGAGAGGCATTGGTCGTGTGGATAGTCAGAAGCTTTTTCCCAGGGCTGAGATGGCTAGCACGAGAGGGCACAGTTTTAAGGTGCTTGGAAGCAGCTACAGAAGAGATGTCAGGGGTAAGTTTTTCACGCAGAGAGTGGTGAGTGCATGGAATGGGCTGCCAGCGATGGTGGTGGAAGTGGATACGATAGGGTCTTTTAAGAGACTCCTGGATAGGTACATGGAGCTTAGAAAATAGAGGGCTATGGGTAACCCTAGGTAATTTCTAAGGTAAGGATATGTTCAGCACAGCTTTGTGGGCCGAAGGGCTTGTCTCATGCTGTAGGTTTTCTATGTTTCTACCTTCAGGGCTCCTACAAGTCACTCCGGCACTCTGTAGCAGTGTCAGTGTATCAAGCTGGTTTGATCCTGATGTCTTAGGATATTTGTCTGTCCTGATCTCTACTGGAACAGTTGTAGAAAGTTAGCAAACACCCTATGCAGTTTCATTGAGATGGGAGAGGTCAACCTTCCCAGGCTACTTAATATCATCATCAATAGGTACATCATCTGTACAAAGATCAAGAAAGGAAGGAGAACCACCACATTTACCACAGTAGTATTGCCACCATGACTTTCCATGCCTTTTGATCTCAGCACAAGTCAAGTCAAAATATGAAACAGTGCTACCTACTCCTTGAGTAACAGATGAATATGTTTGGCTATTCTGCTTCCTCGGTAACTCATGTAATATAGGCAAATCTCTCCCCAGAATCATGTCAGCTGATAGTTTCTCGAACACACCCACTTTCATCAAATACTTGTGGTCATCCAGCACAATAGTGTGTTTTGTCAGTGACTCAGATTTCCAGTCACCGTGGACATATTGGACGCAAACAACAGGAATTCTGCAGATGCTGGAAATTCAAACCTGACGAAGGGTCTCGGCCTGAAACGTCGACTGCACCTCTTCCTATAGATGCTGCTTGGCCTGCTGCGTTCACCAGCAACTTTGATGTATGTTGCGTGGACATATTGGATAGGTGTTTGGTGACTGTAGTCAACAATAAAAGCAGGGACAAGACTTCCCTTAATAAATAAAGGAGCTTCAATGGTTTTACCATTAACTTTGACTATTGTAAACATAGGCTCTTTCTCCTCACATTCTGCCTTTTTTTCCAGCACCATACTCACAATCATTACAGTTATTATCATCATAATCATCACCATCTCTTTGTACATAGCACATACCTGAAAATCAGGCCTTCTTGAAAGGACACCCAGAGGACTCATGACCTGGCTGCTGACAATGGTAACAAATAAAAGTCTAAGAACGACCTACCAAAGGTGTTTGTCCTCATTTCTCCCACTCCCCAATTCCACAGAGTTACCCTGAGAGTCCCTCGGAGCGTCACTCTGTTGCTTCGGCGCGGTGGATGTGACGACGGCCCCTTGTCGCCAGTGAGGTACTGCAGGTTAAGTCAGGTCGCAGTGAGTCCATCGGTCAGATCTTGCTCTTGACCTCATATTCTGGTGTCTGGAGGAAGAACCACAGAGGCTGCTCCAGAACAATGGCTTCACCAATTATCTCCTTAGATTTCTACTTTGGTCAAATCCATCGCCGGTAGAGACCTCTCAGCTGATTATATGTGTCAGTGGGTGACTCCCCTGGTGGTAGAGTACTGGAATGGCATTGTTGGCAATAGGCTTTTGTCAAGATATCAGACTTAGCCAGCATCACCTCTTTCAAATCTGGATAGTTACCGGACTTCAAAGGGCCCATTGCAGTGTAGGATTCCGGAGCTCTACCAGTCAGTAGTGCTACTAGCTGGCAGGACCCACTCCTCATCCAACCATTTCCATACCAGGGCCATTCTCTTGAACCTGAGGAGATACTTTGCAATATCATCACTTTGTTGAATATATGGCATTTTGGGACCCTTCGGCAGGCTTTGGAGTTCCTTCCTAAAATCATCATCTCTCCTCTACTGGGCAAACAGAAGGTCTCAAAGCAGATTTTTTAGTGAGGGTTTTGGGGAGTTTGACTCTGAGCTGAAAGTCTTCCTTGCCCGAGGTATCTGCTGTTTCCCAAGCTTCTGCTTCATTTTTCGCCTCAGAAGTTTTCCTGGCTTGGGACCGCAATCGTATTCTTCCCCGACTTAAACTCACCCTTTTGCAGTTGGCCATCCCACTGCTGCTACTATTTTTCACAAACTAGGATCTTGAGTGAAAAATCAAGTGGCTGGAGTCAGTTAGCACTTTCATGCAAGGGTGTTTATGCAGAGCGTTACAAATCAAACTTACAAAAATTAGCAAAAATAGTGAAAAGAAAACTGCCAATATTTACAAAAAGATATTTACCAAAAAAAATACAATAAATAGCTCCATACTATTTTCTCCAGTGTAAACCCCTGGCAGCTCAATTTCCCCCCTCCCCCCCACCACCAATCTCCCTCTCCCCCTACCAAGAGCGTTCCACCCCATTTTTTAGGAACCAGGATAGAACATGTTTAATTACGCACAAATTTAGCTTAACACTGCACATGACTCAAAATATGATGCACCCCACAATGCAGTTACAATCATATTACAAAATAAATGGAAGTAGCTACATTAAATAGCATATACTAATAATATATACATATCCGCACGCCTCCATTATTAAAGAAATGGAATACTGTTCTGTGTAAGGCAGGAAAGCCAAGCCATTTTGAGAATATATCAGGGGAAAGACATTGAAGAGTGCACACACAGCGTAACAACAGCAGAATGACAAGGCAACGTTTGTGTGTGTGTTAATGCCCTTGCGCATGAGGTGCATTTACAGTGCTCTCTCTGTCATAATTTTTCCATACCGGACTGTGATGCAACCTGTCAATATACTCATCACCACACATCTGTAGGAGTTTGTCAAAGTTTTAGATGCCAGGCCGAATCTTCACAAACTTTTCAGGAAGTAGAGATGCTGCTATGCTTTCCTTGTAATGGCACTTACTTGCCGGGCCCAGGACAGGTTCTCTGACATGAAGACACTGATGAGTTTAAAGTTGCTCACCCTCTCCACCTCTGATCTGAGGACTAGCTCATGGACCTCCAGAATCCTCTTCCAGAAGTTGATAAATCATCTCCTTAGTCTTGCTAACTTTGAGTGTAATTGTCGTTGTGGCATCGGTCGGCTAGATTTTCAAACTCCCACCTTCGTGCTGATTCACCACCACCTTTGATGCAGTCAACTATTGTGGTGTCATCAGAAAACTTAAGTATGGCATTGGAGCTGTGCTCAGCCACACTTTCAGAAGTGTAAAGTGAGTAGAACAGGCAGCTTAGTACACAGGCATTTGGTGCACCTGTGCTGAGGAAAATTGTCAAGGAGACGCTGTTGCCAATCTGAACTAAATGGAACCTGCAAGTGAAGAAATTGAGGATCCAATTGCTCAAGGAGGTACGGAGGCCAATGTCTTGAAGCTTATTGATTAGTTTTGAGGGGATGATAGTATTGAATGCTGAGCTGTAGTCATTAAGGAACATCCTGATATATAGATATTCCAGGGTTGAGACAAGAAACAATGAAATGGCATCTGCTGTGGACCTGTTGTTCCAGTAGGCAAATTGGAGTGGGTCCAAGTCACTTCACAGGCAGGAGTTGAGATGGTTCATCATCAATCTCTCAGAATACTTTATCACAGTAGATGTAGGTGCTTTTGGATGATAGTCATCGAGGCAGGTTTGCCATGTTCTTCTTAGGCACTGGTGTAATTGAAGCCTGTTTGAAGCAGGTTGGTACCTCAGACTGATCAGTAGTCAGGATAACACACACAAGATGCTGGAGGAACTCAGCAAGCCAGGCAGCATCGATGGAAAAGAGTAAACAGTCAACATTTTGTACTGAGACCCTTTATCAGGGTCCATTGTCCATTGTCATTTCTTCCTGATCATTGGTCATGTGTTCCAGGGGTGGTGCACAGTAGCCATGTTTGGCAGGAACCTGTTATAGTAATTTACAAATCCTAAAAATAGCCGCAACTGCAACATGGCCTTTGGCCTTGAGACATCCACCACTGCTTGAATGTTCTCAGTACACTTGTGTAATAATTGGTGTAACCACATGAAGTAACACTTGGTTTAAAGAATTTACACTTAGCGCATTGTGTTCTGAGCCCATAATCTCATCTTTTTAACGCTGTCTTGAGATTTTGGAGAATTTCCTTGTCATCCTCACCACTAACACGGATGTCAACCAGGTAACACTGGGTGCCTAGGCAGCTTTTCTGTACCTGGTCCATAGCTTTCTGACAGAGTGCAGGTGCAGATGCTACTCCAAAAATAAGCCTGTTATAGTGATTAAGCTATTGTGAGTGCTTATGGTGAGAAACACTTTGGACTCTTCTTCCATCTCCATTTGTAGGTAGGCCTCAGTTTAGTTCACTTTGCTGGTGTTTCTGCTCCAGAATAGTTCGCAAATATATCCTCTATCCTGAGCAGAGGGTATTGATCTACTTTCAGTACTAGATTGATATTGACCTTAAAACCATCACAGATCCTGACAGCACCATTCTTTTTGGCTACTGCAACCACTGTTGCTGTCCATAGGCTCCAGTCAACCTTGGAAAGAATTCCTTCACCCTCCATGCAATCTAGCTCACTATCTCTTTATCACGGATGACATAAGGAACTGAAGACTTTGTAAAACTTGGATATGGCATTTTCATTTAATACTATTTTACCCTTGTTATGTTTGAGTTTTCCAATGCCATCCTTAAACGCTGCTGTGGCATCATCCGATACTGTTTTTTTTAACCACATACAAGCTCAATGTGGCGTGTTGGTTATTATATTTCACTGTTACGAATATCATTCCCACAGGAGTTAACTTTTGTCCAGTATAAGTTCCTAGTTGGATATCTGCCGATTTCAATTCAATATCTTATTGAAACAGCCAAGCCAATGTCCAATTTCATTTTAATTAGTTTGCCGTTCACTTCTGATGTCAGCAATGTGCTTGGTATTGTTAGTTTTCACAGAGTAAATCTCAAGGTTATCCAGTCCTGATGATTAGACTTTTCACCAACAGCATGCAGAATACTACTCTTCATCGCAGTTATGTTTTGTAACACCAAAACATAAAACTAATTGAAAGAAAGCGGAACCGGGAAATCTGTACCTTAGTTTCCTTTTATTTTTGCAAGGCGAACATATATGACGTGGTGGCATAATGACGTATGTCATTTGCATACTTTTACATTTAACCCATAATGAATTATTTAAGCAAGCAAAGAATGTTTAATCAAACAGTATGTTTGCAATATTACTCAAATACTAAATAGATAACAGAAATGCCTGGTGGAGATTCCTCAATGCGTCAAAACAATGCAGAAATGCCATAATTGTGTAGTACTTTTGAAAAAAATTAGATTTTAGGTCATGTTGCAGAGACAAATCTCATTAGGCAAATAAATTTCTCGATAACCATTTCCTGAAAAATACCATGCATTTTGGCCTAAGTATAGCACGCAGTTGTACAAATTTAAAATAATTTAACCAAAATTCAAGCCCTCATGTCAAGCGCTTTTACAGTGCAAAATTTAACCAACACAATTTATGTACGTTTATTTGTACAATTACTCCCAATGATGCAGCTTACAAGAAGATTTTTCTCCCTGTTGTCAAACCCCAGCTGCTTCTAATAAATTCTATCAGCCTTCCTTAACCTTTTTGCCACCTCATGTAGTGTCTAAAATTACTAGTGGATTAGGAATACCCCTGTGGACACATTGATTTAGTAATGACAACAGCAGTAACTACAGAAAATAGCCTACTGTGCTGGAATCCTCCACAATAAACGAAACAGATATCTTTCTTAAGTGGCAATTTGCTCATCCTTTGTCACCATCACAGCTATAATTATGACACCTTGCATGATGAACTATTAATTTTTAGTGTTAATAATTTGTTAAGATTCTCCCAGCAACATTTCATCATTTATGTTCAATTGATTTTTCTCAGCAACCTTTCAATTGGGCAGGATAGTTTGAGATGTGAATTGCAGTTTATAGTGCTCAAAGCCACTTGGAGATCACTTAATTCTAGAGCTTCTTCCCATTGACACTTCTGGCACAAGAATTGGTAAGTGCTGTACCGTATTGACAACAACTTGAGAATAAACTTATTGAAAGGATAAGCATCACACCCACATGCTTACACCTTTTGTTGTAAATACTGGCAAAGGTGCATTGTGTTCTTCCACCGTAATTACCAGCTGCTATTGTGAATCTTATTTGACAGTAGATTTAACGCAAGACACAAGATATTCTAGGAAAACATTAGCATTGAGCAAAAAAGACTCCAACATGATCATTTGGCACTTTAACTAAAAGTGAAGTCATAAGAAAACTGTTCTAACAATTGCACCTATTTAGTAAATAAATCACAAGAACAAAAAGTGCTGGAAATGCTCAGCAAATCAGAATCAGCTGAGAGAGAAACAAAGTTAATACTTTATGCCAATGGCATTTCATTAGAGAAGGAAAAATTAGAGCTGAATAACATCAAATAATGGGGGTGGAAAAGAGAACGAGTGGAAAGATTTTGTGATAGATGGGATGATGGTGCAAGGTTAAAGGACTATGGAGACAAATAGAGAAAGATGGGATTAAATAAGAAACATATGGGAGTATTAGTATCATACCAAGATCTGCTGTCTGAAAAATGGGGACTGAGTTTATGTTAAATGGTTAAAATTGAAAATATGAAGTTGTTGCTTTGGAAATTTTAGATTGAAAGCTGAATATGCTCACTCCAAAGCTTTCAGGAGAAAGGAGTAGGAGTCTGAGTCAAAGGGATCAGAGTGAAATCAGGCACACAATTAAAATGATAGGTTACTGGAAGCTTAGAGCCATCGTGGTGGACTGAAAGGAAATGTTCCACAAAACTTGGGGTCACAATGTAGAGGAATTCACATCAAGCATATTGACAACAGTATATTAAACTGAAACACATTGGTCATTTTCCAGCATCTTTGAGACGCTAAATTGAGTTGTCACTGAAATCAATTTAGCCTGGACGGACTATGTGAAATGCAGATAACGGCATTATCATTTTCAATGAAATTAGAATCATATGATTATCATTGAGCATTCTTAGTTATAATCTTGTGATTAAGGGAAGAGAGTTGACAAAGAACTGAAAATTGTTGATGTATAAGTATTGATAACCATCAGAAGAGCAATAGAAGGAGAAGTGCACACTGGTTGGGTCAATATTTGGGCAGATTGAATTTAGATTAGATTAGATTAAATTAATTTATTAATATCATGTACATCGAAACATACTGTAAAATAATTTGTTTGTAATAGCTATCAATATATCCTGTAGTTACGCTGGGGGCAGCCCTTAAGTGTTGCCACACATTTCGGCATTTACATAGCATGTCCACAATGTTCAGCAGAATAACACACAGCAAACAAACAACAGCAGCAAAGTAAACCTCTCTCCCATCACACACACACACACACACACACACACACACACACACATACACACTCACCTCCAGTCCCAGGAGAGGACCCCCTCTGGGCCCCAGATCTCTAGACTGTAGCTCCTGACTGTCCTGACTGACAAGCTTCAGACGTCTGTCCTCCAGACTCACCAAGTAGGAGCTTTGACCTCTGAAGAACTTGCCTAATTTGCAATCAAGGCTGAATTTGTATGGTATCAAGAAGCTTTGGTAAACCTGAGGTCAGTGTGCATCAAGAGGAAAACATTTAAATGACTATAGTTATATCTTGCACAAAGGAAGATGACTGTGGCTTTTGAAGGTCAATATCCAGCCCAGGATATGAGTTTCTTAGGGTAGTGTCCAACTTCCAACTATCTGCAGTTGCTTTTTCAATTATCTTCCTTTCATTACGGCTTCAGTGGGATGTTCTCTGCTGGTTCTATCACGTTCAATTTCATTCCCAACTCATTAGCAAATCAGGCAGTTCATGTCTGCATGCAGCAAGACCAAGTCAGTATTCAGGCATGGTCTTACATGTGTCAGAGAACATGTATGTTACAGAAGTACAATAATCAATTGATATGAGATGTTGTCTGTCCAAGCAGATTTAGATGATATTAGATGGTATTACTATTTCCAGGCCCCCTACCATCAGCAACTTGGTGATTAACATTGATGCAACTGATTCAATATCATAAACACTGCAAATGCAAGAGCAGGCCAGATACTGGTATCTTGGGGCATGGAAGTCACGAGAGTGTAGTAGTTAGCACAATGCTATTATGGCTCAGGGCACTGGAGCTTGAAGTTCAGTTCTGGTGTCCGCTGTAAGAAGGCTTCTGCGTTTTTTCTGTGAGTATGTTGGTTTCCTACAGGTGCTCCAGTTTCCTCCCACAGTCCAAGGACGTACCAGTTAGTTGGTTAATTGGTCATTATAAATTGTCCTGGGATTAGATTAAGGTTAAATGGGTGGTTTGTCCTATACCATGCTGTATCTTTAAGTAAATAAATATGCTAAAATCTTTTCACTTTCTATAAAGCTCAAGACCAGACTGTGATGGAACACTCTGTATGTCCTTGAATGACTGCATCCTCAGCTACACTCAAGCAGTTCAGTATGGTAAAGGACATACTTACCCCGTTTGTGAAACAAATCCTCCACTATAAACATGCTTTCCCACCATCAATGACTATTATTGCCAACCTGCACTGCAATTACGTACCCAGGCTATTCTGAGGGAGCATCTTCCAAATACAATGGCCTCAGTGATCAAGGAGGTAAGAGCAGAAGGCTCATAACTTCGCCAGCAGCTTATTGCTTCGAGTCATTCCGTCATACCAGTCATTCACTTAACTTCCTTGGAACTCTATAGCTGTTTTTTTTGTTGTTGCTGGGTCCCTTCATCAGACGACTTTGTGGGAATATTTTAGCCCACACTGACTCACCAGTTTTTTCACCAGAGAAACTAGGAGTAAGAAATAAACACTGATTTAGAGTGAAGTCCAAAGCTCAAAAGTAATAAACTAAAAAACATTCCACACATAAAACTCTCTTAGGAAGCATGTGGTAATGCAAAGTAATTCTGTATGCAACGTTGATTAATGGGTAAATATTGACCTGGATCTCAAACCCAATTTGGGCTCCCTTTTATGAAAAAAGTCTTATGGGATTATTCAGTCAAGATCCCCATGAGAATTTTCAGCTGCTTTGTGTAGGATTTTTTCACTTCTCTATATAAATACACAAACACAGAAGTATTGAACTTCATGAAAAGTTGTATCTTTACAACATCTAGCAACACAGCATCAAATTTTCGCAGGTTTAACACAACTGTTCTAAGAATATTCCTACCAAAGATGTACCTGGTACCAAAGGAGCAATAATTCATTTCATTGGAGGGGAATATTCAATTAACACATTTTCAACTAAAAACATTTTATTGTTGTAGGTGTATTATTTTAACAATACCGTATGTCTACAGTATTGTAGTTGGGAGATGAACTAGCCAGTTCTCATAATTTTCCACGGCTGAAATATGGCACTTAGGATCAAAATGCCCTGCACATCCAATTAAGACAGAGCTGGGTTCATTCATGAGGTTGATATTGTGAATTCTAATCCAATAGAATGTGACGCAAGTTGATAGGAAACCACAAGCACATGTACCCAATGTTTCCAAGAACCTTGAGCCAATTTCACCCAATACAAAAAAGCTAGATGACAGATTCTATATAGATGAGCTAAAATACATTATTTTACAATTTAATATTGAAATTGCTTTATGATGAAACATTAACACTATTTCTCTTAATTTCTGCCTGACCTGAAATACTCCCAAAGGATCATTTTTTATTCATTAAAATCCAGCAGGTTTTCTTCTGCTGGGCAATCTACAAGGTAAATTCACACTTTGAAGTAAATTGTTAATCCACCCTCACACCTATGTGCGTGATGCCTGATAGTTACACAATCATCTGACCAGTCTATAGCTCTGAGGCAAGTCACTGGACTTGGAGTGTCTCTTTAATTAACCTGCTGTGCTTATCTCACATTCTTGCTTTTAGAGTATGATCTTTTAAGTTGTTTATCCTTTTGTGTCTATCAAAAACTCTTAAAACTATTGATGGATTTAGCTGCAACCCTTTCACAAGTTGAAAGACCCAGGTGTCAACAATACAGAGTGGATAAATTAATCTTCCTTCCTGAGCTTTAGCAAATGAATTTCCATGTCTGGTTATTGACATAGTGATCAGAGAGAATGGATTTATGTTATTAATTCAGAAGTCCTCCTGCTGAGCACAGGAGTTAATACTCGATCTTTTGGCAAGATTACCACAGGCTCCAACCATCAATCTTTGTAAATGTTATTCCAATTCAATCTTCAGTGAATGTTACACTGTCTCAGGTATTGTCTACCTTATATGCTATCTAGGTCTGATCTGAAGGGAGAGGGAGGCTGTGCAGATAAGTCTTCATGATCTTAAAATATAAAATGGAAATTATTTAATCATTTACCTCAGGTAATACATGCAAAATGCTGGAGGAACTCAGCAGACTAGGCAGCATCTATGGAAAAGAGTAAACAGTTGACGTTACAGGCCGAGATCTTTCGTCAGGACTCCAAAAAAGAGATGACAAGTCAGAGTAATAAGAAGGTGAGGGGAGGAGAAGAAGTGCAAAGTTGGAGAAGGTTGAATCTGACAGGAGAGGACAGAAGGCCAAGGAAGAAAGAGAAGTGGGAGAAACACCAGAGGGAGGTGATGGGCAGGTAATGAGATAAGATAAGAGAGGGAAATGGGAATGGGAAGTGATGAATGGGAGGGGGATATTACCAGAAATCAAAGAAATTGATGTTTCCTCCTTTCCAGCCCTTTATTTCTTTCACCAATTGACTTCCCATCTCTTTATTTCATCCCTCCCTCTCTCCTCTCCTGATGTTACCTATCACCTATTACCTTGTGCTTCTTGCCGCCTGGCCTGCAGAGATCCTCCAGCATTTTGTGTGTATTACTTTGATTTCCAGCATCTGCAGATTTTCTCTTGTTTATAATTTATCTCAGGTGCTGCTCATGTGGAGTAGCCGACATCTTTGCTTCATGAAAGTTACAGTATTTCTAGATAATTTTTCATTTAAAACCCTTTAACACAATTCCATATGATAAGTTTTCTGTCACTTTATTATGTAGGCACGACATGCAATAAATATTATTACATAGCACTTGGGATGAAACAGTTTGTTTAGATATACATGCAAGCTCAGTATTTGATATGACACATTCTTCATTTGACATTCCAAAAATCTAATTTTCTCTCCAAGTGTTTTCAGCATGTCTTTATGCTGCCTCTTCTAATACGTCTTGGTTAGCATTTCCAATAACTGTTATTTCCTTTTATTTTACTTCCCTTGAGAGGTATGTTTACATAAACAATTATAAAGCCAGCAGTGAGCTGTTAGCAGAGGCATGTGCCATGAATTTATGCAAGGCAACGAACTCTCTGAGGAATTGCTGGCAAAATACCTATTAAAACATGAAGTATCACTCTGTTGCCAGTAAATCTGATTGGGTAAGTCACGAAAATGTAGCCGCAACATCAAACCTCAGTTATGTTTATGTCTCACTTTGAAGATGAGTCAATCAAAACCTGAACCTCATACCATTCTGTACTGTGCATAAGTCCGCTTCCTGGAGAATCATCTATAATCTAAGTGCAGAGTCTGCAGGTACATTGGTGTTGCTACTTGCAAAAGCAATTCAGGGTTCCACCATCCTAGCATCCTTTACTGACGACAGTAGCTCTCAACTCAACAGCAATACCACAATGTAACAAATTGGCAGTCATAGAATCATAGGGCACAGAAACAGACCCTTCAGTCCAACTTGGAGCAGACTCAATGGGCTGAATGGCCTAATTCTGCTCCTATCTCTATCCTTTATGGTTTTGTTCAATAGACTAAGTTGTCTGCTTGAGGTAGTCTCAGTTGTCTGTGTTTGTCCTGTATCCCTCTAAATCCTCATAGGACAGAGATTTGAAAAGCTAGTTGAGGGGTGCCATAACTACAACCTCTCACTCGATGTCAGTGAAACCAAAGGGCTTCAGGGGAAACCAGAGAAAGAAGCCAGAAGTCCATGAGACAGTCTTCAGTAGGGGAATTGAGGCAGTGAGGGTCAGTAACTTTAAATTTCTTGGTGTTAACTTATCAGATCTATCCTGGGATGACCACATAAGTGCCATCACAAATAAAGCACAGCAGTGCCTCTACTTTCTTACAATTTTATATAGATTCGGTATGTCTCCAAAAACTTTGACAAACTTCTCTTGATGCACAGTGGAGAGTATCCTAACTGGATGCATTGTGGATTGGTTTGAAAACACCAATGCCCAGGAATGAAAATGGCTACAGAAACTGACAGATTCAGCTCAATTCATCAAAAGCAAAGCATTCCCCACCATTGAGTACACTTACGTGGAGCACTACCACACGAAAACAGCATCCATTATCAAAAACGCCTATCAGCTAGGCCATGCACTCGTCTCAATACTACCATGAGACAGCAGGTACAAAAGCCTTGGGTCCTTATTACTCTACAAGCATCATTCACCACTAATTGATTCCGTGACCTACCAGCCCATGCTATAGCTGGAGGCATCACATGACAGTCATAATGCCTTCCACAATTTTCTACCTCAGAGTATACCTACAGGATGATGCTTCAGCCTATCCATTGAGTTGCAGTAAACATCTACTTGTTTATTTCCAGCCATTAGTGAAGAAGCAGCACCTAAATTGATGCTGCCTGACTTGCTGAGTTCCTCCGTCATTTTGTGTGTGTTACCCGACTAAGTACTGAGAAACTTTAGACTGAACAATAGATGCTGCTCATTATCAAAGATCTTGTCCGGAATAAATTTGTGGTTCCAATATAACCACAGGTTTATCTGCAAAGATTTGCCCATTCACTGTGTTGCTAACCCCTTCTCTTTTCTAACTTCCACAACTGCTCTCCAGCTGCTAACCACTGCTGACTGGTCTCAGCCAGCAATACACAGGCTTAGCTCCAGGTTGCTGTTCAAGTCAATGAAAGAATGCTTGAATTGCAGTAAATCTTCTGCATTGTCCACAGGTCTTGTGCCAACTATATGGATTAGTGATCAGTCAAAATGAAGCACACGTCATTCCCCATCAATATCAACCATCTTAAGCAATTAACCATAGCTTACGGCAACTTTCTCTCTGTGTTCTTGAACTGAATTATGCATAACTTTTCGACCCACAGAATGGAACTTCATCTTATCCATTAAGCTGCAATGAGCAACTTCTTTACTGCCAGCCATTAATGAACAAGCTTTACCTGAGTCAAGCATCTTCTTCACTAGTTATGGTAAACATAAGCTTTCAATCACCAAAAGAACTTCCCAATGGCCAAGCAGTTTAATTCCAATTCCTATTTGCCTTCCAACGTGTCACCTTATATTCCATCTGGGTAGCCTCCAACCTGATGGCATGAATATCAATTTCTCCTTCCGCTAAAAAAATTCCCTCTCCCTCCCCTCTTCTATTCCCCACTCTGGCCTCTCACCTCTTCTCACCTGCCTATCAACTCCCCCCGGGTCCCCTCCTCCTTCCCTTTTCCTGTGGTCTACTCTCCTCTCCTATCAGAATCCTTCTACTCCAGACCTTATCTTTCCAACCTACCTGGCTTCACCTGTCACCTTCTAGCTTCCCTCCTTCCCCTCCCCACACCTTTTCATTATGGCGTCTTCCCCCTTCCCTTCCAGTCTTAAAGAAGGGTCGCGGTCCGAAACCTCAACTCGCGTAGATGCAATCTAACCTGCTGAGTTCCTCCAGCATTCTGTGTGTGTTGCTTTAGATTTCCTGCCCCTGCAGACTTCCTCGTGTTTGTAAATAATTTCCATATTTTTTCATTAGCTAGTTCATACATTAAACAAGCCCACAGTACTGATGTCCACAGATGCACAGCTCACAGTATTCATTAACCTTTTCCTTTGATCTCTTGTTCCATGTACCAAACTTAATCACTCTCACAAAATCACTGAAAGCGTTGGATTGAAATTCTTCTGGGGTTTTCACCATGTTCACACAAATCTCCAGTAGTGTGTGATTCTTGTAGACATGCAAGCGTATCCAGTCCTTTCACCAAAAAGCATTATAGTCTACCTCTTCTTACATGTTACGGAATTGCTCTGTACTGTGTTCTCCTATGGGGCCTAGATAATACAATGCAATGCCTATTCATTACATTTAGAGTATTAAGTCTGTGTTCTATCCAAATCTCTCAAACTTCCTGACATCTGTCACCTGCCTCACATGGATATATATATATATGGTCTACGTGACTTTGACGAGGTCCCACATGGAAAGCTAGTCGGAAATGTTAGAGCCCATAGGGTCCAAGGCACAATGACAAGGTGAGATCAAAATTGCTTCATAATAGGAGGCAGAGGCTAAAAGTAGGAGGTTAAAAATGGTGGTGTTGTTAATAGTGGGGAGCATAAAGGTAGGCTGCAGAATCATATTGATCAATTGTTAAGTTGGGCATAACAATGGCAGATGGAATTATTCCTCATAAATATGAGAGGGTTAATAAGGGAAGGTCATACACAAGGAATGGTAGGGTCACGGG
This sequence comes from Mobula hypostoma, assembly GCF_963921235.1. Lineage (NCBI taxonomy): Eukaryota > Metazoa > Chordata > Chondrichthyes > Myliobatiformes > Myliobatidae > Mobula > Mobula hypostoma. Next base: position 31,809,611 of record NC_086109.1, read on the forward strand.
GAATGTTGAGGAGCAAAGCTAACTTGATGTTTAAATACAAGGATCCCTGAAGGTTGCTTCATATCGAGATTAACCTTCATTAGCCAGGGTAAAGCACGCAAGAGCAGGGATGTTTTGGAGCAACTCTATGAAACGTTAATTAAGCCATAGCCAAAGTACTATATGCAGTCCAGGTCACTGCACCCTGATTGCAATGGGGAGGATGGAGGGGAGATAGAATGTTATAGCTATGAGGAAAGACTTGATACACTTGGATTGTTTTCCTTTGAGCAGAGGAGGCTCAGACGTTACCTGATATAGGTATTCTACACAATTATGTGTGGGGCACAGATAGGATAGGGAGTAAGAAACTTTTCTCATAGTATTTATATCTACAACAAAAAGAATACAGAATTAGGTTAAGAAATAAGAGGTTGAGAGAGGAATTGAGGAAGGACTATTTCACCTAGGAGATGCTTCGAATCTGGAATGCTCTGCCTGAGTAGGCAGTAGGAGCGAAGACTCTTGGAACATTTAAGTTGAGCACCTGGATTCCAAGGGCACTGAAGGATATAGACCAGGTACTGGCAAATGACTTGTACAGACGGTCAGCAGCGGTGTGATGGGCTGGTGTTCATTTCTGTTCTGTATGTGACACTGTGACTCAATGATTATTACTGCTCTACTTAGAGAATCCTTTTCTCTTCATTCTTCACACCACAACTGTATCTATTCCATTATTCTACGAAACAGCAGTACCTAATGTAAAGGCTCTTTACTGGTTCTGCTGGTAAAGACAAATAAGAGAGGTAGAACTAGCAAATGAACAAAAAGGATCAGAAAATTAAATAGGAACATTAGTATTCAGTTTGGGAATCTTACAATTCTCACTACATTCATCAGAGGATTGCAATTTCTTTCTCTTCATATAGTTGTCATGGTCCGGTCCGTGAATTCCGTATTCCGGTTCACAGTCTGGTCCATCGAGCCTTGCTCTAGGTTTTTCTGTCTACCCTGTTTCTGTTCTTCTTGAGCTTTAACTGAGGCAGTTGATGTTCATTGGGGCTGGCTGCATAAATACCTTCAGAGACCAGGGCGTGGTTGCTGGATTGTTCTTGTCCTTACTCCTTGTATCCCTGCCTCTGCCTTCTGTTTCCTTGCTTGAAGCCTTGCCTTGTCTTGCCAGTAACTCTCGCCTCGCATGAAGTTCTCATCTCGCCTTGCTTTGCCAGAAGCCTTGCCTTGTCTTGCCAGTAACTCTCGCCTCGCTTGATGTTCTCATCTCACCTTGCTTTGCCTGAAACCTTGCCTTGTCTTGCTGGTAACTCTCGCTTCGTCTCGCCTGCAGTCTTGTCCTGGAGCCACCCTGTACCTAGCTCCCTTCCTGTCCCTTGCCTCCGCCCAGGTAAGCCAGACCGTCTTGCCGTTACATGTGGCTGGTTCTGTCCCTTCCTGTCCCTTGCCTCCATCGGGTAAGCCAGGCTGTCTTGTCGTTACCTATGGTTGGTTCTGTCCCCTCCTGTCCCTTGCCTCTGTCAGGTAAGCCAGGCCATATTGCCGTTACCTACAGTTGGTTCTGTCCCTTCCTAACCCTTGCCTCCATCAAGTAAGCCAGGTGTCTTGCTGTTACCTGCAGCTGGTTCTGTCCCTCACCTCAGACAGGTGGTGATACGCACCCTGCCCAGGAGGATCCTCCAGCCTCCAGCCTCCAGCCAAGCCTCTATCCTCCGGCTTCCAGCCAAGCCTGTAGCCTATTGCCTCCTGCCAAGCCCCGCCTCTGGTCTCTAGCCTCAAACCTGAAGACTCCAGACTCCTGCCAAGCCTCAAACCTGAAGACTCCAGCCTCCTGCCTAGCCTCAAGCCTGAAGACTCCAGCCTCCTGCCAAGCCTCAAACCTGAAGACTCCAGCCTCCTGCCTAGCCTCAAGCCTGAAGACTCCAGCCTCCTGGCAAGCCTCAAGGCTGAAGACTCCAGCGTCCTGCCAAGCCTCGCCTCAAGTCTCTAACCTCTAGCCTCAAGCCTGAAGACTCCAGCCTCCTGCCTCCTGCCAAGCCTCGCCTCTAGTCTCTAGCCTCAAGCCTAAAGACTCCAGCCTCATCCTGCCTGCCAGCCAAGCCTTGTCCTTGCCTAGTTCTGGGGTCCAAGCCAGAGGCAAGACCCAGGTACTGGGTCCTTGTCCAGTCTCTGGCTCGGAGCCCAAGCTCGGGCTCCTAGCTCTCTTGTCCAGTCCTGGTCCCGGTTCCAGATTTCGTGTCCATGGCGTTGCTCTCACCCTGTATCTTAGTCCTGTCCCTAGTACTTCAGCGTCTGTGTTTTGTACTTTGGTCCATTCCCAACCACCTCTTTATGACAGAACGATCCAGCCAACCATGGACCCAGTGACACAGACACTGTCGTTTTCCTCTTGCCACCCGGGGTTCCTTTCTGTTAAATACCCTCCCACCCACCCGGGTCGTCCATAGTCTGGATACCCTGTTTGGTGGGGTACTGTCATGGTCCGGTCCGTGAATTCCGTATTCCGGTTCACGGTCTGGTCCATCGACCTTTGCTCCAGGTTTTCCTGTCTACCCTGTTTCTGTTCTTGTTAAGCTCTAATTGAGGCGGCTGAAGCTCGTTAGGGCTGGCTGCAAAAATATCTTCAGAGACCAGGGCGTGGCTGCTGGATTGTTCTTGTCCTCACTCCTTGCATCCCTTCCTCTGCCTTCTGTTTCCTTGTCTGAAGGCCTGCCTTGTCTTGCTGGTAACTCTCGCCTCACCTGAAGTTCTCGTCTCGCCTAGCTTTGCCAGAAGCCTTGCCTTGTCTTGCCGGTAACTCTCGACTCTTCTGAATTTCTCGTCTCGCCTTGCTTTGCCTGAAGCCTTTCCTTGTCTTGTTGGTAACTCTGCGTCGTCTTGCCTGCAGTCATGTCCTGGAGCCACCCTGTAGCTAGCTCCCTTCCTGTCCCTTGCTTCCGCCCAGGTAAGCCAGGCCATCTTGCCATTACCTGCGGTTAGTTCTGTCCCTTCCTGTCCCTTGCCTCTCTCGGGTGGTGATCGGCGCCCTTACAAGGAGTACCGCGCCCTGCCCAGGAGAAGCCTCTAGCCTCTGGCGTCCAGCCAAGCCTCTAGCCTCCTACCTCCTGCTAAGCCTCACCTCTGGTCTCTAGCCTCAAACCTGAAGACTCCAGCCTCCTGCCTCCTGCCAAGCCTCACCTCAAGTCTCTAGCCTCTAGCCTCAAGCCTGAAGACTCCGGCCTCCTGCATCCTGCCAAGCTTTGCCTCGTCTCTAGCTTCTAGTCTCAAGCCTGAAGACTTCATCCTCCTGCCTCCTGCCAAGTCTCGCCTCAAATCTCTAGCTTCTAGCCTCAAGCCTGAAGACTCCATCCTCCTGCCTCCTGCCAAGCCTCGCCTCAAGTCTCTAATCTCTAGCCTCAAGCCTGAAGTCTCCAGCCTCCTGCCTCCTGCCAAGCCTTGCCTCAAGCCTGAAGACTCCAGCCTCCTGCCTCCTGCCAAGCCTCGCCACAAGTCTCTAGTCTCTAGCCTCAAGCCTGAAGACTCCAGAACCCTGCCTCCTGCCAAGCTTCGCCTCATCTCTAGCCTCTAGCCTCAAGCCTGAAGACTCCAGTCTCCTGCCTCCTGCCAAGCCTTGCCTCTAGTCTCTAGCCTCAAGCCTGAAGACTCTAGCCTCCTGCCTCCTGCCAAGCCTCGCCTCAAATCTCTAGCCTCACGCCTGAAGACTCCAGCCTCCTGCCAAGCCTTGCCTCAAGTCTCTAGCCTCTAGCCTCAAGCCTGAAGACTCCAGTCTCCTGCCTCCTGCCAAGCCTCACCTCAACTCTCTAGCCTCTAGCCTCAAGCCTGGACTCCAGCCTCCTGCCTCCTGCCAAGCACCTCGTGTCTAGCCTCAAGCCCAAAGACTCCAGCCTCCTGCCAAGCCTTGCCTCAAGTCTCTAGCCTCTAGCCTCAAGCCTGAAGACTCCAGCCTCCTGCCTCCTGCCAAGCCTCGCCTCAAGCCTGAAGACTCCAGTCTCCTGCCTCCTGCCAAGCCTCACCTCAACTCTCTAGCCTCTAGCCTCAAGCCTGGACTCCAGCCTCCTGCCTCCTGCCAAGCCTCGCCTCAAGCCTGAAGACTCCAGTCTCCTGCCTCCTGCCAAGCCTCGCCTCAACTCTCTAGCCTCTAGCCTCAAGCCTGGACTCCAGCCTCCTGCCAAGCCTCACCTCAAGTCTAGCCTGTAGCCTCAAGCCCAAAGACTCCAGCCTCCTTCCTCCTGCCAATCCTCGCCTCAAGTCTCTAGCCTTTAACTAAAGCCTGAAGACTCCAGCCTCCTGCCTCCTGCCAAGCCTCGCCTCAAGTCTCTAGCCTCTAGTCTCAAGCCTGAAGACTCCAGCCTCCTGCCTCCTGCCAAGCCTCGCCTCTAGTCTCTAGCCTCAAGCCTGAAGACTCCAGCCCCCTGCCTAGCCTCAAGCCTGAAGACTCCAGCCTTCTGCCTTCTGCCAAGCCTCACCTCTAGTCGCTACCCTCAAGCTTGAAGACTCCGGCCCCTTGCATAGCCTCAAGCCTGAAGACTCCAGCCTCCTGCCTCCTGCCAAGCCTCGCCTCAAGTCGCTAGCCTCAAGCCCAAAGACTCCAGCCTCCTGCCTCCTGCCAAGCCTCACCTCAAGTCTCTAGCCTTTAACTAAAGCCTGAAGACTCCAGAATCCTGCCTCCTGCCAAGCCTTGCCTCAAGTCTCTAGCTTCTAGCCTCAAGCCTGAAGACTCCAGCCTCCTTCCTCCTGCCAAGCCTCGCCTCAAATCTCTAGTCTCTAGCCTTAAGTCTGAAGACTCCAGCCTCCTGCCTCCTGCCAAGCTTCACCTCATCTCTAGCCTCTAGCCTCAAGCCTGAAGACTCCAGCCTGCTGCCAAGCTTTGCCTCAAGTCTGTAGTCTCTAGTCTTAAGCCTGAAGACTCCAGCCTCCTGCCTCCTGCCAAGCCTCGCCTCAAGTCTCTAGCCTCAAGCCCGAAGACTCCAGCCTCCTGCCTCCTGCCAAGTCTTGCCTCTAGTCTCTAGCCTCAAACCTGAAGACTCCAGCCTCCTGCCTAACCTCAAGCCTAAAGAATCCTTCCTCCTGCCTAGCCTCAAGCCTGAAGACTCCAGCCTCCTGCCAAGCCTCGCCTCAAGTCTCTAGCCTCTAGCCTCAAGCTTGAAGACTCCAGCCTCCTGCCTCCTGCCAAGCCTCGCCTCTAGTCTCTAGCCTCAAGCCTGAAGTCTCCAGCTTCGTCCTGTCTGCCAGCCAAGCCTTGTTCTTGCCTACTTCTGGGGTCCGAGCCAGAGGAAAGACCCAGGTACTGGATACTTGGTTCAGTCTCTGGCTCGGAGTCCAAGCCCGGGCTCCTAGCTCTCTTGTCCAGTCCTGTTCTGGGTTCCCGGTTTACATGTCCATGTACTTGCCCTCACCCTGTTTCATAGTCCTGTCCCTAGCGCTTCAGTGTCTGTGTCTTGCACTTGGGTCCGTTCCCAGCCACCTCCTTATGACAATAATACACTCTCGTGAATTCTGGTCCAACTAATTATTTAAGACAGAGACCTGAGTCACATCATGAACCTAAAGTCAGAGGGGAAGCTTACCTTGTTTATGTTGTTTTGTCTCTATGGCAAGGTGACAGTCAGAGTTGTCTACAGAGTATTTCCATTGTGAAGTAATTAACAAGATTCAAGGTTGTGAAGGAATAGAATGTTCAGAACATAGATGATTACTTTATTACAATGAAATATGTATAATTTATAACTGTCTACCCTATATATTTTTTCAAGTTTATTAGTTAGTTCTTGATGGAAACCCTACCCTACTCATGATGGATAGCAGTAGAACCTTTTCATTTCACCCAGTCCTGACTCAGTCCTCCCCAGTGTTCTATTTCTACTTAATTCCAACATTGGACATTTACAAACACAACATGAGGAAATCTGCAGATGCTGGAATTTCAAGCAGCACACATAAAAGTTGCTGGTGAACGCAGCAGGCCAGGCAGCATCTCTAGGAAGAGGTACAGTCGACGTTTCGGGCCGAGACCCTTCATCCTGACTAGAGATGCTGCCTGGCCTGCTGCGTTCACCAGCAACTTTTATGTGTGTTGATTGGACATTTACAGTAGATCTTTTTTCTTCTTTTTCGGCCTTATCTTCAATTCAGGTCTGCACTAATATCTGCGTTCTGGTGCAATTCAGTGTCATAATATGGGGCACATATAGTTAATTAACACAGGGTGATATCTATGAAGTTATTCAACCAGTTGCTGCCAAGTACGATAATGTGAGATGTCTATTTTGCAGAGATGAGTACCCTACCCTTTTCCAATATGTCTAAGTTAATAGCTTTTTTTGATAGAATAAGTCAAACATTATGATTGCAGTAAGATTTCACTTCTCTAAATAGTTTTGATTTTTACTTTGGATGGGTGAATGCACCAAAAGATAATGGCAACCCAACTACCAAGTAAGTAAATAAAACTACATTATGGAACTGAATACATATGAATGTACAAGAGTACCAGAATTGTTTCAAGTCTAGAATACAGTCTCAAATTTTGATGACAGTTGTAAACAAATTGGACTTTAATCCTGTAGTTTATGATGTTGTCTGTGCCTTTGATTATATTGTCAGTCGTCACTTCTGAACATACCCTGTACTTTAAAGTTGGATCACTTAGGTATACTTTGTATGTGTGGTGCAACTTGAAGAACTGAGTGTTCTGTAATGTTATAACTTTAAGAGATATTATTTTACTAGGTACAACTATAAAGTGAAAGTTCCTGCTGTCAAGTTGGCTGCATTAGGATGCATGCGCAGTACCAAATTCTCGAAACAAGCACTTTATTCAGCCATGATCTTATTAAATGGCCATGCAGGCTCAATGGGCCAGATGGCCTACTTCTGCTCCTATTTTTTATTTCAAGTTCTCTGGCTGGAAGAGATTACCAGATAGATGAAAAGATTCAAGGGTGTCATTAAATGCTGCCTGGAAAAATGAAATATTCCCACTGACTGCTAGTAATTTCTGGCCTATTACCATTCAAAGTAGAGAATAAAGGTAATTGCCTGAACATGATTTTGAGTATTTTACCAAATAGTATTTTGCAGTTTGCAGCCATTTAACATGTCCATTGTATTTTTGAACATAGATACAGATTTTGATATGTTAACTCTGATAACTGCAGTGCCTGCAGACATTTTAATATTACCAATCAAGAAGGCAAATCATAGAGGTAGGCCTATCACTGGAAAATCTGTTACTGAAGGCAGTCTTCTTCATCTTCATCTTCTTCTTTGTCTTCATAGGATGGCAGGCTTATCCTTGAGGCCAGGTATCAGGAGCACAAGGAATCTCGAGCGAACCAATAGGACAGCGGTCCCCAACCACCGGGCCACAAAACAAGTGCTACCGGGCCGTGAGGAAACAATATGATTTGGCGATGTGAGTCAGCTGCACCTTTCCTCATTCCCTGTCACACTCACTGTTGAGCTTGAAGGGACGCGAGATCATTACCCGCGCGTCATCCATGTCAGGGCGGGAAGGAGATCAACTCCTCGAGCTTGCAAATGACAGCGGGCTGAAAAGTATGTTTGACATAACATCTCTGCCGGCATTCTGGATCAAATTCACGGCTAAGTATCCTGAGATAGCCACGAAAGCACTGAAAACATTGCTTCCATTTCCAACATTTCTCTGCAATGAATGCAACGAAAACTAAATTGCGGAATAGACTGGACATAAGGAACCCCCTTCGAGTATCGCTGTCTCCCATCACCCCTCGATGGCACCGTCTTGTTGCAGGGAACAAGTATTCAGCCCAGGGCTCCCACTGATTCACGATATTGGTGTGTTGCAATGATTTTATATGTTCATACGGGGAAAATATGTGCTGTGTGTTTAATATCCAAACGTTACTTAAAATGTTATGATACTATTGACTTATAAGTGACTTATATAACCATATAACCATATAACAATTACAGCACGGAAACAGGCCATCTCTGCCCTTCTAGTCCGTGCCGAACGCTACTCTCACCTAGTCCCACCGACCTGCACTCAGCCCATAACCCTCCATTCCTTTCCTGTCCACATACCTATCCAATTTTTCTTTAAATGATAATATTGAACCTGCCTCTACCACTTCTACTGGAAGTTCGTTCAACACTTACTTCAAGCTCCCCTGTCCTCCCCTGATAATTGACTTATCACTATATTTATGCGAGGAAAATATGCGCTGTGTGTTTAATATAAAATTTGTTCGATAAACCTTTTAGAAATGAAATTGAGTGTATTAGCCATTTATCACCTATATTCTGGTCGTGATTAATACCACCCTCCCCCAAACAGAATCGCAAAAACGATTTGTAGGGAAAAAAATCAGCATATACACGCATGCGATCTGGTGCCCACGCAAGGCTTCATGGTCATTGTAGTCTTTCTTGGGTTAAACACAACGTATTTGACTGCTACTTTTGTCCATTAGCAACCCTACCCCTTAACCCCGGAGTCGGCCGATCCGCAAGAGTATTGTCAATAATAAACCGGTCCACATTGCAAAAAAGGTTGGGGACTCCTGCAATAGGAGGAACCTGGCACCTCTCAAACAAAATATTCCTGCCTTACCAGGCACTTCCTGACCCTTGTGTGCTATTCCTTCATTGGCTTTATAATTATAATAATGAGAAGGAGAAGGAGAAAGAGAAAGAAGAGAAGGAGGAGGAGAAGACGGAGAAGAAGAAGAGGAAGAAGACGAAGATGAAGAAGAAGAGAACTGCCTTCAGTAACAGGTTTTCCAGTGATAGGCCCACCTCTATGATCTGCCTTCTTGATTGGTAACATTAAAATGTCTGCAGGCACTGCAGTAATCAGAGTTAACAGACAAAATCTGTATCTCTGTTCAAACATAAAATGGACATGTTAAATGGCTGCAAACTGTAAAATACTATTTGGTAAAATACTCAAAATCATGTTCAGGCAATTAGATGATCTAATAGCATATTTGTGGTCTTAAAGGGGATAACTTCAAGCTGGCTGTATATCAGAGAAGCAGGCTGACAGTATCCAATCATATAAAAATAATATATCTTGTAAAGTAACATAAAACAGCTCAGTGTTAGTCACCAATTGCTGCTCAATTAAAATTGCAGTGAAGAACGAAAGTGAGAAGTGTAGATTTGAACATCATGAAATAAATGGATAAAACAAATAAAAAAAGGAAAGTAAGATAACATGAATAAGACCGAGGCAGGAGAAAGTTACTATAGGCAGTAACATTCATTTACATCAGTGGTTACTGTGATAAGTCTCCAACAGTTTTACACCAGCCTCAATCAATTCTGTCAGTGCTCAAATACAGATTGTATCACCTGGAGCATGAGATCAGGATGAATAATGCCTATTTGTGAAACAGTTGATTTTATTTAGCACACAAAAATGCAGCACGATGTTTCCTTTGTTTCTTCCTTCTATACTTCGCTTTTTACAACATATGCAGTAACATTTTGTGTACAAAAGATTGCATGCGGGAAAGTGCTGACAGTGATTTGAAAAGGATATTTTTTTGTGTGATGCTGTAATGCGATCAGTAAACTAAAATGTGATTATTTATAATTTGCTTTTAATAAAAATGAAGATAAAAAGCAATGCTTTGTATAACCTACCCTTCAATATGGATTTAGAATCATAGATTCATAGAAACTTACAGCACAGGAACAGGCTTTTTGGCCTATCTATTCCATGCCAAACCATTTATACTGCCTACTCCCATTGACCTGCACTGGCATCATAGCCCTCCATATCCCTACCATCCATGTACCTATCCAAACTTCTCTTAAATGTTGAAATCAAGCTTGTACTGGCAGCTCGTTTCACACTCTCACGACCCTCTGAGTGAAGAAGATTCCCCTTATGTTCCCCTTAAACTTTTCACCTTTCAACCTTAACCCATGACCTCTAGCTGTAGTCCCACCAACCTCAGGGAAAAAAGCCTGCTTGCATTTAGCTGTTTATACTCCTCATAATTTTGTATACCTCTATCAAATCTCCCCTCAATTTTCTATGTTCCAATGAATAAAGTCCTAACGTATCCAATCTTTCCTTATAAATGAGGTCCTCCAGACCTGGCAACATCCTTGTAAATTGCCTCTGTATTCTTTCAACCTTATTTTTTCACATCTTTCTTGTAGTTATGTGACCAAAGCTGTACATAATACTCCAAATTAGGCTTCACCAATGTCTTATACAACTTCAGCATAACTTCCCATCTCCTCTACTCAATACTTTGATTTATGAAGCCCGATATGCCAAAAGCTTTCTTTACCTGTGATGCCTCTTTCAATGAATTATGGACCGACATTCCCAGATCTTTTGTTCTACCATACCCCTCAGGGCCCTACTATTCACTGTGTAAGTCCTACCCTGTTGGTCTTACACAGTGCAAAACCTCACACTTGTCCACATTAAATGCCATCTTCCACTTTTCAGCCCATTGTTCCAGCTAGTCCAGATCCCGCTTCAAGCCAAGATAGCCTTCCTTGCTCCCCACTACACACCCAATCTTTGTATCATCTGCAAATTTGCTGATTCAGTTTACCACATTATCATCCAGACCATTGATATAGATGACAAACAACAACGGACGCATCACCAATCCCTGTGGCTCTCCAGTAGTCACAGACCTCCAGTCAGAGAGGCAACCATCTTCTACCACACTCTGGCTTCTCCCACAAAGCCAATGTCTAATCCAGTTTACTACCTCATTGTGAATGCCTAGTGACTGAACTTTCTTGACGAACCTCTACTGTGGGACATTGTCAAATGTCTTAATCGAGTCCATGTAGACAACATCCACTGCCTTTCCTTCATTAACTTTCCTGGTCACTTCCTTGACAAATTCTATAAGATTGGTTAGACATGACCTACCACAGACAAAGCCATGCTGACTATTCTTAATCAGTCCATGTCTATCCAAATACTAATATATCTGCTCCCTTAGAATGCCTTCCAATAACTTTCCCACCGTTGATGTCAGGTTCACCAGCCTGTAATTTCTTGGTTTATTTTTGGACCTTTCTTAAACCGTGGAGCAATACTGGTTAGCCTCTAATCCTCAGGTACCACACCTGTGGCTAAAGATTATTTAAATATCTCTGCTAGGGCCCTGGCAATTCCTACACTTGCCTCCTGCAGGGTCTGAGGGAAGATCTGGTCTAGCCCTGCGGATTTATCCAACCTAATTTCCCTCAGGACAGCAAACACCTCCTTGTCTCGAACCTGCATAGGGTCTACGAAGTTGATGCTGCTTTGCCTCGCTTCTATAGACTCTGTGTCCATCTCTTGAGTAAATACAAATGCAAAAACTTCATTTAAGATCTCATCCATCTGTTTTGGCTCCATATATGGATTACCATTCTGATCTTCCAGGTGGCCAATTTTGTCCATTGCAATCCTTTTGCTCTTAGAATCCCTTAAGATTCTCCTTCACCTTGTCTGCTAGGGCAACCTCATCCCTTTTTTTAGCCTTCCCTTCCTAATTTCTTTCTTAAGTGTTCTCATTTCTTGCACTCCATAAGCACCTCATTTGTTCCTACCTGCCTATTCTTACTATGCATCTCATTATTTTTCCTTAACCAGGCCCTCAATATCTCATAAAAACCAAAGTTCCCTACACTTGTTATCTTTAACTTTTAATCCAGCAGGCACATACAAGTTTTGTACTCTCAAAATTTAGCTGAAGACTTAAGCATAAATATTTAAATAAATAATAGAGCACAAAAACCAGAATCACTGAACTGTTTTAGAACCAAAGAGCGAACATGAATGAACAAACAGGATACTTTATTCTAATCAGTGTGAATTCTCTCACAAATCCATGCGTAAATTCTCAGTATCAAATACTGAAATTAATTTTTATGATGCATTATCTCAATAAAAGAAAGTCCAGAACAAGGAAATCCCAAACTGAAACCAATGATCCAGACAAGTCATTTAAACAACTGAATGAAAAATCACAAAGCTTCTCTCCATGTTTATGGGTGAGTTGCAAGTTTTTGTGGAACTGAATTGTTCTTCTATCTCCAAAATCCCATATGTTGTTTTGAGGAAAATAAGGGATAATCAAAAGCCATAAGCACCAAAGCATATCCTTGAAAAGAAATCATTGTGATCTATATTTCTGAGTCCAGAAATCCCCTATATTCTCTATAATTCTGCCATATAGAACACTATGGATCAACTCCATTAATTAATTTTAGCTGTGAACCACTAAAATGAGATCTTTGTAGAAAAGAACTGAATAGGTATATTTCATCATTTGGCCCATTTCAATCAGTATCCAGTGACTATCGTCAAAGTGGTCCAAAGTGAGGGCAAGGAGGTGTGTTTTTCTGAGCTACCCTCATGTTCATGTAGACTGCAGAGACTCAGGCGTGAATATTGATAGCTTGGTGAAGCTACCAAAAGTTATATGCTATCTGCAAGATGTGCAGCCAATAGTTTGTGCTTTCAGAGCCATCAGAATAAATACACGGTGACAAAGCAGTTAAAGCTGCTGCCTTATAACCTAATTGACTGGGGTTGATTCTGATTTCAACCGTTGCCTAGGTAGGTCACTGCTCAGTGTTCCACCTTCCTCCCACACCCTAGAGATGTTCTGGTAGGTTAATTGGTTGCTGTAAATTATACTTTAAGGTAGGGAAGTGTCAAAAAGGATCAAAAATGAACTGATGGGCTCGTGAGAGTGAATAGGTTACAGAGGTACAAGGAAGTTAGGAAAGGGGTATTCAGACATGGGATTAATCTGCTAGAGATAGCAAGCCCCTCTTTTTTGCTTCTCCACAAAAATAGCGTTGCTATAGCTTTTTAAAGGGAATTATAATATATTGTGAAACAGTCCACAAAATGTAAATTCTGAAGAACTGTAAATTTATTCAGAAATCTCAGATCATTTCTTATTACCTAGTTTTTCTTTCTGAGAAACTACAGATCATAATTATTTTAAGTGAAGGCAACAAGTGCAAGCAACTTTCTCTGCAAATTTGTGTCCATCGTTTCCTTTAAGTTGACAGATGATCAAAGAAGTAATTGTGCAGAAGGCTTGTTGGGTGACTCACACAGTAACTACTCTGGCCAATTATTAAGCAAGCCCGAAACACAATACCAAACAAATTTTGATCATCAACCCTCACTGATTATTACAGGAAAATTGTACTAGGAAGGGAAAGAAAGCATGGTGATAACTGCATCCAAGTTACTAAATGATGCTTGCTGACAAATGCACAACACAGACACTAAATGAGGGCTTTATTTAGTTCTGGATGCAAATTTCCCCAAACTTTCATTTGTTTAGATTGAATTCATCAAGAATGTAGATAATGTTACCAGAAAATATTGTCTCCATACCTCTGATGTTAAATCTCCTCCTTCAAACCATAATAAATCTATTTCTCCCTCTCTCTCTCTCTCTCTCTCTCTCTCTCTCTCTCTCTCACACACACACACACACACACACACACACACACACACACACACACATACATACAATTTGTAGAGGGGAAATTTTGGAAAAAAAAGCTAAGTATAAATAAATTGCAAATTATAACATCCATGAATCTTGCTTATAATTAAAACAAATCTCGTTTGCAATCAACCTAGGAGCATAACTGCAAGAAATTAATATCAACGGGGTAAAGAAAGAACCATAGCCCCCTTTTATGCTCAGCACTTGAAATTACAAAGAGCATTGGAGTGCTGGTATGCTGTATCAGAAGTAAAAGGTTTTAAGTGAATAGTTGTTAGTTATTCAATTTTAGCCTCCTTGCTGAAAAATTCCTAGCAGAAAAGAAACTGACACTGTTATTAGCAAACAACAGGAATTCTGCAGATGCTGGAAATTCAAGCAACATACATCAAAGTTGCTGGTGAACGCAGCAGGCCAGGCAGCATCTATAGGAAGAAGCGCAGTTGACGTTTCAGGCCGAGACCCTTCGTCAGGACTAACTGAAGGAAGAGTGAGTAAGGGATTTGAAAGCTGGAGGGGGAGGGGGAGATGCAAAATGATAGGAGAAGACAGGAGGGGGAGGGATGGAGCCGAGAGCTGGACAGGTGATAGGCAGAAGGGGATACGAGAGGATCATGGGACAGGAGGTCCGGGAAGAAAGACGGGGGGGGGTGACCCAGAGGATGGGCAAGAGGTATATTCAGAGGGACAGAGGGAGAAAAAGGAGAGTGAGAGAAAGAATGTGTGCATTAAAAAGTGTACCCCATCTGTTACTCTTTTTAATGCACACATTCTTTCTCTCACTCTCCTTTTTCTCCCTCTGTCCCTCTGAATATACCTCTTGCCCATCCTCTGGGTCACCCCCCCCCGTCTTTCTTCCCGGACCTCCTGTCCCATGATCCTCTCGTATCCCCTTCTGCCTATCACCTGTCCAGCGCTCGGCTCCATCCCTCCCCCTCCTGTCTTCTCCTATCATTTTGCATCTCCCCCTCCCCCTCCAGCTTTCAAATCCCTTACTCACTCTTCCTTCAGTTAGTCCTGACGAAGGGTCTCGGCCTGAAACGTCGACTGCGCCTCTTCCTATAGATGCTGCCTGGCCTGCTGCATTCACCAGCAACTTTGATGTATGTTGCTTGAATTTCCAGCATCTGCAGAATTCCTGTTGTTTACACTAGATTACTGTTTATTGAATACAGCTCTCTCTTCAATGCTGTAATTCCAAGCAAACTCATCTCCAAACTCCTGGACCTAGGACTCAACACCTGCCTTGTAACTAGATTCTTGACTTCTTGAGTAATGGCCTGCTTCTGGTAAATGGCGACGCGTTCAGTCGCTGCAGCTTCTGCAGGGTCAACAAAAGAAGCTACTGTTGTAACTAAATGTATTTTTAATGATCACACAATCCTGCTGAATATTAAGAACTTAAAGTACTGCAAGTTGCTTGCAGGCGGAGAAATTGAAGAAGCTGCACCATGTGCTGCTGCCTGAGTTGAAGGAGGCTTATAGTCCAATGGCAAGTGACCACCTCAGTCGCGTTTCTTGTCATCGCAAGACCCTTTTGGATATCGTCAGTGTGGAATGCCGTAAGTTCAATTTGCTGATTTGTTGGCGGAGAGCAATGGCCTCGGTCGTAGCGAGGACAAGGCCTCAAGCCACAGTGTCACCTGTCCACAGCCACCAGAAGAGAGGCGTTGTAGCCGGCGCACTCCACTGGGGGCAGCGTGGTGCAGCATTCAGGCTGGAGCTGGTGCAGCAGAACAATGGATTCAAGGCCTGGGCAATAAATATATATGTTTTGTGTAATTATATTTTACCAATATCCTATATGAACTTGCTATTTTGTATATGCAAGGACTAGGCCTCAAACCACGGTGTCACCTGTTTACAGCTCCCAGGGAGAGGCGTCGGTGCTGGTGTGGCACCGTGTCCAGGCTGGAGTCGATGCTGCCCCCGACCCCCACCCCCAGTGTTCGTTCAGCTGAAGACAAGCTTTGTTGTAGTCATCTGCAGATTTTGGCAGTGTTGGACGGCTTGCGTTTGGTCTATTTTATAGAGTGGCTGTATCTTTCTATCTTATAGAGTAAGTGCTATGTGTGCTTTGTGCTGTGTGTGACTACTGGTGTTGTGTTTTGCACCTTGACCCCAGAGTAACATTGTCCTTTTTGGCTGTATTCATGAGTCTCATGTATGGTCGAATGACAATTAAACTTGAATTAAATTGAATTGAATCAGTAAGGATGGGCATTAAACCTCCACAATTATTCTCAACACTGTGGTAGATATGGGTTCAATTATAACACTGAAGATAAGTTTGGTTAGGTACATAGATGGGAAGGGTTTGGAGGGATGTAGTCTGGGTTCAGGTAGGTAGGCGGAAGATCAAGTCAGTATGGAATACTTCGGTTGAAGGGCCTGTTTCTACAGTCTGTGACTGGTGCCCCATAAGGCTGCGGCCTCAGTCACCTAACTACTCCTTATAGACTCATAGCTGAGTAGCCAGGTTGAAATTTAACTCCATTTTCAAGTTTGCAGATGATACCACTGTAGTGGGCATATCTCAAATAACAATGAGCCAGAGTACAGGAAGGAGACAGGGAGCCTAATGACATAGTATCCCCTCAATGTCAGCAGAATACAAAAGAACTGGTCACAGACTTTAAGAAGTGGGTTTGATGGGGTGCTGCATGTTCTCCTGTTTGCATTAACGGTGCTGAGAGCTTCATGTTCAAGTATGTAGATACTACAAACAAAAAAAGCTTCAGAGCAGCTCAACTTCTTCAGGAGGCTGAAGAAATTGGGCATAACACCTTTAACTCTCTACCCTAGAGTAGAGGAGGCCGTGGATAATCTTTACAGTAGAGGAGGCCGTATCCACGGCCTCCTCTACTGTAAAGATGAAGCCACACTCAGGTTGGAGGAACAACACCTTATATTCCGTCTGGGTAGCCTCCAACCTGATGGCATGAACATTGACTTCTCTAACTTCCGCTAGGCCCCACCTCCCCCTCGTACCCCATCTGTTACTCTTTTTAATGCACACATTCTTTCTCTCACTCTCCTTTTTCTCCCTCTGTCCCTCTGAATATACCTCTTGCCCATCCTCTGGGTCACCCCCCCCGTCTTTCTTCCCGGACCTCCTGTCCCATGATCCTCTCGTATCCCCTTCTGCCTATCACCTGTCCAGCTCTTGGCTCTATCCCTCCCCCTCCTGTCTTCTCCTATCATTTTGCATCTCCCCCTCCCCCTCCAGCTTTCAAATCCCTTACTCACTCTTCCTTCAGTTAGTCCTGACGAAGGGTCTCGGCCTGAAACGTCGACTGCGCTTCTTCCTATAGATGCTGCCTGGCCTGCTGCGTTCACCAGTAACTTTGATGTATGTGACACTGATATTAGTATTGGTTTATTATTTTCAAATCCATCAAGATGCATTGAAAAGTTTGTCTTGCTTGCTGCTCATACCAATTACACAGTGCGTTGTGGTAGCATCAGGCAAACCAATAACAATGCAGAATAAAGTGTAAGCAATACTGGAAAAAGTGCGGTAGAGGTAAACAATAGTGTGCAAGATCATTACAAGGTAGATTATGAGGTCAAGAGCCTATTTCATCATACAAGAGTCTCTTCAAGAGTCTGATAACAGTGGGAGAGATAATGTTCTGGAGCCTCTTGATATGTGCTTTCTGTTTTTGAATCTTCTGCCCAATTGGGGAGGGGGCAAAGAGAGAATGCCCAGGGTGGATGGAGTCTTTGGTTATGCTTTACTGAGTCAGTGACAAGTATAGACAGAGTCCAGAGAGAGGAAGCTGGTTCCCCTGATGCGCTGTGCTGTCACCACAACTCTTTGCAGTTCCTTGCAGTCATGCTTGAAGTTCAGTATTCAAAGTTAAATATATTATCAAATACAACCCTGAGATTCATTTTCTTGTGGGCAATCACAGTAGATACAAGAAGCACGATCGAATCAGTGAAAGACTACATCCAACAGTAAAGACAAATAACAATGTGCAAAAGACAATAAACTGTGCAAATACAAAAGAAAGAGAAAAAAATAAAGA
The DNA here is from genome assembly GCF_963921235.1 of Mobula hypostoma. Classification (NCBI taxonomy): domain Eukaryota; kingdom Metazoa; phylum Chordata; class Chondrichthyes; order Myliobatiformes; family Myliobatidae; genus Mobula; species Mobula hypostoma. The sequence goes on from NC_086109.1 coordinate 31,827,129, forward strand.
AATAATAATGACAAATGAGCAACAAATATCAAGAACTTGAGATGGAGTCCTTGAAAGTGAGTACATAGGTTGCGGGAAGAGGTTAGTGACGGGGCAAGTGAAGTTGAGTGAGGTTATCCCCTCTGGTCCAAGAGCCTGATGGTTGAGGGGTAATAACTGTTCCTGAATCTGGTGGTGAGAGTCCTAAGGCTCCTGTACCTTCTTTCTGATGGCAGCAGTGAGAAAAGAGCATGTTCTGGGTGGTGGAGGTCCCTGATGATGGATGCTACTTTCCTGCAACAGCATTTCCTGTAGATGTGCTCAATGGTGGGGATGGCTTTACTCATGTTGGATGGGGCTGTATCCACTCCCTTTTATAGGCTCTTCTGTTTAAAGGCATTGGTGCTTCCATACCAGGCCATGATGTAATCAGCCTTGCTTGTGTTACGTACCCCGTAACTGGGTTGCCAAACCAGCAGAAATGGATCACTCAGTTGGAGTCTGGAGTACTAGAACTAAGAAAGTTTTATTAAAGAAACAAGCAACACAGTAATCGAAAGGATAATAAATGCAACAATTCAACAATGATAACCACACATGTGCACAGAATTAAGATAACAGCATCAATCAAGCTCTATCGTTGTCTAGGGGTAAATGACCAATTTCAAAATGACTCAAAGTTCAGTCCAGTTTGTAGTTCAGTTCGCAGTAATCGTTGCCATGGCGATGGACAAGGTGGGGGAAGAGAGACAGAATAGGAACAACTGATCATTCAGAACACTGCTTCACTCACAGACCAGCGGGATGGCTCACAAACAGCATTTGGGCGGGTCCTTGGTGATGTCACCTGAGGTCACCGACTGTGACCCCTCCTCCAGATGCGGTCGATCCTCTGCAGTGAACCCGGCACCCAGGCAAGGGCGGACACACACCGGGTTCCCGCTGATCGTACCTTTCCACCCTTGTCGTTGTCTGGCACTTCTCACCCACTCGTGAGAGGCGCACCGCTTCCAGGGTCTCGTTACCTCGGGTGGCGTGTGTCTCTGTCTTAGCGAACCTGTCCCTTTTTATCCCCCTGCTGGGGTATCGCCTGTCCATCACTTCAAACAGTTCAGGGTTCAAAGGGGGGGGAGCCGCTCCAGACAGCTCTCTCTCCCACATCCCTTCATTACACATCTCCAGACGCTGCTCCATTGTTCCTTATCTCTCCTTCCCCTGAGGGCAGGTGGCAGACCAACTGCTGATGCCACTGATGCTAGCCCAGGCCAGCAAACATCTTAATTTTATGTGTATTCTCGTAACACTTGATACTGGGTGGGAAGTTCTTGTTGTGACTGTGATCTGCAAGTAAAGAAGTCAAGGATCCAATTGGACATGGAGTATTGAGGCCTTGGTCTTGAAGTTTATTGATTTGTTTTGAGGGATGTTTGTATTGAATGCCCAGACGTAGTCAATGAAGAGTATCCTGACATATGCATCTTCGCAGGAGTTGATATGCTTCATGACCAACCTCTCAAAACACTTCTTCACAGTGGATGCAAATGCTGTTGGAGAAGAATCACCAAGGCAGGTTACCTAATTTCTCTTAGGCACTGGTATAAATGAAGCCTGATTGAAGCAGGTGGGTACCACGGAGTGCTGAAGCAAGAGGTTGAAGATATAGGTAAACACTCCAGAGTAGTGCACAGCTGCTGCCAAAACAATTGGTTATGTACTCAGGCAGAATGTTTTCTATGGTCATCCTCGTCATTATATGACATAGGCAAACTCTGACCATGATTGTTCTTGGCAAATTTTTCTACAGAAGTAGCTTTCCATTACCTTCATCTGAGCGGTGTCTACAAGACAGGTGACCCCCCAGCCATTATCAATAATTTTCAGAGATTGCCCGCCTGGTGTCAGTGGTCACATAACCAGGACTTGTGATTTGCACCGGCTGCTCATATGACCATTCACCAGCTGCTCCGATGGCTTCATGTTACCCTGATCGTATGTGGGGGGTGGGGGGGGGGAATAAGCAGGTGCTATACCTTTTTCAAAGGTGACCTGCATGCTAATTGAAGGAAGGAATGCCTTTCACCTCCTTTGCTGGAGACGTATCTTATATTTCAATGGTGCATTGATAATAAATTGCAGGGGTGTATGGAGACATGACAAATTTCATGAGCCTCTTGAACAATTAGAAACATTAGTGAGGTTTCTCGGTGATGACATCAATGTTGTTGGACCATAACAAACTATTGGTGATGTGCATACCTAGAAATTTGAAGCTCTTAACCCTCACAACCTTAATGACATTGAAGCAAACAAGAGAATGTGCACTGCCCCCTTTCCAAAGTCCATCCCCAGCTCTTTTGTTTTGTTGACTTTGAGGGAAAGGTTGTGGTCATGACAACCATCACAAAGCTCACTATCTCTTTCCTGTACAGCAATTCACCATTATTTGAGATGCAGCCCACTATGGTGATATTATCTGAAACATTGTGGATGAAGTTATAAATTATAGTTTTGTAGAGGGAGGTTCAGAAGTCCAGTTTCTGTAGCTGTTTGATTAGGACTGTAAGGATGATAGTGTTAAACGATGAGCTATAGTCAATAAAGAACATCCTGACATTGATATTTGGATTGTCCAGATGATCCAAGGATGTGTAGAAAGCCATTGAGATGCCATCTGCCATAGACCCCTTGTGGCGATAGGCAAATTGCAGTGGGTCTGGGTCCTTGCTGAGGCAGGAGTTGATTCTAGCCATGACCAACCTCTCAAAGCATTTCATCACCATAGATGTGAGTGCTACTGAACAATAGTCATCAAGGCAACTCACATTGATCTTCTTGGGTACTGGTACAATTATAGCCCTTTTGAAGCTGGTGAGAACCTCTGACCTTTGCTGTGAAAAATTGAAAATGGCTTGAATACCCTCACCAGTCAGTTAGCACAAGTTTTCAGAACATTACCAAGTACTCCTTCGGGGCATGCAGCCTTGTGAGGGTTCACCTCCTGAGAGACATTCTGCTGTCTGCCTTCAAGAGAAAGATCACAGGGATCCTCATAGCTGTAGTTTTATTCTCCCTTTCGAAGTGAGCATCAAAGGTATTGAGCTCGACTCGTAGTGAAGCATCACTACCATTCATGATGTTGGGTAATATATCTTATTGCTTGTTTTCTTATTAAAATTTAGCTGATTTATTTTGCAAAAGACTTTTCAAATATATTATAACTTCATTTTCAAAAGTATCTAGTTATTAATAATCACCATGACTGACATTTGAATAATCCATGCTATCTTGACAACCATTCTGTGGTATAATATTAAGGAAGTTAACACAAAGTTCAGCCTTACAATTAAACAGTTAAAAAACAGAGGTAAATTGAAACAGAGTTACAAGTGCAAGCAAATCTCTTTTCTAAAGTAATATATTCTGACATTGTTTTACATAGCACTCAGGTTTTAACTAAGTATTTTGGATCAAAATGTAAAATTAATTACAGAACAATTATTTTGAAGTAACGCAAGTGGGGTGAAGCCAATCAGTTCAGTTTTGTCACTGATAATATTGTACATAGGGCTTGCCAGGTTTACTGGACAATATCAATCAGTCCTGTGTCTGACTTCCAGAACTGAATTTTGGGAGAGGAGGTCTGTGTGAAACAGAATCCTATTGTTATGAGATAAAAAGCAAGAACTAAAAAGATTTTCATTCAGCTGTATTAACTTCATTCTAACACACCTTTTAAATTGTGCTGGAATTGTTCCCAAAATGTTGCAAACATTATCCAAATCTCTCACTGTATGAACATTGCCAGAAGAGCCCTTTCCTCATGTTCATTTAACCAGCTTCCCAGATGTTATAGGTCCATTTCACATAAATTACTGGACACATAAAAAATTGTAATAGGTCATCCATCCTACCTAGTTCCATAAAAGCATAAGATACGTTAACCAAAAGGAGCAGCATTTTTTTAAATGTTGAAACTGCCTGAGTGTCACAGATAATAATGAAAGGTCAATGGTGATTCAGAACAAAACTTTAGCATCTGAATTCATAACATTCAGACTTTACTGTTGAGTTTCAGCACGCGAGTATGTCCCCAGAACAGGAGAGAAAGTAGAAATAGAAATTACATTTAGTTTATGCAGCAAACATTTCTGTTGAACTAGAGCTTGAAAACTCTTCTGAGGAACTTCATCACCTGAAATCATGTTGGCGACTATTTTGAATAAATTAATGGTGGTTTGACTTTATTTTCATGATTTTAATTATCTCCATCCCCCGACTCCAACAGATAAAACAGTGACTCATTTGCATTTCTCCAGTATTACATTCAGATGATGTGTTCCACCTGCTTTAGGGGAACCTACGCAGATTGTGTGAGCAACATTCCTTAACATTATATCAGATGCTCATATTGTAGTTAACACTTGGTTAAGATCTCTTCTATTTTCACAGACACATTTACATAAAGAAAATCTTGTTTCTTTAATGTAGTTTGAAGTGGTTCACTGAAACTTAACTTTTCATTTAGTTATTTTCTCCAAATCGTAAATGTTTTCCAATTATGGTACTTCAATTTTTCTGTATATCTTTTTTTCCAACAAAACTTTAATTTTAACATATCATTTTATTCTTTTATTGGAAATCAGATTTTCAGCTATTAAAAAAGCTATGAATATCTCCAGCAATGTATAAACAATAACTTGAAAATATCAAATGCATATTAGTCTTAACACTTCAGAAACAATAGCTCCAAAAATATGTTTCCTTGAATTTCAGTTGTTACTTCTATATCATACCACTTTTTTTCTGTATATTTCCATGACATTGTTCAAGAAAACCTAACATATTATTATAATAATGTACGGAAAGAATGTAATATGTCCAACAAAAGAACGAAGCAGTGAATTATTTGACTACAGTGAAGCCAACATGTCTCTGTACCTTAATATAATTTTCACTGTTTTGGTACATTTCCAGCAGTCATTATTTAATTAAAATAAAACAAATGTTTTCAAAATCTGCGGCTACATACTGAAAAATTACCAGATAAATAGGGTTCTCAAATTTAGGTAGTGGGGCATTATTTTCCGCAAAGCTGCTTGATTGACATTTTGACAGCTTTGTGTTGTTTCCTAAAGCTGAGTGACTAGAATATTTCACAAAATTGATACACATGCTTCTCACGTTCCAGATAAAGAGACAGAGAAAGCAACAGAGAAATAAGTGCCAACCTAAACAGTAAAAGTTAAATTTATAGTCAGCACTGAATGTTTTTGCCATCTCCCTCGATACCTATTCCATTTGCGCATAAGGCATTAAGCTGTATCCTGGAAAAATCACTATGAATAATTACAGAAGCTTCCCTTCTCTAGCCAGATGGTACAAGCAAATTAATTCACAGCAGGTTTTCAAAGAAAAATCCCTTGTCAGTTTCCACTGAAATTTCTTAAATTGATTTCTAATGTATTTCCCACTGTAAGTAATGCATTCTATTTTTTCCTGAACAAATAAATGTTTATCAGTCACAAACTCATTGTTGGCAAAATGCATTGATTATGGAGTGTAACCAGATTTTTAATTCAGTTATACAATGGTTTGTAGATAATGACACTTAATTGGTAAATCTGTAATGTTACAATATTTTTTCTTCAAAATAAAAGATACTCCAGAGATCTCAAGAGATCAAGCTGGACTGCAATTTGAGTTTTGTCAGTGACGTTGGAAGACCTTCCAAAGGATTAAAAATCATGCAGTATCCATAACTGACCAGGATCATGCGTAAAAGAAAACATCCTGTTCTTTATTATGAAATGTCTGCGGACATTGTTAGGAAAATATCTTTCAAAATCTGAAGCCAAATTTTTAGAGCTGCTTGAACTTTGGCCCGAGTCAACTTGCAAGGCAATCAAACTGACATCTGATTCATTCCAATATATTCAATTTGTAGTTGTCATGAGATTCCAGGAGAAAGATGATTGTAAACCCTTAGCAGAAGTATGGTAATGATGCGTATCCACCATGCGAAAACCTTTTCTACTGATAAGAATACATTTCAGAATTTAAAGCATGCTGTACATTACCACAGAAGCTTAAAACTGCTTATATTTACAACTCAATGTCATGGAAACAGTCATCCAACACTATCACACAACTTCAATCAAGTACAAGATTGGAATTTTCAGTTATTCTATATTTCAACAAAAGATCTCTTCTATAGGGAATAATATCTGCGGGAAAGGGGAAGAGGTTTTTGGTATTGTATCTGAGCACCCAAAAAAATAAGCAATGTTGAAAACTGATAATATCTCTACTTGTACCTGTATCATTGCTGCCAATGTTGTTATGTCACTATTCACCACCAGATTCAATTACATGCTGGAACAGTCGTGATCCATGTCATACTAAAGAGGCTGAAGGCCAAAAAGTCATTTTGATGATTCTTCTAAGCTTATACAAAATCTCTCATCTTCACATACTCAAAAATTCCCCATGGCCTTACTCAAAGCCAGTTGATAAATAGGTGCTTTCTTTTAATATTATAGATACAAGATGGTGTGAGAGAGCCGTAAAAAAAGCTTCAGAAACATGTTCTTTCAAACCGGGCTTTTAACAATAACAATACACTCCATTTCATTAATTCACGGGACTTCTACCAGCTGATATAAGTAATGATATTAATGTGATAAATACAGTCTGGAAAGAGGACATTTATAATGATTATTATTAATATCAATAACTCTGAATCATTTACTAAGGAAATTCAGCAAATATGTGTAAACTGATGGAAGGATCACAACTTTGGCTTATGAACATCAGAAGGAATGGATGAACACGATGCTTTATTGTGTCACCGTTGACAATTAAAAGTGTGAATATAACACAAGTCACAAGCCCTTGCTCAGCATTAACTCTCTATGCAAGGAAATGTTGTCACTTACCTGTGCAAATCCTGACATTTCCCTGAATACCATACCTTTAACAACTTTCTGATTTCTTTGCCAACACAAAATGCCAAGGTTGTGGTCAGCCAGTCATCCCTTTTCTTTTCTTGTGTATTCTGGCATTGGGTTATACAGTATGAGATGGTGGAGTTGCAAAGATTCCCCACCACTTACAGCAAGGAATCTACAGGAGTGCTCTGTGCCAAAGTGAACAAATGTTGCTCTAGAGATTTAAACAGAACAGGACAGTGATGAGGTACCAAGGGAAATATTTCTCAATTTTGAAATATGCATTTTCTGAGACCACTTAAATTTCTATAAGAGTGTTTCGATATTTTCATTTCCAATATTTTTTCTTTACTAATATCTACTTAGTTTTAAATGCTTTGGAAGATTTGGAATATTTTAAATATATCTGGTAACTAGGATGCCAGAATGGCTCTCTCGTGTAACAGTGGCCCATTCAGAGTAATACCTACAATTTGACCCTCCCTGTAACCCACCTCACTCACTGGTTCAGCTCAGTTTGTCCTTGGGTTGTTTTTCCACTTCAGACAGTTCCCCTCTCCCAGCAGAGGAGAGAAACAGCAGGCACCCTGAGAAGTTTACATTCAGTACTGTTTCAGAAGCAGGTTTTGGAGGAGATGACCATGATGACTAAACAAGTCAGGGCGGCAGCTCTTGTCTATATGGACTTTAGCAAGGCCATTCACAAGAGCTCAGAAGTTAGAGCATATGGGATCCAGGGTGAGTGAAGAAAGTGAATACAACACTGGCCTGGTGGTAGCAGGCAGAGGTTGAGGTGGAAGGCTGCATTTCACACTGGCAAACTTTAATCAGAGATGAGCCGCAGGGATTGGTGCTGGGTCCCTTAATGTTCAACATACATATCAACCATTTGGAATGAGAATGTAGGTGGCATGATTGTAAGATGTCAGCAAAATTAGTGGTATGCGGACAATGAAGAAGGTTGTCCAAGGTTACAATGATGGGAGAGGAGGAGGTAAAAGGGGGAAGTGTGCCAACTCCTGACGTCACATGGGAAGGTGCCCCGGATGAAAGGGAGTGGGAAAGCTGTGCTTACTGGTCGCATTGCACACCTACCCCAACATTTACTCCCATTTCTCTGGAATGCCAGAGGCTAAGGGGAGACTTAACAGGAGATTTTATAATTATGAGAGGCACCAAAAGAGTATTTGAAAGAGTGTATCATGCTTCAGTTACAGGCTGTGGGATGCAGTGTATCACTACATTACAGTGTGGGGTTCATCACGCACCTGGGTTCACTGTTCGGTTTGAAACATGCAAAATTTGTGAGAGCTTTGACAGTTCCAGCTAAAGTAGGAGGAAAGAAAGCTTTATGTTTTATTAGTGGGCTTGTCCTACACTCCTCTGAGCTTTGCACCCACCACCTGTTATCTCCAGGTATTGTAGAGACAGAGCCTTTCGGTAACGGATCTCTCAGCTCAGAGAAAACCACGTTCTGTATGTCCAAACTTCATTCTGCAATAATATAACCAATGATTTAAATTTTTCTAACTATACCTAATAGTAATGATATCAAAGTATTTAAGTGGGGCTATAAGACCGAAATTCCAGAATAGGAACTAACATAAGACACAAAGAGAAGACTGAATCACTATAACATCGAATTTATTTTGTGCCTTCTTGAATATGTGAGCTGGTTAAGAAATAACCAAATTATTGAAGTGACATAACAATAAGAACCTAGAAATTGAAGTAATATAAGCATTCCTTCCAATATTTTAGGAATGATCTAAATTAAGTTTCTCTATTGATGATTTTGAAATTATCACCACAGAGCATTTTGGCCTATAACTCATCGTTGGTTTTTCATCAGGACGTTCTGTTATAGTGTGAGTATTTTTTTTCTACTGAGTTCAGTATCTTTACAAAGAATGCACGAATACACAGGCTTTATTAAAAGGTGACTAGATACACATACAATAAATAGCAGACATCTCACCTCTCCCGGAAGTTCTGAGAGTCTCCCACATATTGATAGTTGCTCCCCGATGCCTGGAAATTATATACAATATCCTGCAAATCAATTTTTTCGAGAGGGAGAGGAAGAGGGAGAGGAAGGGAGAGGGAGAGCGAGAGCGAGAGCGAGCATCCTGATTGGTCTCTCTTCGTGCTAAGTAGACCTATCAGTTTTCTCTGTGGGCGGGCTTTACAGTCGACCTCAAAAATAATGACAGTGTTGCTCGCTGCACTGTTTGCAACAGTGACTTTTCTCTTGCCCATGATGGGCTAAAATGTAAAAGACATGTTGAGATGAGTTTAACAGGTGTCATTCGTTCATTAGCGTAACTAACTTTATTTAAATTAGCTGGCTAGCTGCTAAGGAGCTTCTCTATTGATGTCCTACGTGAAGATGCCAAACTCCCTGTAGACTTGTTTAAAGTTGTAATAGAATAAACATGATGCAGTAATATAAGTACATATTTTAATGTCAGATTTCCTGCATATACCCAACTTGGTTTACAGATTAGACAAAATCACTAAACAAAGTATTGCATACACCCTTGGAGGTCGACTGGGGAGGTGGGTGGGGGACATGGAGTTGTGGGGGAGGGTGCTACCTCCCTGAAATGAGTTTTTGCAGGGTGGGATGTCTGAAATAGGGTACAGATAACACAACTGGAACCATTCATGAAGGTACTTGATAACATTTTCTGACTTCCCTTAAAACAGCCTATTAATATTCAGACAACAGGAATTCTGCAGATGCTGGAAATTCAAGCAACACACATCAAAGTTGCTGGTGAATGCAGCAGGCCAGGCAGCATCTCTAAGTAAGTAAGTAAGAGATTTTCTTACTAGCTCTTCCTTCAGTTAGTCCTGACGAAGGGTCTCGGCCTGAAATGTCGACTGTTCCTCTTCCTAGAGATACTGCCTGGCCTGCTGCGTTCACCAGCAACTTTGATGTGTGTTGCTATTAATATTCAGACTTTAAGCTTTAAAACCAGAGTGTATATATTGTCTTGGTTTCATATCCCCATAAGTTTGGTCATATCCAAAGGTTAAACAGAAGAATGTTTTACTATATATCAGTTTATGGGTTAAATCACTGTGTTAAAAGATAGTAAATCACAAACACTAGAAAGTCTGCAGATGCTGGAAGTCCAGAGCGACATGCACAAAATGCTGGGTGATCTCAGCAGGTCAGACAGCATCAATGGAAAAGAGTAAACACAGTCAACCTGAAATGCCAACTCTTCATTCTTTTCCATAGACGCTGCCTGACATGCTGAGTTGCTCCAGCATTTGTGTGTGTGTTGCTTAAAAAAGTGTCATTGCTTAAATGAGAAAAGTTGATAGAAAACTCCCAAAGGCTTAAAGTCATTAACTTATAGCCTGTGAATGACCTGAGCACCATCTAGTTGATCTTCAGTCAATGAAATCAATCCACTATGGGAATAACTTTCTTATTTGATGAGTCATTGATTAGTACAGCACAGGAAAGGGACCTTTAGCCCATCAGAAGCTTGCTGATGGTTTAATGTCTGTTTTTTACTAACCTACATATTCACAAAAGGATCATCTTAGCACAATTGTCTCATTAGCAGATAAATACTGAACCAGAATGGCAGGACCTGTTGATATTGACATACTGAGGTACGTAGACATAAATATTAACATTACATGTGAACAAATATGTACTCATGGCTTCAGCTATGAATACTAGCCAGCCTTATTAAATGACAAATGGGTAAATGAACAACAGCCATGATACACTTTTGATTTTACAGTAGCTAAAAGCTGAACTTACTCTCTCCTTGAGCTGTTAGAAAATAACTAAAATTTCCATCTGCTGTGCCAAGCCGCAAAGCACACATGAACTGCAGACAGCTCTTCTTTTTGTTGACTTCCCGCAGACTCTCCTTGGCCTGTTTATCTCTCTGGTGACTTCAAATGGACTATTTAATTTTACAACAAGTAAGCTGAGAATTGCTTTTCAACAAGTGGTGAGAGAAATGAAAGGAAATTTAAATAACGTGCCTGTGAATTTATAGAACAGCTGCCAATCACATTTACGCACAAATAAAACTCATGAAATGATTTTGTATTGGAACAAAATCATCTCCAATTTCCTTTCTAAATTATGCACCTTTCATCTTTCTGTATACAATCCAATTTCTGGAATTGTCTCCCAAATGCCAAAATTATAGCTATATTAGAACTAAATATATGGTCCATCATTCATCTATCAGTGTAACCAAGGATTAGCAATAAGTTGAGTTCGTAATCAGATCCATAAAGATAGGAGAATGATTGGGTCAATACTATTTAATTTTGCTTCATTTTATGTAGCATCGTCAATAGTGATGCATTGCTTTTAGTTCTCCCACAGGGTTTTGTATATCCTGAACTCTGCTGCACAACAATCATGAACAATTCCCTGTGTGGCGGGGAAGCTACATGGAAAGCTTGTTTATGATATGTTCATTATTTTTCCCTTGTTAATAGGAGCTGCTCCCAAGTCTGTTATAACTTTACCTTCTTTCCAACTTCTGGCAATGCCAGCCAACACTACTACTGAGGTTCTATTAGTACAAACAACAGGAATTCTGCAGATGCTGGAAATTCAAGCAACATACATCAAAGTTGCTTCTATTAGTACAAATTGTTTTTGTTTTGCACATCCTGTTCTTGCAAAATTTATGCAAGACAACAAAAGAGATAATTATAGAACTCTGACTGAATTCTTCACTGTTTTCAGCATAAACAATTAGCAACAACAAAAAAACGAGATGGGGCAGGAAATACACCAACCGAATCGGTGCGGAATTGCTGCACCAAATAGTCAATTTTGAATACTTTCTTCATCCTTTTAGGAAAATGAAGCAGATGAGGAAATTTGTTATAACTGTTCCAGTGCTATATCTACATCCTGTTTCAGTACTTCTCATTCACTGACAAAAGTACTGAAGAATAGCCAATTATTTAACACAGCAAACACAGAATATAAAACATAATTGCACAGTACAGGGCCTTTAGCCCTGTGGTAAACCATGTATATATGTTGTAACTGGGTTACCTGTCTGGACACACCCCTCTGCTGACTGCCCCTGTGGCTCCTCCCACAAAGTCCTGTATAAAGGTTCTCGCCTTGCCCCTCCCCCTCAGTCCGGGGCAGACACTCACTGTGGAGGTCGTATTGTACAGCGAATAAAAGCCTTTCAGTATTTTACCAAACCTCAGTCTTTTGGAGTAATTGAAGGTGCATCAAGCCCATTATATTGAGCTGATCTACATAAACCTATTCCATGATCAATCCAATCCCTCCCTCCTACATGAACCATAACCCTCCATTTTCTCTTTCATCCATATGCCTAGTTCAGAGTTACTTAAATGTACCTAATGAACCTAACAATGCAAAAACTTTTACTGTTTTTCAAAAAAATTAAAAGCTACATTTCTTATCGAGGCCTTTAATGCAGAAAAAGGCAAACATTCTGGTTAGGTCTACACCAAAGTACAGAATCAAAATCATAGAGTACTGTTGGCCACATGCTATAATTTTCAAAGCCCATGCAACCAATATAACATGTGTTAAGTATCCCACACTGATGACGCTGGACAAAAATGATTTATGACATCTTAAAGGACTATGCTATTGAGATTCACTGGGAATATTCAAATATCATTTAATTTGGTGGTTAAAAGCTCAAATTAACATTGCTGATAACTACCTACTGATGCTGCAATTCAGAAAGAGCTTCTTCCACACTACCATCCAATTTCTAAATGGACATTGAACCCATGAACAATACCTCACTATTTTTTTATTTCTGTTTTGTTTGCATTACTTACTTTAACTTAGCTATTTATATGTATATCTGTGTATTCCTGGATGTTGCCACAACGACGATAAAAAAAATCAATGTATTTCTAAGGTAGGATAGCATGGTAGCTACAGGGAAACTTAATAATGATGGCTCTTCCATGTCTGTTGCTCTTGTTCTTTGGGGTATTAGAGATTCTGTGCTTAAACTGTTGAAGAAACCTTGGCAGCTGTTTTTGTTAATGGTGCATTTGGCAGCCATGCAATGGCAGAGGCAGAAGGCATGCATGCTTAAGATGGAGGTGGTAATCAAGTGAGCTTTTTTTTAATCCTAAATGATGCCAAATTCCTTGATTTGCTTTTGGAGCTGCACTCAGCCAGACAAGTGGGGAGTTTCCATCGAATTGCTGATGAGCGCAATGGCTGGTGAAAAGATTTTGTTCAGTCAGGAGCTAAGGCAAACTTCAGAAAATACACAAGGCATGTGTTTTTACCTGAAGAAGTGAACATCAAGGTTCATCTCTTGGACAAAGGAAGGTAGTCACCGTGATTGGAGGTCAACCATACCAGCCCCAGAAATAATTGTAAAAATGCTTAGGAGAGTATCCTCAACTCATTCAACTCCAGCTACTTCAGTGGTATTCAGGGAATTCATTAGATTAGATTAGATTAGATTCAACTTTATTGTCATTGTGCCAAGTACAGATACAAAGCCAATGAAATGCTTTTAATATCTGACAGAAATGCAAGGAACAGTGTTATTTACAAAATAACTGCGAATAAAAACGTGCTACAGCACACAAATATAAAAGTACTGAGACAGTACAATACCGATGCAATACTGTTTAGCACTGTGATCTGACGTTCAGCAGTGTCACAGCCTCAGGGAAGAAGCTCTTCCTGTGCCTGCTGGTGCGGGAGCGGAGGCCCCTGTAGTGCCTACCGGATGGGAGGAGAGTAAAAAGTCCATGGTTAGGGTGAGATGCATCCCTGATAAAGCTTCTCGTCCTGCCCAGGCAGCGTTTATGGTAGATGTTCTCAATGGTGGACAATTGGGTGCCGATAATCCACTGGGCAGTTTTCACCACACGTTGGAGTGCTTTGTAGTCTGATACGGGACAATTGCCATACCACACTGAGATGCAGTCTGTGAGTATGCTTTCAAGAGTCAGTGAATATACTCAAGACAAAGATGATACATACTTAAATTATAAGAGAGTCAATATGTATTAGAAAAGGGCATGAAGATAGTTTTGAAATGAGATTAAATCATCTATGATTTCATTGAATGGCAAACCACACTGCAGGAGTAGAGTAGCCTACCATTGCTCCTGTTATGTTTTAAGACCTTCCTTCCATCAGTAAATCAGAAGCAAGGATGTACACTGATGATTGCATAACATGCAATTTCATTCGCAAACCTTCAGCAAATAAAGTAGTCCATTTATGAACATTGGGTCATGGAATGATAAGTAGCAAGAAACGTTGGCCAACAGCTGTGATAGGCATTAACTATCTCCATAAAGTGAGAGACTTTCTATCTACACATGACATTGAATAGCTTTACCACTGATGAGACCCCCACTATCAAAATTATAGAAGTCATCACTGACCAGAAACTCTGCTGGTCTAGCCATCTAATTATTGTAGCTACAAGAGTTAATTAGAGGTTAGGTATCCTTCAACAAGTGTCATCCAAAAGCCTTTCCACCATCTGCATGGCAAAAGGAAGGAATGTTGAAATATTCTCAATGAGTGCATCTCAACAACTCCCAAGAAGCTTAACATCATCCCAGACAAAGCAGCTATTTCATTATAACCCCATCGACAGCTTTAATCATTCATTCTCTCCACCATCAGCTCACAGAGAGTGCATGAGTGCCATCTATAAAATTCACTGTTGTTTCTTACCCAGACTACTGACAACACCTCACAAACCTGTAGCCTCTGCAAGCAAGAAGGCAAGGCCATCAGGTCATTGGAACACCAGCACATGCAGGTTCCATTCCAAGCTGCACAGCTTCCTGACTTAGAAGTATATCACCAAGCTTCCATCATTAGGGGATCTGTAAGGCATTTGATAAGATCCCCCATGCAAGGCTCCAAGAAGACCTTGCTTTGTGGATCCAGAATTGGCTTGCCCACAGAAAGTCAAAGGGTGGTTGTAAATGGTTCATATTCTACATGATGGTTAGTGACCAGGGGCGTTCTGCAGAGATCTTTTCTGGGACCCTCTTCTCTTTTTGGTTTTTATAAATGACCTGGATGAAGAAGCAGAAAGGTGGGTTAGTAAGTTTGCTGATAATACAAAGGTTGGGGGTGTTGTGGATAGTCTGGAGGCTTGTCAGAGGTTACAGTGGGGCATTGATAGGAACTGGATTGAGATGTACAGATGGACTTCAACCCAGACAAGTGTGAAGTGGTTCATTTTGGTAGGTCAAATTTGAAGACAGAATATAATATTAATGGTAAGACCCTTGGCAGTGTGGAAGATCTGAGAGATCTTGGGGTCTGTGCCCATAAAACACTCAAAGCTGCTTTTTGGAGTAATTCCTCAAAATATCAGTGGCATCTCTGTGTCTGACCAACATGTTATTGCATTTGTTACATTGATAGCTAGGAGGGCCATTTTGTTGAAGTGGAAGGATATGTCGGCTCCCACTTTGTCACGATGGTTCTTTCAAGTGATGCTATGTCTTAGTTTGGAGAAAATTATGTCGAACCTTTGAACCTATGTTTGATTTTGAGAAAAGCTGGGGTTCATTTGTTCGTTACTATCATTTGAGCTAATTGATAGATTTCCTCCACGATCTAATTGTAAATTTTTGGTACTTTTTTTTTCTTGCTGGCAGTTTGATGTTTATCTTTAGAAGCTTTTTGTATGACGCATGGCTCCGGGATTGAACACTTAATGGTTTTTTTCCCTCACTTTTCTTTGCTTTAGTTGTTTTTTTTTTCTCTTTGTCACCAAAATTTTTTCAATCTTTAAAACAACGTTTTTTTCCTCTTGAGACATTGTAAGTGTTTCCTACTTCGATGTACTCTTGTTAATTTTGGATAATAATAATAAAAAGATTTGAAAAGAAGAAGGAAAGCCGCTGTACAGGTTGAGAGTGTTGTTAAGATGTGTATGGTGTGTTGGCATTCATCAACCGTGGGATTGAGTTCAAGAGCCATGAGATAATGTTACAGCTATGTAAGACCATGGTCAGGCCCCACTTGGAGCACTGAGTTCTGTTCTGGCCACCACACTACAGGAAGGATATAGATACTATAGAAAGAGTGCAGAGGAGATCTATAAGGATCTTGCCTGGATTGTAGGGCGTACCTTATGAAAATAGGTTAAGTGAACTTGGCCTTTTCTCCTTGGAGGAACAGAGGATAAGAGGTGACCTGATAAAGGTGTATAAGATGATGAGGGGCATTAATCGTGTGGATAGCCAGAGGCTTTTTCCCAAGGCTTAAATGACGAATACGAAGGGGCATAATTTTAAGGTACTTAGAAATAGGTACCAAGGGGATGTCCTGAGTAAGTTTTTCACACAAAGAGTGGTGAGTGTGTAGAATGCACTGCCAGTGGTAGTGGTGGAAGTGGATACAATAGGGTCTTTTAAGATGGGTACATGGAGCTTAGTAAAATAGAGGACTATGCGCTAAGGAAATTCTAGACAGTTTCTCGAGTAGGTTACATGGTCGGCACAACATTATGGGCCGAAGGGCCTGTAATGTGCTGTAGATTTCTATGTTCTATGAATTCCTGAGCTCTCTGCCCAGCCATACTCTGAGCATACCTTCAGCAGTCAGAGGTTATCAGTTCAAAAAAGTGGCTTAATACAACCTTAAAAAGGACAATTGGGAATGGATATTTAATGCTGCATTGCCAGTAATGCCCAAATTCCAAAATATGAACAAAAAGCATATACTGTCCTTTCTACTAATTATGTGGCCAGCTCAATTAAGTGTCTGGTCAATACTAAATTCAAATGTTTGTGAAACATTCGGCAATGGTAACACCATGGGATTTGTATGGCAGAAGGCTATTTTGCAGATGAATATGATATGGCATTTGTGTGAAGCAAATCTAATGTGCACATTAGCCCAATTATCTGTGCCTTGTAAGTACGTAAGCATGGATTGCTTCATTATCTGAAGGCATCCAAATGGAACAGAATGTTGTTTGATGAACAACATATACCAACATTTTGAATTTTGAATTGAGTGGGTAGGTGCCAACAATAAAGCAGCTAATGGTATGTGCCGCCACCAAACTCCTAAAGGAATGTCTTCAGCTGAGATGATTGCTGTCTGACCACAACTAGTTTCCTTCGTTCTTGACAGTATTCATAGCAATGGAGAGTTTAACTTCATACTGACGAACTGCACAATGTCAATTTGACCAATTGGATTTGACCTATTTTTTTATGGGTAGTTTAACCTGGAACAATTTTCCACAATATAGTACTTGAACAATTTTGCCACTGCTTCAACTAGTTCAGGAGCTTAAATCTTCAATACCACTTCTGGGACCTTATCAGGGTCATACAGCCTTCCCTGAATCTAGTACACTTAATCATTTCATTATCAGTAAGAGTGAATAGAAATTGATGAAGGCTGATTAAAATTAATGACATGAACTTCAAAGTTCAAGACTGGTGTTCCAGGCAACACAATAATTGAAATGATTCCCGACTTTAAGCCTTTTCTGGCACATATGATGAACTTTGCCGTCTTTGGAAATAAGGATTTTGTGGTACCTCATTCTTCATTAACTTTGACATAGTAATAAGTGGCCCAGTGTTAAAAAACATGGAAGAGTCTATCCCATCCCTTCCATTTTGTGGATCATTGTAAGGAGTTTGAAGGCCAGCCTTTCTGATTAGTAGGAATTCCTGGTGGCTCAGTCATGAAACAGCATGCAATGGCTGTTTATTTTCACATCCCTTTAAGAGATCAAGCCAAAGCCGGCCAACATCTGGATGTTGCAGTGGAACCCCAGTCTCTGCTTTCAGAAATGCGGTTACAACAGTTCTATAGGGCTTTCATTGTACTGGAACAGTTCAGCGCACTCTTTGGGAACAGATCATGTGGCAGAAGTCATCTGATGGCTATCAGATCATCAGTGGAATACATTTTATTTCCTCGTGACTCTATTCCAGGGGTGTAGTTACTGGCCTGTCACCCAGTCAGCTCAAGAAGATGCAACATGCAGTAGTTCTCTTAATCAAACTACATAAGGCCATCCTTCAAGGCTAAATTTAATTTCTTATACCAAAGGTCAGTAGTCATCCACCTACTGAACCGCACTGAAAAGGAGTATCAGAATGAAAAAAGTAAATGAAGAATAGAGAACCAATCAAATGCCTAGGAGTGATTTGTTCAAAGCATACATTATTTAGCATGCTTTGATTTATAAATCTGCTTTGTAATGCTCATTTGCATTGAATTTCATTTTGGTATTTTGATTAAGCAAATATTGTGATGATTATCAATAGACAAAGTGTAACCTGTGGGACGGCTGGTGACAGAAATCATCAGCAGATGAGAGTGTTATTAAGCTACGCCAACAGCTTGTCAGTTTCTGGAACAGATGTTAAACTCTCTGCATCTAAGGGAATTAATTTCATATATGCAGCTATTTAAAATCCAGTAATATAATTTTAAATATTTAATCATGGATCTGCCTTATATCCATCAGCGTCTTTACCAAGCTAAGAAGGAACCATGCAGTAAACTGGAAAAGGTGCCCGTAATATCCAACATACCCTTGTACATTATTATCTCTTGAAGATAAATATGAAACCTTATGCAAAAATTTTGTCTGACTCTTTAAATAACAGGAACACAGCCCCATTCTTAAATACAATATTTTTTTCAAATATAGGGCTACTATTAACAGCTCTCCACAACGTATAAGAGTTTTGGTAAAGTTTTGCTTGCACATGTGATACTTAATACTAAACGTGATTCTAAAGTGTTCCTGTTGCAAAATCATTAACTTGAAGCCTCTAACTCTACAAATGCAGCCTGGCTTGTTGAATGTTTCTTGCAATTCTTGCATTTTACAGCAGTCCAGATGCTTAGATGAGTTATTCTATTTCAATATCAGAATTGTGTTGGGACTAGAGAAATGTAAATGGACTTTGGGAATGCAATATTTAGAATCATAAAGAATAGACTTGAAACAATTCTTGAAAGCAAAATTAGACCTGCAGGAAAGAGCCATGCTGACATGTCTTAGAATGAACTGAGCTTGACTAACCCTCCTCCAGTTACTTCACTAAGTTGCTGTGAATCTTGCCATGTTCCTGCAGGCAGGTGCCAGGAAGAAACCAAGTATCTCTCCACAGGGGAAGAGAAAATCAGATCTACATCACTATCATTCTACATTTAGCTGTTAACATAGCCCAAGAATCAGTCACAATGCTCCTTGGCAACTGAGGATGCAATATAAAAATAAAAAGGAAAAACATTACTGAAGTTACACTTCAATACATTGCAAAGATCAGACTTATACATGAATGAAATAGCAAAAGAAATATTAAAAATGACAAAATCCAGGTTATTTTTTGTTTCTCATATCCCTTTTGCCAATCAACTGTCCAGCTCTTGGCTCCATCCCTCCCCCTCCTGTCTTCTTCTATCATTTCGGATCTCCCCCTCCCCCTCCCACTTTCAAATCTCTTACTCGCTCTTCCTTCAGTTAGTCCTGACGAAGGGTCTCAGCCCAAAACATTGACTGTACCTCTTCCTAGACCTGCTGCATTCACCAGCAACTTTTATGTGTGTTGCTTGAAATTCCAGCATCTGCAGATTTCCTCGTGTTTTTAATTTTTGTTCTATGACTTCCAGAATAAGAAGATAATCTACTTCAGCAGGATCAGAAAATAGTACACTGCATTCCAGTTAATTGGGACACATTGGGAGCAGTACACTTTGGCCCAATTAAACAGCTGGCCTAATTAGATGAAGTTTCATGGAAATAGTCAAAAGGAAAAAAAAGACAAGCTACTGTTTAACTGAGTAGCAATTTAAGTATTTAAATGAAATACAGAACAAATTAGAACACTACTGTTATGTTTTGTAACTTCAAAACATTAAACTAATTCAAAGGAAGACACAGGAGTCTAAGGTGCAGATGTAACTTCGTGTTTACTTTAACGAGGCGCACACATATCATTTGGTCATGTATGTATTTCACATGTTTATACATATAACTCATAATTAATTATTTAAACAAACAATAAGTTTAATGATCCAATATACATATATACATGATTACTCAATTACTGAAAAATTAAATACACAACACCCCTCTCTGCTTAGCTATAAATTCCAACTCAACAGAGAATGCATCTCTACTCTACATACACAGTATATACTGTACTATAAGACTACTATGCAGATATCCACGGCATAGTAAATGTTAAATTGTTGCATTCAGGCTTAAAGATTTAATCACTGAGGAGGCCTTCTTATTCTTGTTGAATCACATCTTTCCTGACGAGGTGGATCACTCTGCTTGTGGCTGTGAAAACAATCTCACTTTCTGGGGCTTCTGGTGTTTGTAGGAGTTGATCCTGAGGCTGTAAGAAATGACTCTGGCAGTGGTAGCCACCTTTCTTCTTCTAGTTTGTGCATATTGATCTTGGGAAGGTGCATTTAGTTCATTGGAGTGTTCTCTTTTTAATTCTTCTATTATTCTCTTTATGATCTGATCTTTCCTCTTGGTTTCTTCATCCACAACATCATCTGATGAATCCTCTGTTTTCATATCTCCATTGATTTCTTTCTTTTTGGCCTTCCATTCATCCAGCTGGGCTTTGGTCTTTGCATCTACTTCTTTTTTGTCTCCTACTTGAAGTTCATACAATAACCTTAATGCACGCAGAGTAGATACTGGTTCTTTATATTTACAAAGGCCGAATGCTTGCAACTTTCCTGAAGCTCCTTGACCTCTCTTTCAGCTTAAAACTAAGTCACATTTTGCAAGTAACTGCCTGATTAACATATCACAAACTTTCTCAGATATGTTGTCTACAAAAACGTTTGTAGTTGGACCACGGCTTTCATCATTTCAATGCTTTCTCAGAGCAGCATGGTCTTTCCTTGGTCCAATATGCTTTCCAAGCAGGGCGACAGAGGCAGCACTAACACCTGTTTGCTCTTTGTTGGGGAAAGGTTCATGGTGGACCGCATGGAGACAGTTGGCATCATCCACTACCTTTCTTAATTCACTTTCAGTTGACTTCATTGCTGGGGATGTGACATGCAAATGGTGAATGGAACTCCAATTAAGTTGTAATTGTTTCTGCCAATCATGTCCCCACAATGCTGATCCATCTGTTTTTACCACATACAAGCTCAATGTGGCTTGTTGGTTGTTGTATTTCACTGTTACAAATGTCGTTCCCACAAAAGAACTATCTTCTTAGTTAGATATCTGCAGGCATCGGCTTAGTATCTTTGAAATGCCGATCAAACCCATTTTGTGGAATGATTGAAACAGCTGAGCCAGTGTCAATTTCAATTAATTATCCCTCTACTTCTGGTGTAAGCCATATTGCTTGTCTATTATTAATTTTCATACTGTTGATCTCAAGGCTACACAGTCCTGTGTCACTCTCATCATTATCAGCTTTCTCATCAACAGCTCATTTTTGAAACTGTAATTTGACTTTTTATCTTTTCTTCCTCTGTGCAGACCATTTATTTTGTCTGCCTGACATGCTCTTTGTATGTGTCCTACATTGTTGCATTTTCTGCAAGTTTCACCTTTAAATCTGCATTGGGCTGTGTATGTGAGCCCCTGCTCAACAGTAACACAATTTGTTTGACCATGCCATTTTCTGTTTAGAATCTGCAATTTTGTTCACGCTCACTTTCATTCCAGACTGCAACTCAATTGGGTCTCTGTCTACTATTTCCATTGATACAGCTATTTCAACTGCTGTTTTAAATGTAAGCTCTGCTTCAGTTAGGAGCAGTTTTTGAATGCTTTCTTGTAAGATTCCACAAACTACATGAGTACTCAGTCCATCAGTAAGCCCATTACTGAACTGACAATGTTCATGCAATTTCTTCAATTCAGCCACATATGCTGAAATTGACCCCCATTCCTTTTGATTCCAGTTATGAAACCCAAAGCATTCTGCAAACAACAATGGCTTTGGTTTAAATGTTTCTGCATCACTTTGACAATATTATCAAAGCTCATTTCTGCTGCTTTGGCTGGAGCAGCTAAACTTCAAAGCAAACAGAATGCCTTTAAACCCAATGCACTCAGTAAAATTGGTACCTGTTTCTCATTGGCTATTTCATTTGCTTCAAAATATTGTTGAATCAGCATACATAAGCCAGCTACCCATTGTGTAATCATACTCATCAATCTTTCTGATGTAGCCAGCCATTTCTGATTTTCTTCATAATCATTATCACTTGTACTCACTCTTTATGAACCCATGAATTCTTTCCTTTTCAACCTATTTTTTAAAAAAACACAATCATGTCTTCCCTTCTGAAGAACACGTGCTGCACTGTTACTTTTTAACTCAACCATCTCTGCATGTGCTGGGCTGTGTTTTTTATTCGCCGTTACTCTCACTGCATTTCTTTTAGTTCGATTGTCTCAAAGCACCTCAAGAGGTCGATAGCCTTCTCAGGTTCATTTTAAAAACGCCTCCTCACTAATATTATGTTTTGTAAATTCAAAACAATAAACTAATTTAAAGGAAGACACTGGAGTGTGAACACAAGTCCAACGTAGTGTTTATTTCATGCAAGGCGCTCTCGGCATGGTCTGGGTCTCACAGCCACATGTGCATACGACTGATGCTAGTTAGAAACTGTTTGACAACAGTCTCCTGCCCCAATTAAGCAATTGAGTGTCCCAAATAAATGAAGGGAATCATGGCTATTTTCTAGATTAATACTTGTTCTTTAATTGTTGTTCCAAATAAACAGCTTGATGGCTTGATTAACCAATGATCTAATTAAATGGGATCCACTGTGTTGGCGTGTGGCCAAGTAGTTAAGGCATTGGTCTAGTGATCTGAAGGTCGCTAGTTCGAGCCTTAGCGGAGGCAACGTGTTGTGTCCTTGACCAAGGCACTTAACCACACATTGCTCTGTGACGACACCGGTGCCAAGCTGTATGGGTCCTAATGCCCTTCCCTTGGACAACATCGGTGTCATGGAGAGGGGAGACTTGCAGCATGGGCAACTGCCGGTCTTCCATACAACCTTGCCCAGGCCTGCGCCCTGGAAACCTTCCAAGGCGCAAATGCATGGTCTCATGAGACTAACGGATGCCTAAAAAAAAATTAATTGGAATCCACTGTATCTCAAAAAAACATTATTTGCAAAAGAGAACATGCAGTTTGGCCTCAATCAACTAATTTAGCCTGCACACCACAAGACTACTAATACATTTCACTTTCTAATGCCTAATGAACTGATTCAGTCTGAATTTCCAGATCATTAGCAATGGATTGAAGACAATTGAACAGCATGCAGCTCGTGCCAAGAGAACGTGCAATTTGAAACATTTTCTAAATTAATGAAATAAAAGTGTTTTTCATTTACTTTTGAGTTAAAATGAACTTTGTAATCATAAATGTGAGGAATATCAGCGCAAAAGAATTAGGCATGTTTATTGAAGGTATAGTAACCCCAGATAAGGAGTCTCTCTGATTAGATCCAAGATAAATAGATGCTGGCACCGTTTGGGTAAGTATAAGAATGACTGAAAACCATGAAGTGGCTCCTGTGTCTAGTTACCAGAGAGCAACAATGTTCATAATGCAGGCTTTGGTGAGAAAAGTGGCTTCAGTAAAGGAAGGTTGATAGTTAGCAAGACCTGCAGAAGAACCTTGGTGCTGATGTTTGACCTGACACTGTGGCATTGTTGTAAATCAGGTAAGTGCCTGGTGAATTTCATCTGTTACTTTCATGCTTTATAAATTATTAGTGATAGTAAAGCATGGCAGAGCAGCTCATTGACTGGGAAACACATGCTGCACCACGTGGGACTTCAAGGGCAAACATTTGTGTTGGAGAACCCAGATGTGTCACATTTTGGAGCTGGAGTGACAGCTGGAATCACTGCGGGGCATCTGGGACGCTGACAGCTTTTTGGGTTGGATATTTAGGGAAGTGGTTTTAATGCTGCATAAGAATGAGCTGGCGGGGAGGGCATGGCTGACCACCAGACAGATAGAAAGGACCAGGCAGATAATGCAGACATCACTCAGTCAATATGAGTCATAGAAACATAGAAAACCTACAGCACAATACAGGCTCTCCGGCCCACAGAGTTGCGCCGAACATGTCCCTACCTTAGAAATTACTAGGCTTGACATAGAACATAGAACATAGAATAGTACAGCACATTACAGGCCCTTCAGCCCACAATGTTGTGCCGACCCTCAAACCCTGCCTCCCATATAAGCCCCCACCTTAGATTCCTCCATATACCTGTCTAGTAGTCTCTTAAACTTCACTAGTGTATCTGCCTCCACCACTGACTCAGGCAGTGCATTCCACGCACCAACCACTCTCTGAGTAAAAAACCTTCCCCTAATAACCCCCTTGAACTTCCCACCCCTACCTTAAAGCCATGTCCTCTTGTATTGAGCAGTGGTGCCCTGGAGAAGAGGCGCTGGCTATCCACTCTATCTATTCCTCTTATTATCTTGTACACCTCTATCATGTCTCTACTCATCCTCCTTCTCCTGACCATAGCCCTCAATTTTTCTGAGCTCCATGTACCTATCCAAAAGTCTCTTAAAAGACCCTATCATATCCGCCTCCACCACCATTGCCGGCAGCCCAATCCATGCACTCACCACTCTCTGAGTAAAAAACTTACCCCTGACATCTCCTCTGTACCTGCTCCCCAGCACCTTAAACCTGTGTCCTCTTGTGGCAACCATTTCAGCCCTGGGAAAAAGCCTCTGACTATCCACACAATCAATGCCTCTCATCATCTTATACACCTCAAACATGTCACCTCTCATCCTCCATCGCTCCAAGGAGAAAAGGCCAAGTTCACTCAACCTATTTTCATAAGGCATGCTCTCCAATCCAGGCAACATCCTTGTAAATCTCCTCTGCACCCTTTCTATGGCTTCCACATCCTTCCTGTAGTGAGGCAACCAGAACTGAGCACAATACTCCAAGTGGGGTCTGACCAGGGTGCTATACAGCTGCAACATTACCTCTTGGCTCCTAAGTTCATTTCCAAGATTGATGAAGGCCAATACACTGCATGCCTTCTTAACCACAGAGTCAACCTGTGCAGCTGCCTTTTGTCCCTAATAGAAATTCCCTTTTCATTTCTCTTGGGAGTGATAGTTCCTGAGAGCCATGTCATTTGAACCAGGACAATATAACATGAATATTAATGTTTTAATTAATTTATCCTATTGATTGTGTCCTTAAATAAATTTATCTCTCAGAATTAAAAAGAATATTTAGTTCTACTTCAACTGTTTTAAATGTTTATGATTTTTAGAGACATTTTGAAACATTTGCAATGGACTCCGACAATACTGGCTCTCAGATATCCAGTGGCAGGATGTCAGGATAGGTCATTTCAGACCTGATTGTTTTTGGAGCGGCAGATTCTGGAACTCTCTACATTTTGTGGCTGCAAAATGCAGATGGGATATGGGGGGGTTAGGAAAATTGTGGTGAATGTGAGATACAAATTGAAGCACCACCTGCCCCCTTGTTTCATTTAATGCTTCAGAATCACATCTTTGCTGCCTGACTAGAAATCAGCAGACCTATTTTAATACTAGAGGTGGACACATGGTCCCACTAGATAGACAATAAATGGGGCACAGGAGCTTGTATTTCAAAACAACCCATCAGAGAGATAATAGAACAGGCAAAGGGAATGAAATAAACATTATAACTTGATATTTCACCTCTATTTGGACAAGTAATACAGCAGAGCAGTGGCATCTTGAACAATAGATTTGTCAAGAAGAGACTGATGAAGATGAAAATGACCATTTTCAATGCGGCAGATTTTATGTTCTCAGATCTCTGGTTGTAAGATTTGTTATGCCATCAATACCCATGTACTTTTCTTGGTTAAGTTAGTAATCTAAGTATGTTATGTTTTGTAACTTTAAAAACATTAAACTAATTCAAAAGCAGACAAGGGGGTTGAAAATGCAGGCTTAACTTTGAGTTTCCTTTAAGCGGGGTGCACATGTATCACATGACTGTGTGATGATGTATGCAATTAATGTATTTTTACATATAACCCGTAATGAATTATTTAAGCAAACAAGAATGCTTAATCAAATCCAATATATATATATATAGTTTGATTAAGCATTCTTAATATATGCCTGTGAAGGTTGTCAGTTATCTAGGTCATTGCATATTAATCAGTAATAAATCACTACTGCTTGACATTCTTTATATATATATATATATATATAAAGTACACTTCAGAGTATTTCTTCATAAAGTTATGGATTTATACAGCATTGAAACAGGCCCTTCAGTCCAACTCATTCATGCCGACCAAATTTGCCTGTCGGAAGCTGTCCCATTTGCCTGTGTTGGATCCCATATCCCTCTAAATGTTTCATATCCACCTACTTGTCCAAATGTCTTTAAATATTGATTTGTACCTGTGTCTACCATTTTGCTTTGGCAAGTATTTTCACATTCTTATCACCCTCTATGTGAAAAAGTTGCCCCTCAGATCCCATTCAAATTTTCCCCCTCTTACGTTAAATCTATGCCCTCGCATTTTAGATTCCCCTGCTCTTAGAAGAAGGCTGCCCATCCATATTATCCATGCAACTAATGAATTTATAAATCTGTATAAGGTCACCCCTCACTTCCCAGCCTAATTAATGATTCACTTAATTATCATCCGTTAATAAAGGTAACAATGAACTGTATAGTTACATTTTCTGTAACAGCCTGGTTCCAGTTGCTGACTGAATTCTATACTAAACTGATCTGCCAAAATGCAACCTAATTATAAAACATTTTAAGATTGAATACTATAAAAGTTTACACCTTTAAGGAAGGGGCAAGGATCTCTCAATAATCATCAAGCACTTTGAGATTGTGCTTGTATTCCTGTGGATAAGTCATGTGTGTGCCTGCCTGATGATCTGCTCTCTGACAAGAGACTTAAGGATAAAGTTACGAAGCACCTTCAGTAAAGCTTTTTTTGTTTCCTGTATTTTATTTCCTATATTTGTTTCCTATATTTTTTCACTAAAGTGGATACCGACAAGAAAAGGGAAACAGTTTCTGCAATAGAATGAAGTAACAGTCAATATGCTTAATTAACTCCACTGATAATAACAGCACTTTACAAAAATCAAGAACTGTCACTAGTTCTAAAGAGGTCAATCCCATTTTCATTGATTAACTTCCATTGGCAACTTTTTACCATCTTCCACTGGGAAAACAATGCAGTTTTACATTAACTGTTCAATCCAATAGCTTCTTCCATTTTTTATCAGTGAATTGAGAAAATTAAAGAAATGAGTCCTGATTAGAAACTCAATTTTTACAATCCAACCCAGGTATTGTTAAACTAGAACAAGAGCAATATGCAATAACTTGCACTTCAGTTTTCTCTTCCTCCACCTTGCCTGTCAGCAGTGACCCAGACTACTTTGCTGGGTATCATAAAAGAAACACAGAAACAAACCCTTTGGCCCTTCAGATACCATCTGTATTAATCCCCTTTGCCAGTATGTGGCAGAGTAAGGAAAGGCATGGTATCACTTAGTTTAACATTCCAGTCATTTTTAGCGAGGTCAGCAGCATCTGATGTAATCTACTTTGCAGATGGATTTCTGAGATCTGGTAAAATGCATGGAAAGATGGCAGGTGAGTACAGCTCAGCAGAAGGCTATTTGTCCACAAGCCAAGTAGTCAACTGCTAACTAGCTTAGCTTCAACATTTCCAGCTTCAACTTCTGTCTTTGCTAAACTTCTAACTGCCTCTACAAACTATTGATTTCAAAAGATGCACCTCACATCCTCACCCACACATAATTCTGCAAATCTGCCAACTCTTCCAAAGATTATTGGCTCTACACGCTCCAAAATGCTGAGATCAAAGTTCTCAGCCTTGTTTATCAATCACCATATTACCAATTTCCACCAGCCCACAAACATTTCCTGCTCTTCTTATTTGCCAGGCAACTACTCATTTCTTGCTTCTTCTATGGTGATTACTCATTCAAAAAAAGTGATTACCCTCTAAAAAATGTCCTCGATGCTCTCCCTCATTTTCAACACTTTTCTTTCATGATGGGCTTACACCCCGCTAATGTTAATATAATAAACATCAAGGAATTGCAAGAAGCCTCACCACTTAACATTGGAGATTGGTTCAGGCAGAGAAAGGTCAAAACCTGAGGAAGGTTTTGAAAGGACATAATAGCGTTTCTGAAATCAATACATGCTGCATGGATGAGTGGTCATTGTGGGTCAGTGAGCACAGGGGGATAGGTTTGTGTGAGAACAGTTAGAGCAACATTTTTGAAGAACTCGATGTTAGGGATGAGCAAGGTAGGATACGACTGGAATAGTTTTGCACAAGAATGGATGAAAGTTGTCACAGAGATGGAACTGTGTGGTCTTATTGAAGGCCAGAAAAATAATCTAAAGGTCAGCCTCATCAAAATCACAGCAGCTCAAAAGTTGGAATTTGTCGTTATTCTATGATTTCATTAATACCATTCTCTTCATATGAATCACCCGCCCCGCCCACCAGTTTCCTTGAGCTGTGTAAGTCTAGGGAATGTAAGTCTGGTCCTGTCAAACCCGTGAGATTGGGATGGCTCTCCCATCTCAAACCCTGATGTGTGTGGATGCTGTGTAACTTGCCATCCTGTTACAACTCAGTGCCAAGAAATAACAGACAGCACGCAGCGTACGATTAAAGGAATTATATTTATGGATCTTAACTTATCTAAAGGTTTAGTAAAGAAAAGAAATAAACAAAAAACCAGGAAGGGCCCATTATAATTAAACAGTCAAATGTGCACTTTGGAGCTCACCTTTTCCGGAAGTCATATTCACCAATCCTCAGTAGACCTCGGTGCCTTGCTCCATTGAATCACGGTCCCCCACTGGGTCAAATCCTATGACTGGTCTTCTCTCTTCATTTCCTGCCGAACAAAGGGCACCCCACTCACACCGGTGTCAGGCACACAAAAAAAAACCCACTCCCCTGATTGGACAGCTCACATTCCAAAGCACCCGTATCTCTAACCATAACCCAAACACTGCTTCTACAGAAAGACCGTTATGCTAGCAGTGAAACCTTTTCCAGGTTAAGTGATAAGTAGATACCTTACTCCTCATCTTGCTTGCCCACACTGCTTGTGATTAAATATATGTATCTTGATCAGAAGAACAACCGCAATCAATACAGAATAAATTTGTGTTCAGTGTTGTTCAATGAATTAGTCTAACCAGAAGGAACTTAACACATTTTAGACAATCGATATGCTGGATCCCAGATTTCCTATTGGATCACCAAGTGGTAAAAATGAGCTCTGTCACCTCTGCCCCCTGACCCTCAACGCCAGTGCCCCTCAGGATTGCGTCAGCAGTCCCCCTCCTCTATTCTCTTTACACCTACGACTGTGCTGCCACACACAGCTCCAATCTGCTGATCAAACTGACAGATGGCACAACATTGATTGGCCTTATTTCTAGCGATGTTGAGACACCCTACAGAGGAGAGGTTGACACCCAGTCACAGTGGTGCCAAGATAACAACCTCTCCCTCAAAGCCCAACTAGCAAAAAGAGCTGATCATGGATTACAGGAGGATCAAAGACAGGCTCGGCCTGATCAACATCAATGGATCTACATTTGAGAGGGTGAGATACTTCAAGTTCCTCAGTGTATACGTCACTGAAGATCTCACCCGGACTGTACACATTGGCTGTGTGGCAAAAATAATAGTACAACCCCCCGCCCCCCAACAGTGTTTCTTCCACCTCAGGCGACTGAAGCAGTTTGGCATGAGCCCCCAAATCCTCAAGATCCATTGAGAGCATTCTGACTGGCTGTATCACTGCCTGGTACAGGAACTGCGCCAACCTTGATTGCTGGGCACTGCTGAGAGTGGTACGGACAGCTCAGCACATCTGTGGACGTGAACTTCCCTCCACTGAGAACACTTACAGCAGCAGGTGTAGAAAGAAGGCCTGGAAGATCATTAGTGACACCATTCACCCCAACCATAAACAGTTTCAGCTACTTCCGTCTGGCAATCGGTATCGTAGCTTTAAAGCCAGGACCAACAGGCTACAGGGCAGCTTCTTTCTACAAGCCATTAGACTTGTAAATTCACATGTCTGTACATTGTGATGGAGTCATAACGCAAAGCTTTTTACTCCCTGACATTGTGGGCTGGACGTAGGATTTAAATAAGTAAAAGATTAAAAAATGGGAACAAAAGCAATGTGGACTTAATGTGGGGTAAACTGTATGTCAAATTGTGGTATCCTGTGAAATGTGATTATTCTTGCACGCAAAAACAGTTATTGCATGTATCATTCTAGTTTGAAAAAAAAACACATAATGACATGTTCCTACTTGAGTTTGTGTTCTTTCTAAGTTGGTTTAAGAAGCAATATTAAATAGCTTAGCCATCTTTGAATTGGTCGTGAAAATAACAGTGCTAATGCGGAAGGCCAACGTGTGGATTACAACTGTACCAACTGTATGAAAAAACATTCATATGGTCCTGTTCCCTTGTCCCTATTCCATATCTCTGCAGTATGTTCCAGTCAGGTGTCTTTTGAAAGTTAATGGTCTAAATCACGTTGATGGATAGCCAGAGATTCTGAATCATTAGCTATAAGCCACGTTTGTCTCGGCATGGCTCAGACTTCCACTTGTTCACAGAGAGCTGGAAGTCTGAAGTGTGCTGGAGATCACCTGCTGGCACCTGTGAATGCTCATCACATCAATGGTTTTTCATTAGGCTCAGAGATGTACCAGTGAACTGCTGTGGAGAGGGTCTTGATGCACTTTGTATTTGGCCCACAGCTTTCTGCCAGGGAGGGTGAGTAAAGAATGGAGAAAGGGAAGGGAAGCTAAGTGCTTTACTTTAACACATTTTTTAAATTATTATTTATTTTTCAGTACTTTAATTTGCATTTAATTATTTCTTAAATTTTTCTGAAGCCTTTTTAATTATTTGATATAACCAAGACATATAAACAGATTTTGAAGCCTGAAGCCTATTACCCTTAGGGGCTTCCTTGACTTCACGGAGTAGTTATTTGATTTGACGAATCAGCTTGTTAGACACTCTGGATCCATCAAAGGTTAGTATGGGTGGGCAGAGACTCTGGAGTACAAGTCCAGTCATTGGGCCAGGTGCAGGTCATTCTGGCCTGTTTATTAAATCTGCTTCCACTACCAGACCAAGCATTGCAATCCAGCTTGTAATATTGACTACTGAACAATATTCCTGCCATTTCATAAATTGGCACTCTTTTGTTATTGTTCTTTCTCCAACTAGACAGAATTTATACCTATTTATTTGATCTAAGCCATTTGACCAGACCTCGCTGGCACTATTTTGATGGTCACTTACAGAATAGCTTCATTCAGTGCACAAGGACAACCTTGAGTTTGTCATTTTAATTCTCCATCTCTCTCCCAATCTAATCTCCTATACTCTGAAATGTAAGAATATATTATGTTAATTGTAAGAATATTTTTAATACTACGTCAACTCAGGCCTAAGGGGCCAGCGTCAGGCACGATGACGGACTCTCCACTTCTCCCTCTCCCTCATCAATGTGTTCAGTTCATTTACATTAGCCGCGCCACTGTCTTCTAGAAGCGTGTTGACCATAGTCTTGGGAGGGCGCCCAGGGTTCATCTCCCGTTCTTGGCCTCCCCCCTCCCATATGATGACTAGGCTGGCAGGTAGCTGGGGGTGGTGTAGACAGTGCCCCGCTAGTTGCAGTCTTCTTGCCTTGATTTTAGTGGTGAGCATTGGTAGGTTGTTATAGAGCTCGACGTTCGTCATGTGCTCGATGTAATATTTTAATAAGATGAATTATTTTCTAGTAAGATCAAGTAATAAATAAGGTCATGGCAAAGCATCCAAGAAGGGTGGAATATATGATCTGTACCATGGAGTTCCCATCTCCTGCAGATATTGTCAACTAGGGGATTTCAGGCTCTGGGATTTGGAGTTAAAGGTACCATTGACATCATTGCAGTGTTTCATGTACAACATGTTTCAGGAATTATTTGTTACAAATCTTAATCTACTCTAGGCAGTTGGGTAGTGAGTGACTGAGATATAATCAGCATCAAAAGTATACAGAGCTAATAAAATTGCATTTTGGAGAATTAGGATGGGAGAAGGAGTTGCATTCTGAATATAGTTTGAGGGGATGAAGTTGGGCAGATAGAAGAAATAACAGTGGGAGAGCATGTTTATGGTTACGATCATAGTTCGGTTAGATTTACTAGAAGTTTCTATGTGACTTTCAAAACTGAGCATAACATTACTCCTGTGTAGCTAAGAGTAACTTCCTTCATTACATAACATTGTGTCAACAGTTCTACTTCAGTTTATTTTAGTATGTAAACAGCTACACAAAGGAACTCACAGGCACAACAGTTACAAAAAGGAAATAGAAGGTTCTAAAATGGAGATTAAGCTGATTTTACGAGTCTGGGAAGTGACTGAGCTAATTTGAACTGGGAGCAGCTAACTGAAGGTAAATCACTGAATGAGGAGTGGGTGGGTGGCACATTCATGAAGTGGGTTCAGGGTAAACAATGGCTGGGATTGCCAAAACTGGAAGTCTCCAGATGAAAGAATGCACACGTAGTAGTACAAGTCTAACTGGGCTGAATGACTGACAGGATTAATTCACATGTCTAATTCACAAGGAAAAAGAAGAAGGATTTATAAGAAAAAAAGTTCACCAGCCTTGGAGGTAGGGGAAATGGCTCATGCTCCTCACGACTATCTGCAGAATGTCTATACAAAAGAGACTGGGTGGTTTTATACTTAAATGTATTTATGAGAAAGGAGGAGAATACGTGGCCCATCAAGTTCATGCTCATTCTCACAGTAATTCTATCAGTCTTCTTTCTCCACTTATTTCCTTGTACCAAAGAGGGCACAATTGCGATATTTAAGAGGCATTTAGGAAGCTACATGGAGAGAATTCTGGGCCAAACTCAGGCAATTGGGAGTAGCAGCGAACAAACTGTGGTTAATTTTGACCAGTTAGGCCAAAAGGCTTGTTTCCAAGCTGTATTCATCTAATACTCTATTTCTATTTCTCTACCTTTTCTCATGTTTATTCATTTTTTATTATTTATTATTTTTTCATTTGCACAGTTTGTCTCTTTTGCACATTGGCTGTTTGTCAGTCTTTGTTTATGTGTAGTTTTTCGAAAATTCAATTGTATCTCTTTATTTTCCCTTAAATGCTTGCCAGAAAATTCATCTCAAGGTAACATACGAGACTTTGGTGATAAATTTTACTTCAGACTTTGACTTACTGACTTTTGAATTCCACTCTGATTCTCCTACCACCCACTCACAATAGTAGAAGCTTACCGTAGCTGATTAACCTGGCGGTCCACAGGACTTTGGGTGTGGGAGGAAACCGGTACGGGCAGAGAGAGACATGCAGCCAGTACTAGGAAAGGATCAAATTCGGATCACTAGGGTGGTGAGACTGTTGAACACCTGCAGCAATAATTTGCTACCGTGATAAAGTTGAGGAATGTGAGATATAAGATGGGAAGAGGAAGTAATAAGCCATGAAGCATCTTTGAACGTGGTTAAGCTGGAGACTCAGATAAATGCAGTGTTTGAAGAAACGAGAAAGGGTGGTGAATCTCCATCATGGAGGGATGTGGAGACTACATCAATAAGGGTACTTAAAGAGAACATAGATACGTTTTTGAAAGATCAGGGAACTGAGGGGTACAGTGACTAGCACAGAAGAGGAGGTGAAGCCTGGAATACATGAAAATCAAAGTCAAAGGTGAGTTTATTGTCATAGGTACACATACATGCAAGTACGAAACCTAAAGCAGTACAGCACTGGAACAGGCCCTTCAACCAATGATAATGTTCCGGACGAAGTAAACTAGTAATTAAATATCTAACTGAACAATTCTCTATTGTCTACACAACGTCCATATCCCTACATGGTCTACGTTCATGAGACTTTTAAACAACTCTATCATATTCGCCTTCACTACCAGCCCTGGCAGTACATTCTAGCACCACCACTCTCTGTGTAAAAAAGCTTCTGCCCTCTCACTTCCAGTATTGGACATTTTCATCTTGGAAAAAGATAATGGCTGACTACTTTACCTCTGCTTCTTATAATCTTATAAACCTGTATTAAGATTCCTCTCAGCCTCTATCAACCAGTACAGAGAAAACTTCCCAAGTTTGTCTAACCTCTCCTTATAGCATAGGTGCTGTGAAAAATTTACTTGCAGCAGAAGTATCACAGACACATAGCATTAGAGACACAAATTTCACATGGGAAAAATAAATTAAACATAAGTTATACAGAATTTTATATAATGGGACGATCATGTTATGACATCATGAGAAGAAACAATCATATTATGTGGACTGAGTGCTTGAGGGAATGAGGGGTCACGTGCATTCATATTTTCTTACATTTCTAGGAAACTGTTGGGGCTCTGACAATGCTATGCTGCTCTGTGTTTGGGTCAAGTTTCCTTGATATTTCCTAATAGGATAAGTGAACCGGTGATTGACCCAGTGGTATTTGCTTGTCTAAAGTAAGTCATCTGTAGACATGAGTATATAGTCCAGAGCAAAAGGAAACCAGTGACAATCTGCTCACCACTCTCAACCAACTCTCTGTCTTCATATAACTCCCCCCCTCCCCCACATCAGTCAACGTCCAAACTCAGAGTCCCAGGTTCCAGTGCCCGGATCCCCAAACCAATGCTGAAACTTCCTGTCACAGAGAGTCTTACATTTTGAGCTCCAGCCATCTCTGTATGTTACGGACCAAGCCAAGGTTGCCTTCATCATTTTTCTATGACAGGGCAAGCTCTGATCTGGACGCTGTTCACTAGGACAATAAGGCTACCATTTGTAATAAATGTCAGGAATTCACCGCTGAGATGCACCAGGTTTTTGACCATCTGGGAAGTGGAAAGGGGATAGCAGCTCAGATGCTTCGCCTACATTAAGGCTCACACACGGTGCTGGATTACACTGTGGAATTCAGAACCATGGATGAGTGTGGTGGGAATGCAGGAGCACTGCTGGCCCATTACTATCACGGCCTCTTAGAGTACTGTCTACCTGGGAGATGCCCACCGACCTTGAAAGCGTTATCATTCTGGCCCTCACAAGACCCTGCGGATCATCTGCCAAAACTTCTGTTCTGGTTTCAGAACCATTTCAGGTTACAAGACCCTCCTCATCAACGCCTCCAGAGCCATGTAGTTAGGCAGAACTCCCTTAACACC
This sequence comes from Mobula hypostoma, assembly GCF_963921235.1. Classification (NCBI taxonomy): domain Eukaryota; kingdom Metazoa; phylum Chordata; class Chondrichthyes; order Myliobatiformes; family Myliobatidae; genus Mobula; species Mobula hypostoma. Next base: position 31,862,382 of record NC_086109.1, read on the forward strand.
CAAGGAGTGAGCATTGGCCAAAAACAACCTGTGTGCTTACTATAGAAATGCCGATCACCCACACATCAGATGCCCACTGCGTTCAAGAAAATGGCACCACCAGATAGAGGTGACAGGCCCTTTATCTGTTAAGCTCCCCCTGGCCTCTCACTCCAGCACCATAGCGCGACTCACTCTCTTTGTCCTCCACACCCGGGCAATTCTATGCACGCACCAGGCTATGGTGGATTCTGGTGTAACAGGAAACTTTCTGGACTGGACTCTGTGTGTGTAGCTTGGACTCCCTACGGAGCCTATCTCTCATCCCTTCTGCATCACAGCCATTGATGGACATTCTTTGGGGACTGAGATGGTCAGAATGCACACACAGCCTATACACTTCAGCATCAGAGAGCATTTTGAGTCTATCCAATTCCTCGTCATTGACTAACCCAACATTTCCCATCTTGGATTACCCTTGGCTGTCCACACATGACCTTCTCTTCCCCGGTCATCTGGTTCACTACAAAATTAGAGAACCAAATGCTGGACCACCTGTCTGCAATCTCACTTGACTTCACCCAGTACAGGTTTCCCCTGCCATCCGAAGGTAGAGCGTTCCTATGAAACGGTTTATAAGCTGGAATGTCGTAAAGCGAAGAAACAATTACCATTTATTTATATGGGAAAATTTGTGAGCGTTCACAGACCCAAAAAATAACCTACAAAATCATGCCAAATAACACATAAAACCTAAAATAATAGTAACATATAGTAAAAGCAGGAATGATAAGATAAATACACAGCCTATATAAAGTAGAAATACAAGTGCTCTCGGTGGAAACACGGTGCAAGCGCTCTCGGCAGAAACACTCTCTCCAGTAACCTTTAAGCTATGAAGCTGCCAAATCATACCAAATAACACATAAAAATACACAGCCTATATAAAGTAAAAATAATGTATGTACAGTGTAGTATCACTTAACGGAATCGGGAAGACAGCGCCGAGCACACTGATGTCGATGTGTTAGGCTGAGTCGTCGGAGGTTGGGGTGGTGCAGTGGACCCCAACCTCTAGGCTGCCGACCGATAGCGATCCGTGAAGAATGCCGAAAAGAGCCAAAATAAACAACCTAATTAATTAGCTTGTTTATTTTGGCTTTTTTCTTAAAGATGTGCTGGGTGCGTCCCGGCTACCACTGCACTGTTGCATTCTTCACGGCAATGTATCGGAGGTTGGGGACCACACCACTTGGGGTGGTGGGACACTGAGGTGTCATCTCATCGTCCTCTGTTTCCATCAGGGCAGGCAGGTCATCTTCTTCTATGTCTGCCTGCCTCAGTGTCGAAGGTCGAGGTTCGTTGTCTACTGTGGCTGATGTGGAAGGCTTGAGAAACAACAGTATGCTTGATTGCTTAGCCTCACGCATTTTTCTATCATACAGATCTTTGTAAGCACTCAAACCATCCTGCAAATATGCCCTAAACCTAAGTACCCTTTCAAAATTAAAGTCGCACTTTTCTGCAATCATTGCAGCAAAAATCTCACACATTTGGCTTACATTCAGTTCCTGGACTACTTCACTTTCGGTCCATTCGCTACTGCATTGGTTTTCGATTGTTATCCTTTCCTCTTCCAATTGCATCAGCTCTTCATCTATCAGTTCTTGGTCATGGGATGCCTAAACCTCTTCAACATCATCTTCGTCAACTTCCACAAGCCAAACTCACTTTGTCCTTACTTCGTTCACCATGATCGAAATGCTTAATTATGTCTAGTTTTACACTAAGTGTAACACCCTTACGAGCTCTTTTAGGCTTTTCCGATACCTTAGAACTCATCTTGGTAACGGATGCTCAAAATAAATCAACGTAAAGCACAGATGCTCACAGGCATATGTTTAAGCAATGCTGGCTAGAATGCATTTCCGGGGGAGGAGCTTGGCTGCTCGGGGTGCGCGTTGCCTTTTATCACGCGCTGCCTTTTCTCACATGCTGCCTTTTTCGTAACAGTGAAAACACCTTCTGTTAGCAAAAACAGGTAACTAATATAGGTCTTTCGTAACAGCGAGGTTTCGTAAAGTGAACGTTCGAAAAGCGGGGGACACGTGTAAATCCGTTGTGACGCAGAAAGCACTCAAAAAAAGGAGGCCAGCACCCTGCCATCTCAAAGACCTCACGACTGCACAATCAACCTCCTCCCAGGCACCAATGCTCCCTGAGGCCATCTGTTCTCCCTCCCCTCTTGTGAGAGCCAAGCCTTGAATGACTACATCACTAAAGGGCAAAAGCACAGCATTATTTGACCATCTCAGTTCCCAACTGGTGCAGGGCTCTTCTATATCTGGAAGAAAAATCGTTGGTCTTTGCCCCTGCAATGACCACTGTGGACTCAGCAAAATCACCATTAAAAACTGTTACCCTCTATCCTTGATGGATTGTGTATTTGAAAAATCCTGTGCGACCTAGATCTTCACCAAACTGGATATGCAAAGTGCCCGCAACCTGATCTGCATCGCTGGGGGAATGAGTGGAAGACAGTGTTCATAACACCCATTGGCCTCCAAGAAGGGTGATGCCTTTCAAACTTTCTTAGAGTCCAGCCACTTTCTAAGCTTTCATCAATGACATCCTCCGAGACATATTACGCAAGTATGTGTTGTCTACCTTGACAACATCCTCATCTTCTCCAAGTAACCACAAGACTATCGTCATCGTCATGGCTATTCCTCGAGGTCGAGGATGATGGTCTTTGTTCTGAAGAAGTGGCCCACAGAGTGAAGACGGCTGTGTGTGTATTTGTTTAACATGCACTTGATGTTGCACTCCAAGAAGCACACGATACTTCACAAATCAACCAACTGATTCCAATGGCATGGAAACCACGATGATTGGAGCTGATGGATTTGTTGCAGCCTTCATCCGCCTTCACAGCCGTTGAGTTCGAAGTAACTTCATCCGCCTGTTCCACCACTGAGGTCTTGGTTGGATTGTTCATTGTCAGGGACCTCACCCTCGACCTTACCGCCGTGGGTGACCCTACCAGGAGCATAGCTCTAGGCGGCATTGGTCTCAGGATCACAGGACCACACAAGCTTCTCCACCACAACAAGGTGACAATCCATGGAGAAGAACCCCAAGACCACACCTGTCACATCCAATCAGACCTTTGGTGTCTTACGCATGAGCAAAGGTGCTGAATACTGTTCTACCTAATAAGCACAGTTATGTTTCATCTAAACAGTTATGTCTGAACAATAGTTAATAATATGCCTCGAAATACCAGCACTGTTCTGAATTTGTGCCCTTCCCATATCCCCACTGCAAATTTCCGTATATGTACGTCAGAGACTCAACAACAGAGAGACTGTACCTTTGGCTCACCATGTCTTGCGTCAAGCGTCATCTATACCAGGATTTCTCAACCAGAGTTCCGTGAGAGGTCGCTAGGGGTTCTGCCAGATATCATGGTTTTAAAAATAAACATAGTTTTTTGAACTTTGCGCGATGCTTGATGCTAGCCCTCACGGTGGTGGGCAATGACCGAGCAGCCCTGTTAGCAATCTCGTCAGAGGTCTCTCAGCTCAGTGTGGTAGTGCACAGTAGTGCTTATTTGTTTAAGTCCATTCTCAGTTTTTGTCACCAGTTATGGGAGGCTGTTGATAACTTGTGAGCGCTGTATTGTACAGGGGGGAGGACATTAGGCTAATAATTGGTGAGCACTGTATTGTACAGGGGGGAGGATGATAGGCTGATAATTGGTGAGCACTGTATTGCACGGAGGAGAGGACGGTAGGCTGATAATTGGAGAGCTCTGTATTGCACAGAGGGGAGGACGGTAGGCTGATGAAGAGCATGAAAGGCGTTTTCCGAGCATTAAATTCAATCACCCAATTTTGGCTGTGACGTCAGCCTCTCCCTCTCTAATTACCTCCTCAAACTTCCCCCTACTGCACCGCCGACTGACTTATGGGAGGAAACAAACTCAACTGGTGATGTTGAAAATTGGAGGGAAACTTCCATTCTAAATACCGTCCAGTGGTGATTTTTGAAGAGAAGCTGTGAGATAGAAGAGGAGTATTCTAGGCCTAGGCTTACGGGCATTTCTGATAAGCTTAGTGATGAAGAATCAAAACCTTCGGAGTCAGTTCACTGCTCTTGTACAACAACGGACACAACAAATGTCCCTCTTTTTTACAAAACTATAAAAGTTTATTTACACAACAAATACATAAAGTAGAAACTTTATTCACAAGACAGTGAATAAATTCAAATTAAAATATGATTACTACTGTCTCTGATACAGTCAATTCCCTGGGGGGCCCACCGCTCCCAGAAATCCCCTACTGCACCCGTTGTGGCCGCATGCCCCCTCTCCAAGGACAGCCGGGCACGAACCTATCTCAGAAGAAGGGCAGGCATTCTACCGCCTTGCCCCGTGAATGGCCATGTTGGCCAGGCCCAGGAGCAAGCCCATCAGCAGATCCTCCTCACCACCCACTCCCTTCAGAACTGGGTGCCCGTATATGAGGATCGCGGGGCTGAATTGTAACCAGGACCTGACCAGCAGCTCCATCAGATACTCAAGCAGGGGCTGCAACCTCTCACACTCCATATGAGCGTGGTACACTGACTCCTCCTGGCCACAGAATGGACAGCTGGACGGGGTGTCAGTGAAGCTGCTTACAGACCTGTAACGCAGTACTGCCCTACACAACACCTTCCATCCCAGGTCTCCAATGTTCAGAGGAAAGACCCTGCGTAAAGAGATCTCCAGTGGGGACCTTCTTCGCTGTCGATGGTAAAACAGACCGCCAAGGCGAGTCTGTTCGGCAGACGAAGGCAAGAAAGTGAAAGGTGCGCAAGAGCAGCCCGTACAAGAAACACTTTGGAGCATCATGGAAGGATATGTTGGGGATCCCTGCTTGATGGCTCACCTTCTGTGGGACCCTCTCCCACATGGTATCCCGAAGCCTGGGTCCGATGAGCATTTCCGGCCCATCAGCTGGTGGTGCAGCCAGAACCCTTCCACTTCCCGAGCCTCCTCGACACCCACCATGACTGGACGGGGACCCTGTCTGGGTGAGACTAGACCCCATACCCTCAACTTCGTCAGTAAAAGCGAAGCAGCTCCCAGGGCAGCATGACTGATGCTGTTCGCTGCAAGCTGCTGGCAATGTCCCAGGCGGAGAAAGTGCGTCGCCAGCGCATAGCGTCTCGGAGAGAGCGGTCACTATACAGGTATCTCTACAGAGTCCCGAGGCAATGAGCTGGGTGCACACACACACAGTAATGACAGGGCGTCCTCCACAATCGAAAGACTCGCGACCGCACCAGAGACCCAATATCTCCAGTTGCTCCAAAAGAAGTCCACCAGCCTCTTGTGGGCCCTGGAGACAAAAGCAGTAGGTGGGACTAAAGTAATCAGCCGGTACCATATCGTTACAATAAAAGCTGCTTATCAATGGGTTTTACATGGACTGGTGATCCAAGTTGTCCTATTCCATTGTGCCTAGTCTGTGACAAACAACTTAGAAATGTTGCAATTGCTCCAGCAAAATGGAATGCACACTTAATACAAATCACAGCCATATGAGAAGTAAAGCACTGATTATTTTAAATGACTATTGGAATCTCAAAACAAATGGATTAAAGCTTTTGAAAATAAAGTCACAGTCAGTAAAAAAATTCAGGAAGCAAGTTATTTAGTAGCTTTAAAACCAGTTCACTTGAGAATGTTTAAAAATCTGTGTAAAAACCTGGACAAAGGGCACACCAGTCTCCTGCTACATACAGAAATCCGGATATTTAGCAGATGATGAGTTCTGAACAGGGTGTTTTACAGGAGTACTTTCAAAAAGAAAAATGGGAGCAGAAACTGTCCTACTTAACAGACATTTTTTATCCTTTGAACCAGTTTCCTCTGAAAGGAACTGGAGAAAATGTTTTTGACTTCAATTGGCAAGATTCTTGGATTTAAAATGAAACTGAATCTTTGGAAAAATCAAGCTACAAAAGGAAATCTTGATATGTCTCCACTGCTGCTTGGGCTTGAGAGTGAGGAAGGACATAAGAAAGTTTCAAGTCTTATTGAAAACCACCTGGAAGAACTGCAGAACAAAATTGAACAGTATTTTTCCTCCCTTTCAACACGTGTATCATTTCTCTGAATTTTCTGCTCAGCCTGAGAACTTTGAGAGAAGAGGAAGAACTCTGATCATGCACTCAAGATGAGATTTACTGACCTCCCTCTGGATAAGTTCTGGATTTCTGTGAAAGAACAGTCTTCTGCCATTCATAGGAATGCAATGAACATTTTGCTGCAGTTTTCAACTTACATCTGTGAGCAAGCTTTTTTCTTGTTTAATAAGCATCAAGAACAAGGACAGAGATCATCTCATTTCAGTTGAAGGTGAAATCCGTGTGTGCTTATATCAAGTTCAACACAGAATTGAGAGATTTATTATGTTTGTCTTACGAGTTTTTAAAATTTATGAAAGAGAAATAAAGAGATTAATTTCAAGAAAACTTAACTATCTGTTTTCTTTAAGGAAGGTTGGGTAAAAGATCATTCACTACTCAAAAGAGCACTGACTTGTATCTACAACTGACTAATCATGCTAATGTACTGTGAGCTCTAGATATACTAATTTTTATGTCGGGGTTCCCTGAGACCTGAAAATTATTTCAAGGGTTCCTCCAGTGCAAAAGGGTTGAGAAAAACTGATCTCTACCGACCTTATTTACTCGTATCTATAGCCTTCTATGCCATGGCAATTCACATATTCATTCAGATTGTTCCTAACTGGCCTCATTCTGTGTCATTAAAGTCCCTATTCAATGATTCCTAGCCCAGGACTCTACTACTGGACATGGATGTGTGGCCTGTATTTACCGCTGTTCAGACAGCTAATCTCAAAGGTCAAAGCTCAAAGTACAGTTATATCAAAGTATGTATACATTATACAACCCTGAGACAACCACAAAACAAAAAAAAGCAAAGAAACCCCAAAGAACCGGTTTAAAAAAAAGACCATCAAACAGCCAATTTGCAGAGAGACAAATCGTGCAAACAATAGAGGTGAGCAAATAGCATTCAGAATGAAAGTGAGTCCACAGACACGAAGACAGGCATCCCTGCAGCTGTTAGAGTGAGTTTTTGGGTAGATGATTCACTTACACTTAAATGACTCTGGCCACCAGTCTTCTGTTTGACAAAGTACTGTGGATTGAGTTCACAACAATGCATTTCCTAAAAGCTGTGAATACCAGACGCTGCTGACACAGTAGTTTTGAAGACACCCTTATTCATACTTTATAAATATTACTTGTCCTCTATGTTAGCACGTAAAATACCAAATAAATGTAGTGTGGATTTGACTTGCACTCCTAAAGGCTGTGAGTACCAACCCAGACATGTTGGCATCAGCAGGAAAGGATGAAGTCAGAAGGTGTGATGCTTTGTATGTAGTTTCAAAAGGAAGCATTGTCTATGCAGTATCTGTAACTTAGTAAGTAGCGATTGCCTTTTGTGTTTAGCATATAAATATCGAGCCCACAATGGGCTAGCAGACATTTCTACCGAAAGCGTCTCCGTCCATATGATGCGTGCTGTACCTTGTTGTGTCGAATAAAGAAGCTGCTTTGTATCTACCAGTAACTGTCTCTCCAGTGATTTCATCCACGTCTGGAGCAAGTCACAGCCTTAGCTCAGCGCAGAGCCAAGTAAACATCGCGGAGCAGCGAGCAGAACCAATCCATCCCTCGCCTGTGATCCCAACACCCTGCGGCATTTAAATCGTCCAAACATTGGGTCGTTCCTCGCTCTAGGACCTTCGATATGCTCTGGGCCTGGACTCCGCCATCATATTTCAGCCCATATCCAACTTCTCCAATTTGGCCCAGTACTTAAATCGATCAAACCTCGGGTCTTTCCTCGGTCTTGGGGCTGGGCTTGGCCTCTGCCTTGCCTCCACTCGCTTTGTCTCTTCATTGCTTGCCGTGATCGTTTACCAGAAATTTTACCAAAAAAGTTGTTTTCTTTCTTTTGTTTGCCACCAATAAGTAGTCGCTAGGCTTCACCAGCACCACCTTAAACCTGAACATCCAGAACCCCAATGGTTAAAGAGAGATTACACAGTGAGATCTGATCCCACATGTTTTCAAGTATCTCATGTATTACTCATTAGCCACTTCTGCTACCGTGAACAACCCCAGCTTTAAAGATAAAATTAACAATTATCTTTATTCGTCACATGCACGTCAAAACAGCAAAACATACAGTGGAATGTGCCCCTTGCATTAACAACCAACACAGTGCGAAAATGTACTGGGGGCAGCCCACACATGTCGCCATGCTTCTGGTGCTAACATAACATGCCAACAACTTACTAATCCGTGTATCTTTGGAAAATGGGAAAAAAACTGGAGCACCTGAAGGAAACTCACACAGACATGTGGAGAGCATACACACTCCTTACAGACAGTGACAGGAATTGATCTGTCCGTAAAGAGTGTGTACGTTCTCCCCGTGTTCGTGTGAGTTTCCTCCGAGTGCTCCATTTAAACTACTATACCACCATGCTACCCAAATTCTCAGACCTGCAATCTTGCTCATCTCCTGGTATCATTTCAGCATCCACCATCCCCATATTCAATGAACACCAAGTTCCAGAGTTACTGATTTGGTGTTGCACATTTCAGGAGTCGAAAGTATGTCATCTGAGACAAAAATAAACTGCTTCTGGGGGTTTGGGGAGCTGGTGGCAAGAAGAAGGAACCTATAGTCATGTCTGCAATCACGTGACTGGAAGAGAACTGGATGCAATGGGGAGAGAAAAGAAAGAACTGTCAGAATGGTTGGTGTGCATGAAAAGAAAAAAAGCCTTTTGTCAAAATCTGTGCTTAAAAAGATTTTAAAGAGAGGAAGAGGTAGGCAGGCCAGGGTTTAAGAAAATGTTTTCAATAGAGATTGGTCAAAAACTAATCTGATTTAATTCATTGTTTAAATTTAAGATTTTCCTCCACCTGGTGAGTTGTTCCATTAGTATACCCATGCATTAAGTCCCATCTTCGTTCCTTGCATTACTTCTACAAATCAGGATAATATTCAATGGAGCAAGCCATTATAAAATAAGAATTATAATTCTGGTGATAAAACTTAAACGTTCTTGAACATTGAATTTTATAGCAGATCCATTATCTGGAGAAATTGCTTTTTTCAAATATGCTATTGGATTCTTTTTATTTCACAGTTCATAAAGACCTGTACAATTTTGGACTTACATTTTAATAGACGTTCTCTGGGAAACATTAATATTATCAAATCACACAACATCAGTAAAATGAGCGAACAGGTGCCTCTCAACTTACCAGAATTGACTTGCTGTAAGTGACAGCTATATTTCAGCACTTTTATATTCAGCAGGAGGGATCGTGCTGATGGTTCAGTAAAGAGTCACCAGCCAGTCACACTGTGCTTCAGTCGGCTTCAAACTTCCACGTCTCTGCACTGCAGCATAGAAGAACATAACGTACTGGAGATCAGGTTCAACCACGTCCAATCTCTCACTGCGCCCCGGACTCACCAAAAGAAAACACTGCATTCCATACCTGACCAGCACAAATGAATAGATACAGTTCATTAAATGTTTCTCAGCTTTAAGCCATATCTAACATGACCTCATTCATATGAATTGGGTTATTGACTTCCTAAAATGTAAGTGGAAAGAAATGCTTTTCTAACATCATTTTAATTAACATTAATGTTTCTCATTACAACGGTTACATTATTAATAATTATTAATAAAAGATTAAGTTCAATTAAATGGCAAATACAATTCAATTACAATTGTTGTCAGATTGCCCAATGCACCCACCACGAGAAACTGAAGCAGCACTGGCTGAACAGTGAAACCAGCTTTTATTTTCTTCATTAATGGAGGGAGGAGGAGAAGATGGCGGCACAATGCAGCATGCGCTGCCTCTCCGGTGAATGATATCTGTAATCTGTCAAGTAGGGGACCGTGCACAATTCTGATTTGATGGAAACAGATATGAGAGTACGGAGGAACATCTGGAAAACTTCTGAAATGCCCGCTTCGCTGCCGCTGCTACTGTGTGGTAACCGGAATCTCCAGAGCAGAAGGCCCTGAATCCTCGGCTTTGCTTGTTTCGGCAGCCAGGGCTAGGTCAAAGGCGCCCAGCAGAGGATGGCGCTCGGGAGGCTGTATCAGAGGGGCTGGTCGGAGGGGCTGGTCGGAGGCTCAAATTTTTCAGATGGACGGACTCGGTGTCAGCTGTGGTCGGCTGCTTCCAAGGCATCGGCAGTTGTCGGTGCCTTGGAGGTTTATGGCAGGGAGTTTCTCCCTTTTGCTGCCTGCTATCGAGGACTCGGGAGTCAATCGGGACTTGAGACTTTTTTTTACCGTGCCCATGGTCTGTTCTTTATCACATTATGGTATTGTTTTGCACTGCTATAACTATATGTTATAATTATGTGGTTCTGTCAGTGTTAGTCTTTGATTTGTCCCATTTTCTGTGATATCACTCTGGAGGAACATTGTATCATTTCTTAATGCATGTATGCATTTCTAAATGACAATAAAAGAGGACTGAGTGTTCTCATAATCTAATGTAATAGGTTGATTGTTGTGGAAGAATCATAATCTTCGAACACTTTTATTTGTGTTGATGTTCATCAGATGCAGTGACACTTGTTCAAGGACAAAATATCGCTGTAATTAACAAAGGGAGTATAATGTATATTGATACAGTTAAAAATAGAGTGATAGCCATCTGGAAACATCTTGCTTTCTTAACCATGTTTTCGCTGACTTACATTTAGAATATACCTTGTACACAAATTAAGCCAACAAAATCTACGAGTGGAATGGACAATGTAGAAATGGATTTTTGCATGATTTAAGACCACTTAGCATTTTTCATCATTACAATGATTGAAGCTTCTTCAGTTAAATAAGAGCATCTGAAAGTCACTATCAATAAGTCCTTGCTCAGTAGATCTGCAGCCATCACCAATGATAATCAGTCTGATTTGGGGAGATACAAAGTAACTTCATTACAAAACACTCTGCAAATGTATGCTTCGTTTCATGAGGTACAAGTGAGGTTTTAATTCTGCACAAAGGAATATTTACTGTTTATCACATTTCTGGCCCAGGAGCTATTTTTATCTATGTAAATTATAATTTTATCTGCAAAACACTTCAAAGTATAATGGATTAAAATGAGTTTCTTTTAAATCTATAGTTTGTTTACAATAATTCATTTTGGCCATGACTCTTCAGTTTGCAAAATGTAAAATCATGAAAATCTGGTTGAAAATTGTGCTCTTTATTATCTTGCTTTCTTTCTGTGATTTAAATCATAGAATCATAGCAACAGACACGACAGAAATGGAGCCCTTACAGTCCATTTCATTCATGCCAGCTGTGATGCCTATCTACTCTAATCCCATTTGCACTTGAGGACCATATTCCCACAAGGTTTTCTTATCCAAGTACTTGGCCAACCAACTTTTAAATGTTGCACTTTTATTCTGCCTCCACCACCAGCTTTAGAAGCTCATTCCAGATATTCACCACCCTCGGTATAAAAAACCTCCCCTTCAGATCTCCTTTAATTTTGTTCGCATTCATCAGAAACCTGTGCCCTCTAGTTCTAGATGTCATTGCCCTTGGAAAAAGATTATAACTGCCTTTCATTTCTTTGACTCTCATAATCTTATGAACCTTTATAAAGATACCTCTCAGCCTCCTCCCTTCCAAAGGAATAAATCCTACCCTACCAAATCTGTCCTTACAGTTACAGCCCTCAATCCTGGTGAATCAGTTCTGCCCTCTTTCTGTTGCTGTGATGTCCTATCTATAATGTCAGGACAAGAAATGTACACAGCAATCAGAACCATGTTTAATATCACCAGTATATATTGTGAAACGTGTTAACAGTGGCAGCAGTACCACGATTGTCTATTCAAACTCCTGCTACCTGGTAGGAAATACAGCAGCATTTTAGACAGGACAGTAAGACTTAAAACAGCTTCCTCCCAAGCACTGTCATGCAGCTGAATAATACTACATCATGGCTTGACAATGGCCTTTGAGTGTTATGGACTTTCGAAGTCACTTGTTGCATGTAAACATAGGAATTTTCTTTTATTAATTAGTACCACATGCACTGTAAATATCTGTTTTGCACAGACTGGGGTAACACTACAATCTCATTGCCTTGAGCAATAATAATAAAGTTCTTTCTATTTTATGCTTTGTATTTTCTATTCAGCTGATCTATGTCCCACTATGTCCTTGGAGAACTTCCTCCGGTATCTAAACTCCACCATTTTTTTTCATGAGTGCGAACTTACTGACCATACCATGTGCATTCCCATCTAAGTCCTTTCTATGTATAAAGCAAACAGCAAAGAACAAGCCCTAATCCCTGCATTATGTTACAGATTTTTAATCCAAGTGGAGGCTACCCAAATGGATCATAAGGTCACAAACAAGAGAAAATCTGCAGATGTTGGAAATCCAAGCAACACACACAAAATGCTGGAGGAACTCACCAGGCCAGGCAGCGTCTATGGAAAAGAGCCTTGGCCTGAAATATCGACTGTACTCTTTGCTGCCTGGCCTGCTGAGTTCCCCCAGCTTTTTGTATGGAAGATGAGGTGTTGCTCCTCCAGCCTGAGTTTAACCTCATCATGGCAGTAGATGGGGACATGGACAGACATATCAGAAAGGAAATGACAAGCTAAATTGAAATGGGTCGCCACAATGAAATTTTGCCTTTTGCGGTGGGCCAAGTGAAAAGTGCTTTACAAAGTGATCTCCCAGTTTGCATGGGATCCCACCTTCCACCTCAGCTGGCAAAATCTTTCTGACTTCCAGTAATTTCTACCTCCTCCCTTCTTCTTTCTTTTTCCATTCCCCATTCTGGATACCTTCTCATCTCTACTCTTCTCCTCACCACTAGTTATATTTATCGCAAAGTAATTTGTATATAATTTCCATAAATCCATTTAGTCTTGCACGAAAACAACAGGATATTTAAATTTAATATGAATGATTACATTCCCTCCGCTAGCCTGTAGAAATCTTTCAGCACAGCCAAAGAATTCAGAGCCTAGCCCCCTGCGTGACTGGCCGAGATACTGTTGGAATCCTTTCTCATCGTTCTTCTAGAATAGACAATTTCTCCTTTACAGCATTGTGCAGCACAACACAATGTCATTATTCTGTCAGCACAAATAGTACAAACTGCGAGATACCACTGGAGTAATCTCCAGGAAATGCCAAATTTTAACGAGCTGAAGGTTGAATATTTCTGTCTCAGAAATGTATTTCATCAACACGCTGTCTTTGTCACCTCTTTCTTTGTGTTGTAGTGGTCTTGCTGCAGGTGTGACATGGTTAGTAGATAACATATCTACCCAATGCAGTCCTTTTATACTATTTATCTTAAACAATGCAGACACCCTGTTAATATGTTTCATTTACAATCTGGAAAAAAGCCTTTAACTTTCATTTTACTGATCATGCCTCATCTGACAGTTAAGGGAGCACTAATCCCTTCTACTAATTAAAAGAGAATCTTAGGGATATAAGAATAGCTTTTTGGGGTATTATAAATGATTCCTATTGTAGCTGCTGTCAGAAGACCTGTTAGGCATTTGAGAGAGATCAGGTTACAAGAAAATCAGTGGATGAACGAGTTTATAGGAAGAGCTGGTGGACCAGACATAGGCATGTCTTTGTTGCAAGGAACTGTATCACAATGAATGGGATTAATGCTAATGTTTACTTAAGAAATAGTGCATTGCTGTAAAAAATTCGACCTATCCCATCAACATATTCTTGGATTTGAATGTAATTATAGGCCGCTTTTCTCAAAATCAGAATCCCATTTGCTAACACTGACATATGCCATGAATTTTGCTGTTTTATGCCTGTAGTACAGTGCAAAACAGAAAAAAAATACTGTAAGTTACAAAATAATAAATAAACAAATAAATAAATAGAACAAAAGTGGGATAATGAGGTAGCGTCCATGGGTTCATAGGCCATTTGGAAATCTGATGGTGTAGTGGTAGATGTAATTCTTAAAATGTCTTCGATATCCAATCAACCTTCACAATATCCAGAAGGACTCAGTAATGCTGAAGTTTAGTGTCATGGAGGTAGTCACATACTTGTGATAAGAGACCTGTTGCTCTGTTGTAGGCTTGGTCTTGTGGAATGATGTATCCGCATACGAAGGCACAGCTGTCCAGCTTTCTCTTTCTTGTTGAAGTCATAAAAGGACCTGCAGATGGTGGAAAACTGAAATCAAAACAAAAACTGCTGGAAATTATCAGCATACCAGGCAGCACCTACTAAAAATGTTTGGGTCAATGCCCTTTCAGCCAAGAACTGTTACATGCTGACATATTGAAGATTTATCTAATTGCATTTGGATCCTGGATTTCCTCACTTGCAAACCCCAGTCAGTCTGGATTGGCAACAACATCTCCACCACAACTTCCATCAACACATAAGGCTGTGTGCTTAACCCCCTGCTCTACTTGCTATACTGTTATGAGTGTGAAGCTAAGCATAACTCCAATGCCAAATTCAAGTTTGCTGATGACACCAGTGTCACAGGCTGAATCAAAGGCGGTGATGAATCAGCATATAGGATGGAGATTGAAAACCTAGCTGAATGGAACATCACAGCCTGGTATAGAAACTCCACTGCCCTTGAATGGAAAGTCCGACAAAAAGAAGTGGATATGGCCCAGTCCATCACAGGTCAAGTCCTACCCACCATTGAGTACATCTACAAGAAATGTTGTCCCAGGAAAGCAGCATCTATTATCAGTGACCCCACCACCAAGGACATGATCTCTTCACTCTGCTATCATCAGGAAGAAGATACAGGAGCCTTAAACCTCATACCACTAGGTTCAGAAACAGTTACTACCCCTCACCCATCAGGTCTTGAACTAAAGGGGACAACTTCACTCAACTTCACCTGCCCCATCATTGCCCCACAACCAATGGACTCACTTTCAACAGCTCTTCATCTCATATTCTTGTTAGTTATTGCTTATTTATTTATTTATTGCTATTTCTTCTTTTTTCTATTTGCACAGTTTGTTGTCTTCTGCACTCTAGTTGAATGTCCTAATTGGGCAGTCTATCATTGATTCTGATATGGTTATTATTTTATAGATTTATTAAGTATACCCACAATATGAATCTCAGTGTTGTATATGCTGACATATATGTATCTACTTTGATAATAAAATTTACATGAAACTTTGGACTTTAATTTGGCTTATGATCTCAAGGAATGTGATCACATGTTCCTGCTTTCCACTACTGTCAAAAGAAGATTTAAATATACACCTACATTCAATGGCCTCTTTATTAGGTACACCTATACACCAGCTCATTAATATAAATATCTAATCAGGCAATCGTGTGACACCAACTCAAATGCATATAAGCATGCAGATATAGTCAAGAGTTTTAGTTATTTTATACTTTATTGTTGCCAAACAATTGATACTAGAATGTACAATCATCATAGCAATATTTGATTCTGTGCTTCCCGCTCCCTGGATTACAAATCGATAGTAAATATTAAAAATTTAAATTATAAATCATAAATAGAAAATAGAAAAATGGAAAGTAAGTTAGTGCAAAAAAACTGAGATGCAAGTCTGGATATTTGGAGGGTACGGCCCAGATCCGGGTCAGGATCCGTTCAGCAGTCTTATCACAGTTGGAAAGAAGTTGTTCCCAAATCTGGCCATATGTTATTGTTCAGATGAAAGATCAGAATAAAGAACAAATGTGATTTAAGTGATATTGACTGTGGAATGATTCACACTCAGTCTAATTTTTTTTCTCACTGGGCAACAATCAGCATGACAGGTCATTAATTAGTGACAGAGTGCAAGGTTTAAAAAGAGCTTGGGGATTTTCTGCTATTTTCTCGATGAGGGGCAATCAGCACAGAAGGTCATTCACGGGTGACACGGAGCGAGGTTTCAAAAGAGTTTGAGGGCCTTTCGGCTTTTTTCTTTACTGGAGGCAATCAGCACGGGGCCAATAAAAAGAAAGGAGTTGTACATAGAGCAGCCATTGTTGGAGAGGGACATTATTAAAGTGGTCTAGCTTTAGCTCAACAGGCTTGGATCTAAATAAGTGTGTAGGAATGTTCATACAAAGCTTATTTTCTTTTAGTGTATTGTTAGTGCACTGAGAATAGATCTAGAAGTAATGATATGTTCCTTGTGTGAGATTTGGGATCCCTCCAGTCTCCCTGATTATGACATCCGCATGAGGTGCATTGAGCTACAATGTGTTAAGGAACTGGAACTGTAGCTTAATGACCTTCTGCTCATACAGGAGAATGAGCAGGTGATAGGCAGGAGCTACAGGAAGGTAGTCACCCCTGGGTTGCAGGAGACAGGTACCTGGGTGACTGTCAGAAGAGGGAAAGGAAACAGGCAGCCAGTGCAGAGAACCCCTGTGGTATGCTGCCTTGGATACTGTTGGGGGTGATGACCTACTGGGGAAGTCACAGTGACCAGGTGCTTGGTACAGAGTCTGGCTTTGTGACTCAGAAGGGTAAGCAAGAGAAAGAGAGTGCAGTAGTGACAGGTAATTCCATAATTAGAGGAGCAGAGAGCAGATTCTGTGGATGTGAAGGAGACACCCATATATCATGTTGTCTCCTAGGTGATAGGATCAGGGATGTCTTGGACTGGGTCTATGACATTCTTAAGGGGAAGAGTGAATAGCCTTAAGTTCTGATACATATTGGTACCAACAACATAGGTAGGAAAAGGGAGGAGATTCTGAAGAGAGAATATAAAGAATTAGGCTGAAATCTGTAAAGCAGGACGTCCAGGGTAGCGATCTCTGGATTGCTGCCTTTTTCAAGTGGGGGGTGTGGGGAACCAATACCCTTGTAGGTAGGTTTTCTAGAGCTGTTGGGGAGGGTTCAAACTAATTTGCTAGGGGGATGAGAACAGGAATGATAGGGCTGACGTTGGAGAAGTTGGTATACAAGTACGTGCATTGTATAGTGAGACTGTGAGGGAGGATAGACAGATGATAGGGCAAAATTGCAGACAGTGGGATGAGTTAAAGTGTAACAGGGGGCCAAAATAAAAAATGGTGAAGAATACAGGACTGAAGGTGTTTTATTTGAATGCATGCAGTGTACAGAATAAGGTAGATGATCTTGTAGCGCAGTTAGAGATTGGCAGGTATGATGTTGTGGGCATTTCTGAATCATAGCTGAATAATCATAATTGCGAGCTTTACATCCAAGGATATACATTGTATTGAAAGGACAGACAGGTAGGCTGATGGGCTGGGGTGGCTCTATTGGTAAGAATTGAATTCAAATCCTTAGAAAGAGGTGATGTAGGGCAAGAAGAGTTAGAATCCTTGTGGGTAGAGTTAAGAAACTGAAAGGGTAAAAAGACCCTAATGGGAGTTATATACAGGCCCCTGAACAGTAGACAGGATGTGAACTACAAATTACAACAAGAGATAGAAGATGCATGTAAAATAGGCAATGTTATGATAATTATGAAGGATTTCAATATGCAGGCAGTTGGAAAAATCTGAATGGTGCTGGATCCTAAGGGAGGGCAATGAGATGGTTTTTTAGAGCAGCTTGAGGTTGAGCCCACTAAGTGAATGACTATTCTGGATTGCATGCTATGTAGTGACCCAGATTTGATTAGGAAGCTTAAGCTAAAGGAACCCTTAGGAGGCAGTGAATACAATATGATAGAATTCACCCTGCAGTTTAAGAGAAAAAACTAAAATCAGATGTATCAGTATTAGAGTGGAGTAAAGGTATGAGAGAGGAGCTGGCCAAAGTTGATTAGAAGGGGATATTAGCAGGGATGACAGCAGGACAGCAATAACTGGTGCTCAGGGGGAAATTTGGAAGGCGCAGAAAAGATACATCCCAAAAATGAAATATTCTAAAGGGAAGATGAAACAATCTTGGTTGATGAGGGAAGTCAAAGAAAGCATAAAATCAAAAGAGAAGGCATATAATATAGCAAAAATTAATGAGAAGGTAGAGGACTGGGAAGCTTTTAAAAGCCAACAGAAGGGGATTAAAAAGCTATAAGGAGAGAAAAGATGAAATATGAAGGTAAAGCTAGCCAATAATATAAAAGAGGATTTGAAAAGTTTTTTTCACATATTTAAAGAGAGATGAGAGTGAATATCAGACCACTGGAAAATGATGCTAGAGAGCTAGTAATGGGGGAACAAATACATGGCGGATGAACTTAGTAAGTATCTTGCATCAATCTTCTCTGTGGAAGACACTGGCAGAATGCCAGAAATGTGAGAGTGCCAGGGGGCAGAAGTGAGTGATGTTGCTGTTACTGAGGAGAACATTCTTGGGAAGGTGAATAGTTTGAAGGACTGTAGTTAAGTCAGCTGGACTAGCTGGATTACATCCAGTGTTCTGAAAAAGGTAGGAGTAGAGATTATGAAGGCATTAGAAATGATCTTTCAGGAATCACTAGATCCTGGAATGCTTTCTGAGGTCTGGAGAATTGCAAATGTCACTCCACTCTTTAAGAATGGAGGAAGACAGAAGAAAGGAAACTACAGGCCAGTTAGCCTGATTTTCAATAGGTACATTTAATGTCAGAGAAATGTGTACAATATACATCCTGAAATTCTTTTTCTTTGCAAATATCCACGAAAACAGGAGTGCCCCAAAGAATGAATGATAGTTAATCATTAAGAATGAATAACAAGCAATGTTATTGCAGGAAAGGTACTCAAATCAATAGAAAATTAGCTGACTGGCAAGCAGAAAAGAGTGGGAATAAAGGGGGCCTTTTCTGCCAGTGACTAATGGTGTGCCACAGGGTTGTTGCTGGAATCTTTTCTTTTCACGTTGCATATCCATAAGTTGAGTGAAGGAATTGTGGCCAAGTTTGCAGACGATACAAAGAAAGGAGGACTAGCAGGTAGTGTTGAGAAAGTAGGGTATATGCAGAGGAGTTAGACCGATTAAATGAATGGGCAAGGATGTGGCAGATGGAATATAATTACAAAAGTGAATGATCATCCACTTTGACAGAAGGAATAAAGGCATGCTCTATTTTGTAAAAGGGGAGAAATTTCAAAAATCATAGGTTCAGAGGGACTTGGCAGTCCTATTGTAGGATTCCCAGGAGCAGATAGGGAGACATATTATGGAAAGGTGTAATAATAACAGAGTTGTCGTGGTGAAAGATTTTAATTTCACAAATATTGATTAGCATCTCCCTAGAGCAAAGTGTTTAGATGGGGTGGAGTTTGTTAGGTGTGTTCAGGAAGGTTTCCTGACACAATATGTAGATAAGCCTACAAGAGGAGAGACTGTACTCGATCTGGAATTGGGAAATGAACCTGGTCAGGTGTCAGGTCTCTCAGTGGATGAACATTTTGGAAATAGTGATCACAATTCTATCTCCTTTACCATAGCATAGGAGAGAGATAGGAACAGACAGGTTAGGAAAGCAGTTAATTGGAGTAAGGGGAAATATGAAGCTATCAAGCAGGTACTTAGAAGCATAAATTGGGAACAGATGTTTTCAGGGAAATATATGGCAGAAATGTGGCAAATATTCAGGGGATATTTGTGTGGCGTTCTGCATAGGTATGTTCCAATGAGACAGGAAAAGGATGGTAGGGTACAGGACTTGTGGTGCACAAAGGCTGTTGAAAATCTAGTTAAGAAGAAAAGGAAAGCTTAGGAAAGGTTCAAAAAATTAGGTAATAATAGAGATCTAGAAGATTATAAGGCTTGCAGGAAGGAGCTTAAGAATGAAATTAGGAGAGCCAGAAGGGGCCATGAGAAGGCCTTGGTGAGTAGGATTTAGGAAAACCCCAAGGCATTCTACAAGTATGTGAAGAGCAAGAGGATAAGTCATGACAGAATAGGACCAATCAAGTGTGACAGTGGAAAAGTGTCTATGGAAACAGAGGAGATAGCAGAGGTGCTTAATGAATACTTTGCTTCAATATTCACTACAGAAAAGAATCTTGGTGATTGTAAGGATGACTTCAGTGGACTGAAAAGCTTGAGCATATAGACATTAAGAAAGAGGATGTGCTGGAGCTTTTGGAAAGCATCAAGTTGGCTAAGTCTCCGGGACCGGACGAGATGTACCCCAGGCTACTGTGGGAGGCAAGGGAGGAGATTGCTAAGCCTCTGACAATGATCTTTGTATCATCAATGGGGACAGGAGAAGTTCTGGAGGATTGGAGGGTTGGAGATTTTGTTCCCTTATTTGAGAAAGGGAACAGAGATAGCCCATGAAATTATAGACCAGTGATCCCTTACTTCAGTGATTGGTAAGTTGATGGAAAAGATCCTAAGAAGCAGGATTTATGAACATTTCGAGAGGCAAAATATGATTAGGAATAGTCAGCATGGCTTTGTCAAAGGCAGGTCGTGCCTTACAAGCCTGATTGAATTTTTTGAGGATGTGACTAAACACATTGATGAAGGTAGAGCAGTAGATGCAGTGTATATGGATTTCAGCACGGCATTAGGTACCCAATGCAAGGCTTATTGAGAAAGTAAGGAGACATGGGATCCAAGGGGACCTTGCTTTGTGGATCCAGAATTGGCTTGCTCACAGGAGGCAAAGAGTGGTTGCAGATGGGTCATATTCTGCATGGAGGTCGGTGACCAGTGGTGTGCCTCAGGGATCTGTTCTGGGACCACTTCTCTTCATGATTTTTATAAATGGCCTGGATGAGGAAATGGAGGGATAGGTTAGTAAATTTGCTGATGACACAAAGGTTGAGGGTGTTGTGGCTAGTGTGGAGGGATGTCAGAGGTTACAGCGGGACATCAAGAGGATGCAAAATTGGTCTGAGAAGTGGCAGATGGAGTTCAACCCAGATAAGTGTGAGGTGGTTCATCTTCGTATGTCACATACATGGTAGAATATAGTATTAATGGTAAGACTCTTGGCAGTGTTGGAGGATCAGAGGGATTTTGGGGTCCGAGACACACAAAGCTGCTGCGCAGGTTGACTCTGTGGTTAAGAAGGCGTATAGTGCATTGGCCTTCATCAACCGTGGGATTGAGTTTAAGAGCCGAGAGGTAATGTTACATCTATATAGTAGTCAGACCCCACTTGGAGTACTGTGCTCAGTTCTGGTCACCTCACTACAGGAAGGATGTGAAAACTATAGAAAGGGTGCAGATGAGATTTACAAGGATGTTGCCTGGATTGGGGAGCATGCCTTATGAGAATAGTTTGAGTGACCTTAGCCTTTTCCCCTTGTAAGGGTGGAAGGAGAGAGATGACCTGATGAAAATGTATAAGATGATGAGAAGCATTGATCAAGTGGATAGTCAGAGGCTTTTTCCCAGGACTGAAATGGTTAACATGAGAGGGCACAGTTTTAAGGTGCTTGGAAGCAGATACAGAGGCGAATTCAGGAGTAAGCTTTTTACGCAGAGAGTGGTGAGTGCGTGGAATGGGCTGCTGGCGACGGTGATGGAGGTGGATATGATAGGGTCTTTTAAGAGACTCCTGGATAGGTACATGGAGCTTAGAAAATTAGAGGGCTATGGGTAACCCTAGGTAATTTCTAAAGTAACATGTTTGGCACAGCACTGGGCATGTATTATGCTGTAGCTTTTCTATGTTTCTATGTTTCTATTCTCTAAAGGTTGTGTAGGTTCTAAGGAAGGCAAACATAATGTTAGCATTCATTTTGAAAGGACTAGAATACAAAATCAAGGATGTTGTGTTTATAAGGCATTGATCAGACCACACTTGGAGTACTATGAGCAGTTTTGGGCCCCTTATCTATGAAATGATATGCTGGCGTTGGAGAGATTCCAAAGGAGGATCACGAGAATGATCCCAGGAATGAAAGGCTTAATATACAAGAAGCATTTGATGGCTCTGGACCTGTACTCAATAGAGTTTAGAAAAATGAGGGGGGTATCTTATTGAAACCTATCAAATATTGAAAGGCCTAGATAGAGTGGATGTGGAGAGGATGTTTCCTATAGTGGGGGATACTAGGACCAGAATCAGAATAAGGTTCATTATCATGGGCATGTGATGTGAAATTTGTTAACTTAGCAGCAGCAGTTCAATACAATACATAACATAGAAGAGAGAAAAAAATAATAATAAATAAATAAATTGCAGTATACATATATTGAGTAGATTTTTTAAAATGCAAAAAACAGAAATACCATATATTATAAAATGTGAGATAGTGTCCAAGGGTTCAATGTCCATTTAGGTCAATGTTCATTGACCAAAGGGCAAAGTGTCAGAATAGAGAGACTTCCATTTAGAACCGAGATGAGGAAGAATTTCTTTAGCCAGAGGCTGGTGAATCTGTGGAATTCTTTGCCACAGACAGCTGTGCAGACCAAGTCATTGGGTACATTTAAGGTGGTGATTGATAGGTTCTTAATTAATCGGGGCATCAAAGTTTACTGGGACAGGGGAAGAGAATAGGGTTGACAGGGATAATAAATCAGCCATGATAGAATGGTGAAGCAGACTCGATGGGCCAAATGGGCTAATTCTGCTCCTAGGTCTCATGGTCCAATCTTTAATTGGCAATTTTGTTAATTGTAGTTAATACGATGGTTTGATTAGAAACAAATCCATTGAACTAGCAAACGTGGTGTTTTTCTTCTTATTATACAGAAAAGAACACAATTCAACTTATTTGTGTATTATATAAATTTTGCATTGTTTAATAGACAGAGCGGACTGTGGATAGAAATGAGCCCTGAATCCAAGGATATTTTTTTCGATGATGAAACAGTGTACATGCATACATATACATTCTACATTAAATACATCCTGTACTTAATAAAGTGGACACTGAGTGTATGTTCCTTGTCCTCTTCCTCTGTGCCCCATCACTTCAAGGTTTGACGTGTTGTGCATTCAGAGATGCTCTTCTGCACTCCACTGTTGTAACACGTGGGTATTTGCTTTCCTGTTGCCTTCCTGTCAGCTTGAGCCAGTCTGGCCATTCTCCACTGACCTCTCTCATTATCAAAGCAATTTCACCTACAGAACTGCCACTCACTGGATTCTTTTTTTTTTGTTTTTCGCACCACTCTCTGCAAACTCTAGAGACTGTTGTGCTTGAAAATCCCTGGAGATCAGCAGTTTCTGAAATACCCAAATCACCCTGTCTGGTACAAACAATCATTTCAAGATCAAAGTCACCTAGATCACATTCCTTCCCCATTCTGGTGTGGTGGTTTGAATTACAGCTGAACTATGTCTGCATGTTTTAATGCATTGAGTGGCCCTCAAATGATTGGCTAATTAGATATTTGACTTAACAAGCAGGTGCACTGGTGTACTTAATAAAGTGGCCACTGAGTGTACATAATCAGAGGGGAGAAGAAGATGGTGGCGTGATGCAGCGCGCACGGCCGCTCTGTTAAATAGGGGCCGTGCACAATCCTGATTTGATGGAGACGGACGTGAGAAGCATGGAGGGACATCTTGAGAACTTTCTGAAATGCCTACTTCACTGCCGCTGCTACTGGGCAATCGAGAATCTCTGGAGGGGAAGGCCCCAAATCCTCGGCTATGCCTGATGCCTGTTGTCGGGGCGGGGGTCAAAGCGCTGGGCAGAGATGGTGCGCGTTACTTGGTGTCGGAGGGCTGGTCAGAGGCTCGAAGTTTTCGGACGGACTCAAGGGTCAGACTGTGGTCGGGTGCTTCTAGGATGCTGCATCATCAAGTTTGCGGCGCTGGAAGCTCATGGCAGGGAGAGTTCCTCCCTTCTACCGTCTGCGTGAGATGATGGGACTTTCAAGAAACTTTGTGACTTTTTTTTACCGTGCCCATGGTCTGTTCTTCATCAAATTACAGTATTGCTTTGCACTGTTGTAACTATATGTTATAATTATGTGGGTTTTGTCAGGTTTTTTTTAGTCTTGGTTTGTCTTGTGTTTCTGTGATATCATTCTGGAGGAACAAATTGTATCATTTCTTAATGCATGCATTACTAAATGGCAATAAAAGAGGACTGCATCTCCTCATAATCTAATCTAATCTAATCTAGTTGGTACACTAATGAATCACAAATCAACTTTTCCTAGAGAGGAAACAAGAAAAAAGTAAAATGGACTCTGAACTTCTATTAAACAGCTAAATATCTTCTGTACAGCAATGGGTTACAGATTAGAGCCAAAACAGACGTCATGGAGAATGTTCTTCACAGAATAAATTAAATGACCTGGACTTTGCTGACAACATTGATCTGAGTGAAAATGCTACACAAAAGGGTCTGCCATCTCTGAGCTACACGGCACATTTTACAATATGAGCTCCTGTCGGGTGTCTGGCAGCCAGCAACAGTGATGTTGCTAGCTGAGTGAGAAACCATCACATTGAAATATGCTTGCAGACAGCAAATCAGAAAATATAAGGGATAAGAAATTTAGGAAGGAACATTAAACTGACTGCATGAGCATTTGTGGCAGTTTTCTTTAAAGTCTTTTAAGAGTGCTTGAGGATTCAAATAAGAGGGGATACAGAGTGGTTCTTGGATGTGTAAACACACAGAGGGGACATTCTTCAATCATTCTGCAACAGAGAAACTTGTGCGGTCAAACAGAGTCAGCAGAAATTGGGGAAGGAGATCAGGGAGGTGGGTGACAACAGTGGAAGAGACAGCAGAAAGGGAAGGCAGATGGGGAAGTAACATGGAGAAATGGGAGATAAAATACAAAGCTAGGCAATAAGAAGGAATGTCAAATACATGACCAGGAAAGGTGGGTTGGTTTTGGGTTGAAGTGAACAAGACAAAATCTTTATGGGGCTCATGACAGGTCGCAGAACTTGCATGGTCACTTTTACCGAACACAGAAGCATGTCTCAGCTCTAAAGTTAAGACCAGCTTCTGTTCAATTGGCCTTCAGAGTCTGTAGGCTTCAAATGCACAAATGGATTTTGTAAATAATACCAAGATACATATGATGCACCCTTCAACCTCTTTGTGCACCCCTGTAGCATTTGTCAGTTTCATATTAATGTGGAGGGTTCGGGAGAACTTTAAAATTTGTGCAAAACACAGCAGAAGGATAAAGTTGTGTTTTAGACTAATTCATTTGGGATTGCGTAGAACTGTCCTGCTACACAGAAGTGTTTTATAGTATGTTATAAAACAGTTTATAATATTTGAAAGAGTACAATCTATAAGGGGCCAAAAGCTGACTTAGAACTGAGAGCAGCAGAGCACAGCAAAGGCCCTTCACCCCTATCATGATGCCAATCTAAACTGATTCCATCTGCCTTCACTTTTTCCATATACATTTCCTTCCTACCTGTTCATGTATTTGTCAAAATGCCTCTTCAGTATTGCTCTGATATCTGTTTTCATCACTCACCCCGGTAGAAAGTTACATGAACTTGCCACATTTCAAGTAAATAAACTTGCCACACTTCAAGTAAATAAACTTGCCTCATAAATCTCCTTTCAACTTTCTCCTTCTCACCTAAAACTATGCCCTCTAGTGTATGACATTTCCACCCTGTGAAAAAGACTCTGCCCTATCTGAAAACTTTACATCCTGCCAGCCAGCAAAAATAATGCAGGATTATCTATCTTATCCAATCCAGACAACTTTCTGACAAAGCTGTTCTACATTCTATCCAAAGCCTTCTTATCCTCCCAGCAACACAGCACAAAAACTGTACTCCACATATGACTTAAACAAAGTTCTGTACTGCTGCAATATGACTTTCCATCTTCCATACTCAATGCCCCAACTAATGAATGCAAGCATACCATATAACATCTTCCTTATCCATTTGATTTGCTTCTTGTTTTGCCATCATTCCAAAACAAAGTCATCTCCAAAGTTCAAAACCTAGGACTTAGCACCTCCTTCTGCAGCCGGATAGAGAGGAGATAGAGAACATGTTTGACAAGACAATAATTTTTTCCTCAATGTAAACAAAACAAAAGAGTTAATAGTTGACTTCAGGAAGCAGAGCAGAGTACTGTACATGTCTGTAGGTGTAGCACACTGTTCCTTAGTATAAATATCACCAAAAATTTGTCCTAGACCAAGCAAGGAACTAACCCAGTGTCTCTACTTCCTTAGAAAAATAAGGAAGTTCAACATGACCCTAATGACTCTAACCAATTTTTACACATGCACCATAGAAAATCTGCTATCCAGATCTGTACAGCTTGATATGTCAACTGCCCTGCCCAGGACTGCAGGAAGTTGCAGAGAGTTCTAAACATATGAAGATAACCATATGAAGAAGAAATCTTGATCTCTCAGTCCACATCATCATAGCCCATGTGTCTACCTTCACTGCACTTTCTACAGTGTGTAACAGTACATTCTGCATTTTGTTATTGTTTTTCTTTTCCTCCTACTTTGAATACTTCGATCTGTTTGGATGGAATGCAAAAAAAAGCTTTTCCCTGTATGTCAGTACATATTATAAATCATAACCAATTTCAGGTAGCTATGAACTTTCACTCCAAGATCCCGCTGTACATTATAAGACATAGGAGCAGAATTAGGTCATTTGACCCATTGAGTCTGCTCCACCATTCCATCGTGACTGATTTATTATACGATTCTCCCGTCTCCCCATAACCTTCAATACCCTTACTAATTGAGAACATGACGACCTCCACAATGAATTGGCCTCCATAAATTCACCACCCTCTGGATAAAGAAATTCCTCCTGATCTCTGGTCTAAAGGGATGACCTTCTATTCTGAGGCTGTCCCCTCTGGTCCTTGCACATAAAGGTCCTGCCATTTATTGTAAAGTTTCTTTATCTATGTTTCTCTGGTGCAGAGTTATTCAAGTACAGGCTCTTCTGTGTGTCTTCATGGCAAGGTGATTTTGAATCAAAACTACCAACTCATGTGCCTCAGTTACGTTTCATGCAGCAAAAGATATCATTTTCAGGCAAGTTTAACAGTGGCAGTTGCTCATAATTACCTGAAACTTCGCAAAAAATGTTGAAGAAGTAATATATCATTAACTAGATTTCCACTTTAACCAAATGTATGCATACTCCTGATGAAATCAATTTCATAGCAATAATGACTGAGTACATTGACAAGTTTGTAATCCTTACACTGCAAAATCTGGGCCAAAAGCATCCACTCATCCCACAAAGGAAAATTACATGGAAAGTGTCCAAGCTGAAGGAAATGCAAAATTGTTTTTAGTTTATCTGCTATCAATGTACATCAATGCCAATTATATCACATTCCCACTGACATCTATTAAAGAGCACTGCTGTTATGAGCTAAATGGCTATAAGATTTATTTAGTAATATTCTTGGCTTGAAATGTCTGCAGTAATGTGTTGCATGTATAACATAAAACAGAGAAAAAGAAGCTATTCCAGAAGGATTAGAAGATTCAAAGAGAAATGCAAAACTGCAGGTGAGCATTTCATTCTGTGTAATATATCAACATTTTGAATGTTTAATGTTTTATTAAACCACCAATACACTTGTTATGCACTAGTTCCCTGTAACTTTCATATTAAACATTTTATTACAATGACAAAGAAAAATTGGTACTTTTTCATGTTTGGTAGTGAATTTTGCACATAAGACTGTACTTGCTCATTGATCTGAATTACATCAATGCTTGAGTATTTCTTGAATACATCTGTGAATTCCAGATTTTATAACATCTGACATGTGTAATTTAAAGGCAGTGAAACATAATGTCTTGCCTCATTCAAAGTTATTCCATTTAACAATTTCAGCAACTGGCCAGCAAGAAAGTTGTTTGATGTCTCACTCAGAAGGCTGAGTCCTTAATATGCATTATTTCTGTGCTGGTGGAGATCCTGGTAGAGCTCATTATCGTTGGGCCAGTAAAATAGCTGGCTTCCAAAAGGCCAGCATAGCCCAGGTAATGGTGGATGAGGTTGGGGTGATATTGAAGAAGGTGCAAGGAGAAGAAATGACCCATGGAATTCATCTGACCCCACAAAGCAACTCAGGCTCCTCCAGGCTCTACACCCCTGTGCCGGGTTAAAGTTTATGCACTTCTCTGAATTTAAGAGACTTTGTCAACTGCTTATATCTTGTTACATCGCAGTTAGTGCCTCGCGTCTGCAAGGACTCAGGTTCAATTCTGGCATTAGGTTGACTATGTGGAGTCTCCCTAGGTGCTCCAGTTCCATCCCAAGTTCCAAAGATGAACTAGTAAGTAAATTACCTACTGTAAATAACTCTTAGTGTAGGTAAGAGGCAAAAGAATCAAAGGGGAGTTGACAGACATATGAGAGAGAATAAGTTCCAGGGGCATAATGAAATAAGAGAAATTACACTGATTGGACTGATCTGTTGGGAGATGGCAAGGATCAAATGGGTAGAATGGCCTCCTTCTACTTTTCCAAAAAAGGAAAAATCATTCATCAGAACATTATTTGCAGCATGCTTGTAGCTCATTTGAACTGCCACAAATAAAGGTGTTTCATTAAAACTCTGTGTTAAGTGAGTGCATAAAGGACCGTGATATTCTGTTTCCATAAACAGTTCAGAGGAATCCAATATACACTCTCTGGCAATAAGGCACAGGATATATGTAAATCCTGGGATGCAGAATATACACAAACGTGTAAAGGTGTGACAAAACAGAAAACCTTCCTACCTACACACCAAAATAAGATCAGCACACACAAAAAATGTAGCTCAAGACCATTTGGCAGAAGAAGCACAAAAAAGATTCATTAGAAAGCTTGGGAAATATGATAGAGCGCAAGCCATGTAAATTATTACTTGGAGTGTTTTTATGTTTTTTTATATATGAGATGACCAACATTGCAGAGGCTGTGCTCACAATATTGAAGACAAATGACCAGGATCCATCATAGAAGGTCCAACATCATCATGTAGTTCAGTAGACATGGTTTCTCATGAGAACTAAAAGCACACTGCAACTTGGCACTATCGGAAATGTTTCAAAGTTTCGAATTCAGTATGTGTAACTAAATGCCAGCAGAGGCACTCTAAATGTGAGGAACTTAGCAAGACAGTGTACTTGTAATACATCCCTCAGGGTGTTGATGGTATGCTAGTGTGTGGGGGATGTGAAGGCAGGGTAGGCATCAAGTTCCTTAACAACCAAAAAGCCTAATTTTCAAAACAATTTTGATGGAAGTAGCACTGGGTAATTTGAGTCAGGTCAATGTACAGATGTGATCTTCTGGACAAAGCCACAGGACTGTAATATTGAAATCAGCATGCTTTCTCTATTGAGGCCTGGCCACTTGAGGATTTGGGAAGTGGAAACCTGAGAGCTAGGAAAAATTTTGGTAGCAAGATTCCAAAAGGTGGGAGAACTTATTATCGATCTGAGGAAAAACTTGCAGCTTCTATCTGCTTATTTAATGTACTTGAAGGCTGTTATAGCTAGGGGTGGTATTGGGGATAAGCTCCCACTACCTATCAAATGCTCCCAATGGCATGCACCTCAAATAGCCTTTGATAACCTGGCCTTTAATTTTGACTTAGCTGCTAAGCCCACAGACACGATTTCTACTGACAGAAGAGGGGCAAAGGTGGGTTTCTGACACCTTAACACCTGTCGCTTCAGGCAGATGGGGCTTGACAGCCATGGTTGGCAGCTCATCCAGAAGAAGGAAATCTCAGATTTCAAACCTCCACTGCCTCGCAGCCATACCCATTCATGGGGAAGGCTTTGGGAGTAAACCCTGAGGGAAAAATCCAGAGCTGAAGTCCCTAATGCAGCCTACATTGAGTTCAACGCTGACGAGCAACTCCTTTGACGCTGCTGATGCCGAACTATATTGGCCTCTGTTGTTCCTTTGGATTCATCAGATGCGTGGAGAGGGGGGGGGGGGGTTGCTGCATGGGAAACAGCTTGCTCTCCATATTGTACTGTCCTATCTTGCATACTTAGTCAACCAGGATGCAACATCCTTCGTCGACCCTGACCAACAGAGTCCTAAGCTGCGTTAATATTGGACAGCTGGCATAAGTTTGATGCAGTCAATGGTTTACGAGGAAGCATGGAAATAGTCTTACTAAGTACATCAAGAGCAGTTATCCAAATACAATCAAACTGACAACGATACTGAGGAATGCAATTCTTTCATTCAAAAGTAAACTTTATTTATAATAATAAACATACACAGAAGAAGAAACAGTGCAGAACTTTTACGTTCACTGTCATTACATTCAATAGCATTCATTTATTCTTTTAAAACCATTGGACCATTGTTACATATGTGCATCCCCCCCACTTGCCCCCTACCCACAGGATAAGACAAAATGGTGCCAAGCTACAATGTCTGTCAAGGTTGTGGTTCAACTTAATTATCTTAGAAGTTTTGTAACATAGGTTTTGGGGAGAGTGTGGGAAGCTAGGGGTCAGGTTTGGGTTTAGGGACAGGGATAAAGGAGAGTTGGAGGTCAGGTCCATGTCCTGACTAAAGCGCTCTAGTCTGTTTTTGAAGGCCAGTGATCCCCGTTGACAGATGTCTGGTCAACAAGTGCTGTGATTGAAGACCAGTGATCCCATGTCAGTCACGCCTATGGAAGAGGGCTGCTGCCCTCCCAGTCAGCTGGCACCAGGATTGGGGATCTATGCGAAAAGTAGGCACCAGGGCCTATGACCCTCCAGGAAGGCGAGTTCCAGGGTTAGAATATGTGTGAGTCCAAAGTTTGAAGCCTGAAGCTCGAAGTCCCATAATCAGCAAGACTTAGGGTCGAAACACTGTGAAACGGGGCACCTCTTTTTCTTGTATTAGGGAGAGAGAGAGAGCCTGTGGTATGACAAATACTGGGTGAATGAGTAGTCTTTGGGGTACTGCAAGCCTGTGTCTTTATTGGTGTTTTGCTGTATGCTTGAGTGCTCAGAGAGGGGTGCTGATGCTTCTTTGCTGGTGGGGAAGGTGGAGGGGTCGTTGCTTTGCTGCTGTTTATGCGTGGGAGGGTGGAGTTGGGGGGGCTTTGCGGTTCTAACATTTAACTGTCATTCATTCTTTGGGGCACTCCTGTGTTTTTGTGGACGTTTGTAAAGAAGAAGAATTTTAGGATGCATATTGTATACATTTCCTTGACATTAAATTTACCCATTGAAACAGCAGATCAAAGCCTGAAGATCCAAGACTGAAATCAGCAAGTCCAGAAGTCAAGACCTAATGGTCAAAGCTGGGGTTCAGTGTGTCTGAAAGTCAGAGGTCAGATGTCTGTGAGTCTGCAAATCCACTGGCGGCAAAAGGCCCGCAGGTGACCTGTCCTGGGATTGGAGATGTGTCAGTGTGTAGGAGTGGGTGGAAGAGAAGAACAGGCTTGTTTTGCAAATGTTGTTTTGTTTTGTTGCTGTTGTTGTTATTGCTTGTGTACTTCTGTTGAACTTTGTGGGCATGCTACATTGGTGCTGGATTGGGTGGTGGGCCTTGCATGCTGCCCCCGTCACATCCTCAGGTTGTGCTGGTTGTTAATGCAAATGACACATTTCACTGTATGTTTCAATGTACAGGTGATAAATAAATAAATCTGGAATCTGACTTCAGTAGCCTTGCAAATACTATTTAACTAATATTCAGTGTGTTATAATGAGGGTGGATATTGAAGCAGGCTGCTCCTTCAAGGGACATGATATTCAGACAAGTCCTGCTAACTTCGACTATGGTTCTCCTGTTGAATACTTGCCAAAGTAATGTTGTGAACAATGAGACAAGTGAGGTGCACTGTGGTCAGAGATCATTGGGAAGCTGTGCAGCCAATAATTGCAAAAGACTGCACCCAGATGCTGGGAGAGTTAATGTTCAATTTGATTTGTGAATTTGAAGTATAATGTTTTCCATCTAACCAATAAGCAACTACAACAGAAACAGTCAGATCACTTCTACCATCCATGTTTGGATAGGTATATGGATGGTAGGGGAATGGAGGGATATGATCCTGGTGCAGATTGATGGAAGTAGGCAGGTTAAATAATTAAGCACAGAATAGAACATGCTGAAGTACCTACTTCTGTGCTGTACATTTCTATGACTCTATGCCTTGATGAATATTGGATTTGATTTTTCTCAGTCAGGAGTAAGAGCAAGTCGCCGAGTATTCTCAGGTTATTGAACTGTGTAACATCTTCTACAGAAGTGCCGGAGGGCTACGGGCAGTTCCTCAAGACACAAGTAGAAACGGACCACAAGTCAAAGAGTGATGTAGCACAGAAACAGGCCAAGCCCAACTCATCCATGTCAAGCGAGATGCCCATGTACCAGCACCAGCTGTTGAAAGAGGAACTTGCTTGAAACTTACTGGTCTTGCAGAAACACGGGATGTCCATAAGGGAATAGTGCCACTGACACATTCCAGGCTACAGAAGTACGTGATCTGCCATGCACAGAAACCCAGGTACAGTCAACAATATGGCTTTGTGGAGGAGGATGGTCCTTCTCCCACCAGACATTGAGGGGCTAAGCCTGGTATAGGGACCTCTCAAACATTAGAAGTTGTATCATTCCAGATGTCATGGAAACACTAACTAAGAACATCCAGAGTGACTTCGAGTTTTGTTTTAAGAGTTTATTAACATGATATCA
The DNA here is from genome assembly GCF_963921235.1 of Mobula hypostoma. Lineage (NCBI taxonomy): Eukaryota > Metazoa > Chordata > Chondrichthyes > Myliobatiformes > Myliobatidae > Mobula > Mobula hypostoma. The sequence goes on from NC_086109.1 coordinate 31,894,996, forward strand.
TTGAGAGTCTGCAACAGTCTCCACCACCACCAGAAATCTGAATTCCAGGTTACACAGAGCTCATACTTATACAACAAGACAAACAACTTCATGTAACTTTGTTTGGCATCCCATGGTTAGTACATGATCCATTGTTTAAAAGACATGTTAATTATTCTCTCAGCGCGAGTCTAACAGTCCTCTTTGTTCCGTTATCAGGGTTCATAATTTACCCCAGACGCATCCTCCCTCCTGGTTCCAGGGGCCTAGTATCATATTAATTGGAGTTCTTGGTACAGTGCTTATCATCCAAGGTTATTCTGGATACGCATCAGCAGTCTTAAGCCCAGCTGTTCCAGAATGGTCAAGTATCCCATCATACACTAGTTTTAACCATTTCTACCACACCAGGAGACTATGAGTGGCAATGGTGCTATGTACACAAAACGTGCTACAGTACCAACATATAGAACAGAAAACACTGAATGTATGGACTGAACGACACCACAAATGTAAAGACAGCCATGTCCTGTACTTTTGTACTTGTGTACATATACGTATATGTGTGTGTATGTGTGTGTGTGTATGTGTGTATATATATATACACACACACCTAATTCTGCTCCTATATCTTATGATCTATATGTATATATAAAAATAGGAGCATTAGTAGGCCATTCAGCCCATCAAGTCTGCTCCGTAATTCAATCATGGCTGATTTTTTTTCCCTCTCAGCCCCTTTCTCCTGCCTTTTTCCTGTAACCTTTGACACCCTTATTAATCAAGGACCTATCAACCTCTGTTTTAAATATATCCCAATGACTTGACCTCCACAGCTATCTATTGCAATGAATTCCACAGATCCTCCACTCTCTTCCTAAAGTAATTCCTTCCCTTGGTTGGAATAAAGGTGGGATTATTCAGTTGTTCAAAAAAGCCACAGGGGAATCATGGATTAGCAACATCCAGAAGACACTGTTCTAAAAGGAATCCAAGAACAAAGGTTCATGAAGTTTATTTTGAAAAAAAAATCTTCTACAGAAATATCAGTTGACTGAAGTCTGTAATCAAGCATAAAACTCTAATAGCCAATAAAAACCTACTTTCAGCTCACTATCTCACCAAGAAGGTGAGCTGAAAGTAGAGAACAGCTCCTCAGATGGTAGAGATTCTACTGAAAGCACAGGAAATAAGGAAAATGGACTACATGACAAGGAACTTGATCCATCATTTCATTTGTTTGGAAGCTGAAATCGTGGAGCAGTTGCAGTAGACTGAATCAATTGGGGATAGTGCAGCATATATAGACAACAGCCAATAAATACCAAGCAAATGTAGTGGCAATGCAACAAGGGAAAGCAATTTTTGACAATTAGAAATATTTGGTGAGGTGATAGATTTAGATTCTAGACCATTCACTTATTGAGTTAGATTGCAAGTTTGAAAAAGATATCAGCACATTGCAAACACAACAATCAAGGTATGGGTTTGAGTTCAGAGCATGAATAAGCCACACAAATTTAAAGGTGGGAAGACATTATTTCAACCACAAAATAAAGATTTAATTTACTAGAAGCTTCAAGTCTAAGTGAGTAAATGTAGTACTCTGCACTTGGAGGCCAGTTCAGGATTCACAGACGACCATGCTTATCGTTTTCTTGTTGTGTCTGCTGGATGTTTAGGGAGCAGAGTAGAGTTTTATCTTAGTCATTGCTGAACGAATTCGTAAGACTTTAATCTCATTTACCTTGATACTACAGTTGTGTATGAAAACACCAGAGGATATATGGCAACACACACAAAATGCTGGGGGAACTCAGCAGGCCAGGCAGAATTTGCTGAAGAGTACTATGGAATTGAGACAGCTTTTCAGGCTGAGACCCTTCATCAGGACTCACAGATGCTACCCGGCCCGCTGAGTTCTTCCAGCATTTTGTGTGTGTTGCTTGGACTTCCAGCATCTGTAGATTTTCTCGTTTTTGAGAGGAAATATGGCATCAGGTTGGAAGTACTGTAACACATTCAAATATATCTGTGGTTTTGGCTTTCGACTCACGAAAGCAGGTAAAACTATTGTCATTTATGACTAGCTGGCACAGTGGTGTAGCTAATAAAGCAAAGGTCATACAGATTCAGCAGCCAGAGTTCATTTCTGACCTCTTGTGCTGTTTGCCTGGAGTTTGCATATCCTCTCTGTCAACTTGCTGTTTTCCTCGGGTGCTTCGTTTTCCTCCCACTACCCAAAACATCCTAATAGTAAGTTAGTTGTCCTCTGTAACTTTTCCCTAGTATATGGAGGAGCTGATTGAGAATATGGGGAGAATTAAGTAGATTAGGGTAGAATTACTGTAAAAATAGATGCACAATTGAGAGCAAAACCAATTTTGGTGCTGTATCTATGGCTTGATCATTCTGTGACTAACATTCGGAACAAATAATGACCAACAATAAAGACTACTCAGGCTTTGTATTTTATTAACCTGAATCTAGAACTTCAGGAGAAAAATATAGTTTTGTCTTTGTTTGCTGGGGAGAGCATTCTGACAGGCTGCATCACTGTCTGGTATGGGATGGAGTCCTGCACAGGATCGAAAGAAGCTACAGAAAGTTGTAAAATTAGCCAGCTCCGTCTTGGATACTAGCCTCCGTAGTATCCAAGATATCTTCAAGGAGCGGTATCACAGAAAGGCAATGTGCATTATTAAGGACCCCCACCACCCAGGACATACCCCCTTCTCATTGTTGCCATCAGGAAAGAGGTTCAGAAGCCTGAAAGCACACACTCACCGATTGAGGGACAGTTTCTTTCCTTCTGCCATCTAATTTCAAAATGGACATTGAACCCATGAGCACTACCTCACTTTTTTACTATTTCTGTTTTTGCACTATTTTTGATTTAAATATTAAATATGCAATTGATTTACTTATTTATTTTCTTCTTATATTATCATGTATTTCATTGTACTATTGCTGCTAAGTTAACAAATTTCATGACATATAATAGTGATATTAAACCTGATTCTGATTCTGATTTAATTCAGTTAATACAAGAATAAACAGGAAGATGGTTAGACTTTAAAAGTTCTTAGAATAGCTACAGCATGACATCTAACCGTAAGGTGGGATTTTTTCCAGGCATGCGCTGCCCTTAAAACACAATCTAGCTAATTGTCAACAAATAAGTAAGTTGCCAAAACAAGCAAAATGCTGAAGGAATTCGGCAGGTCAGGCAGCATCTATGGAGGGACATGCACCGTCGCTATTTCAGACCTGGATCCTTTTCAAGACCCTTTATTGGGGTAAGTTAAATGGTCATCCCAATAAATTGGATTACTTCTTATTCTGCAGCATTACTTCATTCATGTATGTTTTGGTACCTTTGCTAAATACTGTACCTGATTTTATTTTATTGAGATATAGCACAGAACAAGCCCTTGCGGCCCTCCGAACCGTGCCACCCCTGCAACACCTGATTTAACCCTCGCCTAATCACGGAATAATTTACAATGAGCGATTAACCTACCAACCACTGTGTCTTCAGACTGTGGGAGGAAACCAGAGCACCCGGAGGAAAACCATGCAGAACATAAAAACTCCTTACAGACAGCAGTGGGCATTTCTAAACTCTTTTCCCTCACTATAGGTGGTGGTATTCAACATTTTTAACTAATTGGCAATATGGACACCAGTAAGACTACTGATTCTACATAACACCAGTTGTGTCAATGAAGAGACTTACAAGTAACATAATGTGGATTCAAACAATCAATTAGTGAATGTAGAACATTATATCTCAAGCATAACAAAACTTTCAATCATCATCAGGGAGATGAAAGGTGCTGCTAAGGATTGTTTAGTAGTATTAAATCAGAAATAATGTTGTCACCAACACTTGCTTTGGATTCTGCCGGAAGATAGATGGAATCAGTCCAAAAGATATTCTCCAGGTCAGTTCCTGGGTTAGGGAGTTGTTCCATTATGAACAAATAAAGAAAATAGAACTACATTATTCAGAATTTAGAAGAAGATGTAGTGATCACATTGTGACATCTCAGATCTTGAGGACATGTAACGGGGTAAGTACCAAAATATTTCCACTAGTGGGAGGATCTCGAATTAGATGACTCACATACAAGTCACCCCTCATTTAAAACTGAGATGCATAATAACTTCTTATCACGGAGGGAACTCTACACCAAATCTATGCAGAGGCTAGGTCATTTGAGAGATCTAAGGTGGAAGAACAATTTCTGAAATATCGAGGAATTGAGGGCCACGGGAAAAACACAAAAGATGAGATGAGCCCTGGACGGGTCAGCCATGATTAAATAGAATGGTAGGGTAGGTTTGAGGGGCTGAGTGGCCTACTCCTGCTCCTAGTTCCTTACGTTTTTATTATAGCTGTACAAAAGGTTATTTGAGTTATTGTCGCGTTCCTGTCAGTTTGAAATAGCCTGGCCATTCTCATCTAACATCGTTCATTAACAAGGCATTGTAACTCACAGAGCTGCTGCTCACTGGACTTTATTTATTGATTACTGTACCATTCTCCGTAAACTCCAGAGACTGTTGTGCATGAAAATCCCAGGAAATCAGCAGTTTCTGAGATACTTGAACCACCTGTCTGGCACCAACAACCATTCCACGGTTAAAGTCACTTGGATCACATTTTTCCTCATTCTGAGCAACAAGTGAACCTCTTGACCATGTCTGCATGCTTTAATGCATTGAGTCGTTGCCATATGAAGGGCCAATTAGAAATTTGAATTCACGAGCAGGTGTTCAAGTGCACCCAAGAAAGTAGCCACAGAAGGCATATATTTCTTTATAGTATTATTCATTATACCTAATCTAAGCCAAAATGAAATGGGCTTTGCATGTAAATCTGTGCTAATTACTTATTATACATTCTGCATCTGAATGCTTGAGGTGGTAGGACTTCCTTCTCTCCAGCATCTGAACAGATATTACTTTTGAACTAAGCAATTATTACTTTTTCATATTAAATACATTCCTCAGATTCATTCCATTCTCATAAATTTTTAATCATATACTTCAGTGAATTTATTACGTTGCTTGACTTGTAAACACAGAGAGAAATTATTGCTATAGTTTGGGAATATTTCAAAATGCATATTTTGATCTTTTTTATGATAATGAAATAATATATTGCAATTAATTTTTAAGTAAATAGGTTATGAATACCTTTATTAAATATTGTACAGGTTTCCCCCGCCATCCAAAGGTAGAGCGTTCCTATGAAACAGTTCGTAAGCCAAAATGTCGTAAAGCGAAGAAGCAATTACCATTTATTTATATGGGAAAATTTTGTGAGCGTTCGCAGACCCAAAAATAACCTACCAAATCATACATAAACCAAATAACACATAAAACGTAAAATAACAGTAACATATAGTAAAAGCAGGAATGATATGATAAATACACAGTCTATATAAAGTAGAAATACTTTTCCACAATCATTGCCAGCACAGATCTCCGTAGCGAAAATCTCACGTAAGCGCCGTCGGCAGAAAATCTCACGCAAGCGCTGTTGGCAAAAACACAGCGCAAGCGCTCTCCAGTAATCTTTAAACTATGAAGCTGCCAAATCATACCAAATAACACCTAAAAATACGCAGCCTATATAAAGTAGAAATAATGTATGTACAGTGTAGTATCACGGGAATCGCGAAGACAGCGAGCACACTGATAATGGTGTGTTAGACTGAGTCATCGCAGGCTGGGGTGGTGCAGTGGCCCCCACCCTCCAGGCCGCTAAGCGATACATTGCCGCGAAGAACGCAGGGGTCCAGCGGTAGCCGGGAGGTACACAGCACATCTTTAAGAAAAAAGCCGAAACAAACGTGCTAATTAATTAGGTGCCGCCCGTAATTGTCGGCCCAGATCAGTGCCGATTTCCGATTGCGTCGTCTCTGATCTGGGCCGACAATTACGTGTCAGCGGCACCTAAATAATTAGCATGTTTATTTCGGCTTTGTTCTTAAAGATGTGCTGTGTGCCTCCCGGCTAACCTTGCATTCTCCGCAAATTGGTATCTGTCCTTGGCCTGGGGGTTGGGGTGGTGGGACACTGGGGTGTCATCTCGTCGCCTGTTTACATTAGAGCAGGCAGCTCATCTTCTTCTATCTCTGCCCGCCTTGATGTCGAAGGTCGAGGTTCGTCGTCTGCTGTGGCTGATGTGAAAGGCTTGCTTGACTGCTGAGCCTCACGCATTTTTCTATCACACAGTTCTTTAATAAGGACTCAAACCATCCTGCAAATATTCCCTAAACTGATGTACCCTTTCAAAATTAAAGTCGTACTTTATCATTACTCATTCAGTTTTGATTGTTATCTTTTTTCTTCCAATTGCATCAGCTCTTCATCTGTCAGTTCTTGGTGATGGGATGCCAAAACCTCTTCAACATCATGTTTGTCAGCTTCCACAAGCCAAACTCACGTTGTCCTTACTTTGTTCACCACGATCAAAAGGCTTAATTATGTCTAGTTTTACAGTAAGTGTAACACCCTTACGAGCTCTTTCAGGCTTTTCCGATACCATAGAACTCATCTTGCAAACGGCTGCTCACCGGCACATGTTAAAGCAAAGCAGTTGCGAATCCGGGGGAGAGCGGCTGCTCGGGGCGCGCTGCTTTGTATCGCGTGCTGATTTTTTAGCGCGCTGATTTTTTATCGCGCACTGAATTTTTTTTCGTAACAGTGAAAACACCTTCTGAAAGCGAAAATAGGGTACTAACGTAGGTCTTTCGTAACAGTGAGATTTCGTAAAGCGAACGTTCGAAAAGCGGGGGACACCTGTATTTCATATACACAGTGCCTACAAAAAGTATTCACAGCCCTTGGAACTTTTCATGTTTTACTGATCAACAGAAAAAGACTTGCGTGTCAAACTGAAAACAGATCTCTACAAAGTGATCTAAATTAATTACAAATATAAAACACAAAATAATTGATTACATTAGTATTCATGCCCTTCAAGTCAGCATTAGGTAGATGCACCTTTTGCAGCAATTACAACTTTGAGTCTGTGTGGATAGGTCTCTATCAGCTTTGCACATCTGGACGCTGCAATTGTTCCCCATTTGTCTTTACTAAGCTGCTGAAGCTCTGTCAGATTGCATAGGGATTGTGAGTGAACAGCCCATTTCAAGTCCAGCCAAACATTCTCAATTGGATTCAGGTTTGGACTCCGACTTGACTACTTCAGGATATTAACCTTGTTGTTTTTAAGCCATTCCTGTGTAGCTTTGGCTTTATGCTTGGGGTCATTGTCCTGCTGAAAAACAAAATCTTCTCTCAAGTCCCAGTTCTCTTGCAGACAGCATCAGGTTTTCCTTTAGGATTTCCCTGTATTTTGCTGCATTCGTTTTACCCTCTACCTTCACAAGCCTTCCAAGGCCCGTGGCAGAGAAGCATCCCCACAGCATGATGCAGCCACCACCATGCTTCATGGTAGGGATGGTGTGTTTTTGATGATGTATGGTGTTTGGCTTACACTAAACATAGCATTTATTCTGATGGCCAATAATCTCAATTTTGTTTTAACCAAACCAAAATTCAGAGTCTCTCACATGCCCTCTGACAAACTAGTTGAGGTTGCATGTAAGCTTTTTTTTCAACAGTGGCTTTCTCTTTGCCACTCTCCCATAAAGCTGCGACTGGTGAAGCACCTGGGCAACAGTTATACGCACCATCTCTCACATCGGAGCCACTGAAGCTTGTAACTCCAGCTTTCAAATCCCTTACTCACTCTTCCTTCAGTTAGTCCTGACGAAGGGTCTCGGCCTGAAACGTCGACTGCGCCTCTTCCTACAGATGCTGCTTGGCCTGCTGCGTTCACCAGCAACTTTGATGTGTGTTGCTTGAATTTCCAGCATCTGCAGAATTCCTGTTGTTTGCCTCTAAAGTTGTCATGGGTCTCTTGGTGGCCTCCCTCACTAGTTCTCTTCTTGCACAGTCACTCAGTTTTTTGAGGATTCGAAGATTCAAAGATTCAAAAAACCTTATTGTCATTCTAACCGTACATCAGCTCTGCAGGGCAGAATGAGGCAGCATTTCCCAGGAGCAGTGCAATCATAACATAACAAACGCAACACTAAATAATAAACATGACAATAAATAGTAAAACACAACAGCCACATGTCAGTTAAATCAGTTATAAGTGTCCAGTGCAAGTTAAAAGTGTCCAAGCAGAGTCAGGTGGAGCAGCTATTTAGCAGTCTGACTGCCTGTGGGAGGAAGCTGTTTAGTAGCCTTGAGGTTTTAGTTTTGATGCTCCTGTAACATTTGCCTGAAATCAGAAGAACAAACAGTTCATGGAGAGGGTGTGAGGGGTCTTTAATGATGTACTGTGTCTTCTGGAGGCATCGACTCTGAAAGAGGTCTTGGACAGAAGGTAGGGAGACCCCAAAAACCTTCTCTGCTCCCCTAACCACCCTCTGCGAGGTTTTTTTGTCGACAGCACTGCAGCTGGAGTACCAGGTTGTGATGCAAAAGGTCAGCACACTCTCAATCACGCCTCTGTAGAATGTAGTTAAGATGTTAGTGGGGAGTGATGCTTGTTTAAGCTTCCTCAGGAAGTGCAATCTCTGCTGGGCCCGTTTCACAATCCCAGTGGTGTTCCTGGACCAGGTGAGATTGTCCGAGATCTGCACCCCAAGGAACTTGATGTTTTCCACTCTCTCCACTGTGGAGCCGCTGATGCTGAGGGGTGTGTGCTCAGGCTGAGACCATCTGAAATCGACGATCATCTCCTTGGTTTTGGTGACATTAAGCATCAAGTTGTTATCACTGCACCAGCTCTCTAGGTGTTTGACCTCCTCCCTGTACATTGTTTCATCATCAGGTCGGCCTGCTGTAGGCAGATTTACAGCTGTGCCATATTCTTTTCATTTCTTAATGATTGACTTAACTGTACTCCAAAAGATATTCAGTGACTTGGATATTTTCTTGTATCCATCTCCTGACTTTTTGCAATAACCTTTTTGCAGAGTTGCTTGCCATATTCTTTTGTCTTCATGGTGTAGTTTTTGCCAGGATCCTGACTCATGAGCAGTTAGACCTTTCAGATACAGATGTATTTTTACACAATCAGTTGAAACACCTTGATTGCACACAGGTCTCCAAGAACAGATCTCCATTTAACTAATTATGTGACTTATACTTTATACTTTAATGTCGCCAAACAATTGATACTAGAACGTACAATCATCACAGCGATATTTGATGCTGCGCTTCCTGCTCCCTAGATTACAAATCGATAGTAAATATTAAAAATTTAAATTATAAATCATAAATAGAAAATAGAAAAATGGAAAGTAAGTTAGTGCAAAAAAAACCGAGAGGCAGGTCCGGATATTTGGAGGGTACAGCCCAGATCCGGGTCAGGATCCGTTCAGCAGTCTTATCACAGTTGGAATGAAGCTGTTCCCTGTTATACACTTGGTTCTATTTTAGGTTCCTCTCTTCCTTTTGATTCGAAACGTCTTAAGCAGGTCTCTAACCCGATAGTTAAATATGCTTTGCGCATTTGGTTTCAATTCAGAAAATTTTTTGATCTTAATCAATTCGGGTTAGCGATTCCTATTTTAGGTAACATATTTTTTCCTCCCTCTTTTACGGATCGCGCTTTTCAAACTTGGAAGACTAAGGGTATTTTACGGTTTTTGGATTTATTTTTAGATGGTTCCCTTATGTCTTTTGAACAATTATCTAATAAATATAACTTATCAAGAATACATTTTTTTAGATATTTACAAGTTAGAAATTTCCTAAGTACTATACTTTCTTCCTTTCCAATGCTTCCTCCTATATATATTTTAGATTCGATAATTAACCTTAATCCATGTCAGAAAGGTGCATCGGCTATGATTTATAATATTATTATGAAACTTAGGAAAGCTCCATTTGATAAGATTAGGGTAGATTGGGAACAGGAATTGGGGCTTACCATTTCTGTGGATGATTGGGGGCAGATTTTACAATTAGTTAATACTTCCTCTATTTGTGCTAAACATTCCCTAATTCAATTTAAAGTGGTTCATAGAGCACATATGTCCAAAGATAAGTTAGCGCGTTTTTACTCGCATATTAATCCTTTCTGTGATAGATGTTCGGGGCAGATAGCCTCTTTAACTCATATGTTTTGGTCTTGCCCTACTTTGGAAACTTTTTGGAGAGATATTTTCAATATTATTTCTAAGGTATTAAATATAGATATCTCTCCTCACCCTATTACTGCTATCTTTGGACTACCTAAAATTTCTAGTAATCTTTCCCCTTCAGCCCGTAGAATGATTGCATTTCTTACTTTAATGGCGAAAAGATGTATTTTACAACATTGGAAAGAGCTTAATGCTCCAACTACCTTTTTTTGGTTTTCTCAGACGATTTTATGTTTGAATCTGGAGAAAATTAGAAGTAACCTTTATGATTCTTCATTTAAATTTGAACAGATTTGGGGACCTTTTATTCGATATTTTCATTTAATGTAATATTTACCCTTCTTGTTTTTTCTTCACTGTTTTAATGGAGGTCGGGATTGAGGACGTGATTTTAAGTTTAACTCTGTTTGGTTTCAAGTTAGCCCATTGCTTTGCTTTGCTTTTAGTTAGTTGCACGGTGGGTTTTTTTTTGGGGGTTTTTTTTTTCTTTTTTTTTCCATTGATATATATAAAATCTAGTATACTATTATGTTATCTTGGTTTCTTATGCTTAAATTACATTGTTTGTAGTATTTTCTTTTTGGTATTGTTATCTTTTGGAATTTTATTATACTTTAACATTGTATTAATGTTTATATGGCTTACCTTTTTTGTATACTTACTCAATAAAAAGATTTAAAAAGAAAGAAAGGAATGAAGCTGTTCCCAAATCTGGCCATACGAGTCTTCAAGCTCCTGTGCCTTCTCCCGGAGGGAAGAGGGACAAAAAGTTATAAAACCAATTGGCTTCACCAGTGATGATTTGGTGTGTCATATTAAAGGGAGGAGGGATAAATACTTATGCAATCAATTATTTTGTGTTTTATATTTGTAATTAACTTAGATCACTTTGTAAAGATCTGTTTTCACTTTGACACTAAAGAGTCTTTTTCTGTTGATCAGTGTCAAAAAAAGCCAAATTAAATCCACCGTGATTTAATGTTGTAAAACAAAATATGAAAACTTCCAAGAGGGGGGTGAATACATTTTATAGGCATGTATGCTCAATAATTGTCATTGCTTTTCTGTGGCAAAAGCAGTTATACATTCAGTTATACATGAAAAAGCTCATTTATCCATTTTTGAGATGGTTAAATTCCGCATTATATATAAGCAGAGAAAACAGCAAACCTTAGGAAAGGCAGCTCAGCCTTTACTGTTCATCAGTGTTCCCACGACTGAGAGAATTGTGTATTCTACCAATAGACACCAAATCACTATATTAGTTCTAAACCAGCTAATGCTATAGACAGGAGGAAACAAATAATTGAATAAAATCTATTCTTTTTCTTTTTAGTTTAATACATTTAGCCACCTTGACAAGAGTTAGCTACTGAACCATAGGAATGATCCTCTGATGGTATGTATTATACTGTAGCTTCCAACCAAAGCCCACATGGTGCATGTGCCTTAGAGTTATAGGCTTCTACAGCAGAGAATCAGACCATTCAGACTATTCCATGCCAATCTGATCTTCTTCTTAGTCCCACCTGACCCATAAAGCTGACCCATATTCTTCCAGTTTCCCTGCACATTCCCCTCCAGACCTCTCTTAAGTGTTACAAATGGACCCACATTTACCACTTCCATTGGCAAATCATTCCATCCTTGTATCACCCTCTGGGTGAAAATGTTTCCCCTCAGATTCCCCTTAAACAAAGTTCTAACTATTCAGCTTTTCTCTATAACTCATGTCCTCAAGTCCCAACAATATTCTTGTAATTTTTTTTCTGCACTCTTTCAATCTTACAGATATCTTTCATGTAGGTAGAACTGCACACAATACTCTAAATTCAGTTTCTTGTCCTACTTCAACATAACATCCCAACTCAAGTATTCAATGCCCTGATTTATGAGGTCACTATGTGCTAAAAACTCCCTTTATGAACTTACCTACCTGTAATTCCAGATTCGAAGAATTATGGATCTGTATTCCCAAGTCCCTTTGTTCTACTCACATCTCAGAAACTTACCGTTCAACGTGGTTTGTCCTCGCAAAGTGCAACACCTCACAGCTGTCTGCATCAAATTTTACCTGCCATTTTTCAGTCCATTTCCCCAGTTGGTCAAGATCAACTGTCCTCTATGCCCCCAGTTTGATGTCAACCACAAATTTGCTGCTGTAGTTTACCACATTATCATCTAAGTCATTAACATAAATGATAAACAAAAAACGGCCCAGAAACAATCCTTGCAGCACACTTCTAGCCACAATCCTCCAGTCAGAGAGCTAACCATTACTACCACTCTCTGGTTTTTCCTGCTAAGTCAATTTTGCATCTATTTGGCTACTTCATCCTGAACCTTAAGCAATTTAACCTTCTGAAACAGCCTCTCATGTAGAACTTTGTGAAAGGAATTGCTAAAGTCCAAGCAGACAACGTCCACTGACTTTTCTTCATCAACGTCTTGGTGATCAACATTTGGTTTCCTGATTTAACAATCCTAGTCTGCCGTCCCGAAGAAAGATCATTAACCTTAAATGTTCTTATTTGCCTGATCTGCTGAGAATCTGCAAATGTTCTATGTCTGTTACTGATGTTCGGTATCCTTTCATTCTTCTGCTTTTGTGTTCCATTGTCAGAACCGCTCTGAAGAAATCTTGCAGTACCAGAAAGCGAGGATCTCAATGAATTGCAGATAAACAGATAGCCCTTAACACATGCCATCATCATCAGAAGGATGAAATGAAGGAGGAAGGGAGAGGGGAAAAGGAGGCATCCATCTAGAATACTGCTTCCAGGCAGCTGTACATGAAGAAATTGAGTGAGATATCAGTAACTTCAACCCCAGTTCCCATTCAGGAACAGTCTAACACTCCATATCCTCCCTCTGATAGTGATCTTTGTGCCAATGCAAAATTAAAAGAACACCACAAAATAAACACTCTGCAAGAAATTGACCAATTAAAATTGCAGAGGTGCATATTCATGAAAACGACTTACTCTTGTTCTCGCCTTCCATCTGCCTTTATCTGCTTAATGCCTGGCTCCACTATTGAGTGAAGACCGAGTACCTTTACTGAAGGGTGACCTCAAGCAGCTCTGGAAATGGAGGGGCAGTCTTCGGACCGTGCAATCTGGGCTTGAACAGCTGGCTGTGTGACAGACAACAGCAAGGACATGGAAGGAGCGGTAACTGTGTGATTATGAATACAGCCAGCTGAGGAGAGGACAGCAGGCTCCTACTGCATGAAACTCTGAATTGTCTCAGTGATCTCAGCGATGTGTTAAAAGTCAGATGCCTAGACCGCTGTGGCACCCTGCATACCTTTTCAAATAGTTGCTGTTGGTCTGCCGTCTCCAGCAATGTCTGAAGCTGATAGCACAGTTGGTGGACAACTTCATTGTCTTGAGCAATGACAATAAAGTTCTTTTCTATTCATTTGATGGCTTTGTGGGTTGGTGTTCTGTGTTCTGTGTTTTTTCCTCTTTTTTTTGCCATTTGCACTGCTTGTTATTTTTGCACATTTTGGGGGTGGGGGGGTTGATGTTTTTATTTGAACAGGTTCCATTGTTTTCTTTGTTTCGTGACAGTCTGGGGGGGGAGACAAATCTCAGGGTTGTGTACTGCATACGTACTTTGATAATAAATATACTTAAAATCATTAAATCTTTGAATATGTCACTAACACTTGAAAGAGGCTATTGAATTTCTTGCAACATAACATCCAAGTCTTTAGAGGAAGACTATTTGTATCTAATCCATTTCATTCTCCTTCCATTGCTGAAAATGTGAAAATTGGGCATCTAGGCAACTCTAAGAGGGGATGCCCTCTCCTCTTCCCATCTCTACTAAAGCAGACCAAACACCTTATGTTATCATCATCTTTCATTGTGACTCACTTCCTGCATGAATTCCATCACTCAATCCAACCACAATGTACAGTACAGCTCTCCAGTTACTTTTCATCAGCACTAGTTACTTCTGATATTTTCCTGTCGGTGGTGCAGACAATAAATGAATAGAGCTTTTGCTCTAGATGCAGACAACAGTCAGTAGTTTGCCACTTGCATTTCTTTCAACAGGCACGTCACAATACCCTTATCCATTTTCAGTGGCTCTCTAATTTAGCCTTTAAGGAATCAGTATTGCAACGATAAAACCTTCATTGTGTTGCACTTGACAGAGATTAATAGTTATCTTTTTAAATTGATAGTAGATTTTTAACCTTTCATTTCAAAATTGGTAAGTTAAATGTTTTTTGTCACATACCTTCAGAAATTACCAGAATCAGGTTTAATATCACTGGCATATGTGATGAAATGTATCGTTTTGTGGCAGCAGTACATTGCAATACATAATAATAAAAACTATAAATTACTATACATATATATATGTGTGTGTATATATATATATATTATTTGGAACCTGTTCAAATAATATATATATGTATACACACACAGTGCAGTAAATACAGTGTATGTATAAAATAATTAAATAAGTAGGACAGAAAGAGAGGGAAACTAGTGAGATAATGTTCATTGCTTTATTGTCCATTCAGAGATTTGATGGCAGAGGGGTAAAGCTGCTTCTGAAACTTTGAGTGTGTGTCTTCAGGCTCCAACACCTACTCCTTGATGGCAGTAATGAGAAGAGGGCATGCACTGCATGATGGGGGTGCTCAGTGATGCCACCTTTTAGAAGCATAACCTTTTAAATATGTTTTTGAAGTTGGGGGAGGCTAGAGCCCATCTTGGAGCCAGTGGGAAGGACTGACCTTTCCAGTCTCAGCCCGAAATGTTGACTGAACTTTTTTTCCATAGATGCTGCCTGGCCTGTTGAGTTCCTCCAGCATTTTGTGTGTGTTGTTTACAACTTTTTGCAGTTTTTTTCTTGATAAGGTACAGTGGCCCCTCCATAACAGACTGTGATGTAACCAGTTCGAATGCTCTCCATGGTACATCTGTAGAAATTTGTAAGTGTTTGATGACATACCTTTGGAATTGATGATAGCTCCGATTGCTGCAATTGACGAAGGTTTTATTTCACTAGCACAATTAACAAAGATGAAGACTGAACAGTAAGAAAGATTGTATTTGTGATGATCCAAATCCATACATTTTTAAAGGATTCATGCAGTGGAAGATATGATTGAATAATATAAGAAAGGTTTTGCATAAACAGGTTTCTTGCTGCCTTATTACATTAGTCCAGACAGCAAGTGTGAATTTAAAGCCATCATTTATCAGTTTTGTTTTGTTTTATGTTCATTATAAATTTGGCTGTTTTGGAATAATTTGAAATCTGCACCCCATTAAGCACCCATGGTGGTTTTCACGTGTCATACTGTCCTTCACAATTCAGTGCTCTGCTAAGAAGTCATTAATACATTCCCTCCATATGGTTTAATTGCTAATATTCCATTACAGCAGACTGTCACTGCTGAAGGAGAAACACAGCAGACTGTAAACTTCAGGGAAATTACATTACTGAATCTATTTCTTCAACATGAGCGTTGTGAAGATAGCAAATTATAATGAGTCAATTTATGTCAAACCAGGTCAGTGTTGTAGAAGTCTAAAGACTTGAAACTATTGCAGGCTGTATTCAGCCAGAATCATGAACTCAGAAAGTTACTTAAAGAAGAAAAACCCTGAATCACTTTGTTTTAAATGAATAAATGTTAAAACACTGGCTTCATTTCATAGCAGTAAAGAAGTTAAATTATATTAAGAGAGCATCTATAAAATCACAGCTTCATTGAGACTTACTACAACAGTGAAGTATTTTTCCTGGCGCTATAATCTACTGTCTTTAATTTTGAATATTATACCAGTGTTCTAACAACTTTGTATGATTATTGTAATATACTAAATTGGAAACTTTCTCTGAATAGGAAGTTGCTGCTTAGAAGTAATAGATATGTAATCAGATTTAGTTAATGTAAAATAGGGAACTATTTTTTATATCTGAATCATTCATTCATTACATGCCATGTTGTATCATGTAGGCGATCATGGTCTTTCCATGACCACAATTGTTCCCGCCAAATTTTTCTACAGTAGTGGTTTGCCATTGCCTTCTTCTGGGCAGTGCCTTTATAAGATGGGCAATCCCAACTGTTATCAATACTCTTCAGAGATTGTCTGCCTGGCGTCAGTGGTCACATAACCAGAACTTGTGATATGCGCCATCTGCACATATGACCATCTACCATCTGCTCCCATAGCTTCACCTGACCCTGATCGGGGGAGGCTAAGCTGGTGCTACACCTTGTCCAAGGGAGACCTGCAGGTTAGTGGGGGGAAGAAGCAACCTGAAATGTCTGAATAATGAGAGCTGATTTTCCTTCATTGGTATTTGGAAAAGTACTGTCGGAACTGTAATGCGTTTACATCACTAAGATTCCATAAATAATTCCATTTGGGCTATTAGTCACAGACACAGGTGCAATCGGAAACAGATGACAGCCCTATATGAATGATCAAAGAGCAAAATTGAGAATAAGTGAAATTTAAAGGGATGGGGATAATTAAAGTGCAAAGAGGAAATGTTCTTTGCTGGTGATTATGTAGTCAATACAAGCTCAGAAGCCGATATGCAGGAAAGTTTGGGCAAACCTGTCAATGCCTCATAATGTTAGCCTCACATTAGCACAATTAAACAGAAGTCATGCATCACCATTCTTGCCTTCTGCCATCAAATTTCTGAATGGTTCATAAACCCATGAACACTACCTCGCTATCCCTATTCTTTTGCACTAATTAGTTATTTCATAATTTACACTAACATGATGCTTTTGCAATGTGCTGGTGGTGCAAAGCAACAAATTTCCGTCAGTGATAATCAATGTGCTTCTGATTCTGATTCTGAACCTGCATCAAACATATCATACACAGAACTAAACATTCTTGTGAATGACCAGAGGCTTTCAGAGGTGGACAAGTTCACATACCTTGCTCCGTATCAGCCAACACTGATAATAGTCAACAACAGGATGCTTTTGGGAGACTGAGAAGTAAAGTGTGCGAACAAAGAGGAATCTAGTTATTGACCAAGATAAAGATGTATTGTACTGTTGCCATACCCAATGTACACTGGGCCTGTGAGATATGGACAGTAGACATGCCAGACATTTTAACCACTTACTGCACAGAATACTTTACATCAGCCAGGAAGTCAAGATTTCAAGTGCACAGATTATAACCTAAACAAATTTGACGAGCATTTATACATTGTTGAAGCATCATAGACAGGTGGGCAGCTCGTATCAGAAGAATAGCAGAAAACTAAAACAGCTACTTTATGGAGAGGTGACTAAGGGAAAAAAAAATCACATGGTAGAAGAAGAAAGAGATTCAAAGGTCCTCTTAGAATATCCCTGAAGAGTTTCAACAATGATGCACGCCCCTGGGTAAAACAAACATTGGATCATCCTGTTTGGCAAACCCACATGAATTAGTGGGATGCCTTTAAAGTCCAACAGAAGGCAACTAAGAAATTATAAGGAGAGAAAAGACAAAATATGAAGGTAGCTAGCCACAAATATCAGAGAGGATACCAAATGTGGTTTTTTTCTGTTATGTTGTATAAACAGTAAAAGAGAGGGGAGCGTAGATATAATAATGCTGAAAAATGAAGAGAAGGTGCATGGGAAGCTGAAAGTTCTGAAGGTAGATAAGTCACCTTAACCAGATGGACTACACACCAGGGTTTTGAAAGAGGTAGCTGAAGAGGTTGTGGAGGCATTAGTATTGATCTTTCAAGAACCATTAGGTTCTGGCAGGACTGGTTCTGGAGGACTGGAAAATTGCAAATATCACTCCACTCTTCAGGAAGACAGGGAGGCAGAAGAAAAGAAATTATAGGCCCGTTAGCCTGACCTCTGTGGTTAGGAAGAGTCCATCATTAAGGATGAGGTTTTGGAGTACTTGGAGGCACGTGATAGAATAAGCCAAATTCAGCATGATTTCCTTAAAGGGAAATCTTGCCTGATAAATCTGCTAGAATTCTTTGAGGTAGTAACATAGAAACATAGAAACATAGAAAATAGGTGCAGGAGTAGGCCATTAGGCCCTTTGAGCCTGCACCGCCATTTATTATGATCATGGCTGATCATCCAACTCAGAACGCCGCCCCAGCCTTCCCTCCATACCCCCTGACCCCCGTAGCCACAAGGGCCATATCTAACTCCCTCTTAAATATAGCCAATGAACTGGCCTCAACAGTTTCCTGTGGCAGAGAATTCCACAGATTCACCACTCTCTGTGTGAAGAAGTTTTTCCTAATCTCGGTCCTAAAAGGCTTCCCCTCTATCCTCAAACTGTGACCCCTCGTTCTGGACTTCCCCAACATCGGGAACAATCTTCCTGCATCTAGCCTGTCCAATCCCTTTAGGATCTTATACGTTTCAATCAGATCCCCCCTCAGTCTTCTAAATTCCAACGAGTACAAGCCCAGTTCATCCAGTCTTTCTTCATATGAAAGTCCTGCCATCCCAGGAATCAATCTGGTGAACCTTCTTTGTACTCCCTCTATGGCAAAGATGTCTTTCCTCAGATTAGGGGACCAAAACTGCACACAATACTCCAGGTGTGGTCTCACCAAGGCCTTATACAACTGCAGTAGTACCTCCCTGCTCCTGCACTCGAATCCTCTCGCTATAAATGCCAGCATACCATTCGCCTTTTTCACCGCCTGCTGTACCTGCATGCCCACTTTCAATGACTGGTGTATAATGACACCCAGGTCTCGTTGCACCTCCCCTTTTCCTAATCGGCCACCATTCAGATAATAATCTGTTTTCCTATTTTTGCCACCAAAGTGGATAACTTCACATTTATCCACATTAAATTGCATCTGCCATGAGTTTGCCCACTCACCCAACCTATCCAAGTCACCCTGCATCCTCTCAGCATCCTCCTCACTGCTAACACTGCCACCCAGCTTCGTGTCATCCGCAAACTTGGAGAAGCTGCATTTAATTCCCTCATCCAAGTCATTAATATATATTGTAAACAACTGGGGTCCCAGCACTGAGCCTTGCGGTACCCCACTAGTCACCGCCTGCCATTCTGAAAAAGTCCCGTTTATTCCCACTCTTTGCTTCCTGTCTGCTAACCAATTCTCCACCCACACCAATACCTTACCCCCAATACCGTGTGCTTTAAGTTTGCACACTAATCTCCTGTGTGGGACCTTGTCAAAAGCCTTTTGAAAATCCAAATATACCACATCCACTGGTTCTCCCCTATCCACTCTACTAGTTACATCCTCAAAAAATTCTATGAGATTCGTCAGACATGATTTTCCTTTCACAAATCCATGCTGACTTTGTCCGATGATTTCACCGCTTTCCAAATGTGCTGTTATCACATCCTTGATAACTGACTCCAGCAGTTTCCCCACCACCGACGTTAGGTTAACCGGTCTATAATTCCCCGGTTTCTCTCTCCCTCCTTTTTTAAAAAGTGGGGTTACATTAGCCACCCTCCAATCCTCAGGAACTAGTCCAGAAACTAACGAGTTTTGAAAAATTATCACTAATGCATCCACTATTTCTTGGGCTACTTCTTTAAGCACTCTAGGATCCAGACCATCTGGCCCTGGGGATTTATCTGCCTTCAATCTCTTCAATTTACCTAACACCACTTCCCTACTAACATGTATTTCGCTCAGTTCCTCCATCTCACTGGACCCTCTGTCCCTTACTATTTCTGGAAGATTATTTATGTCCTCCTTAGTGAAGACAGAACCAAAGTAATTATTCAATTGGTCTGCCATGTCCTTGCTCCCCATAATCAATTCACCTGTTTCTGTCTGCAGGGGACCTACATTTGTCTTTACCAGTCTTTTCCTTTTTACATATCTATAAAAGCTTTTACAGTCTGTTTTTATGTTCCCTGCCAGTTTTCTCTCATAATCTTTTTTCCCCTTCCTAATTAAGCCTTTTGTCCTCCTCTGCTGAACTCTGAATTTCTCCCAGTCCTCAGGTGAGCCACTTTCTCTGGCTAATTTGTATGCTTCTTCTTTGGAATTGATACTATCCCTAATTTCTCTTGTCAGCCACAGGTGCACTACCTTCTTTGATTTATTCTTTTGCCAAACTGGGATGAACAATTGTTGTAGTTCATCCATGCAACCTTTAAATGCTTGCCATTGCATATCCACCGTCAATCCTTTAAGTCTCATTTGTCAGTCTATCTTAGCTAATTTACGTCTCATACCTTCAAAGTTACCCCTCTTTAAGTTCAGAACCTTTGTTTCTGAATTAACTATGTCACTCTCCATCTTAATGAAGAATTCCACCATATTATGGTTACTCTTACCCAAGGGGCCTCTCACGACAAGATCGCTAATTAACCCTTCCTCATTGCTCAAAACCCAGTCCAGAATAGCCTGCTCTCTAGTTGGTTCCACGACATGTTGGTTCAAAAAACCATCCCGCATACATTCCAAGAAATCCTCTTCCTCAGCACCTTTACCAATTTGGTTCACCCAGTCTACATGTAGATTGAAGTCACCCATTATAACTGCTAACAACAGGAATTCTGCAGATGCTGGAAATTCAAGCAACACACATCAAAGTTGCTGGTGAACGCAGCAGGCCAAACAGCATCTATAGGAAGAGGCGCAGTCGACGTTTCAGGCCGAGACCCTTCATCAGGACTAACTGAAGGAAGAGTGAGTAAGGGATATGAAAGCTGGAGGGGGAGGGGGAGATGCAAAATGATAGGAGAAGACAGGAGGGGGAGGGATAGAGCCGAGAGCTGGACAGGTGATAGGCAAAAGGGGATACGAGAGGATCATGGGACAGGAGGTCCAGGAAGAAAGACGGGGGGGGTGGTGATCCAGAGGATGGGCAAGAGGTATATTCAGAGGGACAGAGGGAGAAAAAGGAGAGTGAGAGAAAGAATGTGTGGATAAAAATGAGTAACAGATGGGGTACGAGGGGGAGGTGGGGCCTAGCGGAAGTTAGAGAAGTCAATGTTCATGCCATCAGGTTGGAAGCTACCCAGACGGAATATAAGGTGTTGTTCCTCCAACCTGAGTGTGGCTTCATCTTTACAGTAGAGGAGGCCGTGGATAGACATGTCAGAATGGGAATGGGATGTGGAATTAATGTCGGATCCACGCCTGCAATCGCCGTTTTTTTGACTTTGTCATTTTAGGCAAAGATCGCAAGTTCTTACATCTACGGACTCCAGAGCCTGCCGGCCCCAACGCTAGCAGGCATGAACTTTCAATTGCGGCCCCTGCCATTGATCTCGGCGGCTCCAACACCTCAGGACATATTCAAAACCCGGACTCCAGCAACAACCATGGACACATTCGAAGTGATTACGCAACTACCAACTGCAACTCCAGCCTTGAACACCAGGCCGGGTCTTTATGTGCTGCTGTTGTGACTCCCGTCTCCCCTTCCCCCACCACCACTCCGCAGACCCGTCTTCCTCAGATCCCACCGTCAGCTCCTGGGCCCTCAGAGGCTCCACCTTTCTCTCACCCCAACCCTCCCCTCTCCACTGACACCCCCAGCCTCCCCCCTCCCCCCTCTGATCCCAGCTCTCATCCGTGCCGGGTCTTTACCATCCCCTCCGACCTTCAACTGTCGGAGGCAGAACGCTCTGTTCTCAGTAAGGGCCTCACGTTTGTCCCCCTTCGCCCACACCTCAGCAAGTTCCGTGTTCGCCACGATGCGGAACTTTTCTTCCGCCGTCTCCGTCTCCGAGCCTACTTCTTCGGCAAGGACTCTTCCACCCCCACTGATGACCCTTTCTCTCGTCTTCAACCCTCCTCTTCTTTATGGACACCCCGCTCTGGTCTTCTGCCTGCTCTGGATCTCTTTATTGCCAACTGCCGACGGGACATCAACCGTCTCGACTTCACCGCACCTTGTCCCCATTCCAACCTCACTCCTTCGGAACGCTCTGCTCTCCACTCCCTCCGCACTAATCCTAACATTATTATTAAACCCGCTGATAAAGGGGGTGCTGTTGTAGTCTGGCGTACTGACCTCTACCTTGCCGAGGCACAGCGACAACTCGCGGATACCTCCTCTTATTTACCCCTCGATCGTGACCCCACTAAGGAGCACCAGGCCATTGTCTCCCACACTATCAACGACTTTATCCGCTCAGGGGATCTCCCATCCACTGCTACCAACCTTATAGTTCCCACACCCCGCACTTCCCGTTTCTACCTCCTACCCAAGATCCACAAACCTGCCTGTCCTGGCCGACCTATTGTCTCAGCTTGCTCCTGCCCCACCGAACTCGTTTCTGCATACCTCGACACTGTTTTATCACCCCTTGTTCAATCCCTTCCTACCTATGTTCGTGACACTTCTCACGCTCTTAAACTTTTCGATGATTTTAAGTTCCCTGGCCCCCACCGCTTTATTTTCACCATGGATGTCCAGTCCTTATATACTTCCATCCCCCATCAGGAAGGTCTCAAAGCTCTACGCTTCTTTTTGGATTCCAGACCTAATCAGTTCCCCTCTACCACCACTCTGCTCCGTCTAGCGGAATTAGTCCTTACTCTTAATAATTTCTCCTTTTGCTCCTCCCATTTCCTCCAAACTAAAGGTGTAGCTATGGGCACCCGTATGGGTCCTAGCTATGCCTGCCTTTTTGTTGGGTTTGTGGAACAATCTATGTTCCGTGCCTATTCTGGTATCTGTCCCCCACTTTTCCTTCGCTACATCGACAACTGCATTGGCGCTGCTTCCTGCACGCATGCAGAACTCGTTGACTTTATTAACTTTGCCTCCAACTTTCACCCTGCCCTCAAGTTTACCTGGTCCATTTCCGACACCTCCCTCCCCTTTCTAGATCTTTCTGTCTCTGTCTCTGGAGACAGCTTATCCACTGATGTCTACTATAAGCCAACTGACTCTCACAGCTATCGGGACTATTCCTCTTCTCACCCTGTTTCTTGCAAAAACGCCATCCCCTTCTCGCAATTCCTCCGTCTCCGCCGCATCTGCTCTCAGGATGAGGCTTTTCATTCTAGGACGAGGGAGATGTCTTCATTTTTTAAAGAAAGGGGCTTCCCTTCCTCCACTATCAACTCTGCTCTTAAACGCATCTCCCCCATTTCACGTACATCTGCTCTCACTCCATCCTCCCACCACCCCACTAGGAATAGGGTTCCCCTGGTCCTCACCTACCACCCCACCAGCCTCCGGGTCCAACATATTATTCTCCGTAACTTCCGCCACCTCCAACGGGATCCCACCACTAAGCACATCTTTCCCTCCCCCCCTCTCTCTGCATTCCACAGGGATCGCTCCCTACACAACTCCCTTGTCCATTCGTCCCCCCCCTCCCTCCCCACTGATCTCCCTCCTGGCACTTATCCGTGTAAGCGGAACAAGTGCTACACATGCCCTTACACTTCCTCCCTTACCACCATTCAGGGCCCCAAACAGTCCTTCCAGGTGAGGCATCACTTCACCTGTGAGTCGACTGGGGTGATATACTGCGTCCGGTGCTCCCGATGTGGCCTTTTATATATTGGTGAGACCCGACGCAGACTGGGAGACCGCTTTGCTGAACATCTACGCTCTGTCCGCCAGAGAAAGCAGGATCTCCCAGTGGCCACACATTTTAATTCCACATCCCATTCCCATTCTGACATGTCTATCCACGGCCTCCTCTACTGTAAAGATGAAGCCACACTCAGGTTGGAGGAACAACACCTTATATTCCGTCTGGGTAGCCTCCAACCTGATGGCATGAACATTGACTTCTCTAACTTCCGCTAGGCCCCACCTCCCCCTCGTACCCCATCTGTTACTCATTTTTATCCACACATTCTTTCTCTCACTCTCCTTTTTCTCCCTCTGTCCCTCTGAATATACCTCTTGCCCATCCTCTGGGTCACCCCCCCCCCCGTCTTTCTTCCCGGACCTCCTGTCCCATGATCCTCTCGTATCCCCATTATAACTGCTGTTCCTTTATTGCACACATTTCTAATTTCCTGTTTAATACCATCTCCGACCTCACTACTACTGTTAGGTGGCCTGTACACAACTCCCACCAGCGTCTTCTGCCCCTTGGTGTTACGCAGCTCTACCCATATCGATTCCACATCTTCCCGGTTTATGTCCTTCCTTTCTATTGCGTTAATCTCTTCTTTAACCAGCAACGCCACCCTACCTCCCCTTCCTTCATGTCTATCCCTCCTGAATATTGAATATCCCTGAACGTTGAGCTCCCATCCCTGGTCACCCTGGAACCATGTCTCTGTGATCCCAACTATATCATAATCATTAATAACAATCTGCACTTTAACAGGCAAGATAGACTAAAGAGAGTCAGTGGATGTTGTTAACTTGAATTTTCCAAATAGCCTTTGACAAGATGCTGCACATGAGGCTGTTTAACAAAATAAGAGCCCATGATATTACAGGAAATATGTTAACATAGATAGAAGACTGACTGATTGGATCATAGGCAGTAGACAATAACTGGGAATAAAGGGGGACTTTCATAGTTATTGCTGGGGACAAACACTACTTTGATGCGGTCATTCATGTTTTATGTCAATAATTTAGATGAAGGAATTTTTTTTTAGATTAGATTATGAGGACACGCAGTCCTCTTTTATTGTCATTTACTAATGCATGCATTAAGAAATGATACAATATTCTGATATCACAGAAACACAGGACAGACGAAGACTGAAAAACTGACAAAAAACACATAATTATAACATATAGTTACAACAGTGCAAACAATACCATAACTTGATGAAGAACAAGCTGTGAGCACGGCAAAAGGTTCAAAGTCTCTCGAAAGTCCCACATCTCACGCAGACAGGAGAAGGAAGAATACTCTCCCTGCCATACCCGACCACAGTCCAACTCTGAGTCGTCCGAAAACTTCGAGCTCCGACCAGCCCTCCGACACTGAGCACCGAGCACCATCTCTGCCGAACGCTTTGATCTCATCCCGGGTTGCCAGCAGCAGGCAAAGCCGAGGATTTTGGGGCCTTCCCTCCGGAGATTCTCGATCGCACAGTAGCAGGGGCAGTGAACCGGGCATTTCAAAAGTTAATCCAGATGTTCCTCCATGCTCTCACAGCTGTCTCCATCAAATCAGAACTGTGCACGATGTCCTACTTACAAATACGATATCATTTCACCGGAGAGGCTACGCACGCTGCGTCGCGCTGCCATCTTCTCACAATTGATAGCATTGTGGCCAAGTTTATGGATGATACGAAGATACATGGAAAGGTAGGTGGTGTTTAGGAAACAGGGAGAATGCAGAAGGACTTCAACAGATTTGGAGAATAGACAAAGGTATGGCATCTGTTATATAGTGTAGGGAAGTGAATGGTCATGCACTTTGGTAGAAGGAATAAAGGCATAGACCATTTTCTAAGCAGGGAAAAAAATTCAAAAATCATATGTGCAAAGAGAATTGGGTATCCATGTGCAGGCTTCCCTTGAGGATAACTTGCAGGTCGAGTCAATGGTGAGGAAGGCAAATGTCAATACTAGCATTCACTTCAGAAGGACTAGAATATAAGAGCAAAAATATGAGTCCGAGACTTTATAAGGCATTAGTCAGACCTCACTTGGAGTATTGTGAGCAGTTCTGTGTCCCTTATCTAAGAAAAGATATGCTGGCATTGAAGAGGATACAGAGGAGGTACACGAGAATGATTCCAGAGATGAGGAGTGTTTGATGGCTCGGGGCTTGTACTTGCTGGAGTTTAGAAGAATGATGAGGAATCTCATTGAAAACTATTTATTGAAAGGTCTAAATAGAGTGGACATAGAGAGATTGTTTCCTACCGAGGGTGCACCCTCATAATAGAGGGACATCCATTTAGAACAGAGATAAGGAGGAACTTATTTAGCCAGAGAGTGGTGAATTCTTGGAATTAATTACCACAGACCGCTATGGAGGCCAAGTAATTGAGTATATTTGAAGCAGAGGTTGATAGGTTACAGGGAGAAGGCAGGAGAGTGGGATTCAGAGGGATAATAAATCAGCCATGATGGAATGGCAGAGTAGACTCAATGGGCCAAGTGGACTAATTCTGATCCTATATCTTATGGCCTTATTGACTTATGAAATGCAATGCTCACTGATAAGGGAAACTAGAATGTTGGAAGCAAAGAGGAAAAGAGCATCTCTAATGTCAATAATTGGCAAATGTTGGAAATCTGAAATAAAAGTTCAAACATGCTGGAAACACTCAGAGGCTCAGGCAGCATCCATGGAGAGGAAAACAACTAAGATTTTTGGCCTGGGTATCTTTTGTCAGAAACAATTCCTGGACTGGAAATGAGAACTGTTCCTCTTACAGCAGAAGCTGCCTGACCTGCTGAGTGTTCGAACAAATTCTGGCTTGTCCTTCTCTCTAAGCAGAGCTGACTGCTGAAGAACAGTGTTAATGTCTCAGGAGGAAGGTATTATGGCATTGACCATCGATAAATCCTTCTCATGATTGATAATCAACCAAGCATTGAAAGAATGGAAACACATTTTGTTGATAGAAATGTCTGGATTATTACTGAATGCCCTTGAGGGCACACAAGAGAATTAATATCTGCTTGCACTGATGGATAGCTAGGACATGCCAATACCCATCAATGAAACTGAAGAGGCCTGGGAGCAGATATCCACAGTGACCTCTCTAATGCTCCAGTGAGCAGAAATTTAAGAGGAAAGTTATGGCCAGGAAACTGATAGTCACTGTCACTTTGATCTCTACTGCAAGAGCAGTGGAGGCATGAGAGCCTGTCTAAATGAGTTCTTGCGGAATATCACATGGAGTACCTAAGCCTAAAAGTACTTTGCTTGGTACGGATTTCAGGAAAGGATGATGTGATGTTTCTGAGTACTGTGTGAATAGTATCTTCACTCCCAGCGTCCCTTTCCTTAATCACTCCTTTTCTTAAACTTCTAGTATGGAAATGCCATCACAGAGGCACCCATTTCATTGTTCAGCAGCTGAATGCAAAGTAAAAACTTACTAGCACTCGTGCCATAACCTGCAGATATTGGAAGTCGTCTAAGCATCTGCAGTCTTTTCTGATGCTTCCTGGTCAGGTCTCCTGAGGTCAGCATAATTGTCTGATATTGAGAGGAAACTTATAAAATTATCTCAATAGAGCGACTAGGGCTTCTTGCGATGGGCTCCAAGCTCATAGTCTTCTACTGCTGTAGCCCACCCATAACATTTCGATGTGTTATGCACTCCAAGATGCTCCTCGGTACTCCACAGTCAGGTATGTTGCCTTCCTGTCAGCATGAACCAGTCTGTCCATTTTCCTCTGACCCCTCTCATTAACAAGGCACTTCTACCCACAGAACTGATGCTCACTAGATGTGTTTTTTAAATTGTTTTTTTTTCACACTATCCTCTATAAACTCTAGAGACTGATATGTTAGAAAATCCCAGAAGATTAGCTCATTCTGAGATATTCAAACCACTCGGTCTAGCACCAACGACCACTCCACAGTCAGTTAGATTATATTTCTTCTGCATTCAATGTCTGGTCTGAACAACAACGGAACATCTTGACCATGGCTGCATATTTTTGTGCATTCACTTGCTGCCCCAATTAGATATTTGCATTAACAAGCAGGTGCACAGCTGTACCTAATAAAGTGACTACTGAGTATGTGTTCCAAGGAACTCTTTCATAGGTTAGTTCACATATGAATACATGTAAACAAGAGAAAACATTGAAATAGATACTATATATAGAAGTTGGTAATGTTATTCTACAAGGTATATTCAAAGTTCATGCTAAATATAAGTAATCATTGTAACCATGAATGAGATGTGGTTTGGGTGAAAATTCTCCAGCTTCCACCTCATTATTGTTCACTAGAAGACGAAGTCTAAGTTCGAATGTGTCATTAGAAGAGAAGCTGGTTTTGCAATTGCAAGTTTCTGGCCTAGATACTAACTTTGTCATTATCTGCAAATCCCCAGGGACTAACAAACTCCAACTACATCTCCCAGGAGGCCAAAATTATTCAGTGAGCAAAAATAACATGGTCAATTCTATTAAAGTGATGAATATGCAATTGGAATGCATTTCAGTGAAGCACATATCAACAAAGTAGTTCCAAATAAACCCTTTTAAACTCTACTGGTTTTAACACAAACAAATGTGAAGTGTTGCAGCTCGGCAGGAACGTGCATAGTTAAGGGCAAAACCCTTAACAGCAATGATGAGCAGAGGGATCATGGGGTCCAAGTTCATAGCTGTCTGAAAGTGGCTGCATAAGTTGATAGGGTAGTTAAAAAGGCATATAGTATGTTTGCCTTTATTAGTCAAGGCATTGAGTTCAAAGGTTAGGAAATTATGTTGCAGCCTTATAGGACTCTATTTCGGCTGCATCTGGAGTATTGCATACAGTTCTGGTCACTCCATTATATTGTCAGAGTGATTTTTTTGGGGTAGATGAATTGTTTACACCTAATTGACTTTGACCACCAGCCTTCGATTTGACAAAGTACTGTGGATTGAGTCCACAACAATGCGCTTCCTAAAAAGGTGTGAATACCAGATGCTTCTGGCACCGTAGTTTGACCAGATGCTGTAGTTTCAAAGACAGTATAAATATATTATAAATATTAGTTGTCTTCTATGTTAGCATGGGAATTGCCAAATAAATGTATCGTAGACATAACTTACATTCCTAAAGGCTGTGGATACCAACCCAGACATGTTGGCGTCGGAAGGAAAGGATGGTGTGATATTTTGTATGTAGCTTCAATAGGAAGCATTGTCTATAACTTTTTAAGTAGCGATTGCCTTTGTGTTTAGCATATAAATGTCGAGCCCACATTGAGCTAGCAGTCCTTTCTACGGAAAGCATCTCCGTCCGTAGATGCCTGCTGTACCTTGTTGTGTCGAATAAAGAAGCTGCTTTGTATCTACCAGTGACTCTGTCTCTCTGGTGATTTCATCCATGCTACAACATTATGAAGGATGTTGAGGCTTTGGACTGGATGCAGAGAAGGTTTGCCGGGATGTGCTGGATTAGAGGGCATGTGCCATAATGAGAGGTTCGACAAACCTGGGTTGTATTCTGTGGAGTGGTAGAGGCTGAGGGGAGGTCTGATAGAGGTTTATAAGATTGTGAGTAGACAGATGGTATCTTTTTCCCAGGATTGAAATGTCTAATACCAGAGGACATGCATTTGAGGTAAGAGTGGGTACTTTTAACGGAGATGTGAGGGACAAGTTTTTACACAGAAGGTGGTGGGTGCCTAGAATGCACTGCCTGTGGTGGTGGTAGAGGCAGATACATATTAGGGACTTTTCAGAGACATTTAAATAGGCACATGAATGTGAGGAAAATAGAAGGATATGGACATTGTGTAAGCAGAAGAGATTAATTTCATTGGCCATTGATTACTAATTTAATTAGTTTGGCACAGCATTGTTGACTGAAGGGGTCGTGCTGTACAGATTTATGTTTTATAAGGATCTGGAAATTCTATTAACCAAATAAGTATATAAGTAGGAATTCAAACCAGTACTTCAAATGTTAGTTAAATATCAAAAGAAAACACAATATATTTCATCTATAAGAAAATACTCTGAAAAGTACAAGGATAAAATTCCTTAAAATATATTTATTTATTTATTTACCGCAAAGTAGACCATTCCAGCCCTTCGCACCACTCTGCCCTGCAATCTTCCAGTTTAATCCTAGCATAATTACAGAACAATTTACAATGGCCTATCAATCTACCAATCAGTATGTCTTTGGACTGTGGGAGGAAACCTGAGTACCCAGAGAAAACCCATGCGATCAGGGGAAAAATGTACAAACTCTTTCCATGCAGCGGTGGGAAATGAACCTGAGTCGCCTGTAAAAACACCTAAGTGTGGACAGGTATTCCTTTTTCTCCTAGTGCTAAGCTAGAAATTGCTTTCCAAATCTTGATAATGTGAGGATGTGTGTCTGCTTCCAAATTACCAAATGACATTTTAAGGTAACAAGGTAAAAAGAAACAATAAAATAAAAGCTGGAAAGTGGAAACAGCTAACAAGAGTCTAAATTTCAGTATTGAACATGCTGGACATTTTATATTAGTAATTAGTTATTTTACGAAATGTAAATCTATATTGGTCAGGACTTTATGTTCAGCAGTAAAATGTTGGCACTCGTGTCTGACCTTGAAGAAAGTTGCCATCAATCTTCTAACACGCTCTGTGGCTGTGATTTCCATGTATAGTGGAATCAGTTGCACATCATTTGAAAATATTTTTGCGATGGATTGTGCAGTGATAAAAGCTGAAGCTCTTGTTAACCAGGTGATTTTAAAAAGCGTTCTATCTGTGAGACATGCATAGGAGTAAAGAATCACTAGGAACAGCTTTAAGACATTAATATACATGCATGCACAGAAATTTGTAGCTTCTGTCACTTTCACATTAATGATTCAGACACTGGCAGACTCACCATCATTAGGACTGAAAAAAAAAACTGGACTATTATCTACAGATTCACTTTCAATTGCTGGGAAATTACAACCACAAAGCTAATGTCACATTCCGATTAGCTATTTCTTGGAACACATTGCAAGATGTAATTCCAGAATATAAACCTGCAAGAAAATTTTGTGAAGTAAATTGTGTTCCAGTTTTTGATAAGGTTTATTTGCCTGAAATTAAATGATATACCAGATGAAATTGAATGAAAAAAATGTTTCTTCTTTGTACAAATTGGTTACGCAGACTGAAATACTAAATTCCAATTCAAGAAGTTTTCCTGTTTTTTAAAAAAAACACAAAACAATGAACAAAATTAACCATGCCAGCTTTGTCATCAAATGTGGACAAAGTTTTTTTAATGGGAACAAGGTACTGGAAATGCTAGTTTAGGTATAATATATTATTATGAAGCTTGAAGCTGGCATAAATTCAGTAGGCCACATTGCAGCTTTCTATCTTAGAAGAAAATATGAAAAGGCACCTCATCACACAGTTATGGTCATACACTTTGGTAGAAGAAATAAAAGCATAGAATATTTTCTAAATGGAGATAAAATTCAAAAATCTATGTGCAAATGAACTTGGGAGTCGTGCAGGATTCCCTCGAGGTTAATTTGCAGGTTGAATCACTGGTGAGAAAGACAAACGCGATATTTGCCTTTATTTTGAGAAGGCTAGAATATAAAAGCAAGGATGTAATGTTGAGGCTTTATAAGACACTGGTAAGGCCTCACTTGGAGTATTGTGAGCAGTTTTGGGCCCCTTATCTACAAAAGGATGGACTGACATTGGAAAGGTTTCAAAGGAGGTTCACAAAAATGTGTCCGGGATTGAGAGGCTTATCATATGGCTCTAGGCCTGTATTCACTGGAAATCGGAAGAAAGAGGGAGGGATCTCATTAAAACTTCTCGAATGTTGAAGAACCTCGATAGAGTGGATGTAGAGAGGATGTTTCTAAAACCAGTGGGCACAGCCTCAGAATAGAGGAACGTCCATTTAGAACGGAGATGAGGAGGAATTTCTGCAGCCACAGCGTGGTAAATCTGCGAAATTCATTGCCATAGACGGCTGCAGAGACCTAGCCACTGGGTATATTTAAGGCAGAGGTTGATAGATTCCTGATTAGTCAGGACATGAAGGGATACAGGGAGTAGGCAGGAGAATAGGACTAAGAGGGAAATTAATCAACCATGATGAAATGGCAGAGCAGACTCGATGGGCCAAATGGCTTAATTCTGCTCCTATATCTTACTGTCTTATAGACTTATGTAAGTGTGCTGCACAAACAAGGGATACTGTATGTGGAAAGATTACCTGCACGCAGGCTTCTCAGAGAATAAGGCATTTGCAGTCTATTGTGGCTATGCCATGTTGACTAAGGGGAGGAGGAAACCAGAAGTCCATGCAAAACAAATTTAAAGATTAAATAAAGCCAACCATTGATGTAAAGTTCCAGATCACCCCAGAACAGGTTGTAAAATTCAGTAGAGAATCAGACATACAGAATGGATAAAGACAGAAGAGGTGACAGAGAGAATTCTTGGGACATTAAAGCGGATATAATGCCCATGAGTTAGTCAGCTGGCAAAGTTGTCAATACCATTTGAATATTCAACACCATTAATGCTGGAATAATTCATTAACATATATTAACAATGTCAAAACTGAACAAAGCTAAAATACATTAAAGCATACAAAACACTGAAATAAATAAAAGGAACTTAAATATTCTTAAATTCCAACAACTTGTTGGCCGTGAAGTCTGGAGGAAAATGCTCAGATTATTGCATTGTAGAAGCCATGGTAAGGCAAGGATAGCCTGGGGCAGTTGTAATCAAGCAAGACCTTTGAAGTAAGACTGCTGGAGGCACCTCTGCTGACTACAGATGAGATACTGTGTCTGTCTCTGGCACCTCCTATTGTGTAAAGGGAAGCTATGTCTTAGGAAGTCCTTTCTGGAAAAGTCTCACTACAAATCTTGTACTGGGTTGGCTGGGATTAGAAAATTGAAGATTTGTGGGCTGGGAGTGGGACAGGGAGCTGGTATTACAATTTGTTTCCATCTGTACAGGGGAGGCTCCTTTTGGGAAGGAATAGGAGGGATGATGTGAGGTTGGCGAGATTGAGGCTTGGACACATGGGTTTGCACTCTACTTTGGCACTTATTGGTAAACATGGGAATGGGTGGTGTGACTTTTGTAAGGTACCAGAGACAGTGGAACATAGGATCATGGTGTGCCACAGATATTTGTTGGAAAGTAGGAAGCTGTTTAGGCAATTATTGGGCAGGTCTGGGGAGTCCAGGCTACAGGATATTCTGGCACCTGAAGCAGGGGTGGTTAAGTCGTGGAGGGCCCCAGTGAACTTTTTAATTAAAACAGGTTTGGGAGGCAGGTTCTGATCCGTGTCATGGTTCCTGTCATACTCCATTACAGTAGGTGGCAGTAATGCACCTCCCTGATAGGTGCAAGTCCCCATGAGCACAAACGAAGACAATCCTTGTTTACCTGTCGATCCAGCCACCCTCAACCTAGTCTTCAGTTACCTTGCGTTCAGTATGTTTCCTCCTGTTTGGTAGCCCCGTCATGACCAGTTATTTTGCAGTTTTTTATACAAGTTGTCGCTGACTGCTAAATCATCTCCACTGCTCTGCTTTTGGGTCAAGCTTCCTCTACATTTCCTGACAGACTCAATAACGCACTTGCCTTTTTATATGTCTGGAGTAGCAAAGGACTTTTGAGCCCTGGTTGTTTCTGATGTCCTGTAAGGTGGAGTTGATCGCAATCAAGGACAGGGTCTTAGCATGTGTCACCGCAAGGTATTTCCTGGTTTGGGTCTCCTGTATTATGACTCTGTAAAGGCAGAATAATAATTTTTGATATTTATTTGTCTCATTTTATTTTTTTTAATTCCTGTTCATTCCCTGTTCATTACTGTTCTCTCTTAATGTAGTCAGTTCTGTGCACTCTTTCTTGTTTTATGTATAATTAATCTATTTCATTTTCTACTTCTAACCTAAATCTATTCTCTCACTAGTTTAAAATCTTCATCTCTCGATTCATACTTTCAATAACACTGGCCTCATTCAATTGGAGTCTTTTCTACTGGGACTGTTCGTTACTGTCCCAAGTCTGCTCATGGTGTCCCACATAAAAGATCTTATCATTCTTAAACTAACCTGAAGTCGTGTACTAAACTCTCTTAATCCGCCTGTCTTTATGTCAAGTTTCACACAGCCTCGATAATAACACAGTCAATTGCCCTTGTAGGCTCAATTCTTGACTTGTTAACTCTAAATACTTTTCCGAGCTATTTTGTTTAATTTAACTCAGTTGACAGAAATTGAAACTAACTCCTCATTTTCTAAATGTCTCCTTCCATTTGAAGATATTTCTCACTCAAAGCAGAATAATTATTTTTTCAGAAAGCTCGGGAGAAGCAAGATGAGGGCTTGCATAGTCAAAGCCATAGG
The DNA here is from genome assembly GCF_963921235.1 of Mobula hypostoma. NCBI lineage: Eukaryota > Metazoa > Chordata > Chondrichthyes > Myliobatiformes > Myliobatidae > Mobula > Mobula hypostoma. The sequence goes on from NC_086109.1 coordinate 31,929,102, forward strand.
AAAACAATCCCCATATAACTATGTTACCCCACATGGGAGAAAGGACAATTTTAGAGCCAAGGTATAAAATCCTGACCAAAGTTATAGATGTAGTTATGCTTGACAGTTAAACTGTTCTCAGTATTATTTATTTATTAATTACTTGCACACTTTGGGTTATTTTGGATGTTAGTTGTTTGTCAGTCTTTGTGTGTAGTTTTCATCTATTCTATTGTATATGTCTGTCCTAATGCGAATGCCTGAAAGGTAATGAATCTCAAGGTAATATATGGTGATATATACGTACTCTGATAATAAATTTACTTTGCACTTTACTTCAAACATTAATTTAATTAATCTCTCATTTTCCAACCTTTTGTATAAATGCCACATGGTCATCATTAAAATGTTTTACAAATAAAATCATACATTTCCTGTGAGTTTGTGAAAAGATAAACTAAGTTCCCAAGATTGCAGCTGTCAAATTCAGACTTTAGGATGAAAATTAATTGCATGAAATGACTCATCGGATTTCTTTTATTGAAAGTTGTAACAAAAATATAACTACTTAAAATCTGGAAACAGTTATCAAGTTGGGCAGCATCTGTGGAAAGAGAATCAGTTAACATTTCAGGTCCAGGAACTTCACCAGAACTGAGAAAGTGAGAAAGTCAAAATAGTTCACAATAGGAGAAGGCAGGGGAGAGATGTGTAGAATACAGGAAATATCTTAGATAGGTAAGACCAAATAGAGCATTAGAAGAACAATCAGAAGTATATTATGATGAAAACATGAATGTGTTTCTAATTGCTACTCAAGTAGACATTCTACTGCAATTAACCCTCTTATGTAGTTCGAAGATGTTGAGGAAGATATGCTTTCACTCCAGTGTTGAGGCTTCTAAGGTGGCTACTAAGGACAACGGGTGAACAAAGACTCATCCACAAGTTGGACTGAGATTGTTGACAACTGGTTTTTGATGCAGTGCATTTCTTCTACTGCCTTAACAGTCATAGTAATAGTCATAGTCATACTTTATTGATCCCGGGGGAAACTGGTTTTCATTACAGTTGCACCATAAATAATAAATAGTAATAGAACCATAAATAGTTAAATAGTAATATGTAAATTATGCCAGTAAATTATGAAATAAGTCCAGGACCAGCCTATTGGCTCAGTTGTCTGACCCTCCAAGGGAGGAGTTGTAAAGTTTGATGGCCACAGGCAGGAATGACTTCCTATGACGCTCAGTGCTGCATCTCGGTGGGATGAGTCTCTGGCTGAATGTACTCCTGTGCCCGCCCAGTACATTATGTAGTGGATGGGAGACATTGACCAAGATGGCATGCAACTTAGACAACATCCTCTTTTCAGACACCACCGTGAGAGAGTCCAGTTCCATCCCCACAACTTCACTGACCTTACGAATGAGTTTGTTGATTCTGTTGGTGTCTGCTGCCCCAGCACACAACAGCAAACCATAATAGCACTGGCCACCACAGACTCGTAGAACATCCTCAGCATCGTCCGGCAGATGTTAAAGGACCTCAGTCTCCTCAGGAAATAGAGACGGCTCTGACCCTTCTTGTAGACAGCCTCAGTGTAGCGTAACGGTTAGCATAACTCTTTACTGTACCAGCGACTCAGGCTCAATTCCCACTGCACTCTGTAAGGAGTTTGCACAGTCTCCCCGTAAATGTGTGGGATTCCTCCTGATACTCCAGTTTCCTCACACAGCCTGAAGATTTAGGGGTTGGTAGGGTAATTGGTCATTGTAAATTGTCCGAGGATTAAATTGGGAGTTGCCAGGTGGTACGGCTCAAAAAGCCAGAAGGACCTATTCTGTGCTGTATCTCATAAAATAAATTATACAGAGCAGCACACAGGACAGAATGTCTTAATCATGCTTCTGTTTCTTGTTTTCTTACTCACAGCTTGCATAAAGAAAGATTGTTAAGAGAGTTAGACATGAATCACCAAGGCTGCAGGAGTTCCTCAAGGCAATATCCTAGGCCCTATCATCCCCAGCTGTTTCATTAATGATCTTCGTTCTATCATAAGATCATAGATGGAGATGTTCACTGTTGCGTGTGCAATGTTTAATTCCATTTGTAATGCCTCAGAAAATGAAACAACTTACACCTACGTGAACAACGTTCAAGCTTAGGCTGATAAGTGACAATAACATTCCTGCCACAATGTCCTTCATCACAAGAAAGAGTTTAACCACCTGCACTGGACATTCAGCGGCATTATCAGTGCTAAGTACTCAAAATATCAACATCTCAGGAATCAGCATTCACTAGAAACTCACCTGGACTAACCACCTACTCTGCCTACAAATGCCGTCAGAGGCTTGCCATTCCGTGGGAATGAACTCGCTTCATCACTGCCCTAAGCCTTTCTGTGAAGTGCAACGTGCAAGTCAGGAATGTGAGAGAATCCTCTGCATGTTCCTAGACGAATACAGTTCCAACTGTTCACAAAATTGGATACCATCTTGGGCCAATCAGCGCATCCACCGCTCTCAACATTCACTCCCTCTGTCACTGGTGAATAGCCGGCTGGTGTACGTACCATCTGCAAAGATGTGTCGCAGTTTCTCTGACAGCATTTCTGAATCTGCAGTCTCCACCAGCACAAAGGAGAATGGCACCAGGTATATAACACACGACAACTTCTCATTCACTATCCCATTCTGGCTTTTGTTGTACAGGATATACAAAAAATTCCTGAATCCCTGGATCATCATCAGCTTCATTGGGGCAATTAGGGATGAACTACAAAAGATGGTCATGATCCTAATGATGCCCAAGGTAGTGAAAAGTACTTTCCCCTGACCTTCCCCTCTCTGTGTTAAGTGATCATGTGCCAGGGCAATGAGGATTGCCGAGTGTTGCCATGCTTCCAGCACCAACATAGCATTCCCAGAATTTACAAAGCCTAGCTGTACATTTCAGGAATGTAGGAGGAAATCGAACCCCAAACTTCCAGCTCAGCTGATGCTGTAAAACAATGTATTAACAATTATGCAGATTCTTACAGCTTATACTTTTGGATCCTGGATGAATCTGGATCACACAAACCTTGGACCAGGATTTACCCATCACCATCTTATGCCACAAGTTTATTGTGGCCGCATGTCTCCTAATGCATCATGGGCATCGCTACCACAGTTGTACACATGTAGTAGTTGTTCCTTTTCCATGCCTTGTGCTGCATCAGGCACCAACCTTGCCGTTTCTTTAGCACGTCGTCTGCTTTTTTACGAGGCCAAGTTGCTAGCTCAATGCTCAACCCAGAAGGAAGGAAAGCGTGCAAGGAGCCAGCCAGATTCAGTACCGGGACCACTCACCTCAAAGTCCCATGCAGAAGCCACTACACCACTGGCTGGCAGGAGGCACAAATAGCAGCAATGTTTCAGCTAAGGATTACCCACATATTGCCTTGATAGTCTGCTGCAAATTTCATCTGTTGAAAGGTCATCGACGTTAAACTTGAATTTTGTTTCTCCCCCCACAGATACTGCCTGACCGGCTGAGTACCATCAATATTTTCTGGTTTTGATTGAGATTTAATGTGCTGCTTTTGATATGTGATTTACTCTCCTTATATTGATATCCTGTTTTCTGTGAGTCAGAAATATTGGATAATTAAACTGTTAATTCCATTTTTTAAACAGAGATGCATATTAAGAGGTGCGTTCTGTCTTTCCATTAAAATGAGAAGAATAAATAACTGTTGCTCTCTTGTAGCTCTGCTTCTAGAAGTCAAACAAGTTTAAGTCAAATTAGAATTAAAAATAAGGGTCAGGAAGGTAAAACAAATATTAGCAGAAACTGATGGGAAAGAATTGTCAATAAAATAAACCGATCAATACACAGACATCGAATGTTAGCGGCTTTGAGTTTTTGTTACAATTAATAACTCCTAATCATATCAATCATGGAGCTAAAAATCTGAGGAGGAACAGTAATTAAAATATACATACCTACAAACACTCGAGAGCAGCTTTTCCAAAAAAATTGTGCAGCCATTTGTGCAAAGAACTGTAAAATTGTGAGTGTTGAAAGCTTCTTGCTGATTAAGTACATGTTAAGCATATTGATAAGGCACATATAATTGATAATTTTTCACATTAATCAGTCATAAATCAAGATAATTACAATGCAACTCAGTGTTAATTCAGTTCTTATTCCATATTAGTTCATCTGCATCCGTGCATTTGCTCGTTACATTCTTTTGTTGCCCTATTCCTCTCACATAAAACAATTAGCTTGTTAGTCAGTCTCTACTGCTTGCCAGAACACATCTCCCATTTCATTAATGGACTATTACCTGGTGGAATACAGCATCTGAATAATTATATTGGTGAGACTTGTTTGCCTTCCCAGAGTAGTGAATTTAAATAGGCAAGTGCCAGTGTGGATTCAGCCCTCATTAATCAAACCAGGAGTAAGGAATATTTCACTTTGCTTCTGTAGACTTTATAGTTTAAAGGCTTCATAAAGCAAAATGTATGCTGTTCCTCATTCATTTTAATTAAATGTGATTTATAGATTCATTATGGATTCTATTTAGAATGCAATATTTGTTTCAAATTCAGCTCAGACAACAGTTGATATACAGAGTGTATATGGTGCAGAATCTCAATGTGTATGTTTCAAATTGCAAATATGATACTGAGTCAAAATTCAATTATAACAGTCTTTGCAAGAAAATGTTTATAAACAAAATTTACTAATTTGGAGGGAATGAAAGAAATGCAAATTAAAATGAATCAACATGAAATTAAAATATGGTGAGGAATGTGTTATAAAGCCAAGGAATCTTCAAAAAAAGGCAAGGAATCTTCAACGGTTTTCGATTCGGAGCAAGAATTCTGTGAAGGAACGGTTGATTTTTCAGAGCGAAGGGAGTTTTTTACTACTCCGGGTAAAAGAGAGACAATACTGTGCAGGCGCGTGACGTCAGCCAGTAGAGCACAAAAGGTTTAAAAAGAAGACCGCCATATCCAGCAGGCAGCAGAGTGACCGAGCTTCAGCTCAACGAGCTTAGGTGGTAACGGGACGAGGTGGGGTAGGTTTACCTCTGTTATTTGTGGAAAGGAGGAAGTATGTGTGTGAGGCCAGTTTGCTGTTCTCAGTGTCAGATGTGGGAACTCCTGGAGTCTCCCAGCCTCCCGGACGGCCATATCCGCACCAGATATGTCGAGCTGCAGCTCCTGAGAGACCGAGTTAGGGAACTGGAGATGCAGCTCGATGACCTTTGCCTGGTCAGGGAGAGCGAGGAGGTGATAGAAAGGAGTTATAGGCAGGTGGTCACACTGGGGCCACGGGAGACAGACAAGTGGGTCACAGTCAGGAGAGGGAAGGGGAAGAGTCAGGTACTAGAGAGTACCCCTGTGGTTGTACCCCTTGACAATAAGAACTCCTGTTTGAGTACTGTTGGAGGGGGACAGTCTACCTGGGGGAAGCAACAGTGACCATGCCTCTGGCACAGAGTCTGGCCCTGTGGCTCAGAAGGGTAGGGAAAGGAAGAGGATGGCCGCAGTGATAGGGGACTCTATAGTTAGGGGGTCAGACAGGCGATTCTGTGGACGCAGTAAAGAAACTCGGATGGTAGTTTGCCTCCCAGGTGCCAGGGTCTGGGTTGTTTCAGATCGCGTCCAAGATATCCTGCAGTGGGAGGGAGAACAGCCAGAGGTTGTGGTACATATTGGTCCCAATGACATAGGTCGGAAAAGGGAGGAGGTCCTGAAAAAAGACTAGAGGGTGTTAGGAGGGAAGTGGAGAGGCAGGACCACAAAGGTAGTAATCTCGGGATTACTGCCTGTGCCACACGACAGTGAGAATAGAATGAGGTGGAGGATAAATGCGTAGCTGAGGGATTGGAGCGGGGAGCAGGGATTCAGATTTCGGGATCATTGGGACCTCTTTTGGGGCAGGTGTGACCTGTACAAAAAGGACGGGTTGCACTTGACTCCCAGGGGGACCAATATCCTTGCGGGGAGGTTTGCTAAGGTTACTGGGGAGAGTTTAAACTAGAATTGTTGAGGGGGAGGGAACCGAACTGAAGAGACTGGGGAAGAGGAGGTTGGCTCACAAATAGAGAAAGCTTGTAGACAGTGCAAAAAGGAGGATAGGCAGGTGATAGAGAAGGGACGCGCTCAGACCGAAGGTTTGAGATGTGTCTATTTTAACACAAGGAGTGTTGTGAACAAAGTGGATGAGCTTAGAGCATGGATCAGCAATTGGAGATATGATGTGGTGGCCATAACAGAGACTTGGATGGCTCAGGGACAGGAATGGTTACTACAAGTGCCGGGTTTTAGATGTTTCAGAAAGGACGGGGGGGGAGGCAAAAGAGGTGGGGGCGTGGCACTGTTGATCAGAGATAGTGTCACGGCTGCAGAAAAGGTGCACGCCATGGAGGGATTGTCTACGGAGTCTCTGTGGGTGGAGGTTAGGAACAGGAAGGGATCAATAACTTTACTGGGTGTTTTTTCATAGGCTGCCCAAAAGTAACAGGGATATCAAGGAGCAGATAGAGAATCAGATCCTGGAAAGGTGTAATAATAACAGAGTTGTCATGATGGGATATTTTAATTTCCCAAATATCGATTGGCATCTTCCTATCATTGGCAAGGGGTTTAGATAGGGTGGAGTTTGGTAGGTGTGTTCAGGAGGGTTTCTTGACACAATATGTAGATAAACCTATAAGAGGAGAGGCTGTACTTGACCTGGTACTGGGAAATGAACCTGGTCAGGTGTCAGATCTCTCAATGGGAGAGCATTTTGGAGGTAGTGATCATAATTCTATCTCCCTTACAATAACATTGGAGAGAGATAAGAACAGACATGTTAGAAAAGCATTTAATTGGAGTAAGGGGAATTATGAGGCTATCAGACAGGAAATTGGAGGCTTAAATTGGAAACAGATGTTCTCAGAGAAAAGTACAGAAGAAATGTGGCAAATATTCAGGGGATATTTGTGTAGAGTTCTGCATAGGTATGCTCCAATGAGACAGGAAAGTTATGGGAAGTTATTGTACACCTAGAACCATGGTGTAAAAAAGCGGTCATAAATCTAGTCAGGAAGAAAAGAAAAGCTTACAAAAGGTTCAGAGAGCTAGGCAATGTTAGAGATCTAGAAGATTATAAGGCTAATAGGAAGGAACTTAAGAAGGAAATTAGAAGACCCAGAAGGGGCCAGGAGAAGGCCTTGGCGAGCAGGATTAAGGAAAACCCCAAGGCATTCTACAAGTATGTGAAGAGCAAGAGGATAAGACGTGAAAGAATAGGACCTATCAAGTGTGACAGTGGGAAATTGTGGATGGAACCGGAAGAAATATCAGAGGTACTTACTTTACTTCAGTATTCACTGTGGAAAAGGATCTTGGTGATTGCAGTGATGACTTGCAGCAGACTGAAAAGCTTGAGCATGTAGTTATTAAGAAAGAGGATGTGCTGGAGCTTTTGGAAAGCATCAAGTTGGATAAGTCGCTGGGACAGAAGAGATGTACCCCAGGCTACTGTGGGAGGTGAGGGAGGAGATTGCTAAGCCTCTGGCGATGATCTCTGCATCATCAATGGGGATGGGAGAGGTTCCGGAGAATTAGAAGGTTGTGGATGTTGTTCATTTATTCAAGAAAGGGAGTAGAGATAGCCTAAGAAATTATAGATCAGAGAGTCTCACTTCAGTGGTTGGCAAGTTGATGGAGAAGATCCTGAAAGGCAGGATTTATGAATATTTGGAGAGGTATAATATGATTAGGAATAGTCAGCATGGCTTTGTCAAGGGCAGGTCGTGCCTTAGAAGTCTGATTGAATTTTTTGAGGATGTGACTAAATGCACTGATGAAGGAAGAGCATTAGATGTAGTGTATATGAATTTCAGCAAGGCATTTGATAAGGTACCCCATGCAAGGCTTATTGAGAAAGTAAGGAGATATGGGATTCAGGGGGACATTGCTTCGTGGATCCAGAACTGGCTTGCCCACAGAAGGCAAAGAGTGGTTGTAGATGGGTCATATTCTGCATGGAGTTCAGTCACCAGTGGAGTGCCTCAGGGATCAGTTCTGGGACCCTTACTCTTTGTGAGTTTTATAAATGACCTGGATGAGGACGTGAAGGGATGGGCTAGTAAGTTTGCTAATGACACAAAGGTTGGAGGTGCTGTGGATAGTGTGGAAGGCTGTGAGAGGTTACAATGGGACATTGATAGGATGTAAAACTGGGCTGAGAAGTGGGAGATGGAGTTCAACCCAGATAAGTGTGAAGTGGTTCATTTTGTTCGGTCAAATATGATGGCAGAATAAAGTATTAATGGTAAGACTCTTGGCAGTGTGGAGGATCACAGAGATCTTGGGGTCCGAGTCCATAAGACACTTAAAGCAGCTGCGCAGGTTGACTCTGTGGTTAAAAAGGTGTACGGTGTATTGGCCTTCATTAATCGTGGAATTGAATTTAGGAGCTGAAAGGTAATGTTGCAACTATATAGGACCCTGGTCAGACCCCACTTGGAGTACTGCGCTCTGTTCTGATCGCCTCACTACAGGAAGGATGTGGAAGCCACAGAAAGGGTATAGAGGAGATTTACAAAGATATTGCCTGGATTGGGGAGCATGCCTTATGAGAATAGGTTGAGTGAACTTGGCCTTTTCTCCTTGAAGTGACAGAGAATGAGAAGTGACCTGATAGAGGTGTACAAGATGATGAGAGGCATTGATCATGTGGATAGTCAGTGGCTTTTTCCCAGGGCTGAAATGGTTGCCACAAGAGGACACAGGTTTAAGGTGCTGGGGAGTAGGTACAGAGGAGATGTCAGGGGTAAGTTTTTTACTCAGAGTGCATGGAATGGGTGCCGGCAACAGTGGTGGAGGCGGATACGATAGGGTCTTTTAAGAGAGTTTTAGATAGGTACATGGAACTTAGTAAAATAGAGGGCTATAGGTAAGCCTAGTAATTTCTAAGGTAGGGACATGTTTGGCACAACTCTCTGGGCCGAAGGGCCTGTATTTTGCTGGAGGTTTTCTATGTTCCTATGTTTCTAAGCCAAGTCACGTAATAAGGAATCGTCATCATCGTTGTCGTGACTATCCCTCGAGGTCGGGGATGATGGTCTTTGTTCTGAAGAAGTGGCCCACAGAGCGAAGACCCCTGTGTGTGTATTTGTTTAACGTGTACTTGATGTTGCACTCCAAGAAGCACACGATACTTCACAAATCAACCAACTGATTCCAATGGCATGGAAACCATGATGATTGGAGCTGATGGATCTGTTGCAGCCTTCATCTGCCTTCACAGCCGTTGAGTTCGAAGTAACTTCGTCAGCCTGTTCCACCATTGAGGCCTTCGTTGGATTGTTCTTTGTCAGGGATCCCACCTTCGAATTTACTGCCATGGGCGACTCTACCAGGAGCATAGCTCCAGACGGCATCACTCTTGGGATCACAGGACCACACAAGCTTCTCCACCACAACAAGGACAATCCACGGAGAGGAATAAGAAATCAAACCCGCTATGTGTGAATCTCAAAGTTCTTGAATCTTTAAATAATTAATTCATATTTTATGTTCATTCAATGCTAATAAGTCAACAATTTTGGCATTATTTCAGGACATCTATAAGCATTACTCTCTAATCATGCTCTATTCTACAGAGTATTCACTTATTTCCTTCCCACACCATATTGGTTTAGATGTCCTGGATTTCGCTCACTATTCATGCATATACTGTAACAAAAGCTCTCCTGAAACAATGATCATCATTGTATCAGGAGAACTCAGCCAACTTACAGATGTGCTACCACATAGAAATAAGGATTAATTAACGTGTGCAGCATAAAGTACCTTGAACTCGATTCCCGGTTCTTCCATTTTCATTCTGATTTCCTCCAATTCCCTTCCTTAAATATCTTCAGTTGCAACTGCCATCCTGCATCCCACTTTTGTTGCTACCTCTTCAATTCAACATTTTTTTCCTGACGCTTCACATGAATTGCTACCTGTAGCAAAACAAGGCTCTCTAAGCCTTCTGGTGGTGAGCTAGCTTCCCCTTTTCCCTCAGTGATGGAGCCAGAGACAATGAACAGGCAAATGCTCCTCTATCTTCAATCTAAAATATATTTTTATGAGAATATAAAGAACTTTAATCTACACAGCCACAGTCTGACAGCTAAAGTGGATGCTAACTTAATTTTTGGACAACAAATGTCAATGAGCTAATGGGCTTCTCCTATCTCATTAATTCCTTTGGTTTTTCACGGGAATTGAAGAGCCTCTAAACTTTCATGTAATTACTTGGGAATTGTGATAATGTTTTCCATAGAATACCATTTTCAGCATTCTGATGTCATTTTTAAAAATATGTTGCTATAGCACTGTAGTATTGTAATGGCATTGGGTTTACTGTCTGCAAAGCCCTAAGTTCAAAACGGAGATCGTAAACCCTACACAATATAGGTATTTAGGAGTACCTTTTCGATAGGGAGCCTATACTGTATCCAGCTACTCTTTAATGACTAGATTAATTCCCTGTCTAGTCTCTGCAGCAAGGTCAAGCAGCCCAAAGCCGGTATTTGAATGGTGGATGTTAGAGAGTGTTCTGGAGTTATGTAAATATACCTGATATTAGTTCAAACAAGAACCAGGCTTCAGTTCTTATTGTAAATGTAAATACTCTGTAAGTTCAGGAAGCTTGCAAACAGGCTTCAGTTTTTCTCTTGTAAGTTACAAGCTGTTAATTGAAGTTAAAAGTCACCTCATTACAGGAAGGATGTGGAAACCATAGAAAAGGTGCAAAGGAGATTTATAAGGATGTTGCCTGGATTGGGGAGCATGCCTTATGAAATCAGGTTGAGTGAACTCAGCCTTTTCTCCTTGGAGAGACGAAGAGTGAGAGGTGACCTGACAGAGCTGTATAAGATGATGAGAAGCTTTGATCGTGTGGATAGTCAGAGGCTTTTTCCCGGAGCTGAAATGGTTGCCACAGGAGTACACAGGTTTAAGGTGCTGGGGAGTAGGTGAAGAGGAGATGTCAGGGGTAAGTTTTTTATGCAGAGAATGGTGAATGCGTGGAATGGACTGCCGGCAATGGTGGTGGAGGCGGATACAATAGGGTCTTTTAAGAGACTTTTCATAGGTACATGGAGCCCAGAAAAATAGAGGGCTATGGGTAAGCCTAGTAATTTCTAAGGTAGGGACATGTTCGGCACAACTTTGTGGGCCAAAGGGCCTGTATTGTGCTGTAGGTTTTCTATGTTTCTATGTTTTTAAGCACAGACTGAGAGATTGCATACGCAAGAGCCAAATGTTAGGTCAATGGGTTTATGTTACATGGCTTGTGAGCAACATGGCTGCATTATTTGCACTGTTCTGACTTGAGCTCAAACTGGCAGACCACATAGATGTCATTACTTAGCATATCAAACATGGTCACGTTATAGGCATCAATAGTTTTTTGTGTACTCAGAGACAGCCCTGACAACATTAATTTTGTCTGGCTGTCTGTTGTCAAAAGGTTTTAGGATATTTGTGTTAATAAGTTTTTCCCCAAAGCTGTTAGGACCTTCAGAGGTGCCTTATCAATTACAATGTACTTCCACTATGTATCTCAAAGGAAGCATTTGTCACCCAAAGTATTGAAGTAAACAATGTCATTGTAACTATTGAAATTGAATTGAATCACTTACAGTTACCTTTGATCTTAAGGGTATAAAAATGTGATGTACCTTTGGGTTTGTGAGCCTCTACCTAGATTGTCTCCGGAAGAATGTCTGCTTGTTGTGTGAATAAATCACAAGCTTCAGGGTCTCTCCGACGACTTTGATCGCAGTGACAAAATTGGGTCCCTCTCCCTACCATGGAGAAGATACTTCCAGCCAACAAAGAGTTTAAACAGGGTTAATTTTATTTTTAATGATACACAGTTCAATTTAGACAATAGTTCTTAACACTCACGAAGAATTTCTGATTTATGAAGGATTTATGAATGATTTATGAATTACAAAGGATTTCCAAACACAGGTACAATTGTTACAAACTAAAAGAACAGACCAACAATTTGCAGACGAATGTGTCATCCATTGCAGAAACCTAAGATTGAGGAATGGATTCTAGTTCTTCTTTCTTCTTTCTGTCACCTCATCTTTCTGCCATTCCCCATATCATTCCTAACAGTCGCCAGTGCTTTCAAATAGGTATACTGTTTGCTGAGACAAAGTAATTCATACAGATGGTCTGTATGAAAAATTAATGCTGTGAGGACTGAGTATGGGCACACAGATATCACAATTATTGATTGATCAGATTTGATGTGCTCAGTGACAAAATCAGTATTCTGCAAGCTTCCTTGAACTCAGTCACAATGGTGTAAGTAGGTACAGCGGAGGTGTCAGGGGTAGGTTTTTTACACAGAGTGATGAGTGCGCGGAATGGGCTGCTGGCGGCAACGGTGGAGGCAGAAACGATAGGATCTCTTAAGAGACTCCTGGATAGGTACATGGAGCTTAGAAAAATAGAGGGCTATGGGTAACCCTAGGTAATTTCTAAGGTAAGGACATGTTCGGCACAGCTTTGGGCCGAAGGGCCTGTATTGTGCTGTGGGTTTTCTATGTTTCTATGTTTCTAACTTAGCCAGTGCTGCCCGGTTTGATATAGGCCAATTAACATATCCCCATTGTCTTTGGTTGATTAAATATGGGTCTACAAGACCTCATCGTGTACCTGTTTAGAACAAGAAGCTAAGCAGGGAATATTGGTTAAAAGTTTAACTTTGTCACGAGCAGCTCTAACCCTTTGGGAAAGTCATGCTGTGATATAGGATGCTGAGATTAACAATAAGCCCCCTGGGCTATAGGAAGTGAATATCCATCACTGTATAATCTTTGTAATTGACACTATAGTCACACCACATATACTTAGCTGAAGTTTCGGTAAATAACGGTTCCCTTTCAGATAAAAACTTTGGAAAGTACTGAAGTTTTTTTAAAAAATGCTCTAAAAGAAACTTTTTGAGGGCAGTCAAATAATATTGATTGCATATTAAAACAATTTGTGATAGTGTGAAAGATCAATATTGATGGGACTCTTTATCTTTCCAATCACTATATTGATAATAATCAGCTACAGTCAAAATCATTGTATAGGCAATAACAAGATATGGCTGTACAATTCCCCAGCCAATATCTTCTTTAATTGTACAATATATCCAAAATATTAGAAAGAAAGGAGAAAACACAATTCATACCCCAGAACTACATACACATAATCATGTCTGAAAGTATCTTCTTGAATGATAGCCACCTGAACCTTCTTTTATCAAAACTCTTCCTTTCAAACATTGCCTCCAGCCAGAGTGCAGTGAGCCTCCAAAGCCCAATTTAATTCCACATAATCCACCATATGAAACAAAATAATTTCATGCTGTCATCAATTTTTCTTCACTTAAATTTTATTTTCACTAACCAGCTCTCATGTTAACAAGAACTCAATTGTTTATAAGCATTTAAAGGCCCTGTATTGTGCTGTAGGTTTTCTATGTTTCTATGTTTACCTGTGGGACATGGGCATTGTTGCCAATGCCAGCATTTGTTCATTGCTAATTTCTCCTGAATGGCTGCTGTAATGGATTTCTACACAAAGGGCATCCTTTAGGCGTATGGAGGTATTGACCATTAATGCAAACAAAAACCAGTCTTCATGAACTATTCAAAATGAAAATCATAAAAAGTAATCAGTTTTGAAGTTAAGTGGAAGCCGCATAATAAAACAACACAGGCAGCAGAACACAGACCACTGGCTCACACCAGCAAGGACTATTAATAGATATGGTTACAATATCTATTAATCAGTATACAAGGTTTCTTATTATGTTACAATTACATGACCTTGAGAAATCTAGTATACTGTGGCCAAACATACAGGAAATGGGGCATTGTTAATTGGCCTATAATAAACTAGATTTTGGACATCCTCAGTTAATAATTAGAGCTTTTTTGAAGCAAGAGAGTCAACTCATGAATTTTGAGCTTTTGGAGTGTCGTCCTTAAAAGTTTATGACCATCAGTGAGTTACGTTTTCCCAGCAGATTTGCTTGAATATTCAGAAGTGTCATGTCATCTGAAATGTGTTTCCGTTATAATTCAATGGAACCATTTGTCAACACCCAAAGCTTTGAACTAAGTTATGTAAATGCAATGATTTTAAGACCCTTTGTTGGTCGAGGTTAACCATGGATATTTTGTCCTTGCTCTCTACTTGATATGCAAGCCATTATGACAGCCAGGGCAGTAGAATATGGAGTGCAAGCTGCTGGCACCAGTTTGAGGTTAATAACTCATCAGTTAATAACTCATCAGGGGTGATTGATAAGTTTGTGGCCTAAGGTAGAAGGACTTGTTATTAACTTCAAACTTACTGCATAACCGCTCAAAGAGTTGACCTGCATGTGCATGTAACAAGAGCAGTATAACTGATCTCCTTCTACCTGGGGTCACAAACTCATCAATCACCCATGCTGTGGACACTCTCTGAGGGTCCAAGATCTGTATGCTCCATGACCACTGGACTAAGTGTGTAAATGTAGGAGGGGACTATGTTGAAAAATAAATGTGCTAGGTTTTCTAAAATTGGCTCCGTCTACCTTAAGCCACGAACCTATCAATCACCTCGTGTGTATATATACAGTGGTATGCAAATGTTTGGGCAGCTCTTGTCAAAATTTCTGTTACTGTGAATAGCTAAGCGAGTAAAAGATGAACTGATTGCAAAAGGCATAAAGTTAAAGATGACACTTATTTAAATATTTTAAGTAAGAAAACTTTTTGATTTCCATCATTTACAGTTTCAAAATAACAAAAAAGGAAAAGGGCCTGAAGCAAAGGTTTGGGCACCCTGCATGGCAGTACTTAGTGACACCCCCTTCGGCAAGTATCAGAGCTTGTAAACGCTTTTTGTAGCCAGCTAAGAGTCTTTCAATTCTTGTTTGGGGGATTTTCACCCATTCTACCTTGCAAAAGGCTTCCAGTTCAGTGAGATTCTTGGGCCGTCTTGCATGCACTGCTCTTTTGAGGTCTATCCACAGATTCTCGACGATATTTAGGTCAGGGGACTGTGAAGGCCATGGCAAAACCTTCAGTTTGAGCTTCTTGAGGTAGTCCATTGTGGACTTTGAGGTGTGTTAGGTTCATTATCCTGTTGTAGAGCCCATCCTCTTTCCATCTTTGGCTTTTTTTACAGACAGTGTGATGTTTGTTTCCAGAATTTGCTGGTATTTAATTGAATTCATTCTTCCCTCTACCAGTAAATGTTCCCCGTGCCACTGGCTGCAACACAAGCCCAAAGCATGATTGATCCACCTCCATGCTTAACAGTTGGGGAGGGGTTCTTTTCATGAAATTCTGCACCCTTTTTTCTCCAAACATACCTTTGTTCATTGCAGCCAAAAAGGACTATTCAAAAGGTTCAGAGGAACATCTAAACAAGCCTGATACATTTTGGAAACAATTCATGTGGACTGATGAAGTTAAAATAGAACTTTTTGCACAATACAATACATCCTCTCATAGGCAAGTGGCCAAAACTGTGCACACTATTCCAGTTGATGTTTCACCAACACCCTATACAAATGTAATCAGACTCCCTTTTTTTAAAACTCCAACCCCTTTGCAATAAAGGCCAATATACCAATTGTCTTCTTACCTCCTCATTCAACATGCCTTCTAACTTTTTGTCATTCATGCATGAGAATACCTGGTTCCCTCTGAATTTCACTCATTGGCAGGCTCTCTTCATTTTGATAATAAACCACCTTCTGAATTCAAGCTTTAGTTCCAACAACGATGAAGAAATAATAAAAAATTTCCAAGGCAGGATGGCAGGGGATTCGGGGAAGAACTTGCAGCTGGTGACATTCACATAAAGGAACAGATGGAGTTTAATTTAACATTGCATCTGCAAGACAACTATTTTTTTGAACAGAGTACTAAGCTTATTGTACTGAAGCATTTGCTTTGTAATTAGCCTGCTTTATTTAACTAAGCGAGGTCTACAACTTCCACTCACCTTAGAACTGATAATGTTGCACACATACCTAATCTGCATTCTGAAATGTAATCTAGCTGTGTAAGACTACTTTGTCACAGAGCATTCCCTGATGCATGGGTAGATGGGAACACTACCTCAGGATGGAATCCTACGAAGGAACAGAACTTTAAAAAATATCAGGAAAGGCACTATTTATATAATGTCACAATACATTTAGCATGAATGGAATTTAGAGTCACTTGTGGATTTTACAACTCATTTAGTCAAACTTTCCTAATTCTAAATTCCAGCTATGAGATTACACTGGTTATATTGGAAAAGAATGCAGAATTATAGTATGTTGTTTTGTTCTCCTAGATATTTGTGATATATTGGTACAACAGACATGAGTTAATGTGATTTGAGTTCCACTGATGCAGAAGAATAAGAATTACTTGCTGTGGTAATGATTATGTGTGATAATTAAGCACACAACTTGTGCCAACAGTTCTACAAAATGTTTGTAACATGTAGCTTTACATCTTTTTAGCTAAGAATAGATATTTTCTTCTTAGATAAAAATTCCAACATTTGTGTATTTAACTGACAAATTGAAGCAACATACAAGAGAAATGAAAATAGAGTATCCTTTGAGCAGCTGTCGTAAAAGATGAAAAATATTTGATGGAGCAAGGATGTAACTGAACTGTTTTCTATTAAGCTATTGATAAACATAGGCACTTTTCTGACTTCCCTTGAAATATGTCATTAAGAAAATTGAAGAAGAGATACTGAACAGACATGGCAGATCTGAAGGCTGTTTCTGCTGGCTCTCTCTTAGCAGGTGCTCCAGTTCATCAGTAGAAACTTCATACCAAAAGCAAGTTTCTTCCCCTGTGCTTTCTGCTTTCCTCAGGGACCACTCCCTGTGTGACTCCCTTGTCCATTTGTCCCTCCCCATTGATCTCCCTCCTGGAATTTATCCTTGCAAGTGTAACAAGTGCTATGCCTGCCCATACACCTACACCCTCACTATCATTCAGGGCCCCAAATAGGCCTTCCAGATGTCGTGACACTTCACCTCTGAGTCTGTTGGGGTCATCTACTGCTTCTGGTGCTCCTGGTGTAACTTCCCGTATAACGGTGAGACCCAACATAGATTGGGGGACTGCTTCGCCAAGTATCCGCACTCCATCCGCTAGTAAAAGCAGGATATCCCAGTGGCCACCCATTTAAATACCACTTCCCTTTCCCATTCCAACATGTCAATCCATGGCCTCCTCTGCTGTCGAGATGAGGCCACACTTAAGTTGGAAGAACAACATCTTATATTCCATTTGGGTAGCCTCCAACCTAATGGCATGAACATCGATTTGTCAAACTTCTGGTAATGCCCCCCCTACACTATTCCCCATTCCCATTTTCCTCTCTCACCTTATCTCCTGTCCTGCCCTTCACCTCTCTCTGGTGCTTCTCCCCCTTTTCTTTCTTCCATATCAGATTCACCCTTTCTTTCTATCAGATTCCCCCTTCTCCAGCCCTGTATCTCTTCCACTAACTAACCTCCCAACTCTTTACTTCACCCCCTCCCCTCCTGGTTTCACCTATCACTTTGTGTTTCTTCCTCCCCTTCCCCCACCTTCTAACTCTGGCACCTCAGCTTTTTTTCTCCAGTCCTGCTGAAGGGTCCCAGCCCGAAACATCAACAATACTCTTTTCCATAGATGCTTCCTGGTCTGCTGAGTTCCTCCAGCCTTTTGTATGTGTTGTTTGGATTTCCAGCATCTGCAGATTTTGCCTTGTTTGTGTTGAGAAAACCATCCTCCGGTTTTTTCAACATTACATTATTTTACAGCAGAAATAAATAATAGACAATTTCCTACAATCCAATTAGATCCATTGCATGTAAGATTAAGAATGGGCGGTCATTTCAACTAGATGCCAAAAAAAGGACTTTGTTTTCATACACAGGATGAAAACGTTGTTGGCAAAACCATCTCTTATATACATCAGTGAGGTAGCATAGAGCTGCCTGACTGCTACCTGTCTGTTGAAGGTACTAAACAACAGTGAGATTGAGATGGATGTTCACTTGCAGTGGCTCGAGAAGCTTATTGCCAACCTCAGCTTTCTAGCACAGCAGCATGACCTTTCCAAAGGGCCAGAGTTGCTGGTGGCAAAGTTAAACTTCTAACGAATATTCCTTGCTTGGCTTCTTGTTGTAAGCAAAAACCAGTTGTCAGTACTTAACATAAATTGCCAGCGGTAATCAGTTTGAAGCTAAAATCACGGCTTGGCAAACTGCAGTTTTTTTTTACAGAGTACAGGCTGCTGACCCACAGCAGGGGCTGGCAGTTCAAGAGATATGGTTTGCAAAATGAATTGATCATGAGTCTTGTTTGTATTGGTCAACTGCAAGACAATGGAGTTATGCCACTTAGCACATCAAACATGCCTTCTGTCCTCGCCTATTAGATTCCCCCTTCTCCAGCTCTGTATTTCTTTCATCAGCCGACTTCCCAGCTCTTTACTTCATCACTCACCCATCCCAATTTCACCAATCACCTTGTGTTTCTTCACTCCTCACCTCACCTTCTAACTCTGACTCCTCATCTTTTTTCCCTCCAGTCCTGCTGAAGTGTCTCAGCCCAAAACGCCAAATGTATTCTTTTCCATAGATACCGCCTGGCCTGTTGAGTTCCTCCAAAATTTTGTATGCGTCGTTTTGGATTTCCAGCATCTGCAAATTTTCTCTAGTTTGCGATGATCACACACATAACTGATCTATTAATAGTTGGGATATTTGTGTTCTCAGCGAGTAGGGCCTCACAGCATTAATTTAGGTGTCTGGGATCTCTGTCCTCAGAAGCTTTTTGACCATCTTTGTGAATTATTTCATCACAGCAAAGGTATGGAAAACATCAGATACAAATAATGCCAACTTATAGCAAAACAGTATAAATATTAGAAAAAAATGGATGAATCAGACAGTGCTGAACAACTCTATAACAATCAAACCATATTTGAAATATATTGAAGAGTATATTAAGGGCATGCTTCTCATATTTGTCTAAGTGGCAGAAGATATAAGAATATGAGATGCTGATAGCTAGGTCTATCTTTTCCAGTTGCTTTGCTGCTATCGATGTTTCTTTCAAGTGATATTTTAGCAGCTAGTCATCATTTCAAAGGATAGTAGCAGGGGGTAATTAGTACGAGACTTCCATTTTAGTGTTCTGCCTCATGCCACCAGACTTCAGAGGATCTGGGAGTTAATGTGCTACTTCTTTCCAACTATACCATCATATCTAGCCTCATAGTCATGCCAGTGGGTAAGACATAGCAGAAATTGTGATGCAGTTTAAGACTTTAGTTGAAAGAACTGTTCCACTGAAAACAAGTAATGTTAAACTTTAAGGGGATTATTGGAATGGGCAACTTATCTCTAACATAGTGAAGTGCAAAATAATTTTATTTGAAAAAATGGGATTGTCAATATTACCAAAAGACTAATAAGGCGTACAGAGGCTTTTGAAGGTGCTAAAGTTCTTATAAAGCTGATTAACAAAGCATACTGAATGCTGGGATTTATAAAGGGGAATCAACAGCACACACATGAGAGTTAAAGAGAACTTCTATAATCCATTATTTGTCCAGAAGGATCTTTAGTCTGATTCTGGATGCCACACTCTAAAATGGACAAGATAGCCTTAAAGAGAACACAGAAAAAGAATCTGTGAAGATTTAACGGAATGCTTCCAGAAATGAAAGAGAAGATAGATCTGTACTTTTTCAGAAAATGAAGAATTACTGATTGACTGGTCATGCAATCAACAAAAATAGCAAAGGAGACATGATCAAAATGTTTCTCATGAAGTGTGCAGATCTGATGTGGTGTTGATTGGCTAAAAATTGAGATATCTTTCAAAAACGAGTGGTAAAGGTTGTAGAAGGATAAAAATGGAGAACTTCAGAGCAAAAGCAAGGAAATAGGACTGATTAAAATACTCTTGGAAAAAATGTGTTGGGTTGGACAGTTTCTGATCTGCACAGTTCCACAAGACTAGTGTTCAATAATTCATATCAGGCTGGTGCTAGACAAATTGATGGGACAGCTATTCCAATTTTATTATTTCCAACTGTTACTGGAAGGAATTTGTTCTGTCAAAGTGTTCCCTTTCGCTTTATGTTTACTCCATTTTGAAGCAACCTTATCTTTATCTCATTTTCAGAGCTTGCCAATGAACCTAGATTCTAAAGGCCCAAGAATGGCATTTTGAGATGATACACTATCACAACAAATTACCTCATATTTGTTCCAGATTATATTTTATTTTTGTTGTCCCTAAGGTAAATAAAACACACATTTTCCAGTGGTAATCTCTGGGAACGATAGAACTATTAGTGAAGAAAAGACAGATGTGTCCAAAAAGGACCCATTTGATTATGTCTCAGGAGGTTAATGGACAAAAGACAGAGAAAGACAAAGCATTGGAGAAATCTGAAAATTTGGGAGTTTCATAGATCAGGGATCAATGCAAACAACAAATATAGTGATACTGAATTAATAGGAATGAATGCAATTAAAGATAGGGCCACAGAGCTTAGATGTACATAAATTAATCCAACATTGAAGATAGAAGCACACCTGAGTGAGCATAAAACTGAGGTCAACCATTAGTATTCTTACTAGTGTATTGAATATACTATATACCATGTTTTTTTTAAATGTGAAGGATTT
This sequence comes from Mobula hypostoma, assembly GCF_963921235.1. Lineage (NCBI taxonomy): Eukaryota > Metazoa > Chordata > Chondrichthyes > Myliobatiformes > Myliobatidae > Mobula > Mobula hypostoma. Next base: position 31,949,850 of record NC_086109.1, read on the forward strand.
TATAAAATGTTCAACCTTGACCAGACATTATCTTTTCACACACTTCTACCGAACAAATTTGATGCTGGTAGGGTACTATATTTGGGCAATATACACAGCCTAAGATGTAGGATATGGTCCATATAAAGAATGATTATGGTCACATGGCAAGAGATGCTGCATGTAGGGAACATACACTCAGTGGCCACTTCATTTGGGAAAATCATGTGGCACAACTCAATGCATGAAAGCATATAGACATGGTCAAGAGATTCTGTTGTTGTTCAAACCTACGTAACATCAGAATAGGGAACAAATGCAATCTAAGTGACTTTGACCATGGAATGCAAACATGAGGAATTCTGCAGATGCTGGAAATTCAAGCAACACACATCAAAGTTGCTGGTGAACGCAGCAGGTCAGGCAACATCTTTAGGAAGAGGTACAGTCGACGTTCCAGGCCAAGACACTTCGTCAGTCCTGACAAAGGGTCTCAGTCTGGAACATCGACTGTACCTCTTCCTAGAGATGCTGCCTGACCTGCTGCGTTCACCAGCAACTTTGATGTGTGTTGCTTGACCATGGAATGATTATTGGTGCAAAATGGGATGGTTTGAATACCTCAGAAATTGCTGATATCCTGGGATTTTCATGCACAATGGTCTCTAGGGTTTACAGAGAATTCTGCAAAAAAAAACTGGAAAAACATCCAGTGAGTGGTGATTCTGTGTGCAAAAATACCATGTTAATGAAAGAGGTTAGAGGAGAATGGCTAGACTGGTCTGATTGAAGCTGACAGGAAGGAGACAGTAATTTAAATAAATACACATTACTACAGTGGTGTGCAAAAGCGCATCTCTGAATGTATAACACATCGAACCTTGAGGTGGATGGGCTGCAGCAGTAGAATACCATGAACATGCAGTCAGTGGCCACTTTCTTAGGTACAGGAGGTACCTAATAAGGGAATAATTCCCAATCAATGACATAGTGAACCCTCTGTCACATTACATTTTTAAAAGGCATTAAGAGGACCATCTTCAAAAAGTTTAATTTGTTTTATTCTGACATGTTCAAAACTTTATATTTAGATGCGCTCTCAAAAAAGACAGCTAATTGAGGTCCCATTTCTATATACAGTCAATCATTATATTGTTTGCACAACTATGGCATGACATTTGAGTCATTAAAATTCACATCATTTTCTGCACCTTAATCTAGGAACCGATTTTTAGATAGACTTCTGGAAAGGAAGGATCTGTCTTTGATTTGAAGAAAATTTCTTGACTTGTATCTAACAGAAACACATTAAAAAATGTGGGACATACTGCTGATCAGGCACTGAATTTTAATGAAAAAGCCTATTATGCTGTACATTGCAAAACATAAAATACGGGGTTTTCTTTCTCTGTGAAACTGTGTTGCTTGAATTTCCAGCATCTGCAGAATTCCTGTTGTTTGCAGTCATAACAAATCAGCTTTCCCCTTCCACTTTTGACTCTTTCTTTCTCTTTATTTTTCTAAACATGTTTTCTCTTCTTTTTTACCTCTTCTGCTCTTTCTTTATATTCAAAAAGGTGCAGCCTACATTTCTGGGCAGAAATTCTGAATAGCACTTTTCTCTGCTCCTCCCTTCCGCACTCATCACTCATGCATTCCTCCCCCATTAGTGTGTAACATGACAGGTAATCAATACGGATCAATGCTGTCATTTGAGAGTGGAGATGCCATTAAGGTGCAGGATGTTGGCTTGGAGCATAATTGTTTGAGGTCATTTAGATCATGTAGCCTTGGAATTTTTAATAGAATGTCATGGAGAGTGTGACGAGAAGGTTACAGATGAGTGTTAGAGGTAAAGGTTGACATTGTAACAACTGTGCACTCACAAGGAGGGTTTGTATGTCAGATTCCTGAGTGGAACTTATGCAAGGGCTGTCATATAGCATAGTAATTGTCTGGTAACTTCAGTCACAATTAGTTAAAGGAAATGTTATCCCACTGACTTATCCTTCTTTGTAACAGTTTATCAGAAGATCCATCAAGAGGACCACAACCTTGCTGTGGTTTGAAGGCTAGCGTGCCTCAGTGACCTGGAGAGCTATATTGGCTGGAGTCAGGGCTTTATGTTTTGGCTCTTAGTCATAGTCATAGTCATACTTTATTGATCCTGGGGGAAATTGGTTTTCGTTACAGTTGCACCGTAAATAATTAAGTAGTAATAAAACCTTAAATAATTAAATAGCAATATGTAAATTATGCCAGGAAATAAGTCCAGGACCCTCTTATTGGCTCAGGGTGTCTGACCCTCCAAGGGAAGAGTTGTAAAGTTTGATGGCCACAGGCAGGAATGACTTCCTATGATGCTCTGTGTTGAATCTCAGTGGAATGAGTCTCTGGCTGAATGTACTCCTGTTCCCACCCAGTACATTATGTAGTGGATGGGAGATATTGACCAAGATGGCATGCAACTTGGACAGCATCCTCTTTTCTTTTGGTAGGGCTACCCATGTCAAAGAGATCAAAGGGTAGAGACCAGACTAAGAGTCGTCCACCGGTCCTCCAGGTTTGGGAGTTCAGCTCAGGGCTAATGACCCCGACTGGTCAAATAAAACTGTTACAGAAACAGCAGTGAACGATCCTTCTACATCCGAGTGAGACGGTATTCCTGAGTCTCCAACCAGGACTTGTATGAATGACAGGAGTGAAAACCAAGAGGAAACTATTGACATGATGAAAGAAGCTGTGAAGACTGCCGAAGATGGAGGACCTTCATTGCTGCCCTAAATGCCAGCAGTGTAACCAGCAGTAAGCTGACAGAAGATGGTGTGCCACCTCTGGACAGATTAAATATGGTTAGGTATCACAGTTCAAAGTTCAAAGTAAATTTATTATCGAAGTACATATATGCCAAGTGGCCATGTGGTTAAGGCGTCAGTCTAGTGATCCGAAGGTCACTAGTTCGAGCCTCAGCTGAGGCAGCGTGTTATGTCCTTGAGCAAGGCACTTAACCACACATTGCTCTGCGATGACTCTGGTGCCAAGCTGTATCGGCCCTAATGCCCTTCCCTTGGACAACATCAGTGGTGTGGAGAGGGGAGACTTGCAGCATGGGCAACTGCCGGTCTTCCATACAACCTTGCCTGGGCCTGCTCCCTGGAAACCTTCCAAGACGCAAATCCATGGTCTCACGAGACTAACGGATGCCTATTATTACAAATATGCCACTATATACTACTTGAAGATACACCTTCTTGCAGAAGTTCACAGTAGAACAATGAAACACAATAGAATCAATGAAAAACTACACAAAAAGACAGAAAATCAACTAATGTGTAAAAGACAAACTGTGTAAATAATAAATAAATAGATAGATAGATAGATAGATAATACTGAGAACATGCGTTGAAGAGTCCTTGAAGGTGAATGCATAGTTGTGAAATCAGTTCAGTTCAGCGTTGAGCTAAGAGAAGTTATCCATATTAATTTCAGTATCAACATGGCGATTTTAGCAACTCATTAACATAATGTTAATGTATGTAATCTGCATAAACATATAATCATTGATTAACTGCAGCAATGCTTGAAGTAAGCAATAAAAATAGGGCAGTATGCTGAAGAGCGTTCCAATCATTTGTTGATTCAGGAAGGGGTTGGGAAAAAAATATTCAAATTGCTGAATATTAAATTGAGAAGGCTGGCCAAATTTCATCATTGCTATTGTGGTCCTGGTATCTTCCCATGCATGGAGAAAAGCAAGCTATACACACTACAGCGACTCAGTAGCACTGAGACAAAACATCACAAGTCACATGTTTGCAAGCTGAGGAATTACTTCACATGAGATTACACAGGGTGGTAACACTTCATTGCTGCGTGGTGAGGATAGGGGCAGGATACAACCTCTGAAAAGTATGACATGAACAGGAACCACAGAGACAGAAAAAGAAGAGACTACATGTTGGTAGAGCATGAGATGAAGAAGATGGTTGTTTAAATATACAGAAGCTCATATGCAGATGGCAGAGTGGAAGAAGCTGCTCCTAAATCATTGATTGTGGGTCTACAGCCTCCTGTAAGGGTATTGATGAGAAGAGGGCATGCCCTGGATAGTGAGGGCTATTAGTGACAGACAGCGCTTTCCTGAGGCACCACCTCTTGAAGATGTCCTTGATGGTGGGGCAGAGTTGTGCCTGTGATGGAACTAGCTGAGTCTGAGTCTACAATCCTCCTTAGGCTCCTGCAATCCTATGCATTGGTGCCTTCATACCAAGCTGTAATGTAACCAGCCAGAATGCTCTCCTCTGTTCTCCTCTAAACATCTGAAAGATTCTTCAGTGACATATCAAATCTTCTCAAACTCCTAATGAAATCGAACCGTTGGGGTACCTTCTTCATGATCACATCAATGTGTTACGATGTTATATTACAGTTGGACAAAACATTGGTTCAACTGCATTTTAATTAATATGCAGCGTTCTGGTTGCCACACAATAGAAGGATATGATAGCATGAAAGAGGGTGCTGAAGAGATTCACCTGGATATTGTCTGTGTTAGAGATCTGCAGTTACATGGAGAGATAACATAGCCTTTATTTGCTCAAGTTTAAGTTTAATTGTCATTAAACCATACATGAATATTAGATTAGATTAGATTAGGTTAGATTATGAAGACACGCAGTCCTCTTTTATTGTCATTTAGTAATGCATGCATTAAGAAATGATACAATGTTTCCTCCGGTGTGATATCACAAAACACAGGACAGACCAAGACTGAAAAAACTAACAAAACCGCATAATTATAACATATAGTTACAACAGTGCAACAATACCATAACTTGATGAAGAAGTCCATGAGCACAGTAAAAAGTTCAAAGTCTCTCAAATGTCCCACATCTCACGCAGACAGGGGAAGGAAGAAAAACTCTCCCTGCCATGCCGACCACAGTCCGACTCTGAGTCATCCGAAAACTTCGAGCCTCCGATTCAGCTCTCCGACACCGAGTACTGAGAGCCATCTCTGTCCAATTCAACCTGAATCTCGGATTTTGAGGCCTTCCCTCCGAAAGATTCCCGACCGCGCAGTAATGACAGCAGCGAACGAGCGTTTCAGAAATTTCTCCAGGTGTTCCTCTGTGCTTTCACGTCCATCTCCTTCAAATCAGAATTGTTCACGGCCACGACCCCTTTTCACTGGAGGGCTGCACACGCGCAGTGCGCTGCTCGCTCTCCTCCCGAATATCTATGTAAACAGCCAAATGAAGCAGCATTATCTGGGTCTAAGGTACACAACACAGTGCCAATAGTCACACACAGCACCTGGCAATGTAGCACTTATAAGATTGCAAGCACTTATAAGAAATCAGTAAAATAGCCACACAAAATAAATATAGTCCAAGACCCTGAATCCATGAATGTTTCAGCAGTCTGGATGAGCACAATACGACTTACTTTCTGCTGAGCAAACACTGGGAAGCTGTTGGGTGACCTTGCAGGGGCTTACAAAATTTTGAGGGGCATAGATAGAATAGTTGCTCTTTTTTTCTCAGGTGATTGAAGTCTGGAACTAAAGGGCACAGGTTTAACATGAGAGGGGAGAGATTTAAATAGGAACTAAGGGGTATGCTTTTCACACAGAGGATGATAAATATTTGAAATGAGCTGCAGGATGAGTTGGTGGAGGCAGATACTATTTTTATATTTAAAAGGCATTTGAACACGTTTTTGTATCAAAAAGAAATAGAGAGATATGGGCCTAACACAGGTACATGGGATAAGTGTAGATAGACATCACAGTTGCTATGGATGAGATGGGCCATTAGGGCCCCTTTCTTTGCAATACTTTTCTTATGCTTCTATTATAAAACTCGCCTTGCTTGTTTCTTTGTCTCAATCCTAGTAATTGTTTTTTTTTGTGTGTGTTCCAAATCAATAGAACAATGAGATTTAACCCTGAAAAATCCTGGAGCACTGATGATCTGTTATGATCAGAAGAACTCCATTTTGGTCCTTGATGTACCAACGCAACCTGAAAATCACTTACATTCCTTTGGCATGTGCAAGTTTATTTAGGCTTGAAACTCATGAGTTGAAACCTATTGCTTCTGTTCAGCTTTCCTTCATCTCTGGACCCTGCCCCACCTCAGATGACTCCCACCCAAAAATCCAAAGCAACACACACAAAATGCTGGAGGAACTCAGCAGGCCGGGCAGCATCTATAGAAAAGAATAAACAATCAACATTACGGGCTGAGACCTTTCATCAGGACATCATTTTTTTTCTTCCTCTGGTATCTCTGGTTCTGTCCTCTTTTATTCTGTCTGTGCATTACGAACTATCCTCGTTATATTCAGAGCAATTCTTTCAACTTAGCCTTTCCAGGTACTGGAGCTCATAACTCCCACTGTGTTGATCACAGATTCACTGAAAGTATCCTTGTATTTCTCTGCACGTACCTACAGTACATTCTGGCATTCTGACCTACAATATACTCTCATCCATTTCATATGGAACCTTAGAACTTAAGAAATAATTGTTGGCCATTCAGCGCATGATTTGATTTACTAATGAATAAGACATTTTAACTCAGCACCAATTTCCTGTATCAATTACAAGTACCCCAATTCCAACTTCATTGAAAAACTAAGTAATCCTTGCCTTGAATATATTCACAGCCTGCTTGGGCAGAAAATACAAAATAAATTACTTTTTTAGCAACCAAACTTCATTGCATCTCATTTCCTTATTTTGAGACCGTGACAGCTGGTTCCAGACATCCAGCCAGGCTTAAATTCATTGCCCAAACATCTTTGCCTCTTTATGTTGATGCCCTATTATAATACCTTCTTCAAAATCAAATCTTTAATACCACCCCTGACAGTGATTTGTGTTTGATTGCCCTCCTGTGATAGCACTCAGGATATTTTTCTAGGGAATAATATCATTGTATACTATTGATTGGAATACTGGGTCTATTTCTGTAACCCAGACAGCTTGTTAGGCAGAAATGTGGCCATGAACCGAGTTCCTGGGCAGCAGAAGGTGCCTGCAGCCCGATAGTAGTTGGCAAATCAATCCTTGGGGTCTAACATATACCGATATGTGTTGTAAAAAAGCTAGGTGTTCATAATTTCAGGAGAGCCTTTGTGGTTATCAGTTAAATAAACATTGAAATAAAACTAGAGGAAAAGAACTTTAACAAAGATGAAAGTCTTGCTCTAAGTAAGAACTGGAATTTGATTGTAAACAAGGTTGGCAGCAGAATCCATATTGGATGAGGACTAATCAATCAGGAGGGATGGCCAGTGGGGGTATAAATATCACCAGACTAGACATGCCCAGGCATAATCTCTGATGAAGATGGCAGAGTTTGTCATCGAAAAATTGGTGAAAGTCAATACCTGTGCCCAGTAGGAAGTCTGTGAAGAGTTTATAAGTAAATAAGCTCCACTTAAGTCAAAGTTTTACAAACAGAGCAAGGTGTTCTCAATTTATTTGGGGTTGTATTACAATTCTAATCACAAAACTGCCTGGGTTGTAACCAAGGACACTTGATTTGTTTGACAAACTTATACAATGATGGAATCATACAATATGAAGCAGGTCATTCAGTCCATGATGTTCATGTCAATGCAATGCTCCCAACTACATAAAATTTTAATTAAACCCCTATTTTCTCCTCATATGCTCATCATCTTTCCTCAGATTCCAACACTCACCTACCTGAATATTCCTGGAGCAATGTACAGTGGCTAATTAACCCACCAACATGGAAGTCCTTGGGATGGGGAAGGAAAACAGAGCACCCAAAAGAGTACAACCCAGCCACAGGGAGAACCAACGAACTCCATGCACTTTACACACAAGGTCATTAGTGAATCTGACACTGGAGTTGCAGGGGAGAATTACCTTCCTAATTCAAATAAATGCTAACTTATGGATACAACTCACAGGAAATATTTTTAGAATCAGAGTCATTGAACACTAGGACATAGGAGCAGACCATTTGGCCCATCCAGTCTGTGCTGAACCATTAATCTGCCTACTTCCACCAATGTGCACCTGGGTCATAGCCATCCATACCCCTCCCATCCATGAAAGTTCTCTTAAATATTGAAATTGACCCTGCATGCACCCACTTGTGCTGGCAGGTTGTTCCACATTCTCACCAGCCTCTGAAGAAGTTCACCCTCATGTTCCCCTTAAACATTTCACCTTTCTCCCTTAACCTATGACCTCTGGTTGTAGCCTTACCCAACTTCAGTGGAAAAATCCTGCTTGCATTTATCCTATCTACGCTTCTCATAATTTTGTATCCCTGCAACAAATCTCTTCCCAATCTTCTACAGTCCAGGGAATAAAATCCTAATTTATTCAGCCATTCCCTATACTGTAACTCAGCTCCTCAAGTCCCAGCAAAATCCTTGTAAATTTTCTCTGCACTTTTTCCAATCTTATTTACATCTTTTCTCGAGGTAAGTGACCAAAGCTGGTCACAATACAACAAATTAGGCCTCACCAATATCTTATACAATTTCAATGTAATATTCCAACTCCTGCATTCAGTACTTTGATTTATAAATGATAATGCGTCAAAAGGTTTCTTTACGACCCTTTACTACCTGTGATACCATTTTCGAGGAGTTATGGATCTGTATTCCCAGATCCCTCTGTTCTACCACACTCCTCAGTGCCCTACAGCTCATCATGTAAAACCTGCCTTGGTTGGTCCTCCGAAAGTGCAACACCTCACACTTGATGCATTAAATTCCATCTGCCATTTTTCAGTCCATTTTTCCAACTGGTCCAGATCCCACTATAAACTTTGATAGTCTTTCTCGCTGTCCAATACATGCCCAATCTTGGTGTCATCTGCAAGATTGCCAATCCAGTTAACCACATTATCATATAGATGACAAACAATAACGGCAGCATGGATCCCTGCAGTACCTCACTAGTCACAGGCCTCCTGCAACAGAGGCAACCATCTACTTGTCACCTGCCCTGTCTCATTCCCTAATAGGACATTTATCTCACTCTCTCGAGTTAAAAGTTCTATGTACTGATTAAGAAAACTTTCTTGAAAACATTTGACAAACCCTTTCCCACCCAGCCCTTTTATAGTATGGGAGGCCCAGTCAATATTGGAAAGTTAAAATCACTTACTATCACAACCTTAAATTTCTTGCAACAGTCTGAGATCTCTCTACAAAATTGCTCTTCTACTTGCCATTTCGTGGTATAAAATATCATCCCATTAACATGGTCATACCTTTCTTATTCCTCACTTCTACCAATGAGGCCTCATTAGACAAGCCCTCCGGGCTGCCCTAGATGAGCAGTGCCGTGATAATTTTCCCTTACTAGTAATGCCACCACTTCCATTTTAATCCCTCCCACTCTATCACATCTAAAACAATGGGACCGCAGAACACTGAGCCTCACTAATGTCTACAATGTCATACTTTGATGTGCTGATCCCTGCCCTAAGCTCATCCACCTTCCTTACAATGTTCCCTACACTGAAATATACGCAGCTCAGAACATGAGTCCCACCATGCTCAACGTTCTGATTCCTGACCTTGTATGTAGGCTTAAGAACATCTTTCTATACAACCACTGTCGCTCTGGTTCCCAGTCCTCCGCAACTTTAGTTTAAATCACTCCCTCACTTCCACTCAACACTAGCAAACCTTCCTGCTAGGGTATTAGTCGCTTTCCATTTCAGGTGTATACTGTCCCTTCTGTACGGGTCCTACCTTCACTGGAAGAGAGGTCAATGATCGAAAAATCTGAAGCCCTCCTTTCTGCACCAACTCTTTAGCTACGTGATAAACTGGGTGATCTTCCTGGTTCTGGCCTCACTAGCACCTGGCATGGTTAGAAAGCCTGAGATCACAATCCTGGATGTCCTGTCCTTTAACTTAGCATCTAACTCCCTGAACTCAATTTGCAAGGCCCCATCACCCATCCTACCTATGTCACTGTACTTTTGTGGAACACGACTTCCGGTTGATCGCCTTCCCACTTAAGAATTCTGTGGACTCGATCTGAGATGCCCCTAATCCTAAAACCCTGGAGGCATCAAACCATCCGGAAATCTTGTTCTCATCCACAGAACCTCCTTTCTGTTCCCCTAACCAATGAATCCACTATCACTACAGTTCACCTCTTCTCCCCACTTCCTTTCTGAACCACAATGCCAAAATCAGTGCTAGAGACCTCACTGTTCTGGCTTTCTTCTGCTGGGTCATCCTCTCCGACAGTATCCAAAGCAGTATGCCTGCTGTTCAGGGGAATGGCCACAGCAGTATTCTTCTCTGGCTGCCTATCCCCTTTCCCACTCCTGATAGTCACCTGTATGTCCTGTCTATCAACCGCTCAGCCTCCCGAATGACCTGGAGCTCATTCGGTTCCAGCTTCAGCTCCTTAACACACCTTATAAGAAGTTGTAACTGGAGGCACTTCCTGTAGGTTTAGTCATCAGGGACACAATGGAGGTCTCCCTGCCTTCCCACATCCCACAAGAGGAACAATCCAGTATCCTGTCTGACATCTCCACTGCTCTACGTGTGCATTAAGAAAGAAATGAAGAATAAATAATGAAAGAAAATCTTCCTACAGCCTTTGCCTCTCCTCACCAAAACCTCGATGAGCCAAAGCTTCAACTCCCCACTCTAACACTGGCCCATTCATACAATGGCCGCTCCTAATTTCTTTTTATCTGGCCTTGCCAGGTGCCTAATTATGCACAATCCAATGTCTCCTTGGCAACTGCGGTGCACAAAATATGCTGACTGCATCCGTTCGTTTCTTTTAAACTCTCTCTCCCTCTACACAACTCATTTACTCCTTTGTACAATAGTGCACAAAATGCTGTCCTGTTTGTCCTTTTGAAAGCATCTATTAAAGAAACAAAATTGGCTGCAGCCCAACTGATAGCTACTGGATGCTAAGTGTGTGCCAATTTTTAAATGTTCATCTGGTTATTTTATGTAACCACTTGGTTAAAGCATTTTGAATTAATGAACCATCCACAATGCTAAAGACACTTTAATATAATTCCGTAAATTCCATGACATCAGGATTTCATCTCTTGTTAATATGAATTAATGCCATTTTTAACTATCTAGTATTCATTTGGCCAGGAACCATCTACAAATAAACTGTCGCCTACCAGCCCCGACTAGGAGTTGAGGATGCCATCATCTACCTGCTGAACCGTGTCTACGCCCACCTGGACAAGCAAGCGAGCACTGTGAGGGTCATGTTTTTTTGACTTCTCCAGTGCGTTCAACACCATCCGCCCTGCTCTGCTGGGGGAGAAGCTGACAGCGATGCAGATGGATGCTTTCCTGGTATCATGGATTCTTGATTACCTGACTGGCAGACCACAGTACATGTGCTTACAGCACTGCGTGTCGGACACAGTGATCAGCAGCACTGGGGCTCCACAGGGGACTGTCTTGTCTCCCTTTCTCTTCACCATTTACACCTCGGACTTCAACTACTGCACAGAGTCTTGTCATCTTCAGAAGTTTTCGGATGACTCTGCCATAGTTGGATGCATCAGCAAGGGAGATGAGGCTGAGTACAGGGCTATGGTAGGAAACTTTGTCACATGGTGTGAGCAGAATTATCTGCAGCTTAATGTGAAAAAGACTAAGGAGCTGGTGGTAGACCTGAGGAGAGCTAAGGTACTGGTGACCCCTGTTTCCATCCAGGGGGTCAGGGTGGACATGGTGGAGGATTACAAATACCTGGGGATACGAATTGACAATAAACTGGACTGGTCAAAGAACACTGAGGCTGTCTACAAGAGGGTCAGAGCTGTCTCTATTTCCTGAGGAGACTGAGGTCCTTTAACATCTGCCGGACGATGCTGATGATGTTCTACGAGTCTGTGGTGGCCAGTGCGATCATGTTTGCTGTTGTGTGCTGGAGCAGCAGGCTGAGGGTAGCAGACACCAACAGAATCAACAAACTCATTCGTAAGGCCAATGATGTTGTGGGGATGGAACTGGACTCTCTCACGGTGGTGTCTGAAAGGAGGATGCTGTCCAAGTTGCATGCCATCTTGGTCAATGTCTCCCATCCACTACATAATGTACTGGGTGGGCACAGGAGTACATTCAGCCAGAGACTCATTCCACCGAGATACAGCACAGAGCGTCATAGAAAGTCATTCCTGCCTGTGGCCATCAAACTTTACAACTCCTCCCTTGGCGGGTCAGACACCCTGAGCCGATAGGCTGGTCCTGGACTTATTTTATAATTTACTGGCATAATTTACATATTACTATTTAACTATTTATTACTATTTTATTACTATTTATTATTTCCATGACTATTACTATTTACTATATACTAATAGTAGTATTACTATTACTATTTATTATTTATGGTGCAACTGTAACAAAAACCAATTTTCCCCGGGATCAATCAAGTATGACTATGACTATGACTAAGATTTCAGCTCAACTCATGTCCCCTCTTTGTAAGAATTAGAAATTTTGTTCTCTTGTAATCTTCCGTACCAGAACTCATGAACAAACGCATTCTAAAAATCCCTTCACTGTGAACTAAACTGTCCACTTAAATATGGATGAAATATTTTGGTATTACATCCTTCTCTGCATTTCTTAATTTAACTTACATTAACTGTAGACCTGCCAACAAAAGAAGAATGTTGGCCAAGTTTTATTGTGCATCTGAGACATGGTGAATATACCTCTCTAGAGGAAAGTGTAAAAGTCTTAGGCAAACATATACTGCTTGGGCGCGTCAGGCCTTTGCAGAGTACTGTATTTGTCAATGTGGTGTGGAGAGCGAGGTTGTAAATCTGGTGGGAGTAAAGGATGCAGGGAATGGTGAAGATGGAGTGCTGCAGGAGGGGTGTGGATCAGATGGCAGAGGAGTGCTAGGGACAGTAGTTTGGGGTGGTGTGGGTGCAGACACACCCAGCACTGAGACGTCAGGCGAGATCATTTGATTCTAAACAATTGGTTTATTGATCATTACATAATATCTCTCTGGTGCTACCTGCTCCCCCCTTCTCCTTTCCTCTTTTCCCAACCATGACTCCCCTCTCCTTGCCCCCTTCCGCAGTAGAGACCCATATCAGAATCCAGTTTATCATCATTCACATATGTCATAAAATTTGTTTATTTGTGACAGCAGTACAGTGCAATGCATAAAATTTAGGCACTTGAGCTAAATATACAGTGCGTGCCTAAGACTTTTGCACTTTACTGTAGAGCAATATATTCACCATGTCTCAGATACACAAATAAACTTGGTCAAAAATTCTTCTTTTGTGCCTAAGACTTTTGTACAGTACTGTATATGAATACAAAATTGTCCAATCTCAACAGTTTATTTTTATTTAGAAATATATCTTACAGTAATGAAACCATTGAAAAATACAGCCCGTATGTATTGAATTAATGAAGTTTCCAACACGTAAGATGTGAGAGGTTACTTTCTTTATTGAATTATGATGCAGGATATAATCAGAATCTAAAATATAACCAGAAATATAACTGACCAAATATGTGCTTCCTAACAGAAAGGGGTTTCATTTTATTTCAATTTTGCAGCAAAGTTTCAATCATTCCCTTAAACTATAGAAACACAGAAAAAATGACAGGAACACACATCAAAGTTGCTGGTGAACGCAGCAGGCCAGGCAGCATCTGTAGAAAGGGGTACAGTCGACGTTTCAGGCCGAGACCCTTCGTCAGGACTAACTGAAAGAAGAGCTAGTAAGAGATTTGAAAGTGGGAGGGGGAGGGGGAGATCCGGAATGATAGGAGAAGACAGGAGGGGGAGGGATGGAGCCAAGAGCTGGACAGTTGATTGGCAAAAGGGATATGAGAAGATCGCAACCTTGATGTGTGTTGCTTGAATTTCCAGCATCAGCAGAATTCCTCGTGTTTGCGAAAAATGACAGGACCCATCTGTTCGTCAGGTGACAATCAACTAGTTATTCATCCAGTATGGCAGATGGACCACACGTGAGTACAAAATGCATGAATACAAGACAGGTTTCCTCCACACTTGGGGAACAATTCAGGCATTTTGACGACAATGCAAAACAGGTGTCCATGCCTTGGCATGAAATTAGTATTGATTGAATTACACTCACAGGGAGCCATGTCTTGGTTTATCTTAGTGGTTCACAAAATGGCCAGCATTGCCCCCCCCCACCCTGTGTGCACTGGGAATTTCTAAGGGGGCAATAAAGATAAAGGGGGTAGTGGAGGGGGGCACTGTTTAGCAAGGGGGCAGCTCAGGGATTACAGGTTTAATTAAGAAATGGATTACTTATTATAAACATTTGATGTTCAGTGCCTCATAACAGAATACAATAAAAACACATAATCACCTCATCTCTTGCTAACCCACCGTTCTCATAGACTTTACTCAAAGCATGTTATAGTTGTTGAAAAGCAATGTGACAATTCTGTATATGGAATATCATGAGAAATCTGGACAGAAGTAATTGTGTTTTTTCCGGGTCCAGCCACGCGTTATTGCCATTCACTACTGTAGTACAGAGTTTCTTAGTATGATTCCCATACTCTAATCACGCAGTGATGTAATTCCTATGAACCGGCATATGGTGTAAAGTTGAAAATTTGCCATTTGGAATGATTTTGACCATATTTCTCAGGCAATGGTTTTGCCCGTGTCACAACCATGGATTCAGCAGTGCAGCAGATTGGGCAATTGCGTTTGTGAATATGCACGTGTCAGCTAATTATTATTTCATTGTGATGGTATTTAACTATAGTCATTCCATCATAGTATTTGTCAAGACTTGGACCAATGACACAGCAATGCTTTGCTGCCTGTATTCCACCTTGACTGAGAAAGTGGACTGTCGAGTCAACTGACTCTGGAGACTAACGGTATTCATTTTATTCTTAGATGTTCTTTTCAGCTACAGTGCAGGCTTTGTCTTCTATTTGAGAGTTTTAGCCAACAGCCCTGTTTGGCCTAGCGTTTATTGTTTTCTTTTTCCTTTTAACATTCTTCACATTAAAGTCTGTGAACTATTGACTTGCTTCAGTGTCTCTCACTCCACACGGGTCATATCCAAATCTGGTGACAGCCTGAGCTATGATGATGTCATAACTTTCACCTTTATTGATCGCAGTGCTTGAGGATGGACTTAAGTAACAGGCAATTGATCATGGTCATTCATCAATAACAAAAATAGCAGAAGCAAACCAAACAAAAGAGGGGTGTAGATAGTATAGTGTAGAGTATCTGAAATATGGATTTATACCAGCACCAAGCAACCAACAGTATCCTTTTTGTGTAAAGTTTCTCTTCAAATCACATCATGAAACCATCCAGGCTCCTTGAACATTTGAAGAGAATACACTCTGATAAAGCAAACTAGGACGTGGCTTATTATCACTTTGTTAAAACTTTCAGAAATGGAGAACACTTCAAAACATGTTTGCCAGCATTTTACAAGAAAACAGTTAAGGCTCGCTTGCTTCATACGACATTTCATTGCTTATTGATAAAACTGGAAAGTCCTCTACAATTGGAAAAGAACTTTTTTGCCAGAAGTATGTTTCCAGTAAGATGGCAGTACGTTCGATCGCAGCGATTTCTACAGGGTCAACAAAAAGTGCTGCTGTCCTATTTAAATATATTTTTAATGATCACAAGATCCTGCTGTACATTAAGTACTGCAGATCCACACCACCAGCGAGTTGCTCTCTGGCTGAGAAATTGCTCAGCATACTGCTGCCTGAGTCGATAGAGGCTTACAGTCTAATAGAGAGTGGCCATCTTGGTTGCTTTTCTTGTCATCGCAAGACCCTTTTGGACATTGTTAATGCAGTATGCTGCAAGTGTGATTCACTAATTTGTTGGTGGGGAGCAGGCACGATGGTGGAGGAGCTGTGTGGCCTTGGTCATAGTGGGAATAGGCCTCAAGGCACGGTGTTGCCTGTTTACAGACACCTGGAGAGAGGTGTTGAAGGTGGTGTGCTTCGCCAGGGGTGGCGTGGCATAGCATCTGGGCTGGAGTCGATGCCAACCACACCCTGCCCCCTAGTGTTCACTTGGCAGAAGGCAAGCTCTATTGTGGTTAACTGAAAATTTCAATGGACTGAAGGGTCTGGACTATATATATGTATATATTTTCCGTGGTTGTATTCTACTGATATCCTATATGTGCTTGTTATCTTGTATATGCGAGGACTAGGCCTCAAATTTTGTCTGTTTACAGCTGCCGGGAGGGAGGCTTTGGAGCCGTTGTGCTCCACCAGGGATGGTGTGGCATGAGACTCAGGGTGGACCCAGTTCACTTGGCAGAAAACAAGCTCTACTGTGGTCAACTGTAGATTGATGGCTCGAGTTTGGACTCATTTATTATGTGGCTCAGATACCAATATGTGGTTGCTATTTTGTACATGCTGTGTGTGCTTTGTGCTGCGTGTGCCTGTTGGTACTGTGCTTTGCATGTTGGCCCCAGAGTAACGCTGACTCATTTGGCTGTATACATGAGTAATCATGTATGGTAGAAAGACAATTAAACTTGAATTGAATTGAAGAGAGGTTCTGAGTAAGGTTCTGCAAATAATTAAAGTGAATCTGCTCAGCGCCAATGCTGTTCAAAGATGAATAAATGAAATGTCTGAGAATGTGGAAGACACATGGTGCAACATAAGTCAACATTGTCAGGCAACAAATCTTTGCCTCTTGGTTATTTTCACATAAAAGATGAAAACATGGTTCAAGAGCTGTTATTTGCAAGGGGATGAGAAATAGATATGAAGGGGCAGTCTATATTTTGGGTTGTTGAGCAATTTTTCAAAGAGGAGGACATTCCACTCACCAATAAGCTTGCTTGCATAACAAATGAGGCACCATCAATAACAGGATGAAACATCTCGTTGCTAAAAATCTAAGTGATCAGCTGCACAAATCAAAGATCATTATCACAGCAGTAAATAAAATCAAATCCCATGCTTTCAATTCTTGACTATTTCAAGAGCTTTGAATTGAAAAAATGAAGTAATGAATACTTGGACTCCTAATGTACACTCTAAAATTGTTGATGAAAATTGTTTTACTGTAATTAAATAAAGAAATAATTTCATTTGTAGCTTTAAATAGATTTGTAGCTTGCTGTTGCACACAAGTCCGATGACTCTCAAAAGGAAACTGCCTGAGATGCTTTTATGTGCTTTTTGAAACTGTGAAAAAATTATTTGAAGCCTTGAATACTTCAATCAGTAATCAGCTCAAGAGTTGACTTTGATTATTTGTCAGAAATATTCACAAAGTTTAGTTAAATCAATCTTTATTTGCAAGAAAATGATGTGAATCTTACCCAAATGGATTGAACTGGACTGGTCAAAGAACACTGAGGCTGTCTACAAGGGTCAGAGCCGTCTCTATTTCCTGAGGAGACTGAGGTCCTTTAACATCTGCCAGACGATGCTGAGGATGTTCTATGGTGGCCAGTGCTATCATGTTTGCTGTTGTGTGCTGGGGCAGCAGGCTGAGGGTAGCAGACACCAACAGAATCAACAAACTCATTCCTAAGGCCAGCGATGTTGTGGGGATGGAACTGGACTCTCTCACGGTGGTGTCTGAAAAAAGGATGTTGCATGCCATCTTGGTCAATGTCTCCCATCCACTACATAATGTACTGGGTGGACACAGGAGTACATTCAGCCAGAGACTCATTCCACCGAGATGCAGCACAGAGCATCATAGGAAGTCATTCCTGCCTGTGGCCATCAAACCTTACAACTCCTCCCTTGGAGGGTCAGACACCCTGAGCCAATATGCTGGTCCTGGACCTATTTCATAATTTACTGGCATAATTTGCATATTACTATTTAACTATTTATGGTTCTATTACTATTTATTACTTATGGTGCAACTGTAACAAAAACCAGTTTCCCCCGGGATCAATAAAGTATGACTATGACTATGACAAATAAAATCAGTTGTCTACACATTTCTGTCCAAGTTAGCAATAGCCATCACAATCTTTTCCAATTTCCCAGTCTCTCCAAATTGGAAGAGAGAGAAAAGAATACCAGATGATAATGCTCAATTATACTGTGCCCACTGGGTGAGCTGCTTGAAGACTTCTCAGAGACGGTTCAAGATCTTCTCCTGATCCAGATTCCAGGTTGGATAACAGATCCATTTCTGACTACTGGTGATGAGGAACAGGAAGGATGGAGGAAAAACTGATCTCACACAAAATGACTTTGAGCTGAAGCCGAAGTTCAAACACATCATAAAGACTTTTGGTTCCAGAAAGAAATCTCTGATCACTATCCCGCACCGTGAAAAAAAAAGGTCAAGATGTTTTTTATTGCCTTGCCAACATCATAATGGAGCATGGACAGTGCAATTGCCCAACCTCTTTCAAAGCAGTGAAACAGACAGCAAACTCCTGAATATGGGGATCTGAGACTCCTTCTGTCATGAGCCCTGTGGCTTGCCATAGGGCATTCGGGCTTCAAGGTTTCTGGAGCACCTGTATTTACTGATTGTTATAACCATTAAGCCCAGGTGCTTTTGGTTTAATCTTTTCCAGTTAATTGTGATCAGTGCATGTTTCCCAAATTCGATTTAAAGGGGGTCTCGTTGTGCTCTGTTAGCAGAGTCCTACAGTGTGTTGGAGAAGGATTTGTCTCGCAGTGTCGTTAGGTCATGCCTCTGATTCTCTGTTGGTACGCCTATGTCTAACTTCTTGTTTGCATCTTTTCTTGGGGATATTGCCATTCCCTCGAACCTGGGCTGAGTCAGTGACAGTGGCCACCATGACAGAAAGAGTCAGCCTTTCCCCTGCACCTACGTCCCGTCCTGCCACCTCTTGCTGTGACAGAGTCTGCTGTTCCCCTCTCCTGGGCTGGGTCGATGTCAGCGCTTACCATGACTGGGGCTGCTGTCACTGCAACTGGACTGAGTGACCACCATGACAGAGAGAGTCTACCATTCTTCGGCACATGGGAATCCACTCCTGTGAGTACACAACATGACAGAAGGACTCCCTCTGCTCCCTTTGGATCCAGCAGAAGTACTACAGCAGCTTGGACATTGGTCAGCTGAGGGCGAGGATGCCTTCTCTACTCAGTTCATGTCCTGCAGGCTTCATTCTAAGCAGTTCCAGAAGGAGGCTTTGCTCCAGGGGGTTCCAGAAGGTTTCGTTCCAGAGGGGATACCCAAAGGCTTCATTCAGAGGGTTCTTGAAGGCTTCCTTCTGAGCTTCTCCAGTCTACGTTCAAGATCATTTCTGAGGTTCTTGGGTTATCAAGGTTTTCAAGGGCTCCCATGTAATGCTGTTTTTTCAGGTTATATGACATGTTTCCAAGTTGTATGCAGTACAAAGTTACCAGGCTATATACAATACAAAGTTCCTGAGCTGTACAGACACTGTACCAGGTTTTCCCAGACCTGTCTCAAGTATCAGATCTGTTCAGGGTTTTCCAGCCCTGCCTCGAGAGCATCAGTTCTGCTGCAGGATTTTCCAGCCCTGTCTCAGGAGAATCAGATCTGTTCCAGGTTTTCCAGCCCTGTCTCGAGAGCATCGGGTCTGTTCCAGGTTTTCCCAACCCTGTCTCAGGAGAATCAGATCTGTTCTGGGTTATTCCAGCCCTGTCTCTAGTTCCCCAGGGCTCTCTGAGCTGTCATGTGCTGGCCTTAGGGAGGGAGGTACTGTGATGAGCCCTGGGGGCCTCTGCTAATTGTTAGAGCCATTAAGCCCAGGTACCTTTGGTTTAATCTTGTCCAGTCAATTGCGATTGGCATGTGTTTTCCAGGTTCCATGATTATTTAAAGGGAGTCTCATTGTGATCTGTTAGTGGAGTCCTACTGTTTGTTGAAGAGTGAGTGGTCTTGCGGCAACACTCAGTCGTGCATCCAGTGCTCTGCTAGTACACTGAAGATAGAAATCTACAGCACATTACAGGCCCTTCAGCCACAATGTTGTGGCCACCATGTAACCTACTTCAGAAACTGCCTAGAATTTCCCTACCGCGTAGCCCTCTATTTTCCTAAGTTCAATGTACCTATCTAAGAGTCTCTTAAAAGACCCTATTGTGTCCGCCCCCACCACCGTCACTGGCAGATTCCCATGTCTAACCTCTTATTTCCATCTCTTCATGGGGATTCTGCCATTCCTCCGTTCCCGGGCTGAGTCGGTGACAGTGACCACCATGACAGAAAGGGTCAGGCATTCCTCCACACTTGGGTTGGGTCAGTGCTACTGAAAACTGTAATAGAGAGGGGCTGCCGTTCCTCCGCCCTTACCATGACAAACACTGCCATCCTCCACTCCTGCGCAGAGACACTGTTAGCGCTTATTGTGACTGAAGCTGCCATCCACCGCACACGAGTTGAATTGGTGCCAGCAAGCACCGTGACAGATGGGGTCCGCCATTCCTTCACACTTGAGTCCAGTCCTGAGAGAGCGCACCGTGTCATCTTCTGAGTGACATTCACCCAGAAGCTGATATCACTGCACCAAAGCCCATCCATCTCATTGAAAAGTGGGAAAACAAAGAAGTAGTGGATAGTTGGACTGCTTAGGTGCGCTCTAACAATGTTGATGAAAATTCTTTCTAATGTAATTAATTAAACAATTAAGTAAACTTGGCACGTGGCCAAGTGGTTAAGGCGTCGGTCTAGTGATCTGAAGGTCGCTAGTTCGAGCTTCAGCTGAGGTAGCGTGTTGTGTCCTTGAGCAAGGCACTTAACCACACATTGTGACGACACCAGTACCAAGCAGTATCAGCCCTAGTGTCCTTCCCTTGGATAACATCGGTGGCGTGGAGAGCGGAGACTTGCAGCATGGGCAACTACCAGTCTTCCATACAACCTTGCCCAGGCCTGCGCCCTAGAAACCTTCAAAAGGTGCAAATGCATGGTCTCATAAGACTAATGGATGCCTAATAATAATAATAATAATAATAATAATTAATTAAACAAATAAATAATGTTTTATTTGTAGGATTTGAATACATTTTTACAATTATTTGCTACTGGTTTGAATTTGCTCTTCCTATTTGCTTTCACTGTGCATTGTAAATCAAAATTTTTTTATAGTTTCTATGTAATGGCTGGAAATGGAGAAGGAGCACTAATAATGTGGTCTTGGAGCCAAGGGGATGGAAACCCCCAAAACAGTTTAGGAACCACTGGTTTAGATTGATTCAAAACTTACATATTTATTCACCCAAGGTGAAAAAATCATTTTCATATCTCACTTCTGCTTTTTGATCTGCCGTTACTCCCAGTCTGTACCTACCGACCCCTTTCTCTGTAATCAGCTGTCATGTCAAAATCCATACTCCTCTCTTCTCCATCAGTATGTAGCTCTCCCATCAGCCATGACAATGACGACTGTCTTTCATCCACTCTGAAACTGGTTCCTTTTGTCCCACTATTCTCTCCTCCTCAGAGACGTTTCCAGAAATTTGAACCTCCTCTTCTCCTTCTGTCTGATGAGCTGAGTATTACCACCAATTTCACTTACACTTCTGCCATCTGTCAGCAGTTGAGTTTGGTTAAAAAAAAATGAATTCACTTCTGTTTTCAGCTGAATTTAAGAATAACTTCTTATCCCTGCAGATGTTGTGTAGGGGGCTTGGGTTTGGAAGAGGGGCTTGAAGGGAGTCTGAAATAATACATGAAAAAAATCCTGGGTAACATCTGCACAGCAACAAATAACAAAAGAAAATATGAACTGTTACAGGGTTTCTTTCTTTCTCAACTGGAAGATTCACTTTGATTTATAGCCTTCATCCTTGCACTTACTGAAAACCCAAGACAATCACAGACTTGAAATAGGAATGAAGGTGGACACAGGCTAAGGAAACTATGCTGCATATATTTTGATGGGTTTAAAAATAACTATCTTTGACAGGAGTAAATGTGACATCATTCTACTGTGTCATATACAATCAATCTAAATTTAATGATACTAACTGACCCTGTCTCGAATGTCATGAGGATAGCACTTAGAATTATTCACTTCCCATAAAACACTGTCAGTGAATCAAAACATTTTGCTCAGTCTTGGGGTTTGGGAGCTTATACATATACCCTTTATGATTCTAAATTCATGAACAGTTTTAAACACAAGGGTCTTTAAAGAACCTGCAGAAGAAAGATGAGAAACAGTCGCACAATAAGTAAAAGAGCATCAAAGAATTTCATCAAACTATGAATTGCTTCTGTAATGAAAAATTGTAACTATTAGGTCATGGATTTAACCTTTGCAGATTAAGATTCCTCAGTTAACACCAGACTTTTTTAAAGATTTATGGATAATTCCCAAGCTTCATGTAATGCTTATATTAGATATCCATTGAGGAACAGTGAGCTGAACCAAGACTCATCGATCACATCTTATACATGTCACTTTAAACGCTTTCAATTTGCTTTCATCCACATGACTTCAAGAATGTAAAAGATATTCAGAACTAATTGAATATCTTTTAATTGCAAGGTGATGATATATATTTATGGGACTCATCTTTTCCCCACATAACATGTCAGTTTAAAAGGTGACGTGCATCCAGTTCATCCACAATCACTTCAACCATGGTCACTCCTCTGAAGATTTCAATTGTGCCCAAAACTTCCTCGCAGAATGTGCGAAGGAAAGTGTGTGTCTGAATCTCTAAATTGGTAATCCTTGGGCTGTGGCCAAGGAGGTCATTCGTTTCAGCACGAAAACTCCTGGGTCTGCCAAGCAGTTATCCACTTGAACATTTAAGGAAGATAACAAGTTGAGTTATTGTAAGTCAACACCAATGCTTTTGTTCAATTTTCACTGAAAATCTGATGTTGGAGTCATGTTTTCAGCCTGTGATCGAAGGTTATCGGCCAGTACCTTACCAAAACAAACAACTCACTGGAGAATAAAGACACTTCAATCTCATACAGAAAATGGTACTTTAAGAATCAAAATCAACAAATTAATATAAAGCATATTGTATTAAGAAAAATAATAGAAAGAGCAGACGTTAGGCATATTTTCCTAAATGTTACAAAATGGAAGTGAGCCTTTCAGCTCAATTAGCATCTACTGAAATAATCCAAACTCTCCTTCCCTACTCTGCTCATATAAACCCATATATAAACCCATGTTGTTGATTATTTATTTGTATTACCAAATTATATCACTGTAAGCTTTGAATAAAATATAAATTGAATTTCAATCATTCCTTTAGGTTATTTTCTTATACTGATGTTAAGACAAGCTCAAAATGTAGTCTTATAAGAACTCACAGCAAGTGTGACTCACTTGTGATATAGTTCCAATTTAATCAGAATATCTAATTTTTTGTTGATGTAAAACACTCTAAAACTGAAGCTAGAATTATTTTGGCTCTGGTTTGTTGCTCAGGCAGAACATTTCAAATCTGGCAGTCATCTGACCCAGTTACTATAATTGTTGTAAATTTGCCAGATATTAATTTAAATGATGGTGCAATCGATTGCCATATAATGATCATATTTTCAATTATTTACTAAACAGTAGGCCAGCCAGACAAAATTAGCCAATATGACAATGGTTGCTCTCAGACATAAATTTGCCCCCTCAATTGCATTTTACTCTGTGAAAGTATAATTAGAATGTTTATAGAGATTCAGTGCATATTGTTGATTGTACACTCTATTAAACAAGGGAATGTACTGTAGAAATGGGTGCAATCTATTCCAAATATTGAAGCTCTCAACTCTATCAGAAGAATGTTTGGAATTAAAAGCAATGGCTGTCAAGAGCATAAGCAATAAGTGTGCCAGATATAAGGTGCTGTCAATGTAGTATTGTAGCACAGGGCCTTCTCTGTTATAAATATGCAAATACAACAGCAACTTCAGATAAGGACAAATTCAAAAGTTTCAGAAGCTATGGAACGGCACCTGTATGATTTAGATTTGACTGTGCACCAAATATTCCATTATAATTATAGAGCTTGGTTAATTTGTGCTTCTTACATGATGACAATGACATCCAATTTAGAACTACTTCATTGGAATTCTTGAGGTGATGAAAAGTATTGATAGAAATGGAAATAACATCTTTACAAAGATTGATTAAAAGATAGGGAGGAGAAGAAGCAAGGAAGCAAAACGAAATTCAAATGTTAAAATGTGTGCTAATACTTAGAAACTAGAACGAGACTCTCACAATATCTTCTAATCACTGGTATATTGTACAGTTTAACTTGCCTCCTGTCAAGACTATTAAACCAGTATTAATTGTTATGGAAGGGAGATGAAACTACTTAAGATATCAATTCTGCCTTAATTAAGCTAGATTTATTGGCCTTGAAAATCCATGGAACAGATTCATTACTTTAATTTCAATGTAATGAGTATTATTCTTTAACAAAATAATTTATTTTGCACCATTTAGCTTTCAAAATTGAATTGCAAATGACTGTTTCTTTAATTTTTTGCCACACTGCACTATAATTTTGAGTCACACAAGTCATTGGACGAGCATTGTGAAATATCAAATGTCTGACCTCAGAGCTAAGGCATCAGGAACAACATCAGCTTTTTTTTAAAACATTTTTGCTGTTCTTATTAATTTCATCCATTTATTCTGGCTCTCATTAGTACACATTTTAAGTAGAGGTTAAGAATCATTAAGTTCAGCAGTTTAGCTGAAGAAAATCAGCAGGGATCATCTCTGATTGTTGGTGCCCTCCTTATCCCAAATTCCAAAGCTATCTGCTTTGGGTCAATGATACTTTGAGCTTCACTAACTGTTGGGCCAAGGATAGGTCTTCAAAGGCAGGTGTCAACATCTGTCCTGGAACCAACATATTGATGCAATTACAAAGAGGGGATGCCAGTTACTATATTTCATTAAGAGTTTGAGGAGTTTTGGTATGTGTCCAAAGACTATAGCAAATTTCTACAGGCGTACCATGGAGAGCGTTCTGACTGGTTGCATCACTGTGTGGTATGGAGGGGGCACTGCAGAGTATCAAAAAAAGCAGCAGGAAGTTGTAAACTCAGCCGGATCCATCATGAGCATAAGCCTCCCACCTTTGAAGGTATCTTCAAAAGGTGATGCCTCAGAAAGGGGGCCTCCATTATCAAGGGCCTCCATCACCTTTTCTCATTGCTACCATCAGAAAGAAGTTACTGGAGCCAGAAGACACACAGTCAACATTTTAGAAACAGCTTCTTCCCCTCTGCCATCAGATTTCTGAATAGACAATGAGCCTATGAAAACTAACTCACTATTTTTGCTCTCCTTTTGTTATCATAATATACATTTTGCATTATAATTAATGGCATACTTTATGTATTACACTGTACTGCTGCCACAAAACAACAATTTTACAACATTTGTCAAAGGTATTAAACCTGATTCTTTCCCTTCTTTATTGATTGCACAACAGCACAATTGGTCACAAGAGCTTAACAAAACAGGGCACACAACAGCCGACAACAGGAGCAGCAATACAGTCTTGAATTTGAAAGCAGTTTGATTTTTCTCACCAGAAGAATACTACTAATAGTAGCTTCTGAAAAGCTTTGTTAAGCCTAGTGTCCATTGCCTAAATCTTCTGAGTTCTTTCATGAAGCCAGAAATCTCAAGATGTGCAGGGCATTTTTCCCCGCAATCAATAACCCTAAGTTAAATTTTCTTTGTTCAGAGACCATGTATGATTCTCATAAGGTTATGAAAAAAGATGGAAGTGATGTTCTGAACATTTCAGAAATATCCTAAAAAATCCTTTTTGCAAAACATTTAAAGCAAGGACCAGCATTGGTCAGTTCAACACACTCCAGTATTTATCTCTCACAAACATTTGCTATCATTCTTCATATAACACAGTATCTCTCTATTCTTTTTATCCCTGAGTATTAAGCTCACCACAACCATTTTACATGACATAATTATACTTTTTAATGGGCTCTGTGGGTAGAGAAGTGTCTTCTGAATTTTTTATTGTATTTATTAGAGGATCTCTCAAAGTTGAGGTTTCAACTATTGCTCTCACTTAGTAACCTCTTCTCCACACCAGTCCTTGGAATCGTCTCACAATCTTAAACACTTGAAATAGTTCAGCACTCCAGCTTCATCAATCTTAGATTAGATTATGATTATGAGGACACACAGTCCTCTTTTGTCGTCATTTAGTAATACATGTATTAAGAAATGATGCAATGTTCCTCCAGTGTGATATCACAGAAACACAAGACAGACCACGACTGAAAAACTGACAAAAACCACATAATTATAACATATAGTTACAACAGTGCAAGCAATACCATAATTTGATAGAAGAACAGACTATGGGCATGGTAAAAAAAGTCTCAAAGTCTCTCGAAAGTCCCAACATCTCACGCAGACGGTAGAAGGAAGAAAACTCTCCCTGCCATGAGCTTCCAGCGCCACAAACTTACCGATGCAGCATCCTGGAAGCACCCAAACACAGTCCAACTCTCAGTCCGTCCGAAAACTTCAAGCCTCCGACCAGCCTTCCGAAACCGAATACCGAGCACCATCTCTGCCGAGTGCTTCGACCCCAGCCCCGGCTGCCAGCAACAGGCAAAGCCAAGGATTTGGGGCCTTCCCCTCCAAGAGATTCTCGATTGCACAGTAGCAGCGGCAGCGAACCGGGCATTTCAGAAGTTTCTCCAGATGTTCCTCCGTGCTTCTCACATCTGTTTCCATCAAATCAGGATTGTGCACAGCCCCTATTTAATAAATATGATATCTTTACACCGGAGAGTCCACGCGCACTGAATCACATCGCCATCTTCGCCTCCCTCCGGAATGATCTTCCCTGAGATCATTCTGGTATTGTTTTTAATTGCTTTCCAGTCCAATAATAGTGGCTGTATTTTCTTTCATATAATTGTTTGTGAAATATCAACATTGTTGGTTACACTGGTATTTATACTTCAAGGAGATGCATTGCAGGTATAGGCAGGAAGGAATACCATAAATGAGGCACTGGAGGAGTATAAGTAATGTGAGAGAACACTAAAGAAATCGGAGGAGAGGGGCTAAAAGAAGGTGTGAGGTTGCTCGAGTAGATAGGGTGAAGGAAAATCCCAAGAGCTTCTACAGGTAATTAAGCACAAATGGATAGCAAGGAACAAAACTGGTCCTCTTGAAGATCAGCATGGTCATCGATTCATGGAGCCAAAAGAGCTGGAGGAGATCTTATATGTATTATTTTTGCATCTGTACTTACTGGAGAGATGGACGCAGAGTCCATAGAACTGAGGCAAAACAACAGTGAGGTCATGGACTGCACAAGGATTATGGAGCAGGTGGTGTTTGCTGTCTCGAGGCAAATTAGGATGGACTGAGAAAGCCCTGGAAATCCAGAGACTGGCATGACATGAGAGGCTTTTTCAGTGCCATCAAAGCAGTATATGATTCAAGTTAATTTGGATTATACCCCCTGAGCTCAAAGAATGAAGAACTTACTAACAGGTCAGAAGAAGATCAATGGTCAATGGAGGGAGCACTTTCAAGAACCCCTTAGCCACAATAGCACTGCAAACCAAGGTTACTAACCAAATCTTCCAGAGACCTGTGAGAGAAGACATGGAGGAACCTCTCAGTATGAAAGAAGTCTTTTATACCATCAGGAGCCTAAAAAGCAATAAAGATCCTGAAGCTCTGGGAAAAGGAACAACTGGCCTGAGAGCACAGGGATGCTCTAATAGTGGTCATATTCAAGAAGGGAGACAGACAGATGGTGGCAATTACAGAGGTGTCTCCCTCCTGTCAACAACAGGCAAAGAGTGCTTGCACGTATCCTTGTTAAACGACTCCTTCCTCTATCTGAATAAGTACTCCCTGAATTACAGTGTGGTTTCGACCCATCTAGGGGCACCACAGACATGATCTTCACAGCATGCCAATTACAGGAAAAATGCTGTGAACAAAGGCAACCCTTGTACTTGGCTTTCATGGATTTGACAAAGGCATTCAATATAGTAGACGGGCAGACTATCTGGCATATACAATTAAGATACGGCTGTCCTGACAAATACTGGGACTGCTGCACGTTGGCACATCAGCACCAGTGCTCAGCAATAGAGGCACTGAATCAGAACCCTTCACTGTCAAGACAGGAGTCAAACAGGTCTGTATTATTGTACCTTCCATATTTTGCATCTTTATTGCTGCCATTTCTCACCTCATTGGTCAAGATCTGCCACAGGGAATCTCAATTGTGTATAGAACGGACAACCGTCTTTTCAACCTCAACCAATTTAAGGCCAACACGGTCAGCACCACCACCATCATGGAGCTTCAGTATACGGTTGACAATGCCATCACAGCACAGTCTGAAGAAGACCCCCAATGCATCCGGAATATCTTTGCCAATGCATTTAGAAACCTGGGTCTTGTTTTGAATATATAAAAAAACACAGGTCCTAAACCAGCCACTGCCCAATCAGCCATTTATCCAGCCCTCTGTAAAAGTTGTCTTTATCACCCTTGAAAATGTAGACCAGTTTCCATGCCTTGGCAGCATTCTCTTCTCAAAAGTGATATCATCTCAAAAGTCAGCTACCGCCTGAGTAGAACTAGTAGAGCCTAAACAAGATTAAGGAAAAGAGTCTTAGAAGACTGTGACCTACAGGTCCAGACAAATCTTTTAGTCTATAGAGCAGTCATCCTTCCTTCATTACTGTATGGACATGAATCGTGGACCACCTACAGTAGACATTCGTAAGCCCTGGAACAATACCACCAAAGAAACTTACGAAAGATTTTGAGTATTGATGCACTAACATCAATGTTGTGGAGGAGGCCAACATGAACAGCATTTCTACCATGATAAAACAACGCGAACTCCGATGGATAAGTCATGTCATTCAGATGCCTAACTCATGTCTCCCCAAACAGATCCACTACTCCCAGTCGAAGAAAGGTCAGCGAGTTCCTGGTGGGCAAAGGGAACACTTCAAAGATAACATGAAAATCAGCTTGAAAAAGTTCAACATTACATCTAGAAACTGGGAAGACACTGCAGTCAATAGGTGCACCTGGATGAAATCTGTTCAAAAGAGAGCTGACAGACATAAGAGTCTGCTCTGCTGTGCTGCAGAGAAAAAGCAGCAACCACAAATGGACAGAATGGACAACCAAGAAACCCAGCCACTTACCACAGCCACCACTTACTGCTGTCTGCACTGCACCAGAATACATGGATCCTGTATGAACATCTACAGCCACCAGAGGACCCACCAATAGACAATCCCTGAGGAGAACATCTTACTCAACTTGAGTGATCACAGTAATATGGTGAATGGAACTGTAAGGCCAGACAAGGTGTTCCCTTGGACTTTGTGTGAGGCTAGTGCAGAAATTTCAGGGGCTCTTGGAGGTGTATTTAAAAAGTATCTCAAACCCTCGGTGAAATAGGGAGTTGTCTATCCCAGCATGTGAAGACAGACTCCGGCGGATTGAGCGGACGAGACAAATGGAAGGTCCAACGGTCAAGAAGGCAGTCTCTGCAAGCGTTGTGGAACGTGTAGAGCAGGACAAGACACAGAAGACGTCCTGGTCATCCACTGCGCCTAGTCCCATCTCCAGCCGTCTCGACTCTGTCTTGCCACTGGATCCAGATGGGAATTGGGAAGAGAGAGTGAGGCTGACGCTGCGCAAGTCTCCCTCACTTAAATCCAAGTCACGCGCTAGTCTCAACACCATCAATAATGGTGTCGAGGTCCTCATCGACGTACGATGGACGAACAACAACAACAACAACAACAACATTTAAAATGTACTTTGCCACAAGTAAGGTGCTGGAAGATTGGAGGATTGCTAGTGTACCATTGTTTAGAAAGAAAGAGTTGTGAAATTA
The DNA here is from genome assembly GCF_963921235.1 of Mobula hypostoma. Lineage (NCBI taxonomy): Eukaryota > Metazoa > Chordata > Chondrichthyes > Myliobatiformes > Myliobatidae > Mobula > Mobula hypostoma. The sequence goes on from NC_086109.1 coordinate 31,979,691, forward strand.
TAGGCTGGTGAGGCTGAATTTAGCAGTGTGTCAGTTATTGGAAGGCATTCTAAGGGATCAGATATATAAGTATTTAGATAGACAGGGACCGATTAGGGATGGTCATCATGGCCTTTTGCATGGTAGGTCATGTCTAACAAATCCTACTGAGTTTGTGGGAAGTATCAGGAAAATTAATGAAAGGGAAGACAGCAGATGTTGTCTAAGTGGATTTTAGTGTGCCCTTTGAAGAGTTCTCTCATAGGAGGTTGGTCAATAAGATTCAGTTGATTGGAATTCGGAATAAATTGGAAGTGACATTGGCTTCGCGGGAGAAGGCAGAGAGTGATCCTAGATGTTTGCCTCTCAGACTGGAGCCCCGTGACCAGTGATGCGCTGCAAGGAACAGTACTGGGTCAGTTACTGTTTGTCATCTATATCAACGATCTCAATGATAATGTGGTAAACAAATCTGCAGATGACAACAAGATTGATGGCATAGTAGACCATGAAGAAGACTATCAAAGCTTGCAACAGGATCTAGACCCTGGAATTCAATGCAGATATGTGTGAGTTATTGCACCTTCGAAAGACAAACCCGGGGAGAACCTACACTGTGAACAGTAGGGCATTGAAGAGTGGGGTAGAACAGAGGGATCTGGGAATACAGACCCATAATTCCTTGAAAATGGCATCACAGGTAGATAGGATCATAAAGAGAGCTTTGGAGATATTTGCCTTCATAAATCAAGGTATTGAGTACAGGATTTGGGATGCTATGTTGAAGTTGTATGAAGTATTGGTGAGACCTAAGTTGGAGTGTTGTGCAGTTCTGGTCTTCTACCTACAGGAAAGATATCAATAAGACTGAAAGAGTACAGGGAAAATTTGCAAGGATGTTCCTGGAACTTGAGGACCTGGGTTATTGGGAAAAGATGAATAGGTTAGGAATTTATTCCCTGGAATATAGGGAAATGAGGGTAGATTTGATAGCAGTATACAAAATTATGAGGGTTATAGATTGGGTAAATGCAAACATGCTTTTTCCACTGAGGTTGGGTGAGATTAGAACTAAAGGTTGTGTATTAAGTCTGAAGGGTGAAATATTTATCGGGAACGTAAGGGAAATCTTCTTCACTTAGATGGTAGTGAAAATGTCGAATGTGCTGCTTGCAGAAGTGATGGATGTGGGTTCAATTTCAACACTTAAGTTTGGGTAAGTATGGATGGGAGGAGTGTGGAGGGCTATGATTCCGGTGCAGGCTGATGGGATGGACTAGGTGAGCTGAAAGGATTGTTTCTGTGCTATAGAGATTGAGAAGCCAGTTAAGGGAGAAAAACATAAATCAGAACGAAGAATACAGTAAAACTCTGATAGATCCCCTATCCAATTATTTGGAAATACCCATAGTTTAACATCTGGCTCATGGTCTTTTAAGCTTCCTGAAAATTCATGGGGTTCCTGATTCCTGCAGTCCCCTGAAAGTCACCGGGATCTCCATTCCTCTGTTGTTCCAAAACCTAACAGATTCCCATTTAAACTTACTAAATTCAATGGAAATGTTATATTACTGTGCAACTAATGACAAATGAGTATCAACTATTGTATAATAGGGTATTAATGAGACAAACTTCAATAGCGCAGGAAAACATGCTACTCCAACATCACCAAAGCCCTAAATATGCAGTATTAAGAGCATAAGCAATAAGATCAGGTGTAGGCCATCTGGCCCATGGAGTCTGCTTCACCCTTCAATAAGATCATGGCTGATCTGGCCATGGACTCATCTCCACCTACCTGCCTTTTCCCCATAACCCTTAATTCTCCTACTATGCAAAAATCTATCCAACCTTGTCTTAAATACATTTACTGAGGTAGCCTCCACTGCTTCATTGGGCAGAGAATTCCACAGATTCACCACCCTTTGGGAAAAACATTTCCTCCTCATCTCTGTCCTAAATCCACTCCCCTGAATCTTGAGGCTATGTCCCCAAGTTCTAGTCTCACCTACCAGTAGAAACAACTTTCCTCCCTCTAGCTTATCTATCCATTTTATAATTTTTTATCTTTCTATAAGGCCTCCTCTCATTCTTCTGAATTCCAGCAAGTACAGTCCCAGGTGACTCAATCTCTCCTCATAGTCTAACCCCTTCATCTCTGGAATCAACCTGGTGAACCTCCTCTGCACCGCCTCCAAAGCCAGTATATCCTTCCTCAAGTAAGGAGACTAGAATTGCATGCAGTACTCCAGGTGTGGCCTCACCAGTACCTTGTACAGTTGCAGCATAACCTCTCTGCTCTTAAATTCAATCCCTCTAACAATGAAGGCCAACATTCTATTTGCCTTCTTGATCGCCTGCTGCACCTGCAAACCAGCCTTTTGTGGTTCATAGATTATCAAAGCTTTACTACAAGAATTCAAGTGTTATTCAGATATAATTCTACAGATAATTGTTTACCATTCAATTCCTTTAGAAATTATTGCGAGATTTATACTGTGAGAAACCTACGTCTGGTCGCATTGCTCCTCAATGCTCTTTGGTGGCAGAACTTTTCCCACAAATTCTGCGCCTCACTTCTATGTAGTGATACTCATATCCACTGTACCATAATTCAGTATCACACAGTGACAGAACTGATCCCACCAGTAATGTACCTTGGGGTTATACAGTAATAGACCAATATCAGCCTTACTGAACATCAGTGTCATACAATGACATATTTGTTCCCACCAGTTCTTCACTTCACTGTCATAGTATGACAATCTGGATCTCATTCATTGTACCTCATTTTTATATTATTAAAGACCAGTTTTCCCCCCAATACTGCACTGTGATATGTATGCATATTTCATCTACCAGTATCACATCTCAAATTTATTCTGACAGACTTGTTCCTGTCAGTGCTACTCCTCGGTGTTATACACTGACAGACTGTTATCACCAGTGCAGCACTCTGTTGTCAAGCAGTGACAAGATGCTACCAGTACTGCTTCAGAGAATCGCACATTGATGCTTATATGCCATCAGAATGGCAGGGTATTGTCAGTGACTGCCCTATTCCGTTCAGAACTGCACCTTGGTGACAAACCTATTCTCACCAGTACCATGACCCAATGTTGAACAGTGACTGAGTTTTTCCTCACCATTTCTGCACGTTAGTATCAAACGGTGTCAGATTTGTTCCTTCAAGTATTGCGCTCCAGTGTCATAAAGTGGCAAACCTGGTACCACTGGAAATGCACCTTTGTCATACAGAGACCTCTTCACATCAGAGCATCCAGAAAAATGCTACTGCTTCAAGACTAAAGAAATTACAAGATCAAATCTTTTGAATTAAGATATCCGTTTGTCAGTCCAGAAGTCACTTAGTTCAAAGTTCAAAGTAAATTTATTATCAAAGTTCATATCTGTCACTGTATACAACCCTGAGATATAATTTCTTGCAGACATTTGCAGTAGAACAAGAAATACAAAAGAACCAATGAAAAGTACACACATACACTGACAAATAATAAAGAATATGAGTAGTAGAGTCCTTGAAAGTGATTCCATAGGTTGCGGAATCAGTTTAGTGTTGAGGTGAGTGAAGTTCTTCACACTGATTCAGGAGCTCAATAATTGAGGGATAATAACTGTATCTGAGCCTAATGTTGTGGGACCCAAGTCTCCTGTACCTTCTTTCTGATGGCATTTTTGTCTATTTCCTCATGAGCTATGGATTCTAATCTCCTGATCAGTCTTAGTTAGCTTGTGCAGAGTCACTGGACCTCATTTCCCAGTATTTTTGGTTTATCTAGCAAAACTTATACTTCAATACTTGGATCTTTGTATTCCACTTTGCCTTGAGCCAATTAGGCATTACTGCTCCAGCACAGCTGAAAAGGCAACATCCAACATGACACCTTCAGACAAAACAGAATATCCTTCTCAGACTTTGCTGCATGAATGTTGCCAAAACTTAATCAAATTTAGTCTGTGGTTCTTCGTCCAAAATAATGAAGAATTTGAAACTGAGGCTCCTATTAAGAGGTGGGTTTTCTGGTGGAGTTTACTTTTCTCCATTTAATCTTAAATCTGTTGATATACAGGGCAAAACCTGAATTTTCTAAATAACTCTCCCTCATTGGAGGTCTTGTAGGAAGAAAAAGAAAATAACAACATCACATCAATTTGAAGTCAAAGCTGCACATACATTACATACATGCTAAAGGCCATAAAATGATGGCGAGATAGACTCTGATTAGAAAATATTTTTACAAAGTAGTCAATGCAAAAGGCACTGTCTGAGTGGTGTTATGTTTTGTAACTCCAAAACATAAAACTAATTGAAAGAAAAACATGAAAGTCAGTGATAGCTTGTGTACTTTTAGTTCTACTTTAGTGAGGCACAGAAATATAATGTGGTGATGTAATGACAACGACATTCACATACTTTTATACATAACCCGAACTGAATTATGTAAATGGCAAAGAATGCTTAATCACACAGTATATTTACAATATTACTCAAATATTACTGAAATATTAAATTCACAACAAGTTGGAGTGCTTCTATTTGATCTAGAGAGTGCCAACATTCAGAGGAATGCAAACTGACCAAGAGGAAAGAGCATACTGGCAGAAAGAGAGAGCACAAACAAATGGAGAGCATTGCACACCATTTGTGTGAGAGAGTGAGACATATAATAGCAAACTTAATGAAAGCTGCTAAAAGCTAAACATTGAAATAACTTAACTAAGTGAAATTATACAGCAAGATCCACTGAAAACTGTTTACTGTGGGGATCCTTTTGAAAGAGTGTGATTCCCATTTAAAGACTGCTAAAAAGTTGATTAGAGTTTGCATTACTGCAGCGTACATTTGGGTACTGTGTAAAACATATTTCTGATTCATCTGATACGTGAAAGCTGAAGAGAGAAAATCCTGTGCTCACAAGTCAGACAAGCCTTTCAGTCTCCAAATTAACTATTGTTAATAACATTAATTTGTGACTGAAAATTTGCATCTGTAAATTCAAAGATGCACAAAACGCACCAAGCACGAGGACAAAATGCCATTCCAGTATTAGGTGCATTACGTCAACTAGCGATTTCTTATCATGAAAACATTGCTGTGGTCGTGCTTCAACTGTTGGAATTCCTTACCACTGTGGCACCAAAATTAATTTACACTGTTTCTTGGAAATTCAGACTGATTTTTCTTTCCTTCGCAACATACATAAAATGCTGAATAAATTCAGTAGGTCAGACAGAATCCATGGAAATAAATGAACAGTCAATGTCTCGGGCTGAGACCCTTCTTCAGGACTGGAAAGGAAGGGGGAAGTCAACAGACTAAAAAGGTGAGGGAGGGGATGGAGGACAGTTAGAAGGTGATAGTGAAGTCTGCTGCAAGAGATAGGTAAAGGGCTGGAGATGAAGCAATCTGTAAGGACATGAGATGAGAGCACAGGAGAATGGGATGAAGGAGGGGCGCCAGGGGGAGGTGATAGGCAGGTTAGAAGAGGTAAGAGGCCAGATTAGGGAACAGAAGAAGAGAAGAGTGGGAGGGAAAGGATATTTTTACTGGAAGAAGAAATCAATGTCCATGCCATCAGGTTGGAGTCTACCCAGTTGGAATATGAGGTGTTGCTTCTCCACGACCCCAGCAGATTCGCAGGTGAAGTGTTTCCTCACCTGTAAGGACAGTTTGGAGCTCTGAATGGAGGTGAGGGAGGAGGTGTATGGGCTGGTGTAGCACTTGCAGGGTTAAGTGCTGGAAGGAAGATTACTGGGAAGAGATGAATGGACAAGGGAATCACAAAGGGAAAAATCCCTACTGAAAGTAGAGAGTGGGGAGGGGGAGGGGGAGGTAAAGGTGCATTTGGTGGTAGGATCCTTTTGGAGATGGCAGAAGTTATGGAGAATGATGTGCTGCATACAAAGGTACATAGGGTGGAGGAAAAGACCACAGAAACTCCATCACTGTTAAGGCGGTGGGAAAATGGAATGCAAGGATGTCAAGGAAATGGAGGAGATGTGTCTGAGGGTAGCATCAATTGTGGAAGAAGGGAAACCCCGTTCTTTGAAGAAGGAGGATGACACAAAGGTTGGAGGTGTTGTAGATAGTGTGGAGGGCTGTCAGAGGTTACAGCAGGACATTGATAGGATGCAAAACTGGGCTGAGAAGTGGCAGATGGATTTCAACCCAGATAAGTGTGAAGTGGTTCATTTTGGTAGGTCAAATATGATGGAAGAATATAGTATTAATGGTAAGACCTGGGAGGGTGGAGAAGATGGCGGCACGACGGCAGCACGCGCGGCCACCGGTGATGATATCTGTTATCTGTCAAGTAGGGGACCATGCACAATTCTGATTTGATGGAGATAGGCGTGAGAGCACGGAGGAACATCTGGAAAATTTCTGAAATGCCCGCTTTGCTGCCGCTGCTACTGTGTGGTAACCAGAAGCTCCAGAGCTGAAGGCCTTGAAATCCTCGGCTTTGCGTGTTTCAGCGGCCGGGGAGAGGTCAAAGGCTCTCAGCAGAGGATGGCACTGGGGAGGCTGTATTGGAGAGGCTGGTCGGAAGCTCGGAGTTTTCAGACGGATAGACTCAGTGTCGGCTGTGGTCGGGTGTTTCCAAGGTATCGGCAAGTTGACGGTGCCTGGAGGTTTATGGCAGGGAGTTTCTCCCTTTTGCTGCCTGCTGTCAGGGACTCGGGAGTCGATCGACTCGGGACTTTGAGACTTTTTAAGAATGTGCTCATGGTCTGTTCTTCATCAAATTATGGTATTGCTTTGCACTGTTGTAACTATATGTTATAATTATGTGGTTCTGTCAGTGTTAGTCTTTGGTCTGTCCTGTTTTCTGTGATATCACTCCGGAGAAACATTGTATCAGTTCTTAATGCACGTATGCATTTCTAAATGCCAATAAAAGAGGACTGAGTGTTCTCATAATCTAAATCTAAGACTCTTGACAGTGTGGAGGATCAGAGGGATCTTGGGGTCCGAGTCCATAGGACGCTCAAAGCACCTGCGCAGGTTGACTCTGTGGCTAACAAGGCATACGGTGTATTGGCCTTCATCAGTCATGGAATTTAATTTAGGAGCCAAAAGGTAACGTTGCAGCTATATAGGACCCTGGTCAGACCCTACTTGGAGTACTGTGCTCAGTTCTGGTCGCCTCACTACAGGAAGGATGTGGAAAACATAGAAAGGGTGCAGAAGAGATTTACAAGGATGTTGCCTGGATTGGGGAGCATACCTTATGAAAACAGGTTGAGTGAACTTGGCCTTTTTTCCTTGGAGTGACGAAGGATGAGGGGTGACCTGATAGAGGTGTATACGATGATGAGAGGCATTGATTATGTGGATAGTCAGAGGCTTTTTCCCAGGGCTGAAGTGGTTGCCACAAGAGGACACAGGTTTAAGGTGCTTGGGAGTAGGTACAGAGGAGATGTCAGAGGTAAGTTTTTTTTTTACACAGACAGTGGTGAGTGCGTGGAATGGGCTGCCGGCAGCTGTGGTGGAGGCGGATAAAATAGGGTCTTTTAAGAGACTTTTGGATAGGTACATGGAGCTTAGAAAAATAGAGGGCTATGGGTAAGCCTAGTAATATCCAAGGTAGGGACATGTTCAGAACAACTTTGTGGGCCGAAGGGCCTGTATTGTGCTGTAAGTTTTCTATGTTTCTCTGTTTCTCTGATGTTCTGGCTAGGAAAGCCTCATCTTGGAAACAGATATGGCAGAGATGAAAGAACTGAGAGAAAGTAATAGTGTTTTTTTACAGGAGACAGAGTGAGAAGAGGTATAGTGTAGATAGCCATGGGAATTGGTAGGTTTATAAAAGATGTCAGTCAACAGTTTGTCTCCAGAGATGGAGGCAGAGTGATCAAGAAAGGGGAGGGAAGTGTTGAAAATAGACCTAGTGAAATTAAGGACAGAGTAGAAGATGGAGGCAAATTTGATGAAGTTGATGAACTTAGCACGTGTGTTTTTTCTGTCCTTCATAAGTTTCAAAATGGTCCACTTTCACAAAAATTTCCAAGCAGACATTTTGACTTAAGTAGAATATTCTTTTTTCATTTTCCAGAAATTGAATTTTGAATGTCTCGCTACCTAGTTTTTGAAGGGAACTATCAATAGGGTGTGAGCTAAATCAATCATATGAATATTTAAATTTGATCTGTTCCTTTGTTTTTGACCTATAACAGATTAAATCTGCAATGTTGTGTCTGGATTTCTGCAACAGGATATATTTGGTTTAAAAATCCTTGTGGTATCAGGATTTTAAACTATCTGTTTACTGCACTTGTATTTAAAGGAACAGCCACTCCTGAATCCAAAATTTAAAATGAATCCCTCATTTGTGTCACAGAGCAATAGGAGGTTAAACGATCAGTAGGACAGTGTTGTGGTTGCCGCTGTAGCTTAAGGACAAATGATATGAAGACTAGTCCATGAGAATAACCATCCTATAATCCTACTGATGTCATTCACAACACAATTTGCTAAGATTAAAAATTGGAACATTTTAAGTGCATAATACTTGGTAATCCACTGTACATTATACCTACGACCTTGTTCAAAATAAAATCTTACAGGTCATGGGCATATCATGGCAAATCATGAACATAACATTTCAATGTTTTGTGCTAGACTGGGGTGCCATTATGTCTGGGTGTCTCCACTGAGTGCATCAAAAACCTGGAAGAAATTTCATAGTCTTTATGGACTGGGATGTTCCCAGCTGCTCTTGGCTCTTGCCTTTCTTAGGAAATTCTCTGTTAGAAATGTTGTAGTGCACAATTGAGTTCCAAGACCAAGATAAGTTCAATCATCCCTTTCTCTTCAATTTTTTCAAAAAAAATTTAAGCTCCCAGCAATTAAATAGACTCACGATAGCTGTTCTCATGGTTTGTGCATTTACAGCAGGCAAGAGTGGCAGGTATTTCAGGCAATGTGAGTTCCTGGGATCAGTTCTGAATCAAAGTTGCTGACAGGTTGCTGCTGAAGTAATTTTAATATGTATCTGATGTCCCCATTGTGAGACCAAAACCATTAGCGTTCTGAGTTATTTACATTTTACCAGCAAACATTATGTTCAAACTGACTGAAAACATGACCAACAAAAGACTGAGTAAGGTTGTGAAAGGGGACAGTGTATCAAACAAATCAATTATGTTTCCTTTGGAGGACAATCACTTGATGAATAGGGGAGTGTCTGTCTTTATGGCCTACATGGACTTCCAGATTTTATCTGTTATGGCTCTTCACAATTGATATTGGGAAAAATAAACAGATGTGTAAATCTAGTTTGTAAATAGTTAGCAGGGAGGAGAACCAACTAAAGATTAAGGCAACACACACACACACACACACACACACACACACACACACACACACACACACACGTACGCACACAATACTGGCTGAACTCAGCAGGTCAGGCAGTGTCCATGGAAATGAATAGACAGTCAACATTTTGGGCCAAGACCCTTTTTCAGGATGAGAGAAGAAGTGGGAAAACGTCAGAATTAAAAGGTGTGGGGAGTGGAGGGAGGATAGCGAGAAGGTGATAGGTGAATCCAGGTGGGTAGGAAAGATAAAGGGCTAGAGAGGAAGGAATCTGATAGGAGAAAGGGAAGGAAGAGGAGATCCAGAGGGAGGTTATAGGCAGATGAGACAAGATAAGAGACCAGAGTGAGGAATAGAGGAAGAGGGGACAGGGAGGACTTTTTTTAATATATACCAGAAGGAGAAATCAATATTCATGCCATCAGGTTGAAGGCTAAAGATTTGGGTATGTTTTAGGGTATGGATGAAGAAATGTATATCCACACCTGCTAAAAGCACTACATTAAGAAGTTTGAAAGGTTTGTTATAGAGAGCAATAAAGATACAGGCGGAGAGACCTATTAATTACTTTCAAAATTTACTGCTTTTAATTTGGACTAAGTTAGCTCCAGGAAAGACAAACCAGAATATTTTCTAATTAGCAATTACTGTGTGCACTCTGGGTGTCCATTACTCTAAATTCCAATGTACAAATAGAAAACGTAATCAAAAAGGCAAATGAAATTTTGCCAAACATGAAAAGTGTAAATTATGTGCCAGCTACACAGATTTCCAGAAGATAATGATGGTCGGGAATTCACTGGCTGTAAAAGTGGCTGAAGTAAAAAGCCCTCACCATATTTCAAAATTACACGGATGTGTGATTGAAGAAATGGTCTCGTCAAATCTATGGGCCCAGTGCTTGAAGGTGAAATGAGGCTGCTCTGTTTTTTCTTAGAGGGCTAAGAATATCTTTCCGTGTCACAATATTTTTATGATTCTTTGATCAATTTAAGAACTTGGAGTTAAGCATCTCTATATCCATCACCAATGGGCAGAATATATTACTTCAAAATTCCATTAGTTATTTTCATCATAGCTTCCAATTGCTAGATTATAAAAATTTGCTCCATGTGCAATTGGCAATTGCATAACCTCCTCCTGCAGAGACTCCCCAGGTAAATGGCAGTGGGCATCATTACTGTACCTTGCAACTTTCAGGGGGTATTATCGCTTCCAATACACCAGAAAGGATTAAAATTCACCTACTAGCATGAAAGTAGGCTGGGAGAGAAATGTAACTTTATAAATGATAATTGAATTCTTGCACTACTAAAGGAGCATCAGTTATATTGAGTTTAATACTATTTTCACATATAACTTACTCTATAATTCTGTTTAGTTCCCTTGCAAAAATATTTCGATGGTGCTTGTTTTTAATTGAGTGTAGATCATTGCTTCTTCCATATACGGAAAATAATAAGAAATAAGTTTGTTACCACAATTATCCATATGAGTAAGAAAGAAGAACGGTTTGTTAAATGATTCACTGAACACGTTTAAGACTTTTATTTCATTTCTCTTTTAAATTGTTATTCCTTACCGTGTGCCACAGAAATAGTTGCCATTTTCTTTTGATTACATGCGGTCTTTAATATTCCACATTTATCAATTTTTTAATAATAATCTGAAGGCTATTCAGTTCTTTGGTGTTCCTCATAAGATCCAACCATATTAAAATTTTGCTACTCACATCGTTGTCCTCACTGGAAAGCTTACCACATGTAGACATGGAAATGTGCTCTGAGGAATCATTATTAAAACATAAATACAATCATCAAAGAACCTTTCCTGAATCAAAAATGATCATGCCAGGTAGATTAGTAATAATGTGGTGCAGCTATTCTGAATCCTTGATGGAAATTCATAAAGGAACATACAGGTTGTGATATTTATGTGTTCCATCCATCACTGTAATATTCTGTGTGGCATTGCAGTATTATATCTTGACTAAAAGGTATTTTATTACGTGTATAAAGTTCAAAAAGATCTGCAGATGCTGGAAATCTGAAACAAAATCAGAAAATGCTGAAGATCTTTAGATCAGGCAGCACCAGTGAAGAAAGAAACAAAGTTAATGTTTCAAATTGTTGACTTCACAAGGCCTGAATAACTGGAACTCAAACATGTTTTAAGTCATAGGGAAGGGAGGAATGGAAAGAACGAAGGGAATGTCTGAAATAGAGTGCAGACCTAGAGTATCTGAATAATACAAGTGGCAGTGATACCGGCTCATAAAAGGTGGTTTATTGACTGAACTTGATCTGTCTCAAGATGAAAATAGAAGGAATTAAATGGGTTCAAACAAGGCAAAATGATGTTGAAACAGAGATAAAATATTTCAGTGCTGGGAAAGATGACTTCAGAAGAAGATCATGTCCCATTTATGGAGAAGTAAAAGAAAGTTAACATTACTGGTTGATGACTATTTTTCAGAATGGGCAAGCTGCCAAAGTCAAAGTGGAGTGTATTGCCAGATGCACAAGCACAGCTGCAATGAAAATCTTGCAACAGCATCATGGGCACATAGCGTCATATAAACAGATACACAAGAAAATTACAAGTTAAACATAAACTATACACTAATTTTGCAAGAGAAAAAACAATTAGAACAAAGACAGTCCATTTTAGTCTGAAGTGATTAAAATGGCAATAGTGTCACTTATACTGAGGTAGTGATTAGGGTAGTGATGTTTGCTTCAGGAAATGAATGGTTGAAGGAAAGTAGCTCTTCTTGAACTTGGTGGTGCTGGAGTTCAAGGTTTTGTACCTCCCATTTAAAATTGTGGTCTAAATTGGGAAGGCTGACGATCTAAAACTGTTGATTGCAATATTACAGCTAAATGTCTTCATGTAGCTCTTCAGCAGTTTTCTCAGTTCAGCCAGAAGAACTACTTATAGACTACAGAGATGTTTAAACGATATTAAGGATTGCTGTGGCCATCCTCTTGAGTTAGTAAAAACAATGCTTGATTGCAGTAAGGATAAAAAGCTCTGCACTATTTTATATACAGATTATTTAATCAGTAAATTAACAGTTTCTTTCTTCACCTTCTCAAAGAACTAATTTAACCGCATTTTAAACAGGATAAATTAACATTATAATTCACCGCTAGCCTACAGCCAAAGCCTTATCACATTTCCGCATTTAATGAGTTTTTCCTACACTAAATGGATTTTAATTTGTTTCTGCGTTATTATTTGTTACAGATTATATGTGTTATAATATTAATTGTTATAGAGTCATAGAGTACTATAACACAAAGACGGAACTTTCAGTCCATCTAATCAATGCCGAACTTTTATTCTGCCTAGTCCCATCAACTCACAACTGGACTATATGTATTATCAGAATTATTCAATTGCAGAGAATGTGCTATGTTCTCTACTGTACCACTGGACAATTCTTTATGCAGTATGCCAACAACTTGGAGACCATCACTCCTCCAAATTATAGTGGGTCAAGTTTCATAAACTGACATGTTCATGGATGGATTTAAAAGCATACTGATCTGCTAACATTCAGAGTGGTTTTCTATCTTCAGAAACATAAGATACTTCAATTTGTTTCCTTTTCCTTTATCCATTTTAAGCTCTCAGCAAAGGTACATTTGTTATTCCATTCCTTACAAAAGATGAACTGGAAGAGCATCAGTAACAACAGTTTAGTGCCCCATATCTAAGAAAGGATGTGCTGGCATTGGAGAGGGTCCAGTAGAGGTTTACGAGAATTATCTCAGGAATGAAAGGGTTAATGTAAGTGTACTATTTGTTGGCTCTGGGTCTGTAATCTCATGAATTTAGAATAGGGGGGGACCCCAAATATTAAAAGGCCTAGACAGAGTGGACATGGAGACAATATGGGTTAAGTGGAGATGGTTTATGTAATGTTTGGATCTATTTGTTTTAGAGCAATGACCATCCCCTTAGCACTACGCATTGATCTGTTGTCTACACATGGGCATTGTTCTCGCTCTCTCTCTCACTGCAATGTGAATACACCAGTTAAAGCCATCACCCACACAGGTGCTTTTATTTAATTGATATGTCATTGTGCACAAACACCACAGTTTAAGAGTGGCATTTACTTCCAAATGAGCACAGGATTTAATAATTATAACACTGCAGCTGAGGCTGAGGGAGAGAATTGTCATATGGCTCCCAGCTCACGGATTCCATTAGAAAGGTTTTGGATATTTCTGAAGGTGAATGCATTTAAATCTAATGATTCACGAGCAAGACACTTCTGATACATTTAATCTTCAACAGCATGATCTTGCTGAACAAATGTTAATTCTTTGCCAACGTCTAGATTGTACAGACTCCTTGGATAATGGTAAAAAGTCCATGGGATAGAAAAGGTTGGGAATCCTTGGATCACCAACGTGTACAATTTTTCCATAGCAGATTTCTTCTGTGTGATGTTCTCCATATCTCCCTGGCTTCAGTGCACAAGTGCATCATGCAGCTTACCATTCTCCTCTTTGACACAATAACCAGCACACATCAAATGGGCATCGACAGCTAGACTGAGAGGTCGTAAGGCTATGCAGACCAGATTGACTTTTCTTGTCTCCAGCATATAATCTTCTCCTCGTTCCTTTGAGACAGTCTCCTGGGATTAAGGGTGAGTTGCTTCCACTCCGGTATTGTGGGTCCTGAGGTGACTGACTGACCGAAACTCTTCCACAGAAAAGAGAGCTGGTACCCTTTGAAGCAGATGGAAGCTAGTTTGTGAGGCCATCTGTTCCTTTTGCTACTGTGAGTCAATGTCTGTTCTCAGTGAATGACTTGAGGTTCTCAGAATCTTCCACAATGTTCTCCATATTCATCGTTCGTATTTGCTTCTGACTAAGGAGGCCATTCGGCCCACCATGTCTACACTGGCTCAGATCAATCCAATTGTTCCTATCTACCTGTAACCTATTCCCTCAAGCCCCCCAATTCACAACAGGGACAATTACAGTAGCTAGTCAACCTAACAACAAGCATATAGTTGGGATGTGGAAGGAAAATGGAGCAGTCAGGAGAAACCCCAGTGTGCACAGGAGGAATTGCACTCTTCATGTTCGTAGCACCAGAGATCAGGAGCAAACACAGCTGTCCCTGCACCAAGCTTTATTTATTTTTGTCATGGCTCAGGTTTAGACAGACAGAGGTGAACTGCTCTCGGCACAAAACCTAAACACTGACCTACAAAACACGGTGCTCAACTGACCTTCTCCTCTCAGTAAAAATACAAGCAGGCAATTGGAGCTACACCTGTCATCTCATAACTTAGCTGAGATCCCAAAGCAAAACAAAAAATTGAGAAATGTGGCAAAGGAAATCAGTTCTAAACCAAACTCTATTGAAGATGTAGACAGTACCATAAGAGTTAGAACAATGCAATTTCACCCTCATTATCCACATGCTTTCAATAGAGATTTTACAGAAAAATTTGGGGAAATCTCTTTCTCCACTTCTACTAGTAATGGGTCAGAGCTTTTGCAGTGTCGGTGGGGATATTGCATTTTATTCCTTAAAGAGACTTTGAGGAATCTTTTTCTCTCTGCAGTTACAGGTGATCTCCAGAGCCAAGGCAGCATAATTAGGGTCTCAGTGCACTGAGGCTAGCTCACAAAACTTTGCAGTGAATTGGAGGCTCTTGCAGAGATACTGTTGGTGGCATCATTGCGCCGTTGTGAGATGGTCCTGGTATTGAATCAGGTTCAATTCTGGTAGGCCAAGAATGTGCATCTGGCCTGAGGTCTTGATTATCAAGTATCTTTTACCCCAAACAACCAAAATCTTTGCCAGTTCCTTGAAGGTGATATTGAATGGCTGCCCTCACTGAATGGAATCTCCCAAGGTTTCGAATCAGATGGCAGTGTTTTTCTGCAGGGACAGGTTGAAAGAGGGGTCTAGCATTGTGAATGTTAGGTGCAATTTCTATCCTCTAGAATGCCACATTGAACAAGCCAACAATGCCTTAGAATGCAGATTTTTCATAGCAGTAAATCCAAGCTTTCTCTACCTATTGCAACTCTCTTACTGACTCTTGGGTAAGCTTGATTCAGTTCATATTGACACTCAGTCGATAGGTTTCCCATTGGTTCCATTACTAGCTCCACTCCTACAGGAGGTTGGTTAGTACTGCAGTAAAACACTGTGACGAGAAGGACTGAGAGGAAGGCTTCATTCTCTCAAAGCTTTGCAGTCAACGAGCTATCAGGTTGATGGAAAGGAAGCCAAGACCAGACGTCCACAAGAAAGTTCACACATAATCAACAGACAGCTGATCATATGTTACAAGATCATGAAGTCATGAGAAAAGAAAGAGTATGTCACTTAGCACCTTATGTTTGCTCTGTCAATCAATATGGCTGATCTGCCCCAGGCCTATATCCACCCTTGTTCCACTTAGAAACTCTATTTATCTCACTATGAACTCCAAAATTAAAACTGGTTCCTCTTTCCTAAGAGTTTATTTGATTGGGGCTACTCCACCCCCCAACAAAGAAAATGCATATTGTATTTCTTTGAAATACATTTTTGTCTGCACGCAGAGAAAAAATCTACTAGTACATTTGTCACTATTATGATTTCTATCTGCAAATAGATTTACACTATGTTACAAGAAGCCACTAATGAGAGAAGATGCAATATCACCTCTCCAAATAGCATCACAAAACATATATACCAATAGACAAAATCTGAAAGTGAAGTAAAAAATGCTTTCAGAACATAAAATACTATTAGACAAAAAATATTAGAATGTGGCCTTAATACATACCATGAGATAAGGAGAATGTGAGAAAAAGTCTCAGATGATAAGAGGCCCAAGATGACTTTATTTTACGCAAAGAAAATTGTGAAGTGGGGAAATATGCTTACACCAGGGATCCACATTTATCAAGGTTGGATGCAAATTGATTTCACTGCCTATCAAAGCACAGCAAGCCAACAAAACAATTGCAAACAGACTCATATTGGCAGAAAAAAATGCACATCAAGTCACGTGTACAGAGGAAAAGATTAACTGACAGAAACACAGCTTAATTTAGCATTTAACTAAAATTCTGACACTGATTGCAACAGAATCACTGTTGTGCATTCTACATAAATGCAGACACAGATACAGAAAGTATCAACTGCTTCTCTGAGTCTTTTTTCAAATATCAGCTAACTAATTGATATGCTTGCTTTTAACCTACTCCATAAGGACCTGCTATCTCTCTGTTCAGGGACTGTTCCTCATTCATAACCCTGGAAATCTTTATAAAGCAACCTAATGAAGAACTTGGGGATAACAGTTAGACAAACAGGTTACTTGGCTATTGTGGGCCAACAATAACAATGTGGATAATGGTCAGAAATAGCAGATCTGGTGTCTATCCACCTACCCCCTTCTTTTCTCCTCCCTTATCTTCCCATTAAATGCAGACATACTCATGATATAGGATGGTAACAATTGTCCTGGCTAAGTTCTGCTAATTCAGCACAGATGATAGATTGAACCCATAAACCAGGACTATATGACTTATTTCCATACTGGCTAGTCTAATTACTCATAGAGCTATCTCAGAGCTCAGTGCAAATACTCATTACTGATGTGATTGTTACTCAATATACTTGGTCCATAATTCAAAGGGTGATTTCTGTGATCTTTCAAGATACAACTTACAGTATTAATAATCGCAGACGCACAAAACATTTTAATTCTGTTAAATCCATGGAACATAATGAAAAGAAGTCAAAATTCTGTGTGACTAACAAATTGCCGAATTAAATCAAGCACTTATTAATAACTTATTCACTCTCACATATCTTCCAGTGCTTCATTACAGAGTCAATTGGCAGAAGTCAGGAAATTGTTTAAATGTCGGGAATTGCTGTGAGCAGTGTTGGAATCAAGGAGAAAGGAAAGAAACAATAAATGAGAACAAAGAAAGTGCCCCAACTCATGTCAATAAAATACTCAATTATGATCTGTCCATGATCTCATATCTCCCAGCAGGATACTGGCAGGAGGCGTGAGACGAAGGATTGTGGCTACAATGTTGTAGATTTACCTGCAGACCCGGCTCCCAGTGAGTGTGACCTCCTTCCGGGAGCACATGTCTGCACAAATGTCCCTTAAATCTTTCATCAGCGTGTGACAAGATTATTGATGCAGAGCTCAGTGTCTGGAAGTCAGAGAGTATGATGGGAGGTGTTGCCGTGACTATTATATGCCAACAGTAGTCTGGTAGATAGAAAGCAAAAATGAGGCTCTGGCTGTCACCCAACTGAACCCGAAGTTCCACGAGCATTTAACTATCTCCAATGATAACAGCTGGGGTCTGTTAACAACTTCACCTGTCTATCTAGTCTATGAAATGAAAATCAGCTTCGGTTTCCAGTCATGATCCTTGTCAAATGTTAATATAGTATATTTATCAGTCAGGTTTATTTGGGTTTAAGTAAAATTTTCCAAATATAAAACTTTCTTGAACAGAAAAAAATAGCAAAATATAGTATTAAAAATAATTATATCCATATCTCCATAGAGTCATAGAACACTACAGTACAGAAACAGGCCCTTCAGCCTATCTAGTCTTTGGAAAACCATTAATCTGCCTAATCCCATCGACCTAGACACAGGCCAACAGCTGTTCATACCCCTCCCATCCATGTACCTATCAAAAACTTTTTTAATGCTGAAATTGACCCCGCATTCACAACCTGTTCCACACTTTCACTGCCCTCTAGGTGAAGAAGTTTCCCCTCATGTTCCCCTTAAACATTTCACCTTAAACATTTCACCTTTCACCCTTAACCCATGACCTCTATTTGCAGTCTTACCCAACCTCAATGGAAAAACTCTGCCTGCATTTACCCTATCTACACCTCTCATAAATTTGTATACCTCTATCAAATCATCTCTCAATCTTCTACATTGTAGGGAATAACATGCTAACCTATTCAGCCTTTCCTTATAATTCAGGTCCTCAAGTCCTGGAAAAATTCTTGCAAATTTTCACTGTACTCTTTCAACCTTATTTTCGTCTTTCCTGCAGGTAGGTGACCAAAACTGCACATAATACTCCAAAGTAAGCTTCACCAACATCTTACATAATTTCAACATAACGTCCCAACTCCATTACTCAATACATCTCTATCTCTCTATCGCTATGTATCTACATATTTTTTTCTTGCAGATTCAAATGCACCAGTCGTAAACTGTTCCTTGCTGTCAGTCTATACCATGGTAATTCATCTGTTATATTCAGTGAAAATTTTAAATATGAAATGCTGTCACAAAACAAGCACAGCAGAATCTAAAAGCAATGCAATTTATGCTTGCTAAAGCCATATGTTTATCAGCCTTGCATGGTCACCTAAGGTTGACCTAACTATTCATAGAATGTTCTTAGATCCAGATGTAGCTTGTCAGTGGGTTCTTTGTGTGAGTACTAGTCAGGAAATTGTGTACAGCTGCACCATCTCAAGGTGCACGTATTTGTTGATGACAGAGAGCAAGTTACTGACCAAAAATTAGTCTCTGCTCAGAAGTGCAAGCAAATCTCTTTCCAGAATGGTTCACTGACTTTCATTCTCAGTAGGTGGCTGCTAGTGGTAAAGCCACATTCTACGCTTGGGAGGGCAATGAACCATCCACTGTACCTGCATTCAAGCATTTATGAAGATGATGCATCCAGTGTTAATAGTAGATATTTAACATCTCAGTGCATTGGAAGTATATCTCAGGTAATGGAAATGAATTGTGCAATCAATGTCGGTACAGATGTCTATTCCTTTTCCTGAAGGAAATCTAAGAACCAGCTGGGTTTTCACATTGATTTTTGTATTATTATTCATTCATAAGATGTGCATATTGATCGTGTGACCTATGGTTACTGTTCAGATGAGACAAAGATGACAAATCTCTTAGCCAAAAGGTATCCAAGACAAAAACAGAAGAGCTTTTATAACAGTCCGGAAATTGAAAAGTTACCTTTACCGATACAAGTTTTCACTTTGATCTAAATGAAAGCCATGGAACTCACAAAGGCTTTTGATTTGTGCTGTGAATCCCATGAAGGCAATAGACTCTGGGGACTGCTTGGAAGGACACCTTGTTCCTCTGTCTGTTCTAGATTAGTAAAGAGGATTGTGCACTGAGCCACAACCAGCTGCTTTATGTACCGGTGCAGCATAGCATTGACTAAACCTTCCCACTACTTCTCAAAGGCAGGAAATGCTAATGAAAGCCCTTTGGATTCAAATATATAAACAAATTCCCCATGGTGAAAGTTGAAAGTAGCTTGGGCTTTCCCATGTAACTTTATCTCAACATGCAGTTTCCTGCACAATGCACTTCTTAGGCCTGTGGTCCATTATCAAAATGCTGGTGCCCATGACTGTATAAAATAGTAACAAATCTAGGCCGTACCATATGATTGTCCTGTCTTCTGCTGCATGGAAGCTGTAATTTAATTCTGCGCAGTTCTCATCTTCAATGTTCATTTGCTTGTTCCATCTAAATGACCATGCGCACTTAAAATAGGAACATTTTCTGCAGCGAGCCAACGAGGACTGGAGTTGATGCCATGGCCTCAGCAGCAGAATCTGGAGCTTGGGGTCAATTATCATGTCAAGGTTGCAAGCTGGCCAGTTTAGACCAAGTAATTCATTGGAGAATAATTTTCCCCTGCAGGGAAGAAACTTGTGCTCAAAACAAAGGCAACTTTGGCAAGAACAGTTATTCAATTAAACAAATATATACCTTGAGAAAATCTGAACTAAAATTGACTTATGATCATATTAAATCTCTGTGTGTACATCAAAAAATACAAAAGTGCATCAAATAAATAATCCTTTATTACCCAAATTAAAACTATGTAATATGACAAGGTGCAAGCTGTATCATAACATGAATAAAAAACAACTAAATAAAACATGTTTAATACTGTAAAATATCTCAGGCCCTTCACAAGAGTTATCAAATAAAATTTGATACTGAGACAGCCAAACAAGGAATTATCAAGGCAAGGGAATCAATCTCTTAGTCACAGAGTTAGTTTCTTAAGAAATGTCTTAAAGATGGAAAACTGGGGAGAGGGCACAGAGGCTTAGAGAGGACAATTAAAAGATGAAATGATCCAGAGATCAGAATTGGAAGTTTATACAGCTAGAAGGTGGAGCTTAGCAGGGTTAATGGCACCTAATGGCGACTCCTTTGCTTGCCTCTTCGGAAACAGCTCTTTTTCCATCTTTAACATCTCTATTTTTCCCTTTCAGGGTTCTTTTGAAGACGCTGACCTGGAGTTATTGCTGACTATGGTTCTTTGTGGGAATGGGACACGCTCTCGGGGTTTCATAACTTGCCATTGTTCGGCACACCAACTTCTCGGCCTAAGAGTTCCACTCGCCTTCAGAGGACCGAGTTTTCATGGCTCTGGAGACAGGGGGGATCAGAGGTCAGTGTTCAAGCAGAAGATTGGTGTGTCATGGGAAATGGAAGATCTAAGGCTGTGTGCCCAGAGACCCAAGATCTTAGGGCACAGAGCTCAGACGCAACAGACTTTTAACATCGTAAACAACCAGTTGTTTGTTATGTCTCCCCTCTTGCTGTGAAATGGAGACATTCCTTTCTCCCTTATTAGAGAGAGAGAGAGAGACGGGGATATGTCGAATGCCTGTTGAACAATGTAGTCTTTGGAGTACTGCGAGTCTGTGTCTTTGCTGTTGCCTTCCTCACACTTGAGTGCTCGGTGGCGGGTGCCGATGATTCTTTTTGCCAGTGGGGGAGGGGAGGATTGTTGCTTGCTGCCGCTTACATGCAGAAGTGAGAGGAGCTGGGGGGGACTTTAAAGTTCTAACATTTAACTGTCGTCCATTCTTTGGGGGCACTCCTCTGTTTTCAAGGATTGTTGCAAAGGAAAAGCATTTCAGGATGTATATTAGATTAGATTAGATTATTAGGTTATGAGGACACGCAGTCCTCTTTTATTGTCATTTGGTAATGCATGCATTAAGAAATGATACAATGTTCCTCCAGAATGATATTACAAAAACACAAGACAAACCAAGACTAAAACACTGACAAAAACCACATAATTATAACATATAGTTACAACAGTGCAAAGCAATACCGTAATTTGATAAAGAACAGACCATGGGCACGGTAAAAAAAAGTCTCAAAGTCTCTCGAAAGTCCCATCATATCACACAGACAGTAGAAGGAAGAAAAACTCTCCCTGCCATGAACTTCCAGCGCCGCAAACTTGCCGATGCAGCACCCTGGAAGCACCCGACCACAGCCGACTCTGAGTCCATCCAAAAACTTCCAGCCTCCAACCAGCCCTCCGACACCGAGCACCGAGCACCATCTCTGCCGAGTGCTTCGATCCCGGCCCTGGCAACAGGCAATAAGCAAAGCCGAGGATTTGGGGCCTTTCCCTCTGTAGATTCTCGATTGCACAGTAGCAGCGGCAGCGAAGCGGGCATTTCAGAAGTTTCTCCAGATGTTCCTCCGTGCTTCTCACGTCTGTCTCCATCAAATCAGGATTGTGCACAGTACCTACTTACAAATACCGATATCATTTCGGAGCGGCCGCACGCGCTGCATCGCACCGCCATCTTCTCCTCTCCTTTGAGTAATGTATTGTATACATTTCTCTGACATTAAATTTACCTTTGAAACCTTTAAATAGTTGATAGAATTGAAAGAGAGAAGAAGCCTTTGACTGGAAGGCAAGAAAGAAAACTTTTAAATCACCAAGGCATCGAACTGATATCTCTGTAGCAGTAAGGACCTAACGTGACACATTATTTGCAGTGTTGCTTGACCTTGAGCCACAAAGCTTTGAATGATCTAAAGGTTATGGGGAGAATGTTGAATGTTAGCCAGTTGTCCAGAATAGGGGCACAGTTGAAGGTGTCAGCTGCAGGGAAATCAAGGCATAGCTGGAATCAGGTGATGTCATGGTGGGAACAGGCAGCTCTAATGAGGAAGTGGATATGAGATCTGCAGCTTGGGGTCAAATATGGTGCCAATGCTGCAACAGAGTAATTAACCTCAGGCACCTGCCAAGCAATGAAATGACAGAGTCTGTGGCAATGGGTTCGGCTTCATTATTATTTAATGGTTTAGAAATTAATTTTAATTAGGTCATCATGGTAGTGTCACAGATACTGCGACCCAATTACAGCTCGGGGCCTTCTAGAGCTCAGAGTTCAATTCAGGTGCCATTCCTTAAGAAGTCTCTGTACGTCCTCCCTGTGGAATGTGTGGGTTTTCTCTGGGTCCCCTGGTTTCCTCCCACAGTCCAACAACGTACTGGGTAGGTTAACTGGTCATTGCAAATTGTCCCATGGTGAGGTTAGGGTGAATCAGTTTTGTCAGGAGTTGCTGGGCGACCTGGCCCAAAGGGCCAGAAGGGCCTATTCCGAGCAGTATTACTAAAATAAATTAATCAATTAATTTAAAAACAAAGGATTTCTATTGAATCAACAAGCAATTTGACAAAATCATAACTCTAATACAGTAAGTTGTCAATATTACATAGTTACAGAATGCAACTAGAAAAATGGCACATTTTAACAGATCAGTCTGCACTGTTTGATTTTACTGCATATAACATCATATATTTAAAATGCACAAGGTTAAAATTCAAAATTTCTGTTTCAAATGCAGAGTAAGATAATTCATTCAATGCAATATCCTGCCTGTTATGAATTAATGAGGTAAAGTTCAACTTCGGCTCTGGACGTGGAGCATGCAAAGTGGACTATAAGGCCAAGTAAAGCGACCCAAAGTGCATGCAAATTAAAATAGATACTGTTTGCTAGGCAAAGAGCATTAAATTGGCTTCATGCTGAATCCTTTCCATCAAAAGGAAATGCCAAAGGGATAACTAGGAAAAACTAACACAATGCAAGCTGTGAAGTTAATAACCCTTGCTATACTGTCCATCTGTCAAAGGCAAAATGTCACTCGTCATTAGCAAAGTTTAAACATTACAAGCACATGGTGTCAATCACATTATCCATTTTAGCAATCATCATTTCTTGCACGTAACACATTCCCATTGATATTCAAAATCCAAATCAATCTAATTTAAAAATACTGAATATAAAGATACTCTGAAAGCATAAGTCTGAGACCATTTACTTTTCAACTAGATGGTTCTAGATTTGATCCCCTGGTCTGTTTATCACTTGGATTTGCTCAGATTAGACTATACGTTCACCGACAGCAGCCACTCCTCCACACACCCACACTTTGAGTCACCTTGTCATCCCTTCACAGAATCACTAATGGTGGCTCTCCATCTGATTTTGCTGCAGAATGCTCTGGTAAGAAACGTGAACAGGTGAGAGAAGGTTTTACTGTCTTGGGACGCCAAGGTGGCATAGCAGTTGGCAAAGTGCAATTACAGCTCGGGGCATCGGAGTTCGGAGGTCAAGTTTGGCATCCTAAGTGAGAAGTTTCTATGTTCTTCTTGTGTGCTCATGGGGTTCTTTCGTTTGCTCTGCTTCCCTGCGCCCCCTCCCCCACCCCCCGGGTCCAAAGACATATTGGTTAATAGATAAATTGGTCTTTGTAAATTGTCCTGTGATTAGGCTAGGGGGAATCAATGAGTTGTTGAGCAGCATGGCCCAGTGGGCTGGGAGGGCCTGTCCTGCACTGTATCTCTAAATAAAATAAATGAGATTTGCTGACTTTTAAATATTTCTATGGATATTAGTTTTAGTAGCCCAGAAAAATCAGTTCAAATTTACAGATGGAGAAGCAGACTCTAAGCAATTCACAGACTATGTTTATTCTGCACCAAAGTAAACAAACTACTGTTCTAGATCGGCCTTCATTAATTGCCTCAAAATGTCTTGCCCCAGCCAAAATATGGTTAGTCAGTTTCATGATGTATGGATTTTTATTGTCTCTTCATAGATTGGTTGCAGTCATTAGATGTCAATTACCCCAGCTCCTCAGATCGTATCCCAATCCCAACCATCTTCAGCTGGTTTCCGTTGTTCTCTGAAGCATCAAAAAAAAATTTCTGAGTCATAATACTCTAGCAGTGAGACATCAAATTGTTGCTGGTCAAAACTGTAAAGTTATATATTTCTTCAAAATTCTGATTCTATTACAATGTTGAAGCTTCCTTTTTAATTTAGTGCCAATGTACAGGTTGTGGCCTGTGGTTCATTCTGAAAAGAAGATTGCTGCTGGTAAGAGCTTTGGTGTTTTTTCGTCCTTTCTGGGGCATGAAAATGCCACTTGCAAGCAGAAAATCGCTGCTGAAGTATGCTGATCTTTAAATAACGATCCACAACTCACATCAATTCTCATCCCCAACAAGCAGACAATGCTGGCAGAATATTAACAGGTCTTAGATCTGCCATAACTTTTCTTTAAATTAACAAAGACTTGGACTAAAACTCTAGTCATGGTTTCCTCAGTGGCTCAGTTAATAGTAGGAAGATCTGTCAAACAAAAGAGGAAGGCCCCAATTAAGGTAGAGTCTGAACTCTGCAGGGATTCCCATCTCAGCAAAGCCATCAATAACAACACTCCATGCAGCTTTTGTATCCCTATGTTCTAGAGAGGCTTGAAACTGAGCAGGTATCCTGGATTTCATTGTTATCCATTGATCCTAGCTGAAAAAGTTATGCATGAACAGTCAGTGGAATTTGATGCTGGTGTGTTCCTTCCCTTGCTGAAGAGCTATGCAGGCATGCATATATGTCACTTTAATAACTGTGAACTACCGTAAATAGCTTAGCAAAATCGATGAGTTCAGAAGCATGAGCAGAATGGAAAAAATTAAGTACAAAATTTTGGTCATTATTCAGTATGTTCCTTCTAATTAAATTTACATTTTTGCTTTCACAAATTATGTTTTGAATTTTTAATTTGATGATTTATTAAAATATATATGCACACTGCATAATATTAGAAGTTCAAATACTTTAGCTAAAAGGGATTTTTTAAATTCAGGATTGGCATACAATGCATTAACTGGATATATAAATGAAGTGACTTTATGCCACTTGCCCAGTGCCGTTTAATGCTGAGGGTTTAAGAAGCCAAGTAAAGAATATCATTGTATATGCCCATTGAAACAGGAGCCGCTAAGTGATTGATATTATAGATGTAGCTTACCCAGTTGGAAAATAAAAGAACTTAGCATCTCAACAGGTTAAGAAGACAACAGGTTCTTTGAAGCCAAACAACTTCATCAGTTTTTGTTTTTCCAAAATCTCCTGGATCTCCTATGTGCAAATAACTCTAAAACTGTAATAATTCTGCATGATGAAAATCTAGGCTAAATTAGTTCATGCTTAAAGACTTGTGCTGCTAATATACAAACTATAAGAGCATAAGGCCATCAGACATGGGAGTAGAATCAGGCCATTCAGCCCATCGAGTCTGCTCCACCATTCCATCATAGCTGATTTATTATCCTTCTCAATTCCAATCTCATGCCTTCTCCCCATAACCTTTGACATCCATACTAATCAGAATCCAATCAAACTCCACTTTAAATATACACAATGTCTTGGCTTCCACAGTCGTCTGTGACAATAAATTCCACAGATTCACCACCTGTTGGCGAAAGAACTTCCTCTTCTTCTCTGTTCTAAATGGACTTCCCTCTATTCTGAGGCTGAACCCTTCGGTCCTAGACTTACCCACAATAGGAAACGTCCTCTCCACATCCATTCTATCTCGGCTTTTCAATATTCATAGGTTTCAATGAGATTCCCCCCCTCCCCATTCTTCTAAACTCAAGCGAGTGCAGGCCCAACATCACCAAACGCCTTCATTAACCCTTTCATTCCCAGATTCATTCTCGTGAACTTCCTTTGGACTTTTTTCAATACCAACACAACCTTTCTTAGATAATGGGCACAAAACTACTCACAATTCCATTTGCCATTTTTCAGTCCATTTTCCTAGCTGGTCCAGATCACCTTGCAAGCTTTGGTTACTTTCCTCACAGTCTACTACACCTTCAGTCTCGGTGTCATATTGTCTTGATATCACCAGTTTCCAAATTCTTGTTTTGAAAAATTTTATGAAAAAGACTTGCAAGATTTTTTATTAAGATGAGGGAAGGGAATTTGAGCAATCACTTACAGGATTAAAAGTTTTCAGGAAGAATGAAGTAGAATGGTGTGAATGATCTGTGTAAGGGAGAGAAATGGCAAACCAAGGCTAACCTATAAAGATCAAAGATTAGACCTATTTGGCACATGTACATCAAAACAAAAAGCGAAGGATGAGGACTGTGCCGAGCAGTCCGCCAGTGTTTTCCGCTTCCAGCATCAACATTGGATGCCCACAACTCACTAACCCTAAGTGTACATCTTTGGATTGTGAGAGGAAAATGAGGGAGGAAACAAGATCACCTGGAGGAAACCCATGCAGTCACAGGGACCATGCACAATCTCCTTACAGACAGTGGCGGGAATCGAAACACAATCCTGCAGCTCAATTAGAACTGATCTAAGTGGAGTTATATATTAAAATAATCAGATGGGGCAGTGGCATTTTTGATGACTGACGCCAATTACATTGTGAATGCTGTTAAAGGTGATGTAAGAATATTGATTGACTGTTCAAGTGATGACGGAGGGAAGAACCATAGAGTCTTTCAAAAGCAGAGGTGGAGGAGTATGCCTCATGATCAACTCTTCCTGCTTCACAAATATATCAGTGCTGTCCCAATTCTGCTCACCAGACCTGAAATATCTAGCAGTAAAGTGCGGTCGTTTTTGCCTACCACGGGAGTTCTCTGGGGTCATTCCAGTAGCGGTTTACATTCCACCTCAGGCCAATGTCAACCAGGCTTTAGATGATCAGAGTAATGGGATCAAAATGCACGAAATAGCGCACCCTGATGCCTTCACCATCGTTTTGGGAGATTTTAACCAGGCCAGTCTGAAAAATTCACTAAGCAACTACCATCAACAGATCACTTGCATACCAGAGGAAATAACACACTGGACCATTGCTATACCACCATCAAGATTGCTTACTGTGCTATTCACGCCCTCACTTCAGGAAGTCTGATCACTTGGCTATACTTCTACTCCCTGAGTATAGGCAGAGACTGAAGACTGCAGCACCAGCAGCGAGGACCAAGAAGGTATGAACAAGGGAAGCACAGGGGAACCTACAGGACTGCTTTGAATCAGTGGACTGGACTGTATTCAGGGATTCATCTTTGAACCTGGATGATTATACTGCAGTTGCTACCTACTTCACTAAAACCTGTGTGGATGAGTGTACGCCCACAAAGACTTACTGTACATTCCCAAACCAAAAACCGTGGATGAATCAGGAGGTACATTGTCTGCTGGAGGCTAGATCTGTAGCATTCAAGTCTGGCGATCCAGGCGTGTACCAGAAAACAAGGTATAATTTGTGGAAGGCTATTTCGAGGGTGAAGAGACAATTTTGTACGAGGTTGCAGGTGACATCGGATGCACAGCAACTCTTGCAGGGTCTGCAAGACATTACTTACTACAAAGAAAAACCGAATGGCATGAATGGCAGTGATGCTTCACTGCCAGATGACAGCAGTGCCTCCTATGCCCGCTTTGAAAGGAAGAACACAACTACAGCTGTGAAGATCCCTGCTGCACCTGGTGACCCTGTGATCTCCATCTCAAAGGCCAATATTAGGCTTTCTTTAAAGAGAGAGAACCCCCACAAGGCGGAAGGTCCCGATAGAGTACCTAGTAAGGCTCTGAAAACCTGTGCCAACCAACTAGCGGGAGTATTCAAGGACATTTTCAACCTCTCACTGCTACAGGCAGAAGTTCCCACTTGGATCAAAAAGGCAACAATTATACCAGTGCCTAAGAAGAATAATGTGGGCTGTTTTAATAACTATCACCTGGTAGCACTCACATCAACAGTGATGAAATGCTTTGAGAGGTTGGTCATGACTAGACTGAACTCCTGCCTCAGCAAGGACCCGGACTTGTTGCAATTTGCCTATTTCCATAATAGGTCAACAGCAGACGCAATCTCAATGGCTCTCCACGTGGCTTCAGACCACCTGAATAACACAAACACCCATGTCAGGATGCTGTTCATTGACTATAGCTCAGCATTTAATACCTTCATTCCCACAATCCTGACTGAGAGGTTGCAGAACCTTGGCCTCTGTACCTTCCTGTGCAATTGGATCCTCGACTTCCCAACCGGAAGACCACAATCTGTGTGGATTGGTGATAACATATCCTCCTCGCTGACGATCAACACTGGTGCAACTCAGGGGTGTGTGCTTAGCCCACTGCTCTACTCTCTATATACATATGTCTGTGTGGCTAGGCATAGCTCAAATACCATCTATAAATTTGCTGACAACACAACCATTGTTGGTAGAATCTCAGGTGGTGACGAAAAGGCGTACAGGAGTGAGATATGCCAACTAGTGGATTGGTGCCGCAGAAACAACCTAGCACTCAACGTCAGTAAGACGAAAGAGCTGATTG
The DNA here is from genome assembly GCF_963921235.1 of Mobula hypostoma. Taxonomy (NCBI): domain Eukaryota; kingdom Metazoa; phylum Chordata; class Chondrichthyes; order Myliobatiformes; family Myliobatidae; genus Mobula; species Mobula hypostoma. Next base: position 32,008,534 of record NC_086109.1, read on the forward strand.
TGGACTTTAGGAAGGGTAAGACGAAGGAACACATACCAATCCTCATAGAGGGATCAGAAGTGAAGAGAGTGAGCAGTTTCAAGTTCCTGAGTGTCAAGGACTCTGAGGACCTAACCTGGTCCCAACATGTCGATGTAGTTATAAAGAAGACAAGACAGCGGCTGTACTTTATTAAGAGTTCAAAGAGATTTGGCATGTCAACAAATACACTCAAAAACTTCTATAGTTGTACTGTGGAGAGATTTCTGACAGGCTGCATCACTGTCTGGTATGGAGGGGCTACTGCACAGGACTGAAAGAAGCTACAGAAGGTTGTAAATCTAGTCATCTCCATCCTGGGGACTAGCCTACAAAGTACCCAGGACATCTTTAAGGAGCAGTGTCTCAGAAAGGCAGCGTCTATTATTAAGAACCTCCAGCACCCAGGGCATGCCCTTTTCTCACTGTTACCATCAGGTAGGAGGTACAGAAGCCTGAAGGCACACACTCAGAGATTCAGGAACAGTTTCTTCCCCTCTGCCATCTGATCCCTAAATGGACATTGAATCTTTGGATGCTACTTCACTTTTTTTTTTAATATACAGTATTTCTGTTTTTGCACGTTTTTAAAATTTATTCAATATACATATACTGTAATTGATTTACTTGTTTATTATTATTACTATTTTTATTTTTTTTTCTCCCTGTTTTAGATTATGTACTGAATTGAACTGCTGCTCCTAAGTTAACAAATTTCACGTCACATGCTGGTGATAATAAACCTGATTCTGATTCTGATTCTGAATCTGAATCAGGTTTATTATCACTGCATGTGTCATGAAATTTGCTAACTTAGCAGCAGTAGCAGTTCAAAGCAATACTTAATATAGAAGAAATAAATAAAATAATAATAATAATAAATAGATAAGTAAATCAATTACAGTATACATATATTGAATAGATTAAAAATCATGCAAAAAACAAAAATAATATATATTGAAAAAGTGAAGTAGTGTTCAAGAGTTCAATTAGATTGCCATACTTAATAAATCCTCAAACTTTTGTATAGATTATCTGTTGTTGCTTATTTTATCTTAACCAAGAACATTTCAGTATTATAGTTTTCTGAAGAAAAAGTCAACTGACTAAGCACATATGTTACCGTTAGCCAAGCAGCTTATGATTTGGCAGTCAGATTTACTTACTGGCTGTCTTATTCATCTTTTGTTCACATAGTACACAGTACTGAACCCAAGTAAAAACAGAATCCTCGCACTTTTGTGTTGTGAGCAATTCAGATTTACACATTTCAGCTTTATTAGCTTCCAATGAACGTTAAGTTGTTGCACCTCAGAAATGTAACAGGGGATTTGACAAGTAAATTACAAAGAAACATTTCAGTAAATTCAATTCAATCGATTAAGGTCTCTCTGTGATTCCTGATAACTACCTTCACCGTCGATGACACCACCTACATTAACGTCATTTGCAAAGCTACTAACTGTGCCTTGTATATTCTCATCCAAGTCATTGATATCGATGTCAAGTAGCAATGGGCCTAGCACTGACCCCTGAGGCACGCCACTAGTCATGGGCCTCCAGTCCAAAAAAATAGTCACCTTCTGCTTCCTACCATCATACTAAATGTGTATCCAATAAACTTGCTGTTCTTGGATCCAATGTAATCTAACTTAACATGATCGCCTACCATGCGGAACCTTATCGAAGTTACTGGAATTAAATGCGTAGATAATATGAGAAATAAATAGGTGCTTTATTGATCCCAAAGCAAATCACAGTGTCACAGTAGCATTACAAATGCACAGATGTAAATATTAGAGGAGAAGCAGAAAGAATAAAAGATAATAAGTTACTTCAAACAGTCTAACAGGAGGTGCTCATCACTTCTCCAACTATAGGTTGACTCATTTTAGAGCCTAGGGGCTGAGGGGAAGAATGACCTCATATAGCACTCTTTGGAGCCGCGCAGTTGTCTTAGTCTACTACAAAATAGACCACATGGACCCTTGAGATGGTTCTGCCATTTACTAAAATGACAACTAATTTTCTGCATTAAATCCACTTTCTTGACAGGTTGCCGTATTATCTTTTTCCCTCAGTACCCAAAAGCTCAGCCTTAAATACAACAAGAAAAATGCATCATTAATTCCCCAATCAAATCGACTTGTTTTTATTCCGTGACATTCAACCCGTCTACTGTATAAAATAGCATATAGGTGAATTTTCAGCTGTAGGCCTTAAATTAAGGAAAGGACAGGAATCTTATAACATTTGTGTTCATCTGCTAGTTAACACTCTTTGCATAACAACATTCAATGTGCCTTCGCTTGAATGCCTCTCTCTACCTCCCCGCCACTGAACTTCATTTTTCCTTCTGTTTCTTCTCAAGACCAATTACTGCGGCTTTGCAACATCCATCTAGCAAAAGACTGTTTTCTGCTTTCACTGTTAGATGATAAAGTAGGATCGTTAAGGATAATCAAGCAGCTGTTACTGCTACTGGAGAAAATTGTTGCTGGTGTTAGCCGGACTAATTGAATACAAGGAAGATGGAGAATATGTCGTTGTGAAACAGATCATTACTCAATGATTAGATGGAAATTTTAAGACATTTTCATCTCCCATATTGAGAATAGGAGTGGGGTTTGTTGATCTCAATATGCCTTAACAGAAAATAATAATTAATATCTCCAAGAAATTGGTTTATAACCACCCAGAATCGCTGCACTGCAAGTTTTCACCTCAACTGCCCACCTATTGTCCTGAATTTCAGGATTTTCCTCATGAATGCAGAAGCCCTTAAACTGGTGGCTGAGCTTATCAGGAGAACTCTCAGCTTTGCTGCAATATTACGAGAGGAGCACAATCTTGCCCCTATTCCCAAAAGTTCCATTGAGAATTTAGACCATAGACCATAAGACCCAGGTGCAGAATTAGGTCATTCGGCCCATCGAGTCTGCTCCACCATTCAATCATGGCTTATGCCTCTCAACCCAATTCACCCGTCTTCTCCCCATCACCTTTGAAGCCCTTACTAATCAAAAAATCTATCAACTTCCGCTTTAAGTATGGCTTGCCCTCCACAGCTGTCTATGGTAATGAATTCCACCGAGTCACCATCCTGATTTGTCTATTGTCACAATTTGCCAACTGAATCTATGCTAGTTGGTGCAGAGTGAATGAATGAAAGGAAGAGCAGAAGGTTAAGATAATTCACATATTTGAATTTGTTTCAATATTTAATTAATTGATTGTGCCTAATTTGTTCAAAATTATTAGTAATTTTAATAAAATAATTGAATGAAAAGAAACTGTGATGGATTAAAGTACTAGATAATGTACATTTTCCATTAAGTGTTTAGTTAAGTGTATTTAATTATTTGAAGTATTAGTTTGTTTTTTTTTAATATTTTATAATATTTTGATTCTTATTAAGTTTTAATCTTTTTGAATGACACTCAATTACTAGATAGGATTAACAGTTAGCTAAACCAGAGCTGTTTCATAGGCTCATTCTGACATTTCCATCATACGACAGTGTTTTCCCATTCTAGCCTAGGCTCTGTCAATGCCCATTTTGCAAGAAGTTGACACCAGCAGATCCATGAAAGGTAAATTTGGACTCACAGCTTGAGTTAATGGTGAGCAAAGGTGACTGAAAGCAGCCAGTTTAATTTATTAATCAAATTCCCTGCACTCACTGTATTTTGCTGTTGGGATGTTTGAAACAGATCTTTCTTTCAGTTAAAGAAAAGTGTGTTTTTACCCAATGAAAGTCATTGACCTCCTACCAAATTGATCACACAACTGGACTTTCTATTCGGTTCTTCACCTCTGCCAACCCTTTCATGACTGATAAATATGTTTCGCAGAGCCTATGGGCTTCCGATAAGTCTTAAAGGAATTTGCTTAATACTGTCTGCTTTATTTTGCCTTCATAATAGACCACACAAAAGTCCTTCAATAAATTGAATTAATATGGAATAGAGATTTCTATGAAGGTAGAATTACTTTAAATTTTGTTTCAAAAGTTAGAGTTGATTGCAGAGCGTAATTATTTTTGCATTGGCCATAACCTCCACTAAGGTTAGGTGGGACTACAACTAGGGATCATGGGTTAAGGGTGAAAGGCAAAATGTTTAAGGGGAAAATTCTTCACCCAGAGGGTTGTGAGGGTGTGGAATGAGCTACCAGTGCAAATGATGCATATAAACTCAATATCAACATTTAAGAGAAGTTTGGAAAGATACACAGATGATCGGAATATGGAGGGTGATGATCCCAGTGCAGGTTGATAGGAGGAGGCAGCTTAAGTGGTTTGGCACAGACTATATCAGCTAAAGGGCCTGTTTCTGTGCCGTACATTTCTACAACTATAAATTTTGTGATGGTTCACGTTATTCTACAATATCAGTCCACATTTCACCAAAAGATTCTCTTTTAAGTATTGTTTTAGAATAACTCTTATTTTCAACTTTCCACACCAAACGCTTGGGTTTAGAAATTGTACCTGGAAGATAAAAAGTGGCTTGGCCCTAGTTTGCCTATCAGCACAATTTAAAAACTGGGGCACCCGGTTTGTAAAGTGAAATTTTCAGAAGGTAAAGTAAATCTAATCCTATGAGGCACTGTAAGAAATGCACAGAACAAGGAGAGACATTGGGGAGAAGATGGTCTCAACATTGAGGATTCTTGGAATTTGAAACTAAATGCACCAGAGGAAAAAAATAATGTAGAAGGAGAGGGATTGGGGAAGTGTGAGTTCCATTTAACACATTGACACTTCTCTTTTAATAGACAGTGCGTTGCAGCAGATTGACAGCCACAATACTCCTTGAAATATTAAGGTATTGCGCAACATATAGTACTATGACAAAGACCTAGGCACTTATTATATTTAGCTAGGGTGCCTAAGACTTTTTGCACAGTACTGTAGTAACTTTATGTATTGCACTGTACTGCAGCCGCAAAAAAAACATAATTTAATGTCATATGTGAGTGATGATAAGCTTGATTCTCATATGGATCAACATACATCAAAGTTGCTGGTGAACGCAGCAGGCCAAGCAGCATCTATAGGAAGAGGCGCAGTTGACGTTTCAGGCCGAGACCCTTCGTCAGGACTAACTGAAGGAAGAGTGAGTAAGGGATTTGAAAGCTGGAGGGGGAGGGGGAGATGCAAAATGATAGGAGAAGACAGGAGGGGGAGGGATAGAGCCAAGAGCTGGACAGGTGATAGGCAAAAGGGGATACGAGAGGATCATGGGACAGGAGGTCCGGGAAGAAAGACAACGGGGGGGGGTAACCCAGAGGATGGGCAAGAGGTATATTCAGAGGGACAGAGGGAGAAAAAGGAGAGTGAGAGAAAGAATGTGTGCATAAAAATGTGTGCATAAAAATGTGTGCAAAAACGCCATCCCCTTCTCGCAATTCCTCTGTCTCCGCCGCATCTGCTCTCAGGATGAGGCTTTTCATTCTAGGACGAGGGAGATGTCTTCATTTTTTAAAGAAAGGGGCTTCCCTTCCTCCACTATCAACTCTGCTCTTAAACGCATCTCCCCCATTTCACGTACATCTGCTCTCACTCCATCCTCCCACCACCCCACTAGGAATAGGGTTCCCCTGGTCCTCACCTACCACCCCACCGGCCTCCGGGTCCAACATATTATTCTCCGTAACTTCCGCCACTTCCAACGGGATCCCACCACTAAGCACATCTTTTCCTCCCCCCCTCTCTCTGCATTCCACAGGGATCGCTCCCTACACAACTCCCTTGTCCATTCGTCCCCCCCATCCCTCCCCACTGATCTCCCTCCTGGCACTTATCCATGTAAGCGGAACAAGTGCTACACATGCCCTTACACTTCCTCCCTTACCACCATTCAGGGCCCCAAACAGTCCTTCCAGGTGAGGCATCACTTCACCTGTGAGTCGACTGGGGTGATATACTGCATCCGGTGCTCCCGATGTGGCCTTTTATATATTGGTGAGACCCGACGCAGACTGGGAGACCGCTTTGCTGAACATCTACGCTCTGTCCGCCAGAGAAAGCAGGATCTCCCAGTGGCCACACATTTTAATTCCACATCCCATTCCCATTCTGACATGTCTATCCACGGCCTCCTCTACTGTAAAGATGAAGCCACACTCAGGTTGGAGGAACAACACCTTATATTCCGTCCGGGTAGCCTCCAACCTGATGGCATGAACATTGACTTCTCTAACTTCCGCTAAGGCCCCACCTCCCCCTCGTACCCCATCTGTTACTCATTTTTATGCACACATTCTTTCTCTCACTCTCCTTTTTCTCCCTCTGTCCCTCTGAATATACCTCTTGCCCATCCTCTGGGTCACCCCCCCCCCTTGTCTTTCTTCCCGGACCTCCTGTCCCATGATCCTCTCATATCCCCTTTTGCCTATCACCTGTCCAGCTCTTGGCTCTATCCCTCCCCCTCCTGTCTTCTCCTATCATTTTGCATCTCCCCCTCCCCCTCCAGCTTTCAAATCCCTTACTCACTCTTCCTTCAGTTAGTCCTGACGAAGGGTCTCGGCCTGAAACGTCGACTGCGCCTCTTCCTATAGATGCTGCTTGGCCTGCTGCATTCACCAGCAACTTTGATGTATGTTGCTTGAATTTCCAGCATCTGCAGAATTCCTGTTGTTCTCATATGGATCTCTGTTATGGATTGACGAGGGAAAGGGGCAGGGGGAGGGGAATCATGGTTGTGAAAAGAGGAAAGGAGAGGGGAGGGAGTGGGAAGCACCAGAGAGATATTCTGTCATGATTAATAAACCAATTGTTTGGAATCAAATTACTTCGCCTGGTGTGTCAGGGCTGGGTGTGTCTGCACCCATGCCACCCTTAGCCCTGGCATTCCCTCCCTACCACCTCTCCCATACCCCTTCCGTGGTCCTCCACCCATGCCAGTCCCAACATCCTTTGTTCCTGTCAGATTTACAAACTCACTTTCCGCTCCAATTTGACAAATACAGTACTGGCTAAAAGGATCTTGCTTTTGTATAGGCTATCAATCAACTTTTCCAAGCCTATATTATTTTCTTGCTTGTGGGCAGGGGGTATTTCTATAAGCCAGCGGTCCCCAACCACCGGGCCGCGGACTGGTACCGGGCCGCAAAGCATGTGCTACCGTGCCGCGAGGAAACGATATGGTTTGGCGATATGAGTCAGCTGCACCTTTCCTCATTCACTGTCACGCCCACTGTCGAGCTTGAACGCACGTGAGTTCATTACCCACACGTCACCCATGTCAGCGCGGAAAGGAGATCAACGCGGAAAGGAGATCAACTCCTCCAGCTTGCAAATGACGGCGGGCTGAAAAGTATGTTTAACATAAGAGCTCTGCCAGCATTCTGGATCAAAGTCAAGGCTAAATATCCTGAGATAGCCACAAAACCACTGAAAACGTTGCTTCCATCTCCAACATATCTCTGCAATGAATGCAACGAAAACTAAATTGCAGAATAGACTGGACATAAGGAACCCCCTTCGAGTATCGCTGTCTCCCATCACCCCTCGATGGCACCGTCTTGTTGCAGGGAACAAGTATTCAGCCCAGGGCTCCCACTGATTCAGCAATATTGGTGTGTTACAATGATTTTATATGTTCATACGGGGAAAATATGTGCTGTGTGTTTAATATCCAAACGTTACTTAAAATGTTATGATGCTATTGACTTATAAGTGCCTTATATAACCATATAACAATTACAGCACGGAAACAGGCCATCTCTGCCCTTCTAGTCCATGCCGAACGCTACTCTCACCTAGTCCCACCGACCTGCACTCAGCCCATAACCCTCCATTCCTTTCCTGTCCATATCCAATTTTTCTTTAAATGACAATATCAAGCCTGCCTCTTCCACTTCTACTGGAAGTTCATTCAACACTTACTTCAAGCTCCCCTGATAATTGACTTATCACTAAATTCATGCGAGGAAAATATGCGCTGTGTGTTTAATATTAAATTCGTTAGATAAACCCTTTTAGAGATGAAATTGAGTGTATTAGCCACATTCTGGTTCATTAACCTATATTCTGGTTGTGATTAAATCCACCCACCCCGCCCCCCACAAACAGAATCGCCAAAAACAACTTGTAGAAAAAAATCGGCGCGTACACACATGCGCACTGGTGCCTGCGCAAGGTTTCATGGTCATTGTAGTCTTTCTCGGGATAAACACAACATATTTGACTGCTACTCTTATCCGCTGGCAACCCTAACCACACCCCCCCACCCCCACCCCCCCCCCCGGGTCGGCCAGTCCGCAAGAATATTGTCAATAATATACTGGTCCGCGTTGCAAAAAAGGTTGGTGGCCCCTGCTATAAACAACCACCTTTGTAAGCTTTTGTAGATGGAAACAATTCATCCAGAATCCGGAGTTTACTTTCAGAATAAGCTCTTTTTATTGCAAGAAATATTAACAGGGGAGTCACTCATCTTAGAACGAATGTAAAAGAGCGCCTGAAGGCTTTGTGTGTCAATGCAAGGAGCATTCGTAATAAGGTGGATGAATTGAAAGTGCAGATTGTTATTAATGATTATGATATAGTTGGGATCACAGAGACATGGCTCCAGGGTGACCAAGGATGGGAGCTCAACGTTCAGGGATATTCAATATTCAGGAGGGATAGACATGAAGGAAGGGGAGGTGGGGTGGCATTGCTGGTTAAAGAAGAGATTAACGCAATAGAAAGGAAGGACATAAGCCGGGAAGATGTGGAATCGATATGGGTAGAGCTGTGTAACACTAAGGGGCAGAAGACGCTGGTGGGAGTTGTGTACAGGCCACCTAACAGTAGTAGTGAGGTCGGAGATGGTATTAAACAGGAAATTAGAAATGTGTGCAATAAAGGAACAGCAGTTATAATGGGTGACTTCAATCTACATGTAGATTGGGTGAACCAAATTGGTAAAGGTGCTGAGGAAGAGGATTTCTTGGAATGTATGCGGGATGGTTTTTTGAACCAACATGTCGAGGAACCCACTAGAGAGCAGGCTATTCTGGACTGGGTTTTGAGCAATGAGGAAGGGTTAATTAGCAATCTTGTCGTGAGAGGCCCCTTGGGTAAGAGTGATCATAATATGGTGGAATTCTTCATTAAGATGAAGAGTGACATAGTTAATTCAGAAACAAAGGTTCTGAACTTAAAGAGGGGTAACTTTGAAGGTATGAGACGTGAATTAGCTAAGATAGACTGGCAAATGAGACTTAAAGGATTGACGGTGGAAATGCAATGGCAAGCATTTAAAGGTTGCATGGATATACTACAACAATTGTTCATCCCAATTTGGCAAAAGAATAAATCAAGGAAGGTAGTGCACCCGTGGCTGACAAGAGAAATTAGGGATAGTATCAATTCCAAAGAAGAAGCATACAAATTAGCCAGAGAAAGTGGCTCACCTGAGGACTGGGAGAAATTCAGAGTTCAGCAGAGGAGGACAAAGGGCTTAATTAGGAAGGGGAAAAAAGGTTATGAGAGAAGACTGGCAGGGAACATAAAAACTGACTGTAAAAGCTTTTAAAGATATGTAAAAAGGAAAAGACTGGTAAAGACAAATGTAGGTGTCCTACAGACAGAAATAGATGAATTGATTATGGGGAGCAAGGACATGGCAGACCAATTGAATAATTACTTTGGTTCTATCTTCACTAAGGAGGACATAAATAATCTTCCAGAAATAGTAGGGGACAGAGGGTCCAGTGAGATGGAGGAACTGAGCGAAATACATGTTAGTAGGGAAGTGGTGTTAGGTAAATTGAAGGGATTGAAGGCAGATAAATCCCCAGGGCCAGATGGTCTGCATCCTAGAGTGCTTAAGGAAGTAGCCCAAGAAATAGTGGATGCATTAGTGATAATTTTTCAAAACTCGTTAGATTCTGGACTAGTTCCTGAGGATTGGAGGGTGGCTAATGTAACCCCACTTTTTAAAAAAGGAGGGAGAGAGAAACCCGGGAATTATAGACCGGTTAGCCTAACGTCGGTGGTGGGGAAACTGCTGGAGTCAAAGATGTGATAACAGCACATTTGGAAAGCGGTGAAATGATCGGACAAAGTCAGCATGGATTTGTGAAAGGAAAATCATGTCTGACGAATCTCATAGAATTTTTTGAGGATGTAACTAGTAGAGTGGATAGGGGAGAACCAGTGGATGTGGTATATTTGGATTTTCAAAAGGCTTTTGACAAGGTCCCACACAGGAGATTAGTGTGCAAACTTAAAGCACACGGTATTGGGGGTAAGGTATTGATGTGGATGGAGAATTGGTTAGCAGACAGGAAGCAAAGAGTGAGAATAAACGGGACCTTTTCAGAATGGCAGGCGGTGACTAGTGGGGTACCGCAAGGCTCAGTGCTGGGACCCCAGTTGTTTACAATATATATTAATGACTTGGATGAGGGAATTAAATGCAGCATCTCCAAGTTTGCGGATGACACGAAGCTGGGTGGCAGTGTTAGCTGTGAGGAGGATGCTAAGAGTGACTTGGATAGGTTGGGTGAGTGGGCAAATTCATGGCAGATGCAATTTAATGTGGATAAATGTGAAGTTATCCACTTTGGTGGCAAAAATAGGAAAACAGATTATTATCTGAATGGTGGCCGATTAGGAAAAGGGGAGGTGCAACGAGACCTGGGTGTCATTATACACCAGTCATTGAAAGTGGGCATGCAGGTACAGCAGGCAGTGAAAAAGGCGAATGGTATGCTGGCGTTTATAGCAAGAGGATTCGAGTACAGGAGCAGGGAGGTACTACTGCAGTTGTACAAGGCCTTGGTGAGACCACACCTGGAGTATTGTGTGCAGTTTTGGTCCCCTAATCTGAGGAAAGACATCCTTGCCATAGAGGGAGTACAAACAAGGTTCACCAGATTGATTCCTGGGATGGCAGGACTTTCATATGAAGAAAGACTGGATGAATTGGGCTTGTACTCGTTGGAATTTAGAAGATTGAGGGAGGATCTGATTGAAACGTATAAAATCCTAAAGGGATTGGACAGGCTAGATGCAGGAAGATTGTTCCCGATGTTGGGGAAGTCCAGAACTAGGGGCCACAGTTTGAGGATAAAGGGGAAGCCTTTTAGGACCGAGATTAGGAAAAACTTCTTCACACAGAGAGTGGTGAATCTGCGGAATTCTCTGCCACAGGAAACAGTTGAGGCCAGTTCATTGGCTATATTTAAGAGGGAGTTAGATATGGCCCTTGTGGCTACGGGGATCAGCGGGTATGGAGGGAAGGCTGGGGCAGGGTTCTGAGTTGGATGATCAGCCATGATCATAATAAATGGCGGTGCAGGCTCGAAGGGCCGAATGGCCTACTCCTGCACCTATTTTCTATGTTTTTATGTTTAAATGCTTCCCAATCCAAAGTTTTCATCACTCTTATACAATTTCTTATCTACCTTTTCCCTCTCTATCTCTGTCCCACAGAGAACGAGGTAAGCCATTTACAGTGTCAAGCTTCAGCACCTATGTTCTCTGTGAGCTGTGTGCAGTTCCTCTTTTACCTTGCATGCAGAATGGCAAGTTTCCATCCTGGAGTTTTATGAAGCCGTTGCTAGGCTGGTATCCAGGCGTGAGTTTCCTGTCGTTCACGTTGGCCTACAGTTTGTGGCTCTGGCCAGTTGAGCCTGTTACAGACATTCATTTCCTGCCACCAAACCTGTTGAAGCCCCGTTTATCTCACAAGTACATGTACATCCCCGCATCTCTCTCTGTTATGCTACAGAACTAAAAACTCACTACTCAAAAAAAAGTACTAACCCAGGATCCATCAATCCGGCATAAAGTGCTGCAAGTTACTAATTGCACTGAGTCATTACTCATGACATTGTAAAAATCAGTGATTAAAAATAACTCTCATTTTGAAGTCCCATTATTTATTTTTGCAGCATCAAGAATTAAATCCATTGATTGAAAGGAATAATTATCTCAAAAATTGGAGAGCTTGACACTGAAAATAATAAATGTGATGACCTCCTCACAGCCTGTTCACTTTTCTCATTTTACCTTCCCCAGTTTGCTTCATTTAGGTTGAGTTCAACCCATGTAATGAATTAAAACAAAATTATACTGTAGTTAGTTCATAAAAATGACAACTAGTAAGAAACATTAAAATGCTTTAGTTGTGTAAATCTTTCAGTTTGGGTCTTTGGCTTAATAGTCATTGTTTCAAATAACCTATTCATTTATATCATTTTAAAGAAATGTGACTAAGCAAACACTACACATTCTTTTATTTGAGGTATATGGACTTCAGTTACCTCGGAATGTCCTAGCAATTGACCACAAATCATTTTTAAAAAACTTGAGGTGATAAACAAGCCATAATTCTTACAACATAATAAATCCATAATACAATTCAGACTGTTAGCTATTGACTTTGTTAAAATCAGGAATGAACTCGTAAGGTAAATAATTAAACTCCTGGCTGTTATTTTCCACCTAGCCTTCTCCCTCCAAATATAACACATGGGAACCATTTGCAAAAGCAGCAAGGGAAAAATAATGAAGAGAAATCAAATAGAATGGGGTCAACATTTTACCATCAGCAATCGCATGCCCGTCACAGAGAGAGGCTTATTTTTAGCTTGTACTTGTGTACCAGTGGACATTTACAATATGCACTATACGCAAGAGCAGCACACATGAAAGGCTGGAGAAGCTCGGCAGGTCAGGCACCATCTATGGCGGGAAATAAACAGTCAACGTTTCGGGCTGAGATCCTTCATCAGGACTCCACTAGCATCAAGGTGATAAGGTAATCTCATCTTTTTCCCTGAAATTTAGATAAAGACATACATTGGCATTCTGCATATAGTCTGACTAACTACATATGTACTTTAATTTAGTTATTTACTGGGTGTTTACAGTTGAACTATTCTAAAACAGATTTTTAAATTTCTGATTTAGTTTTTTTGCTTTTCAGTTTAGGGCATTCAGAAATATTAAATAACACAGCAGAGAACAACAGGTCTGCTCAGAACTCAAACAAACACAAATTGACCTTTTCTTTCTTGCAAACATGCTCCTTACTCGCTGTTTTAACTTCAGTTGTAAGGAAACAAAGGAGTGCCTATCCACATTGCTTCTCAGCCAAGTCTGTACTCAAATGGTCATTCCAAGCGCGGTCCTGGACTTGCCATATTGACGGATCCTGGATTAAAATCAGAGGATAAAAGACAAAGAACAGGGAATGGATTTGACTGGCAAGAGGAGGAAAATGGTGCTCCCTAGGTCTTGCCCTGGATCCTCAACTTTTCATCATATTAATGAACAGCTTGGGTAAAGGAAAAGTATATGTCATCTGCAAGTCCCAAATTACTAGGAAATAGATAGTATTGTGAGTGTAGTGGGAAGTTGAAAGAGAATATGTAGAATGACTGAGTGGCATGATAATGACAAATGGAGTTTTTTTTGTGGAATTATTCGCTTTGGCCTCAAGGAAGATGTGTTCTAATACCTCATCGAATGTGGAAAATCTGTGAACAGTTGAGGTGCAAAGATGCCTGTGAGTACGTGCAAATGTACAGCAAGTAGAGACTTGCAGAAATAAACTGGAGCTTTGAATATAAAGCGAAATTTGATAAAGATCAATAACAAGACTCCATATATAAATGGAACCACACACTTCAGGAAGAATTGCATAGTCCAAAAGAAGTTGCAAAGGATTAAATAGATACGAGAAGAGGCTGCATAAATTTAGCTTAAAGTGTTTTGATCATAGAAATTTGTATATGAAAGATACATTTGATTCATTTGAGTTAATACTGTATAAATACTCTGCAGCTGGGACAATCAAAATAAAGAAATTGTCTAGAGGTTCACCAACAATCAACAACATTAAACATACTATAAAGTTAAGTAGTCTGTGTGAATGATTTGTTTGCTTTCATTCCTGACCAAATCTCAGAAAGAGATAAGAATGTAAAATCACTCCTACTAGCTCATTTAAATTAAGCAAATTAGATGAATTGCTAGACATAAAGTTAAAATTAGTGCAAATGGTTCAAGAGTCTAACAGGAAGCAACCTTATCTGCCAAATGATAGTAGAAACAAGAACTTATTTCTCCACCACCACCTCTACTCCATCTCCAACATACAGACAGGCAAATTCTGATTTATTTATCACATGTGCAATGAAACATACAATGAAATATATAATTTCTCCTAACAATCAACACAACACGGATGTACTAGAGGTAGCCCACAAGTGACCAGTGCCAACATAGCATGCCCACAATGTTCTGCACAACAACACAAACAGCAACAGCAACAACAAAACAACAACAGCAAAATAAGTCCCTTTCCCAACCTCCCACCCACCCACTCTTACAAACACAGACAGGTCTCCAACCTCAGGGCAGGCTACCTCCAGGCCTCCAGTCCTTGGCCCCGAACTCAGACTCACAGATATCAGGCCTCCAACTTCAGGCTTCTCCAGGACGGGAATTAACACACATCACCCTGGATGTTTTTTTTTAATGCTGGCTCATTTGAAGTATATAGAACTGACAAAGATTTTGATTAAGAATAGGTATCAAGGGACATGGAGCCAAACAACGTATAGATCAGTCTTGTTATAATCAATTAATAGATTCAAGTAGCTGTGGTATCAAAATTTGTGTGGAGCGCAGACCCCAGTTTATATCCAATAGTTATCTCATTCCAATGCTAATGTCCCTCTAATACCATTCATATCCAGCTGTCAATCACTCCATTAAACATATTTTTACTTTGTTGATCCAACTCCAACACAAATAGGAAGGGACATCAATTCAACATCAAAGCGAATCAATCTGTCAACAGATTGGACTAATCAATTCCATTATGCACAACATTATAAAAATCAGTGCTTAAAAATAACATTGCCACGTTGACGTCCCTTTTCCTATTTTCGCAGAGGCAAGCTATGTTATTATTACTGGTCTAGCCCTCACCTGGTGCTCACTCCATTTTCTTCAATTACCTTCCAATGTTAGAGATACTAATGTCACCATCAACAGAACTTAGTCACAACTCTATAAGTATATACAAATGCCAGAAATGCTTTGAGAGGTTGGTCATGACTAGACTGAACTCCTGCCTCAGCAAGGTCCTGGACCCATTGCAATTTGCCTCTCATCACAATAGGTCAAGGGCAGATGCAATCTCAGTGGCTCTTCACATGGCTTTAAACCACCTGGACAACACAAACACCTATGTCAGGATGCTGTTCATCGACCATAACTCAGCATTTAATACCATCATTCCCACAATCCTGTTTGATGTTGCAGAACCTGGGCCTCTGTACCTCCCTGTGCAATTGGATCCTCAACTTCCTAACCCAAAGACCACAGTCTGTGTGGATTGGTGATAACATCTCCTCCTTGCTGACGATCAACACTGGTGCATCTTAGGGGTGTGTGCTCAGCCCTCTGCTCTTCTCTCTCTATACCCATGACTGTGTGGCTAGGCATAGCTCAAATACCATCTACAAACTTGCTAATGATACAACCACTGTTGGTAGAACCTCAGGTGGTGACGTGGGGGCATACAGAAGCAAAATGTACCAACTAGTGGAGAGGTGTCACAGCAACAACCTGGCAATCAACGTCAGTAAGATGAAAGAGCTGACTGTGGACTTCAGGAAGGGTAAGATGAAGGAACACATAACAATCCTCATAGAGGAATCAAAAGTGGAGAGAGTGAGAAGTTTCATGTTCCTGGGTGTCAAGATCTCTGAGGACCTAACTGGTCCCAACATATTGATGCAGTTATAAAGAAGGCAAGACAGGGACTATACTTTATTAGGAGTTTGAAGAGATTTGGTATATCAACAAATACACTCAAAAACTTCTGTAGACGTACCGTGGAGAGCATTCTGACAGGCTGTATCACAGTCTTGTATGGGGAGGGGGTGGCAGACTACTGCACAGGACTGAAGGAAGCTGCAGAGGGTTGTAAATTTAGTCGACTCCATCTTGGAGTAACCTGGACATCTTCAAGGAGCTGTGTCTCAGAAAAGCAGCGTCCATTATTAAGGACCTCCAGCACCCAGGGCATGACTTTTTCTCACTGTTACCATTAGGTAGGAGGTACAGAAGCCTGCAGGCACACACTCAGCGATTCAGGGACAATTTCTTCCCCTCTGCCATCCGATTCCTAAATAGACGTTGAACCCTTGAACACTACCTCACTTTTTAAATATATGTTATTTGTGTTTCTGCACGATTTTAATCTATTCAATATATGAATACTGTAATTTATTTAATTATATTTTTTTCTCTTCTATATTATGTATTGCATTGTACTGCTGCTACTAAGTTAACAAATTTCACGACGCATGCCACTGATAATAAACCTGATTCTGATTCTGATTCTAAAATCAATTTTCTTCAATTACTGAAGCTATATCAAGCAAATACGGCTCCTTATTTCTGTAATTCAATAATGTATCGGAACATTCACCCTTGAATGGTGATTCTTTTTTAAATCCTTTCAAGCCAAAGACTTCATACTGAAATAATGCAGAACTCCGTTCATATTCCTCCTTGACTGCTGTATGCAATTTACTCACTAACATATAAAGGAGATGCTTAAACAATTACAAGTTGTATTCCTTGCAATGTACAACTAAATTATGAGGAAACACGAAGGTCAACGTATAAGATGACTCAAGTGATCAATGTCTTGAAAATTCATCTCCTAAGATATGTGCATTTTCATTGTAAAATCAATGCTAAAGGACAGATCAGTGTTGTATAATTTTACTCCCTGTTAAAATACTCCTCTTTTTTTATTCTAATGTCTACATAATCTACTGTGCTATATTTGGTAAACCAGATAACCAGTGGCTAGTTGACCCTAAAAGAGACCAACACTCCTTTTATTTCTGTGATTCACAATCAGTCAAAGGCCAATCAATCCAAATTTCCAAACATGATCAAATGATCCATCTTTTTGTTAGGTTTGACTTAATTTTAAATTCACCATTGAAAAACACCGATGCTACAGAAGATCAATGACTGGGGATGAATTTGCAGGTTCTAACGTATATCAGCAAAATAATAGTCACACCAGCTTTTATTTTTGCATGTACAGCAATTATCATCAGAAATGGAAATCAATTTAGTTAAGGGGTAGGGGAAGAGCTCAAACATACACTAAATAAAAAAATGAATTGTTCTGTGTGGTTTCATATCTTGGGCTCAGATGTTCAACCCTCGCTTCTTTTATAATAAGGATATTGAATTCTTAACAGCTGCCACAGAATTTACTCAGCAAAGTTGATATTCTCATGGTTGAATGATTGATAGTTCTGGGTAATTTTCCAACAAGGTTCAATACAAAGCAATCCATGGCCTCCGGTCGTTCCTTTCGTCTTAGACGAGATGAAATAAAGTTCTTCAGCTACCAGTGTAATAATGCTTAGTGGGGAGGTTTACTTTAAGAGATGTAATTCTGTCATCATTAGATGGCAAGAATAAAATTGGATGTACACTGAGAACATGGGATGAAAAATGCTAGATTGCAGATATGCTTATATTTCATGTTTGCATATGATGTTCAGGCCAATATTGCAACAGTGCAGGTGTAGAAAAAAAATTGCTCTAATTATATAGGATTTGGAAGCCTACGTCTAGACTTAAGCATAAAAATCTGGTCTTCTTACCTAAAAAGTGGATAGATTGTGACTGAGAGACTAAAGTAAAGATTTGACATTTGCCAGATTTGTCATGTGCAATGTAATAAGAATAGGTTCATTGTCTCCTTAGTATAAAAAGGATTGGAAGTGATCTTAATAAAATGTATAAAACTTCTATGAGCTGACAGATTGATGCTGCAATAATGTTTCTACTGCCTGAGTTGTCTGGATGCTATCAAACTTTAAGATACTGTCTGGAGTTTAGCCATTGGCACATATCTCCTGTTAGGGTCACCCATGGTAGTAAGGTCAAGCAGGAGATTCCAGACAAAGAGCAATCCAACCAAGACCTCAGCAGTGGAGCTGTCAGAAGATGATGACACATAACAACAGCAATGAAGATGGAGGAAGGCTGCAGCAGTGAAGGGTCTCTAGGCATTATGGGAATGTGGTTTTGTAACTCTAGAAACTAATGGAAAGAAAACATGGGAGAAAGGATGATGCATATCTACACTGTTGCACTTTTAGTGAGGCTTGCACATATGTAGTGGCATAATGACATACTTGTGTAAGTATTGTGCATCAATGCTGTGACCACAGCAAGTGGCTTAAAGAATTCACACTTGTTGCATCATGCGATGAGCCCATAATCTTCTAAACTTTTAACACTGTCCTGAGATTTTGGAGATGACTCTTCTCATCCTTACCAGTAAAACTTATTTCATCCAGGCAACACTGAGTGCCTGGGACAGCTTTACATGGTCCATAGCTTTTTGCCAGAGTGCAGGTGCAGATTCTACTCCAAAAATAAGCCTAAAATAGTAATAAAACCCTTTGTGAGTGTTTATAGTGAGAAACACATTGGACACTTCTACATTATGTATTGCATAATATACATAATATATTGAAGTATTTCACCCCTGCAAGGTTTGCAAAGATATCTTCTGTCCTGGGCAGAGGGTATTGATCTACTTTGAGTACTGGTTTGATAATGACATTAAAATCACTACAGATCCTGACAGATCCATTCTTCTTGGCTACTGGGACTACTGGCTTTGCCCATGGGTTCCATTCAAACTTGGAAAGAACTCCTTCATCGTCATGCAATCTAGATCACTGGCCGCTTTATCGCAGATGGTATAAGGAACCGAATGGGCTTTGCGAAACTTGGCTGTGGCATTTTCATTTAGCACTATCTTACCCTTGATATGTTTGAGTTTTCCAATGTCTTCCTTGAACACTGCTGTGGCATTATCCAGTACCTTTCTTAACGTGCCTTCAGTTGACTCTGTTACAGGTGATGCAGCATGTAAATAGTGGATGGATCTCCAATCAAGTTGTAGTTTTCTCAGCCAATCATTGCCCCACAAAGCTGACCCTCCTCTTTTTACCACATACAAGCCCAATGTGGCTTGTTGGTTGTTGTATTTCACTGTTACACATATCATTCCCACAGGAGTTATCTATTCTCCCATATAGCGTAAGCTCTTAGTTGGATATCTGTAGGTTTTGTTCAATATCTTCAAAATGCCGTTCAAACTCATTTTGTGAAATGACTGAAATAGCCAATCCAGTGACCAATTCCTTTTTAATTAATTTGCTGTTTATTTCTGGCGTAGGCCATATTGATTGTCTCTTGTTAGTTTTCACATTTAAATCTCAAAGCTATCTAGTCCTGCGCCGCTGTCTTTATTATCAAAATTTTCATCAACAGCATGCAGATTAGTGCTCTTTCTGAAACTGCAACATAACATTTTATTTTTTTCTCCTCCTCATGCAAGCCATTTATTTTTGACTGCCCAACATGCTGTTTGTAAGTGTTCAACTTTGTTGCATTTTCTGTAAACTTTAAACCTGCATTGGTCTGGTGCATGTGAGCTCTTCCCACAACAGCAACACAACTTGTTCAGCCAGGCAGGTGTCTGTTTAGATGTTGCAATTTTGTTCATACTCACTTTCATTACTGGCTGCAACTCCATTGTGTCTCTGGCTAATGTTTCCATTGATACAGTTATTTCAACTGCTCTTTTAAATGAGTTGTGCTTCAGTTAAGAGCCGTTTTTTGAATGCTTCCTTGTAAGATTCCACAAACCAAATGATCTCTCAGTACATCATTAAACCAATGTCAGACACTTTCTTCAATCCAGCCATAAATGATGAAATGGACTCTCCTTCCTTTTGATTCTGCTTATGAAACCTAAAGTGTTCTGCAATCAACAGCAGGTTTGGTTCTAAATGTTCCTGCATTATGTTCACAATATCAGCAAGGCTCATTTTGGCTGGTTTGGTTGGGGCAGTTAAACTCTAAAGAAATTGTATTCTTTTCCACCGATTGCACTCAGTAACACTGGTACTTGCTTTTCATTGGCTATTTCATTTGCTTTAAAATACTGCTCAATTCATTCAGTATACAGTCGGCCCTGCATATCCGTGGGGGTTTGGTTCCAGGACCCCCACCCCCGAAGATGCTCAAGTCCTGTATATAAAATGGCGTAGTATTTGCATATAACCTACGCACATCCTCCCGTATACTTTAAATCATCTCTAGGTTACTTATAATAACTAATACAATGTAAATGCTACGTAAATAGTTGTTATACTGTATTACTTAGGGAATAATGACAAGAAAAAAAAGTCTGTACATGCTCCGTACAGACGCAACCATCGTAGCTCTTCTGGGAATGCTGATGCTGCCTCGGCATCAGTCGACGCCGATTCTCCCGTGATCTTTCATTTCTTGAGGCTGTAGCACTTTACATAGCTAGCCAGCCATCCCTTACTAGCAAACTCCTTCCTCTCACTCACAACACATGTAGCGAACGAAAGAGACGCGAGGCGAACAATGCTCAAACAATGAGTGCTGGAGAGAGAACTTCTGGGGTTTTTTTTATCCCGATCTGCAGCTGGTTGAATCCGTAGATGCAGAGGGCTGACTGCACACCAACCAGTTGTTCATTGTGCAAGCGAATGCATGTATCTTTCTGATGTAGACAGCTACTTCTGCTGTTTTATTAACATCATCATCGTCGTCACCCGGTACTCATTGTTTATGAACCCATGAATTTCGTCTGTTTTCTGACTTTATTTTAAACTTAAATGTCTCTCTCCCGCCTCTGAAAAAAATAACATGTTGAGCCTAGCAGGTAGGTAATCATCTTGGGTTCATTTTAAAACTTGCTCATTGCTACTGTTAAGTTTTGTAACTCTCTAAACTGATAAAAAGCAAAACATGGGAACCTGGATGATGTGCATCTACTATTTTTATGTTAGTGAGGCCTGCATATATGACCTGGTGGCATAATGACATATGCCATTCACAAACATCTTACATATAACCTGTAATGAATTATGTAAACAAAGTATATAATCAAACAATATATTTACAATATTTCTCAAATATTACTAAAATATTAAATACACCACATTCTCCATTAAGGGAATAATAGACGACTGCTTAAGAGAGCATCATACTTGACTTGAGTGATCGCACTACTTGAACTGGTGCCTTGGATGTATAGATCCAAGGGTCATAGTCTCAAAATAAGAGGCTGGCCAGGACAGTGATAAGAGGAAGTGCATCAACTAAGAGGGTGGTAAATACTGAAATTCTCTTCTCAAGAGTGCTGTGAAGGATCAGTCCCTAAGTATACCTGTCATGGAGGTGGATGCGTTTTTAGATATAAAGAGAATCGCACAATATGGGAGTAATGCAAAAAAGTCGTGCTGGGTAAAAGACTAGACACAACCTTATAGAATGGTGGAGCATGCACAAAGAGTCAGATGGCCCTCTCCTGCCTCTATTTCTCATATTTTTGTGCTTTTAAAACATGATGAAATGAACAGAATTCCAGAGCAAAGTGAGAAAGACAGTCGCTGATATCAAGACAATATTCAACTGAGTAAAATTGAACTGATAGTGAAAGTAATACCAACTGTGGGAAGAACATTTCTGCCACGCCCCCACAAGTAAGTCTCAGACATTATACAGACCTAACAGGCAACTGTTACCTTTGCTCCATGCTGAAGAATTTAGTTCGCTGAGTACCTAAAGCTTTGGATAATGTTTGATATGAAATGAGGATCTTGAAGTCAATTTGCAAGGAATCAGGGAAGCTATGAACGTGAACGTTTTTGTATTCATAGAGGGTTTGATTTTACAGTTCTGAGTTAGTTCAAGTCTGAGGAAGATGACACAGATTGGGAAAGTATTGGAGAAATTGATCCTCTGTGGTTAAGACGTGGATACAGATCTCAACAGAGCAAAAGATAAGGAAGGATTGCAAGCGATAAATAGAAATAGAAGAAGATGAGCTTAGCAGCAAGTTAAATGCAGGCTGGAAAGCTCATCAATAAGTGGACTTTGTTAGAGACTATCTAGTTCAGTCTTAACAGACTCAGAGTTTGATGGAATTTATTCTAGCGATTTCCAGTCAGAGCCAAATAGAAATCAACAATTTTGCTGCCATTGAGCTATAGAGAATTTCAATTGTTTGGAAATATGACAGGAGCCCTGGATTTAGTGGTAGTGGTAGATAAGGGAAACTGGATGTTATCAGTGAAAGCTTAATAAGACTGGGCTGCTTCTTGACAAATACCATAATCAGTATTAAGAGACCAAAAGCAAAAAATAAGTCACTATCCTGACTTCAATGATCATAGTTCAAACTAAAATATGAAGGTGATAGCCATAGTTATAATTTAACAATAGCTTGTTTCTATATAAAGCAATTATTTTATTATGCAACATGAGTAATAGGAGCCCTATAGGAAATGTCAGAAAAGGAAAAATTCAAAAGGAAATGTATTAGAAACAAACATTAATGTAATTGATAATTATTTTCTGAAAGCTACTCAACCTGTAAAATTGCTGACATTTCTCAATGTTGAGTATTTATGAATTTTAGTTTACTTTCTATTTCATCTTATTTTTCTTAACAACATTTTCCTGATGTTAACTACAATGTGACATTGATGGCAAAGAAATTGCAGGCTAAAAATTACCAGGTGACTATATCAAAAGAGCTTTTAATAGACAAGCACAATCTGATCTGGGTACTGTCAATATGCAAACTTAAGTGCATATGGATGTTTTATATCTATTGAAAAAAAGGTTTTCAATAGATTCTGATGGTATCAGATCTGTTGATCTGTGTTAATATTGTAAAACAGTAAAAAAAAATTAACATTGCAGATTTTCTGGTAAACGTACTACATCCTAGTACACCTTTGGCTATGCACTGTGGATCATAATTCACTCTGCTGGATAATTTATTCAAATGTTGACAATGAAACAACATCTTGGATTTGCACGTATGGGATATTACACATTTCCTATCCATATGTCTCTGCAAATGTTTTTTTAAATTTTAATTGTACCTGTCTCTACCACCTCTCCTGGCAGCTTATTCTATATACCTATCTCCATCTGTGCCTGTCCATCAGATCCCTGTTAACCCTTTGCACCCTCTCCTTAAACCTAAACCCTCTAGTTTTAGACTCTCTCCCCTATCTCACTCTTCCCCCAAGCCCTGCTGTGAAGGGGAGGTTTGGGCATGAGGCTAGCAACCCCATGCCATTAAAACCCAGAGCTACAGAAGCTCCAAGGACCTAATCTCTGGAAGAGGAAGGATATTAGGAAGACGGGTGACACATGGGGACGACTTAAAAGACTGGCCCAGAATGGGAGACTCTGCTTTCGGCGGCCTATGCCCCAGTAGGGGTGATGGCTTAGGAAGTAAGTATGTCACCGTTCCATCTCCTTTGCTGTAAGGAAATCAGTCCCATTCTACCCAATCTCTCCTTATAAGTCATTCCTTGTGAACCTTATCTGCACATTCTCTTGCTTAATCACATCCAAATTATAGTGTGGTGACCAGAACTGGACACAACACACCATGTGTAGTCTAATCAAAGTTTTGTACAACATGATGTCTCAACTCTTGTATTCAATGACACAGGCAATAGAAGCCTTCTTCACCATCCTGTCTTTGTTATCTAGAGTGCTAGATCTGAAAAGCAGAAAGTTGTTACTTGTAACGGTTTTGATTGGACCACAGAGGATAAAGCAAACTTGAGGTCTCCATGGGCATGAATACACCGAAGAGGTTCTTAAACAAACTTACAAAGTTTAACCCAAACAGGAAGTTTATAACTTACGTTTTGTACTTCCAAAGCATAAAGCTAACTGAAAGAGACCATAATGCATGTGCTTAGTATCATTTTTACTTTTAGTGAGGTGCACGCATATGACATGGTGGCATAATGACATATGCCATTTACAAACTTTTAAATATAAATCATAATGAATTATGTAAAGAACAAAGAATGCTTAATCAAACAATATATTTACATTATTACTTAAATATTAGTTGAGTGTTATCCGTCTGTCTCAAAGGACAATGGGTGATGATGATCATCATCACAAGCCTGGGCGGAAGGTATGGAGACCCTGAGATGCCCAGTCATCACGATCCCCCTCTCGGCCTCACCAGTGTAGTCCAAAGGAAATCTTATGAAGCAATACATTTGACACCAGCTCGGCTGCAGGAGCTGCTGGAAGGATGTTTAATGATGTCAAGACACCTTAGGGGCTCCACTCCGGATTTGCTGTCTGGGTTTACTCCAGTAGACTTTATAGACCATAGAACCATCGAACGTTACAGCACAGAAACAGGCCTTTTGGCCCTTCTTGGCTGTGCATAACCATTTTTCTGCCTAGTCCCACTGACCTGCACCAGGACCATATCCCTCCATACACCTCTCATCCATGTACCTGCCCAAGTTTTTCTTAAATGTTAAAAGTGAGCCCGCATTTACCACTTCATCTGGCAGCTCATTCCATACTCCCACCACTCTCTGTGTGAAGAAGCCCCCACCCCATGTTCCCTTTAAACTTTTCCTCCTTCACCCTTAACCCATGTCCTCTGTTTTTTTTTTCTCCCCTAGCCTCAGTGGAGAAAGCCTGCTTGCATTCACTCTATCTGTACCCATCATAATTTTATATACCTCTACCAAATCTTCCCTCATTCTTCTACGCTCCAGGGAATAAAGTCCTAACCTATTCAACCTTTCTCTGTAACTGAGTTTCTCAAGTCCCGGCAACATCCTTGTAAACCTTCTCTGCACTCTTTCAACCTTATTAATATCCTTCCTGTAATTTGGTGACCAAAACTGCACACAATACTCCAAATTCAGCCTAACCAATGCCTTATACAACCTCACCATAACATTTCAAGTCTCATACTCTATACTTTGATTCATAAAAGCCAATGTACCAAAAGCTCTCTTTACGACCTTATCTACCTGTGACACCACTTTTAGGGAATTTTGTATCTGTACTCCCAGATCCTTCTGTTCTACTGCACTCCTCAGTGCCTTACCATTTACCTTGTGTGTTCTATCTTGGTTTGTCCTTCCAAAGTGCAATACCTCACACTTGTCTGTATTAAACTCCATCCGCCATTTTTCAGCCTATTTTTCCAGCTGGTCCTAATCCTTTAAAAGACCAACATTCAACCATATGGGTTTCACAACAGTTAGAATATCATGTACATACACTTGGTCAAACACACACACATCACACACAGTGCACAAACAAATACATACAAAGAGCGTTATCCTTAACATCCAAACAAATCCAAATAGTTAGAACTGAAACAGGTATTGCATAACACTTATCCAGGAAATACAGAGGACAGATCCAGAACAGACACTCATCAATCATCATAAAATTTGATGACCCTGAAACAGCTGCTGTTGTAATAGTGAAGAGGTTTATCATGATTTACAGAGGCATCAGGATCAGCTGTGGAAGTGGCTGAGGAAGAGTAAAAGAAGATTAATTTGGATGTGTGAACAGATGCATTCTGGGAAAACAAATCAGTACAGGACTTTAACATGAAATGGTCAGGCCCTAAGGAATATGAGTGAGGAATATTTCACTGGGATTTGTCAGACCCTGGCGAGTGTGGGTGAGGAATATTTCACTGGGATTTGTCAGACCCTGGCGAGTGTGGGTGAGGAATGTTTCACTGGGAATGGTCAGACCCTGGCGAGTGTGGGTGAGGAATGTTTCACAGAGAATGGTCAGACCCTGGCGAGTGTGGGTGAGGAATGTTTCACAGGGAATGGTCAGACCCTGAGGAGTGTGGGTGAGGAATGTTTCACAGGGAATGGTCAGACCCTGGGGAGTGTGGGTGAGGAATGTTTCACTGGGATTTGTCAGACCCTGGGGAGTGTGGGTGAGGAATGTTTCACTGGGATTTGTCAGACCCTGGGGAGTGTGGGTGAGGAATGTTTCACAGGGAATGGTCAGACCCTGGCGAGTGTGGGTGAGGAATGTTTCACAGAGAATGGTCAGACCCTGGCGAGTGTGGGTGAGGAATGTTTCACAGAGAATGGTCAGACCCTGAGGAGTGTGAGTGAGGAATGTTTCACTGGGATTTGTCAGACCCTGGCGAGTGTGGGTGAGGAATGTTTCACAGGGAATGGTCAGACCCTGGCGAGTGTGGGTGAGGAATGTTTCACAGGGATTTGTCAGACCCTGGGGAGTGTGGGTGAGGAATGTTTCACAGAGAATGGTCAGACCCTGAGGAGTGTGAGTGAGGAATGTTTCACTGGGATTTGTCAGACCCTGGCGAGTGTGGGTGAGGAATGTTTCACAGGGAATGGTCAGACCCTGGCGAGTGTGGGTGAGGAATGTTTCACAGGGAATGGTCAGACCCTGGCGAGTGTGGGTGAGGAATGTTTCACAGGGAATGGTCAGACCCTGAGGAGTGTGGGTGAGGAATGTTTCACAGGGAATGGTCAGACCCTGGCGAGTGTGGGTGAGGAATGTTTCACAGAGAATGGTCAGACCCCTGAGGAGTGTGAGTGAGGAATGTTTCACTGGGATTTGTCAGACCCTGGCGAGTGTGGGTGAGGAATGTTTCACAGGGAATGGTCAGACCCTGGCGAGTGTGGGTGAGGAATGTTTCACAGGGATTTGTCAGACCCTGGGGAGTGTGGGTGAGGAATGTTTCACAGAGAATGGTCAGACCCTGAGGAGTGTGAGTGAGGAATGTTTCACTGGGATTTGTCAGACCCTGGCGAGTGTGGGTGAGGAATGTTTCACAGGGAATGGTCAGACCCTGGCGAGTGTGGGTGAGGAATGTTTCACAGGGAATGGTCAGACCCTGGCGAGTGTGGGTGAGGAATGTTTCACAGGGAATGGTCAGACCCTGAGGAGTGTGGGTGAGGAATGTTTCACAGGGAATGGTCAGGCCCTAAGGAATATGAGTGAGGAATGTTTCACTGGGATTTGTCAGACCCTGGCGAGTGTGAGTGAGGAATGTTTCACAGGGAATGGTCAGACCCTGGCGAGTGTGGGTGAGGAATGTTTCACAGAGAATGGTCAGACCCTGGCGAGTGTGGGTGAGGAATGTTTCACAGGGAATGGTCAGACCCTGAGGAGTGTGGGTGAGGAATGTTTCACAGAGAATGGTCAGACCCTGGCGAGTGTGGGTGAGGAATGTTTCACAGGGAATGGTCAGACCCTGGGGAGTGTGGGTGAGGAATGTTTCACTGGGATTTGTCAGACCCTGGCGAGTGTGAGTGAGGAATGTTTCACAGGGAATGGTCAGACCCTGGCGAGTGTGGGTGAGGAATGTTTCACAGGGAATGGTCAGGCCCTAAGGAATATGAGTGAGGAATGTTTCACTGGGATTTGTCAGACCCTGGCGAGTGTGAGTGAGGAATGTTTCACAGGGAATGGTCAGACCCTGGCGAGTGTGGGTGAGGAATGTTTCACAGGGAATGGTCAGACCCTGAGGAGTGTGGGTGAGGAATGTTTCACAGGGAATGGTCAGACCCTGGGGAGTGTGGGTGAGGAATGTTTCACTGGGATTTGTCAGACCCTGGCGAGTGTGGGTGAGGAATGTTTCACAGAGAATGGTCAGACCCTGGCGAGTGTGGGTGAGGAATGTTTCACAGAGAATGGTCAGACCCTGAGGAGTGTGAGTGAGGAATGTTTCACTGGGATTTGTCAGACCCTGGCGAGTGTGGGTGAGGAATGTTTCACAGGGAATGGTCAGACCCTGGCGAGTGTGGGTGAGGAATGTTTCACAGGGATTTGTCAGACCCTGGGGAGTGTGGGTGAGGAATGTTTCACAGAGAATGGTCAGACCCTGAGGAGTGTGAGTGAGGAATGTTTCACTGGGATTTGTCAGACCCTGGCGAGTGTGGGTGAGGAATGTTTCACAGGGAATGGTCAGACCCTGGCGAGTGTGGGTGAGGAATGTTTCACAGGGAATGGTCAGACCCTGGCGAGTGTGGGTGAGGAATGTTTCACAGGGAATGGTCAGACCCTGAGGAGTGTGGGTGAGGAATGTTTCACAGGGAATGGTCAGACCCTGGCGAGTGTGGGTGAGGAATGTTTCACAGAGAATGGTCAGACCCTGAGGAGTGTGAGTGAGGAATGTTTCACTGGGATTTGTCAGACCCTGGCGAGTGTGGGTGAGGAATGTTTCACAGGGAATGGTCAGACCCTGGCGAGTGTGGGTGAGGAATGTTTCACAGGGATTTGTCAGACCCTGGGGAGTGTGGGTGAGGAATGTTTCACAGAGAATGGTCAGACCCTGAGGAGTGTGAGTGAGGAATGTTTCACTGGGATTTGTCAGACCCTGGCGAGTGTGGGTGAGGAATGTTTCACAGGGAATGGTCAGACCCTGGGGAGTGTGGGTGAGGAATGTTTCACAGGGAATGGTCAGGCCCTAAGGAATATGAGTGAGGAATGTTTCACTGGGATTTGTCAGACCCTGGCGAGTGTGGGTGAGGAATGTTTCACAGGGAATGGTCAGACCCTGGGGAGTGTGAGTGAGGAATGTTTCACTGGGATTTGTCAGACCCTGAGGAGTGTGGGTGAGGAGTGTTTCACAGGGAATGGTCAGACCCTGGGGAGTGTGGGTGAGGAATGTTTCACTGGGATTTGTCAGACCCTGAGGAGTGTGGGTGAGGAATGTTTCACAGGGAATGGTCAGACCCTGAGGAGTGTGGGTGAGGAATGTTTCACAGGGAATGGTCAGACCCTGGGGAGTGTGGGTGAGGAATGTTTCACAGGGAATGGTCAGACCCTGGGGAGTGTGAGTGAGGAATGTTTCACTGGGATTTGTCAGACCCTGAGGAGTGTGGGTGAGGAATGTTTCACAGGGAATGGTCAGACCCTGGGGAGTGTGGGTGAGGAATGTTTCACAGGGAATGGTCAGACCCTGGGGAGTGTGGGTGAGGAATGTTTCACAGGGAATGGTCAGACCCTGGCGAGTGTGGGTGAGGAATGTTTCACAGAGAATGGTCAGACCCTGAGGAGTGTGGGTGAGGAATGTTTCACAGGGAATGGTCAGACCCTGGCGAGTGTGGGTGAGGAATGTTTCACAGAGAATGGTCAGACCCTGAGGAGTGTGGGTGAGGAATGTTTCACAGGGAATGGTCAGACCCTGGGGAGTGTGGGTGAGGAGTGTTTCACAGGGAATGGTCAGACCCTGGCGAGTGTGGGTGAGGAATGTTTCACAGGGAATGGTCAGACCCTGGCGAGTGTGGGTGAGGAATGTTTCACAGGGAATGGTCAGACCCTGGCGAGTGTGGGTGAGGAATGTTTCACAGGGAATGGTCAGACCCTGGGGAGTGTGGGTGAGGAATGTTTCACAGGGAATGGTCAGGCCCTAAGGAATATGAGTGAGGAATGTTTCACTGGGATTTGTCAGACCCTGGGGAGTGTGGGTGAGGAATGTTTCACAGGGAATGGTCAGACCCTGGCGAGTGTGGGTGAGGAATGTTTCACAGGGAATGGTCAGACCCTGGCGAGTGTGGGTGAGGAATGTTTCACAGGGAATGGTCAGACCCTGGCGAGTGTGGGTGAGGAATGTTTCACAGGGAATGGTCAGACCCTGGCGAGTGTGGGTGAGGAATGTTTCACAGGGAATGGTCAGACCCTGGGGAGTGTGGGTGAGGAATGTTTCACAGGGAATGGTCAGACCCTGGCGAGTGTGGGTGAGGAATGTTTCACAGGGAATGGTCAGACCCTGGGGAGTGTGGGTGAGGAATGTTTCACTGGGATTTGTCAGACCCTGGCGAGTGTGGGTGAGGAATGTTTCACAGGGAATGGTCAGACCCTGAGGAGTGTGTGTGAGGAATGTTTCACAGAGAATGGTCAGACCCTGGGGAGTGTGGGTGAGGAATGTTTCACAGAGAATGGTCAGACCCTGAGGAGTGTGAGTGAGGAATGTTTCACTGGGATTTGTCAGACCCTGGCGAGTGTGGGTGAGGAATGTTTCACAGGGAATGGTCAGACCCTGAGGAGTGTGGGTGAGGAATGTTTCACAGGGAATGGTCAGACCCTGGGGAGTGTGGGTGAGGAATGTTTCACAGGGAATGGTCAGACCCTGAGGAGTGTGGGTGAGGAATGTTTCACAGGGAATGGTCAGACCCTGAGGAGTGTGGGTGAGGAATGTTTCACTGGGATTTGTCAGACGCTGAGGAGTGTGGGTGAGGAATGTTTCACAGAGAATGGTCAGACCCTGAGGAGTGTGAGTGAGGAATGTTTCACAGGGATTTGTCAGACCCTGAGGAGTGTGGGTGAGGAATGTTTCACAGGGAATGGTCAGACCCTGGGGAGTGTGGGTGAGGAATGTTTCACAGGGAATGGTCAGACCCTGGGGAGTGTGGGTGAGGAATGTTTCACTGGGATTTGTCAGACCCTGGGGAGTGTGGGTGAGGAATGTTTCACAGGGAATGGTCAGACCCTGGGGAGTGTGGGTGAGGAGTGTTTCACAGGGAATGGTCAGACCCTGAGGAGTGTGGGTGAGGAATGTTTCACAGGGAATGGTCAGACCCTGAGGAGTGTGGGTGAGGAATGTTTCACAGGGAATGGTCAGACCCTGGGGAGTGTGGGTGAGGAATGTTTCACTGGGATTTGTCAGACCCTGGGGAGTGTGGGTGAGGAATGTTTCACAGGGAATGGTCAGACCCTGAGGAGTGTGGGTGAGGAATGTTTCACAGGGAATGGTCAGACCCTGGGGAGTGTGGGTGAGGAATGTTTCACTGGGATTTGTCAGACCCTGAGGAGTGTGGGTGAGGAATGTTTCACAGGGAATGGTCAGACCCTGAGGAGTGTGGGTGAGGAATGTTTCACAGGGAATGGTCAGACCCTGGGGAGTGTGGGTGAGGAATGTTTCACAGGGAATGGTCAGACCCTGGGGAGTGTGAGTGAGGAATGTTTCACTGGGATTTGTCAGACCCTGGGGAGTGTGGGTGAGGAATGTTTCACAGGGAATGGTCAGACCCTGGGGAGTGTGGGTGAGGAATGTTTCACAGGGAATGGTCAGACCCTGGGGAGTGTGGGTGAGGAGTGTTTCACTGGGATTTGTCAGACCCTGAGGAGTGTGTGTGAGGAATGTTTCACAGGGAATGGTCAGACCCTGGGGAGTGTGGGTGAGGAATGTTTCACAGGGAATGGTCAGACCCTGGGGAGTGTGGGTGAGGAATGTTTCACAGGGAATGGTCAGACCCTGGGGAGTGTGGGTGAGGAATGTTTCACTGGGATTTGTCAGACGCTGAGGAGTGTGTGTGAGGAATGTTTCACAGAGAATGGTCAGACCCTGAGGAGTGTGGGTGAGGAATGTTTCACAGGGAATGGTCAGACCCTGGGGAGTGTGGGTGAGGAATGTTTCACAGGGAATGGTCAGACCCTGAGGAATATGAGTGAGGAATGTTTCACAGGGAATGGTCAGACCCTGGCGAGTGTGGGTGAGGAATGTTTCACAGGGAATGGTCAGACCCTGGCGAGTGTGGGTGAGGAATGTTTCACAGGGAATGGTCAGACCCTGAGGAGTGTGGGTGAGGAATGTTTCACAGGGAATGGTCAGACCCTGGGGAGTGTGGGTGAGGAATGTTTCACTGGGATTTGTCAGACCCTGAGGAGTGTGGGTGAGGAATGTTTCACAGGGAATGGTCAGGCCCTGGGGAGTGTGGGTGAGGAGTGTTTCACAGGGAATGGTCAGACCCTGGGGGAGTGTGAGTAGTGAGTGTTTCACAGGGAATGGTCAGGCCCTGGGGAGTGTGGGTGAGGAGTGTTTCATAGGGAATGGTCAGACCCTGGGGAGTGTGGGTGAGGAATATTTCACTGGGATTTGTCAGGCCCTGAGGTGTGTTTGCGAGGAATGTTTCACAGGGAATGGTCAGACCCTGGGGAGTGTGGGTGAGGAATGTTTCACTGGGATTTGTCAAACCCTGGGGAGTGTGGGTGAGGAATGTCGCACTGGGATTTGTCAGACCCTGGGAAGTGTGGGTGAGGAGTGTTTCACAGGGAACGGTCAGGCCCTGGGGAGTGTGGGTGAGGAGTGTTTCACAGGGAGTGGTCAGACCCTGGTGAGTGTGAATAGTTGTCTCTCCTGGGGCTGCCCCCAAGGCAGTGGGGCTATTTACCCATAGCTGGGGATCTGGTTCATGAGCACCAGGACATGTCCTCACACTGGTGGGCCAGCGTGCTACATGTGCAGGGGCCAGACCTCCTCCCAGCCTTCTGTCATTCAATCTGGGGCAGAAAAGAGTTCGGCTTCCTTGAGTCGCCAGTGAGGAAGCACTACATGAAGCTTGCTGTTGGAGTGGCAATGTACTGGCAGGGAGAGACCTACACATTCAGCTCTCCTTTTCATAAGACTGCTAGCCAGCAGTGGAAGCTGAAAGTGAGAGCGACAAGCACTGCCCACCACACTACCACACTAGACACAATACAACAACCATTTTCACACCACCAATCAAATTTTAGTGAAATATCTTTCTTTTCAAATTTTTTTATTACTATTATTATCCACAATTAACATGGGTACGTCGAAGTAAGCAACACTTACAATGTCTCAAGAAAAAAAAACATTATTTGAAAGATTGGAAAAATTTTGATAATAAAAAAACCCCTACTAAGAAAGAAAAAGTGGGAAAAAAACCCCATTAAGTGTTCAACCCTGGAGCCATGCATCATACAAAAAGCTTCTAAAGATAAACATCAAACTGCCAGCAAGAAAAAAGATGTACCAAAAATTTACACTTAGATCATGGAGGAAATCTATCAATTAACTCAAATGATAATAACGAGTAAATGAACCCTATCTTTTCTCAAAATCAAACATAGGTTCAAAGGTTCGACTTCTAACTTTCTCCAAACTAAGACATAGCATCATTTGAGAGAACCGTTGTGACAAAGTGGGAGCCGATGTATCCTTCCACTTCAACAAAATGGCCCTCCTAGCCATGGTATTTAGTGAAATATCAAATACACCAAAAATAACCATCAGGGAACATTGAACAAAATGGTTTTCTTATTGCGGGACAATGTTGTGTTGGTGTTGATCTTTCAGGTTGTGAAACTGTTTCCTTTAGAAAGCTTCATTCCACACATTTCCACTTTAACCACAGCTGCATACAATCTATTTCTACTCCCACCACAATATCCACAAGCAGTGCTGTCCTAGTAATCCCACCATATCATTCTTGTCACCCAGACACTTAACTCATTCATATTTTCTTTCTTCCCTTGTTTGGTCTTTTCCAATTTAGAACCATAATATTTGGAAACTCTCTGCCACTGATATATTTTCTGTTTACTACAATGGATACCCAACCCTTCCACACCAGAGTGTCCTGAAGCCCTTTCACTTCTTTCTTGAATATGGCCCTATTGCCACAACCTTCTGTTAACCAGCTAAACATATTCTTACATTGAAGATATTCTCTTATGACATGGTCCCCTTTTCCAACCTCCATTTCAGGGGAAAGATTAACAAATAATGTCCATTACTTGACTGCAGACATCCAAGCTCTTTAATTTCCACCCTCACCCACCCTATACTTAGTGAAAATGCTGAGAATTCCCAACATTTTCTATCTCTGCCCTGAGAGAACATAGAAATCTACAGCATATTACAGGCCCTTCAGCCCACAATGTTGTGATGACCGTGTAACCTAATCTAGAAACTGCCTAGAATTTTCCTAGCGCATAGCCCTCTATTTTTCTGAGCTCCATGTACTTATCTAAGAGACCCTTAAAAGATCCTATTGTATCCGCTTCCACCGCTGCCGCCGGCAGTGCATTCCACACACCCACCACTCTGTGTGAAACACTTACCCCTGACATCCCCTCGGTATCTATTTCCAAGCACCTTAAAACTATGCCCCCTCATGTTAGCCATCTCAGCCCTGGGAAAGAGACTCAAGCTATCCACATGATCAATGTCCCTCATCATCTTATACACCTCTATCAGGTCACCTCTCATCCCCCACTGCTCCAAGGAGAAAAGGCCAAGTTCACTCAACCTATTCTCATAAGGTATGCTCCCCAACCCAGATAACATCTTTGTAAATCTCCTCTGCACTCTCTCTATAGTATCCATATCCCTTCTGTAGTGAGGTGACCAGAACTGAGCACAATACTCCAAGTAGGGTCTGACCAAGGTCTTATATGCGGTAGCTGTAATGCTATATAAAAGAGTGCTTGGAATGTGGAATAAATTACTTCAGAGAAGAGTGGGGGCAAATCGGATGTTTGCACTAAAGGGAAAGTTAGATTAATTAACGTGGGGAAAGGAGTAACAGGTCATCGCAATAGGTTCTAAAAGTGGCAGGAGGAGGTTTTAGTGGTACATAAACACAGGTAGATTGACCAAATAACCTTTGGTAAGTGCTGTACATTTAAAGTTACTTAATTGTTGATTACTGGACAGTGAAAACATAACATGATCATATTATATTCCTGTTAACCTATTTCCTTTAGTTATTTTGATAACTATAACAATATAACAGATATGTAATACAAGCATGTCATTATTTTCAGCAAATGATTACCAAAGAAACATATCAAACAGGTTTTAGCTTTGTATTGTTGTTTAAATACAATTCAGTTATTTAAACTAAATTGGCTGCAATGTTTGGGCATGTTTAAATGTACAACTGTCTGGAACCCCCAGATATGCCACCATACAACATCCTCCACAACAAATAAAGATCATGGCCATTCTGACTGTAAAGCACCATATAATTATGGACTAAGTTTTATACAGAGAAGTACAATGATGGTTTAGCTAAGCAAAAAGAACTTCATCAATTTATTCAAAAAACTAAATAATTCAGCAAAAGTTGATTAAATTTTAATTTACAATTAAAGGGCTCAAAATGTAGACCAATACGATTGGCAACATCATGGCCCAACATATCCCTCATACCAAGAGATTAACTGTGGGTCAGACACGAGTTCATTAGAGCTGTCTAGGAGAAGCATCAGTCAATTGAAAGCATGGTGCCAATCTGTGAAACTGCAGCACATTACGACATTCATTCTAAACAGAGAAAATAAAATGCAGGAGACAGAGCTGAGCAAATTGTACATGTACAATATAACTCTGATATTTGCCTACTCCAGATAGCCATTAAATAGAGAAACCACCCACCCCCATCCACTGCAGCAAAAAAAAAGCCACAATAACAATCTCCAACTCCTTCACTCGCAGAAAAGAGCAGTGACAGTAGCACCAAGCCCCCAATCACCCTCTCTACACACAAAAGTTAGAAGATCACCCACCTGCCAATCGTCCACAAGAACGAAAACACCGAAAAACTGAAGGAAACCAATATAAAGTACAGACAAATAATCACATAAATCTCAGAAACATTTTTTTCATCTGCATGCCTGGAGAGCAGCCATCTGAACTCAGTCTTCCTGTAAAGAGTGACCACTGACCCGGATCAGATCACCACCAGTCCGGGGCCAAACTCGCTGATCTGGCTGCTAATTATCTCTGTTTGGAGCCATCGCTGATCTGTGTATTCGCCTCCTTGCTTCAATCTTCCTCGCCGCTACAAGATGGAGTTGTTCATGACCCCGCAACTCGTCTCTGGTCGTATCCACAAGTCAGCTTGTGTTCTCAGACCTTCTCAGCCCCTCCGTCTCTGATCTGAAAGAGGCAGCTCTCCGGGCACAGCTTAGCGCTGGATCCTTCAATCCAGTTCCAAACTGTACATCACAGGCTCCAACAGTTTCTGTAACACAAACAAGACAAAAGGAACAAGCAGAAAGCATAGTAAAAGTGAAATAATTGGATATATTTGCTATCTGCAAGATGTCGACCAAGCAATCTTTGTTTGCTTGCGCCATCTGGACCGTTTGGGAGGGCTTTTTCACAAACAATGCAACAAATTAAAGCTCTTTGGTCCTGTTATGTCTTTTTACATATGGCAGTAGGCAGATTAACAACTAATAGATGCATAGGCTCCAAGAACATTGGTCACCACACTCCTCTTCATGACCGTCCAGTACAATAGATGTCCTTTTGAAGCATGTGAGAACTTCAGACAGCTGAATCGAAAAGTTACATATCTCTAGCCAGTTGGTCCCCACAGATATTTAGTAATCAGCCAGGTATACCATCTGGACCAGATGCCTTTTGTAGAATCATATTCCTGGAGGATGCTGAGACAGATTCGCCTCAGAGATTGATATTACAGGGTCAACCAGAGATATGAGGGCTTGTGTGGATGTGTTGCAGTCCTCCTGATCAAAGTGTGCATAAAAACTATTGAGCTCATCCAGGAGTGACGGGTCTTTGCCAATTATGCTACGTGGAAGGAGTTTAGGAACCTAACAGCAACTCTTTTGCTTGCATCTTCAGAAAAAGCTCTATTTCCATCTTTAATATCTCTGTTTTTCTCTTTCAGGGTTCTTTTGAAACCTTGACCTGGAGTTACACGCTGATTTCGGTTCTTTTCGGGAATGGGACCCGCTCTTGGGGTTTCACGACTGGTCATTACTCGACATGCCAAGGGCGCGGCCTAAGAGCTCCGCTCACCTATAGAGGTCTGAGATTTCATGGCTCTGGAGACAGGTGGATTGAAGGTCAATGTCATGGCAGGAGATCGGAGTATCATTGGGAGAGTCGGAAGATCTACGGCTGTATGTCCAGAGACCTGAGATCTTTGGGCACAGAGCTCAGAAAAAGCGATACAACAGATTTTTAACATCGTAAGCTAATGAGTTGTTTGTCGTGTCTCCCCTCTCACTATGAAATGGAGACACCTCTTTCTCCCTTATTAGGGAGAGAGAGTGCCTGTGGTATGTCGAATACCAGGTGAACAAGTAGTCTTTGGAGTACTGCAAGGCTGTATCTTTGCTGTTGCTTTGCTATACGCTTGAGTGCTCGGTGGTGGGCGCTGATGCTTTTTGTTTTGCTGGTGGGGGGGGATTGTTGCTTGCTGCTGCTTATGCGCGGGAGGGGGACTTTGTGGGTCTAACATTTAACTGTCATTCATTCTTTGGGGGCACTCCTCTGTTTTTGTGGGTGGTCATGAAGAAAAAGCATTTCAGGATGTATACTGTATACATTTCTCTGACATTGAAACCTTTGGAAGTTAAGTGCCGCAACTATCGAGCATCCATCCTTGATTCCAGTTTAGTCTGAAAATGCTTTGTTCAGTTTGTAATGGCCATCCAGAGGTTGTGCCTGAACTTCTTATATGATTCCTGGTTGCTAGCCCTAAATACCACAGAAGTAGCCATTGGCAGGTTATGAATTTCATAATTCGTCGGGAGATTCAACTTGGGCAAGACTCAGAATGTTTTTATGGGCACATTCATCCATGCATGGCCCTATGAAGTCAGTAACAACTGTAGAATGGTTATTTAAAGCCACTATCAATTCCATGGCCCACCAAATCGAAGCAATCCCCAATTCACTCCTCCAGTTTAGTACCATGTTACTGTCTACTTTCTACATCCCCAAATTGTTTAGGATTAAGGCATAACTATCTACTTCCTGAATAAATTTATTTTCCATTGCTTTCTGTGGTGGAAAATTCCACAGGGAGAAACATTTTCTCCTGTTCTTAGTTCTAAATGGCATGTTTGTATGCTAGGCTGGGATTCCTGGTTATGGCTCTCCAGCAATAGAAACATCTTCCCCTAGTTCGTCCTGTTAAGTTGTTGTCAGTTTGTAGGAGATTCTCTCTCATTCTATGATACTCTTGTGAACACAGACCTAATCTAATCATTCCTGCTATGTTGGTCCTTCTACTCCTGAAGTCAGTTCTATGAACTCTTGCTGCACTCCCTTCATGACAAGAACATTTTCCTCAGACAAGGAGACCAAAACTGTACACAAAAGCCCAACTGTGATCTCTGCACAATTGCAGCCAAAAAAAGTCCTTATTCCTGTACTCAAAGCTTCTAGCAAATATTTCCAATCAATCACATGCTTTCCTAATTGTTTGTTACAATGTCTGCTTTGAGTGATTCATAACAAGGACAGTTGGGTCCCAGCTCATCTTCTGTGCTATGATAGTGAAGCAGTTGCATAACATTATCACTGTGCTAGCTGTAAGACCAGGGTTTGGTTCCCATCACTGTCTGTAAGGAGTTTGTAAGTTCAAAGTTCAAAGTACATTTATTATCAATGTATAATTATATGACCTTGAGCTTCGTCTCCTTACAGGCAGCTACAAAACAAAGAAACTTCGGAAGAACCCATTTTTAAAAAATCAAGCACCCAATGCGCAGAGAGAGGGAAATATATAACAAATTGTCCAAACAAAAAAGTAAAGCAAATAGCTTCAGAATTAAAGTTTTAGGAAAGACTCAAAACCAGGCATCACTGCAGCTGGGGCAGGCCAGAGCCTCAGGTCAGCGCAGAGTCACAGAGCAGTGAGCAGAACCAATTCTAGCCTCGCCTCTGGTCCTGACAGCTTGCCCTTTTCAATCTGGCCTGGTGCTTATCTCGTCCAAACTCTACTCTCGGACTGGTTTGGGTCCTGAACCCTGCTGCCAAGATTTGGCCCATAACCAACCTTTCTAATACAGGCTGGCATTTAAATCAATCAGACATTGGGACTTCCCTTGCTCTCAGGGGCACCACGACTCTGCCTTGTCTCTGCTTTGACCCCACCTCCGTCTCCACTGGCCTCACATGCACCTCCACCACGCCACTACTCACCTCCGCTTTCCTCAACCACGCCTCGCCTCTGTCTCCACCACACTCGCCTCTCCATTGTGAGCACTGATCTTTATTAACAAAGTGTTAGTAAAAGATTCTCCCCGTGACCACATGTGTTTCCTCTGGGTGCTCCAGTTCCCATCCGCATATTCCAAAGATGTATAGGTTAGGATTAGTGAGCTGTGGGCTTGCTATTTTGGCACTAGAAGAATGCCAACACTTGCGCGCAATTTGATTTTATGCAAACACCGGCATTTCACTTCATGTTTCAATGTACATGTGGTAAATACTGTAAAGCTAATCTTTAATCTTTTACATTTTGCCAATCCATCATCATTTTAATCTGAAATGTCTTTGTTTTTGAAACCACATTGGATAACCTCACATTTATCCACGTTAAACTGCTTCTCTCTGGTTCACTAAATGTGCCTAAATTACACTGGAGCTCTTTGCATCTTCAAACAGCAGACCTCACCCTTTTCCTGCCAGCTTTGTTTGACTGAAGTCTTAGAGATGCTGCATTTAAAAATATATATAATGATTGGCAGGAGTTCAAACAGTGATCCTTGTGGCATTTCATTGGTCCCTGCCTGCTAGCCAAAAAAGACCCATTTATTCTTACTTCCTGTAGCAACAGAATCAATTTATTATCCCTGGATGGTATGGCATGAAACTTGGTGTTTTGCAGCAGCAGTGCAGTGCAAAGACAGAGTTACTTAAATTACAACAGTAAATAAATTGTACAAGAAAAAAATAACAAAGTAGTGTTCGTGGGTTTCTGTGATCACTCAGAAATCTGACGGCAGAGGGGAAGAAGCTGCTTCTGGATTGTTCGATGTGGATCTTCAGGTGCTTGTACCTCCTCCCCGATTCTAGTCATTGCAGGAGGCAATGACCTGGATGATGAGGGTCGCTAGTGATGGACGTTGCCTTCTTGAGGCAAAAAAGCCTCTTGAAGATGTCCTTAATGGTGGGGAGAGGGTTGTGACTGTGACAGAATTGGCTAAGTCTATAACCCGCTGCAGCTTTTCTGTCAATTGGACGCTCCATACAATGCTGTGATGCAACCAGTCGGAATGTTACGACTGTAGTCAGAACTACATCTATCGAACATTGTAAGAGAATTTAGTGATATACCAAATCTCCTCAAACTCTTAATGAAGTACAGCCACTGGCATGATTTCTTCAATGTGGTGGAATCAGGATGGATCTTTGGGGATGTTACATACATAGAATAGTACAGTACAGTACAGGCCCTTCGGCCCACATTGTTGTGCCAACTCTCAAACCCTGCCTCCCATATAACCCCCCACCTTAAATTCCTCCATATACCTGTCTAGTAGTCTCTTAAATTTCACTAGTGTATCTTCCTCCACCACTGACTCAGGCAGTGCATTCCATGCACCAACCATTCTCTGAGTAAAAAAACCTTCCTCTAATATCCCCCTTGAACTTCCCACCCCTACCTTAAAGCCATGTCCCCTTGTATTAAGCAGTGGTGCCCTGGGGAAGAGGCGCTGGCTATCCACTCTTTCTATTCCTCTTAATATCTTGCATACCTCTGTCATGTCTCCTCTCATCCTCCTTCTCTCCAAAGAGTAAAGCCCTAGCTCCCTTAATCTCTGATCATAATCCATACTCTCTAAACCTGGCAGCATCCTGGTAAATCTCCTCTGTTGACACACAGGAACATAAATTGCTCACCCTTTCCACGACTGACCCCTCAATAAATACTGCTGTGTGTTCTCCAAACTTCCCCTCCCTAAAGTCTATAATTAATTCCTTGACTTGCTAATGCTGAGGTTATTGTTGTAATGCCACCACTCAAATGGCTGATCTACCTTACTCCTGTACCCTTCCTCACCACCTGCTGAGATTCTACCAACAACAGCGGTGTCATCGGCAAACTTATAGATGGTGTTTGGTCTCTGCTCAGCTACTAACAATAGAGACTGTAGATTACTAGGCTAAGCATCCATCCTTGAAGTGTCTCTCTGCTGACTAATAACAAGGAGATGTTACTACCGATTTGCACTGACTGTGGTCTCCCAATAAGGAAGCTGAGGATCTAGATGCAGGGGGAGGTACAGGGACCAGAATTTTGAAGCTTGGAGATTAGTAAGGAGGAGATGATGGCGTTGAACACTGACCTTCAATTGATAAACAGCAGGAGGCTGGTATAGGTTTTGTGGTTGTCCAAATGCTCCAAAGCCGAATGGAGAGCCAATGAGATTGCATCTGCTGTAGACCTGTTGTGGCAGTGAAGATTTGCTGCAAGTCCGGATCTTTGCTCAAGCAGAAGTTCATTCTAGCCATAACCAGCTTCTTAAAGCAAATCATTGTGGTAGATGTGAGTGCTACTATGTGATATTCATTGGGCACCAGTATGATTGCTGCCCTTTTGAAGCAGATGGGAACCCTAACAATGAAAGATTGAAATTGTCCTTGAACAATCCAGCCAGTTGGTCGGCACTCTTGTTCCTATCTGCCAATCAGCTCTTAGTCTATGCCAACAATTTAATTTTGCACACTAACCTCTTATATGGGACCTTACTAAGAACCTTCTGAAAATCCAAATACACTCTCCAATCTTTTGGAACTACTCCAGGGCCTAAAGAACTTTTGAAAATGACAACCAATGCATCAACTCTTTCCAATGCCACTTTGTTTTCTATTCTAGTAGATTATCAAGTTTAGAGGATTCATGAATCTCTAATCCCATAAATAACTAAATCACTATCTCTTTCTTTCTCCCCTTAACCCCTCTTGCCCTCTCTGTCTGCAATGAAAAGTGCACCTATGATTTACTGAACTGATATAGGCATCGCAGAACATATATTTGAGAGATTGGATCAGCTATGGCTACATTTACTGGATTGCTTTTTCTGAAAATTTTGTAAGTTTCATCTTTATTTTGATCCCTAGTTTCCTACATAAAACAAAACTGAACTCTCCACTTTGGTGCCACTCAGGAATGAATAAGAGTTATAGTTCATATACACATTATTCAAATATTATCTATGCATATCTACCATCATATCCATTTAGTAAAATTGCTCAATTTATCACAGCCAATTCATGCCTCATATGTTTTTAGGACTGATTCAGATTTAAATAAAACTACTACATAACTTTTCACCTTAAGGGAGAATTTTATCATGCTAAAATCACCCTCCTTAGTGATGCATCTCCCTGAATTGGAAATATCACCATGCTCTTATCATCATTGATTCTAAATCCCGGAGCTCCCTTCACAACAGCATTTATCACAGCACATTACAAGAACCAGCCTCCCTCTTATGGACACTGTCTGTTCTTCTTGTTTCCTCAGCAAAGCACCCAGCATAATCAAAGACCCCACTCACCCCAGCATTCTCTCTTATCCCATCTCCCACTGGGCAGAAGATACAAAAACCTGAAAATATGTACCAAGGACAACTTCTATCCAACTGTTATCAGACTCTTAAACAGACTACTTTTATGATCAAATGTACTTTGGCTTCACTACCTACACTTTTTCAGTAGCTTTTATACTTTGTTCCGCCTTTTTTTTTTACCTTATACTAGTTCAATTCATTATGTATAAACAATAAGCAAGACAAGCTTTCAATTGCATCTTGGTACATGTGGCTGTAATAAACCAGTACC
Organism: Mobula hypostoma; assembly: GCF_963921235.1. Classification (NCBI taxonomy): domain Eukaryota; kingdom Metazoa; phylum Chordata; class Chondrichthyes; order Myliobatiformes; family Myliobatidae; genus Mobula; species Mobula hypostoma. The sequence goes on from NC_086109.1 coordinate 32,050,830, forward strand.
AATAGAATAATTTCCCTCAAGGACCCTCAGTGGTTCAAGAAAGTGTTTCAGTCCGGCATTCTCAAATGAATATAGGTCTTGGCAATCATGCCTAAAATCCTGAAATATGAATAAATAAATAATATCATCACATCATTTTCTACTGAAAAAAAAAGAAAAACTCCTCTCCAGGACTCTTTTTCCCCCCCCCACAACTTTGTTACATAGAGCAACATATGTAGATTTGTTTTTTATTTTGTATGTAGGATTACATCTCCAAGCAAATCTTTGTTGCTATTTCAATGCATAAACTGCTTTTTATTCTACTTTAGATTTCCTAAAACATTGCAAGACAATTGTGTATTTTTACTAGTTTTAAAATAAGACATTAGTCAAGGTGACCTCAGTTTGTTCTTAAAAAAAAATTAAACAAAATATATATAGCATCTTCCATCACTTTGCTATCATTAACTACAATTTGCTTGTTATTGTAGGAGGCTGGCTTTAGTTCAAATGCTAACTAAACACATAATTTTGATTGATAAATGAGAGAATTCTCAGCAATACATCCTCACATTTCGAGCAAGTAAAATTGACATTTCAAACAGCTGGCATGGTATAATTTTGCATTTACAAAATTGTGGTGTTAAATCCTGTGAGTTAAATTATAGCTCATCATCAAGTACACTACACCTGTTGATTTGGCTCCTAATTCAAGAACATATTATAATGCAGATTTGTTTCTCTTTGCACTTCTGGATGTCTTGTGGATGCAGACATGTCATAGTGCTCACTTAAGTTATGCTAATTTATTTGTAATATCATAAGGACTAGCAAAAGGAACAGTGTGCTTTAGTGGTTCTTGTGTTTTTACTGTCAGGAACACATCTCTGGAGACATAAAACTAAGCAATCAATTTCACTTGCAGGTCTCTTCTTTCCCTCACAAGAAGAGATAACAGAGCAAAGAAGTCGACGTAATTCTCTGGTCATAATAAACAAGCAGATGTGATACTGTAGCTAAAATACCTGAGAGCAAGGTCACCGGAGATGGGGAGAGAGGGGTTTGGAGCTGCCGGGCAAAGAATTCAATATCATCCAGCCATATGACATACAACCCCCTCTTGTGGTTTTGATTCAGAATTCACCTCTTGTAAGGCTGGTGGAAACAAGATCAGTCAATGTTATCAAACTAAGAGACATTTCCTATTCTGGTTCCCATTGTTCATGCCTTCTCTTCTCCTCACCTGCTCATCACCTCCCTCTGGTGCCCCTCCTTCTTCCGTTTCTTCCATGGCCCACCATCCTGTCCTATCAGATTCCTCCTTCTTCAGCCCATTATCTTTTGCACCCATCACCTCTCAGCTTCTGACTTCAACAGCCCCCACCCCCCGTCCGTCCGCAAGCCCACCTTCCCCTTCACCCGGTCTCACCTATCACCTGCCAGCTTGTGCTCCTCCACCTTCCCCCACCTTCTTATTCTGGCCTCCGCCCCCTTCCATTCCAGTCCCGATTAAGGGTCTCAACCCGAAATGTCAACTGTTTATTCCCCTTCACAGATACCGTATGACTCTGATTTCCTCCAGCATTTTGTGTACTTTGCTTAAAGTTTCCAAAAGAAAAATTGTCATGCAATAGAAGAAACTGATCTACAGGGCCATGGGGAGAACAATGTAGAGGATTTAGGTCGATTCAACAAACAGGCTTGAAATGGCAAGATTCTCCTTCTGTACCATAAGAAATCTAAGCTTCTTTCTCCCCTCAATCTCTTTGCAGAATTAAGAAAAGCAGTATTAATTAAATGTCTTCTATTTTCTGCTCCTTCCCCATAAGAAGTCTTTTGGTGCACTTCCCTGCGTGACCTAATTAGTACTCACTGCTGTGGGAATCCTATAATGACATGCCATTTTACTTTGACCCTCCAACGTGCAGTACCACCCCTTTGCTAGGTGTTTGCTAGTGGTCTATTTAGGGTGAACATACCTGGGACTTAAATTAAAATAGGATCTCCACATCATTAACTTCTCATTGACCTTTAACCCCTTGAGCAATGCACACAATGTGCTGGAGGAGCTCAGCAGGTCAGGCAGCATCTATAGACGTGAGTAAATAGTCAAAGTTATGGCTCAAGACCCTTAAGCCTGTGTTAGGCCAACTTTAAGAAAACCAAATTTTTAAATCAAAACTTCAGATTCGAGGTTTCTCTTCTTGGAAATCCAAACACAGAGTTTTTTTTATAGGCTGTCAAATGGGATACAGCTCTTATCTTTGGGTAGATTTTATTTTAAAGAAACACCAGAAAAAGGAACAGATATTCTGAAAAGATTCTGCTGGCTACGCATCATCGGTGCGGAGAGAAATTGAGCCAATGTTTCACATTCATGATTTGCTGGTATTTTTATTCAGATTTTCACCAGTATTTGCATTTTAGAGTATTAAATACTCATTTGATCTTGTGGCATATACCAGCAAAGAAAAATATCATGAAGTAAAAGTCATGGGGATACTCATCAGGTCAGTCAGTGACTGCGGAGAGAGAAGTAGCGTTACCTGAGCTGAGCCGAAATATTAACTCTGTACCTCTGCCTGACCTGGTAAGTATCCCCAGTATTTTCTGTTTTTGTTTACCACAACCACCAGTTGCTATTGTAGCCCAGACATTTTCAGATTTCCTTTGCACTTGTGCTGGGAAATCTACATGAACATGTGCCGGTCTGACGGAGGTTCTACCAATCACAATTAAAGGGTATGGCTGTTGGGGGAGGGGGAGGCTCCTATCTGGAAGCCCAGTTGCAGAACAGGTATCTTCAGTACTGAAAATTGACTATTAATGAATGAAGTATAGTACAACAAAACTCTGCTCTGATAATCCACTACATAACCATTCAGAAATCCTGCCAATCCAGCACCTGGCTTATTAAGTGAGGTCTTCAGCTCTCCCCTTCCCTCTCACCCAGGCCTGCTTCTCACTGACTAAGTCCAATTCCAATCCCTATAAAATCTTAGCCAGTTTACTGGAAATTTTTAATATTATACTGTGTAACATTTTTTAAAAAGTAAATTGACAGTGTGTTAGGTAACATCCAATTTTAATAGCTTTGAATTGTCAGTAATCGTGTATTTGGATTTTTGAAAATATCAAAAAGCATTCAGGAAAAAGTCTGCCCTGCTGCCTCCTTAACTTCACATGACATCCTAATGATGTAGAAGGCCATTCCATTACACAGGGTGTTGCATATCGGGCAGCCTAGGCTACTAAAACACGAGGCGATTATAGATATTTTTGAAGATAAGCAGTGGGGTAGGTGACTTGCCATTAACAACAAAATTCAGCCCATTGTATTGCTGAAATACAGAAGCATTGTTATAAAAGACAGAAAATATCTGAGCTTGAGATGAGGGGTAAGCCTGCAATTTCCAGCTTTAAGAAATGTGAATGCTTGGGGCTGAGATCAGTAGATTTTTTTTAAAGTGAACCAGGGTTATGGGGATTGGGAGGAGATAAGGAATGAGGCAGAAATCTGCTGTGATCTTACTGAACTAAGGGGGAATCTCAAGGGGTTGTATCTCTACCTCTGTTCCTTTCCTTAACTTCCTCTGCTTCACATATCACTTTATTCTCATTAAGGGATGAAACTTCATTTTTTTCTGTTCCAGCTGAGAATAGCATCATTGCGATTTTCTTTCTGAAAACTGATGTTCATTTTAATGAACATGAAGTTGACATCAGGATAATAATGCCATCTAATCCGTTATTCCAATGGATGACAGATTAGATGGAATTTTTGAGGTTGCATTTTATTATTGTGACAACATTGGTTCCAGTCATATTGAATTAGCCACTGGGGATCAAACAGGAATAATCATGCCTGGAAATTCAATTGCAGAACACTATTTTCCGTATTAAAAATTGACTTTATAAATGACATGTAATAAGCGTGCTGCGCTTGTCTCAACATCAACTCCAACAGTAATTTTTCATGCTTTTGAGACCTTGCCTCAGCTTGATGCCAACCACAGCAATTCCACCAACTACAAGCCACAAGCCAGGAACAAGATGGAATGTTCTCCGTTATCCTGGATGAGTGCAGCACCAACCATTCTCAATAATCTTGATTAAAAAGAGGCTCACTTGTCCAGCACCAGTCAGCAACCTAACTGTTCACTCCCTCAAACACGAGGAAATCTGCAGATACTGGAATTTCAAGCAACACACATAAAAAATGCTAGTGGAACACAGCAGGCCAGGCAGCATCTATAGGAAGAGGTACAGTCGATGTTTTGGGCCAAGACCCTTCGTCAGGACTAACTGAAAGAAGAGATAGACCACTTTCAAATCTCTTACTATCTTTTCTTTCAGTTAGTCCTGATTAAGGGTCTCAGCCCGAAACGTCGACTGTACCTCTTCCTATAGATGCTGCCTGGCCTGCTGCATTCCACCAGCATTTTTTATGTGTGTTGCTTGTTCATTCCCTCCGCCACTGGAGCACAGTGGCAACAGTGTGCATTATTTATAAAATCTATTGCAGTTACTCACCCTGGTTATTCTAACAGTAACTGCCAAGCCTTCAATCTCTGCACCAAGATCGAGGGCAGGAGATGTAAGGGATTTCCTCCAAAATCGTACATCATCCTAACTTGGAATTTATTCTTCTTCACCAGTTGGAAACCATGGAGCTCCTTACCCAATGACGTTGAGCTGTGGAGTAACCACTCGAGTCAAGTAACTCACTTTCAAAGACTTTTTATCTCATGTTCTCGATATTTATTGCCAATTTATGTATTGCTATTATTATTTCTTCTTTTCTCTTTCTTTTTGTATTGAACAACTTGGGGTTTCTTTGCATGTTGGTCGTTGTAAGATACAGTCTTTCATAGATTCTATTGTGTTTATTGTATGTACGGTGATTGCCCACAAGAAAATAAATCTCGGGGTCGTGTATGGCGACATGTACTTTGATAATAAGTTTACTTTGAACTTTGCGCGATCACCTTCACCAGAAGGACTATAGCAGTTCAAGAAGATGACTCAATGTCACCCTGTGAAGACCAATTCAGAAAGGAAATAAGTACTGAGCTGACATACCCAGTGTAGCCCAAATTCTGAAAAACGAATGCAAAACCAGCATTTCTAGCAGTGCAGCAAACAACCTTCATTAAAAAATTAAAATCCATGGTTCGGATTCTTTCCATTTCACCTAATAAATACTAATGTTTTAAGTTAATCTAAGTGAAGTAATCTAAGCTATTACTTCTTATTATAAAAATAAAGTTTTAGTTTTATAAATTTATTTCAACTATTTCCAAGTTTCTCTGTTCTTCAGATATAGTCAACTGCATGATCACCTCACAGGTCATTGGGTTAGGTCCACTGCCCAAGACCTAGCGAGCCACTTCTTACAGATCCTACCATCTCACGGAGGCATTAAAACAGCCTCCATGATATTGACAGGTATGTGCCTGCAATAAAATTGTATAGGTGGAAGGATCCTATGGGAGGCTGAAACCAAGGTGTGAGGCAGGTACAGTATATCCAACCCTATGCCACAAAATGGAAATTTGTTTGGCTTGACCTAAGTTTACACGTGCACATAATAGCCTTAATTTTACTCACAAATCAAACAGCTAGCAGGTTTATTTAGGCTCACATCATCTGAATTGCAGTGTTAATTAGATGGACAAGTCAGTATTGATCTTGCTTATTTATGCGAGTTACTGAATCTGTGAACTCCAAGCTGTCATTCATTGTCAAGGTCTTACAACATGAACAAAGATTACTTTCATTCAATATTGATTAATAGCTGTTCCAAATTGAATTAAACCATGAGATATCCATTCTCTAGCCACTGTTGTAAGATTAGCCAATACTCCTGCGCGCTCTCATTGACCATCACAAATGGCAACATCTAAGGAGCACTGGTAAGGAATATTCTCCCTTACATCTCCTTTCTCAGAACAAATCAACCATTTCATTTGCAATAGGGAACAATCTTAACTCTCTTTGTTTTAAGGGTGTAAGTGAGGGAAGATAATTTTCTTCCACAGAAAATTAGCATTGGAGAAGGAACTGAATCTTACTGGATTAACTTTACAGCTGCCCAACAGACTAAGTGGCTGAAGTTTGAAGTCTTGAGTTCAGAAGATGCCAACCTTGTGGCCAATTTGAAATTGGGTTATTCATTTATTCAGGCATTTAGGGCAATGAACAGATAATGGGGCCTCTCTATATACGAGTGAGAACCTTAACAGCTGTTTTGGACCCTACAAAGAAATTAAACAGGAGTCAGTCTTCAATTTTTGCAGTCTTTTAAATGAATCATTACTGACCATATCAGCTTAAAGAAAAGCCTGCCTCACAATTTCACCTCTCATATTTCCAAATTCCAAAAAATAAGAAATCATTCAGAACAAAGCTACTAGCATTAAGTTGGAAATACAAATGCTGATTTGTACACAGACAGCAAAATGATAACTATCAAGTATAGAAACATAGAAACATAGAAAATAGGTGCAGGAGTAGGCCATTCGGCCCTTTGAGCCTGCACCGCCATTCAGTATGATCACAGCTGATCATCCAACTCAGAACCCTGTACCTGCCTTCTCTCCATACCCCTGATCCCTTTAGCCACAAGGGCCATATCTAACTCCCTCTTAAATATAGCCAATGAACTGGCCACAACTGTTTCCTGCGGCAGAGAATTCCACAGATTCACCACTCTCTGTGTGAAGAAGTTTTTCCTAATCTCGGTCCTAAAAGGCTTCCCCTTTATCCTCAAACTGTGACCCCTCGTTCTGGACTTCCCCAACGTCGGGAACAATCTTCCTGCATCTAGCCTGTCCAAACCCTTTAGGATTTTATACGTTTCAATACGATCCCCCCTCATTAAAATGAGTTTTTAATACCATTAATTGAGGGATGAAAACAATGAGACTAACTATCCCACCAGTATTCAAAGTACTCCATAAGATCTTTTAAATCCTTCTGAAAACACAGACCAGGACTTGATTTAATGATTTAAGAGAACAGTAGCATCTCTAACAATACAGATCTTCTCAGTGCTCAGAACTGAGCTGTAGCTTGATCGCTTTTGTGCCACAATCCCGTGAGCAAGATTCTCTGACCCAGAAGTGAAATGCAATCAATTGAGCCAAACCATACACTTAAATTCCACACAATCACTTCTCATAACCCCCTGAGCCCCAGAATCAGCCAAATAAATCTTTTGTATACAATCTGAAAAACAAGTATTCCTTCAGCATTCTTTCTTCCTTAAGCAAGAAAATCCCTAACATGTATTGTTTTCCAGGTTATGTATTGTCAAAGCCATAAATAATTGCAGCAAACTTTTATTATGCTAGCATTCCAACTAATATACTGATAAAATATTTGCCTTCTTACTTTTTCCCAAGATATGCAAATCTATAATACTCATATTTCTCTGGCTATCAATATCTACTGATCTCACATTTCTGCTTTTCCATTCTTATATTCCTATGGATGACCTCCATGCCTGATTAATTAATACATCTATGTCCCTTCACAGCCCCTCAAAACTCACATTCATACTTAGGGAAACTTGACTATTATACCAAATTTCCTCCTCTGTGAGACCCAATAAAGCTCAAAAAGGTAAAGCCAAATTTATGATTGATGTCTAAGTTTGCAGTGTGCAGGACATGTCTAGGCGTGCCCTGGGAGGGAAATAGCAGCCAGGTATTTCATACTCTCCTGGCCCAATGAGTGCCAAGGAAACGTGGGAGATTAGGGTTTAAAGGGCACACAGTTGCACCAAAGGTGAGACCAAAGCATAAAACAGAAGGGAAGCACATAGAGCTCTAATTTTTTTTTTAAATGACAGTAAATATTTTTTATAGATGCAGAATATTTATTGGCAAGATATGCGAATACATTGGAGAATAAGTGGCAGAACGTTTCCAGAAAGGTAGACAAAGTCAACATTCATGAAAGCCAATTATCTAATTATGAAAGAACTACAGCTCCTGGCAGGCTAAACATTGTGACAGGTAATACTTAAAGGAATATTTGGAATAAGTTTTTTTTACACTGACAAAGGGTTGTCCAACGCAATCTTTTTTCCTGCAACCAATCTATGCTTCTACAACCACCCCCTTGGCCTTCTGTTCCATCTCCTCTAAGCAAGCAACCTTGAACAGCAAAATTACAAAGGATGTACCATGTCACTATTTTACAAGCAATTGTGAATTGGATAGCATTGCTCAACTTAACTATATACCTTCAGAATAGCAATTGTTTGTTGAATAAAAATTCTAGTCATTACATTAGTGCTCTTTAAAGGTGCCTACTGTGTGAAATCAAGGTAATTTTTCTCTGGTAAAAGAACATTGCAACTGTAATGTTCGAATTATGTTCGAAGTGAAAGAATTATGAGTCCTTTGTATAGTGAGCAACAAGTATGCTATAACATTGCCTAGAAATTAGATTTTGTCTTATAGGAGTGGCTAAGTGGAGCCATGTTTTACCCTCATAGTAAATGTTTTACCCCAATAGTAAATGAGAAATCACCCTAAAAAGTTGCAGAACTGGAACATCCTCACCTTAAGAAACTATCATCATGGCTTGCTCTCACTAAGAAATGCCAAAACTTCAGACATGGCTCATTTCCAGTCAGACAGCAACGTCATTCAAAGATTCATTTATGATCAAAGCATGTATCCATATTCAACCCTGAAATTTGTATTCTCGAGATAGCCACAAAACAAGGCCCACCCTCATATAAAAAAGGACAGCTTCTTGATCATCAACCCCCCCCCCCGAAAACCCCTCTCCCCCACACAAAACTGAACAGGAACACTGATTCCTCCCCCCCCAAAAAAACAACCCCTTCCTGCACAAAAACTAACAGAACACAGCAGAACATCAACCCCCAAGCACCCTCTCCCCACACAACAGAATACTAAAGGAACAGGCAATTTAAAAAAAACAGAACATAAAAACCACGTCTGAAAAAGTCCACAGTCTATAAACACTATAAATGCAGAACCATGATACCATGCTACAATATGACCAGCATTCATCAAAAGAGAGGGATACCCCGTGATCACAGAGGCATACCTATCTGTCACAGTGAGCCACACAGCAATAGGCCGCTCACTGCTAATCCAACAGCAGTCAAGAGGCAGGCAGTTGGCACTGAAACTCTCGCTTGCCTTCCTCATTTGCCTCGATGTCTCAGTTTTCCTCAGTGCTTTAATCAGTCATTAATGTACGCTTTTAATGGCGAAGTGGGGTCGAGCATTGGCTCACGCTCTGTCTCGAAGTTTCTTCGCAACCAAACCGTCCGAGTACGTGCTCACTTCCTGGAATCTTCTCAGAGACAGCAACTTGCTGGATCGCTCAGATCATCTCCAAACAATAAATCACAGGCTGTAGCAGTCCCTGAAACACACTTAACATGAAAAATAGACATCAAAGAGGTCAAAAAGATATTTTTGTGAGCTATTTGGAAGATGTTGACCAAGAGAACATTGTACGCTGGTGCCATCTTGACCAGAAAAGGCAGAGGAAATGGATCAGTATTAACATCCTTAACCACAGATCATTAAATCCCTGTGATTAGGAACAATATTGGGACACAGTTCAAAGTTTAAAGTAAAATTATTATCAAAGTACACATATGTCACCATATACAACCCTAAGACTCATTTTCTTGTGGGCATTCACAATAAATACGAATAAATACAATAGAATGAATTAAAAACTATACATACCATGCACAGGTAAATGACCAGTGTGCAAATGACAACAAACAGTTCAAATACAAAATGAAAAAACAAAATAATAATAATAAATAAGCAATAAATATTGAGAACATTAGCTGTAGAGTCCTTGAAAATGACTCCATAGGTTGTGGAATCAGTTCAGTGTTGGGGTAAGGCAATTATCCCCTCTGGTTCAAAAGCATGATGATTGACGGGTAATAATTGTTCCTGAAACTGGTGGTGCAGGACCTATTCGTATTGATTGTGAATGCCCACAAGAAAATGAATGTTAGGGTTGTGTATGGTGACATATATGTACTTTGATAATAATTTTACATTCTTCCTGATGACAGCAGCGAGAAGGGAAGATGGCCTGGATTGTAGGAGTCCTTGATGATGGATGCTGCTTTCCTGCGATAGCACTCCTTGTAGATCTGCTCTGAGGTGAAGAGTGCTTTTCATATGATGCACTGGCTATATCCACTACTTTTTGTAGTCTTTTCCATTCAAGGGCATTGATGCTTCCAAACCACATCATGGTGTAACCAGTCAATATACTCTCCACCATGCTTCTATTGAAGTTTGTTAAAGTTTTAGATGACATGCCAAAACTTCGCAAACACCTAAGGAAGTGGAGGTGCTGCCACGCCTTCCTTGTAATGGCGGCTATGTGCTGGACCCAGGTCAGATTCTCTCAAATGATAACACCGAGTACTGTAATTTAAAGTTGCTGACCCTCTCCACCTCCGATCCCCTGATGAGGTCTGGCCCATAGACCTCCAGTTTCCTCCTCCATAAGCCAATAATCAGTTCTTTGGTTTTGCTGACATTGAGTGAGAGGTTGTTGTTGTGGTCCACATTTTCAATTTCCCTCGTGTATGCTGATTCATCACCACCTTTGATTCAGCCTATGACAATGGTGTCATTGGTAATATGGCATTGGAGCTGTACTTAGCCTCATAGTCAGAAGTATAAACTAAGTAGAGCAGGGGGCTAAGTTCACAGCCTTGTGGTACACCTGTGTTGATGGTGATTGTGGAGGAGAAGCTGTTGCCAATCTGAACTGACTGGGGTCTGCAAATGCAAGTGCACAAGGAGGTATTGAGGCCTAGGTCTTGGAGTTCAGGATCTTGTGAACTGTGGTCATAAGTTTATAGCTTTGATTTATACCAAGTGCTGTCAGCAATTAGTTTAATGAATAAAAATTACAGGGTGTATATAAAAGTATACATATAAATGTTATTAAATATCTACTAACAGGTAGGGATGAAACTGGATGAATATCAGTGATCCAAACTACTTCCTTCTAAAGTTTCATTTAGAATTTATTTAGTAAAAGAAATTCCAGAATCTTTTCTGCTTCTCTATCTGTTGATGCATTGCAATTTTGAACTATTGGACAAGGCAGAGTGGTAATTAGTGCAAAACTTACAACACACTTGTGGTGGATGCCTTATGCCTCCTCATTTCTTGTTCAGAAGAGAATCGATAAAGGTGACTCATTAAAAAATAAACAAATCCATTCACTGTTGAAAATCAAGCTCAGAGCAATTAGACAAAAATCATTGTCGCATTAATTTAGGAGGTTCACTGAAGGACTGTCTAAGTAACTACAGGCAGCTAATGGCATTGCATGCATCACATATTTTTGCATTATTAGCAATGAGTGGACCACAGATGGAAACAACAGGAATCCATTCAGCTCACAGCGTAGCAGTGTTTAAATTCTATTTACACACAGTGGGTAGATCAGCAGTGGTGTGTCTAATTCCTGACCTTACTTCTGGAAGAGATTGTATATGAACATTGTTAGAACAATGGTGTGCTGGAATGACTTGGGGCCCCATACTTTTAACTAACATAGATAGTAAAATGGAGGAAAATCCATCTACACCAGTCCACAACAACAATCAATCTGCTGGAAGAACTTTGAAGGTTGAAAAGTGTGCGTGTGTGTGCAGGGTGGGGATTGATATTGATGTCTGGTGCACAGTCTGCTGAGTTCATCTAACAGATTCCAGCATCTGTAATCTATTGTGTCTCTACCTGACCAAATCGGAAAACAGTGGTTGGTTTTCATGAACTACTTTACGGTAGTTCGAAATTGTAAAGAAGAAAGGTAAATTTTACATCATTTTTAACATGCTTTTCAAACTTAATTGTCACAAGCATCTTACTTACATTATAATTCACCATTTTTGTGACCTTATTTGGGTTTGTCCTTGCAGCACTAATGGCAGGAGTGATGAAGCTCATGGGGGAGCACAAGCCAGTTAAAGGAAAATGAGAGAATTGAGAGACAAAGCTCAAAACCTCAATACATTTTAACGATCAAAAAAAAATAACTATTTGTAGTTTTAACAAAGCCTGAAGGAGAGGGAGTCCAGAAGCAACAAACAGATGTAAAAGAGCAGGAACCTTGTGCACCATCGTTAATCTACAGGCTCAATGCTCAACTCTGTGGCTGGGTGCTAAGATGCAGGCAGCATTACATGAGGTGGTTTGTGAAGAGGCATGACTGCACCATTCCCTTAGAGAATTCTAACATAGAAATTGAATCAGATTTCAGGTAAAGCAAATTAATGCTGGCTACATCAGCATTATGATGCACATTATAGGCATCTACTGTTGCAACAGATGGCAGTACTTGGCATCTTCTCTGTTGATCTCGTGGGCTTTGACAGCAAGTGAGGTAGTGCTGCTAAAATGTTGGTGGCATCTTGCAGGTGTGGGTAATAAGGCTATTTTACACTGGGGGGAGCCCTCTCAGTCGTGCAGTATCACATTAGTCCATCATTATTGCATCTGTGCCACCCAGCCAGTTGTTGAAATATACCTTGAAGATTGAAGGCGGGACCACACACACAAGCTGCCTGCCACGTCAAAATAGAATTTAAATTCTGTAGAATTCCACTGTGTCCACCTGTGGCTCACTCACTACTAATAATGCCAGCATACAAGAGACATAAAACTCTTGTAGGTAGCTTGCAATAGATACTGGAAAGGGTCTTTATAGTTACTGCAGCATTTTACTTATTCTAATAAAGTTTTTGCTTCTGATTCCTAAAAAGACTTTTTCCTCCTCTTTCTTCAAAGTTTTTCTCGTCAAATCCTCCACTGGGGTGGAGTGGGGGGTGTGGTTGGTGAGTAGCATAATGCTAATATAGCGCCAGAGACCTGGGTTCTTTTCTACCACTATCTATAAGGGGCTTGTACGTTCTCTCCATGACCACGTGGGTTTCCTCTCACGTTCTAAACATGTATGGGTTAGTAGGTTCAATAGCCAAGTGGATGTAATTGGACTGTGTGAGCTAAAATTACTATGCTGCATCGGAATACAATAAAAACTTATTAATCTTCTGTTTATTTCTGTCTATAGGCAAAGGTGTGCCAGAAGATCATCACAAAACTCCTCAAGTAACTCCTTTCTGTCTTCCATATCTTCACTGGACTTTGTTCTCCATTTCTAGGTATTTGTCTATATAGGACACAACAGAAAAGCATACTATTGGACATTCAACTGGAGCTTCACCACAAAAGAACAACTGAGCAATTATGCCTCAAGAGAGTGTAAAATTATATGGTTTACAACAGGATAGGTTGCGTCCATTGCAAATCAGAGTATGTAGATTTGTAGTCCTGCCAAAGGGTCTCAGACCGGAACATCGACTGTACTGTTTTCCATAGATGCTGCCTAGCCTGCTGAGTTCCTCCGGTATTTTGTGTGCTGCTTGAATTTACAGCATCTGCAGATTTTCTCTTGTTTATGTATTGCTCTGTTTTTTATCTAATTTGACCACCCCATAGATACTACCACTGAGAGTAAAGGTAACATTAAGGGCAGTGTGTATCATGTGATATGACCTTTGGTACATTATTATAACAGGCGTTGCTATTAGTTAAGAGTTACTATCTCCAACAAAAATAAATGTTGTTACCTTCATTTGTTATGTGCCATGTTGTATGACATAGGCAACTGTGGTTTTTCTATGACCATGATTGTTCTTGGCAAATTGCCTACTGAAGTAGGTTGCCATTGCCTTTTTTTTGGCTGTGTCTACAAGATGGGTGACCTCAGCTATTACCAATACTCTTCAGAGATTGTCTACCTGGTGTCAGTGGTCACATAACCAGGATTTGTGATGTGCATCAACAGCTCAATGAAGATCCACCACCAGCTCCCATGGCTTCACATGACCTTCATCAGGGTGTTAAGCAGGTGCTGCACCTTGCCCAAGGGTGACCTGAAGGCTGGTGGAGGGAAGGAGCACCTTGCACCTCTTTTGTAGAGATATATCTCCACCCCAGCCACCGTGTTGTTACAGTACTCCTGTTAATTGCATTTTAAGAAAGCAACACAGATAAGCTTACAGTCACCACAACTCTCAAGTCCAAATCAAAACCCAAGCCTTGCTGCTTATTCATACATCTCTCACTAAATCCCAGAAATCTGGACCTAAATTTACCCAGGTATTTCATTTCCTTCCAACATGCAAGGTCCAATCAGTGGTGCATTTCATGCATGCTGGGCTGAAACTCTTCTTTTTTCCTTTGCCTAACATTCATGACCACATTATTTTGTTTAGACATGTGTAACTTAAATACTATATTTTTATTAAGGACTTAGGAGTATTGAGATAAGAGTGGAGAATCTGGTTCTGACTAATTGTGAACATTTTTTGAAAAACAAAGACATTCCTGTTTTCTAGTCCGGCATGTACAGTAAATCTTACAGACTGAATTATTTCTTGGTCTCTAATGGAATATTATCAATATCATAAGGGGCAGTAAGATTGATAGCATCCAGATCTCAGATCATGTTCCTTTTCAGATGATAGCTGAATGTCTTGGTTTACCCACAAGCAGAAATATGACATTTAATTACCTTGACAATGCAAGATAGAATATTTAAAGAATTCATAGGATAACATGTTGTATCATTTACTTAGATCAATGTAGTAGAGGTATGTTTTAAGTAGATGCTGAGTTATTCTTTTTGTTATATACTGTATATTTGTAGCTAGCTTATACAGAATAATATAGTTTCCTTTGCAACTCAGATCACTGATTGCATACACAGGGATGTGTGTAACTGTGTACTACAAATTATCATAGATAACACGAGACCTGTTGGGGTTAATACAGTCGTTGCAACAGAATGGTATTATTCAGCGTCCATACTTAAACCAGCGGGTTAAGGGTAAATTTAAGGATTATGGATAATTCAAATTAATTCCATGGATTTAGTATCAATAGTATGGTGGTATTCTTGTTACTGTGCTAGGTTTTATACTAAAAAAAATGAAATTAGTCACTGGATTTGCATATCTTCGGTTGATATGATGGGACTTAAGTTCATATCTCTGCATCGATTATCCAGAACTGTGGCAATTGTCCTGTAATATGACCACTCACCACACTAATATTTATATTTGTCTATTACAAAGGGATATTTCAAAATAGTTTGAGAAACAAAATGTAAGCACATTTTTACCCCGCTGGAGAATGCCCCATCTATATGCCTGTATCACCTCAATACACTTGTAGATCTGTTGGTGAGCCAACATTTGAAAACTATCATGGTATAGTTTGAAATGACTGATGGAATACAGAGCTTTAAAACAAATCTCCTCAACTTTTGCACTTTCTCTCAGAGTTGTGCCATCTCCTGGATGCAGTTCTGGCTAAACTGTTCTAATATAATTAAAATACCGTTGCATATCCAACAGATCTGAAAATTGCCTTAATTTTGTCCAATATCAAATTAGCTCATATCCAATTCCACTAATTACTGTCTACTTTCCTTCATCAGCAAGGCAATAGAATTAACATTGCCATCAAATAACACCCACTCAGCAATAACTGGGTCACAATGCTAAGCTTGGCTTTTGCTAGGATGATTCGTTTCCAGTCTCATCACAAACATAATCCAAACTTGGCTGGTTAGGCTTGCAAGATATATATATATATATATATATATATATATATATATATATATATATATATATAATACATTTCAGTACAGATATACTGTAGTGAAATGCTTCTCTGCCCTTTCAATAAGAAAACAGATCATCTGCAGCTTTAGGACGAACTTCAATACATTATTTACCCAGTGCACATAACTTAAGGGCAGTTGTACATTCAGCCTTTGTTGTTATTATTGACAGAGTTTATCGAATATCTTTGTTGAAAAATCATATCCTAAAGTGAAAAACAATACTCCATAGGATCAGTCCAGTTGGTATACACTTATCAATATCAATTTTTAATGAAATGATAGATGATCTCAAAGATTACAAATATTCAATAGTTACTTCAAAAGATATTGAGCAGGAGTTTGAATGAGCAGCAACATATGAATGCAAATCATAACTCATTTTCACTTTGGGCCAGCAAAAAATCATTTCTCCAAAATTGAATTCAGCTCTGTAATTGATGGTCAAAAGTTTAAAATGCAAAGTGTCAATTCATTTTTCTTCTTACTGACATGTAAATAAATTAAATATTGATTTTAGTGAGGACGTTGCTATACATTAGGAATTGTGGAATTAATTCATACTATCCAGCTTTTACTTCATTCTGCGTTGTCCATGAGATAGTTTGGTGAAGATTTGCCTCAAATTCTTATTTTCCAATAAAAATGAAGCAAACAAATGTTAACGTTTCTTGAATTATTACTCTGAGTAAATTGAGCAGATAAATGGGAATTAAGCACTAACTGAGGCAATTTGCATGGGACATCCAATGTATTGGCTAACTGTTTAACAGCATTCCTTCCATCAAAATTGGTAATTCATTCCATCTTATGAATGAATTAGCAACATTCTAAGCCCAACAAGAGAGCCTCATAAATCCCAACAACAGGAAAAATGAATCCCAACTTTTATTAATTGAAGCCCATATAAAAGTGTCCCAAGAAATATATGTAAAGCCAAAGAATGTCAGATTAAAGCTTGGTAAGGGAGGTAACCAAGTAAAGTGAGAATAAAGCTGAGATCTTTTTGGAGGAATCTCTAGTGCAATGGTTAACCACTTGAAGCTAAGGCACTATTAACGTGATGGGAGGGACTGAACCAATTTCCCCTGGGATCAATAAAGTATGACTATGACTATGACTATGACTACGAAAGATGTCCAGAGGGAAGAATCACAGCTCTTGGATGTTTGAAAAAGATCAGAGATAGAGTTGACATGATATGTGAGTTTCCTCCCATATTCCAAACATGTATGGGTTAGGAGGCTAATTGGCCAAATGGGTGTAATTGGGCAGTGTGGGCTCATTGGGCCAGAAGGCCCTGTTACCATGTTGTATCTCCAAAAAAAAAATCAGACTGTAAAAGCAGTATGAGATGTTTCGATAAACTACCAACAAGTCAGGGTGAAATAGCATGGTAGTTTACACGTCTGAATCAGAAGGTTCAACGCTTCAGCACGTCACAGTTCCTTCAGCCCATGACATCATGCCAGCCTTATAACCTACTCTAAGATCAATCTAACTCTTTCCTCCTACATATCCATCCGTTTTTCTATCAACCGTGTGCACATTTAATGCCCTAAAGTATCTGCCTCTTCCACCACCCAAGGGAGGGCATTCCACACACTCAACACTGTCTGAGTAAAAAACTTACCTCTGACATCCCCCTTAAACTTGCCTCAAAACACCTTAAAAATTATGCCCACTGATGTTAGCTATTTCTGCCCTGGGAAAATATCTCTGGCTAACCAGTCAATTTATGTCTCTTATCATTTTGTATAGCTTTATAAAGTCATCTCTCGTCCTTCTTCACTCTGTAGAGAAAAACCCTTGCTCAATCAACTCATAGGGTCAAGTTACATTCCTCAACACTCTGAGTACGTATGGCTAAAGTGGTGCTGTTCTATCAGACCTGCCACCTTTACGCTAGATGCTAAATTAAGCCACTGTTTTCTTTCTCAGACAAATGTTATGGTGCTATAATAAGGAACAAGGGTGCCTTGCTCAATATTTATACTTTAATCAACATTACTTAAAAATAGGTTTATCTAGCTATTATCATATTACTACATGCAATTAGCATCATGTTTCCCAAATTGCAATGATGACAATGTTTCAAAAGATACTTCACCAATTATGAAGAGCTTTGGCTATCCTCAGAGTACTAAAGACCCCTTAAAGGTGCTGACATTTTTTTCTTAAAGCTCATGAAGAACATTCGTTATTCACTGGAAGCTCTTGACAGTCAGAAAGAATCAAAGCACAACAACAAAGCAGTACTGTCTACAAATCATATATTCTGCAATCCATCATCACTGCAGAAGTTATTTATGCAGGAATACCTGCTGCATTATAACTAATCTGTTCCACTTTGGTCCTTTTTTAATGTGAATGTAGCAAGTTTTGACAGTTTTGAGGCTAGGCAATAGTAGTGTTAATAATGAGAAAATACAACATAAATCTAACTTATTAGTGCCTGTAAAAATAGAGCTCAGCAGGTTCACACAGCCACCTCAGAAATAAAGTACTTAACAGTTATTTACACAGCCTTACTGTTGTGTTTCTTAATAGGTATATATGAACTACTTTTCCATTGTTCTTGGGAAAAGTTATTGTTATTCAATTTATTTAGAGATAAAGTATGGTAACAGGCTCTGCCAACCCAATGAGCCTGCACCACCCAATTACACCCATGTGACCAATTAACCTACTAAACTAATAAGTCTTTGGAATGGGGGAGAAAACTAGAACACCTGGAGGAAATGCACATGGTCATGGGAGAACTTGCAAACTCCTTATAGTCAGCAGCAGAAATGAATCTGGGTCGCTGGTGTTATAATGGCATTATGTTGACTATAACACTACCCTGCAGCCCCTGCTCATTGGGAAGTCTTATAGAGCAGAAACTTTATTACATTGTGCTGAAAATGTTCACCTGTGGAGGGTGTGCCTGCAAGAATGAGCTGATTATTGACTTCAGGAGGAGGAAACAAGGTCCATGAGCCAATCCTTTGGAGGTGGAAAGAGACAGCAATTTTAAGTTCCTCTGTGTTATCATTCCAGTGGATCTGTCCTGGACCCAGCATGTAAGTACAAAGAAAGCATAGCAGTGCCTCTACTTCCTTAAAAGTTTGCAGAGGTTTATCATGACACCTAAAACTTTGACAAACTTCTATACAGGTGTAGTACAGGGTACATTGACTGGTTGCATCATGAGCTGGTATGGAAACACCAATCCTCTTGAATGGAAAATCCTACAAAAGTAGAGGATACTGCCCAGTCCATCACAGGTAAACACCTCCCAACCATTGAGCACATCAATATGAAATGCTGTTGCAAAAAAAAAAGCAGCTTCCATCATCAGGGATCTCTACCACCCAGGCCATGCTCTCTTCTCACTGCTGCCATCCAGAAAAAGGTACAAAAGCCTCAGGACTTACACCTCCAGTTCAGGAACAGTTATTAACACTCAACTATTGGGCTTTTGAACCAACTTCACTTGCCCCATCATTGAAATATTCCCATAACCAATGGACTCACTTTCAAGGACTCTTCATCTCATGTTCCTAATATTTATTGCTTATTTACTTATTATAATTATTTATTTCTTCTTCTATTAGGACAGTTTGTTGTCTTCTGCACTCGGTTTGAATGCACAAGTTTGGTGGTCTTTCATTGATTCTGTTATGGTTATTATTCTATGGATTTATTGAGTATGTCCACAGGAAAATGAATCTCGGTGTTATATGGTGACACATTTGTAGTTTCATAATAAATTTACTTTGAACTTTTGAACTTTGAATATTTTTAGTAGAAATTATTGGCACCATGGGAAAAGAAAGACAGTGTTAGATCAGAAAACTATATTACAATGAACATAGATTTTACAGATATGCTGAATTCAAAAATTTCACTGCCTTTATACTGTATATTTACTGCACACAGTTGTCAGGGACATTTCAGTGTTACTTTGTGGATGCTTTCTTTATAAAGCATTGCAAATTGAAATGCCTGCAATCAGCCTTTGCATCACAGTTAATCATGATTAACATAATGTTAAGTCAATGAATAAAACAACATTAAATGTGGATGGTGTTTCAGAGAGAATTATTAATGAAAATGAGGTCAGAGTGAGATATGATCCTAAAATTCTAGAAGATGGAATATGCTCCTCATTGCCAAGCCAGCGGCAAACTGGAACAGTGTAATTAACAGGATGGCTGGAGCTGAGCAGCAGCTGGGCTATGCCCAACGGTTGATCAATGCCTTTTCAGTTTCCAATTGGTAAGTTTCCAGTCATTGCTAAGTTATCAGTGTGAAATGCAATGTGCACACGAGTCTCTAACAGTTTTGTATGGAAGCTGATGGCAGAGAGAGACACTATGACAGAACAGACTTTCTGTGACATCTACACGATCCAGGTCAGAATGCCCAGTCTCAGTTGTGATAGTCGGCCATACACATTCTGGCCAGTCAAAGGCTAATCACATAATTACTTATTTATACATATTAGAACATAAGACTGAGGAGAAAAATTAGGCCATTTGGCCCATCTACTGAGCTCCACCATTCAATCACAGCAGATTTATTATCCCTCTAAACTCCATTATCCTGCTTTCTCCCAGTAACCTTTGACACTCTGACTAATCAAGAACCTATCAACCTCCACTTTAAATATACTCAATGACTTGCCCTCCACAAACATCCATGGCAGTGAATTCTACAAATTCATCACCCTCTGGCTAAAGAACTTCCTCCTCATCTCTGTTCTAAATGTACATCCCTTTATTCTGATGCTGTGCCCTCTGGTCCTAGAATCACCCACTTTATGAAACATCCTCTCCATCCAGGTCTGAGAGTATTTGATAGGTTTCAATGAGATCCCCCTTTACTCTTCTAAATTCCAGCAAGTACAGGCTCAGAGCCATCAGATGCTCCTCATACAAAAGCTTTTCATTCCCCTAATCATTTTCCTTTGAACTCTCTCTTTTGGGATTTAGGTTTTTGAAGCTGAATTCAGTAGTTTTGGATAATAAACAAAGGGACTGAAGCAGACAGTCAACTTGGGCCCTTTTGTCTTGGCCTAGTGCACACAGAAGTTATGATTTCTCCTTCTGATGATGAGCCCACAGCCAAGCCTTTGTTATTGTGAATTCGAATATTCCAAAGTTCTTCCAGTCCATCATACATAGATTGCTGGTACTCCTCCAAGGATTGTCACTTTGTCATGGTGAAGAGGCTTGTGACTTCCTGAGATCTGGACTGTGATGCCATCTGGAGTTTAGCCATCTGTCGCTTAACTCCAGGTAGGGACACCCTTGGCGGTAAGGTCAAGGGGGAAGTTCCAGACAAAGACTGATTCAACCAAGACATCAGCCTTGGAGCGGGTGAAAGTTGATGACTCATCACAACGGTAGTGAAGGCGGAGGAAGGCTGCAACAGTGAAGGGTCCGGTCATGTTGCATTCCAAGGCATTGGATCCTGACCTGATCTGTCAAGGACCACCCATACATCAGCTTCCCCACATTTAACAAGGTCAAGCACAGGCATGTTCCATTAAGGGAATATACCCTAGCATTCCAGATTATGCCCATGAAGATCCACCAACAGACAACCCCTGAGGAGAACATCATACTTGATTTGAGTGATCGCTACTACTACTATTAGAATGGAAGCAATTCAAAATTGCTGCCCCTATCCTTAAAATCACCTTCCCATTGACCTGTCACACATTTGTCAAGCTACAATGGTTGCTTTTTAACAAAGACTCGTATCTACAATTTCTATCCTTGTTCACAAACTGCTATGTGAGTCGTTCCCTCTAAGATCACCTCCAACTCTACAGTCCTTTGACAGTTTTCCTCCAGTCTGGATGGGGAAAAATAGCAAGTGGAGCTCAGAAACTGAGCTAGAGATGGGTAAAGAAAGCTCTGGGTGAGGAAAGAGAACAACAAAGGACCAAAATTAAACTGCAGCTCAGAATTCCCTCCTTTATCCTTGAGTGGTCCTACCCTCTTGTTTTTAAATGTATGTGTAAAAGGCCTAAGGATTCAGTTTAATCCTTCTTCTCAAAGGCACCTCGTTATCCATTGTGCCCTTTCTAATTCTTTGCTTGGGTTCTTTCCTGCTTTCTTTATATTCCTCAAAGGCCCTGACTAATTTCAGCTTCCTAAGCTTGTACAGGCTTATTTTTTTCCTTTTTGAATACCCTTTTCTCGCAATCTTTCTTATCATCTAAGATTGCCTTACTTTGCCATTTTAGTTCGTCCTCTTTACTGAGATATGTTGGTCCTGAATACTGATCATCTGCTTGTTAAATAATTCCAACATGTCAGATATGAACCTGCCAAATAGCAACTGCTGCCAGTTTACTCCACCTCATTCCTTTCAAATCCACAATAGAAATCAGGACTGTTCTATTTGTGTTCTGCTCTTTCTTTCACAATGTTAAGGAGTTGCTGAAAGGACTTTCAACACTGGTTGCAGCCAAAAAAAAAAATCCCTCTCCTGCAAAAGCCACAGGCAATATTCTATTCAATTTGCACAGGTTAATTAAAAATTCCTAATACAATGATATAGATACTCAGTGGCCACTCCATTAGGTACAGGAGATGCCATATTAAATTTTGTAAAATATTGAATGAATGTCTGAGCAGTTAAAATTACAATTTAACTCTTTCTGAACCCTTAACATGTGGGGACTGTAGAATGCTTGTTAGTGAGTATTGTTTGTTAGTGAGTAGACACTGTTAATGACTGTAGAATGTTTGCTGATAGCAGCTGGATTCTTTCTTATTATCAGGCACTATTAAAATGCATATGTCAGTCAAATTGGCTTGATGAATTCTATTTTGGATTTGGGTTTATTGCTTATATGTAATATTAATGTTCTTTTGCGAGTCCAGGGAATATTGTGTCCAAAACATTGGTGGACTAATGGATAAGGGGTGACCATTAAAGTGTCTAATTGGTTTATGAAGTTATGCTGAACACTGTGTTAATGAACATAGTGTTAGTTGAATAAAAGAAAGAGGACTTAGAGTTTGTCAATCTCATGGTGGTCTTCACTTAGGAAACTCATATTTATTGGAGTGCCTTTTCTGGTTTCATTAGACTTCAAAAGAGGACCAGAAATTGCAATGGGTGCCTAGGACCCAGGGGTGGTTTCACGAGTGAATCGGAATTCGGAGTTGCCCCGAAAACAGCAAAAGCTGTTTTTAAGAATCAAGAGCCCTGAAATCTTTATGACATGCTACGTAGTAATTAGTGTGGTTTATTTGTGTTTTCTGTTTTATGATAATAAGTTAGGCTTAAGTTACTTTATTGTGCTTGTACAATTACTACCACATCTCCTGGACACTTGAAAAGTTTGGTTCTGATCAACCCAGCATGTTACAGGAGGCATCTAATAAAATGGCGACTAGGGGTCATCTTGTATGTTCATGTTCTACTGCTGCTGCAGCTCATCTACTTCAAATTTTGATGTGTTGTATGTTCAGAGATGCTCTTCTGCTCACCACTGCTGTAACATGTGGTTATTTGAGTTACTATTACTTTCCTGTCAGCTTGAACCAAAATGGTCATTCTCTTCTGACCTCTCTCACTAACAAAGCATTTTCACCCACAGAACTGATGCCCTCTGCTGTAAACCCTAGAAACCATCATGTTTGAAAATCCCAGGAGATCAGCAGTTTCTGAGATACACAAACCACCCCAACTGGCACCAACAATCATTCCACGGTCAAACTCACTTAGGTCACATATCCTCCCCATTCTGATTCTTTTTTAGCGTGTCGCACCAGTCAGCCATTCTTGTCTGGCGTGTGGTGTCAGGATAGGTCACCTTTCAGATTAACCGGGTCACGATATGAACATTCCTGACGTGACTCTTGATTTTTTTTTTTTACGAAGCTGAGTGGCCAGCTTGATGCTTAACCCAGCACAGATGGAAAGTGTGCTCGGAGGGTAGCCCGATTTGGATTCGAACTCTGGAGCCTTCACTCCAGAGTCCGGCGTTGATGCCATTGCGCCACCAGCCAGCCCCCAATTCTGATGTTTGGTCTGAACAACAGCTGAACCTCTTGACCATGTCTGCATGCTTTTGTGCATTGAGTTCCTACCACATGATTGACTGATTAGATATTTGCATTAATGAACAGAAGTACAGGTACACCTAACAGAGTGGTCACTTAGTGCAGTTGAAAAATATTTGGAAACAGATTTGTATCTTACAATTCATGTAAAAAATAATTGTAATCCCTGGTGAAGAGTTAAAAGACTGGGTGCAAAATGCAAGGCTCTCCAATTCATCTTCTCTGGAACCATTGACAAGGGCTGAGCACAACCCACCTCATCACCTGTCCCTACTCATCTGCAATGGTTATAAGTAATTGTCAGGTGATTCTAAGCATAAAATACAGATCTTCAGTTAGTTCCTATCTAGACAACAAACTGCTGTTTGATTGAGCAGCTAAGGTACTTCATTTCAGAGAACAACATAATTGTTCAGGAATACCAAATTGGATTAACGTTAACAACTAACCAAGCAGTTACATTTCACTTCTCGATCAAAAGACGACATTGCTTATTGCAAAGTTAAATTTCAACGGGGGTCTCAGTAGTGAAGGCTTGTACAGTTATTTATCATCTTGTCACATTATAGAATTGTAACAATTGTGACTATTTCTGCTGAACTTAGCCATGGCAAAGTGATAAATTGACAAGTGATGAAAATGTCCTTCGAGAGTTGCTGGTGATCCAGCTGACTCCACAGAGTTTGCAGATTCACAGGAACTTCTGCAGCACTATTTAAATATTGCATGTTATATCCACATTTAAAAAGGTGTAACACCTGAGCAACACTCAGATGCAATAATTGAAAAAGTATTTACAAGATAAAAGATGCCGACATTGAATCTTTACATTTACTCAGTTTGAATTCATTTGTTTATGTTACCGCTTCATGTTCGCAATAATCAGCTGTACCTGAAATGCAGCCATCTGTCACAGACAATGTCTTATCTACAGCATACGTTACATGAAAATTTCAACCATGTGTAGTCTGGATTTGAGTTTGTTAGAACATAAAACATGAATTGGCCCTTTGGCCCATAATATTTGGCCAATCATGATACCAAATTTAACCAAATTAAACTAAATCTCTTTTGCCTGCACTTATTTGATATCCTTCCATTCCCTGCATTCTCATGAATGGATATGGATCGTGTGCCTGCAGAAGACATTTAGTTTAACCTGGCATCGTGTTCAGCACAGACATTTTATCAGATATGCTAAAGTGCCTTGATGCAAAAGAATGCCATTCAGCATATCATAAACACATAAACACTTTTCTCACTGCTGCCATCAGGTAAAAGTTACAAGAGCCTCAGGACTCACACCACCAGGTTCAAGAACAGTTACTGCCCCTCAAGCATCAGGCTCTTAAACTATACTTCTGGTGTTCCCACAACTGATGGTCTCATTTTAAGTACCCTCTATCTTACTTCATGCTCTCATTATTTATTGTTGTTTATTTATTTTTGCATTTGCACAGTTTGTTGTTCACTGATCCTGTTCACAGTTAGTGTTCTATAGATTTGCTAAGTATGGCCGTAGAAAAAGAATCTCAGGGTTTATGTGGTGACACGTGTGTACTCTGATAATAAATTTTACTTTGAACTTTAAGATTCTGCAGATACTGGAAATCCAGTGCAACACACACACAAAGTCTCTCCAGCATTTTGCGTATGCTGCCGTTCAGTACATTTCATCTTTTCTGGCTGTTTGGAAGAGAAATCCATTTACTCCATTGTTCCACTCCTTCACCATATCAGTATCAAGTTCACTTTTGAAGCTGTTCCATTCACAGTTACTCTAATGTTTCATCATCAGAACCATTTGTAAATCTCTTCCCTACCCTCTTCAAACGCCTCAGCTTGTTTCTTGAAATGTGGTGACCAGAGTTGGAAGGAGCATTACAGTTAGTGCCAAGCTTTTAATTTATATCAGTGAAATGATCAACCATGCTTTCTCAGTGAGGGTAGATTTCATGTTTCCTTCTGGGGACTAGATCTCCATGCACATCATAAGAAATAGGTTATAGGACCGGTCATTTCACTTTCCACAGACATGCCTGACCTGCTGGGTGGTTTCCAGCCTTTCCACATGCTGCCTCTAATTCATTTTCCTTGTCTGAAAGCCTTTCGATATTTTCCATACTCAAAAAGGTATTTATACTAATAGGAAAGCCAAAACTCAAATAACTCTCTGCTTTCCACGTGCATTCATGACACATTTTCTGATTGTCCATTTGCTCATATAGCCTATAAAAAGTTATATTTTCTTTCTTACCTTTAAAGGAAATTGCCATTTATTTGGGTCAGAGAATATTGATTCAACACTGAAGAATGGGGAGAAACAAATCTGTAATAAGAAAAGGTGAAACATTCCCTAAGAATATAGTTCTGAGGTTCTGTTGACGACATCGTTCAGAATGGCAGCTTAAATCAACAGCTCCTCCAGAGAAACGCATATTTTGCTCTGTTAATCCATCAAGTATAAGATCCTTCAAAAATATCTGAATTGATAAGCAGGGCAAGAATGGGGAGAAAGAATGGAGATTAAAAAAGCACCACTACGAAGCCTATGGAAGAGAGAGGTACAACGCGCAGCTCTCCTACACGTGCGTGGCGGCGAGGCTAACGCTGGGCCTCGTACAGGCGAAGTGGCAAATATGATAAAGATTCTGAAAGAGATAAGGGAAGTTCAAAAAGATATAAAGCAGCAACTCAGTGATATAAAGTCAGAGCTCGCCAACGTCAATCAGAAAATCACAGTGGCAGAGACCCGAATTGAGAAGGTGGAAGATCGCGTGCAAAACATGGAACAGATACTAAGTAAGACGATAAGAATATTAAATCAACAGGAAAGTAAATTGCTTGACCAGGAGAGACGGTCGCAACGGAAAAATATCAGGATTTATAATGTTCCCGAAGGAGTGGAGGGATTGTTGATGATGGACTTTGTAGACAAGATGCTGCGGGAAGTGCTGGAGATTCCCCCGACTATGGAGATTGAAACTGAGAGGACACATCGTGCGCTCATCCAGCGGCCTCCCGGAGACAGACAAAGTAAACAGAGCTCAATAGTACTTAAATTCCTTCGATTCAAGAGCAAGGCGGAGGTTCTACAAAGGGTCTGGGGTAAGAAGAGGGTTTTTTGGAACGGGAACTTAATGTACTTCGATCATGATTTCCCCCCCCACCCCCACCCCGTGGTCCTACAGAAACGGAAGGAATATTCCGAAGTGAAACAAATATTAAAACAAGAAAAGATTAAATTCCAAACCCGTACCCTGCTGAACTGAGAGTATTTTACCAAGAAGGGATGCGACTGTACCAGACTGTGGAAGAGGCGACTACAGACATGAACAACAGAGGACTGTCCATTAGCGTGGTCAAACCAAGGGAAAGTCTGGCTGAGCAGTTATCCCGAGCTGCTTGGGAAATAGTAAGAGAACCTAGAAAGCAGGGGACAGGAGCAGGATAAGAGAAGGATATTAGGAAGAGACTGTCAGTTCTCCGAGGGTAACCCTCACCTCCTCCAGAAGAGCCATAAGATTCGGTTAACTTTAAAAGTGCTGATAAACTAAACGGAAGCAAAAATAGACGGTGATATACTTATCTCGAGAAATACATGTTATAATGTGGATTTTATATTACTCAATTTTTTTAAATTCATTTATTCATTCCTTTTTCCCCACCTAAATGAGAATATATATATGGGAGGAATACACAGGGAAATCATTTCTGTGTAATGGACAATTTTTTTTACTTACTTTTATAGGTACAGCAGCGGGGGCCCTCAACCCACAGGTAGAAGGGGCTATCCCCCACTGCTAGACTTTTCTTCTAGCCCAACCCAGGGTCATCTAAAGACCCCAGCCTTGGAATCACACTTTTGTTACCTTTTTTTTTTATTTTTCACATTTCTTGGCTCTTATTTGTTCAGGGAGTAGATCGATTAAATTATATTCTGCAAATTTCAATGATATACTAACAGATAAATACACATGGCTAAGGACAAAGTAAAATTCATTTCTTTTAAAGTCAGTGGGCTGTTGAATCCAGTCAAGCACAGTAAAATTCTATTAAAAATGAAAAAAGAACAAGCCCATGTTAGATTAGATTATTAGATTATGAGGACAAGCAGTTCTCTTTTATTGTCATTTAGTAATGCATGCATTAAGAAATGATACAATTTGTTCCTCCAGAATGATATCACAGAAACACAAGACAAACCAAGACTAAAAAAACTGACAAAAAACACATAATTATAACATATAGTTACAACAGTGCAAGCAATACCGTAATTTGATAGAAGAACAGACCATGGGCACGGTAAAAAGTCTCAAAGTCTCTCGAAAGTCCCATCATCTCACACAGACGGTTGAAGGGAGAAACTCTTCCTGCCATGAGCTTCCAGCGCCGCAAGCTTGCCGATGCAGCACCCTGGAAGCACCCGACCGCAGTCCGACTCCAAGTCCGTTCGAAAACTTCGAGCCTCTGACCAGCTCTCCGACACTGAGTACCGAGCACCATCCCTGCTGAGTGCTTCGACCCTGGCCCTGGCAACAGGCAATAGGCAAAGCCGAGGATTTGGGGCCTTCCGCTCTGGAGATTCTCGATCACACAGTAGCAGCGGCAGCGAAGCGGGCATTTCAGAAATTTCTCCAGATGTACCTCTGTGCTTCTCACGGCTGTCTCCATCAAATCAGGATTGTGCACTGCATCCTAGTTCACAAATACGATATCATTCGGAGCGGCCGCGCGCACTATGTCGCACCGCCATCTTCTCCTCCCCCTCATGTAGTATATTTACAGGAAACTCACTTAAGTGATAATGAGCATGGAAAATTTAAAGAGAATGGGCTTCACTAATTTGTTTTTCTCCGCATATAAATCAGGACATAGAAGAGGAGTTGATATTCTCATCTCAAATAAGCTAAATATTGAAAAAGTATTCGAAATGGGAGATAAAGAGGGCAGATATATTCTGGTAAGGGGGAATATAGATGGAAATCCAGTTACTTTATTGAATATATACGCACCCCCAGGAAGTGATATTAGTTTCTTCCAGAAAATTACTGATATGGTAACGGAAAGAGAAGGTCTCTTGATGTGTGGGGGAGACTTAAATTTACAATTACAACCAAAGTTAGACCCTTCCAACCGAAAAACTTAGGAAACAAAGTGCTTACATAAGAAAGTTAACACTGTTTTTGAGGATGTTGGTCTAATTTATATATGGAGGGATCTTTTCCCCGACAGAAGGGATTACACTCATTATTCTGCCCCCCATTCCGTATATACAAGAATAGACTATTTCGTAACATTTGGAAAAGATAGAGACAAAATAATCACCTGTGGAATTGGGTCAATAGATGTAAGTGACCATGCACCTATATATTTATCTGTTGATCTTGACCTACAACCAAAGAATACTGTTTGGAAACTAAATTCAAGTTTACTCAATGATCCCTATTTTAAGGAACGAACTAAAAAAGAAATTGGTCTTTACTTAGAATTCAATGATAATAGAGAGGTTTCACCTCCCATTCTATGGGATACTCTGAAGGCTGTCTTAAGAGGGGAAATTATAGCGATATCTTCATATAAGAAAAAAATAAGGAATAGAACACTAAAGGAATTACAAAATAAGCTGAAGGAACTAGAAAAAAAACAAATTGAGTTTGGCACAGGGTACACTAGAGGAAATTTGAAAAATTAGGAATGAAATTAATACTCTTCCTTCACTCTTTACTCACTCTTCCTTCAGTTAGTCCTGACGAAGGGTCTCAGCCTGAAACGTCGACTGCACCTCTTCCTACAGATGCTGCCTGGCCTGTTGCGTTCACCAGCAACTTTGATGTGTGTTGAATGAAATTAATAGTTTGGCTAAACAAGAAATTAGAAAAAAGATAATGTTTCTGAAACATAGACACTTTGAAAGTGGATCTAAATCTATGAAAATACTGGCAGAAAAAAAAGATAGCAGAAAATACAATTCATAGAATAAGGGATCCAAGAACAAAGGTGATTAAAAAAAAATAAATAAGCTAAGTGAAATTCAAGAAGCTTTTGAAACATTTTACAAAACTATATTCTAAAGTTCCAGGGGGAAGCATAACCCAAATTGACACCTTCCTGAATTCTTTAGAGTTACCCACTTTAAGCAAAGAACAAAATAGAACAATGACTGCTGACATAACTGAAGCTGAACTAAAAACTGCAGTTAGTAGGCTTAAATTAAGCAAGTCACCAGGATCAGATGGATAAACAGCAGAGTGGTATAAAGAGTTTAGAAGTGAGTTAATTCCTATTTTACTCCCCACACTGAACTGGACCCTAAGAAATGCGCAAATGCCACCCAGCTGGAAGGAGGCGATAGTCTCAGCTAACAACAGGAATTCTGCAGATGCTGGAAATTCAAGCAACACACATCAAAGTTGCTGGTGAACGCAGCAGGCCAGGCAGCATCTCTAGGAAGAGGTACAGTCGACGTTTCAGGCCGAGACCCTTTATCAGGACTAATGGAAAGAAGAGCTAGTGAGAGATTTGAAAGTGGGAGGGGGAGGGGAGATCCAAAATGATAGGAGAAGACAGGAGGGGGAGGGATGGAGCCAAGAGCTGGACAGGTGATTGGCAAAGGGAATATGAGAGGATTATGGGACAGGAGGCCCGGGGAGAAAGGCAAAGTGGGGGGTGGAACCCAGAGGATGGGCAAGGGGTATAGTGAGAGGGACAGAGGGAGAAAAAGGAGAGTGAGAGAAAGAATGTGTGTATAAAAATAAATAACGGATGGGGTACGAGGGGGAGGTGGGGCATTAACGGAAGTTAGAGAAGTCAATGTTCATGCCATCAGGTTGGAGGCTACCCAGACGGAATATAAGGTGCTGTTTCTCCAACCTGAATGTGGCTTCATCTTTACAGTAGAGGAGGCCGTGAACAGACATGTCAGAATGGGATGTGGAATTAAAATGTGTGGCCACTGAGAGATCCTGCTTTCTCTGGCGGACAGAGCGTAGGTGTTCGGCAAAGCGGTCTCTCAGTCTGCGTCGGATCTCGCCAATACATAGAAGGCCACATCGGGAGCACCGGACGCAGTATATCGCAGTATATCAGACAGTCCCCAGGTGAGGCGACACTTCACCTGTGAGTCGGCTGGAGTGCTAATGTCCCACCTCCCCCTCGTACCCCATCCGTTATTTATTTTTATACACACATTCTTTCTGTCTCTCTCCTTTTTCTCCCTCTGTCCCTCTGTCTATACCCCTTGCCCATCCTCTGGGTTCCCCCCCCCCGCCCTTGTCTTTCTCCCTGGGCCTCCTGTCCCATGATCCTCTCATATCCTCTTTGCCAATCACCTGTCCAGCTCTTGGCTCCATCTCTCCCCCTCCTGTCTTCTCCTATCATTTTGGATCTCCCCCTCCCCCTCCCACTTTCAAATCTCTTACTAACTCTTCCTTCAGTTAGTCCTGACGAAGGGTCTCGGCCTGAAACGTCGAATGATAATCTCAGCTATACCAAAAGAAGGCAAGAATAAAATAGAATGTGGGTCATTTAGACCAATATCTGTTCTTAATGTGGATTATAGAATATTTAATTCCATCATGGCCAAACGGTTAGAAGATTTTCTACCCACACTGATATATAATGATCAGACAGATTTTATACAACAACGCCAATCACAAGACAATATACGAAGGACACTTCACATTATGGATCATATTTTTAAAAATGAAATTGAAGCAATAGTGATAACCGTGGATGCTGAAAAGGCATTTGATTCGGTTAATTGGAATTTTTGTTACAGAGTTTTACATAGAATTGGTCTACATGACACAATTATTAAAACTATACAGGCTCTATATGATAATCCTACTGCCAGGATTAAAATCAATGGATAGTTATCTAATACTTTTACCCTACAAAGGGGCACGAGACGGAGTTGTGCATGGTCACTGCTACTCTTCGCATTATATCTGGAACATATAGCTCAATACATCAGACAAAATGAAGATATCAGGGGAATTACTATTAAAGGGACAGAGCATAAGTTGGCAGATGACATTTTGAGCTATCTAGGGCAACCAACATACTCTTCACCTACACTGGTGCAATTCTTTGAACAATATGGCCAATTATCAGGATACAAGATCAACATTGATTAAACCCAACTACTTTCATATAACTATAGCCCACCAAGAGAAGTTGAAAGTAGATATCCTTGGGCATGGCAAACAGAGTCTGTCAAATATTTGGGCATCATTATGCCAAAAGATTTGGCAAAATTATCAGAATGCAATTATCAGCCTATATATAAAAAAATAAGGAAGATATAACAAGATGGAACCTAATCCCTTTTCTTGGTCTTAGTTCAAGAATTGAATCTATTAAAATGAATATACTGCCCAGACTCTTTCAGACCCTACCAATAGAGATTAACCAAAATCAGTTCAATGAATGGAACAAGATGCTATCTAAATATATATGGCAAGGTAAAAGACCTAGGGTTCAGCTCAAAACTGCAATTAGCTAAGGAAAAGGGAGGATGGGGCCTACCTTCTCTTAGAGATTATTATTTTTCAGCACAGTTGAGAGCCGTGCTAAGATGGTGCAACCCATAATATGACGCTCAATGGAAAAACATTGAGGAGAGGATACTTTCCATCCCCATACAGGCAATTTTGGCTGATAACAACCTACAAACTTACATAAATAATATTAACAACCCGTGGGTGAATTGGCCTCTTAAAGTATGGAAAACCATTATAAAAGAATATAAACTAGAGAGAGAGACATTGCAATTCTTAAATGGTGTGCATATGACTCAGATTTTACGCCGAATGAACTCGATGCTAGATTTAAGGACTGGACAGCTAAAGGAATGACAGCTATTGGCAATATAATGAAAGGAGGAACACTGTTCAGTTCTGAAATGCTCAAAGAGAAACACTTATTAGAAAACCAAGACTTTTACCAGTATTTACAGATGCGACAGTATGTTAATAGGACAGTTAAAAATGTAACCAAGGCAAGTACATGTCTGATAGAGCTATTTAGAAAAGCATATAATTCAGGCAATGGTAGTAGAATAATTTCAAGCGTTTCAAAGGGTTTGTCAAATCTTAAAACACCTTCGACTTCATACATTAAAACAATTTGGGAGAAGGAAGGAGGGAGCCGTGCTAAGATGGTGCAACCCATCATATGACGCTCAATGGAAAAACATTGAGGAGAGGATCTGGCCCTGGGGATTTATCTGCCTTCAATCCCTTCAATTTACCTAACACCACTTCCCTACTAACATGTATTTCACTCAGTTCCTCCATCTCACTGGACCCTCTGTCCCTTACTATTTCTGGAAGATTATTTATGTCCTCCTTAGTGAAGACAGAACCAAAGTAATTATTCAATTGGTCTGCCATGTCCTTGCTCCCCATAATCAATTCACCTGTTTCTGTCTGCAGGGGACCTACATTTGTCTTTACCAGTCTTTTCCTTTTTACATATCTATAAAAGCTTTTACAGTCCGTTTTTATGTTCCCCGCCAGTTTTCTCTCAATCTTTTTTCCCCTTCCTAATTAAGCCCTTTGTCCTCCTCTGCTGAACTCTGAATTTCTCCCAGTCCTCAGGTGAGCCACTTTCTCTGGCTAATTTGTATGCTACTTCTTTGGAATTGATACTATCCCTAATTTCTCTTGTCAGCCACGGGTGCACTACCTTCCTTGATTTATTCTTTTGCCAAACTGGGATGAACAATTGTTGTAGTTCATCCATGCAACCTTTAAATGCTTGCCATTGCATATCCACCGTCAATCCTTTAAGTCTCATTTGCCAGTCTATCTTAGCTAATTCACGTCTCATACCTTCAAAGTTACCCCTCTTTAAGTTCAGAACCTTTGTTTCTGAATTAACTATGTCACTCTCCATCTTAATGAAGAATTCCACCATATTATGGTCACTCTTACCCAAGGGGCCTCTCACGACAAGATCGCTAATTAACCCTTCCTCATTGCTCAAAACCCAGTCCAGAATAGCCTGCTCTCTAGTTGGTTCCTCGACATGTTGGTTCAAAAAACCATCCCGCATACATTCCAAGAAATCCTCTTCCTCAGCACCTTTACCAATTTGGTTCACCCAGTCTACATGTAGATTGAAGTCACCCATTATAACTGCTGTTCCTTTATTGCACACATTTCTAATATCCTGTTTAATACCATCTCTGACCTCACTACTACTGTTAGGTGGCCTGTACACAACTCCCACCAGCGTCTTCTGCCCCTTAGTGTTACGCAGCTCTACCCATATCGATTCCACATCTTCCTGGCTTATGTCCTTCCTTTCTATTGTGTTAATCTCTTCTTTAACCAGCAACGCCACCCCACCTCCCCTTCCTTCATGTCTATCCCTCCTGAATATTGAGTATCAGGCTAGATGCAGGAAGATTGTTCCCGATGTTGGGGAAGTCCAGAACAAGGGGTCACAGTTTGAGGATAGAGGGGAAGCCTTTTAGGACTGAGATTAGGAAAAACTTCTTCACACAGAGAGTGGTGAATCTGTGGAATTCTCTGCCACAGGAAACTGTTGAGGCCAGTTCATTGACTATGTTTAAGAGGGAGTTAGATATGGCCCTTGTGGCTACAGGGGTCAGGGGGTATGGAGGGAAGGCTGGGGCGGGGTTCTGAGTTGGATGATCAGCCATGATCATAATAAATGGCGGTGCAGGCTCGAAGGGCCGAATGGACTACTCCTGCACCTATTTTCTATGTTTCTATGTTTCTATAATAATATCTGAGGAAGACTGGACAATAATATGGAGGTATCAATGGAAGTGTACCAGTTCACAGAAATGGAGGGAGTTCAGGTGGAAAAACTTGATTAGATATTTTATTACACCCTCTCAGAAATCCCATTATAATAGTAACTCCCCTGCTTGCTGGAGAAACTGTGGAAATCAAAATGCAAACCATCATCATGTTTTCTGGGAATGCCCCATTATCAAAGACTATTGAAGTGGGATACTCAATGCCCTACAAGACATCTTTAAATGTGAAATACCCTTAGAGAGTAAGACCATATATTTTGGGTATATACCTCAAGAATGGTTGAAAAGAGATAAATATTTAATGAAAGTACTGCTGGTGGCTGGTAAAAAGATCCTTACCAGGAAATGATTATCTCAGGAGAGCCCAACTTTAAACGTATGGATGGAAATTACAATGGACATTTGCAAAATAGAGAAGATAACAGAACTGTTAATCATAAGTTGGAACAATTTTATTCAAACTAGAAAAAAATGGTTTAACTACGTAACACCTCATAGGCCTGATTTTATTCTCACAAGTCAGTGAATATGTTGTAAAAAAAAGATCACTTCCTACTCTGTACATAGTTTTCTTCTTTCGATTGTTCTTTCTTTCCTCTCCTTTCTATAAGTGTATACCTCAGATAAATATTATGTGGAGATTTGTGACAAATATTATATGACATATATGTACAGTATCTGAAATACGTCTTATGGAAATGTTTTTCTCATGAAATTCAATAAAAAATAAATTACAAAAAATAAAATAACAAAAAAAGAATATAGTTCTGAAGTCATCCTAAACTTATGCTTGCTTTCCTGTGTAAACAGAAAGAACTTGATGAGAAGTGTTCTGAGTAGAGTCATTATATTCCCCATGAACTTACAGTAAGTGTAAAACTGAAAGGTAGCCCTGTAGTTCAACATAGAATGGTGCCACATTGGTAATCTCATTGGGCCATAAAGTAGCTCAGGTAGAAATGAAAGATATCATATGATGTACAAAGGTTGCACAGGTGTATTTCTGACGAAAATTAAAGAGAGTTTTTCTCTGATCTTTGTCAAGTCTTCAGTGTGTTATTGAACCTCAGCTGCTACCATTCTCTCCTCTGAATCAAGTCCCATTCCAAGGACTTCAACACTGAATCCAGATACTGGAGGAAAGCCGCAGTTAGAGAAGCTTCTTTTGAATGGATCATTAGGGCCACTCTCAGATAAACTCTGGATCTCATGATTTGCAGGAATCCAGAAAAGTTTACTTAAGAGTCCTGCCCAATAATAATCTCAGTGAACATTGATAAAACAATAGACTAATTTACCAATACAAATCAATTTGTTGGGGCTTACTGTACACGAATTGGGTGCCATACCTGTATTTCCAACATTGCAATCTTCATTATTCTTCAAAACACCATTGCCCGCAAAACGTTTTGGTGCATCATGGAAGATGTTATTGAAATGTAGAGTGAGGAAGGGTCTCAGCCCGAAACATCAACTGTACACCCATCCAGTGATGCTGCCTGGCCTGCTGAGTTCCTCCAGCATTTTGTTTGTGTGTGTTGCATAGAAGTGTAATTCTTTCTTGTCAATGCAGAAGTGTTTGCAGAATTGATCCCAAGTTTCACAAATTAGGAAACATCCATTTCAGAGTACTGACATTCGTCCAATTGACCAACAACAGAACATAGAAAACAGAAGCAGGAGTTGGCTATTTGGCCCCTTCACCTTTCATGAAGTACATGATTTGTATGATTATAGGCCTTAGCTTTACTTTCTTGCCTGATTTCCAAATACTTAGTTCCTCAGAGTTCTAAAATATACTGATTTTAGGTTGAATATGCATGGTTATTCTCATCTTTAACCAACTAGGACAAAAAATTTTAAAGATTCATTACTCTGTAAGGGAAGAAATTTAATTACACCTTCATTTTATACAGGTGTCCCTTTAGCCTGAGGATATGCCCTTAATCGGCACAGCACTCTGGTCCAAAGGGCCTGTATTGTGCTGTAGATTTTCTATGTTCTATGTTCCCGAATTCCCTGCCAGAAACATTCTCTCAGAATTAACTATGTCAAGACACAACAAAAAAATGAAAACAAATTATAAAATATAAATGCAAGTATCTAAAATGAGAATGGTGAGATTTGCCAAAATGGATTGTGGAGACGATTGGTTTACTACTGTTGCTAGGTTACTTAAGACAAAAATCTAAACTTGACCCAGTAGCACAATTGTAGGCCAAGGACATTAGGAATTAAATAACCTTCAGAATCTTTGGAAGTTCTCAGCAATGTTGCCCCCCGAAACATATGGTATAAATCTGTCAATGACCCAGACTTAAAACAGGGAGTGGGAGTAATGTGGTCAAGCCCAAAATGCAGTGCACCCAATATTGCCCAGCCAACAAAACTCAGTTCTCATCTTCAGACATTACCTCAGAACCATTGACAACAGAGATGGATATCACTTTGTCACATGTCATGACAAGAAATTATCAAGAGGATGGAGTAAAAAAATTCAAGATCATTCTAAGGGCCTTCCTGAATACTGTATGTATAACTGCCTAGCAATTCATAGGAGATCCTAAACCAGAATCAGTCAAAATGATGCCATGGCATTTGGGATGACACTGTGTACCTCAAGTCCTTTTAGCAAGAGCACAGAGGCTCAGTGGAAGGATTACACCTCCCAAATAACGTATCTTCTGCTCCCAGATTAGGCACTACAGTAGAGTAGTTATTGGCCTATAAATTGGCTTCAGTCAGAACAGAACCCACAGAAGTCAAATGGAAACAAGTCATCCTCAGTCCCAGGGAAATGCTTAAGGAAGATAAGGAGAAAAGGCCCAATGGAACTTACCTTTAAGGAGAAACTTCCTCACAGTATCAACCATATCAGAATCTGATCCATACCTTATCATGGACCATATTTAACTGACTACAGATGAAATTGATTATTTTATAGAATAAACTTCATAGACATGAGAGATTCTGCCAATGCTGGAAATCTGGAGCAACACACAATGAATACTAAAGGAACTCGGCTTGTCAGGCAACATTCATGGAGAGGAATAAATAGTTGATGTTTCTGGCTGAGATCCTTCATATGCATGCCATTAAAGCAGGGTTGTCAGGATTTTAAGCATTGATTGGAGGCACCTAGGGTCAGATCACTTTAGATCTGATAAAATGTACAAACAGAAAGAGGTTGATTTTCACGATTGGAATTTACTGGAACGGAGTTATAAATGCAAAATGAGGTTTTGGTTTAATTTGTACAACAGGGCTTTGGTGAATGTATTGGTGGCTTCATCCTTCCTAAACTAGTAAGATCTTTCAAGAGCAGGGGCAGGGATTCTGCCTTCTCTGATTACCTGCAGCCACGTTAGTTTTCTGTTATTTGCAGGCCTCTTCCTACAAATAGAAGTCATGTATAAAATGCAAAGCATGTTAGGTGGTTGAGAAATCATATGGTTTGTGGGGAATTGAGTTCAAGAGCTAATGTTGCAGGTCTGTGAAACTCTGGTTAGGTCATACTTGGAGTATTGTGTGCAGTTCTGATTGCTTCATTATAGGAAAGATGTGGAAGCTTTCGAGAGGGGGCAAAAGAGATTTACCAGGATGATAACTGGATTGGAGATCAGATCTTATGAGGGAAGTTTGAGTGAGCTCGGACTTCTCTCTTTGGAGCGAAGGAGGATGAGAGATGACTTGATTTAGGTGTATATGATGATCAGAGACATAGTTAGAGCGGACAGCCAGCATCTTTTTCCCTGATGGCAAAGATGATTGGAGGAAAATATGGCATGGGTGGGAGTGAAGTCAGAAATAGGATTTCAACACAGAGAGTGGTAAGTGCATGGAATGCACTGCCAGAGGTGGTAGAAGCTGATTCATTAGGGATATTTAAGGAACTTTTAGATAGGCACATGGATTTAAAAAATTGGAGGGCTATGCAGGGAAGGATTAGATTAATCCTGGAGTAGATTAAAGAGTCAGCACAATACTGTAGGCCACAGAACCAGTACTGTACAATACTG
Organism: Mobula hypostoma; assembly: GCF_963921235.1. Taxonomy (NCBI): domain Eukaryota; kingdom Metazoa; phylum Chordata; class Chondrichthyes; order Myliobatiformes; family Myliobatidae; genus Mobula; species Mobula hypostoma. The sequence continues at coordinate 32,089,433 of NC_086109.1, forward strand.
TTCTGTGTTCTATCTCCTTGCAAGCCTCAAATTGACATTCAGTGAAGAAGAAATGAATATGGAGGCATGGTCACTGTATATTTCCCTCACCTGTATACTTCTGATGCATAGGAAGCTTCAGCGTGCATCAAACACGATGCTCAAAATATTCCCTCAAATACTCAAACTGAAATTGTCTTTGGATTATCATCAAGCCAGCCTACTTGATCGGGAAAGACAGCTAAACACATGAATGGAACAGTCAAGTTAAAGCTGCACTTGCAAATGCACTGCTGAAAATTTCTGCAAACTCTTTGCCAACAGTAACCTTTTCCTCTGAACATGTCAAAGAGTTAAAATTCAGCCCCTGGAGTCACCATTCTGGTTTTAGACTCCGCATGGTATCGCTGCCAATCATGTAATTTTGTTCACACAATATGCACTAGTTCCTCCTAAAAGGACTTCAAACAGAAAATTAAAATAATGGCAATAAATACAAATTTGAGAGTAGACCGCTAATCCAGAGTAGCTGAATATACAGAGATATAGTCACTTCTCTCAAAAGCACTAAGCAAACCTGCTGACATTATGCACATAGAGATTTTTAACATAGTGCATAGATACTGAAGGTTCAAATTATCTTTCTTTTCTATGTACACATATGCTACATGACTAGTTTCCTGCATAGCAATTCACCTTAGTTAACAAAAAGTATTTGAAGCAAAGCCAGGACACAGCTCAATAACAAACCAAAGCACCTGAGAAATTCTTGGAACATTTCGGAACTTATTAAACAAATGACCAGTTCCCTTATATTTCCATCATGCCCGTGGCATTAGGCCACAATCTGCTTAATTAATTATCATGAATAGAAAAGGATTTTGTTTGAGATTAATTTTGGAATGGAAAATGCCAACTACCTAGGGAGAATACCACAGTAAGAACATGCATAAAGATCCTTTAGTTGTTCAGTGAACTGTGAACACTCCTGACCTCTAATGAATATCAAGAGAAATATTGGACTATTAACCCTTTTAAGATCATTAATATCCTGTGTTATATAGGAAAGACATTTTGGGCTGGAACTCAGAAGGGTGTATGCCCAGACAAGGGATCAATGAGGGGACTGGAAATATCAAATCTGTTTAGCATGCAATGATCCCTGAAGAATGGAATCTGTTTGTTTATTCTCTTCTGTGCTCTAAAACCTTCAGATCTTTCCTAATTGTTGTGCCTGGAAGCGGACTGTCCTGGATTAAACTGAAGCTACAAACAATCTGTTGGAGGAACTCAGTCCTGGTGCAGCGTTTCAACCCAAAACATCAGCAAATCCTTTTCTCCCAACAAGTGATGTTGCTCGACCCTTTGAGTTCCTCCAGCAGTCTGCTTGCTGCTCCAGATTCCAGCATCTGCGGTCTCCTGTGTGTCTCTGGACTGAATTGATTCAGACACTTCAGATACCATGAAAGGAAAGAAATAATGAAGAAAAAAATGGGCCTATATTTAGACTGCACAGAGGTGAACTTTTCTACACTCTGCAGCTCTATGACACTCTTAATCATTCAACTGTTTGTGGTCACGCCTACACCTACCTGTGCCCTTAGCTCACTGGAATTCACTCCATGAAACTCTGCCCCTCAGCCTCACTGCTCTTTTGGACCATGATCTAAAATCAAACGTAGTCAATAAATGTACTGGCACAATTGGTAGGGCTGCTCCTTTGACCTGGCATCTCAGCTCCAACGACCTGGGTCGAATCTTGACCTCTAATGCCTTCTGTTAAGAGTTTGCACATTCTCCCTGCTGCTTCTCAGAGTATTTTGGTTCCCTTCCATTTGCCAAAGATGAGGATGTTGGTAAGTTAATTGTCCCTAGTATGTAGGGAAGTGGTAGAATATGGGGAAATGTAGGAAGAATACATTGGGATTGGTGTAAGATTTATATAAATGGGTGCTTAATAATCAGCAGAGACATGTTGGGTTTAAGGGCTTTTTGCCATCTGTATCTTGCTGTGATTCCACGATCTTTGATCATACATTCAACTGTCTTAGTAACAGCATAACATATTGTTTAAAATTGCCTACATGAAATTTGTTGGGTAACTTTGTTGTGGTTAAGATGCTATATAAATACAAGATGGTTTGGTTTCTATTGAGAGCTGGCATTTTGAGGAATGAGTGATTCTCGATGAGTGGGAAGTCATTGCCTTCCTTGATGAGATGAACCAGTGACACTTCCCTTCGTGGTCTTGGATGAGAAGCATTATAATATTGTTCTCAAGCTATGGCTATTACTTGGATGACCTCCATTGTATCAGTTCTAAGATTATGAAGATTAAAGATTGGTTTTATTTGTCACGTGCACACTAAAACATTGCAAGATAGTGAAATGCAACCTTTGCATCAAATTAGATCAGTGAGGAGTGTGCTTCTGGACCCAACACTGCATGCCCACAACTTACATCCTAACCGTATGTATTTGGAATGTGGAAGAATCCGAAGGAACATACACAATGTCCGAAGAGCGTACAAACTCCTTGCAGGCAGCAGCTGGAAATGAACGCTGGACGGTGACCGCAGGCACTATAATAGTATTATACTGACTGCTCACCACAGTGCCGCCCTCCTTTTGCCCCAGTTACTATTTGACCCTTCTTCTGTCCCAGTTACTGTTTGACCTTCTTCTGTCCCAGTTACTGTGTGACCTTTTTCTGTCCCAATTACTGTGAGACCCTCTCCTGTCCCAGTTACTGTTTGACCTTCTTCTGCCTCAGTTACTGTGAGACCCTCTCCTGTCCCAGTTACTGTTTGACCTTCTTCTGCCTCAGTTACTGTGAGACCCTCTCCTGTCCCAGTTACTGTGAGACCTTCTTCTGTCCCAGTTACTGGGTGACCTTCTTCTGCCCCAGTTACTGGGTGACCCTTCTTTTGTCCCAGTCATCAAACCCAGTGGAAAGACAGATTTAAGAAGTTGGATGAAGCCAGTGATTGGAACCAGCTGTTCTATTTCTGTGACCCTCCTTCACCAAAGATATTTCATCCCCGTTTCTCTTAATTACCCCCTCAACTTCCAATTTAAGATGGAGCAACTAGTGTGTCACAGCTCACTGGTGGTTCAAAAGGCAACAGATTCAACCAATACCATGATTAATAACACCTTTTCTGAAGTACTTGTGTTAAACAGTGAAAAAGCAAGTGGAGGCAAAGTTGACTTGAAGGATGAGCCATGCTACTGCATTGCAAAGCCAAGGGGCGATGTATTCAATATGGGGTCGCAGACGGTGTTGGTATCACTGTTAGAGTTGGAATGAGCAATCTGGAGAGGAGTCAATGTGGAAGAATTTTGTTGCCCATCCACCTAACGCAGGTGAGAGGTTGGATCCCTCCAAGCACTGAGACGATTTGGTGAGATCAAGAACGGCTTTGGGTTGGGTGGGTACACTGGGTTCTGGGTCGTAGAGCAATGCACTACCTGTTGCTTGGACAGTTTAGATACTGGTCTAGACTGGAAAGCCTGAGTGTTGGGACCAGAGTCAAGAGTCGGTCTGATTTCACTCACTCTCCAGTGTTGTTCATTCATCTCTCGGCGGTGAACTTCTCCAGTTGCTGTGCTACTGAAACTGAGGTTTGGACCTACTTCCACTTCTCCAGGGAGCGGATCTCAGGACTCAGACTGGTTCACAACACTGTCATCTGCTTCAATTGGTTGCATGATCGTATTTTTTGTCTTACTCTTTCTCCGCACAGTTGTTTTGGTCTTTTTTTTAATTGCTTTCTTAGTTTCTTGCTTTGTGGCTGCTTATAAGCAAACAAATCTCAAGGTGTATGATTTATACAGTCTTGGAATATATATATATGTACTTTGAATCTTTGAAATTGAGTGGAGCCTCTTCCTATGTACAAGAAATTGGACCAATTTGTGCCAGCATTATAAATAGGTATTAATTAATTTATGTTTAAATACAATTGCACCATTGTGAGCAGAAATGCTGCAACCTGCAGCAAAGCCCATGGAGGAGGTCTCTGAGCCTGTGCCAATAAGAACTGGTGTGTGAATACCTCAGTAATAACAGCCAACTGGTCACCACAGATGGGGTTTCTAATGGTGAAGTGCAGACCCTTCTACTTTCCAAGGGTGTTCACTGTCATTGTGATTCCTACTGTTTACATCCACCTCACCACCACCCCCCCCCCACCCTCATCACTGGCATGCTAGTGCGGGGCAAGCAGCCTAGGAGCTCCACGGCACCATCTGCAATCTCCAAGCCACTCAACACAATGGTATCCTCATCATTGCAGGTGACTTCAATCATGCCAACTCACAAACTGTCCTGCTAAAGTTCTACCAGCTTGTCAACCTCAGAATCAGAGGAGAGAATATATTCACACACAAAATGCTGGAGGAGCTCAGCAGGCCAGGCAACATCTATGGAAAAATCTACAGTCGAAAAGGGTACAGGCCCGAAACGTCGACTGTGCTTTTTTCCATAGATTCTGCCTGGCCTGCTGAGTTCCTTCAGCATTTTGTGTGTGTTGCTTTGATTTCCAGCATCTGCAGCTTCTCTCAGTAGAGAATATATTTGACCTGGTTTATACCAACAACCATGAAGCCTACAAGGCTGCCCCTCCCCCATACTCACCTCTGATACTTTTGCTAATCCTGCATATGGACCACCAGTTAAACAAGTCAAACCAGTTCAGAGGGAGATCAGGACCTCAGCCCTGCAGGACAGCTTTGAAAGCACAGGCTGGAGCATATTCAGGGAGGAAGCTAGCTACGCTCATCACACCAACACTGAATATGCAGGATCAGTGACTGGCTACATAGGAAAATGCATTGAGGATGGTACTGTGATTAAATTCTACACTGGCGGAGCAAAGTGGTTAAGGCATTCGTCTAGTGATCTGAAGGTTGCTAGTTTGACCCTTGGCTGAGGCAACGTGTTGTGTCCTTGAGCAAGACACTTAACTACACATTGCTCTGCAACGACACCAGTGCCAAGCTGTGTGGGTCCTAATGCCCTTCCCTTGGACAGCATCGGTGTCCTGGAGAGGGGAGACTTGCAGCATGAGCAACTGCCCGTCTTCCATACAATTTTGCCCAGTCCTGCGCCCTGGAAACCCAAGGCACAAATCCATGGTCTCACGAGACTAACGGATGCCTATATAAAAATGTGGAGCAAACCGGAAACCACGGCTGACTGCAGAGGTCCGTGCACTGCTCAGGGATCAGGACGCTGCTTTCAGATCAGGGGATAGGATGACTCCAAGGTCAGCAGGAGCCACTCTCTCCCATGCCATCAGGAAGGTAAAGCATGAGTACTCACAGAAAATAAACAGACAACTTTGTGACACCGGGGACACACAGCATATTGTGGCAAGGTGTACAAACCGTAACAGATTACCCAAATCCACCCTGCATATCAGTGACAGGGACACCTCCCTTCCCAGTAGGCTGAGTGCTTTGATTTGATGCAATCAATGATGCGAAATCGAGGAAAGCCCCATCTCCCTCCAAGGGACAGACACCCTGTGTGGCTGTAGCTGAGGTGAGGAGAATCGTAGCCCAGGTTAACCCACACAAAGCTGCAGGACCAGAAAACATAGCTGGTCAGGTGCTGAGGGAATGTGCAGCCCAGGTAACAGAGGTCTTAACAGACATAATTATTAATCTCTTTGAAATAGTCCGCTGTCCCTGCTGGTTTCAAGTCAGCCACCATCATTCAGGTGCGATGGTAACCAAGAGAGAAATGGCAACTGGCCTAAACAATTACCACCCAGTGCCACTGACTTTAACAATCATGAAGAGGTTTGAGCATATAGCAATGGATCATATAAAATCCAATGTTCCAGCTACAGTGGACAATTTCCAGTTCACCTGCTGCTCAAACCTGTCGACTGATGGTGCCATAGCCTTGGCTCTCCACTCTATTCTGTCCTACCTAGAAAACCATGCCTCCTATGTCAGGATGTTGTTCATCATCTTCAGCCTTCAGCTCAGTGCTTAACACAATCATCCCTCAGATGCTGGTGGGTAAAACATAGTCATGGTCATAGTCATACTTTATTGATCCCGGGGGAAATTGTTTTTCATTACAGTTGCACCATAAATAATTAAATAGTAATAAAACCGTAAATAGTTAAATAGTAATTTGTAAATTATGCCAGGAAATAAGTCCAGGACAAGCCTATTGGCTCAGGGTGCCTGACCCTCCAAGGGAGGAGTTGTAAAGTTTGATGGCCACATGCAGGAATGACTTCCTATGACGCTCTGCATTGCATCTCAGAGGAATGAGTCTCTGGCTGAATGTACTCCTGTTCCCAACCAGTACATTATGTAGTGGATGGGAGACGTTGTCCAAGATGGTATGCAACGTCCTCGTTGGGACTCAGTACTCCTCTCTGTAACTGGATCTAGAACTTCCTGTCAGAAGGAACCCAGACAGTCCGAGGAGGGAGCAACATCTCAAGCCCCATCGGGAAATTGGACAGACTCGTGAAATTTGGAGAAGGCACCACACCAAATCTGCATTAGAGGGTCCCCATTGGCTCTTTAGCTCCTTCATTCCAGGCACTTGACTAATATCTCGTCAGCTTGTGCAGAAAATCATTTTTGTGATCTAGCTCCCGAAGTGGAGTGGATTTGCACTGTAGAACTCACAATGCAGTCAGGGACCAGAGCAGTGGCTTGGAGCCACTAACTGCACTGGAGTGGATGGTTGACGGGGTTGGGGGTTTGTGTGGGACTGGAGGGTAAGGGGCAGAGAGTTTTGTGGACAGTGACAGTGGAGGTACAGTAGTGATTCTCCTTTTCCCTCCTCACGTTTGTACAGCTCTTGCTATTGCTGCCATCTCTGCAGGCAGGTGGCAATGGGAATCGTGTGAATTGTGTCTTGGCATAACATTTTGAGAGAAAACACACTAATGACCTGTATTATATGATAAACATCTCCAAGGTTTCCATATTTTGGAGCTCCCTCACAATGTGTTAGGACTAAACATCGCTGATTCTTGCTCCTGTTTAAGTTTTCATGTTCTTAATGAGAACAATGATATATAATCTGATGTTTACATTGTTGTGCAAACCAGTCAGCTGAAATGTAATGTTAGGACTAGCATTAACTAAAAATGGATAAAAGGATTTGCTAAATGGAGTTTGCAATCCTGCAGGATGTCATTACCTATTAGTCAGAGATTACACACTTGGACTCAAAATGGAAAAGTTGCTCTCTAAAATGCAACAAGCAGATTTTTTACTTGACTTGTTGTCTGATGAAGCAAATATAGCTTGTAGCTATTCTGCGTTTCATCAAGGACACAGAGCATACAAATTGCATTTGAAAGCCGTCCAGCAAATCTAGCATTCTGCTGTGCAGTGTGCAAACTAGGAGGGTCATGTTCTGCTCCATCCAGACAAACCACTTCCAACCCAAGGATCGCAATGCTTTCATGAGTGAAGTTCCTAATTTGGACTCAGGATCTTGTTCAAGGCCTGGAGTCTGCGCCCTCATCCAACTCCGCATTTGTCATCATCAGCTAGTCCTGGGTCAATACCAAAGATCAAAGCGCAACGGTTGATCAGAGGCCCAGCTCAAAGTCCACTGGTCAATCAGAGGCTCAGATCGAAGCCCAGTAGTCAGTCAGAGGCCCAGATCGAAGCCTAACGGCCAATCAGAGGCCCAGGCCGAAGCCTGAAGGTTGATGGGAAGTCCAGATCGTAGCCCAAAGGGGCCCAGTGTCTGTTAATCCACGAGTCTACTAGATGCTGAAGAGTATCTGGGGATAGAGGATTATGTATGTGCCTGGGTGGGAAAGAGGGTGCAACAGAGCTTGTTTCACTTTGTTGCTTGGTTCTGTTTTGTTGTGTACTGTGTTGTTCTGCCAAGCATTGTGGACATGCTATGTTGGCGCCAGAATGTGTGGTGACACTTGTAGGCATCACCCCCCCCCCCAACCTCCAGCACATCCTTGTGTATGATGGTTAACACAAACAACAAATATCCCTGTATGGTTCGTTGTACATGTGCACGATTCAATCGAAGCCCCTCTGTGGGGATCGGGATCTGCAGCTACGGCCGGCGGCCATCAACACAGCGCTGAGCTGAGTGACTCAGTGGCTGGGAACATTGCCAGCGGTTGCTGAACCGACTTCTGGACTATCTTCACTTGCCTCGGTAGCTCATGGCTGTGAACTCACTTTTGGGAATTCTGCGGTTCGATGATTAATGTGTGTGTCGTTAGTTCGCTTTTTTGTTGTTTGTGTGACTTGTTCCTTGTTTTTGCACATTCGATGGTCAGGTTGTGTGAGGTTCTATGGTGTTTCTTTGTTTTGTGGCTGCCTGCAGGAAGGCAAATCTCTGTATCCATACCTAGGTAATAGATGCGCTTTGAAATTTAAATAGATATGAATCTGAATCCTCAGCTTTGGCCAAGTAACCCTTAAAGGACCTGAAAGGGAAATCACTCCTTCCTAACAACAGGCTGCTGAATTCTGGAAATGTGCTGCCTGAGAGGTGGTGGGGGCAAGTATTTTCATAATATTTAAGGAACATTTAAACAAGGCTACTGACCACGTGCAGGTAAACAGTGGCCATAGGCAGGTTAATGCAACGTGACATGGTGGACTGAAGGAACTCCTCCTCTGCCGTAAACCTCCATGAGCTCTGTGAGATAACTCGACGTATTCAGTGGGAAGTCAGCATCTTTCACCATCCTGGACATTCTCCAAAGCATGGTCCAATAAAAACTGCTGCATCACATGTCCAGGGGCCTTGGTTTGATCCTGACCTCATGTGCTCAATATGCAGAGTTTGCATGCACTCCCTGTGACTACAGATGCATTTCTTATTCCCTTATCTCAATATCATAATTGTGAACCGGAACTTACTCCTTAGTGTAAAGACAAAAAGTATAAAAGGCAGTTGATGGGCATTTTAGATGAGAATAAGTTACAGACTCACACATAGGTAACGGGGGGGCGGGGGGGTAGATTAGTGGGATTGTTCCCTTGGTGGGGTGATAGCATGGATCTGATGGATGGAGAGAATTTCTTCTGTTGTTATGGATAAGAACATAAAGCAGCAAGGGTTTTCAAAGGAACCATGCATCTTAAGTTCCACGAAACTGTGAAACTTATAGCAAACTGTGTTTGCTACCAACTTATAACTTCAACTAACTGTAGCCTTTTGGGAGTTATGTCCTCTCTTACAACAATTCCAAAAGATACACGACTTGAAAATTCAGCAAACAAAAATATATAATCCTCCACAAGAAAATTCAAGTGTCACTCTAAATACTGCCTCAGCAGATTTCTGCTATTGCCATGGGAATACTGGCCTTCAAGCTGGCCAAAACAGATCTTAAAGATGCCATGTGAAATAGACCCAGTGAGCTGAGCATTCTGTCAGTTTGAAATCTGCACAGTTCTTCATTGACATTCGAGTGGGTTCAAAGGAGATTCACAGAAGTGATTCAGGATTTAGAGGATTGTCAAATGAAGAGCATTTGATTGCACTCACTGGAATTCAGAAGGATGAGGGGTGACCGAATTGAAACCTATTGAATGGTGAAAGGCCTCAATAGGGAGGATGTGGAGATTATGTTTCCTAAAGTGGGAGAGTCCAAGACCAGAGGACACAGCCTCAGAATCGAGGGGTGTCCTTCTAGAACAGAGATGAAGAGGAATTTCTTTAGCCAAACAGTGGTGAATCTGTGGGAATTCAATTCCACAGGCAACTGTGGAGGCCATTGGGCATATTTAAGGCAGAGGTTGACAGATTCGTGATTGGTCAGGGCATGAGGGGATATAGGGAGAAGGCAGGAGATTGGACCAGCCATGAAGATATGGCAGAGCAGACAAGCTGGGCCAAATGGCCTAATTCTGCTCCTATATCTTGTGGTCGTATGGTTCACCATTATCATGTGCAAGATGGGAATAATTCCACTAGGTAGTCCATATTAGGAGATATGGGTAAATATTTTCAGATTCACTACACAGGTGTAATGAACAGCTATTTTAAAAGTTTTTTCACTTTCATGGGGGGATCTCATTGAAACCTACCAAATGTTGAAAGGACTAGACAGAGTGGATGTAGAGAGGATGTTCCCTCTGGTGGGGATATCCAGAATTAGAGGGCACAGCCTCAAAATTGAGGTACGACCTTTTAGAACAGAATTAAGGATGGATTTTTTTTAGCAAAGAATGGTGAATCTGTAGAATACTCTGCCACAGACTATGGTGGAGGCCAAGTCCGTGGGTATGTTCAAAGAGGAAGTTGATAGATCCCTGATTGGTCAGAGCATCAGGGGATATGGTGAGAGGGCAGGCGTATGGGCCTGAATGAGATTCAGGATCAGCCTTGATGAAATACCAGAGCAGAATCAATAAGCTGAATGGCCTAATTCTGCTCCTGCCTTATGGTCTTATGGAGAACAATTGCAGGTGAAAAGTCCTTCAAAGTATTCCAATGAATGCTGCTTATCTCTGTATCTTTGACCTACAAACCATCTGCTGGAGCAGGCTGAGCAACATCCAGGAGGGTAAAGGGACTGATGATGCTCCAGGCTGAAATTCTGCATCAGGACTTGATCACTGGGCCCATTGGTATACTTACTAGCTCAGAACTTACATGCAAAAAAATTGCACTACACAATTCAATCTTCAGTAAGAGATGTCAGTTACAGTAGGACATTGACGGCTTATCTCAATGAATTTTCTTCCTTTCCGATCTTTGCGCGTCTGAAGTACTAACGCAAGATGAAAAGCTATAGCTTAGTACAGCCATCCTCACAGAGTATCTTACATGCAGAGACCTGGACTCCTAAATCATAAACCTGAAATACATCTGGCAGGGCAGTAAGAGGCATACAAGTGAGAGGAAGCTACTGGGAGGCCTCATATTGACATCAGATTCCATGAATTTTCATGGCACCTAGTTAGACACAAACACGAAAGAATTCTGCTGATTACCATCTACTCTCGTCCCACAGTTGCTGAATCAAAACTCTGCCAACTGTCTGCAATGGTGCTAACTAGCCAGTCTAGATAATCAGCTATGAAATACTTTACCAAATCTGTTGATCAGGAACAAAGAAAGATGGGAGATACTGTAAATCTACTTAACCACCCCTTCATTAATCTTTATCAAATATAATTGTAACATACAGTAAAATAGTCAAGCAATGCCATTCCTATATAAATACAGCATTGAAGTAAATCTTAAGAGATCCAAAAGCATAAGTACATTACTGCTCTGCAAAAATATATTTCTCCAAATACAAAATATTTGCAATGGGATCTCTACAAAAGCAGTAATGGAACAAAGCATCCACAAGAGTGTCAGGTGGTGTAGGTGTCATTCAGAACCCCATTTACCTGTAATGAATTGGAATATGATCATTTATTTTTTTGCAGTTTTCTATTCCAGGTCCATTTATTGGCTTGTTTGCCAGTCACATAGTAAAATTGAATCCATGTCCACTTTACTCTTCTATTCTAATGTGAACTTCAGTGCAATGTCAATATTAATGGTAGCTGCAAGTTACAGTTAGTTGTTCAGGTCCGGTCTCACAGATCTATTGAATAAATCAAGTACTGAGTAGCTGCATGTGAGCGACTCACGGTGTATTTTTGATGCTAAAAGGCCTCCCAGAATAGTGGGATACAATCTTGTGCAGTTAACCCAACAGAAGTGTGTGATACATCCTTATTAAGGAATTGAAATACTACTAGGAATTATTATCAGGAGGATTGTTAAGGCTATGATTAGTGATTAAATTGTCTGCTGGAACTCATTAAAGAGACTGCGTTCTTATTGGGTGGCTAGCTTTTCAATTAATGACCTCTGCTAATAGCAACCACCTTTCCTAGGGTAACAATGTCAAAAGTAAGAATCCTCAACTGCACTTAAAAAATGTCCATAATATCCTACAATTCCAACCAAAATCTCCTGTAATACTCTATAAAAATGAGCTGGGATTTGCAACAAACAGAGCTCATTGTTCATGCCTTGTACAGCTACCTGTGGCCTTTTTATGGACTGCGGTGTGGCAATTAGCGATCCCTTTTTTAACCTGCCCTGCAGATGGGATTTGATATCTGCAAGAGCAGAATCAGCAACAATGCATCTTTCCAACATATCAAAGGAGAGAAGTCTCACTTAGACAGATGGTGTCTCAAGCAGCATAAATCTGGATATTCAGGCTAATACATAATTTAAAACATTTACAGGTAGCAAGCTCCTGAAAACTTAACAAATCGGCAACTAGACTTGAGACAGCAATGGATCTGAGAAGAGACCGGGTTCAATCACGGTCTCAGATGCTGGCTGTGTGGAGTTTGCATGTTCTCCTTGCGACTGTGTGGGTTTCCTCTGGGTGTGCCAGTTTCCTTCCAATTCCCACATATGTGGAAGGTGTGGACCCAGTGAGCTGAGCAGCTTACTTGCTGGCTATATCCTTCTGTGACTATGACTTCAAATTTGACAATATCAAGTTAGACTTATTCTTCAAGGTAAATTAAAAGATTGGATGTATAATGGCAATCAGTGAGTGCACATGCAGCTACTGGAAAGGCAGGGAATGCAGTTGCCAACCAAAGCCCAGTTGCTAGGGTTCAAGTCACAACTAGTATATACTAACTCGTGGTTCGTATAAGACTGCTTTTACCATCAAGAGGCATAAGAGTACAGTTTCACACACTTACAATACTCTCAACTCCAATCCCAGGAATATGAGAAGCATCACTGGTTGCAAATTGTAGAATGTTGTAGGAGATTTTAGTGGGAATTGTGGATATTATGACAGATTTAAATTCTACTGAGAACCTGTGTGTTACCTATAAAGGAAGCTAAATTAGATTGTCTGTAAATATAGCTCTTAAAGAATACTGGTAAACAATCCAGTTATCGTATTGAAACTAACAAGTCCCAGGACGTAAAAGCAATGCACTCATCTGTTGTATGAGGTAGCGTAGGTATAATTCCATCAGGAAATCAATTTTAAGAAAAGAGAAGACTTTTGTTGAAAAGTTCAGCTTTTTCTAGTGTGGTATTGGTTTCGAAGGTTGTCATAGCCGGGGGTGGTAGTGGGGATAAGCTCCCACTACCTATAAAGTGCTCTAACAGCCTCTAACAACCAAGTCCAACTTTTGGCCTTCACGTGTAGCTTAGCAACTAGGCCCGGCAGAACTGTTTCTATTGACAGGAAAGGGGGCAAAGGCAGGCCACTGGCACCTCAAAACCAGTTACTTCGGGCAGGTGGGTCTCATCAGCTTTGGAGAGCAGACCGCCCAGGAGAAGGAAAGCTCTGATTTTAAACCTCCTCTGCCTTGCGGCCATACCCACCCATGGGAAAGGCTTCAGGAGCAAACCCTGAGGAAGAAATCTGGAGCCGGGGTCCAGAAAGCAGTTTGATGTTGTTTACATCTTCACTCTGGCATCCTCTGTGACGACACTGGTGCCAAGCTGTATCAGCGCTTGCCCTTCCCTTGGACTACATCAGTAACGCAGAGAAGGGGAATCCGCTGCTGCATGGGCAACAGCTGGTTCTTCAAATCTTCCTGCCCAGGCTTGTATCCTGGAGAGGACACAGTCCACCAGAGGCACCAACCCATGATCCCCTGGAAGATGACAACTGCCTACCAGTGTAGTATAATTTCCATCCTGTACTCAATCACAAAATAAAAATGTTTTAATTATTCATCTCATTGTTTTTGCTGGAATGTCCAGACCCTTTTTTTTCAATAAACTTAAAAGTTGATCCTTCTTCCCTACTACCAATGCAAAACCCTTCATTTTGAATCCTTCATTCAAGGGCATTTTAAATAGCCTGTGATCAGAAAAACTGTTCATTGAAGGTTAGTTCAATGCAGATGACAGCTGTCGTTTCCCTCCATGGATTCTAACAGGTTCAGGATTCCACAGATACAGGCAGAAGTGATAGAACAAAACTTCCCAGTGATTCCACAACAAGGCTCTGATATTGGACTTCTCATTGAGTTGTGTGGTAAAGTCCAACATTGCAGTATTACTCAGGGGAATCCATTTGGACCTGCTGTTTGTGGTTAGTGGTGGGGCAGTTACAAGTGTTAATGTTTTAAGTAAGATTTTTTTAACTGTTCATTTGAATGTTTTAATTTCAAACTTCTGTATTTTTAATTTTAAATACACTTACTAATTTTAAATAGTTTTGACAAGTTTGCAATGTCAGAAGCACTCAATAATTTTTGACATTCAACAGCCAGTTAACTTGGCACTCAAGATCTAGTTAGTTGAGGATTTTTTTTCCCAACGTTTCCATGGGCACGGCCTGTTAAACTATTGTGAATCCCATCCTCAACAGGTAAAAAGATAAGACATTACCAAGCACTACATTGCTGTCTTAGAGAAATCTTCATCCAAAGTTTTCAATAGTAGATGCTTAAAAAAAACTGAGTGGGAACTTAGCACAGATAACTTAGCAGTGAGCACAGGTAATTTGCTATTGACTGCAAATTCCAAACTGTTAAACGTTCTTCTGCGATAATCATCCACACTGACTCCCTGTTCCAAGAAGCTTAATTCCCACTTTTACTAAAAGTAATACTCTTCACTATGTTGATTTTCTTTTTCATGAAAACTCATCAACATAGAAATTACACTTCTTCATTCCCATTCTCAGAGTAGCAGCATAGAGTATTTGAACCGATGTTCATTTGCAGATAAGGAGAAACAGCAGCAAAGCTGTCAGTTGGAAAGGATTTTTTTTGGTCATGAATAGAACATGCAGCCTGGTGCCACAACGGGCTTTGATCAGATCAGAGTCTTAAGCAATACAGTTCACTATCACAGAGCTGTGTTCAACTCAAGAGATTACCTACATAGTTCCAAAACCCAATTTCAATATCAAAGAAAAGACAGACATTTGCACAAGACAAGCTTCATATTGAAGAACTTGGGCATGCGTGATGAGGACTTATTACTACAATTTGTACTTGTATACAAAACAAGTTCTGTCATTATTTCTGAGGAAAGATCATGTTTGGCTAAGTATCAATTTTATGCAGTCTAAATATTCATGGCGCACAGTTTGTATATTTTCCAAGTGCAATCCTCCAAGTGCATTCATGTCTCCAGAGAATTGTTGTTTGCTGCAGTATCCTAAAAACACAGCTGATTTATTTTCTCATTACTTATTCATTTTATTTGCTCTTTCTCAGTTATTCCATCAGCATCCTGACAGAAGATAGGCAAAATGTCAGAGTCTCTTTCCCCTAGCTCTAGAGCTAACCTTATGCACAGCTGCACAGAGCAGTAGATGTATTTCTGTAAATAAGAGCAGAATTGAACAGACTGATATACTTTGGTTGCACAAATACGGCAAAGACTGTTTCCAGTGCCGAAATCAATGACTTTTTTATATCACCGCAAATTAATATCTGAAGCAGAAAACCAGCCTTTAAATTCCAGTAAGCATTTTACGATCTTTATCACAATTTCCAAATTTAAAATATTCAGTTTTATTAAAAGAAGTGTAAAATTGCATTACTTATCTTTCACCTACTTTTTAAATCTGTCACGTGATAATTGTCTGGACATCATAGTAAAATCACTCAGTCACCGGCAATATAAGGACCCAATTAAAGGAAAGTTACTTACCATTACGCCCAACTTTCATAATTCTTAAAAATGTCATCAAGCTAATTAACCAATGTTAATTAATCACTTGTATAATCTGTAAGTGGTTAATAAACACCTCAAACTAACCACTAAATTGCAGGACTGACTTAAATAAACTGCTACTCAAAAAAAAAGAGAACATCAATTTTAGGTTGTTAAGGGAGGAAAATTGTATTGCGAAGGAAAACATCAATTGGGATCTTGAGATAATATTAATCCACATCTCTTTGGCCAGGTGCATGATGCACACGGAATGATGATCACTTCACCATCAAGATCGTAGTGTTCGGCCAACATTAATTATCCTGCTTATTTATTTTGTTAGTGTTAGTGCATATCAAAAGAATCCAGTCTTTGACACTGATGCCAATGACCACCTAACTAATTCTAACTGAAACCATGTCTGTGCCTTTAAAGGGGAGATGCACTTCTCCTGTAACTATTGATTGAAATCATTACAAATACTCAGTTCTAGGCAAAAATGAGTAGGGGCAGATATTGTAACTTCTCTGCAATTGCTCTGAAAGCCCAGCTGGTCAGGCCAAGGAGAAGGAGAAAGGCCCTTCTGTCAAGACAAGGAAGAGGAGAAAGGCCCTCATGTCAAGCCCAGGAGGAGAGAGACCCTCGTGTCAAGCCAAGGAGGTAGAAAATGGCCCTCTAATCAAGCCAAGGAAGACAGGGGCCCTCATGTCAAGCCAAGGAGGAGGAGAGAGGCCCTTGTGTGAAGCCAAGGAGGAGAAGAGAGGCTTTCTTGTCAAGCCAAGGAGGTAGAAAAGGGCCCTCTAATCAGGTCAAGGAGGTGGAGAGAGGCCTTCCTGTCAAACCAAGGAAGTGGAGCAAGGCCCTTTTGTCAAGCTAGGGGGGAGGAGAAAGGTCCTCTTTTCACTGGGAGCCAGGAAGCCTTCCAGTTCTACAGAGAAGTGGAACTTGGCACAGCTTGCCCTCAAAATCACTAACAGGCAGGACGCTTCAAGCATACAAATGTTATTCCTCAGAAAGGTTAAGAACTTTCATCCAGCAACCATGTCAGTTACCTCATTATTGTTCTAAAATGACAACACATATCATTCTTCTGTGTCTAAAACAGTTAATATGCAGGAGTAATGCTCATTGTAGTCCAAGATATATGAAGTCAAAGGGCACACCAAGTAATAAGGAAACCTTGCTGTAATTGTATAGAGCTTTGATGAGATCATGCTTATACCCTGTGAGAAATTTGATCACAACATCTAAAGAAAAATATACTTTCCTTGGAAGTGATGCAGTGTAGATACACAAGGTTGATAACTGTGATGGGTGCTGGGGTTGTGATATTGTTATACAAGGAGATACCTCACAGCACTAAAATGGAAGGTTTCAAAAATAAATTTATTGCCTATGTATGTATTTGTTGCCATATACTATGGTCTAAGTGAATTTAAGATTCATTTTCTTGCAGGCATGTTGTCAGTTTTATTTTAATCTGCAATATATCATTCATGTTATTGTTCTCTACTGATAGTTTTTCATCAGGAATATAAAAACATAGGCACTAAAAATCTATAAAAAACTAGAGAAGAAGAGGTGCTGGAGAAATAAATGGGTCAGGCAGTATCTATGGAGGAAAATAGGTAGTCAATCTTTCAGGTCGAGACTTCACCTGGACTGAAAAAGTAAAGGGGAGATAACCAGTATAAAGGCAAGAGGAGAAGGGCTGAACTAAGAGCTGGTAAGTTTTATACAGCTGCAGCAGGACTGCCTGATTCTTATATTCAATGGAATCAGAATCAGGTTTAATATCACCAGCATATGTTGTGAAATTTATTGGCTTTGCAACAGCAGTACAATGCAATACATAATAATTGAAAAAAATGTGAATTACAGTGAATATATATATATATGTGTTCATGGGTTCAATGTCCCAGATGATGACAGCAAATACGTTGTATTCTTCTTTTGCTCACTATATATATTTGTGTTGACAGTTTCTGGGAGCTAGGGACTTCCCAAGGATCCGTTTACACAAAAATGCTCCAAAGGATCATATGATTTACTGTATACCTCTCTTTTCAATGTGATTCCCAAAGCACAACACGTCACATTTGTCTGGATTAAGCTCCATTCGCCATTTTGATGCCCATATTTCCACTTGGTGTATATCCCACTAAATCTTTTGACAACCTGCCTCACTTTTACCAACTCTGACAATTACATGTCATCCAAAAAACTTACTAATCATTCCATCTACATTTTAGTCAAAATATCATAATATGTATCACATAATCAACAGAGACCCTGTTAATGCGTATTCTGGATTTAGAGTCTATCGTAAATATTCAGCAACTGATCTTCAGACTTAAATGTGGATTGTAAATTAAATTTAAAGTGCAGACCTGGACAATAATTTCTTGGAGCTGTGGACACCAGCTGATTGAAAAGCAGGCAATGCTGATTAACATTCATTTTGGGTGCCTGAAGTATGGGTGCGAAGAACGGGGTATGAAAATTATTATGTATTTCAAAGGAAGCATTGTAGAGACATTGTAATGATAGAATTGTTCTGCTGTTACCTTTGCTCTTTAGCATATAAAATGTCATGTAATATTTGGTCAAACAGGCCTCTTCCTTCAAGAGTGCCTTATTTTGTTGAATGAAGCACTTCTGTATCCAATAGCTTCAGTGTCTCTCTGGTGAATTTGTTCCTAGGACTTGCTTAAGCAGATCTGCAGGCTGATCCTGATGGAACACCACTAGTCACAGAACTCCAGTAACACTGCTCCACCGCTTCTATGTCTAAGAGAGTGCTGAAGAGAATACTCAGAAAACGAACATAGCCTTGTATTTTCACATTGTATGGATTTTTTTGAAAGCATGGAAGACCATAAACATGGTTCGAGAGTATGCAACGGTTAAGTTGCACAGCTTCACTCTCAGCACCAACTCTTGGAATAAGGTCTTCTTTGAGAATATTGAAAATAATATACAGAAATTAATGTGCTCAAAGCGAAGTAAATTTCAGAAAAAAAAGTCTTATGGATGAAAATAATTAATCAAATTAAGCACTTTCTACAAAACTGATATTGTTTTCATCAATGAATTGTATGATTTTGTTTTAGATTTACCGACAAGAAAGAATCTTGGAATTTACTCCTGATAGGTCTTGTTTAAGCAGAACTATCATGGGTCTTGTATCCAGGGTGAGATTCCACAAACTGCCACTTAACCAGAGGCAGGAGTGGAAAGCTTCTTAATAACTTCTCTAGGGAGTTCTTTGCAGACAGACTTCCAGTATAAGTATTCATCCATCAGAACTAGGCTGCTTTTGGTGTCAATGTGAGCAAGCACAGCACCACTCACAAGCTTCCATTCATCATATTAGGATATTAATCAATTGCATGGGTCCTGATGTTTCATAAGAACAGTAAGTAATTTTCAAGTGCTGAAGGGAACTGCATATTTATTGTACCTGCAGCCCTCCCTTCACCAACCCACCAAATAATTGTTTTGACTGTTGTTACATTAACCATACCCTGATGCCTCTGGCAAAAGCCTCAATTTAAGGAGCTCTGTGATGATACGGAGCGCAAACAGCAGAGGAGCCAGAGGCACAGTTCCATGGGTAACAAAAATAAAAAGTTACCCAGACAATCGTACTTTACATTTTCCTGCATCCAGCCTCTCCCAGTATAAGCAAGATTTGTTTCAACCATTACTGACAGTATTAAGACCTGTCCAATATTAAGATAATGGCCTGAAAGATGATCCAATTATATCTTTTAAAGAAAAATATGAAAATGGAGGTAAGAAATTCCAACTGTTCATCAACCTTTGTCTTGTCCAGAGAGGATGCAACCAACATAAACAATGAAGACATACACTACTTCTTTCAACCCCACCGTCAAACTGTCAAATATCCTGACATTCTCTGCAGCTAGGAACTCTTCTTTATAATGTAAAAAAAAGAGCAAGTGTTATAATGCAGAGTTACCTATAAGAATCAAGCGTGATATTAGATATTACCAGCATACTTTGTTGTATCAGAAACTAATGATAGTTGAAGTTACAACTTTCAATAATGGAAGTTCTGTTGACCTTTCTCCCTCTGACAATTGCTCATCCAAGCAACAGCACACCTACAGGCACTCAAGTAATTTTTGTTCACTTAGAATACAAGTTATGAAAATTTATTTTCCAGCTTTCAAGGATAATTAACCAGAACTTATTATCTGATGTTATACATGATCCTTGTCTATTCTATACAAGGTAAAATGACATTGGATGACTTTACATCCTGGACCTAGTGTCACATGATGCATGTACAGCGTTTTATCTTACGTTTTTATACTTATTGTGTTTTCTTGTGTTCTTTATGCTTATTGTGCTTTTTTAGGTTGCACTGATCTGGTGTAACAGTCATATTGTTCTCCTTTATACCTGTGTACTGAAGAATCTCGAAGTGTCTGGCAAATGCTTAAGAGACTTTCGTCCTTTTAATTAACAAGTTCAGAAAATTTCTTTTTCCAACTCTCAAAGACAATTAATCAGAATTCATATTTGATTTTACACATGGCTGTCTATGTTTTACAAGGTAAAATGTCATTGGCTGACAAGTACTTTATCTTCCACATATGCAACAGCTTTTCATAAATGAACCATTTATCACAGCACCAGAAGATACACATACAAACTTTCTCTAATTAAAGTGATTACATGCACTTTAAACTGACCATGTCTATTATACCTGACCTTTGCAAATGAGTCATGCCAATAACATTTGTTCTGCTGAAAGTTTTCTGTTTTAACAGGCTGAGAATATCTGATTGTAAGAACAAACATAATTGTTGCTGTTCTGATGGCTAAAGGCTTGGAACTCATGTTTGTATATGCTCCATGGATAACACTGAGAGATTAATAATTTCTGGCATTGCTCCATTACCATGGGTACATCACTCCACGTCATCTTCTATATGTATAAAATAGCAACTCAGTACGCTTCACACCCACTAAAGAAGAAAGTTGTCAAAGTAAATTTATTATCAATATAACTGTATATGTCACCATATACAACCTTGAGATTCTTTTTCTTGCAGGCTTTTACAGAAACATAAAGAAATACAATAGAACGTATGGAAAACTATGCATAAATAAAGACTGACATAACTACATGCATAAGTGAACAACCAACATATAAAAGCAGGTAAATAAATCAATAATACTGACAACATGAGCTGTAGAGTCCTTGAAAGTTGTGTATTTAGCCACACGGCTTTTGAAAATCAAAGTGTTGTAATCAAAAGTTATCAGCATCTCCAGTGCAAGTGTTCAGTGCTTGAGAGTCAATCCTCCAATGAACAAATTACATTTCACTACATTCTCAGAGGGGCAAATCTTTCATTTCTAACTTGTGAAGGAGACTGTTGTTCAAAGCCCAGCGCTGTTCTAAGATAATTAAGTGCAGTTCATTGCCTTCCACACAAGTTGTATGGGGTCTTCAATTATATGCTTGCTTGAGTCATCGCCGACCATGTGGCTTTCATACTTCTCAACACTGACATGTGTCAGGTCTCTGCATGGTTCCAGAAAGGCTTTTTGGGACTCAAACTAATCTAGCAGTATGTCTGGAATATTACGGACAAGCTACTACACGATATATTGAATTGGGCATAGAGGGGACTATGTACCATAATCTCCATAAGTTCCTGCACACATCTGAAACACAGAGATCTGCAGATTTTACTTCATGAAAATCAAATATATGCTCCCCCAAGGCAATGTTTAAAATGTAATCAGCCACATCATTGTAGATTCTGTGTGATGGTTCTAAAGTCCAAAATGTTTGGGGAAACAAAGCTAATTATGTGATTTGGTGGCACTGACTGAATGTTGGGCTCAAACGGTAATTAGCCGTCATGTTCAGAGACTTACTCAGTTTCCAATGAATCCCAATATAAGATTGAGGAATGGTAATTTGTCTTCAGTTCAGGCACATTATAGCCTCGAAGACTTAAAGCAAACTAAGACATGTTTGATTTCTAACTTCTGTTTCTGATGGTAGGTCAACAGCCTAAAATTCTGTCACTTTTTTTTCTCTCTCCACAGAAACTGCCTGAACTTCTGAGTATTTCCAACATTTTCTTTTATATTGTTTTACGCATTTTCTTTTATTTATCTTATATATTAAGGAAAGCCAGCGCACATGCTCCTGTTTACATCAGTAATGCTGGATTGTGAACGTAAAAATTCCTAGGAGTCAGCATCACCAACAGCTTGTCCTGGTCCAATCATGTAACCAAGAAAGCTCAATAATACCTCTACTTCCTCAGGGAGCTAAAGAAATTCAGCATGTCCTCTTTGATCCTCAAATTTTTTTTTATATATGCAGCACAGAATGCATCCCATCCCGATGCTTCATGCCTTAGTATGGCAACTGTTCTGCCCGTCACTGCAAGAAACTGCAGAAAGTTGTGGCCATAGCTCAGCACATCTCAGAAACCAGCTACCCCTCTGTGCACTCTGTCTGTCTGTATTTCTTGCTGATCCCAGTAGAGTAGCTAACATAATCAAAGATCCACCCACCCCAAATGTTCTCTTTTCTCTGCCCTCCCAAAAGCATGAGATCAATAACCACCAAGCTCAAGGACAGATTCTGCCTTGATGTTATATGACTATTGAACTATCCCCTTGTACAATAATAACATGGACCCTTAACCTCGCAATCTACCTTATCAGGGCCTTGCACTTTATTGTCTACCTGTGTTGCATCTTCTCTGTATCTGTAACAGTACATTTTGTATTCTGTATTTCCCTCATTCTACCTCAATTTTACGGATGTGACGAATGATCTGTATATGAAGCAGAGTTTTTCACTATAGCTCAGTACATCTGACAACAATAAACCAACTTATATTCTCATTCACCAATTATTTCAAATATTTTTCCAATGACTAAAGTACTACTGCCTCACAACACACATTAAGAAATAAATTAGCCTCTTTTGTAATACTAGTATTTCAAATTATGGTATTGCTTTGCACTGTTGTAACTATATGTTATAATTATGTGTTTTTTGTCAGTTTTTGTCTTGGTCTGTCTTGTGTTTCTGTCATATCATACCGGAGGAACATTGTATCATTTTTAATGCATGCATTTCTAGATGACAATAAACGAGGACTGAGAGTCCTCATAATCTAATCTAGAAAAAAACAGTATTTGAAATTGCCAAATATGCCACCTTATTACAGTATGTCCTCTCATGTGATGTCAATTTGGGGTGCCATTTGAGTTTCGAATGATAGATGGTGCAAATATTGTCTGTACAGATCCACTCAGAAAAAAACTTACCAAAGCACAGGAACTTTCATGGGTTTTAAACACAAGTGTAGTGACATGTTTGTATTCAGATATTAAGAACTAGAAAGAAATACAGATATCGGAAATCTGAAATGCATAAAAGCTGGAAATACTGGGAGTACTCAGCAGACAGCATCCATAGAGAAGGAAGAACAGTTAACACCTCAGGTCAGTGACCCATCATCTGAATCAAAAGCAAGTTCAGACAAAGAGTCATCCACTGGAAATGCTACCTCTATCTCTCTCTCCACAGGTACTACCTGACATGTTGAGTATTCCCAGTCTTTATTTTGTTTTTTTATTTACCCTTATGAAAAAACTAAGGCAATGTTAGGATCTGTTTGAAAATATGACACTGCTTCTATTAGACAAAAACTGTGGAGATTGTCTAAACAATTGATTTCCTGTATTATATTTTTGTAGCCTGCAGAATTCACTCAAATTAAATTTTAGTTCTGATGCCACTGTGTATTTTACAAGGAAATGTTGCAGTTAATTTTAATCAAAGACTGCTTTATTTCATGATATTTAGTCAAGGGGAGTAATTACAACATTTCAGATGGCTGTGTAAATTCAAGTGCATTAATATTTGATGACAAATAAGATTAATTTGTAAACAACATTCATTTAACATTTGCAATTCAAAGTGCAAAATAACATGTTTGTTAAATTGTGAGGTGATAACACCCCATTTGTTTTCCAAAGGAGCTTTAATGCTGTAAGGAGAACCATTCTGTCGTGCACTATGCACTGTACACATCTTTTGTTTCCTTTATATCTCATTGAATTCAACTTGCTAATAATGATCAGGAAAGAGATTTCTGTTTAGATCAACTAAACACACCGAGTACAATGCTACCACAACACGTTGTATAACTCTCCACCAACATTACCAATTGAATAATTACTTTGGTTCTGTCTTCACTAAGGAGGACATAAATAATCTTCCAGAAATAGTAGGGGACAGAGGGTCCAGTGAGATGGAGGAACTGAGCGAAATACATGTTAGTAGGGAAGTGGTGTTAGGTAAATTGAAGGGATTGAAGGCAGATAAATCCCCAGGGCCAGATGGTCTGCATCCCAGAGTGCTTAAGGAAGTAGCCCAAGAAATAGTGGATGCATTAGTGGTAATTTTTCAAAACTCGTTAGATTCTGGACTAGTTCCTGAGGATTGGAGGGTGGCTAATGTAACCCCACTTTTTAAAAAAGGAGGGAGAGAGAAACCGGAGAATTATAGACCGGTTAGCCTAACGTCGGTGGTGGGGAAACTGCTGGAGTCAGTTATCAAAGATGTGATAACAGCACATTTGGAAAGCGGTGAAATCATGGGACAAAGTCAGCATGGATTTGTGAAAGGAAAATCATGTCTGACGAATCTCATAGAATTTTTTGAGGATGTAACTAATAGAGTGGATAGGGGAGAACCAGTGGATGTGGTATATTTGGATTTTCAAAAGGCTTTTGACAAGGTCCCACACAGGAGATTAGTGTGCAAACTTAAAGCACACGGTATTGGGGGTAAGGTATTGATGTGGATAGAGAATTGGTTAGCAGACAGGAAGCAAAGAGTGGGAATAAACGGGACCTTTTCAGAATGGCAGGCGGTGACTAGTGGGGTACCGCAAGGCTCAGTGCTGGGACCCCAGTTGTTTACAATATATATTAATGACTTGGATGAGGGAATTAAATGCAGCATCTCCAAGTTTGCGGATGACACGAAGCTGGGTGGCAGTGTTAGCTGTGAGGAGGATGCTAAGAGGATGCAGAGTGACTTGGATAGGTTGGGTGAGTGGGCAAATTCATGGCAGATGCAATTTAATGTGGATAAATGTGAAGTTATTCACTTTGGTGGCAAAAATAGGAAAACAGATTATTATCTGAATGGTGGCCGATTAGGAAAAGGGGAGGTGCAACGAGACCTGGGTGTCATTATACACCAGTCATTGAAAGTGGGCATGCAGGTACAGCAGGCAGTGAAAAAGGCGAATGGTATGCTGGCATTTATAGCGAGAGGATTTGAGTACAGGAGCAGGGAGGTACTACTGCAGTTGTACAAGGCCTTGGTGAGACCACACCTGGAGTATTGTGTGCAGTTTTGGTCCCCTAATCTGAGGAAAGACATCCTTGCCATAGAGGGAGTGCAAAGAAGGTTCACCAGATTGATTCCTGGGATGGCAGGACTTTCATATGAAGAAAGACTGGATGAACTGGGCTTGTACTCGTTGGAATTTAGAAGATTGAGGAGGGATCTGATTGAAACGTATAAAATCCTAAAGGGATTGGAAAGGCTAGATGCAGGAAGATTGTTCCCGATGTTGGGGAAGTCCAGAACGAGGGGCCACAGTTTGAGGATAAAGGGGAAGCCTTTTAGGACCGAGATTAGGAAAAACTTCTTCACACAGAGAGTGGTGAATCTGTGGAATTCTCTACCACAGGAAACAGTTGAGGCCAGTTCATTGGCTATATTTAAGAGGGAGTTAGATATGGCCCTTGTGGCTACGGGGATCAGGGGGTATGGAGGGAAGGCTGGGGCAGGGTTCTGAGTTGGATGATCAGCCATGATCATAATAAATGGCGGTGCAGGCTCGAAGGTCCGAATGGCCTACTCCTGCACCTATTTTCTATGTTTCTATGTTTTCTATGTTTCTATTACATTTCTTTCTATAGAACTCAATGCAGACTTACGTTTGTTTTATTGTGATTCAAAAAGTCCTCACAAATCCCTCTGCAGAACACAATTTATTTTCCCACGGTTCTGCTAAAAATCTGAAGAGTTTAGAGAATGAGGCCATTACATAAACTTGCCCTGACCTATTTTTCTTTGTTGTTAAAGTTATGTTCTTGACACACTGCTTCACTCCATTGAACTCTTGCATGAACTGAAGTTCTGACACGTTTTACTGCCAGCAAGCACACTTCCATCGTTATGTGGCATTAGTGTCAAAGTCAGATCCATATCTTCCTTGCCTACCCTCTGCCTGCAAGAATTTGCTTCCTGTTGAGCCTTTAGAGGGTGTAGAGAGCGACAATAGGGATATTCCATAATGTACGCCATTTTCTGCCTCAAATTGACATGATTCCATTAATTATAAATCAAAAGCTATAATAAAAATATATTTATACAGATATTCGTAAAGATATTTTTATCACTGATATCTGTCACCCACTATATCCTTTAATGCATCATTGATTTTCTTTTCTTAGGTATACAGCACAGTAACATGCTCTTCCAGCCCAATGGGCCTGAATTACACAAATATGACCAATCAACTTACGACCCACTATGACATTGAGATATGGGAGGAAACCAGAGCACCAGGAGGAAACCCATGTAGTTGCAGGGAGAATGTAAAACTCCTTACAGACAGTGGTGGAACTGAACCAAGATTGCTCGCACATCCAACAATAAAATTTAATTCAATCATCATTACATTCAATGATCTATGTTTATTTGTCACTTCTGTCCATTTGCTATGCAAATACACCAGCAGACACTCCACTGTGATACTGCTGCTTGGGGGAGGAAAGGGACAGGTGTCTAGTGTGAGGAAAATAGAGAACAATTGTCACAAGTTAGAGCAATGATAATAAAAGGCAGTGGACGCATTAGGTAAGTCAGAGATTTCACGAATCCATGTTAAAAATGTGGAGTTGCTCCTCAAGATTAACAATATCCTGCAGGTCCTGAGAGGACATAAAATAGAAAAAAAATGACAATGCTTAAGTGGTAGGGCAGAAGCTAAAAGATACTCTTGAGTCTACCTGGCAAAAACAACTGATGAGAGAGAACTATGTAGACAAACTGAAAACTACTAAAGGGATGTTTCAATCCAACACCATCTGAAACATGGAGTCAATGGAGACTGCAAGTGCTGGAATCAGAAATAAACAACCAGCTCAGCAGATCAGGCAGCATCACCTCAGGCTGAGGCTATATGAAGGGTTTCAAACATGAAACATTGACTACCCATTTTCTTCCACAGGTACAGCCTGACCTGCTCATTTCCTCCAGCAGTTTACTTTCTGCACCATCAGAAATGGTTGAGAAATCAGGCAAAGTGGTTTAATATAAGGAAACAAGAAGATAGAATGGGCATCATTATGGACTTGTCATTCAGGAAAGTGAGGCAGATCATGATTCTGAGATGTGGCAAAGAACGTCCCCACTGAGTCAAAATTGGAGGCCTGCTCTTCTTGATCGGAACTAAGTCACATGAACAATGTATGTGGGTTTGGACAGAAGCCAGCAGGGCATGTACACTCAAAGTTTGAAGGCCAGTACCTCATGGAAGAAGCCATCTGGCTTTAGAATATCCAAACAATATGGCCATACATTACAGCACTAGGAACATTGACAAAGTGGCGGCCATCAAAAAATGGGAAGGGCACAAGGAGATGTTTGTCTCCATTTATCTCAGCAGTAAGCCATGTCTATGGAAAGAATTCACTGGTGTATCTTAGATATGGTGGACTGAGATGAAAATGTGAATACTCAATAGTATCTCGAGCATATCTGAAGAGAACAATAACAGGAGGATATTTAGGGCTATCATGCCAATTAAAGAAGTGAGTGCAAATATGTGAATAGGACAGATGGGACAGAACATGTATTTGAAAAATTTCACCTCCTACTAGGAAGATCTGAGGCAGGGTTACACGTCGACTCAGAAGGGATCCTCCAAATCTTTTATGAGATGAATCTCTGAGTGTACCTACAATGCTCATTGAATGTGTGCTTACAATTACACATGTAGAATGATTTTCATTGCTTGAGCCATGTTTTTGAAAGGATCACAATCTTGGGAAAAGAAGGAACCCAGAAGCTGATAACATGGAACTCACAGATGTAAACCAAATGTCAGGTGGTTTTGAAAGACACCATGAAGTCCAAAGCAGTAAAGGGTTTTGGATGGAAGTGTAAACAGAATAGCTTAAGAAATCATCAATGGCCACAATAGCTCTAACTGAGAAAAAGAAAGCACGGACTACTCTGAGAGTACACGAGAACATATTATAGGAGGATTACACCCTGTGATGAACATCTCAATACACAGATCAACGAGACAAACTAGACAATACACAGATCAATGAGACAAATTAGACAATACACAGATCAATGAGACAGGCTATACAATACACAGCTCAACGAGACAATACACAGATCAACGAGACATATTATAGGAGGATTACACCCTGTGATGAACATCTCAATACACAGATCAATGAGACAAACTAGACAATACACAGATCAATGAGACAGGCTAGACAATACACAGATCAATGAGACAAATTAGACAATACACAGATCAATGAGACAGGCTAGACAATACACAGATCAATGAGACAAAGCAGACAATACACAGATCAATGAGACAATACACAGATCAACGAGACAAACTAGACAATACACAGATCAATGAGACAAACTAGACAATACACAGATCAATGAGACAGGCTAGACAATACACAGATCAATGAGACAAATTAGACAATACACAGATCAATGAGACAGGCTAGACAATACACAGATCAATGAGACAAATTAGACAATACACAGATCAATGAGACAGGCTAGACAATACACAGATCAATGAGACAAAGTAGACAATACACAGATCAATGAGACAATACACAGATCAACGAGACAAACTAGACAATACACAGATCAACGAGACAAACTAGACAATGCACAGATCAACGAGACAAACTAGACAATGCACAGATCAACGAGACAAACTAGACAATACACAGATCAATGAGACAAAGTAGACAATACACAGATCAATGAGACAAAGTAGACAATGCACAGATCAATGAGACAAAGTAGACAATGCACAGATCAATGAGACAGGCTAGACAATACACAGATCAATGAGACAGGCTAGACAATACACAGATCAATGAGACAAATTAGACAATACACAGATCAATGAGACAGGCTAGACAATACACAGATCAATGAGACAATGCACAGATCAACGAGACAAAGTAGACAATACACAGATCAATGAGACAAAGTAGACAATGCACAGATCAATGAGACAAAGTAGACAATACACAGATCAATGAGACAAAGTAGACAATGCACAGATCAATGAGACAAAGTAGACAATGCACAGATCAATGAGACAGGCTAGACAATACACAGATCAATGAGACAGGCTAGACAATACACAGATCAATGAGACAAATTAGACAATACACAGATCAATGAGACAGGCTAGACAATACACAGATCAATGAGACAAAGTAGACAATGCACAGATCAATGAGACAAACTAGACAATGCACAGATCAATGAGACAAAGTAGACAATGCACAGATCAATGAGACAAAGTAGACAATGCGCAGATCAATGAGACAAAGTAGACAATACACAGATCAATGAGACAAAGTAGACAATGCACAGATCAATGAGACAAAGTAGACAATACACAGATCAATGAGACAAATTAGACAATACACAGATCAATGAGACAAAGTAGACAATGCACAGATCAATGAGACAGGCTAGACAATACACAGATCAATGAGACAAAGTAGACAATGCACAGATCAATGAGACAAATTAGACAATACACAGATCAATGAGACAGGCTAGACAATACACAGATCAACGAGACAGGCTAGACAATACACAGATCAATGAGACAAATTAGACAATACACAGATCAATGAGACAGGCTAGACAATACACAGATCAACGAGACAAAGTAGACAATACACAGATCAACGAGACAAAGTAGACAATGCACAGATCAATGAGACAAAGTAGACAATACACAGATCAATGAGACAAAGTAGACAATGCACAGATCAACAAGGCAAACTCGTCATTCTGGTTTCCCGCAGTGGAGCTGTATTTGAGAAAATTTAGTCAAATTCTATCTGAGGAAGGAAAAGGGTCTGAGAATTTGCAAAGTAACATCTCAGCAAATCAAAACTACATTTCAGAAACTACAGAAGATAAGGCAGACGGGTGAACATTTTTGAGGAGGAGAAGATTTCACTTCATATGGAAACTTAATTGAGTCCCGAGGTGAAGATAAAATGGAATAAAGCTGATCTAGGAAAATGCTGGAATGGTCATTGACTGAACCGGAAGAGAAACAAAACATCAAAGCAGGAAGTTAAGATATGTTTATACTGAAGAGGGCAGAGTAAAGTTAAGAATGGTTAAGATTTGCTAAGGACGTGGCCTGGAAGACTAGTGCGCCTTCAGGGTGCTGGATTTTCATGGCTCTGGAGACGGGCTGACTGAAGCATCATGGGAGAACATGGAACATTGGGAGCTGCTGGCCGTGTGCCCACAGTCCTGAGCCTTTCCAGGGTGATTCTCTGGGTGCAGGGCTTGGAAAAAGCAATGTAACAGACTTTATCATAAACTAGAGAGTTGTTTGTTATGTCTCCTTTCTCTCTGTGAAACGGAAACACCTCTTTTTCTCTGATTAGGAACAGAGAGAGCCTGTGGTATGTCGAATTACGGGGTGAATGAGTAGTCTTTGGGGTACTTCATGTCTGTGTGTTTATCGATGCTTTGCTGCATGCTTGAGTGCTTGGTGGAGGGCAATGATGCTTTTTTGCTGGTGGGGGGAATGTTACTTTGCTGCTGCTTGTACGTGGGAGGAGAGAGCTGGGATGCTTTGGTGTTCTAACATTTAACTGTCATTCACTCTTTAGGGCACTCCTCTGTTGTCATGGATGTTTGCAAAAAAAGAAGAATTTCTGGATGCACATTGTATACATTTCTCTGACATTAAATGTACCTATTGAACTAAATTTGAACTTATCTTGAGGTCATATTACTTACAACTGCTGAAAGATATATTGAGCTACTTTCAATATCTTACTTGGAAAGGCAAAGTACAAAAGCTTACGACTTGCACAGCTTACTGCTGGGTGATTATTCTTAGACCTGTGTTATCCAGTTTTCTCTGCATCCAAGACGTAAGGCCTCTCTCAGTCCTGGGTTCTTTGCTTTTCGAGAGTTCAATATGGAGTTAAGTCGTATTTCCAGGACACATATTCGTTCTGTTGGTTTGTTTTCTCCCAGTGAGATAGCACCACATCAATTGTCTCTTTCATGTCTGAGCCATTCCTGTCCCATTGAAAATGGACTAATGATTGCCACAATGTCATCCCCATTCTCCACCCCACCAATTGAGTAGGCCCCTAGAAAATGGTATTGAGTCAATAATTGATGTGGAATTGATTGCCCCTGACAATTCATTCCTACATTCACTCTCTATCATATTTTAGGACACTGATTATCTCATTACCATAATAATGGCCAACTCTTCAGATGTAATTGAAATTCTGGATGCCTTTGGGGATGGCTAATGGACCCATTATTTCTTAAGGCACTGTTTACTAGACCTCTGAGACCCTAGGACTTTACAAAGGAAGATAATTTCCAAATTTATGGCTGATGCTTAGTGAGGCTAGGAGAATGTTACAGATGGGTAATGTGTCTTATCTCACACCAGCCTGGTTCCAACCTTGCACTTATGTTTATTTTAAAGAGTCTTAATTACCACTGATGGCTTCTCAAAACAATTCATGACTCAGATTTCTGTAATTAATCAATTCTAGAGATTCATTCCTTCCATTAAGTCATTATCAATGTCCTTGCTTATAACTTCCTCACATTTTCAGAGAATTTCACAACCCATTAACCACCACTTTGAGGAGTCACTTCCACATGTTGGCTAAAGCTGAATACAGTGTTCATTCTTCTATTCTGTAATGGTAGTTTTAACCCTCTGACAGCATACAGTTTCCCAGAAGTGGGGAGAAGCAGAAAAATAAATGGAACTATTAAAGCAGAAGGTTGTCACTCATTGAACTGAGGACCATGCACAACAGAAGGTGGAAGAAAGGTAATTACTTTGTATTATTTGTTAAGGATCTGCCATACAAGATGATGCTGGCTGAGCAATTGCTATCATACATACATGAAGGGTAACCTGAATGCTGGGAATTGTGGTCCATGTTCTCTTTAAGCCTACTTGCTCTGTCCATTTCCTTTCTCATCAATCTCCTTCACACCTGGGCTTTCAGAGTGTGGACTCATTTTCAGTCCTGATGCACCATGAAGCTCCCATTCCTGAAGTCTTGGTTGATTTCCTTGCCCACAACTTGTAGACACCTTTATATTTTCAGTACTTTTTTTTCCAAAAGATGCCATGCATACCCATATTTATCTACTGTTTTGTCAGAATTTGCCATCTCATTATCAGCACACTTGCAACTTACCATGTTTGTACCGTTCACCGAATATGCTGTCCACAGCAGTGATCAACCTGTCACCTTGTATATCTTGGCCCTATTCTATTGCTGCTCCTGCAGCACCTTAATGCTCAAATACGATAAGCACGAGATCCTAAAGTCCCAAGCCAACTCACCACAATAAGTGAATTACATTTTTACCTCATTAATGCACTCGTAATAAGTTTACAGGCTAACAAACAGTATCATAGCAGGGTTTATAACGTAGAAATACCAGTTACCCGAAATTGTACAAGAGAGATTTGAGCTATAGAGGCAGGTTGCATGTTTTGGTGGTACCTAGGCCTGGCCTATGAAGATAGACAAGATATCTTGTTAGATGAAAAAAGAGAAAGGATATTTTCCTTATGTGAACCTCCACTGAGTCAAAGAAATAAGAAGGGAATTTGAAAGTGTCCTTATGCAGCAATGAAACAACTCCTCCTTAGCACGTCAGCAGTATGTGCTCTTTACAAGGTGGTGAAATCTCAAGACCTCTGGCAGGAGATCCAATTCCAGAAAGCCACTGGCACTCTGTGTGTTGTAGGACTGAATATTGAGTTCTTTAGTTGAAGCAGAGGCCAAGATACATGTTGCAAAAAACAAAAGCCCCACAGCAAAGATTCAAAAGGAATAGAAAAGGAAGAAACCATTTCAGTGTTCAGGACAGTGTGAAATCAATAGGCAACCCATGTAGCAACTCTTACCAATGAATTCATTGTGTGTTCCCTGCACCAAAATTGTCTGTATGAGCGCATCTTTTGGAGGTAATACTTTGAGGCATTAGAATTTCTGTTAAAACTCAGGTGGACTGTTTTGTGTGTGCAAATGACAACAGAGAATGGTGATCAATATCAGGCAATGCTATAATCTATTCAAAGTTACGAAGATAATTTTGTTAATGGATGATTTTATGGAAGGATTACAGACAGTATGTACAAGAGGCTAATGAAGAGGTGAATCCCTGAAATATTAATTGCAGCTTGCACAAGGGACCAAAAGATTGATTACATTCAAAATTTAAGTTGGATTTATATATGTATATTAACCTATAACATTATATAAATGCTTAAATGTTGGATGAATTCGTTTACTTGTATTTTCTTTAAAAAGAGAAGTAGTGTGATATATGTTTAAGGTATGTTTAAGAATTAGCTTATGTCACATTATATGATTCTTGAAAGATTTTCATACCAGAATCTAAACTTTTGTCTGAGTTGCTGCCTTGAGGAAAGAAGGTTCTGTTTATAGTTTTTCCTCTGTCTCTTTCTTTAATAAAGCAACAAGATAGACAAATCCACAAACACTGCAACAGTTAGTTATTACATTCTTTGCAGAATATCACGGCTAACTCAATATATCATTATTTCAATTCAAGGGAAAACATTGAGCAATATTTGGATGGCCTGTTTCCATGCTGACTATTACGTTCATTAACTAACAGCCCTGTGACATGTATTATGCTTTTGAACTGTATCATACAAACAGCTGGCCTGCCATTTATGGACAGTGACATCTTGTTGTCTCTTGGGACTAACCAGACCATTAAGCCAGTTTCATGGATACACTCTGAGGAGGTTCCGTCTCTCTACCTATGTTGGTGCAGACTCGAGGCACCCATTATCTACTCTTCCTTTTTTATTGTGTTTTGACACCTCTTGATTTCTTCTAGAAGCTCATTATGATTTTTCAGGATGTCTGAAAGCTATATGTTCTGTATATTAATGTCAACTACCCCATGATCCTGTTTTCAATTATTGTGTATGTCTTGGTGTATAGGGTGTCAGGGAAGGGTAGCACCTCTGGTATGAAGACCTGTCGTACCTTCCGAGACAGCTCCTTCACTTTTGGTCCTCACCTGGCACTCAGCTCTCAGTTGTGACTCCAAGTAAGCTGATTGCATGCAAGAGGCTGGCCAAACCAGGTGAGAGTAGCCGTCGGGTTTTTTTCTGAACCTCAGTGACTTTGGGCTTGTCTACCCAAAGCATGTGAAGACTGGATCGGTGGACTGTGTGGAGGAAACCACCAGCTGGTTCAATGGGCAGGAAGATGTTTCCCAGCATGCATTGTGGAGCGCGATGAGCAGGGCAAGACATGTAGATCGTTCTGGTCATCCACTGCATCCTGACCTTTCTCTGGTCATCTTGACTGTCTTCTCGCTACTGGGTCCAGATAAACTAGGACGAGAGAGTGAGGTTGACGACCTGCGCTACTCTCCCTCACTTTAATCAAACTCACGCACAGGTCACGACATTGAATCGCAAAGCTGAAGCAAAAAGGAAATGACAACAGCTGAAAGAATGATCAGCAGCCAACTCAACTACACAACCTTCACAGGCTTGCACCACATATGGGAGGTATTCCCTACCCACCGGATTAGACTCATCAGTCGCCTCCAGACACACAAATAACAAACACACCTACCCAAGGACCAAGGACGTCAGTGGTCCTGATCGCTCACAATGCGCGCGCAC
Source organism: Mobula hypostoma (assembly GCF_963921235.1). Classification (NCBI taxonomy): domain Eukaryota; kingdom Metazoa; phylum Chordata; class Chondrichthyes; order Myliobatiformes; family Myliobatidae; genus Mobula; species Mobula hypostoma. The sequence goes on from NC_086109.1 coordinate 32,124,137, forward strand.
GCACACACACACACACACACACACACACACACACACACACACACCCTTAACTAATAGTTGCAACTTACTTTTGAAAGGCTCTATTGGATGAATCATTGTGTTTCTTGCACGTTATTAACTGTCTTGTTTAGAGCATGTAAAACTACGTTTAAAAACGGCTTATTCTGGCTTCTGTCCCCTTCCTTTCCAATCTTGATGAAGGGTCATTGGACAAAACATCAACTGTTTATTCCCCTCCATAGATGCTGACTGACTTGTTGAATTCCTCCAGCATTTTGTTGCGTTGCTTAAAACTGTTTAACCTTCTATGATCTGTCTGATGTAGGAATTTCTTAGAAGGTAAGTATCATTAAGAGACATTTTGCACCAAGTGTTGGGAGAACATTTGAATTACACTATAAATTAAAGATTTAGCATATGTAATTTTGATTACAGTCCAGTTGTGCAGTGGTGAAGAGTTTCTCTTCCCACTGTTCCAACAACATCCTGACTGCCAGTGAATTGTTGGACCCAGACGAGAGCACAGCTGAGGGAGGGAGGAGTCCTCTCCTCCCTGGCAAGCTCTGCCTGAACTCCAAGTTCTTCACATTGAGATGTGAGCTCCTTGGCGTTACACAGAGGTGGCTCAGGAACTGTGTCCCTACCCCTGAAACTTGGGGAGTGAAGAAATACAATCCTAGACAATTAAACACACAAAAACCAGATGATCATTCTGGTCAGGTTTGTGCCCTGAAATTCATGTCACCAGATAGTTTAGCATTACAACTTGGGCATGACCTGAAATCCGTAATTTGTACTTGCACATACAGCCTTCCAACCTAGCGAGTTATTAGGCCCATCATTCCCTATTGTCTCTCATAGCAGCCCCATTTCCCCAGGTGTAACCACTTTCTCTCAACTGCCCATCAACTCTACTAATTCTCCCACTGAAGATAGGTCAGTGGCTATTTAATATACCAACCTTCACACTTTTTGGAGCATGAGAGGAGATCAAAGAAAGCCACACGTCATTGTGTTGTCATTTCTTTACCAAAACATTCAACACCTTTAGATTTATGATGCATTAATGCTTCACACCCTTTTACAGGACAGCTATCTCCCACACCAACAAAGCCACAGAGGAAACCATACTGCACAGTTCTTCTCTCCAAAAGTTTATTTTCCTAAAGCTAAATTTCAGACTTGAAAAACAGGAATTTACAATTGCATTAACTTACTTATTAACATGTTATATTAAAGCAGCTTATTTAGTGCAAAGGGAATCAAGGGTTATGGAAAACAGATGAGATGCAGGATCAGCAATGAGCTGAAGTTCTACAGCTTCCTCTTTCATGTTCTTAAAAACCTGTCACTTCAAAGGCTACTGTGAAAAGCAATATTCAACAAACTGGGAACATTTTGACTTGTGCTGAAAGTGTGCACTCACAAGAAGCTAGAAGACATAAATTGTTCCATTAATATCACAGTGATGGTACAAGCACTCTGAATTTTACACACGGTTCTCTCTTTAAACTCAAGCAAAGTGAAGAGGTGCAGGGTGACACATCAGCGCACCCGGTCAAGTGAAATGTGAGAAGTCTGAGGAGGCAGAGTAATGCAAGAAGAGAACTTTGTGGGCACAGAGTTGGCAGGTAGCAGGGCAAGGCAAAGGAAGATTCCAGAGCGGAAATGCCAAACTGGCATGGACCCAGCGGAGGACAACTCTGGGAGATCAGTAAGGGAGACGGTAGCTGGAGCTTACGCAGAGATCAAAGGGTGATGGCCTTCCAGGTGGTTCTCAACGTGGGCCATATGGCACCCTGTGTCAGCATGTCAGATTTCATAGGGGCCACAAGCAAACCGAAGATCTGGAGGCCACAGGAGTCTCTGAATGGGCCATGATAAGCTTGCTGTTTTAATCAAATATTACTGAAATATATACAGTTAATTAAAAAATGAAGATATGTAATTTAATTGGAACCCTAAAGGAAATAAGACTGTAAGACCATCAGATACAGGATCAGAATTAGGCCATTTATGGCTCCACCATTTCGTCATTATTAATCCATTTTCCCTCAGCCCTAATCTTCTTCTTTCTCTTTGTATCACTTTGTCTCCTAACTAATCAAGAATTTATCAATTTCTGCCTTAAATATACTCAATGACTGGGCCTCCACAGCTGCCTGTGGCAACGAATTTCACAGATTCACCACTGTCTAGCTAAAGAAATTCCTCCTCATCTCTGTTCTAAAAGGATGCCCCTCTATTCTGAAGCTATGTCCTCTGGTCTTAGACTCCCCCACCACAGGAAACATCCTCTCCACATCTACACTATCGAGGCCTTTCAATATTCGATAGGTTTTGATGAGGTCACTTTCTCATTCTTCTGAATTCTAGTGAGTAGAGGCTCAGCACCATCAAATGCTCCTCATATGACAAGCCTTTCAATCTAGTTATTTCATGAAACTCCTTTGAACCCTTTCCAATCTCAGTATACTCTTTCTTAGATAAGCGGCTCAAAACTGCTCACAATACTCCAAGTGAGGCCTTACCAGTGCTTTATAAACCCTCAACATTGCCACTTTGCTTTTATTCTCTATTCCTCTTGAAATGAATGCTAACATTACATTTGCCTTCCTCACCACTGACTCAACCTGCAAATTAACTTTCAGAGAATCCTGTACAAGGGTGGAAATGAATGGGAAACTATGCTAAATGATGCAAAATGAGGCAGCAAAACAGGTTAGATTGTGTGTGGGGTGTAGCGGGGGGTACGGTACGTTAATCATTATCTCTTCTGCTGCTTGACCACACACATATCACCTTTCACACCCTGCAGGGCAGCCTGCTGAGCCCCACTTAACATCCACCCCCAAATCACAAACTGTAGATTGGCTGGGGCTGTCTGCAGCAAGGCCAGTCAGCGAGTATGCAGCATGAAGCTGGTTCTGACAGCTTCCACTGAGCCGTGAGTGTTATGTCACTTATAAAACGTGACATGGGGCCGGCTGCTGGCGCAATGACATCAGCGCCGGACTCTGGAACGGAGGTACCCGGGTTCGAACCCAGTCGGAGCCGCTTCCGAGTGTGCTTTCCATCCGTGCCAGGTTGAGTGTCGAGATCACAACTCGACCTCGTAAAATAAAGGGAAAAATACTGCGAAGTGTCTGTGTGAGGAGTGACGTGCCGCACAGTCTCTCTCTCGCTCCGTGCCTTGTAAAGGCATGAAAAAGACATCGTCCCGCCAACATTGCATATACACACACGCACGTACGCAGATGCATATGCATGCATGCACACGTCAAAAAATAAATAAATGAATAAATAATAAAATGTGACATGAAGGGTGCAGTTCCTGCAGTGGGGTCATTGGCCAGGAACGGCTAAACTGCAGAGAGGGGAAAGCACATGTAGTCTACCATTGCATCATTATCTACTACAATTCAACCAGGTATTCATGAACTCACTAGTTTGATTCAATCGCAAAGATCTCACTAAGTACCCAATGTAACAATATTAAGCGTTTTTTTGTTACTGGCTGGAAGAACGTTTTGCATATTATAAATAAGGTATCCTATTCAGAGATTTGAAATAGTTTTATTTTTCATATACTCCTGTAACTTTATATTTAACATATAATAACCCCTATTGTATATTAGATTAGATTAGATTATGAGGACACGCAGCCCTCTTTTATTGTCATTTAGTAATGCATGCATTAAGAAATGATACAATATTCCTCCAGTGTGATATCACAGAAACACAGAACAGACCAAGACTGAAAAACTGACAAAAACCACATAATTATAACATATAGCTACAACAGTGCAAGCAATACCATAACTTGATGAAGAACAGGCCATGGACATGGTAAAAAAAAGTTCAAAGTCTCTCGAATGTCCCACATCTCACGCAGATGGGAGAAGGAAGAAAACTCTCCCTGCCATGCCCGACCACAGTCGGACCCTGAGTTGTCCGAAAACTTTGAGCCTCCGACCAGCCATCTGACACCAAGCACCGAGCGCCATCTCTGCCGAGCACTTTGACTCCAGCCCCAGCCACCAGCAGCAGGCAAAGCCGAGGATTTTGGGGCCTTCCCTCCGGAGATTCTCGATCGCACAGTAGCAGCGGCAGTGAACCGGGCTTTTCAGAAGTTACTCCAGATGTTCCTCCGTGCTTCTCACGGCTGTCTCCGTCAAATCAGAATTGTGCACGGTACCCTATTTAACAAATACGATATCATTTCACCAGAGAGCTGCGCGCATTGCATCGCGCCGCCATCTTCTCCTCCCGCCTCCTGTATAACCTGTTAAAATAATAATTTTATTTACATAGCACCTTTCATACATTAAGATGAAGATGTAACTGTAAAGATAAATCTATATAATCATAAGACTAGAAACAAAATTAAAAATCATAAAGACAAATATTATATAGAACAAATGTAATCGAATATACCAAATTATATGACTATAATCAACATCAAAAGGCATTAAGCAATCCTATAAGTAGGCCAAATTAAAAATTAGGCTATTAGAAGTGTTTTGAAATGTTCCCACAGTACTAGCCTGGGGTACCCCATCTGTAACTGGAGGCGTCTGTTGGTCAGGGTCAACCATAGATGTTGTGTCCTAGCTGTCTAGTTACATGAGCCTGGGCAATACGATGTGGAGAGCAAGCTGTTGCCCATTAGCAGGCTTCCCCTCTCCATGCAGCTAATGAACCCAAAGGAACAGTGGTGACCGATACAGTTTGGTACCAGCACTGTTACCAGAGTTGCCAGTCAGTGTTGAACACAATGTAGGACGTAAGGAATCCAGCTCTGAATTTTTCCCTCGGGGTTTACTCCCAAAGCTTTCTCCACGAGTGGGTATAACTGCAAGGCAGCAGAGGTTTGAGATCAGAGTTTTCCTTCTCCTAGATGAACTGCCAACCACAGCTGACGAGCTCCATCTGCCCCAGGCAGTCGGTTTTAAGGCACCAGGTACCCACCCTTGCCCTTTCTCCTGTCAGTAGAAACAGTTCTGTCGGGCTTAGTAGCTAAGCCACACATGAAGGCCAGGAGCTGGACTTGGTTGTCAGAGGCTACTTGAGTTGCACGCCATTGGGAACATTTAATAGGTGATGGGAGCTTGACCCCGTTACCAACCCCAGTTATAACAATCTTAAGGAACCTTAAGTAACTATACTAAACACAGATATTGACTGTGGGATAAAAATAATTAGTTGACCAATAAAAACTTTACCAACTAATGAAGACTATGGAGGGCAGGGTCCACAGAGGTAAATGAAAGTCACAAATGAGCCACGAGCCGAAAACATTGGGAATGACTGGCTTACCCGACCCTGCAGCATGAGCAAGGAACATGAATAGAGTGAAGGGGGTACTATGTAAGGGACAAGAAATAACATTCGGACACAGTATGAAGGAGGGGAGAACGGGTGACTGGAAGCCAACTGCGCAAAGTGAAGCAGTGTGGAGTGACGAGCTAGCGCACCAGGTAGGATCATCTGTGTGAAAAGTCTGAGAACAGAGTACAGGATGGTCTGAGATGTCAGGCTGGGTGGGAGCCTAGCCTGCTGGAGCTCAGGCAGACCTGACCAGAAAGGGAGATAGCGGGGAAGGGGGGCAGTGTAGTAGGTGGCATTGAGGACCCAGATAGGATGGAGCTCAGGTGGACCTGAAAATAGAGGGTGAGCTAAGGAAGAGAAATGAATAGCCTGATTGTTATTGCTTATCCCTGAACAAGTGATAAGCAACAATAATCGGCCGCAGTTTGAAAGGGGAGAGCAGGTAAAGTGAAGAGGTACAGGGAGACGGACCAGCGCACTAGATTGGGTAAAACATGAAATATCTGAGAAGTCAGAGGGAAATGAGAATGAACATAGAGGAGACAAGTGGTCAGGGACAGCACAGGAGCAATAGCAATCAGCCACAGGGAGATTAGAAGTAGAGTAGGCAATATGCAAAGGGTGCAGAAACAGCAGGGTAAATGGGATCACTGTTCAGAAGTTCAGGGGCAATATAGCAGACTGGTGGATCAAAGGGCTTATTTTTGTACTGCATGATGCTATTGTTGGAGGTGTGGGTAATGTAGATACCAGCTTGAGAAAATATTTTGCAGTTGTGAAAAGAATTCCAGCATCTGCAGATTTTCTCTTGTTTGTGAAAAGAAGCCAGTTACCTTTAGTTCTTGGTAGAAGTACAAGCTATTTTACAAGCTATCCTAGAATCACAAGCTATTTTAATAGCTGAGAATAGGGCCCAGTGACACTCTAGTCTTTTAAAGAACTGTTTGTTTAATGTAGTTGAGCAAATAACCTTTAAATTAAGTTGTAAATTGGAGTATTCTAGCTTCTCTGTTATTCTGGTAACAAGGACTGATCAATGGACATCAGGTAACTCAAATGCAATGGTTCTGGGAAATTCAGTCAGTGCTACTGACCTAAAACCGCAATGATTTTTAAGCATCTTATCCTATTATGAAGTGTCAATGCAATGTGAACTTTAGTGAGATTAGATCAATGGTGAAAGCATTAAATAAATTGTTAATTTTTTTTTGCCGGACTGGCAAGTTGGGCTTGTGATGATTGGCTCATCCAATTGACATCAGATACTGTATGTTCAAATTTGCATGCTTTGAATTTGAATTTGAATTTATTTAAATCTTATATCCATCCCACAACGCGAACGAGTAAAAATCTTTGTGTTACGACTCCATCGCAATGTACAGACGTGTGAATGTATAAGTCTCATAGCTTGTAGAAAGAAGCTGTCCCATAACCTGTTGGTCCTGCTTTAATTCTGCGGTACCATTTGCCAGATGGAAACAGCTGAAAGAGTTTATGGTTGGGGTGACTGGTGTCACCGATGATCTTCCAGGCCTTCTTTCTGCACCTGCTGCTGTAGATGTCTTCAGTGGAGGAAAGTTCACATCCACAGATACGCTGGGCCGTCCGTACCACTCTCTGCAGTGCCCAGCGATCAAGGTTGGTGCAGTTCCCACACCAGGCATTGATGCAGCCAGTCAGGATGCTCTCAATGGTGCCACTGGAGAAGGTGTTGTGGATCTGGGGACTCATGCCGAACTTCTTCAGTCGCCTGAGGTGGAAGAGACGCTGTTGTGTTTTTTTTGCCACACAGCCGGTGTGTACAGTCCAGGTGAGATTTTTGGTGATGTGTATACCGAGGAACTTGAAACTACTCACCCTCTCAACTGCAGTCCCATTGACGTTGAGCCTGGCTCAATTCCTCCTTTAATCCACAATCAGCATTCTTGTTTGTTGGACATTGAGGGAGAAGTTGTTATCTTGGCACCACTGTGTCAGCTTGTCAACCTCTCCTCTGTAAGCTGATTCGTCTCCGCTAGAAATAAGGCCAATCAATGCCGTGTCATCTGCAAAGTTGATCAGCAGATTGAAGCTGTGTGTGGCAGCACAGTCATGGGTGTAGAGGAGGGGGCTCAGGACACAACCCTGGGGGGCATCTGTGTTGAGTGGCAGAGGTGAGGAATCACATCCCTACCCCTTGTCGGCAATCCAGTTGGAAATCTGGGGTCCAGTTACACAAGGCGGGGTGCAGGCCGAGGTGTCTGAGTTTCCTGTCAAGTCTGGAGGGAATTATGGTGTTGAATGCTGAACTGTAGTCCAGGAACAGCATTCTAACATGTGAATCCTTCTTCTCCAGGTGAGTGAGGACAGTGTGTAGTGCTGTGGCTATGGCGTCATTGGTAGACCGGTTCTGTCGGTAGGTGAAGTGTAGGGGGTCCAGTGCGGCATAAAGATGTAAGTGAATGTGAGTTGGTAAGGGCATGCAAAGGGATTCCAGCAGGTCTGATGACTGGGTAAATGCAAGGCAAATACACATATATGTGGATAAACATGAGATTGCCTATTTAAATTCTTAGACTGAAGAATCCAGAAGCTGGCATTGTAGCCTCAGAATACGGGATATTTCATTTAGAGCTGAGGTTTAGGACAGATTTCTTCACCCATAGGAATTACTGCCACAGAAGGCAGTGGAGAACAAGCACTAAATACACACAAGCAACACACATCAAAGTTGCTGGTGAACGCAGCAGGCCAGGCAGCATCTCTAGGAAGAGGCGCAGTCGACGTTTCAGGCCGAGACCCTTCGTCAGGACTAACTGAAGGAAGAGTGAGTAAGGGATTTGAAAGTTGGAGGGGGAGGGGGAGATCCAAAATGATAGGAGAAGACAGGAGGGGGAGGGATAGAGCCGAGAGCTGGACAGGTGATAGGCAAAAGGGGATACGAGAGGATCATGGGACAGGAGGTCCGGGAAGAAAGACAAGGGGGGGGGACCCAGAGGATGGGCAAGGGGTATATTCAGAGGGACAGGGGGAGAAAAAGGAGAGTGAGAGAAAGAATGTGTGTATAAAAATAAGTAACAGATGGGGTACGAGGGGGAGGTGGGGCATTAGCGGAAGTTAGAGAAGTCGATGTTCATGCCATCAGGTTGGAGGCTACCCAGACGGAATATAAGGTGTTGTTCCTCCAACCTGAGTGTGGCTTCATCGTTACAGTAGAGGAGGCCGTGGATAGACATGTCAGAATGGGAATGGGATGTGGAATTAAAATACACTAAGTACACTCAAGAAGGTGGGGATATTTGTTAATGTAAAAAGGTCCAAAGATCTGTGAAGAAGGCAGGATCATGGTACTGAAATGAATGCTCAGCCATGATCAACTTGAATGGTAGAGCAGGGCCAAAGGGATGAATAGCCTATTCCTCCTCATATTTACTGGGCTTCCAAGTTTCTGCATTTGCTTCATCCCTTGGCTTTAAGGTAACAGATGAATAATGTACTGGGGAGGCAGAAATGCAAACAGAAAATAAGCTTTGGAGATGAAATATTAATATTCACATTTGCTGCCTGGCTTGTTAAGTATTTCCAGTATTTTGTATTTCATTTCAAATTTACCATTTTTAGTGTTTTTATGGTTTTCACTGGGTAAGTGGGCTGGGTAGGAGTGCAATGATGTTGATTAGCAGCAAAATATCAAAGCTGGAGTAAAGGTGTGGTCGAGTGGATCGGTGGTTCCAGAAGTTTGGCTAATGGAATGACAAGGACAACCTTTAAACTGAATTAGGTGGGAGGTTTTTGAAGGAGAGATACAGGAGGAAATGGGGTTAAAATTTGTATGTGAATGTTGACACTGAAAACTTAAAATATCTGTAAGAATGAATGGTAAAAACTGATTCTTATATGTTGTAACAGCCTAGAAAATGTTCATGGCTTTTTAACATGCTTTAGAACAGAGGCCAAAATGTTCAAAATGCTTTCTCAGCTTCATAAATACCAATGTTTCCTTTTATGATAGATCTTCTCTGGCAGTGTAACGAGAAAAAGGATTTCAAGTATATGTTGGTGTAATGATCAGAATTTTACAGCTTTGATGGTTAAAGCTCCTGACCAAAAGGAAACTGTTTCTACCTCAGTCTTTGGGAGCCAACCTTTTGATCAGCTATTACCCAAATCAAAAGATGCAATATTCTTTCATTTACAAAATACCAAAGCCAATAACTACTCATTAAACATAAACAAAACTTTTACAATCAGAAGAATTTTAAGTAAAAGAATTCAGACAATTCTTCCTGTATTTTTAGAAATAATTCATTAGTTAATGTTGTGTTAATAATATCCTTAATATAACCAAGGATGTCACTGTTACCTGATGTTGTAGTTGATAGACTAATAGAAGAGCAAAGAAAATAAAAAAACACGTATATGCTGAAAGTCTGACGTACAAACAGAAAATATTGGTAAGCACTCAGTCAGCATCTGTGGGTAGAGAAACAGTTAACCTTTCATGAAAGATCACCGATCTAAAATTTTAACTGTTGCCTTTTCCACCAATGTTGTCTAATCTGCTGACTGTCTTTTGCATTTTCTATTTTTATTGCAATGGAAAATGAAGTATGAATTCTTATGTAGATATTTGTGCAAAAATCTTAGAATTTACAGAATGACTACATAATAGGCTCACATTGGCCCAAGGAGGTGGACAACTTCTACTGATTTCATTCATTGTTTAGGTGTAACAGGTCTATATGAAGGAAAATAGCTAATGTTGTAAGGTTTTGAATTAAGCTATGCTTACTTTGTCCTTGCTAATCTATTAAAGGGGTGATTTAAAAAGTGACACATTTGTTTTTAGTTGGAAAGCTTTCATTAAAATTTAAAAGAGCTACAGCTTAGTTATTGAATCCAATAAGACAATGGTCGTTTTTGTTTCAGCGTGATGACACTCAGCATATATCTGTAAATGGCACAAAATGGCTTCTGTGTCATATCTTGTTGTGTTTATCAATGTGGTGGAAATTCAACGAGTACTTTGCACTGCACATGTAATCTGTCTTCTTCTATGATGTCTTTTGGCATGCAGGGTTCCTTTTTGAACTTTGTCTAGAACCCGAATCTCATTGTTTCTGGAGCGACTAGTGTGCATGCCTGGAACAGCCATTTTCCATTATCAAAACACAGCATGGTGGAGAAACGTAGGGTCTCGACTCAAAATGCTAACTGTTCATTTCTTTCCATAGATGCTGCCTGACTTGCAGAGTTCCACCAGCATTTTCTGTGTGTTGCTCAAGATGTCCAGCATTTGCGGAGTCTCTTGTGTTATTAACTACTCGGACATGGATTTGCTCAAAGTGAACCTCTGTCCCTCCACTCAAGCACCTGATCACCAACACCAAATCATCAACTCCAACTCCCTTTCTTAGTTTCCAGTTATGAGAACCCAGCACTCTATGCCTCGAGATGCCACCTATACCATATCCCCCAAGATGCCAATCCTCCTCTCAATTGGTTATCCACCAGGTCATGATCCTAACCCCTGACTATCATGTAAACCCCACCCCACCAATCTTCAAGGCCCCATCAACTTTCGGCCTCATGTTCACCCCACTCACTTTAGAGAAATGCACATGCATCACATTATTCCAGTTGTACACTGCTGCCTATGCCAGCTGGTGGGGTAGTGGCATCAGCACTAGACTTTGAGGCAAGTGGTCCTGGGTTTGAATCCAGCCAGCTCCTTTTGCAGGCTTTCCATCCATGCTGGGTTGAGTGTCAAGTTAACAGCTTGGCCTCGTTTATATAAAAAAAAAGCTAAAGATTGCCATCTGATGTGCCACAAGGCGTGGACAGGAATAGCAACACTGCTAACTATGCCAATGTTCCAACAAGTCTATGTGTAATTAGCCACACTCTTTCACATTTTGCATTCAGGTAGGTAAGAAAAGCCTTGCAAGTTAACAAGCTCTTCTCCAGCAACTTGCAGGAATACATGGTCTTCCTTCTCTTTTGTGTAACCTCACTTTTATGCCTAGAGCGATTTTCAGCTATTAATTTTCTGTTACACAGAATATTGATCTTGTGTTCTAATTCATAAGTGACCCATGAATCCATAAGAGTCAACCGCTGGAGGCTGGAACACGGGGGTCTACTTGTTCTGCTGAAAAAGTCAAAGACAAGCTTAGATTCTGTCAAATTCTAAAAAGGGCTGTTAATTCTCTTTTGGCTTTCCTACTGAATAGCATTTAAAATGTTCTTGGAAGGCATTATGAACATATTACCCTGTGGCTAACTAAAGAATTTAATGGACCAATGTAGAAGTATGGATGGATGTTTCTTACTACTAAACGGACAATAATCAGTGCTTTTATACCATATCAATAACATTTTAACAAAACTTAGCAAGATTTGCAAAGAACAACAATATGCATAAGGGAGTGAGTATCACGTCGATAAAATGTAGCTCAATTTTAACAAGCTGACAAAAATTTTTTACAATTTACGTGCAGTTACATACAAAATATGAGCATATTTTAGAATAATAAATAATCATAATAAAACTTACGATTCTGAAGGGTTTCACATGGGACATGCTGAGAGACAATTTATCTGAAGGGAGAGATCTCATCATTTCAAAACTAAGGACCATCCATGTAAGGTGGAGGAGGAACAAGCTGAAAGATCACATAGAGTTGATGTTTGAAATTACGGGCAATTTATTTAAAAATTGCTGTGCACCAGGAGACCAGACAAAGCTGATCTACTTGAGCAGGATTTTGGTACAGCTTTTATATTCTCAGTTGACGAGATTACCCGTGAAACCGCATTTTGATAACAGAATGGTGGCTACAGAAAGACTTAATTAAGTTACAGACTCGGTCCTGATTGCAGAATACAATGGCTATCCACAGGTCTAACAATTTTCTATCACAACAATGGGTGCACACTGTAATATAATTAGTGAAGATCCTGAAACCTGGGTGTCGTCACTGCTGCACTCCAGGTCTCTACTTTAGTCTGTAGTTCCCTGTAACCACATCAGCACAATCCACGTCCCTATTTAGTAGTTATTAGCGCTCATTATTCTTTCTCCTATTACAGATAATAGTGGAAAGATGGTCTTCGAAGTTCCACCTCATGGGTGGGGACAGTGACTCACCAGCTCTCTGCATCCACCATGAAATTTAACCCTATGTCTTCATTAGACACTTACCAGGTTCACTACCTCTCTACGATTTTACTCTCTTTTTGCACTACTTTTTTAATTTAACTTCTTAATGTATATATACCTCATACTGCAATTTACAATAATGATGTGTTTATTATTATGTATTGCAGTGTACTGCTGCCACATAACAACAAATCTCACGACATACGTTGGTGATATTAAACCTGACTCTGATTCGGATTTTCTGTCTATATGATGAAATGGACTCTTGTCTTTGCAGTCTACTTCATCATAGCCTTGCCCCTCAGTGTCTGCTTGTACTGCTCTTTCTCTGTGACGATAACGCCATATTTTGCATTCTATTACCATTTTTCCCTTGTACTACCTCAAAGGACTGATGTGATGACATTTTCTGTATGGGCGGCATGGATTTGTTCACTGTACCTCAGTATATGTGATAATAATAAACCAAATTAACAATTTGTTAGCTGTATGAAACAGTTAATTTATGTTCAAAAGGTTAAATTCAGTAACGAAAGAACAGGAAATGAATTGGAAGTTGCTGGAGAGTTGAGAGGAGTACTGGGTATTGCTTAGTCTAGAAGGAGACTTAATAATGGTTTAGATACCACTGCCATGAAATCCTTTCTCTCACTTTGCCTCACAAACAGGAGGAAATCTGCAGATGCTGGAAATTCAAGTAATACACACAAAATGCTAGTGGAAAGCAGCAGGCCAGACAGCATCCATAGGAAGAAGCACAGTCAATGTTTCAGGCTGAGTCCTGACGAAAGGTCTCGGCTCGAAATGTTGACTATGCTTCTTCCTATGAATGCTGTCTGGCCTGCTGCGTTCCACCAGCATTTTGTGTGTGTTGCTCTCACTTTCCCTATCCAGTTATCCACTCATCCCCATAAGGTTATCCTTCTTTACTTCCCCTGCACTGTTAAATGAAGTCTGCTTCAAAATCAGAACTCTCCTCAAAGATTTCTTCTAACCCAGTCTCAGATAACAAAATGGTGTCACCACTGGTAACTTCATCAGTCACAGGTGCTGCTTAGCCTGGTGAGTTCCTCCACTGGGCTGGGCTTTGCTCCAGACTCCAGCATCTGCACCATCTCATGTCCTGATTAGTCACTTACCAGATTCAAGTCATCAGCAGAACTCTCCCTGCACCACCAAATACTTAGCCCCTTTCCTGTTTCCTGTTGGTTACCTTACATATTCATAAGTCAATGGCCTTGATAAACATCAGCCATGTTCTTACGCTGCATTCTTTGATCAGTATTAGGTGGACATAATTAGGTAGCACTCGAAAGCCAGTGTAGTCTTAACATTGTCTAACAGACTTCACTGTACTAGACTCCCAACACTGTTCTTCGCCATTCCAATATATCACGTGGGAAGCTATGCCATTGATTTCATCCAACAAACTTCTCACTCCTATGGTGGTGGGCTAAATGTGTTAGATTGATTGATGTGGACAGTAACTCACGATAGGACGTATGTGATTGCGCTGGGGAGAGTGCAGTGGGGATTCAGCAAGAGTTCACTATCGTTCGCCTTAGCCTACAGTTTGTGGCTCGGGGTAGTTGAGCCTGTTACAGACCTACACTGCCTGGTACCGGCCCAATTCAACACAAAATGCCGGAGGAGCTTGATGGGTCGGGCAGCTTCTTGGAGGAGAAAGAGCAGTTGACATTTCAGGCCAAGTCCTTTCATCAGGACTAGAAAGTAACTTGTCAGAAGCCAGAATAAGAAGGGGAATTTGTGGAATTCATTGTCACAGACGGCTGTGGAGACTAAGTCTTTGGGTTTATTTAAATTGGAGTTTGGTGGGTTCTTGATTAATAAGGGTGTCAAAGATTATGAGCAGAAGGCAGGTGAATGGAGTTGAAAGAGAAATTAAATCAGACATGATTGAATAGCAGAGCTGAATAGTCTAATTCTACTCCTATGTCTTATAAGAACATAAGACCATAATATATAGGAGCAGATATATGAGCCATTTGGCCCATCGAGTTTGCTCTGCCATTTTATCATGGCTGATCCAACTTTCCTCTCAGTCCCAATCTCCTGCCTTCTCCCTATATCCCTTCATGCCCTGACTAATCAAGAATCTATCAACCTCTACCTTAAATATACATAAAGACTAGGCCTTCACAGCTGACTGTGGCAAAGAATTCCACAGATTCACTTCTCTCTGGCTAAAGAAATTCTTCCTCGTCTCCATTCTAAAGGGAAGTCCCTCTATTCTGAGGTTGTGTCCTCTGGTCTTTGACTCTCCGACTATTGGGAACATCTTCTCCACATCCACTCTATCCAGGTCTTTCACCATTCGATATATTTCAATGAGATCACTCCTCATTCTTCTGAATTCTAGTGAATACAGGCCCAGGGCCATCAAACGCTCTGGTCTAATATCGCCTCAGCGGGACATCTTGAGTTATGGATAGAGTTTGGACAGGCTGGACTTGTTTACCCTGGAGCAAAGGAGGCTGAGAAGTGACCTGATAAGTGGTATTTAGAAATATGAGTCATGGATGGAGTAAATGGTTGGAATTTTTTTTCAGTGGTAGGGGAATGAAAAACAAAATGGTGCAAGTTTGATTGGATTTGAAGGGATTCTAAAACCAGAGAGTGGTTGATATCTAGAACCCGCTGCCAGGGGAAATGAGGGAATCGGACACAGTCATTATGTTTAAGATACGGACACAAAGCACTGAAGGACATGGACATCATGCATGCAAATAGATGGACAGAAGGTCAGCACAGAGACAGTGGCTGAATTGGAAATGGTTTATAATATTGACATGTGGGAGATTCAGTGAAAACATGCAGTTTGTCTGCAGACCAGACAGGTGTTTCCAAATGTAAGTATATCAAGGAGTGCTGTGCAGAATGTGATGTTATAGTCAGAGAGAAAGTGCAGAGCAGATAGACAAATAAAGTGTAAGGGCCCCTTTTTGCACTATATAACACTTTTGATTCTAATGCTCTAACCAGTTGGTCAATATGAGATAGATACTGCTGTCTGTATGACCCAGTGCACTGCAGTTACATGTCTTTGCACTTGTACATGTGTAATCTCCAGTGTTCTGTCTAAAATGGCATACATTGCAAGGATAAGGCTAAAACTGAAACGCTCAATAACATTTTAAAGCTTCAAATGCATTCAGGTTTCAAATCTAACCATAAATGGACACTTGCCTGTCAATCTTCAGGAGGCTGAATCATAGAACATTTTGACAGCATATTACCACAGGATAAACTTGTTACCCATGAGTCTGATTAACAGAAATGCACTGACAATCTTAAAATTTACCTCAGGGTATTTGCAATGAGATAACAAGAATAACAGAAAAAAAACTAGTGTCCTATTGGTTCAGTGAATTTACCAATCAGAAGCTAACCCATATAAATCATGAAGGTCTTAGGTTCAATGCTTGGGCCATGACATATTTGCTGATCGTTGCCATGGAGATGGTATAAGTGCAATTATCGCCTTCAGTAACTGCACACGGTTGGAAAGGGGAAGGCAGGCCTTATGCTCGATGGAACCACAGTTTTCTGAGTCTATGCTTCTACGCAGCACCCTCAGGTAAGAATAGAACTAGAATCAACTGTGAAGCCCCTGCAATTAAAATTGAAATAGATCATGTCGTAGGCACCAGACAGGAAGCAGAGTAAGGAAGGGAAAACAAAGCTGTTAATTGCTAATGTATTGAAATGTCACATCAGCTTCAATTTTTATCATATAACCAGCACATCTCAGCTGTAACAATTTGTCAGTAACAGCAGAACTGGAGAAGCAAGGACAAGAAAATGAAGGCAAAGATAATGTCCAATTGCATTAAATTATGTTAGTACCAAATGTAGTCAAATGAAGTCAATAAAACTTGAGCAGCAAATCAGACGTGAAGATCAATAAAACAAGAAGGAAAACACACATCAATCAAATGTATTAAATGAGTGTGTTTTTTTTTAGGTTTGCGGTGATATCAATAGTAACAGATATTGATAAACGCATGCCCAGACTGCACAGTTTCCCAGTTTGCATCAGTAAGTAGCTCTGGAATAACTTCTCAGACCTCTCCAAGTCCTCAGAATTAAAACTAGCACTTTGAGAAAATATAGTAGTTGGAAGAATTAAGCACATGACACACCTGATAACCACTGGCAATACCTGTGATGGATGGATGCACACTTGAAGGACCTGTGATGGCTCCTCTCTGATCCAACCTCTGGAAGCACTCACGTGAGCCAATTGAAGTATATTCTGGAGTGGGAATGCCAAAGTATGGATGCTGATACATTTCCTCTAGTACTTGTTTGTTTCCATCATTTGTTATCCTGCTCTTCCTCTTTCCCCTTTTGGTCTCTCTTGCTTAATAGAAATGGGAGCTTTGCAGCGAAGGTTAGAAAAATAGATATCCATAAATATTGAAACTGAAGCTCAATTCAGATGCAAGGCGTGCACAAATATTTTTTAAATTACTTACTAATTCCTTTGAATTTCCATCTTTTTGACACATTAGCGCTCTGCAGAAATAATAACAAAATGCTGGAGGTATTCAACAGAAAAGGAACACCTTTGGAGAGGGAAACAAAATTAAAGATTCTAGTCAATGACCTCTCATCAGCATTGCTGTGAGCCTTTATTCATCATTTCTCTTCATCCCTGACAGGAAACGAGATCTTCAATACCACCACATCAGCATTGCCTTGTTTAAATGCCTTACTGTAGTACTCTGAGTTATGAATATGTCTGATATCCTTGCTCACTGGGTAAAGTCAAGTAATACTCATCAGTTAATCCCACTTGATCATTACCTTTATATTCAAGCTGTCATTCAAATTATATTCAAGCCCTCAAAACTAATCAGTAAACTCCAATACCTGTGTCTCAATGCTCCCTTATGCAACTGGATTCTGGATTTCTTCACTTTGACTCCAGTCAGTTCAGATTGGCAAAAACATCTCGTCTACAAAGTCCATCAGCACAGGAGCATCGCAGGGATATGTACTTAGCCCCCTGCTCTACTTGCATTACACCTATGACTGTGTGGCTAAGTACAGCTCCAACCCCACATTTAAGTTTGCTGATGACACCACTGTTGTGGGCTGTATAAAAGGGGTTGATAAAACAGCATACAGGAGGGAGATTGAAAACTTGGCTGAGGGGTGTAATAACAACAACCTTTCACTCAATGTCGGTAAGACCAAGGAACTGATTGCAAACTTCAGGAGAGGGAAACCAGAGGTCCATAAACCAATAATCATCAGTGGATCAGAGAAGAGAATCAGTAACTTTAACTTCCTGGGTGGCACTGCCTTAGAGGATCTGTCCTGGACCCCGAACCCATCATATAAATATTATCGCAAAGAAATCACGACAGCACCTCTACTTCCTCGGGAGTCTGCGGAGATTCGGTACGTCACCGAAAACTTTGGCAAACTTCTGTAGATGTATGGTAGGAAGTGTGCTGACTGGCTGCATTACAGCCTGGTATAGGAACACCAATGCCTTTGAGCAGAAAATCCTGCAAAAGGTTGCAGATTCAACCCAGTAAATCACGGTCAAAACCCTCCCAACCACTGAGCACATCTACATGAAACATTGCCATAGAAAAGCAGCATCCAGCATCAAAGATCCTCACCACCCAGGCCATGCACTTTTCTCACTGCTGCCCTCAGGTAGAAGATACAGGTGCCTCAGGACTCACACCACCAGGTTCAAGTTACAACCCCTCAACCATCAGGCTCTTGAACCAAAGGGGATAACTATACTCATTTAAGGACTCTGTTTTCTTGTTATTTCACACTCGTTATTTATTGTTATTAATTGATATCTGCATTTGCCCAGTTTGTTTACAGTTTATAGTTACTGACATTTACAGTTTACAGTTACAGGTTTCCCCCGCCATCCAAAGGTAGAGCATTCCTATGAAATGGTTCGTAGGCCGGAATGTCGTAAAGCAAATAAGCAATTACTATTTATTTATATGGGAAAAATTTGTGAGCGTTCACAGACCCAAAAATAACCTAACAAATCATGACAAATAACACATAAAACCTAAAATAACAGTAACATATAGTAAAAGCAGGAATGATATGATGAATACACAGCCTATGTAAAGTAGAAATACTTTTCCACAATCATTGCTGCACTGTTCTCCGTAGCGAAAATCTCACACAAGCGCTGTTGGCAAAAACACGGCGCAAGCGCTCTCCAGTAACCTTTAAGCTATGAAGCTGCCAAATCATATCAAATAACATGTAAAAATACACAGCTGATATAAAGTAGAAATAATGTACATACAGTGTAGTATCACTTACGGGAATCGGGAAGACAGCGCCGAGCACACTGATGATGGTGTGTTAGGCTGAGTCGTCAGAGGTTGGGGTGGTGCAGTGGTCCCCACCCTCCAAGCAGCGAACTGATACCGATCCGCAAAGCATGCAACAGTCCAGCGGTAGCCTGGACGCACCCAACACATCTTTAAGAAAAAAGCCGAAATAAACAAGCAAATTAAATAGGTGCCGCCCAGCACGTAAATGTCGGCCCAGATCAGAGGCGACGCAATCAGCAATCGTCTATGATCTGGGCCGACAATTACGTGCCGGGCGGCACCTAATTAATTAGCTTGTTTATTTGGGCTTTTTTTCTTAAAGATGTGTTGGGTGCCTCCCGGCTACCGCTGCGTTCTCCGCGGATCAGTATCTGGTTTGGGGTGGTGGAACACGGGGGTGTCATCTCATCATCATCTGTTTCTATTAGGGCAGGCAGGTCATCTTCTTCTATGTCTGCTTGCCTCGATGTCAAAGGTCGAGGTTCGTCGTCTGCTGTGGCTGATGTGGAAGGCTTGCTTGACTGATTAGCCTCGCGCATTTTTAGATCATACAGTTCTTTGTAAGCACTCAAACCATTCTGCAAATATGCCCTAAACCGAAGTACCCCTTCAAAATTGTCTTTCAGTTGCTTTATGTCCAGTTCCTGGACGACTTCACTTTCGGTCCGTTCGGTACTGCATTCGGTTTTGATTGTTATCCTTTCCTCTTGCAATTGCATCAGCTCTTCATCTATCAGTTCTTGGTCATGGGATGCCAAAACCTCTTCAACATCATCTTCATCAGCTTCCACAAGCCAAACTCACGTTGTCCTTGCTTCGTTCACCACGATCGAAATGCTTAATTATGTCTAGTTTTACACTAAGTGTAACACCCTTACGAACTCTTTCAGGCTTTTCCGATACCTTAGAACTCGTCTTGCTAACGGCTGCTCATGGGCACGTGCTTAAGCAATGCCGGCGAGAATGCCGTTCTGAACCCGGGGGAGAGCGGCTGCTTGGGATGCGCGCTGATTTTTATCCCACGCTGCCTTTTTTTTCCGCACGCTGCTTTTTTTTGTAACAGTGAAAACACCTTCTGTTAGCGAAAACAGGTAACTAATGTAGGTCTTTCGTAACAGTGAAGTTTCGTAAAGCGAACGTTCGAAAAGCGGGGGACACCTGTACCTTTCTATAGATTTGCTAAGAATGCCCGCAGAAAAAGAATCTCATGGTTGTATGCGGTGACATATGTGCACTCTGATAATAAATTTTACTTTGAACTTTGAACAATGTGGTTCTCAGTAGTGAAGCTTAATATAAAACATTGGAACTATTAATTTGTACTATTTATACAACGATAATAATTATACTACAGTGTAACTTATTACTTCTCTGATCTTTCTGTAATGGTATTACTACCCCTTCTTAAACGATTCTGAATTTTGAATCTTGAAATCTGTTCATAAAACTTCTTTTCTGGCATTACGGAACTGAATATTATCTTTCCCCTGATGTGAAACACAACTAAACTCATTTCTAAATCACTTTGAATTAACTTGGACCTCACATTACCTACTTTAAGGAGTAATACCTTCCAAAACTGATCCACATAGAATGATGTCATACCCCAGTCCATCCCCATTTTGGGTTCCTGAACCAGGAGCAATTGTTATTGGTCACTCCTGTGACAATATTCAGAAATATTCACAAGTCAATGGAAGGAGAAAAGTAAAAACTCAGTGTAAAAGGTCAAATTAAAACAATTAAAAACACATAAGTATGTAAGGGGTTTCATCTTTTATGTTACTGCGTATGTTAATCAAAATGGCTTCTTTGTTATGTTAAATGCTGAGAAGGTTCTTTCGCTGCAGCTTGTTTGGGTTATCTTATTGATAAGAGAGCAAATGAACCAATGAGTGTCCATGTGATTCTTTTTTGTGGTAATATTCTGTCTCATATGGCTGGGAAACGGTGTTTTTGGCAGGCTCTTGGAGGAGAGACCGGGAGTAAGACGGACGTGCTGGGGGTGCTCTGGTCCATCACCTTGAGTGGTCCTGAGCTGCAAGTCGAGGAGGTCGGAGTGGATCGCAGGGTGAAGAAAGACGGTCCCGGGTATTTGAGCTCCACCTGTGTGCACGAAGAAATTGAACTTTGATAAGACTGGTGCCTTTTTCTTTTCCTTTTATATTGTATCTCTATAAATCTCATAGAACTAGTAAGATTTATAAAGTGTAATTTGTAAAATGTACATTGTGTGCTGGCTGATGATTGATGTTTGAGGCCGAATGAGGTGACATTCCACAGCGACCGACGCAACCGGGAGACACGGTTGGATGGCGGACAGGGTTTCCCCTAGATAAATACGAGCCAATATAGCTGAGTGTTACAAGTAAAATCAATTAATTTAAAAAACTGTAAATCACCTTAAAGCAAAACACACAAAATGCAGGAGGAACTCATCGGATCAGGTAGCACCTATGGAGGGAAAAAAACAGTCCCCTTTTCAAGCTGAGACCCTTCATCAGGACCACAAAAGAATGGGGCGGAACACAGAATGAGAAGTTTGGGGGGAGGGGCATGAGTACAAGCTGGCAGGTGATGGGTGAGACTGGTCGGGGGGAAGGTGGGAGGGTGGAGGAGTGGGGAATAATGGGAGAAGCTGGGAAGTGATGAGTGGAAGAGGTGAAGGGATGAAGAAGGAATGTGATTGGAGAGGAGACTGGTCAGGGGGAAGGTGGGACGGTGGAGGAGTGGGGAATGATGGGAGAAGCTGGGAAGTGATGGGTGGAAGAGGTAAAGGGATGAAGAAGGAATCTGATAGAAGAGGACAGTAGACTATGGAAGAAAGGGGAAGAGAAGGAGAACCAGAGGAAGGTGAGGGGCAGGTCATGAATGCCAGGGAGGTGAAGAGAAAAGATGAGAAGGCTGCTAGAATGAGGAGAGTGGAAACAGGGGAGTAGTTACTGGAAGTTAGAAACATTGATGCTCGTGCCACCAGGTTGGTGTCTACCCAAATGGAATATAAGGTGTTGTTCCACCAAACTGTATTTGGCCTCATCATGCCAGTGAGGGCATGGAAAGTGGAATTGAAATGGGTAGCCACTGGAAGGTCCTGTCTGTTGCAACAGACAGAGCAAAGGTATTTGACAAAGTTGTTTCCCAATCTGCATGAGATCTCACCAATATAGAGGAAATCAGACTGGGAGCAACTCTGCCAACTCAACTCACCCACAAACACAGACCAATACCACAGGCGTAGCTTTCTGCAATAAAAATGCAATGTTGCATTAGAAAATATTTAACCAGATATATACTTAGGATAACTTAATATAACATTAGAATCTTGTAATGGATCAGTACAATAATGGGTAAATAATCTTGTGATTCTTTCATTAATTTGAATAAAGCAGCAATGATACTTGCAAATAAAATGCAACAAATTTTTGATAAGAATTTAAATTAGTTCAGTTTAATATTTTGAGCTTCCACAAGCTACATAGAATACATGCCAATATATTTCAGAAACCCTTAAGTTGTTCAGTCTGTATTAACACAATTTAAGTGGATTTTCATGACGGCTAGGATGAGATTATTGGTATTAACTGGCCTAGTACAACACCAAAGGAAGCTGCTTTTAGTAAACAAATCTCTTTACTGCTTTCAAAAAGTGCTCTAACCTTGACAACATAAAAATCTTAAACTGGCGGCTGAGTAATTCGTAATCACTGCTTTTAAAATAGGATTTGAAACAAACTTGCAAGTTCTGCTTTCCCTCAGCTCCCTGTACTTGCAGCAACATAAATATTATAATTCACTGCCATTACATTACCACACAACTTTCTGACAGAGCAAGGGAGAAAATGGGTTTCTTACTGCCATATTTTCTTTGTGGTCCGGACAACAAAAGGAGAATCACTAATTTAAAATGGTAATCAGCAGCGCAGATTTCCAGCATTAGATGAAGTGACCAATACATTAAATACTATGGTACGTATACCATTACATTACATGCTGCAACATAAAACGTATTTGGTTTTGTAATATTACAGGGCCCAAAAGGCTAAATTCAAGGAGGATGCTAACCCCTAGCTAGGTAATCTAAAACCAGGCTTCATATTTAAGCTTGCTGATGACACCACTGTCATAGGCTGGATCAAAGGCAGTGATGAATCAGCGTATAGGAAGGAGATTGAAATCCTGGCTAAGTAGTACCAAAACAACAATGGCAGCAAGACCAAGGAGCTGATTTTTGGCTTCAGGAGGAGGAAACCAGAGGTCCAGGAACTAGTCCTCATCAGAGGATCGGAGGTGGCGAGGGTCAGCAACGTTAAATTCCTCTGTGTTATTATTTCAGAAGTCCTGTCCTGGTCCCAGCACGTAAGTGCAATTACGAAAAAAGCAGGACAACACCTATAAGACCATAAGACATAGAAGCAGAATTAGGCATCCGGCCCATCGAGTCTGCTCCACCATTCAATCATGGCTGATCCAATTTTCTCTCCTCCTCAACCCCAGTTTCCAGCCTTCTCGCCGTAACCTTTGATGCCATGTCCAATCAAGAACCTATCAATCTCTGCCTTAAATACATTCAACGACCTGGCCTCCACAGCTGCACATGGCAACAAATTCCATAAATTCACCACCCTTTAGCTAAAGAAATTTCTCCACAACTCTGTTTTGAAAGGGAGCCCCTCTATCCAGAAGCTGAGCCCTCTTGGCCTAGACTCTCCCACTATGGGAAACATCCTTTCCACATCTACTCTGTCTAGGCCTTTCAACATTAGAAAGGTTTCAATGAAATCCTCCCTCATCCTTCTGAATTGCAGTCAGTACAGACCCACAACCATCAAACGTTCCTCGTATGATAACCCTTTCATTCCTGGAATAATCCTTGTGAACCTCCTCTGGACCCTTTCCAACGCCAGCACATCTTTTCTAAGATGAGGGACCCAAAACTGTTCACAATACTCAAGATGAGGCCTCACCAATGCCTTATAAAGCCTCAGCATCACATCCTTGCTCTTGTATTCTGGACCTCTTGAAATGAATGCTAACGTAGCATTTGCCTTCCTCACCACCAACTCAACCTACAAGTTAACCTTCAGGGTGTTCTGCCTTGAACATACCAGCATCATATGGCTTCAAATCCAAATGGCTAAGAAAGAAAGAAATGACCTGCATGTCTTGTTCCTCGACCTGGCCAACCCCTATGGATCAGTTCCTCATTCCCTACTGTGGACTGCTTTTGAATTCTTTCAGGTGCCTGCAACAATAACAAATCTGGTAAAACACTACTTACAGAATCTGCAAGTTTGTCTCACAACATCAGACTTCACCGCAGCGTGGCAACGACTGGAAGTAGGCAACATGGCGGGGTGCACCATCTCCCCATTGGCCTTTACTATGGCAATGGAGCTCATTATCAGAGCCTCAAAATGGGTTGGGGGAGGAAAAGGGCTACAGTTTGGTCAATGGTTACCACCGATACACGCTTATATGGATGATATAACAGTACTGACGACAACTGTCCCCTGTACCAAGAGACTTCAGGAAAAGCTTCATCAAAACATCACATGGGCGAGCATGAAGATCAAGCCCATCAAGTGGAGAAGCATCTCTATTGTCAAAGGTCAAGTCACGGATAAAAGATTTCATATTGACGGAACATCTGTCCCAACTGTTTCAGAAATGCCAGTGAAGAGCCCTGGCCGATGGTATGATGCTAAGCTCAAGGACACCGAGCAGTTTAAACAACTCATAAAGAATACCACCATGTACATAGCTCGCATCAACAAGACCTGGCTGCCAGGAAAACTCAAGCTGTGGTGCTTCCAGTTCGGCATACTCCAAGACTCACGTGGCCTTTAACAGTGTATGAAATTCCCATCAGCAAGGTTGAAAAGCTCGGAAGTGTGATCAGCACACATGTAAAACAGTGGCTTGGACTTCCGCGATGCTTAAGTCCTGTTGGACTGTAAGGGAACAGCAAATTGGAATTACTAATTGCAAGTCTTGTGGAAGAATTCAAATGCACCAAAGCAAGGTTGGTCATGACCCTCAATGAATCTGAAGATACTGTTATTCGAACAGTGCCTGCCCCCCCCCCACCGTGTGGCAACGGGGAGTGAGTGGGCCCCATTTGAAGCTGTTCAGAGTGCTACGTCTGCTCTTCGCTTCAGGGATGTGGTTGCCCAAGTCCAACATGGGAGAGCCGGGCTCCGGCTCGTCCCAAAAGCTCCTCAATGTCACAAGGAAACATCAGTGCAGAAGAGACGGCTCGTGGTGGAGGAGGTGAGAAGACAGGAGGAGGCAGAGTGACACACCAGGGCCATCTCAATGGCCAAGCAGGGCCAATGGTCTAATTGGGAGAGCCTGGAAAAGAGGAAACTTAGCTGGTGTGACATCTGGCAGATGGAGGGATCTCGGCTAAGTTTTGTCATCAGAGCCACTTATGACCTCCTGCCCACACCCCAGAACCTGAACCAATGGTGGGGAGAAGACCCCGCTTGCTTTCTTTGTAAAATACCTGCATCACTAAGGCACATTTTAACAGATGCACCACGAGCCCCACCCAGGGGTGGTACACTTGGCGGCATAACCAAGTTCTCAGACAGCTGGCATCAATCTTGGAACAGAGGCGAATCACCACAAATGCTCTCCCACAGACATCGGCAGGAAATGTCCACATCACACGATTTGTACCAGCAGGCCAACCTCCGGAGCACATATAACATCAAAAGATGTAAGCATTCTGCAGGTTGCTCGGGATTGGAAAATGGACGTGGACTTGGGAAAAAAAGCTTGTGTTTCCCCCAGACATTATGGCTACAACACTCTGGCCAGACATGGTCCTGTGGTCCACAACAGCCAAGCTGGCATATGTTGTGGAATTGACAGTACCATGGGAAGATGGTGTCGAAGAAGCTTATGAGAGGAAAAAGACCAAGTACTCTGAACTAGCAACTGAAGCTGCCCAGAATGGCTGGAAGACCAAGATTTTCCCTGTAGAAGTGGGATGCAGGAGACTCGTTGCTACATCTACGACCAGTCTATTGAAGAAGATGGGGGTGAGGGGTCACTCCCTCCAAGAAGCAATCAAGTCCTTGTCAAATGCAGCAGAAGAAAGCAGCAATTGGATTTGGATTAAAAGGAAAGACAACAACTGGGCTGTAAGCTGAAGACAGGAGGGTTTGGAACTGAGGGGGTGTGTATCAGGGACACCAGGTAGCACCATTGAGCCCTCCGGAGATGTCGTGGACTTATCAACGAAACGTCAAAGAAGGAGGGTGCCCACCTGATGACCCTGATGACGTACCTTCCCTCCTTGTCACCACTCCAAGCCCACTGCCAACATCAAGAGTGACGACTTACCATACAGATTGAAACATCAAGTCCTAGTAGCTCTACTAATCTACTCTACTGATATAGAGGGAATCAGGGAAGTTGTGATTGTGCAGGAAAATGGCACTGAGGTGGAAGAACAGCCATGATCGTGAAGAATGGCAAAGGAGACTTGAAGAACTGATTGGCCTCGTCATATTTCTTTTTCTCGTGTCCTCATGATTGGTTATTAACTATTTAGTGCGGCAAATCTGCAGGCTTTGCTGAATCAGTTTAAGCCTCATCAGTTGAGAACTCTGTGGGTGGAAAGGACAGGCATGAAACTGATCTCCGTCACAGGAAGTACCCCCTTTTGCCTCTCCACTACCACCAATGGTGAGGTTTCTTTGCGCCTTTGCCGGAAATCAAGTTGTGCTTGTGCTGCTACGGGAATGGCTGAAAATTTATATAGCGACACAAAATAGATTCAGCAAGCATTTGCCAATAGGAGTGGATACTCAGGAGGTCATGTCACTTTGAGTCAATCACATTAGGGACAACGAGCAGAGGTTTCAACCCATAAAGTGCGTGCTGTGGCAGTGAGGAGCTGGAGAAAAGGGCCCTGAAGAGGAGGCTCTATCTATCCTATCCTCTTTTGGTAGCAAATCTCATAACGAGCAGTAGCACAGGAGATACTGTGGAAGATTATAAACACAAGAGATTCTGCAGATGCTGGAAATACAGAGCAACACACGCGTTACAGTCTGAAGCTCTTCATCAGGATCATCAATCTCATCATCAATGTCTTCATGAAGGGTCTCGTCCTGAAACATTGACTGTTTATTTCCTTCCACAGATGCTGCCTAACCTGCTGTGTTACTTATTACGTTGGATGCTCCTGTTGTGACCTACTTTACATAAGTGAGAGCAGACGCAGATCGGGGACCTGCTTCGGCTGAAACCTTAATTCCAATTGCTCTGCCAGCAAGGATTTCCCAGTGGTCAAACATTTTAATTCCATTTCCCATTCTCACACCAACATGTCTGTCCACAGTCTCCTCCATTGCCAGGTCAAGACCAAATGCAGATTAGAGGAATATCACCTCAGTCTCCAAACTGATAGCATGAACATTGAATTCTCAAAAATACCTCACTGCTTAAAGTTTAGCTAGGTTTTCAAGTATTCACTTTGATGTTATTCCCTTATAACGAAACATGGGCATGGAGAATTTGAAAAAGAAAAGTGCTCAGAACTAGTAAATTAAATAGCCAAGAAAGAAGAGAAAAGAACAAAAGAAATAGAAAGTATAACATGTTCTTGTGGTGTATTTAAAGTCCATCTGTGAGGATTACATCCATTCAAGAAGTGATTCAACTCTTTCTGGGTAACTAGAGCCTGGAAAGAAATGAATCTTCCAAGCATTAAAAACAAGTTTTAATTAATATTTTATCTCCTTGTGAATTTGGTTAATAGTGTCATTAGGACTTACTTTTTATTGGTCTCAGTTTGTTAAGTGTTACCGTGGAGAGCATTCTAACTGGTTGCATTACTGTCTGCTATGGAGTCGGGGAAGGACTACTACACAGGATCGAAATGAACTTAGTCAGCACCATCATGGGCCTCCGTAGTTTCCAGGACATCTTCAAGGAGCGATGCCTCAAAAAGGCAGCGTCCATCTCCCAGGACATGCCCTATTCTCATTGCTACCATCAGGAAGGTGGTACAGAAGCCTGAAGGCACACACTCAATGATTCAGGAACAGCTTCTTCTCCTCTGCCATCCAGTTTCTGAAAGGACATTCAAATCATGTACACAACCTCACTACTTTATTTTTTTTTAATTTTTACACTACTTATTTAATTTAACTATTATATATAAATATATATATTATATATATGCTTAATGTAATTCACATATTTTTCTCTGTTATTATGTATTGCATTGTACTGCTGTTGCTAAGACAACAAATTTCACAACATATACCAATGAAATTAAACCTGATTCTGAATCTGATTCTTCTTTGCAAATATATTTTCCTGTTGTTACCTGTTTCCTCTGACCTTTTAAAAATCAAATTTATTTAGTTTTAATTGTTTGAGTTGAAAGTTCCTCAAGTTGATTACGTGGGAAGCCAACAACACTGTAGACTTGCATGCTATTTTGATTGCCTCACGTACTCTGATTCAAATTTAGCCCAGAATACGCAGGTGAAAGACCTACCTCTTTCCACCAAATATCAGTTACCAAACATAAATGAGTTTGTGTCACGGTCTTGACCATTAATTCCTCATATTCTCCTAATTCCCTTTTCCCCACGTTCTCCTGGGCTCCTTGATTGTGGCACCTGATTCTCATCTAAAACCTGTAGCATAAAAACTCCAGCTTTGCATCCACTCATTGCCAGATCATTGTTTTAGCCAGTGTGGTAATTCATGTTCCCGGCCGCTTACGATTGTGTATCCTAAGTTTTACTCCAGTACCGAGGTTTACCTGTGTGACTCTGTCTCTCCGTCTCAAGATAAGTATTGCCTGCCACCTGTCTTTCTGTTTGCCGTGCAACTCCAGCAAAGCTTCATGTCAAGCTCCAGCAATGCTCCTGCCCTCATCTGCATCCGAACTCTATCTCCGTGCCAGTGCCCTGCGTTTGGGTACGCCCGTTCCGTGCAACAGTTTGGGAATTCTCATTCCAGTTCCAGATTTCATAATAACCTGACACTCTCAGCAAGAACTTAACTTGTCTTTGAAATTTCTATATTTAGTGATGGAAGATTTCATGCAATGTGCTGTCCCACATTGTAGCAATATACGATGGTTTATATGCTGTGCAGGTTCCTGGGGGGTGGCTTCCCCTTGACATTGGCTGCTCCCGTTAGTCCATCTCAATTTTCTTTCATTCTACAAAACAATTGAATGCCCAATCTGAATTAGAATCAGGTTTGAGTTAAATCTCTGATTATTATTAGAGACATAGCATTTAATAAGAACAAATGTCTTTCTTTTCAGTTAACACACATAAAAGTTGCTGGTGAATGCAGCAGGCCAGGCAGCATCTATAGGAAGAGGTATAGTCAACATTTCGGGCAGAGACCCTTCATCAGGACTAACAGAAAGAAGAGATAGTCAGGTTGGAGGAACAACACCTTATATTCTGTCTCACGTTGGAGGAACAACACCTTATATCCCGTCTGGGTAGCCTCCAACCTGATGGCATGAACATTGACTTCTCTAACTTCCATTAATACCCCACCCATTATTTATTTATTATATTTTTTTTTCTCTCTCCTTTTTCTCCCTCTGTCCCTCTCACTATACTCCTTGCCCATCCTCTGAGCTTCCCCCTCCCCCTTTCTTTCTCCCTAGGCCTCCCTCCCATGATCCTCTCATATCCCTTTTGCCAATCAACTTTCCAGCTCTTAGCTCCATCCCTCCCCCTCCTGTCTTCTCCAATCATTTCGGATCTCCCCCTCCCCCTCCCACTTTCAAATCTCTTACTATCTCTTCTTTCTGACGAAAGGTCTCAGCCCGAAATGTCGAATGTACCTCTTCCTAGAGATGCTGCCTGGCCTGCTGCGTTCACAAGCAACTTTTATGTGTGTCGCTTGAAATTCCAGCATCTGCAGATTTCCTCATGTTTGCATTTCTTTTCAGTTGCAGGCTTTGTTTTGGGTTGCATAAAATAATGACATGCCAGGTGCATTTTGCTTATTCAATATTAAACATGTTCAATATTAAGATAGATGCTTTCACTTCAATTATTAGAATTTCAAAATAAGCAATTTTTCATACTATCAAACAAGAATGTAATTAAGCTTGGAACTAAATATAACCTGTTACTTTAGCCTCAAGTAAATATTTCACATTAGCCAGAAGGATAAGCACTTCATTATATCAAAATCACGTTTATTATCACTGACATATGTTGGGAAATTTGTCATTTTATGGCAGTAGTAATTGCTCTAAGTTACAATAAGAAATATGAAAATAAATAAATATATAAATATTTATCAAAATAAAATGTGAGAAATCCATTTAAAATGTCATAATTGTGCAGCAGCCTAATTTGTCCTGTTTGTAAAATTTTCTGTAAATGCTCTATTTTTATATATACTAAACTATTAAGGGAAACAAGTTGAGATGAACTGTTAAAACTTCCATCCAACAAGCCTGTCCAAAATAATTGACATTCATCATATTCTCCAGCTATCAGAGGGCCTGATTTACATCACTTCATTAACAAGGAAACCATGCCCTCCTTCAAAAAAGTAATGCTAAAATTGTATGTAGTTTCTACTGGATGATTAGTATTGGTCATCTCTAGTCAAAACCTTTACTGGAGTAGTCACATGGATGTTATGATGAATAAAGCAGGTCAGATTCTATCAAAAATTATCTCAATTTATAACTCCCAGAAGTATTTCAACCACCTCCAAGAAGACATACTAGTGTGATGAAAATCTCCACCTTTGCCTTGATTATTGTAACTGCAACAGTATTAATGTCAGATGATTCTAAATATGAATGTTTTTCTCTTTTGATATGTGCACTGTCGGAAAGCTAAAACCCCATTAGAAGTAGTGTGATCTAAGAAATGTCATATCATATAAAGACCTTACCCAACACCCATCAGACTCCTCAGCCAGCAAAGATGACTTCACTCACTACAACTCTGAACTGATTCCATAACCAAAAGACTCACTTTCAAGGATTCAACAACTTATGTTCTCAGTATTTTTGGTTGTATTTGCACAATTTGTCTTCTTTTGTACATTAGTTGTTTGTCAGTCTCTGTCTATATACAATTTATTAGAAAACTATAGTATGTCTTCATTTTCCTGCAAATGTCTGTAAGAAATTAAATTCTCAAGATAGAATATGGTAACATATATGAACTTTGATAATAAATTTACTTCCACTTTGACCGTAAATATATTGGCTCTTAAAAGTCAATTAACACAATTAATACTAACAATCACTGCATAAGATTAATAACGTGAAAAAGGAATAGAATTTGTAAATGGAATATCATTCATCTCAACACACATAAAAGTTGCTAGTGAATGCAGCAGGCCAGGCAGCATCTCTAGGAAGAGGTATAGTCGACGTTTCGAGCGTCGACTATACCTCTTCCTAGAGATGCTGCCTGGCCTGCTGCATTCACCAGCAACTTTTATGTGTGTTGCTTGAATTTCCAGCATCTGCAGAATTCCTGATGACATCATTCATCTGAGCCATTTACTCAGATATTTCTTCCGCAGGTGCTGCCTGATCTAAGTATTTCCAACATTTAAATTTTCTTTAATTTCAGCTTTGTAGAATGTGCAGTTATTTTCTGACTACTGACTGGGTAGAGAACTTGGATGAGTCGGTAATTTTCTTCCAATTTCATGAGTTTTAACTTTTTAGCCAAACAGCTTTCTTGACCGACTTTAGCAATGTACTTTGGGAGTTAATGTAAATAAAGGCATACCCCCTTACAATACTTGAATTAGGTTCATCTGGAATCATCTGTCTTCTATAAATTTTCCAAAGTATTCAGTTCTATCCTTAATTATAAATTCTGGTCTTCTCCAGGCAATAGTTGTCTCACGAACAGGCCTAGTCTTGTATTCTCCTTCCTAGGTGGTTGAGTGACATGTCAATTTTTAAATTTGAAGGATTGGTTTTGGAATTCTGACTACTTAGTATGGTCTTCTTATATTCTAGTCATGCCATCTGCAGAGTTCGGACGTACTTCCTTTAAAGTGCTTTATTGGAGCTTGTTAGCTTTTGAAGATTATCACCACTTCTTAATGGCATTATTTTCTTCAGCATTTGGCTTACATTGTCTTTACCTGTTCCAGGATCTTTGCACAGTCACATTCTGTAATTGTGACAACTTCATTACTATAGGAGTTCATAATAATAATAATAACAAGGCAAACTACAGAGAAGAAGTCATCACCCTGAAACAGTGGTGTCAAGAAAACAACCTCTCCCACAATGTCGCAGAAACAAAGGAGCTGGTGGTGGACGACAGGAGGAATGGAGACAGGCTAACCCCTATTGATATCAATGGATCTGGGGTTGAGAAGATGAACAGCTTTAAGTTCCTCAGCATACACCTCACCGAGGATGTCATGTGGTCTGTACGTACCGGCTATGTGGTGAAAAATGCACAACAGCGCCTCTTTCACCTCAGACAGTTGAAAAAGTTTGGTATGTGCCCCAAAATCCTAAGAACTTTCTACAGGAGCACAACTGAGAGCATCCTGACTCGCTGCATCATTGCCTGGTATGGGAACTGTACTTCCCTCAATCACAGGACTCTGCGGAGAATGGTGAGGACAGCCCAGCACATCTGTAGATGTGAACTTCACACTGTTCAGGACATTTACAAAGACAGGTGTGAAAAAGAGCCCAAAGGATCATTGAGGACCTGAGTCACCCCAAACACAAACTGTTCCAGCTGCTACCATCTGGGAAACAGTACCACAGCATAAAGGCCAGGACCTACAGGCTCCAGGACAGATTCTTCCACCAGGCCATCAGACTGATTATTTCATGCCGATACAATTGTATTTCTATGTTATATTGACTGTCCTGTTGTGCATATTATTTATTATAAATTACTATAAATTGCACATTGCAAATTTAGATGGAGGCATAGCATAAAGCTTTTTACTCCCCATGTCTATGAAGGATGTAAGAAATAAAGTCAATTCAATTCAATCCCAATTTACAATATCTTAGCCTAATTTACTTTTATGGGGATTTTGTCTTTTCTTTTCCCCTTACACTAAATTCTAGAGGTTTTGTTTTGGAAAGTACAGCTCTTTCCCTGAGGAATATCTGTCTCTCATATCCACCAGCTCCATCCCTGACATTTCACAAATATTATAGAGGGTAGTATAGAAGCAAATGCTGCATGTGTTATATCACCAGGTTTGTGGATTTCAGCCAAGCTGGAGGTGCAAGGTGGCTTATTGACGAAGTTCCCAACAACCTACTGTAAATTGCACACTAGTTCTAGAGCAGAAGATGAAGCCTAAGGACATCTAAAAGAAAATCATAGGCAAAAGATGATTGGAATGTACATGGAGATACTTTTAGCATTATCTGGCTGAGCATTATGCCAGAACGTGTAAGATGCCAAATACCATTTCTCTAACTCCAACCTTGCATGAAACTCCAAAAGCAGAAGAGGTGGCTGGCTACCTATAAAATTTCAATGCATCCAACCATAGTGATTCATACTAGAAACAGGACCATTTCTAAAATATCAGTTTGATGCGGAGACAAGAGGTAAATATTATCTCAATAATCTTACTGTGGCAAAGTTTCTTTCTACATGTATTTTTCTTCACCATATGATGACAACCAGGTTCCCAACAAAACGCGAAAATAAGGTTAAAGCCTTTAGATTTGTGAGCTGACCATAAGTGTGTATTAAATATTCATGGTTCATTTTCACAAAGGGTCTCCATTTGTATGTTGCCTTGGGATTGGCATCAGGCAGGTGAACTCTACATACTTCATGTACAGATAAACTTGCTAGAAGTTCATTTGCATATGGACTTTGAATTGTATACCTTTGGCTATCAAATTCGATTCAGAGCAAAACTGTGCAGTGTTTAAAATATCGCACATCTTCCACAATGATCCTAGTTAATGGAGTGAG
The DNA here is from genome assembly GCF_963921235.1 of Mobula hypostoma. Taxonomy (NCBI): domain Eukaryota; kingdom Metazoa; phylum Chordata; class Chondrichthyes; order Myliobatiformes; family Myliobatidae; genus Mobula; species Mobula hypostoma. Next base: position 32,157,916 of record NC_086109.1, read on the forward strand.
CCGAATTAAAGTCACAAGGAAATCCCATTGTTGTTCTCAACACTGGACTTACTGGGTAATGAAACTACCTACTGTACAAACAAATAATCACCTGTCAATGATAGGATTGAGGACAAGATCCAATGCATTGATACCTCCGCTAAGAATCTGTTTTTAGCATTTCTTCACTATAGAATGGCACCAAAACCCAGGTACATGGTTAGGCCCTTGTCTCTATTCTTTTAGGGAGTAAAACTTGTATGTCTCACTGAAATCATCTTAAGAGCCTGGAGAGGTTGAACCAAAGTGTTCTCATCTCAGAGGGAAGACCTTTGCTCCAACACCTCTGACCTTGCCAAATCCAACACTGAGGTAATTACCCTCAAGTATTGACTGCAATGGAGTTAACACTCTACAGTTAGTCAATGCCTGACTCAAATTGTATACCCCAAGCTTGTTCAACAACTATATTGTAGATTCCACAGCAAACAATTAAACTCTACAAGGACATACAAAAGACAGGACACAGTAGTAACTGCAACCTCATGGCTTAATCACTCTAGTTTAATCCTGAACTCCAGTACTACCTGTGTAGAGTTTGCACTCTCTTCCGTTGAATATATAGACTTCATGGAGTCAAGAGACATACAGAAGTACAGCACAGAAACATGCCCTTCAGTCCATCTATTCAATGCAAAAACCATTTAAACTGTCTACTCCAATTGACTTGCTCTGGGACCAGAGCCCTCCATATCCCTACTATTCCTGCACGTATCCAAACTTTTCTTAAACATTGAAATCAAGCTCACCTGGACCACTTGTGTTGACAGCTCATTCCACACTCTCATAGCCCTCTGAGTGAAGAAGTTTCCCTTCTTGATTCCCTTAAACATTTCACTTTTCACCCTTAAGCCATGATCTCTGGTTGTAGTCCCAGCTCTGTGGAAAACAACTGTTTGCATTTACACTATCTATACCCTCATAATATTATATACCCCTATCAAATTTCCTCTCAATAATCTATGTTCTAAAGAGTACAGTCCTAACTTATTCAATCTTCCCTTATAACTAAAGTCCTCCAGACCTGGCAAAATCCTTATAAGTTTTCTCTGCACTCTTTCAAACTTATTTACACCTTTCCTGTAGGTAGGTGACCAAAACTGCACACAATGCTCCAAATTAGGCCTCACCATTGTTTTATACAACTTCAACATAACATCCCATCTTCTGTACTCAATATATTGGTTTACGAAGACCAGTGCGCCAAAAGTTTTCTTTATGACCCTATCTACCTGTGACGCCACATTCAATGAATTATGTACCTGTATTCCCAGATCCCTTTGTTTTACCACACTCCTCAATGCCCTGTGGTTCACTGTGTAAGACCTATCCTGGTCCAACCAAAGTGCAACTGCATTAAATTACATCTGCCACTTCTCAGCCTATTTTTCCAGCTGCTGTAGATCACTCTGCAAGCCATGATAGCTTTCCTCACAGTCCCCTACGCCCCAAATCTTGTTGGTCCAGTTAACCACATTATCATCCAGATCATTGATATAGATGACAAGCACCAAAGGACCCAGCATTGATTCCTATCACACACCACAAGTCACAGACCTCCAGTCAGAGAGGCAACTATCTACAACAACTCTCTGGTATTCCACAAAGCCAAAGACTAATCTAATTTACTATCTCACCCTGAATGACTGACTGAACCTACTTGACCAACCTTGCATGTGGGTCCTTGTCAAATACCTAATGTCAAATGTCCGTGTAGACAACATCTACTGCCTTGCCTTCATCCACTTTACTATTAGCTTTGCCAAAAAACTCTAAAAAATTGATTAGACATGACCTACCACACACAAAACCATGCTGACTATCCTTAATCAGTCCATGTCTATCCAAATATATATATATATATATATATATATATCCGGTCCTTTAGAATACCTTCCAATAACTTTCCCACAACTGATGTCAGTCTCACTGTCCTATAATTTCCTGATTTTTGTTTAGCACCTTTTTCAAACAGTGGAACAACATTGGCTATTCTCCAGTCCTCTGATATCTCTCTTGTCTCTAAGTATATTTTAAATGTCTCTGTTAGAGCTCCAGCAATTTCTGCACTTGCCTCCCGTAGGGTCCGAGGGAATATCTTGTCAGGTCCTGGGGATTTCTCCACCCTGATTAGCCTCAGGGTAGCAAGCACCTCCTGCTCCTCTGTAATCTATACAGGTCTATGAAGTTGATGCTGTTTTGTCTCACTCCTATAGACTCTGTATCTGCCTCCCATGTAAATACGGATGTAAAGAATGCATTTAAGATCTCCCCCATAAGTTTTGGCTCCACACATAGATTAACTTTCCGGTCCTCTAGTGGACCAATTTGTCCCTAACAATCATTTAACATACTGTACCTGTAGAATCCCTAAGGATTCTTCTTTACCTTGTCTACTAGAGCAACTTCGTACTTCCTTTTAGCCTTCCTGATTTCATTCTTGTGTTCCCTTGCATTTCATGTACTCCGTAAGCACCTTGTTTGTTCTTACTTGCCTATACCTGTTATGCATCTCTCTTTTTCTATTAACTAGAGCCTAAACATCTCTTAAAGACCAAAGTTTCCTACACTTGTTATCTTTACCTTTTATTCTGACAGGCACGTACAAGCTTTCTACTCTCAAGGTTCTATTTCTGAAGGCCTCCCATTTTTCAAATACATCTTTGCCAGAAAACAACCTGTCCCAATCCACACTTGCCAGATCATTTCTGATACCATCAAAATCGGCCTTTCTCCAATTTAGAATCTCAACCCTTGGACCAAACCTATCTCTTTGCATAGTTACTTTCAAATTAATGGCATTGTGTTCACTAGATGTAAAGTGTTGCCCTATACAAACTTCTGTCACCTACCCTGTCTCATCCTCCTACATCTCAAGGACATGCAATTTGATACATCAATTGACCACTTTAAATTGCTCCTTAGTGTACAGATAAGATGTAGAATCTGGGGGCTGTTGATGAGAAAGTGCAGATGATAGAATGTGCTCAGTGTAGGATTAGTGTAATTGTGTAATAATAATTAGTGTAAATAGGACCTTGATAGTTAGTGAAGGCTCAGTAGACCAAAGAACCTATTTCTGTACTGCATGACATGATCTAGACATCAAGAGCTGGAAATCACTCGCCATCAATCAATCTTAATGAATGCACAGTATCCATTAGGCAGGAGCTTCAAAGGAAAATGCCCCATCCTCATTGAAAAGAAAACAAACACAAAGCTCTAGCAAGTGAATGCTCCCACAAAAATACAACTACAATTCTACATCTGGGATAGACTACAGAGTTCCCTCAGGATCAATCCATGAATCATACTTAAATGAAGGAATCATTATTGATTGTATTATTGGCCTCTCAGCTGCAGCACAAAACATTGTGCATTTGGAGGTAATCACCTTTTTGTGTAAATTATCAAAGTTCCTTCTATTCCATCGTAATCAGCTCATTTTTTTCTTTTAACCTTTCTTCTCCGACAGCCCATCACAAATTACCCGTTATAATATTCCTCTAATGTCTTACTTTGGCTTTGTTTTTCATCATTTATGAATCATTGAAGCATTATTTTGACAAAGCTATTAATATCCTTGTTGCTGTCTAATGTACCAAGCATAAGCTACCTGGCCACAAAATACAACTTGCAACAAATTTAAAATCTATGTTTTTGCTTTTATGCTGCACTGAATGTATTATAGATATGGTAATTAACAAATGTCAAGTAACTTATTTCCAATCATTAAAGTGCTATTGTTTCATTGGCCTAATTATTGTTTGGCTTTAGCCTTTCACAAGTCACCAAGCAGAATTTTAGTAAGTGTTGCTCGACTGATTCAAATGAAAACATTGGTGTGTCAAAACCATTTTGAAAGATATACACAGGCTGAGCTCATATGCATTATTAGAGCACACATTCTAAATATGCTTAAGATTCTAACCTACTCACTCTAATGGCAAAATAACAAATGTTATTAATGCTCTTAAGTGTTTAAAGAAAAAATATGTTCCTCTCCTTTGAGGATACATTGCATTCTAACTAAGTTGTGACATTTTATGCACTGCATCTTTACATGAATTCAGTGTTAATTAAATTTATAATGTAGCGCTGCCATGCCAATTTCTCAAAAAGACCATGCACTTCAAGGCAGACCTTTACCAGACTGGATTCTCTAAAGAGGGAATTAAATGGGCAGCCAGCCAACACATCTTAACATCAAGGCTTCACTCCTAAGCCCCAACTCCCAAGTCCTCTACAAATTAATCCTTTCTGCCATTAATTTTTGCTGGTGGCCTGTTGTTAAAATAGCATGCTTACTTCAGTAACATCAATAATTCCAGAAGGAGCTGAGATTGCCTCTAAGGAAGTGAGATTGCCAAAGATAAAAGAAATGCTTATCTTCTAAACAATCATTACTTTCTTAACCTCCGGAAGTATAGCAATAAACTGCAATGGCTAGTTAGCAAAGATATGGTAGATTGAACCAAAAGTTCTAGCTCTTTAATACACTGCAACCTGGTTCACAAACCTAATAACCTTTTTATAGCTTAATGTTTATGAATCAAAACATCAATGTAAGAATGCATTTTGAGATTGGTTTTAATAATCAGAAAAACTGTGAAAATTCATTTTCATTGATAGAATTCAAGATAGAATTGGTGCAGCACAGGAAAAGGCATATTCAGCCCATCAGGCTTGTGTTGGCTCAAGTACATTAATCTTATTCCCTGCCTTTTCCACCTGGCCTTGAATATAATTCTCTCTCAAGTGTGTATCTAATTTCATTTCAAACAAAATCACTGCTAGGTTCTGTTTCTATCAATTGTACAAGGAAACAACTCCAGATCATAACTATCCTCTTGGTTAAAAAAAAACATTTATTCTCACCTGTCCCCAGTCTCCTTTGCTCAAAAAAATTAAATCAGTGCGCTCTGGACATTGAAAAGCTTCCCTTTATATTTGTAATGTAAACCCAGTTAGGGTTTTCCCAGGTCTCCTCACAACATTCTTTCATCAAGGAGATCAAACCAAGCCTCTGCATTCTAATATCACAGCTGACGTTAGTGAACAGCACTGCACAGAAGGTAGCCATTCAAACTGTTGAGTCTATGCTAGCTCTTTTACAAAGCACTCTTGTTGCTGCCAATACACAAAAAATTCATTCACATATTTATTCCTCTGGAATGACCCAGTGGAACAATTTTCACCATCCTGTTAGCATGGCACAATCTAAATGTCTACCACTTGTTATATTAAAATGTTGTTCAGCATGTGGTCTGTGGTTCTTTTACCAATTATCTAAATTGATTTATTCTTGTTCTCACCCTTTCAACGAGAGTGAGGAAAAGATTTACCAGAATGTGGCCTGGTCTTGTGAGCCTGAGTTACAAGGGGACTAGGACTTTACCCTGGAATGTAGGAGATGGAGGGGTGACCTGAAAGAGGTATATAAGATCAGGAGGGGCATAGACAGGATGAAAACACATAGTTGTGTTTCCCAGGAAGGCCATAGTAAAGGCAAGAAGGCATAGGCTAAAATCAGAGACAAGAGATTTACTAAGGACACCAAGGGCAGTTTCTTCATGCAAAGGGTTGTGCATAGTTGGAATGAGCTGCCAAAAATAGTTTTGGGTGGGATTGGCACATTAGCAACATCTAAAAGTCACCTAGATAAGTACATGGATAGGAAAGGTTTGGGGGGCTATGGGCAAAATGCTGGTAGATGAGACTAGCCCACTGAGCAACACAGTCGCATTGACAAGCTGGGCCAAATGGTGGTCTCCATGTTGCTTGATTCGATGACTGAAAGAGAAATTATTTTATTTGCTATTTCCACTATCTGAACTTTTTATAACATTACAAGGAGGTACGTTACATAGTCTTCACTGCTGTCAGGAAATATTTGAGAATATCCAGACTATTTATATACCTTTAATTCCTCATTCTGGGAGCCATGCCAGTAAATTTATTCTGTATCCCTTCCAAAAACATACACATCCTTCATAATACTTTCTAGAAGGAGCATTTGCATCTGAATCTATTTTAGTTCGATCTGAGGTATTCACACACATTCATTAAGAAGAAATGAAGTCCAAATTTAGCAATTGCTAAAAGCAGTAAGGAATTGATTGCTATAATAATTACACATTCATATTTCCTTTTTTGATGCCTCCAAAAGGTGAATTTCACTAAAGTTTTGACATATACAAGAAGAGTGAATGTAATAAGTGCTAAAATCAAGAGGTTAAGGAAATTATCAAATGCCTTACTCACTTACCCATCTGAACTGAAGGCTTTAAATCACAGGGAGGAGATTATGGCCAGCATTATCCAATTAACATAAAACTACAACAAACGTTAAATATGAGTTTTCCTCAGCAGGCACATAACACAGTGGAGACTGGGCATCAGTGATTTTTAATCCAGAAATTGATTTGTTGTTCACCGGAGTTCAGTATGTAAACAGAGGAAAGATTCACCTTGCAAGTGTGATAATATGATAAAGAACTAGCAACTTTTGAAATGAGTCTGTAACAATCGCTTAGCTACAACTTTGATGGTTGATCCAAGAAATGATAAGCAGCCATTACAGGTCAAAATAAACGGATTTGAGCAGAGAGAATTTTGAGGCAATTTGTCAAGAAATTTGCCAGAGCTTTAAATATTAACACCTAATTTTAATAAAAATCACCATAATTAAATGTTTATTAGATAAGGCTTTACCGTCCAACACCCACTCCTGTACTACTAATGTGGAGATGGATAGAGAGGAGGTTGAAGGTGATGAGGTTTTGTTTGCAAATCTCAAAGAACCACATTCCTTCATCAGTGTCTGTACTTCAAACGGCATCTATCAGCTCTGCTTTACACTCAGTCACCACTTTATTCGGTACCTCCTGTAACTAATAAATTGGCCATGGAGTGTATGTTTGTGGTCCTCTGCTATAGCCCATCCATTTCAAGTTTCGACATATTGTGTGCTCCGAGATACTCTTCTGCACACCACTGTTGTAACGCATGATTATTTGTGTTATTGTCAGCCGAACCAGTCTGGCCATTCTACTCTGACCTCTCTCATTAACATGGCATTTTTGCTCACAGATCTGCTGCTCACTGGATGTGTTTTTTTTGTTTTTCACACCATTCTCTGTAAACATTAGAGACTGTTGTATCTGAAAATCCCAGGAGATCAGCAGTTTCTGAGATACTCAAACCACCCCATTTGGCACCAACAATCATTCCACGGTCAAAGTCACTTTGATAATATTTCTTACCCATTCTGATGTTAGGTCTGAACAACAACTGAACCTATTGATCACATTTAATTCCTCTGTTTAAAGATATGAAATAATCTTACAGATTTTTAAATACTATTTTTTTCAAGTAAGACAAGTGTATGAAGGTATAATCCGAGTCTGTAAAAGTGCCAAATGATTCATGCTTGTCCTTGAACATTTTCCAGGGTTCCTTACAACCCACTTTTGAATGTAAATGAAACGAATTTATTAAGGCTTAACACACATTCAATAGACAGCTTCTTCCTGAAGAAATCTGCTGTGAACGGATGCTTAATAAACATGTCTTTAGTTGCAGAACAGTCAGCACTAAGAACGGGCCAAAATTTCCAAAATCAAACTAAAATATAACATTACTCCATCAGAGTTTTCAATTAAAGTACACCTTTATTGACTAGAACAAAACCTAGAACTGAAAAAGGTGCTTAAGGATTTGATTCTTCACTCAGTGTCATTCAGACCAAGGAGATGATTATTGACTTCAGGATGAGGAAACCAGAGGTCCATAAACATGTCCTCCTGAGGGGATCAGAGTTGGAGAGGATCATCAACCTTAATTTCCTCCGTGTTTTCATTTCAGAGGATCTGTTCTGGGCCCAGCGTGTAACTGCCATTATGAAGAAAGCAGAGCAGTGCCTTTGCTTTTATTAGAAGTTTGTGAAGATTCAGTATGTTATCTAAAACACTGACAAACATCTACAGATGTGTGGAGGGGAGTATATTGACTGGTTGCAACATGGCCTGGCATGAAAACACCAATGCCCTTTTGTTGGAAAGCCTACAAAAAGTAGTGGATTCGGCCTATCTATCATAGGTAAAGCCCTCCCCACCATTCAGCATATCTATACAGAGCGTTGTCACAGGAAAACAGCGTCCATCATCAAGGACTCCCAACATCTGGGCCATGCTCTCTTCTCACTGCTGCCATCACAGAGAAGGCACAGGATCCCTAGGACCCGCACCAATGCGTTCTGAAATAACTATCACCCCTCAACCATCAGGCTCTTGAATCAAAGGGGATAATGTCACTCAACATCTCTTGTCCAATCACTGAATTATTCCCACAACCTATGGAATTGCCTTACAGGACTCTTCAACTCAAATACTGAATATTTATTACTTATTTATTATTACTATTAATGTTATTATTATTATAATTTCTATTTTTTATTCCTCTCTTTCTTTTTGAATTTGTAGAGTTTGTTGGGTTTGTTTTAATTGGTTGTTATCTTCCCTGTTGGATATGGTCTTTCATTGATTCTATTGTGTTTCTTGTATTTACTATGATTACCCTCATGAAAATGAATCACAGGATAGTATATGGTGACATTTATATGTACTCTGATAATACATTTAATTTGAACTTGATCTTTGAACTATAATTGGAAATGTTAAAACTAAGGCAACTGAAGTAAAGCATCATAGGATATAGTGATAAAGTTAGTAAATGTTGACACCTATCAATCATGATCTAACTGTAGAACCTCATCTAGTGGGAGCACCTAATCTAGTTCCTATGTACCTGTGTCAACAATTGTGTTTGGGGGAGGAGGTGTCATGTTCTGGTCCGTGAGGTCCGCATTCCAGTTCATGGTCCGGTCCGTCTACTCCGTATTCCGGGTTTTCCTGTTTTCCCCGGTTCCGTTGGGCACCTTGATTGAGGCGCCTGATTCTCATTTCGGGCTGGCTACATAAATAGCTCCTGGATTCAGCTTCTTTTGCTGGATCGCCCCCATCCGAATCCCTGTCAGAAACCTCATCATTCCTCGTCTCAGTCCCCGTAAGAACCTACACCCAGAGGTTCGGCTACAGAGCTCTTTCCAGGAAGTTCGGCATTAGAAACCCGCCAGAGTGAGACTGGAGCCTTGTCGCGCCAAGATAAGGAACATTCTATCATTGAGTTTGGAACTGTCTCTTTGTGTCCTCATGTTTAGTGTTTCGTGTCTAAGAAGAGCCCTGGTCCTATGTCCTGCAACCAAGGAGGGGTCCTGGCTCTGTGTTCCGTGTCTTATACGAGTCCTGGTCCTATGTCCTGTACCCAAGGAGGGGTCCCAGCTCTGTTCCGTGTACCAAGACCAAGTTCCAGGCTTCGTGTTCCAGCCCAGTCCAAGTCAAGACTTCATGTTCCAGTCCAGTCCGGGAGTACCTCGTCCAGTCCAGAAGTTTCCTCATCCAGTCCAGGAGTTTCCTCATCCTGCGCGGGAGTTTCCTCATCCTGCGCGGGAATTTCCTCGTCCTGTGCGGGAGTGACTCGTCTAGTCCAGTCCTAGCCAGGTCCAAGAGCCTCGTCCAGACCAAGCCTAGCCAGGTCCAAGAGCCTCATGCAGTCCAGTTCTAGCCAGGTCCAAGAACCTCATCCAGTCCAAGCCTAGCCAGGTCCAAGAGCCTCGTCCAGTCCAGTACTAGCCAGGTCCAAGAGCCTCGTCCAGTCCAGTCCTAGCGAGGTCCAAGAGCCTTGTCCAGTCCAGTCCTAGCCAGGTCAAAGAGCCTCGTCCAGTCCAGTCCTAGCCAGGTCCAAGAGCCTCGTCCAGTCCAAGCTTAGCCAAGACCTAGGTTCCAAGTCCGATTAAAGACCCAGGTTCTAAGTCCCCGTCCAGTCTCTGGCTTGTAGTCCTAGTCCAGGTTCCTAGTTCCAAGTTCCTCGTCCAGGTCCCACGTTTCTAGTCCAAGTCCTAGCCCAGGTCCTGTGTCCCTGTCTAGTCCAGGGTCTTCGTCCGTGTCCAGCTTTGTTTCTTCCCGACTTCCCTTGCTTTCTTGATAAACTCATAGTCCAGTTCCTAGTACTTCAGTGTCCGTGTCTTGCATTTGGGTCCGCTCCTATCGCCCCCCTTGTAACAGGGGGAGCTTCCGCTCAGGGATTAATACCAGTAGAGTAGTATCAGAAATCTAAAACAATTATGTTTGAGTGACTGAGTATCATCTGCTTTTACAACAATGGTTGTAACAATGCACAATCCTAAAGGGATTTTACATGTGACAATTCAATATGACAAGTTTTCCAAATAGCAGAAAGCTCTGGTGATTTGGCACTTCATCTATGTCTAAAAAATCGTTAACACCAAAAAAAGCTGCCTTTTATTTAATAGCTTTCGTACTGATGAGACCTCATATTGCTTTGCTGTCAGATAAGTCCTTTTTTTTGGGAGTATGCCACTATTGTACTAAAATAAAACAATAAGAAAGCAGAGATCAGTGCAGAGAAATGCATAGTATACCCTTCTGCGTACAAATCTCTGCTGCTAAAATATAACTGGTTCTAGAAAAACTTATGCTTCGGTGATCTGATGATTATTGTTTGAATTTTGAGCTGTAGTAATTCTTTCTTCAGTTGATTTTGCTGTAATTTTTAACTTTTATATTATTTTTTTCTCATACCCTATTCAACAAAACTAAGCATATCAGTTAAAGGCAGTGATTCCTTTTCATTGCGCAGCTGAATACTTACTTGCTGAGATGCAATACAGTACTTGGATCAGAATTATGTTTGTATCTGGGATTCTATAGGCAATGTATCATATCCATGTTTCAACTCAATTAAAGCAGGCATGTTCCAACTATAATAGCTAATTGATACAAAACAACATTCAGTCTGTAAGAGGTGGTGATGTTCCAAGCTGACCATAATAAATATGCTGAAAACTGAAATGATGAATAATTTGATAATATTGCATACTCAGTTGGAAATTGTGTATTCAAAGGCTGGATACATATTAGGAGACAGTTGGCATTGACTTATAGTGTTATGTGTGTGGATTCATTTACAACTATTTTGAATTTTGAGGGACGGATGACAAAAATGTTGCCTGGCAGTGATTATAGCAATGCAGAGGAGAGAAAAGAAAACTGTAAATGTTGGTTAAATGTGGAGCATTGCAATGCGACTGTAGCAGGGCTAACCAAATCTAGGTCAGATTTCAAATCAATGGTGTGACATAATATAACAAAGGCTTTTCTTCCAGTTTGCTATTGTGTAACAGCAACTATTTCATTCCCAGCTCAGGCAAGAAGCAATTGTGTTTTTTTTTCCTCAGTACATCCATAAAAAAGATTTTATACATACCAGAATTCATCTCAAGCTGACTAACACTGATCAAGAGAGACTGTGAAGCCTGAATAGGAGTGAAAGAAAGAAAAAGTAGAAATTGTAGCAACCTTCATGATCTCAGAGTAATATGAATGTTTCACAGACAATGACGTACAGTCACTGATGTAATGGTTTAGCCGGTATGGCCCAACCCCGGTTCTAACCAAGAAAACAGCATAAAACGGGATTAGAGTTACAAACAGAAGTGGGAGATTATAGATGACTATTGCTGGCCACCATTCTTCTTTTATTTGGTACTTGAGAACATTTTCTCAACCTTGTTGCCTTCCTGGCATTTGTGATTCTCTTCACACAGTTATTTCTTCTGACACTAGTTATTACTCAATGACATTTAATCTTAATCACACTTTGTCACCTCTTTATCCAATACGTTTTGGATATTTAGATATGCATTCAGTCATTTCCCTAGGTTTTCATTGCACACCCTGGCAACAGTTTGAAGGTTTCTATGACTCTGGTGGCCAAGAAGCCTTTCAAATCTGATATCCATTCTATCATTAGCTTCCATCTCCTTATCAACAGCAGTTTCCATTCTGTCCATTTGTTTCACATAGTTCATATAGACTTCGTTATTCTAATGTTCTGCTGGCCTCATTCTTATCTGTAATCTCTGCAATGCTACGTTTATCCAAAGCACTGTTGTACACATCCTAATATGCATTGACTCCTTTACATTATGTACATTAATGCAAGTTGATTTCTTGTCCAGTTACATCTCCATTTAAAATTTGTCATCCCATTTTCTTCCACGGTAAACACATCCTTGTCTCTGTAACTACCTCCTGCCCTATAACCCTCCAAGGACAGTGATTACCTCAAATTCTGACCTGTTACTCATCCCCATTATATATATTTTGTTTTGTTATTGGTGGCTCTGCATCCACCATTTTGCTTTCTGTATTATTATGTTCTCAGTATTATTTATTTTATTATTATTATTATTATTTGTTCAGCTGTCTTTGTACATAGGTTATTTGTCAGTCTTGGTGTGTAGCTTCTCATTGATTCTATTGTATTTCTTTGTTTTACTGTGAACCTCTGCAAGAAAATGAATCTCAGGGTAGTGGATGGTGACATAGAGGCATTTTAATAATACATTTACATTGAACTTCTTGTGAAGATATTCGCAGAATAGTGAGCTCCAGAATTTAGACCCAGTGAACATAAAGGAACAGCAATATCTTTCAATGATACAAAGATGTCTGGCACCTTATTCCTTTTAAAGCAATTACATTCATCAGTTGCTCAATAGCGAATCTCGGTTAAAGTCAACATATGACTTTAGATTGAGTAAAATTGTAATTACCACACTATATAAGCCAAAGACATCTATATTAGCTTTACATAAAAGCAATCCAACCCATTCTCCCTATAAATAGCCTCTACAATTGAACCTGCCTCCAACACTACGCCTACCAAGACATTGAAGATCCTACATGTCGCTTTTTATTTATTTGTTAGTGCCAAATTCTTGAACTCACTACTAGTTGGATCAACTTCTCTTTCTCAAGTCCTTTCAGAATTTTAATCATGTCTGTAAAATTTCCTCATGATTCTCCAGTCCCAAGGAGGAGAACAAAATCTCCTCGGTGTACCTACACAATTATATAGTCATCGTCCTGTAAAAATCTTGGTGAATCTGTTCTGCTCCTCTTCCATTGCCTCCACGTCTCTCCTAAAGAAAGGGTCATGGGACTAGTTTGGATGGGCATCTTGGTAAACGTGGACCAGTTGTGCCAATGGGCATGTTTCTAGGATGAGTGACTCTATAACTTTTATAAAATAAGGTGCCTAGAACTCAACACAATACTCCATTGGTAATGTCAGGTACCCCGTGATGGGAATAAAGAACCAGCAGAAATAGAAAACACTTTGGAGTCCAGTATTGCTATTAACTAATAATATTTATTAGCAACTACACAATACAGTAATATAAATGTAGATAAATCAAACAGGTTAGCAATGATTTTATATATATATATATAAGTAAGTATATCCGATTATATATATATAAGTAAGCCTTCAGGTGAGCTGGTGCCGTCAATCTTCTCATTGTCCTCCGAGATCCTTTAAAAGTCACTGACTGTGACTTCAACAAAGGGGACCAGTTTTCTGTGGTGGAGCTATCATCCAGGCAAGGGTGGACACATGGATGACTCCCCACCGGTCACTGCTTTTTCTCTTCACTGCAAGAGCCACTGATCGATCTGCCTGATCGATCCCCCAAAACCCCACTTTTTCTGCAGGTACAACAAAGCTCATTCAGTGTCCCAAAACGAGTCTGAGGTCCATATCATCTGACCTCCTATTTTATCTTCCCATGCTGAGCACCAACTTTCATTCAAGTAACTCCTCCTTCCTCTCTCTGTGTAAGAAATGCACAAGCAGGCGAATGTCCTTGGGAAGTATCAACATGCTACCGAAAAATCATAACATCGATTGTCCATCAAATAATACCGCCTTCGGTCACCATAGCAACTTACGAGCTGCTCGGTGCCATCTCCAACTCAGCAGAAATCCAAATGTTAGCCAGTTCCTTCTCAAGCCTTAAAGTGACAGTCCAACAGTTAGTCTTCATCTCTCTCTCCCTCTTTCAAAACAACATGTCGGTGTTAAATTACTCTCTCTCTCTCTTTTCCAAAAACACAGTTCATAGGGGTAATCGAGCACAGTTTATAGGGGTAATTCAGGACCCCGTCACAGTAACCAAACCAAAGTTGTGTAAAACTTCATCATAACCTCTTGATTTGTCCTTCTATTTATAAAGCTCAAGATCAAATATGCTTTTTTTTAAACACTTTCTCAGCCCATTTCAAGGAATAATCAAGATGGATCCTCCAATCTCTCTGTTGTTGAAACCTGTCAGATCCTTTTTGTATAATTTACTTTGCCTCTCCTTATTCTTCCTAAAAATGTCATTATTTCTCAATATTAGGGTACATCCAGGACATCCTATCTACTCCATCCATCTACCTGTATCTCCACGAAAAACATTATTCATATCCTCACCATACACCACACTCTCGAGCTTTGTTATACTGGATAAACTGGACTGTAAATTATACACCCACAGCTAAATTGTTAGTGTGTTAAGTAAAGTCGTGATATTAGTAATCATCCCTGGGAGAGTTTACTGTACATTTGTTGCCAGCATAAAAAGCAACCTTCTACTACCACTCTGTTTCCTACTACTTAACCAACTTTCTGTCTGTGTGACTGAAGTCCCTTTCATTCCATGACAAGGGTATAATGATGAATCTTATCAAGTGCCTTTTGAAGACCATAAGCACCCAATCAACTTCATTTCCTTCTTATTTTTTCTTTATCAAGTTCAGTCAAGATAGCTAGATAAGAATTGACATTTCTAATAAATCTAGAGACGAGAGCAGAGTGTTCGGCACTGTCTGCCTGCATTTGAGTGGGCTTCCTCTCCCTCTCGCTAGCTGCTGTTGGAGGAGGGTGCAGGAGCCCTTGGGTTCCACGTTGCAAGAATTGATCGGCGAGGCTGTGGACTCATTTTGGGGGACTTTGAGGGTCATGGTGCATGTGTTTCTGGACTCTGGTTCTGCTGTTTTTGAGTGGGTTGATCGATACAGACTGAGGTGCTTCGCTGAAGAGTGGGTCTGTGGGCAGCCTGCAGTGGGCTAGCAGCGTGGTGCTGAACTGAACTACTACTGGACTCCTCATTTGAAGTTGACATTCCATGTGTTGGTCACTCGCTTCTGGCTGTTTGTGCATTCTTTTCTTTTTTTGCACGTTGGGTGTTTGATGTTTTCTTGAAAAGGTTTCATGGTGTTTCCTTGTTTCATGGCTGCCTGTGGGAGGCCGAATCACAGAGATGCACCTCATATACATACTTTGATAATCAATGTGCTTTGAACTTTGGACCTGAATTTTGAACTTTGTATTCAAGCAACTGCTAATTCTCCCCAGATTATTCTTCCCAAAAACCTTCCCAGCAAGGATAAATTGATTAGTCTGTAGTTGCTAAATTTGTACCAACATCCTTTGTTGAACAACAGCAAAACATTTTCAGTTTTTCAGTCTTCAGGCATCACCTCTGAATCTACAGAAATCTGGAAGATTATAGTCCGGGCCTGTACAATTTCCCTCGATAAATAAGGACACCTCTCATCTGAACTGGGATACTTATCCACGTAAAGCATAAGAACTCCTGCCTGGGAAGTGCACTGGATTCACTCCAATTTGCCTACCATCATAAAAGGTCAACAGCAGATGCCATTTCATTGGTTCTTCACTCAGCCCTGAAACACTTGGGCATTGAAGATGCATACATCGCGATGCTCTTCATTGACTCTGCTCGGCATGCAACACTCTCCTCCCCTTGAAACTCATCACTTATCTCCATGACCTGGGCTTCACTACCTCCCTGTGAAACTGAATCCTCAATTTCCTCACTTGCAGACCCCAGTTAGTACAGGTTGGCACCAACATCTCCTCAACACTCACCATGAGCACAGGTGCACTTCATGGCTATGTGCCTAGTCCCTATCCGATGTTGTATTTAAGTTTTCTGACAAAACCACTGTTGTCTGCTGAATCAATGGTGGTGACGAAGTGCACATGGGGGAAGATTGAAAATCTGGTTGAGTGGTACCACCACAACAACAACTTCTCACTGAACATCAGCAAAATCAAAGAGATGGTTATCGACAATAGGAGGAAGGAGCCAGAGGTCCTTAAGTCAGTCCTCATCAGGGGATTGGAGGTGGAGAGGGTCAGTAGTTCCTTAGCATTATCCTATCAGAGGGTCTGTCCTGTGACTAGCACGGAACTTCAATCACAAAGAAAGCACAATTGAGCGCCTACTTTCTTAGAAGTTTGTGTAGAATCAGCATGTCACCAAAATCTTTGACAAACTTCTATAAATGCACAGTGAAGGGTATCCTAATTGGTAGCATCATGGCCTGGTATGGAAACATCAATGCTCAGGGACAAAAATATCTTCAGAAAGCAATGGATACAGCGCAGTCCATCACAGGCAAAGCCCTCCCAACCATTGAATACATTTACATGGAGCACTGCCACAAGAAAGTAGTATCCATCATCAAGGAGCCCTGCCATCCAGGCCATGCTCTGTTCTCACTACGGCCATCAGGCAGGAGGTACAGGAGATACCACAGCACCCGTTTCGGGAACAGTTATTACCCCACAGCCATCAGGCTCCTGAACGGATATGGATAACTTTACTCATCACAACTCAACCTATAGATTCTCTTTCAATTACTTTTTACAACATATGTTTTGTTTTGTTTTATTTGCACTATTTGTCTTCTTTTGCACTTCGGTTTTTATCATTTTAGTATAAAATTTCATAAATTCTATTGTATTTCCTTTTTTTCCTGTAAATGCCTGACTGAAAATGATTCTCCACACAGTATATGGTAACATGTACATATTGTGATAATAAATTTTATTTTGACTTTGATGTTGACGTTTAAGTGCGGTTAGCCTCTCCAGTACCTCCTCTTTATCAATTTCATTTTCTCCTTCCTTCGCTGAGATTTCAACAGTATTTTCCTCCATGTTAAGAATGATGTAAAGTGCTTATTTAGTATCATTGCCATGTCCTCTACCTTCTTGACTGAATTTCCTTTCTGTTCACTGACTGATTTTATCTCTTCTCTTACAACCCTGTTATGTTTTCTGCCAATCTTTCCTCATACTTACTGCTCATTTCTTTTTATCAATTCCCCTTTCAACTTTCTGTAATCAGCCTGATACTCACTTATGTTAACAACCTGTCAGCTGCTCTGTTTTGTTCTCAATCACGGTTTTGCCCGTTAGGTTTAGATTCTATACTCACCCCACTAAAGTCAGCCCTTCTCCAATTGACTGTTCTTACTCTGAAGAAATTTATACCCTTTCCCACCTGAAGCCCTTCCTCCTCATGCATCTGAGACTCTGAAGCACTGTCCCCTAACCCAACTGTACAGCCACACTTGTGATGTCCTCACATTTCTACGTTCATTGAAAGTAATCCAAACATTGAGAGCTTGCTTTTCCCTTTCCTGATTCTTTGAAATCTGCCATGACATTGACACCAGCTTGACTTCCAGCTTTTCACCATCCCTATCCAGAATTTTCTGCAGGCACTTGGTGATATCCTTAGTGCATACACCATAGAGGTAGGGTTCCATTCTAAAAGTATCTGCCTCCATTGAAATGCCTGTTTGCCCCTTAACTATTGACCCTTCTGATCGTTCTACTCCCGTCCTTTGTTGTTATGAAATTTACTGTTTTGCAGCAGCAGTGCAGTGCAATACACAATTAAAAAGCTATAAACTACCATAAGAAATATATATATAAAAAAAAATTAGGTAAATAGTGCAAAAAGCGAGCAAAAAAAGTATTGAGGTAGTGCTCATGGGTTCATTGTCCATTCGGAAATCTGATGGTGGTGGGGAAGAATTTGTTCCTGAAACAATGAGCAAGAGTCTCCAGGCTCCAGTACCTTGTCTGCAGTGGTATCAATGAGAGGTGGGTGTGTTCTGGCTGATGGGAGCTTTTAATGATGGATGCCACCTAATTGAGGCATCATCTTTTAAAGGGGTTCTTGACGCTGAGGAGGCCAATGCCCATGATGGATATGGTTGAGTTTACAATTTTATGCAGCTTTTTCTGATCCTTTGCAGTGTCCCCTCCATACCAGGTAGTGATGCAACCAGTTGGAATGCTCTCCACGGTACACCAGTAGAGATTTGTGAGAATCATTGGTAACATACCAAGTCCCCTCAAACTCCTAATGAAATATAGATGCTGCTGTGTCTTCTTTGCAATTGCATCAATATGTTGTGCCGAGGATAAATCCTAAGAGGTATTGACACCCAGAGATTTGAAATTACTCACACTATTCACTGCTGATCCCTCCATGAGGATTGGCGTGTGTTCCCTTCACTTCCCCTTCCTGAAGTCCACAATCAATTCCTTGGTCTTACTGATATTGAATGCAGCTTGTTGTTACAACGAGTTGACCCAACCAGCTGACCTATCTCATCCATGTGTGCCTCCTTGTCACCATCTGAAATTCTGCCCACAATAGTTGTATCACAGGCAAATCTACAGATAATGCTTCTGAATGCCTAGCCGCACGGCAGTGAGAGTAGAGCAGCAGACTAAGCACACAACCTTGAGGTGCGCCAGTGTTGATTGTCAGTGAGAAGCACGAGTTATTTACAATCCATACTGACTACAGTCTCCCATTGAGGAAGCCAAGGGTCCAGATGCAGACAGAGGTACAGAGACCCAATTTTGGAGCTTATTGATTAGAACTGAGGGTATGATTGTATTGAACACTGAACTGTAATCAATAAACAGCGGGCTGACATGGGTATTACTATTTTCCAGGTGATCCATGGCTGAGTGGAGAGCCAATAATGTTGCATCTCTGTAGATATATTGTGATGGTGGGCAAGTTGCAGTGGGTCCAGGACCTTGGTTTGGTAGAAGTTAATTCGAGCCATGACATCACAACTGGGTGATAGTCTTTGAGGCAGCTTCTCCCTGTGCTTCTTGGTCACTGGTATGCTTGTCACACTTCTGAAGCAGGTGGGAGTCTCCAACGGCAGCAGTGAGAGATTGAACGGGTACTTGAAAACTCCCAATAGTTGGTTGGCACAGGTTTTCATTGGCCTATTAGGTACACCATCGGGGCCTGATGCCTTGGCTGGGTTCACCCTCTCGAAGGATGCTCTGATATCGGCCTCCGAAACAGAGATCACAGGGTCACCAGATGCTGCAGGGATTTGCACAAGTGTCGTTTTATTCTCCCGTTCAACACAAGCATAAGAGACATTGAGCTCATAAGGGGATAAAGCATCACAGCTATTCATGATGTTGGGTTTCACCTTGTTGGAAGTACTGGCCTGCTAATCCTGCCAGAGCTAATGCACATCTGATTCCTTCTCTAACTTCAATTGGAATCGCTTTAATTCTCTTAAAATAGCCTTCCGTAAGAAGTACCTGCACTTCTTGTATATTTCTAGATCATCGGACTTGAATGCCACAGATCTTGCCCTCAGCAGACTAAGCATCTCCCAGTTTTAGCTTTGGATACGTCCAGTATGTTCTCGAAAGCACACACTCATCCACGCAGGTCTTGGTGAAGTCAATAACAATTGTGGCATATTCATTCAGATTCAAAGATGAGTCCCTGAATATTGTCCAGTCAACTGACTCAAAGCAATCCTGTAAGGGCTCCTCTGCCTCCCTTGACCATTCCTTCTTGGTCCTCACCATTGGTGCTGCAGTCCTTAGTCTCTGCCTAAACCCGAGGAGTAGAAGTACAGTCAGATGACTGGATGTCCCAAAATGTGGATCTGGCATGGCATGGAAAGGGTTCTTGATAGTGGTATAAAAGTGCTTCCTCTGCTTGCACATGTGATGTGTTGGTGCTAGTTGTCCAAAGACTTCTTCAAGCTAACCTGGTTGAGAACCCCCACCATGATACGCAAGGCATCAGGGCACACTTTTCGTGACTGTTGATCATGGTGCTCAGCTCCTCCAGTGCCCGACTGACGTTGGCCTGAGGTGGAATGTACCGGGAAGATGGCAGAAAACTCCTTCTGCAGATAAAATGGATGCCATTGGACCACTAGGTGTCCCTGGCCAGATGAGCAGGGTTGAGACAAAACCACCACATCTGTGCATCATGATGAGTTAAACTGCACCTCCTATACCTTTAAAAGACAGAGCTATCCTGTTTTTGCAGAGAATGATGAAGCCATCAGGCTGCAGTGCTCTAACTGAAATGGTGGGCATGAGCCATGATTCCATCAAGCAAGATACACAGCAGTTCCTGATGTCCCTCTGTGTTGCAATCTTGCACTGAGGTCTTCATCAGTAGGATGGTCGGGTGCGGGGGTCCAAGACCTATACTTTTTAATTGTACCTGCAGACTGGCTCATCTTTTGTGCTTCCATTTTCTTAAAGGGGGAACTGTACTCGGGATCCAAGTCTACAGTCTGGGATCAGCCAATATCGCCAGATTTGAGTATTGATTGATTTTTTTAAGTGGCTTAAAACAACGTTGCTTACTAAAGTACTTATCATGGCTGTGACTGTGGACTTCACCAGTAGTAGTCCTAAATGGGAATATTTGATTATTCCTATCAGACCTGCATACAAAGAGTCGCCACTTATCGACACCACCTTGTGACACTTTTGGCCGAGACCCTTCATCGGGATTATCAGGATCATGGGTCCTGATGAAGAATCACAGTCTGAAATGTCAACTGCTCGTTTCTCTCCATCGACACTGCTTGAACTGCTGAGATAACATAAAAACACAAGAACCCATGAGCAGGGATAGGCCATCTGGTCAGTTGCCACCAGCCATTCAGTAAGATCATGGTTTATCTCTCTGAGGACTCAGCTTCACCTGCCTGCCTTTTCCCCTTAATCCTTAATTCCCCTACTATGTAAACATCTATCTAGCGGTATTTTAATTATATTTAATAAGGTAGTTTCTACTGCTTCCTTGGGCAGAGCATTTCACAGATTCACAACTCTCTAGATAAAGCAGTTTATCCTCATCTCTGTTCTAAATCTATTCCCCTGGATCTGAAGGCTATGTCCCCTAGATCTAGTCTCATTTACCAGTAGAAACAATGTTCTTGCCCCTATCTTATTTTCCTCTTTCATAATTTTATATGGATCTGTAAGATCCCCTCTCATTCTTCTGAATTTCAAGTTCCAGGCAACTCAACCTCTTCTCATAGTCTAAACCCTTTATCTCCAGAATCATCCTGCTGGACATCCTTTCCACCACTCCGAAGCCGGCATATCCTCCCTCAAGTAAGCAGAACAGACCTGAACGCATTACCCCAGCTGCAGCCTAACCAGTACATTCTATTTTTGCATCGTAACCTCCTCGCTCTTAAAAACAGTCCCTCTTGCAGATGAAGGCAAACATTTCTTTCGTCTTCACGATAACCTGTTGCATGTGCCAACCAACCTTTTGCGATTCGTACCTCCGATATTTTGTGTGTTGCTTGAGATTTCCAGCATCTGCAGAATCTCTTCTGTCTCCAAAGCTGTGCTCTTCCACTTGATGAGAATTCCTGCAGTTGCATCCTGAGTAGATGCACTGTATTGTTCACATGTGGATCAGGATGTCCATTCCAGGACTCTGTAATATCCCATCATACCTCTATTGACTAGATGCAAATACCTATAATACTATTGATATCCAAGTATTTACTCTTTAACGTGGCTTTAAATAACTTTTTTAATTCCCCAGCTCTTTGTTTTAACCAAGTGCTCTTTCAGTCCTTTGTTCCATAACTCCTTTTTAATCAGCACTTTTTCCCCTTGTTCCAGTTTTGGAATGGATCTTGCAAACAGTGGCATTCACATACATTTGCTGTCTTTAAACGTGGAGACAAAAGAACTGGTTTGTGCTGTGAAGTACCTTGGATAGGTAAATGCACTGCATTTTGTAGATGGTGCAGATGGTGAAGGGAATTAGCTTTTAACCCTTACATACTGTTCATATTCTATACCTTCACAGTATGATCCAGGTCAATCTTGACCCGGCCCAAGAATCCCCTCATAACAAGTGTCTATACCAAATTTTGAACCACAGATCTTTTTAAAATGTATAAATAGCCTATCTGACATTAATAAATGGGTGATTAATCCTTAATTAATTTTTCAGAGATCGAAAATCCATTTCAATAGATACGGGTCAAATTTGACCCTGCACAGCCTCTATGTACAAAAATTTGTAGCACCTGTACAAAAGTATAAATTTTTATAATATTTTCATTTTTGCACATTTTGGGTCACCTTAGGAAAAGTCATCAAATTTTGGCTAAAAAAGGCATTTAGGGTGTTTTTACTACTGTCAAATGTCAAAACGGGTCAAATTTGACCCGTACAGAAATGTTCTTCTGCACACCACTATTGTAACATGAGGTTATCTGAGTTATTGTCACTTTCCTGTCAGCTTGAACCAGTCTGTCCATTTTTCTCCAACCTCTCTCATTAACAAGGCATTTTTGCCCACAGAACTGCCACTCAATGGATGTTTTTGTTTTCTGCACCATTTTCTGTAAACTCCAGAGACTGTTGTGTGTGAAGATAGCAGGATATCAGCAGTTTGAGATACTCAAACCACCCCATCTGGCACCAACAATCATCCCACAGTCAAAGTCACTTAAATCACATTTCTTCCCCATTCTGGTGTTTGGTTTAAACAATAACTGAACCTTTTCACCACGTCTGCATGCTTTTTTGCAGTGAGTTGCTGCCACGTGATTGGCTGATTAGATACTTATATTAACGAACAGGTATACGGGGGGGGGGTGTCTAATAAAGTGACCCCTAAGCGTATGTCACGATATATTACACTGAGATTTGTTTTCTTGTAGGCATTCACAGTAGAACAAAGAAACACAAAAGAATCAGTGAAAAACTACATGCAATGACTGACAAACAATGAATGTACAAAAGAAGGCAAACTGCAAATGCAAGAAAAAGTTAATAAATAGGTAAATAAATAATACTGAGAACATGAGTTGTAGAGTCCTTGAAAGTGAGGCCATAGGTTGTGGAATCAGTTCAGAGTTGTAGAGAGTGAAATTATCCACACTGGTTCAGTAGTCTGATAGTTAAAGAATAATAACTGTTCCTGAACCTGGTGTTATGGGACCTAAGGCTTCTGTACCTTTTTCCCACTGGCAGGAGGGTATTCCACCATATTCCTGACCTATGCTCTGGATATTCTAGAAAGGCTTTGTAGCGTCAATGAAGTGAGTCATTGGCAGTTTAATGTCCAACCTGTACTTGTGGCCACTGTATTTCTGCAGCCAATTGATTCTCTAGCTAAAGGTGATTGCACCCCCATATTATTGACGGTGGAACACTTGGCAACGCTCATGTCCTTAAACATCAAGAGTTAGAGATGGTCTTTGTGTTTGTAGGAAGCACTTGCTTTTGTATCATTGTGGAATTTGCAACGTTCCAGCTATTTTGAAAATTGTCATGGTTCACATCTGTCAGTGACTTGCCACTGCCACTTCTAAGATTTGTGGAAGTTAATTCAAGACCCTGAATGTGTGACCATAAACTACGAGATGCCCAGCTACCCAATGAAGTCACAATATCTTCAGATTCAAATGAAGTCACTTTCACTAGGCTTACAGTGTGAACGAGAGTGCTGTACACACTAATGCAAGATGTAAGCCTCTCTTGCTGGAGCCTACCATCAATGGTAGACATAATTCCTGCTCAAACCAAAGGTGCATTTCAAATAGTACTGTTAACACAGAGATTGGATCTCTATCCCTTTATACTACCAAGATAATAAATGAATACATCTTATGGAAATACTACTGTTTTCTAAAAGGTTATTTTAAAGCATTTGCCATAAATCCAAGTCCAGATAGTGTGGATTATCCAATATCAGGTTGGTCTTACAATGATTGCATTCTCAGATCAGTCAGTTCTGACATTGGCACCTGTTTTACAATGCCCAACCTCAGACTCCTCTGCATCCACATCACACCACACAAACTGAACCCATCATATCCCGGGATTGGAGCGATGATCTGCAGCACACCAGTGGGTGTATATTGGGAAAAGAAGTGTTACTATGATAAGTAAAAAAAAAAGCTTTACACAACTGAAACAGTTTTCTCCCACGGAAGTAAATATGCCTGTTGACATTTGCAAATTACTGTGATTAACAGCAGGCTCAAGGGACCAGGTGAACTACTCTTGCTTTTATTTCTAATGTACTTAGATGGCGGTGGAATAGCCTGTACTTTTTTTGACCTCTAACCTTAAAATGGATAAAGCCAATATTGATGATTTCTAGTTGTGAAAATTCAGGAGAATACAGAGAAAAACCATGGAAATCAGCTGGTCTAAATATGTGTAGATAATCACTCACTCCAGCTGCTCAAACCACAGGATCCCAGACAGTTAATGATTTCTTATTTAGTCTTAAACAGTAATCTTTACTTAACAGGCAGATTTGTCTTTTCACTCCATTACAGTTCCATTATGTGTTTATTTCCCCAGTATTTACTACATACGTGGATTTAATGTTAGGAAATGTTACGTGGCTTCAAAATAAGAATTATTTACATAAAAATCCATAACTTCAGACAATATATAAAGTAGGAACTCTCACCATCATTGGAAACACTAAAAATGTTGCTACCTTGTTTATTTTTAAAATAAATCTCTATAGGAACAGATTAAACATTCAGCATTGCAAGGAAATGACTAATCATGCATTTCTAATAGATTTGGTCATTAAAAGGAGATGTATAATTATATTTCACTTTCTCCTCCCATACTCTATCAAATAAATCGTGACACTATTAAATTCAGCCACAGTGGAGGTGTTCGGGAAAATCCCTGTCAATCATTACTGTAAGTAACTTGAATCGATGTTACTCACTTTGTATCATGATTATCATCCACTCCTACAGATCTATTTTAAGTGGACTCTGTGAATAAAGTTTTTTTTTTGCTTTTGTTATTTAATCTGCTTGCTACAAAATATAATTGCCAGATGTCACTGAACTACACAATTATGGATTTTGATCTTAGTGGAACTTAGGAAATTCACATTAGGATGGACCTCAACACTATTTGTTATCATTAAAAAGCTAGTTAAAACTATTTCTGGGCCTATCACTCTCCATGTAGAAACCAAGTTGCCCCTTTTTTCCTGTCTTTGCTGATACTTCGTTAGGAGGGGTGCCGAGGAGGAAGCACAATACTGCGGAAGGGGCAGAGAGGAGGGAGCACCACACTGCAGAGGGCCGGGGACGAAAGAGTGCTGTGCTGCGGGAGGGCTGGCGAAGAGTGAGCGCCGCGCTGCGGGAGGGCTGGTGAGGAGGGTCTGGTGTCCACAGAGTGCGTAGTCTGTTGAGCACCGTTATCAACTCTGCTGCTGGCTAATTTGACGTAATTTTGTCTGAGAGTTCAGCAGCGCTGTATTCACAGAGCTTTGGACAACTGAATCCCTGACTAAAAACTTGGAAACGCTATCTAAGAATTTAGAGCTAGCACCATTATTGGGAGCCAGCATAGCCGCTGCCTCTCTGCGTATCTTGGGAAAGATCGTATACACTCTAAAATAATATAAAATTATAATTTACTTATATCTATACACACACACACACACACACACACACACACACAGTACATACATATACATAGTATACTTTTTGTAACTTACAGAATTTTTATGTATTGCACTGTACTACTGCCACAAAAAAACAACATACGTCACTGATAACACGGCTGAATCTGATTCAGATATTAATTTTTGATTGTCTATATTCCAGAGGGAATTTGACCTTTCCAATGTTACCATTAGGTGACAAATTATCGTGCTCCAAGTTATGGCAGAGCAAGTGCAGATGCAGTCTAACAGCTTCTCCCAAAAAAATACTTCAATGCAGAGTCAGCCAAAGGAGCAGTTGAGCAGCACCACCAACAGCAAATTCAATTATTA
The DNA here is from genome assembly GCF_963921235.1 of Mobula hypostoma. Taxonomy (NCBI): domain Eukaryota; kingdom Metazoa; phylum Chordata; class Chondrichthyes; order Myliobatiformes; family Myliobatidae; genus Mobula; species Mobula hypostoma. Next base: position 32,183,843 of record NC_086109.1, read on the forward strand.
ACAAGGTGCCGTTGTACAGTCAGATTGTGCTATTTATGTAAAACATTATTTAGATAGTCATTAATAGCTGTTCCAGGAATTTCAAAACTAATTGTTTGCTTTGTTGTGCTAATATTACTTTGTGTCTAGATGTCGGATTGTAAGTATCTGTGCTATGTGACTATATTACTGTATCTTGCACGCTGGTCCCAGAGGAACAATGTTTCACTTTGCTGTATACATGTGTATGGTAGAATGATAACAGACTTGAACTTGACTTGAATATTTAATCCCTGATTAAACATGCATTTGCTTTCCACACCCCATACCCTGATCTCCACACGCAGCTATTATTTATATAAATCACAGCCAAAAAGCTTTTCACTACAGGGATAAATTATTGTTAGCTATTGTCAACATCAGCTTTACTTCTTCATTAGCTTCTTTATTGTTAAGTTTCCAATACAATTTTGAATGGATTCCACGAGTGGACTATAATGAGGCTTTGCTCTCTAATTCTTAGCAAACTACGTCCAGCAGATAGTTGCATTTTATCCCCACTGCCACAGCACAACTTGTGTCAGTAATGAAAAGGATCAGGTTCAGTATACCGTCTTCGGTAATTGAAGACAAACTTCTTCATCATTGGCTTTCTTCATTTATTTCATAATTGTCCTAATTCTGTATTCAACTGCCATGATCTCCATAAAAATTGGTAACGATACAATCACATTCTGAACTTAACAACAAAATTCAACTTTGGCAGTTTCAGTGTCAAAAATAACAAGGCAGCAAAATTAACTAGTGCTCTGGCCTCAATCTCAAAGGATTAAATTCTATTAAATTCAGGAAAACCGCTGGGACGTTGGTACCAATAGCAAAAAAAAACAAGGTTGTATGAAAAATGATCTTTGGGCTTGTGTCATTTTAGTGAAATTTCCAAGTTGTTGTCATATTAACTGGGAACATTTCTTTTACTTGACACAGCAAGGTTTGGAATCCTGACTTCTCACACGTCCAAGTATGTTAGAAGAGTACATTTATGTTGGTTTATGAAAACAAAAATCTGCTCTTTTTAAAAATGATCCTTAGTCAGTTTTGATGGTGGTACTAGAGTGTGAAATGTAGTAAAATTTCAACACAGGTCGATTTAATGTAAAAAAAAATCAACTTAAAGTTTTACAGGTTAATAATCCACCTTGTTTTCTATTCCTGGAAGTAAACCAGTATTCTTTATGAGAAAGGAAAATAATTAATTTTTTAGCTAGTTTGGAATACATACTTCACAGCTTCTGTCAAAAGTTACCAACGGAAGTTGCTTTTCTTTCTGAATTACATTCCATGTTATCCCACACCCCTCACCCAGTGTGCTAGTGCATACTTATTCTGGTACAAGAATGGGGTCAGATTGAGGTCCTTTATCAAAATTGGAAAACCAGTTGGTTTTCAGTAGCAGAGAAAATAGGAGAAAGATGGTAGATCAAAGGGAATCTCTCTGATAGGGTGAGACCGAAGGAGATAATGTAGCAGTTGGAGTAGCAATTTAAAGAATATATTGTTTCTTTGTCTGTGTAATGTGTTGCTAACAGTCAGGTTATCAGTCATGTCCTGCAGGTCTGACTGCATCATGGAAGAAGAAAACTTAATGGGGCTCAGTCCTAAACAAGGGCCTCTACCCAAAATGTCGACTGTCTATTCATTTCCATAGATGCTGCCTGGCCTGCTGAGTTCCTCCAGCATTTTGTCTGATTCCTCCATCATCTGCAAACTTTCTAGTGTTTAGGATAGAGAAACTGCCTGTTAAGAAAAAAATCCTTTAGTAATTGAAGATAGCAAGAGTTTGTGTGTTGGGGAAAACTATTACAACTTACAGTACTGTTCTAAAGTTTTAGGCATATATACATGGCTAGGGTGCCTAAGACTTTTGCACAGTACTGTATTTGTCAACAAGGAGCAGAGAATGAATTTGTAAATCTGGCAGGAGTAAAGGATGCAGAGAATGGTGAGGGTGAGGGGCTGCAGGAGGGTTGTGGGTCAGATGGCAGGGAGGGAGTGCCAGGGACAGTGCGGTGGGCTGGCAAGGGTACATTCACACACGGCCCTAAGACATCAAGCAAAGTTATTTGATTCGAAACATTTGGTTTATTGATTATTACAGAATGTCTCTCTGGTGCTTCCTGTTCCCTCCCCTTTCCCTTACCCTTTTCCAACCATTATTTCCCTCTCCCTGCCCCCTTCCCACTCTCAGTCCGCAAGGTTTACCATCACTCACATAGAAACATAGAAAACCTACAGCACAATACAGGCCCTTCGGCCCACAAAGTTGTGCCGAACATGTCCCTAACTTAGAACTACCTAGGCTTTACCCATAGCCCTCTATTTTTCTAAGCTCCATGTACCTATCGAAAAGTCTCTTAAAAGACCCTATCGTATCCGCCTCCACCACCGTTGCCGGCAGCCCATTCCACGCACTCACCACTCTCTGCATAAAAAACTTACCCCTGACATCTCCTCTGTACCTACTCCCAAGCTCTTTAAACCTGTGTCCTCCTGTGGCAACCATTTCAGCCCTGGGAAAAAGCCTCTGACTATTCACACGATCAATGCCTCTCATCATCTTATACACCTAAGTCAACACATACGTCATGAAATTTGTTGGGTTTTTTTGCGGCAGCAGTTTTTTTTTGGATCCTTATCTAAGAAAAGATGAACTGCCATTGGAGGTTCACAAGGATGATTCCGGGAATGAAACGGTTATTATATGAGGAATGTTTGATGTATCTGGAACTGTACTCGCTGGAAATTAGAAGGATCGGGGGTGGCGGGCGGGGGAATCTCTTTGACTGTTGAAAGGCCTAAACAGAGTAGATGTGGAAAGTATGTTTCCCATGATGGGGATGTCTAAAACACGAGGGCACAACCTCAAGATAGAGGGGCATTCATTTATAACAGAGGTGCAGAAAAATTTCTTTAGCCAGAGGGTGGTGAATCTCTGGAACTTGTTACTACAGCAGCTGTGGAGGCCAGGTTATTGGGTGTATTTAAGGCGGAGATTGATTGGCCACGGCATCGAAGGTTACGGGCTGAAGGCCGAGGAGTGGGGCTGGGGAGGGAGTATAAAAAGGATCAGCCATGATTGAATGCTGGAGCAGACTTGATGGGCCGATTGGCCTCATTCTACTCCTATGTCTTATAGTCTTATCGTCTCAATACAGAGCAACTCACAAAATTACGACAGTACTGTCAAAATTATTAGGCACCCTATCTATCTATATATGCCTATGACTTTTGCTCAGTACTATATAACTGTGTTGGCGCGTGGCCAAGCGGTGAAGGCATTGGTCTAGTGATCTGAAGGTCGCTAGTTCAAGCCTTGGCTGAAGCAGTGTGTTGTGTCCTTGAGCAAGGCACTTAACCACACATTGCTCTGTGACGACACCGGTGCCAAGCTGTATGGGTCCTAATGCCCTTCCCTTGGACAACGTTGGTGGCGTGGAGAGGGAAGACTTGCAGCATGGGCAACTGCCAGTCTGCCGGTCTTCCATACAACCTTGCCCAGGCCTGCGCCCTGGAAACCTTCCAAGGCGCAAATCCATGGTCTCACAAAACTAAGAGATGCCTATTTATATCATCTATATTGAAAGCTCAGTGACTAACTGAGAAACTTTTAAGAACTAAAAGCAGCTAGTCTTCAGTTTGTTTTGCTTAGACTTTCTTATGATTCATTCAATCCCTTGGAGTCAATGTCAGATTCCAGAGGACACACATCAGTTTCATTCCTCCATTTATTTCTGTCTGTCAAATGCTCATTAATTAATTCCCTTCAGCCTCTTCATTCAACAACCTACACTTTTGGAGTTGGAACAGGTTTATTATGGTCAGATGAAAGTTTATCTTGCAGGGTGGCTAATGTAACCCCACTTTTTGAAAAAGGAGGGAGAGAGAAACCGGGGAATTATAGACCGGTTAGCCTAACGTCGGTGGTGGGGAAACTGCTGGAGTCAGTTATCAAGGATGTGATAACAGCACATTTGGAAAGCGGTGAAATGATCGGACAAAGTCAGCATGGATTTGTGAAAGGAAAATCATGTCTTACAAATCTCATAGAATTTTTTGAGGATGTAACTAGTAGAGTGGATAGGGGAGAACCAGTGGATGTGGTATATTTGGATTTTCAAAAGGCTTTTGACAAGGTCCCACACAGGAGATTAGTGTGCAAACTTAAAGCACACGGTATTGGGGGTAAGGTATTGGAGTGGGTGGAGAATTGGTTAGCAGACAAGAAGCAAAGAGTGGGAATAAACGGGATCTTTTCAGAATGGCAGGCGGTGACTAGTGGGGTACCGCAAGGCTCAGTGCTGGGACCCCAGTTGTTTACAATATATATTAATGACTTGGATGAGGGAATTAAATGCAGCATCTCCAAGTTTGCGGATGACACGAAGCTGGGTGGCAGTGTTAGCAGTGAGGAGGATGCTAAGAGGATGCAGGGTGACTTGGATAGGTTGGGTGAGTGGGCAAATTCATGGCAGATGCAATTTAATGTGGATAAATGTGAAGTTATCCACTTTGGTGGCAAAAATAGGAAAACAGATTATTATACGAATGGTGGCCGATTAGGAAAAGGGGAGGTGCAACGAGACCTGGGTGTCATTATACACCAGTCATTGAAAGTGGGCATGCAGGTACAGCAGGTGGTGAAAAAGGCGAATGGTATGCTGGCATTTATAGCGAGAGGATTCGAGTACAGGAGCAGGGAGGTACTACTGCAGTTGTACAAGGCCTTGGTGAGACCACACCTGGAGTATTGTGTGCAGATTTGGTCCCCTAATCTGAGGAAAGACATCCTTGCCATAGAGGGAGTGCAAAGAAGGTTCACCAGATTGATTCCTGGGATGGCAGGACTTTCATATGAAGAAAGACTGGATGAACTGGGCTTGTACTCGTTGGAATTTAGAAGATTGAGGGGGGATCTGATTGAAACGTATAAGATCCTAAAGGGATTGGACAGGCTAGATGCAGGAAGATTGTTCCCGATGTTGGGGAAGTCCAGAACGAGGGGCCACCGTTTGAGGATAGAGGGGAAGCCTTTTAGGACCGAGATTAGGAAAAACTTCTTCACACAGAGAGTGGTGAATCTGTGGAATTCTCTGCCACAGGAAACAGTTGAGGCCAGTTCATTGGCTATATTTAAGAGGGAGTTAGATATGGCCCTTGTGGCTACGGGGGTCAGGGGGTATGGAGGGAAGGCTGGGGCAGGGGTCTGAGTTGGATGATCAGCCATGATCATAATAAATGGCGGTGCAGGCTCGAAGGGCCGAATGGCCTACTCCTGCACCTATTTTCTATGTTTCTATGTTTCTATATTGCATACCGCCTGTACAGATCAAATCATTACACAATGCATTGAGGTAAATCAATAACAGAATGTAAAATAAGTGTAACATCCACAGAGAAGTAAAATGCAGTTAGACCATAACGTGCAAACATAACAAGTTAAATTGTGAGTCCAGAATCCATCTATTTGCATTAGGGAACTATTCAATAGTCTGATGACAGCAGGGTAAGTAGCTGCCTTTGAACATGGTGGTACATGCCTTCATGCTTTTGTGACTTCTGCCCAATAGCAGCGGGGAGAAGAGAGAACGTCTGGGGTGAGTAGGGTCTTTGATTATGCTGGCTGTTTTACTGAAGCAGCAAGAAGTATAGAGAGAGTCCATGGAGGAGAGATTGGTTTCTATACTGGGCTGAGCTGTGTTCACACTCTCCACAACTTCTTGTGGTCATGAGCAAAGCTGTTGGTAAATCAAACTGTGGTACATCCAGGTCGGATGCTTTGTATAGTGCATCAATAAAAATTGGTAAGGGTGAAAGGGGTCTTGCCAAGTTTCTTCAGGAGTTTCCAATTGACCATCCACCACGTCCTTAGGACATAGGAAAAAAACTGAAGGAATTCCTTCAAGATCACAGGAAGAACTCCCTGTGGTCAGAATTGAGAACTAAGTACTGCACCATTATGCCTTTGTGACCACAAAGGATCATCAGAAACAGATTTAGTCTCCAAATAAATGGACTACTGTTATGTCTATCCAATCAATGATGAAGAATATATGGGGGATGTGACTTGAATTTGTCTCGCTTGAGCCATCACTTCCTTCTCATGTGTTTGGCACAAGCAATGGTTTTGGCTCTCTGACACAGGGAAGGACTCAAAGTTCATTCCTTCAAATACATTATCGCCACAAAATGTCAAATTACACTTTGAAAACCCTAAAACACTGATGATGTTGCTTGCATTTCCCTGTTTGGTATATTAATCAACATTGAATTTGGACTGAGTGGATGTATTTGTGCAATGAAGTTATTTTTCAGTGATATCCATTTGCTTCCTGCTACTTTTCTGAAGTGATAATCTAACCTGACCTCAGTTATCTTCAGCATGAAATTTCTAGTGTCTGCTCCAAACATTTAATCTGTCAGCTACATTACAGCTGGCAGGCCAATCAATCTGCTTTTCCTTATTGGCCAAGTGCGTTAAATGGCTTCATAGACAGGCTAAGCAGGGTTATTTCACTTAAAGGATTGCTGTTGGTTTTCCTTTCTCTGAAATAAAGCACAGATAAGACAACTAATTTAGTGATTTTGCTTGCCCTGCATCTCATATTCATGCAAAGCAATGCAACTCCAGAAGGCAATTAGAAACTGCCACTTAAATACCAATTTATACCACGGGAAGGCCGTGCAGCACCAGTGACTGAACAATTACAGAACAAGTAGGAAGAACTGAATTCCTTAAAGATCTTGCTTATCAAATTTTAGCAGAAAGGGGTGATATTTGCAAGTCTGCAAAGTCCAAACTAAACCACGCTTAATCTAGCAGACATAACAGGAATTAGCCAAGGTGAATCAAGAATAAAGAATCCAGGGAGAGTGCAAAGAATCTACTTTTAAACTAAAATTAAAAAGTATGACAGAACACAGCCACAATATTGGATCATACAGTATACAGGCATACAGTTGAACAAAATCTCTAAGACAATAAAGTGTAAACATGTGGAGCCCCAGAGATCGTTGACTGTAAAAAGTAATTTGGCTGCAGAATAGCATGCATACTGAAGCAATAAGGTGTAAAAAGTTATCATCTGTTTCAGGACTAAAATGAATCCTGAAAGAGATAATAACTTTGTATACCTTATTAGATTAATAAGCAATAAGCTTTAGGAGCTACACACAAAATGCTGGTGGAATGCAGCAGGCCAGGCAGCATCTATAGGAAGAAGTACAGTCGACGTTTCGGGTCAAGACTTTTCGTCAGGACTAACGAAAAAAGAAATAGTAAGAGATTTGAAAGTGAGGAGGGGAGGGGGAGACCCGAAATGACAGAAGACAGGAGGAGGAGGGATGAAGCTAAGAGCTGGGAAGTTGAATGGCAAAAGGGATACAAGGCTGGAGAAGGGGGAGTATCATAGGATGGAAGGCCTTGGAAGAAAGAAAGGGGGAGTGGAGCACCAGAGGAAGCTCCCGGTGTGGCCTTCTATATATTGGTGAGATCCGAAGCAGATTAGGAGACCACCTCGCTGAACACATACGCTCTGTCCACCAGAGGAAGCAGGATCTCCCAGTGGCCACACATTTTAATTCCACGTCCCATTCCCATTCCGATATGGCAATCCATGGCCTCCTCTACTGTCGAGATGAAGCCACACTCAGGTTGGAGGAACAACACCTTATATTCCGTCTGGGTAGCCTCCAACCTGATAGCATGAACATTGATTTCTCTAACTTCTGATAATGCCCCTCATCCCCTTCTTACCCCATCCCTAATTTTTTTTCTCTCTTTCCCTCTCACAGTAACTCCTTGCCTGTTCTCCATCTCCCTCTAGTGCTCCCCTCCCCCTTTCTTTCTTCCTAGGCCTCCTGTCCTATGATACTCCCCCTTCTCCAGCCTTGTATCCCTTTTGCCAATCAATGTCCCAGCTCTTAGCTCCATCCCTCCCCCTCCTGTCTTCGCCTATCATTTCGGATCTCCCCCTCCCCCTCCCACTCTCAAATCTCTTACTATCACTTTTTTCCGTTAGTCCTGACGAAGGGTCTCAGCCCAAAACGTCGACTGTACTTCTTCCTATAGATGCTGCCTGGCCTGCTGCGTTCCACCAGCATTTTGTGTGTGTGGCTTGAATTTCCAGCGTCTGCAGATTTTCTGGTGCAAGCTTTAGGAGCTTAACAGTTAGCATGAAACTATTACAGCTTTGGGCGTTCCAGTGTTCGGAGTTTAATCCTTGCACCATCTGTTAAGTTTGTGTGTTCTTCCCATGACCACGTGGATTTCCTCCAGGTGCTCTGGCTTCCTCCCACAGTTCAAAGATGTACTGGTTGGCAATCATTGTAAATTCTCCTGTGATTAGACTGGCATTAAACAGGTGGGTTGCTGGGTAGTGTGGCTCAGAGAGTCCTGTTCAGCACTGTGTCTCTAAATAAATAAGTGACTACTTCCCTGTTTTGTGACTCTAAATGGGCCACACAAAGACCACACTGTAGTTGTAAAAGGTCTTTATTCAGCCGAGGCATACAGTCAAGAGAAGACTTCCTCCTGGTAAATGGTCTAGTGGAATCCCTCTGAATTCAAAGTGTGCTGGGTTATATGCGCATCGAGGACCAAGATTAAAGCAGGTGACTGAAGACTACTGCAGAGTTTATTTCAATATTTTGAATGAAGACAATTTGTTCAGTTGAAATACATATTTACAAAGGAAGCACATCTCAAACGAGAATATCATCAGACACTTTAGTTGAGATAAATTAATTCACATGGATGGTCTAAAAGCTTCTTACGGCAGAACTCCAATATACTCGGAATTAATGTTAAGAGGACTAATCTCCCCAGCTAGTTCAAAGTTCAAAGTCAATTTATTATCGAATTACATATGTCACCATATACTATCAGGAGATTCATTTTCTTGCAGGCATTCACAGTAGAATAGAGAAATACAATGGAATCAATGAAAAACTACACACAAAGACTAAAAACCAACCAGTTGTGCAAAAGATGACAAATTTTGCAATCAATCAATCAATAAATAAATAAATACTAAGTGGTAGAGTTCTTGAAAGTAAGTCCATAGGTAGTGGAATCCATGCAGAGTTGAGATGAGTGAAGTTCAGGAACATAATGGTTGTAGGGTAATAACTGTTCCTGAACCTGGTGGTGATGGACCCAAGGCTCCTGTACCTCTTTCCTGATGGCAACAGTAAGAAGAGAGCATGGCCTGGAATGGTGGGGTCCCTACTGATGCATGCTGCTTTCTTATGGCAGGGCTCCTTGTAGATGTGCTCAATGGTGAGGAGGGCTTTACGTGTGATGGACTTGGGTGTGTGCACCGCATTCTGTAGATTTTTCTACTCATAGACATTGGTGCTTCCACACCAGGCCATGATGCAGCCAGTGAGGACACTCTGCATCTCGTTTGTCAGTGTTTTAGACGACATGCTGAATCTGAGCAAACTTCTAAGATAGTAGATGTTTGTCGTGAAGCCAAATATCCCAGTTATTGATTTCTTACCTGAAGGTGTATGATGCCTGGTATGATACTGGCCAATGAACGTAGCCCCGCGTCCATATATTTAGCTAATGCATGCAAGAACATCTCATGTTCTTGTCAATTTACAAACCATGCCTATTAAGCAGCCTCCTGTACTTAAATGCCAAATTTCACCACTAATTTTAATTAAGGTAATTAGCTTTCCATCATTGATTGATGATTGGACGGCAAATACAGACATGTTTTCTAGCAGTGCATTCAAGGATTATTATAATCTGTTGATTTCTCTAGCATCAGGGGAAGATCTGTACAGCTAACAATGTGATAAAAACTACACTGGCTGCCCAAATGGTAAGCTGAATAAACAACACACATCAAAGTTGCTGGTGAACGCAGCAGGCCAAGCAGCATCTGTAGGAAGAGGTGCAGTCGACGCTTCAGGCCGAGACCCTTCGTCAGGACAGACAGGGTCTCGGCTTGAAACGTCGACTGCACCTCTTCCTACAGATGCTGCCTGGCCTGCTGCATTCACCAGCAACTTTGATGTGTGTTGCTTGAATTTCCAGCATCTGCAGAATTCCTGTTGTTTGAGCTGAATAAACAGTAGTTTTAATAGCACTCCATCACCCAAAGCAGGAGATGAATCCACATTCGAGTGTTCTTGGTCTTTGTACCCATTCAAACAGCACTCAAACTACACAACTGCACATGTAGTCCTGCCAGTCTCTTTCACTGAATAAATGAGGCATCAAAAGAACTCCTTTCCTTAATGAGTTTTCTGTCATGCACAATCACACTGCATCACCCCAGTGCAATGCAAGTGTACTTTACTCCACCATTCCAATTTATTCAATTTAATAGTGGTTTTGAGCATTTTTTTGCAACTAGTCCATAGTTTTCTTTCTACCTGGAGATTACTTTCAAGAAACCAAACAATTGTTAAGCATTGTACAATATCCACTAGCATTTACTGTCATTTGTACTGTATTTACCCAGACTAACTGTAAATGACAGCACAGTGTGGTTGAACCTCAATCACAAAAATCATTCTGGTACAGAATATAGATATTGATTTGTTAGCAAACATGACTACATACAGCTCTTGCACGTCCAATTTCTATTAATCGTTTTGAAGAATTAAGCTCAAAGAAACTCCTTATACGCAGCAGCTCAAAAAGACCACCACCTTCCCAGGGGCAATTAAAAATAGGAAACACCAATATCCTTTAAAAAAATAAAGTTCTAAAGTGACTGACTTAGGACCACGGTGTGATCTTGAGCATTTGTAGCTGAAATTGCTTCAAACCAGAAACTTTTACCAAGAGCAACTGAGAAGAAAAGGGAGCATGTAGGAAAAATTATCAGGCGGTTTAGGGTTAGTGACACAGAACGGAAACCATCTTGTTCTGCATTGTGGCAATTTATATGGAAGCCATACCACTCCAATTGTTTTAACCTCTGTTGTGCATGACACAGCTGCTCTGTTAATTACATTTACCCTGTAGCAATTTAATGTAATTAATACTGATTCACTCATCAAAATATTAAACTACTCACAAATAATGATCAAAATATGTTAGAAATTAGAAGCTAGACAATTAAAATCAGAATTGTTTTAGCAAAAATAAAAACATTTTTAAAAAATCAAAGGTACAGGTACATCAGCATTTTATAAAAATTGTGTATTGTTTTTAACATTTGTTTTCATATCAAAAGCATGTTAAGAATTCAGTAACTGGCAACATTATTCAACCATCTTCCAAAATACATACTTCAACAAAAGATTCAATCAAAAAGTTAAGTGAATATTTCTTTAAATTAGCAAAACAAACTTGCACATTTTTACATTCAGTTCATATATTAAAATGACTAAATAATATGCTGTTAAGATGTTACTTAACATTTTTCTTGGCCATACCAATTTTCATTTTTTCCTGGACTTTTCCCTGTGCTTAGCCTATACACAAACTTTAGTCAAAAATCAGTTAACTAAGAATCAGAATCAGAATCAGGTTTATCACCAGCATGTGATGTGAAATTTGTTAACTTAGCAGCAGCAGTTCAATACAATGCATAATCTAGCAGAGAGAAAAAAAAATAATAAATAAAATAAAACATAATAATAATAAATAAACAAGTAAATCAATTACGTATATTGAATAATTTTTTTAAAATATGCAAACACAGAAATACCGTATATTAAAAAAAAGTGAGGTAGTGTCGAAAGCTTCAATGTCCATTTAGGAATTGGATGGCAGAGGGGAAGAAGCTGTTCCTGAATCGCTGAGTGTGTGCCTTCAGGCTTCTGTACCTCCTACCTGATGGTAACAGTGAGAAAAGGGCATGCCCTGGGTGCCGGAGGCCCTTAATAATGGACGCTGCCTTTCTGAGATACTGCTCTCTAAAGATGTCCTGGGTACTTTGTAGGCTAGTGCCCAAGATGGAGCTGACTAGATTTACGACCGTCTGCATCTTCTTTCGGTCCTGTGCAGCAGCCCCTGCATACCAGACAGTGATGCAGCCTGTCAGAATGCTCTCCACAGTACAACTATAGAAGTTTTTGAGTGTATTTGTTGACATGCCAAACCTCTTCAAACTCCTAATAAAGTACAGCCGCTGTCTTACCTTCTTTATAAGTACATCGATATGTTGGGACTAGGTTAAATCCTCAGAGATCTTGACATCCAGGAACTTGAAGCTGCAGACTCTCTCCACTTCTGATCCCTCTATGAGGATTTGTATATATTCCTTCGTCTTACCCTTCCTGAAGTCCACATTCAGCTCTTTTGTCTTTCTGACTTTGAGTGCCAGGTTGTTGCTGCGGCACCATTCCACTAGTTGGCATATCTCACTCCTGTACGCCCTCTTGTTACCACCTGAGATTCTACCAACAATGGTTGTATCATCAGCAAATTTATAGATGATATTTGAGCTATGCCTAGCCACACAGTTATGTGTATATAGAGAGTAGAGCAGTGGGCTAAGCACGTACCCCTAAGGTGCGTCAGTGTTGATCGTCAGCGAGGAGGATATGTTATCGCCAACCCACACAGATTGTGGTCTTCTGGTTAGGAAGTCAAGGATCCAATTGCAGAGGGAGGTACAGAGGCTCAGGTTCTGCAACTTCTCAATCAGGATTGTGGGAATGATGGTATTAAATGCTGAGCTATAGTCGATGAACAGAATCCTGACACAGGTGTTTATGTTGTCTAGGTGGTCTAAAGCCATGTGGAGAGCCATTGAGATTGCATCTTCCATTGACTTATTGTGGCGATAGGCAAATTTTAATGGGACCAGGACTTGGAAACTACAAATTCACATGAATTATGCAAGATATGGGTGAAAATCAAAATTTCCAATTTTTGATTTTAACACTCTAAGCATAGTTGATTAAGCATTAAATGAAGTGATGCTTTTACAATGTTTTGATGACCCGATTGCTTTCAAAGGTGCAAAACTTCAGGATCCCAGACCACTGTGCTAAGCACAGGGAATTCTCTAAAACAGATTAAAGGTATTGATTAATTTAGCTCCCCAAAGTTTTTATTAAATGTGGAAAAGATGATTAAGAGATAAGCCTTTTCTCTTTCACAATGGTAGTCCAATTAATCATGTCTTTTTTAATCACTGGCAATTTTAGCCTCCTGAACTCTTTTCAGCAAGGCTACAGTATTTATTTTTGTTCCTGCATATGGTACATTGTGTGAAAAACCCAGGAGTAGAATTTATTTCTCCCAACTTTAAGGAAGCCTAACTGCCTTCTACATGAAACCACATGAATTCCTTTTTATCACAGGTGAGATTGCTCTGCTACCTATGGAGAGAAGAAACTGCTTTTTTATCACTGGTGAGATCACTCTGCTACAGAGAGGGAGGATTTTGCCCAGGTTTTCTGCATTTTTTTATTGTGGGCTTTGACTGTGGACCTTTTTTTCAGTCTTACGGTTTTTTTGCATTCTGTGCTTTTTGCCAGTTCTGGGGGATTTGTGTGTTGATCTACCTGTTCCATTATAGTTCATTTTTTTGTGCGGGGAGGAGGGATTTGGGGGTTGACGATTATGCTGCTGCTCTTTTCTTTCTTGGTGTTGTACCTATCTGGGGAAGAAGAATTTCAAAGTTGTATACTTTGATAATAAGTGAAATTTTGAACCTTAAAATATTATATAGCCACTACATACTAAACTATTGTAACCATAGATATATCATCAAGGCTTAGAAATCATACTGCATCTTAGAAATAGAGGCCCAACATTTTATGACTAAGGCAATGTGTGACAGACCTATAAACGTCTTTTTCATAAGTGCTTGTGTCACGACATTCTACCGCCATTAACACTCTTAAATGCTTGAAGTGTTCAAATGCTGTTCACTCCTAATGTGGAAAGGTTGTGGGCCCATTTTGTGGGTAATGGAGGTAGGTAGCTACTGCATCAGTTGAGGGTAACAAAAGCACCACCTCAGATGCTGGGCATCAGTGGGATGGGAATAAGATTCGTAGTGAGCTGGTGTGGCAAAATAGTGGGTGTCGTGTTCCGATGTCAGGGAATGGGAAGTTGGGATCCTTGTCATATTGGAAAAGTGGATGTCATGACAAAGGAAGATGTGGGTTAGGGAAACCAAGGAAGAGTTTGCTGAGCAAGTCTTCTAATTAAAATGAATGCATTGAAGGCTGGATCCCTGCTCTTAAGGCCAATTTATACTTGTGCGTCAAATCAATGTCTTAGGTACGGCATAGCCGTGTACCCTACACCGTACCCTACGCCGTAGCCTGACGCATACCTCCCCAAAAATATAATTACGCGTTGCAGCAATGCAGACCGCAACAACTGTGATTGGTCCGCTTGGTAGCATCGCATTTCCTCCTACGCTGCAATAGCTTCCCATTGGGCAACTGAAGGGCAGGGAAGGAACTCTGGCTGCAATGCTTTCCATAAAGCTTTACAGACCTCCGAAATTATGGAGGACCCTGTGCTTGACGCCAGTTTGTAGCTAGCTGCTACAGCCTGTTGACTTCCACCTGAAGCTAAAACTCGAATGGTGATTGCCAGTCTCTGAGTATACTGTGCGTACACTGATGTGAACTAAATGGTTGGAGACGATGAACCAAATCGTCAAATCTACCTCCCGACATCCGAAAATATTTGAAATTCAGTTCCCTGTCCATGTCTCTCAGTGGCCGGACAAGCACAGAAAATTCACCCTCCCTCAGTTTCAGTCGCCATTGTTTGAAGTTGGAGTTTCCTTGTGTTGAGTTTCAACATGAAGAAACTCAACACAGTGGTATTGAAACCCCACCGCCAACTAGCATTTTGGCGGTGAATTGCAGAGCGATGCAGACACACCAATGCACAAGTATAAATGCTCACAACGGCGTAGCCCACCTGCATAGGCTACGGCGTAAGCTAGTACACGCAAGTATAAATCAGCCTTTACTCTTTCAGAAGTGCTGTGAAAGCCAGTTCCTAAATGAATAATGCACATCATTTTCATGTCACACACAGAATATAAAGGGAATCATGGAAGTGGCATTTTGGTACACCTAACATGCCCCTGTACATGTCAAGTTGCTCTGTACCAGTGCAAAGTCACTTAAGGGCAAATTGAAAACAGAATCTGAGACCACGTAGCTCCCAGTTCCAATTCATGGAAGTTTTTTAGTAAATTCAATCATTTAGATTTTCAAACATTACTTTACTTTTAGTTTTATTGGAAGCCATTTTATTTGTTATGGTAATGTATATAATTTAAATATGTAAGGTTGACAATTATAACAACGCTTTCAGGGAGTTGTCTTATGCCAACATTTTGAGTTGTGACAGAAATCAATTTGATTGATCTCTGTAAGGGCTGAGTTTGCAAAGGAGCCAGCTTAGGAAACTTAACATTTCAGAGCAGATCCTGATGAATTTTTACTCAGCGATCCTTGAGAGTGTTGTTTGGTTTCCCGCCCACTCCTCCCATAGGCTGTCAGCACCAGACATTGCACGACCTGTTCATCGTGAAGGAAGGGCTGAAAAAATGTGACTGTTCACTCCACCAGCCCTAGCAGTCACCTATTCATCATGATGCCATCAGGGAAACACTACAAGTCCATCACCACCAGGACTATACATCATCTCTGAAACTTTCTTTCCTTTAGCTCTTCAGCTTCTCAATAAAATTCACTCAGGTGTAATATCCTAACTGTCCCTGCACAATGTTCAATAAAATGGTCTTTCCTGCTCTCCCTGTTCTGTTGATAATTATTGATCTGTTCAGATGTTCAAAGGCTCATTCATTAACAAACTATACAACTTGAAATTCTTCTTCTCTGGGTAGCCATGAAACCAAGAAAGAAAAGAAAGGCGGCGTGATCATCATTCACATTCATTTAAGTTTGATTATTGATGATTGGACATGTGACAATTCTGCTAAATGTTGATTGCTCATGGCTGCACACACTACTGTCTTGTAAATTTGTTGGTTACTATTGTGTTGTCCATTTTGGTATTGTCCTGTGTTTTATGCTTGGCCCCGAACCATAATCAATTCTGGTATGTTTCACACACTGGCAAAAAAGTGATTCTGATTCTGATTTTGAACATGAAGTAAATAAATAAATGCCCTAGGATAAAACTCAGCTTCTGTTTTTGCATTTTAATATTTTATAAAGCTATATGTGAAATATTAAGAAATAAAACATTCCAGCACCCCCACCCCACCCCATTTCCAACAACCTGTGAACATCACCCAAAACCAGAAAGAGTACTTCTGAATACATGAACTCCCTTTACTTATCTTGGAACACTCTCTATTTCACACATGGAGCATCTTCCACAGCAGCCATCTCGTACTTTTTCTACGTACAGTAGAACCATCAATTACATCAATTAGGGCTAATTTAAGGGAAATTTTGCACTCTGAGTTCAGAGCTAGAATATATGGATAGATTTGCGACAAAATGCACTGCAATCATTTTCTCCTAACACATGCTAACAAATACAAATCAAGAACTCAAAGCAATCTTATAAAGAGAAATGTGGAGCAACTATTGTCTTCTATGTTGGATTTTAACTAAAATCTGTGCTGTAATAGAGGGATTTATTAACTCTGTTATACTGAAGGCTCCACTTAAAGGTAAATATACACATATATCTCTCTCAGCAAACAACAGGGGGCAAATCTTATTAGAAAGAACATCCCATAATATGGAGCAAAGTTATTCACGTTAAGCACAAAGAGGCGGCTTTAATTTTATACCATTAATAAGTCAAAGTCAGAAGCACCAAAGGACAGAGTTTGTATCGTAAAACATTATAGTTTTTGTGTGCCATACAATCCACCGTCCAACTTGAATGAAAAAAATCAAACAATATTGCAAATTTGGGACCAATGAAAAGTTACACAAGATGTACAGTTCTGGGTCCTGTGTATGAGACTGAATTGCTAATCCAGTGTGGGTCCAAAGGCAGGCATTGTTGCTTGCCACCATCTCCACCCAAGGCATCTGCAGTTGTCAGGCCACTCCTGTCAAAAGCACTGAAATGTCAATTTTGTACAATCAGATAATTACCTTCTCTTTTATTTTAGATTTCCAGGACCAAATGCATTTTTGCTCTTATTCAAGGAATGACTTATGATGAAACTGTTGTACAATATTGATTTTAGAGCATAAAAATATGTTCAATAATTTCCTCCCCCCGCCCACCATTCTACACCTATGTTATGCTGCAAAGCAGCACAGAAACACGCAACCCTATTTTGGTGGAACTCTTCCCACGTTCAGTACAATGTAGCCACAGCACTGCTAGTAGTACCACTCCCTTGCAGTGCCAGTGGCCCAGGATCAATCCTAACCTCAGGTTCCCTCTGCGTGGAGTTTGTATGTTCTTGCTGTGACCATGTGGATTTCCTCCGGACACTCAGACTTCCACCCCCAACAATCCCAAAGACATGAGGGTTGGTAAGTTAATATAGGTGAGTGTAGAAGCTGGGGCAAGTAGATGAGAACGTGAGGAGGACAAAAATGGAACTAGTCAAAGATAGGTGGAAATGGAACTTTAGCATAGATTCAGAGCACCAAAGGGCACCAAAGGGCTGTTTTTTGTTTACCTCTGATTTTACAATGCTTGTTAACATGCTTACTTGTCCCTTTTGAAATACCCTATCAGATAACCAACATCATGAAGTTCTTCAAGAGGCTTGTCATGGCACAGATTAACTCCAGCCTCCCACACAACCTTCACTCTCCTACTGGAGAAACAGGTCTACAGAGATATCATCTCCCTGACTTTACACTCATCTTTGGAGAATCAGGACAGCAAAGGCACCTACACTAGATTACTTCAAAGTTGCTGGTGAACGCAGCAGGCCAGGCAGCATCTATAGGAAGAGGCGCAGTCGACGTTTCAGGCCGAGACCCTTCGTCAGGACTAACTGAAGGAAGAGTGAGTAAGGGATTTGAAAGCTGGAGGGGGAGGGGGAGATGCAAAATGATAGGAGAAGACAGGAGGGGGAGGGATGGAGCCGAGAGCTGGACAGGTGATAGGCAGAAGGGGATACGAGAGGATCATGGGACAGGAGGTCTGGGAAGAAAGACGGGGGGGGGTGACCCAGAGGATGGGCAAGAGGTATATTCAGAGGGACAGAGGGAGAAAAAGGAGAGTGAGAGAAAGAATGTGTACATTAAAAAGAGTAACAGATGGGGTACGAGGGGGAGGTGGGGCCTAGCGGAAGTTAGAGAAGTCAATGTTCATGCATCAGGTTGGAGGCTACCCAGACGGAATATAAGGTGTTGTTCCTCCAACCTGAGTGTGGCTTCATCTTTACAGTAGAGGAGGCCGTGGATACGGCCTCCTCTACTGTAAAGATTATCCACGGCCTCCTCTACTGTAAAGATTATCCACGGCCTCCTCTACTGTAAAGATGAAGCCACACTCAGGTTGGAGGAACAACACCTTATATTCCGTCTGGGTAGCCTCCAACCTGATGGCATGAACATTGACTTCTCTAACTTCCGCTAGGCCCCACCTCCCCCTCGTACCCCATCTGTTACTCTTTTTAATGCACACATTCTTTCTCTCACTCTCCTTTTTCTCCCTCTGTCCCTCTGAATATACCTCTTGCCCATCCTCTGGGTCACCCCCCCCCGTCTTTCTTCCCGGACCTCCTGTCCCATGATCCTCTCGTATCCCCTTCTGCCTATCACCTGTCCAGCTCTCGGCTCCATCCCTCCCCCTCCTGTCTTCTCCTATCATTTTGCATCTCCCCCTCCCCCTCCAGCTTTCAAATCCCTTACTCACTCTTCCTTCAGTTAGTCCTGACGAAGGGTCTCGGCCTGAAACGTCGACTGCGCCTCTTCCTATAGATGCTGCCTGGCCTGCTGCGTTCACCAGCAACTTTGATGTATGTTGCTTGAATTTCCAGCATCTGCAGAATTCCTGTTGTTTACACTAGATTACTGTTTATTGAATACAGCTCTCTCTTCAATGCTGTAATTCCAAGCAAACTCATCTCCAAACTCCTGGACCTAGGACTCAACACCTGCCTTGTAACTAGATTCTTGACTTCTTGAGTAATGGCCTGCTTCTGGTAAATGGCGACGCGTTCAGTCGCTGCAGCTTCTGCAGGGTCAACAAAAGAAGCTACTGTTGTAACTAAATGTATTTTTAATGATCACACAATCCTGCTGAATATTAAGAACTTAAAGTACTGCAAGTTGCTTGCAGGCGGAGAAATTGAAGAAGCTGCACCATGTGCTGCTGCCTGAGTTGAAGGAGGCTTATAGTCCAATGGCAAGTGACCACCTCAGTCGCGTTTCTTGTCATCGCAAGACCCTTTTGGATATCGTCAGTGTGGAATGCCGTAAGTTCAATTTGCTGATTTGTTGGCGGAGAGCAATGGCCTCGGTCGTAGCGAGGACAAGGCCTCAAGCCACAGTGTCACCTGTCCACAGCCACCAGAAGAGAGGCGTTGTAGCCGGCGCACTCCACTGGGGGCAGCGTGGTGCAGCATTCAGGCTGGAGCTGGTGCAGCAGAACAATGGATTCAAGGCCTGGGCAATAAATATATATGTTTTGTGTAATTATATTTTACCAATATCCTATATGAACTTGCTATTTTGTATATGCAAGGACTAGGCCTCAAACCACGGTGTCACCTGTTTACAGCTCCCAGGGAGAGGCGTCGGTGCTGGTGTGGCACCGTGTCCAGGCTGGAGTCGATGCTGCCCCCGACCCCCACCACCAGTGTTCGTTCAGCTGAAGACAAGCTTTGTTGTAGTCATCTGCAGATTTTGGCAGTGTTGGACAGCTTGCGTTTGGTCTATTTTATAGAGTGGCTGTATCTTTCTATCTTACAGAGTAAGTGCTATGTGTGCTTTGTGCTGTGTGTGACTACTGGTGTTGTGTTTTGCACCTTGACCCCAGAGTAACATTGTCCTTTTTGGCTGTATTCATGAGTACTCATGTATGGTCGAATGTCAATTAAACTTGAATTAAATTGAATTGAATCAGTAAGGATGGGCATTAAACCTCGACAATTATTCTCAACACTGTGGTAGATATGGGTTCAATTATAACACTGAAGATAAGTTTGGTTAGGTACATAGATGGGAAGGGTTTGGAGGGATGTAGTCTGGGTTCAGGTAGGTAGGCGGAAGATCAAGTCAGTATGGAATACTTCGGTTGAAGGGCCTGTTTCTACAGTCTGTGACTGGTGCCCCATAAGGCTGCGGCCTCAGTCACCTAACTACTCCTTATAGACTCATAGCTGAGTAGCCAGGTTTATATTTAACTCCATTTTCAAGTTTGCAGATGGTACCACTGTAGTGGGCATATCTCAAATAACAATGAGCCAGAGTACAGGAAGCAGACAGGGAGCCTAATGACATAGTATCCCCTCAATGTCAGCAGAATACAAAAGAACTGGTCACAGACTTTAAGAAGTGGGTTTGATGGGGTGCTGCATGTTCTCCTGTTTGCATTAACGGTGCTGAGAGCTTCATGGTCAAGTATGTAGATACTACAAACAAGAAAAGCTTCAGAGCAGCTCAACTTCTTCAGGAGGCTGAAGAAATTGGGCATAACACCTTTAACTCTCTACCCTATCCAGATAGAAGGCATCCTATCCAGATGCATCACAGCTCGGTACGGCAAATGTTCTGCCTCAGAACGCAAGAACATGCAGAGAGCTGTGGTCACTGATCAGCACATCATTGAAACTAGCCTCCCCTCCTTGCACTCTGACCACACTTCTCACTGCCCTGATAAAGCATCCAGCATAACCAATCCTCTCCCACTGTCCATTCTCTCTTCTTCCCTTCCCCCACTGTCCATTCTCTCTTCATCCCCCTCCTCCACTGTCCATTCTCTCTTCATCCCCCTCCCCACTGCCCATTCTCTCTTCTTCTCCACTGTCCATTCTCTCTTCATACCCCTCCTCCACTGTCCATTCTCTCTTCATCCCCCTCCCCGAATGTCCATTCTCTCTTCTCCCCCTCCCTCCACTGTCCATTCTCTCTTCATCCCCCTCCCCCACTGTCCATTCTCTCTTCATCGCCCTCCTCCACTGTCCATTCTCTCTTCATCCCCCTCCTCCACTGTCCATTCTCTCTGCATCCCCCTCCTCCACTGTCCATTCTCTCTTCATCCCCTCCCCAACTGTCCATTCTCTCTTCATCCCCCTCTCCCACTGTCCATTCTCTGTTCAAACCCCTCTCCACTGTCCATTCTCTCTTTATCCCTCTCCCCCACTGTCCATTCTCTCTTCATCCCCCTCCCCCACTGTCCATTCTCTCTTCATCCCCCTCCCCGAATGTCCATTCTCTCTTTTGCCCTCCCTCCACTGTCCATTCTCTCTTCATCCCCCTCCCTCACTGTCCATTCTCTCTTCATCGCCCTCCTCCACTGTCCATTCTCTCTTCATCCCCCTCCTCCACTGTCCATTCTCTCTGCATCCCCCTCCTCCACTGTCCATTCTCTCTTCATCCCCCTCCCCCATTGTCCATTCTCTCTTCATCCCTCACCCCACTGTCCATTCTCTCTTCATCCCCCTCCTCCACTGTCCATTCTTTCTTCATCCCCCTCCTCCACTGTGCATTCTCTCTTCATATCCTACCCCACTGTCCATTCTCTCTTCTCCCCTCCCTCCCACTGTCCATTCTCTCTTCATCCCTCTCCCCCCACTGTCAAATCTCTCTTCATCCCCCCTCCTCTGTCCTTTCTCTCTTCACCCCCCTCCCCCACTGTCCATTCTCTCTTCATCCCCCTCCCCACTGTCCATTCTCTCTTCATTCCTCACCCCACTGTCCATTCTCTCTTCTCCCCCACCCTCCACTGTCCATTCTCTCTTCTCCCCTTCCTCTCACTGTCCATTCTCTCTTCATCCCCCTCCCCCACTGTCCATTCTCTCTTCTCCCCTTCTTCCCACTGTCCATTCTCTCTTTATCCCTATCCCCCACTGTCCATTCTCTCTTTATCCCTCTCCCCCACTGTCCATTCTCTCTTCATCCCCCTTCGCCACTGTCCATTCTCTCTTCATCCCCCTCCCCGAATGTCCATTCTCTCTTCTCCCCCTCCCTCCACTGTCCATTCTCTCTTCATCCCCCTCCCCCACTGTCCATTCTCTCTTCATCGCCCTCCTCCACTGTCCATTCTCTCTTCATCCCCCTCCTCCACTGTCCATTCTCTCTGCATCCCCCTCCTCCACTGTCCATTCTCTCTTCATCCCCTCCCCAACTGTCCATTCTCTCTTCATCCCCCTCTCCCACTGTCCATTCTCTGTTCAAACCCCTCTCCACTGTCCATTCTCTCTTTATCCCTCTCCCCCACTGTCCATTCTCTCTTCATCCCCCTCCCCCACTGTCCATTCTCTCTTCATCCCCCTCCCCGAATGTCCATTCTCTCTTTTGCCCTCCCTCCACTGTCCATTCTCTCTTCATCCCCCTCCCCCACTGTCCATTCTCTCTTCATCGCCCTCCTCCACTGTCCATTCTCTCTTCATCCCCCTCCTCCACTGTCCATTCTCTCTGCATCCCCCTCCTCCACTGTCCATTCTCTCTTCATCCCCCTCCCCCACTGTCCATTCTCTCTTCATCCCTCACCCCACTGTCCATTCTCTCTTCATCCCCCTCCTCCACTGTCCATTCTTTCTTCATCCCCCTCCTCCACTGTGCATTCTCTCTTCATATCCTACCCCACTGTCCATTCTCTCTTCTCCCCTCCCTCCCACTGTCCATTCTCTCTTCATCCCTCTCCCCCCACTGTCAATTCTCTCTTCATCCCCCCTCCTCTGTCCTTTCTTTCTTCACCCCCCTCCCCCACTGTCCATTCTCTCTTCATCCCCCTCCCCACTGTCCATTCTCTCTTCATTCCTCACCCCACTGTCCATTCTCTCTTCTCCCCCACCCTCCACTGTCCATTCTCTCTTCTCCCCTTCCTCTCACTGTCCATTCTCTCTTCATCCCCCTCCCCCACTGTCCATTCTCTCTTCTCCCCTTCTTCCCACTGTCCATTCTCTCTTTATCCCTATCCCCCACTGTCCATTCTCTCTTCATCCCCCTCCCCCACTGTCCATTCTCTCTTCATCCCTCTCCCCCCACTGTCCATTCTCTCTTCATCCCCCTCCCCCACTGTCCATTCTCTCTTCATCCCCCTCCTCCACTGTCCATTCTCACTTCATCCCCCTCGCCCACTGTCCATTCTCTCTTCTCCCCCTCCCCCACTGTCCATTCTCTCTTCATTCCTCACCCCACTGCCCATTCTCTCTTCATCCCCCTCCTCCACTGTACATTTTCTCTTCATTCCCCTCCCTCACTGTCCATTCTGTCTTCTCCCCCTCCCTCCACTGTCCATTCTTTCTTCATCCCCCTCCCAACTGTCCATTCTCTCTTCATCCCCCTCCCCCACTGTCTATTCTCTTTTCATCTCCCTCCCCCACTGTCCATTCTCTCTTCTCCCCTCCCTCCCTGTCCATTCTCTCTTCATCCCTCACCCCACCGTCCATTCTCTCTTCATCCCCCTCCCCTACTGTCCATTCTCTCTTCATCCACCTCCCCACTGTCCATTCTCTCTTCATCCCCCTCCCCCACTGTCCGTTCTCTCTTCATCCCCCTCCCCCACTGTCCATTCTCTCGTCATCCCTCTCCCCCACTGTCCATTATCTCTTCTCCCCCTCCCTCCACTATCCATTTTCTCTTCATCACTCATCCCACTGTCCATTCTCTTTTCATCCCCCTCCCACACTGTCCATTCTCTCTTCATCCCTCCCCCACTGTCCATTCTCTCTTCATCCCCCTCCTCCACTGTCCATTCTCTCTTCATCCCCCCTCCTCTGTCCATTCTCTCTTCATCTCCCTGCCCCACTGTCCATTCAGTCTTCTCCCCCTCCCTCCACTGTCCATTCTCTCTTCATCCCTTACCCCACTGTCCATTCTCTCTTCCTCCCCCTCCCCCACTGTCCATTCTCTCTTCTCCCCTTCCTGCCACTGTCCATTCAGTCTTCTCCCCCTCCCTCCACTGTCCATTCTCTCTTCATCCCTTACCCCACTGTCCATTCTCTCTTCCTCCCCCTCCCCCACTGTCCATTCTCTCTTCTCCCCTTCCTGCCACTGTCCATTCTCTCTTCTCCCCCTCCCTCCACTGTCCATTCTCTCTTCATCCCTCACCCCACTGTCCATTATCTCTTCATCCCCCTCCCCAATGTCCATTCTCTCTTCTCCCCTTCCTCCCACTTTCCATTCTCTCTTTATCCCTCTTCCCACTGTTATTCTCTCTTCATCCCCCTCCCCCACTGTCCATTCTCTCTTCATCCCCCTCCCCGAATGTCCATTCTCTCTTCTCCCCCTCCCTCCACTGTCCATTCTCTCTTCATCCCTCACCCCACTGTCCATTCTCTCATGCCCCTCCCCACTGTCCATTCTCTCTTCATCCCCCTCCTCCACTGTCCATTCTCTCTTCATCGCCCTCCTCCACTGTCCATTCTCTCTGCATCCCCCTCCTCCACTGTCCATTCTCTCTTCATCCCCTCCCCAACTGTCCATTCTCTCTTCATCCCCCTCTCCCACTGTCCATTCTCTGTTCAAACCCCTCTCCACTGTCCATTCTCTCTTTATCCCTCTCCCCCACTGTCCATTCTCTCTTCATCCCCCTCCCCCACTGTCCATTCTCTCTTCATCCCCCTCCCCGAATGTCCATTCTCTCTTTTGCCCTCCCTCCACTGTCCATTCTCTCTTCATCCCCCTCCCCCACTGTCCATTCTCTCTTCATCGCCCTCCTCCACTGTCCATTCTCTCTTCATCCCCCTCCTCCACTGTCCATTCTCTCTGCATCCCCCTCCTCCACTGTCCATTCTCTCTTCATCCCCCTCCCCCACTGTCCATTCTCTCTTCATCCCTCACCCCACTGTCCATTCTCTCTTCATCCCCCTCCTCCACTGTCCATTCTTTCTTCATCCCCCTCCTCCACTGTGCATTCTCTCTTCATATCCTACCCCACTGTCCATTCTCTCTTCTCCCCTCCCTCCCACTGTCCATTCTCTCTTCATCCCTCTCCCCCCACTGTCAATTCTCTCTTCATCCCCCCTCCTCTGTCCTTTCTTTCTTCACCCCCCTCCCCCACTGTCCATTCTCTCTTCATCCCCCTCCCCACTGTCCATTCTCTCTTCATTCCTCACCCCACTGTCCATTCTCTCTTCTCCCCCACCCTCCACTGTCCATTCTCTCTTCTCCCCTTCCTCTCACTGTCCATTCTCTCTTCATCCCCCTCCCCCACTGTCCATTCTCTCTTCTCCCCTTCTTCCCACTGTCCATTCTCTCTTTATCCCTATCCCCCACTGTCCATTCTCTCTTCATCCCCCTCCCCCACTGTCCATTCTCTCTTCATCCCTCTCCCCCCACTGTCCATTCTCTCTTCATCCCCCTCCCCCACTGTCCATTCTCTCTTCATCCCCCTCCTCCACTGTCCATTCTCACTTCATCCCCCTCGCCCACTGTCCATTCTCTCTTCTCCCCCTCCCCCACTGTCCATTCTCTCTTCATTCCTCACCCCACTGCCCATTCTCTCTTCATCCCCCTCCTCCACTGTACATTTTCTCTTCATTCCCCTCCCTCACTGTCCATTCTGTCTTCTCCCCCTCCCTCCACTGTCCATTCTTTCTTCATCCCCCTCCCAACTGTCCATTCTCTCTTCATCCCCCTCCCCCACTGTCTATTCTCTTTTCATCTCCCTCCCCCACTGTCCATTCTCTCTTCTCCCCTCCCTCCCTGTCCATTCTCTCTTCATCCCTCACCCCACCGTCCATTCTCTCTTCATCCCCCTCCCCTACTGTCCATTCTCTCTTCATCCACCTCCCCACTGTCCATTCTCTCTTCATCCCCCTCCCCCACTGTCCGTTCTCTCTTCATCCCCCTCCCCCACTGTCCATTCTCTCGTCATCCCTCTCCCCCACTGTCCATTATCTCTTCTCCCCCTCCCTCCACTATCCATTTTCTCTTCATCACTCATCCCACTGTCCATTCTCTTTTCATCCCCCTCCCACACTGTCCATTCTCTCTTCATCCCTCCCCCACTGTCCATTCTATCTTCATCCCCCTCCTCCACTGTCCATTCTCTCTTCATCCCCCCTCCTCTGTCCATTCTCTCTTCATCTCCCTGCCCCACTGTCCATTCAGTCTTCTCCCCCTCCCTCCACTGTCCATTCTCTCTTCATCCCTTACCCCACTGTCCATTCTCTCTTCCTCCCCCTCCCCCACTGTCCATTCTCTCTTCTCCCCTTCCTGCCACTGTCCATTCAGTCTTCTCCCCCTCCCTCCACTGTCCATTCTCTCTTCATCCCTTACCCCACTGTCCATTCTCTCTTCCTCCCCCTCCCCCACTGTCCATTCTCTCTTCTCCCCTTCCTGCCACTGTCCATTCTCTCTTCTCCCCCTCCCTCCACTGTCCATTCTCTCTTCATCCCTCACCCCACTGTCCATTATCTCTTCATCCCCCTCCCCAATGTCCATTCTCTCTTCTCCCCTTCCTCCCACTTTCCATTCTCTCTTTATCCCTCTTCCCACTGTTATTCTCTCTTCATCCCCCTCCCCCACTGTCCATTCTCTCTTCATCCCCCTCCCCGAATGTCCATTCTCTCTTCTCCCCCTCCCTCCACTGTCCATTCTCTCTTCATCCCTCACCCCACTGTCCATTCTCTCATGCCCCTCCCCACTGTCCATTCTCTCTTCATCCCCCTCCTCCACTGTCCATTCTCTCTTCATCGCCCTCCTCCACTGTCCATTCTCTCTTCATCCCCTCCCCAACTGTCCATTCTCTCTTCATCACCCTCTCCCACTGTCCATTCTCTGTTCAAACCCCTCCCCACTGTCCATTTTCTCTTCTCCCCCTCCCTCCACTGTCCATTCTCTCTTCATCACCCCTCCTCTGTCCTTTCTCTCTTCATCCCCCTCCCAACTGTCCATTCTCTCTTCATCCCTCTCCCTCCACTGTCAATTCTCTCTTCATCACCCCTCCTCTGTCCTTTCTCTCTTCATCCCCCTCCCAACTGTCCATTCTCTCTTCTCCCCCACCCTCCACTGTCCATTCTCTATTCATCCCTCACCCCACTGTCCATTCTCTCTGCTCCCCCACCCTCCACTGTCCATTCTCTCTTCATCCCTCCCCCACTGTCCATTCTCTCTTCTCCCCTTCCTCCCACTGTCCATTCTCTCTTCATCCCTCTCCCCCCACTGTCCATTCTCTCTTCAACCCCCTCCCCCACTGTCCATTGTCTCTTCATCCCCACTCCTCTGTCCATTCTCTCTTCTCCCCCACCCTCCACTACCCATTCTCTCTTCATCCCCGTCCCCCACTGTCCATACTCTCTTCTCCCCTTCCTCTCACTGTCCATTCTCTCTTCATCCCCCTCCCCAATGTCCATTCTCTCTTCTCCCCTTCCTCTCACTGTCCATTCTCTCTTTATCCCTATCCCCCACTGTCCATTCTCTCTTCATCCCCCTCCCCCACTGTCCATTCTCTCTACTCCCCCTCCCTCCACTGTCCATTCTCTCTTCATCCATCACCCCACTGTCCATTCTCTCTTCATCCCCCTCCCCCACTGTCCATTCTCTCTTCAATCCTCCCCCACTGTCCATTCTCTCTTCTCCCCCTCCCCCACTGTCCATTCTCTCTTCATCCCCCTCCCCCACTGTCCATTCTCTCTTCATCCCTTCCCAACTGTCCATTCTCTCTTCATCCTCCTCCTCCACTGTCCATTCTCTCTGCATCCCTCTCCTCCACTGTCCATTCTCTGTTCAAACCCCTCCCCACTGTCCATTCTCTCTTTATCCCTCTCCCCCACTGTCCATTCTCTCTTCATCCCCCTCCCCGAATGTCCATTCTCTCTTCTGCCCTCCCTCCACTGTCCATTCTCTCTTCATACCCCTCCCCCACTGTCCATTCTCTCTTCATCCCCCTCCTCCACTGTCCGTTCTCTCTTCATCCCCCTCCCCCACTGTCCATTCTCTCTTCATCCCTCACCCCACTGTCCATTCTCTCATGCCCCTCCCCACTGTCCATTCTCTCTTCATCCCCCTCCTCCACTGTCCATTCTCTCTTCATCGCCCTCCTCCACTGTCCATTCTCTCTTCATCCCCTCCCCAACTGTCCATTCTCTCTTCATCACCCTCTCCCACTGTCCATTCTCTGTTCAAACCCCTCCCCACTGTCCATTTTCTCTTCTCCCCCTCCCTCCACTGTCCATTCTCTCTTCATCACCCCTCCTCTGTCCTTTCTCTCTTCATCCCCCTCCCAACTGTCCATTCTCTCTTCATCCCTCTCCCTCCACTGTCAATTCTCTCTTCATCACCCCTCCTCTGTCCTTTCTCTCTTCATCCCCCTCCCAACTGTCCATTCTCTCTTCTCCCCCACCCTCCACTGTCCATTCTCTATTCATCCCTCACCCCACTGTCCATTCTCTCTGCTCCCCCACCCTCCACTGTCCATTCTCTCTTCATCCCTCCCCCACTGTCCATTCTCTCTTCTCCCCTTCCTCCCACTGTCCATTCTCTCTTCATCCCTCTCCCCCCACTGTCCATTCTCTCTTCAACCCCCTCCCCCACTGTCCATTGTCTCTTCATCCCCACTCCTCTGTCCATTCTCTCTTCTCCCCCACCCTCCACTACCCATTCTCTCTTCATCCCCGTCCCCCACTGTCCATACTCTCTTCTCCCCTTCCTCTCACTGTCCATTCTCTCTTCATCCCCCTCCCCAATGTCCATTCTCTCTTCTCCCCTTCCTCTCACTGTCCATTCTCTCTTTATCCCTATCCCCCACTGTCCATTCTCTCTTCATCCCCCTCCCCCACTGTCCATTCTCTCTACTCCCCCTCCCTCCACTGTCCATTCTCTCTTCATCCATCACCCCACTGTCCATTCTCTCTTCATCCCCCTCCCCCACTGTCCATTCTCTCTTCAATCCTCCCCCACTGTCCATTCTCTCTTCTCCCCCTCCCCCACTGTCCATTCTCTCTTCATCCCCCTCCTCCACTGTCCATTCTCTCTTCATCCCCCTCCCCCACTGTCCATTCTCTCTTCATCCCCCTCCCCCACTGTCCATTCTCTCTTCATCCCTTCCCAACTGTCCATTCTCTCTTCATCCTCCTCCTCCACTGTCCATTCTCTCTGCATCCCTCTCCTCCACTGTCCATTCTCTGTTCAAACCCCTCCCCACTGTCCATTCTCTCTTTATCCCTCTCCCCCACTGTCCATTCTCTCTTCATCCCCCTCCCCGAATGTCCATTCTCTCTTCTGCCCTCCCTCCACTGTCCATTCTCTCTTCATACCCCTCCCCCACTGTCCATTCTCTCTTCATCCCCCTCCTCCACTGTCCGTTCTCTCTTCATCCCCCTCCCCCACTGTCCATTCTCTCTTCATCCCTCACCCCACTGTCCATTCTCTCTTCATCCCCCTCCTCCACTGTCCATTCTCTCTTCATCCCCCTCCCCCACTGTCCATTCTCTCTTCATCCCCCTCTCCGAATGTCCATTCTCTCTTCTGCCCTCCCTCCACTGTCCATTCTCTCTTCATCCCCCTCCCCCACTGTCCATTCTCTCTTCATCCCCCTCCTCCACTGTCCATTCACTCTTCATCCCCCTCCCCCACTGTCCATTCTCTCTTCATTCCTCACCCCACTGTCCATTCTCTCTTCATCCCCCTCCTCCACTGTCCATTCTTTCTTCATCCCCCTCCTCCACTGTCCATTCTCTCTTCATATCCTCCCCCACTGTCCATTCTCTCTTCTCCCCTTCTTCCCACTGTCCATTTTCTCTTTATCCCTATCCCCCACTGTCCATTCTCTCTTCATCCCTCTCCCCCCACTGTCCATTCTCTCTTCATCCCCCTCCTCCACTGTCCATTCTCACTTCATCCCCCTCCGCCACTGTCCATTCTCTCTTCTCCCCCTCCCCCACTGTTCATTCTCTCTTCATTCCTCACCCCTCTGCCCATTCTCTCTTCATCCCCCTCCTCCACTGTACATTTTCTCTTCATTCCCCTCCCTCACTGTCCATTCTGTCTTCTCCCCCTCCCTCCACTGTCCATTCTCTCTTCATCCCCCTCCCCACTGTCCATTCTCTCTTCATCCCCCTCCCCCACTGTCTATTCTCTTTTCATCTCCCTCCCCCACTGTCCATTCTCTCTTCTCCCCTCCCTCCACTATCCATTCTCTCTTCATCCCTCACCCCACCGTACATTCTCTCTTCATCCCCCTCCCCTACTGTCCATTCTCTCTTCATCCCCCTCCCCCACTGTCCATTCTCTCTTCATCCCCCTCCCCGAATGTCCATTCTCTCTTCTGCCCTCCCTCCACTGTCCATTCTCTCTTCATCCCCCTCCCCCACTGTCCATTCTCTCTTCATCCCCCTCCTCCACTGTCCATTCACTCTTCATCCCCCTCCCCCACTGTCCATTCTCTCTTCATTCCTCACCCCACTGTCCATTCTCTCTTCATCCCCCTCCTCCACTGTCCATTCTTTCTTCATCCCCCTCCTCCACTGTCCATTCTCTCTTCATATCCTCCCCCACTGTCCATTCTCTCTTCTCCCCTTCTTCCCACTGTCCATTTTCTCTTTATCCCTATCCCCCACTGTCCATTCTCTCTTCATCCCTCTCCCTCCACTGTCCATTCTCTCTTCATCCCCCTCCTCCACTGTCCATTCTCACTTCATCCCCCTCCTCCACTGTCCATTCTCTCTTCTCCCCCTCCCCCACTGTTCATTCTCTCTTCATTCCTCACCCCTCTGCCCATTCTCTCTTCATCCCCCTCCTCCACTGTACATTTTCTCTTCATTCCCCTCCCTCACTGTCCATTCTGTCTTCTCCCCTCCCTCCACTGTCCATTCTCTCTTCATCCCCCTCCCCACTGTCCATTCTCTCTTCATCCCCCTCCCCCACTGTCTATTCTCTTTTCATCTCCCTCCCCCACTGTCCATTCTCTCTTCTCCCCTCCCTCCACTATCCATTCTCTCTTCATCCCTCACCCCACCGTACATTCTCTCTTCATCCCCCTCCCCTACTGTCCATTCTCTCTTCATCCCCCTCCCCACTGTCCATTCTCTCTTCATCCCCCTCCCCCACTGTCCATTCTCTCTTCATCCCCCTCCCCCACTGTCCGTTCTCTCTTCATCCCTCTCCCCCACTGTCCATTATCTCTTCTCCCCCTCCCTCCACTATCCATTTTCTCTTCATCACTCATCCCACTGTCCATTCTCTTTTCATCCCCCTCCCCCACTGTCCATTCTCTCTTCATCCCTCCCCCACTGTCCATTCTCTCTTCATCCCCCTCCTCCACTGTCCATTCTCTCTTCATCCCCCCTCCTCTGTCCATTCTCTCTTCATCTCCCTGCCCCACTGTCCATTCAGTCTTCTCCCCCTCCCTCCACTGTCCATTCTCTCTTCTTCCCTTACCCCACTGTCCATTCTCTCTTCCTCCCCCTCCCCGAATGTCCATTCTCTCTTCTGCCCTCCCTCCACTGTCCATTCTCTCTTCATCCCCCTCCCCCACTGTCCATTCTCTCTTCATCCCCCTCCTCCACTGTCCATTTTCTCTTCATCCCCCTCCCCGAATGTCCATTCTCTCTTCTGCCCTCCCTCCACTGTCCATTCTCTCTTCATCCCCCTCCCCCACTGTCCATTCTCTCTTCATCCCCCTCCTCCACTGTCCATTCACTCTTCATCCCCCTCCCCCACTGTCCATTCTCTCTTCATCCCTCTCCCCCACTGTCCATTATCTCTTCTCCCCCTCCCTCCACTATCCATTTTCTCTTCATCACTCATCCCACTGTCCATTCTCTTTTCATCCCCCTCCCCCACTGTCCATTCTCTCTTCTTCCCTCCCCCACTGTCCATTCTCTCTTCATCCCCCTCCTCCACTGTCCATTCTCTCTTCATCCCCCCTCCTCTGTCCATTCTCTCTTCATCTCCCTGCCCCACTGTCCATTCAGTCTTCTCCCCCTCCCTCCACTGTCCATTCTCTCTTCATCCCTTACCCCACTGTCCATTCTCTCTTCCTCCCCCTCCCCGAATGTCCATTCTCTCTTCTGCCCTCCCTCCACTGTCCATTCTCTCTTCATCCCCCTCCCCCACTGTCCATTCTCTCTTCATCCCCCTCCTCCACTGTCCATTCTCTCTTCATCCCCCTCCCCCACTGTCCATTCTCACTTCATCCCTCACCCCACTGTCCATTCTCTCTTCATCCCCCTCCTCCACTGTCCATTCTCTCTTTATCCCCCTCCCCCACTGTCCATTCTCTCTTCATCCCCCTCCCCGAATGTCCATTCTCTCTTCTGCCCTCCCTCCACTGTCCATTCTCTCTTCATCCCCCTCCCCCACTGTCCATTCTCTCTTCATCCCCCTCCTCCACTGTCCATTCACTCTTCATCCCCCTCCCCACTGTCCATTCTCTCTTCATCCCTCACCCCACTGTCCATTCTCTCTTCATCCCCCTCCTCCACTGTCCATTCTTTCTTCATCCCCCTCCTCCACTGTCCATTGTCTCTTCATATCCTCCCCCACTGTCCATTCTCTCTTCTCCCCTTCTTCCCACTGTCCATTTTCTCTTTATCCCTATCCCCCACTGTCCATTCTCTCTTCATCCCTCTCCCCCCACTGTCCATTCTCTCTTCATCCCCCTCCTCCACTGTCCATTCTCACTTCATCCCCCTCCTCCACTGTCCATTCTCTCTTCTCCCCCTCCCCCACTGTCCATTCTCTCTTCATTCCTCACCTCACTGCCCATTCTCTCTTCATCCCCCTCCTCCACTGTACATTTTCTCTTCATTCCCCTCCCTCACTGTCCATTCTGTCTTCTCCCCCTCCCTCCACTGTCCATTCTCTCTTCATCCCCCTCCCCACTGTCCATTCTCTCTTCAACCCCCTCCCCCACTGTCTATTCTCTCTTCATCCCCCTCCCCACTGTCCATTCTCTCTTCATCCCCCTCCCCCACTGTCTATTCTCTTTTCATCTCCCTCCCCCACTGTCCATTCTCTCTTCTCCCCTCCCTCCACTGTCCATTTTCTCTTCATCCCTCTCCCCCCACTGTCCATTCTCTCTTCATTCCCCTCCTCCACTGTCCATTCTCTCTGCATCCCTCTCCTCCACTGTCCATTCTCTGTTCAAACCCCTCCCCACTGTCCATTCTCTCTTTATCCCTCTCCCCCACTGTCCATTCTCTCTTCATCCCCCTCCCCGAATGTCCATTCTCTCTTCTGCTCTCCCTCCACTGTCCATTCTCTCTTCATCCCTCCCTCACTGTCCATTCTCTCTTCATCCCCCTCCTCCACTGTCCATTCTCTCTTCATCCCCCCTCCTCTGTCCATTCTCTCTTCATCTCCCTGCCCCACTGTCCATTCAGTCTTCTCCCCCTCCCTCCACTGTCCATTCTCTCTTCATCCCTTACCCCACTGTCCATTCTCTCTTCCTCCCCCTCCCCCACTGTCCATTCTCTCTTCTCCCCTTCCTGCCACTGTCCATTCTCTCTTCTCCCCCTCCCTCCACTGTCCATTCTCTCTTCATCCGTCACCCCACTGTCCATTATCTCTTCATCCCCCTCCTCCACTGTCCATTCTCTCTTCATCCCCCTCCTCTACTGTCCATTCTCTCTTCATCCCCTTCTTCCACTGTCCATTTTCTCTTCATCCCCCTCCTCCACTGTCCATTCTCTCTTCATCCCCTCCCCCACTGTCCTTTCTCTCTTCAGCCCCCTCCCCCACTGTCCATTCTCTCTTCATCCCCCTCCCCACTGTCCATTCTCTCTTCTCCCACACCCTCCTCTGTCCATTCCTTCTTCATCCCTCACCACACTGTCCATTCTCTCTTCATCCCCCTCCCCCACTGTCCATTCTCTCTTCTCCCCCTCCCTCCACTACCCATTCTTTCTTCATCCCCCTCCCCAATGTCCATTCTCTCTTCTCCCCTTCCTCCCACTTTCCATTCTCTCTTTATCCCTCTCCCCCACTGTCCATTCTCTCTTCATCCCCCTCCGCCACTGTCCATTCTCTCTTCATCCCCCTCCCCGAATGTCCATTCACTCTTCTCCCCCTCCCTCCACTGTCCATTCTCTCTTCATCCCTCACCCCACTGTCCATTCTCTCATGCCCCTCCCCACTGTCCATTCTCTCTTCATCGCCCTCCTCCACTGTCCATTCTCTCTTCATCCCCTCCCCAACTGTCCATTCTCTCTTCATCCCCCTCTCCCACTGTCCATTCTCTGTTCAAACCCCTACCCACTGTCCATTTTCTCTTCTCCCCCTCCCTCCACTGTCCATTCTCTCTTCATCCCTCCCCCACTGTCCATTCCCTCTTCTCCCCTTCCTCCCACTGCCCATTCTCTCTTCATCCCCCTTCCCCACTGTCCATTCTCTCTTCTCCCCTTCTTCCCACTGTCCATTCTCTCTTCATCCATCACCCCACTGTCCATTCTCTCATGCCCCTCCCCACTGTCCATTCTCTCTTCATCTCCCTCCTCTACTGTCCATTCTCTCTTCTCCCCCTCCCTCCACTGTCCATTCTCTCTTCATCTCTCACCCCACTGTCCATTCTCTCTTCATCCCCCTCCCCCACCGTCCATTCTCTCTTCAATCCTCCCCGACTGTCCATTCTCTCTTCTCCCCCTCCCCCACTGTCCATTCTCTCTTCATCCCCCTCCTCCACTGTCCATTCTCTCTTCATCCCCCTCCCCCACTGTCCATTCTCTCTTCATCCCCCTCCCCCACTGTCCATTCTCTCTTCATCCCTTCCCAACTGTCCATTCTCTCTTCATCCCCCTCCCCCACTGTCCATTCTCTCTTCTCCCCTTCCTCCCACTGTCCATTCTCTCTTCATCCCTCTCCCCCCACTGTCCATTCTCTCTTCATCCCCCCTCCTCTGTCCGTTCTCTCTTCTCCCCCTGCCTCTACTACCCATTCTCTCTTCATCCCCCTCACCCACTGTCCATTCTCTCTTCACCCCCCTCCCTCCACTATCCATTCACTCTTCATCCCCTCCCCCACTGTCCATTCTCTCTTCATCCCTCCTCAACTGTCCATTCTCTCTTCATCGCCCTCCCCCACTGTCCATTCTATCTTCTACCCTTCCTCCCACTGTCCATTCTCTCTTCATTCCTCTCCCCCCACTGTTCATTCTCTCTTCACCCCCCTCCCACACTGTCCATTCTCTCCTCATCCCCCCTCCTCTGACCATTCTCTCTTCTCCCCCTATCTCTACTACCCATTCTCTCTTCATCCCCCTCACCCACTGTCCATTCTCTCTTCTGCCCTTCCTCTCACTGTCCATTCTCTCTTCATCCCCCTCCCCCACTGTCCATTCTCTCTTCTCCCCTTCTTCCCACTGTCCATTCTCTCTTCATCCCCCTACCCCACTGTCCATTCTCTCTTCATCCCCCTCCCCCACTGTCCATTCTCTCTTATCCCCCTCCCTCCACTATACATTCTCTCTTCATCCCTCACCCCACTGTCCATTCTCTCATGCCCCTCCCCACTGTCCATTCTCTCTTCATCCCCCTCCTCTACTGTCCATTCTCTCTTCATCCCCCTCCTCCACTGTCCATTCTCTCTTCATCCCACTCCTCCACTGTCCATTCTCTCTTCATCCCATCCCCAACTGTCCATTATATCTTCATCCCGCTCTTCCACTGTCCATTCTCTCTTCATCCCCCTCCCCACTCTCCATTCTCTCTTCTCCCCTTCCCTCCACTGTCCATTCTCTCTTCATCCCTCACCCCACTGTCCATTCTCTCTTCATCCCCCTCCCCCACTGTCCATTCTCTCTTCATCCCTCCCCCACTGTCCAATCTCTCTTCTCCCCCTCCCTCCACTATCCATTCTCTCTTCATTCCCCTCCCCCACTGTCCATTCTATTTTCTCCCCATCCTCTCACTGTCCATTCTCTCTTCATCCCCCTCCTCCACTGTCCATTCTCTCTTCATCCCCCTCTCCCACTGTCCTTTCTCTCTTCATCCCCCTGCCCCACTGTCCATTCTCTCTTCATCCCCCTCCTCCACTGTCCATTCTCTCTTCATCCCCCTCCCCCACTGTCCATTCTCTTTTCATCCCCCTCCCCCACTATCCATTCTCTCTTCATCCCCCTCCTCCACTGTCCATTCTCTCTTCATTCCCCTCCCCCAATGTCCATTCTCTCTTCATCCCCCTCCCCCACTATCCATTCTCTCTTCATCCCCCTCCTCCACTGTCCATTCTCTCTTCATCCCCCTCCCCCACTGTCCATTCTCTCTTCTCCCCTTCCTCCCACTGTCCATTCTCTCTTCTCCCCTTCCTCCCACTGTCCATTCTCTCTTCTCCCCCTCCCTCCACTGTCCATTCTCTCTTCATCCCCCTCCCCCACTGTCCATTCTCTCTTGACCCCCTCCCTCCACTATCCATTCTCTCTTCATCCCCCTCCCCACTGTCCATTCTCTCTTCATCCCCGTCCCCGACTGTCCATTCTCTCTTCATCCATCTCCCCCACTGTCCATTCTCTCTTCATCCCCTCCCCCACTGTCCATTCTCTCTTCATCCCTCACCCCACTGTCCATTCTCTCTTCTCCCCCTCCCGCCACTGTCCATTCTCTCTTCATCCCTCACCCCACTGTCCATTCTCTCTTCATGCCCCTCCCCTCTGTCCATTCTCTCTTCATCCCCCTCCCCCACTGTCCATTCTCTCTTCATCCCCCTCCCCCACTGTCCATTCTCTCTTCATCCCCCTCCCCCACTATCCATTCTCTCTTCATCCCCCTCCTCCACTGTCCATTCTCTCTTCATCCCCCTCCCCCACTGTCCATTCTCTCTTCTCCCCTTCCTCCCACTGTCTATTCTCTCTTTATCCCTCTCCCCCACTGTCCATTCTCTCTTCATCCCCCTCCCCCACTGTCCATTCTGTCTTCATCCCTCCCCCACTGTCCATCTCTCTTCTCCCCCTCCCTCCACTATCCATTCTCTCTTCATCCCTCACCCCACTGCCCATTCTCTCTTCACCCCCCTCCCCACTGTCCATTCTCTCTTCATGCCCCTCCCCCACTGTCCATTCTCTCTTCATTCCCCTCCTCCACTGACCATTCTCTCTTCACCCCCCTCCCCACTGTCCATTCTCTCATCATTCTCCTCCACTG
Organism: Mobula hypostoma; assembly: GCF_963921235.1. Lineage (NCBI taxonomy): Eukaryota > Metazoa > Chordata > Chondrichthyes > Myliobatiformes > Myliobatidae > Mobula > Mobula hypostoma. The sequence continues at coordinate 32,220,973 of NC_086109.1, forward strand.
TGCATTCTCTCTTCATCCCCCTCCCCCACTGTCCATTCTCTCTTCATCCCTCCCCGACTGTCCATTCTCTCTTCATCCCCCTCCCTCATTGTCCATTCTCTCTTCATTCCCCTCAACTGTCCATTCTCTCTTCTCCCCCTCCCTCCACTGTCCATTCTCTCTTCATCCCTCTCCCCCACTGGCCATTCTCTCTTCTCCCCTTCCTCCCACTGTCCATTCTCTCTTCATCCCCCTCCCCCACTGTCCATTCTCTCTTCTCCCCTTCCTCTCACTGTCCATTCTCTCTTCATCCCTCTCCCTCACTGTCCATTCTCTCTTCATACCCCTCCCCGACTGTCCATTCTCTCTTCATCCCCTCCCCCACTGTCCATTCTCTCTTCTCCCCCTCCCTCCACTATCCATTCTCTCTTCATCCCCCTCTCCCACTGTCCATTCTCTCTTTATCCCCCTCCCCACTGTCCATTCACTTTTCTCCCCATCCCTCCACTGTCCATTCTCTCTTCATCCCTCCCCCCACTGTCCATTCTCTCTTCATCCCCCTCCTCCACTGTCCATTCTCTCTTCTCCCCCTCCCTCCACTGTCCTTTCTCTCTTCATCCCCCCCCCACTGGCCATTCTCTCTTCTCCCCTTCCTCCCACTGTGCATTCTCTCTTTATCCCTCTCCCCCACTGTCCATTCTCTCTTCATCCCCCTCCCCCACTGTCCATTCTGTCTTCATCCCTCCCCCACTGTCCATTCTCTCTTCTCCCCCTCCCTCCACTATCCATTCTCTCTTCATCCCTCACCCCACTGCCCATTCTCTCTTCACCCCCCTCCCCACTGTCCATTCTCTCTTCATGCCCCTCCCCCACTGTCCATTCTCTCTTCATTCCCCTCCTCCACTGTCCATTCTCTCTTCATCCCCCTCCCCACTGTCCATTCTCTCTTCATTCTCCTCCACTGTCCATTCTCTCTTCATCCCCCTCCCCACTGTCCATTCTCTCTTCATCCCCCTCCCTCATTGTCCATTCTCTCTTCATTCCCCTCAACTGTCCATTCTCTCTTCATCCACCTCCCCCACTGTCCATTCTCTCTTCTCCCCCTCCCTCCACTGTCCATTCTCTCTTCATCCCTCTCCCCCACTGGCCATTCTCTCTTCTCCCCTTCCTCCCACTGTCCATTCTCTCTTCATCCCCCTCCCCCACTGTCCATTCTCTCTTCTCCCCCTCCCTCCACTATCCATTCTCTCTTCATCCCCCTCCCGCACTGTCCATTCTCTCTTCTCCCCTTCCTCTCACTATCCATTCTCTCTTCATCCCCCTCCCCCACTGTCCATTCTCTCTTCTCCCCTTCCTCTCACTGTCCATTCTCTCTTCATCCCTCTCTCCCACTGTCCATTCTCTCTTCATCCCCCTCCCCACTGTCCATTCTCTCTTCATCCCCTCCCCCACTGTCCATTCTCTCTTCTCCCCCTCCCTCCACTGTCCATTCTCTCTTCATCCCCCTCTCCCACTGTCCATTCTCTCTTTATCCCCCTCCCCACTGTCCATTCACTTTTCTCCCCATCCCTCCACTGTCCATTCTCTCTTCATCCCTCCCCCCACTGTCCATTCTCTCTTCATCCCCCTCCTCCACTGTCCATTCTCTCTTCTCCCCCTCCCTCCACTGTCCATTCTCTCTTCATCTCCCCCCCCCACTGGCCATTCTCTCTTCTCCCCTTCCTCCCACTGTCCATTCTCTCTTCATCCCCCTCCCCTACTGTGCATTCTCTCTTCATCCCCCTCTCCCACTGTCCATTCTCTCTTCATCCCTCACCCCACTGTGCATTCTCTCTTCATCCCCTTCCTCCACTGTCCATTCTCTCCTCATCCTCCTCCCCCACTGTCCATTCTCTCTTCATCCCTCCCCCCACTGTCCATTCTCTCTTCATCCCCTCCCCCACTGTCCATTCTCTCTGCCCCTCCCACATCCATTCTCTCTTCTCCCCTCTCCCATTGGGCAGACAATTCAGAGAAAGCACTTCTCATCCGGGTAAGGAGAGCTTCTATCCTGTTTTTTAAGACTACTGAATGGTGTTCTACAATGATAAAATGGGAATCTGTCCTCAATCTCCCTCAGGATGACTTTCCATGTTATTGCCTACCTGCACGCCACATCATCTGTAACTGTTACATTTTATTCTGCATTGTGTTCCCTTGTACTACCTCAACATACTACTGATGAATTGATCTGTATGAATAGGATGCTGGAGAAGTTTTTCAATGTACCTTGGTATGTTTGACAGTAATAAACTAACCTACCAATCTCTGGTTGCCAAAATAATAGTAAATCATATAGAAGCAACTGGATGAGAAATGAATTATCTTGGTCAACATCTGGGAACAGATAATACAGGATGAAAGTCATCAATCTATTAAAATGAGCAAGGGGTTCTGAATATCCAGAATGATCTGCAAAATATTGTTACTAAACTAATGAATATATAAATGATTATTTCAAAGCACATTTAATATTTTAAACAGTTCCTGAAATTTCTCATCTATCTGCAATTGCAGTGTTTTTAATATTAAAACAGAGAAAGTATAGTTCTACATAGCCTAATAATTGTTGGAATTTTACCACCCATTGCTATTCAAAGTGAAATGTTCTGCGTTAAAGAGCTGTCAGTTTTGGTGCCCACAGGAGAATGTATGATGTTCTTCCTGTCTGATGTGCTACATCTGTTCATTATCTGGTGTCTCTTAAACTGTGCATCTGAGTTAGACTGTGGAAGTCAAAAAAGGAAGTAATTTGAATGCTGTTATGTCCCATACTAACCAAATGTAATAATAAAGATTGAAGGGTACTTGGCACTTATAGTGGTATGCCAAAATTCACATTTTTCACTTAAACTCCAGCAAATATTACCAAACATATTATCTGTTTAATTTCTTAAAATAAGTCCCTCAATACAGTATAAAGCAGTTTAAAAAGGAAGATTTGAAAATGTTCAATATTGAAAAAATAGGTAATTTAAAGTGAAAGGACATCCACCAGCAAGATAGCAATCAATACCCATTAAAAAAAAACGAATTGGATTCCAATTTTTATTTTAATCACCTACTCATTTACATTCACTCCAAAAGAAGTCATGATACCATCAGAGGTACTTGTAATTATTTAAATGTGTCCATTTAGCCTGAGAATGTGTAGATCTGCTGTAACCATACTTGCATTAAAACATGACCAATCAAAATAATTATGTGATTTGTTCCTCCTTCACACTGTTAGAAACTAATAAATAAGACTTTGGTATGATGTCAATGCAAGAAAATAGCAACAGTGGCCATTCAAGCCTGACCCACGATTTAATACGATCTTGGCTGGCTTCACTTCTCTGCCATCTCTCTATCACTCTATTCCTCAATCAATCAAATATTTTCTACCTTCACTTCAAATACTTCTAATGATTCCACCACACAGCTGAACTGACTCGAGGTCCAAAAAACCAAATTAATGTACAAATTAATCTGTCTGCCTAATACCACATCTCATGGAACAAAATCATCCACTTTGCACTGACTTCATTATATAATCTTGAAGACTTTCCATGTACTTACTTAATTAGAATTGTATAAATGAGAATGAAATTCTTTAATTCACCAACCAGAGGTCCAGCTAATATTGGATTTCATGGAAGCTCAATTAAGTATTAACTTTTCCTACAGTTTCAATTAGATATTTTTCAAAATTCAAACTAAATTTTTTATTGAAGAATGTATATGTCACGATATACTACCCTGAGATTCGCTTTCTTGCTGGCATTCACAGCAGAAGAAAGAAATACAATAGAGTCATTGTAAAACCATGGACTGTTTGTACTATTCATAATACAGTAGTGTCCCCCTAATTTACACATGATTGAGAAACAATGTGTAAAAGTGAACAAAATGCACAAATACAAAAAAAAATTTAAAATTAATAAATAAATAGGCAAGTAAGTAATAGTAAGAACATTGAGTTGTAGTGTCCTTGAACGTATGGAATCAGTTCAGTGCTGAAGTGAGTGAAGTTATCCACTTGGTTCAGGAGCCTGCTGGTGGAAGGATAATAACAATTCCTGATCCTGGAGGTGTCTCCTTCTGGATGGCAGCAGCAAGAAAAGAGCATGGTCTGTATGGTGGGCGTCCTTGATGATGGATGCTGCTTTCTTGTAGACGTGTCAATTATGGGGACACTAAGCAGTGACATTTTTCAATGAGTCAAGTAGCAGCTTAATCTACATTATGACCTTTACCTGTTCCAAGGGTAATGTATGAAAAGGGTACCAATCCAAGAGGACACAACAGGAAAATAATTTTCTTTAGAATCACTGCAATCTAAAAATCTAATCATCATGAATAAAAATAGATCGAAAGACCTAGTTTGACGGCATGCACAGTTCATAATCAGAATCAGATTTAATATCGCTGGCATATGTTGTGAAATTTGTTAACTTTTTGCAGCGGTACAATGAAATACATGATAAATAAATACAGTATAGAGAAAAAACTGAGTTACATTAAGTACATATATGTCTACTAAGTAGTTAAGGTAAAATAAGTACTGCAGAAAAACAGAAATAAAAAAGTAGTGATGTCGTGTTCATGGGTTCAATGTCCATTTAGAAATTGATGGCAGAGGGCAAGAAACTGCTCCTGAATTGCTGAGTGAGTGCCTTCAGGCTTCTGTACCTCCATCTCAATGGTAACAATAAGAAGAGGACATGTTCTGGATGGTGGGGTTCCTTAATGATGAACACCACCTTCCTAAGGCAGTGCTCCTTGAAGATGTCCTGGATACTATGGAGGTAAGTACCCATGAATGAGCTGACTAATTTTACAAGTTTCTGCAACTTATTTCAATCTTTTGCAGAAGCCCCTTGCCCCCCATACCAAACGGTGATGCAGCCATTCAGAATGCTCTCCATGGTACATCTATAGAAGTTCTCCACTGTTTTAGTTGACAAACCAAATCTCCTCAAACTCTGAATGAAATACAGCTGCTGTCTTGCCTTCTTTATAGCTGCATCGATATGTTGGGCCCAGGTTAGTTCCTCAGAGATCTTGACACCAGGGAACTTGAACCTGCTCACTCTCTCCACTTCTGATCCGTCTATGAGGATTGGTTTCTGTTCCTTTGTCTTACCCTTTTAGAAGTTCACAACGAGCTCTTCGGTCTTACTGACATTGGGTGCATTTTGTCATGCAGGGAGAAAAGAAACCTTTTGTGATAGAGCTGATCAAGTAAAACATTTTGCTATTGATGGATTAGAGAGGAACTTGTTCATTCATGTGGCTGCACTGAGTATGAGCATAGAAAATTAGCTAATTTCCTTGTTCAGAATTTGCTTGTATTTCACAGTTAATTTTAACAGCACATTTGCAGGTGAAATTTTGGAACTTCAATCTAATATTACAGAAATTTTCTTCAATGCTAACTAAACTGCACAGGTTACAACTGATTTGGCACAGTTGTAAGCAATGATCATCGATGAACTAAAACTAATAAATTGTTAACAGGAGATGATCTAATTTACTTTAAGCACAGGATTTAGAAAAGAATAAAAGAATTTTCAAGAAAATGAAACTGCAATATTCATCTCCATAAGTCTCATTTGTCAGAGTATAGTGGGAGATGAACTGATTCCAGGGTTGTAACCAATGCACATGTGGGTGCCTATCATATAGGCACACACTCATCCACACTGGTTTTAATGAAGTCGGTAATAACTATGGCCTGCTCATCCAGGTTCGAAGATGAATCCCTGAATACATTCCAGTCCTTTGATACAAAGCGGTCCTTTAAGCACTTCTGCGCATCCCTTGTCCATACCTTCTTGGTCCTCACAACTGGTGCTGCAGTCTTCAGTCTCTGCCTATACTTAGGGAGTAGAAGTACAGCCAGATGATCAGACTTCCCGAAGTGAGAGTGTGGAATAGCACTGTAAGCACTCTTGATGGCGGTATAATAGTGGTCTTGTGCGTTGTTGCCTCTGGTAGTGCAAGTGATTTATCAATGGTAATTATTTAGTGACTTTTTCAAGCTGGCCTGGTTAAAATCCCCCAAAATGATGGTGAAGGCATCAGGGTGCACTGTTTCATAAATATTGATGCCATTGTTCAGATCATCTAGAGCCTGTTTGACATTGGCCTGAGGTGGAATGTTCACCACTACTCAAGATGATTGCTGAAATCTCCCGTGTACTGTGGAGAGCATTCTGACAGGCCGCATCACTGGGCTATGGGGGGGGGGTGGGGGAGTATAACTGCACGGTATCAAAGGAAGCTACAGAAAGTTGTAAAATTAGTCACCTCCATCTTGGCTACTTCCCGCCATAGTATCCAAGACAGCTTCAAAGAGTGGTGTCTCAGAAAGACGGCATCCATTATTAAGGCCAGGACAATCTCTCTTCTCATTGTTACCGTCGGGAAGGAGATCAAAGTTCAAAGTACAATTTATTATCAGAGTACATACATGTCACCACATACAACCCCGAAATTCTTTTTCTGCAGGCATACTTACCAAATCTATAGAATAGTAACTGTAAACTGTAAACATCAGTAACTATAAACTGCAAACAAACTGTGCAAATGCAGATATAAATTAATAACAATAAATAACGAGTGTGAAATAACAATATAACAGAGTCCTAAAGGCGCCAGCGAACGATTCCTCGGGCGACACCTTCCGGATAGAAAATCTTTTAAATTATTTCACTTCTCCTACGCCTGCTGCTCGTTCTTTTTGTCTGATTTGTGTAACTGAAACAGTTTGTGCCTGTGATGTACAGTTTGGAATTCAATTAAAGGATCCAGCACTATGCTCTGTCCGAACAGCTGCCTCTTGGACATCAGAGGTGAGAACCCAAAAGGGACCAAGAACATTCGCTGGCTCATAGGAAAAAACACAGACAGGATGCAGGGTCATGAACGACTCCATCTCGAAGTGGCGAGGAAGATTGAAGTATCAAGGTGAAGGCGTTTGGACCGGTCAGCAAGGCCGCCAGGTCGACGGCATTCGGACCAGGTCTACAATTGCTCACAACAGGGCCAGAGAATCAGTGATCACTCCAACAGGGATAGAGGGTCAGTGATTGCACCCAATGGGGCCAGAGAGTCAGTGATCTCACCCAACGGGGCCAGAGAGTCAGTGATCGCGCCCAACGGGGCCAGAGAGTCAGTGATCTCACCCAACGGGGCCAGAGAGTCAGTGATCTCACCCAACGGGGCCAGAGAGTCAGTGATCGCGCCCAACAGGGATAGAGGGTCAGTGATTGCACCCAATGGGGCCAGAGAGTCAGTGATCACACCCAATGGGGCCAGAGAGTCAGTGATCGCGCCCAACAGGGATAGAGGGTCAGTGATTGCACCCAATGGGGCCAGAGAGTCAGTGATCTCACCCAACGGGGCCAGAGAGTCAGTGATTGCACCCAACGGGGCCAGAGAGTCAGTGATCTCACCCAACGGGGCCAGAGAGTCAGTGATCGCGCCCAACAGGGATAGAGGGTCAGTGATCGCACCCAACGGGGCCAGAGAGTCAGTGATCACACCCAATGGGGCCAGAGAGTCAGTGATCGCACCCAACGGGCCCAGAGAGTCAGTGATCACTCCAACAGGGATAGAGAGTCAGTGATTGCACCCAACGGAGCCAAAGAGTCAGTGATCGCACCCAACGGGGCCAGAGAGTCAGTGATCGCACCCAACGGGGCCAGAGAGTCAGTGATTGCACCCAATGGGGCCAGAGAGTCAGTGATCGCACCCAACGGGGCCAGAGAGTCAGTGATTGCACCCAATGGGGCCAGAGAGTCAGTGATCACTCCAACAGGGATAGAGGGTCAGTGATTGCACCCAACGGGGCCAGAGAGTCAGTGATCACACCCAATGGGGCCAGAGAGTCAGTGATCGCACCCAACGGGGCCAGAGAGTCAGTGATCACTCCAACAGGGATAGAGAGTCAGTGATCGCACCCAATGGGGCCAGAGAGTCAGTGATCACTCCAACAGGGATAGAGGGTCAGTGATTGCACCCAACGGGGCCAGAGAGTCAGTGATCGCACCCAATGGGGCCAGAGAGTCAGTGATCACTCCAACAGGGATAGATGGTCAGTGATCGCACCCAACAGGCTAAATCTCTCTCAATGGAGCCAGGGGATCAATTATCACTCCCAACAGTGCTAGAGGGTCAGGGATCGCTCCCAACGGGGTCTGAGCGTCAGTGATCCCTCCTGATGGAGGCTAGAGGGTCAGAAATCACTCCCAACGGGGCCTGCGTGTGATCAGTCCCAACGGGGCCTGAGTGTCAGTGATCACTCCCAATGGGCCCTGAGGGTCAGCAATCACTCCCAATAGGACCAGAGAGTCAGTGATCACTCCCAATAGGGCCAGGGGGTCAGTGATTACTCACAACAGAGCCAGAGGGTCAATGATCACTCTCAATGAAGCTAGAAGGTCAGTGATCACTCCCAATAGGACCAGAGAGTCAGTGATCACTCCCAATAGGGCTAGGGGGTCAGTAATTACTCACAACAGAGCCAGAGGGTCAGTGATTACTCTCAATGCAGCTTGAAGGTCGGTGATCACTCCCAATGGGTCCAGAGGGTCAGTGATCACTCTCAATGGGTCCAGAGGGTCAGTGATCACTCTCAATGGGTCCAGAGGGTCAGTAATCACTCTGATTGGGTCCAGAAGGTCAGTGATCTCTCCCAATGGGGCCAGAAGATCAGTGGTTGCTTCCAATAGAGTGAGAGGATGAGTGATCACTCCCAACGGGGCTAGAGGGTCAGCAATCAATCCCAATGGGACCAAAGAGTCAGTGATCACTCCAATGGGGCCAGGGCATCAGTGATCACTCGTAATGGAGGCCAGAGGGTCAGTGATTACTCCCAATGGGGCCAAAGGGTCAGTGAACACTCCCAGTGGGGCCAAAGGGTCACTGATCATTCCCAACGGGGCCAGTGGGTCAGTGATCACTCCTGATGGAAGCCAGAGGATCAGTGATCACTCCCAAAAGGGTCAGAGGATCAGTGGTTGTTCCCAAAAGGGCCATAGGATCAGTGATCACTCCCAATAGGGCCAGAGGATCAGTGATCACTCCCAATGGGGCCAGAGGATCAGTGATCGCTCCCAATGGGGCAAGAAGGTCAGTGCCACTCCCAACGGGGCCAGAGGGACAGTGATAGATCCTGATGGAGGCTACAGAGTCAGTGATTGCTCCCATTAGGGCCAGAGGTTGTGAGTTCTGAGTCACAGAAGGACTGCTCGATGATCTGAGACGTACATGATTCTACTGGACTTCAGATTGGTCTCCCTCAGTTTTCAGCATTTTCTGTCTTGTGACCGATTGGCAATTGGGTGCTCTGTAATTTCTCTGTGTGTGAGTGGGGGGAGGGTAGGGGGATTTTAATGCCACTGTCACTGTTTTTTCTGCAGGGAGGGGTCACGGATTGTTATTGTTGCTGTTTTTTCTGCAAGTGAGGGGGTCAAGTTTGTTATTGTTGCTATTTTTCTGCGGGGAGGGGTTGGGTTCATTTATTGTTGCTGTTTTTTTCTGTGGGGAGGGGGGTCGGGGTTTGTTACTGCTGCTGTTTTTTCTGTGGGGAGGGGTCAGATTTGTCATTGTTGCTGTTTTTTCTGCAGGGAAGGGGTTGGGTTTGTTATTGCTGCTCTTTTTTTCTGCAGGGAGGGGACTGTTTTGTTTTTGATGATGTTTTTTTCAGTGGGGAGGGAGGGGTGTCGGAGTTCGTTATTGTTGCTGTTTTTTTCTGAGGGGAGGAGGTTCAGTCTGTTATTGTTGCTGTTTTTTCCGCAGGGAGGAGGTCGGGGATTCTGGGGTGTGCAAGTTTTGTTTCTTTTACTTTTTCATGTGTATTTCATGGCTGTCTGGAGAAGACAAATATCAGAGTTGTATTGTACATGCATCTTTGACAACAAAATTAACCTTGAATGTGGATCCTTGAACCTTGAGTCATTAAATGAGTGTAGTTATCCTCTTTGGTTGAGGGGTAGTAACTGTTATCGAACCTGGTGATGTGAGTCCTGAGGCACCCATACCTTCTACCTGATGACAGCAGTGAGAAAAGTGGATGCCCTGGGTGGTGAGAATCTTCCATGATGGATGCTGCTTTTCTACGGCAAGGTTTCATGTAGAAATGCTTATTGGTTTGGAGGGTTTTACACATGATGTACTGAACCGAATCCACTGCCTTTTGTAGGATTTTCTGCTCAAAGGCATTGGTGTTCCCACACATGTATAGAAGTTTGCCAAGGTTGTTGATGAAATGTCAAACCTCCGCAGACCCCTGAGGAAGTAGAGGTACTGTTGTGTTTTCTTCGCAATAATATTTATATGATGGGTCCAGGACCGGTCCTCTGAGATAGTGACACCCAGGAATTTAACATTACTGACCTCTCTACCTCTGATCCTCCGATGATTACTGCTCTTGTGGCCTCTAGTTTCCTTCTCCTGAAGCCTACAATCAGTTCCTTGGTCTTATTGACATTGAGTGAGAGGTTGTTGTTATTATACCACTCAGCCAAGTTTTCAATCTCCCTCCTGTATGCTGATTCATCACCCCCTTTGATACAGCCCAAAACAGTGGTGTCATCAGCAAACTTGTATATAGTGTTGGAGCTGTACTCAGCCACACCGCCATAGGTGTAAAGCGAATAGAGCAGGGGTTAAGTACACATCCCTGTGGTGCTCCTGTGCTGATGGATACATGGAGGGAGATACAGAAGCCTGAAGGCACACACTCAGTGATTCAGGATCAGCTTCTTCCCCTCTGCCATCCAATTCCTAAATGGACTTTGAACCCATGAACATTCCCTCACTTTTTTATTCTGTTTTTGCACTATTTTCAATTTACCTATTTAACGTTCATATATATACTTACTGCAATTGATTTACTTATATTTTTCTACACGATCATGTATTGCATTGTACTGTTGCTGCTAAGTTAACAAATTTCACAACACATGCCGGTGATAATAAACCTGATTCTGATTCTAATTCATGTTGGTAAGGACTTCAATATGCATGACACAAACACCTTCGGACACTGTTCAGAACAGGTAGCTTTTGATGCCAACCAGCATGTAATATAGTTTTAACATCACTGCTACTAATTGGATCTCCACACTCCGGAATATTAGTTCCAGAATGGAAAAGATTCCCAACTCTCCGTGCAGTTTTGATACTACATGATTTCTAATGGCTGTTGCTATGAGTCCACAATCATCAGACACTCAAGGGTGGCAGGGAAGAGAAGTGTGTGCAGTCACAATTACGACAGAGAAAGTACTCAGGAAGCTGAATAGGCTAAAGGTCGATAAATCTCCTGGACCAGATGGAATGCACCCTCGTGTTCTGAAGGAAGTAGCTGTGGAGATTGCGGAGGCATTAGCGATGATCTTTCAAAAGTCGATAGATTCTGGCATGGTTCCGGAAGACTGGAAGATTGCAAATGTCACTCCGCTATTTAAGAAGGGGGCAAGGAAGCAAAAAGGAAATTATAGACCTGTTAGCTTGACGTCGGTGGTTGGGAAGTTGTTGGAGTCGATTGTCAAGGATGAGGTTACAGAGTACCTGGAGGCATATGACAAGATAGGCAGAACTCAGCATGGATTCCTTAAAGGAAAATCCTGCCTGACAAACCTATTACAATTTTTTGAGGAAATTACCAGTAGGCTAGACAAGGGAGATGCAGTGGATGTTGTATATTTGGATTTTCAGAAGGCCTTTGACAAGGTGCCACACATGAGGCTGCTTAACAAGATAAGAGCCCATGCAATTACAGGAAAGTTACATACGTGGATAGAGCATTGGCTGATTGGCAGGAAACAGAGAGTGGGAATAAAGGGATCCTATTCTGGTTGGCTGCCGGTTACCAGTGGTGTTCTACAGGGATCAGTGTTGGGGCTGCTTCTTTTTACATTGTACATCAACGATTTGGATTATGGAATAGCTGGCTTTGTGGCTAAGTTTGCTGACAATACAAAGATAGGTGGAGGGGCCGGTAGTGCTGAGGAAACGGAGAGTCTGCAGAGAGACTTGGATAGATTGGAAGAATGGGCAGAGAAGTGGCAAATGAAGTACAATGTTGGAAAATGTATGGTTATGCACTTCGGCAGAAAAAATAAACAGGCAGACTATTGTTTAAATGGGGAAGAATTCAAAGTTCTGAGATGCAACGGGACTTGGGAGTCCTCGTACAGGATTCCCTTAAAGTTAACCTCCAGGTTGAGTCGGTAGTGAAGAAGGCGAATGCAATGCTGACATTCATTTCTAGAGGAATAGAGTATAGGAGCAGGGATGTGATGTTGAGGCTCTATAAGGCGCTGGTGAGACCTCACTTGGAGTACTGTGAGCAGTTTTGGTCTCCTTATTTAAGAAAGGATGTGCTGACATTGGAGAGGGTACAGAGAAGATTCACTAGAATGATTCTGGGAATGAGAGGGTTAACATATGAGGAACATTTGTCCGCTCTTGGACTGTATTCCTTGGAGTTTAGAAGAATGAGGGGAGACCTCATAGAAACATTTCGAATGTTAAAAGGCATGGACAGAGTGGATGTGGCAAAGTTGTTTCCCATGATGGGGGAGTCTAGTATGAGAGGGCATGACTTCAGGATTGAAGGGCGCCCTTTCAGAACAGAAATGTGAAAAAAATGTTTTAGTCAGAGGGTGGTGAATCTATGGAATTTGTTGCCACGGGCGGCAGTGGAGGCCAAGTCATTGGGTGTATTTAAGGCAGAGATTGATAGGTATCTGAGTAGCCAGGGCATCAAAGGTTATGGTGAGAAGGCGGGGCAGTGGGACTAAATAGGATAAAATGGATCAGCTCATGATAAAATGGCAGAGCAGACTCGATGGGCCGAATGGTCAACTTCTGCTTCTTTGTCTTATGGTCTTATGGTCTTATTTAGAGATTCTGGTGCTATATAAACTTGTGTTCTAGTCAATGGTGCTAGATGCAATGTCAGTCTTGATTCCAAGGTCCATTCACAGTCCTCTTGCCCCTATTTGTGTTGGGCACATGACCAAGTGGTTAAGGTGTTTTTATGGTGATCTGAAGGTCACTAGTTCGAGCCTCAGCTATGGCAGTGTGTTTGTGCCCTTGAGCAAGGCACTTAACCACACATTGCTCTAAGTCTGTGCGAGGAGTGGCGCCCCACACAGACTTCCAATCTGTGCCTTGTAAGGCATGAAAATGCCCGACGCAGGCCTCTCATGGTCTGAGACGACGTTCCCTCCCTTTTAGAGTGCATTGCAGCTGACAGATTATCAACAGGGAGAGCGGGATAAGGTGCTGAGAGGGAGAAAGGGGAGATGGACTCTCAGCAGGGAGCCTTTGTGTGAGGTGTTTGTGCTTCAATAGGGTAATTGAAGGTGGGAATTCCACTAGCCAGGTGGAAGATGGCTAATTGAACTCCCACCTGTTTAGTTGTAGGAACAAGTGGGTTTGAAAGGAAGAGGTGGAATGTGGCCTTAAGCAGCCCCAGGGCTTGAAACCCTGAATTTGAGCGGCCACTAGTTGATAGACAACACTGGTGCCTCCAACCAGAATTCAGTAGTGGTAAGCACAAGGAAATCTGCAGATGCTGGAGTGGTTTTCATTCTGAGTGAAAACAACAGGACGTACCCTGTTCCCTGACTAACTTCCTTGCCTTACTTTGGAATCTGCTGAAGATCAGCTGTGGAACTGAACCAATAACCACAGCCTGAGTTTGCATGGACTGAAGACTAATCTGCCATTGCTGCTCCCCAGGTGCTTGTTAAATTCTGCTTCTACACCAGAGGAGTCTGAAAATCAAAATAAAATGAAGATGTCGGAAGTCTGAAGTCAAAGTAGAAGTAATTTCCAGTTTTTTCTGTTTTTACAAAATCAATTAGAGACTCTGCTTTAAGACTTTGCCTAAATATACCGCATACCAAGGTTGCAGTCAAGACAGCAAAGGATAGGCTCCAAGCTGTGTACTAAGGTCTGTGCTGGATTGATGCTGGAACCTCCATGCTCCAGGACATATCTCTCATGCTATTTGATGGACCTGACAATGTGTCAAGCATTTCACCGCACATGTCCATCACTCGTCCTCCGTTGATCATCGAAGCAATTCCCTTGTTGGTGTCCTCTAGAGCCGAACTCGAGATCAGCTGTGTACGCAGGCAAAGTGGGTCTGAGCTGGCTGTAACCCTTCGCCCTGACCACAAGCCTGTTCTGCTCCGTGAAGATCTACCCTCACCAGCCTCTCAGCTGCTCTCTGAGTTAAATTCGCTGTGAATATGAAATGGGGATGGTGCCTCTTCATCTTGGCTCTCAGCTCATTCATTTACCACCCCGTGGGGAAGTGGACCAAGGAATGAAAGCAGGAATGTTACTGAGAACAGTATTGCCTTTCAGCAAGTTAAACCAGGACGGGGCTTATGCAGCAAACGGTAGAGGCCTCGAGAACATTGGAGAACAGGGTACAAATACGTGGTTCCATAAAAGCAGCAGTACAGGGACACAGGATGGGAGTAAGGTGTTTAACATGCTTGCCTTCATTGATCAAGGCACTGAAACCTGATGTCACGTTTCAACTGTACAAGTTGTTGGCGAGACCACACGTAGGCGCATTTCCAGTCACCTAGCAACAGGATGGCATCCCATCAAAAATATGTGTCATGATGCTATCAGGACTAGAGAGCTGGAATCACAAGAAGAGGCTGGGACCTTCTCTTTGGAGCGTAGGAGGCTGGCAAATGACCTTATAGAGGTATATAAAATCGTGAGGGTCATAGATAAGGTGTCATTTTCCCAGACAGATAACTGTAAGATATAAATTCAAGGGAAAGATTAAAAACCAATATGAGGGGAAAGGTTTTCACATGGAGGATAGTGAATATTTTGTACAGGCTTCCCGATGAGGTTGGAGAGGTGGGTGCAATTATAATGTTTAAAACATATTTTGACAGCAGCATGCTTAAAAAATGATTATGGGCCAAATGCAGGCAAATGGGACTAGCTTGGGTGGATATTTGGTCAGTATGGACGAGTTGGGCTGAAGGACTGTCTGACACTATGACATCAGCCAAGTTTGGATCTTGTGTCCTTCTTCTTAATTTATGTGAAGTACTTTTAATGATGCTTCAAGGGAACTGAAGCTGGCTACCTATTTACTACTAACCACTTTTCATTCACTGGGAACAACATTGACCCAACAACCAGTATTTTATAATGTACTACATTTAATAAGTGTGTTTAAAGACATAAAAATTAGAACAAGCATGGCTTATTGCTTAAAATATACTAGATATATTTTATATGTGATGATATAAATTGAATTTTCTGCAGCAGTGCTTATTTTAACTTGTATGTTGTTATTCATGGGTAGCAAGGTAGCATAGTGGTCATCTTAACCCGATTACAGTGGCAGTGATAACCAGTTGGGTTCAATTCCTGCCACTGTCTGTAAGGAGTATGTATGTTCTCTCCATGACCGTGTGCATTTTCTCTGGGTACTCCAGTTTCCTCCCACACTCCAAAGATGTATGGTTAGGATTAGTGTGTTTTTAGTAAGCACAAGCCTTGCTTATTTGATTTGATGCAAACAATGCATTTCAAAGTTCAAGGTGAATTAATTATCAAAGTACATACTGTATGTGTCACCATATACTACTTGAAATTCATTTCCTTCCAAGCATTCACAGTCGTACAGAAAGATAAAATTGAATCAAGAAAACCTACACACAAACAAGGAATAACAACCCATTACAAAATATGACAAATTGTGTAAATAATAAATAGATAGACAGATAAATAAATGCTAAGAACATGAGTTGTGGAGTCTTTGAAAGTGAGTCCATGGATCGTGGAATCATTTCAGTGTTGAGGTGGGTGAAATTGCCCATGTTGGCTCAAGAACCTGATGGTTGAAGGGTAACAACTGTTCCTGAACCTGACGTTTAGTTAATCTTCTTCTTTAATGTACTCAAGCAGTCAAGCATCATCTGAGGAGAGAAATAGAGTTAACATTTCGGGCTAACAAGTCATTGATATAAAGTGTTAAAGCTGTTTTTCTCTGTGTCCACAGATACTTCATGGTCTGCGGAGTATTCTTGGAGTTCGCCACTTTACTTCATTATCACCGGAGATCAAGCAGTCCAGACATTCAGTAAAAACATTTGTAACACTCATTTCCACAAATTCAGAAGTTTTACCTTAATAATTTTAAATATATCCTTCATTTGTATCATATCACTCAGCAACATTAGCCATCAAATTGAAGCAACACACACAAAATGCTGGTGGAACGCAGCAGGCCAGGCAGCATCTATAGGAAGAAGTACAGTCGACGTTTTGGGCCCAGACCCTTCATCAGGACTAATGGAAAAAAGAGATAGTAAGAGATTTGAAAGTGGGAGGGGGAGGGGGAGGGGAAGACCTAAAATGATAGGAGAAGACAAGAGGGGGAGGGATGAAGCCAAGAGCTGGGAAGTTGATTGGCAAAAGGGATACAAGGCTGGAGAAGGGGGAGTATCATGGGACAGAAGGCCTTGGAAGAAAGAAAGGGGGAGGGGAGCACCAGAGGAAGATGGAGAACAGGAGAAGAGTAATTGTGAGAGGAAAAGAGAGAGAGAGAGAGAGAGAGAGAGAGAGAGAGAGAGAGAGAGAGAGAGAGAGAGAGAGAGAGAGGGAAATAAATAAATAAACAGATAAATAAATAAATAAATAAATAAATTGGGGATCCATAAATTGAGTCAGTTTTCACATTCATGGCAACGTGACTTCATCCCTCTGTATTTTTTTTTATCCGTAAGAGTTTATCTTTAACTCATCCTTAAAACATTTCCTCTGGCTAAACATTGGGAAGATGTAGCAAAAGTTACAGGAGTTTTCCTAGTTTTAAAGAATAATAGTAGAAGTAAGATAGTGAAATGAAATTAGGCACCCAGTGTTTGACATGTTTCTTCCACACCTAAATACCTGTTCAAGATGGAACAGATAGGATTGTGACTGATATTTGGTGAAAAGAATGACATAAAAAATTGTGGCTGATGTGCTGGTGCCGCAGAATATTTTATAAGCAAGATATGTGTAGTTAATTGTTCTATTCAATTTTCTCCCATTTACCTCATTTCAATTATTAAACCAGGATTTATGAATAGAAACAAAATAACATACACACAATGGCCAACAACAGGAATTCTGCAGATGCTGGAAATTCAAGCAACACACATAAAAGTTGCTGGTGAACGCAGCAGGCCAGGCAGCATCTCTAGGAAGAGGTGTAGTCGACGTTTCAGGCTGAGACCCTTCGTCAGACGAAGGGTCTCGGCCTGAAACATCGACTGCACCTCTTCCTAGAGATGCTGCCTGGCCTGCTGCGTTCACCAGCAACTTTTATGTGTGTTACACACAGTGGCCACTTTATTAGCTACATCCCGGACTGAATAAAGGGGCCACTGAGTGTACATTTGTCGTCCTCTGCTGCTGTAGCCCATCCATTTCAAGGTTCAATGTTTTGTGCATTCATAGATGCTCTTTTGGCACACCTGCATTGTAATGCCTGGTTATTTGAGTTACTGTCACCTTCCTGTCAGCTTGAACCAGTCTGGCCGTTCTCCTCCGACCTCTCTCACTAGCAAGGTGTATTCACCCACAGAGCTGCCACTCACTGCATGCTTTTTGTTTCTCTTACCATTCTCTGTAAACTCTAAAGACTGTTGTGACTTGTGCGTGAAAATTCCAGGAGATCAGCATTCAAACTACTCTGTCTGGCACCAACAATCAACTATCATTCTGCGATTAAAGTCACTTAGATCACATTTCTTCCCCATTCTGACATTTGGACTGAACAACTGAACCTCTTGACCATGTCCGCATGCTCTTAAGCATTGAGTTGCTGCCATGTGCCTAGCTGATTTGACATTTGCAATAACAAGCAGGTGGACAGGTGTACCTAATAAAGTGACCACTGAGTGAATGAGAGTGAGTGCGTGTGTGTGTGTGTGTTTGTGTGTGTGTGTGTATATATAATTCTTTCTAATGATCCTATCTCTGACAAACATTTGATATAGCTGATAAACACCTGCTAATGAAATTACTTGAAATATTAAATATTTTAAACAAGCTTCCTCTCTTGTAGTAAAAAATATTTATGATGTGAAATAAGGAGTCTGTATTTTTATTCATTTAAATAAAAGGCCTTGTAAGAAATAAAGACCAAATCACACATAACTTATGTTTTTATTCATTTTCTTTATGAGTGCCATATGTGGTTTCAAAAATATTCTCATTAGCTGCTGAAAAATCCTACTTTCTGAGATGTGCTGGAGGTGGAGATGGTTGAGAGAATAGAAAAGCGATAGATGTCGGATGAAAACAAAGTGTCTTTGCAGTTGATGAAAGAATACAAATGTTTTATTAAAGACATATTAAACTGAGGTTTAAGCTAGTCTGTAAATTTCATTGTTACTATTTTTTATTTAATTATGATTATTTTAAAGACTGAACATTTAAATATTTCATGAGTTATTTTCCAAACAATTCTTTTTAAATTAGAAAAACACACCATATCCAAGCCAAAAATGAAAATTGAAAATTCAGTCCTTAAACATTATCAATAGCAACCTATTCTGTGTGCTCTTTAATAGAGCAATACCCATTGTGTTTTTATTTCATGAAAAATATCATATGGCAAATTATTTTATTGTACATGTTGCAGGACAACACCGCCATCTTCTGGTGATCAACAGTATTACTGGTCCCTGAAAACAAAAGATATTCTGCAGATGCTGTAAATCTTGAGGAACTCAGCAGACCAGCAGCATCTATGGAAACGAATAAACAGTCGACGTCTCAGGTCGAGGCACTTCAACCTGCACTGTAAAGAAGGTGGGGAGGGAAAGGAGTACAAGTTGGCAGGTGAAACCAGATGAGGGGGAAATGTGAGTGGTTGGGGAAGGTTGGAATGATAGGTGGGAGAGGTAAAGGGCTGGAAAAGGAATCATGGGAGAAAGGGGAGGAGAGGGCACCAGGGAGCGTGGCTATGTGCAGGTAAAGAGAGGAGAAGGGGTGAGAAGGAAGCCAGGATGGGGAACGGAAAAAGAAAGAAGGAGGAAGGGTATAAATTCCTGGGATATAGAGAAATTGATGTTCATGCCACCAGGTTGGCGGCTACCCAGATGGAGTACGAGGTGTTGCTCCTCCAATCTGAAACTGGCTTCATCATGACAGTACAGGAGACCATGGACTTACATTTTGGAATGGGAAGTTGAATTGAAAGGGATAACCATTGGGTGGTGTCACCTTTTGTGACGATCAGTGCAAAGGTGCTCAACAAAGCAGACCCCCAATCTAGGTCGAGTCTCACCGATGAGTGCAGATCACACCAAGAGTACAGGACACAGTAGATGACCATGGCAGTCTCACAAGTGAAGTACACGCATACGTACAGATGAAGTGTTGGAGTGTCAAAGGTCAAAGATGACTTCTTTGAAAGTACGACATGAAACAAAGCTTCTGTTTGATGCTTAATAGAAATTCCGAAGAAACTTTAAATCCACTTATAGGAAAATGAAAATGAGAATTCTCCAAGTGTCCTGCTCAACAATTAGCATAGCTGGTATGGTTACTGCCACACTGCTCCAGCCACATGGATTCAATCCTATCCTTCAGTGCTGCTGCCATGCAGTTTGCCTGTAGTCTCTATAACATCATAAGTTTCTCCATGGCACTCCACTCTGATCCGCATCCCAAAGGTGTGTGGGTTGGTATTTTTTTTAACCACGGCGTAGTGGATCTGTGGAATTCATTGCCATAGACGACTGTGGAGGCCAAGTCATTGGGTGTATTTAAAGGAAAGATTGATAGGTCCTTTATTAGTAAGGGAATCAAAGGTTTCGGGGAGAAGGCAAGAGAATGGGTTTGAGGGGGTTAATAAAACAGCCATGAAGGAATGACATAACAGACTTAATGGGCTTTATGGCCTAATTCTGCTCCTATGTCTTGTGGTCTTAACTGTTCATTGCAGTGCACCCTAGTGTGAAGGGAACTGACAGAATCTTGAGGAAATTGAGGGGAATGTGGGGAAAATAAAGTGGAATTAGTGTAAATTGGTGCCTAATGGTCAGAGTCAGTGGAATAAAGGACCCGTTTATGAGTATGGTTGAATGGCTCATTAACATCATTGCTCAGTATTCGTAAACACGTCCTTCATTTTAAACACAACTCAACACATCCTTCATTTTAAAAGATCTTGTTCTGTATAAAAAATTTCCACTGCATCCAACTACAATTTAAATTCATTGACACCAAAATTCTGTTGGCATATTACATGTGCAGAGACAAAAAGCCCTCCCAAATTCACTAGGCTGGGATCATTTTCAAAATAAATACAGCAATCTTGCTAAGAGGAAGCTTTTAGAAGGGTCATATGGTAAAGACATCAATAATTGTTTGATGTTCTTAAGAGACCAAGGGTCCATTTTTGGAATTGCTTCTAAAGCTGGAGTATTTGTATTTATTCCCAGAATTGTCTTTGATCTCCTCCAGCTAAGTCCTCAAGGAGTCTTTGAGGTTGAAATCAACCTGGTATTTCCTGATTTTGTATTGATATAAAAGGAGTCTATATATTCCTTCCTATTACTCTGACAAAATATAGAATTAATTATATCTCTATATATATTTACCACCTTATGATTAGAAATGTCTTTCTTTATGGAAATAAAAAAGCACGGTATATTGTCATTTACCAAAAGATATGCATAATAGACAACTGGTTTCACTAAAGAGGTAGTCAGTCATTATTTGTTTTGAACATCTTATTTTATTTCCAAATTCAATTAAAAATAACTACACTGCTATATGTATTCAAATACAGGAAGCAGCCAATGAGGGAAGATCATGAACTGAAATAGATTTTAAAATGATGAGTCATTTTAATAAAGCCTTCAGGCTGATCAACAACTCTGGCCTTAACCACCACCACCACAACTACATACAATCAATGTACGTATACAAGGTACTTGTACATTGTGTTTTACGGGATTGCTTTCATGCTTAACTTTATTGTTTTTATCATGTTCTTTATGTTTATTACGATTTTTTATGCTGTATCAGAACTGTAGTAACAATCATTTTGCTCTCCTTTCCTCTTATGTGCTGAAGAATGACAATAAACAATCATTATTATGATTATGATTATGATTATTATTGTTATTATGGTTATGATTATGAGGACATGCAGTCCCCTTTTATTGTCATTTAGTAATGCATGCATTAAGAAATGATAAAAATGTTTTTTCCAGAATGATATCACGAAAACACATGACAAATGGACTTAAAAACTAACAAAAACCACATAATTATAACATATAGTTACAACAGTGCAAAGCAATACCGTAATTTGATAAGAACAGACCATGGCACAGTAAAAGTCTCAGAGTCTCTCGAAAGTCCCATCATCTCACGCAGACGGTAAACCTCCAGCGCTGCCAACTTGCCGATGCAGCATCCCGAAAGCATCTGACGACAGTTCGACTCCGAGTCCGTCTGAAAAACTCCGAGCCGCCGACCACCTATTCGACACCGAGCACCATCTCTGCTGAGCGTGTCGACCCCAGCCCCGGCAACAGGCCATACACAAAGCCGAGCATTTGAGGCCTTCATCTCCAGAGATTCTCGATCGCACAGTTGTAGCAGCAGCAAAGCTGGCATTTATCTTGAATCAAGAGTAACTGTAATTTTCTTGGGCAAGGAGCCAGTGGCACTGAAATACCAATATACAGTACTGTGCAAAAGTCTTAGGAACATATTATATATATAGTGAGGGTGCCTAAGACTTGTGCACAGTACAACGTGGAGCAGAAAGCAAGTTTGTGAATCTGGCGGGAGCAAAGGACGTTGGCAGTGGTGAGGGTGGAATGCCACAGGAGGGCTGTGGGACGAGTGGCAAAGAGGGAAATTCAGGGATAGTGAGTGGCAATGGGTGCAGACACACACACTCAGCCCTGAGACACCAGGCAAGGTCCTTTGATTCCAAATAATTGGTTTATTGGTCATTACAAAATGTTTCTGGTGCTTTCCACTCCATAACTCATCATTAACAATGACAGCATTGGACAACAAGATACACACAATTCTGGGATTATTGTTTGAAACACCAGTTACTTTAGAAGTTTAGAAATTAGCTATGCAGATTAACATTTTAATAGGCTGGCGGGTAAACTTTCCACTAATAAGAAGAAAATTTGACCCAATATATCCAAAGTTAATAGTTTGATGCGAAAAATAACAAGGCTGTCTTTTCCTTCTGACTTGTGTGTTGTACAGTTTGATTTTAAACCAACTTGGCTATCAAATAGAAATATTGCATCTTCTGAATTTGAGATCCAGGTTTAAGTAATAGAAAAGCGATTAGAGAGATAAATTTTCCTGAGTAGTACTGCATAATCAAAAAATTATACATAAATCATGGTGTAAGAAAAATACAAATTATTACATTAACACTAAATCTGACTAACACTGTGAACTGAAAGCTAAATGCAGTATGTTATCTTTAAGGGTATCAAATAAATTTTTTTAAATATCATTTTTATCTTTCTACTTTTGATATTCAATTACAATTATTCACCATTAGGTATATTATCCATAATTCTTCAAATGAGCTTTTTTTTACGAAAAGCATTTCCAATTGCAAAAAAATGTCTGTTTCAAGATTTACACCATGGATTTGTTTTCCATTCTATTTTTACAGTGTGGGTTTGACCATGTGGTACAAGTATATGAGATATATTTGGAATGTGGGGAGGTGTGCACAGAATTACAGAGACAATGGAATAGCATTTTCCTTGGCATTTCTCAATAACTCTTCATAATTCATTATATTCCAGGTTCTCCTGATGAAGTGATAACGAGGATGAAAAGAACAGATCTCTTGTGAAGAAACAAAAACAGAATTTGAATCAGTCAGCAGCCTGACAACATTGATGGCCACAGCAGTAGTTTGAGATGCTGGCAGCACTGTTTAGTTGTATTTACCCACAATACTAGCCAAGCACTAGGTGGCAAGAGGGAAAGCATTCCTGGAGAGGTCACTGAGTACTTGAAGCAAAGATTAGCACAGTTCTTACAGTGAAAAGTGACATTACACAGAAACAGAGCAGTAAGTGGTTTGAGTTCAACTGCGTTCATGAGTCGGTACAGGAGCTCCAGACAGATCGAAGAGCAGAAATTGCAGTAAGAAGTAAGTTCTTATTGCAAGAATGAATTTTAACTAAATTGACATTTAAAGGGCCAGCTAGCTGTACTGCAAATGCTATTTTGTGGCTTTCACACATTAAAAGTAGCCGTACTTAATATCCCAGCATGCTACAATTGAAATGAAATTCTTCATACTAAACTTTTAGAAGAGGAAATGCTTGAGGAGCTGCTGTACAAAAACAAAGAGCTGGAATTTAACTGCTTCCTCACTGAATAGTGTTACGACTTTCCATGAGACTTACACGTCAACACAAGCAAAAACATAGTTCTCCCCATTCAGATTTGTCCCCAACATCTGAACTGCCCCTATTCAAGGAAAAATTCTTCAGAATACTGAGGTAGTCAGATTTACCCAACAAAACACTTAACCGCTTTGACACTTCCTTAGTTCTAAACTGACCATGTTATGGATTTAAGACATACAAAACAGAATAAGGATGGAAGGACTGCAAAGAGGGGAGAGAAAGTGGTGGAAATGGTTGCCCGCACAAAGACGTGTGAAGTCTCACATTGTATATTGTAACATGGTACAATAACTGTAGGTCTGTGATTAATTAAAATTGTACCAAGACAAATGTGAGTCGAACATACAAATGAACTCAGTGGCCACTTTATTAGGTACACCTGTGCACCTGCTCATTAATGCAAATATCTAATCAGCCAATCATGTGATGGCAATTCAATGACATGGTCAAGTGGTTCAGTTATTGTCCAGACCAAACATCGGAATGGAGAAGAAATGTGATCTAAGTGACTTTGACTTTGGAATGATTGCTAGTGCCAGACGGAGTGGTCTGGGTATTGCAGACACTGTTTCCCTCCTCGGATTTGCATGCACAGCAGTCTCAAGTTTACAGAGAATGGTGCAAGAAACAAAATCATCCAGTGAGCAGCAGTTCTGCAGGTGAAAATGTCTTATTAATGAATAAGGTTAGAAGAGAATGGTTCAAACTGACAGGAAGGTGACCGTAATTCAAATAACCACAAGTTACAAAAGTGGTTTGCAGAAGAGCATGTGTCAGACCTTGAAATAGATGGGAAACAGCAGTAGAAAACTGTGAACACACTTCATTAAGTACATGAATTACCTAATGAAGTGGCCACTGAGTGTACTTAAAGCCAATTTCTTGCATATACATGACCAATTTGTTGGAGATTTGACAAGCAATATATACAGCCTGTGGCTAAGAGGACAGCACACACTGTAGCTACAAGGCCACATTAATGAGACTGAGAAACAAAGCTCTGGAGGTAGTTGATAATGGCCAGCAAAGTCTGACCTTAAAAGAAATCATTCAGCTACAAAAATACAAGTAACGGTTGATCCATTCAATCACCAGAAGACATAGATAAGTATCCATTGGCTGGTTTAACCCCAGGAAAGTCATGAGAAAACAGCTTAACTTTTAACTTAGAAGACATCAGTTGTCAAGGGCATAACGTGTCCTGAGAGACAACGGTTTCAAGAATGGGCTGAGGCACGACACCCACAAGCCATGAATTCAACCTACCCTAATTTGTTCCAATTTATCCAAAATTACTTTGTATATTTCCATGCGGTGAAACAGTGACCAAACCTTATAGTGATCTGCTGTGGTTCCTTATCACCGGGGGAGGTAGTGGTGATAAATTCCAACTACCTATTAAATACTCCCAATGGCATGCATCACGAACAGCCTCTGACAGCCTCCTGGCCTTCACGTGTTAGCCAGCACCTGGCTTTCACATCTGCTACTAGACCCAGCAGAACCATTTCTACTGAGAGGAGAAGGGACAGAGGCGGGTTTACCAGCACCTTAAAACAAGTCAACGGACAGATGGGACTTGCCAGCCATGGTTGGCAACTCATCTAGAAAACCTGTGATCTCAAATCTCCACTGCCATGTGGCTATACCCACTCATGGGGAAGCCTTCGATGAGACCCTGTGAAAAATCTGGAGCTGGGGTCCCTAGGGCAGTCCTACATTGTGTTCAACACCGGCCGGCAACCCCTGGGCTGCGGCTTAGGCCAAACTGCATCAGTTTCCGCTGTTCCTTTAGATTCATCAGCTGCATGGAGACAGGGAGCCTAGTCATGGGCAACAGCTTGCTCTCCATATTGTATTGCCCTGCCTTGTGTGTCACGTAGACAGCTAGGATGCAATATTTATGGTCGATCCCGAACAGTGGAGGACCTCACATAATCTGCTCTAGATTGAAGAGCTCACTTGCCTCTTGTGTTTAAAGACGAAGCTCCTGAGTTGCAATACAAAATGCTGCAGACTTAATTCATGTTGTCCTGAGGCTGAAAGTGACTATGGTGTACATTGTTCTTTTCAATATTCGTTTCAGTGTTGCATTACTGCAAACCCACCGGCAGTCTTCCTCTTAATCCTAATGTAATTTCATTACCCACTGTTCCTGTTCACCATGCCCTGTGAATCCATGATACCCCGTCATTACTGATCCTATCCAATTCATTTAGGTGAAGGAATCTAGGACTGAAGCAGCAAGCATTGCCAATGGTGAGCAGGATGAGGTTGAGGCAGAGACATGAAGCATTAGCAATATTTTCTAGTTTTCATATCCCTTATCTTTATCATACATATTAAAAAATAAGGTCACCCTCTCTTTTCTTCCTCCCTTGCCTCAAATGCTGTGAAGGAACTGCAGGGAAGCAGAAGAACGAGTTAGGTGAACCCCACTTAATTCCCACTAATTGTGTTGAACAATATATGGTACATAGAAATTAGCTTGAAATTTGTCTTTAAGATATTATCAATTTTGCCCAGTACCAATGGATGATATTATCAAATTAAACTCATCTAAGCATCCTTCCTAGTCTAGGGATCAAAAGCTTTAGTTCGTGATAAATTTCTAAACAGGATTTGTCATCAATCCCTACTCCAGACCTCTGCAATTTGATTCTCAAACATTAACCCACACTCACACAACATGCAGGATCCTTTGCAGATATCATCAGCTTATTTCATTTCTTCCAGAAGAATATTGGAAATCACTAAACAACTGTCTAGAGTTTCAGCCTTCATGATAAACAAAGAAAACAGATATAGTCAAATTCATTATGGAGAAGTTATGTATTTATGCATTTTTGGAAGAGGGGAAAAAAGCAAACCATAAAGAAATTACACTATAAGCTAAATCTCGTCAGCTCTGAGAATCAATTGAACTTAATTAAAAATAGACTTATTTCGATTGATGAGATAGCAGTCAATATTGAATTCAACTGAGAAGTTTACAGAGGACAGCATTTGAAACTGCAAATTGGCATGTTGTGCATTACAAAGTGATTATTATTTCTTATTAACTACAGATATCTGTTGGTGCAAAGTATAAAATTATACCTCTATTATTGCTGCAACTACCATTGAACAGATTATAACAGTGGCTTCTTGCTATTTGTGCCTGCCCAGACATGCAGCCCATCTGTCAGGAATGATTTGTCTTCTGTGGATTTGCACAAACAGACAGCACAGTGTGAGACCCAGTGTTGCACAGGTCATGACATCACTGGTAATCCCAAATTTAGCTTGAAAAAATCTTCTCAAACATCAAACCTACAAAAAGACCCAATGTGCATTCACAAGGAGAGAATATAGTGATCATTTTTAAAAGGAAATCTGTTCAAATGTTCCACAAAAGTTCAATTTTCATTAATGCACATGAAAATTTTTTAAAAATCAAAAAAGCTGCAGATGCTGGAAATCTGAAATAAAACCAGAAAAAAACGGGAAAGCAAAATAGTTTGAAGTTGCAAGTCTTTTCAGTCTTTGAACCTCAACAGATGCCTGACCTGCATTTTGTTTTTCTTTTCACTTAACTACAAATGCCAGACTAGACCCAAAGGTAGAATACTGAAGACTCTTGTATAGCAAATTTGTCGAGCTTAATATCTGGATTACCTGCAGTAAACTGTAAACCATTAAACCTCTAAAAGAACACTTAAGAAGGAAATCGGTGGGATGGGGTGGGGGGCTAAAAGAAAGCATGAGGTTCCTGCAGTTGACAAGGTGAAGAAGAATCACAAGGGTTTCGACAGATATTTTAAGAGTGAAAGGATAGCAAGGGACAAAATTGGTTCTACTGAAGATCAGAGTGGGAATCTATGCACGGAACTGAAAGAGATGAGGAAGATCGTAAATGGATTTTTGCATCTGTATTTGCTCGAGAGATGGACACAGAGCCCGTAGAAGCAGTGAGGTCATGAATGTTATATGAATGAACGAGGAGGAAGTGCTTGTTGTCTTAGACAAATTAAGGTGAATAAATCCCCAGGGCCTGACAAGGTGCTCACTCAGACCTTCTGAAAGGCTAGTGCTGAAACTGAAGGGGTCTTACCAGAGGTATTTAAAACATCCTTAACCACAGTTGAGGTACCAGAGGATTGGAGTTTAACTAATATTGTCCCATTGTTTAAGGAAGATTCTAAGAATAAGCTGGAAATTATAGGCCAGTGAGCATGGTGTCAGTAGTGGGTAAGTTACAAGGGACCAGATATATAAGCATTTGGAGAGACAGGAACAGATTATGGATAGTCAACATGGTTTTATGCATGCTAGATCCTGTCTAACCAATCTTCTGGGAAGTTAGGAAAGTTGAAGAAAAGGCAGTGGATGTAGTTTATATGTACTTTAGCAAGGCCTTTGACGAGTTCCCACATGGGAGGTTGGTCATGAAGGTTAAGTCACTTGGCATTCACAATGAGGTAGTAACTTAGATTAAAATATTGCCTTAATGGGAGAAGCCATAGAGATAGTTACGGTTGCCTCTCTGACTGGAGGCCTGTGACTAGTTATGTGCTGGGTCTTTAGTTGTTTGTCATCTATAACAACAATCTGGATGATAATGTAGTAAAATGGATATACAAATCGAGTTTGCAGATGACTCCATGATTGGGGGGTGTAGTGGACAATGGGGAAGGCTAACAAAGCCTGCAGCAGGATCTGGACCAGGTGGAAAAATGGACAAAATAATAGTAGAAGGAATTTAATGCAGACAAGTGAGAGATATTGCACTTTGAGAAGACAAACCAGGTAGAATTCCCGCTGTGAGCGGTAAGGCACTGAGGAGTGCAGTAGAACAGTATTCTGGGAATACAGATCCATAATCCCCTGATACTGGCATCACAGGAAGATAGGGTTGTAAAGAGAGCTTTTGACATGTTGGCCTTTATAAATCAAAGTACTGAGTACAAGAGTTGGCATGTAATATTGAAGGTAATTAAGATATTGCCGAGGCCAAGTTTGGAGTATTATGTGCAGTTCTGGCTACTTACAAGGAAGGTATCAATGAGATTGAAAGAGTGGAGAGAAAATTTACAAGAATGTTTCTGGGAGTTGAGGACCAGTCACAGGGAGAGGTTGAATAAGTTAGGACTTTGTTCCCTGGAGTGCATAAGAATGAGGGAGACTCGACAGGGGCACACAGAATTATGAGAGGCAATAGATAGGGTAAATCCAAGCAGGCTGTTTCCATTGAGGTTGGGTGAAATGAGACTAGAAATAGAAATCATGGGTAAAAGGAAGTGTTTAAGGGGAATATTAAGATGGACTTCTTCACTCAGAGGGTGGTGAGACTGTGGAACGAGCTGCCAGCAGAAGTGGTGGATGTTGGTTCAATTTCAACATTTAAGAGAGATCTGGATGGATGGATAGGAGGGGTATGGACATCTATAGGGCAGGTGCAGCTCGATGGGACCAGGCAGCATAATAGTTCAGCATGGACTAGATGGGCCTGAGGGTCTGTTTGTGTGCTGTAGCATTGCATGACTATGACTCCAATGAATTGGCATTTTTGCTTTGCCTACTAACTGCATATACATTGCTCATTTTTATATAGTAAAAATTCATCCTCAGTCGTGTTTTAATATTGTAATATTATTTGTAATGTACTCGGCCCTGGAACTTGATATAGGCAACTAAGCTGAATTCTGGAAGGAAGAGTTCAATAAACATACATATATTGTGCATTTAGCACATGTGAACCAAAGACAGATTCTGTATAGAGAGTTATTTATTTAGTGTACCCCTCATGTAAATTCCTCAGAAGCAGAAATAATTATGTTGTATTACATGACAAAGGTACCAGCACCTTCATTTTTTTTTTGGAGAACACACATTTGTACTAAACTTAGTTGATGATATGGTATATAAGTTTAAAATACGTTCCTTAGTTACTATGTTAAATGACACAGATTAGAATTTATGCACCAATATACTCTACTGTCTATTTTACTGTCTTGCTTGTTTATTGTGGGCAAAACTTGTCTGGTGCCCTGAAAACGTGACTTTGGAAATCTGAAATTGAAACAAAGTGCTGGAAATACTAATGCTGGATGAAACGGACTTTTAAGATTGTAAACCAGCGGGTTGTTGTTATGTCTCCCGCCCGCTGTGAAAATTGGGGACACCTCCCTCTTCCTTGCCAGGCAGAGAGAGAACCTGTAGGTTGGCGAATTCGGATGAAGTGCGAAGCTTTTGGGGTAACTGCAAGGTCTGTGTCTTTGCTATCGCTTAGCACACGCTTGGGCTCCGTGATTGTACTGATGAGTGTTTATTTTTGCCGGTGGGGGGGCGGGGATTATTGTTCGCCGCCGCTTACGCGTGGGAGGGGGGAAACCCTGGGGTTCTCACGTTTAACTGTCGTTCGTTCTTTGGGACACTTCTCTGTTTTCGTGGATGTTTTGCGAAGAAAAAACAATAAATCGTATACATTTCTCTGATATTAAACTTGACCTTTGAAGTCAAACAACAATTTGTGGAGAACACACCTTATTCCATTTACTAATAAGGTAGCCGATTGGTAGGACCTTGAAACTATAGCTGTAGAATGCCTAGTGGTCTTGGAAATGCATATCTTCATTTAAAACACAATTTATTTTTGATTTGCAAAGTACTTTCAACATCTTGCTGCCAGGCTCTTGCAAATTCAGTTGCAAGACATAACACCAGCTTCTTCAGACATCCCTCAAAATTGGTCTTAACTTTGTTCTTTAAGAGAAAAATAACAAGTGTTCTTCCACCATGTCAGCATTCAGAATCAGGTTATCACAGGCATGGGTCGTGAAATTTGTTAATTTAGCAGCAGCAAGTCAATGCAATACATAATCTAGCAAAGAGAGAAGAAAAAATAATAAAACATAATGGATAAACAAGTACATCAATTACATATATTGAATAGATTACTTAAAAATGTGCAAAACAGAAATACTATATATTAAAAAAAGTGAGGTAGTGTCCAAAACTTCAATGTCCATTTAGGAATCAGATGGCAGAGGGGAAGAAGCTGTTCCTGAATCGCTGAGTGTGTGTCTTCAGGCTTCTGTATCTCCTATCTGATGGTAACAGTGAGAAAAGGGCATGCCCTGGATGCTGGAGGTCTTTGATAATAGACGCTGCCTTTCTGAGACACCGCTCCCTAACGATGTCCTGCGTACTTTGTAGGCCAGTGCCCAAGATGGAGTCGACTAGATTTACAACCTTCTGCAGCTTCTTTCGGTCCTGTGCAGTAGCCCCTCCATACCAGTGATGCAGTCTGTCAGAATGCTCTCCACAGTACAACTATAGAAATTTTGAGCGTATTTGTTGACATGCCAAATCGCTTCAAACTCCTAATAAAGTATAGCCGCTGTCTTGCCTTCTTTATGACTACATTAATATGTTGGGACCAGGTTAGATCCTCAGAGATCTTGACACCTAGGAACTTGAAGCTACCCTATCCGCCATAGCACTTCATACCTCACCACACAAAACTACACAACCGTACCTCTCCCAGCCCCACATATACATCCACTATTCCTACCCTCAAACCTAATCCTAAGGTCCAAGGGGGAACACACCCCTACAAACCCGAGGTGCACCCTGATTAACCTTGGCCACACCCCCACAGCCGCTACTCTACCCTATCCACCAGAGCCCGACATGCTCACCATACAAAATTCCACAACCTGATCTCTCCCAAGGCAACATATACATCCACCAGCCCTTCCATCAAACCTAATCCTAAAGGGGCACACACCCCCACTAACCCTAGGCACACACCCATAAACCCGATGACTTATGTAAGGAGGAGCAAGATCCAAGAAAGGCAAGTGTTGGACCTGGTTAATGAAGGCATGGGCCAGATCAAAGTGGCAGGGTTGCATGATACTGAATCTCAAGTGACGAGATCAAGAAGCACAAGAGGGCAGATTCGCCCACTGCACAAATAATCTCAACCTATCCACCAGAGCCCCACATGCTCACCTCACAAAGCTCCACAACCTTATTTCTCCCAACCCAACATGTACATCCACCAGCCCTGCCCTCAAACCTAATCCTAAAGTCCAAGGGGGCACACCCCAATTAACCCTGGCCACACCCCCACAAACCCAGTGACTTGTGTAAGGAGGGGCAAGATCCAATAAAGGCAAGTGTTGGACCTGGTTAATGAAGGCGTGGGCCAGATCAGAGTGGCAGGGTTGCATGACACTGAATCTCACGTGGCGAGATCAAGAAGCACATGAGGGCTGATTTGCCCACTGCCCGAATAACCTCCATTGTAGTCTTTACTACATGTGCATTACAAGGCACAGGCCAATGTCGTACAATCCCACCTCATTCTCTAATCTTTAAAAATTATAAACTGCTTAATCAAAATCAGATTATAAGAATCAGGTTTTATTTATATACATATACATTTGCATACATATTAAATAGTTAAGTAGTGCAAAATTAGAAATAAAAAAGTAGTGAGGTAGTATTCATGGCTTCAATGTCCATTTAGAAATTGGATGGCAGAGGGGAAGAAGCTGTTCCTAAATTGTTGAGTGAGTGCTTTCAGACTTCTGTACCTCCTTCCTGATGGTAGTAATGACAACAAAGTCTGACCTGGGTGATGATGGTCCTTAATGATGGATGCCACCTTTTTGAGATATCACTCCTTGAAGATGTCCTGGATACTATAGTCTAGTGCTCAAGCTGGTGCTAATTTTACAACTCTCTGCAGCAGACTTTGACCCTAAGCAGTAGCCCCCACCCCCAATACCAGACAGTGATGCAGCCAGCTAAGAGCGCTCTTTACGGTACATCTGTAGAAATTTACAAGTGTTTTTGGTGACATACCAAATCTTCTCAAACTCCTAATGAACTATAGCCACTGTCGAACCTTCTTTGCAGCTGCATCAATATGTTGGTTCAGGTTAGATCCTCATAGGTGGACATCCCCAGGAACTTGAAGTTGTTCACTCTTTCCACTTCTGATCTCTCTGAGGGCTGGTGTGTGTTCCCTCGTCTTACCCTTTCTAAAGTCCACACTGAATTCTTTGGTCTTACTGATGCCAAGTACAAGGTTGTTACTGTCACACCACTCAAGCAGCTGACATATTTCGCTTCTGTATGTCCTCTTGTCACTATCTGAAATTCTGCCAACAATGGTTGTATCATCTGCAAATTTACAGATGTCATTTGATGCAACTTCAAGTTGTATGAAGAGAATATCTCATTAAACTGTTCAATAAAACTACACACAATATCAAGTGGGTGGAGGGATTCTGGGGTTAACAAAATTGTTTCATTGACATGGATTGCTCTGACACCCACTTATTACAGACTTTAATTTCTTTTCAATAAGAATAACTTAGTCTATTGTCAATTCTAATACAACTTAACTGTTAAATGACATTAATGAACAAACTATATTTAGATATAAATTATTGAACTTGAGGACATCTTTGCAATTTAGATGTTAGTTCTGTTATTAATGTCATCTCAAGTTATCATGCTTCAAATCCCATCAAATGCTTTTACATGATTGCCGCATGTAGCACGCAATGTAGCATCTTCCATCATTTTATGGTTCTCTTCCTTTGAATTTTAATGTTAGGATGCCATTTTCTATCTTGCCAAAATCAATAATTCACAGTTCTACAGAACATTACAGTAGACTTCACCTGATTTGAAGAGACAGCAGTTACAGGCACTTTCTGATGGTTTCCTGAAGGAAGTTCCATGCAACGTGCAGCATATATAAATATTCACTAGTTATTTGCTTCTCATTGATTTTGTTTAAAGATTAAAGAGATAAAATTAATATTCAGTTTATGCACTCATTCCAGAAACCATAAGATCATAAGTCATAGGACCAAAATTAGGCTATTCAGCCCATTGAGTCTCCACCCGTTGTATAGAGATGCTAACTGTGAAAGTATGAAATCTGATCAGTTTGTTGTGTCCACACTTCATAATGTATACACTTTTCCTGACCATGACACCAAACACCAACCACTTTGCCACCCCTAACATCTGTGTAAAACTTAATAAACCTCACCTGGCACAATGCTATTGTGGTCTCATCTGAGGAATATACCTGCCTTCAAGTCGCAACAAATGTTCATTGATGAACTACTGAAATGATGAGGTTGTCCTGTCAGAAAAGACTGCACAGTATCAGAAATTATGTCATTAAAACATGATATTCTGAGGCTGTTCGATTGACTGTAAGCTATGAAGATGTTTCTTCTGGTGGGAGAATGTGGAATTGGAATATGAGGTCTCAAGATAATGAGACTATCATTTAATACTGAGAAGAGAAGTAAAACTGGGGTTGCAATTCTTGGGGGTGTTCAAACATATGGATATTGTCAAACCAGGGATAGGTACATTTTTAGACCAAGAACAATCAGTGGTGTTTGAGGATCATGTAGGAATGTGAGCCAGGACCAAAGGCAAGGTTAGCATGATCTTGAGTAGTGAAGCAAACTTCAAAAAATATACAGCTGGTTCTGCTCCTACTTGGTGGGTTCATTACTCAGCCCGATTGTCAACATTACTGCTAGGTACTTACTCAGGTATGCCCATGAAATCCAGGTTTCCAGCACTGACATTGGTCTCACATGACTGTCATAAACTTTGATCAAAGAGATTCTGTTAGATGACCTTAGACACTATAAAACTGTTATGAACAACTATCGCTGGACAGCATGTGAGTGGCCTATTTTGAAAGCTGACAAATGGAACTAAGCAATTAAAATTAGAAACTGTTAATTTCTAGATCACCACATTTAATTCTCAAGAGAAAATATAGCCTCAGACAGTTGGATTGTAATAGATCAGAGGTAAAAGTACAGTTTTGCAATTGTCAATTCTCTTTTTTTTCAACCATTACAGCTCTTATAAACAGTACTAGAAAGCAAATAATCTTACTTTCTACAATAAATACAACATGAACATCCTGTGTTTCACAGTGGACACGCAGCTAATTTTAGGTCCCTAGGTATGTCAACGTCATTGATATAATAGCCCGAATACATTAAAAACCAAAATCAAAATGCAATAAAAAATGTTTTAAAGTTGAACTACACAGTATACACAGGTCACAAGTCCACTGCATTTTAACAGAACAAATACTTTCAAACGTCAAATGGTATTGTTTCTCAAATAAATTACAGTGTGTGCGTACAAAACCCATTACCATCACAGAGAAGCTAAAGATTCTGATCTGCAGCCTTGAATAATTTAGTGTATAACAATATAATACAATTATATACATGTTTTCTCTTCCCCTTGGCGTCCACACAAAAGGCATTATAAACACTATGAACAGGTATTTGTAAATTTAAAGCATGATTTATGTTTAAATGAAGTAAACATGACAACAAGTCAAAGAAAGGTCATACAAGAATTGGCAGTACCAGAGGCTTTGTGTTGATCTGCTTAAAAGTATGAAAAAATAAAGAAAGTGAATTTAGTTTTTACAATGAGCAGAAATTAAGTTCTTTGATGCCTGATGTTACATCATACCATCTCCTTTCGTAACTTTGGTTATGTTTTATCACAGTCACATGTAGTTTGAGGTGAGAAAGCCATGTTCTCCACGTACTCTGCTCAAATGGATCATTGCTCGGTCATAAGCAATTTGAACAGATTTCCGGATGCTTGATTTACGTCCTTCCATCATTTTCAATTTGTCCACCGTGTCATCAATACCAAGAGGAAGTAACTTTGAACGAGGAAGCCACTGCCTGTTAATTAATACATCAGATTAGAACACTTCCAAAACACTGATCAGGAACTATTTCAGTTTATCGATGTTGAATATAACATAATTGGAAATTTTGAAAAATTGGACCCAAATGGTTGGGGAAGGGCATAATGCACGTTCATGCAAGCTAGCTGCATAGAACAGACACTATTCATACAGTCCCTCATTGTACAAAATGATGAGGTACCAAGACAATATTCTGGGCTAAGGACACAGGTCTCTTTACTGTCATTAGCCTACTATTTGTAAAGTTGTTAAAAATTACATTATGATTAGTTGGACGACTTTATTAGTTTGGCACAAATACTCATTTTTAGATGTAGTTATTTCTTTTCTCCAAACAAAGACTTAGAAAATCCTAAGTAACCTCCTCCCCGCCACCCCAAAGAATGGTTTGGGAGATCTATTTCCCTTTCATACTCCATTGAGAGTCCTAACAATGATCATATTAAGTATTTCTAGGCAAATGGGTCTGAAAGGAGAATTTTTTTTGATCCTCCATGGCATTGTTAAGACATTAGTCTGGGATTGTCGTGTGTAAATTAATCTTAATGCAAGGGTACGGAGTAAAGCCAAAGGCACATCATTACAGAGCATGACACAACTATTAAATCATGTTACATCAGAGCTTTATTGGAAGTCAGTCAAGCTGCAAGCTTTCCTGACAGCTGATTCTAAATATACTTGCATCCGATATTATTTCCACTGAGAAGGTAGAAAATTTTTATTTCTTTATCCAGTGAGAAAAATCTTTAAGTAGCAGATTTTTTTTTATTATTTGAAAGATTGCTTAGTGACAGATCAACACAGTTTGTAAACCCCACCTTCCATTAGGTTGTAGGGAGAGTTGCAGAATGCCACATGCAGTTGTGTTGTCATGAGTGCCCACTAATGCTTACTGAAGTTGAGCTTCTGTCCATCAGAGTCTGGGGAATGCTATAAAACCTAGGACTAAGAAGTCCCTATGTACAGGTATATCTGACAACACAAATCAACTGCATAGATAGATGGACATATACCCAAAACATACTAATAAATTATTTAAAATCAGTAAACAGAAAGGGGCTAAAATACAGTAAATACAGTTCAAGAATCATATTTTTTATAGTTTTTCTTACCATGTTCTTTTGTTGTCAAAAAACAGAACTAGATAAAGCTTCTCTCCAGCTTCAGCGTGCATTTGCTCTCCTAGTTTTACTACATCCAGTGGAGGTACAGGTATCGGGACACCATTGTGATATAATCCATCTCGAGGCATATTCGGATCTATGATCTACAAGTTGAAATGTTACAGAAAATAATAAAAAAATGTTTTGTATTTGTAAAATGCCAATCATGAGCTCAGGATCTCTCAATCTCTTCACACTTAGTCAATTCTTCTGTGATGCAATTAGAATATGGCACAGTCCCACAAATGAGATCAATGGCAAGTTCATTAATTTTCACAATGCTGGTTACAGGGATTCTTCGAGTTTTCTTTAAAAGTACTGTAAAATATTATTTTACACCTCTGTGAAGGGTAAAGGGAGCCTTAGTCCAAGGTCACATCTAAAATATAGCATTTCTAGTAATGCAGCCTACAAAGATTTGAGAGTTTCACCTGGATGAAACAATAAATACCACTACACACCACTTCTAACCTATTCTAAACAAGTGTCAATACCCAATTTTTAATTTGTGCAGTTCTCTTTAGAAGTAGCCATTCAATTCACAAAATTAATAAAGGCATCTTTGCTGAAAAATGACAGCAGAATTCTGGTTATTTTAAGACATCTAGATAGTTATTTAAAATTATTTTCATGATCCTTAGAGGAAAATATGATCAACATGAAATCACAGAAGTCTACGTTGCCTCAAAATACGAAAACAGGATAAGATAATTCATTCAACGCTGTTATTTTCATCTGTCACGTATTAGTAGCATTATTCCTTTACAAATGTCAAGATATATTAATAAGAAAACAAACAAATTTGACTTACTAGTGCTGGATAAGAAGGGTACCCTCTACATTTGGCCCAAACTAGTTCTAGAGGTTCTAAAACAGCATCATTCTCAAAAGGTGTCCAGACTCCTCTCCCTATAAAAATACAAGGACAAAACAATAGGAGCATTTATTATATTATCAAGTAATTTTTATGAGTTCACACTTTTTAAGAAGAAGCAACATGCATCAGAAAAATACATCTCAAATAAATATGGAACTAATTGATGCTTACAGGAAAAAAAACTGCACTGTCGTAAATTTGATTTATTTCCATTTGCCTTTTCTAAACAAAAGTCTGCATATGTCCTGTTTAATTAAAACAGCATTTATTTTTACTATCTCTTAATTGTACTGAAGTCTTGTTGAAACAGCGATCATAACTAGAAAGATGCCCATTAAATAAACCAGTTCAAAGCTTTGGACCTTTTAACCTTTTTCTTCATAAAAGCTAAATAATGGGATCTACAGCAAAAAAGAAACATACAATTCCATACTGCAGTGACAAACAAGAGGAAAATCTGCAGATGTTGGAAATCCAAAATGCTCAAAATGCTGGATGAACTCAGCAGACCAGGCAGCATCTATGAAAAAGAGTAGAGTCAACGTTTTGGGGTGAGATCCTTCAGCAGGACTGGAGAAAAAAAGACGAGGAGTAAAGTTAAAGGGTGGGGGGAGGGGAGGAAGAAACACAAAGTGATAGGTGAAACCGGGAGGGGAAGAGGGGTGAAGTAAAGAGCTAGGGAAATGATTGGTGAAGGGCTGGAGAAGGGGGGAGTCTGAGGTGAGGACAGAAGGCCATGGAAGAAAGAAAAAGGGGGAGGAGCACCAAGGGAGGTAAGGTGAGAGAGGAAAAAGGGGGATGGGGAATTGAGAGGGGAGGGCCATTACCAGAAGTTTGAGAAATCGATGATCTCCCAGTGGCTACCCATCTTAATTCCATTTCCCATTCTGATATGTCAATCCAGGGCCTCCTCTACTGTCATGATGAGGCCACATTCAGGTTGAAGGAGCAACACCTTATACAGGTTTCCCCCGCCATCCGAAGATAGAGCGTTCCTATGAAACGGTTCGTAAGCCGGAAAGTCATAAAGCGAAGAAGCACTTACCATTTATTTATATGGGAAAAATTTGTGAGTGTTCGCAGACCCAAAAATAACCTACCAAATCATGCCACATAACACATAAAACCTAAAATAACAGTAACATATAGTAAAAGCAGGAATGATATAATAAATACACAGCCTATATAAAGTAGAAATACTTCTCTACAACCATTGCCTGCACTGTTCTCCGTGGCGAAAATCTCACGCAAGCACTCTCAGCAGAAACACTCGCTCCAGTAACCTTTAAGCTATGAAGCTGCCAAATCATACCAAATAACACCTAAAAATACACAGTCTATATAAAGTAGAAATAATGTATGTACAGTGTAGTATCGCTTACAGGAATCGGGAAGACATCGAGCACACTGAAGATGGTGTGTTAGGCTGAGTCATCGGAGGTTGGGGTGGTGCAGTGGCCCCCACCCTCCAGGCCACCAACCAATACCGATTCGCGGAGAATGCAGCGGTAGCCGGGACGCACCCAGCACATCTTTAAGAAAAAAGCCGAAATAAACAAGCTAATTAATTAGGTGCTGCCCGGCACGTAAATGTCGGCCCAGATCAGAGGCAACGCAATTGGCAATCGCCTCTGATCTGGGCCGACTTTTACGTGCCGGGCGGCAGGTAATTAATTAGCTTGTTTTTTTCGGCTTTTTTCTTAAAGATGTGCTGGGTGTGTCCCGGCTACCGCTGCATTCTCCGTGAATCAGTATCTGTCCGCAGCCTGGGGGTTGGGGTGGTGGGACACTGGGGTGTCGTCTCATCGTTGATCAGGGCAGGCAGGTCATCTTCTTCTATGTCTACCTGTCTCGATGTCGAAGGTCGAGGTTCATCATCTGCTGAAGGCTTGCTTGACTGCTAGCCTCGTGCATTTTTCTATCATACAGTTCTTTGTAAGCATTCAAACCATCTTGCAAATATGCCCTAAGCCAACGTACCCTTTCAAAATTAAAGTCGTACTTTATCATTGTAGCGAAAATCTCACGCAGTTGCATCGTGTTCAGTTCCTGGACGACTTCACTTTCGGTCTGTTCACTACTGCATTCGGTTTCGATTGTTATCCTTTCCTCTTCCAATTGCATCAGCTCTTCATCTATCAGTTCTTGGTCATGGGATGCCACAACCTCTTCAACAACATCTTCGTCAACTTCTACAAGCCAAACTCACTTTGTCCTTGCTTCGTTCACCATGATCGAAACGCTTAATTATGTCTAGTTTTTCGCTAAGTGTAACACCCTTACAAGCTCTTTTAGGCTTTTCCGATACCTTAGAACTCATCTTGCTAACGGCTGCTCACAGGCACGTGTTTAAGCAATGCCGGTGAGAATGCCGTTCCGAATCTGGGTGAGAGCGGCCACTGTTTTCGTGTGCTTTTTCCATCCACTGCCTTTTTTCGTAAGTGAAAACACCTTCTGTTAGCGAAAACCGGGAACTAATGTAGGTCTTTTGTAACAGTGAGGTTTCCTAAAGCGAAGGTTCGAAAAGCAGGAGACACCCGTATTCCCATCTGGGAAGCCTCCAACCTGATGGCATGAACATCGACTTCTCGAACTTCTCCAGCCTTGTATTTCTTTCACCAATCAACTGCCTAGTTCTGAACTTCACCCCTACCCCCCTCCTAGTTTCACCTATCACCTTATGTTTCTTCTCCCCCCCCCCACCCCCAACAAGCTAACTGTGACTCATCCTTTTTTTCTCCCATCCTGCTGAAGGGTCTTGGCCTGAAACATCAACTGTTCTCTTTTCCACAGATGTTGCCTGGCCTACTGAGTTCCTCCAGCACTTTATGTGTGTTTCATACTACAATGAACATTTTATGAAAAACTATTTTGCAAATTCTGCAATGCAATCATATTTAAAAGCATCAGAACACATATTGCAAGAAATATTAGGAAAGGTACATAGGATGCTAAATTTCCCAAGTCACTTGTCTTTTACTCATTGAGATGTCTTACTAAGACATAGTAACAGGAGGAACTGTGCATTCATAGAATTATAAAAACAGGCTTTCCTTACCCTTATGGCAGGTTTTGCACAGCTTCATTAACAACAGCAATTTCAATGCTAAATATTTCTTATATCTTTATTCTTACAGTCAATTAATTCTAAGTATGAAGTACCTATTGCTATGCAATATACCTGATGTACTGTAATCTCCACATGATGCATCTCCATTCCCATTGTCAAGACAATGTGCTCGAGCGAGAGCTGGTTTCCCTCGGCTACGTTTGGGTGGAGACATGCCACTAAAACAGGAAAAACAATACCAATGGTTTTAATAAAGATAATTGATAAAAAAAAAAGTACCTTGAAAACCTGTTTTCAAAGGAAATAAATCAACAAATATAAAGTAGCATACTGGAGTAATCCACAGACAGGAGTACTGATGGGGGTACATAGTGAAAGATTATTTTGCCATACAATATGGAATATATCTGTTACACATCCTATGATTCCAAATAACTTTTGCACACACTATATGATAGATTTCCCTGATAATTCCAGAATGAGACCATAAGACATAGGAGCAGAATCAGGTTATTTAGCACATTGAATCTGCTTCCCCATTCCATCACGGTTCATTTATTATCCCCCTTAATCCCATTCTTCCGTGTTCTCCCCTTAACCTTTGATACACCTACTAATCAAGAACCTATCAATCTGTTTTAAATATACAAGGTGACTTGACCTCCACAGCTGTCCGTGGCAATGAATTACATAGATTAACCATCCTCTATTTAAAGAAATTCCTCCTCATCTTTGTTCTAAAAGGACTTCCTTGTGCTCTGAGGCTATACCCTCTGGTTCTTGACTCTCACACTATTGGAATCATCCTCTCCATTCTGTCTAAACCTTCCAATGTTCAATAGGTTGCAAAGAGATCTCTGCCTCATTCCTCTAAACTCTAGCGAGTAATGGTCAAGAGCCATCAAATGCTCTTCATATGTTAACTCCTTCATTTCTGGGTTAAGTCTTGTGAACCTCCTCTGGACCCTCTCCAGTGCCAGCACATCCTTTCTTGGATAAGGGGTCCAAAACTGCTCACCATATTCCAAATGCGATATGACCACTGCTTTCTAAAGCCTCCGCATAAAATAAGTCATTGCTTTTATATTCTAGTCCTCTTAAAATGAATGTTGACATTGTATTTGCCTTCCTTACTACCCACTCAACCTGCAAGTTAACCTTTAGGGAATCCTGCACTAGGACTCCCAAGTCCCTTTGCACTTCTGATTTCTTAATTTGCTCTCTGTTTAGAAAATGTTTCACACCTTTATTCCTTCTACCAAAGTGCATGACCATACACTTCCACACGTTGTATTCCACCTGTTACTTCTTTATCCATTCTCCTAACCTGTCCAAGTCCTTCTGCAGACTCCCTGCTTCCTCACCACTACCTGTCCCTCTACCTATCCTTGCATTGCCCGTAAAGTTGGCCACAAAGCTTTCAATGCCATCACCCAGATCATTGACATATAACATGAATGAAAAGAAGTGGCCCAACACCGGCTCCTACAGAATCTCACTAGTCACTGGCAGCCAACCAGAAAGGGCCTCCCTTATTCCTAATAGTCAGCCAATCTTTTATCTATGCTAGCATCTCTCCTGTAGTAATAGCACGTGCTCTTATCTTGTTTAGTTATATACATGTATATGTTTTGTATGTTATGGCAACTGTAACAATTTATTCTACATATAACATTTTGTTATTGAGTAGCAGCTCAAAATATTGAAGCTTACTAATTACTATAAATAAAGTTACATGAGTAACATAGCCATGGATAATTGTGTAGCATCTATACCCAATTAAAGGAATTCTGTGTAAGAAAGCACTAAGTAACTTGATAATTATTTAACATACTAGGCATTAACATGTTGCTAAGGCGCTTGGCGCGCTAAATGGGAGAATTCCTTTTCTTGACTTTTCTCTATTGTTGTACAAGGAAAAAGTTACTTTGCCTTATACACCAAAAATAACTAGGGACAAGGTTTAAATAAGTTGACAAAAGACAATGTCATAATGTTGGTGTCCTAAAGCTGTTTCAGTCTTTGTTGAAACCTGGTCTACTGTTGGATCAAAGTATTATTATGTAATGCACTTCAGGAAGAGGCAATCCAAGTTTGGCTATAAACTATAGGGTTTATTCTTTAAATATCTATTCAAGGATTTTATGTTTTATCAACAAGTAAAAATCCAATAACCCATATACTGTAGTACTTTTGCAGAAGCTTTGTAAAGGCAAAATATTTGTGTAACATTTATGTATGAATGTTTTTATTCTCCTTTCATTTTAAAGCACAAAATATAATATTCAAATTATAGAAGTTTTCAATCATAACCTTCTCTATGGTTAAGACAATCAAGTATAAAGTTGAAAGCTAAAAAAACATTTTCCTTAAACAGATCACACCTAACACAAACTATTAGGAAATATTTACTGCAGAATATCAGAATGCCTGCTTATGAAACAATAGAAAAGGCTGCAGTATTAAAATATGATGATATATCTGCCCTTTGCCGAAATAGTGTTTCTGATTTCATTATTATCAGACTCTCAGTACTACTCAACTGGGAATGGGAAAACACGAGAAGTGTACCAAACTTAAATCACAGAGCCACTTTAATAGGTCAAAAATAGACTAAAAGAGGTTGGTGGGCATCACCCTTTCTGTCAGATACCAGTTGTCTTATCAAGTACTTCAATATTTATTAAGACATCCATAACAATTTTTAATACTATTATTTAAGCTGTAATGATGTACTTGGAATGAAATAGGGATTTTTAAAATTTGTTGCAACTAGTTTTGACCTCAGCTATCAACATAAGATGTAGCATAGTTTATTGTCAAGATTGGGTTCCTCCATTAAAACTATATAACATCTACAAAGGCACATCATTCATCTGCATTATAATATGACCAAATAAGTTATTCAGCAAAATATGCACAAGAGTAACATGTTCATTTCCTGCATCAGCCATCCTTATAAAATCTAAAAGCCAAATTTAAATTTGGTAATTGTATCACAAGTCAATATGGGAACAAACAAATAAAAGAGACTGTTTTCAATTTGTGAAGTGGAAAGAAAGCCTTTGGGTTCACTGATCTACAAATGTTAAGTATTTAAATAATTTGTATGAACACACACTTCATCACATGCATGACAGACCGGATAACTCTAGAGCATTTCAAAGTTTTAGTAAGTACCTGTTATTATCAAATGCCCCATTGCTTCCAAGACTGGAACTACACTCAGAATCCGAGTAGCTTTCTACATTTGACAACTGAGTGTGTTTTCCAAAGCCATTAGAAAGCCCTGTAAAGAAAACATACAAAACTTCACTCAAAATGGACCAACATTTTGAAGTAATGAAACCCAGAAGATTGACCTTGCCTGTTGAATATCAGCATTAGACTAAATGCAAAACAATTTCATGGTGGCTATAAGTTCAGGCTATAAATCCATTAACAGAAGGTTAAGCTGTTGACAAAGGACATTGCTAATATGGAAGACAATAAAGCGGGTTTACCTAGTTCAGCAGGAGTGCAAGGAGATTTCTCACTTTCACTGTCTGAGCTGCAGCTCAAACTTTGGGGTCGTTTTCTTGATTGACGCAAACTCTGTAGTTTTGAAAGTGTCCCTGAAGTATTCAGTGCCAATTGTTCTGTTTGGTGCTGGCTATCTCCATTCTCCATCAGCTGACCACAACCCTTCTGTAACTTTACTCCATTTTTCGCTTTCCGAAAAAGAACAGAGGTGCGCCTGCCCACTTCATTGACAGACTGAGCTGAAGAGTCTGAGGTAGGGAGAGCTAAACCATTTACTCCACTGTCACTCAGGAGGCGCTGCAGAGTATGAGTGCCAAGGGCTTCAGTTTGTAGTGTTTTTCTGTTCAGAACA
Source organism: Mobula hypostoma (assembly GCF_963921235.1). NCBI lineage: Eukaryota > Metazoa > Chordata > Chondrichthyes > Myliobatiformes > Myliobatidae > Mobula > Mobula hypostoma. Next base: position 32,265,222 of record NC_086109.1, read on the forward strand.
TCACTGTCAGATTTAATTCGTTTGTGCAGTCTGCTTTGTGCCCTGCTTTCACTCACAGGTTTGAGGGTAGGAGGGTCTGTGTGGGTTTCAGAGTCTGAGGGGGAAGGTGCTGGTCCTGTAGGTTCTAATGTTGGTGGGAGGGAAGATTTAGAATCATCTGCAGATAAAAGAATAAGAATATAAATTATGTTTCTTCTATATTTAACCACAAATCTTTAAATATTCTCATTTGTCCATATTAACATGCACATTTTCCAAATGTTATCAAAATTGCCTGATTATTAAAAATGAGTATTGATTAAAAATGCAGTCATGAACTGATATCCAGGAGTATTTAAAATTCAGAATTTGTTCTTTTCAATGCAATATTTTCTGTAATATCTGCAGAAAAGACAACTATGCATAAGCTAGGCTGCTGTTTGCAGACAGTACGACCTTCAAAATACAAAATCTCCCCCATAGCATAAAGAGATTGGAAACTAACTTTTAACATGATGTTTGGAATGCATAACTGGCATGGTAGATTGACTGCTCATTACAGAAGCTTGGAATGAAAAATGGAAGCTATAACTTACAGACAATCTGAAGTTGAAAATCCATCAAATGCGTGCTTTTAACAATCTATTGCCTGAACGTTTCTTTTATTTCCCTTGCCTAACTCCTGGATTATTTCCTATCCTGTTCTACTCTATTCAAAGATCCATCTTGGCATCAAATTAAATTTGAAAATGTAAATTCCAACCTATAGGTTCCACTTAAAATATGCCAAATAATTTCCAGAGAAAACAAAATGTAAAAAAATTAAACATTAAATAGCTTTCAGCTATATCTTGTCTTTTGCCATAAAAGACACAGCCATTAACGAGCTGGTCTTCGATAACATTCCCAAAAGTATAATTTTAAATCCATCTATTTATAAAGAACAAGAACTATATCTTTTTCTGAAACATTAATCAAAAACAATAATCACATTGTCTCCTTTGAAGTCTTTCAACAAATCCATTTTAGTAACCTAAGGATCCAGAAACCTCAATATTGTACCTGAATATTCTAATCATCTGATTATAATAAATGCATGCTGTGAAATAACCCCACCTAGATCCATTGCAAAGAAGGAATCTAAAGAGCTGAATAGACTCAAGTACTTTTTTTTCCAAAAATTAATTCAGAGCTTTTGTTTCAACTACCTTACTCAGAAAACCATTCCAGGTATTAATAGGTGATATTTTGTAGTTGCTTTCAGCAGTTTCCCTCATTATATTCTGAAAATGACAGCAATTTCAGGATTTCTGTGTATGTGTAGCTTCTTACGGAAATTCCAAAGAAGGTGGAGTGATTCAGCATCTGCACAGGCTGTGCTGCTCTGCACCTTCTCCACTGCAATCAAAGGAAATCAGTGGTGATGAAAAATTTAAGTTATTTACCAATTAGATTTGCAGTAAAATACCTGAAAGTATTACACTTTATGCATGATGTGCATTTGAGTTTTAATGAAGTATTAAGCCACTTAACAAATTCTCTGACTCTTTAAAAAAGCTAACTTTATGTTTGTGAAGAAAATATACCACACACCTCTTTCAGTGCTTTCCTCATTGCCTTCAACTAGTGCTTTCTCATTGTCTTCCTTTGATAATTCAGAACAGTTGCCATTGTGTAGATGCTGCTGTTGTGCCAATTTATGTCTGATGCTGTTGATTTCTCTCCTCAGCAATCTTACTCGCTTTGATCTGGCTCCACTTGACTTCATGGTACATGTTATGTCCAATTTATCTAGCAACTCTTTCAGCTGGTCCTCCAGTGACAGATGAGCTCTGTTTTCAGGTATCAGCATGTTATCCACTGAAATACAAATCAAAACAAAAACAATCCATCAATTTCTGGCAATCAATAATATTATCATTTTTAAATTTGTGCAGATGAGGTAGAAGGTACAGACTTCAGGAGAAGGAAACCAGAGGTTCATGAGCCAGTCCTCATCGGAGGATCAGAGATGGAGAGAGTTAGAAACTTTAAATTCTAAGGTGTTATTATTTCAGAGGACTTGTCCTAGGCCCAGCATGTAAGTGCAATTATGAAGAAAGCACAGCAGTGCCTCTACTTCCTTCAGAGTTTGCAGACATTCAGCATGACATCTGAAACTTTGACAAATTTCTGTAGATATGTAGTGGAGAGTATATTGACTGACTGCAACACAGCCTGATATGGGAACACCAATGTCCTTGAAAAGAAAGTCCATAAAAAGTAGTGGATACGCCCCAGTCCATCATGGGTAACACTTTCCCCACTATTGAGCATACCTACATGAAAAGCAGATATGAGAAAGCAGCATCCATCATCAGGAGCACCCACCTCCCAGGACATGTTCTCTTCTCGCTGCTACCATCAGGAAGAAGGTAGAACAGCCTCAGGACTTGCACCACCAGGTTCTGGAAAAGTTACTACCCCTCAACCATCAGGCTCTTGAACCAAAGGGGAGAACCTCACTCAACTTTACTTGCTCCATCTTTGAAACGTTCCCACAACCTATTTATTGATTATTTACTTAGTTTTATTGTTTCTTCTTTTTACATTTGCACAGTTTGTTGTCTTCTGCACTCTGGTTGAACGCTATAGTTGGACAGTCTTTTTTTTGTTTCTGTTATAGTTATTATTCAATAGATTTGCTGAGTATGCCCACAAGAAAATGAATCTTGGGATTGTATATGATGACATATATGTACTTTGATAATAAAACTTGCTTTAAACTTTGAATAAAACATACAATGATGTGACTTTAAGCATCACATTAAAGCCAACATAATCATGAAAATTCAATTGTGAAGTTAGTGGAACTTTATTAAAATAAAAAGTGATAAAAAAAATACTTGGAAAAAGCATAATTCTACTCTTTTGCAATATCGATATTGACGTGATATAATCCTAATGGAATAGCAATTTGAAACGAGAATATTTCAATGAAAAATTACAAAAAATAACCCTCACTGTGAGATGACATACAGTATATATGTAACAAAATCACCTATAATTCATTACCCTTTGTCATAAACGCATTTCAGTCTCAAACTTTGCATTTTCTGTTTATAATTGAACAATATCAACATCTAATGCCTGAAAGGATCAATTTCTTTCGAATGTGAGGAATACATCCGATCCATTTTAATAGCCTTGAGTAATCATGGAAAATGAAACAACATGCATGCCTCATCGCAGGGTTAAATTAAGCCAAGCCATCCTCCATCTCAAGTTACTAATTTGATTAATAGTTACAAATAATGGATTGTAGCTGCAATGTATTACTTTGCATAGAAGCAAATTTCAACCATTTTTATACATACAGTATGTAATCTTTTAAAGTACCAATTTAGACCATTTTTAAAATTTTCAAGATAGATGATGTATGAAAAAGTAACTGTAAAGTTATGTAATGTTCCAAAGTAACCTATGTAAACTGATTCTGTAACTATTTATCAGAGATTGTTATTGCATCAAAATAGTTCAGTATATTCATTGGTTATATTGAATATACAGTATGATTTAAATAAATTACAACTATAGGGGAATACTACAAATATAAAGCTTTATGCTTGGATGGCATGGGAAGGATATGAATGTTCTAAAAAGGGTGGAAAAGAGATTTACAAGGCTATTGACTGGGATGGAACCTTTCACTTTTAAGGTGAAAGTGGGTGGGCTGGCTTTATTTTCCTTGTTACAGAAGAGGTTGAGGTAAGGGTGGACTGGTTAAAGATGATAAGAGGCATAGATGGGGTGGATCATGAGAAACATTTCCCTTTAAGAGAGATGCTTAAAAGCAAAGGATGTGCATTTAAGTTGATTAAAAGGGTTAGAAGGGATATGAGAAAGAGTATTTCCACTCAGGAGATATTGTAATCGAGAATACACTAAGGTGGTGATGGAGACAGGAAATCTCGCAAGATTTAAGTAGTATCTAGATGAACACTTGAATCAAGTCCCAATAGGCTATAGACCAAGTACTGGTCAAGGAAAATAGAGAAGTTGAGGACTTGATGGTTGGCATGGGCATGCTGGACCACAGGGCCTTTATAACTAACTAACTCTATCGCTTCCCTTCATATACCACATTTACATGATTAAATAACATTACTTACATACAGCAATTAGTAAAATTAAGTGAAAGGCTAACTCATCCTGTTCCAACACATTGGTGAAAAATTCTAGAATACCTTTAATGCGGTCGACAAAATGATAGCCATATTTTAGCCCAAAAGAGAATGATTTTACAATGCAATCCAAATTATATGATTATATATGAGTACTGTTATAAATAAAGTGTGTAAATAGTTCAGCACAATCTTGACAAGAAATATGAATTCTACAATAATTTTCTATTTTCTATTTTTTATAGTCCTTTAAAAATCTTGGTATTCCACTTTAAACATATCATTCATTAAACAAAGATAAGATGCCCACCAATCCATGCTGTTATGACACTTACCATCCTCCCAAGAGAAGCGGTAGAAGTTTGCCAGATTTGGTGATTCTGGTAAATGCATTCCAGTGTCATAGTCATACCCAATATTTTCAGCTTGGCGCCGAGCACATCTTAATATGGAACCTCCAATGTCTCTCAATCTCACGGCTGCCCGATAGAATATGGTTTCCTTAGCATTATATTTCATACAATTGTTAATGACCAGATTGAAATCTTTTTCAAATTCGTCAAGCGTTTTGTAACAGTGAGTTTCTAGTTTTTTCCTCATGGTGGAAAAGTCCATAGGATGTGCAATAAACTCTAAATAATCTGGAACCTTATAAAACAAAAGAATCAATAATAAGTTAATCTCCAATTAACCTAAATGAAAGGAAAGGGGAACATCTTGTTCACCTCCCCTAAAACAATAATGTGCATTAAAGAGTCTCATCTTAGCAGACTCTAATGATGAAATTCTTAATCACCTACTTATGAATTTCTATTATCCTTACTGGAAAAGTGACAATAAACATGTTCTAACTTGCAGAGTGGAGAGAGGATGATAGCATATCATTTTTAACAGCCAATAGCTAATTCAATTATTTCAGATAACCACCTTTTTTCTATCTTCCCAGAGACATGACTGTACTTTTCCAATGCATTCTGTGTTTTTTTTCCATTTCTTCTGCCTTAATTTCCAATTTTTAATTATGATCATTATTTCTACAACTTCGGTCCGCACTCTAACACAGATATTCACTCTGTTCTCTCCACCATTTCACATGCTTGCTTTCGCACTTTTCCAGTTCTGATGACGGGCCTTTGACCTGAACTGCTGACCCTGATTCTTCCCCCGTGGATGTTGCTTAAATTGGAAAATTGCCTGTGTCACTCTGCTAACAAATTTCTGAGTGCCTCAAGCAATTTCTATTTTTATTTTGGATTTCCAGAATCTGCAGTTTCTTCGTGCAAATGCCCTAAGCTTGTGCAATTTTCTCCTCGTTATTTAACCCTGGAAATCTAGACATCATTCTGGTAAATCTCCTCACTTTAGCTTTCCTGCAGTGTCATGGGTTTTGGTTAATTGTAGGACACCTTGCATACTTATCCTCTTGAACAGTAGGGTCCAAAATTCATTGTCCTTTGTTAAATAACTTTTTATACCCTTTTATGACATTTTAATGATCTATGCTCATGGACTCTCTCATTGAACTTCTATTGCTTAAACCACTCAGCACATTAAAAAAATAATTCATTCTATTAATTTTTGGTCCAGAATTGGTGAAATTCATCTGCTTATTCAAGTCATAGTTTAATGCCTCTTTCCATAATAGATACAGTTTCTTTGTCATATAGACAAAGTTGGACATGCGGCTTTTTATTCAATCATCCAACACATTTATTAATATGGTAAGGAGCAACACTTCCTACACAGCTCTTTACATTCTGACAGGTTACCTATCCATCTTCCTACTCTGCTTACTCCGACTCAGTGAAAATTCCGAGCGAGGTCAGTACTTAGCTTTAAATTTAACTTTAGCTCACAAGTTTCACCTAAGAGACTTTTAATTAAATGCTTTCATATTAATCCATATAAACATTATACTTAGACATTCTCCTATCACTACATCTTCAAGAGTTTCAATCAAATGTATCATGCCTGATCTAAGTTTACAAATCTCCATTGGCTCTACATAGTCAACTGATTTTTAAATGTTCAGTCACTCCATTCTTATTTATAAACATTAGCAATTTCTTTATAACAATTTCTTTCCACTATCACATCTTGTTTCATTCATTCACTTTGCTTAGTTAGGAAAGTTGCACAGGCACTTTTCCAATTTAAATGAATGGTTCCAAAATAAAATAACTTTGAAAAATTATAGTTGGGGCATCTACAATGTTTTTACTTTCTTCTTCTACATTCTGGGTTGCAAACCTTGTTTCTAGAGATTTCTCATTCATGAACACTTTTTTTTCCCTCAAATTCATTCTGTTGACATTCATTTTGAGGAGTCGTTCTCCCAATGTCCAAATTATCTTCTCTCTTTACTGTAAATACTAATTCAAAATACTAATTCAATATTGACCATTTTCTCATTTCATTTACATAATTATTTAGTTTACAGGGACTCATGTTGCCCCTAACACATTCTATCTGCTAATGAAATTGTAAAGATTTTTTGGGGACTAATTTGAAATCCCCCCCAGATTTCTTTCATGTGTAATTCTTCACTATTCCTGCTATTCCTCTCACTTAAAAAGAATTTGCTTTAGATTTTGGCTTTTGTTAATTTTCAAGAGATATTACCAAAATTATACAAATAACCCAGTAAGAAAAATTCCTTAATGGTCTTACTGCAATTTTTTTTCAAGAATATTAAGGATAATGCCTAGATTTTACAAAAACAAAAAGGCTATACAATTCAGTTGAATATACATTCAACTAATATGATCAATTTGGTGAAGAGTGCTACAGGTGATTATAGGGAAGGAATGTTAAGGTAGTCTATTTAATTTGTCATTTGATTACAATATAAGCCTTTTTAACATTAGAATTATTAAGCAGAATTTAAATACATGAAAGGTAAATTGTTCAACATTTGGAAGTTATGTATTTCATATTAAAACAGGTAATAAACTTAAGTAACCTATATCATGGCTTTCATGGCCTTACCTCTTTGAGGCTTACAGGTTGCGCAAATATATTTGCTTGATCTCTTTCCTGAAGTTGATCCAAAATTTGTCTTAAGAAGACAATAAATGGTGTAAGTTGCAGTTCCAATGCAACTTGCTGAACTTTGACCTGTAGAATGTTAATCCACAGTACGTCAAAATGAAGTTTAAAAAGTTAAAAAAGTGCATTGATGTTAATATTTTTAAGATGCAAGGACATGGCATGTTCTCAGACGTACAGAGAAAAAAAAATTCATAAGTTGTATCCTGAACCCATAGGAAAATGAGTGTTGTAGAAGAGTCAAGGTGCTGTAATTATTATGGCTCACAAGAATCCAACTGCAAAATAATCTGCACAGTAATGAAGGCCACCTCTTTGGTTATCTTACTGACAACATAATTTCTCTATAGAAAAGTTATTAATAATATGATACACAAACAATTGGATCACCAGTATGAAAGAAAAGGTAAGCTTCAGAAGTACGTTAAAAATTGCCAAGCCAGAGGTGGCAAAAGTTGACTGGAAATTAAATTGTGCTGACATGGCAAATAATTGCAACCAGGTATCACACGTTTCAAATGGAGGGGAGAAATCTGAATGTGAGAATATAGAAGCAAATTGAAGCATATGAAAAAAACAACTCAAATATGAAGGAAAGGGATAAATTGATTTGTAACTTGTGGGCTTTAATATTAAAAAGAGGAAGCTCAAGAGAAAAGAAATAAGCAGATTCTAGGTGACTTTTATGTTACTGGGTGGCGGAGGGGGTGTGTGGAAAGGGATATATTCCTAGAATATAGTCCATAATCACAATTTTTGAAGCATGAAGATGTGCATTGGCCAAGAAGTGGAAGTTGTTTCGTGTACTTATTTTCACATTAATGCCCTATACTTTTGGTAGAGATCAGTGTATTTGTTCAGGGGAAATTTCTGGTACTTGAATTGCCATAATGCAGGGGACACATGCATTAACCAAATACAGTAAAATTGATAATTTATGTCTTTGGGACTTAAATGGTGTTGGATTAACAAATTTTTCCCAGACTATTGGATGCTATTTCCTAATAATACTCAAACATAGTTCTTACAAGTTACACAATGATATAATTAATTTTCCAGAGAACCTGTTGTATTTAAAGGGACCAGCCAATAAAGCACAAACACTCCAGAACTTAGCTCCAGCCATGAATCTACCCATGTTCTTGCTCTCCAGTATTCTGGACCCCTGACCCATAGGTTGTTCTGTAGACTCCCAGCTCAGACCCACTCAATTGATTGAATCAGATGCTAGACTATCAGATTTTACCTCAGCACTACTTTCCTGCACTAACTCCATACTTTACCATATTAATTTAGTTCCACTCTTTAATTTTTGCCCAACAATCAATTCTCAGCCCACATCAGCAAATTACTCCCAATTCCATCCGTTGTAATAATGTTACCAAATTCCTGAATATGACCTTATTGAAGAGCTTCAAAACTGCTTGCCATATCTGCGAAGTTACCATTTGAGAATTCATGCACGAGAGCACCCAGCTCCCTCTTAAGACTACACCTTTCAAACTCTCATCATTCAAAAAGCATAACCAATGCTTTTTTTTTTAGCCAAAATGAATGAAACCTCACTTTTCCATCTGTCAGGTCCCTCTTCTAAGGTCCACGCTACCACCAAATATGTGTCATCAGGCAACCTGGATTTATTGCATGATCTCCTCGGCCACAGACTGTGACAGCTCAAGTCTCAGCACCTATCTGTGTGACACTCCATTAGACACAGCCTGCCAAACTGAAAATCCTGTTTATTCCTGCTGTTTCTACCCATTAGTCACTTGCGCTAATCTCTTGTGTGACACCGTTAAAGGTCATCTGAAAGTTCAAATACACCATATCAACTGGCTTATCCTTACCTGTTGTCAGGCACCTTTTCCCTTATTAACAACTATTAATAATCTCTAGATGCCATTGATAATAGATTACACCACTGAACTCAGACTAACTGGTCTATAATTCTCTTTTCTCAATCCCACCTTTCTTGTAGTGGGTTATATGAGCTATATTCTATTCTGTAGGAACCATTATAGAGTCTGTGAATTTCAGAATATTAATATATCCCATAATTATTGTATTAGCCTTGTTATATACCCGTGTAAATTCCTGATTATTGTCCTGTATGACCAATCTGTTTGGAGGGGCCTAAAGATAACTTATATTATCTTCTGCCATGTTTCTTCATTCCACTCACAATGATTCTACTTAAATTTCTGAACTAGAATCATCTCTTTGCTGCCTTTATTCCAATCTTTGATATCAAGATTAACCTACTTCTCTTCTATTTAACCCATCTCTTTTTAAAATACAAGTTAAACTATCCTGAATTTTTTAATTCTTAACTAGTCATTTTACACTTACATCCCAGTGATTTATATTAGAACATATCTGTATGTATAAATCTGTGCCAATAATACACCTACCTTGTTATCAATGCCAATGTATTCAGATAATAAGGCTTCAATTTTATCTATTTATTGATTTCCTTCGTCTGACTCTATTCCAACTACACACTAATGTGGTATACTTTGTCCCTTTGATAGATTTTGTTCTAAACATTAACTCTTCACATATGCTACTTGCTGCCAAGTTTTTTCAATATTTGCCATTTTTATTTCTGGCTATCATTATTCGAACCCTGTCTATAGCCTGATATTATTCTAATCTTTCTCTTACAAGTAAGGCAGTGGCCTTTTGGGCTCTCAACAGTCCTCCTGTCAGTCACATCCTCCCAGTTATTATCTTATAACTTATTCACCCCACGTGTCATGGAACAAATCTCCCATGACACTCCTACACAAATTGTAATTTACAGCAGCTAAATAACCTACAATGAGACGAGAGGGGACATCTAGGGCACCCAGACAAAATCCGCACAGCCCCAGGAAGAATGTGCAGACTCCACTCAGGCAACACCCAAGGTGAGGAGCATTCTACTCAAAACACTGATTCCAATCCAGTTCAAATGAGGCCCATCTCCAGGGAACCACTGCTTCTTTTTCCACTAGGTACCACTGCTCCATGAATTTCAACCCATTTCTCCCACACCAATCTTTGAGCCATGCATTCATTTTTTTGATCTTATTCAGACAATTTCAATTTGCCACCCTTGTGATTCTGTTGATATACCTTCAGCAAAACCTCCTTTGTCCTGGGAGCTCCATATCTGCCTCACTTCTGGTTATGACCTTCTGTCTTTGTCAATGGATCAATTTTGCAAGTTAGTCTAAGAAGAACAACTGCCTCCTTGAATAAAGCATCTACACAGCCTTTCCCCTCACTGGTGTGTTGTAATGTCTGAATCTCAGACTTCAGCTCAATCAACTCTGTGTTAAGGTTCCTTGAGTTATGGCCATTTTCTAAAGCTATAGTTGCTATGAATCCCGATAATTTCCATTAACGTCCAAATCTACAGCTACAACATATCATTTACCCTGCCATGCCTGTCAATGTACAGTATTTATCTGATTAATTTATTATTTGACAAATTTATGTATTTATTAATTCATTTAATTCTGTTAATTCAGTTACCCTTAACCTTACCAAAGTTCCTTACTCAACAATGTCCACGCCCCTATTACACTCAGAGAGAGCTAAGGTAAAGCTGCCTAGTCCTTTTATTGCTGTTTCATAAACAGGATTAAGTGACAGGTCAGAGGGATATTGCAACACTTTATATTATGGCATAGGCTTTTAATAAGTAACACCATCCTATTTATTAATTTTCAAGTTCCAAATGGAATAAAATTAGAAACACGTACAATTGAAATAACTACAATTCTAACTACTTATATGTCAGAGGGAAGACCTTTCCTCCACATTAGATTTACTACATATAATGCCCAAATAAGGTACACAGATCTTTCATTATCAGCACTGCAACAATTACCTCTTCTCTCTTGAGCTTCTCTCTTTTGCGAATCAGCTCAACAAGCAGACGAGCTCTTTCCAAATCATGCCGCAGTTTCTGCCAGTATTTCAATTGTTCTTTCACTGCACTGTTCTTTTCATCCTGTTCTTTCTGTGAAGTGAGCAAAACCAGACATATGTATTTTATTAACGTCAGCAACTGATTATTAAAATTCTAAAATGCAAGCAGTTAAAAGACTGGTCAGTACATGAACAATGAAGATAATTGCAAAGATGAAGTGATCAATTGTTAATAGCAAATATATATATATATGTAAACGTAAGGGTCTGCAAAACAAAAAGCTTCTGGAAGAACTCAGGAGATCAAGCAACATCTAGGAAGACAAAAGGATAATCATATTCCAACTTAGTAGTATATAACTAGATGACAGGAAAACTGAATTCTCCAATTTCAGGTACTCCACACGACCTCTGTTCCTTTCCCTTTGCTTCTGATCCATCCTGGTCTACTTGCATATCCTCTTCTTTCAAAACACCCCAGTCCCTTGTTCCCCAGTTTCTTTCCCCTCCTGTCTGCTTCCACATGCACATTAGCCACACGCTCTACCGCTCAGTACCATTCCCCTCCATCCCCTCCCAACCCCATTTCCCTATTGCCAAGCATCAAATGAGGAACAAATGAGGTACTTACAGAGTGTAAGAAATCAGGAGGGCTGGAAAAAAAGGGATGAGATTGCCCTAGCAAACAAGGTGAAGAAGAATCCCAAGGGATGCTACAGATACACTAAGAGCAAAAGGATTGCGAAAAAACAAAATTGGTCCTCTGGAAGATCACAATGGTAATCCGTGCATAGAGCCAAAAGAGATCAAGGAGATCTTAAATTGATTTTTTGCAACTGTGTTTACTTACATAGTAAATAGTAGAGCACAGAGGAGTGCGGTAAAAGAAAGGGAATACAGATCCAAAATTCATTCAAAGTGGCGGCACAGGTAGATAGGGTTGCAAAGAAAGTTTTTTGCACACAAATCTAAATATTGAATACAAGAGATGGAATGTTACACTGAAATTGTACAAGACATTGGTGAGGACTAATTTGGAGTACTGTTATACAGTTTTGGTCACCCACTTACAGGAAAGAGTACAGAGAAAATTTACACGGTTGTTGTTGGGACTGGAGGACCTGAATTATAAGAAAAGATTGAATAGTTTAGGAATTCATTCCTTGGAATGTAGAAGATCAAGGGGAGATTATGAGGGGTATAAATAGGGTAAACGCAAGCAGGCTTTTTCCACTGAGATTGGGTGAGACTACAACTAGAGGTCATGGGCTGAGGGTGAAAGGTGAAAAGTTTAAGGAGAACATGAGGGGAAACTTCTTCACTCAGAGGGTTGTGAGGGTGTAGAATGAGCTGCCAGCGCAAGTGGTGCATACAAGCTTCATTTCAATACTTAAGAGAAGTTTGATTAGGTACATAGATAGTAGGGGTATGGAGGGCTATGGTCCCAGTGCAGGTCGATGGGACCAGTTCCTGTGCTGTATTTTTCTATGACTCATCAACCCCTTAATCTGGCTTCGTCCATCACTTTCCTTTCTTTTCAGAATTGCTAATACGCAACACCTTGCTATCTCCACATTCCCTCCCAGCCCATCACCATTTCCACCCTTGCCTCCCCATCTGTTCAGCTTCCTAGCCCCCATCTCACTGCTCTGTCTCCCCTCATCTCTTTATTATAGGAAAGATGTCAACAAAATAGAGAGAGTACAGAGAAGGTTTACTAGAATGTTAGCAACACACATCAAAGTTGCTGGTGAACGCAGCAGGCCAGGCAGCATCTGTAGGAAGAGGTACAGTCGACGTTTCAGGCCGAGACCCTTCGTCAGGACTAACTGAAGGAAGAGTGAGTAAGGGATTTGAAAGTTGGAGGGGGAGGGAGAGATCCAAAATGATAGGAGAAGACAGGAGGGGGAGGGATAGAGCCAAGAGCTGGACAGGTGATTGGCAAAAGGGGATACGAGAGGATCATGGGACAGGAGGTCCGGGAAGAAAGACAAGAGGGGGGGAAACCCAGAGGATGGGCAAGAGGTATATTCAGAGGGACAGAGGGAGAAAAAAGAGAGTGAGAGAAAGAATGTGTGCATAAAAATAGTAACAGATGGGGTACGAGGGGGAGGTGGGGCCTTAGCGAAAGTTAGAGAAGTCAATGTTCATACCATCAGGTTGGAGACTACCCAGACGGAATATAAGGTGTTGTTCCTCCAACCTGAGTGTGGCATCTTTACAGTAGAGGAGGCCGTGGATAGACATGTCAGAATGGGAATGGGATGTGGAATTAAAATGTGTGGCCACTGGGAGATCCTGCTTTCTCTGGCGGACAGAGCGTAGATGTTCAGCAAAGCCGTCTCCCAGTCTGCGTTGGGTCTCGCCAATATATAAAAGGCCACATCGGGAACACCGGACGCAATATATCACCCCAGTCGACTCACAGGTGAAGTGTTGCCTCACCTGGAAGGACTGTTTGGGGCCCTGAATGGTGGTAAGGGAAACATCGACTGCACCTCTTCCTACAGATGCTGCCTGGCCTGCTGCGTTCACCAGCAACTTTGACGTGTGTTGCTTGAATTTCCAGCATCTGCAGAATTCCTGTTGTTTACTAGAATGTTACCAGGGTTTCATCACCTAAGTTACAGAGAAAGGTTGAACAAGTTGGGTCTTTATTCTTTGGAACGTAGAAGGTTGAGGGGGGACTTGATAGAGGTATTTAAAATTATGAGAGGGATAGATAGACTTGACGTGGATAGGCTTTTTCCATTGAGAGTGGGGGAGATTCAAACAAGAGGACATGAGTTGAGAGTTAAACGGCAAAAGTTTAGGGTAACATGAGGGGGAACTTCTTTACTCAGAGAGTGGTGGCTGTGTGGAACGAGCTTCCAGCAGAAGTGGTTAAGGCAGGTTTGATATTGTCGTTTAAAGTTAAACTGGACAGCTATATGGACAGGAAAGGAATGGAGGGTTATGGGCTGAGTGCAGGTCGGTGGGACTACGTGAGAGTAAGAGTTCAGCACGGGCCAGAAGGGCCGAGATGGCCTGTTTCTGTGCTGTAATTGTTATATGGTTTAATCTGCCTATCTTCCCTTTACACTCTTATCCTGATATAGAATCTCAATCTGAAATGTCAACGATCCCGTTTCCTCCACAGAAGCTGCATGACCAACTGAATTCCTCCAGCAACTTGTTTTTTGCTACCAGTACAAATGCATTGAATATTATGCTAAAATGGTGAAATTATCAAAACAAAGAATATTAAATATTAAGTATTTTTTTCCAAAAGTTAACTAGAGGTACTTACAATGTACAAGTGTAAGATATCATTGGCTTTATAAATAACTTTTAACATTCAAGAAGTAGCTTCCAGGGTTGAAGAATCATTATAGTGAACCAATTTAGATGAATTTGTGCAGCCTGGCATCAAGCACATAATTTATGCATGAACTACAAGGCAACTGGTTGTTGGATTAAACCAAAGGTCACAGATTTGGCATTTCCATATCCTCATCCAATCATGAAAATTCAGTCCAATAACACAACTTTATATATTCAACAGAAGACCAGCATTATAAGCTATTATTTCAGGGACTTGTTTTGTCTTAAAAGATTATCTGCAAATTGTATTCTTTGAAGATATTTAAGATTTCTGCACCATCAACATAGCATGCATTAAGAAGTGAACAAGATTGTAAACTTTACAGCTCTACAGAGAATTTCATAAATATATTTATAAATTTCCTCTCATTGGGGTAGTAAAGCAAATTGTTTAACAGTTACAGTAAACAAAGCCCAATTATGTTTCTTAAAGTTCCACTGGGCTGGTGCTTATGGTGGGCAGTCCACTAAATTGATTGTAGACAACAGCTAATTTTTGCCTCCCAGCAGTTGTCAAGAGAGTAATTGAGACTTCATCTCACTAAGCAGAGAATGCTACATTGTTTAGTGCTGTGAATCAGTGTAATATCATTACTTATGGTCCAACTTTGTAACATTGCTACTTTTCTGGATTGAATCTGACACCAATTAACACCAATGTTAACAACTACTTAATTCAGAGATGGAAATGGATTGAAAACAAACCTATCAATTTGAAAGTGACTAGCTTAATTTACTACATTCTCTTGGTTTCAAGCCATATTCTGTCAATTTAGGGGAGAATGTGCTAATGACTGAATGCTCAGCATTTCAAAAGGAAACTAAAGTCGCAGAAGTATGTAAAAATGGATACATTATCACCTGCATTTCACTAACATATATTTGAGCATGTCCATGACTTCATAAAGAAAATTATGATACTATTTAAAAATATAAATCACATTATATAACTGTAAGATAGGTAATGCAGTCCTATCACTGACCCTTCTCGTTTGCACAATCCATTAATATGTCACTACTTCCCCAGACTTCTTAGAATTTACAACATGCTGATAACCCTATTCAAAATGCTTACTGGTCAGTTACTATATTAATACCATATGATAATTTTATAGTAATACATAAATAAATACCTGAGAAGACCCAAGGGATATAGCAAAAAGAGGTGCACAATGTATCATTATATGCAGGAGAATAAAATAAATTTTTGCTCATTTCTAAGGTAGTATTTTCAACACTTAAGCAAAAGACATCAAAATCAGTGAGTCAGTTAAACATTGCTTTACCTGTTCAGCATTTCTTTGAGTTTGTAAATGTGAATGCAATCGCCGAAGTAAAGGAACACCATTCCGTGACTGCCTTTTCAGCATCCAGTAATTATGCAACCTTTGCATGAACTGTGTTTTCCTCTGGATAGATAACCGACTGCATATTTTATTTAGCCTGAAAATAAAGTAGGCATTCTCAGCATTACAAATATTGCCAATTGTATTCTAAAAATGGTTTTACAATTATAAACAACACACACAAAACGCTGGTGGAACGCAGCAGGCCAGGCAGTTCTATGAACATTTTGTGTGTGTTGCTTGAATTTCCAGCACCTGCAGATTTCCTCATGTTTACAATTATAAATTGTCTTTTATGATGATCAACCATGTGAAGATCATCCAATGACTTCCTCATTATATGTTTTTGTTTAAAGCTTTATTATTAAAAGCTATGATAGTTTAAGCAATTGACCATTAAAATAGAAGTTTTTAATTGTTTCTGAAATTACACTATTTAAGTCTTATAGTTTAAAAGCTTGCAAAAGTGAGCGAAATAGTAGTTTGAATCTTGACTGGTACAAGATTGTTATATAATTGTGGAATACCATCAACGGCAGGAATAAACATGTAAAGATAATTGATGAAAGCAGTGTCCTCAGTGCACATGTATAATTCTTGGTACATCAAACAATATGTTGCAAAGATCACAAAGGAAACAAGTATTTTTAAAACAGTTTCAAGTAGATGTAATTCCATAGTGCAAAGTGACTCCCAATTTGGAGATTGTATCCACTCATGCAGTGTTTAATCACTCCCTGTTGTGGGAGAGAATGCTCTATAAAGAGCAATTTCCTAAGTCTAGCAAAAACTTGAACTTCTAAAAACATCCAAAATGCAGGTACAATGAAAACAAAGTAGGACACAGCTTGTCCTAACAAGAGTTATGCTAAACCTTATAAAATACTGATTAGGCTTTAATTAGAGGACCTCATTCAATTCTGGCATCATATTTATTAAAGACTAGACAACGGGGTGACCCGTTGGGGCACCCTTTGAGAGGAGGATAGTGCAATCTGATGTGACCAGAATGAACATTAAATTTTCCTGCATGCTATTGGTATTGCTTTGGAAACTGAAGTAGAAAACCTCAGTTTATTAAAGAAGAATGACACGTAGCAAAGCAAATATAGCTCCTCCTCGTTTAACAAAGGACACTTTTGATGGCATCATTTCTGGTTTATCTGCCACCCTTGTGCCTCTCATTGTCATTCTGGAGATGTGCAGTCCTTTCATCCCCCATCTTTTCATCTCTTGTGCTGTTTGTTGTCTCTGATCCTGGAGATGTGCATGCCTCTCCTCCTCCGTCTCTTCTTCTCTCATTTTTTTTGTCCTGTTTGATCCTGGAGCTGTGCGGCCTTGGCCTCATCCGAGTCTTGTTCTCTCCCTCTCCTTGCCGCTTCCCAACGACTTCTGGCGTTGTCTCTTAACCATAATGTCCCCCTTCCCTTTCCACGCGGCATAATTAGGCTGACCATTTTTTTTTTACCCTAATGCTGGATAGAAGATACGAAGCACTAACAGCAAAAGATGCTGATTATTCTTGATGATGTGGTTGGCGCTTTCCTAAATGGATGTGATATAGTCACCACTGTCCTTTGACTGCAGCAAAGGATTTTATGGGTGTCTCGGAGTACGTCATTACAATAAGATTTAATTATCTGTTATTGATGGGTGGCAATTAGATCTGTCCCAATCCTGCACATGCTGATGGTGATTAACGAAATAGAGCTGCCCTGCCCTTTTGTTCCAGTAGGTGTCGCTGCTGAGGCGGGCCGTGCGCATGCGTCGGGCTGTCGCATCCCGATTTCCATGATGGCCGATCGGGTCTCGGGCGAAAGTCAGCCTGTTGATTATTGCGAATGAGCAATTTTATACGAATATATAACCCTGAACTTTGCCTGCATTCTGTAAGCAGATTTTAATTCGATTTAGCCAAAAAGTGCCGCTGTAATGCACCGTTTGCACTAATTGGAGGTCACAAACAGACAAACAGAGCATGAGTTTCAGTAGTATATAGATGTTGTGGTCTTTTAGAGGGTGCTCAAACTTCCTAGAATTTACATATGTTAATTCTAGATCATATTACACAACATCCTTCAACCGTGAACAAGACACAAGTTGGGAATATGCTGTAATACTGTCCATCTGCTAAAAACACTAGCATGTCCCCAGCATCCTCAGAGTAATTCACTTGATTACTACCATAAAACTCACTCCATGTCACAATGACCCTGTGGCTGTACTTAACACTATCTACAAAATCACTACAGCAATTCATTAAGGCTTCTTTTAAGTACAGGGATCACCATCTTAACATTCAAAATGGTGCCAGAGCATTGCAACTCATTGCAAGTTGCTCTCTACAAATCTATTCTAACTTACCAGTGAACCCCTCTGTCGGAGAACATTCTGACCTGAAATTTGTATCAAAGTCCTATAACTCTTTACAAAACAATAAGACCAATTTTGCTAGTGCTACCTGGTAGCATAATGGTTAGCACAACACAATTACAGCCCAAGGCCCAGAATTCAGAGTTCATTTCCAGCATCATCTGTAAGGTATCTGTATGCCCTCCCCATGGAATGCTTGGGTTTTCTCCAGGTGTACCGGTTCCCTCCCACATTCCAAAAACGAACCGGTATGTAGGTGAATTGGTCATTAATCAGGGATTGCTCAGTGGCATGGCTCAAAGGGTTGTAAGGCCCCATTCAGCGCTGTATCTCAATAAATATTAATCAACTGTTTGCATTTTAAAAGAATGGCACCTGAATGAGTGAATTCAATCATGTGGCTACTGGAAAACCTAGGACTGTGTTCCTTGTATCAGAGATTTCTGAGTTTTAGCATTACACAATTTAGTCACTTGCAAAACAAAAGGCAGATTCAGATTCTAATTCTGATTAATTTGACTACTAAGCCTACTTACATTACTATATTGGCCACTAAAGATAATGTTCATCCAATACCTTCTTCAGTACACTCCAATAGCTACAGAAAAAAGTAAACAGTCAACATTTTGGGCCAAGACCCTGAATCCAGAAGAAGGGTCTCATCCCAAAACAGCAACTGTCTATTCTTTTCCATAGATGCTACATGACCTGCTGACTTCCTCCAGCATTTGGTGTGTATTTCTTTGAATTTCCAGCATCTGCAGATTTTCTTGTGTTTGCTGCATTATCTATTACACTTTTAGGTCATGCAGATACTTCGTCTTTAACAGAACCTGCCATTCTTCTAACGCTGATCTCCAGTTTACACATTCTTTTCTCTCTGGCACCCATGTGTGTCACCTTTCTTTTCCCCTCTTCCATCCCCTTTCTCCCACACCCCCTCCCCACCAACCTCCATCCAGTTCATAGCTATATCTTCCTCCTCATCCTTCAGTAAACTTATTTAATCCTGCCATCAAGAACTCCAAGGCAGATAAGGCTTTTTTCTTAAAACTCCTTTTTACAGTTTGACAGAAATTAATGATTATACGTACAGTGGCATGCAAAAGTTTGGGCATCTCTGGTCAAAATTTCTGTTGCTGTGAATGGCTAAGCAAGTAAAAGATGACCTGATTTCCAACAGGCATAAAGTTAAAGATGACACATTTCTTTAATATTTTAAGCAAGGTTACTTTTTTATTTCCATCTTTTATAGTTTCAAAATAACAAAAATGGAAAAGGACCCAAAGCAAAAGTTTGGGCACCCTGCACGGTCAGTACTTAGTAACACCCCCTTTGGCAAGTATCACAGCTTGTAAATGCTTTCTGTAGCCAGCTAAAAGTCTTTCAATTCTTGTTTGGGGGACTTTCACCCATTCTTCCTTGCAAAAGGCTTCTACTTCTGTGAGATTCTTGGGCCGTCTTGCATGCACTGCTCTTTTGAGGTCTATCCACAGATTTTTGATGATGTTTACGTTGGGGGACTGTGAGGGCCATGGCAAAACCTCCAGCTTGCGCCTCTTGAGGTAGTCCACTGTGGAGTTTGAGGTGTGCTTTGGATCATTATCCTGTTGTAGAAGCCATCCTTTTTTCATCTTCAACTTTTTACAGACGGTGTGATGTTTGCTTCCAGAATTTGCTGATATTTAATTGAATTCATTCTTCCCTCTACCAGTGCAATGCTCCCCGTACCACTGGCTGCAACATAAGCCCAAAACATGATCGATCCCCCCACCGTGCTTAACAATTGGAGAGGTGTTCTTTTCATGAAATTCTGCACCCATTTTTCTCCAAACATACCTTTGCTCATTGAGGCCAAAAAGTTCTATTTTAACTTCATCAGTCCACAGAACTTGTTTCCAAAATACATCAGGCTTGTTTAGATGTTCCTTTGCAAACTTCTGACGCTGAATTTTGTGGTGAGGATGCAGGAAAGGTTTTCTTCTGATGAGTCTTCCATGAAGGTCATATTTGTGCAGGTGTCACTGCACAGCAGAACAGTACACCATCACTTCAGAGTCTGCTAAATCTTCCTGAAGGTCTTTTGCAGTCAAACAGGGGTTTTGATTTGCTTTTCTAGCAATCCTATGAGCGGTTCTCTCTGAAAGTTTTCTTAGTCTTCCAGACCTCAACTTGACCTCCACTGTTCCTGTTAACTGCCATTTCTTAATTACATTACGAACTGAGGAAACGGCTACCTGAAAACGCTTTGCTATCTTCATATAGCCTTCTCCTGCTTTGTGGGCATCATTTATTTTAATTTTCAGAGTGCTAGGCAGCTGCTTAAAGGAGCCCATGGCTGCTGATTGCTGGGACAAGGTTTAAGGAGTCAGGGTATTTATAAAGCTTTGAAATTTGCATCACCTGGCCTTTCCTAATGATGACTGTGAACAAACCATACCGTTAACAAGCAAATTAAGTTCTGAGACCTAAGTAAAAGTTATCTGAGAGCTCAAATCTCTTGGGGTGCCCAAACTTTTGCATGGCGCTCCTTTCCTTTTTTTTCCACCCTAAAATTGTACAAAACAAAAATAATACACTAATCTCGTTTAAAATGTTGAAAAGAATGTTTCATCTTTAATTTTATGACTTTTGGAGATCAGTTCATCTTCTACTCACCTAACTATTCACAGTAACAGAAATTTTGACCGGGGTGCCCAAACTTCTGCATGCCACTGTATGTTCCTAAGAGTTACAATCTGGCAAAATTCCACCAACAGCTGAAAGAAGACTGTAACTGATGTTAGACTTATGTTTCGAAATGTAAATATTGATTATGTGACCCCAGTACTTAATTGTTTTCAACATTTTGAACAGTTTGAGTTGAACTCAGTTCCCTGCAAGTTAATCATTTTATATCCATAGTGCTGAATATATACCACATACAGCACAGAATATGATGCAGGAGACATGGTTACCTTACATACCATAGCTTTGACAAATTGCAATCCAAATGTTAAATTTACCCAAGTACAAGAAAACTACAAAAATGAAAACATCAAGGGCTTTCTGAAGGTAAATAATCAGCATCAATTAAATCACTTAGTTTATTGATGGTCTACTCAGCTGATCAGATGAAGCACACTTCAAAATGGTTCATTTGCTCTTGTTAATTAGTGCAGACTACCTCATAAATCAAAATAAGCAACCCACCCTTCAGCACCATTCAAGTAATTAAGTTAAGAACTTCTGGTCATTATAGTGTTCTATCTATAATAACCCAAAAAGTCCATAAAATTTTGAAAATACATGTGTATTAAAAGAATTGCTACAAATGCATAAATTCTCATAAAAGGAAAGACTGACATCCAACACAAAAGCAAAGAAGTTCACTGACATTATAAGATAATACATCATTTCAAGTTACTTAACACAAAGCAAAATTTACACACAGGAGACCAAGACATGTACTCCATGAATGCCACATTGCATATATAATAGTAAATGTCTTGTGCCTGCAATTTTTTTGTGTGTGGCTTGTATTTTAGTGCTGTGTTTTTACATCCCTGGGAATTATGAACAGGAACAGTTTGTGCTGTGGTAGTTTCAAGGGCATAATGAGAACTCATAAACCATATCCATAAATTGATGTTTAGTGATTTCAAGAAACTCATCCATGCCATGATTAATTCTTCACTTCAAGGCCAATTGCTTTAACTTTGCATCTGACAACAGTATTACAAAGAAGACAAAACTAGAATAGAGTTGTTTTATGTTGGAGCCAGTGTTCACACACATAAGCAGACATCCCACCCTGCAAAAACTCATTTCAGGGAGGTAGAACCCCCACCACCCCCCCCACCCCGGCAACACCATATCCACTCCCACCCCACCCGTCGACCTCCAAAGGGTGTATGTAATACTTGGTTTAGTGATTTTGTCTAATCTGTAAACCAAGTTGGGTATATGCAGCAAATGTGACATTAAAATATGTGCTTATATTATATTATCATGTTTATTCTATTACAACTTTAAGCAAGTCTACAGGGAGTTCGGCCTCATCACGTAGGACATCAATAGCAGAGCTCCTTAGCAGCTAGCCAGCTAATTTAAATAACATTAGCTATGCTGTAATGACACCTGTTAAACTCACCTCAACATGTCTTTTACATTTTAACCCACCACTGGCAATAGAAAAGTCACTGTTGCAAACAGTGCAGCCAGCAACACGGTCATTATTTTTGAGGTCAACTGTAAAACCCGCCCACAGAGAAAACTGATAGGTCTACTTAGCAGGGGTCCCCAACATTTTTTGCACTGCAGACCGGTTTAATATTGACAATATTCTTGCGAACCGGCCGACGCGGGGGGGAGTTAATCACGACCGGAATATAGGTGGTAAGTCAATAGCATTATAACATTTTAAGTAACGTTTGGATATTAAACATACAGCGCATATTTTCCCCGTATGAACATATAAAATCATTGCAACACACCAATATCGCTGAATCAGTGCGAGCCCTGGGCTTGTTTTCCTGCAACAAGACGGTCCCATCGAGGGGTAAGGGGAGACAGTGATTCTCGAAGGGGGTTCCTATATCCAGTCTATTCCGCAATTTAGTTTTCGTTGCATTCATTGCAGAAAACTCCGCTTCGCAGCAATATGATGTTGGAAATGGAAGCAACGTTTTTAGTGCTTTCGTAGCTATCTCAGGATATTTAGCCTTGACTTTGATCCAGAATGCCGGCAGAGATGTTATGTCAAACAAACTTTTCAGCCCGCCGTCATTTACAAGCTCGAGGAGTTGATCTCCTTCCCGCGCCGACACGGATGACGCGCGGGTAATGATCTCGCGTGCGTTCAAGTTCAACAGTGCGTGACAGGGAATGAGGAAAGGTGCAAATGGCTCATATCGTTTCATATCGCCAAATCATATTGTTTCCTCACGGCCCGGTGGTTGGGGACCACTCTTAGCACGAAGGGAGACCAATCAGGATGCTCGCTCTCCCTCACCCTCTCAAAAAAATCTATTTCCGGGACATCGTATATAATTTCCGGACGTCAGGGAGCCACTATCGATATGCGGGAGACTCCCGGATCTTCTGGGAGAGGTGGGATGTCTGCATAAGTCAACCAAGTTAATGATGCTGACAACATGACTCCACAACTGCTGCCCAGGGCCTAGGAATACATCATTTTTACACCAGGAATTTTGACCACAATAAAACGAGCTATAATCTTGAGAGCCAACATAGATAGCATGCAACTCAGTGCAAACGTTCATCCTATACAAGATTTTCCTAACTATATCTCTTAAAAATATTATTGTGCTTCCTAAGTATAAGCCTTATGTCTGTGGTGGAAAAACTGTTGGAAAAGTAGAGATAGGATCTATGGGCATTTAGAGAATCATGGTCTGATCAGGGACAGTCTGCATGGCTTTGTGAAAGGCAGATTGTGTCTAACAAGCCTGATAGAGTTCTTTGAGGAGGTGACCAAGCATATAGATCAGGGTCGTGCAGTGGATGTGATCTATATGGATTTTAGTAAGGCATTTGACAAGGTTCCACACGGTAGGCTTATTCAGAAAGTCAGAAGGCATGGGATCCAGGGAAGTCTGGCCAGGTGGATTTAGAATAGGCTTGCCTGCAGAAGGCAGAGGGTCGTGGTGGAGGGAGTACATTCAGATTGGAGGATTGTGACTAGTGGTGTCTCACAAGGATCTGTTCTGGGACCTCTACATTTCGTGATTTTTTATTAACGACCTGGATGTGGGGTTAGAAGGGTGGGTTGGCAAGTTTGCAGATGACACAAAGGTTGGTGGTGTTGTAGATTAGTGTAAAGGATTGTCAAAGATTGCAGAGAGACATTGATAGGATGCAGAACTGGGCTGAGAAGTGGCAGATGGAATTCAACCCGGAGGAGTATGAGGTGGTACACTTTGGAAGGACAAACCCCAAGGCAGAGTACAAAGAAATGGCAGGATACGGTACTGTGGAGGAGCGGAGGGATCTGGAATACATGTCCACAGATCCCTGAAAGTTGTCTCACAGGTAGATAGGGCAGTTAAGAAAGCTTATGGGGTGTTAGTCTTCATAAGTCGAGGGATACAGTTTAAGAGTTGCGAGGTAATGATGCAGCTCTATAAAACTCTGGTTAGGCCACACTTGGAGTACTGTGTCCAGTTCTGGTCACCTCACTATAGGAAGGATGTGGAAGCATTGGAAAGGTTACAGAGGAGACTTACCAGGATGATGCCTGGTTTAGAGAGTATGCATCATGATCAGAGATTAAGGGAGCTAGGGCTTTACTCTTTGGAGAGGAGGAGGATGAGAGGAGACATGATAGAGGTATACAAGATATTAAGAGGAATAAATAGCATGGACAGCCAGCACCTCTTCCCCAGGGCACCACTGCTCATTACAAGAGGATATGGCTTTAAGGTAAGGGGTGGGACGTTCAAGGGGGATATTAGAGGAAGGTTTTTTTTACTCAGAGAGTGGTTGGTGCGTGAAATGCACTGCCTGAGTTAGTGGTGGAGGCAGATACACTAGTGAAATTTAAGAGACTACTAGACAGGTATATGGAGGAATTTAAGGTGGGGGTTATATGGGAGGCAGGGTTTAAGGGTCGGCACAACATTGTGGGCCGAAGGGCCTGTAATGCTGTACTATTCTATGTTCTATATATAATGTTTGCTATTTAACTACTTTGTATCAGTTTTCGCATCATTCACCCAATTCATTCTAAAATTAAATTTAACATTTCAAGTAGAAAAGTGGCTTATCTCGAGGTGGCAACATCCATCACATTCTCCTTTCTTCTAATGCATACCTAGTTCTCATTAACAATCATTTCTTAAACTACTCTTGTTCACTGCCAAGTTCGACAAACATTTGAGCAGACTGAACTATGAACATCATATTGGGAAAAGTTAGAAACATAGAAAACCCACAGCACAATACAGGCCCTTCAGCCCACAAAGTTGTGCCGAACGTGTCCTTATCTTAGAAATTACCTGGGGTTACCCATAGCCCTCTATTTTTCTGAGCTCCATGTACCTGTCCAGGAGTCTCTTAAAAGACCCTATCGGATCCACCTCCAACATCTTCGCCGGCAGCCCTCTGTACCTACTTCCAAGCACCTTAAAACTATGCCCTCTCATGCTAGTCATTTCAGCCCTGGGAAAAAGCCTCAGACTATCCACACAACCAGTGCCTCTTATCATCTTATACACCTCTGTCAGGTCACCTCTCATCCTCCGTCACTGCAAGAAAAAAAGGCCGAGTTCACTCAACCTGTTCTCATAAGGCATGCTCCTCAATCCAGGCAACATCCTTGTAAATCACCCTGCACCCTCTATGGTTTCCACATCCTTCCTATAGTGAGGTGACCAGAACTGAGCACAGTACCCCAAGTGGTCTGACCAGGGTCCTATATAGCTGCAACATTACCTCTCGGCTCCTAAACTCAATCCTACAATTGATGAAGGCCAATGCACTGTATGCCTTCTTAACCAGAGTCAACCTGTGCAGCAGCTTTGAGTGTCCTATGGACTCAGACCCCAAGATCCCTCTGATCCTCCACACTGCCAAGAGTCTTACCATTAATACTATATTCTGCCATCATATTTAACCTACCAAAATGAATCACCTCACACTTATCTGGGTTGAACTCCATCTGCCACTTCTCAGCCCAGTTTTGCATCCTATCAATGTCCCGCTGTAACCTCTGACAGCCCACCACACTACCCACAACACCTCCAACCTTTGTGTCATCAGCACATTTACTAACCCATCCCTCCACTCCCTCATCCAGATCATTTATAAAAATCACCAAGAGTGGGGGGGGGGGGGGTCCCAGAACAGATCCCTGAGGCACACCACTGGTGACCGACCTCCATGCAGAATATGACCCATCTACAACCACCCTTTGCCTTCTGTGGGCAAGCCAGTTCTGGATCCACAAACAATGTTCCCTTGGATCCCATGCCTCCTTACTTTCTCAATAAGCCTTGCATGGGGTACCTTGTCAAATGCCTTGCTGAAATCTATTAACACTACATCTACTGCTCTACCTTCATCAATGTGTCTTGTCACATCTTCAAAAAAATTCAATCAGGCTCATAAGGCATGACCTGCCTTTGACAAAGCCATGCTGACTATTTCTTTTTTTTTGGGCGTGTGCCTGCGTGCGTGCGAGTCTGTGCGTGTGTGCACTTCTGTGCATGTGCGTGCGTCCATCCGTGGTGATGGTTTTTTCATGGTTTTTACAAGGCGCGGAGCGAGAGACAGAGACTGTGTGGCCACTCCTCACACAGACATTTTCGTAGTATTTTCCCTTTATTTTACGAGGTCGAGTTGCAATCTCAACACTCAACCCGGCATGGATGGAAAGCGTACTCGAGAGCGAACCCGACTAGTTTCGAACCCAGGTCCGGCGCTGATGTCGTTGCGCCACCAGCCGTCCCCATGCTGGACTATTCCTAATCATATTATACCTTTCCAAATGTTCAAAAATCCTGCCTCTCAGGATCTTCTCCATCAACTTACCAACCACTGAAGTAAGACTCACTGGTCTATAATTTCCTGGGCTATCTCTACTCCCTTTCTTGAATAATGGAACAATATCCGCAACCCTTCAATCTTCTAAAACCTCTCCCGTCCCCACTGATGATGCAAAGATCATCGCCAGAGGCTCAGCAATCTCCTCCCTCGCCTCACACAGGTGCCTGGGGTACATTTCATCCAGTCCCGGTGACTTATCCAACTTGATGCTTTCCAAAAGCTCCAGCACATTCTCTTTCTTAATGTCTACATTCTCAGGCTTTTCAGTCCACTACACGTCATCTCTACAATTTACGAACAAGATTCAAAGGTTCATTTATTATCAAAGTATACAAATGTGATTCTTCTCCAATATCTACACTCACCTCTCTTTTACTCTTTATATATTCAAAAAACCTTTGGTATCATTTGGCTAGCTTACCTTCATATATTTCTTCTTTTCCCCCTTCTGTTTTTTTTAAGCTGCCTTCTGCTGATTTTTTAAAATTAGATAGATAGATAGGTAGATATACTTTATTGATCCCGAGGGAAATTGGGTTTCGTTACAGACGCACCAACCAAGAATAGAGCATAAATATAGCAATACAAAAACCACAAACAATCAACCAACACAATGCAAACTATGCCAGATGGAAATAAGTCCAGGACCAGCCTATTGGCTCAGGGTGTCTGACCCTGCACGGGAGTAGTTGCAAAGTTCGATGGCCACAGGCAGGAACAACCTCCCGTGAACCCCAGTGTTGTATCTCGGTGGAATATGGCCGGAGTCCAACAGCAAAAAGTTCAATATCCGGTCTATAAACACGTTCTTCGATCGTAATATGACCCGGATTGCACCATCTGTTGTTAACCAAAACAGTAAGCCCCCAACTCCTTTACGCTTACCAATCTCAGTGCACTTCCGGTCAACTTGAATGGTCTGGAAGCCGTCCATGGAAAAGTTTTGATCGGGTATGTCTCGTGCAGCCCCGTTCCAGTAAAACACCTAACACTGCACTCCCGAAATGTTCTCTGACTCCTGGCTAGCGCCGTGAACTCATCCATTTTATTACCTACCGAACTCCTCTTCTCCCTAAGTCTCTGTTGTCTCAACCCTGTCCTCTTTCCTCGCCTTTGTGATCCCCCTCTGCATCCTGTGTGTGTTTTCCTCCTGATTTCAGCCGGGGTGTCCGCCGCTCTGCTCGCTAAACTGACCGGCATAAGCTCAATCAGCTGGTCCCTGGAATAAACAATGCGACCATGCTTCTGCCTTGCTAATGAGACGTGTCAGAATGTAACTATTTCCAGCGCTAAAAACCCAAATAAAACTCTCTCTACCAGCATTTTAGAGAGGGTGCAGCTTCACCCTCTAACTTCACACTAATTTTTGCTGTATTATATGCCCTCTTTTGCTTTTATGTTGGCTCTGACTTTCCTTGTCAGCCTCTTCTTTGGGGTACATCCATCCTGCGCCTTCCAAATTGCTTCCAGAAACTCCAGCCACTGCTACACCACCATCATGCTAGTGTTCCCTTCCAATCAATTTCGATCGGTCTTCTTTCATGCCTCTATAATTCCCCTTACGCCACTATAATACTGACACATCCGACTTTAGCTTCTGTCTTTCAAATTGCAAGGCAAATTCCATCATATTATGATCATTGTTTTCTAATAGTTCCTTTACCTTAAGCTCCCTAATGATATCCAGTTCATTACACAATACCCAATCTAGAATTACTGATCCCCTAGTAGGCTCAATCACGAGCTGCTCTAAAAAGCCATCTCAGAGGCATTACACAAATTCTCTCTCGGGATCCACCATCAACTTGATTGTCTCAATCTATTTGCATATTGAAAGTTATTTCCTAATTATTTTACATGGCTAGGTGTAGCAAGTGAAAGATGCAAAAGAGCACTGAATATAAAGTCTGAAGAGTGGAAGAACCCAACAATCTAAGACCTTGAAGAAAATGATAGTTGTAGGACTATCATAAATGTTAACCGTAGAAAGGACCTGTGGGTAGGCAGAAAGCAGATCAAGTACACTGTTCAGATGCAGATGGATAAATTGAACAGAAGTGCAGGGACTAAGTAAAAGGTCAGAGAATGTGAGACCAATAATGTTGTTAAATTAGACTGTTTAGTTAAAGGAGGAAAATGGGTGGTTTATGCAGTAGAGGCACAAGTCTTCAAGATATAGAACACTGGAAAACATTCATTAACGTAAGCCAAACTATACACATGGAAGGTCAGAATCTAAGGAAATGTATTCCTTTCTTGCTTTTTTTTTGGTGAGGGACAGTAGCTGATCCAAATGGTTTACAATACGGCAGACTTAAGGCTTCCGAGAAATTCTTTGCAGTATTCCTTTCAGCAGACTGCTTGTCCTTGATAAGATTATTTCCATTCTTGACTCTAAGTGCTGAAGAATCCATGCATCTCGTGGTTATCAGCAAGCTCTTGGGCTTTGTGCACCCTTTCCACCCATCATTTCAAGTTTGTTTATTACCATTCTTCAGTACACAAGTGCAAAGGAGAGCGAAATGACTATTACTTCAGATCCAATGCAGGATACAAAAGTATATTAAACATAATGAACACAATAAAAACAAAAATATAAGTATATAAGATAAGCTTACATACATGGAACAATTACATATACATAAAGTGATGCTAACTATAGATGTATCTGTCTATAAGGTGACTCTGACAGAAAATTATAAAATGATGGTGGTGGAGATATGGAAGGGTGGGTTAATAGCTGGAGGTGTTGCTCAGCCTGATGACTTGGGAGAAGAAACAGTTTTTGCATCTGGTGGTCCTAGTGTGGATGTTGCATAGCCTCTTCCCTGATGGGAGTTGGACAAACATTTGATGAACTGGGTGGGTGGAGTCCTCCATGATATGTCGCTTCTTTCCAGCATCTTTCTAGAAGCATGTCCTTGATGACAGGTAGACATTGGGCAGTTCTAACTATTTGCTGAAGAGCCCTCCTGTTCGTCTCAGAGCAGTTTCTATACCATGCAATAATGCAGCACGTTAAGATGCTCTCAAATATGCATCTGTAGAAGGTTGTGAGTACTTACCTGCACAGTCCAACTCTCTTCAGACTCCTCAGAAAATAGAAGCTTTGGTGAGCATTCTTGACTGTGGAGGATGGGTTCTGGAACCATGGGAGGTTGTGTGAGATGTGGACCCCCAGGAGTATGAAACTGCTTGCATTTTCCACCGCTGTGCTGCTGATGTAAACAGGGATGTGAGTGTGTGAGTTTTTCTGAAGTCGTTAACTATCTTCTTTGACTCATTGTCACCAGCCTGAAGCTCTACCACCTCCTCTCATGTAGGCCATCACATCATCGTTGGTGATGAGCCCAACTGTTGTCACGTCATTGTCAAACCTGACAATGTGATTGCTTGGGTGTTTGTGTGTGCAGTTATGTATGAACGGAGTGCATAGAAGTGGGCTCAGCACACAGCCCTGGAGGGCAACTGTGTTAAAGACAATGGGGAGGGAAAAGTTCTTTGCTTTGAGTTTTCTGCTTGACATCAGTCTTCAGGTGACAGCAAAGATGTTTCTTTCCCTCCCCTTCCCCCCCCCCAATTATGAAGCTTTCAATCTTAGAACACCATACATTTGCAGTTAATTAGCTCCAGAATCCCCCTTTATCTAATCAAACCAATCTTGATCATTATGGTGGACATTTGCTTTAAGGTACTATTGCTAGCCATGATCTTTATCATCACATTAATCTGATGAAATAAAATATTGCAAGATCAGGACCTCAAATCAGGCACAGTACTTGGGGTTTATTGGGAAGTAGAAATCCACATCCTCCTATCTGCTTCTGGCACAGATCATTTACAGCAGGCATATTAAATGAATTATCTCCACAAAAGTTTTTCAAGCTCACTGGCAGGACAAACAAACCAACATAAGTGTCATGACCCAGGCCTGTAGTCATAACCTACACATAGCCAGCTATGATTAACATGCTCAGCCTCAGACTTCTAAATCCAACACACTGTTCTGCGCTCCATCACGACATTACAAGATTGACAGGAAAATTTTCAAGGACGTTGTCACAGCTTCCTTGGAAATGTGTATCATCACCAATGGCATGAAATTCCCTGTGTTTTAATTGCTTCATATGAAGGAGCAGCAATCATAATGGCACTGAAAACTTCAGGTCAATTTCATAAGCTTCACCTTAGTAAGGGAAGGAGGGTATCAACTCCCAACCTTTCCACTTGCTTGGTTTATCCAGCACCTGCAGTCCACATCAGGCATCTCAGAACTAGAGTGAAAATATGTCATCATTAAAATAAAAGATGCTTCGAATGCAACCACTTGATTGTAAAATGCCTAAGGCACTGAGAAAACACACAAAAAAAACCACCATCAAAACAGTAGTTCTTATTGGACAGATATTAAAAAAAAGACTGCTTGGGAGTAGAACTGAGGCAGCAGATGGTGTTGCTGAAGTTGGTGTACAGGTGATATGTTGCAGTGCAGACCCAAGGAGAGGGCATAATCAGTCAAGAATTATGTTGAGAGAGAAACCGAAACCATTTCTAATTTTATTTTTAAGCTATTCTTCTTTCTCGGCACAAACAGCATGCCCCTCCCAGACAAATAATGGTACAACACCAGCAATTCTCCATAGAAATTTGCAAATCTCATAAAAATCCACAGGCCACAACACCAAGAGTTAAATTAGAGACAGATTTATTGGCTTGTCTGATAAAATATTGTGGCGAGTACTTGGTCCATAATGACAGGCGAGGAAGCTCTTTAACTCAACAACAGTTTTATTGTGATAGACACAAACAGACCAGGCACCATGACTTGGAGAGTGAACCCAACCAGTCTCACACGATCGGGGAGGTAACCATCACACACCCTGGTTACATTTAGGGTGACCCAGAAATACACAAGCAAATAACTGTATAACCCAAGCTAAAATGTAACAATAAACGAACTGGAACTTCCCACCGTAATCCCACAAAAGCATTTTTAACACAAGAACAATAAACAGTATTGGTCATTAGAAATGCAGGGGCGGGCTGTCAACCACACCCCCACTCAGAACGTCACAATATTTTCAACCTGAGATGTTAACCACTTCTTTTTGCACAGATGTTGCTGACCTACTGAGTTTCACCATCATTTTCTGTGTTTTATTAAAGTTCATTTACTTGGTCAGCTGGCTGGATGGATGAGTACTCTAGTTCAGGGATCCCCAACCTTTTTTGCACTGCGGACCGGTTTCATATTGACAATATTCTTGCGGACCAGCCGACCGGGGGGTGGTGGTAGGGTTGCCAACAGACAAAAGTAGCAGTCAAATACGTTGGGTTTACCCAGAGAAAGACTACAATGACCATGAAGCCTTGTGCGGGCACAAGTGCGCATGCATAACTTGCGCATTCGTGTACGTGCCGATTTTTTTCCACAAATCACTTTTGCCGATTCTGTTCGGGGCGGGGAGGGGGGTGTTAATCACGACCAGAATATAGGTGATAAGTGGCTAATACACTCAATTTCGTTTCTAAAAGGGTTTATCTAACGAATTTAATATTAAACACATAGTGCATATTTTCCTCGCATGAATATAGCGATAAGTCAATTATCAGGGGAGGCCAGGGGAGCTTGAAGTAAGTGTTGAAAGAACTGCCAGTAGAAGTGGTAGAGGCAGGTTCGATATTATCACTTAAAGAAAAATTGGATAGATATATGGACAGGAAAGGAATGGAGGGTTATGGGCTGAGTGCAGGTCGGTGGGACTAGGTGAGAGTAGCGTTTGGCACAGACTAGAAGGGCAGAGATCACCTGTTTCCGTGCTGTAATTGTTATATGGTGATATGGTTATATAAGCCAATAGCATCATAACATTTGGATATTAAACACACAACACATATTTTCCCCGTATGAACATATAAAATCATTGCAACACACCAGTATCGCTGAAACAGTGGGAGCCCTGGGATTGTTTTCCTGCAACAAGACTGTCCCATCGAGGGGTGATGAGAGACAGCGATACTCGAACGGGGTTCCTTATGTCCAGTCTATTCCGCAATTTAGTTTTCGTTGCATTCATTGCAGAAAACTCCGCTTCACAGCAATATGATGTTGGAAATGGAAGCAACGTTTTTAGTGCTTTTGTAGCTATCTCAGGATATTTAGCCTTGACTTTGATCCAGAATGCCGGCAGAGATGTTATATCAAACATACTTCTCAGCCCGCCGTCATTTGCAATCTCGAGGAGTTGATCTCCTTCCCGCGCTGAAGTGGATGATGCGCGGGTAATGACCTCGCGTGCATTCAAGCTCAACAGTGGGCGTGACAGGGAATGAGGAAAGGTGCCGCTGACTCATATCGCCAAATCATATCGTTTCCTCGTGGCCCGGTAGCGCATGCTTCGCGGCCCGGTGGTTGGGGACCGCTGCTCTAGTTTTTGTGTGTGTGTTTTTAAAAGTTCGAGAAAGATCCTCAATCTGAATACTGCAAGTAGGCCTTTGGGAAGCATACTGTATAGGCCAATCTTACGTCTAGTCCTGTGTGTACCAATTCTGGCTTTGAGTGATCAAAAGAAGGACTTCCCACACATTTCAGGGAAGGTTATTTTGCAATGAAATCCGAACCTGTTATCAAAGTCCCTACTAGTCTTCTAAGGTGTTCAGTGCCACTAAATATATGTTCAAGCAAGTCATCCTCTACATTTATTTCCTCCAAGCTGTATTTCTCTCTGTGATTTTTTTGTATGCCAAAGATCATTTTTGTCATAATACCGAAGATTACTAAGAGCTCAAATTTCATATCGTTGCAAGGGCACCAGAGAGGTTGCATTGCAAAGAATTTAAGGTATCAGAAAACTGTGTCAAGGAACATTGTGACTACTTAAATGGTGAGTATTTTACACCACTTACAATAGACTGATGCAGCAAGCATGGTAAAATGAATCAGCAGTCAGAGCTAGAACCAAAATAGCATGCCAGGGGCTTTCTGTAAAATGAGGCTTATAGCAAATCAAGTAAAAGTCACAGGATCTGAGGGGAGAAAAAAGAGCTGGAAAAACCCAATCTGAAAATTACACCAAGAAGTTAAGCGCAGACTCAAGACAGGAGTAGACCTTCAGAAAATTTATTATTTTGAGAAATTTGTAACATTGAGCGAAAATTATGGAATACAATTTTGCTTCTCTGTATTAAATTACAATTTTTCTGATAAGTCTTTGCAAGTAAAATAATGTAAAGAAAATAGACAATTTAGTAAAATTACTTTTACTGAAATTTTGCAATAGCCCAGTGAACTGATGAATATTTACTGATCTAAGACATGCATGTTGAACTTGCTTTAAGGAACACAAGTAAAGGTGAAGGCAGAGGTGCCATTAAAAATAAAGCTAAATAGTCATCTTTCTCTCATAGAGCTTCCTTTTATAATAATCAGGAAAGGTAGTTGCTGGCTAAAAATGGGAGCAGTGGGATGGGGGGGCGGGGCAGGGGCAGAAAACAACATTGTCATTTGACTAAGAGGGGAATATTGTCTGCATGGGGATAGAAGAATTACTGCAAATCATTAAAGTTCACTCAAGAAGAAAAAAATCATAACTGTTAGCAGTGTTATATTTCCCTCCTTCCTAGAAAATGTGTATTTATAAGTCTATTTGCTGTCCCATTAAGTTTGTACATTGTACAAATACAGTTTTACTCACTGCATACATATAAATACAAAAATGCAGTCCATCAATACCCATTCCTAAAGTTAATTTCCAACCACAAAACAATATAATGAATCAATTCAGCTTCAGTGCAAACCAAGTGCATACAATATTCAGAGTGGACTTCCACAGTCCAACCACACACACTCTGAATCTGTTGGGCAAATCCAAAGTTAAACGTATCAGGTCAGTTTTGTACGATTCTGGATCTGGTCTTTGCCTTCCATGGATCCATGAAAATCCAAAGTTAACTGTATCAGGTCAGTTTTGTATGATTCTGGATCTGGTCTTTGCCTTCCATGGATCCATGAACATCCAATAGAAAGCAATTTCCAGGAGTCCAGTCTCAATGCCCGGTTTTTCCATCTGATACCCCAAAGCTGTTTCCAGTCTCAGCTACTCCTTGTTGCCACATCCATGACTGTGAATTCACCTGTTTGGGAAGTGCAGAGGGACATGGCAGGTTTCTAAGAAGCACATTCTCTCTAAGACCCAATCATAAAAATTGGGAAACTTGCACATATGTTTGAAAATGGCTCACTATCTAATTATCCTTACAGCTGGATTTCTCACCAGAGCTGTAATGCCTTTTCAGGAGAGCTTTAATCTTGCTTTTATTCAAGTGAATAGATCCTAAAATATCTGATGGCTATTTCTGCTCTTTCATAAAATGTGCAGGTTAGTACTTTCCATTTTCATATAAATTGACCGTGGGTTTGGACGGATAATGCAAAGTGTTTCACTGTCCGTATATTTGGCCCCCAGGACTTGATATCTGAGCAATGAACGCTTGAAAAACGCTCTCTGTATAGTAAAACTGACATTTTCTATTATTTTGGCAAATAACTCTTTCGATATACAAACGTTTGTAAATAATTACTTTGCTGTTGTATCCGCTCAATGTGTATCACTAGCAAAACTTGTCAGAATAACTTTCAAACCAACCTTTATCTCATCTTTTTGCTCAGTATTTCACCACAGCCCCTTATTATGATAGGTCAGCTGTTAAAAATATGTTATACCATTTCATGACCAAAAGTTGTTCTGGATTCATAACTGATGTCAATTTAATACAATAGCTTAAAATGCTACTGAGAGAAAAAAGTACCCATCAGTTTTCCCCCTCTCACCCAACACAAATTTCTAAATATCCAAAATAAGGTTGGGGAAAACCAAATCAAACATTGTGCATTTATTTAGAATATCCACTGAATTGTTTTAAGACAATAACAGGTTCTTTAAATGTATCATTTGTCCAAAAAGCTTAATGAATTCATAAAGATACTCTTTCCAAAGTTTTCCAACATACTATATTTGTAAATTTGGAAGGAACAAAGGATGTTGGGAATGATGAGGGTGGGGTGCCACAGAGGGGTGTGGGACAGGTGGCAGAGAAAGTGTTCCGGGAGGGGGGGAACGGGGACTGAAGGTGCAGACACACCCAGCCCTGAGACAGCAGGCAAAGTCATCTGATTCCAAATGATCGGTTTAGTGGGAAGGGGGCCCTCTGCCCCCTTCCCACTATCAGTCACCACCACCCACATCAGAATCAGGTTTACCGTCACATATGTCATGAAATTTGATTTTTTTGTGGTAGCAGTACAATACATAAAATAACTGCAGTACTGTACAAAAGTCTTAGGCACCCTACACATGCCTAAAACTTTTGCACAATACTGTCTATCAGGTCTTGCAGAACCGCAGATGTGAGGGTCCTTTTTTCCCTCACCTGTTCTGTTTACCTCACATGCAACAAAACATGTTAAGCCATTGTCCATATTCATTGGCTTGCAATGATCCTGAAAAAGGAGTGCTTCAATTTTAAAATTCTCATCCTCTATTGGCCTAAACCATGAAGACATTAAAAAATCAGAATATTCTTATAGAATCAGAATCCAGTTTAATATCCGGCATATGTCATGAAATTTGTTATTTTGTAGCAGCAGTACATTGCAATACAAAGTAATAAAATTATAAATTAGAACAAAAGTATATTTTTTACATAAATTAAATTAGTGCAAAAGGAGCAGGAAAAGATACTGAGAAAGTGTTCATGGGTTCATTGTCCATTCAGAAATCTCATGGCGGAGGGGCAGAAGCTGCTCATGAAACATCAAGCATGTGTCTCTAGCGCCAGTACCTTCTGCTTGATGGTAGCAATGAGGAGAGAGTAATGGGGGTCCTTAATGATGGATGCTGCCTTTCTTAGATATCTCCTTTTGAAGGTGTCCTGGATGCTGGGGAGGCTAGTGCCCATGATGGGACTGGCTGAGTTTAGCAGTGGCCCCTTCATACTAGTTGATGATTCAACTAGCTCTCCATGGCACCTCTGTAGAAATTTGTATCTTTGGTGACATAGTAATTCTCCTCAAACTCCTAATGAAATATAGCAGCTGTTATGCCTTCTTTGTAATTACATCAATATGTTGGCTCAGGATAGATCTTCAGAGATGTTGACACCCAGAACTTGAAACTGCTCACCCTTTCAACTTTTGATCCCTCGATGAGGGCTGGTGTGTATTCTCTCAACTTACCATTCCCAAGTTCACAATAATTTCTTTGGTCTTGCTGACATTGAGTTGCTGCTGTGACAACACTCAACCAGCTGATTTATCTGGCTCCTGTATACCTCCTCATTACCATTTGAAATTCTGTCAGCAATAGTTGTGTCTTCAGCAAATTTATAGATGGCCACACAGTAGAGAGAACAGAGCAGCAGGCTAAGCACGCATAGTTGAGGAACGCCAATGTTGATGTCAGCAAGGAGTTGTTAGTTTTGATCAGCAAAGACTGTGATCTACCAGTGAGGAAGTCAAGGGTCCAGGTGCAGAAGGAGGTACAAAGGCCCAGGCTTTGGAGGTTTTTTTAAAATTAGAACTGAGGGTATGATTGTGTTGAATGCTGAGCTGAACTCAATAAAAGGTAGCCAGATCTAAGTACTACTATTATTCAGGTCATCCAAGGCCGAGTGAAGAACCAGTGAATTAGCATCCACTGCAGACCTATTGTGGCGATAAGCAAATTGGAGCAGGTCCAGGACTTTGCTCAAGACAGGAGTTTATTCCAACCACGACCAACCTCTCAAAGCACTTCATCACTGTGGGTACTGTAGCTCATCCTGCTCTTCTTGGGCACTGGTATGATTTTCACCCTTTTGAAGTGGTTGGGAACCTCCAAATGCAGCATTAAGAGATTGAAGATGTCCTTGAACACTCCTCGTCAGTTGATTGGCACCGGTTTTCAGAATCTACCAGGTACAACAGCAAGGCCTGATGCCTAGCGAGAGTTCATCCTTCAGAAAGATGTTCTGACTTCGGCCTCTGAGACAGAAATCACTGGATCACCAAATGCTGCAGGGATTCGCAGATGTTGTTTTATTCTCCCTTTCAAAGAGTGCATAAAATGTATTGAGCTCATCTGGGAGTGAAAGCATCACTGCCATTCATGATGTTAGGTTTTGCTTTGTAGAAAGTAATGCCCTGCAAACTCTTCCAGAGCTGATATGCGTCTGATTCTATTTCTAACCTC
Organism: Mobula hypostoma; assembly: GCF_963921235.1. Classification (NCBI taxonomy): domain Eukaryota; kingdom Metazoa; phylum Chordata; class Chondrichthyes; order Myliobatiformes; family Myliobatidae; genus Mobula; species Mobula hypostoma. The sequence continues at coordinate 32,303,187 of NC_086109.1, forward strand.
ATTTGGAATTGTTTTTTATTGCTCTTAAGATAGCCTTTCCTAGGTCGTACCTGGACATTTTGTATAATGCTGGATCATCAGTCTTTAATGCCACAGATCTAGCCTCCGGTTCACTACAAATCTGCTGGTTCATCCATGGCTTTTGATTTGGGTATGTTCAGTCTGTTCTCGAAACCGCAAACTCATCCACACAAGTTGAATCTCTGAATATTGTCCATTCTACCAACTCAAAGCAGCTCTGTAAGCACTCCTCCACCTCCCTTGACCATACCTTCTTGGTCCTGCTGTAGTCTTTAGTCTGATAATACGCTGTGAGTAGAAGTACAGCCAGGTGATCAGACTTTCCAAAGTCTGGGCGTGGAATGGCACAGTAAGCATTCTTGATGATGGTATAACAGTAGTCAAGTGTGTTGGTTCTTCTGGTTCCGCAGGTCATATGTTGGTGGTAGTTGTTCAGAGATACATCCTTTCAAGTTGGCCTAGATGAAATCTCCCGTAATGAAACAGAAAACATTAGGGTATGCAGTTTGTGCCAGCTGATTACATTGCTCAGAGCCTGCCTGATATTGGCCTAAGCTGGAATGTACACCACGACAAGAATGACAGCAGAAAACTCCCTCAGCATATAAAATGGTTGGCATTTGACTGTCAGATGTTCCAGGTGAGGTGAGCAGGTCTGAGCCAGAACCGCCACATTTGTGCACCATGATGAGTTCATCATAAAGTATACTCCACCTCCTCTGCATTTAAAAGACTCCACTGTCCTGTCTTTGCTGAGAATCAGGAAGCCACCGAGCTGTGCACTGCATCCGAAATGGCAGGTATGAGCCAGGTTTCATAAAGCAAAGTACACAGCAGTCCCCGGTGTCCCTCTGGTACAGTAATCTTGCTCTAAGGTCTTCAATTTTATTTTCCAGAAACTGTACATTCGTCAGCAGAATAGTTGGGAGTGGAAGTCTAAGGCCTCTGTGTTTCAACTGATCTTATAGGTTGGTACAGCATCCCCACTTCCCCTTTCTTAAGGGGAACTGCACTCGCAACCCAAATCTGTTATCCGAGTTTCATCGATTTTGCGTATCAATAGATTTTTTAAACATCTTGACAGGATATTATGATTGTGGATTTCAGCTGTAGTAGTCCTAAACAGGAATATTTGATGATTCCCACCAGAACCGCGCGCAGTTGCCCCTTAATGGCGCCAACTAGTCTTGTGACAGAGAACAGGCTAATCATCAAGCACTCATTTACTCAAATCCCATTTTATGTTTCCTACATTCCCCCAATTCTCCATTAATTCTCATGTATGCATGAGATATGATTACTTTAAATGGAGACCAAGAACAATTGAAACATTTTTTTTCTGCAATTCTCTTTCTTAACGCTTTCAATTTGCCCTCCTGATAGTAACAGACTCACTACTCTCCAAAGCCTTTCCCTCTCTATTACATTAACCTCAATCTCTGACTCTCCTGAAATCATACCTATCTCTGAACAATAAACCAAGGGCTATGCCTAAATATCTTATCCACACACAAAAAATGCTGGTGTTCCTCCAGCATCTTGTGTGTTTGGATCCAAGTTCCCAGCATCTGCAGTCTCTCATGTGGAATCCCTCCCCTAAACACAAAACCATCCATAACACCAATTTGTTAGAATATCTGATGTTATCGGCACAAATAAATTCATTGTGGTAAATTATAAGGGCTTTAATTCATTTTCATATTTCTCCAGCAGATGAAGAGTATCCCAATTTCATTTTATGGAGACTGACGCAATAATGGTTTGTACTATAATTATTAATTGATATTCCATTTATTTGTAAGGTCTCACTTTCAAAGATGATAATCAGATCTCATCAAGAGTTAAAATTAAACCAAACTGGACTGAACGTAAGCAATGAATAAAAATACAATTGCTCTATATAAAAGAACAATAACAGTACAAGCGATCCTCTGCTTTAAAAGGGTGTGCTTTCTTAGGAACCTATCTGTATCATGACTTTCCATAACAGAAACCCTTATTTCTCACTGAACCTATGTTATGTGGAGATATATTACAACACGATATTTTTGTTTCAACAATAATGACCCCACTGCTGCACAATATACACACACAAGGGAATTCTGAAAATGGAAACTTCTGTAGTGCTTATTTCAAGATACACTTCAATAAATATCATTATATTAAAAACACCGCAGCTGTTCCTCTGGTCGAGGAGCTGCACACATGGCAACCCACCCGTATAGTAATAGGGAATCAACTGGATTATTTCAAATTTAATAAATTGAGATTTATTTTATATTACAAAATACTTCCAAGGCAAGATCTATGGGAAAAAATGTAGGAGGTAGAAAATAAAATCCAAATTCCTGATCAGCTGTCTATAAACAAGCTATTTGAGATACTGTCATTGAAATATAAGATTTACATCAATAAGCAAACCAAAGTACAACAGCTACTAAAATCAGACTTAAACAGCAAAAAAAAAACTGCAGTCAACTGACTGATACTAGATCAAAACAGATCAACTGAAACTTACATTGTCACTTCCATGCAAACATTAGCAGATTAAAGGCCCTTGAAAATTACTTCAATGGTTGATTGACATCCTAGTATCAATAGTCACATAATTCTCATTAAAAGTCTCAAGCCGCATTTGCATGAAAACTAAAAAAGATGCAACCATAACAAAACTAAGGATAAGCAGCTAGAACAATTCAGAGGAAATCCAAGTTGTAGTTTTAAATTAAAGCATCAACAGGAAGGGGTGGCTTTGTCTGTTTCCAATGCAAATGTATTAAGTTTATCTTCAATCTCATGGTGGACCAGGAGCTGTGATATTTACTGACAATGGGATCTACTTGATTACTCTTAGGATGTTACAAGTACGCATTTTATGTCTATATGATTTATTTTAAAATACAGACTCCATGAGTGAATTGTTATTATGTGCCTCAGTTTCTTTTGGTAGTAATGGGTCAATTTTACTTGAAATACCATAATAACATGGGTGCTCTGTACATGATTTTACAGTGAGTATGCTCATGGTGCTGAGATACAACCTAGGATGCGCTGAGACACATCAGTGATGTAACCTGGGATCATCAGGTATTTTGGGTCTTTCAACATCAGATTCTTGCACCCAGGCAACCCAGCTAGGTTTGATCAGGCCCTGGCTTATGTCCCAGCAGCAGTGGTCCATGGGTCATACCTCTTGATCCACAGCCACCTGGAGACTTTCTCAGCAGCCTCTGTGACTGTCCTGATGGCTCTTTTCTTTACAGTCCCTATAATGCCAAGGAGAGAGTAGGTTCTGCACAGCAAGCAGACAAAATCTCTACAGCCCACCTCTATAAGCTCACATTGTGCCCTCCACCCCGTTTCTGGCACTGCTCTGCAGCTCCTGGTATTTCGCTTTCTTACATTCAAATGCTTCCTCAATCAGATCTTCCCAAGGAACTATCAGTTCTACTATGACTATTTGCTTCAAGGTTCCTGACAGAATGACCCTGTCAGGCATTAGGGATGATGATGCGATGAAGTCAGGGAACTTTAATTCATAATACATTTCTATCCATAATACAATGCTGCTCAAAAGCGACAAGTAGCATAAAATTCTCCCATCACTATCAATAATCTTAGACATAAAGATGTTTTTAATATCATAAACATACTTTATACTTTATTGTCGCCAAACAATTGATACTAGAACATACAATCATCACAGCGATATTTGATTCTGCTCTTCCCACTCCCTGGATTACAAATATTAAACATTAAAAATAGTAAAAATTAGTAAATATTAAAAACTTAAATTATAAATCATAAATAGAAAATAAAAAAATGGAAAGTAAGGTAGTGCAAAAAAACCGAGAGACAGGTTGAAGATTGAGATTGAAGAGAAACTTAAAACATTTGTGAAATACAATGACAAGCTGGTCTAAATTCAGTTACATTAAAAAAAAATCTTCTCATTCAATAGTTAGGTGGAGGTGGAAGTGTAATGCAATATTTTTTTTAATGTTTTCGGGTTGCTTTTCACATGCACTTAGGAAACAGGACTGATCAATCATTTTGCCATTCATCTAAATAGAAAAGCATTTTCAGCAATTTTATTTTACATTTTTCTTGTAGGTTGATTCTAATAAGAACACCTTGATGTCATTTTTCTTGAATATTCATTAAATGCATTGGATTCCTAAAGTCAACAAAACTCTAAATTAACCGTGTTTGAAAATTTGCCCCTTATCTATGAACTCTTGCAATTCCAACCTATTCTTCTTGAAATGAAGGAAGTAAAACTTAATTTAAAAACACTGAAAGATTACACCTACAGTACTGTGCAAAGTTCTTAAGCACACATATATAGCTAGGGTGCCTATGACCTTTGCACAGTATTGCATTTGTCAATGTGGGAATGGTGAGGGTGTTGCATTGTGGGAGGAGTATTGGACAGGTAGCAGAGAAGGAGTGCCAGGTCAAGAGAAGACATACCCAACCCTGAGGCACCAGCCATGGTCACTTGATTGGTTTATTGATCATTACAGAATGTCTCTGATGCTTTCAACTCTCTAGCTCTCCCTTCCCCCTTATCCCAAATATAATTCCTCCTCTCCCTGGCCCCTTCGCACTCTTGGTTCACAATACAGACCCATATCAGAATCAGATTTTATCATCATTCACATCATGAAATGTGGTTTTTTTTGCGGTAGCAGAACAGTACAATACATGAAATCACTATAGCAATGGGCTAAAGTCATAGGCACCCTAGCTATACACATGTGCCCAAGTTTTTTGCACAGTACTTTATATACTTCATACAAATGGAAAAAAATGGTTCATGTGTTCTACATGGGAGGAGGCAGTTGACAACAAGAACCAAAGAAACATTTCACTATACTTATGAGGTAAGTTGCATGAAAAATGTACCAAAATATTAACCCTAACTTTGTGCAGACCTCATGCTGCTCCCTGGCTTCTCAGAAACAATACATATTTACATTATAAAATTGATAATAATGCTTCAAAAGTAAACAACAATTGGCAATTAAAAACAGCATGCTAACAATGAAGGAAAATTTCATTCACCTATCAAATGAAATGACACATTTCCTTCAGTCCCAGGAATGCTGTTTGTTTTTTTTTGTGTGGTAACAGAACAGTACAATACATGAAATCACTACAGTAGTGGGCAGAAGTCCATAACTAAGCAAATCTGCATGTCACATTACCAGAACACAGCTGTGCCGAAGACAGGATGTGGTGTGCATACTGTACCTCAAAAGATTAGTAAAATATTGCAATCAACCCTGGAAGCGAGGAAAACCACTAGCTAACAACTTGTAGGATAATACAACTACAGGACAAAAGTTCTAATCTTCCCAAATTTTACATCTCCACCCCTCCAGAAATATTTCAGGCCACAAACTGGGAAAATAATTTAAAACTACAGAGAGAGAGCTGGGAAGGGTGCAAGCAGGATAAGGGTATGAGGTAAATCAAAAGCACTTTGGAACAGAAATCCTGGAAATTCTAAATTTACAGTCCATTGTGTGGGGCCTATCAGCGGCGGCAACTGAGCTCGACAAAGGAGTGCTTCTCACAGGTCAGAGGTGGTTATTTAAAACGAGAGCTTCGCGGGCATTAGTCCATTGTGTGGGGCATATCAGTGTCGGCAACTGAGCTCGACGAACTAAATAAAAGTACAGAAGGGATAAGCAGAGTGGCCATTGTCAGGAGTAGGCCAGTGGCGAGAGTAGAAGCGACAGGCTTTGGCTCATTCAGGCTTTGGCAAAAGCGAGCTTCAGTGAGGTAAGTGGGTAGATGGACTTCATTTTTGGTTTTTCTTTGCATTTTTTTTGAGAAATAGAGAGCACATCGGTAGGGTTAGTATTTTGCTCTGAATGTAGGATATGGGAATCCTGGGAATCTTCCAGTCTGCTAGATGGCAACATCTGCACCAGGTGCACCGAGATGCAGCTCCTGAGAGATCGTTTTAGGGATCTGGAGCTGCAGCTCAATGACCTACAGCTTATTAGGGAGAGTGAACAGGAGATAGAGAGGAGCTACAGGGAGTTAGTCACCCCAAGGCTGCCACAGTTAGATAAGTGAGTGATGGCCAGGGAAGTGAAGGGAAGAGCTAGATAGTAGAGAGCACCCCTGTGGCCATCCCCCTCAGTAATCTTTAACTCATTTTGGATGCCGAGAGACGACCACGGCTATCAGGTCTCTAACACTGAGCCAGGTTCCATGGTGCAGAAGGGAAAGAGAAAGATGAGAATTGCCGTAGTCATAGGGGATTCCATACTAAGGGGAACAGATAGGAGGTTCTGTCAGCCTGACAAGAGATACCCACATGGTGTGTTGCCTCCCAGGTGCCAGGGTACAGGATGTCTCAGATCAGGTGCAGAGTATTCTAAAGGGAGAGGGTGAACAGCCAGAAGTCTTGGTACACGTTGGTACCAATGACATAGGTAGAAAAAGGGAAGAGCTCCTGAAGAGAGAGTTCAGGGAGTTAGGTAGGAAGCTGAAAAGCAGGACCTCTAGGGTAGTAATCTCAGGATTGTTGCCTGTGCTACGTGCTAGCAAGTGCAAGAATAGCATGATCAGGCGTATTAATGTGTGGCTGAGAGACTGGTGTAGCGGGCAGCGCTTCAGATTCCTGGATCATTGGGGCCTCTTCTGGGGGAGGTATGACCTCTACAAAAAGGATGGGTTACACCTGAAGCCAAAGGGCTCCAATATCCTAGCGGGCGCTGTTAAGGAGTGTTTAAACTAATTTGGCAGGGGGATGGGAACTGGAGTGATAGGGTTGAGGAAGGGGAAAACTGAAATAAATCAAAGATAGCATGAAACAGAGATTATAGAAAGAACAGGCAGGAGATGAGGCTTAATCACAGCCAGTGGCATGAGTTACAGGACAATAGAGACGTGGTGCAGTTAAAACAGAAAGCAACAAATATTGGACTGAAAGCAGCATAAGGAATAAAATGGACGATCTTGAAATTCAGCTACAGATTGGCAAACATGACATTGTGGCATCTCTGAAACTCGGCTAAAGGATGGCTACTATTGGGAGCTCAACATCCAAGGATATACGGTGTATCAGAAAGATAGGTTAGTTGGCAGAAGGTGTGGCTCTGTGTATGAGAAATAATAGTAAATCATTAGAAAAAGATGACACAGGGTTGGAAGTTGTAGAGTCTCTATGGATTGAGTTAAGAAATGGCAAGGGTAAAAGGACCCTAATGGCAGTTGTATACAGGCCTCCAAACAGCAGCCGGGGATTACAAATTACAGCAGGAGATAGAAAAGGCATGCCAGAGGGGCAATGTCATAATAATCATTGGGGATTTTAACATGAAAGTGATTCGGGCAAACAAGGTCAGTACTGGACCTCAAGAGAGAGAATTTGTAGAATGTCTAGAGTGCCAGGGAAGTGAAATTTGTGCAGTGAAAATTACGACTGAGAAGGTGCTCTGGAAGCTTAATGATCTGAGGGTGGATAAATCTCCTGGACCTGGTGGAATGCACCCTTGGGTTCTGAAAAAGTACCTGGAGAGATTGCGGAGGTATTAACGATGATCTTTCAAGAATCAATAGATTCTGGCATTGTACCAGATGACTGAAAAATTACAAATGTTACTCCGCCATTTAAGAAGGATGGGAGGCAGCAGAAAGGAAACTATAGACCTGTTAGCCTGACATAAGTGGTTGGGAGCGATTGTTAGGGATGAGATTACGGAGTACCTGGAGCCACATGACAAGATAGGCCAAAGCTAGCATGGTTTCCTGAAAGGAAAATCCTGCCTGACAAACCTACTACAGTTCTTTGAGGAAATTACAAGCAGGGTAGATAAACGAGATACAGTGGTTGTGGTGTACTTGGATTTTCAGAAGGCCTTTGACAAGGTGCCGCATATGAGGCTGCTTAGCAAGATAAGAGCCTATGGAATTACAGGGAAGTTACTAGCATGGGTGGAGTATTGGCTAGTCGGCAGAAAACAGAGAGTGGGAATAAAGGGATCCCATTCTGGCCGGCTGCTGGTTACCAGTGGAGTTCCACAAGGGCCAGTGTTGGGACCACTGGTTTTTACAATGTATGTCAATGAATGGACTACAGTATTAATGGGTTTGTGGCTAAATTTCCCAATGATACAAAGATAGGTGGAGGAGCGGGTAGTGTTGAGGAAACAGAGAGCCTGCAGAGAGACTTAGATAGTTTAGGGGAATGGGCAAAGAAGTGGCAAATGAAATACAATGTTGGAAAGTGTATGGTCATGCACTTTGGTGGAAGAAATAAATTGGCAGACTATTATTTAGATGGGGAGAGAATTCAAAATGTAGAGATGCAAAGGGACTTGGGAGTCCTTGTGCAAGATACCCTAAAGGTTAACCTCCAGGTTGAGTTGGTTGTGAAGAAGGCGAATGCAATGTTGGTATTCGTTTCTAGAGGTATAGAATATAAGAGCAGGGATGTGATGTTAAAACTCTATAAGGCACTCATGACACCACACTTGGAGTATTGTGTGCAGTTCTGGGCTCCTTATTTTAAAAAGGATATACTGACATTGGAGAGGATTCAGAGAAGATTCACAAGAATGATTCCAGGAATGAAAGGGTTCCCGTATGAGGAACATCTGGCAGCTCTTGGGCTGTATTCCCTGGAGTTCAGGAGAATGAGGGGGGATCTCATAGAAACATTCCGAATGTTAAAAGGCCTGAACAGATTAGATATGGCAAAGTTATTTCTCATGGTAGGGGATTCCAGGATAAGAGGGCACGACTTCAGGATTGAAGGACGTCCATTTAGAACTGAGATGTGGAGAAATTACTTTAGTCAGAGGGTGGTAAATCTGTGAAATTTGTTGCCACGGGCAGCTGTTGAGGTCAAGTCATTGGATATATTTAAGACAGAGATAGATAGGTTCTTGTTTAGCTAGGGCATCAAAGGGTATGGGGTGAAGACAGGGGAGTGGGGATGACTGGAAGAATTGGATCAGCCCATGATTGAATGGCAGAGCAGACTTGATGGGCCGAATGGCCTACTTCTGCTCCTATATCTTATGGTCTTACATCATTATCCAGATATTAATTCTGCATTGAGGAACAAGGTGGTGATGTCCACAACTGTTACACAAGTTGTAACTTTACAAAGGTCCCATGTTTGCATGAATTAACTTAATCATATTGGAATCTTTATCATACATCTGAGTCTGCTTTTCAACATTCAAGTGTAGCTGGAGGTTAAGAATACTCAAAGAGATATTGTTTTGTGAACAAATCTGCAATCATACAAAATAGCTTTGGAGTGGAACAGCACAAATTCACCAAAGTTATAACACAAAACTAAAGCTTAGCCACTTTCTTCTCCTTTCCACCTTCAGCTTGTCACGTGCCAGTAAATGGAGATAAAGGAAGATAGCACAGATAATTGCATGGCTGGAAGAATGCCCAAAGACAGTAATCCTTAGACTTCTCAGGTACTAGGGCAAGATCTGGGACAGGTGGAAACAACACAAGGCAAACTGCACCGCAAAAATTAAAGTAATATGCTCACAAGATTCACTGCATATGTGGGAGGCTTTTAATTTATTTGATAGAGGATTGATCATTAGTGCTTAAAGTAAAATAGGATTTATCTTAAATCTTGTTCTGACTGCAAACTTCCATGCCTTATTGTTCCAACTTGCAGGATAGAACAAGAAGAGATCAAAATTTTCAGTCAGAAAAAGATTTAAGATAAATTTACCTAAATACATTATCACAACGGGTTTATGCGACCAAGGTGCAATTAACCTTGTGGGATTTCGATGGCATGATATTGATAGAGATCTGGCTAGAGGAAGAGTAGAATATTATATATTTCTAAATATTCTTGAAAACAAGATACTCAGGAAAGAATGGGAAAGGAGGTGGCAGCATTCAGAATATTACAGTATTGGAGAGAAAGGATGTCCTGGAACGATCAAGAACGCAACTTATTTAATGTTTTAGAAGAAAAATATGGCTGCTCTCTAGTAAGTAAACCGCTGAGGAGCAAACCTACAAGTGTAAAGATGCACAGAAGCTATAAAACTATAATAATGGGAAACTCCCATCTATTCAAATGCAGACCGGGTAATTTGTTTCTACATAATTTTCTTGATCAGTGCTTCTGATCCAATGAGAAAAGCAGCCAAGTAACTGCCAATCACTTTAAAATTGGTTCTGCAAATCATTACTGTATTCTTGGAGTGGTCTGTATATTTCTTCAAAACTGTATAATAGAAACAGAAAATGTTGTAAACTCAGCAGGTCATGACATACGAGAAGAGAAACAGCTGGAAAAGTGTGGATTGATTGGAGCAAGCACTTATGGATCTTTTGAAAATAAATCTAATTGAAAGAATAACCAAGAGGGCTGATGAAAGAAATGCAGGTAACATAGTATATATAACTTTCAAAAAAAAGTATCTGACATCCAAGTAACACTCTATAAAAATCATGATGGGCTTCTGTAAAAGAGTGTTTAGCTACAACTGTGAAGTATGCTCAGTTCTCTGTTCCACATTTCAACAACAATTTGAACCTGCTGAAGAACATGCAGAAAAGATTAAGCAAAATGATTCCAGGAATGAGGCAACTTTAGTTCTGTGATTGGACAGAAGAAGCTGGTTGGCTCCTTAGTGTAGAGATAGTTAAAATCATGAAGACTATATATAGACCAGATAGAAAGAAACGGTTCCCACTGGCAAAGGGATCAAGAACTAGGAGACACAGAATAAAGGCAATTGGCAAAAGGAAACCAAAAAAAAATGACACAAGGGTGTTTCCTTACCAACCTCCAGCTACACCAAGTGGTTAAAAGTTGAGCATCACTTCCAGTGGTAGTAAGAGGTAGATTCAATTGTATAATTTGCAAGAGAGCTGGTTAAGTAGTTGCAACCAAAAAAAAAGGAATTTTCAGAGCTATGGAGATCTGGCAGAGCAGTGGGACTGACTGAACTGTCGCTATAGACTTGACAGCTAAATGGCATCTTCAATACCACTAATACATTGCAATTCTGTGGAAACATTACGCACCAAGACTGCCATACCACCCAGGGAGATTGGAATACTGCAACTACAGAAGTGTTTTATTTTTATAGTATATCTACTATTCTAATGTGAAAAACAAATGCTAAAAATGGCACAATCATCTGCAAAGATACATTAATGTTGGTTTGTAAATGTGAATGTGAATAAAGGAGGTGAGCAGGAAGATGCTCTTTGCCAGCTGACCTTCCTTTATACATCTTTCTCCTCTTCTACTCCATCCCAAACTGAGACAGTAATCAATTAAAAATGTTAAAATTATGCTCAAAGTTTTTGAAATATATAACAAAGCCTTTACCCTGCTTAACTACTCAATTAGATCATGAAAGAACCACCATTCCTAGACACCTTAGCTTCATAGCACTGGTTTTGGCAACAGAGTGGGAAGTTAGGAGGTTGGTTTAGGGCTTAGGGACAAGGATGAGGGGAGTGAGGGATCGGGACAGTAAATGGAGATTTAGGGGAAGGAGCCAGAGGTTGGTGTGCCTTAGGCTGGAGGCCAGCAATGCCCAAGGACAGAGTTCTAATGCCTGCAGCCCCCTCCCCACACACCGTGCCCCCCCCCCGAGTACAAGAGCCAGTGACAACCAGTGTTAGTGAGTCCTGGGGTCAGAGGTCCAAGGTCAGAGAGTCCTGGGAATGGAAGTCTGTGACTGGCAAGTCCTAGAGTCGAAACCCAGTGGTTAGTGAGTCTGAAGACTGAAGTCCCAAAGTCACCAACTCCAGAGATCAAGGGCTATGATTGGCAAGTTCTGAAGTCAAAGTACAAAGGTCAGTGAGTCCAGAAGTCGAAGCCCAGATCGAAGTCCTGAGGTCAGCATTCAGAGGTCAAAGCCCCGGGTCAGTGAGTTCCGAGAAGCCTCTAGGCCGGTGTCTGGAGGCCAGAGGCCTAATGTCTACAAATCTACTGCCTAGGCCAAAGATTGGAGGTCAGAGGCCAAGAGGCAGCCTTGGGGTTGGAAGCCCGACTGTGTAGCTGGGTGGGAGGGAGGAAAAGAAAGGGGCTTATTTTGCTGTTGTTTTATTTTGTTGTTGTTATTGCTGCAGTTCCTTGTTGTACACATGTTGTTCTGCTGAACATTATGGACATTCAATGTCAGCTCCAGAATGTGTGGTAACAGCTGCAGACTGCCCCCAGCACATTCTTAGGTTAAACATGATTCTGCACATGCTGGAAATCTAGAGCAACACACACAAAATGCTGGAGGAACTTAGCAGGTCAGGCAGCATCTATGGAAATTAATAAACAGTCAACATTTCAGGCTGAGTCCCTTCATCAGGACTGGAAAGGAAGGGTGAAGAAGCCAGAATAAAAATGTGGGAGGAACGGAAGAAGAACAAGCTAGACGGTGATAGGTCAAGCCAGATGGGTTGGAAAGGTAAAATTACTGGAAGGAGAAATTGATGTTCATGCTATCATGGATGGCCAATGAAAAATTTTACTTTTGGCAAATGGCAAATGCTCAACAAAGCGGTCCCCAATTTTTGTTGGGTCTCACCAATGGAGAGGAGGCCACATTGGGAGAATTGGGTACAATAGGCAACCAACAGATTCGCAGATGAAGTATTGCCTCACTGTTTGGGGCCCTGAATGGAGGTGAGGGAGATGGTGAATGGGCAGGTGTAGCATTTCTCTTGCTTGCAGGGATATTCATCAGGTGGCAGATTCGTGGGAAGGGATGAATAAACAAGGGAATCATGGAGGGAGTGATCCCAGCAGAAAGCGGAACATGGGGGTGGGGTGGGACGGAGGGAGTAAAGATGTGTTTGGTGGATCCTAAAGATGGTGCAAGTTGCAGAGAATGATGTGTTGGATGTGGAGGTTCATGAGGTTGTAGGTGACGACCTGAATAACTTAATCCCTGTTCAATGGTGAGATGAGGGGGTGAGCGCAGAAGTCTGGGAAGTGGAAGAGATGTGGCCGAGGGCAGCATCAATTGTGGAGGAAAAGAAACCCTGTTCTTTTAAGGAAGAGGACACCTCTGATATCCTTGAAAGGAAAACGTCATCCTGGAAACAGATGCAGCAGAGACAAAGGAGCTGAGAAAAGAAAATAGCATTTTTACACAAAATGGGGGGTGTGGAAAGAAGTTCTATAGTCAAGATGGCCATAGGAATCATAAGGAGATAGAGATAGAGAGACAGAGGCAGAGAGATGTGTCAGAAATGAACCAAGTGAATTTAAGGGTAGGGTGGAAGTGGGAGGCAAAGTTGACAAAATTGATTACCTCAATATGGGTGCATGAAGCAGCACCAAAGCAGTTGGCAATGTAGGGCAGAAAGTGTTGGGGAGCATTACTAGGGGAGGCTTCGAACATGGACTGATCCACGTAGCCAACAAAAGGGCAGGCACAGCTGGGGCCCATGCAGCCCATCCTTAGGTTGTGTTGATTGTTAATGCAACCAGCGCACTTCACTGAATGTTTTGATGCATATGTGATAAATGTATCTAAATGTACCAATTAAAACAAGCTCTCAGCATTCACTTTCTCAAGCTATTATAGAACCTTATACATTTCAGAAAGGTTATATCTCTTTCCCTTTAATTTCAGAGAACATAGGTTCATTCTACTCAACTTTTCACCACAGAATTGTTAGTACATTCCTGGGATCAATTCTTCATTCTACTGTTTCCAAGGCAAAAATATCCTTTCTATTCAAGACCAAAAGTAAACTCAAAGTCTTGAGTAATTCTAGCAAAACTTCACTTACTTTTGTACTCTTACCTTTTAGTATGTCAGGTAGCATGCAATTTGTCTTCATGTTTGCTTGCTCTATTTGCACAATTCCTGTGATTCATACTAAAGAAACATCATCTCTTTGAACATCTGTGAACTGCTCCATTTGACAAGTATTCGTTCATCCAATGAACAGAATGGTGCCAGAAAGTGGCAGCTCTTTGCATGCAGCAACAAAGGGGATCTGCGAATATTCCTGTATAGGACTACTACAGCTGAAACCCAGTCACAGGTACTTGGTACTTCAGTAAGCAACAGCGTTTTAAGACATTTTTAAAAATCTATCAGACTCCAAAATCAGAGGAACCTCGACTGCAGACTCAGGTCGCTACAGAAGGTGCCTTTTTAAGGAAAAAAAATGCGGAAAGCGTGCTGGGCTGCAAGTAAAACTGAACTGCAGAGCCCGTAGATGCCCACTCCCAAATATTCTGCTGGCGAATGTAAGGTCTCTGGAAGATAAAATTAAATCTCTCAAAGCAAGATTGCAGTAGCAAAGGGACATCAGGGACTGCTGTGTGTTTTGCTTCACGGAAACATAGCTTACCTCCACCATTTCAGAGGTAGCACTACAGCCCAAGGGCTTCACCATCAACCAAAAAGACAGGACGATGCAGTCTCTTGAAGCAGAGTGTGTTTCATGATTAACTCATCGTAGTGCACAGACATGGCAGTTCTGTCTCAGATGGGCTCACCTGAACTGGAACATCTAGATTTCAAGTGTCATCCATTTTATCTGCTGCAGGAATTTTCAACAGTCATTCTGGTAGCGGTGTATATTCCACCTCAGGCCAAAGTCAGACAGGCACTGGAGGAGCTGAGCAGTGATCAACAGTCATGAAACAGTACACCAGAATGCCTTCTGGCTCATATGCATGATTTCAACTAGGACAGCTTGAAGAAGTCTCCGACTAACCACCACCAACATACCACCTGTGGAACGAGAGGAGCCAACCACTGTTACACTACCATCAAGTACACTTACCGTGCTATTCCACACCCATACTTTGGAACCTCTCTGTTCTACTTCAGATGTACAGGCAGAGACTGAGAACTGCAGAACCAGTGGCAACAGGAGGTGGAAGAGCATTTAAGACGACTATTTTGAATTGGTAGACTGGACAATAATCAGGGATTCATCTTCAAACCTGAATGAATATATCAATTATCACCAACTTCATCAAAACCTATGTGAATTAGTTTGTGCCTTCAAGAGCATATCGGGCATACCCAAACTAAATGCCATAGATAAACCAGTTGATTCGCTGTCTGCTGAGGGCAAGATCTGTGGCATTCAAGACCAATGATCCAGAACTATACAAGAAATCCACGTATGACCCACTGAAAGCTATTTTAAGAGAAAAAAGCAACTTGATTGAAATTAGAGATGGAATCAAATGCACATCAACTCTTCAGGGTTTGCAGGCCATTACTTCCTACAAGGCAAAACCAAACATCATGAATGGTTGTGATGTTTCAGTGCCAGATGAACTCAACACTTTTGATGTTCACTTCGAAAGGGAGAATAAAACTACACCCTTTCAAATCCCTGCAACATCTGATGACCTTGTGATCTTTGTCTCGGATGCCAAAGGTCAGAACATCTTTGAAGGCGGTAAACCCTCACAAGGCATCAGGCGCCAATGATATACCTGGTGGGGCAGTGAAAACCTGTGCCAGCAATTGGCAGCAGTGTTCAAGGACATCTGCAATCTCACACTGTTGCAGTCAGTGTTTACCAACTGGTTCAGAAGGGCAACAATCATACCAGTGTCCAAGAGTAGTAGGGCAAGATACCTTGATGACCATCACTTAGTTGCACTCACATCTACTTTGAGAGGTTGGTCATGGCCAGAATCAACTTCTGCCCAAGAGAAGACCTGGAACCACTACAATTTGTCTATCACTACAACAGGTGCACAGCAAATGCAATCTCACTGGCCTTGGACCACCTGGACAATAGCAATACCAACATCTAATTGCTGTTTATTGATTACGACTCAGCTTTCAACACAATCACACGCTCAGCACTAATCAACAAGCTCCAAAACCTGCACCTCTGTACCCCGCCTCTGCAACTGGATCCCTGACTTCCTCATTGGGAGACCACAGTCAGTGCAGATCGGAAATAACATCTCCTCCTCGCTGACAACCAACACCAGCACACCTCAAGGATATGCGCTTAGCCCACGGCTCTAGTCTACACCCACGACTGTGTGGCTAGGCACAGCTCAAACGCCACCAATGACACAACTAACTCTGGCAGAATTTCAGTTTAATATGAGAAAGCATACAGAAGACAGACCAGGTGATTGAGAGGTGTCGCAACACCAAACTTGCATGAACACAAGACCAAGGAACTGATTGTGGACTTCAAGAAAGGCAAGTTGAGGGACAATATAACAGATTTCTTTAAAGTTTCACTAGTGGACAAGTGAGCAGTTTCAAGTTTCAGCATCCCAGAAACTTTTTTTGGGCCCAACATATTGATGCAATTACAAAGGCAGCACAACAGCAACTACATTTCATTAGGAGTCTGAGGAGATTTGGTATGTCACCAAAGACTCTCGCAAATTTCTACAGATGTACCATGGAGAGTATCCTATCTGGTTGCATTACCATCTGATATGGAGAGGCCACTGCATAGTATTGGAAAAAGCTGCAGAATGTGGCAAACTTCGCCAGTTCCATCATGAGCATTAGCCTCCATGAAGGCAGCATCTATCATTACGGACCACCATCACCCAGGACATGCTCTCTTCTGATTGCTACCAGCAAGGATGTGGTACAGGAAGACACATACTCAACATTTCAGGACTCATCATTGTAGTGCTCTCTTTTTGCACTGCTTATTTAATTTTATTTATCTTATTGTAATTTGTAGTTTTTTAAATTATGTATTGCACTTACTGCTACCGCAAAACAACAAATTTCACGACATATGCCAGTGTCAATAACACAAAGGAGGGTATCGACTTCAGGAGAACTCGCACCATTCACATCCCCCTTTACATTGGCAGCACCGCAGTGGAAATTGAAACCAGTTTCAAGCTCGTTGGAAAGCAAACCATAACTTCTTATGGTCCCAGAACACATTCTACACAATCAGGAAAGCTCGGCAAAGCTTCTACTTTTTGAGGAGGCCGAAGAGAGCTGGAGTTTGCACATCCATACTCACATCATAGAGATGCACAGTAGAGAGCATCCTAACAAGCCGCATCACTGCTTGGGACGGAAACTGCACTGCTGTGGGTGGAGGGGTTCTAAATTGGGGAGTCAAAACGGCCCAACGCATCACTAGCACCAGCCTACCCACCCAAGCTGTCCGAATGATCAACACCTCCATAACTTTATTATTTCCCATCAGTCACCTTCTATACAGCTTAGCATCACTTTATGGAAATACAATCTATGTATACTAGTTATCTTATGTATTTATATTTATTGTGTTTTTATTATTATTATGTTCTTTATCTTTTGTAGGTTTTCTGTGCTGCATCAGATTCAGAGTAACAAGTATTTTGTCTCCTTACACCTGCATACAGGAAATGACATTAAACAATACTGAATCTTGATATTTAATCTGATTCATAAATATTCTTAAAATTTTATATTAATGCTCTATCTTCCATCTCTTGCCCACGTACATAACCCATTTTCTACATTGCAAACTATCTGCATCCTGCTTACAAATGGTTTTTCCCCACTGAGATTGCCAAGATTTGCAGAAAACACAAATATAGTATGAACTGGTCCCTAACGCAAATCATAAATAGCTGAACTCCAGTCATATAACCTGGGAACAAAAGTGAGAAGAAATTCAGCTCAAGGAAGTAAGAAACCAAAAGCTAAGAAATACCTTAAACACACACACATCACAAAAGGAAGATGAAGATCTGATGTTGTGAAATCAGAACTGCAAATCGCATGTAGAATCTAAAAATCATTACTCAATTTAAGCAAATATGGTATTCCATGACTCATAGGTGAGATTAAAATGCAACATTGAATAGATCAGAACAATGGTATGAGGTACTGATTTACTTCCAAATATTTAATGTAAGTAGCTGTTTATTTAAAACCAGTGTTGCTGCACAAGAAACTTCGTGGGTCAGAAAATATGCAGATTAATAGTAGGAAGGGATTTGCACTGATTGCTAAACTCAGTTCCAAAGACAGTCAAAACTATAAATGGGTGGAAATCAGATAAAAAGAAAAACAGCAGTAAAGTTAATATACAGAACAGAATGAATTCAAAACATCAGTTTCACTAGGACATTACTCAAAATGCGAGTGCCAATTTTGCTACATGGACCGTAGCAACTCTTAGTTTCAATCCTGCCAATTCTGTTTGATAATCTCTCTAATGAAAGATTAAAGACTTGAAATAGCAATTCGGCTAAAATGCAACAGATGCTGCTGACTGCTGAGTATTTCGTACATTTTTTGCTCTATTTCAAGATTTCCATAACTTGCATTATTTTGCTTTTATACTTTTGACAGACTGTTATTGGGACAGCAGATTTTCATAAGAAAGCATGACTACTGAAATATTTATAAGGGAATTTCATGTGTCAGCAGAAGAGCAATTGCAAACAGAATTAATGGATTATTTCTAATTGTTACTTGAGAATGAGGAAACAAAAGCAGCAATCTTGTACTGGTTATGTGCTATTTTTAAATTACTCTCATCATGCACTTTAAAGCATCAAAATGGCTTAAAATATGCTTAGACTACTGCAAACACCTGGATCAACAAAATCCAAGCCAGATGTTCCACACAATCCAACCTATCATACAAAATATAGTGGCATGCAAAAGTTTGGCCACCCCAGTCAAAATTTCTCTTACTGTGAATAGCTAAGCGAGTAAAAGATGAACTGATTTCCAAAAGGCATAAAGTTAAAGATGACACATTTCTTTAATATTTTAAGCAAGAAAACTTTTTTTATTTCCATCTTTTACAGTTTCAAAATAACGAAAAAAGGAAAAGGACCCGAAGCAAAAGTTTGGGCACCCTGCATGGTCAGTACTTAGTAACACCCCCTTTGGCAAGTATCACAGCTTGTAAACACTTTTTGTAGCCAGCTAACGGTCTTTTAATTCTTGTTTGGGGGATTTTCGCCCATTCTTCCTTGCAAAAGGCTTCTAGTTCTGTGAGATTCTTGGGCCGTCTTGCATACACTGCTCTTTTGAGGTCTATCCACAGATTCTCGATGATGTTTAGGACAGGGGACTGTAAGAGCCATGGCAAAACCTTCAGCTTGTACCTCGAGGTATCCATTGTGGATTTTGAGGTGTGTTTAGGTTCATTATCCTGTTGTAAAAGCCATCCTCTTTTTATCTTTGGCTTTTTTTTTAAACAAACGGTGTGATGCTTGCTTCCAGAATTTACTGGTATTTAATTGAATAATTGAATTCATTCTTCCCTCGACCAGTAAATGTTCCCCATTCCACTGGCTGCAACACGAGCCCAAAGCATGATCGATCCACCACTGTGTTGAACAGTTGGGGTTCTTTTCATGAAATTCTGCAACCTTTTTTCTCCAAACATATCTTTGCTCATTGCGGGCAAAGAGTTCTACTCAAAAGGTGAACAAGCCTGATGCATTTTGGAAACAAGTCCTGTAGACCGATGAAGTTACCTCCCCCTCGTACCCCATCTGTTACTCTTTTTTATGCACACATTTCTTTCTCTCACTCTCCTTTTTCTCCCTCTGTCCCTCTGAATATACCTCTTGCCCATCCTCTGGGTCAACCCCCCCCCGTCTTTCTTCCCGGACCTCCTGTCCCATGATCCTCTCGTATCCCCTTCTGCCTATCACCTGTCCAGCTCTCGGCTCCATCCCTCCCCCTCCTGTCTTCTCCTATCATTTTGGATCTCCCCCTCCCCCTCCAGCTTTCAAATCCCTTACTCACTCTTCCTTCAGTTAGTCCTGACGAAGGGTCTCGGCCTGAAACGTCGACTGCACCTCTTCCTATAGATGCTGCCTGGCCTGCTGCGTTCACCAGCAACTTTGATGTGTGTTGCTTGAATTTCCAGCATCTGCAGAATTCCTGTTGTTTGCGTTAAAATAGAACTTCTTGGCCACAGCGAGCAAAGGTATGTTTGGAGAAAAAAAGAGTGCAGAACTTCATTAAAAGAACCCCTCTCCAACTGTTAAGCACAGGGGTGGATCGATCATGCTTTGGGCTTGTGTTGCAGCCAGTGGTATGGGGAACATTTACTAGTAGAGGGAAGAATGAATTCAATTAAATACCAGCAAATTCTGGAAGCAAACATCACACCGTCTGTAAGAAAAAAAAGCCGAAGCTGAAAAGAGTATGGCTTCTACAACAGGATAATGATTCTAAACACACCTCAAAATCCACAATGGACTACCTCAAGAGGCACAACCTGAAGGCTTTGCCATGGCCCTCACAGTCCCCTGACCTAAACATCATTGAGAATCTGTGGATAGACCTCAAAAGAGCAGTGCATGCAAGACGGACCAAGAATCTCACAGAACTAGAAGCCTTTTGCAAGGAAGAATGGGAGAAAATCCCCCAAACAAGAGTTGAAAGACTCTTAGCTGGCTACAGAAAGCATTTACAAGCTGTGATACTTGCCAAAGGGGGTGTTACTAAGTACTGACCATGCAGGGTGCCCAAACTTTTGCTTCCGGCCCTTTTCCTTTTTTGTTATTTTGAAACCATAAAAGATGGAAATAAAAAAGTTTTCTTGCTTAAAATATTAAATAAATGTGTCATCTTTAACTTTAACTTCCACCATTCAGGGCCCCAAACAGTCCTTCCAGGTGAGGCATCACTTCACCTGTGAGTCGACTGGGGTGATATACTGCGTCCGGTGCTCCCGATGTGGCCTTTTATATATTGGCGAGACCCGACACAGACTGGGAGACCGCTTTGTTGAACATCTACGCTCTGTCCGCCAGAGAAAGCAGGATCTCCCAGTGGCCACACATTTTAATTCCACATCCCATTCCCATTCTGACATGTCTATCCACGACCTCCTCTACTGTAAAGATGAAGCCACACTCAGGTTGGAGGAACAACACCTTATATTCCGTCTGGGTAGCCTCCAACCCGATGGCATGAACATCGACTTCTCTAACTTCCGCTAAGGCCCCACCTCCCCCTCGTACCTCATCTGTTACTCATTTTTATGCACACATTCTTTCTCTCACTCTCTTTTTTCTCCCTCTGTCCCTCTGAATATACCTCTTGCCCATCCTCTGGGTCCCCCCCCCCCTTGTCTTTCTTCCCGGACCTCCTGTCCCATGATCCTCTCGTATCCCCTTTTGCCTATCACCTGTCCAGCTCTCGGCTCTATCCCTCCCCCTCCTGTCTTCTCCTATCATTTTGGATCTCCCCCTCCAACTTTCAAATCCCTTACTCACTCTTCCTTCAGTTAGTCCTGACAAAGGGTCTCGGCCTGAAACGTCGACTGCACCTCTTTCTACAGATGCCGCTTGGCCTGCTGCGTTCACCAGCAACATTGATGTGTGTTGCTTGAATTTCCAGCATCTGCAGAATTCCTGTTGTTTGCATCTTTAACTTTATGTCTTTTGGAAATCAGTTCATCTTTTACTCGCTTAGCTATTCACAGTAACAGAAATTTTGACCGGGGTGCCCAAACTTTTGCATGGCTCTGTATATAAAATCACTATAATTTGATTTATGTGATGTGAAAATATTGTTCCAGTATCTTTGAAAATATTCAATGGTCATTAAAATTTATGCTCTTCAAAACAATTATTTAGAAAGAATCACTTTTCATAGTTGCAAATTTCACTCAAAATTCTACCTAGAATCATTCACTAATATGTGGATCATTCAGCCCATATTTCAAACATCTGTGAAAGTATTCACAAAACATAAAAAACTACTGGAAGACTAACTTTCTTCAGAAAACACCACACACTACCCATTCACAAGTCATGATGCTACATACCACTCTCAATTCAGTGGAATGAGTCACAATACTCGAGGAAGCCACAGTCCAGAACTTGCTTTTCCTATCCTTTTCCAGGGAAGATCTTGACTTTACACTTCACCACCACTTGACTTCAATAGGATCAGCAATTAACCATTCAGAGAAATCTGGGATTTGATTTCCATATTCTTGACAAGGTAACTTGTCAAATTGACAAAAAGAAAGCAAAAAATAAGAAATGAAATACAGTGGTTTCTGGTTAATTGGGGCAAACGCTTATTTGGGAGAACTCTTAAAGAACAAAAACTAATCGAGAAAGTAGCCAGATTCCCTTTGTTTATTTAGTACACTATGCCACTTAATTGGGACAGGAAGACTATTGCTAAGGTTTCTAACTAGCATACCGTTAGATACTACACTGTGCTTAGAGTAAACAGTTTTTAAAATTGTGCCAGTGGTGTGTATTTGTGTTCAAAAAGCAGTGAATTTTGTTACAGATAGTAGGTGAGAAATTAGCAATAAGACAATTCAGAACCGTTTTGTTCACAGCGGTTTCAAGTATTCAGGCTTCAAGATGCCAGAAAAAGCCAGGAGTGAAAATGAAACTATTTCGCTACCACAACAAATTAGGAACTACAGAGAATTTGAAGGTATCGATAAGCATCTTGAATGTTACAATGAAAATTAAGATTTAGAGGATGCAATCTTCCAAAGTATTCTATGAAGGCAGTCATTATTTGCACTAGATGTCTGTGCTGATTTTGCTCATTTACAGTGAATCAAAAAAACATGACAGCATATACTGGATGAATTCCTCCATCAATAACTATTAGGAACTAATAAACAGTTTTATAGTACTGTATTGGTAGTGTTCTAAGTTTTTCTGTATTTCGTTTAAATACATCATTTGTTACTTACTTAAATGGTAGTTTGTCTTTTATATACTTTTTTTTAAAATCTATTTTCCTAACATTTCGACTAATTGGGCCAAAATGTACTGGTCCCAATTAACCAGAATCTACTGTAGTTTAAAAAAAAATTATGGGATTTTAAGAGGACGGAAAGTCAAAACAATGTTTTTATAAGGGAACGAAGTGTATTTTCACAATCTTTATTTATTACACAAACCCAATTAACTTTCTACATAAAGAGTCCTCTGATACATCCTGGACAAGTCCAATATCCATAAAACAAGTTCCTAAATCCTACACAAAAATAAGTCATAATGTGAAAAAGTATCTAGTGCTTTCCCATAGAAATCATAATGTCTCTGAAATGAAATGGTACATTAGCTTGCACAAAACAATGCTGTAGCCAAGTTTAAAGAAAACCTCACCTGTGAGTAGGTATCTGTGGCACAGTCACTACTGGTACTGCTGCGCGTCGTTCTTCAAGAAGATTTTTAATTTTTTTAGTTTTCTGTTTAGATTTGGCTTTGGTCTTTTTAGTTGACACTTTCTTTGGACTCTCTCCATCCTCAACATCTTCTACTTTATTCTCTTCGTCTTCCTCCGCCTCATTATCATCCAATGCAAGTATCTTTTTTACTGACCCTGGCGGGGAGTGAACATCACAATATGCAGTTTTTCGGACGCTGAAAGTTGTCCCATTGGCACTAGTTTCTCGTACCGGTTCCATCTTCATGTATAAACCAGTCCGCTGAGCACAGGTCACATGGAATGCTGTATAGCAATTAGCCTTGTGACACTGAATAGATGCACCAGCACCTTTTTGTTTGCAAATATAACATACTAACTTCCACCTAGCAGAAGGAATGTTCTCAATGCTGTCTATTGGCTCCAGGAACACTGTGTTAGCGAAGCAAACTTCTGGTATCCATAAAGCACAAACTACATGAGCCCAGCGGCCATCATCTGTCTGTTTAAATGCACCACCATTATTTGGACATAAAGCACAATCAACAGGCCTAGAAGGAGACTGCAGACAGCAGCGGCAAAGCCATTGTCCTTCTGGAATATATGGTACTCCATAGCACTCCTGATGTACAGCAAGATTGCAGATATCACAAAATAAGATTACATTGCTATTCTGACACTCACCATCCATACAAATGCAACAAACTGCATCTTCATCAATTAAAGATTGGGGATCGCCTTTATTCCGGCTTTCAAAATAGGATTCTTTTTCCAGTTTGTCCATGAGGTACTCAAATATTTCTTGTGATACTATGCCAAGCATATCACTCTTGCGCTTTTCATTGATCATTTCTAGCCATGCATAATCCTCCTCATCCATATCATATTCAACCTCACCATCCAACTCTTCCACTGACTTTTCAATGTATCTGTAGTATGCTGATGGTAGGGGAGGGGCATCAGGGAGCTTGTAATCAATAATTCTAAAAGATGGTTGAGGTAATTCAGCAGATGGCCCAGCTGAATGTTTCGAGGCTGACTCTTTCCTTTTGTCTTTGCAGACTGTTCTTTTTGACTTTGAAGGAAAGAGAGGTTGTTCACTATTCTCTTTATTACTGTTACATTCTGTAATTTCTTGAGCAGTCAAGTCATCTTCAGTGATGATCTTTAAGGTGTCAAATATGCTAATTCTGTGAAGTCTGCCATCAATGTCTACCTCAACCATTCGTTGTGCTTGAGCATACGTCAATGTTTCTCTATTTGGAGAACACTTAAGTCCATAGGGAGAGGGGGAGCGACGACCTCCACAGTTATTTCTCATCCTTCTCCGTGGTTTTCGCATCATCCACTGGCAATCTGTGAAGTAAGAATATAAGCTGTGTAAAGACAAAAATTTTCACCAGTGGTCTTTCCTTTTATTCCTTCTAAAAATAAAACAAAAACATAATATTTATATCTAAGCTAGGCTTGAAAGGATAAGAATATAATTACACTATTGACATTTGTTTACATAGTCCCTATTCTATTTACTGTAATGATAAATATGACAAAAAATGCATAAAATTAAACTGAAATAGTAGGGAGTGTTGGAAGCTCGGTGCCTCAAATTCAATTCCATGTATCCTCAGAACCATGACTTATGTAAAGCTATATAATTTGAATATTGAACCCAGGCATCCAGTGTCTTTTAAAGGCCAGAGTTATACTGTTCAAACAAGTCGGGTAGATGACAGTATTTTTCATATGAAAGGATTTTTGTTTTCATTTTCTCGTAAAATAGAACATTTATGACATATTCATATAACAGACAAAAAAAGTCCAGGCCAAATCTATCATTCTGCTGACTAGAAATCAGATCATACAGAAAACATACACAGAGCTTTTGCCCTCTTGGATACCTATTTTCAAAAAGGAAGCATTTCACCTTGATCAGCCTCCAGGCAGTCAGATCTAAAAATCAAAAGGCTTTCAAGAAATACTTCAATATTACCTCATGAACCTACTGTCAAGCCCAGTTACCTACACTTTTCAAAGTGTGGCACACCTCCAAAAGAATATGAAGAGCACTCCCCTGTAATTTCACCATTACTCCATTATCTCAAATCAAAAGAAAAACAAAGGACTCACCCAAAATATATGATCAATAGAGCCCAAACTAATATATATACTTTAAATAATATTGAATAAATTAGTTATTAAGATCTATTTTTTAAGGATTGGCTTAGAATAAAATGTACAGGCTATTTTGGGCTAAAGGTACCCCTTTGAATCAAGGAAAAATCGTGTGAAAGCAAGTATTCAAGTATCACCATCTTCATTCCTGCAACCGACTTTTCATAATTCCTCTTTAAATACTAGGAATACTAAGGTAAACGTAGAAGTGGGAACCTTTTCCATCCCAATTTTTGGTTAGCAACTGTTTCCAAAAATGACATATGATCTTTCACCTGATCTGTAAAGTTGCATAAGAAACATTTCTTCTTTTTAATTACATCACCACCATTCAGTGTGGAGTCCAGTGAGAATGAATGAGGATGCTTTTTACTTTATAGGCAATTTTAGAACCTTATCAAATGTAAAATCTGATCACACTCAGCTCATTAGAAACTCCTTATTGAAGCAAACATTCTCCAGGTTGAAAATACAGGCCATCATTACTGAATTTCAAGTGGCTAGATGTTTCAATTCAATTCAATACTTACTTTAATTTCAGCATGAGCCATTCTCAAATGTAAATATCATTTTTATATATAAACAATAATTCAATCCTCGTGCTTTGTATGGATAGGATCTGTTACCAGTTTCACTTGCCTTTAAATTCTTCTTTTGAGAATAGAAAGAATTAGAATTTTATTTCTTACATCCATCTCGGAACTAGGGAGTAAAAATCTTTATGTTGCATCTCCATCACTGTGCACAAGGAATAACGAATGGAAACATGGGAGGATATTGCCCAAACACAAAGATTGTATACATAATTGTTTTGTACAGTATATATGTATGTACAGTCTGCAATCAAAACAATCTGTATTGATAAATCTGATGGCCTGGTGAAAGAAGCTGTCCCGGAGCCTGTTGGTCCTGGCCTTAACGCTTCAGTACTGTTTGCCAGACGGAAGCAGTTGAAACAGTTTGACTTGGGGTAGCTGGAGTCCCTGATGATCCTCTGGGCCCTTTTTACACAGTTTATTTTACTACTTTTGTCATAAACTAATAGGCACATTCATGCTATATTAGTTATAGATGGAAATCAACTCTCTTTTGAAAACCTGTGTACAACTTCTCAATTCAGGTTTCCTCATTCCATAGTTTTAAATCCAATCGAATTGAAAATCAAGGACCCTAACCAGCAACTGGATAGAAATCAACCAGATGTTTCATCTTGACTTTTCCAAATTTTCCATAGCATTTGTGGGCAACACCAGGTTGAGAGGGTTAATGTTCAAAGGAGGGTCACAAACATTTACATGGGGATATTAATAAACTTTTGAATTCAAATAAGTGACAAATGAAATGCTTGCATAATAAAATTGCAATCACTAAGCATAACAGACCTTAAACAATTTTACCTTTATCATAAAATGGAGATAGAAGAATGAAAGGAAACTCCAAGCATATTCCTTTCCAGACTATACGGATGGCTGCTGGATGTCACTTATTAGATTTTAAAGCAGAACTTTTCTACACAAAGACGAGCAAATTAAAGACCTGTCAGCAATAAACTGGGGAATGTTTAAGACAAATAATAAAAGCACATTAAAGGTAAAGTAAGATAATGTGAGGATAATGAATTATAAGATGATCTAACAGAATCAGACAAGATATGAGAGGACAAGGGGCCCTGAAATTCTAGCGGGGAATTCTAACTTTAGACCCTGTGATCTTTAAACTCAAATGGAGACTCATTCAAAATTATATACAAGTTTTTGTGGTGGCCATGCCTCCACTGTTGGTTCAATACATAATACCAAAAGCAAGGCAAGAATGAATATCTATACAAATGGCCCACAAAAGTGCTTTTTGATTTTATTCAATATATAACAGGAAATTAGATAATATCTGTATAAACTAATTATTTTTCACAATTATGGCAAGTGCAGATCCAGTCTGACTAAAACGTTAACTCATTCAAGTCTTCTCATGAGCATTTTTTCCAGGCTGACAACTTTGGAAGGCATGAAAAGTGGATAAATTCAGCAAATCTGCAATCAGGTTATTGATAAATGTTGAACTTGCTAGACTAAATGCAAAAGCTGGGTGACTGGAAGTGCAAACAAAATATATATTTAACTGTTTGATTCAAAAGGTCAGACACAAGCCCCCAACTCTATAAAAGGCCTATATGTGTTTATATTATACTTACAAAAATACTGAGGAATTTTATTAATATTTACCAATGTTAAAATCAACCCCATCACTGGGCAATATCAATGAGTATTGACAATGTGTGCAATATAATATCACAGGCATCTCAAATATTTTATTTCACATCTTTCTTCAATGAATATGCAGCTGCACAGGTATCTATCTACAAATAAAATGTGCACCCTTTTCTTACCAGTAGGCAGCAGGTTGAAGAGATTGAAGAGGATCATGAGAAACCAGAATGTTTATAAAACCAAAGAGATAGGGAAAAAGTTGAAGTTTCTAAAACAGAACCAAATTTGTAAAATGAAAGGCAAAAAAAAACTCGAGGGAAAAAAACTATTCTTCTCTCATACCAAATTTCTAAATAAACTACTCATTTCCCATCTGAATCCAGTCTATTTTTAAACTTGCATTTATTATTTGCTAGTTTGCCCTATTTAGATTTTGAAGACCGAAGTAGATCATTTCTTTAGCAATGCCATCCCACTGTTTTTTTTGGAAAAGTCCTGAATGAAAATAGCATGACCAGTAAATTTACAAGGATAGAGAATTATACTCCATAAGTCACCCTCATTTATCACATGTATCAATGAAAAAAATAAAAACTCATTATGCCAAAGTAACCATACCAACATTAGAGAAATATAAATTCAATAAGCCTCTCATTTAGTCACAAAAACAAGTTAGTATGATTTATATTTAGTATGATTTATTTCAGCTTTTATTTCTTTCATCACTTTCCCAGTGGGTCAGAAGTTTACATACTCTTTGTTATTATTTGGTAGCATTGCCTTTAAATTGTTTAACTTGTGTCAAACATTTTGGGCAGCCTTCCACAAGCTTCTCACTGTAAGTTGCTGGAATTTTGTTCCATTCTTCCAGACAGAACTGGTATAACTGAGTCAGGTTTGTAGGCCTCCTTGCTCGCACACGCTTTTTCAGTTCTGCCCACAAACTTTCTATTGGATTGAGGTTAGAGCTTTGTGAGCACCTTTGCTCCATCCACCATAAAGGCGGGGTTTCCCAGTGGTCACCTATTTCAATTCAACTTCACACTCTCAATCTGATATGTCAGTCCACAGCCTGCTCTATGGTCACAATGAAGCCACTCTCAGGTTGGAGGAGCAACGCCTCATATTCCATCTAGGTAGCATCCAACCTAACGGGATGAACATCAATTTCTCTAACTTCTGGTTATAACTCACCTTCTCTCTTTTTCCATTCCATATTCTAGCACCCCTCTTAACTTTTCTCTTCTCCTCACCTACCCAGCATCTCCCTCTGGTGCCCCTCCCCTTTCCCTTTATCCTATGGTCCACTATCAGATTCCTTTCTCTCCCGTCCTTTACCTTTCCAACCTATCATCTTCCAGCTTCTCACTTCATCCCCTCACCCACCCATACACTTTCTCCCTCACCTGGTTTCACCTATCACCTGCCAGCTTGTACTCCTCCCACTCCCCCACCTTCTTATTCTTCACCCTCCTTTCCAGTCCATGATGGATCTTGGCCCATAACGGTGACTGTTTATTCCTTTCCAAAGATGCTGCTTGACTTGCTGAGTTCCTCCTGCATTTTGTGTGTGTTGTTCACGTTTATATATTTCCTTCCTAAGTTTTCTTTGAGATTGTAATAAATGTTCCATCAAGACCCATTTACTTTAATATCAAGTGTAGTAATACATACTATACACAACAAATTTACAAAATATGTTAATTTCTTGTAATGGTATTTACATGCTGGTCCCAGAATAGATCCTCTAAAATGATAATACAAAGGAATTTAAAGTTACCAACACTCTCCACCTCCAATCCCCAAATGAGGACCTCTGGTTTCTTCATCAACAATGTAATAGAAAACTCTAAAATGGACAGTCCCAAGCCCAGCTGTGAATCGAGGATTAGGCATGCAGCCCAACTCATAAAACTCAAGAGCTACAGAAACACCAACAGAAGCTCCAAAGACCTCATCCCTGGGAGAGGAAGGATCTTCACCTAGAAGATCTATCATGTGGTGAAAGTGGAAGCCACAAGGCCAATCGACCTTTGGCCCAGGACGGAGGACTGCCGCCGACTGCCTATGTCCCAGTAGGAGTGATGGGCTTAAGAAAAAGTCAATGTCAGCACTCAGAGCATCCTCAAAATGCCAGCTACCTCCCTACAATGTGCCCATCAACTCCACCAGTTCTTATGCTACCCACCTTTGTGAGTCAATTTGTTGCTGCAGCACCACTCAGCCATATTTTCAACCTCCCTTCAATGTGCTGATTCATCACCACCTTTGATACGGCCAAAGACATTGGTGTCATCAGCGCCTCGACAGACTTGGTCATCACAACTCGGCAAGTTGTTTTGTTATGTCTCCCCTCTCGCTGTGAAAGGGGGACACTCCTTCTTCCCTTTTTTAGGAAGGGAGAGAGCCTGTAGTATGTCGAATTATGAACGATTAGTTTTTGTCGTACTGCAGATCATGGTCTTTCTTGGGGGCTTTATTATTGCTTGCTTGGTGGGTGGAGGATTTTGATGCTTTTTTTGCACAAGTAAGTGGGGGTGGAGGGAGATGGTTGCTTTGCTACTGCTTGTGCGTGGGAGGGTGGACAGGGGGCTTTCGGGTTCTAACATTTTTACTGTCACTCATTCTTTGGGGCACTCTTCTGTTTTCATACATGTCTGCAAAAAACAATTTCAGGATGTATATTGCATACATTTCTCTGATATTAACTGGAACTATTGAAATTATTGAGTTGGAGTTGCATCAGTTCCAGGGAATCAGTAGCGAGCTCATCAAAATGATTAAACATTGAAGTACTTTCAGGCAGCCAAGGGACAAATGTCAACTCTTTTTTAAGTAGAAATTGAAATATACCGATTAATTTTTAAATGTTACCTACATTTCAATTTTGAGGTAATAATATTCTACATATCAAAGAGTGTCAAGAAGATTGTTTAAGCATTAATACAGACCATTTAAAAATGTCCACCTCAACCTCAAACAAGAAAATAAATTTTCTAAAGTATTCTACACTTATAAAAATTTTATTAAACCAAATCTTACATTTCAAGGTTACTTAAATGTTGCAAATTAACCCAACTTTGGAAAACCAGGGAATAATTGACAACTGCATTTGATTAATACTGTAACTGTAAAAAAAAAGGAATTGTCTTTTCCCTTATCTACATTCATCAGCTCTCCTTACAATAAAATAGTTTTAGGCAGTCAAGTCACAACAATACACATAATGTCAGCAATAATTTACAATAAAATGAAAATGGTAGGACATTTTGTTATGTACTTAAAATAAGATACTGCCACCACATTAATACAGCTTGTCAAGTTTTCCTCCATCTGAGCCAGCATGCCATTGTTCAAACAAAAATCCATTACTTGCTTATAGGCCTCAGCTATGCACAATAAAAAGCTATGCAACAAAAAGTCGCGTCCAATCTTTATTTGACATCCTTAAAGGCCAATTTATACTTGTGCATCAAATTGATGCCTTAAGTACAGTGTAGCCACGTACCCTACACCGTACCCTACCCCATAGCCTGATGCGCACCTCCCCAAAAATGTAACTACGCGTCGCGGCGACGCAGACCACAACAGCTGTGATTGGTCCGCTTGGTAGCATTGCATTTCCTGCTACGCTGCAGTAGCTTCCCATTGGGTGATTGAAGGGCAGGGAAGGAACTCTGGCTGCAATGCTTTTCATAAAGCTTTACAGACCTCTGAAATTATGGAGGACCCTGTGCTTGACGCTAGTTTGTAGCAGCTGCTACAGCCTATTGACTTCCACCTGAAGCTAAAACTCGAATGGTGATTGCCAGTCTCTGGGTATACTGTGCGTACACTTATGCAAAATAAATCACTGGAGACAATGAACCAAATCTTCAAATCTACCTGCCGACATCCAAAAATATTTGAAATGCATTTCCTCATCCATGTCTCTCGGTAGCCAGACAAGCACAGAAAATTCACCCTCCTTCAGTTTCAGTCGCCATTGTTTGAAGTTAACACGAAGAACCCAACACAGTGGCATAGAAACCCCACCGCCAACTAGTGTTTAGGCAGTGAATTGCAGAGCGATGCAAACACAACAACACACAAGTATAAAAACTCACAATGCCGTAGCCCACTTGCGAAGGCTACAGCGTAAGCTAGTACGCACAAGTATAAATCAGCCTTAAGAAGTTGTTAGCTTGCAATTAAGAACTAAAGTCCTGACCAATCTTTCCCTTGCGAATCCTTGGAACTAAGGCCAATTCTAATACACTTAAATGTTTTGATTAAGAGATGCAGTAGATTGGAGATAAAATTTCACTTTCCTGAAGTGTACATTGAAGCTATTTATTTGATAACCTTACTCAGCCTTGGGGAACCAAGATACATGGATTTATTAGTTTCATATTGATTTATTGTTGTCACATATATCATAATACAGTGAAAAGCTTTAGTTTTGTGCACCATCCACAGAGATCATGTCATGCATAATTACATAACGAGGAAAAAGAAAACAGAATGCAGAATAGAAAACTTAATCCTCAGAATGGTACCCAAAATGTTTTCTGTCTTCTTACATTGCTTAACACTGTGTCTGTTTGTTGATAGTATTTTATTAACAAGAATGCACATTTGGAATGCAGGATTCAGTGAATTGCAAACTTTTAAAAAAACTAGGAAACTGGTTTGCCATAATTTGTAGCTCAAAAAGACCCTCAACTTCACCAGTTTAGAGTGTTTGATATGGCTCTTTTTAATTTGCAACCTTGATGAACATATTGGTATTGGTTTATTATTTTCACATACAGCACTTGAAAGTTTATCCTGCATACTGTTCATAAAGTGCATTGAAGTAGTACAAGATAAAACAATAACAATGCCAAACGAATTGTGAAAGCTACAGAGAAAGTGCAGTGCAGGTAAACAATAAAGTGAAAGATCATATCGAGGTAGAATATGAGGTCAAGAGCTCATCTTATCATATATGCGGATGTTTGATAACTTGGACATACAGTGGCATGCAAAAGTTTGGCCACCCCGGTCAAAATTTCTGTTACTGTGAATAGCTAAGCGAGTAAAAGATAAACTGATTTCCAAAAGACATAAAGTTAAAAATGACACATTTCTTTAATATTATAAGAATTTTTTTTTATTTCTATCTTTTACAGTTTCAAAATAACAAAAAAGGAAAAGGGCCCGAAGCAAAAGTTTGGGCACCCTGCATGGCAGTACTTAGTAACACCCCCTTTGGCAAGTATCACAGCTTGTAAATGCTTTTTGTAGCCAGATAAAGTCTTTCAATTCTTGTTTGGGGGAATTTCTCCCATTCTTCCTTGCAAAAGGCTTCTAGTTCTGTGAGATTCTTGGGCCATCTTGCATGCACTGCTCTCCTCAGGCCTATCCACAGATTCTCGATGATGTTTAGGTCAGGGGACTGTGAGGGCCATGGCAAAACCTTCAGCTTGCACCTCTTGAGGTAGTCCATTGTAGATTTTGAGATGTGTTTAGGTTCATTATCATGTTGTAGAAGCCATCTTCTTTTCATCTTCAGCTTTTTCAGACGATGTGGTTTGTTTCCAGAATTTGCTGGTATTTAATTGAATTCATTCTTCCTTCTACCAGTAAATGTTTCCCGTGCCACTGGCTGCAACACAAGCCCAAAGCATGATCAACCCACCCCCATGCTTAACAGTTGGAGAGGGGTTCCTTTCATGAAATTCTGCAACATTTTTTCTCCAAACATACCTTTGGGAAGAATGAATTCAATTAAATACCAGCAAATTCTGGAAGCAAACATCACACCATCTGTAAAAAAGCCAAAGATGAAAAGAGGATGGCTTCTACAACAGGATAATGAACCTAAACACACCTCAAAATCCATAGTGGACTACCTCAAGAGGTGCAAGCTGAAGGTTTTGCCATGGCCGTCACAATCCCCTGACATAAACATCATTGAGAATCTGTGGATAGACCTCAAAAGAGCAGTGCATGCAAGACGGCCCAAGAATCTCACAGAACTAGAAGCCTTTTGCAAGGAAGAATGGGCGAAAATCCCCCAAACAAGAATTGAAAGACCCTTAGCTGGCTACAAAAAGCGTTTACAAGCTGTGATACTTGCCAAAGGGGGTGTTACTAAGTACTGACCATGCATGGTGCCCAAACTGTTGCTTTGGGCCCTTTTCCCTTTTTGTTATTTTGAAACTGTGAAAGACGAAAATAAAAACATTTTTCTTGCTTAAAATATTAAAGAAATGTCTTTTGGAAATCAGTTCATCTTTTACTCGCTTAGCTATTCACAGTAACAGAAATTTTGACCGGGGTGCCCAAACTTTTGCATGCCACTGTAAGCTGTCTTTAAATGTGGTGGCATATGCTCTCAAGCTACCTGATGTGAGAGGGGAAAAGAGAAAATGTCTGGAGTGGATGGGGTCTATAATTATGTTGGCTGCACTACTGAGGCAGCAAGAACTGTAGAGTCCATGGTTTCCATGTTGTGCTGAGCTGTATCGACAACTCTCTGGATTTTCTTGTGGTCACATGCAGAGCAGTTGCCTTACCAAACCCTTATGCATCCAAGCTGAAAGCTTTCTATGATGCAGCTATAAAATTTGTTCAGTCGACGGGTTCATGCTGAATTTCTTTGGCTTCCTGAGGAAGCTGAGACATTGGTGAGGTTTCTTGGCCGTGACATCAACATTGTTGGACCAGAACAGGCTATAGGTAACGAATGTTGACTCCTGGGAACCTGAAACTCTCAACCTTAACACCACTGACGTTGTTGCAGATGCACCACCCCACCCCTTCCTGAAGTCAGTGACCAGCTCTTTTATTTTGTTGACATTGAAAGATTGTTGTCATGACACCATCTCTATTTCCTTCCTGTACTCCAGCTCTGTTGAGATACAGACTACCACAGTGGTATCACCTGCAAACCTGTAGACAGAGTTAGAGCAGAACCCGGCCTCTCAATCATGAGTGAATTGTGAGTAGAATATGGGGCTGAGGAAGCAACCTTATGGATCACCAATGTTTAGAATAATTATGGGACGGTGTGCTACCTATCCCTTCTAAGTGCAGTCTGCTGGTCAGGGCATCAAGGATCGAGTTAGAGATCAGCATTAACTCCCAGGGGTCCAGAGTTTGGTGATGAGTTTGCTTAGAATTACAGTACTGAAGGCATAGTCTGACATACATTGGTATCATTGCCATCCAAATGCTCCGGAAATAAATGTTGGGCCAAGGAGATATCATCTTCCATAGACCTGTTACAGTGATAGGCAAATTGTAGTGGGTTGAGATTATCTTGAAGGTTGGAGATGATGGATGCTAAAACCAGCCACTCGAAGCAATTCATGATGATAATTATCAGAGCCACTGGTTGGTAATCATTAAGGCACGTTATCTTATTTTCCTTGTGTACAGAGATGATAGTGGTCTTCATAAAGCAGGAAGAATGATAGCCTGACCAAGGAAAGTTTAAAACTGTCTGCCAATAACTGTGCCAGCTGATCTGCACAGAATCTAATGACACAACCAGAGACACCCAGGCCTGGTGCGTTCTGCAAGATTGATTTTACGCCTCTAATGATGACTGGAGTTCAGGTGCCTTGGGACACTGTCACGGTGGGTGTTGACATATGCACTTCTGTTTAAAATGTGTTAAGGAAAAGAATAGGGTTCAGTCATCACTACTGCCCAACTTTGTTTTGTATGTAAGCCGTGCCATAGCTCACTGGTACTTGATTTTGGCCTGATACTGTCAGCATATCTGATAGTTTTACAGAGCTCATACACATCTTGATTTCTCATAAAAGTCAGGGTCACCTGATTTAAATGCCGCAACCTAGACTTCCTGGTTCATCCATGGTTTTAGGTTTGGACACATCTTTAGTACACAGTCCTCAACACATTTACTGATGAAGTCCACGATGGTAATGACTAACAGCTGAATCTTTGAACATAGAGCAACCAACCAGCAAAGCAGTCACGTAGAAGCTTGTGTTTCCTCAGACCAGCACTGTACCGGATACTTCTCCTGCTTTACTTTCTGCTTGCATACAGGGAGCATGTACCAAAGTATAAAAGGAGTTGACTCCATATATACAGAATACGTACATAATTCAGTTCCCCTGGTTTTAATAAACTACCAAATACATATTAATATGCACAACACTGTTGGAAATCGTTGACATGGCCCGAGGTCCCAGCTCAGTGTTGTGTTTACTAATTCACAGCCTCAGGTTGTAACACTATGATATTCGCGTGTTTTCCATTTGCATCCACACCAAAGCAGGCTCAGCTGTTCAGTGACGTAGACGTTATCAGGGGAGGGGCCAAGTGGTAACTGACGTCACTGCAGCAAATAATTTTCCCGGGCGCATTTGAATTTAACTCCTGTCGGTTCAGGCAACCGTCCAGGCCGCAAATAAACATCGCCACCAGAATAATCTAGCAGACCCCAGTTCAGGACTCGACCTGCCCGATCCCCGTCCATTCTGCTACCGACTCCGCCCACACCCCTAGGTGGAATTTTCCAGAATTTCCCCCTTCAACACTGACCCCCTTATTTCCCTCCCCCCAACATGCTCAATCACTACGTACCTTGCTAACGGATGTACAATGGCAGACGGTGATCGGCAACGGCTTCAGCCAATTGCCAGTAGCGAAGCCAGGAACCGCGTTCCAATCAGGAACGGCCCTCTTGCCCGCGGCCACCAATCAGCGTGGCGAGAGGGCGGGATCAGCTCTGACCAGGTTCGGTTGGACGGAGAGAATTTACAGTGGAACAAGATGGCGACTCTTCCCACAACAAGCGACCCCCAACGCATATTAATTACAGACCTCTAACGGCTGACCTGAGTGCGTTTCATTCGCCGGCGGCAGCGCATCACAAAGCTCACAGCTCCACTTTACAAATTACTGGCAAACAAACGCGCACAACAACGTGTTAAAAACGCCATTTACCTTGTACGCGAGACCAGCAAAGTCGGGGCAGAGGAGGGGGGGGCCGAGGGAAAGAAGAGAGAAAAAAAAATTTCCTCCGGGTCGCAATTATAATTAATGGCACCAGGAGCGCCGGTTATCTGCCGTTGTTCAACGCTGAATATGTCGTCCCCTCAGATCGGGGCGCTTCATAGTGCACCCGATGGATGTTTCGTCGGAGCCCGGCGTCAACAAAGACGGACTTTAATGGAGATTTTAGTGTAAGGAAGAGTACGTAAGATAGCGGTAGGAACGCGAACCCTTGCCGCTGGTTTGGGAGGGGGGAGGAGGTGTGGGTTGGGGGAGGGGGAAAGCTCTTTTCAATCACAAGCCGGACACGCCCCTGCGCATGACCCGAGCAAACGGGAAACCCCGTGCGGCGGTGGCGGCGGCGACGGACGGGCGGGCGGGCAGCGGCCGGACGCGCGAGAGGTAGGGACGGCGGTCGCGAGCTGTTGCCGGGCGCTCTCCGCGTGCGCGCGTGCATAGGGGTGCAGCAGCCCCGGACGGCTCGCCCTGCACTGAGACTCGGCAGAGGAGGCGTCAATCCTAGTGCAGTGTTAGCGCTTCGAATGATGGGCGGGCTGCAGGATCTCCACTGTCAAGCAGTGGTTTTAATTGTCCCCGGCATTAACAAGTTAAATACACCGGTATAACACCTTAAGAGAATAAGGACACTTGTAGCAACTTCCTGGGGTTTGAGCTGCCACTGACGGTCAGGCTGTCCTCTTAAAGCGAAGGTTCGGTTGCGCTCAATGAGAATTTCAAGAGCTAAAATTCAAGAACTTCAATCCAAATAAAGTTTTTAAACTTAAGAAAAGTTACGTTTTGCAAACAAAGCAGGGGATTTGGCACACCTCTATAGATCCTTGAAACTTGCACAGCGTTGAGACTTAGTAACTTGCAAGAAAACATTAGGACACTCAAAAAAAGGCTGCTGGATGAACTCGGGTTAAGCGGCATCGAACTGGGATCTGCACCCGCATCAACACATACATCTTGCCCCTAAAGATGCTGCTTGACTCGGTGAGTTCTTCCAGCAGTTTATTTTTTCTCTCTCTTCTAGATCACAACATCTGCATTCTCACAATTAGGATAAACGTTTGAAGGCTAAAGATTCCTCGCTCAAGGATTTCGTTTGTTTACTATATTCATTGTTATTCTTTGATTAAAACCAAATATTATGCAAAATATGCCCTTGAAAAGGTGTGGAATTTCAAACTAATCTCATGATACAAGTTGTCCTTTTGCCAGTCTCTGCAATTAAAATGTAGATGAAATAAATAGTGTACAGCGGTGGTTCGGTTAACGCACTTCGTATTGCATTATGAGAAATGATCGGAGCGAATCCACATCTGCAAGAGAAACCTTATTACGATTTGAAGTGAAAATTCGATCCTATGATTTAGATTGATCAGTGTGCCGGGATAAAATACTACAATAAAAGATGTAAAACAATCAAATTTTATGTGTTTAATATACCCAGTTGCAGAACACTTCAACAGTGTGTTTTCGAACTGTCACTTCGAATGGTTTGTGTAAAGCAATGTATTTTTAAATTCTTTCCCTACCACGGTGAATGAAATTGCGTTCATTGAGTGGCACGTCAACATATAAGCACCACACAGGTTGAAATTGCTTTAGAGTAGGCAGAATCCTTCCTACTAATTTCCAAGTAACAATCCAAATTAAATCAGATTAATAATCATGTTGGATGTTTAATTGGCTATTGAAGTGTAAGATCCATTTTCATTTACTATCTTGTCAGTATAGTTTAAATTGCATGTATTAAACATGGATTAACGTTTTTCAAGTTTTTTTTGGGTTACAAATGTATTAGTAATTGATTCATTTTTGCCTCAGGCACTCTAGGAAACATGACCAGCCTCAGTTTTATATATTTTCATAAACTGAGTGTTACATTTTACTGAGGTAATTAAGAATTAAAATTGGTTCAGTTATTTTGTATTCGAGAATGACAGTATCACGAATAGCATACCATGCCAACATTCATCAGTCCTGACAAAGGGTCTCTGCCACTGTGCTTCTTCCTATGGATGCTGTCTGGCCTGCTGCGTTCCAGCAGCCTTTTGTGTGTGTTCATGCCAACATTATCAGAAATGGAAGGGCTGTATTATTTGACACAAATAAAAATTGAAAATACCGGAAAATGTATTTAACATTCCTGGTCCAAGACTCAATCTTAACTGTTTATTATTTTTCTCTTTCCTCAGATGCTGCTTTGCCAACAGTTTCTGTTTTTTTTAATTTCAGATTTCCCGTAATTGCAATTTTTAGATTTTTGTTACATACTACAATTCTTTCATAACTTGCAGTGCAAGGGACTTCTCTTACTGTGTTTGCTTTTGTTACTGACATTCACACCAGACTGGCACTAGCTTGAATCTCAGAAAAAATTCACTCACACTGCAGATGACTTGCTGCTGTCAAGGGTTGTTCGCGCATTATTTCTATCTTGTACTCTTCCACACAAATCTGTAACATGCTGCCTTATGCACTTACGGTTCTCCATGAAAACATTTGCTTTATCCCTTCCAACACACTAAAACACTTAATTCTTTTTTATTTGGTTATTACTGATTTGATGC
Source organism: Mobula hypostoma (assembly GCF_963921235.1). NCBI lineage: Eukaryota > Metazoa > Chordata > Chondrichthyes > Myliobatiformes > Myliobatidae > Mobula > Mobula hypostoma. Next base: position 32,342,265 of record NC_086109.1, read on the forward strand.
AATCAATATAGTTCAAAGAAGTTGCAAGAAAAGGTTTGTGAACCCTTTGCAATTACCTGGTTTTCTGCATTAATTACTCATAATATACAGTCTGATCTTCATCTAAGTAACAGATAAATGCAATCTGCTTAAACTAAATACACACAAACAAATGTACTTTTCATGCCTGTATTGAACACATTGTGTAATCATTCACAGTCCAGGCTGGAAAAAGGATATGAAGCCTTGTATTTAATAACAGGTAGAAACCCTAGCAAACATTTCTTGTAGTTGCTTATCAGACTTGCACATGCTGAGGAGGAACAATAGACTATTCCTCCAGACAAAACGGTTTCATTTCACCAGTATATCTGGGATACTTTACATGAACAGTCCTTTTCAGGTCATGCCACAGCATCTCAATTAGTTTAAGGTCTGGACTCCAATTTGGCCATTTGTTTTTAAGCTATTCCATTGTGAATTTACTTTTATCTTTCAGATCATTGTCTTGTTGCATCATCCAACTTCTATTAAGCTTCAGGTGACGGATCAGTCTCCTGTAAAATGTCTTGATACAATTCTGACTTCATTGTTCCCTCAATGACTGCAAACTGTCCAGGCCCTGAGGCAGCAAAGCAGCCCCAAACCATGATGCTTCTGTCACCATGCTGCGCAGTTGGAATGAGATTTTGGTGTTGGTGTGCAGTGCTCTTTTTCCTCCAAACATAACGCTGTGCATTTCTGCCGAAAAGTTCAACCTTTGTCTCACCTGTCCACAGAACATTGTGGAACATCCAAATGGTCTTTGCAGCAATTTTTTTTGCAGAGTAGTGGTTTCCTCTGTAATGTCCTTCCATGAACACCATTCTTGTAAAATGTTTTTCTTAGTGGACACATGAACAGAGACTTTAGCAAGTTCTAGAGATTTCTGCAGGTCTTTTGCTGTTAGAAAAAACATTACCCCACAGGTTCAAATATTTTTTGAACCTAGACTGTGATTGTTGAAATGGCAGACTCAGTATTGACAAGAAGTACTATAATTGTGTTAGTCTATCATTGTGACTTAGATGAAATTCTTACCACATTTTGAGTAATTAATGCAGAAAGATAGGTTCACAAGCTTTATCTTGCATCTGTATATTGATTAGTACTAAACAGATATGCATCGTAAATGGCAACAACAGTATTGTTTACAAAGTTTTTGCCAGTTTCAGATACACTTAAAATGACAGACTGGTCAATTTCTCCCGCCAGTTTCTTTAGCAAACGAAACAGAAGTTTTCTCATCAAATACCAAATTTGAAGGTATGCCTATTAATTTGGAAATCATTGTTATGGTTGCAAAACCTTTAGCATGTATCTGAGTTGATAATAAATTTACTTTGAACTTTGCCTGTAATGTTGACATCTTCATGGTAGTAAAATAATTAGAACAGAATTACACACTGGTTAAAGACTAAGATTATAGGTTGAAAAAAGAAAAAAAAACAAAAACTGAAGAAATAAGAGGTGAAGTTGCAAAAAATCTTAAAGATATGCAGCTTTTTTAAACTTAATGACATCTACAGACCTTGAATATTCCAAAATAGTTAAAAAACTAAATTCTAATAATGGGGCTTCTTTATAAAAACTTAAGTCAATGAAATATACAAGTATTGAGAAAAATAAACTTTTGCAAGGAAAATTTTTAGAAAGTCATCAGAAATGTAAAGACATTGCAAAATCAGAATATTGACTAATGAGCAGTATGATAAGTTGCATTATCAATTCAACCAATTTCCCCTGGGATCAATAAAGTATGACTATGACTATTAACAAATAACACAGTGAACAGGCACAACAGTAGGTCACAAAGCTTTTCAAGCCTATTCTGCCATTTGACAATACCCTAAATTGAGAAGGCTGCGATCAATGAAATACTGTTGCGATTGATACTTGACCTTAAATATTTATAATCTCTGTCAACCACTTAGCTAAGGCGACCAAATGCCTAAATTTGTTGATGAAATAAATATAGACACAATTGTGAGTACCAAGAAAGACGCAAATGTGCTTTGGAAATATGAACTAGCTGAATGAATGGACCACAACTTGGAAGATGTAATATCATGTGGAAAAATGTGAATTTGTCCACCTGGTCCCTCAAACCTGCCACACCATTCAATATGAACATGGCTTATCTATGCTGGCCTCAGTACTGTGAACTTCTGTACCATTCCCTATAAACTTCAATTCCTCAATCTTACCAAAGATTTATCTATCTCCTCATTGAATATATCCAATGACCTAGCTTGCACCATACTTTGGGGGTAGAGAATTCCTGCAAATCACTAACATCCAAAAGAACAAATTTCCACCAATCCCAGCTTTAAATGATTGCCCCCCCCCCCCCATTATTGCAGATTTATCTTCTTGTTCATGATTCTCACATTTATGAGAATCTCAGCATCTACTCTTTGAAATCTGTTTAGGATTGTAAAGATTTGAATTAGGTTATTCCTCATTCTTTGAATACAGAGCCAAACTATCTAACCCCTCTTAATTCTCCCAGAAATTAGCCTGCTGAATCTCCTTTAAACTCCAAAGCTTCTCTATCCGTTTTTTTTTAATTTAGAGATCGTGCAGAACAGGCCCTTCTGGCCAATGAGCCAAACTGCCCAAAAATCCACCTATTAATAGAGAATTTACAATAACCAATTAACCTAGTAGCCAGTAGGTCTTTGGAATGTGGGAGGAAACTGGAGCACCAGAAGTAAACTTCACATTCACGGCAGGGACTCCAATGCGCAGTAGTGTCGCGCCAGCTGTAACATTACCGTGGTGCCCTAAACATTTGTTTGAATAGGGATAAAAACTGCTAAGTACCCGATGCAACTACTTTAAAAAACTTTAAATCCTAACGTTTTTTGCAGTGAGGCCAAAATGCTGTTTACTTCGGAATGATTTGTTGGGATCTGGGTGTGTTTATATACAAGTAACTAAAAAACCAACATGCACATCCAACAGATTATTAGGAAGGCAAATGTAAGCAAAAGCGAGATTATCTGATGCACTGGTAAGGAAATGTTATCACAATTGTGTGTAGCTGTGGTTCATATTCTTGCTCTCCTTGCACAAGAAATAATGTACTTGTTTCAGAAGGAGTGAGACAAAGATTCACTAGAGTAGTTCCAGAGATGGCAGGTTTGCTTTATGAGTAGAGATAGATTAGGACCTTTCTCTGTGGAGCTAAGAATGAAAAAAGACACATTGATACTTACTAAGTTGTTAAACGGTTTGACACTAGACGAAGGGAGGATGTTACCTTTCATTGAGGTATCCAGACCAGGAGAACAGTTTGAGAATAAAAGGCAAGGTATTTACATCTGAGATAAAGTAAAATGCTGTCACTTGTCTGACAGCGAATCTTCGAAATGTTCTGCCCCGGAAGCCTATGGAGGTTCATTTGCTGAACTCATACAAAACTGAGATTGATTGCTTTCTATGTATTGAGGTAATAATTCTCAGATGGAAGATCAACCATAATCTTGAATGATGGAGGAGGCTCAAAGACTCAGATTAACAATTCATGTTCATAATTCGTACATTAGCTTTTACCTCAGGCCTTTTTTTTTGCCCCATTTCCATTTTCCAAGGTCGTCCAACATAAAGGTTTCCAAAGATTCATAAACCTCAAGAAAAAAATACCTTTTAACATCAAGCCTAAATATGCAACCCATTATCCTGGAATATGCCCTAGCTTAGACTCATTGGCCAATGTTTAAATGTGATCACTTCTATTCTTCTAAACTGCAAAGTTTTGACATCTAATTCAGTCTTTATTTATTACGATACAGTGCAGAATGGGCCTTTCGAGCCACACCGCCCAGCAACCCACCTGTTTAACTCTAACCTAATCAGGAGATAAGTTACAACGATCAATTAACCTACTAACTGGTAAACCTTTGGACTGTGGGAGACCAGACCACCTGGAGGAAACCCACGGAATCACGGGGAGAATATAAAAACTTCACAAACAGCAGTGGTAATGCAAAGTGTGCACTAACCACTATGTTACCATGCCACCCCGTTTATTTGACAGACCTCTTGTTCCAGGAATCATTCCAAATATCGCTTATTGTTCTGGCTTCTAGTTAGTTATATTCTTTCTGAAACATAGAATCCAAAAGTACCCAAAGGTCCAAAGCAGGGTTAGTAAACCTCTGTACAATTGTAACAAGATACTTGTATTCACGTATTCCAAGCCTCCTGCAGTAAAGGCCTTGCTTTCCTAATTGCTTGCTATTTCCACTTATTAATTTTGCGATTCATTTACAACATTTCCAAATTTCTTTGGAGACCGGCATTTAAAAACAATGTTTACAAGTTAAACTGTATACATGTATTATTTTGAGCATTTGAAATTTATTTTACTGGAGTGATGACCATCTCTGAGTCATTTAGGACTTGACTAAAATTTAACTGGGATTTCTAGATATTTCACCTCTATGCATCTGGCACCATATCTATATCAAGAACAGAAGAGTTTGGTTGGAGATAAATTGATCATATCATGACCAATCCAAACCTGAATTACTTCTCATTTTTCTTCACACCTGACCCAACCAAGAGTGGTCGAGGAAATAACAGTTCACTGTGGTGATAGGGTGCAAAGAAGCAACTTGCTTTGTCGTGGATGATGGAGAGAGATAATTATGTGGACACTAAACAAAATCAGCCAATATATCCATATGCAAGTTGAAAGAAAACAGAAGTTTATTCCATTTAGCACATTTTGTACATCCTGTTTCATTGTGGAGAGGTTATAAAAATGATTAAATTCACAACTAGTTTTCATGACAATTACTCATGTCATCAATAACTTTATGGAGTGTCCAACTGAAGTTAATTATTAATATATACAAGTGATTTAAATGTTCAAAATCTATAATGAATGACTATCCTTCATAAACATGCATGTACTATTCAAAATTTTCATTTTAACAAATAGAATATGTCTCCATTTGTCTCTCCTCAACAGCATGTGTTTACTGGGTGGTCTCAGAGCTACAATGATGTTTCCTTGGGTGTTCTGTTTAGACTTGATACAGGAAGAAATGTCATCACCTCCTGAAATGCATGCCCTAAAAACAACAGCATTCTATTAAATGCCTTTCTGGTGTACAAACATAAAATTTAACATTTTGCATCTAAGCATTATAATTAATTTGCATACTTTCAAAGTTTTGATTAAATGAATCCTTGATGATTTTTGCTTTGTTAATGTCCCATAAATTGCTAAGTGCATTAAAAAGCACAAATTCTGGAATATGGTATTATTTCTGCAATTGTTTCAGTAAATACAAAGTTTATAAAATGTGAAATTAAGTGGCATTACTAAATATTCTATATTCACTTACTTTTCCACATATCAATGGACAATGTCATCTGATCCAAAGAATCATCAAATGGCTCTGATTTAGTCTCATCTTCGGGCTCTCTGAATGGTTCAAAGTAGGGATGACTCAGAGCTTCAGCAGCTGATAACCGTTTGTCTGCATCCAATGCTAACATTTTCTCCAGGAGGTCCAAAGCTAAAATAAATTAATTGATATTTAAAAAGGAGAGAGAATTTTCACCTCTTCATTCAAAAGTAACCATCAGTGGCCACTTTATTAGGTACACCTGTACACCTCGTTAATGCAAATATCTCATCATGCCAGCAACTCAATGCATAAAAACATGTAGACATGGTCAAGAGGTTCAGTTGTTGTTGATACCAAACATTGGAATGGGGAAGAAATGTGATCTAAGGCTCTATGATCATGGAATGTGTTGGTGCCAGATGGGGTGGTTTGAGTATCTCAGAAACTGCTGATCTCCTGGGATATTTACATACAACAGTCTCTACCATTTACAGGGAATGGTGCAAAATACAAAATAACTGTTATTTGGGCAAAATACCTTTTTAATGAGAGAGGTTAGAGGAGAATGGCCAGACTGGTTCAAGCTGATAGGAAGGCAATAGTAACTCAAATAACCGTTACAACAGTGGTGCACAGAAAATGCACAATAGATCAAACCTCAAGGCTGATGTGCTACAGCTAAAGATCTCAAACATGCACTCAGTGGCCACATTATTAGATACAGGAGGTACCTAATAAAGTGGCAACTGAGTGTATATCTGTGCAGCTTATATTTATTTCTCCAAGTTATAAATCTCTGGATTACTCCACATGCCATGTGCCAGTCAGGGCAGGAACGATGACAGTAGAGATGAGAGAGTGGCTGAGGATCTGGTACAGGGGACAAGCTTTTAGTTTCTTAGATCATTGGAACCTTTCTGTGGCAGAGATGACCTATACAAGAAGGATGGGTTGCACCTGAACTGGAGAGGAACTAATATCCTGGCTGGGAGGTTCACTAGTGGTGGGAGGGTGTAATCTAGTTTGGCAGGGGGATGGGAACAGAAAGTGGAAGGATGACGAAGTAGTAGATGTCAGGGCCAGTAAAAAAAAAAGGCAGATACAAATTAATAGATACAATGGGACGGATAGTTTTGAAGTATGTGTATTTTAATGCTAAGCATATTTTGGTTAAGTGTGATGAACTTAGAGCATGGATCAGTACATGGAACTATGATGTACTGACTATTACGGACACTTGGTTGAGAGAGAGTGGGTGCTTAATGTCCTAGGGTTTTGATATTTTAGAAAAGAGAGAGAGGGAGGTAAAGGGGGAGGGGGACAAGTTGCATTACTAATCAGAGACAATATCATAGCTGCACTCTGAGGGGACATAATGGAGGGATCATCCACTGAGTATATGGGTAGAACTCAAAAATAGGAAAGGTGCAATCACTCTGATGGAATTATGCTACAGACACCCAATAGCCACTGGGACATTGAGGAACAGATGAGCAGGCAGATTAAGGAAAGGTGTAAAAACATTAGTTGTTGTCATGGGGGATTTCAACTTCCCTAAAATAATCTGGGATCTTCCAAGTGCAAGAGGTTTAGATGAGGCAGAATTTGTTAGGTGCATCCAGGAGGGTTTCTTAAATCAATATGTACCTTGTCCAACAAGAGGAGGAGCTGTACTGGACATGCTGGGTAATGAGCCTGGCCAGATGACTGACCTCTCAGTGGCTAAGTAATTAGGGAACAGTGATCACACCTCCTTTATTTTTATGATAAAGTAAAGTATGGACCTTGCAGAAGCGTGATAAATTTAAGCAGGGCAAATTACGATAGAATTAGGCAGGAACTAAGCAGAGTTAATTGGGACCAGCAGTTTCAGGGCAACAACGGAGGGTGTTTAAGACAAATTGCACAAGCATGTTCCACCTAGAAAGAAGTACAAGGAATTCAAGGTAAGGAAACATTGGATGTCAAGAGAGATGATGAATTTAGTCAAGAAGAAAAGGGAAAAGTATGTAATGCTTCAGAAGCTAGAATCAAGCAGAGGATTATCAAGATGGGTGGAATAGTAAGTTTGCAGATATTACGAAGATCAGGAGTGTTGTGTGTAGTGTGGAAGACTAGCAAAGAATACAGGGGGGTCTAGATCAGATGCAGAAATGGCAGATGGAACTTAACCCAGACAAATGTGAAATAATTACATCTTAGTAGGTCAAACGTAAAGAGACAGTACACTATTAAGGGCAGCAGTGTTGATGAACAGAGGGATCTTGGGGTCCAAATTGATAGCTCCCTGAAAGTGGCTACACAGGTTGATAAGGCATCTGGCATGTTTGCCTTTATTAGTCCAGGCATTGAGTTCAAAAGTGAGGAAGTTGCTGTATGTTGTAAATTTATAGAACTCTATTTAGGCCGCACCTGGAGTATTGCATACAATTCCGGTCTCTCCATTATCGGAAGGATGTCGAAGCATTGGAAATGGTGCAGAAGACATTTACCAGAATACTACATGGATTAAAGGGAAAGTGCTATAACAAGAAGCCAGCCGGTGGCGTAGTGGCATCCGCACCAGACTTCGAGGCAGGTGGTCCCGGATTTGAATCCAGCCGGCCCCTTGCACACCTTCCATCTGTGTTGGGTTGAGCATCGTGCCAGCAACTTGGCCTCATAAAAATACAAACAAGGAAACAGCAAGGTTGCCACCCGATGTGCCACAAGGCATGGAGAGGAACAACAAGTGTACCAAGAGGCTGGATTTGTATTCTCTGGAGAGTTGGAGACTGAGGGGAGTTTTGATAGAGGATTTTGAGATTGTGGGAGGCACAGATAGACAATATCTTTTTCCAGGGTTGAATTGTCTAATACCAGAGGTCATGCATTTAAGGTGTGAGGGGCAAGTTTATTACACAGGGCGCAGGGTGCCTGGAACATGCTACCTGGGGTGGTGATAGACGCAGATACATAAGGAGCTTTTAAGAGGCATTTAGATAGGCACATGCCTGTGAGGAAAATGGATGGATATGGACATTGTGTAAGCAGAAGTGAGATTAGTTGGCCATTTGATTACTAATTTAATTGATTTGTCACAACATTGTGGGCTGTAGAGCCTTTTCCTGTACTATACTGGTTTATGGTCTATTTTCTATGTTCTATTTGTCTTCCAAAATATCTATTAAACTACATCCCTCTGTAGAAAGAGTCAACCCTGTTAATATGATTGTTATATCACAGTGGGCTACTTTGAGTGTTGTTACATTATGAACCTATGCCATTAAACTCACATAAAAATTCCTAAGTTAAAGATTAGCTCAAGTGGAGACAGAGAGTCACTGACAAACCCATACATGCACCAGTGACTGGCTGCACTGCCATAAGTAGCTCCAAATAATAGACAAAGTGGAAAAAAATGGAAATCCAAATGAAAGCCAAAATTTGTTTAAGACTTCAGTATATTTGTGTGGAAAGTTTACAGCCTTGCTGCACAGGTACATGGAGCTGAACATTGCCCATTCCCACTCTATCCATTATTTTTAGGATCGTGCAGTGAGTCACTCGTGCCTGTAGGGTTCCACTTTAGCAGATTCATAATTTCTCTTCAAATATTTTAATCTTCAATTCCTACTGGAGACACTCAATTGTATGTAAACTTATCAACCCTTCAAGATTGATGTAGTCATGGAAACAGGTCCTTCGGCCTGTGAAGTCCTTGTCATCCATCACCCTGTCATTCATCACCTTGTCATCCATCACCCTGTCATTCAGTACAAATCCCATTTTATTCTCCCAGCATTTCCATTAAATGTCCCACAGATTCCAGCATGCCTCTACAATTTAGGGACAATTTATGATAGTCAATTAACTAACCAACTAATGGGTCTTTGACGTGTAGGGGGAAACTGGATCACTTGAGATGGGGAACCTATGTGGTTAAAAGGAAAAACATGAAAAATTCCAGAGACAGCATGAGAGTCAGGATCATTGGAGCTGAGAAACGGAGGCTCTACCAATGGCATTATTATGCCACTCTGATTATCTTGCTGTAGGAAGAGTAGTCATAGAAATAAACATCAGGTCTCAAACCTTACAATGGCATAAAACAGTGTATTTTGAGGAAGGCACCCAGAGTGCTTTGGGAATGTTCCCTCATCCAAATCCTGATAAAATTACCTAGTAAATTCTAGAAATGCTCCAAATCAGGCAGAATCTGCAGAGATAATAGGTAATATTTCAGATCAATGATCTTTCTTCGGATGATTTGTAATTTACATTCCTTACACACTTAGAGAATTTCTAACACTTTCTGCTTTATTTCTGAATTCTGTGGTCTGCAGAATCTTGCTTTAGATCCACTTTAGGTCCGTGCAAGATATATCCACAGACACCAGCTTGCAATTTAAAGACTGGTTTATGCAGAGACAAGTCTCTGCTTACAAGGGCAAAATCTCACCACAAATTTCTAATTATTTGGATAAATTTAGATTTACTTTAACAATAGGGGAAACCTGTAAATACATGCTGTCATTGTTTATGAATTGATTATGATTATAAAAATTAAAAACTGTAGATACTGGAAACAGTTAGGTCAGGCAGCATCTGTGGAAAAAGAAACAGTTAAGATTCTAAGGTACAGAATCTTCCAGCTAAGCAACATGAATTCTGTGCAACCGAAAAGTGTTACTATTTTTAAATGGAACCATACCAGATTGCTCATGTTGAAACTTAGTGCAGTTACACAACATAACAATTTAAATATAGGTAAAAATGAGTTGAACAATTAACCCAGATTACTGTCATAAGTAAACATCTTCATCTACTGCTATTTGATATATTCCTAGACATATTGATATTTAAATATGAGTTCCTGATTTATGATTAGCTAGTGTCTGGCATGTGACGGAGTCAAGAACTACCTGTTGGATAACTACATTCACTTCTGAGTGTCAGCCTTGACTTAGTGAATTAAGTGGATTTCTGCTCAATTCAGGAACAGATAGAATGTAAATTTCTATTGTGCTCTATACCTCCATATGCATTTACAATGAATAGTTTGCCAATAATGGAAAGGATGCCAAATATACTCATATGGTTCCACTAAACCATTAAAAAGTTACAAAATTCCGATGAGCCTTTACCAAAACCTACATATTATGATGGCAAGTCTATCTCATGCATTAGCCAATGAAACTGAGCAATGACACTCAGAGCTAAAAGCTAATAAACAACTCCTCCAAATAGTGAAATCATAAGACCATAAGACAGAGAAGCAGAATTAGGCTATTTTGGCCCATCGAGTCTACTCTGCCATTCAATCATGGCTGATCCCTTTTACCCCTCCTCAGCCCCACTCCCTGGCCTTCTCCCCGCAACCTTTGATGTCATGGCCAATACACCCAATGACCTGGTCTCCACAGCTGCCTGTGGTAACAAATTCCACAAATTCACCAACCTCTGGCTAAAGAAATTTCCCCACATCTGTTTTAAACAGACTTCCCTCTATCCTGAGGCTGTGCCCTCTTGTTCTAGACTCCCCCACCATGGGAAACATCCTTTCCACATCTACTCTATCTAAGCCTTTCAACATTGGAAATGTTTCAATGAGATTCCACCCCCCCCATCCTTCTAAATTCCAGTGAGTACGTTCCTCGCATGATAACCCTTTCATTCCTGGAATCATCCTTGTGAGCCTCCTCTGAACCTTCAGCACATCTTTTCTTAGATAAAGAGCCCAAAACGGTTCACAATACTTAAGGTGAGGCCTCACTAATGCATTACAATGCCTCAGCATTACATCCTCGCTCTTATATTCTATACAGTACCTCTTGAAAACATTGCATTTGCCTTTCTCACCACCAACAACATGCAAGTTAACCTTAAGGGTGTTCTGCACAAGGACTCCCAAGTCCCTTTGCATTTCTTGGACTTTTTGCCCGTTTAGAAAATAGTCTGGATGTTTATTTCTTCTACCAAAGTACATGACCTTACATTTTCCAACATGGTATTTCACTTGCCACTTGCTTGCCCATTCTCCTAATCTGTGCAAGTCCTTCTGTAACCTTCCTGTTTCCTCAACACTACCTGCCCCTCCACCAATCTTTGTATCATCTCCAAACTTGGCAACAAATTCCATCATCTAAATCATTGATATACAGCATAAAAAGCAGTCCCAACACCGACCCCTGCGGAGCACCACTAGTCACTGGCAGCAAACCAGAAAAGGAGCCTTTTATTCCCACTCACTGTACAAATCAATGGTGCAAACTCCGATACTGTATGTACACGTCAAATACTCTGCCATTCTTATTGCCAGTCCACCCTACATGGATGTAATTCAGAGCTTCCATTTGTCTTGAAATGTAAGGCGTCATTCTCATTAAAGAATCAGTTAAGATGCAAAATACAAGTAAACAAATCTTCCTATTAAAACACAATAGCTTTTCTTTCTATTTTTCTGACAAGGGACAAAGTAAATTCAGTAAAGTTTACTAATTCTATGAAAATATTTCTTTGCAGTTATGGTACTGCACTGTTAGGAATGTCAGGAATGCTCTGAGGAACTGCCCGAGGTCACAGTAGTTACAACGATAACTGGAACACGCAGATCTGAGTCCCATGAGCCAGACTGATGTCAAAGATGGATAACCAGCAGATTAATGAAAAACTTACTTTTTTGATCTCAAAGTGCAAATCCTTAAATTATCTTCAAGGAAATAGTGAATTCTCAAATATACTCAATGCCCGTGACATGACTAATACCTTTTGTAAAATGATCTGCATTGGTTACTGCTGCCTGACTATACTTTGTTTTTAACATCAACAGAGAAAGTAAAGAGTAAAAGAACAGAGTGCAATATATTCGTTTAAGTTTTAAGGCATATCTGTAGATATTTCTCTACTGTTACGAACTTTGCATGCAATTTTTTGAGGAATTCACAAACATTAACTCTGTGCATTTGTTTCACTGTGATGGAACACTGCAGTGACAGTCAGATTTACTTTGGCACAACCCTGGCAGCTAATCTACATGTGAAGGAGTAACAAGACACTGGAAGGTCACCCAAAATGTGTTTACGCACTCCAAGAATGAAATCCTGACACTTTTTGGGTCCTTCTATATAGATTCCCAAGACTCTTGATACAAGTCTGAGCTCTAGCAGATACATATTTACACTGCAAACAGCACACAAATAGAGTGTCAGATTGGCAGTTGTTCAAAGGTAAGCAAAACATTTTAACAGGAATGCGTTGCAGACCTGTAATTTGTGACAGGCAAAAAGATTTTTTTGAATTACTTATTCTATTTATTTATCAGATTACAGCACGAATAGGTCGTTCTGTCTTTCAAGCCATGCCACTCAACAATTCCCGAGTTAATCTGAGCCTAAACACAGGACAGTTTAAAATGACCAATTATCCTACCAACCAGCTCATCTTTGGACTGTGGGAGGAAACAGGAGCACCCCGAGGAAATCCACGTGGTAACAGAGAGAACGTACAAACCCCATACAGGCAGCGGCGGGATTTGAACCCAAGTTGCCTGTTTTGTAAAGCGTTGTGTTAAACACTGTGCTACCATGCCACCTCAGTCAATCTATAAAGGAAATTAAAATAACAAAATTAAAAACTTGAGAAATCATTGGCTTAGTGGAGGGAAAATGGAAAGAAATGAATAATATTCAATAAATTTGTGCAGAAATTGTTGCTTCATCAAAATAGAAGGAGTTCTCCAAGAACACAGGAGTTGCTGGATATAGAAACAAAACTATAACATAGAAATCCTTTCCTGCTATTTACCAAAACAGTTATAGATGCTGCAGTAATACATAAATATCATTGTTTTCTGAGATGAGGCTTTCATTGTCAGCTTCCTCTGTCTGTGTCAGGTCGGTTTCAGTACCTGTTTTTCTGAGCCCTATTTGGATATCATAGAGCTGTCAGTACTTAGCCTCACAACTGCAACGTCACAAGTGAGCCCTTAGAAGAACCCACTGGGCAAAATGCAGAGTATTCTTCTTACAATTTCAGCTTCACGAATGAATATTAAAATGATGTGGGAGGGAGGTTGTTGCAGAATTCTCCCAGAGATATCCTGAGAGCTGGTGCATAATATGGCCCATAAGAGGCATTTTCTTTAGGCAGTATGTTGCTGGGGAAATCCAGTGATGAGTATGAGTTTCTATGAAATCTGGATGTATAAGGTGATCTCATTTATGTCTTCTCCCATATGATTTGTTTGATGCTTGTGATGTTTTTGCGGCAAGAGAAGGATTAGATTTTGACAAATTCCCATTGGCAGGTAAGTTTACATGGGCAAGTCAAAGATGATGTAGGGGAAAACAGTGAGCAGAGTAAACAGCAAGAATGCAGAATGCTATGCAGCAGCCTTGCAAAGAAGGCAGATTGTGTTAACACTTGAAATAAAAGTATTTCAAAAGAAGCAAGATTAAAAAGAGTTGATTGTTCTGTTAATAAGTCAGAACTTCAATTTTTCAGTCTGGTGCATTTTAAAAGCTGGGGTTGTAATGGGGATAAGCTCCCACTACGTATTAAATGCTCCCAATGGCGTGCACTTCAAATAGCCTCAGACAACCAAGTCTAGCTCCTGGCCTTCAGATTTGGTTAAACAACTAAGCCCAGTGGAACCATTTCTACTGACAGGAGTAGGGGCAAAGGTGGGCTACTGACGCCTTAAAACCAGTCGCTTTGGGCAGATGGGGCTCGTCAGCCACGGTTGGCAGCTCACCCAGAAGGAGGAGAACTCTGATCTCAAACCTCTGCTGCCTTGCGACTATATTCACTCATGCGAAAGCTTTTGGAGTAAACACCAAGGGAAAAATCAGGAGCTGGAGTCCCTAAAGCAGTTCAGTGCTGACTGGCAACTCCTGCAATGCTTCTGATACCTAACTGTATCGGTCCCTGACATTCCTTTGGGTTCATCAAATGTGTGAAGAGGGGGAGATTGTTACATGGGCAACAGCTTGCTCTCCATATCATACTGCCCAGGTTTGCATATCCAGACAGCTAGGACACAATATCGATGGGCAACTCTGACCAACAGAGACCTCCGACACACAGCTTTTAAAAATACGGTGGAGATGAATATAGGGCCTTGCATAATCATTGGTGTTATTTGGGGGAGTTTCTAGTCTTAGCAAAATCCCCGCTGTGAAATGAAGGGTCAAATACAGGATCTATTCCAAGACACTATGGAAAGCAAGGAAAGAGATTTTCGTTAGCCTTGGGTGATGTACCAGAAGACAGGAGGAAGCAAATGTTATTTATATTTATTACTGATAAAACAAGGAAGTACATGTTGGTGATCTTTACGTTAGTGGTAGGTAGCTTATTGAAAAAATTCCAAAGGACTTGTTTCATATTATATTCACGTGTAAAGGCAGGAACTGATTTGGGTGAGTCAGCATAGTTTTGTGCAAGGAAGATTCTGTCTCACAAATCCGATATGAGTTTTTTTTTTAAAAAGAAGTAATTAACAAAATTGAAAGTAGTGGTATAGATAGACTTCAACAAAGTTTGACAAGGTCCTGCATGGCAGCGTGGTCCCAGAAGATTAAAGTGTATGGGGAATCTAAGGTCTGTTGGCAAACTGAATTCAGAATTGACTCCATGGTAGTAGTGGAATGTTGTTTTTCTGACTGGAAGTCTGTGACTAATGGTGTTCTGCAAGGATCAGTGCTTGGGCATCTGTTGTCTGTCATATACTTGGATGAGAAAATAGATGGTTGGGTTCATAAATTTGCCGACAACATGGAAATTGGGGGAGTTGTAAAGAGCGGAAAAGTTTGTCTAAGGATCAGCTGGAAAGTTGGATGGGGTTATGATGATAGATAGATACTTTATTCATCCCAAAGGAAATTATGGTGTCACAGTAGTATTACAAATGCACGGATATAAATATTAGAAGAAAAGTAGAAAGAATAAAAAATAAGTTACCTCAAACAGTCTAACAGGAGAGGGTCATCACTTCGCTGGCTACAGGTTGATTCATTATAGGCCCAAATGGCCAAGGGTAAGAATGACCTCATTGGAGCAGTGCAGTTGTCTTACTTTATTACTAAAATGTTTCTCACCCTCTGTTCAGCAACGGTGGAACGCAGAGGGTGAGAAACATTTTCCAGAATTGCCAGGATTTTCTGTAGGGTCCTTTATTCTACTACAGCCACCAGTGCATCCAGTTTGACTCCTATAACAGAGCCAGCCTTTCTAACCAGTTTATTGAGCCTGTTGGCATCACCCATGTTGATGCCATTGCCCCAGCACACCATCGCATAGAAGATTGTACTGGCGACAACAGACTGGTAGAACATGTGAATTGTGACCTACGTACTCCAAAGGATCTCAATCTCCCCAAGAAGTAGAGGTGACCCTGGCCTTTCCTGTATACTGTGTTTGGTGCTCCACTCAGATCTGTCACGGATAGAATTTAAATGCAGGTAACTGTGAGGTAATGCATATTGGGCTTCAAATACAAGCAGGATATGTACTGTTAATGACAGGGACCTTAGGAGCATTGATGTACGTAAGGACCCATAGGTACAAGTTCATAGTTCCATCATGACACAGATGCATAGGGCAGTGAAAAAGGCATTTGGCGTGCTTGAAATAAAAGGCTGAGGCATTGAGTGTAAGAGTTGGGACATCATATTGCAGCTGGATAAAAGATTGGTTAAACCACACTCGTACTGTTTTTGTCATTGCCCTGCAGGAAGAATGTATTAGTATTAGAAAGAATGCAGAAAAGATTGAGCAGGATATTTCATGGAATGGCAGGCTTTAGTTTGGAGATATCAGAAAAACTGAGTGTGTTCTTATTGGAGCATAGCAGGCTGATAAGCGATGGCCTTATTTATAAGATTAGGTTGGGACTGGATAAGGTAGATAGTGATTTTCCCTGGTTAAGGAAGTATAAAACTGGAGCCATAAGTTTAAGATAAGCAACTTCAGAATCAGAACTAACAACACCGACAAATTATGAAATTTGTTAACTTTATAATGAAATACATGATAAATAAATATGGAGAAAACAAAAAAACTGAGTTACATTAACTATATATATATATGCCCATTAAACCTGAAGAAATCTGAGCAGATGGGAAAGGTTTAAAGTACTATTGCCATGAATTTCCTCCCTGCTTCACCTCTTCCTTTAGATCTGACTTGCTCCAACTCATTTCATACACTGCTTCACCCAGTACCTGGAAGTTAATGAGTGAAACGTAACCTTGCTTTGTGAGGAGCATGACAGCTTTAAGTACATCATCGACTGCCCTGCCAGCAATTGCTTCTCAATGGGAAAATGGCCAGTGAGAATTTTAGAGAGGCCCAATAATTAATACAACCTGGGATGTCTGTTGGCTGCAAGGGAGAGTTTAAAACTGTTTAGATTGTTTGCTGTGTTACAGGTGGCATATCTGGATTAAATGCACAATCTGCAGTTCAGGAGCAATGCCTGGACTGGATACATAATCAGAATTAATTCACCATAACTGTGAGGGCAAATGGAGTACAGGGAAGGAGAACTTGAAAAGATAATTTTATTATCCGATGCTATCTCTGCTCATTTGGAAAGAAATAGCTGAGGAAGCAGTAAAGATCCATTCGTTATCTCTGCATAATTATGTTGTTTACAGTTTACATGTCCTGGTTCACAGACTGTGTGCCACAATTTAAAGTATAATGTGTGTCATCAGCTATGATTCATATACTGCAGCTAGTGTTTTCAGATTGGTGGTGTGGTATCTTCTTCCTCGCTAAAGTCAGTCCCTTGGGGTCAAGGATGATTTGCATCCACTCTGTTTTTGAGCTCCCATGGGACTAATGTGGGAAATGCACACTCCACAGATGGATATAACTGTTATGAAATGGTATAACCATACCTTTTAGTACACTATGAATAGTACTGTTGTAATTTCACATGTAAACTTGGAACAAAAGGCAATTCCAGAACACTTCTATTGATAAAATAATCATCTTGTATATAACAAATGCATATTGAATTTGATTCAGTAAGATGCACATTTAATACTTGGTTCTTAATATTTTCACAGGATTTCTTTATCGTGTAATATTGCATTCCTACCTGATAAGCAAAAAAGAAGCAAATTCACAAAGTTCTCAATATAACTGTTAAGTATCCTGAACACATTGCTTTGTTTTACACATCCTCACTTAAAACATGCAAACTTTGCCCAAATGCTTTCAAGACCATGAACTTAACACTTCACTTGTGGCGCCCCACACAGACTTCCAATCTGCCCCTTGTAAGGCATGAAAATGCCCGACGCAGCCCTCTCATGGTCTGAGTTGACGTTCCCCCCCCCACCCACCCCCCCCCGTGCAAAGTTAACTCCCTAAAAAACTTGATGTTCAGTGCTGTGGTCAATCCCTTACCCGTGACCAATGCTGAATTACCCAGTAATAGTACTTTGCTCTATCATCAGTACCTTTAGAATATTGGAGTAAAACTTAAGTCTATAATCAATCTTGCTTGAAAACAGGCAAGCATAGGGTGAAGTTACACATTTTGCACAACGTTGCTCGCTTTCTCAACAGTAGAGCCCTGCTGCTTGATCTGGTTGAAAAATTAACCACTAGAATGCAGTTGATGTTTAGCTAAGGGTGGTCATGAGAACAATTTGTGGAATGCTGAGCTCAATCCAACTACCATGGCTTCCCATTCTGCCATACGTCAAACCCCCTAATGTCAGCCAAGAAAATATCTTAATCAGCAAGTACAACTGGCTGGCAACAAAAAAATGCAACACACTGAATGCTAAACATCTTCCATCAACTTGATGGGTGACGGTCAATATGCCGGTGACATAAGATTTCCCCTCTTCTCAACGACACATGCAATGATAATCACAATCCGGAGCATAGAGGTCCTGGGTTTTAAATTGATTTCGTAATCCAGGTCTTTTATGAGAAATAGACCTGACCTATTAAGTAGCTGTGACACGCTGCCTATTACTCAGTTTGTGAATTCATGGCCTAAGCAATCCTGTAGTGGTCGTACAACTTGAGTATACCCACATTCTCAACATGAAACTTCAACTGCTGCTTAAAACAATCATGTATAATCACAGTAAAAAATAATCTCTGCTGCTTCAACAAATCATCCAAGGGCATTTAAGATGCATATTCTAATTGCCTAATTTTTGATTCTTCCAGTTTAATAATTCCCATAAATGGGTCAGACAAGCCAAAAACTGAAAAAGAAAGAAGATTCATCAAATTATGAAGCTTTAAAACTGAACCGCTGTTTCAAATGATTAATCATAATGAAGGGAAAATTAATCTGACATTGGTCAAGAAAGAACAAATTAACTTACCTGAAGGGCTGCTATTGGGAAAGAGGGAAGAAAGGTCCTTTTTCTTAATGTAGGGTTGCGTTCTAATATACTCTTGGGCCTAAAAATAAAAATTAATGTATTACATAATGTTGGAAAGCCTCCCAATAAATTAACAACTTTATGTTGTACCGTATTCAGCTGGAAATGTACAGCTGTGAGCACATCCAAAATATGTGGTAAATAGTGCTGACAGACTGGCATAGGGCAGAGCAAATGCAACTAAGAAAACAGTTAGGAGAAATCAGCATTGGAAGTTATTTTTCCAGAGAGAAATATTTAACATTTGTTGAACACATCTCATTATAAAATTATTTAAATATTCCTAATAAAAGAAGAAGGACAATGTGGTGTGCAGTGTAGTGACATGCCTGATGATGTCATAAGGCTGCTCCTTTCAATGAGTTTAAATTGTATCAGAGATTCCTGTCAGGCAGCACAAGGGAGCTGCAATGCTCATTTCATTTTTCTTCATTTTTACCGTTTTTTAAGGAATGTTCTAACTAAATTGCTTCAATATAATTAAAAACTTACAAACCATTCTGTAATCTTTGACATTTTACATTCCTTCCCCGGGGAGTCATGCACCCCACAGAGTAAACTACTGGTCTAGCACAAGAGGTGTAAATGATTTAATATTAAAATCCCTGAAAACATCTTAAAAATGCTGTACAAAAACATTCAGCAAAACCATTGTGGCAGAGATAGAGGGTCATTTGCTCCATCTAGTGCTAACATTTCAGTTAAATTTTGTAACTTAATAAAATCTTAAAACCTTTCCTCAAGGTGCAGAGTATTTCTCACAAACAAAAGCTTAATTCTAGCAGTTGTCTTATAGTGTCACAAGTGGGCACAATTAGCAGAATCTGGCTGTAGCATTTAATCTAATCAAGATCAGGGATGGGGTGGAAAGTAGTCAGATTTGTGGATGTCACTGGCTTCCAGTATAAAAGATGTCAGAATTGCACTGGATGTGATGTGCACTTGAAATTTCCCAGTAAAACTCCAATAATCTGTTATCTGATTATTCAGAATTCCCAATTTTTTGCACCCGGCCCACCAGGTGTGGTTTCCTGTACTGCCTTTAATTCATCAATGCCCCTTCCTGAATTCCCCTGAAATGTTCACATACCACTGTGTAATATTTGAAATTAAGGAAAATTAAAAGTATGTTAGGATTTTAATAGGAGTGATTTTTCTGAAAATCTGACTGTGTGACCCCAATCTCCCAAGCATACCAAATTAATAGCGTGTTACTATACAGTGGATTTTGGTTAATTGGGACACACTGAGATCAGTAACATTTTGCCCCAATTAGCCAAAGTTTCATGGAAGTAGTTACAAAGGTACATAAAAGAGACAAACTACTGTTTAAGTGAGTAACAAATTATGTATTTAAATGAAATACAAAAGAAATCAGAACACTACCAAAACTACTACAGTGCTAGAAAACCATGTATTAGTTCCTAATAGTTATTGACGGAGGCATTAATCCAATGTATGCTGCTGCGTTCTTTTGATTGATTGTAAATCAAGGATTCCCAACCCTTTTTATGCCATGGACCCTTACTATTAACTGTGGGGACTGTGGACCCCAGTCCAGGAACCCCTGCCGTAAAGGAACAAAATCAGCGCAGACACCTAGTGCAGACAATGACTGCCTTCAAACAATGCTTCTGATGATTGCATCCTCCAAATCTTCATTTTCATTGTAACATTCAAGATGATTGTCAATACCTTCAAATTCTTTGTAGTTCCTAACTTGTTGAAGTTGTGAAATCATTTCATTTTTACTTATAGCCATTTCTGACATCTCCAAGCCTAAATGTTTGAAACTGTAGATAGCAAACAGTTCTGAATTCTCTTAGTGCTTGTTACTCACCAACTATCAGTGCAAAAATCACTGTTTTTTAAAAAAAAAATACATGCAAGTGACAATATTTAAAAACTGTTCACTCTAAGCATGGTGTATTGTCTAATGGCCACACAACTATCACTAGTTAGAAACCTCAGCAACATTCTCCTGTCCTAATTAAGGGGCATAGCATCCCAAATAGACAAAGGGAATCCCAGCTATTTTCTCAATTTTTTTTTGTTTAAGAGTTGTTCCAAATAAGTGGCCTTGATTAACGGATGACCCAATTAACCAGAATCCACTGTAGCTGGTTCTGGCTTGTCTGATCACATACTGTGAATTGTACTAGAAACAGAAATGTAAAATTCAGGTCAACTTACTGATGGTATCTGTAGTGTCTGATATTACCTAACTCAAATCAGAAAATATTTAGATACTTAGGTTAGGGGCTCAATGCCTTGCATTAATATACAACATTTATTGGAGTACACTAAAAATACTAGCATCTGTTAAAGACAGATATCACATCAAAATTCATGGCTGTTAATGTGTACTGTTACAATGATTCAAAAGAAATTCTCAAAGGCCAACAAGTAAATGAAGTACTCAAAATTTATTAAAACTGCAGAAGTTATTAAAGTAAAACAGTGCAGAGAATCTAGTCTTTAATGGTGCATTACCTCAACGCTTTCTAATTTCTGAATGAAATCAGTCCCAGGAGTTCCTGTTATCTTCATAATCTTCGCTAGCTGATCTAGGTCTGATTCTTTTGGTTAAGAATCAATATTGCCATTAAAATTTCTGTCTATAATCATGAATAAAAGTAGGTTGAACTGTAATATTTCAATTTCCAGCAATAGTAATTCAATGCAATCACTGGTTCAGCTGATTAACAAATTAGATAAGATTTAGTTTTTAAAATGTGTATGCATGATGAATATAAATTAATCGGCATTCAAGCTAAAAATAAAGTATGTCAAAAGCACCAACATGAAAAAAATTAAACCAAACAGCATCATGAAAATACATGCCCAAAAGGCAGAGAATTATCATTCCCAATATTTCCACATCATCTCCAGTCGTTGATAGTAGTTTTTAATACCATTGTAGTTCAACTGTCTGCAGAAGTTGCAAACACCTCTTTGACTTTTAAGCATGAAGATTCAAGAGTGAAGTAAAACTTCCTTCTCAAGGAATTCTCACCTCATTTCACAACATTGCTTGAGAAGGTCATGACTTCAGAACTGGATATTAAACATATTGTACCTATAAGACTGGTCCAAATCAACAAAAAAAGTCACATCCCCCTAACAACTGCACCTAACAACTATAAAGTACTTCGAGTGGTCATTCTGCCTGTATGGATTTAGGCAAGAAAAGGATTCAATAAGCAGGAGACCATACCACCAAAATGAGCCCATGACTACACCTGCACCATATCTAGTAGAAATCAATGGAAGCAACCTAGAGTGATTTTGTCTGTATCCTACTTAAGTTAAAAATCATTGTACTCTGTCCATTGACAGAGGTGAAATCATCTAAGTAAGCTTCGATCAGAGACCTAAACCTGGTAACCTTCTTGATCTGTTTAGCACTTCTAAGCCTTCTTCAACCAGTTAGGAACTCTTTGAAAGGTCATAATTCTATGTTGTTCTTCATAACGTAAAATTTTACTAGAAATAAAATATTATAAATAATATTTAGCATATATTGAGAATGACTAAAAATAAGAAGATTATATAATTGATTCCCTCCTTTCCATTTGTAAATTACAAGACTAATAAATAATGTTCTCTAATTTAAGTCACATATTAATATTTTAACTACTGCAATAAGTTAGCCCAAGAAAATTAGGAGTCTATAGGTAAGCATGAATTACATCATCAATTCTGGATGAAAGGATACAGTCATTTCCTTTGAACAATATCCTGCCATTGAACATTTCAGCAAATATGCAACCAGCGGACCAAATATCAACTGAAATTGAAAACCAAAAAAAAGAAAGCTGTTACATGGTTGTAAAATGGGCAAAACACTGCATTTAATTTTGAACCAGATATTATGTCCTGTTAATTCATAAATAAAAATAGGTCTCAGAAGTGAGCAGAATCTGGTGCTTCTGCATTGCTTTTTCACAATCCAAGATGAATTACTATCATTAGTAAATGTTCCTCAGGAAAATTATATCATACATTCAGAGTGTGATCCAGCCCTTGCTGCCCACTATGAATTGCTTGCCTCTGGAGGGAAATATAAAAAGAAATTCCACATTCTACAGATTTGGCCCATCATCACCTTCCAATACAGTGAAGCATCTGTAATATGTGCAGTCTCATCAGTGTTGGGACATACGGCATGGCGTGGACCGAGAATGCTGGAACATTAACATTTATGTATTATTACTTTTTCTCCCTTCAAACATAAAAAAGATAAATTATGATACTCATGTCCATGAAAGGTCTGCGGCAGGGCATGGACCAGGTTTTCTGCGTTTTGGATGTGAACTTGGACTATAGACTTTTTACAGTCCTATAGTTTTTAATATTCTATGTTTTTTTTTGCCTGATCTTTCTCGATGGTTTTGTGCGGGGCAGGGGATTTGAGGGTTGATGTACCTATTCCATTAGCTCTTTGTGCAGGAGAAGGGATTTTGAGGTTGATGTGCCTGTTCTTTTGTTCATTTTTTTGTGCGGGAGG
The DNA here is from genome assembly GCF_963921235.1 of Mobula hypostoma. NCBI lineage: Eukaryota > Metazoa > Chordata > Chondrichthyes > Myliobatiformes > Myliobatidae > Mobula > Mobula hypostoma. The sequence continues at coordinate 32,365,559 of NC_086109.1, forward strand.
AGGTATTTGGGGGTCGATGTGTCTGTTCCGTTCTGTTTGTTTTTTTTTGTGTAGGAGGAGGTATTTGGGAGTTGGTGTACCTGTTCCTTTTTTGTTCATTTTTTGTGTGGGGAGGAGGGATTTTGGCAGTTGATGATCATGTTGCCTTTCTCTTCTTTCTTGGTTTCAAAGCTACTTGAGGAAGAATTTCAAGTTTTATAGTTCAATAATAAATTAACCTTTGAACTTTGATTTTGCTAATAAACTGTTTTGCTCTGTCAGCAGTAGCTGACTGAGCAGTACTTTCGAATAATTTTAATACAATCTCTGAAGGCAATATGTAAATAGATAACAATATTCAACAGTAATTTTTAAGAAGCCTTTGCCATTTTACAACAAAATCTACCAAAATTCAAAGTGTGAAACCAAAACCACTAACAATAAAAGAATGCCATTTATTATCTGAACTGTGACAGTCTTTGTTTTTTTTCTAAATATTGACCAACTTCTGTATTATCAGCATTTTACATTTTAGTACAAGTTGATTTACTATAAATATTTAATCATGTTGTGATAAAAACATTTTTGCCTGAAAGTAAATGACTTGTGTGATTAGATGCAATCGAACTCACCGGTCTGAGTGTAATGCCTCCAGTTCAAGATGACTTCAGGTGCACGGTACCACCGTGTAACCACATACCCTGTCATTTTTGAGTCAGTGTGTCTGGCAAGACCGAAGTCAATGATCTACAAATATGAAGATCCAATTTGAAACATTTATTTCTGGTTAACTCTATTACCATTTATTTTAAATAGTAAGCTAAACATTAACTTAGATTTCAGTGTATTACAATTGCTACATTCTATTCCATTGGTTTTAAGTAGGCTTTGTCTCATTATTAATGAGAAAGGAGCTCATTCCACTTTCATTGTCAGTACAAGCCAAAGGATTTAACTGTATTGTGCAACAAAAATTAGTCCAGTTGCAATTTAGAAAGAGAAGCCCTCAACCCACAGCGAAATATCCAAACAACCACAAGTCAATAAATGGTAAGGAATAAGCAGAGATAAATTTGATGGTCATTCAAACCAACATTTCCTCCCATTAAAAGTTTCTGAAGAGAAGCAGGTAAGATCTGACATAAAGAGGATTGCTTAAGCTAATTGGATGAATCATATTTGGGTAATGTAGATTACTGATATACTTAATACCATACTGCCTTATTTTCAGAACAGAGGATTAGACATGACAAAGCAGAATTGGTGATAAGATGTAGAATTTTGTATCCTGAGTCATATCCAAAATGTTAATAACTTTTTAGTATCTTAATTGACTAGTTCAGAACTCCTTGCAAAATTTTCAAATAATAAAACTGCAACCAAGATATACATTTACTTAAAAATTGATATGCAGTTTAATTTAATAGATAACAAAAAAATTATTTTTATCCAGCTTTTATTTCAGCTAATACAAATTCAGTATGATCCAGCCACTTTTAATTTCATTGGTTATCATTTTTAAATAAGAGCATGTCAAAACTGGGATCTGCTATCCTGCGAAATATCTTGGTAGAAAGGCTGAATTTCACTGCAGTAATACGTGCAATAAATGAAATACTAATGGAAAAAAGTTTATGGAGTGGAATAAAATCAGAATTTCAAAGATCTAGTTGTAATTCACTATCTGCAAATCCTCTGAAGATAGAAATCTAAGAAGCACATTCTTCTGTGACAAGTCCCTTATATTCCCTTCTGATGACTGATTTCATTGACTTAGAACAAATATCAGGAAAGAAATAATATGGGCAGTCAATGCTACAAATAGACTTTTAGTCTATTTTCCATTATTCTTTATACTGGAACTAATGGTTCATTTTCCCAGTAGACTCAATGATACCAATCATAAATTTTCATGGGAATACTTGTTGCAGTTTACAAAAAAAGTTGTTAGACAACTGATATTGCCAAGCAACAGGATATTTACGCCCACACCAACTTTGCAAGAACAAGAATTTGTGATTGTGCAATACTGTATATAATCAATATACCAAGGAGTATTCCTGGGGCAGAATAAGACTATGCATACTAAGATTTCTGGCTTTCTCAGTCAGAATCTGGTGAATATAAAAGACACAAAAGAGGAGAACAGTGAATTGCAGCATAAAGGACTTTATCTGAATACAAGTGGGACTTGAATGATGGGAGAGGATGCCACATGTCCATGTTTAGTAAAGCCACAAAGGCAGGTGGTCAAAATGAAGGAGAAAGTGACAGATTGAGTAAAAGGGAAAAGTAAAATAGATGGGGTTGAATATAGACACATGCCCCTTGACTCACACCCCGACTCCATATTCAGAAATGAATATGCCTAACATTTATGAGCTATAATAAAATTAAACTTCTACATTGCAGTTTGGCCTCACACAGGATTCTGGAAACCCAGCACCGAGGGGGAGCTGTGAACTCCTTGTCTGAGCATCAGCTGCTTTTCACAACACGCCCTGCTGACCAAGTGGAGCAGAAGTACTCTGCTCAGCCTACCTTTGATGTCACCTCTCTCCCAGATTCTACCATTGCCCCCTCCCCCCTTCCTCCACCCACCATCTCCTTTCCAAGTCCCAGTCTTCAGTTTCCAATCCTCTCCTTATTGCCGCAACCACCTCTCCTAGTCCACAGCTGTAGAGTTCTGCTGTTAGTTTCCTCTGTGGCCAGCAGCTTGTCAATTTATCAGGTAGGAAATAAAAAGAAAAAGAATGACATATTTTACCGTTAAATCTGATACAATTTTCACCTCCTCAGCCTTGCTGGAGGGGCAGATGGTAGGGAAAATTGCAGTCAGTAGGATGAGATCAAGTGTACACGGGGGCATAATCAAAAAGGGTGCTGAACACAGGACTGAAGGTGTTATGAAATAAAATAAATTTTGTAGTGCAGTTAGAGATTGGTAGGTATAAGGTTTTGGCTATCACTGAGTCATGGCTGAAAGAAGATCATAGTTGGGAAATTAACATTTAAGGATACACATTGTATTGAAAGGACAGACAGATGGCAGAAGGGTGGAGTGGCTCTGCTGCTAAAAAAAAAATTGAAATCAAATCACGAGAAAGAGATGGCTTAGGATCAGAAGGTGTAGAATCCTTAAGGGTAGAGATAAGAAACTGTAACAATAAAAAATCCCTGATGGGAGTTATATACAGGCCTCTGAACAGTAGCTGGGATGTGAGGTACAAATTACAACAACAAATAGAAAGATAGAAAGGGCAGTGTTACAATATGCAGGTAGAGTGGGAACATCATTTGGAGTGTATCCCAAGAGAGGGGATTTGTAGAATGCCTACGAGATGGCATTTTAGAATGGCTTGTGGATTCCCACTATGGAAAGGGCAATTCTGGATTGGATGTTGTGTTAAAAACCAGATTTGATTAGGGAGCTTAAGATAAAGAAACCTTTAGAATCTGATAGAACTAACTCTGCAGTTTGAGAGAGGGAGAACTTAAAATCAGATGCATCAGCATTACAATGTATTAAAGGGAATTACAGAGGCATAGGAGTGGAGCTGGTCACAGTTGATTTGAACGAGACACTAGTAGGGACGATAGTAGAATGGGAATGACTGGAGTTTTTGAGATCTAGTCGGAAGGCGCAGGATAGATATATCCCAAAGAAGAATTTTAATGGGAGAATGAGGCACCCATGGCTGCCAAGGGAACTCAAAGAAAGCATAAAATCAAAGGAAAGTGCATATAATATTGCAAAAATTCGTGGGAAGCTAGGAGGATTGGGAAGCTTTTAAAAACCAATAGAAGGCAACTTAAAAAAGGAAAATGATGCTGGAAGGGTATTAATGGGGACAAAGAAATGGTGGACGAACTTAATTTTGCATCAGTCTTCACTGTGCAAGACACCAGCACTATGCCAGGAATTCAAGTGTGTCAGGGGCAGAAGAGAGTGTAATTGCTATTATTAAGGAGAAGGTGTTTGGGAATTTGAAAGGTCTGAAGGTAGAAAGACCACTTGGACCAGATGGACTACATCCCAGAGTTGAAAGAGGTAGCTAAAAAAAATTTGGAGACATTAGTACTGATCTTACAAGAATCACTGGATTCTGGAATTGTTTACAGAAGGCCAGAAAATTGCAACTATCACTCCACACTTTAAGAAGTGATGGAGGCAAAAGATAGGAAATTATAGGCCATTAGCCTGTCTTGAGTGTTTGGGAAGATGTTGGAGTCTAATATGAAGAATGAGGTTTCAGGATACTTGGAGGCACATGATAAAATATGCCCTTCAGGGGAAATCTTGCCTGGCAAATCTGATGGAATTCTGTGAGGAAATAACAAGCAGGACAGTAAAAGGAGAATCAGAGGATGTTGTTTACTTGGATTTTCAGAAGGCCTTTTGACAAGGTGCCACACATGAGGCTGTGAAACAAGGTAAGAGCCAATAATATTACAGGAAAGCTACTAGCATGGGTAGATTGGCTGACTGGGAAGAGGCAAAGAGTGAGAATAAATGGAGTCTTTTGTGGTTGGCTGCCAGTGACTAGTGGTGTTCTGCCGGGATTGGTGTTCGGACTGCTTCTTTTCACGTTATATGATGTCAATGACTTGCATAACAGAATTGATGGCTCTATGACCAAGTTTGCAGAAGATAGGTGGAGAGGCAGGCAGTGTTGAGGAAGCAGGGAGTCTGCAGAAGGACTTGGACAGATTAGGAGAATGGGCAATGAGGTGGTAGATAGAATACAATGTAGGGAAGTGTACGGTCATGCACTTTGTAAAAGGAATAAAAAGCATAGAATATTTTCTAATGGGAAAAAAATTCAAAAATAAGAGGCGCAAAGGGACTTGAGAGTCATCATGCAGGATTCCCTAAAGGTTAACTTACGGGTTGAGTGAGTGGCACAAAAGGCAAATGCATTTTGAGGGGACTGGAATATAAAAGTAAGCATATAATGCTGAGGCTTTATAAAGCATTTTTCAGACCACTGTTGGAGTATTGTGAGCAGTTTGGGGTCTCTTATCTAAGACAAGATGTGCTGGCATTGACGAGGGTCCAGAGGTGGTTAACAAGAATATTTCCCAGAATGAAAGGGTTAATGATAATGATTGCAAGAATGAAAGGGTTAATGTATGAGGAGCATTTAATGGCTCTGGGCCTGTACTCACAGTTTAGAAGAATGGGGGTGGAGGATCTTACTGAATCCTATCAAATATTGAAAGACCTAGATAGAGTGGATGTTTCCTATAGTGGGGAGGCTAGGACTAGGGGGCACAACCTCAGAATAGAGGGATGTCCATTTAAAACAGAAATGAGGAGGAATTTCTTTAGCCAGTGGGTGATGAATCTACGGAAGTCATTGGGTATATTTAAAGTGGAGATTGATGGGTTCTTGATTTGTCAAAGCATGAAAGGTTATGGAAAAAAGGCAACAGAATGCGGCTGAGAGGGATAATAAATCAGCCATGATGGAATGGCAGAGCAAATTCAATGAGCCAAATGGCCTAATTCTGATCCTATGTCTTAAATTACAACAGGAGATAGAAAAGTGTAACCATGGTCATAGCAGATTTCAATATGCAAGTAGTTTGCAGAGTCAGGTTGGTGTTACCTCCCAAGCTGAGGAATTTGTAGAATGTCTATGAGATGGCCATTTAGAGTAGCTTGCAGTCAAGCCCACAAGGCAAAAGGCAATTTTGGATTGGATGTTGTGAACCAAATTTGATGAGGAAACTTAAGGTAATGAAACCCTGATAGGCAGTGATCATAGTATAATATAATTCACCCTGCAGTTTGAGAGTGAGAAGCTAAAATCAGATATACTGGTATTACAATTGAATAAAGGGAACTACAGAGACATGAGCAAGGAGCTGGGAATATTTGATAAGAAGGGAACAATAGCAGAAATGATGGCAGAAAAGCAGTAGCTGGAGTTTCTGGGAAAAATTTGGAATATGCAGGACAGACACATCCAAAAGAAGCAGTGGTATTCTAAAGGAAAGATGAGGCAACTGTGGCTGACAAAAGAAGTCAAAGACAGCATAAAGGCAAAAAAGAAGGCATATATAGCAAAAAGAACAGAGGATTGGGAAGCTTTTGAAAACCAACAAAAGACAATTTAAAAAACAATAAGGAGAGAAAAGATGAAATATGAGGGTCAGCTAGCCAATAATATAAAAGAGGATGCCATTTTTTTCAGATGTGTACATTTTAGGAGTGGACATCCAACCACTGGAAAATGACACTGAATAGGTAATGATAGGAAACAAATAAATAGCAGACAAACTGAAAAAGTATTTTGTATCTGTCTTCACTGTGGAAGACACCAACAGTATGCCAGAAATTCAAGAGAGTCAGGGGGCAGAAGTGAGTGTAGTTGCTATTACTAAGGAGAAGATGCTCAGGAAGCTGTAAGGTCTGAAGGTGGATTGTCACCTGGATTAGATGGACTTCACCCAGAGTTCAGAAATATATTGCTGAAGAGACTGTAGGGATATTAGTTGACATCCTTCAAGAATTACTAGATTCTGGAATATTTAGAGAACTGGAAAATCACAAATGTTACTCCACATTTTAAGAAGGGAGAGATGCAAAAGTCAGGAAATTATTGGCAGGTTGACTTGACTTTATAGTTGGCATGATGTTTGAATCCATTATTAAGGATCATGAGGTTTTGGGGTACTTGGAGGCACACAATAAAGTAGGTTGAAATCAGCAATGTTTCCTTTAGGAGAGATATTGCCTGACAAATCTGTTGAAATTCCTTGAGGAAATAACAGTCAGGACAGAGAAATGAGAGTCAGTGAATGTTGTTTGCTTGGATTTTCAGAAGACCTTTAACAAGGTGCCAGACAGCAGGCAGCTAAACAAGAGTCAATGGCATTTCAGAAAACACAGTATATTAGTGTAGACAGAAGAATGGCTGACTGACAAAAAGTAAAGAATGGGACAAAGGGGACCTTTACTGGTTGGCTGCTAGTAACTAGCAGTGTTCTACTGTGGGGTCAATGCTTTGTTCACCTCTTTTCATGTTATACAGTATGTCAATGAACTGGATGACAAAATTGATGGCTTTATAGCCAATTTTGTGGATGATACAAAGATAGGTGGAGGGGCAGGCACTTTTGAGGCAGCAGGGAGTTTGCAGAAGGACTTGGTTAGATTAGGAAAATGGACAAAGAAGTGGCAGGTGGAATACAGTGAAGGGAATAGTAAAAGGAATAAAGGTGTAGACTATATTCTGAATAGGAAGCAAATTCAGAAATTGGAAGTGGAAAGAGGCTTGGGAGTCCTAGTTGGATTGCTGAAGGTTAAATTATGGGTTGAGTCAGTAGTAAGGAAGTCAAAAGCAATGTCAGCACTCATTTCAAGAGGGCTGGAATATAAAAGTAAGGTTGTAATGCTGCCAACTCACACAAATGCTGGAGGAACTCAGCAAGCCAGGCAGCATCTATAGAAAAAAAGTACAGATGACATTTTGGGCAGTCTCAGCCTGAATCGTTAACTGTTCTTTTTTCCATAAATGCTGTCTGGCCTGCTAAGTTCCTCCAGCATTTGTGTGAATTGCTTGGATTTCCAGCATCTGCAGATTTTCTCTTAGTTGTAATGCTGAGACTTTATAAGGCATTAGTCACACCGCGGTTGGAGTATTGCGAGCATTTTTGGGTCCCATATCCAAGAAAGAATATGCCGGCATTGCAAGGATCCAGAGGAGGTTCACAAGAATAATTCCGGATCAAAGGGTTCATGTATGAGGAGTGTTTGATAGCTCAGTGCCCGTAGTCAATGGAATTTAGAGGAATGAAGGGGAAATCTCATTGAAATTAATTAGTAAGGGCAACAAATCTCATGGGAAGAAGGCAAAAGCGTAGGGTTGAGAGGGAAAATAAATTAGCCGTGATGGAATGATGAAGCAGACTCGATGGGTTGAATGTGCTAATTCTGCCATTTTGTTTTAGGGTCTTCTTCCTTTTAAATGTTGTTAATGTGCCTGCTTCAACTACTATTTTTGACAATTTACAGTATTTAAAATACTGTTTGCATTTGATATTGCAAGAGATCATATAATGTGATGGATCAAAGAGTAAGTTTTTCCTGCCTGTTTGGAAGACAACATGAAGTTGGACTGAGTGATCTTTATAGCTTGTTTTATGTTATAATTGGTATCTAATTATCCTGTCTAATTCTTCACTATAACTGTATACTACTATTTTTACAATTAAAGGCACTTGAATTTCAATTCACACCTCAACACCACTTCCCTAGCTTCAGAATTGGAAATAAAGAATACATTACCTTCAATTCACAATTTTTATTTATGGCCAAATTACCAGGTTTTAAATCCTAAGAACACAAAAATGAGCATTAATTTTATACGTCAAACAAAGTAACCAGTACTTGCAGTATATCATTACAATATTTGCTTTGCATTGAGTTTTACATTTAACAGTGATGTAATTTTAATCCATTGTGAATTACTGTATATTGAAATGTTAAATGTAAAGCTTAGTACAATAAGGACCTTTTTCAGTGTGCCCATTGCAAATTATTCTATGTGAAGTTTATATTGCCCTTGGGATGCAATTAACATTAAAAGATCAATATAATAACTAGCGAGTAATTCTAGGAATGTAAGAAAATCAGAAGGGTGATTGTACTGAAGTGAACCCTCTTGAATATGAATCAGTGATGAAAACTTAATTACAAAGGAACATTCAAACCTGATGTACTATTTCAGAAGGGAATATCAAAAGCCAAAGACGATGTCACATAAAAGCATTCCAATTACTTTGGATTATTGCATTACTACAGGTTCATATCAGCGCAGTCCAAGTAAAGGTCATTCAAAGTGCAATTCATTAAATTAATTTTGAAAGGTATTATTGAGTTTTTCTTTTAGACTACATTTAATAAAATCATACTTTAAAAGTATTTTTCCATTTCTCATAAACAGTCGTTTCAATGTGTAATGAGCAAAATGAGTACATTCTAATTCCCTCTTTTCAGACAAAACACTGAAACAGTAAAGTTGCAGCAATAAATTGAATGCGTATTGTAATTTGTGTGGTCCAGTTGTTTTTTACAAGCAAATAATCTTATCGGTGTAGTATAACAAACACGTCCAAACTGGACTAAATTCTAACAATCAGTAGCACAACAAATCTCCGATTCTGCTTTTCTGCTTCAGAAGCCACATGGTTGTTGCTACTGGAAACAGTCCTCACTGTTCATATCATCAGCAACGGAATGCAGAGTTCATTTTGTTTTTCCTGTAAAGGGCAGTATCAGTGTTTCTCCTACATTCTGTCATGGTCAGCGAAATTTTAAATTGGGTATGCGTAATTTATTTAGATCGAAATTGGCAGACAAACGCTTTCTTCATTTCTGGATTTCTCTCAGAATTACTCATCGACTTTTCTCCCGGAATTTCACTACATTATTTTCCCTTTACGGCAATCAGCGCTGTAGAACCACATCCAATTGCACCCAAACTGTATTTCTTGGGTGCTGGTCGGGTGTATATTCTGGGTCACTCCAGGTCTGTACATTTTTGCAATTGTTAAACCTTTCTACAAACGTCTCCCAGAATAGTTTCTGGCTGCGTCAGACTCAGTCAGTCCATGGGCAATAACATGGTTCAGATTGTTTTTATGACAATGGGCAGTTCGGGCAGGTATGATAAAGATTATGTCCATGGGTCAAGTTTGAAACGGTGGAATGGATTTGAATTTTACACCCGGGCAAAACTACCCTGAATAGCCTTTATCTATTTATATGTAGTTATAGACCGGAGTGTATTCCCACAGAGGCTTCTGTTAAAATTAGTCATTTGTTTCCAGTCCTTTAAAGTTGTACCACTTTGCATCTTTCTCCAATTTTAAGACATTCAAGTCTAACATTACCTTACCATGTTACATATATTCCAAGTTATATAAATGTTGAACATGGTGACAGGTGAACTTGGAATTAAAACTTTGTAAGAGCCACAGTCCATGTGAAAATCAAGTCATTTCATTTATTGAGATGGAAGTAATATACTAACCATAGCAATAATCTGATTCCAGCAACCTAGTGGGCACATAGGATTATGGGTTGGATTGTGGCCATGTATCCAGTGGTTCAAGGGCAGTGCCATTGTTCAAATATTCCCTCACTCCACTCCACATCACTAGACTCAACAAAACAGTAGAACCCAATCTCAACCTGAATTCTACATTACATTGGGAAATCTCTTGGCTATCTTAACGTTATTTATCCATTCTCTTTTGAAGTTGAGATTCTTGGCCTGGAAAAAGGCAGAGTGTCCTTTCCAAAAAAATAGTTTATGGATTTTATATGTTATTTTTGTAATATTTATGTTAATTTACAGTCTGTTTCAATATTTTGTTTACATCCCTGAATAAAAAACCTGCCAAACTAAATCTCACTCACAGCTAGAAAGTCATATAGTTATATGGTACAGGCCTTTGAGCCCAATTCATCCATGCCAACTATGATGCCTTTCTGTGTTAGTCCCATTTTCCAGTGTTTGACCCAGATCCCTCTCGGCCTTTCTATCCATGTACCTATCTATACAAATTCTTGTCTGTTTAAATAGCCCAGAGTTATGTGAAATTCTTATATCCAGTGCCTTAGGCTAGAAAGATAACTAGAAGATACTGAAGCCAGATACAATCTTTCTCTGAAAAACATAGGTTAGGCAGTGTAAGTAACTAATATGACTGGTATAAAAATATCCTAATGATTTGTTATGTTCTGTGCTGATGCTTAAAAAAAAAACAGAAAAATGCACAAGAGACAGCTATTCAATCCTCTAGGCTTGCTCCCCTATTCAGTAGGTATTGCCTGATCTTTTACCTCAAGGGCTACCTTTTTGCACCAAACCCTTGATATCCACTGATTTCCTTAATATCTAAAAATCTATCCATTTCAGTCTTGGATATACTCAGTGACAGAGGCTTTTCATCTCTCTTGGGAAGGGAGTTCTAAAGATTTGCTACTTTCTGGGTGGAGAAATTTCATTTCACCTCCGATCTGAGTGGATGATCCTATTTTTTTGAGACCATGATTCCTGATTCTAGTCACCCATGAGCTCTGCATCTACCATGTTAACACTCAAAGATGTTAAATATCTCAGATAAATCACCTTTTGTTCTTCTGGAGAATACAAGCAGGTCCAATCAGATTCAGATTCTTTTTTTTTTAATCACATGTACACTGAAACATACAGTGAAATGCTTCATTTTTGTTAACAACCAGCACCTGTGGATGTACTGGGGGCAGCCTGCAGGTGTTGCCACACATTCAGGCACCAACATAACATGCCCACAATGTTTCCATTCATCTCCTATGACAAACCCACATCCCACAAATCAATCCAATGAAGCTTCACTGAATTCAAGGAGAGGGAACTGCGCTGTACACATTGTTCCAAATATTACTGCAGCAGGTTCACAATAGCACATCTTTACTCTTACACACAAGCAAAAGAGGCAATCAAACTATCTCCCTAGTGTGGTGGCTGCATGTTAACACAATCCCTATATAAGGCTTTGAATGTCCCTCTGAACACCAGTAACTCTCAATCTCTTACTATTTAAAAAAAAATATACAGCTACTCTATCTTGCTACTTTTTACAGATAGCAGGTTTCATCTGGGAAGAACTGGTGTATTGGGAATTGGCAAGAATAACACAAGTCTTTAATACTGTAGAAGTACTTTTGAGGTACTACTGAATGACTAGTATAGGACACAATGTCTGTCACAGCAATGAGTTATGGATGCTCTCTGGAGATTTGGATTGTGTCATTTTGCAAGGATGATGAGAGAAGATTGCCAGTGAGGAGTCGTGAGCTATTTCCTAAGGTGCAGTTTATGTCAGAGAGAATTGCATACCATGACATAATAGAGTCTATGATTTTCCTCTCAATGAACTATATCATTGAAAATCTGGCAAGATTCATTACAGGTCTACTATCTCTCTGTCTAATTTTCACATTTGAGTTGTACTGAAGTTATACCTTATGCAGTGTGGAATGGAAAGAAAATCTCTCTGGTATTTCTTGGCCTGCTTGGTGGTCAAACTGTGATACTTCAGCATATTCAGCACTAAACCCATTTCAGCTCTGTCAACAACTCTATTAAGAAATAAACTTAATCAAATGCCTAATATCAAAAATGTTTTGTTTTCCAAGATGAAGATGAACTTTAAATTATTTTGAAAGGAACATCAACGCAGGACATCTTTGGTCATGTCTGAATAGCATAATTTGTAAAGAACCTTCATTTACATCAGGGTCACTAGTGGTTGCAAGTCCAGAGTGAAGGAGGTACTTTTCTGTGCAGCCAACTTTAGCAAAGCCACATCGACGAACAGCAAAAGAGATAATTACTCATGCTGCTGTTGTGTATGTCTGTAATGGCACATTAATCTATTGGTTCCCTTTGACAGCACCACTCAATGTGTCTTCCCTGGCATGGAAACATTTCCAGGTCAACATATTTTAAGATATTCTCAATTTCCTGACTTCAGAAAAATGACTTGAATTCAGGCTGAAACAAAATCGCAATTCTTTATGCAAGTCTCCACGCTCAGAAAACTACTTCCATAGTCAAGATACAATGAATGGTTCAATAAAAACTATTAATATTTTTCTATTAATGTGGGATTTGAATGTTTGCATTAGGCAATCAATACAACACTGAAGTGGAAGTGTACTGTACAAATCAGAAGGGATTGTGGATTCTACATTTTCTGTTCCAGAAACGCTTCTCCTAACAGCATTTGAAATTATTATTGGACTGTTAAAAAGACTCACCCTGTGAATTATTCCAGTTGAATGAATATACTGAAACAAAATGAATAGTATGTATTATTACAAGTATTTTTATAACAGACATTTAATTATATTTTCATTTATTTATAATGGGTTCTTTAGGTGAGAAATGATCATCGTAAAATAAGACCACAGAACCAAAGTATTAAAACAGGCATGATGAAAGCATACTTTGAAACAATCAGAGTACGGTGCTTTGATACATCAATATACTCTTTGCACAGCAGCAGGAGACAATTTTGTAATTCCATTCAGATACATTGTGAACTCCCCGCTTGTTCAATCTTTTGGAAGATAGAAGAAAGTGAAGAGTAACTACACCTCCACTGCAGTTACATTGTTTTTGCTCTTCTCTAGGGTTGCAGTGACAAGAATCTTTAAGCTTTTTTATATTCTCCTTTTGTCAGGAATAGATATCATAGAAACATCTGATTTGGAGGGTGGATGGCATGGGCATCATTCAATTCCTCAACAAGAATGGAAATTCAATATTTAACAGACTACTTGGAGAGGACTGTAATCCATAAGCCTCACTGTAGACATCATAATATAAATTTCTTCCCATAGCTCTTCCTGGATCAAAACCAACTTTTATGAAAATGTGACATTTTTCTTAATTCATATACTCAAAAACAACATAAGATGTTGCAGAGCATGTTCAAAAAAGTCCAAAGTTTTTTTCCGAGATGCTTAGTTCCTTCCTGTTTCTGTAAAGCCTATTAAACAATTCATAACAAGGGAAAAATGAGAATTTTTTAATATATCAATAAGCAGAATGGTTCGCTGTTTAACTAACTTTTATTGTTATTAACAGCTTGATTCCCACTAGAAATCAACATATCAAGATCACAAATAGAATGTACTTTGTCATGTTTGGGGGTTCAAAGACTGTCATTGCCTGGCAAATTAATTATCCAGGCTTTGCATTTGTAAGATGACATAACTACTCACATTCCCAGTCACTTTCACGTAATACACTGCAGAAATCCTGAAGTCTCTGTCAGTAATTTAGTTCTTCTCCAAAAACTGTTTTGCACCATTTCTTAATACAATCAGTTGTATTGATTAGAACACAAGATGCTTAAAAATCCCTCTCTCTGCAAAATACCCTGAAAATGTTTCACTTTGTGGTAGTGCTGAGAGTTTTTAAATGGTGAAACAAGCCTACATAGCAAATTTCACAGCCCTTGAAAAATTATTTAAGTGCATTGATAATTCAAAAAATAAGGGATTTTAAAATCGTTTTCCTGTTTTTTTAAAAAAAGTTTATTCTTGGAATGTTGCCCTGACCTTATTATATATTACAGTAAAAGTTTAACATTAACTAAAAACTGGGCATTTTCTGTAAGATTTTTTCATGTACTTCCCCATCAGTTTGATGACATCACCACTACCAATGACAGCATTGGCTGCAAAATTCAGACTGATCTTTCAGTGTGCAGTTGTGCAGTTTTATTGGGACAATTCCTACTCATAAACAGAACTGCTGCAAATCTACAGGACAGAAATATTATAACAGATACTTCTCAGACACTATGTTTCCTGGTGTCTTAATAAACTGAAACGCTAGAGAAATGTTTAATTTAGTTATTCTGACAAAAGGAGAATTCAGTTAACACAATATTCAGTCCAATGTTGAAATCTGGCATTTCCAGACTATTATATGTTACTTCTATTAATATCCAAAAACATATTTATTTCACATTTGTAACCTGCTATACAGTAGTATAATACATTTTCCCGTAAATCCAGTGAGTTTACAAGTACACTGGGTTACAGGTATGATTGCAATGCAGAGACCTTAGACCCCCACTTCCAACTATCCTGCTGGTTAATGTACAGTGCCTGGAAAATAAAATTTAAGATCTCAGAGCAAGATTGCAGTGCCAGATGGACATCAGGAATTGCTATATACTTTGCTTCACAGAAATATGGCTCACCCCCACCATTTCAGTTACAGCGCTGCAGCCCGCGGGTTTCACCATACACTGTAAAGACAGAACTGCTGGGACTTTTAAAAGGTAGATGAGGTGGAGAATGCTTTATCGTTAACACATCATGCTGCACAGACGTAGTGATTCTGTCCCAATCCTGCTCATCTGACCTTGAGCATCTAATGATCCATTTGATCTGCTGAGAGCGTTTTCCATCCTGGTAGTGGTGTACATTCCACCTCTGGCCAACGTCAGGCAAGCACTGGAGGAGCTGAGCACCACGATCAGCAGTCACGAAACAGCACACCCGGATGCCTTCAAGATCATTGTGGGGGATTACAACCAGGCCAGTTTGAATAACTTTCTGAACAACTACCACCAACATATCACCTGCGGAACCAGAGGAGCCAACACACGAACACTGTTTTACCACTAACGAGAATGCTTACAATGCCATCCCATGTGCACATGTTAGAAAGTCCAATCACCTGGTTGTTCTTCAATTCCTGGTGTTAAAGCAGAGACTAAAGAACACAGCAGCAGTGGTGAGGCCAAGAGGGTACAGTCAAGGGAGGCAGACAAGCCCTTAACAAGCAACACACATCAAAGTTGCTGGTGAACGCAGCAGGCCAGGCAGCATCTGTAGGAAGAGGTGCAGTTGACGTTTCAGGCCGAGACCCTTCGTCAGGACTAACTGAAGGAAGAGTGAGTAAGGGATTTGAAAGTTGGAGGGGGAGGGGGAGATCCAAAATGATAGGAGAAGACAGGAGGGGGAGGGATAGAGCCGAGAGCTGGACAGGTGATAGCCCTTAACAAGACTGCTTTGAGTCAGTGGACAGGATAATATTCTGGGATTCATCTTCAAACCTGAATGAATGCACCACAGTTGTCACCAACATTATCAGGGTTTGTATGGATGAGTGTGTGCCTTCAGGAACATACCGGACATACCAAAACCCATGCACAAATTAGGAAATTTGCAGTCTGCTGAGGACTACATCTGTGGCAATCAAGACTGGTGATCCATAACTATACAAGTAGTCCAGGTACAACATACATAAGGTTATTTTAAGAGTGAAAAAACATTCCCTATTGAAATCAGAGACGGAATTGGATGCACGTCATCTTTGGCAGTGTTTGCAAGCCATTACTTCCTACAAGGCAAAACTATCATAAGTGATGCTTCACTCCCAGAAGAGCTCAACTACTGTTACGCGTGCTTAGAGAGGGAGAGTAAAACCACACCTGTGCAAATCACTGCAGCATCTAGTGAACATGTCATCTCTATCTCGGTGGCTGACATCAGGTCATTTTGCAAGGTGTCAATGGTGTACCCGGTGGGGCTCTGAAAACCTGTGCCAACTTACCGATGGGAGTGTTCAAGGACATCTTCAATCTCTCACTGCTACAGTCAGAGCTTCCCACCTGCTTCAAAATGGTGACAATCATACCAGTGCCCAGGAAAAGCAGGGTGAGCTGCTTTAATGACTATCACCCAGTTGCACTCACATCTACTGTGATGAAGTGCTTTGAGGGGTTGATCGTGGTCAGAATTAACTCCTGTCTAATCATGGACCTGGACACACTGCAATCTGCTTACCACCACAATATGTCTACAGCAGATGCAGCCTCACTGGCTCTGCACTCTGCCTTGGATCAGCTGGACAATAGTAACACTTACGTCAGGCTGTTGGTTTTGATAACAGCTCAGCATTCAACACAATCATACCCTCGGTTCTAATCAATAAGCTTCAAAACCTGGGCTTCTGCACCTCCCTCGGCAACTGGATCCTTGACTTCCTCGTATGGAGACCACAGTCTGCGTGGATTGGAAGTAACGCCTCCTCCTTGCTGTCAATCAACACTGGCGCATCTGAAGGATGTGGGCTTAGCCTACTGCTCTAGTCTGTACACCCTTGACTGTGTGGATAGGCAGAGCTCAAATGCCATCTATAATTTGCCTACAACACAACTATTGTTGGCAGAATTTCAGATGGTGATGAGGGGGTGTACAGGAGTGAAACAGGTCAACTGGTTGAGTCTTGTCGTAACAACAGACTTGCACCCAACGTCAGTAAGACCAAGGGACTGATTGTGGACTTCAGGAAGAGGAAGTCAAGGGAACACAAACCAGTCCTCATTGAGGGATCAGAAGTAGAAAGGGTGAGCAGTTTCAAGTTCCCGAGTGTCAACATCTCTAAGGATCCATCCTGGGCCCAATATATTAATGCAAAGACATAACAGTGGCTATATGTAATTAAGAATTTGAGGAGACTTGGTTTGTCACCAAAGACTCTCAAATTTCCACAGATGTGTCATGGAGAACATTCTAACTGGTTACATCACTGTCTGGCACAGAGGGGCCACTGCACAGGATCAGAAAAAGCTGAAGAAGCTTGTAAACTTAGCCTGTTCCCATCACAGGCACTAGCCTCCTCAGCATCGACACCTTCAAAAGGCGGTGCCTCATAAAGGCAGTAGCCTTCATTAAAGACCCCCCTTGCCGATGACATGCCCTCTCCTCATTGCTATCATCAAGGCGATGGTACAGGAGCCTGAAGACACACACTCAACATCTCAGAAACAGCTTCTTCCCCTCTGCCATCAGATTTCTGAATGGACAATGAACCCATGACCACCACCTCACTTTTTCTTTGCTCTTTTTGCACTACTTATTTAATTTAATTTCTATATATTTTTATTACAATGTGTAGTTTTTAGTCCCGGGGAAGATAGCTTGGAGGAGGCCTTTGAAAGGAAGCTCTCCAAGTACACTGGACTGGTCAGCAACTGTCAGCAGGCTGGATGGAGAGCAAGGAGTCTCCCAGTGGAGGTTGGTTGTAGGGGATTCATAGCCCGTTCTTTAGTTAAAGCCTTCAGCATTTTGGGCATCAAGGGAGAGAGGAAGAGGAGAGCCATCCGCAGTACTACTGATGTGGCAGAGAGGGCCTCAAGATGGCTGTGGCTCAAAAGGGGGGAGCCATGGAGTCATAAGTAGCTAGTCATCTGGACACAAGCTGGGGTCTGATCAGCCCCGGCTGGGTCACCTGGAGGAGGTTGTATGATGTTGAAAGACCCGAAACACCCAGTGATTCCAGGAACATCACTGAAGATGTGTTCAGAAGCATCAATAGATGTATGTACACAGCTTACACCCTGAGTTAATCAGTGACAACCAGGAAAGACTGGGTGCCAAACAGGAAAAGAGTGGTGATGACTGGAGAGACAGTGACAGCCCGGAGAGACGGCAACCAGGGCAGAACGGGCTGGCAACCCAATCTGCGTCCTCTGAGAGGAGGACCCCCACAAAAGCTACAAAGAATCTAAGGAAAAGATACCCCCGGGGTGCCCGAGAGGGGGGGGAGGATGAGCACCCCAGTCGGATGGACACAACGACATCAGACCCAGGTGATGAACAAACGACGATGAGGAAGCAGTGTGCATGTGGCAAAATCTGCAAGAACAATCGCAGCTTGAAGATCCACCAAGCGAGGATGAAGTGTTTGGCGGGAGCAGGAGCAGCACAACGCGCAGGTGTCCAACCTGGTGAGATGAAGGAGGGGCCAGGCCCAGAGTCACCCCATAGTGCCCGGAACCTCCAAGTGTTGCAAACTAATCCCTCGAACATGAAGTGTAACAGGAGGCCGATCAAATGGCCTGCAGCTAACATGACTTCACTGTGGAAGCAGTTTGATGACGATGTTAACCAAATTTTGGAGGCAACGGTGAAGGGAGGGGTTGATAGGAAGCTGCAAGCCATGACAACAATTATTGTTAGTATCGCAGCTGAACGGCTCGGAGAAGAGGAGAAGGAAGACTCCAAAACATCTTACTCGAAGAACCAAAGAGCACTGAGGATCCACAACATCAGGCAGGAGATGAAAGCGCTGAAGTCCCAATACAAGGAGGCAGGAGAAGAGGAGCGCATTGGCTTGGCCCAGCTGATGTGCATACTACGAAAGAAGATCAGGGTCCTCGGCCGGGCAGAGTGGCATCGGAGGCGGCGTCGTAAAAGGGCCCGAAAACGTGCTGCCTTTATCGCCAACCCCTTCAAGTTCACCAGGGAGTTGCTGGGGGAGAAGCGCAGTGGGAAACTGGCCTGTTCACAGGAAGACATAGACCAACATCTGAAGAAGATATATAATGATCCTGAAAGAGAACAGGAGTTGGGAGAGTGCGACATCCTAATAGACCTACCTGAACCGGATGTGCAGTTCGACATGTCAGAGCTGCAACTAAAGGAAGTCAGAGAGGTCGTCCGCAAAGCAAGGGCAAGCTCGGCTCCAGGACCAAGCAACACCTCGTACAAAGTGTACAAGAACTGCCCCAAACCCCTGCTGCGTCTGTGGAAGATCCTGAGAATCTTCTGGAGAAGGGGTAAGATCCCAGAGCAGTGGAGAGTGGCTGAAGGGGTGTGGATCCCGAAGGAGGAAAATGCCACCCAGACAGATCAGTTCCGCATCATCTCCCTGCTGTGTGTCGAGGCGAAGATCTTCTTCAGTGCAGTTTCCAACTGGTTGTGCACCTACCTAGCAAAGAACACCTATATTGATACATCAGTCCAGAAGGGTGGCATTTCAGGGATGCCGGGCTGTCTGGAGCACATCGGTGTGGTGACACAGCTCACCAGGGAGGCCAGAGAGAACAAGGGCAACCTGTCAGTGTTGTGGCTCGACCTGGCAAATGCATATGGCTCCATTCCACACAAGCCGGTGCAGCTCACACTGACCAAATGTCACGTCCCCAGCAGAATCAGAGACCTTATCGCTGATTATTACAGCAACTTCAGGATGAGGGTCTCTTCAGGAGCAATGACTTCAACCTGGCACAAGGTGGAGATCAGCATCATCACAGGGTGCACTATCTCAGTGACACTGTTCTCCCTAGCCATGAACATGCTCACTAAGTCTGCTGAACCAGAGTGCAAAGGGCCCAGAATGAATTCCGCTCAACGGCAACCACCTATCAGGGCATTCATGGATGACCTCACAGTCACCACAAAATCAGTCCCAGGCTGCCGGAGGATTCTTCAAGGGCTCGAAAAGCTGGTGGAGTGGGCCCGGATGTGTTTCAAACCTGCCAAATCAAGATCGATGGTGCTGAGGAAAGGGAAGCTGGAGAACAAGTTCCGGTTCAGCATCGCAGGCACAGCCATCCCAACCATCACAGAAAAGCCAGTCAAGAGCTTAGGCAAAGTTTTTGACAGCTCTTTAAGGGACACAACATCCATTCTGGCAACCTGCACCGAGTTGGATGGCTGGCTGAAATCTGTGGACAAGTCTGGCCTACCTGGGAAGTTTAAAGCCTGGGTGTATCAGCATGGCATTCTTCCCACAATCCTGTGGCCCCTCCTCATCTATGCAGTTCCGATCTCGACAGTCGAAACCTTAGAGAGGAGGGTTAGCAACCACCTCAGGAGACGGCTGGGGCTGCCAAAGAGCCTGAGCAGCATCGCACTCTGTGGACACCACAACAAACTGCAACTGCCCTTCAAATCCTTGGAGGAAGAATTCAAGGTAACAAGAGCTAGAGAAGTGCTACAGTATAGGGACTCAAGTGACCCAAAGGTGGCTAGAGCAGGGATCCAAGTAAGTACTGGCAGGAAGTGGAGGGCAGAGGAAGCTGTTCAGGAGGCAGAGGCGAGGCTGCGTCACAGGAGGCTGGTGGGAGTGGTCACGGAAGGGCCGAGCTGGGCTAGGATCCTTTCCAACTCCCCAAATGGACACCAGAGGGAAGGAAAGGCGTTGTTTAGTTCAGGAGGAGGTAAGAGCAGTAGTGGAGGAGATGAGAGCCTACAAGGCGGTGGGAATGAAGCAACAGGGAGCTTGGACAAGATGGGAGAATGCGGTTGAGAGGAAAGTGACCTGGGCTGATCCTTGGAAAGCCGAACTACACCGCATCCAATTTCTCATCCAGGCAGTGTACGATGTGCTTCCAAGCCCATCAAACCTGCACACATGGGGCGAGGCAGAGTCATCTGCGTGCCCACTGTGCTCCAAGCGAGGAACCCTGGAGCACATCCTCAGCGGCTGTGCATGGGCACTTGGTGAGGGACGGTACAGGTGGAGGCATGATCAGGTCCTGAAGACCATCGCTGAAGACCATCGCTGAAGCCGTCAGCGCAGGAGTTGAGTGGGCGAAGCGGTCCTGACCCTCCAAGCAGACCATTGCCTTTGTCAGAGCTGGGGAGCAGCTTATACCTGCCAAAAGAACATCTGCAGGCATTCTGACCTCTGCAAGGGACTGGCAGCTGTTGGTGGACCTCGAAGGGCAGCTGAAGTTCCCCAACCATATCGCAGCCACCACCCTGCGACCAGACATTGTCCTAGTGTCTGAGTCTACTAAGCAAGTGGTGCTGCTGGAGCTGATAGTTCCATGGGAAGATAGCTTGGAGGAGGCCTTTGAAAGGGAGCTCTCCAAGTACGCTGGACTGGTCAGCAACTGTCAGCAGGCTGGATGGAGAGCGAGGTGTCTCCCAGTGGAGGCTGGTTGTAGGGGATTCATAGCCCGTTCTTTAGTTAGAGCCTTCAGCATTTTGGGCTTCGAGGGAGAGAGGAAGAGGAGAGCCATCCGCAGTACCACCGATGCGGCAGAGAGGGCCTCAAGATGGCTGTGGCTCAAAAGAGGGGAGCCATGGAGTCATAAGTAGCTAGCCATCTGGACACAAGCTGGGGTCTGATCAGCCTCGGCTGGGTCACCTGGAGGAGGTTGTATGATGTTGAAAGACCCGAAACACCTGATGATTCCAGGAACATCACTGAAGATGTGTCCAGAAGCATCAGTAGATGGATGTACACAGCTTATTATTATAGATTGCAATGTACAGCTGCTGCAAAACAGCAAATTTCACAACTTATGCCAATGATATTAAATCTGGTTGTGATTCACATTTAAAGACGCTGATAAATATACAAGCACTCTGGTTCCGGATGGAAATCCACCAACATTCCTTACTCCCATTGTTTCAGAATCCAGCCCAATTTCACTCTAGACACTGTGCTCTGACTACAAGACCTAATCTACACTGTGGACCTCCAGCTCACAATCCAGACTATTCAATAAATAAGGTATCGGATCATTAGGATTCCCAATTGGATATTGAATTATTGGAGTTTTGTTGTACTATTGCCACAAAAAAAATCTTGATTGTAAAAATATATTTAACGAAAAACATTTTACCATTCTTTCCTGCTGACAATTGGTGGATCCCCATCAGATTACATCTGTACAGATGGTTGTTTCATTCACCAGTTTCTCCCTCATATTGATGTTGTTCCTACTACTGAACACAGTACCTGTGCTGTAAATGAGACTTCAGATCACTGCATTTGAATGTTTAGCTTAAGTTTTGAAATGTCCCATGTGAAAGTCATTCAAATCCATTAATTGCTAGAGGAAAAAATATTAGTTGTTTACATCGTCAGAAGAAAATACTGAAACAGTGCATAGTTAAGTTCAAAGTCAGAACTTTCTTTTGTAAGTCAGAAATTCTGTGTCACTGTGATAACGTAAACTATTTAGAGGATTCAAAACATACTCTTGCTAGCATATACTTCAGGATTTGAATAAAAAGCTCACATGGAGATGAGAAATATAGCATTTTATAATTTTATCATAATATTTCTCAGTATATTTTCCAAAAACTCTACATTTTTGTACTTACGTTAAGGCCTTTTAATATCTGATATAAAAGGTACTGAATTCTGTCTTCGGTCAGCCTTCCCATGATCTGACTCAAATCTGCATCCATGAATGGCATAACAAGATAACTAAAAGTAAAGCATTTTGGGATGAGTAAACTAAACCATTACTGCACAGGTTAAATCAAAACATGCAAGTTCTGTTTAATTGTCATTCAGCCAAACACATGCACACAGAGTATTGTTCCTTTGGGTCCAAGGTGCAAAACACAGTGTAAATAGTCACACAGCATACATAGTTACAATCCAACACCTAGACACAAAATAATATTAGCACTCGTCTCCGAGTGGCATGGGCTGATGGTTGACAGGTTAATATAAAGTGTGAGGTATATGTTACCAGCACTATTAGAATAAAACAAACAGTTGTACAGATATGAAAAACAGCAGCAATTAAAGATGAAAAGTGACCAGTGCAGGATGGGAGCGTGTCTGCGAGTTGAGGTTGGGGATATGGGCAGCAGGGCATTCAGACAGGGTGTATATATATGCTGGGTAGCAGCACTGCACGAATAACTCCAACAGCCTGGGAAAAGAAGCTACCGCTACCCAGCCTGACAGTACTGGTTCTTGTGCTGCAGTACCTTCCGCCTGGTGGCACAAGGTCAAAGAGACTGTGGGAAGGATGGGAAGGTTCTTTGCAATTCCTAATATTCCAAGGGATGATTAGGGTGGATGTTGCTGTGGAGTTTTAGTGGGACAACATTTTGTCATGAACCTAAGTGCTGGAAGTCTGTAGGACAAAAAAGCACAATAATTTTAAAAAGTCTCCTTCGTTCCAGTTCTGTGGGGTTTCAGATGTCAAACACCAGCTTCTTGTGTTTGATCAGAAAGATCAGAATGGTGATCACTGGGAAAGAAATTTGGTAGATCAAACTACTTCTCAATTAAATAGTCTTCGAACCTATCAGGTTCCAAACCTGATTCACAGCTTCAAATCAGATCCTATTACACACTGTGAGATGACTCATCTCCTCGTAATTGGCTGGGAGGGCTCCTCCATTCTTAGTAACGCCTCTGATTAAGATGTGAGTCAGAGTGTCGTACGGCCCTTCGTGCCATCATGTCAATACCACCCACTGTACCCATCTACACTAATCCCATCTACCTGCATTCTGTCCATTGATTTCTCCACCTTCACAATGTTTTTAGATACTTATTAAATGCCATGAGTTATCATATGGTAGGAGTTTGATGAAATTTAGTACATCACCAAATAAACTTGCAATTTTCTATAGATATAGTGTTGAGCATTCTGACCGGTTGCATCCCAGCCTGGTATGGAGGCTGCAGAGGACTGTAGATTCAGCCAGCTCCATCAAAAGCACAGGGACAGCATCAAGAGGCAGCGTCTAAGAAAGCAGCACCCACTGTCCAGTGTGCGCCCTCTTCGCGTCACCACCGTCAAATTTCAAAGTAAATTTATAATCAAAGTACACATTTGTCACCATGAGATTCATTTTCCTGTAGGCGTGCTCAATAAATCCATAACAGAATAATAATAAAAAACAATGAATGACCATAGCAGCTTGGACATTCAACCAGTGTGCAAAAGACAACAAACTGTGCAAATACATAAAGAAATAATAAAAAATAAGCAATAAATATCAAGAACGTGAGATGAAGGGGCACTGAAGGCAAGTCCATCGGTTGAGGGAACATCTCAATGATGGGGGCGAGTGAAGGTGAGTGAAGTTACTCCCTTTGGTTCAGGAGCCTTATGGTGGAGGGGTTGTAGCTGTTCCTGAACCTGGTGGTGTGAGTCCTGACACTCCTGTGCGTTCTTCCTGATGGCAGCAGTGAGGGGAGAGCATGCCCTGGATGGTGGTAATCCCTGATGATGGATGCTGCTTTACCATGACAACACTTCACGTAGATGTGCTCAGTGGTACGGAGGGCTTTAACCAGGACAGACTGGGCCATATTCTCTTCTTTTTGTCAGGTTTTCCTTTCAAGGGCAATGGTGTTTCCATACCAGGCTGTGATGCAAATAGTTAATATACTCTCCACTGCACATCTATAGAAGTTTGTCAAAGTTTTACATATCTTGTGGAATTTTCAGAAACTCTTGAGGAAGCAGAGCACCGCTGTGCTTTCTTCATAATTGCACTTACAAGCTGGGTCCAGGACAGATCCTGTGAAATAATAAAGTTGCTGACCCTCTCCACCTCTGCTCCCCCAATGCGGACTGGCCCATGGATCTCTGGTTTCCTCCTCAAGTTAATGATCAGTTCCATGGTCTTGCTGACACTGAGTGAGAGGTTGTTGTTGCTGTACCACCCAGCCAGACTTTCAATCTCACTCCTATATACTGATTTGTCACCACCTTTGATTTGGACTGCAACAGTGTCATTAGAAAACTTGGAGGAGATACAGGAGCCTGAAGACCCATACTCAACAACTCAGGAACAGCTTATTCCCCTTTGTCATCAGATTTCTGAATAGTCCATGAATGGAGATGGAGGCAGAGACACTGGCTATCCACTCTATCTATTGCTCTTATTATCTTATACACCTCTATCATGTCTCCTCTCATTCTGGCAGTGGTGCCCTGGGGAAGAGGCACTGGCTATCCACTCTATCTATTCCTCTTATTATCTTGTACACCTCTATCATGTCTCCTCTCATTCTCCTTCTCTCCAAAGAGTAAAGCCCTAGCTCCCTTCATCTCTGATCATAATCCATACTTTCTAAACCAGGCAGCATCCTGGTAAATCTGCTCTGTAACCTTTCCAATGCTTCCACATCCTTCCTATAGTGAGGCAACCAGAACTGGACACAGTACTCCAAGTGTGGCCTAACCAGAGTTTTATATAGCTGCATCATTACATCATGACTCTTAAACTCTATCCCTCAACTTATGAAAGCTAACATCGCATAAGCTTTCTTAACTACCCTATCCACCTGTGAGGCAACTTTCAGGGATCTGTGGAAATGTACCCCCAGATCCCTCTGCTCCTCCACACTACCAAGTATCCTGCCATTTACTTTGTACTCTGCCTTGGAGTTTGTCCTTCCAAAGTGTACCACCTCACACCTCTCTGGGTTGAACTCCATCTGCCACTTCTCAGCCCACTTCTGCATCCTATCAATGTCTCTCTGCAATCTTCAACAATCCTCTACACTATCTACAACACCACCAACCCTTGTGTCATCTGCAAACTGGCCAACCCACCCTTCTACCCCCACATCCAGGTTGTTAATAAAAATCACGAAAAGTAGAGGTCCCAGAACAGATCCTTGTGGGACACCACTAGTCACAATCCTCCAATCTGAATGTACCCCCTCCACCATGACCCTCTGCCTTCTGCAGGCAAGCCAATTCTGAATCCACCTGGCCAAACTTCCCTGGATCCCATGCCTTCTAACTTTCTGAATAAGCCTACCATGTGGAACCTTGATAAGTAAGGATGTTGACAATTAGCAGACACGAGTCACTGCTACAGATAGGGAGAACACATCAAGAGGAGTGTCCTCTTTTATAAAATTTTCAGGTATTTCCTTTATAAGTGGGGCAGGTCCATCAATATTTCCTCGAGTTCCATCTTATAACTGTGTCCTCCATCTCTGCATTTGTGCTGCTGCTGCTAATGAAACACCATTCTGTGGATTGGAAACGGACACCAATGGTTGTTAATGAGGATAAACTCTCTCCCATAAAAGTACTGGTTGAAAAACTTCACACTCTAAACCATACTCAAGGCCTCTTGGTCAATCTGTGGGTATTTATTCTCTGCAGCATTAATGGAACATGATGCGAAGGCTATGGGGTGGTAATATGTGACATTACTGTAGCTATACCATAAGGTGAGACGTCACAGACAAGCTTCACTGGACAATGTGACTCATAATGTGTGAGCTCAGTGTCAGATGTCACCAGTGCGTTTCTCTTTTGGAAAGCCACCTCACACTGCGTTGTCCATTTTCATTTCTTCGTGATCAGTAGTAATGAGTTCAAGGGGTGAGCACAGTAGCCAGCTTTGTAGTAATTGACAAATCCTGAAAATGACCACAACTGTAACACATCCTTTGACCTTGGGGCAAACACCACTGCTTGAATTTTCTCAGCACACTTGTGAAATACTTGGGTGCTAATGGTGTGACCACACTAAGTGATGATTGGTTTAAAGGATTCACACTTCGTGCTCTGAACCCATAATTTTCTAATCTTTTTAACACTATCTTGAGATTCTGGAGATGTTCCCTGTTATCATTACCAGGTAACACTGAATGCCTGGGCAGCCTTGCAGCATCTGGTCTATAGCTTTCAGTACTGAATTGATGGTGACCTTAAAATCACACAGATCCATTCTTCTTGGCTATTGGACTAATGGAGTTGCCCATGGGCTCGAGTCAAACTTGGAAAGAATTCCTTCAGCCACCATGCAATCCAGCTCACTGGCTACTTTATTACAGATAGTATAAGGAACTGGACCGGCTTTGTAAAACATGGGTGTGGCATTTTCATTTAACACTATTTTGTCCTTGATATTGTCAGCCAGTGGTGTAGTGGCATCAGCATCGGACTTTGAGGCAAGTAGTCCTGGGCTCAAATCCGGCCAGCTCCTTACATGCTTTCCATCCACTCTGGATTGAACGTTGAGCTAGCAACTCGGCTTTGTTAAAAAAAGAGACAAAATGTTAAAGAAGAGGCCAAGTTATCAATAGATGCACCACGAGGTGTGGAGAGGAATAACAAACCCTTGATAAGTTTGAGTTTTCCAATGCAATCCATGAACACTGCTGTGGCATCATCCAGTACCTTTCTTACTTCACTTTCAGTTGTCTCTGTTGCAGGGAATGTAAGGTACAAATGGTGAATGGATCTCCAGTCAAGTTGTAGTTATCTCAGCCACTCAAAGCCCCATTAACATGGCCCTCCTGCTTTTACCATATGCACATTCCAAGTTCAATGGGCTTGTTGGTTTTGTAGTTCACTGTTATGAATGTCATTCCCACAGGTGTCATCTTTTCTCCACTCTCAGTTCTTAGTTGGATATCTGCAGGCTTCAGTTCAGTATTTTTCAAATGCAGTCCAAACTCATTTTGTGGAATGACTGAAACAGCTGAGCCAGTGTCCAATTTTATTTTAATTAATTTGCTGCTCACTTCTCATGCAAGCCACATTGCGTGTCTACTGTGAGTTTTCACATTCGCTCCCCAGTCCTGTGTCACTCTCGTCACTATCAGATTTTTCATCAACAGCATGCAGATTAGTGCACTTTTCGAAACTGCAACTTGACTCTTTTTTCTCTTCCCTGTGCTACTTATTTGTCTGCACAACATGTTCTTTGTACGTGTCGTACTTGGTAGTATTTTCTGCAAGTTTTGCCTTTAAACCTTTATTGATCTGTTGACTTTGAGCCCCTGCCACAACAGTAACACAACTTGTTTGGTCAGGCAGGTTTCTGTTTAGGCATTGCAATTCTGTTCACGCTCATTTTCATTCTTGACTGCAACTCAATTGTGTCACTGACTGCTGTTTCCATTGATACAGCTGTTTCAACTGCTCTTCTAAATGTGAGTGTGCTTCTGTTAGGAGCTGTTTTTGAATGTTTTCTTGTAAGATTCCACAAACTAAGTGATCTTGCAGTGCATCATTATGCCTATCACTAAACTGAATGCTTGGAAACTTTCTTCAATTCCATCACATGAAATGGACTTCCCTTCCTTCAGATATCACTTATGAATCCTAAAGTATTATGCAATCAACAATGGTTTCAGTTTTAAATATTCCTGCATTACTTTCACAATGTTAATGAAGTTCATTTCGGCTGGTTTGGTTGGAGCAGTCAAACATCTAAGCAAACTATATACTCTTCCACCAATAACACTCAGAAAAACTGGCACTCGTTTCTCATTTGCTATTTCATTTGCTTCAAAATACTGCTCAATTCGCTAAGTATACAATATCCAGTTATCTCTTGGTGCAATCAAATACATCAACATTATCTTTCAGATTTAGCCAGCTATTTCTGTTTTTCACCTGGCACTCACCCTTTACGAACCTATGAATTTCATCCATTTTCTGCCTTTTTTTAAATTTGATCACCTCTACCCCTTTCTGAAGAAGCATGTGCTGTGCTTCAATGAGTAGGAGTTATCTCGGATTCATTTAAACTTTCTTGTTCTTTGTAATTCCAAAACATAAAACTAATTAAAAGAAAAACGCGGAGCCGGGAGATGCGGGTCTACTTCATTTTTACTTTAGTGAGGCGCCAGCATATGACGTACTGGTGTAATGATGTATGTCATTTACATACAAGCTGTAATGAATTATTTAAACACAGAACACAATCATAGAAACCATAGAAAAACTACAGCACAGAAACAGGCCTTTTGGCCCTTCTTGGCTGTGCTGAACCATTTTCTGCCTAGTTCCGCTGACCTGCACACAGACCATATCCCTCCATACACCTCCCATCCATGTATCTGCCCAATTTATTCTTAAATGTTAAAAAAGAACCCACATTTACCACCTCGTCTGGCAGCTCATTCCACACTCCCACCACTCTCCATGTGAAGAAGCCCCCCCAATGTTCCCTTTAAACTTTTCCCCCTTCACCCTTAACCCATGTCCTCTGGTTTTTTTCTCTCCTTGCCTCAGTGGAAAAAGCCTGCTTGCATTCACTCTATCTATACCCATCATAATTTTATATACCTCTATCAAATCTCCCCTCATTCTTCTACGCTCCAGGGAATAAAGTCCTAACCTATTTAACCTTTCTCCATAACTGAGTTTCTCAAGTCCCGGCAACATCCTTGTAAACCTTCTCTGCACTCTTTCAACCTTATTAATATCCTTTCTGTAATTTGGTGACCAAAACTGAACACAATACTCCAGATTCGGCCTCAGCAATGCCGTATACAACCTCATCATAACATTCCAGCTCTTATACTCAATACCTTGATTAATAAAGGCCAATGTACCAAAAGCTCTCTTTATGACCCTATCTACCTGTGATGCCACTTTTAGGGAATTTTGTATCTGTATTCCCAGATCCTTCTGTTCTACTGCACTCCTCAGTGCTTTACCATTAACCCTGTATGTTCTACCTTGGTTTGTCCTTCCAACGTGCAATACCTCACACTTGTCTGTATTAAACTCGATCTGCCATTTTTCAGCCCATTTTTCCAGCTGCTCCAAATCCCTCTGCAAGCTTTGAAAACCTTCCTCACTGTCCACTACACCTCCAATCTTTATATCATCAGCAAATTTGCTGATCCAATTTACCACATTATCATCCAGATCATTGACATAGATAACAAATAACAATGGACTCAGCACTGATCCCTGTGGCACACCACTAGTTACAGGCCTCCACTCTGAGAAGCAATCCTCTACTACCACTCTTTAGCTTCTTCCATTGAGCCAATGTCTAATCCAATTTACCACCTCTCTATGTATACCTAGTGACTGAATTTTCCTAACTAACCTTCCATGCGGGACCTTGTCAAAGGCCTTACTGAAGCCTATGTAGACAACATCCACTGCTTTCCCTTCATCCACTTTCCTGGTAACCTCCTCGAAAAACTCCAATAGATGGTCAAACATGACCTACCACGCACAAAGCCATGTTGACTCTCTCTAATAAGTCCCTGTCTATCCAAATGCTTGTAGATTCTGTCTCTTAGTACTCCCTCCAATAACTTACCCACTACCGATGTCAAACTTACCGGCCTATAATGTCCCGGATTACTTCTCGATCCTTTTTTAAACAACGGAACAACATGAGCCATTCTCCAATCCTCCGGCACTTCACCCGTAGACACCGACATTTTAAATATATCTGCTAGGGCCCCTGCAATTTCAACACTAGTCTCCTTCAAGGTCCAAGGGAATACCCTGTTAGGTCCTGGGGATTTATCCACTTTAATTTGCCTCAAGATAGCAAGCACCTCCTCCTTTTCAATCTGTACAGTTTCCATGATCTCACTACTTGTTTCCCTTAATTTCATTCACTTCATGCCAGTTTCCTTAGTAAATACAGATGCAAAAAACTCATTTAAGATCTCCCCCACTTCTTTTAGTTCCACAAACAGCCGACCACTCTGATCTTCAAGAGGACCAATTTTATCCCATACAATCAAACAATACATTTACAATATTGCTCAAATATTACTGAAATAATAAATATACAACAGAACAGTTCTTGATTTTAAGGACATCAAAGGTTACAGAGAGAAGGCAGGAGAATGGGGTTGAGAGGGATATAAATAAGCCATGTTGGAATGGCGGACCAGACTTGATGGGCCAAATGGCCTAATTCTGCTCTTATGTCCTATGGAGCTCTGAGGTCAGATTTTGACTGAGTTTTACCATGTTCAGGTGGACAGTGAAGATTAAAACAGTTAGGAATAACCTGCCCTCCCGTGTTCTAAAAAAAAGTGCTTTTTGGGTCTTTGGAGAGGTGTTTTTAACTTGATTATAATTTGTAGGGAGGTTCATGGCTTTGCTTTGTTGTATATACATTCTTTTTAAACAAATACCTCGAGTGGTTCCTAGCAATGAATGTTAACTTGGTGCTCGAATTTTAACTGGTCGAGACAGCTAATGGGGAGAATATTACTCTGACAATCTAGGGAGAGTGAGTGGCAAATGTTAGCAGAATTGTGAAGAGTTAACATTTCCCTAAATTTTACACCATAAATACTACTAAATATACTCTCATATTTAATACTGGCAGTGTGACTAATACTGTTTCCATGTTCATTCATTGATCCGAGATTTAATTTAACAGCAGGCTCTTTATGATTATAACCATTATATAATGTGCATTATATATTTCCAGAATACTTACAAATCCTGAAATTCATCCAATGTAACAGCTGGTGTGAAAACATCAATGAGACCAATAACCTGGAAATGAATTATACACTATTCAGGCAAGTTCTACATCACAGCCACATTCCAGTAATAAAAAAGCAGAATAAGTTCTCTCTTATAAATGAGCTATTATTATGAATGAGTTAATTTATTGATTCTATTATTGTTCTAAAGCCAAGTCACTTTTCTTTCAACCTCTATGAAATTATAAAAGTAGAAGAAAAATATTTTGTTTTAATTGCAAGGTTATCTTGAGGAAAACTTTTCAACTTCCTCACTTGGAGTAGACCTGCCAATGACAAACTAAGATCAGGTATTGGTCACTCGGGTGCCTGAGCCAAGTCAGCCTTATGTTTATACATGTTCAGAGTGAATCCATCATTATATCCATCTTTATCCACAGCACATATTACTCCTTCAAAGAACTCATGAAAATTAGTCAAAGTTTTTTTTACCTTCACCTGATTACCTTGAAATTTTCTAAGTGCCCTGCTGTAACATCTTTAATAATAGCTTCTATCATTTTCCCCAAGAATTATATTAAGCTAACTGGCCTGCTAATTCCTGCCTTTTGCCTCCTTTCTTGAATAAGGGTGTTCGATTTGCTGTTTACCAACTTTGCAGAATTTGTCCTGAAGCAATTATCTCACAGGCCACCTCCTTTAACACCCAAAAATGAAACCCATCAGGACCTGGTGACTTGTCTGTGTGGAGCTCCAACAATTTGCTCCATACCACTCCCCTGGTGATTGTAATTTCCTCCCTCCCAATCCACAAATTATAGCTGCTTCTGGGATATTTCCTGCACCCACTGCGATCAGGACAGATGCAAGATAACTGTTTAATTCTCCAGCCACTTGCAATATTAATTCCCCATTCACTTTCCACAGTACCAAAGCTCACAGTGGGAACAGACAATCGGAACAGCTTTCGAAAGGACTGGTTCTAAAGAATGGGTCACACAGGGAAGCAGAAAACAAAAGGGTCAAGTTTAATTTCCATAGTCTTGAAGGGAAGATGGAAGCACCCTGACATCAAAACTGTCGTAATTGAAATGTTCTACTATAAAATAAGTTCCTGCTAATGCCTTCCAAAAACTGCAGTTGGTGCTACAGTACAAAAGGAGAAAAGTCACCTTCTGTTGCAGAGACTGATGTGGTTGCAAATATGCATTGCCCTTATTTTTTTCTAAAATTTGCATCCACTTTATCATATAACTAAACTATGCAACAGCAGACAAATTTTTAACTTAATATTTTTTCACTGCATAACAAAACCAATGCATTCAGCAAGTAAGTGTCACTTGTTAATATTTCAATTACTACATTGCTATCCCTTTGTCTGTTCATGAAGCATTATATTAATATCCTTTCTGGAACTGATGCACTCTTAATTGGTTCTCAGAACACACTGGTTGATTCCCATTAACTTATTTCTTTGTAATGTATACATATTCCAACTATTTTTATGCCATGGGCCAATGCCATCAAACAAGGGGTCCATGGTCTCCAGGTTGGGAATCTCTGGTATATATTACAGCCAACTATGTGACTCCCAACTCTCCATAAGATCTATGGTTTGCTTCCCAAAAAAAAGCAATAGAACCGTTACAATTAATTGCAAGCCAGGACAGCCTTTTTCCTATTCTTCATGCTGCAAATGCTATTCTGATTTGTTTGAATACTTTTAACACTAGAGCACCTAATCTTGATTGACCGTTTAGTTTATTGCACCGGCAGAGATGCCAGCTTTTGAATTAACATGTCAAAATGGGCAGTAAAGACTTGTCTGATTCAAAGAGTGGCAAATTCCATTAAAGCAACACACAAAAAAGTTGCTGGTGAACGCAGCAGGCCAGGCAGCATCTCTAAGAAGAGGTACAGTCGACGTTTCGGGCCGAGACCCTTCGTCAGGACTAACTGAAAGAAGAGCTAGTAGGAGATTTGGGAGGGGGAGGGGGAGATCCGAAATTCCTTTAGTTGATATTTAATTATCACTATAACAGATTAATTTGCCATACAAAACATATGAATTAGGGGCATGTATCATTCATTTGAACATTTAATCTCCCATGCTGTTTGCAGGTGTGGCTTTGCCAAAGTTGGCTGCACACCAAATGAATTCCTTCACTGTAAAGTACTTTGGATGAGCTGAAAACAAGAGGGACCCTATACAAATGTAAATACATTACAGATTATACTTATTTAGGCATGATCTATGATAAGGCTAAAAAAAAAACTGATGTGTGTATGTTCCTTCTTTTAAGAATGACTTAAAGTTTATCTTCATTGGATATCACAGCCAACAATGCTACAGTGAACCTGAAAAGATTGTCTTCCCATAAGACCATAAGATTTCGAAACAGAATTAGGCCATTTGGTCCATCAAGTCTGCTCCACCATTTCTTCACGGCTATTCCAATTTTCCTCTCAGCCCCAGTATCCTGCCTTCTCCCTGTATCCCTTCATGCGCTGACCAATCAAGAATCTATTAACCTCTGTCTTAATATGCATAAAGACTTGACCTCCACAGCTGCCTGTGTCAAAGAATTCCATAGATACACCACTCTCTGGCGAAAGAAATTCCTCCACATCTCAGTTCTAAAAGGGCACCCCTCTATTCTGAGGGTATGTCATTTGGTCTTATAGTCTCCCACCATAGGAAACATCCTCTCCACATCCACTGCATCAAGGCATTTCACCATTCGCTAGGTTTCAATGGGGTCATCCTTCATTCTTCTGATTTTCAGTGAATAGAGGCCAAGAGCTATCAAACACTCTTCATAAGACAAGCCCTTCAATGCTCCAAGTGAAGCCTTAGTGCTTTATAAAGTCTCAGTATTACATCCTTGTTTTTATATTCTAGTCTTCTTGAACACTGCATTTGCCTTCCTCATCACTGACTCATCCTGCAAATTAACCTTTAGGGAATCCTGCGCAAGAACTCTCAAGTCCATGTGCACCTCAGTTTTCCTGTATTTTATCTCCATTTAGAAAATAGTCAGCCCTTTCATTTCTTCTACCAAACAGTATGACCATACACTTCCAAACACTGTATTCCATCTGCTATTTCTTTGCCCATTCCCCTATTAGTCCAAGTCCTTCTGTAGTCTCTCTACTTCCTCAAAACTACTGCCCCTCCACCTATCTTCATACCATTTGCAAATTGTGGAACAAAGCCTTTAATTCTATCATCCAAATCATTGGCATATAACATAAAAATGATTGGTCCTATCTCAGACCCCTGTGGAACATCACTAGTCACCAGCAGCCAGCCAGAAAAGGCTCCCTTTATTCCCACTCTTTGCCTCCTGTCTATCAGCCACTGCTTTATCCATGCTAGGATCTTTCCTGTAATACCATGGACTTGTAACTTGTTAAGCAGCCTCATGTATAACACCTTGTCAAAGGCCTTCCAAAAATTCAAGTACACAATATCAACAGATTCTCCTTTGTCTATTCTGCTTGTTATTTCTTCAAAGAATTCCAACAGATTTGTCAGGCAGGATTTTCCCTTGAGGAAACCATACTGATTACAGCCCACTTTTTCACTCACCTCCAAGTAACCAAGACCTCATCTTTAATAATCGAGTCCAACATCTTCCTAACCACTGAGGTCAGACTAACTGGCCTATAATTTCATTTCTTTTGCCTCTCTCCCTTCTTGAAGAGTGGAGTGACATTTGTAATTCTCCACTCTTCTGGAACCATAGCAAAATCTAGTTATTCTTGAAAGATCATTATAAATGCCCCCATGATCTCTTCAGCCACCTCTTTCAGAACCCTGGGGTGTACACCCTCTGGCCCAGGTGACTTACCCTACCTTCAGACCTTTCAGTTTCCCAAAGAACTTTCTCTCTACTTATGGTAATTGCATACACTTCATGACCCCTGACTCCAGGAACTTCTATAATGCAAAATAGTTATTCAGTTCATCTGCTTTCTTTGTTCCCCATTACTACCTCTCCAGCATCATTTTCCAGTGGTTTGATGTCCACTCTTGCCACTCTTTTGCACTTTATGTATCTGAAGAAAATTTTGGTATTTGCCTTAACATTACTGGCGAGCTTACTTTCGTATTCCATCTTTACATTCTTAACGACTTTAGTTGCCTTCTGTTGGTTTTTAAAAGCTTTCCAATCTTTTAACTGCGCTGCAAATTCATCTACCTTATTCCATATACTGCGCGCATTCAAAGCCAACACCTTCAGTCCTGTATTCACCCTTTTCGACTGTTCGTATTTACGTTGTAACGCATCCTGTTGACAACAATTTAGCCCTATCAATAGCCTCTCATCACTACATGTTGTCTCTATTTGTAAACCAGCTACCTCATCTTCAGCACTATTATCTGTCTTTTCTACGATACATTGAAATACAGGCAGCTCAGGACACTTGTTGCACCATGCTCAACTTTGATTCCTAACTTTGTCTGAGTTCTTACCAACATCTCTCTCCACAACCTCTCCTCTAAGTGTTCTGGCTCCCATCCCCCCGCATCTCTCTAGTTTAAACCCACTATGAGGCGGTAATAAATCTTCCCACTGTCATTGGTATCTAAATGGACCACGACTTCTGGCTGTTCACCCTCCCATTTAAGAATGCTGAGGACTTGATCCGAGATATCCTGGACTCTGGCACCCAGGAGGCAATATACCATCCGGAAATCTCATTCCAGCCCACAGATCCTCCTGTCCGTTCACCTAACTAATGAATCCCTTATCACCACAGCAGGCCTCTTCTTCCCCCTTCACTTCTGAGTCACAGAGGCAGACTCAGTGCCAGAGACCTGACCACTGTAACTTTCCTCTGTTAGGTTCCCCCCCCCCCCCCACAGTATCCAAAGTGATGTACCTTATGTTGAGGGGGATAGCCACAGGGATACTCCTTCACCCCTTTCCACTTCCTGATTGTCACCCTGTTTCCTGTGCCCTGCACTTTGGGTGTAACTACCTCTCGATATATCCTATCTCTCATCCCCTCAGCCTCCCGAATGATCAGGAGTTCATCCAGTTCCAGCTCCACCTCCCTAACGCGGATTGTTCAAAGCTGCAGCTGGATGCACTTCTCACAGTTGTAGTCGTCAGGGACACTGGAGGTCTCCCTGCCTTCCCACATCCCGCAAGAGGAGCATTCCACTATCCGGCCTGGCATCTCTACTTTGCAGCATTACTTAAGGGAAAAATAAAATCTTTACAGAATTGCACCCGAGATCTTTGTGCTCTGTGTTTTTCTGTCCTCCTTGATTATGGTCAGTGTGCCAGAATTTACTACAGCCCAGTATTTAACAGCATCTGTTAGTGGATGACACTCTTCCCCTTCACCCTGCAGCTCCATTCATTTTGCTCAGAAAACAGCAGTGTGGTGCAGACAGGTTATCTAGCACCCAAGTGAAACATTTAAAACATTTTACCTAACCAGTCATTGATGATAATGAAAGGTCTGGCAGGGAGATAAAAATTAATGTGGGCAAACTCAATGTCAAACCAGACAGTAAAAGAAATGATGGATTAAATGAGAGACAACAATGATAGGATGGTTAAGACAAACATCATTAGAAGCTCGAAAGCCCTGAACATTACAATACAGGGTTACCATGACCAATGCTCTGCAGTTCGGAGCAAGCCCAACACTGCACTGCCTGTTCATTAATATGATTAATATGGCTGCAGAGAACAGCTGTCGAGTGTCTGCACACCTCAGTAGAGTAGAGAGCATTAGCTGAAGCCCACCTGCTCTACGTACAGCCACCTGCACTGTGGCTAAAGCAGATGGTAGATCTCAACGAAGGTCACCTTTCTGAAGTGGGATTTTACTCGATGAGGTTCAAGAAGGATAAAGGTTCCTACGAGACTCTGGTAAACATGGCTTCTTGCTGAAATCCCCAGCCAATCCCACTTCAATATCCTGACTTGCTCTTTGTACCTTCTGTACGTTCTTTTAGTTATACTGCAGAGATGGGAAAAGTTGGATTAACCAGAAGTCTTGAAGTAACAGTAAAACACATTCCACATCCCTCTAACCTTTAACAACTTTTGACGAGTTCTAGAATCTGCGAGCGGTTGTTGAACAGCGGCAACAACCAGCAGAAATCAAAGCAGAATTAATTTGAATGTTGCGGAGAACCCCTTTCTACAGAGGTGATGGAAGGTCCTTCACTGTGCAATATTACTGCGGCACGATAGTGTAGTGGTTAGCAAAGGGCGCTACAGTTCCGGCAGCCTGCGTTCAATTCCTATCACTCCCTGTAAGAATTTTCTACGTTATCTCCATGACCGCGTGGGCATGCTCCAGTTTCTTCCCACAGTCCAAAGACGTACCGTTTGGTAGGTTAATTGGTCTAGTGTTAAAGTGGGAGTTGTTGGGTGGCAGAGTTGGAAGGACCTACTCTACGCAGTATCTCAAAATAAAAATAAAAATAATGCTACAGTGCTCACTGGAGCAGAGAGCTCCAAAAGGGGAGCACCGGCATCAAATCAGAATTGAACACTGCTGGACATCACTGACTGCTGAAACTACTTCGAGACAGGAGGCATTGTCTGTACACAGTGGCTTCACCAATATGTTTTCTTTCCCAAAGAATGAAACAGCCACACAGAGTGTATCCGAAAATATGCATCATGGATCTCAATTTCCCCATTCAGAATCTTAAGGGTTGAGGTTCCATTCTCATGAAATCCTGCTTTACAGATCAAGCAGATGGTCACCTGCAGAGAATGGCCATCTGTTTGCCACTCCCTACTCAGCTGGTCTCCAACGTCCACTGCTGTATGTTGAAACACTGAAATTACCTGGAGGCAAAACGGTTTGCAGATGCTGAAATTGGCCTGCTGGGGCAACTCAGCAGATCAAGGAATTTTTGACATTTCAGCAGGACTGAGAATTGAGAGGCAAGATGGCCTGTATAAAGCAGAAACAGGGAGTGGAGCAACAGTGGACCAAGGTGATTGGTGGACTGAGAAGAATGGACGTCACTTGACCTTCCATGATGCTGATGGACGCAGGTTTACTTAAGAGTGCAGCCAGATCCACACTCTGTTCATGCCAGAGCCAGCCTCTCATTTGAAAAGGGCTGCCATTGCTGAGTATAAAGGTACAAATATTGCTGTGATGATTGTACGTTCTAGTATCAATCGTTTGGTGACAATAAAGTATAAAGTATAATGCAAAATAAAAATAGCGCTTTTGAAATGATTCCTGTTGAAATATTACTCAACAGGACTCCATGTGGCAATGTCAACTAACATCCAGTTGTTGAATCTACATCTTACTATTCTTAATAGAAGAGATCTGCAGAGAGATGAGAGGAGAAATATGAGAGATGCACCTGAGACATGCTGTCAGGCAAGGGCAGACATAGTAAATGTTTGAGAGGAAACGTGGGCCTGAATATTTGGGCAGAGATATACTTGTAGGGGTCTATTTCGGAATCCTTGGGGAAGACTGGAAGCTGGAAGGGTGAAACTGTAGAGGTTTATGAATGAGGGGAAGGATAGAGGCAAGGAATACAAAGGAGCACTGAGACAGGAGTTAGTTCCTAGCAACTGGTGAGGTGCTTGGAGCCATTGAGGGAGAAGAGAGCCAACAACTTCAAGCAAAGTTTACAAAATCTATCTATTCATTTCCACAGATGCTGCCTGATCTACTGAGTTCCTCCAGCATCTGCAGACTTTCTCCTGTTTATGACCATCATGTTCATTTTCATATTCATAGAGCCCTACAGCATGGAAACAAGCCTGTGTGCCCACTTGCCAGCCATCAAACACCCATTGACACTAATCCCATTTTAATTCAAGTACGTTAATAACAACTCTACCACACACCTGCAAACTTGAGGGGCACCTTAGGGTGGCCAATTAATCCAATCTGCATGTGTTTGGGATATGGGAAGAAACCGGAGGACCCATAGGAAAGGCACAGGATTACAGGCAGTCGATGCAAATTCCACACCAACAGCAGAGGTCAGGTGTTGAACCCAGGTCACTGAGCTGAGAAGTCACAGCTTGAGTTTCACCAAGGGTTCGTGTTCTTGCTAACCCTGGAAGTAAATTTGAATACTCTGTTTTATTATGTTTAGCCTATGCGGCATTAAGACGCCAAACTTGTGAAAAACAAGCATAGCAGAAGCAGACACAAGGGCAGCACGACAGCAAAGCAGTTAGCGCAATCGCTTTACAGTGCCAGTGATCACTGGACAGTCTATTCCTGCCACTGTCTGCACATCATCTATCAGCATTTATGCCTGCTGACACAAGGGGGCAGAATCTCACCACAATAGGAATTGTAAATGACCTTGTGAGGAAGAGAAATGGCAGTCAGCCTCCAGGACACTGACCCTGAATTGGAAAGCGTGTAGTACTAAGCACTACTAGCATTTAGCCTTCTCATGATGGTCATGCCTACACTGAAATGATCTACAAAAGGCAGGCAGTAGCATGATGTACTTCATCTCCTGTACCAGGAAAGTGAAGGACATTCTGAGAGACCTCAGAGATTCCATGATGATGATAATTTCCTGTTCTGATTGCATAACACAAAGAGAACTCTCCCTACCAACATCAGCAAGGTCTTCCTGAAACCTCTCCTCCCAATGGTTAAAGAGCTGTTCCCCAGATTATTTGGTAATTATTTTTTTCCACTGGTCACCCCTTCCAGGAGAAATACAGAGAACACAGCAAACTACTATACGTGGCTATTTTTGCTCTGTCAATAAAAAGCTGCCCACAGAAATTTGCTACAACTCCTGACTCATGATGGTATGCAAGCTGACTCATGGAGCCACACTAGATCCAATGTCAGTGAAGACTGGTGCTAAACAAGGCTGAGACATTGCACAGGCACTTTTCTCAATTAACTTCACCGCAGCGCTGCCCCTCACCACCAACAAGTCTTCTGCTGTGGTGGCACCATTCTGCAGGACAACCAGGCAGCTGTTTAGTCTATGTTCCTTCCACCTCACAAGGAAAGTCACCATAACTTCAGGCACGGAGCTGCAGACAGGAATGGTGCCTGTGTATGCACGTACCTGGAGGTAATGCTCCAAAGTAAAGGCATCCGTTAGTCTTGTGAGACCATGGATCTGCACCTGGAAAGTCTTCACTCTCCAGGGCGCAGGCCTGGGCAAGGTTGTATGGAAGACCAGCAGTTGCCCATGCTGCAAGTCTCCCCTCTCCGTGACACCAATGTTGTCCAAGGGAAGAGCATTAGGGCCCATACAGCTTGGCACCGGTGTCGTCACAGAGCAATGTGTGATTAAGTGCCTTGCTCAAGGACACAACACGTTCCTGCGGCTGGGGCTTGAACTCATGACCTTCAGGTTGCTAGTCCAATGCCTTAACCACTTGGCCACGTGCCCACACTAATGCTC
Source organism: Mobula hypostoma (assembly GCF_963921235.1). Taxonomy (NCBI): domain Eukaryota; kingdom Metazoa; phylum Chordata; class Chondrichthyes; order Myliobatiformes; family Myliobatidae; genus Mobula; species Mobula hypostoma. Next base: position 32,406,203 of record NC_086109.1, read on the forward strand.
CAAATAATCACTAAATCACTCAACGTGCCAGCCAAGCCTTTAGCCTCCACGGCAAGGTTCACTTGAAGATCAAATCCTCAAACCCAGCACAAAGCCTCATGATATTCTAAGCATTGTTCTGAGACACAGTCCATCAGGAACCTCAAAACACAGAAGAGGTTGCACTAACAGTTTATCCACAAAATCATCCAAGTCCACAGGGAACAGGGGTTCCCAACCTGGGGTCACAGGCCTTCTGCTTAATGGTATTGGTGCATGGCATGAGGAAGGTTGGGGACCCCTGGTTGGGAAGGATAAATGATCTGAAGTCAGTGTTATCTCCCAAAGCAGAGGCCGTAGTCAATTGGTTCTTATAAGCAGGACACATCACTCACAGGAGACTTCCACAACAGTCGCTATTCTGAGCTACAGAAAAAAGCAGAAGAACTCAGCAGGTCGGACGGCATCTGGACTGGAAACATCAACCGTCCACTTCCCTCCACAGATACTGCCTGATCCACTGAGTTCCTCCTGCACTTTGTATGTTGCTCCAGATTCCAACAACAGCAGTGTCTCTACTCTGAGCTGTTATCAGGGGATTACCAGGTGGACAGAGGCGAAGAATTAAAAATGTTCTCAAAGAAAGCCTCCTTGCAAGAAGTTTAACATCCCCATAGAAACCCCAAGTTAATGACCACTTTAAATGGAGAAGTGGCATTCATGGTACCACTGAGAATCCAGAATCCATCCATCTGGAACACACAGAAGCCTTGTGTAAGCATGCCTCCCATTACAACCACCCGGCACCCCCTACATCAAGCATCCCATCCCACATTGGCCTCATCAGCCACCACAGAACAAGAGATTAAATTATCTTCAATCTAGACGGACCGCCTAAGAAATAGCTTGCTGAAATAAAATTCTATGGCTGATAGAGATCTGAAATAAAAACAGAAGATGCAGCAAATGCTTAGCAAGTGGGAGAGTATCCATGGAGATAGAAACAATGTTTCAGCTCAATGGCCTGTCGTCAGAATGGGGAAAGCTACAGACAAACAAGCTTTAAGATGCAGAGAAAGTGTGAAGAGAACAAAGGCGGAAGTCCACAACAGGGTAGAAGGCAAAAGAGATTCAATTACAGACTTGATTTACTTGCAAGAGATGCCATCCTTCAGATGGAAGCATGTACACCATTTCCATTTCAATCCCGGGTGTGATGTACCTCAGACAGAGGGAAAGAAAATGACTGCTTCTCAAAATGTGTTGTTAGAATCCTCAGAACAGCCCGTCCTTTTTGTCTTTGGAAATGAAAGGAATCTGATGAAGCTGGAACAATCAAAACAGAACAATCTTTGTCTTTGCCAAATACTTCTAAGTGAGCGCATTTGCTTGAGCAGTTCCCTTCTACTGCACTTGGCAGCCAAAATCTCATGCTGCATGTGTCAGGAAACATAACACTTTGCATATGCTGTTAATCCCTTGGGAGAACATTTCAAACTGATTTGATCAAGCTTCAAAGTGTCTTGTTTAATTTTAACCAGTATTGTCTAATCCATCAAAAATGATAAACAATTTTCACACAATACACAGCCGTTCTCTTCCATCCCCACAAATATACCATGAGCATTAGAGGTCAGCACTAATGTCTGTCATCCTGTGTTTTAGTAAGGACCAGGAACTCATCCCAGATCTGATGATATAGATATTGATATTGTAGCACCATTTTGGGCCCATATAATGTAAAGTCTCTAATAAGCAATGTGGTAACAATTAACAAGTCCAGTTCTAATAGAGATAGAACTATTATATGAAGGAACCGAAAGAAAATGTGAACACAAGGGATTCCACACATGCTGTAAATCTAGAGCAAAACACACAAAATTCTGGAGGACATTGGCAGGTCAGGCAGCATCAATGAGGAGTAACAAACAGTCGAGTTTTGGGTCAAGTCTCTTCATCAGGACTGGAAAGAAGGAAGAAAGAAGCCGGAATAAGGTGTGGTGGGGAGGGGGTGAAGGAGTGCACGTAGTGGCGAGGAGCTAGGAACTGTTTTTAAAGTCATAAGTATGCAACTTCATTGTATTATTATTACTATCATAATTCTTTCATATCAGTAAATTTCATCTCTCAAAGTCAAAACAGTGACTATCATGGGCACAGTTCCAGTGATATTGCAGGAAGAGCAGAGGTATACAAGTAATGCTTATATACCACAAAATTCACTGATCTAAATTTTTTGACATGAACCATAAAGATAAAGCATACTTGAAGGATATGGAAAGTTAACAGCCTTTTCTCACAGTGCACTTACACATGGTAGATTTATCATTCTTGGTAATTAAACCCAATAGTGCCCAGCAATATCAGTTGTCTGATTGAAATCACTGATGCTGTTAACTGTTAAATGACAAGAGCAAAGGACTGTACTTCTTGACTTACTGGGGTATTCTAATTAACTAATGGTAAGTTTAAATTAACGCAAACACGAGGAATTCTGCAGATGCTGGAAATTCAAGCAACACACATCAAAGTTGCTGGTGAACGCAGCAGACCAGGCAGCATCCTTCCGCTAATGCCCACCTCCTCCTCGTACCCCATCCGTTATTTGTTTATATACAAACATTCTCTCTCTCTCTCTCTCTCCCCCCGCCTTTTTCTCCCTCTATCCCTCTGACTATACCCCTTGCCCATCCTCTGGGTTTCCCCCCCACTCCCCCTTTTTCTTCTCCCTGGGCCTCCTGTCCCATGATCCTCTCATATCCCTTCCGCCAATCACCTGTCCAGCTCATGGCTCCATCCCCTCCCCTCCTGTCTTCTCCTATCATTTTGGATCTCCCCCTCCCCCTCTCAAATCTCTTACTGGCTCTTCCTTCAGTTAGTCCTGACGAAGGGTCTCAGCCTGAAACGTCGACTGTACCTCTTCCTAGAGATGCTGCCTGGCCTGCTGCGTTCACCAGCAACTTTGATGTGTGTTGCGTAAGTTTAAATTAAATGTTTTTTTTGGTAACTAAGTTCAATGAGGTGATGGGTGGAAAAGGTAAGGGCTGAAGAAGTAGGAATCGAATTGGAGAGGGCAGTGGACCACGGAAGAAAGGAGAAGAGCAGAGCCAAAGGAAGGTGATGGGCAAGTGAAGAGAAGGGATGAGAGGGTAACCAGAATGGGCAATTAAAAGAGAAGGAGGGAGAGAAGAGAAGTTACTATGGAAGAGTTTTTTTTAATCTTTTCTGGTTACCTATTTATGCCAAGCCTGCTCCATTACAATGAAGCTCAAACTCCAATATCAAAGACACCTCAAGATCCTCTATTCTGCTTTGGGTGACATGAAGAATGTGACCAAGCATGAGAGGTCAGCTTTAATGACTAAACAACCAACCTGAACCAATCCTGGCCTGTGAGCACAACAAATGTGCATTTGACCCAAAATAAGTGAACCCTATGTGTCCAACTTTTAAAAGCAGATCACCAAACTTTCATTGCTACTACATTTATTTCTACATAATTGGTGGCTGCTGGCTCTGCTCGGCTTCAGTCCAAGGACATAGACCTACTGTGCATTCCAAACCACTCAATCTCATAGTCAGGTCTCATGGTTTGGGTCAAGTAACAGGACTCAACCAGCCACCTTCTGTCAAAAGAGACCCTTCTTAACCTGGTGCAATATCACAAGAAATGACATAAGTTGCTGTGGCACTCTTGAGGAGATGGGCTTCACAGTCTAACAGACTACCTTCTTCCCCGAAGGCCAATCAGGAAGGTTTACAGGTTATTCACCCACATCCTTGACCCTTCTCGTCTCTACAAAAACAATCTTTTGGAGCAGCCCCTGCTCTCAAAGCTGCCTCCATGATAATCACACAACCACCTCAGAACAGCTGTTTCCTGCACTCTCCTATCCTCCCCCAGCTGACCTCCCAGCCCCTAACCTAACACACTCTGCCAGAGATGATAACCCTCCTTCTGTCCCGACAAGCACAACACAATATACCCCTGCTCGAGATCCCAGCATCCACCCAGCTAAATGCTGCCCTCCAACGATCCTCAGCCCCCAATAAAACCGCCGCCCACTGGCTTTATTAGGCTGGCTGCAGGAAAGGTCGGCCAAGCCATAGACGTGTCCGTACAGGTTCTGTGAAGAATGCCTTGGTTAAAGCTACTGAAGTTAGGGCAGTGATGAAAGATTAGTTGGCTCGCGGCACTTCCATTGCCTCAGTGGTTGGGTGCATTGCAGTTTCTACTGATCTGCCCATGGAGTTCTCTTTTCGTAAACAACTATCTCAATCAGCACTACTGGGTTTGACATGTCAGTACCTGAAAAACTGCAGATCCTTGAAGGGCAGGGAGGGAAATGTTAGCAATTGCTGATACACAAATAAGACTTATTTTTTTAAAAAAGCAAACACATTAACAGAGAAGCAGTTTCCTGGCAGCAACCTCTTTACCCTAGAAGGGAGCATTTTCCATCAATATCTGCCTTGTGCTGGAGATTACAGTATCAGGCTGACAAATGCCAACCTACTGTTGCCTAAATACTTGGTCGCTAATGCAGAATCATTAGTGATTTGTGATTACAGCAACGTACCATTCCTTCCCATTATGTAACTCAGCAGCTATGAGTAACCGATTGATCCACAGCAGGCATGGCTCTGCTTCTACCTACTGAATCACATTCACTTAAATCATTTGCTTGTGTAGAGACTTATTTATCACAAGTACCCCAAAACATAACTCGGCCGTGGACAGTCCCAAGCCCGGCTGAGAGAGGAGTGGGGTTCGGCATGGGATTAGCCCATCCCAGAAAAGCCCAGTGCAACAGAAATACCCATGGAAGCTCTAGAACAGTGGTCCCCAAACTCCGGGCCGTGGACCAATACATTGCCGCGAAGAATGCAGTGGTGCAGCGATAGCCGGAACGCACCCAGCACATCTTTAAGAGGCTGAAATAAACAAGCTGATTAATTAGGTGCCGCTCGGCACGTAAATGTCTGCCAAGATCCGAGGCTACGCAATTGGCAATCGCCTCTGATCTGGGCCGACATTTACATGCCGAGCGGCACCTAATTAATTAGCTTGTTTATTTTGGCTTTTTTCTTAAAGATGAGCTGAGTGCGTCCCGGCTACCACTGCACCACTGCATTCTTCACGGCCCGGTATCAGTCCGCGGCCCGGAGTGTTCTAGAGACCTCATTCCTGGGAGAGGAGGGATCTTCGATGGGCTACAGCTGGGGATAGCTTGAAGGTCTGGCCCAGGATGGGGAACTCTGGCGAGCTGCTCTCAGTAATCTATTCCCTAGTCGGGGTGATGAACTTAAGTACATTGAAACACACAGTGAAATGTATCACTTGCATTAAAACCACCACACCCGGGGGCAGCACGGAAGTGTCGCCAAACTATCCCGGATTGTTAGTGCACCCACAGTGCTCTTCAGAATAACACCAAACAACAACAAGCCCCTTTCCTCCCTCTCACCCATCCACACCAACGTTAAAACCACCGGAGTACACGTACCACCAAAGGGGAGAAACACATTCAAACAGAATGTGAGCAAAGCAAAGCTGAAGGAACACAGAACGTTGAGCTTGAAATGAGTTAGAGGCACAGTAACTTAGGGTCATGTAGATCAAAATTATATTGGTACGTACTGATGGAAATCAAAAAGTTATTAAAAAGGTTCATAAGAAATCAGGGGAAAAAAGCAATTGCAGAGACTCTGAATACAATAGTTTAATCTTCATTGACTACAGGAATGGTACCAGGGGACTGTTATTCTAACTGTACCATTGTTCAAAAAGGGAAGAGATAAACCAGTTTAATAACCTCATTGGTGCACAGGGTATTGGATTCAGTTCTCTGGAGCAGTGAAAACATTAGACATGCTTCTGTAAAGACATAAATTAATCAAGGACATTCAGCACAGATTTATTATGAAAAGATCACTTCTGACAGCTTGATTGAATTTAACAAGGAGGATCAATGAGGTCAGTATGCTGGATGTAATCTGCATGGATTTTAGCAAGACTTTGTAAAGGACCCTTCTGTTTCTGACCAAGTGGGTTTTTAAAGAAAAAAGTAAAAGCCCACAGAATCTAAGGGAAAGTTTCAAGACTGTCTCAGTGGCAGGTAGCAAAGGTTGATGCAGCTTTACCGACAGAACATGGTGATTAGTCCCTTTCTTTCTCTTGCATTTATTAATTACATAGATTTGTACGCATGAAGCATAATAAAGTTAGTAGATCATACAAAAATTGGGTCTGTGATGACAATTATAAGGAAACTTTAATTTGTAGGAAGATATTGATAGTCTGATCAGGCGGGCAGAAAACTATGTCTGGGCCTGGTGTCCACAAATATATTCACAGCCTGGTATAGGAACACCAATGCCCTTGAACAGAAAAACAGACAAAAAGTAGTGAAAGCAGCCTGGTCCATCACAGGTAAATCTCTCCCAGCAACTGAGCACATTTATGAAAAATACTGTCGCAGGAAAGCAGCAACCATCAAGGACCCAAACCATCCAAGCCATGTTCTCTTCTCACTGCTGTATTCAGGAAAGTGATACAGGAGCTTCAGAACCCACACCTCCAGGATCAGGGACAGTTATTACCCTTCAACCATAAGGCTTGAACAAGAGGGAATAACTTCACTCACCCCAACACTGAACTGAATCCACAATCTGTGGACTCACTATAAAGGACTCTATAACTCACATTCTTGATATTTATTGCTTATTTATTTTTTATTATTTCCTTTTTTGTCTTTTGCACATTAGTTGTTTGTCCATATCTATCAGGGGCAGATTTTCTTTGATTCCATTGTGTTTCTTTGTATCTACTGAGAGTACCCACAAGAAAGTGAAACTCAGGGTAATATATGTTGATGTATATGTACTTTGATAATAAATTTACTTTGAACTGTGTGAGGTAATATATTTGGGTGGTCTACTAGGCAAGGAAAGATACTGGGAGGATATTAGGCGGTGAAGAATGAAAGTTTTCAGGTCATTAAAGATATTGGGAAAAAGTTAAAATTGTTAAAAGGGCATATACAAGTTGCTTTCCTGTTTGTCAATGCACAGAATAGAAACGTCAAGGAGCTTATGCTAAATAGAAGTTAAGCCCCTGTGCAAAAGTACCGTGTACAGTTCCGATCACCACATAATGAGAAAGATATGATTGCCAAGAAGGTGCAGAGGGAATTTACAGGAAATTTGCCAGAACTGGACAATAGTAGTCATGTGGATAAAATGGGTAAGTTAAGGTTAATTTTGTTGTATTAGAGAAGGCTAAGGATCTGCAACATTGAATGTCAAGAGGGTCACGGAAAGAATAAATAGGAAGAGCTAATTAACTCTTAGCAGAAGAGAGAAACACAAGAGAGCATTGAATGAAGGCAACTGGTAGAATTATTAAAGAGGAAATGAGGAAAAAAAAGTTGTCACCATAAGAATATTGAAACTCTGGATTCATAGCCTGAAAGATTCAGAGTTGCAGGAATGTACATTACATATAAACTGTATTTGGATGTATACCTAGAGCACAAACAGGTCTAAACATGTGTTGAAGATGGGAGTCAGATGGATAGATCATATTGCTAACGGAGTGGCTCTCTTCGTCATATATTTTTTTAGGATTTTTCATATTAACTGAGGTCAGCATATTAAGGAAGTAGAGATCATCCCTAATGTGCTGCGTTCATTGCATGTTACGGAAACTATACCGCAGCGGACAAGGCTTTACAACGGGTAGTCAAAACTACCAGTTGCACCACCGGCACCAGCCTACCCACTGTTTAGGACGTATAGAGAAAGGTGCTGGAAAATGGTCCGTAGTATCATGAAGGATCCCATAGACTGTATGTCCAACCCCCATCAGGGAGGAGACAAAGTAGTATTCATACTAGGACCACCAAACTCAAAAACAGTTACCTTCCCCAAGCAGCGAGGCTGATCAACACCTCCACCTACTAACCCACCCCACCACACCACCCACAACCACTACTTTATAATTTTCCTGTCAGTCTCTATATGTACCGACACTCCTGTACCTAGCATCATTTAGGGACAAACAATGCACGTAAACTATTTTATAATGGCATACATGCATTGTGTGTGTGTGTGTGTGTGTGTGTGTGTGTGTGTATGTATATATATATACACACACACATATACATACACACACACACACACACACACACACATATATACACACACACACACACACATATACACACACACACACATATACACACACACACATATATACACACACACACATATATACACACACATATATACACACACACACACATACATATATACACACACACACACACACACACCCCCCCCCCAGAGACTTCGGGACGAAAGGTCCCGAGTTCGAATCCAGCTGGCTCCCCTGCACGCTTTCCATCCGTGCTGGGTTACGAGCTGGTTATCTCTTTGGAAACTCACCCGGCAGAAGGCAATGGCAAACCACTGCTGTAACTTGCCTCGTACGCGGTTCCCCACTACGTCAGAAAGGCGTAGAGGGAAATCGTCCGTTAACCGGAGAAACTCCAGATGCGACGTACCTTTCCTTTATCATATTGTGTATTTTTTGTGGTGCATCAGATCCAGAGTAACAGTTATTTTGTTCCCCTTTACAGTTGTGTACTCCGGCAAGAGGACCACAACCTCTATGTGGTTTGGGGGCTTGCGTGCCTCAATGACCCGGACCGGAGAGCTATGCTGGCTGGAGTCAGCGCCTCGTGCTTCGGCTCTTGGCATGGTCACCCATGTCAAACAGGTCAAAGTGTAGAAGCCAGACTAAGAGTGGAAACTGGTCCTCCAGGTTTGGGGGTTCAGCTCAGGACTGACTGGTCAGACAAAACTGTTACAGAAACAACAATGAAGAGTCCTTCTGCATCTATGTGTGACAGTATGAGGATGGCCAGGGACAGACAGAAATGGAGGACTTTCATTGCTGCCCTAAATGTCAGCAGGCGTAACAGGAAGTAAGCAAGTACACTTGTATACTGGAAATGACATTGAACAATCCTGAATCAGATTTTTAAAATACATTACTAATAGGAACAATCCTCAGAGTAGGAAGGAACTATCTTATACCAGAAAAGTCTGCAAGTGCTTAATAAATTACCTCAGTTTAACATGGGAAATGGGGATGAGAGAAGATTTTGGTATAATATGGAAGAAAAGCAAACAATATAAAAATATAAATATTTAAATATTTAAAATGGATCAACGTAGAAAAATCTACATAAATCTTTGGAAATAGGAATTATGCCAAAGAACAGGGTGGCAGCAAGTGTTGTAGCTATGAAAGGGTAATGTTAATATAGAAATCATAGGTAAGCTTTCAAACCTCATAATCTGTAATAGAAAAAGTCAAAATCCTAAAAGACAAATTAATTAGCAATAATCTGGATTTGTAAAAAAAAAACACACAATCATATAATTAACAGCACTTTTGGGGAAAAGCAAAGCAAGGATGTTGTTTATTGATGGATTTTCAGTAGTTTGACAAAGTGCCAGAGAGATGGTGAGAAAATCCTAAGAATGGCACTAAATGAAGAAGTGTGGGTTACAAAACAGAAAGAACTGGAATGAATTGTTGTCCATGTAGAATCTTGGTGTGCCACAGAGATATAATTACTTGCCACAAGTTGCTTCACAGCAGTCTTATCATACTTGAAGTACAAAGGGACATTGGCCCATACAACGGCATTGTCTCACTGATAACCATCTTCCTGCCTTCATGTTTAAACACATGCCCAAGAGTACTGAAATGGAGATTATGTAAGATGCTAAATAAGGAGCTTGGCAAAGTGTGTGGAAAATAGAGGAGGCTACTGGCTGATCAGAGACTGTTGTTTCTAAACATGAAATGTACAGCACAGATCTTCCACTGTGAATAAGAGGTTTGCATTCTGCTTCTTGCCACTTGAATGCTTTGCTGCGCATCAAAATGAATTTAAAAGTACTTACTCCAGCTGTCTCTTTTACTCAGTGTTTGCCAGATGTTGGGGTACTTGATTCTCAACATTTGATTATAATATCAACTCAGGCATCATTTCCAACTTTTACAATCATGCAGGTGGTTACAGACATAACTTCATACAAATAACTCCCAGTGGGTCCAATTTCTAACACTAGGAAATTAGGGAAGTGAAAGAAAACATTAAGCATTATATTGAGTTTATGACCCATTTTTAACTCATTTCCATGTGGCAGGAAGCGAAGTCCACAACTAGAACTCACTTCCCAATTCTGCTTCACAACCAGACAGTACTTGTTACAATCCACAGGAACATTTATGCCATTCACTGCTTTTGAATTTTCCAATAATTAAGGAAGTTTCAGTTGCAAAATAAAAGCTTGAAAACAAAGTGGCAGACTCTATAGTCAGAAATTAGTAATTGAAGAAATGGACTTGAAAATTAATTTGCAGATTAAAGATCAAAATGCCAAAAGAACATTGATAACTGCAACTTTTGAGAGGAATAGCATACCAGTGAATAATACCACCTCTATTAGTGATGCAGAGATACATAATGTATATCCTTACCAGGTCTGCTGGAATCCATTCATGACAGACCACACAAATGAGTCTGTGAATGTTAGTTGGGGTGGAGTCTTACTGGTCACCCAAGCAGCATGCCCCTGGATGGAGTCTTCCACCGGGAGGCCAGCTGATCAGAGAGATCCTCTGTAGCAGAGTCCTCTCCTGTCCCGAGGATGGCTTAGACAGCTACGACACTGCTTCGAGTGACTGGCTGTCAAAACTATTATTTAATTTCTACATGTGGGAAAACATCACATACAGAGCGATCAAACTGTCCAACACTTTTCACAGGAAGCAAAATGATTTTTTTTTTTAAGTTTTTCCTCAGAAGATCTATCCTGGGCCAACCAGTGGGAGTTTGAGGAGAGTTGGTATGTCACCAAATGTTCTAGCAAATTCCTTCAGATGCCATCTGTAGAATGGCCTAAGGAAAGAGTATTCTGACTGGTTGCATCACCACCTGATATGGGGGCTCCAACGCACAGGATCAAAAAAGCTGCAGAGGGTGATGGGATTCAGCCAGCTCCATCGTAGGCCCTAGCCTCCCCACCATCGAGGGCCTATTCTAAAGGATGTACCTCAAGAAAGCAGCACCCATCTTTAAAGACATCAAATTCTCAAACTTCAAAGATAAAGGCAGTGGTATCCATCATCAAGGGTCCTCACCATACAGGATATGCCTTCTTCTCATGACAACCATCAGGGATGGACGGCACACACTCAACATTTTAGGAAGAGTTTTCTCCCCTCCGCCGTCAGATTCCTCAACTGTCCCTGAACCCATGAACCTCACTGTTTTATTCTTTTTTGCCCTTTTTTTTTAAATTTCTTATTGTGACAGTAATTTTTATGCATTGCACTGGACTGCTGCCGCAGAACAACAAATTTCAAGACATATGTCAGTGATAATAAACCTGACTGAAAAATTGCTTTAAAGAACTAAGACATTAAAACATGTGCATACACACAAAAAGTAAGCACATTGAAATGATATGAATTAAATCAAGCAGTCTACATGCTGTTCTGCGGATGCTCACTTCTTCCCATTGACCTGCTGGTACAAGATCTAACGTACAGTCAAACAGGAAATTTTCCCAGCTCGGGAAATTGAGGAAGAATGTGTGTCAGAATCAACACTTCAATGAGCCCAAGTCTGACCTTCAGCCTCATGCAGTGAAATAAGAGTTGCCACTTCCTCTATGTCAAATCCTTATGATTGGGTCAATATTATTTGAAGCAAACCTCACAAACTCTGATGCAGCTTTTAGTATAATGATCATAATCAAGAAAAATTCATGAATGTACATAATTTAGAACTGATATAGAAAGTAAATCAAGATAAATACACAGGAGATTCTGTAGATGCTGGAAATCCAGAGCAACGCACACGAAACGCTGGAGGAACTGGGCAGGTCAGGCAACATCTATGGAAATGAATAAACAGTCAATGCTTTGGGTTGGGACCATTCATCAGGACTGAAAAGGAAGGGGAGGAAGCCAGAATAAGAAAGTAGGGGGACGGATAGGAGTACAAGCTAGAAGGTGACAACTGAAGCCAGGTGAGGTGGAAGGTTATATGTGGGGGAGGCAGGGTCAAGTGAGAAGCTAGGAGGTGAAAGCTAAAGGGCTGAAGAAGGAATCCGATAGGAGAGGAGAGTGGATCATGGGAGAAAGGGGAGGACGAGGGGTACCAGAAGAAAGTGACAGGCAGGTGAAGGGGTAAGACGGGAGCCAGAATAGGGAATGGGAAACCAATATGAAGTTTCCTTTCAACCAACACAGCAGGATGTCCATGATGATGGCGACTGGTTGGCATGGCAGTGGAGAATCAATGGCAAACTACAATATGCAAAGAGCGTCTGTGGGAGGAAAAATGTGTGGTCCTGCTGTGGGGCTTTGCACAGACCACTGACAATTCTATCCCTCCCACAGATGCTACTGTAACTGCTCCGTTCCTCCATCTGATTGTTGCTCAAATTCACCTTGAACTGCAAGGTAGTACTGCTGCGATAGTAACACCAGGGCAGTAGCAGGTGGAGAGAATGGGGTGGCTTCAAGGCAGGGACTGGGTAAAACCCGGCCCATAAAATTTAACAGGAGAAATTTATCAAAAATATACTTAAAGATATGGATCTACAAACTGTTATGTGCTGTACTTAAAATGCTTAAATTATAAAAAAATTTCTAGATAATAAAGGGTTAACATATGAGGAGTGTTTGATGACCCTGGACCTGTAGTCACTGAAGTTTAGAAGAATGAGCGAGCATTAAAACCAATCAAATATTGAAAGGCCTGGATGGAGTGAACATGGAGAGGACGTTTCCTATAGGACCAGAGGGCATAGGCTAAGAACATAAGGATGTCCCTTAGAATTGAGATGAGGAGGAATTTCTTTAGGGTGTAGAATCTGTGGAATTCTTTGCCAGACAGCTGTGGAGACCAAGTCATTGGGTCTATTTAAACTGGAGGTTGATAGGTGCTTGTTAATTAATTGCGTCAATGGTGACAGAAGGCGGCAGGAAAATGGAGTTGAGAAGGATAATAAATCAGCCATGATGGAATAGTAGAGCAGACTCAATGAGCCTAATGGCCTACTTCTGCTCCTGTGTCTTAGGATTTATTTGCTTCTTTGTCTAAGATATGTGAACACAGAGATAATCTATATATGTAAGGGAACCATTGGTAGGCAGAAACCGAAGGTCAATTTCTGATTGATTCCTTGGGACATTTATTAATCTATTGCTGTGGAACTGTGAGGAATGTAAAGAATCCTGGGTTTGTGAAATTAAAGAGAATAAAAACCAGGCATATTTCAAAAGTGAAATAGTGTTAGATGTGGACAATTCTAAATATCTTCACTTTCTTCCTCTGAACTAGTAAACTGTACTAGGCTGAACTCCAAACTGGATTGCCTACAATACAGGATTATTTCCACATGAGAAGCCAAAAGCACCCTACAGAGTAGAAGAGGATATTTGCTAACACTGCAGAGCTCAATGAAGCTTCACGTGTATTTTGTGCCAGGATCTCCTGATGTTTTCCGCTCCATTGACATTGTTTCTGTAAAGGATACTGACTGGCTCAGGTTCACTATATGAATACAAGTTTAGTTCCAGCTGACATTTATTTGGCTAACTTTGGACATCTAGTCACAAACCACTGCCGGCAAAACAGCGCAGGAGCACAGCCAACTCCATACACACCGAGTATTTGGTAGGACAGTAGTTGAGCAATGAAGTTGCAACCTCCCCAACCGAACATGGGACAAGACAAAGCTATCTCCTCAGCCCCACCGCCACTTCACATTGCCCAAACAAATCCCCAAAATGACGCCATGTGATACTTCTCGAGTCTGGGCAGACAATGAGAAAAGTACTGAATGTAAACAATCAAGAAATCGACCTGGTTTACCTTATATCTACCGACTGCATCAATCAATTCTCAGAACTTAAAGAGCTCAAACAATCTGGATTTTTTTCCTCTGATTTTCAGCTGAGATTTGAAACACTGTTCAATGTTCTTTCGTAACTTTTTATTTAATAAGGCCGAAAAGATGGAAGCCCTACTGGAGCTGCGCTCACATGGGTCTCTGCCAAAACTTACATTTTCGTGCTTCATGTGTTTCATAAGTTTAAGCTCTCTGTAAGCTCGTTTGGCGAACGTTTCACTCTGAAATGGGCGATACAGCTTCTTAATTGCGACTTTGCGTCCCGTGCGTCTGTCAATTGCGGAGCTGTTGAAGCAAAATGCAAATAAAATCACATTATTTAAATTCCAATCGTTGTATTGCAACCCGAGAGTTTTATTCACTGGAAAAGAAAACGATTCTCTTCTGCATTGATCACCGTGTGCAACCAGATATTTGCATGCGTTTTACCCACACGTTCCTCTGTTACACTCACCACACCGTCCCGTAGGCTCCAGAACCGATGTGAGTAAAGTTTACATATCGCTCCCGGACTTCCCACACGGTGTTCTCGATGTTATACCTGGCGGCACTCATCCTGTTAAGTTTTCAAGCTGCGAAAACTTCAGATGCAATTATTTCCAATTTCCCCACCTCCTTCAGCAAAATTGTCAGGGATAAATAAAAGCTTTTGAGGTGATAAAGAAATTAGATTCTTACTTCCTATTTCCGAAGATGTGAACCGCCCCAGGTGGTGGGTGTGTTTTCAGTCACAAGGTAGAGCAAATATTTAAAAGAACTCGTATCCACAAAGTGCTGACGGGTTATAAAATAAAGCAATATCCAAAACTAGCAAAGGAAACGATTAGTCAGTTCCATATACAGTAATTGGGAATCAATTACGTACTTTTTGTTTACAGAACTCAAGTATTTCCTCATTTTCCCTGCCAAGTTTCAGTCCTCTCTCACCGTCCACCACTAACCCGATCATGACATCTCTGTCTCTATCCCAGGGCCAAATTAACCACCAGAACCCAACGCAAACCTACAGCCGCCCAACTTCTCCCACCTTGCTTCCTGTCAGGACCTGTTCCATTCACCCACTTCCTAGCTGGGAGGTACTGCTTGGGTGTGACACACGGGCAGAAAAATGGCAGATCGTGTTTAATCTGTATGAGTATGGGGCAACAGCGGGGGGGGGGGGAGGAGAGAGGAAGTTATACGGGACCCTAAGGGAGCTGACTAAGAATAATGTTGATTTCGCAACCACATTTTAAAGGTCTAATTGGCAACCAGTGGAAGTATCAAGCTGATCTTGAATAGTAAAGTGGAGATATATCCCAAGTAGTCTATGTGACGTATATTTTGCTCAGGATTCCTATGAATATGCCAACCAAGAAGAAACAATTCATTTAATTTCTGATTATATTGAAAAACAAGTTAAGAAATATGGTTTCAAAATAGAAAATGCATTAACCACAGGTAACATTTTCAATGATAACACCTGAGTGCAATACACTTCCTCAAACAAAACTCTAGGTCAAATTTTGTTAAAGCCTGATAGGTCGAAGCAGGTCCCATAAAATCTTCCTGATACCTGTCAGCTTAAAAAAAATTACACCATGACTTGCCAGAAGTCTGAGATGATCATAGGTTGTCCAGACCTCAGCGAATGAACGGGCCACATGATGCTCCTCATTGACCAATAAGGCTTAAGGATTGAGAATGAAACAGAATATAGAGGATAATTTAAAATAAGTGAATCTGGGTTAAATGATACAAAGTCAAAAACAATAGAAAAAAAATATTAGGAGATGGTGTAAAACAAAGCACAAGTGAAAACAAACCATTTAATCATAATTACAAACAATACATTTATCTAAAAGTTGCAACATAAGCTAGGTAGAGAAAGCACAGTTTCATTTGATCCCTTTCTGAGCACGAAGTGAATTGATGTCGCATTAACAAAAGTTGCATTGCTAAAATATGATGGCACCATTAATTATGAACTAACAGTTTCGTGGGAAATGTAAATCCAGTTAACTCCACAAGAAAAGGCTGATGGAAGGAAGGATTCTGTTAGCATAAGACAAAAAGAAAAATAAATCTTGTAATTTTGCATCTCTTTTTTCCTAAATGCTGGCTACTACTTACATTAATTTTGAATGTATCATCAACTTGCCATTATTTTTCCTGTAAGATTTAGCAGCATTTAAATCTTTATAAGATAGAAATAACAATAAAAGATACTGCCCTTGAAATTCTGTTGTGCAAATTTGTAGATAAATGTTTAATGGTATTTGCAACAAGTTAATCTTTTTACAAAGCTTCAATTTGTTTGCTTGCTCTCTCTCTCTCTCTATATATATATATATATATATAGACAGACAGAGTAAGCAAACAAATATATAACATGACATAGCAAGAAATTTCAAATTTACAAACTTAATTCAAAGTTATAAGCCTGCCTCAATAAATAATTAAATTTCACAAAATTGGAATGCTGCAGAAGAAAATCACAGAATATAAGGTAAATCTACGATTCCCAGACTGAAAATTAAGACTGATAGCTTTAAAAAAAACCAATAATGTTTTCACTTGAAAAGAACATGTTTCATCAGGACAGAGTTTTATCTGAGCCAATAAAAAGAAGCGTGGTTAAGTGGAGTAGCCATTGCTGGAGCGGACCAGTGTTAGAGGGAAAGACTTTAGCTCGACAGGGTTGGATGAGAACAGGCATAGGCAAGCATATGTGGAGGTTCTAAGTAAGTTTCTTGTTAATTTACTTGAGCTTCGAAGTAAGTTTCTAGTAAATTTACTCCCTCTTTGTTTATTATTACACACCTAGTGTACTGAGAATGGGTCCGGGGGCAAATTTTTGAGATTTCTGGATCACTGGGGTTTCTTTTGGGAAAAGTATAACCTGTACAAAATGGACAAGTTACAACTGAACCTGAAGGGGACCTGTGTACATCCATCTATTGATGCTTCTGGACACATCTTCAGTGATGTTCCTGGAATCATCGGGTGTTTCGGGTCTTTCAACATCATACAACCTCCTCCAGGTGACCCAGTGGGGCTGATAAGACCCCAGCCTGTGTCCAGATGGCTAGCTACTTATGACTCCATGGCTCCCCTCTTTTGAGCCACAGCCATCTTGAGGCCCTCTCTGCCGCATTGGTGGTACTGCGGATGGCTCTCCTCTTCCTCTCACCCTCTATGCCCAAAATGCTGAAGGCTCTAACTAAGGAATGGGCTATGAATCCCCTACAACCATCCTCCACTGGGAGACACCTCGCTCTCCATCCAGCCTGCTGACAGTTGCTGACCAGTCCTGCGTACTTGGAGAGCTTCCTTTCAAAGGCCTCCTCCAAGCTATCTTCCCATGGGACTGTCAGCTCCAGCAGCACCACTTGCTTAGTAGACTCAGACACTAGGACAATGTCTGGTCGCAAGGTGGTGGCTGCGATATGTTTGGGGAACTTCAGCTGCCCTTCGAGGTCCACCAACAGCTGCCAGTCCCTTGCAGAGGTCAGAATGCCTGCAGATGTTCTTTTGGCAGGTATTGGCTGCTCCCCAGCTCTGACAAAGGCAATGGTCTGCTTGGAGGGTCGGGACCACTTCGCCCACTCAACTCCTGCGCTGACGGCTTCAGCGATGGTCTTCAGGACCTGATCATGCCTCCACCTGTACCGTCCCTCACCAAGTGCCCTTGCACAGCCGCTGAGGATGTGCTCCAGGGTTCCTCGCTTGGAGCACAGTGGGCACGCATATGACTCTGCCTTGCCCCATGTGTGCAGGTTTGATGGGCTTGGAAGCACATCGCACACTGCCTGGATGAGAAATTGGATGTGGTGTGGTTCGGCTTTCCAAAGATCAGCCCAGGTCACTTTCCTCTCAACCGCATTCTCCCATCTTGTCCAAACTCCCTGTTGCTTCATTCCCACCGCCTTGTAGGCTCTCATCTCCTCCACTACTGCCCTCACCTCCTCCTGAACTAGACGATGCCTTTCCTTCCCTCTGGTGTCCATTTGGGGAGTTGGAAAGGATCCAAGCCCAGCTCGGCCCTTCTGTGACCACTCCCACCAGCCTCCTGTGACGCAGTCTCGCCTCTGCCTCCTGAACAGCTTCCTCTGCCCTCCACTTCCTGCCAGTACTTACTTGGATCCCTGCCCTAGCCACTTTCAGGTCACTTGAGTCCCTATACTGTAGCACTTCTCTGGCTCTTGTTACCTTGAATTCTTCCTCCAAGGATTTGAAGGGCAGTTGCAGTTTGTTGTGGTGTCCACAGAGTGCGATGCTGCTCAGGCTCTTTGGCAGCCCCAGCCATCTCCTGAGGTGGTTGCTAACCCTCCTCTCTAAGGTTTCGACTGTCGAGATCGGAACTGCATAGATGAGGAGGGGCCACAGGATTGTGGGAAGAATGCCATGCTGATACACCCAGGCTTTAAACTTCCCAGGTAGGCCAGACTTGTCCACAGATTTCAGCCAGCCATCCAACTAGGTGCAGGTTGCCAGAATGGATGTTGTGTCCCTTAAAGAGCTGTCAAAAACTTTGCCTAAGCTCTTGACTGGCTTTTCTGTGATGGTTGGGATGGCTGTGCCTGCGATGCTGAACCGGAACTTGTTCTCCAGCTTCCCTTTCCTCAGCACCATCAATCTTGATTTGGCAGGTTTGAAACGCATCCGTGCCCACTCCACCAGCTTTTCGAGCCCTTGCAGAATCCCCCGGCAGCCTGGGACTGATTCTGTGGTGACTGTGAGCTCATCCATGAATGCCCTGATAGGTGGTTGCTGTTGAGCGGAATTCAATCTGGGCCCTTTGCACTCTGGTTCAGCAGACTTAGTGAGCATGTTCATGGCTAGGGAGAACAGTGTCACTGAGATAGTGCACCCTGTGATGATGCTGACCTCCACCTTGTGCCAGGTTGATGTAATTGCTCCTGAAGAGACCCTCATCCTGAAGTTGCTGTAATAATCAGCGATAAGGTCTCTGATTCTGCTGGGGATGTGATATTTGGTCAGTGTGAGCTGCACCAGCTTGTGCGGAATAGAGCCATGTGTGTTTGCCAGGTCGAGCTACAATACTGACAGGTTGCCCTTGTTCTCTCTGGCCTCCCTGATGAGCTGTGTCACCACACCAATGTGCTCCAGACAGCCCGGCATCCCTGAAATGCCACCCTTCTGGACTGATGTATCAATATAGGTGTTCTTTGCTAGGTTAGAAACTGCACTGAAGATCTTCGCCTCGACACACAGCAGGGAGATGATGTGAAACTGATCTATCTGGGTGGCATTTTCCTCCTTCGGGATCCACACCCCTTCAGCCACTCTCCGCTGTTCTGGGATCTTCCCCCTTCTCCAGAAGATTCTCAGAATCTTCCACAGACGCAGCAGGAGTTTGGGGCAGTTCTTGTACACTTTGTACGAGGTGTTGCTTGGTCCTGGAGCCGAGCTTGCCCTTGCTTTGCGGACGACCTCTCTGACTTCCTTTAGTTGCAGCTCTGACATGTCAAACTGCACATCCAGTTCAGGTGGGTCTATTAGGATGTCGCACTCTCCCAACTCCTGTTCTCTTTCAGGATCATTATATATTTTCTTCAGATGTTGGTCTATGTCTTCCTGCGAACAGGCCAGTTTCCCACTGCGCTTCTCCCCCAGCAACTCCTTGGTGAACTTGAAGGGGTTGGCGATAAAGGCAGCACGTTTTCGGGCCCTTTCACGACGCCGCCTCCGATGCCACTCTGCCCGGCGGAGGACCCTGATCTTCTTTCGTAGTATGCACATCAGCTGGGCCAAGCCAATGCGCTCCTCTTCTCCTGCCTCCTTGTATTGGGACTTCAGCGCTTTCATCTCCTGCCTGATGTTGTGGATCCTCAGTGCTCTTTGGCTCTTCAAGTAAGATGTTTTGGAGCCTTCCTTCTCCTCTTTTCCGAGCCGTTGAGCTGTGATACTAACAATAATTGTTGTCATGGCTTGCAGCTTCCTATCAACCCCTCCCTTCGCCGTTGCCTCCAGAATTTGGTTAACATCGTCATCAAACTGCTTCCACAGTGAAGTCATGTTAGCTGCAGGCCATTTGATCCACCTCCTGTTAGACTTCATGTTTGAGGGATTAGTGTTTGCAACACTTGGAGGTTCTGGGCACTATGGGGTGACTCCGGGCCTGGCCCCTCCTTCGTCTCACCAGGTTGGACACCTGCGCGTTGTGCTGCTCCTGCTCCCGCCAAACACTTCATCCTCGCTTGGTGGATCTTCAAGCCGCGATCGTTCTTGCAGATTTTGCCACATGCACACTGCTTCCTCATCGTCGTTTGTTCATTGCCTGGGTCTGATGTCGTTGTGTCCATCCAACTTGGGTGCTCATCCTCCCCCCCTCTCGGGCACCCCTGGGGGTATCTTTTCCTCAGATTCTTTGTGGCTTTTGTGGGGGTCCTCCTCTCAGAGGATACAGATTCCTTGCAGGCTTACTTGCTAAAGCTGTTGGGGAGGGTTTAAATTGATTTGGCAGGTGGGTAGGAACTGGTGTGATAGAGCTGAGGAAGGGACAGATGATATACAAGTAAATACAGTGTGTAGTGATTGTGTGAGGAAGGACGGTCAGATGAAAGGGCAAAATTGCAGTGAGTGGGATGCATTGAAGTGTAACATCGAGGCAAAATTTAAAAAGGGTGAAAGTGAATACAGGTCTGAAGATGTTATATTTGAGTGTGCACAGTATATAGAATTAGGTAGGTGATCCCATAGCTCAGTTAAAGAGTGGCAGGTATGACACTGTGGGCATCACCGAGTTGAGCTGAAAGATCACAGATAAGATCTTAACATCCATGGATACACATTGTATCAAACAGACAGAGGGAGTGGAGTCGTTCTGTTTGTAAAAAAAAAATTGAAATCAAATCCTTAGAAAGAGGTGACTTAGGATTGGAGGGTGTAGATCCTTGTGGGTCACATTAAGAATCTACAAGGGTAAGAAGACCCTGCTGGGAGATATACACAGGACATCAAACAATAGCCAAGATATGGGATAGAAAAGGCATGTAAAACAGGAAATGTTACAATAGTTATGGGGGATTTCAATATGCAGGTAGATTGAGAAAATCAGGTTTGTGCTGGATCCCAAGAGAGGGAATTTGTAGAATGCCTACAAGATGGCATTCTAGAGCAGCTTGTGGTTGAGCCCACTTGGGGAAAGGCATTTCTGGATTGGGTATTGTGTAATCAACGAGATCTTATTAGGGATCTTAAGATAAACTAACACTTAGGAGGCAGGAATCATAATATTATAGAATTCACTCTGCTTTTTGAGAAGGAAACACCAAAATCTGATGCATCAGTATTACAGTGGAGTAAAAGGAATTACAGAGGCACGAATGAGGAGCTAGTGAAAGTTGATTGATAGGGGATGGCGGCAGAACAGCTAGAGTTTCTGCAGGTAATTCAGAATAGATACATCCCAAATATAAAGAAGTATTCTAAAGGGAGGATGAGGCAACTATGGCTAACAAGGGAAGTCAAAGACAGCATAAAAGGAGAAGGGAGGGCATATAATGTAGCAAGAATTAATTGGAAGTTAGAATATTGGGCAGCTTTAAAAAATCAACAGAAATATTATTTCTGCTGAAGTGTCCTTTCCTCAAGTACATACTTCAAACTATGAATCAGGCTTCAAACCATAAGAATATGATGATTATGTGAGGGAGAGACCTTAATTAAACTGTAAATTTGCGTTACTTGGATGAAAATCAAGAGAATTTTAATTCTTCTGTGTTGCACATTTAGTGCTCAGATACTACTGGGCATGGACAGCAACACAAAATAATGTATTGCATATATTTGAAATCACTTTATAAAAGTCAATTTTATAAAATACAGTAGAATAAAAGTTTTTCTTTGCAAGATGCATGTAAAAGGCCTGCATTGTAACACTAATAACCAAGGCTTTGCATAGGGTATATTTTCACTGCCAGGATGTTTCTAGTCATGCCCAGATCCTAAAAGTGAATTTTAAAATATGCTTCCCCTCCTTTGTTTGCATCTTATACAACTTCATTCCACTCTTCACAAACCAAAAATGGCTGCCAACTCTTCCACCTTTCTCATTGGATAAATGGAACATTACTCAGTGTCTATTTTGACTTCTACCATGCTGATGATTTAGTTTGTATATTATTTTAAAGAAAATTAAATTTTAATATTGATCAAATTGATACCCAACATCAATCAATCCATCTATTTTATTTTCTTTCCTCTCAATGTCTTTGAAGGAATTTCCCCAGACTTCAGTTATCTATTCTTAAACCACCCTTGATTAAATCCACAGATCTGTTCCTCGTCCATCAATGCTAGATGATCTACAAAGTGATCTCTTAACATTCTTTTTACTTTTACATCTTCAAATTTCAGATGGTCCTTTGATACCTTTCCAGGAAGAATGCTGAACAATGTGGGGGAAGGTGAACAGATAGATATGATATCTGAAGTTCGAAGTCCTCACTCCATGTGAGACAGGCTGTGAGTACACAGACTCTAACCTTTTGCATGGCATGGTTACTTAAAATATCCTCTAACCTAGGCTGACTGAATACATACGGACATGGTGTAGTCCAAAGTGAGACTCGGAGCTGCAAAGGCTTCAGCCCTTTAAACACTTTTTTCTCATCTCTTCCATTAAAAGGATTTTTAGAAGGCATTTGATAAAATCACACAAAAGGCAGATTAGTTGGATTAAGGTTGATGGAATTGTTTTAATTTTCCAATTTGAGATAGGAGCAACATAAGAGCAGCACGATATTGTAGTGGTTAGTGCAGTCGCTTTACAGTGCCACTGATGGGGATTTGATGCTTTCTGCTGTCTGTAAAGTCTGTACATTTTCCCCGTGACCATCTGGTTTTGCTCCGGGTGCTCCAGTTTCCTCAAACGATGGATGGATGGACGGACGGACGGACGGGTGGGTGGGTGGGTGGGTGGATGGAGTTGGAAGCATGGCAACACCCGCCCATGTGCCCCCAGCATATTGCAAACCATGATGCAAAGGACACATTTTACTGTATGTTTTAATGTATGTGTGACAAATAAATCTAATCATTCTTTCAGTCTTTAAGATCAGCCATGACTCTCTTGAATTGCAAAACAGGTCAGGTAGGCGATCTGGTCTATGAGCCTGCTTTGCTATTCATGTAGATCATGGCTGATCTTCCTCAGCATGTTCCTGCTCTACCTCTAGATTTCTTATTATGCATATACCTATTGACTTCTCCTTTGAATGAATTCAATAACTGAATCTGGGAGCCATCTGAGACTGAAAAGTTCACCACTCTGAGTGAAACGATTTCTTATCTCAGTTCAAAACAGTATACCCCGTATCCAGAGACTATGGCCTTGATTCTAGAACCTTTAGCTGGGGAAACATCATCCCTCCATCCAGCTGGTGAAACAGAATAAGAGTTAAGTTTAAACAAGATCACTTTTCATTCTTCTGATGTCCAGGGCTTGGTGGCCCTGGATAAACACCAAGATTGCAATCTCTCTCTCCCTTACTCTCTCTGAAACCAGCCAAATGACTTTTCATTATGCTCTCTCTCTGGGTTAAGTTCATCTCTTTTTTTTTAGAGCAAAAGCAAAACTATATACAAAATCACAGATTCCGTCTCACCATGGCCCAAAACCATGGTCACAAGCAATCATTAAGCCTATACTCAAATTCTTCCAGGATTGTTCAGTCTTAATTCCATCTCTTGCTGGACTTGTCTGTCGGGTTTATCGGCTTGTATACATAAATACCATTAAAAAATGATCCAATTGCACACTGTTTTTCTGTTTTGTGCACCTAAGTGGATAACTGTACATTCATGCATTTATATTTTAATCTAGGGTCTATTGTATTATCTTTTAACGAAGATGAGTAAAACTAGGAGAGATTGATCTAGAGCAAAAGGCTAAGAGATTTAGAGGGAATTCCCATCCAGAGAATGGCCAGTGCCTCGGATATCCTCCCAGAGAGAATAGTGGAAACAGTTCCAAACAACAGTCAAGAGATTCTATGATGCAGAGAAGGATTACTTGCCTGGATTTCAGGATGAATGGGTTAAAATATGAAGAAAGGTTGATCAGATTTGGCCCATATTTATGAGATTAGAAAAACAAGAAGTGATCTTACTGAAGCTAAATAGATTATGAAGGGCACCAATGGGATGGATGCCAAGGAATTGTTCCCTTACAGGGAGTATTTTGAATAATCTTGAACAATGAAATGGACTCAGCCTCACAATCTACCTCATTATGTTCTTGCACTTTTCTATTTACCTGCACTGTACTTTTTCAGTAGCCTTAACACTATTCTGCATTGTTAATGCTTAATTTTATTTTGGCTCAAAGTTCAAAGTAAATTATCAAAGTACATATATGTCATTATACACAACCCTGAGATTCATTTTCTTGCAGGCATTCATAGTTTAAAAAAAACAAAATAATACATAAATGAGCAATAAACATTGAGAACATGAAATGAAGAGTCTTTGAAAGTGAGTCCATAGGCTGTGGGAATTGTTCAGTGACGGGGTGAGTGAAGTTGACTGAAGTTATCCCCTCTGGATCAAGAGCCTGATGGTTGAGGGGTTATAATTGTTCCTGAACCTGGTGGTATAGGTCCTAAGGCTCCAGTACCTCATTCCTGAATGCACTATGTAATGATTTGATCTGTATAAAAGTATGCAAGACAAGCTTTTCACTGTATCTTGACCTGAGTGACAATAATAAATCAATATCAATCCTTTCAGAATAAATGGCCACCTATTATAGACAAAGAGCTGCAGATGATGGAACCTGCAAAGGATGGAGATGTATGGAACCAGGTGATGGAGTGATGATGGGCAGATGGGAACAATGGAAAGAAGTGTAGGGGACTCAGTGGGTTGAGTGTGTGGATGATATGTAGATTGGACCCAGTGGAGGGAAGGGAAAGAAACCGGATAACAAAGGGTTAGGGAAGAGAAAGGAACAAGTTACCAGAAATTGAGAATTCAATTTGATGTCATTTGTTGTGCAATACCCAGTTGGAATAGAAGTGATCCATATGGTCAGCTACAATAAGTATTATGCCTGGACTTTTCTACTTGTCGACTAATTAAGAATTATAGACTCTCCGATGAAAGTGCCACATTTTCGTCATCGATTTACAAATTCAACCCACATTACTTACACTGTTATTGGTTACACCGCTTACACATATTTTCACTTTTGCAGGCCTTGTGCACAAGTCTTGTCAATGCAATCCAGATGACCACATTTTGTTCCCTGAAACCAAATTCTTTCTTATATTATATATTCAGCTGCAAAGAACTGAAAAGTCAACAACATGGATAGGCAATTTGCCTAAAGGTAAAAACTAAAAGCAAAACATTTTTCCCTGACTGCAACAGTGTTCTCATGGGTTTGTCTTTAAAAATAATTATTATATTTATAGCTTAGAGATGCCTATGCAGGATATTTTCTAAATTTGTGGATGACACAGTGGCAGGAAATGTGGTAAACAATTATAAGCCTAGTAATGGACTGCATGATATACAGAAAACTAGCAGAATGGGCAGATAGGTGAAAGGTCAAATTTAATGCAGAGAGGTATGAAGTGATGCACTTTGGTAAAGTGAACAATGAAAGAAATATAAACTGAAAGGCACAGTGTGCAGGAGCAGAAAGATCTGGACCATATGCTGATTGCAGAGATTCACACACTGCTTGGGGATTAAGACCGTAAAACATGGGAGCAGAATGAGGACATTTGCCCCATCAAGTTTGCTCTGCCATTTCATCATGGCTGATCCATTTTCCTCTCAGACACAATCTCTTGCCTTCCACCTGTATCCCTTCATGCCCTGACCAATCAAGAATCTATCAACTTCCGCCTTAAATATAGATAAAGACTCGGACTCCACAGCTGACTGTGGCAAAGAATTCCAGATTCACCACTCTCTAGCTAAAGAAATTCCTCATCTCCATTCTAAAAGGATGCCCCTCTATTCTGAGGCTGTGTCGGATGATTAGATTCTGAGGACTCTCCCATTATAGGAAACATCCTCTCCACATCCACTCTATCAAGGCCTTTCACCATTCACAAATTTCAATTAGGTCACCCCTCATTCTTCTGATTTGAAGTGAATACAGGCCCAGAGCTGTCAAGTGCTTTTCTTATGACAAGCTGTTCAATCCTGAAATCATTTTAGTGAACTTCCTATGAATGCCCTCCAGTTTCAGCATGTCCTTTCTAAGTTAAGGGGCCGAAACCTGCTCACAATACTCCAAGTGGGACCTCAGCAATGCTTTATAGTCTCAAAATTACATCCCTGCTTTTGTATTCTAGTGCTCTTGAAATGAATCACAACATCGCATTTGCCTTCTGGATTGGGACACTGCTTTCAGATCGGGGGACAGGACGACTCCAAGGTCAGCATAAGCCATTCTCTCCCATGCCACCAGGAAGACAAAGTGTGAGTACGCACAGAAAATACACAGACACCTCTGTGACACACAACATGTGGCGAGGTATTCAAACCTTAACCAACACAAATCCACCTTGTGTGTCAATGACAGCATTGCCTTCCTTCGATAGGCTGAATACCTTCTATGCACAATTTGATGCAATGTCACATCATTCATCGAGAAAAGCCCCCTTGCCGCCTGAAGAATAGGCACTGACTGGCCGAAATGGCGTTGAGAAGGATCCTAGCTGGGTAAATCCACGCACAGCTGCAGGGCTGATCCACATAACAGGTCAGGTGCTGAGGAATTCTGCAGCGCAGGTAACAGAGGTCCTAACAGACATACCTGTTTGAAACATTCCATTGTCCCTGCAAGCTTCAGTCGGCAATCATCATTCTGGTATCCAAGAGACTGACGGTAACTGGCCTAAATGATTACCGCCCAGTGGGACCGACTTCAACAATCATGGAGTGCTTTGAGCAGCAGGTAACAGATCCCACCTTCCAACTACATTACCCTTTCCAATTTACCTACTTTCGAACTGGTCCACTAATGATGCCACTCTCGGCCCTCCACTCCGCCCTGCCCCACATAGATAACAGTGTCTCATACACCAGGATGTTGTTCATCAACTTCAGGTTGGTGACTAACATGATCCTTCAGAGGCTGGTAGGTTAGCTCTCCTCTCCTTGTCGGGACTCAACACTCCTTTCTGTAACTTGATCTTGGACTTCTTGATGGAAAGACTTCAGTCAGTCTGAGTTGGAAACAACATCTCAAGCTTCATGACACTAAGCACTGGTGTCCCCCAGGGCTGTGTACTCAGCACTGTTTCCTCTAAGCTCCATGGTTGCACAACCACTCAGTAACTGAAATGTTTCTGTGCACATAGCTAATTCCAGCTACGCAGCAAGAATGACTGATGTCACAGAATACGATGTTGCGTCATTTAGACCACTAAACAAAGATGCCTGTCAAGATATTTTGCTATTACTGCTTTAACGAGGAATTAAAGTTTTATCCAGTATTGCAAACCGAAAGTTAATGAATGTAACAATCCAATCAGCAACTACAGCTTGAAGACATTAAACAATCCTTAATGATGTTTTAGAAGATATAGCATCTCTTTGTAACTTCTTTCTTAAAAGTTTTTGAAGACAATTGAAGCACCGCAGTATTTAAAAAATTAACAAGTTATGGTCACAGTATCTTGGTGACAGCATTCATTGGAGTTAAAAAATGAAAGATCTGCTTGCACTTATACATTCAGATGTCAATACTGCACCAATTATTCGGTTCATTCAACGTGCGTGTAATCACCTAGATAAGAGATTTCCTAATGAGTTAAGAGAATAACAAGCTTTGAACCCTGTTGCTATTGCAAACACATAACCAATTTTGAATTTGGAAAAGAGAATGCTGTACGACTGAAATAAAAAACCTCGGCTACTATTGTGAACTATGAGGAAAGCATTGCCTCAAAAATATTGCAACAAAACTGAGTACATAACACATTGATTTGTGGCAGTTTGGTGTTTTTGACAGCAACCAATCAGTGATTGAGTTGATTGGCAAGAACAAATAAAATTAAGGCAGGGCGAGCAGAGTGGCCATTACTGAGTGAACAGCTTCTTCCCCTCCACTATCAGATTTCTGAATGGACAACGAACCCATGAACTTTTATCCTCTCCTTTTATACTACTTAATTTCTAATGTATAGTGCTTACTGTAATTTATACATTTTTAATATTATGTATTGCAATGTGCTGATGCAGCAAAACAATCTCACAACATATGCTAATGATATTAAACCCGAGTCTGATAAATGACACCTCATAGTATAATCCAACAACTGAGTTTGCTAATGGATATCCCGAAACTCACAAAGTCAGATAGCAGCTGCAAAGAGGAAAACAATGATATTTCATTTCAATGGCCTTTTGTTAGTTCTGAGGTGATGTTGGTGCCTGGGGATGAATCACAGTAGAAATAGATTTACTAGTGATATTCTATACAGTTCGATGATCTGGCTGCCGTATTTTATAAATGTCATGGTGTATGGGGTAGGATACAAGACAACAGACTGTGTCCATGCGCAAAGGTCCATTTGCAATCAGCCAGGCAATTAGCAGAGGACTTAAGACAAATATACGATACTGTTGATGAAGAAACAAGCACATGGATTAGAACATATGTGGTTACAGCAGACTTCTGAGTCTCTGAACAGGTTAATAGAAATTTCACATGTGTCAACAAAATAAATAACAGTGACATGAAATAGAGAATTATGTAATGATGAATCATGAGGAAGTGAAGTTGAAAATCTTTCCGGGCTTGTCTAGACTGCACTTTGGTCTTTGTATTGTAGAAGTGACAGAGCTATTGTAGTGAATACAGGGCAGCATTTGTGAAGCTGATTGTAGAGCTTACAGTCCAACATGAAAAACTGCCTACTTTAAAACTTGGTTCACTTGAGAAAATGAAGAAAAGACTGCACAAGAGGTCTTAGATATTCATGGTTGTGAATAAATTAGATTCATCAAACTTCGGATTGGAAAAGGAAAACAGCAAATTTACTCAACACTTTTTAAACAAGAGGACAACAAAATGGTGGATCTGGTTGTAGTGTGGAAAGAGAGCATGGATCTAATTATGAGAAAAGCACAAAACAGTTGAAACCAGGATAAGGAAAATGGGTCTAATTCTAAAAAGCGTCTTACTCAAACAAAGGGGGAGTTTGATAGAGAGGTTAGATAAATCAACTATCTTCTCAACAAGTGACTACTTGCTGGTGGCCAATGGAACAAAGAAAATAATTAAATATTTTGCTATTCATACTTTTTCTGGTAAATGATCACTGCAAACTGTGGCCTGTGGCTTCCCTGTCGGAGTTGAGCTTTTCAATCACCTGTACAACCCGGAACTTTTGCTGTGTGGGTTGGAGTCTTGGAGGGGCAGGACAGTCGAGCATTGTCTGGGCCAGCGTTGCTAGAGTCAACTTGGAGGAAATTCGATGCGGCAGAGCAGAGGTGAGGCCGAGTTGAGACCAGTAAGTGTGAGGAACGACCCGAGGTCTGATCGATTTAAGCCGAATTGGAAAGGTTGGATACTGGCCGACTTGAGCCAGTGCAGCCCAAGTGGAGCAGAGCTCAAAGCCAAGAGCAAGGAATGACCCAACATTTGAATGATTTGAGCGCCAGGCCAGATTGGAATGAAAAGCAATGAGGTCCTGAAAAGAGAATTTAGACAGCTAGGTAGAAAGCTGAGAAGCAGGACCTCCTGGGTAGTAATTTCTGGATCACTGCCTGTGCCATGCACCAGAGGGTAGAAACAGGATGATTTAGCAGATAAATGCATGGCTAAGAAGCTGGTGCAGGGGACAGGGCTTCAGGTTCTTGGATAATTGGGATCTTTTCGGGGGGAGCTATGACCTGTTCAAAAGTGACAGGTTGCACCTGAACACGAGGGGGACCAATATTCTCGCAGGTAGGTTTGTTAGAGCTGTTGGGGAGGATTTAAATTAATTTAGCGGGGGGGAGCGGGTGTGGGAACCAGAGTGAAGGGACTCAGGTTAGGACATGGTAGAGAAAAAAAGTAAAGATAGCATGCAGTCAGACTGCCAGGAAGGGCAGGCAGGTGATGGGATTTAGTTGCAGCCAACAGGCTGAGTATCAATCATTAAGGATGCAGAGTCAGAAAGGACAGCAAAAATGCTGCTTAAGGTGTTGTATCTAAATGTGCGTAGTACAAGAAATAAGGTGGGTGATTTTGCTGCAATATTGCAGATTGCCAGGTATGATGTTGTGGCCATCACTGAATTGTGGCTGAAAGATGGTTGTAGTTGGGAGCTAAATGAGCAAGGTTACACATTATATTGGAGGGATAGGAAGGTAGGCAGAAAGGATGGTGTGGCTTTACTGGTAAAGAATAGCATCAAATCAGTATAAAGATGTGACATAGGATCAGAAGATGTTGAATCCTTTTGGGTTGAGTTAAGAAACCGCAAAGGTAAAAGGACATTGATGGCAATGATATACTGGCCTCCCAACAGTGGCTGGGAGGTGACCAAAGGTTACAACAGGAAATAGAAAAGGCGAGTCAAAAGGGCAATGTTATGGTAGTCATGAGAGATTTTAACGTGTAGTTCGATTGGGAAAATCAGGTTAGTAATGGATCTCAAGAGAGTGAGTTTGTTGAATGCCTAAGAGGCAGTTTTAGAGCACTTTGTCGTTGAGCCTACTAGGAGATCAGCTATACTGGATTGGGTGTTATGTAATGAACCAGAGGCGATTAGGGAACTTAAGATACAAGAAACCTTAGCAACCAATGATCACAATATGATTGAGTTCAACTTGAGATTTGATAGAGAGAAAGTAAAGTCTGATGCAGCAGTATTTCAGTGGAGTAAGGGAAATTACAGTGGTATGAGAGAGGAGTTGGCCAAAGTAAATTGGAAAAAGCTGCTGGCAGGGATGTCAGCAAAGCAGCAATGGTATGCGTTTCTGGGAAAAATGAGGAAGGTGCAGTACATGTGTATTCCAAAACTGAAGAAATGCTGAAATGGTAAAATAGTACACCGTGGCTGACAAGGCAAGTCAAAGCTACTGTAAAAGCAAAAGAAAGGGCATACAACAAAGCAAAAATTAGTTGGAAGATAGAGGATTGGGAAGTTTTTAATAACTTGAGAGCAACTAAAAAATTATTAGAAGAGAAAAGATGAAATTTGAAAGCAAGCTAGCAAATAATATCAAAGTGGACAGTAAAAGTTTTTTCAAGTATGTTAAAAATAAAAGAGAAATGAGAGTGGATATAGGACTGCAAGAAAATGAGGCAAGAGAAATAATAACAGGGGACAAGGAGATGGCTGATGAACTAAATGAGTATTTCGCATCAGTCTTCACTGTGGAAGACACTAGCAGTATGCCTGATCTTGTAGTGTGTGAAGGAAGAGAAGTGGGTGCAGTTACTATTACAAGAGAGAAGGTGCTCAAAAAGCTGAAAGACCTAAAGGTACATAAGTTACTCGGAACAGAGGAACTGCACCCTAGGATTCTGAAAGAGGTAGCATTAGAGATTGTGGTGGCATTAGAAATGATCTTTCAAAAATCATTGGAATCTGGCATGGTGCCAGAGGACTGGAAAATTGCAAATGTCACTCTACTCTGTAAGAAAGGAGGAAGGCAGCGGAAAGGAAATTATAGACCAGTTAGCCTGAGCTCAGTGGTTGGGAAAATGTTAGAGTCAATTGTTAAGGATGAGGCGATGGAGTACTTGGTGACACAGGACAAGGTAGTACAAAGTCAGCATGATTTCCTTCAGGGAAAATCCTGCCTTGCGAACCTGTTGGAATTCTTTGAGAGATTACAAGCAGGATAAAGGGGATGTAGTGGATGTTGTATACTTGGACTTTCATAGGGCCTTTGACAAGGTGCCACACATGAGACTGCTTTTTAAGATAAGAGCCCATACTATTACAGGAAAGTTACTGATGTGGTTTGAGCATTGGCTGATCAGTAAGAGGCAGTGAAAGGGAATAAAAGGATCCTTTTCTGGTTGGCTGCCAGTGACTAGTGGTGTTCCGTAGGGGTCAGTGTTGGGACCACTTCTTTTTATGCCGTACATAAATGATTTAGATGGAGTAGATGGCTTTGTTGCCAAGTTTGCAGATGATACGAAGATTGGTGGAGAAGTAGGTAGTGCTGAAGAAACAGGTAGAAGCAGAGGGACTCAGACAGATTAGGAGAATGGACAAGAAAGTGGCAAATGAAATACATGTGGAAAATGCATGGTCATGCACTTTGGTAGTAGAAATAAATGTACAGACTATTTTTTAAATGGGGAGAAAATCCAAAAATCTGAGATACAGAGGGACTTGGGAGTCCTTGTGCAGAACACCCTGAAAGTTAACTTGCAGGTTGAGTCAGTGGTGAGGAAAACAAATACCATGTTAGCATTCATTTCAAGAGGTCTAGAATACAAGAGCAAGGATATGATGCTGAGGCTTTATAAGGCAACTGGTGAGGCCTCACCTTGAGTATTGTGAACAGTTTTTGGCCCCTCATCTTAAAAAAGATGTGTTGCCATTGGAGAGCTCCAGAAAAGGTTCACGAGGATGCTTTCAGGACTGAAGGGGTTATCATACGAGGAAGGTTTGATGGCTCTGGGTCTGTACTCACTGGAATTCAGAAGGATACTTTATACTTTACTGTCACCAAACAATTGATACTAGAACGTACAATCATCACAGCGATATTTGATTCTGCGCTTCCCACTCCTTGGATTACAAATATTAAAATATTAAAAATAGTAAAAATGACTAAATATTAAAAATTTAAATTATAAATCATAAATAGAAACTAGAAAAATGGAAAGTAAGGTAGTGCAAAAAAAAAAACCGAGAGGCAGGTCTGGATATTTGGAGGGTACGACCCAGATCCGGGTCAGGATCCGTTCAGCAGTCTTATCACAGTTGGAAAGAAGCTGTTCCCAAATCTGGCCGTACAAGTCTTCAAGCTCCTGAGCCTTCTCCCAGAGGGAAGAGGGACGAAAAGTGTGTTTGCTGGGTGGGTTGTGTCCATGATTATCCTGGCAGCACTGCTCCGACAGCGTGCGGTGTAAAGTGAGTCCACGGACGGAAGATTGGTTTGTGTGATGTGCTGCGCCATGTTCACGATCTTCTGCAGCTTCTTTCGGTCTTGGACAGGACAACTTCCATACCAGGTTGTGATGCACCCTAGAAGAATGCTTTCTACGGTGCATCTATAAAAATTAGTGAGGGTTTTAGGGGACAGGCCAAATTTCTTTAGTTTAGTGGGGATCTCATTGAAACCTTTCTAATTTTGAAAGGCCTAGACAGAGTAGATGTGGAAAGGGTGTTTCCCATGGTGGGAGAATCTAGGACAAGAGGGCACAGCCTCAGGATTGAGGGGCGCCCTTTTAAAACAGAGATGCGAAGAAAATTCTTTAGCCAAAGGGTGGTGAATTTGTTGCCACATGCAGCTGTAGAGGTCAGATCGTTGGGCGTATTTAAAGCAGAGATTGATAGGTTCTTGATTGGACATGGAATCAAAGGTTACAGGGAGAAGACTGGGAACTGGGGTTGAGGAGGAGAAAAAAATAAATAAAGGATCAGCCATGATTGAATGGCAGAGCAGTCTTGATGGACCAGATGGCCGAATTCTGATCCTAGGTCTCATGGAAACGGTCAGCATGTCGAGACCAGAGACGAGGGACAGGCCAGTTCGGCTGACTGCTCTGTGGGGTTTGCTAAAATGTGCTGGACTGAGGTTGTGTTCTGCAACTCTTGGAATTCTGGAGCAACTGCATTGATGCCTACTTCATGAACTTCACTGTTTGCTTGCTTTTGTTTGCACAACTTGTTTTTTTCTCTCTCTCTGCACACTGGGTGTTTAACAGTCTTCTTATGTTCTAATGGGTTCTATTGAGTTTCTTTGTTTTGTGGCTGCCTGTCAGAGGATGAATCTCAAAGCTGTATAATGTATACACTGATAATAAATGTACATTGAAAACATCACAAAATGCTCAATGTTTCACTATTTCTTTTCTCATTACTTGGTTACTAAGGATAGAAATGCATCCCCAGGAATGCAAGAGAGAAAGGCCAGAGGGTATAAATTTAAGATGAGAGTAACAAAGTTTTGAAGGAGATGTGCAAAGCAAGTTGTTTTTGCCTACAGAGTGATAGGTGTCTGGAATGGGCTGTCAGGTGTGACAGTTAAAGCAGGTATACAAGAAATGTTAAAAATATGCTATGTATTGAAGGATATGAATCGTGCGCAGGCAGAAGAGATTTAGTTTAATTTGGCATCATGTTCTGCACAGACATCATGGGCCAAAGAGCCAGTTCCTGTGCTGTACTGTTCTATGTTGTGTGTAAAAACTGATAGTTATACTTGCTAGTTGCACTTTACACTTCCAATTTGCACAAATTTTTCAATTGACCCTGGAATGAATCCCATAATTGCATCCATCCTGGTGGATAGGCATATTCTGCAATTTAATTAAAAAAGGAGGCCAGAGTTAGATTCAGTGGTTTCTTTTTCTCAGTGACTTTCAGCTGAAGTAGCCTTCGGTTCTGATTAAAGTAAAAGAACCAAATGGTAACAAGTTACACAATCGCTTTGTTCTGTGCTGCCTTTGGCTCATTTTAAATGATTTCTAGTGAAACCCAATAAGTAAATTAACTCTAGTTGCTGTTATTGCAACCAAACTGCACATGCGCAACTTTCTTTGCTATCTACAGTCTTTTAAAAGTCAAAAGTTGGTAATCCATAACCATATTTTTTTGTTTTTCTTCCCCTTTTCAACTTTGCCTCTTGACACTATTGGCCTTGAACCAACAAATTTCTTAAATAGTTTACAGAAATTTTAAATTCTGAATTTCCAAAGCTAATGCAGAATCATGGAAACAATATTGTAGCTTATACTTGTAACCTGTACATGACTATTAAAACATTAGAGCATGAGCTGGGATTCAACCACCTTATGTCAAACACAAGGTATGACCTTTGACCTGTTTCGGAGGCCAGATGGCAGCTCTCAGAAACCTCTTAATTATCCCTTGAACAGGACTTCATTAAAAAGCACCAGGCTATTGTCATAGAGTACTAGAGTAGCCTCCTGCACCATCACCAACCTCATCGACTCCGAAGATCCCCAATCCACTGCCACCAACTTCACAGTTCCATACACCAGCGCAGTGTTTCGATCTCCTGTCTTGGTAGGCCCATTGTTTCTGCTCGCTTCTGTCCCACTGAATTCATATCTGCATACCTCAAACTTGATTTTGTCCACCTTGGTTCAGTTCCAGCTTACCTACATCCATGACATTTCACATGCTCTCCATCACTTCCAGTCCCTAGCCCTAATCAGTGTACTTTCACTACTGATGCCTAGTCCCTATGCACTTCCATCTACCATAAGAAGGCCTTAAAGCTCTCCCCTCCTTTCTGGACAACAAACCCAACCAATTCCACTCTACCGCCATGCTCTGTCTGGTGGAACTCGTTGTCATCCTCAAATTCTCTTTTGGCTGCTCCCAATTTGTCCAAACCAAAGGTGTCCCATGGGAACTTGCATGGTCACAGCTATGCCTGCCTTTTCGTCAGCTATGCGGAACAGTCCATGTTCCAAGCCTACATTGGTAATGTTCCCCAACTCTTTCTCCATTACATTGACAACTGCATTGGTGCTGCTTCCTACAACCATGTTGAGTTTGTCAGTTTAATCAACTTTGCCTCCAACTTCCACCATGCCCTGAAATTTACTTGGCCCAATTTTGTCATCTCTCTCTTTTCTTGATCTGTCTCAATCTTTGGAGACAGACTATCTACTGACATCTTTTCAAAGTTCAAAGTACATTTATTATCAGACTATGTATACCTTATAACATAACCCATAAAAAAGACCAAACACCCAATGTACAATAAAAAAAATCATGCAGACAGTAGCTGCAAGCAAATAGTGTTTCTGAAGTCCACGAGTGAGTCCCATAGTTCAGCGCAAAGCCGAGTAAGTGCAGTGGAGTAGTGATCTGAACCAGCCCCCAACCTGCCTCAGGTCCCCATACCCTGATCTTTTCAATCTGGCCCAGCGCTAAAATCTCCATCTGAACAACAGGTTCTGCTGCTTGGAAACGCTGAACTTTGACAACTCTATTTTGCCTGTAAATTTGCAAATTCACTGACCATTTCTTTGACTGTTCCTCTTCATGCTCTCACTTGTTAATTTGGTATACCCTTCTCTCAGTTCTTCTGTCACCGCTAAATCTGATTTCAGGAAAAGGCTTTCCATTCTGGAATATCTGAGATGTCCTTTTCTCCCCCCCCCCCCACCACCGAAGAACAGGATTTCCCTTCCCTTCAACAGTGCCCTTACTAGTGTCTCCTCCATTCCCCTTAAATCTGCCCTTTCCCCATCATCCTTGCATCATAAAATAGGGTTCCCCTTGTCCTTATCTACCATCCTGTGAGCCTCCGTATCTACACTTTGTAACTTCTGCCTTCCACCACAGGATCTTACCACTGAACACAGCTTTCACACCCCTACTGTTTTCAGAGGGGTGGGAGTGTCTCTAAGCTACTCCTTTGTCCACTTGTTCTCTCCACTGATTTCCCTCCTGGAAACAGGACAAGTGCCACACCACCATTCAGAGCCCCAAACAGTCCTTCCAGGTGAGGTTACACTTCATCTGCCTGAGTCATCTATTGTATCTGGTGCTCCCTGTGTGGCCTCCTCTACATCAGTGAGACCTGAGACAGATTGGGAAACCGCTTTGTTGAGTACCTTCGCTCTCCCTGCTGTAAAAGCTGCATCTCCCAATAGCTACATATTTCAATTCGACTTCCCATTCTGACATGTCTATCTGTGGCCTCCTCTACCGCTACGCTGAGGTGAAACTCAGGTTGGTGGAGATAATCATATTCTGAGTAGCCTCCAACTTGATAGCACAAAATCAATTTCTCTAACTTCTGGTAAAAGCACCCCCCCCCCCACCCCCCACCTCTTACCGTTCCCCAATTCCAGTTACTCTCTCACCCTTTCCTTCTTCTCACTACTGATGAGCTCCCTCTGGTTCCCCTCCTCCTCACCTTTCTTCCATTACCCACTGACTTCTACTATTCCTTCTTGTTCAGCCTTCACCCATCATTCTTTCTCCCCACCCATCTTCCCTTCACCTGGTCTCACCTATCACCTTGTACTCCTTCCCCCAACACAGACTGGCCTTTCCTCCCCTTCCTTTTCAACTCTGAAGAGTCTTGGCCAAAACATTGACGTAGCTGCTGCCCGTTTTGAGTTCCTCCAGTATTTCCTGTGCATTGCAGAAAATTTTGAGGAAGTACAAGAAAGGAAATTTCAAGGGGCATAGGACATCAAATTAAAAAAAATCTCACTTAAAGAGGAAATATCCCAGACATTCTGAAGCATTCAAAGCCATTAATCAAATCAAGCAATAGTGTAAAATTAAATCACAAGCAAAAACATTAAAGGAGACAATTAATTTAAACAGATGTCAATCCTTAATGTGTAGTATACATACCATTCCCCTTTGGAGCTGATCCCGTGCATCAATTTTGAATGACCATTTCTTCTGGAAATTTCAGTAAGCCCATGATCTGCTACTGCAAGCCATTTGCAGCCCAACAAAGAGCAGCAAAGAAACTGTTTGTGGTGTCTAATCACCAAATTCACGCATAAAGCTGAAACTCGCTGTCACTTATTAAGAGAAAGTTCCTGCAGGAAACTTCTGGCATTTCCCAAGTAGTTCCAGCCCAATACCTGTTAAGATTCAAAAACTCAAGCTATTTGCATAGCTTTTGAATTCCTTTCCTGACATCAAAATGCTCGATTTCAAATGCTACAGCAGCTGGTGAAGTTATATTCAAATAATTAAGTCCAAATTAAAAAGCCAGTATCACTGATGACTGTGAAATACAGGATGATCTAGTTCACTGATGTCGTTTAGAAAAGGACATCTGTTGCCTTACCTGCTCTAATCTACATGCAACTCTAGACTCAGTGATTATGGTTGTCCCTTAGCTGCCTCCTCAGTGCAAGCGGATCAGTACACGCACATTCTACACATGAATAAACAAAAATAAAGTCTCTAATGCCATCATCTGCTCTCAACACATAATATTAAGCAGGAAAATAAGCATTTACCAAAATACAACACTCAGTGCCCACTTTATTAGGTACACCTCATTAATATAAATATCTAATCAGCAACCATGTGGCAGCAACTCATTCCTTAAAAACATGCAGACATGGTCAAGAGGTTCAGTTGTTCAGATCAAACATCATAATGGGAAAGAAATGTGATCCAAGTAACTTTGATCGTGGAAGACAGGGTGATTTAAGTATCTCATATCTCAGAAACTGGTGATGTCCTGAGACTATCATGCACAACCATCTCCCAAGTTTACAGAGAATTGTGTGGAAAACCAAAGAAAAACAGTACGAAGCATTCCACGCGTGAAAATGCACTGTTAATGACAGTGGTCAGGGGAGAATGGCCAGACTGGTTCAAGCTTACAAGATTGCAACAGTGATTCCAATAGCCATGTGTAACAACAGTGGTGTGCAGAAGAACATCTCTGGACGCACAACGTGTCCAACCTTGAAGTGAATGGGCAACAGCAGCAGGATATCACACTGTGCTCCACTCCTGTACCTGGGTGTACGTACATCTTCCACAGAATATCAGAAGTAGTAATTATGTTTTTCATAACACGGCATTACTTTGGTTGAAGTTTCAGTCTAATTGTCATTTAACCAGACATGAATACTCATGAAAATGGCCAAACAAAACAGCATTACTCTGGGACCAAGGTGCAAAACACAGCACTAACAGTCATACACGAAACTAACACATAGCACATGTAAGAGAGGTGTAAAAGACAAAAAATGGTTCCCGAGTCCTTGAATATTGCAGCAGTCTGTAGTGAAATACAATACAGCTTGTCTTCTGCTGACTGAATACTGAAGAGCAGCACCGATGCCTACAGCACAGACTCCTGTCTCTCCCCCGAACACTGCCAACAAGCGACACTGCAACCTGAGGCTTAGTCCGCACTACGTTGGAGGCCACGCAGCTCCCCCACCGTTCTCCAATAAACCAGTGAACCAGACTTACAGCATTCCATATCATCAATATCCAACAGGACCTTGCAATCACAAGAAAAGTGATTAAGATAATCACTCGCTGTCCAAATACACACTGCCTTCGCACACTAACTTCAATGTCTCTCTGATGCAGGCAGCAGCACAGTCTGTACCAAGTCCAGCCTCTTCAGTTTTCTCCATGAGGTAGGCCTGTGATACTTTGAATTCTTGATGTCCAGAATGGTCTTGCAATAATTAAAAAATACATTAAAAAAGACAACATACCTTTGGTTAGCCCTGTAGAAGTCACTGTGACCAAGCACACCACCATCTTAACACAAGTAGTCTTGAAGGAAACATTTTTATCAACTTCCCAGACATAATATACACTTAATTTTGAAAAAGCATTTGAATTTATTTCAGAATAGTTTATTGTATGGTCTCACTACAATATCACACTTTGTAAGTCACATCCAATTACAATGAAGAACTCTAGAGGTACATAGAACAACTGGAGTAATTATGAAAATATTTTTCATATACATCTACCTAACCTTGCACAAGAGTGAAGTATATTAATACAAATATGTATATTTACCTATACCTTTGAATTTCTGCCACAACATTCCCATTCCAAATCCCTTATAAACAGTGAAAACATGCACTCTTAGTTAGTAGTAGTATTGCTGAACAGTCAAGTAGGTTTTAAAATTGAAATCACAATAAAAACAATTGCTTCTTTTATGCTGTAAACAGCAAATACATCTATAAATTAATGTACATCCCATCTGTACTTTATATAAAAGTAACAATTACTGCTTGCATGTTTTTTTTAGGTGTGGGTGACTTTTGTACAGATAATTAAACATTTAAAATAGTATGCATTTCTAAAA
This sequence comes from Mobula hypostoma, assembly GCF_963921235.1. Lineage (NCBI taxonomy): Eukaryota > Metazoa > Chordata > Chondrichthyes > Myliobatiformes > Myliobatidae > Mobula > Mobula hypostoma. The sequence goes on from NC_086109.1 coordinate 32,446,142, forward strand.
ATAAGGCATACAAATACACAGAAGTTTACCAGTTCGAATGAGTGCTTGCAAAAGTTCTTGTTAGCAAACAGTTCACAGTGGATGATAATGGCAATATACAAAAAGCTGGCAATTGTCCAGGATTTAGCAAAACATGCGGGATGTAGAATAATTGTTACGAAAGTTTCATTTTGCCCTCACCCATAAAATCTGCCATCAAGACCATGATAGGCACTTGATAATATTGGAAAGGACCATCAGTCGAACTGGTTAAGTCCTCACAGTGATGCGATACAAATATGGGAGTAAAAGGTTTTCATGATTCCAATTCCATACTTTCAGAGACTAGCTCTGGTGGCACAAAGCTCATTACTTCTTCATGGGTTAGTCCTGAAAAGAAAAGAACTACAGTTTAGATACCTTGTGCAATTTTATTAAGCACAAACAAAAACACAGAATAAAACCATGTCACAATGAAGATTCAGATGCTGTATGATCCAATTAAGCAAACATTAGTGTAAAATGCACACTAGCCACTCAGGGGAGTTTATGTCTCATACTACTCTTTAACAAAAGACATTCAGTGTTGGACATTTCCAGCACTTGTTTATCTAGTTTTATGCATATAAAAGGAAACCAGCCTCCAGTGAAGTAACCATTGTAGGGAGGGGCTGTGTTTGAGCTGTAAATGCTGTGGTTGCCTGTCTACATATCAATTTAAGAAAGGAATCAGTTCTTATCTGAACTAAATTAATCAAATTGTCTTACATTCTATACTCAGCACATCACAACTTTCTCATAGGTAATAAGAGATGAAGTTTAAATGCTGGCTATGAAGTGATTGAAATATCCGGTAAATTAATGGAAATACTTCTCTAATGGGGAGGAAAGCAACAATTTTATCTTGATTAGCAAATCTACTCTCAGGATGACCACCCACAAGATAGCTCTAGTGAAAAATCCTGCACACTTCAGATTTTGTATGTGGTCAAGAATTTGATAGTGTACATTAGAGTTTTGAAAGAGACAGCAGATGTTCTAATTATGATCTACGAATTTTTGTAAACTGTGGGATTGACCCTATGGATTGGAGAGCAACAGAAGTGACTCCACCATATAAAGGAGAGAGAAAACAGGGACTACGGAACTCTTAGTCTGAAACAGTAGTGAGAATAATGATGGGACCTATTATAAAGATTACACTTTTAGAATGCCTAGAAAATATGACTGAGCAGTCACCATGGATATGGGAAAGGAAATTTATGCATGACTAATCCACTGCAGCACTTTAAGGATATTGGCAGTGAAATAAATAAGAACCAATTAATCTTACGTATCTGGATTTTTGGAAGGCTTTCAATAAAGGAAACATTAAATTACAATACAGTTTGAGCACTATTCAGGAGCAAGATATATTATGCATCAAGAATTATTTTTTGGGCAGAGTGAAAACAAAAGGATCCTTCTCGGGTTGGCAAGCTGTGACAAGTGGGGTGTAACAGGAACTAGTGTTATTCACAATCTTTTTCAATGATTTGGCTAAGGGGACGAAATTTATTTCCAAGATTACTGGATGATACCAAACTATGAGGGATTATGAGTTTGGAAGATAGTGTAGGTTTTGAATGGATATGACGAGTTGAATGAGTGGGGGTGAACACAGCTGATCAAATACAAAATGGAATTTCTTTTTAAATGGCAAGAGACTGGGTAGTACGAGTCAGAGTGAAATCATATCAAAAGGAGACAATTTTTCCCCACAGTGTCTGTACCAATAACCAGGAACTCACTCACACTAACCTTATACTGATCTTTTTTATTTTCCTCACCTTCCCATCATCACCCCCAGGTTCCGCCACTCACCAACTACTAGGAGCATATTACAGTGGCAATCTAACTTGCAAACAAGCAAATTTTTGGAATGTGGTGAGAAACTAGGGCACTCGGAGGAAACCCAAGTGGGCACAGAAAGGATGTGCAGGTTCCACGCAGGTAGCACTGGAGGTCAGGATTGAACCTGGGAGTCTTGAAATAGGGGTCAAAATCTTGAACAGCCTATCCCTTATTCTAAGACTAGGAGGCAGAAAAAGTTCATTATTCAGGATAGTGAATTTCAACCCTTACAGGCTGAAGAGATTTAAATCGTTTTGAATTAACTCAATAAGGATAGATTTCTGGATATTACGAGATTTAAGATATACAGGGATGGTACAAGAAAGTGACACTGATGTGGAACTTCAGCCATGAGCTTGTATGACAGAACAAGATCACTGGGCCAGATGCCTCATTCTGCTTTTATCACTTAATATCATGTTCACTGATCAAAAAGGTGGGTTTTGTATTCATGGATGCAGTCAATCATGTAACAGAATGTTCCCAATTCAAACCAAAGCCAGATTCAAATTGCTTAACTTGAAGTGAAAATTTTATTATCTCAGCAGTGCTCACAATGAAGGAATAAGAGTGACAATACTGCTACAAACTGTTGACCTTCAAGCAGTTTTTTCCAGAAATATAAAAATAGTTACACTTACTTTTCCATTCTTCTATTTCAAGCTCCCTGCTTTCAAAAGACTGGTCATAAGGATCTGCTTCCGGCTCATCATCTGGGTCATGATACTGAGAGAAATAAGAATGAGCCAAGGCTTCTGCTGCTGTGATCCTCTTATCTGTGTCCAGCACAAGCATTTTCTCCAAAAGGTCAACAGCTACATAACACAATAAAAATGACTCGCATGAAACATTTGACAAAGATGCATTTGTAAAATTATATTATTATTCAGAAGCAAGCATTCATAGTCACACCATGTGAAATTTTCATGTCCATACAAGCTAAATATTAAGCAGGAAACACCATCTTCGTGAAATTATTTCTGCATGTTTCTTATCTCCTTAAACATGAAATATGTAGGTGAAAAAAATGCTGAATATAAATACTCTCCCAGTGGTTTCAGCAGCTAATGGTGGTTTACACTGTTAAGTGCTTAACCCATTAAATCAACAGTGGTTACAAGCAGCAAATATCGGTCCCCAAAAAAAAAACACACTGGGGTAGTTAAAGCAAAATTTATTGGTTGTGTTTAGTTCATGTGGTACAAGTAAAGGAGTATATTTACCATTATTTATCATTAAGCATCCCTTATCTAGTAACTACTTTTCATACAATTAAAACAAATATAATCCTGAACCTTAGTATTAGATCAATCACATTCTAATATTGCTATGCTACTTTTGGACAAATCGTTAAACTTGACTTATTTGAATTGCTACTTGATAATGCAGAGAGCTGAATTAACACTTCATGTCCTTGAATGTGCTGTCCAAGACAAAACGATCACTGAAGCAACTTTGGGAACATCAGCATTTCTGTTTTATTACAAATGCAGAATCTGAACGGCTGAATAAGTTTTCAGCACAGCTTTATAATTAACTCCAATGATTATGTGAAATAACTCCAGCCTTATGCCAGTATTGATATGGTGGTGTCATTATCAAGTGCCAACACCATTGTCAAGTGGTTGAAAACAGGTTTATATCTACAATCCTAACAGGAATAATTAGACCTCTTAGTCTACTTTTACACTTCCTCTCTACTACCTCTAACACAGAAATATTGCAGAAGAATTACTGCTGTATTATCATTAGAAACAAGTTGGCAAGGATAATTATAAAAATTCATCCTGACCATTTGCAACAAGAGAGAACTTAGCTACCTATCAAGATGTCCAGTGACAAATGCTATCAATATTCTGGGGCTTACAATACACCGGAAATTCAGCTGGATCAACATACTGTATACAGTTGCTGGGTCTAAATCCCTGAATTCTTCCCCGACATCACCATGCGATTATAATTAGAAAGATTTCAGCAGTTTAAGGTGGTTCCACAGACACCTTCTCCAGGAAATTAACAATGGGCAGTAAATGACAGCATTGCCCAGATCCCAAAAATATTTAAAAGTATGGATATTTAAAGAAGTACCTTGAGGATTAGCTCCAATGAATACATCTTCAAAGCACTGTTTTGGCATATGCTGTAATGACTGGATGTAGTTTCTCGCCTGTAGACAAAACATAAATAAATCTAGTAATCTAGGTTTCAATAATCTACTCCAGATCCTCGCTGTACACCTTCTTGAGTCTTTCACAGAGACATTCAAACCATGCATGGAGCATTAAACCATCAGGTAGATCAGTTTTGTGCTACACTCTTTGCAACAATCAAATATTTCTATTACAGGCAAAGTGATTAGTTCATGGTTATATCCCAAAATTCCTTAGAACTATCTGTGCTAGTCAGATCACAATGTCATCCATTTGGTTCTAAAGTTGTATAATGGATAAAACTCAAGAAATGGTACAATATTTATCAAGCTCACCATTTGGCCCAACTTGTCTCTAACCTTCCACATAATCTCCATTGCCCAGCACTTAATCAATGGCCCTCTATACTTCAGTTATTCAAGTGTTCAACTAGATTCAAATGCTTTCAGTGACTGAACTTCAAACTACTCTCAGGAAATGCATTGCAGGTGCTCACCACTCTCTGGGAAAAGATCCCAATTATATCCCCATTGAATCTCTTCCCCCTTAACTAAAAAAATCCTCTAATCTTATCTGTCTCTGATACAGCGGCAAGTTTCCTGCAGTGTGCCCTATCTACAAATCTCAATTTAGATAACTGAATTATGTCCTATCTTAACCTTTTCTACTCAAGGAAGAATAGACATAGTTTCTCTCATCTCTCCTCATAACTGAACTGCTCATCTGAAGGGGTTGGTGTTGGGTCCACTACTTTTCACACACTATATGTTTATGATATCGTTGACAGAATTGATGGCTTTGTGGCTGAGTTCGTGAATAAAACAAAGATAAAGTATTCCACAAAAGTCTTTTGCACATACATACACAGGAGGAGTGCCTAAGACTTTTGCACAGTACTGTATTCATCAACATGGAATGGAGAGTGAGTTTGTAAATCTGGCTGGAGTAAAGGATGTTGGGAGGGGCATGGGACAGGTGGCAGAGAAGTGTCAGGGCCGGAGGGTAGCACAGGTAAAAATACGCCCAGCCCTGAGACACCAGGCAAGGTCATTTGATTCCAAACAATTGGTTTATTCATTACAGAACGTCTCTCTGGTGCTTCCCGTTCCCTTTCCTCTTCCTCTCCCCTTCCCCAACCACAATACCCTTCTCTCTGCCCCCTTTGCACTGTCTACAATAGCCATGCATATCAGAATCAGGTTGATCACTCACATGTATTAAAATCTGTTTTTTTTTTGCAACAGTATAGAGCAAAACATTACATTACTACAGTGCTGTGCAAAAGTCTTAGGCACCTTAGCTATATACTGTAAATGTGCCCAAGACATTTGCACAGTACTGTAGACGGAGGGTAAGATAGTGTTAAGGGAAAAGGGAGACTGGAGGAGGACTTGGACAGATTAGGAGAATGGGCAAAGAAGCTGCAGATGGAATACAGTGTAGAGAAGTGTATGGTCATGTACTTTGGTAGAAAAAATAAAGGAGTAGACTTTACAGAACAGACAGCAAATTAAGGAATTGGAGGTGCAAAGGGATTTGGAAGTCATGATGCAGGATTCCCTAAATGTTAACTTGCAGTTAAGTCAGTAGGAGGAAGGCAAATGCAATGTTAGCTTTCATGAATATAGAAAGGATCTAACACTGAGGTTTCAAAAGGCATTGGTCAGAAAGAATAAGTGTGCTGGTATTGGAGAAGGTCCAGAGGAGGTTTACAAGAATGACCCCGGGAACGAAATGAATTAATGTACAGAGAGAGCTTGATGGCTCTGTGCCTGTACTTGCTGGAGTTTAGACGAATAAAGGACGGACCTCATTGAAATATACTGAATATTGAAAGGTCTAGATAGAATGGGTGAGGAGAGGATACTTCCAATGGTTTGACAGGCTAGGACCAGAGGACACAGCCTCAGAATAGAAGGGTATCCCTTTCAAAGAGGTGAGGTAGAATTTCTTTACTCAGAAGGTGGTGAATCTGTCAAATTCATTACCACAGATAGCAATGGATGCCATGTCACTGAGTATAGTTAAAGTGGAGACATACATTTTTGATTAGTACTGGCACAAAGGTTAAGAGAAGAAGGCAAGAGAATGGGGCTGAGAGAGAAAACAAATCAACTATGATCGAATGACTGAGCACATACGATGGCCTGAATGGTCCAATTCTGCTCCTGTGTCTTATGCCCTACTCCCAGGCAACATCCTGCTGGTCTCCCATCTCTAAATGAGGTTATTTTGGGAATAAAAATGTTTTAATGTTGCAGGTATAACATGCCACAACCTGTTCAGGAGTGCATTTTGCTTACTTTTGTCAGAATCACACAAAATTACTCAAGGTAATTACCAGAACATTTGATGTATTTGGTAGTCAGAGCAGCAGTTCAGTAAACAAGGTTGAACTTTCATACTATCCCAACTTCTTAATTTATAAGAAATCACAATAATTTAAGGATATTGACATCATATATGAATGTAAAGTTCATACAATTTTACTCCCTAGAATAGTTAAATTTACAAAGAACAATGACGAATAGCTAACTTCATTCACTCTTAGACATGCAGCATCTTTCCAAAAATAAATATTACCCTGAATGTTCAATTTCTGAATTGGGTTGTATGTTGAAGCATTTATACAAAATACTTTCTTGGTTAAATGATAAAACCTTTAAATGGTTTTAGAGAGTGGCCCTACACACTGACCAAGCTACACAAACAGAACTCAATAGCAATAAAATCTCAATTGCTAAAGAATAATAAAAGGGAAAATCAGCTCCTTCAAACTTCACTATTAGCTGTAAAGAAATGTATGATGACTTGACAGCCACCAAGAAAAACTTCCTCTCCAAAAGGCTCTGCATATCACATGGTTCAGAATCATATCTATTCATGTTCCCAATCTGCAAGAAACAAAAACAGCAATTTCATGCACCAAATTATTGATTGCAAGCCTAACCAACATTGTGGTGCATTTCCAGAAGATAGGTTAATAATGGAATACTACATGGGCCTTCAGAAACCTACGTGGATATGCTGACTCACAAACAATTTGTATATCAAATTTGGCATTTTGCCCATGGATTTACATGGAAACAGAAGACAATCATCCCAAACCAAAAATAACTGGCATCTGTTCACTGCTAAATTGACAACATTAGCTAAGAACTCCATTGATCCAAATATAGAGAATACATATTCATCAAAAATTCTCCCTGCACAGAGCTCATCAACAGCCTGTCTCACCTCATAGCCGGGCATCCTATTAATTAAGGATGCTGGAGGGGTTCCTGTCAATCTCATGATCTGTTGAAGCTGATTAATATCTTGAACGCCCAGGTCAAGGCGTTTATCCGTTTTTCAAAAGGATACTCAAGTTTGGAAAAAACTTTTCTCATCCACTTAAATAACAATTTTAGCAAAATTCATGTGCTACTGGTTCCTACATTAGAAAAGTATAATGTTGCATTGGAAAATAAAAGACACAACATGCAAGGGTGAGGGGTGAAGCAGTGATATCTGAGAAGCATGCCATGGTGTTAGATTTGTTAGTGTTAAATGGTTGTTACCATGCTTCTTTTAAAAATAAAAAAGCACTTCAAATATAATTACAAACAATATTTTGAATCAAATTTCATTTAATAAACTTGAATATTAACAGATATTTTTGTTAATTTTGGCTTGTTATGGAGCATGTTAAAACATTACCTACAAAACTATCGCTGTATTAACTAAAATCACCGTACCGACAAACAAAACACTTCTAAAAGTAAATCAAACAGTGCCAATTAACGTTGGTGAATCTGTGCTTTGGTAGTGTAATTTAAAGCACTGCAAGAAATCATTTATCAGGTGTGGTCAATAACTACCAGCAGAAAGTACAGGCAATGCATAAACTCACAGAATCAGATGATATTTTCATCAAAAGTTCTGGCCCTGGTGTTCCGACGAGTTGCATTATTAGCTTCAACTGATCAATATCTAACATCGTAACATAAAGGAAAACATAGGGGACAGGTTATAACAAAAACGGCCAATGTATTTTAGAGTTGTAACGATAATGGAATTCAGAGGAATCATGAGCCAATGGTCATGGATGATATCAGCTTATCCATATTTTGTTAGCGTTTGTAAGTTCTGATTTGCTTAAACTGTATTGGCAGGACTTATTCTTACCTTCTGCAGTCACTACTTAATTAAAAATATTGAATAGTTAACTTTAAAGAGCTCAGTTACTTCCAATTGTTTTTATTTATAAATTGTATTATGTGAAAATCAAATTACAGTACAACTTCATTCTGGACTTTCTGAAGCTTTCCTTGATGGTTTTTGTTTTGACAATAGCTTTCGTGCACTTACAATATAATACTGGAGTTATTTTAAAAAATGTTTAAAGGTATTTTGATCTGATTAGTGATAACAAGCTGCCCCTCTCCGTCTATGGAATTTTCTGGTTCTTCCAGTGCTTTACATTATTTGTGGAAATTTGGCTTTAAATCTTATTAATCAATGTTTTTCTTATTCATCCATATTATTAAAAATAATAGCCAATATGTGCAACCTTCACAGTATTTGCAGAATAAGGAACTGTTCCAGGTTAACATTATTTCCATATTACCGATACAACTCTAAACCAGAGGCAAAATAAAAGTATCCTGTTCAGACATTTTACTGTCTCAAATTTCTCTATTCCTTCCTACCTTCTGGAGACCTTTATGCTCTTGCAATAGCCACAACATGGATGATAGATTAATGCAAAAACCTACTGGAGAGTATGTGGTTATAGAACTACAGATATTACCAGTAATGGTCTTTTGTGAAATCCAATGTCAGTGACATGATTGAAATTTGTTAGTACTGAGCTCCAGCTCACCCAAACGAGATCAAAAGTCAGATTTCAGTTTACCTTTATTCAACTGAATTAAATTTATGAAATCAAAAATATAAATGCTTAAGATGTGAACTCCCAAATGTTTTAAGTATTCTATTAATGCTAAATGCACTTCAGTACATAAACAATTACATTTATTTTAAGAAATCTTCATGATTTGCAGATAAATCTTTTAACTGTTGTGGACCTTGGTATAAAAGCATTATTTACTTTGATTCTGCATCAGAAAAGGAATTGAAAGTGCACATTAGTGAAGCAGCCAGTTTACAATATTAATTATATCAAGGATTCAAGCCAATTTTTTTTATTGAGCATAGAAGCAGAGTGCAAGAGGTAGTTTAAAAAAAAATAATCACAAGAAGCTTCCCATACAAGGTTACAAATTAAAATAGAGCATCTGTGATGCAGAATAATTTCAAATCCCATTTGATTTGCTCAGGAAATTCAAATACTTGAATTGAAATTAGTTTTTATTTCATGCTAAGGAATTAATGTTTTCTTCAATTAAATGCTAGAATTATATCTCTTTAATCATCATTCAGGTGCTCATTCAAGTTGGCATACAGTTCTAGCAACGTGATTAACTCTCATATAACTTGCCCAATTATCCACTCTTTGGCAGTTTTAACATGCCTTCCTTTCAATTGTTAGTGTACTCAAAAGCAGTCTAAACTTTATCATCTAATTTCCATATACACTTACTAATAAAATCTGTTTAATACAGAACAGAAACCCCCAACTAGCACTCCACTTCCAACAAAATACAGCCTCGTTACTCAACATAGTGCCCTTATTGAGAACAGTTTGATCTGCGTGGACTGAAAACTGAGCATGGAATTGATTCAGCTCAACGGTTGTGTTGCCGGGTACTTCAATCTATTAAATTCATCAAGCTAGCTCAGCAATAGCTCAACTCAGTTAATATGGTTCTAGTTCTCAACATCTTAAAAAGGAATGCAATTATTCAAAATACCAAAAAATGAAGTTATTGGTGATTTTAATTTTACCATTTAATCTCAAAACTATATCCTGTCAAGTCCCTGCTTCATAAATTTTTAAAACTCAATTCAGCACTTCAATAATACTTTTAACATGAAAGTTTGATTATAGCTACATTCAAAAGTAGTATGTTCTTAATTTTCCTGTAGCTTAAGTATTATGAGTTCTAGCTAATTATTGAAATGCTTGTCTGTGCAGGATTAGGTTAGTAAAAATAAAATAAAGCATGAGTGAGAACAGATGGTAGTATGGCTCATGCAAATTTCAAATAATCATGGAGTTATAATATAGAGACACTTTCCTTTAGCAATTCTGTGACAACCACAAATGAAGCAGCAATTGCAAACTTCCTTCTGTGCAAAGTGAAAATTAAATCAAGAGCAAATATGCACTGGGAAAATAGGTTAATAGGAAGACATTCCAAAGCAACACAAAGCATAACTTCATGCATAAAGTGTTAACAAACCTATAAATGATTTTAAAATGAAAGGTCATATGAAAATTATTTCTATACAATTTTATCATACTAAAATTAGCAATCTTCATAAAAAGAATTACAGGTCAAAAATGCCTCAATTTTTTTCAATTGATAGGCAACTTATAGAACCAATCAAAAATCTAGATACATATTATGGTTAAACAATCCAATATATAGAAATATTATATCACAATATGAACAATTGTTAAACATAACTAATATGCAATGAACAATTTGTCTGCTTAGAAGTGTAGCTGTCTAATATAATACATAAAGACCATCAAACATAAAATACTAAACAACATGAAAGTTCAGAAAGTGTATAAGAGTTTTCATTATTACATAGTGGCCATAGAAGCTTAATTTTCCCCAACAGAAATTAGAACTAAAGTCATTTTACTGCACTTCAAAGTATACAAGGACTGGGGTAATCAGAAGGTAGCTACAAGAATTAAGACCCAATACAAAAGGACGATCTTGGAAATGAAGCTGGAGCTCCTTGGAAATTATTTGAAGTTTCACTATTAAACAAAATATAGTTTCATTAGGCAAATTTTTTTTTTTGATGAACTTGTCCAAGCTTAACTGGTCAGATTCTGAATTGGAGCAGAACCCTATACCATATAGAAGTTAAAAAAAAGTTCCATCTGAAGCAAACTGCATTGTTATATACATTAACAGAAACAGTATTTTTGGAACAGAAAACCATTAACAGCTAGTAATTATTATTACTTACTAAGAAATTCTGTGGCTTAACATTTTAAGAAATGTTACTGAATGGGGATCTGCATTTTGGAAACATCCAAGCAAAATTCAAATAATTTCAAGTAAGTACTTAAGCACCTTGCAGTGAGCAGCTCACAGCCTAGCAACACAAAGTAATTTCTGAAAATTTTCAAGCTACCAAATTGGACAAGTCCACAAAACAGCTTAAATGATTACATTCCCAGGTCACCCAGCTTTATTCAAAACTTTTATAAATTGAAAGCATTAGATCAAATGAATAAAATATTTTTATAAAAAGTAATGGCGTGTCCAATACTCCAAACAGCATTTTGAGTTTTTTCGTTTTGATAGTAGTAAAGTTTAAGGGTAATTTCTTCACAAAAAGTAACAATGCTATGCTACTCTTAACTAAAAGACAAGTTTTGAAATATGCTGCACACTAATTTTCAAAAGAGAGTTCAATAAAATGTTTGTGAAAGAATGCCAAAATGCTTTCAATGTTTTCATTGAGAACATACACCAAATTGCCAAATTACCATAATATTTTGAGAATAAGAACACCTTAGAAGTATGATCTGGAAAGAGAACAAGACAAAGTCTAACACTTTTGAAAACAGATTGAAGATACTTGGTTACAGTTCCTTAAGTCAGGGGTCCCCAACCTTTTTTTCCACTGCAGACCGGTTTAATATTGACAATATTCTTGCAGACCGGCCGACCCGGGGGGGAGGGGGGGGGGTGTTCAAGTTCAACAGTGCGTGATGACAGGGAATGAGGAAAGGTGCAGCTGACTCATATCGTTTCATATCGCCAAATCATCTCGCTTCCTCGCGGCCTGGTAGCACATGCTTTGCGGCCCGGTGGTTGGGGACCAATGCCTTAAGTGGCCAGACTCATGTTAGTGAGAACCAGATACCACAGATGGGACAGGTGATTTGAGTTCTGGATTAAGTTGAAATGAAGTACATCTGGCCAGGTGGCTCTCCAGCAAGACAATTACCAAAAGTATTTTGCATTTTTGACAAGTCAACATCAGTCTTGTACCCATGCTACGATGGGACAGGTGATTTGAGTTCTGGATTAAGTTGAAATGAAGTACATCTGGCCAGGTGGCTCTCCAGCAAGACAATTACCAAAAGTATTTTGCATTTTTGACAAGTCAACATCAGTCTTGTACCCATGCTACCTTGAAAAGGAATTTATACAATAAGTTTCGGCTGAATAGTTGCTAAAAGTCTAACAACAATTTAGTTTACTTTCCAAAACACATGTTTTAAAATAAATCTTACAACTGATAAACCCACCTCATGAGAATGTTTATGAAATAATACGAAATGAAAAAATCTGTTTTAAAATCAAAAAATTTGTATTCACACTGATGGATGCAGAGGAACACAAATCACTTCTCCTTAAAATAGGGTTTGATTACTGTGGTAATCTCAGCCAATGTAATATTTAAATAGTAATTGTTTTTGAAAATTGACCAATTTTCAATATATTGCACTTAACAAGACATAATAAAACAGTTTACTGAAGGTATAAATTTTACCTGAAACAAAACCTTCTACCTGCCCACATGCAAGAATGACAAGCAATTTTTCTTTTTTAAAAACTAATACAATGAAGGATACGGTCAGTGCCTGGAAATAAAGTCTTTCCTGTCAGTAGCTCTGCCATGATGCACCCAACGGACCAAATATCAACTGGAGGCAAAAGAGAACAGTGTTTTAATTTGATCACGTATAGATTCTGTGGACAAAAATCATTTTTACAATACTTAAAGCATTTATCATGTTCATTCCTCTGAGCTGAGGTGAGGTGTGGCGGGGGGGCGGGGGGGCGGAGGAGGTGGAAGGGGGCACTGCAGAACAGGTCAGTTGAAGTCAGCTAAATATAAACATAAGAATAAATATAAATACATTAGTGAAACAATTGAGATACCAAGAAGGATGGAAGCATAATCGACATTAAAAGTTCATGCCATATTCAGAGCATTCATTTAAATGTAAAGTCAACGATGTTAAATAGGCAAGTAAATCAGAAAGGATGTGATGGACCTTAACATGGGAAGCAAGGTGTAACAAGGCTATGAATAATTTAAATACTACATTTAGTATGCCTTTTTTGCCACCATATCTGCAAATTAATTTTAAGAATTGCACTGATATACAGATAAAAAATGAACAAATAGCCACAAGTCACAACTACAGATATGGTTAAACTACTCAGCAGAAATTTCAAGCTAATATATCCTCATAAAAGTTATAACACTGGAGAACAATTATTCAGAAAAAGATCATCTAAAAAATAAAACCTTTGCAAACTTCTTTTTAATAAAACTACTTACTATTACCACTAAGGATTAACTCTATTGAAAATCAAGTTTGTGAAATAACACTTAAAGTTTAAAAATAATCATAATACAATAGCAATGTGTATACATGTAAATAAAATGTGTATTATTTTTTCCATAATTTACATACGAGAAGTTTATACTTCAAATTCCTACAGGATTTCTGGGATACTGCCAGCAAAACTAATAGAAACCACTGCCTGCAGCCTATGACTACATGAAATTAATTCCTCTCCTTCACTTTTATTGAGCTATCAGACAAAAAAACACAGAAAATGCTGAGGAAACAACCACGTCAGACAGCATCTATAGAAATAAACAGTTGATATTTCAGTCCGAGACCCTTCAGAATCCTGATGAAGGATCTCAGCCCAAAACGTCGACTGTTTATTCATTTCCATAGATGCTGCCTGACCTGCTGAGTTCCTCCAGCATTTTGTGTGTGTTACAATAGATCTCCAGCATCTGCAGAATCTCGTGTTTAGACAAAGTAAAAAGCTAAAGAAAAGAGTGGTTTTCAGTTTTGTTTTTCAAGCAACCTGTTTTAACCAAATGGCTCATCCATGCAACCCAATAATGATAACTTGCTAACTAACCGTAAATCTATTTGTAGGCATTTAAACACTAAAAGTTTAGAGACATTAGTAAATAAAATTTCATTGTTACACAAGGAGGGGCAGGATGTGCAGTTTTCCAGCTTGTAGACAAATGCCCTCAGGCTTCTTTCACCTGTCTTTCTCCCCAGACCCCTGAGCTATTTGTTATCTAGGCTCCATGGGCCCCACACTGCTGCTCCTTTCCTGATCCATTTTGGTCACTCATTTGGTAACATCCCATAATGATGGCAGGGGGTGGGTGTTGGAGTGGGTAGCGATCATAACTTTGAAAACTACTCCCTTATTAGATTCCACAGATAATCTAAACAGAGTCAATTTTTAAGCTTTGTTATATTTTGCAATGTTTTTTTTCCAATTTTCAGTGTAGAGAAAGTTTAATCAAGGGCAAAAATTAATATACTTCAGTATTGAGCATATGTCAATGAGTCTGACAATCAAAATTAATTCGATAGTGAAGTTTTTTTTTAATTTACACAGAAGAAAACACTGTTGTAAGCTTTCAGGAATTGAGGAAGACTATCGAAAGGAACTAATGAAACAAATGCCAGTCAGCAAAATTTTATCAAAATATAGTCAGCACAAAATTTGTGAAATTATAGAACAAATTAATTTCTCAATGTTTAAAAATGCTTTCAATATTTTGCAACACAAGTCTGTGCATTTACACAACTTGTCAAGCTATTAGTTGATCAGCAAATAAAGTAGTTCCCAAATAATAAGGCTCTTGCAGCAAACAAGTATGTTTAAACACAAAGGAGAAAAATGGCAGTAACATGCTTGTTAAACATGTTTGAATGGTTTGGAAACAATAATTTTACAAAAATAATTAATCTTACAAGCAGACAAAAGACCCAATCCAACATGCCAACATAAACAGTAAGAATATTTTTCATCTTGAAAAAAGTGGCAATGTAGTTTCATACAACATAGAAGTAGGAAGTTGCATGCAATAACTAAGAAATTGTTTAATTCAATATCCTCTTCCCAAGTGAAAGAGGTAAATCGTGTCTACAATTAATATAAAGTTAACAGAAACTGTTCAGGAATTAAACCTAGGAAACAATTGCCTGGACTGTTGTACCCCACCTGTTTGATTGTAATGCATCCAATTTAGCATGATCTCCGGTGCTCTATACCATCTTGTGGCTACATATCCAGTCATTTCGTCATCAGTATGACGAGCCAATCCAAAGTCCAAAATCTATAATCATAAAATGATTATATTAGACAAGAATCATTTTCCTATGCCCTTTAAAGTAACAAAACTCTAAATTTGCAGGACAAAGGGAAAAATATCAATTACAAATAGCCTGTTCTGGAAATCAAAATAGCATCAGAAGATTAATCTTATGTCATTATATCAAACATAAAAATACCTTGGCATTACCAAGTAACTAACTGTAGTGCCAAAAGTCATCAGTAAGCAGATCTGCAGCAAAACGAATGAAGTTGGAGGATAATGATTAAAGTTGGATTATCAGTGAGCGCCATATGAAAAAGATTGGCCTACAATGCCTATAAAAAGAACTCATACGCTTGGAAGTTATATGTTTTATAACTTTGAATCACAGTGGATTTAATTTGGAGTTTTTGATACAGATCAACAGAAAAAGACTTTCGCGGCAAAGTGAAAATAGACCCCGACAAAGTGATCTAAATTAATTACAAATATAAAACGACAAAGAAATTGATTACCAAAGTTTCACCCCTCTTTAAGATGGCACACCAAAGCATCATTGGTGCAGCCAATTGGTTTTAGAAGTCACATAATTAGTTAAATAGAGATCTGTTTTTGGAGACCTGTGTGCAGTCAAGGTGTTTCAATTGATTGTAGTAAAAAAATACACCTGCATCTAGAAGGTCCAACTGCTGGTGAGTCAGAATCCTGACAAAAACTACACCATAAAAACAAAAGAACACACCAAGCAACTCCACAAAAAGGTCATTGTAAAGCACCAGTCGGGGGGATACAGGAAATTTCCAAGTCATTGAATATCCCTTGGAGTACAGTTAAGTCAATCATCAAGAAATGGAAAGAATATGGCACAGCTGTAAATCTGCATAAAAACTGACTAACTGCAAGAAGGGAACTAGAGAGGGAAGCCATTGAGAGACCTATGACAACTCTGGAGGAGTTACAAGCATCAGTAGCTGAGATGGGAGAGACTACACATACATCAACTGTTGCCCAGGTGCTTCAGTAGTCACCGGGTGCTTTATGGAAGTGGCAAAAAGAAAGCTGCTGTTGAAAAAAATTGCATGAAATCTCAGCTAGAATGCATGTGGGAGACTCTGAAGTCAGCTGGAAGAAGATGAAACCAAAATTGAGTTTTTTGACCATCAAACTAAATGCCAGGTTTGGTGCAAGCCAAACACCACACATCATCAAGAACACACCATCCCTACTATGAAACATGCTGTGACAGATATTTCACTGCAGCAGGCCCTGGAAGGCTTGTGAAGGTAGAGAGTAAAATGAATGCAGCAAAATACAGGGAAACCTTTGAGGTGAACCTGATGCAGTCTGCAAGGGAACTGCGACTTGGAAGAAGATTTGTTTTCTAGCAAGACAATGAGTAGAAGACAACCCAAGTATAAAGCCAAAGCTACATAAGAATGGCTTAAAAACAACAAAGTTAATGCCCTGCAATGGCCAAGTCAGAGCCCAGACCTCAATCCATTTGAGAATTTGTGGCTGGGGTTGAAAAGGGCTGCTTACTCAATCCGACAGAGCTTGAGTAGTCTTGTAACGAAGAACGGGGAAAAATTGCAGTGTTTAGATGTGCAAAGCTAATAGAGACGTATCCTCACAGACTCAAGGTTGCAATTGCGGCCAATAGTGCATCAACTAAATACTGACTTGAAAGGGGTGAATACTGATGCAATCAATTATTCTGTGTTTTATATTTGTAAATTAATTTAGATATGAGAGTCTTTTTCTGTTGATCAGTGTGAAATTAAATCCACTGTGATTCAATGCTCGGTTTGGTGCAATGAAATATGAAAACTTCCAAGGTTTGTGGGGGGGGGGGGATGAATACTTTTTATAGGCACTACAATATCATAAAAACAAAATGGATCTATTCTGCACCATTATCTATCAATACTTTTATAGAGAAAAAAAAATTAGTTGCTTACAAAGTTTTTATTTCACTTTCAAATGGTTACTTCAACATATCAGGCTAGAAAGGCTTCCTCCCAAATTTCCAAGCAGAGGTAGACATGATTAATTTAGAATGGCTTTGTGATTAGTGCAGATATCGTTGGCCAAAGGGCCTGTTCCTGTGTTGTGCTCTATAATGTTCTATTTTGCAATACAAACTTTTTGCATCATCATTTCCATTCAGAATTAAAGACCAGGTAATTTTAATCAGTAAAAGGCTTTAGGCATATTTACAAGTTCAAATCCTTTACCTTCTCATTGGAAAATATATTAATATTTATAATATTTCGATTTTGGTGAAGCTATTTTAAATAGTTAGCACCCCATGTAAAATCACTACATATGCTCCTATACCATGGCAGACAATTCTTCATATCCCCAAAACCAAAGGAGTTATTCTCAATTACTAGGTATCAAAGCAAATAAAGAAGAACATTTGTCAGATGACAAATATTGGCAGTATTATTAAACGAGGAGGGCAATATTAGGTTACAGAACAATACAACTCCGCAGATAAATCATACACAGCAATGACAAATGAAATTTAATCCTGACAAGTGTAATGCAATGTACTTTGGGAGGTTCAATTACTGTATGGCAAACACAATGAATGGTAGGTTCCTGTGTAATATTTAAGAAATGAAGCCTTTGGTGTACAAATCCAAAGATCCTCAAAAGGTGGTAGCACAGATAGGGTGATGAAGGTAGCATACAAGTGCTTGCCTTCATTAGCAAGGGCTTAGGAATGTAGGAGGGAGGGATCTTTATACATTATAAAATATTAGTTAGGCCATAATGAAATATTGGGTATAGTTCTTGTTTTCACACTATGGAAAGGATGTGATTGCACCAAGGAGGGTGTAGATGAGATCTACCTGGATGTTGAATGGAAAAGAATTTTCAGCTATGACAAGAGACTCAAGCTGTATTTGTTTTCTGTGGAACAGAGGCTGAGTGGGAGGGACCCGATGAAGATGCACAGAATTAGGAGAGACATAAATAGGATAGATAATAGGAATGTTTTCCTTATGGCAGAAGTGTCTAAGTTCAGAGGTCACAGTTTTAAGGCAAGGTTTAGATAGGATTCAAGGAAGAAAGTTTTCCATTAATAAGGAAGATGGAATCTGAGGTGATGGTTAAGGGTAGGTACTCTAGCAACATCTACAATTCGCTTGATTTACCATGTCCTGATAAATGCAATTAGAATGGAAAGGTACTGATTGTCAGCATAGACGTGGTGAACTGAAGGGCTTGTTTCCATGCTGCATGGCTCTTTCACATGAATATATTTCTGCTTATTCAGATATACGTGAGTTAAAAAATCTTTGGTAACTGGCTGCAAGCAAAAAAAAACTTACTGAAACTATAGGCCATTTTAATTTGGAATATTCAGTCTACAAATTAACAAATAGTGCAAACATTTCTACATTCTTATTGTCCAGAGGGATTACAGAGGGATGCTGAGGATGTTCTACGAGTATGTGGTGTCCAGTGCTATCATGTTTGCTGTTGTGTGCTGGGGCAGCAGGCCGAGGGTAGCAGACACCAACAGAATCAACAAACTCATTCGTAAGGCCAGTGATGTTGTGGGGATGGAACTGGACTCTCTGACGGTGGTGTCTGAAAAGAAAATGCTGTCCAAGTTGCATGCCATCTTGGACAATGTCTCCCATCCACTACATAATGTACTGGGTGGGCACAGGAGTACATTCAGCCAGAGACTCATTCCACCAAGATGCAACACTGAGCGTCATAGGAAGTCATTCCTGCCTGTGGCTATCAAATTTTACAGCTCCTCCCTTGGAGGGTCAGACACCCTGAGCCAATAGGCTGGCCCTGGACTTATTTCCATCTGGCATAATTTACATATTATTATTTAATTATTTATGGTTTTATATTGCTATATTTATACTCTATTCTTAGCTGGTGCAACTGTAACGAAACCCAGTTTCCCTCGGGATCAATAAAGTATGTCTATCTATCTACATAAATGACAGAAAATGATCAGCTCATCAGATTGTGTCTGGTGAGAGAAGGTAGCTATATAGCTCTCTTACTTGAAAGCAAAACTAAAATTTAACCATAGTGTATTTAATAATTTCAACACATCAGGTCATCCTAACAAAATTATGATATAATGATAGGTTGAATAAAGACATTACTATATATACCAGAAATATACTTAGGCCTTATTTAGAAGTGCAGTCTTATTCTGCACACACCCAAATATGAATAATGGGATACAAGTTTAAGAATGGATAACTAGATTACTTCAGAAATCAGCACTGATTAAGATGTCTTTAAAATAATTAAGTGATTACATGAGGAAAAGCTTTGGAATGCAAAGTGGCTGCAAAAACTGGAAGAAAACGGGATGATTTCAGCATGGTTTTTTACAAGGGATTCATTGCCTCTCCACTGTCTCTTTAAATGTTTAATTGCCTTTGAGACAAATTTCGTAGCTTCTGAATTAGTCAAAATAAATTGCTAGAATGAGATTGTAGTTAGTTGAAGAGGCAAGGATAGATAAGATGGAAAAAAAGTAGAGAGATAAAGGAAATGTGGCTAATCACTAATATTTTATTTTCTGCAAAGGTTTTTACCGCTATCAAAGTTTGGGATAAAGTTCTTTGCAAGAGAACTGCCTTGCAGCACGTTCTGGTTCAAACAATTTATGCCATAAATGATTCTTCTCTAGTGAAATCCATTAAAGAATCCAGGAAAGATTCTGCACAATCAAACTATTATCTAAAATCAAAATCAATTAATTCCACTTCTCAGTCTGTCCCGTCTCCAGTTATCCATTTAGAAATGGATAAAGGCATTCTCAACACTGGACAAGAAAGCTTCTATGCAACAACTGAAGTACTTCAAGTATCGCGTTTCTTTACCTTTAGCTCACAATCTTCATTCACTGCAAGATTGCTGGGTTTCAAATCCTATCAAACAAAATAAATAACTTATTTGAAATAATCTTGTTCAGCTGTTCTTAGTTAAATTGTAGATTGCTCGAAATATTCAGAAACATCCTAGTTAAGAAATTGCATAAAGCTTTCTAGGCACCCTAAATATTTATGTCTCATTGAGAAAAAGCAAGAAGTCCAAACTGAATTCACAGAATAAAGTGTCAATTGCAACAAGTTCTTCATCTCAGTAGAGCATGGTAATTCACATTCAAAATTATAACAAGTGGTATTTAATTTTTGCTTAATCTTGTAATTAATTCTCTTTTCAACCTTCC
Organism: Mobula hypostoma; assembly: GCF_963921235.1. Taxonomy (NCBI): domain Eukaryota; kingdom Metazoa; phylum Chordata; class Chondrichthyes; order Myliobatiformes; family Myliobatidae; genus Mobula; species Mobula hypostoma. The sequence continues at coordinate 32,466,623 of NC_086109.1, forward strand.
ACAAAAGCACAAAATTCAAGAAAGCAAATCTGCTTTGTTGAATGAAATGATAACCATCTTAACCAACCTTTAATGTTTTAAATTATTTTGGTGTTTTAAATGCAGCAGTACTCTGAATGAATAATACAAGCGCTGCTAGAGTACACAAGTCAGTGGTACTCACATTCATATTCAAAGCATCAAATGTTCTATTCTTATAATAGTTGTAAAGAATACTTAATAAAAGTAAAAATGAATACATTCACAATATGAAATACTTACTCTGTGTATAATTCCAGCAGAATGGATATACTATAAAAAAACAAAATTAAATACTGTTTAAGTTTTAAACCCAAACCATGTTCCACAAATTATATGCCACAACAGAATATTCTTTATAATGAACAAGACTTACAACAAGGTTCTAAAAAAACATTTACTTTCACTTCTCAAAAGAACTACAGTTAATATAGGATGTGAAAGACACAACTGAAAGCTTTAAACCAAGTTAATTCATACTCCAGGTGTAGAAGTAACTGGCAAGGCCAACATTTAGCACTCATGCCCTAATGATCTTGAAGGTGGTGCAGAGTTTCCAAAGAAACTAGGGGTACACTTCTCGTCACAGGTGGACAGTATTCCATGATACTCGAGTTTTATACACAGTAAATGCTCCATTGAGAAAGTCAAAAGGCAAGTCACAGTGCAAAATCTCTAACATGCTACATGTTAACAGCTAGCGATTAAGCAGTGAAGACATAATTGAATGACATGAGTTGATATTCTTATTGAAATATTTGTTTGGCTGCATTGAGAGCCAAGATAAGTCATATATATCTGCATAAAAATCACCTCATCTGACTTTGCACATACTATTATGGATCATAACCAGTTCTGCCTGTTAATTGCGTCACTATTCATTCAACAATAGTCGTACAGCATACTATTTGCATGCTGGGCCACATAACTTCCTGACCATCACTCTACCAGGATTATTCTTAACACTGGAGCCTCACAAAGCTGTCCTCAGCCTCCGAGTTTACTCACAGTACACTGACGGCTGCATGTCCAGACTCTATTCCAACTTCATCTACAAGTTGGCATATGGTAACACCATAGTGGGCTGTATTTAAAATAATGAGTCAATGATACATTTTTAAAAATTGCCTAGAGTCATAGGGGACATGCCAAATTGCTTTAGCCTTCCAAGGAAGGAGATAAAGCCTAGTAACATGAAAGAACTTTTCCCTCAATGTCAGCAGAATAAAAAAGGTGGTCACTGACTTCAGGCAGAGGGACTGTGCACACACTTCTGTTTACATCAGAGGTGCTGAGTGTGGAAGGGCTGATAGCTTCATGTTACTAGGAGTGAACATCACCAGTAGCCTGCCCTGGACCAACAACAGACACCACAACAAACTTCCTCAGCAAGCTAAAGAAATTTAGCATGTCTACTTTGACCCTCACCATTTTTTTTTGCTGCACCATGGAAAGGACCCAATACGGATGCATCACAGCTTACAAAGGCAATTGCTCTGCCCATGACCTCAAGAAATTGCAGAGATGAAGACACAACTTAGCACACAGAAACCAGCCTCCAGTTAATGGACTATCTATCGTACACTTCAGTGCCTTAGTAAAACAACTGGCGTAATCAAAGATCTCACCCAACCAAAACATTATCTCTTCTCCTCCCTTCATCAGGCAGGAGATAGAACAGCAGGGTAGAAGCTGAGCTTGAACCTGGTAGTCGTGATTTTACGCTTTTGTGAGACTACTGAATGATTCCGTACAATAACATGGATTCCTGATCATACTGGCTAACAACACTGTACTTTCTTAGTGTAGCAACACTTCTGCACTTTATTATTGTTCTATATTGTACTTCAATGCACCATTGAAACAAATAGATCTGCATGAATGGTATGCAAGAGAAGTTTTTCCATCATACCTCAGCATTTGTGAAAATGATGAGCCAATCTAAAATTTATCAATGTGAAAAATATAAAGCTTTTTGGGGGTGGGGGGGGGTAGCCGATGAGGAGAGATCGAGTTGTCTGGGACTATAGTCGCTGGAATTCAGAAGAATGAGAAGCAATCTTATAGAAACAAAATTATGAAATAGATATACAAGATAGAAGCAGAACTTGTTTCCACTGAGAAGCAAGGCTAGAACGAGGGGACATGCCCTCAAGATTCGGGGGAGTGGATTAGGACGGATTGAGAAGGAACAAATTTTCCCAGAGAGTGGTGAGTCTGTGCAATTCTCTGCCCAAGGAAGTAGTAGAGGCTTCACCACTAAATATATTTAAACCACAGTTTGATAGATTTTTGCACTGCAGGGAAATCAAGGATTATGGGGAAAGTTAGGTAAGTGGAGCTGAGACCAAGGCCAAATCAACGATGACCTTTTTGAATGCCGAAGCAGCTCAACAGGCCAAATGGAGTAATCCTGCTCATATTTTTTTGTGTTCTTATGATCCACAAGCTTATAATTAGTGATAGCATACAAAAAAAATCAATAAAGCAATGTGAAATATTTATAAATGATTGGCCATCCTCAGCTCCAGCACTATGCCATATTCTGAAAACAAAATATTAAAGACAAATGTTGAGGATTTATTTACAGGTACTAGTGATGCAGAAATTCAATTACGTGGAGGAATATGAAAAGCAGGAATTGTTTCCCACAAGAGGGGGGCAGTTGACGGGAAATGTAAAAGTGAGTTTCAGAATGGTAAAAAGGTTTACATACGAGGGTAAATTGGTTCCACCTGCAAGAAAGTCACTATGAAGAGGATTCAGATAATTGATAGATTATTAAGATAATTGATAAAAGAACTAAGGGCCAGGTGAGAGATTTTGTTTTTGAAATACAGGTTTCCCCCGCCATCCGAAGGTAGAGCATTCCTATGAAATGGTTCGTAAGCCAAAATGTCGTAAAGCGCAGAAGCAATTACCATTTATTTATATGGGAAAATTTTGTGAGCGTTCGCAGACCCAAAAATAACCTACCAAATCATGCCAAATAACACACAAAACCTAAAATAACAGTAACATATAGTAGAAGCAGGAATGATATGATAAGTACACAGCCTATATATAAAGTAGAAATACTTCTCCACAATCATTACTGCACTGTTCTCAGTAGTGAAAATCTCACACAAGCGCTGTTGGCAAAAACATGGCGCAAGCGCTCTCCAGTAACCTTTAAGCTATGAAGCTGCCAAATCATACCAAATAACACGTAAAAATACTGTACACAGCCTATATAAAGTAGAAATAATGTATGTACAGTGTAGTATCACTTACCGGAATGGGGAAAACAGCGCCGAGCACACAGATGATGGTGTGTTAGACTAAGTCGTCGCAGGTTGGGGTGGTGCAGTGGCCCCCACCCTCCAGGCCGCCAACTAATATATTGCCGCGAAGCATGCAGGGGTGCAGTGGTAGCCGGGAGGCATACAGCACATCTTTAAGAAAAAAGCTGAAACAAACATGCTAATTAATTAGGTGCCACCCGGCACGTAATTGTCCGCCCAGATCAGTGCCGATTTCCGATAGTGTTGTCTCTGATCTCGACCAACAATTAGGTGTCAGGCGGCACCTAATTAATTAGCATGTTTATTTCGGCTTTTTTCTTAAAGATGTGCTGTGTGTCTCCCGGCTACTGCTGCATTCTCCGCGAATCGGTTTCTCTCCGTGGCCTGGGCGTTGGGGTGGTGGGACACTGGGGTGTCATCTCGTCATCGTCTGTTTCCATTAGGGCAGCCAGGTCATCTTCTATCTCTGCCCGCCTCGATGTCGAAGGTCGAGGTTCGTCGTCTGCTGTGGCTGATGTGGAAAGCCTGCTTGACTGCCGAGCCTTGCGCATTTTTCTATCACATAGTTCTTTGTAAGGACTTAAACCATCCTGCAAATATCCCCTAAACTGACGTACCCTTTCAAAATTGAAGTCGTACTTTATCATTACTCATTCGGTTTCGATTGTTATCCTTTTTTCTTCCAATTGCATCAGCTCTTCATCTATCAGTTCTTGGTCCTGGGATGCCAAAACCTCTTCAACATCATGTTCGTCAGCTTCCACAAGCCAAACTCACTTTGTCCTTACTTCATTCACCACGATCGAAACACTTAATTGTGTCTAGTTTTACGCTAAGTGTAACAACCTTACGAGCTCTTTTAGGCTTTTCCGATACCGTAGAACTCATCTTGCAAACGACTGCTCACAGGCATGTGCTTAAGCAATGCCGGCGAGAATGCAGTTCCGAATCCGGGGAGAGCGGCTGCTCGGGGCGCGCACTGCCTTTTATCGCGCGCGGATTTTTTAATCGTGTGCTGCTTTTTTTTCGTGACAGTGAAAACACCTTCTGAAAGCGAAAACAGGGTACTAATGTAGGTCTTTTGTAACAGTGAGATTTTGTAAAGTGAACGTTCGAAAAGCGGGGGACACCTGTAGTGTTTTAAGATCACTTGGAATGTATGCTTGGAAAGCTGGTGGAAGTAAATTCAAGACAAACTTTCCAAAGAGTCGTATTTAATTAAAACTAAACAATTTGTAGGATTACAGCTAGTGTAGATAATGGGACAAAATTGGATAGTTCTTGGTAAAGGCACGATTACCTAGTTATGCATACCCCTGCAAGCCACCATTTCCAGAAAGGAAGATACAGGGAGAAAAGAAACTCACCTTAAGGCCGCGTAATATCTGGTATATTAGGAACTGTACATGGTCATCTGTGAGCTTCTGACACTTAACAATATTGTTTAGATCAGCTCCCATTAGGTGTGTTACCAAATACCTGTGCAAAAAAGTCAAATTACAATATCAAAATAAATATTTGAAGTTATAATCTGCAGTACTGTGCAAGAGTCTTAGACATAAATATTTAGGGAGCTCAAGACATTCGCAGTATTACGGTAATGTATTACACTGGACTGCTGCCGCAAAGTCATGATAAACCTGATTCTGATAAGGGTCTCTTTTGTGGACTGAGAGTTGGAAGGGTCAGGGAGAAGGGAAGCATGGTTGGGAAGAGGGGAAGGGAGCGGGAAGCATCAGCGTCATGCTGTAATGATCAATAAACCAATTGTTTGGAATCAAATGACCTTGCCTGGTGTCTCAGGGTTGGATGTGTCTTCACCCGTGCCACCCTCCATCCCTGGCACTCCTTCTGCCACCTGTACCACACCCCTCCCACAATGCTCCACCCTCACCATTCCCAACATACTTTGCTCTCACCAGATTTACAAAGTTGCTCTTTGCTCCACGTTGATCAATACAGTGCTGTGCAGAAGCTTTAGGCATTCCAGCTATACACAACCTAAAACTTTTCCACAGTACTGTACAATATAAAGAACCAACCATATTCTGTCAAATAGATACTCTTAAAGTGTAGCAGCTCAAATAAATTGGATTTATATACTTCAATAGAGTGCATTTTCTTTGTTAAGATATTTTTTTCAAAAGCCATTACAAATATAAGCAAGGCAGTAATGTGGGAGCTAATTGGCACAGAAAAAAAAATCATTTGACCTCTGAGAGCATAAATCTAGCAGGCAATGAATATGCCTACCTCAAAAATTATGGTCCTAATTAAGTTTCCAGAGTTCACAGAATCTAAGTGATGCAAGATCAGTCCATAAAATCTGATTATAGTTCAGAACTATTATTTTATTTTAATCAAAACAGTGGCATTAGACTTTTGGAATATTTGTCTCGAATGGTTTATGCTTTCACTGACAATTCATTAGATGAGAGTGCCAAATATTTAGAATGCGAACATTCTAATTTTGATGGAACATAGAATACATGGATTGATAGGGTGGGGAGAAGGTACAGTACAAGGAAATCAAGTTACTCACAGGGAAAATGCAAAACAATGCCACCATTGAAAGCATTTAATTTTCACTCTGCAAGAAAAACTGCACATGGAGCACACAGAGGAGTTTTAAAATTTTAAACCTTGAACTGTCATGTTCTTTAATTTTCCTACTTCGGTAGCAGATTTCCAGAGTTCAAATGAAAGTGTTTTTTTCTTCACTATCCATGAGTTTTGGTCTTTGCCTTTATCTAGTTACACAACAGACTCTGGCCTGGATTCTGTGCAAAGGCAGCAAAATCACCATTCCTCTGCTTACATGTTTGAACAGTTCAGACGCCCAAGGAAAAGCCCTGATCTTAATGGATGAGTGCCAATAGTTGTTTCCCAGCAGTGCTGAACTTTCCCATGAAGTACAATAACTGATCATGATCTTGCTGGGATTTCTCAACATTTATGCTTGTAAGGTTATACGACTGTAGAGAAGGGATAGATAATGCTTTTAGCTATTGAAAAAAAAGTGTTTGAAATTGCTTTTAGTTCATTTTGGGAAAAAAAAGTTTATTTCCATATATTTACATGACATTGAATAAGCTTGACAATCCTGATAGCTGGCAAAGCTGGGCAGTGGGCTTTGCTAGCTGTCAAAAACCTTCAATAGCATTTGGCCCACCCGGTTCCACATTACATGGTCTGAGTCCCCAGTACTGCTCAGGCTCTGGCTAATTGTACCAGCATTATCAGCCTTCCAAATGCAGCTGAGTGAAGAATGCAGGTGGCAAGGTCCTATCTGTAAGCTCCAGGTCAATTTCCCTCAGCCCCTCCACAATTCCCCTTTCATTACACTCCTGATCTGTTCTGTTCTGTTTTATTTTGTAGAGCTCGGTTTTCCCCACAGAGTTGAGGCTTCAGGTTCCCTGGTCAGTATAAACACTTTTTTTTGTTTTTTGATTTTATCTTAGATAGATTTTTGCATAGGGTAATGGGGAAGAGGCAGGTAAGTGGACCGAGTCCATGGCCGATCAGCCACGATCTTATTGAATGGCAGCACAGGCTCAACAGGCCAGATGATTGATTACAGTACATAAGTTCTTATAATCGCTTGACAAAACCATAACCAACTACAGACTGACATGCAATGCATTGAGGGCAGGAAAAATGATACTATGCACCTGATTGAAAACTCTAGAATGCCTCCACATCCAGTAACTTAAAAGCCAAGTTTACCTTCACTTGGCTCTAATGAGATTAAAAAGCACCTTTCATTTTGATGCAATTAATTTTAATTCTAAAATCAATTCTCTTAAGAATAACAAGAATTCTTTTAGAAGAACTTGAACGATTCTTTCTGAAAACAATGCCACTTACAAAAGTTACAAAATTACTGAAAAATAAAATCGAAAGGGAAACTAGGCAATGTTTTCCATTATTTCATACCATTCACTTTTAAGATTACTCAGAACTACTTCCATATAGGAACTGCTTCTATTTAAGGAATTGGGGCTCTTTTAAATAACAGTTCATAACCATTTTCAATTGACATAACTGGAAAAGGTAACAGAAACATACTGATGTATAAAGTCACATAAAATGAAGGACAAAATTATATAGGAGCACACTTACACATCTGTAAATTCTTCCAAAGTTACTGCTGGTGTGAAAACATCCAACAGGCCAATCACCTATAAACAAAATTTTAAAAAACGGGACAAGGGAGAAAACTTGAGATGTAGTTACTTTACTCAAGAAGTATCCCATTTTAAGACAAACTCTTTCTTTGCTTTGGTCTTAATTGACAAATATTTTTTGAAATAGCTAAAAATATCAAATGATGACAGTATTTTTGGAACTACTGAAAATAGCAAAATGTATATGTTCACTCAAATTATATTCACAATCATGATGCATAGGTGTTTCAGCACCACCAAATGATACAGATTACCAGAAAAGTGAATTCTGATGTTACTGAATGGTGGGAAGTGCAGAGGACAGGACGAGGGATGGGGAAGGACAGAAACCTGAAAAAAGTAGGGAAAAGAAGAGGGTGAACAGCAGGGGAAGGGAGAAGCAGCTAAAAGATAAGAACAAGATCAGTAACCCAAGGATTTGTTGATTTTTTAAGATGGCTGGGAAAAAAAACAGCAAAAATAGGGAGAGTTGTTTTTTTAAATGCAGGCACTTGCTACGATCAGCAAAAAAAAAAGCAAATGAATTGGAAATAAAATTCCATTGCAATTTTTAAAGAGGAATTGGATATGCCTTGAAAAAGCATTCAGCTCCCTCAACTGTTTTCACATTTTACTGTCTCATTCTCTAAAATATATTAAAGTAGAATTTTTAGAGCTAATCTACAAAACATTGTGCATCGTGTCAAATCCAAACAAAAATTCCAAAGCCCGTCAACAAGTTACTAAAAATTAAAAACTAAATTGAGAGACTGAAAACATTATGATCCCCTTTGTAATTACTATGCTAATTTTCCTTAGGTGTAATATTACCTTACCAACTCACCCAATTTATTGATATATAACATTGGGAGGATCACCCATTTTCAATGAATTCATAGGAATACGCAAATAACCCCCTCTTTCTGTATGGTTCAATAGTATAGCAGAATTTTCAACAGACCAAACCACAATGAAGACAAAAGAGCATTCAAGACAAGTAAAGTAAATGATAATAGAGAAGCACAAATCTGGGGGTGGATACAAGACTATCCTAAAAGCCTCATACCTCAGAGCTCAGTGCAGCACGTTGTGAAAAACTGGGAAACATATGAAACCCAGTTCACACTGCCTAGGTCAGGCCGCCCCTCTAAACTTAGTTGCCGGAGAAGAATGGCGCTTGTAAGAAAGGCTAGTGTGATGCCAACAGTCTGGGTGAGCTGCAGAAGACTGACTGCAACTGGAGATGAAGTTCACGGTTCCACAATCTCCCAAGGCCTTGCACAAAAAGGTTATTTATGGGAGAGTGGTAAGGAAGAAGTCTTGGCAAAAAAAAAAGCACATCCTTGCCACTAAAGACTTTGTAAAGCCTCACATAAGATATTGTAAAGATACGGAAGAAGGCCTTGTGGTCAGATGAGACTTAACGAGAACTTTTTGGCCTCAACAATAAACAGAATGTGTGGTGTAAATCTAATACTGCAGAATAGCCTGGTAACACCATTCTTCCTGTAAAGTATGGTGGACGGTAGCATCATACTATGGGGATGCTTTTCAGCAGCAGGGACTGGAAATCTGGTCAGGATTGATGGGAAGATGAATTCAGAGTGATCCCGGATAAAAACCAGCTAGCCTGCCAGAAAACTTAAACTAGGGAGGAAATTTGTCTTTTAGCAGGACAACGATCCAAAGCATACTGCCAGAGCAACCATGGAGTGGCTTCAAATGAAGAAAATTGATGTCCTCGAGAGACCCAGACTCTTGACTTAAACCAGATCAAACATCTCTGGCAATACCTCAAGATTGCCATCCACCGCTGCTCCCCAACTAACATAGCATGGCTTAAGCAATTTTGCAAGGAAAAATAGGTAAATATTGTTCCAATATGTTGTGTAAAGCTAATGAGATTTTTTCAAAAAGACTTCTGGCTATAATAGCTGTGAGAGGTGGTTCAACCACATGCTGAGCAAAGGGAGATGAATACTTTTGAACTGCTGACATTTCAGATTTTGAAATTTCAGTTTTCCATGCTTTATAATTTTCTGTTTTTCAGGCTCTACTGTGAAAAAGAGGAGCATGTGATTCACAAATAAAAATTCTCAGTTAAATTGATCAAAATCCCTGGTTGTAATACTCATATATGTGAACAAAGGGATGGGGCTGAATTACCTTTACAAGCACTATACTCGCAGAAAACAACAGCTGGTCTCCAGGGAAAGAACAGAGCCGAATAGTGGAATTGATCGGATAACTCCTTGAGAAAATTGAAATGTTCAGTGATCCAATTGGTCTGATAATATTAATATATTCAATGATGCAATTTTAATCATACTATGGAAACAGGTGCCACCATATACCACCATAACATTTCCCTGCTCCAGTTACGGTTCACGTAGGGCAGTATAGATGCAAATACAAGCATCCTGTGTAGCTTCCTGCATTTTAAAAGTCAAAATTAATATTCTTCAATCATGTAGCAACCATATGCACACAAGCCAAACTAAATTAATTTAGCAATGCAGTGACAAAATTGTCAAGTTTATAATCAGCAGCAAAACCACTGTTGATATTGAAGAACACCAGATCCATTGACCTCTGGTGTGGATTTCAGTTTTCATGATGCCAGGTATTATCAGGCACCACTTTTAGTTTCAAACAGAGATACCATTAACAGAAACTTTACAGCCAATCATCATTAATAATTCTCAGACTGAAACCAGGAAAGGAAAATTACACATTTAGCTAATATTTTAGAAAGTTGAAAATAAACACATTTCAGCCCATTAGTCTCATGTTTATTAGTACGTGGAGAAGCCAACTGGAGGAGAAAACATACTGTATTTGGGAAATTAACTGGGCCAAGTGACAGTGGGTGAACACATTGAGAATAGTGACCATAACATTATGCTTTAACATGGTTATGAGGACCTCATGGAAAGGGTAAATTACAATAGGATAAGATAGCAGTTAAAGGGCATTGATAAGGATTTGATGCTGTGGGACAAATCCAACCCTGACATGTGGAAGTTGTTTAAAAACAGCAGATCAGAGTTTGAGATTTGCATGCTCAAGCAAGGAGTAATGACAAGAATAGTGAGGCAAGTTAACAGCAAATAACTCCGGAGGTCCTAAATTTAGTCAGGAAGAAAAAGGAAGCATACATGAGGCTCAGGATACCAGAAATGAGACTAGGGCCTTGTGGAATAAAACGTTAGCAGGGAAGTGCTCAAGCAGGCAGACAAGAGTCAGCAGTTTAAATGGTTCGGCACAGACTCGATGGGCCAAAGGGCCCGTTTCTGTGTTGTAGCTTTCTATGGCTACAACTCAGGTGATTAAGGTGACTAAAAAGGATTCATAAAATATCTTTGACAAACAACATCAAGGAGAATCACAAGACATTTCATACTTACATTAAGGAAAAAGGAATAACTGAAGGAGAGCATGGGTTCACTTAAGGATAAAGGAGGGAAATTATGTTTGGAGTCAGAGCAAGTGGCTGAGGGACTAAATGATAAAAGGTGTCCATAATAACTCTGAAAGATTTGGAGGATTGAGAATAGAGAACGGGGCATGCTAATATGCTGGAATATTTTGGGATTAAGGATTCAGTACTGGGCCTTCTGCATTGAGAGCAATGAAAGAAGCAAATGAGATTGCTGGGGCTTTGATAAAGATCTTTGCAGACTCACAAGCAACAGGTGGGGGCCCAGAGGACTGAAGGATAGCAAATGTTGTATTTTTTTTCGAGTAAATAGAAATAATCCAGGTAATTATAGACCAGTGACTCTCATGATAATGGTAGGGAAGCTTTTGGAGAAAAGGCTAAGGGACAGGATTTATCAGCATTTGGAAAGGCGTGGCCTACTAAAGAACAGTCAGTGTGGCTTTGTACAGGGCAAGTCATGCCTTACAAACTTGATCAAGTTGTTTTTTCCTGAGCTTGACAAGGGTAAGGCAGTGGACATTATCTACATGGACCATAGTATGTAATTTGATAAGGTCTCGCATAATAGTTTGATTCAGAACATGAAGAGGATTCAGAGTGATATGCAAGTTTAGGTTCAGAACCTACTTGTGCATAGAAGACAAAGTAGCGGTGAAAGGCTGTTATTCTGGATGGGAGGCCACGACCAGTGATGTTCCATAATGATTGGTGCTGAGACCTTTTGTATATATTTATCAATAATTTGGATAAAAATATCAATAGACAGATTAGCAGATGAGATCAAAATTGATGGAGAAGTAGACATTGTAAAGGAAAATAAAGAATTCTACAGCAGGATATACGTAGGTATGGGCAGCGAGATGGCAGACAGAAAAAGTTAATGGTGGGCCCCTAAGCAGCATCGAGATACAGGACCATCACTCATTGAAAGCAATTACACAAGTAGCTAAGGTGAAAGGTGGCAAATGGCATGCTTGCCTTTATTTGTAGGGTGTTGAGTGTGACAACAAGGAAGTCATACTGCAGTTCTGTAAAGCAGTCAGATCTCACTTGGACTACTATATACAGTTCTGATCACCCCATTCTAGTAAGCATGTGGAGACTGGAGAGGGTAGAGGTTTACCAGAATACTCCATGGATTAAGAGGGTATGAGCTACAAGGAAAACCTGTACAAACTTGGGTTGTTCTCCCTAGAGTGTTGGAGAGATCTGATAAAAGTATTTAAAATTAAGAAAGGCATAGATAGGTTAGACAGTCAGAGTTTTTTCCCCAGGGTAGAAATGTCAAATACCTAAGGATGCGTTTTTAAGGTTGGGGGCTAGAAGTTTTTTTAAAATAAATGCAGAAAGACTGGTAGGTTGGAATAGGTTACTGGGTTAGTAGGGGGATGAGGCAATTTGGCAGAGTTTAAGAGGGTTTTTTTGTTAGACACTAATATGAAGAGAATCGAGGGATGTGGATGATACACAGGACAATGACATTCAGCATTAATTAACACCAAGGACAGCACGTCATGAGGTAAAGCCTGACCAGTGCGGTACTGTTCTAGGCTCTAATAATACAGCAAACTCTGATACTGATACAAAGTAACTTATTTTTTTTCAAATCCAAAAGCACTATATTTTATCGCAAACAACAGGAATTCTGCAGATGCTGGAAATTCAAGCAACATACATCAAAGTTGCTGGTGAACGCAGCAGGCCAAGCAGCATCTGTAGGAAGAGGTGCAGTCGACGTTTCAGGCCGAGACCCTTCGTCAGGACTAACTGAAGGAAGAGTGAGTAAGGGATTTGAAAGTTGGAGGGGGAGGGGGAGATCCAAAATGATAGGAGAAGACAGGAGGGGGAGGGATAGAGCCGAGAGCTGGACAGGTGATAGGCAAAAGGGGATACGAGAGGATTATGTCATCATTTATTAAAGTTAATAATTACATTTAGCAATGAAGTTGCCAAAGTGGACACAAGAGGTTGGAACATATACAAAAATATAGATGTTACATTTTTCTTATAGTTGCAATGAAATTGATACATTCAGTACAACAGTAAATACTTACATTTTCGTGTTTCATATGTTTCAATAATCGAAGCTCTCTGTATGTGCGTTTCGCATGAATTATAGATTGAAACGGTCTGGAAAGTTTTTTAACTGCCACACGAATACCAGCTTGTGTGTCAAAGGCAGCACTATAAAATACAAGTAGTATCATTGTAACTATTTTCCATTAGGAACTTAGAAATTTTCAAAAATATTACTGACCATATAACTATTAAGAATTCTATCAATACTCTACATTCAGCATTAACTTGATCAAACCAATTCTTTCATTTAAAAAGAAATCAATATTCCTAACATCACAAGGTAGATTAAACCACTCAATTTCAATTTTGCTTTTTAGTTAGGGCAACAGGGAGTTAAACTTCCTCTACCCAGTATCTTGTTAGCAAAAGTACAGACTCTGGAGAACAAGTTTGTGGATCCAAGGGCAAGATTGTTGTGTTGTGTTTCACGGACACGTAGCTCACTGTGGACAAGCCGGATATGTCAATAAGACCAGAGGGCTTCTCGACACACTGGACGGACTGGGCTGATTCAAAGCGTGCAAAGGGTGAGGGTCTGTGTTTCACAATAAACTCTTTGTGATGCTCGGACATAGCGGTTACCCCGGCCTGGAACATCTAATGATTAATTGTCAACCATTCTACTTTCTGAAAGTTTTCCTCCATGATTCTGACCATAGTTTACATACCAACAAAGGCTACTGTTAAGCATGCACTCAAGGTGTTGAGTGAAACGATAAGCAAACAGGAAACAGCCTACCCTGACATCTTTCAAATCATTGCTGGAGATTTCAATCAGGCTTACTTTAAGATATCTCTGCCCAATTGTCATCTTCAGTACCAGCGGTCCCAACAAACTCAACCATACCATAAGGAATGCCTATCATTCAATCCCTACACTACATTTTGGGAAATCTGACTATCTGGCTGTCCTCTTTCTATCTGCATAGAGGGGGAGGTTGAAGAGCAAGGTACCAGAAAAAAGGACAATGAAGAGGTGGTCATAAGAAACAGAAGAGCAGCTACAGGACTGCATTGAATCTGTGGACTCGGACACAATTGAAGGACTCAGAGGACCTAAATGAATATGCCATGGTTGTCAATAGACTTTATAAAGTCAGTAATGGATGAGTAAAGAGGCAAATCTGGACCAAACCTCTTATTCAGAAGAATGAGGGGTGACCTCATTGAAACCAATTGAATGGTGAAAGGCCTTGATAGAGTGGATGTGGAGAGGATATTTCCTATGGTGGGAGAATCCAAGACCAAAACAGAACAGCGTCAGAATAGAGGGACGTGTTTTTAGAATGGAGAGGAGGAGAAATTTCTTTAGCCAGAGAGTGGTGAATCTTTGGCACAGGCAGCTGTAGAGGCCAAGCCTTTTTACTTATACATTATATATGAGATTGGGGTTGGGAGGGAAATTGGATCAGTCATGATGAAATGGAGGAGCAGAGTCGATGGGCCAAATGGCATAATTCTGCTCCTATGTCTTATGCTCTTAAACTAGAATCACAAAAGGATGGTCGACAGTTGTGGCAGGGCTTGAAATCACCTCCGACAAACAAAAACTAAGTGACATAGATTACAATAAGGCTTCGCTCCCAGATGAGTCCAATGCCTTTTATGCTCGCTTTAACTGTCAAAACATGGAGACACCTTCGCAAAGTTATATAGTCCCCCATGACCCTGTGATTTCAGTCTCTGAGGCTAACTTGAAAGCAAACTTCAGGACGGTGAACCCACAGAAAGTATTTGGCACGTACAGGGTACCTCAATGGTTCTGAAGACCTATGCTGATCAATTGTCTGGAGTGTTCACTGATATTTCTAACCTCGCGCTTTTGTCAGTCTGAGGTACCCACTTGCTTCAAGCAGGCTTTGATTACACCAGTGCCCAAGAAAAAACATGGTAACCTGCCTCAACGATTGAAGTGCTTTGAGAGGTTGGTGATGAAGCACTAACTCCAGCTTGATGAAGACTTGGATCCACTCCAGTTTGTCTACTGTCACAACAGGTAACAGCAGATGCCATTTCATTAACTCTTCACTTAACCCTGGAACATCTGGACAGTCAAGATGCACACATCAAGATGTCCTTCATTGATTACAGCTCTGTATTCAACACTATCATCTCCTCAAAACTAATAAGCTCCAAGACCCCAGCCTTACTACCTCCTTTTGCAACTGGATCCTCAATTTCCTTACTTGCAGACCCCAGTCATTTCAGATTGGCAATATCTCCTCCACAATGACCATCAGTACAGGTGCACCACAAGGCTGTGTGCTTAGTCCCCTTACACTATTGAATTTATACTTACCATTGTGAGTCTAAACACAGCCACAATGCCACACTTAAATTTGATGACAATACCACTGTAGTTGACCAAATCAAAGGTGGTGACAAATCAGCATAGAGATAATCTGGCTGAGTGTTGCCACAGCAACAACCTCTCATTCAATGTCAACAAGACGAAGCAGCTGATTGTTAACTACAGGAAGAGGAAACCGGATGGTCCATGAGCCAGTCCTCATCTGGGGCGGGGGGGGGGGGGCGGAAATCAGAGGTGGAGAAGGTCAGCAACTTTAAATTCCTTGGCATTATCACTTCAGTGGATCTGTCCTGGATTCAGCACCTAAGTGCCATGAGAAAGAACAAACAGCAGCACCTCTACTTCCTTAGAAGTTCGCAAAGATTCACCATGTCATATAAAACTTTGACAAACTTCTATAGCTATGTGGTGGAGAGTATATTGACTGGTCACATCATGCCCTGTATGGAACCACCAATGTCCTTGAATGGAAAAAATCCACAAAAATTAGTGGCCACAGCTCAGTCCATCACCGGCAAAGCCCTCCCCACCATTCAGCACATCTACAGGGACCAGGGCCACAGGAAAGCAGCATTGATCAACAAGGACCCCCGCTATCTGAGCCATGCTCTCTTTTCACTGCTGCCATCAGGAAGGTACAGGAGCCTCAGGTCCCACACCACCAGGTTCTGGAAAAGTTATTACTCCTCAACCAAAGGTTCTTGAACTAAAGGGGAGAACTTCACTCACCTCAGCACTGAACTGTTCAACAACCCATGGACTCACTTTCAAGGACTCATCTCATGTTCTCAATATTTATTTTTAGTGAGTAAATATTTACTGCTTATTTTTTATTTTTTGTATTTGCATAGTTTGTCTTCTTTTGGATGTTTGTCCATCTTTATTGTATGCAGTTTTTCATTTATTCTATGGCGTTTCTTTGTATTTACTGTGAACGTGTGTAAGAAAATGAATCTCAGGGTTGTATATGGTGACATACAAGTACGATAATTAACTTACTCTGATCTTTGAAATGGAGATATTTCAAAACTCCAAATCATTTAAAAATTTTCAAACTATTGTTCTGAATTACTCTCTCCAAACAGAATTAGAAAGTCATACCTGCAATGATTTATTTTTAAAAGGTACTACAAATGCGTATTTAACTCTGTCATAATGGTGTCATAATCAAGTTGACTGTTCACTAGGGAACATCATGGATTTACGAAGTACAAACATGTTATTTAATAATGAAATAGCCACTACTAAATTTGCAATAATCTGCATCCTTGATTACTACTACTTTGTAGCCTTGGAGATTGTAGCATCTGCAGCATCCCATGTCTCCTTCATTTGCCTCAATCTTTAAATGTTTTCCTTATTACAAGCAATGCCCTAGTTACCACCCAAAGGCACACGGGTCTGACTTTATGGTATAATACTGTTCCAAGATAGCCTAGATTTTGCAGAGAAGCACAGCACAAGCCACAAAAATTTCATGGCATAACTGACAGAAACTACAGAGCTTCTCTATTCAGTTTGGAGATTTCCAGCAGGGAACTGTTACAAACAACCTGCATTAGGTTAGTGAGTTATTCCCCTTTCATTTCATTTTCAGCCGCAAAGCACTAAGTGTACTCTTATAAATTTTTATTTCAGTACATTTTGCAAATATTAAGTGTTTTATTGCTTTAAATTTAATAGGTTTTATTAATTTAAAGTTGAATCTTTACATCAAAGATGTGTGAAAAATATTTTGAAAGTCATGAATTGAGTGAGCTTTTTGACAGCTTTGAAATCAGCTCAGCCACAAGGTATGACTTGACTGTTCACCAGTGTTCTTACTGATATTTTCTTCGACCGTACAACACCTCTCCAACTTGTCCCTCACCCCAACAAGGCCATTTAAGTAAAAGTTACTTCTGCAATCAGTGTCAATTGAAAAATGTTCTACGCTCCATTTGCCAGGAAAAGACCAGCATTGTCAAAAGGTTAATGGGAAATAACATCCAATAATCTGTAAAAAATCAACTGGTGTGGGTTCAAAATCTGGATTGCCAGAATGTTATGCATTGTTTAAGACTTTCTACACTTATAAAGTTGGGCTACATCCAGACCAATTTCTATGATATCATACTAAATAATGCATTTCGCAATTTATCAAGATAACAAGGATTAACATTTAAACTTTATATGCAAAAACGAGTTCATTCTAAATAAAATATAATCCTCAGTAAAATTACAATAAACATAAATATACAATTGAATTACCATAGCAAATTAAATCCAAGACTGTTTTCAAAAAAAAAATTGTGTTATTCATGAATTGTGTAAGCCTACATAAGCAGTAGCACATCCCAATTAGAAGTAACTGGACTGCTTTATGAAATAGTTAAGAAAAAGCATACTTTGGAAAGAATGTATTTTCCAATTTGTTGAATGGTGGGATTTTTCTAATGTTCTCAAAGAAACCGTTAACGTGAGCAACTAGACTCTTCTACTATTTCTAAGCCAACCTTTTAAACACAAAGATTCCTAATATGGAAAGTGCATGCTTTCCCCATTTGAACTTAAAAGTTCAACAACTTGCACCATTACTGCACAAGAGAGGCCCAATCAATACAGGATTTGTACATCATCTGCTCAGATTTCCATCTTGCACATTCTGTAAATTCTAATTGAGAGCTGCTAATATATTCTTGACTCTCAGCAATTCCTTTTCATCTACCATCAAATGACAAATATGGAGTCTACTAATGAGTTGAAGTTCAACTTATTTTTCAAAGCTCTTCTTGACTTCTTCCTGGCTCTATCAACTCCTCTGCTCAAAGCCACTACACACCATTTACCCTCCCCACATGAATCTTTGAATTCCTTCATGCATGGTCCAATTTCAAATCTCACTTTACAAAATAACAACACTTTCTAAGTGTAGTGCTGACTAAGTACTGTAGTAACTGGCACATGAACAATATTTGTAGCTGTTCATATAATGAGAGGTTGACATATTAAACTGTGGTGATTTCAGAGTTTGTGGCCACAGTAGCAACTAGTTTGACATTCAATGAAATAACAAGTGGCTACCCTGATTAACCAATGGCCCAATTAACTGGAATCCATTATACTTTGCTTTCAGTTACTAAAATGAACCATTATAAATACACAAGGATTTTCCCCCAAAATAAACAAAATATATTGAATTATTTCACATAAAACACACTGTAACACACAAATTGCTGGAGGAAATCAGCAGGTCAGGCAGCATCTATGGAAATGTATAGTCAACATTTCGGGCCAAGACCCTTTCTCAGGACTGAAAGTGAAGGGGGGTGGGGAAAGATGAAGGAGGAATCTTATAGGAGAGAATAATCAACCATAAGAGAAAAGAAAGAAGGGGACGCGGGAGAAGTAGCAGTCAGCTGAGAAGTAGTAAAAGGTCAGAGTGGGGAATAAAGAAGGGGGGGGAGAGAGAAGTAGTTTACTGGAAGAAACCAATATTCATGCCATCAGGTAGGAGGGTATCCAGATGGATACAAAGTATTGCTCCTCCACCCTGAGGGTGGCCACAACTTGGAATTCTTAGAGAGGAGGCAATGGACCAACATGACAGATTGGGAATCAGAATTTAAAAGTCTGGCCACCAGGAAGTCCCACTTGTGGCAGATGGTGTAGAGGTGCTCAACGAAGTGGTCCCCCAATTTACGACAGGTCTCACCAGGTCTGAACAAACTCATTCGTAAGGCCAGTTATGTTGTGGGGATGGAACTGGACTCTCTCACGGTGGTGTCTGAAAAGAGGATGCTGTCTAAGTTGCATGCCATCTTGGTCAATGTCTCCCATCCACTACATAATGTACTGGGTGGGCACAGCAGTACATTCAGCCAGAGACTCATTCCTCCGAGGTGCAGCACAGAGCGTCAAAGGAAGTCATTCCTGCCTGTGGCCATCAAACTTTACAACTCCTCCCTTGGAGGGTCAGACAGCCTGAGCCAATAGGCCAGTCCTGGACGTATTTCATAATTTACTAGCATAAATTACATATTACTATTTAACTATTTAAGGTTCTATTACTAGTTATTATTTATGGTGCAACTGTAATGAAAACCAATTTCCCCCGGGATCAATAAAGTAAGACTATGACTATAAGACTACTACCAATGTAGAGGAGGCTACATTGAGAATCACCCCAGCAGGTTGTAGCAACATTACATGCAGTGATCATAACATGATAGAATTCACCCTGCAGTTTGAGATGGAGAAGCTCAAGTCAGATGTACCAGTATTACAGTGAAGTAAAGGGAATTATAGAGACATTAGAGAGAATCTGGCCAAAGTTGATTGGAAGAGAACAAAATGTCAGAAAAGCAATGGCTGGAGTTTCTGGGAGAAATTCGTAATGTACAAGATAGAAACATCCCCAAGTAGTAGTAGTATTGCAAACGGAGGACGATGCAACCGTGACTGACAAGGAAGTCAAATGCAACACAAAAACAAAAGTGAGGACATATAATATAGCAAAAAAACTGTGGGAAGTCAAAGGAATGGAAAGCTTTTAAAAACCAACAGAAGGCAACTAAAAGAGCCACAAATGGAGAAAAGATTAAGTATGATGGCAGGCTAGCCAATAATATAAGAGGATACCAAAAGTTTTTTCACTTATACAGTATTGTGCAAAAGTTTAGGCATATATAATCGCTAGGGTGCCTGAGACTTCTGCACAGTACTGTATTTGTCAATGTGGAGTAGAGAGCAAGTTTGTAAATCAGGCAAGGGCAAAGGATTTTCGGAATGGTGAGGGTGGAGCACTGCAGGAGGAGTGCAGTACAGGTGACAGAAAGACTGCCAGGGGTGGGGGCTGGAAGCATTGCTGACCAGTAGATCACAAGCTTTGTGCAAGATTTTATCTTGATCTTCAAACGCTTTTTCCTCAATTCATCTAAGGCTCTGATGATGCATTGAAGATGTAGGTGAATTATTACAATAATCTTACCAATGCAGTGTTAGATTATATTTTCAGGTAAGATCAATTCTAACACGTACTTCTCACTGTATGAATAATTTATTATAGAGAATTTGTTTAAGGCTGGAACAACATTAAATGAAGTAGAGGCCGGCTGATTCCAAATTACTTTTCACCCGCTTCAGGACGATTCAAAATGTGTGATTATGGCTCCAGGAACCAAAGTTCCACAGAGTATTTGGATTGTGCCAATTTGGTACAGGCAGCTCTCTTGCTGGTGCTAGAGCAAAAGGTACATATCGGTTTTCATGGCAGAATAATAAATGTACTTTGAGTTTGATTTTGCATTTGTTTACTTGGATTTTCAAAGAAAAAGCTATTTAGGAATTAAAATTAATTTAGGGTGGAAAGCATCTCATCTTTTGCACTGCGGTGGAACATTGGTTTGCACTGTGTTGTGGCCTGCATGTAAAGGGAAAATTGGGACATAGAAGAAATTGTATTACCAAGTTACAAATAATAATTAAAAGCACAGTATTGTAGAATGCCAGGAATAGGTTTGCTCATTAGGTATGCTTAAACAGCTGAACTTCCAGTATATAATGCTGATCACTCCCTGCAGATCTGTGCATTCGGTATGGACAATTTAAGAGTTAGATTTAAAGATTTAAGTTATTACGACTTCAAATTTTAAAAAAAAACACACACAGAACACTTTGAGCCAGTTCATGGTGGTTTGGTATTGCCAGCAGTGGTCTTGTTCTTGGCTGTTCTGTTTGTGAAGCACCTATTTTGCCAGTTTCCAGAGGTGGCTGGTGGCATGGCCTCTTATGGTGTAGTCCACAGCTATTGGCAGTTTAAAAGCAATGAGCAACACTTAATATTTTAGTTGTCTGTGATATAAACATTTACAAGATTTACTCCAAGTTCTGAACAAGGATCTCAGCCCGAAACCTGAACTATTTATTCATTTCCATAGACTGCACCTGACCTTCTGAGTTCCTCCAGCATTTTGTATGGGTTGCTTTGGATTTCCAGCATCTGCAAAATTCCTTGTGTTCAAAGATTGAGTTTTGTCAGTATTTACTTTAATTTTAAGATGCAGAGTGAGAGAAACTTCTGTTTATAAGAATGATTCTTTCAGGAGTATCAGTGTTAGCCTACAAAATTCATTCTATTACATTGTCATTTGATATTCTCAGGTATTCCCTGTGGATTGAGGTCGACTTACTTCCTTTCAGTTTCTGGATTGAAGGGGCTGATGAAACCCATGTGGGATGTTGTAGGGTAGGGAAACAAGCAGTCTGTGTCCAAATGAACCATCAGTTTCCATTAGCACCAGTCCTTTATGTACCCTAAGTTTCCACTGACTCCCACCACTTTCTACCACAAATCTACATTTGACTACCAACCTCCATGTCTTAATGATCATGGGATGGAACATGCACCCAGGGAAAACATGTAAACTCCATCCAGATGACTCCAGAGATTAGGATCGATCCCGGGCATCAAGGCCAGGCAGGATGACGCAATCTCAGACTACCTGCAGCAAGTCACACCACAAAAATATCGATGTTATCTCTGCAAGATCTTTCAAATCCAAATCTATTGGAAGGAAAAACTGAGTGCCCATTCCAAGGCCAGCTATCACAGAAATCCAGTTAGTCATTTGACTACATCAGGCAAGTCACATTGTTCACAGGCTCAATATTAAATTCCTAAAGCTCTGCCACAGGACGAGTTTAACACACAATCAAAGGACAGGATTCAAAGATGTGCTCAAAACACTTCCAAGGAACTCCTGGCTTGTGACAGCTCAAATTGGTGATGAAACAATTTAAAAGCCATTGAGAACCTGGTATTAATGCATTAGGAGCTCACAAATGCCTTTGTAAATGGTGGACAGAAAGCATTGCCTAACAAACTACCCATTCACTCTCCCAGTCAGGCTCTTGCTGCACCAGCCTCGAAAGAGTCTGTAATTCCCTCATTGGCCTTCAGTCACAAAACCAGAGAGGAAGCAAGGCATCCTCTTGAGAGTTTACTAAAGAAGACAGCTCAATGTACTGGCTAAACAGAGGACTACTTGTAGGACTGATTCTCAAGCTTTTCCTGCTACTTGATTTCCATGTCAGATCTAAACTCCATGAAATAGCTAGCTTCTGCACATGCACCACAGTCTGAGCCAAACACGCCACACTGAAACCACTCTAGATCCACAGAAAAATCAGATGAATGCACCCAATGTAACAAAAGCAGAAAGTGCAGGTGAGAGGGTAGCAAAGCAGCATGTGACTGGGGTGTTGCAGACAAATATTAAGGCCCTATTATCCATTACTTATGGTGCTTCAGTGGTGATTCAATTGCCCAGTTGAGAGAATTCATGACCCATTCCATATCTTTCAACAGAAAAATCTGAGGTGGCATGAAAGATGAGAGAGAGAACACATTTTTAATATTCCTGATATATACATTCATGAATAATTAAATAAATTAAGTACTTCTATTTCCATTGTACTTTTCATGATCACCGGATATCCTAAAACACTTTATAGAAAATGAAATACTTCTGCAAGTGTAACCATTGTTGCAATATAGGAAGTATGGCAGTAAATCTCCACATCAGCCTCACAATATAAAGATGACATTCTCCTCTTTTCTCCAAACACTGCAGTTCAATCTTTTGCCTCCATCTACAGCAATGAACTTACCCTCAGTCTGAACAAATCATCAGTGCAGTACTGCATAAATGTGACTGTCTAACTTGTGTTAAAAGTCCCTGTTTTGGGAGCACCACACAACAGGCATCTCTGACCTTTTTATGTTTCGATGGAAAGGTAAAAACTATAGTTAAATACATTGTTAAATAAAAATTATAATAAGAATTCCATTAACAAAATTATGCAAAATAACCAAAAAATATGAAGCTTATATAATTTCCATTTGTCTGGTTCACACTCAGATCAAAACACTGATGTGAACTTGCATCCTATCCAATTATAAAACAATTTTATTTCTAGTCCTTCATTATTACACACCCTTTGCAGTACCAAAACATTTTAACAATCCTTTCCAGACCTCCACTCCTCCAATATTTTTCTTGGTGGGCTTTGATTCTCCATTTGGTCCAACTCATCCAGAACACAGCACTTTACATCTGTCATGCACAATTTAATTTGCTCATTAATCTCCCATTCAGTTAGCTTGTCATACTCTGCCAAGAACTGCCATATCCTTATTCCTCTCAATTTTTAAATCCATCTTGAAAGAACATCTTTCTGAATGCCTCCCTTTACTCTCATACAATGGTTTGGTGCCCTACTTATATGACACACTGGAACACTTCCTACCAAAGTAGTGACTGTGTAAAGCTAATTAAATCTGCTGGCATCAGATGAAGTGTCTTGTGGAGTAGAGTAATCATACTTTTATAACAGTGATTATGTAATTTTGAACAATAAAGAAACACTAGAAACCAATTCTTTAACCAAGATTTATTTTCTTAAAAGCAGAACCTTTAGACATGCATATAATGTGGGTTGTTTTCAAAAGTTGGAAAGATTTATTAGCAGCACCTGACAAAAATATATTCCATCTAAATATCCAAACCTTGTTTATGAAATGATTGATATTAGCTAAGCAGCAAGTCTGAAAATGAATTAATATGATCAGATGAGCAGCATAATCTAACTACGTGAATTTTTAAATAAGGTCTTACTGGATTAATCTCATGATCATGTGATTTTTTTGAACCAGCCATTACACCCATTGCAGACAATTTGTGATCAACAAATATAGAAGAGAAAATTAATTGCTGCCTATTGATTGGCTGTGATTAACAGTAATCAATGGCTGTGGTGTGTATATTTCAAAGTTATTTGATAAAGATATTCAAAAAATATAAATGATTTGCACAGAAAGCACGCCGATCAAAAAATTAAACTACTTGAATAATCTTTCAAAAGGTTTTTGTAAATAAAATGGCTCAATATTTCTTCATGTGCTTTTAAATACAACTTATAATTTTGCAATGGTTAATGACCAAGTTGCATATTAAAAATGACAAAATACAAATGATACAAAAATTTTGATGCTGCATTTTTAAATATTATTGCTTATTCGCCATACTGGAACCTTCTGACCTTCATTTTAAATTTTCTATGAAGTACTTCTAAATACTGTGAATGAAAAAGTTTAAAGATAATAGGTTTTTAAAACAAACCCATTCAACTTTTCCCATATCATATGTTTACCCATTTAGCCTATTAAACTGCTTCTGCTAAATACAGTGAATAACAAAGGTGTTCAATTATTTGATACTCAGCATGTTAGGCAGCTTCTTTGCTGAAACAAAGACCTTTCATTCCAACACTGTCAATCAAAAGCACTTTTATGCTGTTGTTTTCCTCTCCATAGATGCGGATTGACCTATGGTGCACTGCCAGCATTCTGTATGTTTATTCTAGATTCCTACTGTTTACTTCCACTTTGAATAATGCTCATGTACAATAAAAGAAAATAATTGTACATTTACATTTCCTTGCACGCAATTACAACATTTCCACACATCAGGAAGATTTCTAGAGATAAAATTACATTGCCAATCTTTACAAATGAACCATTAGATCTCCTATTCAACAAACAGACCCAGCTTATTAAATGGCACAAGTGTCACAACTGGCAACTAATGCTCAGTTTCCAGGAAATCCCCTCCCTGTTTTATTTTACTGAATTCTTTGAAATACTATACATTAATGTGGATAATTTTACAAAACATACGAGACCTGTAGCAGAGATTATGTTCCACGCTGTTCAAAAAAAAATCTGCATCTTTCTTCCGTCTCTTCAAATTATTTCTATCCTTAAATACATCCAATTTCTCAGCCTTTCTCCATTCTAACTTCGTCCCAAGCTTCTGGACAGCCTTTCTCCATTCTAACTTCGTATACAGCTTCTAGATCCACAAGCTAGATTTTATAGTTTAAAAAATGCTGAAATGTGATATCTACTGAACCATCGTGTAAGATTTCAATCTTGTTTTTGCACCAAGCTAGGACCAGTGGAGAATTATATAGCACTATGTCACTTTTGCACGGACGAACAATTAAAGATACAGAATAACATCGAGGACAGAAGACTTTCCAAACTGTAAATCAACAAATTACAAATCACAATCAAACAATTTAGGTGCTTCCCAAAAAGAGAAAAACACTTCAATAAGCCTAATCATTAAAACCTACAGATTAGCAAGAGGGGGAAAAACGTTGTTAGTGTCATTCAGTTTACCACGCACTAATAATAATTTGGTCAAAAAGTAACAAAAAAAAATCCAAGTTAATGCTCGGTTAACCAAACAAATGCAACCGGTGTCAGGCAACCACACAAACATTTGTAGCACATAAAAGTTTAAAATTCAACCTTAGGACAACCTGTTTCAACGAGCAATGCCTCTTATTCAATCAAAGAAACCACAACATGTTTTCGTTAGCCTCTGGTTGCTTCACGTTTCTGCTGCAACATAACTTTGGACAGTTATTAAACTGGGAGAGTCCACTCTCTATTGCAACAAGTTCCTGAGCAACCTTCTTAGAGGGCGGGGTGTGTTGGGGGGGAGTATAGGGGTCCTGTGCTTTCATTTTTAATGTTTGCAAAACGGCATTTGTCCACACACCATGCACAAGGCTAAAATAAACAAACACGCCGAAGGAATACGTTAAGGATATTTAGGGGCCTAGCGGGGCCTGCAAGGGTGCTACAGCTCTCACTCCAAAAAAAAAATAAACTTTCTTCCTTGCAACTTATGCGCAACTCAAAAGCAGATAAATAAAATCATGCAAGCAAACCAACAAGCAGAGAGTCACGTACCAGACGGAGCCGTAAGCGCCGGATCCTACAGGCGAGAGGTTTTGATATCTCTCCGGCACTTCCCAGATTGTCTTATTCAACTCCTGCCTGTAAAAGTGCGGCCTGACTTCTGACATGGTGCAGAGTCTGCTCTCCCCTTTGAGGAGGAGGAGGATGTCAGCCAGATGATGGAAAGAATTAATTGAAGAACGTAAAAAAAAGATTTTTCCCCCAAACAAAATGCGCGCTCCCAGCTCAGATTGGAAGTTATAAATCACAATTTAAAGCAGAAATCCATACTGCTGAGGGCACCGCAGCGCTGGAGCAATAACGCACGTTTGACAATCGACAGCCAGCGCTCGAGCTCCCACTCATTCCACTTCCCCTTTCGGCCGCAGTGACGTCAGGCAGTTCTCCGCCCACCCGAACCAGCGCGCGCCTCGCATCGCTCGGGGATTGCGTCATGCTTCCTGGCACTGATGCCCGGGAGGGTCAGCCGCTCGATCACACCGCCCCCCCTCCCAACCAACCCACCTCCCGCCCCGCGCACGCGCACGCGCGCCCTGCCGGACGACCTGTCACTCACGCGACTGCCTTAATGCGGCCGCTCAAGCCTGTCGGGTGCTTGGGATTTAAAAGCAGGTATCGCTGATCGCATTTTGCAGATGTTGAATGTAATTTCTCGCTGAGGGGAGGGGGTGAGTGCAACATCTATTATGCACTTAAACACACGGCACCTATTGATGCAGTGTCAGTGACTGCTCAGATTAGTTGCAATGCTGAAAGAAGAAAATGAATATATATATACTTCTCACCCTTTCCCATCACCTAAGACACTTCTGTCACACTCTGCAAGCTCACAGTGACTGGCTTGCGTACTTTTACAGAAGGTATATTTCCTTCAAGATTTATTTTCAATATGCAAATTAATATGTATCACTTCTGGTGATGAATACGTAACTCAGTGTTGCATTTTAAAGACATACAAATTAAAATAAAATTTGAAATGCCTTCCTTTTTTTTCCCTGAACCATTGCTTCTTCGTTACTGGAGTTGAGAGACCCTTTCATCACATGTCACCCCACTTCTTCTAATATCAAGAGCAAAAATAAGGCACTTTACAGGAGAATATTAGAGTCTTGATTGAGCTACATGAGGAAATAATAGTGCGATAGCAGATGGGTTTTGATGAGAGATTTTAAAAAGCAAGGAGAGGTAGCCCTGAAATTGGGTTATTTTCATATTTTTATTGTAACCTGCAGTAATTTTTTATGTATTGCTCTGTACTGCAGCTGCCATACAACAAATTTTATGATGTGTGATAGTAAGTCTGTTTCTGATTCCTAATTTAGCAGTTTCGGAAGTTAGTATATCAGCATTTGAAAACACGGCTACCAGAGGTGAATCAGTTAAATTGTGGATGTAAGAGATGCTAGCAATGGAGGAATGCAGAAATAAAAAAACAGAAAATAATGGAGATACTCGACAGATCCGGCAGACTCGGTGGTGTGAGGAAAACAGGGTCACTGACTTTTCATCAGAACTGAAACCTGAGAAATCGTCTTACAGAGAGATGGGGCCAGGTGAGGAGGATGAGGTGAGGGGAGCAGAGGAAGTCAGAGTTGTAGCTGCAGGAGATTATGAACACAACAAAATCTGCAGATGCTGGAAATCCGAAGCATCCCACACAAAATCCTGGAGGAAATCTGCGGGCCAGACAGCATCTATGGAAATGAATCAACAGTCGACATTTTGGGCCGAGACCTCCTTCAGGACATGGAGCATGAATAAAATTATTTTTATTCTGGCATCTCCGGCCTTCCTTTCCAGTCCTGAAGAAAGGCCGCGGCCTGAAATGTCAGCTGTTTATTCATTTCCATAGATGCTGCCTGACCTGCTGAGTTCCTCCAGCACTCTGTGTGTGTTGCTCAGGAGATTATGAAGCAAGGGAGAAAAGCCCATAGGAGTATGAAATTGAGGGTAAAAATATTAAATTGATGTGTTCTTTAACCAGAAAATCATGCATGCAAATCCAATCAGACTAAATAACAATGCCCATTGTGGGTGAGGGTATTTGGATGACCTAAAATACATGGAAGATATGATATTGACCAGGAATGCATTGGAATTGTCAGGGTTTGAGGTAAACAAGACATCACTAACAGCTTCATTACCAGATGACATGAAGAAGGGGAGGGCTGAGCAGTATGATGGAGATGAAATACTGTTGATCTAGATATGGTATTTAAAGTTCATCTGTAGATCAAGGATGGCATGAAGGTTCTGAAGGAATTTGTTCAGCTCATACAGTGACACAGCTTGGTAACAGGCTCTTCTAGCCCAACAAGCCAGCACTGCATAATTATACCCATGTGATCAGTGGTCCTTTGGAATGTGTGAGGAAATCTGAGAACCTGGAAGAGATTCACAGCGTCATGGGGTGAACGTACGAGCTCCTTAGAGACAGTGGCAGAATTGAACCCAGGTGACTAGTGCTGTGATAGAGTTGCACTAAATGCTATGCTATGGTGCTGCCCCCTTTATGTTAAATGCTTGAGATATGACATTTTTAGAGCATTGTGTAAGCATGTATTACTCACTGCCCATTATGTCATTGATGTTTAGGGCAGCAATGAAGGTACTCCATCTTTGTCTGTCCTTGGCCATCTTCTCCATTGCGCCCCAGTTGTAGTTCAGAGTCTTGGTCTTGGTGGTGTTCAGGGCTTCCTTCATCGTGCCAGTAGTTTCCCCTCAGTTTTCACTACTGTCAGCCATGCAAGACCTGGGAGGAGACTCAGGAATACCATCTCACACAGACATAAAAGGAATCTTCATTGATGTTTCCATAACAATTTTGTTTTACCAGTCAGGGTTAGCCCTGAGTAGAACCCTTGACCCTGGAGGACCAGTGGACCACTCTTAGTCTAGTCTCTACCCTTTGCCCTGTTTGGCATGGGTGACCTTACTACAGCCCAGACTCTGGCCAACTGAGGCACACAAGCCTGCAAACCCTACGAGAACATTATTATATTCTTGGAAGGTAAACATGTATTGCAGATGGGATAATGACTAGAATCAATTGTTTTATCGTGTGACTTGCTCTCATACATTCAAACTAGAAATTCAAAGTTTTTTTGGAGATTTTATCACAATTAAAATGACTAGTTTGACAAACTTTCTGATGTTTCAGTATTATAAGTTATACACATTGCTTAGCAAATTAGAAGAGTGAAGAATTCTAACAGAGTTTCTACCATGATTGCACTGCTCCTGAGAAACGCTGCCTCATTCTGCCCTGCAGAGCTGATGTACGGTTAGAATGACAATAAGGTTTTTTGAATCTTGAATCTTTGAAAAAGTAGGGCTGCTGGAATGTCTTCCGTGTGATTGCGTCAATGTGTTTTGTCTGGCTGTATACATACATATTGATGCTTCTGTACACATCTTCAGTGATGTTCCTGGAATCATCGGGTGTTTCGGATCTTTCAACATCATACAACCTCCTCCAGGTGACCCAGCCGGGGCTGATCAGACCCCAGCTTGTGTCCAGATGGCTAGCTACTTATGACTCCATGGCTCCCCTCTTTTGAGCCACAGCCATCTTGAGGCCCTCTCTGCCGCATCGGTGGTACTGCGGATGGCTCTCCTCTCCTCTCTCCCTCGATGCCCAAAATGCTGAAGGCTCTAACTAAAGAACGGGCTACAAATCCCCTACAACCAACCACCACTGGGAGACACCTCGCTCTCCATCCAGCCTGCTGACAGTTGCTGACCAGTCCTGCGTACTTGGAGAGCTCCCTTTCAAAGGCCTCCTCCAAGCTATCTTCCCATGGGCCTGTCAGCTCCAGCAGCACCACTTGCTTAGTAGACTCAGACACTAGGACAATGTCTGGTCGCAGGGTGATGGCTGCGATATGGTTGGGGAACTTCAGCTGCCCTTCGAGGTCCACCAACAGCTGCCAGTCCCTTGCAGAGGTCAGAATGCCTGCAGATGTTCTTTTGGCAGGTATTGGCTGCTCCCCAGCTCTGACAAAGGCAATGGTCTGCTTGGAGGGTCGGGACCGCTTCGCCCACTCAACTCCTGTGCTGACAGCTTCAACGATGGTCTTCAGGACCTGATCATGCCTCCACCTGTACCGTCCCTCACCAAGTGCCCTTGCACAGCCACTGAGGATGTGCTCCAGGGTTTCTTGCTTGGAGCACAGTGGGCACGCATATGACTCTGCCTTGCCCCATGTGTGCAGGTTTGATGGGCTTGGAAGCACATCGCACACTGCCTGGATGAGAAATTGGATGCGGTATGGTTCGGCTTTCCAAAGATCAGCCCAGGTCACTTTCCTCTCAACCGCATTCTCCCATCTTGTCCAAGCTCCCTGTTGCTTCATTCCCACTGCCTCGCAGGCTCTCATCTCCTCCACTACTGCTCTCACCTCCTCCTGAACTAGACGACGCCTTTCCTTCCCTCTGGTGTCCATTTGGGGAGTTGGAAAGGATCCTAGCCCAGCTCGGCCTCGTGTGACCACTCCCACCAGCCTCCTGTGATGCAGTCTCGCCTCTGCCTCCTGAACAGCTTCCTCTGCCCTCCACTTCCTGCCAGTACTTACTTGGATCCCTGCTCTAGCCACCTTTGGGTCACTTGAGTCCCTATACTGTAGCACTTCTGTGGCTCTTGTTACCTTGAATTCTTCCTCCAAGGATTTGAAGGGCAGTTGCAGTTTGTTGTGGTGTCCACAGAGTGCGATGCTGCTCAGGCTCTTTGGCAGCCCCAGCCATCTCCTGAGGTGGTTGCTAACCCTCCTCTCTAAGGTTTCGACTGTCGAGATCGGAACTGCATAGACGAGGAGGGGCCACAGGATTGTGGGAAGAATGCCATGCTGATACACCCAGGCTTTAAACTTCCCAAGTAGGCCAGACTTGTCCACAGATTTCAGCCAGCCATCCAACTCGGTGCAGGTTGCCAGAATGGATGTTGTATCCCTTAAAGAGCTGTCAGAAACTTTGCCTAAGCTCTTGACTGGCTTTTCTGTGATGGTTGGGATGGCTGTGCCTGCGATGCTGAACCGGAACTTGTTCTCCACCTTCCCTTTCCTCAGCAACATCGATCTTGATTTGGCAGGTTTGAAACGCATCCGGGCCCACTCCACCAGCTTTTTGAGCCCGTACTGAATCCTCCAGCAGCCTGGGACTGATTCTGTGGTGACTGTGAGGTCATCCATGAATGCCCTGATAGGTGGTTGCCGTTGAGCGGAATTCATTCTGGGCCTCTGGACTCTGGTTCAGCAGACTTAGTGAGCATGTTCATGGCTAGGGAGAACAGTGTCACTGAGATAGTGCACCCTGTGATGATGCTGATCTCCACCTTGTGCCAGGTTGATGTAATTGCTCCTGAAGAGACCCTCATCCTGAAGTTGCTGTAATAATCAGCGATAAGATCTCTGATTCTGCTGGGGACGTGATAATTGGTCAGTGTGAGCTGCACCAGCTTGTGCGGAATGGAGCCATATTCATTTGCCAGGTCGAGCCACAACACTGACAGGTTGCCCTGATGAGCTGTGTCACCACACCGATGTGTTCCAGACAGCCCGGCATCCCTGAAATGCCACCCTTCTGGACTGATGTATCAATATAGGTGTTCTTTGCTAGGTAGGTGCACAACCGATTGGAAACTGCACTGAAGAAGATCTTCGCCTCGACATACAGCAGGGAGATGATGTGAAACTGATCTATCTGGGTGGCATTTTCCTCCTTCGGGATCCACACCCCTTCAGTCACTCTCCACTGTTCTGGGATCTTCCCCCTTCTCCAGAAGGTTCTCAGGATCTTCCACAGATGCAGCAGGAGTTTGGGGCAGTTCTTGTACACTTTGTACGAGGTGTGGCTTGGTCCTGGAGCCGAGCTTGCCCTTGCTTTGCGGACGACCTCTCTGACTTCCTTTAGTTGCAGCTCTGACATGTCGAACTGCACATCCGGTTCAGGTGGGTCTATTAGGATGTCGCACTCTCCCAACTCCTGCTCTCTTTCAGGATCATTATATATTTTCTTCAGATGTTGGTCTATGTCTTCCTGCGAACAGGCCAGTTTCCCACTGCGCTTCTCCCCCAGCACCTCCCTGGTGAACTTGAAGGGGTTGGCGATAAAGGCAGCACGTTTTCAGGCCCTTTCACGATGCCGCCTCCGATGCCACTCTGCCCGGCGGAGGACCCTGATCTTCTTTCATAGTATGCACATCAGCTGGGCCAAGCCAATGCGCTGCTCTTCTCCTGCCTCCTTGTATTGGGACTTCAGCACTTTCATCTCCTGCCTGATGTGGATCCTCAATGCTCTTTGGTTCTTCGAGTAAGATGTTTTGGAGCCTTCTTTTTCCTCTTTTCCTCTTCTCCGAACCGTTCAGCTGCGATACTAACAATAATTGTTGTCATGGCTTGCGGCTTCCTATCAACCCCTCCCTTCGCCGTTGCCTCCAGAATTTGGTTAACATCATCATCAAACTGCTTCCACAGTGAAGTCATGTTAGCTGCCGGCCATTTGATCGGCCTCCTGTTAGACTTCATGTTTGAGGGATTAGTGTTTGCAGCACTTGGAGGTTCTGGGCACTATGGGGTGACTCCGGGCCTGGCCCCTCCTTCGTCTCACCAGGTTGGACACCTGCGCGTTGTGCTGCTCCTGCTCCCGCCAAACACTTCATCCTCACTGGGATAGATTGTCTGAGATGTTGATGGCAATCAACTTGAGTCTGCTTCCCCTTTTCACCACTGAGCCCTCAATGAGGACCAGTATGGGTGCTCTGCCAACCATCACTTCCTGAAATCCACAATGTTTTAAAAATGAAACATTGGGAGTGAAGAATTTGTGTACTATTAAGATTAAAGACAAGGCTAATGGTTATGAAGAGATATTGAGACTCTGGTGAAAAGGAGGTTTGCATATCAAGATAGATAATTTGGATCAAGTGAGGTGCTTGAGTATAAGAAATGCCAGAGAAACATAGAAACATAAAACCTACAGCACAATACAGGCCTTTCAGGCCACAAAGTTGTGCCGAACATGTCCCTACCTTAGAAATTACTGGTGTTACGTACCCGTAATGGTTTAAAATTAGCAGCAATTGACCATACCTGGAGTCTGGTTTTGATGTTAAAACCACTATCTTTATTAGTATCTACTTAATATAGCAACTTAATCGAGAATAGTCAGAAGTTAACAGTATTATGAGTATACATATGTATAAATGTAGCTCCCAAACTATTGAGCTTGGGGGGGGGCGGGGGGTAGGGTACCAGGCTTAAAATCCTGAGATGGTATGGTATGAAAGTTCAGTTCATCCACAGATTAAAGGATGTGAGAGAGAGATTTGTAATCCAAGCTGAATGTCAAGAGAAGGCATTTATGTCATATTCTACAGGTTCCACGGTGGTAAAACAGGATAACAATCGCCACAGGTTTTATCCATCGTCGTTTCAAATCCACTTACGAATGATCACCAATAGTAGCTTATCACAGGGGTACTGTCTTTAAAGGGAACTACCAGCCAAGCAAGGGTTAACACATAGGTAGATTCCACAAGGTTGCCCTAATCACACAACGTGATAGCCACTTATCGATATGCTGGGTCGATGCTCAACCCACCCTTGTGGGCACTCGAACGTTGTGGGCACTGTAGTCCAGGGAGTGGGAAGCACAAATCAAATATCGCTGTGATGTTTGTACGTTCTAGTATCAATTGTTTGGCGACAATAAAGTATAAAGTAAAGGAAAGTTCCAACCAGTGACCCCTTAGTCACTGGCTTCCTTCCGTTGTTTGACTCCGACTGCGACTGACTGTGTGAGAGTGAGAGTCCTTGCTTAAGTCAAAACAAGCTGCAGAGTCAAATAGTTCCGCTCCCCTCTGTCTCTCAGTAAGAATCAAACAGGAGCCGAGAAAGCCGGCGGCTGACGTCACTCAGGCAGTCTCTCTTAAAATGATGGGGTGGTAAATTGGATTAGTAAGTATAGTCATAGTCATAATCATACTTTATTGATCCCGGGGGAAATTGGTTTTTGTTACAGTTGCACCATAAATAATAAATAGTAATAGAACCATAATAGTTAAATAGTAATATGTAAATTATGCCAGTAAGTTACGAAATAAGTCCAGGACCAGCCTGTTGGCTCAGGGTGTCTGACCCTCCAAGGGAGGAGTTGTAAAGTTTGATGGCCACAGGCAGGAATGACTTCCTATGACGCTCTGTGTTGCATCTCGGTGGAATGAGTCTCTGGCTGAATGTACTCCTGTGCCCACCCAGTACGTTATGTAGTGGATGGGAAACACGACCAAGATGGCATTCAACTTAGACAGCATCCTCTTTTCAGACACCACCATGAGAGAGTGCAGTTCCATCCCCACAACATCACTGGCCTTACGGATGAGTTTGTTGATTCTGTTGCTGTCTGTTACCCTCAGCCTGCTGCCCCAGCAGACAACAGCAAACATGATAGCACTGGCCACCACAGATTCGTAGAACATCCTCAGCACCGTCTGGCAGATGTTAAAGGAAGTCAGTCTCCTCAGGAAATAGAGACGGCTCTGACCCTTCTTATAGACAGCCTCAGTGTTCTTTGACCAGTCCAGTTTATTGTCAATTCGTATCCCCAGGTATTTGTAATCCACCACCATGTGCACACTGCCCCTCTGGATGGAAACAAGGGTCACCGGTACCTTAGCTCTCCTCAGGTCTACCACCAGCTCCTTAGTCTTTTTCACATTAAGTATGCAGATGATACTAAGACAGGTGGAGTTATAGATAATGAAGTAGGTTTTCAAAGCTTGCAGAGAGATTTAGGCCAGTTAGAAGAGTGGGCTGAAAGATGACAGATGGAGTTTAATGCTGAAAAATATGAGGTGCTACATTTTGGTAGGACTAATCAAAATAGGACATACATGGTAAATGGTAGGGCATTGAAGAATGCAGTAGAACAGAGGGATCTAGGAATAATGGTGCATAGTTCCCTGAAGGTGGGATCTCATGTGGATAGGGTGGTGAAGAAAGCTTTTGGTATGCTGGCCTTTATTAATCAGAGCATTGAGTATAGGAGTTAGGATGTAATGCTGAAATTGTATAAGGCATTGGTAAGGCCAAATTTGGAGTATTGTGTACAGTTCTGGTCACCGAATTATAGGAAAGATGTCAATAAAATTGAGAGAGTACAGAGGAGGTTTACTACAATGTTGCCTGGGTTTCATCTCCTAAGTTACAGAGAAAGGTTGAACAAGTTAGTCTTTATTCTTTGGAGCGTAGAAGGCTGAGGGGGGACTTGATAGAGGTGTTTAAAATTATGAGAGGGATAGATAGAGTTGATGTGGATAGACTTTTTCCATTGAGAATGGGGGAGATTCCAACAAGAGACATGAGTTGAGAATTAAAGGGCAAAAGTTTAGGGGTAACATGAGGGGGAACGTCTTTACTCAGAGAGTGGTGGCTGTGTGGAATGAGCTTCCAGCAGAAGTGGTTGAGGCAGGTTCGATGTTGTCGTTTAAAGTTAAATTGGATAGATATATGGACAGGAAGGGAATGGAGGGTTATGGACTGCGTGCAGGTCGGTGGGACTAGGTGAGATTAAGAGTTCGGCACGGACTAGAAGGGAGAGATGGCCTGTTTCCGTGCTG
Source organism: Mobula hypostoma (assembly GCF_963921235.1). NCBI lineage: Eukaryota > Metazoa > Chordata > Chondrichthyes > Myliobatiformes > Myliobatidae > Mobula > Mobula hypostoma. The sequence continues at coordinate 32,502,349 of NC_086109.1, forward strand.
TAATTGTTATATGGTTATATGGTTGTAAGGATAATGGTGAGTTAGAGCTGTGTTTTGTCATGGAATTATAGAACAAAAGGAGGTTATACAACCTTTTAAATCAGTTCTCTGTAAGAATATATCAGTAGATCTTTCCCCCATTTTATGTAGCCCTGAAACTGCAATTTTATCTTTCAATTTTAATCCAATTTGCAATGGAAAGCTTTGATAGACATACTCCACTACCCTGTCAGACATTGCGTATGAGATGCTAACCGCACACTATGCAAAAATCACCTACCAGCTTAAGTTCTTTTGCCAGTCACCTTAAATCTACCTCCTGTAGTTCCTTGTCCTCTACTAAGAGCAGTTTCCTAATATCCAGACACTTGTAATGTTGAGCCATTTTGTAATTTCTTCTTTTAACCATCCACATACCATGCAGAATATTTCCAGGTATCCTGTATTTCAGGTTCATGTTTAAGTTCAGTTTATTGTCATTCAACCCTTTACATGTATATTGCCAAACAAAACAACGTTTCTCCAGACCAAGGTGCACGACATAGTACATATAACTCACACACACAACACATAAAGTAACATTACCATGAATAAATTAATAGATAATAAGATACATAATTAATTTCTTCCCTCTGGTCCCTGGCAACAAGCCAACAAATCTAATAATCTGGCTTTCACCATCTTCAGTGACAAAGAATTCCAGACTCAGTACTATCTAGGAGAAGAAATTTATCTATACCTTGGTTTGAAATGATTGGCCCTTATTTTGTCGCTACAATATGTTCCCTATAAATCCTGCTAGTGAAAACAACTCAATATCTACATGGTTAAGATTATCAGTCGACTTGTATGGTTCAATTAAGTCACACCTCATATTCTAAACTCCGAGGTACATAACCCCAAGCTGTCTTACCTCTCTTGATAGGACAGCCCTTTCATCTCAGGAATTAACCTGGTGAATCTCTGTTGTACTGCTTTTATTGCTATTATATCTTTCCTTTTATAGAAAGTGAATAAACTGCACAGTATTCAAAGTGTGGCCTCAATAACAACCTGTGCAAAAGCTTCCTATTCTTGAATTTCAACCACTTTGAAAAAATATGCCAGTATGGCATTTGTCTCCTTAACTACATTTTGGACCTGCCTTTTAACATTTTTTTGTGATTCATATACTAAACAAAAATCGAGATCCCCCTGAACTCCATTCATTCACAATCTCTCTGCACTTAATTCCTCTCCCAAGGTGCATGGTCTCATTATTCTCACGGTAACCTCCGTTTGCCAGCTCTGTTACCCATTCCCTCAAGCTATCCATATCCCACTACAGAATCACCTTATCCTTATCAAACCATACCCTTCCACCTATACTTGTATCACTGGTAAACTTGGAAACCTTCCATGTACATCCCTCTTAAGGTTATTAATGTAAAAAATAAATGAGTCAACAACCAATCCCTGAGGTATTTCACATTTATATCCTTCCAAACTGTAAAGGACTCCTTTCTATCAACTATTTGTTTTCTATCAAACAGCCAGTGTTCAGTCCATGTTAATACGCTTCTGCCAATACTTTGGGCTCTTAATTTATGCACAAGATTCTTATAAGGCACCTTTTAAATTTTCTTTTAGAAATCTATGCATACTGTCTAGATTGCTTTCTGTTTACAGTTACTGTTCTATAGATTTGCTGAGTATGCCCACAGGAAAAAGACTCTCTGGGTTGTATGTGGTGACATGCATGTGAAGAAGAAAGTCCTTAACTCCGAGTGGAGTCATTGGGATGCTGTCATGATGGTGTTTTTTTAGCAGGCTTTTTTATTTTTATGAGGCCGAGTTGCTGGCTCAACGCTCAACCCAGCACGGATGGAAGGCGTGCAAGGGAGCCGGCTGGATTCGAACTCAGGAGCCTTCACTACGAAGTCCAGCACTGATGCCACTACGCCACCAGCCATGTGTGTACTTTAATAATAAATTTACTTTGAACTTTGAACTTATGACTTCTTCATCACATCCTCAAAGAATTTAAGAAAATTTGTCAAACATAATTTTCCTTTCATAAACTATTAGATTACACTGGACAGCATTTTTTTGAAAGTGTTGCTTCCTCAGAATTTTTGTTTGTTTATGATGGACCACTTGAAGCTGAACATAAATATAATTTCAGATTGCCTGTATCACATAGGAAATTGGAGAAACAAGAAATTAACTTTTATTGAATATAATGCATTTAATTGCATAATGGTGCTGATGCTTTGCAATAGTTCAACTAAACGGGAGGAGAAGATGGCGCGACGCAGCGCACGCAGCTCTTCAGTGAAATGATATTGTATTTGTAAGTAGGATGCCGTGCACAATTCTGATTTGACGGAGACAGCCGTGAGAAGCACGGAGAAACATCTAGAGAAATTTCTGAAATGCCCAGTTCGCTGCCGCTGCTACTGTGCGATCGATAATCTTTGGAGGGAAGGCCCCAAAATCTTCGGCTTTGCCTGCTGCTGGAGACCGAGGCTGGGGCCGAAGTGTTCGGCAGAGATGGTGCTCAGTACTCGGTGTCGGAGGGCTGGTCGGAGTTTGAAGTTTTCGGACGACTCAGAATCGGACTGTGGTTGGACATGGCAGGGAGAGTTTTCTTCCTTCTCACGTCTGCATGAGATGTGGGACTTCCGAGAGACTTTGAACTTTCTTACTGTGCTCATGGCCTCTTCTTCATCAAGTTATGGAATTATTGCATTGTCGTAACTATATGTTATAATTATGTGGTTTTTGTCAGTTTTTCAGTCTTGGTCTGTCCTGTGTTTTTGTGATATCACACCGGAGGAATATTGTATCATTTCTTAATGCATGCATTACTAAATGACAATAAAAGAGGACTGCATGTCCTCATAATCTAATCTAATCTAAGCTAAAAATGTTTTGTTGATGATTTTCATTTGTACTCAGTGACTGAGGCTTCTCCTTTAAGTGTCCAACAATAATCAGCCAGTATTGATGGATTCCAGTTGCCCCAATACCATTTCTCCATGACCGCGATGTCCTGGTGAAGCCTTTCACCATGCTCATCACTGACAGTGCCAAGATTTGAAGGGAAGAAGTCTAAATGGGTATGCAGGAAATAAATCTTTAGTGACATGTTGCACCTCACGGTTCTGTGTGCTTGAAGCGTGTTGTCAGCCAGCTACACGTAGTTTGGTGCTCCATAGTTGCCAAGAAAGTTTTCCACAACATCCTTCAATGCCTTCCACGCGATTTTCTCTGGTCCCATTGGAGTTCTTCAAATTGCCTGTCATTGATGACCTGTTTGATCTGAGGACCAACCAAAATGCTTTCCTTAGTCTTGGCATGTTATTCTGACTTGAATTATGAATTGAAGTAACAAATATAGGCAATTTTTTTAAAAAAAAAAGCATGTGATAGGGAAATTTCGTGATTAGCAGCCCAAAATCCATAAATTACAGCCAGAAGTATTCATGTCCAGTGTTATTAAGGAGACCTCTTGTACAATAAGATGATCTCTTGACCTCACAGTATATTTTGTCATGACCTTGCACCTTATTGTCTGCTTGCTCTGCACTCTCTCTGTAACTGTGATACTTTATTCTCATTCTGGTTTTGATTTTCCCTTGTACCACCACAGTGTACTGATGTAATGAAATGATGTGTATGGATGGAATGAAAAATAATGATTTTCACTTTATCCAGGTACAAGAGACAATAATAAATCAATTTAAAATGTTTTTGACTAGGTTTTACAACACTCTGCTTTATTAAATTATTACATATTTTCTCTTTGATTAGTAACTTCTTTATGTTAAATGGATGTTAACATTGTTCCCCAACTTCTGTCTTTAAGACTTTTTGAACGAAGGAGATTGTGATATATTGGCTGTCTTCCAATCTTCTGGTATCCTGGAATATAGCCTGTTTCAAAATATCTCAGTTAAAGTTTCAGTATCCTTGCAGCCACTTCCATTCAGTCACATCAGCAGAAGGTTTGTATTGTATATCACATCTATTTATTTAAAGTAAATAAAATGTTGCAACTTAACATCTGAGCTCATAGAATGGTAGAATCACAGAATGGATATACTACTAAAGACTATTTGGCCTATAATTTCTTCACAGGCTTTCTAACAGAGTGAACTCTCTGGTTCCAGCCACTGGTCCTTTCTCTCTAGTCTTGCTAATTTTTCTCCTTCATCTATTTATCCAGTTCCCCCTTGAAGGCCACAGTGAGGCATGTCACCACCACATCTGCAAGCAATGCCTTCTGGATCCCAGCCACATACTAAATAAAAATAAATCCTCCTCAAATCAATCTTCCTTAACATTTTAAAACTATGACCTCTAGTTTTCAATTCCTCTCTGTCTAGACACATCGTCATTTTGTACACGTCCATAATTTTCCTCAGTCTTCTCTTCCTCTATGAAAACAGTCCCAATCCCTTTAATGGATCCTTGTAGCAGTAATCTTTCACAATAGGAAGCAGTCCTTTAATTAGTGCAGGTCAAAGGGGACAGGCCAAACTTCTTTAGCCTCCAGAGAGAGCTTGCTTGGCTATGGCATCAGGTGGTTTGACCTGGACAAGTTATTGGTAATGTTCATTCTTAGGAATTTAAAGCTTTTAGACCTTTCAATTTTAGCACTGTTGATGTAGATAAAAGCATGTGCACTCCCTCCTTTCTGAAGTCAACAACCAGCTCTTTTGTTTTGCTGACATTGAGGAAAAGGTTGCTTTCATGATGCCATATCACTCGGCTCTTTATGTCCTTCCTGTAATGCAACTCAACATTATTTGAGAAAAGGCCCACTGTTATGATATCATCTGCAAACTTCTAGATGGAGTTAGGATAGGCTCTGGACATGCAGTCAAGAATGTACAGGGAAAAGAGTAGGGGGCTGAGGATGGAGCCCGGTAGAAGAATTGAGGAGGAGATGTTGCTGTCTATCCTTACTGATTGTGGTCAATTAGTCAGGAAGTCAAGGAGCCAGTTGCAAAAGATGGTACTGAGTCCCAGGTTAGGGGTTTGGAGATGAGTTTGCATGGGGTTATAGTATTGAAGGTGCAGCTGTAGTCAATATATGCAATTCGCTATGAACAAATCCAGGCTGGTTTCTCCTATTTATTCCATGTTCCTGCAGATGACTATTATCCCAGATCAATCCCCCTCCCCCTCCAACTTTCAAATCCCTTACTCACTCTTCCTTCAGTTAGTCCTGACGAAGGGTCTCGGCCTGAAACGTCGACTGCACCTCTTCCTACAGATGCGCTTGGCCTGCTACGTTCACCAGCAACTTTGATGTGTGTTGCTTGAATTTCCAGCATCTACAGAATTCCTGTTGTCAATGTTTTAAAAACTACTTTCCACCACTGTAATTAAACTGGCTTACATTTGCAAACCATATCTTTCCTTCTTTTGTGAATAAGGGAATAAAATTTTCTATCAACATCCTCATATCCAAAGAGTAATTGTGGTCAAAGCCTGATTATGAACTGTTCTGTCCATAAAGGAGCTCAAAAAGTTTGATATCAAATGGAATGAATTTTCACAAATCTAAAATAACTGGTCACTCCAATTCAAACATTCCTTTTAAGATTATTTTTTTAAAAATTGGCCTATTAATACATTGATTTCCAGTAATCTGGTATTCCTTTGTCAGTGATTCCTGTAATTTGTAAAACCAAATTTAGCTACTAAGTAATATATCATACATTTATTTATAAATTTAGGTGCAAACTACCACTGTTCTAATTAGAACTATATTTAAATTAGAGACTGAGATTCTTTGTCATTTCTTTAATTTTAAAACTTAAGCTCTTTCTAATATGTGGAAAACTTATCAGAAATATTACTAATCAAAAAGTTATGAAGTACAGGCATTATGGAATCTGACTGAGGTGCAAATCTTGCTCTATTTTCTGCTTTCTGCTTTATCATTCCCTCTCACTACCAATCTCTGCTAAAGAAAGTCACTGTCTTCTGTTTTATTACGTTCTAATACAAAACACAAACTTACAACACTAAGAATATATTTTCCTTTTCCTCAGACAACATTCGCTCTTCCATCTGCTTTTAATACTCAACTAATATCCAATTTTCACAAATCATGCATTTTGCATCACATTTTTAAAAATCTACTTATTTGATGTTGATATTGCTGGTAACGGATATTTAGTGACTTGGAGGGGAACTTCCAGAGTCTTATGACCCTATGCCCTTTGCTCTTATCTCCAGAGAATGTGTAGGCTTAGGGCCTGCTCTCCAGTGGGAAAGTGAGAAAAGGAAGGTAGTTGGTAGAGAATCTGTTGAAAAATAAACAGATTGTTATGCTTTGGTGCATCTTGACTTTAGCAACTTATTGGAGCTTCAGTTACCCAGGTAGTAGAAGAATCATCATTCTCCTGCCTTGTGCCTTGCAGATGATGGAAAGATTTTGAGAAGTCAAAGTATAAAAAGTTTAAAAGTTCAAAGCTTAAAGTACATTTGTATGAATGTATGCATACTTTATACAACCTTGAGATTTGTCTTCTTACAGGCAGCCACAAAACAAAAAAAAACAACAGAAACCAATAAAAAAGTCACTTGCTGAAGGATACCTGATCCACTCTTACAGCAAAAATGCTTACATTCCCATCAATTAATTTCCTAGTCATTTCTAGGATATCAGTGGTAGGAGATTAAATTGTGATAAGTCTATTGAAAGCCAAGGGGAGATGATTCATTTTGAAGATGGTCACTGCCTCACACTTGTGTGAATGAATATTTCTTTCAATTTGTCAGCCCATACTTAAATGTTGTCCCAATTTTACTGCCTGAGGATGTGACCGAATTTGAATGTTGTACAATTATCGGTGTATATTCCAACCTTATGATGAAGAGGGAAGGTCATTGATGGAAGATGAATACTAGGACTGTATCCTAAGTGTAGGAGCCATGTGTCTATTTTCTGTCTGCACTGTATTTTGTGTTACATGTATATTGTGGTAGTCAGTCATGCGGGTGAGGGTGTGGCAGCAGTGAAGCATTTAGCTACATATTCATGCTTTGTCTTTGAAGTTAATAGAGCTAGGGAGTGAGCCAGGTGTTATCTCTTTCCTTGACCACTTTTAAAATCACTTAACTTTGCTTAAACACACCTAAGTCCATTTATGTTAGCTTAATTATGCTTAATTAAGTTGAAGAAAGTTTAAGGGTGTTTAATTCACTAAATCTGTTTATTTTGTTAGATTAGATTATGAGGACACTCAGTCCTCGTTTATTGTCATTTAGAAGTGCATGCATTAAAAAATGATACAATGTTCCTCCAGTATGATATCACAGAAACACAGGTCAGACCAAGACTAAAACTGACAAAAACCATATAACTATAACATATAGTTACAACAGTGCAAAACAATACCGTAATTTGATAAGAGCAGACCATGGGTACGGTAAAAAAAAGTCTCAAAGTCCCGATAGCCCCAATATCTCACGCAGACGGTAGAAGGGAGACACTCTCCCTGCCATGAGCATCCAGTGCCGCAAACTTGCCAATGTAGCATCCTGGAAGCACCCGACCACAGTCCGACTCTGAGTCCGTCCAAAAACTTCGAGCCTCCGACCAGCTCTCCGACACCGAGTACTGAACACCATCTCTGCTGAGCGCTTCAATGCCGCCCCGGCAGCCGAGCAACAAACAAAGCCGAGGATTCGGGGCCTTCCCCTCCGGAGATTTCAGATCACACAGTAGCAGCGGCAGCAAAACAGGCATTTCAGAAATTTCGCCAGATGTTCCTCCATGCTCTCACGTCTGCCTCCATCAAATCAGAATTGTGCACGGCATCCTACTTGACAAATAACAAATATTCATCACTGGAGTGGCCGCGGGCGCGCTAGTTATATTGCTAAGTTTAGTTTCTCTAGTCTTTTATCGCTTCGAGATTGTTAGTTTTGCTGGATTCTTAAGTAAAATGTGAACATATTCTTTGACTTGGAGCCTTGTTATTGGATTGAAATGGAAAGCACATCATACAGGGTCAAACCACCACCCCCCCTGCCCCTGCTTAGTCTCTAAATGGTGTTGGTTTGCTTGTGTACCTGCAACACTAAGGAACTTCTGCGGTTCTAACAATGTGTTCATGGCTCACGTGATCTTGGGAATAAACAATGATCATTACATGTACTTGGTGGCCACATTAGTAGCTACTTCCAGCAGTCACACAACATCTGTGAAGAGAGAAACAGAATTAAGATATGTTAGATTGTTCATCATTGATAAGTTTTTATCAGAATTGAGAAGAAATCAATAGCAAATAAGTTCCAAGTTGCTCTGCTTTATTTATCAATGGAGGACCCTGGAAATATCCCAAAGATGGATTGCTTTCAAGCATCATGGAAGACCTTCTAACAAACCCTATCATGAGTGACAAGGTATTGGAAAAATTAATGGGCTGGAAGGCAGAAGAGTCACCAGGACACTATGGTTGCATTCAAGGGTTTTAAGGTAAGTAGCCTCAGAGAGAGTAAAGACTTTGGCTGCAGATTTTCAAAACTTATTGAGTCTTGGGAGAATACTAGCAGATTGAAAGAAAGAGTGCATCTCAATGTCAAACCCTACATCCCTGTCATGAGAGGTGGACACAGGTAAGGTCAGCCAACAGGGCTCTGGTGAAGCTGTATAGGCCAGTCCCCTGTGCAGCAGATGCAATGGATTGCAAAAGTGTTGATGAACTCCAATCATACCATCGATTTAAGACGATGGAAATGGGAGATCATCGATGGCCTATGCTCCACTCGGAGCTAAGGCCCCAAGTAAGTACGTAAAGATAGAGTAGATAGTTAGAGCCTTGTACCCAGGATGGAAATGTCAAGTACCCAGAGGACATAGATTTAATTTGGGAGGGAGAAATTTTAAAAGGAAATTTGTGAAACTTGCACAGAGAATGGTAGGCAGCTAGAATGTGGTGCCGGGGAACTGGTAGACACAGATACAGCAGCAAGAATTAAGAGGCATTTAAAATATGAATAAGCAGGGGATAGAAGGCTATAGGCCATGTGTAGGCAGATCTAATTAGTATAGATTGGCATCATGGTAAGTTGCACACATGGCTTGTTCCTATGCTGTTACGGTTCCATATTCTAGGTTTTAATTTGCATTTTCCCAGGGATTATGAAAAATTGGTAATCTGCCAGTCTAGTGGTAAGTAGCTCACACCCGTGGAATTTCTGGATCCCGTATGTTCAAAGTGGATGCTGTGGAATGTTTTCCTTTGCAGATGTAAACAGGATGAAATAAAAATCCAAGCTGCTAGCAGTCATTTCTGAAAACATTGAGAACATGTGATGAGTAAGTTAATTAAATCAAGCTATCCCACTGACAGAAGTATTATTATATAAGTAAGCAAATGCAAGTTGGACAGGCAGTACTGGAGTTAATGAGTACAAGTATATGCCTGAAAATTCATCCCTGCTTAGTGTTCCTTTCAAAGGAATGAGTTCAAAAGACAGCATGTACTGCACCGATGTTACGTAATGCACATCCTATATTGTTGACCAAGGATGAATTTCTAAGCAATATGTGTCCACATGAGTGAACTTACCACATGCTTGGCAAGTCTTACCAGATGTTCCTCTTAATCTGTGGTTAAAATGATTGAAGCACATACATGAATGAGACAAATTTCTAGTATGCATTACAGCAGGGACCAGCATTTTTACTGAGCACTAGTTCTTTCAATCTATTTGTTGATTAAAGTGATTTATTTGCAAAATCATAATGATCATAATGGGTCTTTTATGTTCTCAGGGTGTCTCAAAATGCTCAGCAGCCAATGAACATTTTCAAACTTAGTCACTGTTGTAATACAGAATGCTAAATTATACAGTCATCGTTAATAGTTAAGCACTACAGACTCTGTATTGCCAGGATTCTGATGTGGTTAAAAAGATGTTGAAATCTTTGTCATGTAAAGGCAAATGAATCCTGAAATGGGAAATTGCAAGAAGTTACTTTCCTCACAGCGGATGTTGCGCAAATTATCCATATCAGCACACCAGCGTAATGCAGTTACATGCATTGGCAGTCCATTAGTTTTTGCAACGGGTAGTATCATTGTCATGTGATTATTGTTCTCTTGGTAAAGCTGAATTCTAAATGTTTGCAGAACATTTTGGTTGGGGCATGTGGGTGGAGTGAAACGTTCAGGAGCAATTGAAAGATCAGAAATAGATCACAAGACCATAAGATATAGGAAACAAAGTAGTCTATTTGGCCAATCAAGTCTACTCCACCATTCAACATCTGGTTAAAGAAGTTCCTCCTGTTTTCTGTTCTAAAGGGACATCCCTCTGTTCTGAGGCTATGCCCTCTGGTTCAAGACTCTTGCACTACTGGAAACATCCTCTCCACGTCCACACTATCCAGGCCTTTCAAGATACAGTAAGCTTCATTGAAATCGCCCCAACCCTATTCTTCTAAACTCCAGCAAGTATGGGCCCAGAGCTATGAAAAGAGGAACTGTTAAGCAGTGTATCATTCACATTGTGACATCCATGGGTACATAGACAACCAATATTTTGAATAGAACTGAATTAAAACTTAATACTCTGGCTCAATTCCCAGACAAAAGACATGCAGCAGCTCATAACGGTGCATAAGATACACACGAGAACGTCTGAAGATGCTGGAAATCCAAAGCAACACACACAAATTGCTGGAGGAACACAGTCAGGCATCATCGATGAAAAAGAACAGTCAACATTTCAAGCTGAGGCCCTACATCAGTATTAAAAAAGAAGCTGAAGGATGCCAGAATAAAAAAGGAAAGAGGATAACTAGAAGCTGATAGATGAAGACAGGTAGGTGGGAAAGGTAATGGGCTGGAGAAGAAGGAGTTTGCTAGGAGAATAGACCATAGGGAGAAAAGGAAGGTGGGAGGGGGGATTCCAGGGGGAAATGATAGGCAGGTAAGAAGAGGTAAAAGGTCAGATTGGGGAATCGAAAAAGAGGTGGGGGAGGGGAAATTACCCAAAGGTAAAATTGATATTCATGCTAGCAGATTGGAGGCTACCCAGATGTAATGTAAGGTGATGCTCCTCCACCCTGAGGGTGGCCTCATCTTGGAATAAGAATGGGAATCCAAATTAAAATGTTTGGCCACCAGGAAGTTCCGCTTTTGGAAGATGGAATGGAGGTGCCCGACAAAGCGGTCCCCAAATTTACGATGGGTCTCACCCATGTAGAGGAGACTGCAGGTGAAGTGTTGCCTCATTTGGAAGGACTGTTTGGGGCCATGAAGGGAGGTGAGGGAGGAGGTGTATAGGCAGGTGTACCACTTGGGCTGCTTGCCTAGGATAGTGCCAGGAGAGAGATTGATGGGGATGGACAAGGGAATCACGAAGGGAGCAATCCCTGTGGAAAGCGGCGGGGCGGGGGGGGGTGGAAGGCAGTGGAGGTGAAGATATATTTAGTGATAAGATCCCTTTGGAGATGGCGGAAATTGCAGAGGATGATGTGTTGGATGCAGAGTTTGATGGTGTGGTAGGTAACGGACAAGAGGAGCTCCATCACTGTTAAGGCAGAGGGAAGTTTGAGAAATGGAGGAAATGCAGGTGAGGGCTGCATCAATAATGGAGGAAGGGAAACCCCGTTCTTTGAAGGAGGGAATATCTCTGATGTCCTGAAAAGAAAAGCTGCATCCTAGGAACAGATGCGTCAGAGGTGAAAGGACTGGGAAAAGAGAATAACATTTTTACAGGAGATAGGGTGAAAAGGGATATAGTCAGGATAGTCTTGCCACTATTGTACTTCTCAGAGATACTTGACAGCAACCTTTTTTACTGGAGGTATAACTATTGGAATAGGTGGAAAATAGTAGAAATTAAAATCAGAATCAGGTTTAATATCACTGGCATATGTTCATTAACTTTACGGCAGCAGTACAATGAAATACATGATAAATAAATATAGAGAAAAAAACTGAGTTACATTAAGTATATATACATCTATTAAATAGCTAACCTAAAATAAATAGTGCAAAAAACACAGAAATAAAAAAAATAGTGAGGGAGGGTTCATGGATTCAATGTCCATTTAGGAATCGGATGGCAGAGGGGAAGAAGCTATTCCTGAATCGCTGAGTGTGTGCCTTCAGGCTTCTGTACCTCCTTCCTGACAGTAACAATGAAAAGAGGAAATGTCCTGGGTGGAGGGGGATCCTTAATGATGGACACCACCTTCCTAAGGCACCGCTCCTTGAAGATGTCTTGGGTACTATGGAGGCTGGTATCCATGATGGAGCTGACTAATTTTACAAGTTTCTGCAACCCACTTTGACCTTGTGTAGTAGCCCCTCAATACCAAAAGGTGATGAAGCCAGGCAGGATTCTCTCCATGGTACATTTGTAGAAGATCTAAGTTTTGTAGAAGTGTTTAAGTTAACAAACCAAATCTCCTCAAACTCGTAATGAAATATAGCCACTGTCTTGCCTTCTTTATAGCTGCATCCAGAGATACTGACACCCAGGAACTTGAAATTGCTCACTCACTCCACTTCTGATCTCTCTAAGAGGATTGGTTTGTGTTCTCTTGGCCTACCCTTCCTGAAGTTTCACAATCAGCTCGTTGGTCTTGCTGACGTTGAGTGCAAGGTGGTTGTTGTGACACCACTCAACTAACTGGTATATCTCACTCTTGTACACCCTTTTGTCACCTTCTGAAATTCTGCCAACAATGGTTATGTCATCAGTAAATTTATAGATAACATTTGAGCTCTGCCTAACCACACAGTCATGGGTGTTCAGAGAGTAGAGGCATGGGCTAAGCACACTTTCCTGTGGTGCGCCAGTGTTGACTGTCAGCGAGGTGGAGATGTTATTTCTGATCCACTCAGATTGTGGACTTCCGGTTAGGAAGTGAAGGATCCAGTTTCAGATGGAGGTACAGGGGCCCAGGTTCTGTAGCATTTTGATCAGGACTGTAGGAATGATGGTGTTAAATGCTGAGCTATAGTCAATGAACAGCATCCTGACATAGGTATTTGAATTGTCCAGGTTATCTAAGGCCACGTGGAGAGCCATTGAGATTGCATCTGCAGTAGACCTTTTGTGGTAATAGGTAAATTGCATTGGGTCTAGGACCTTCCTGAGACAGGTGTTGATTCTAGCCATGACCAACCACTCAAAGCACTTCATCACAATTGATATGAGTGCTACTGGACATTAGTCGTCAAGGCAGCTCACGCTGCTATTCTTCAGCACTGGTATAATTGTTGCCCTTTTGAAGCAGGTGGCTATAGCAGTGAGAGATTCAAAATATCCTTGAATACCTCTGCCAGTTGGTTGGCACAGATTTTCAGAGCCTTACCAGGTACACCATGGGGCCCTGCCGCCTTGTGAAGGTTCATCCTCTTGAAAGATAGCCTGTCGTCAGCCTCCAAGACAGAGATCACAGGGTCATCAAGTGCTGCTGAGAACTTCATAACTGTGGTTTTATTCTCCCTTTCAAAGTGAGCATAAAAGGCATTGGTAGTGAGTCATTGCTGCCATTCATGATGTTGGGTTTTCCTTGCCTGCAAACCCTACCCAGAGTTGATGTCACCTCTAACCTCTCTTGGAATTGGTTCTTGGCTCTTGAAATAGCCCTCCACAATTTATACCTGATTTTCTAATACAGGCCTAGTTTTCTTAATACATATCACATAAAATGTGTCAAAGAGAGATTCCCATACAACCCCATTGGTGGACTAAGCTTATAGTGGAACTAAAAGTGAAATGTGATACACCCTTTGTGCTTTATTTAAACTGCTGGTCTTTTAATTCTTTTTCAAAGTTCAAAGTACATATACAATATGTCAGCATTTGCTTGTGGGCATACTCAGTAAATCCAATCAATGAAAGACCACACCCAACAGTATGGACAACCAGTATGCAAAAGACAATAAACCCTGCAAATACAAAAGAAAAATAATAAATAAGCATTTAATTTCATCTACTGAAAATCCACCTCAAAGTAGATAACTAAGAGGAGAAGTGTATCTGTAACCTTTCAAGTGAAGCTTCAACTGAAAGCCTTATATGTCTGTATGCAAAGTATCCTTTGCTATTCCAGGAATTATCTGTGTTCCAGCCCATCATGATCCCTTAATGACTAGCCCAAACTAAATGAAGAGTTAATCTAGGCATTCATGCCTCTGACAGCTTTTTTGTGGATCTGGGTGTTGCAGGATTGACTGTTTCATTTGCATAGATGACCACAAAAGTGGCACAGAAACAATAACTTTAAGATATTTCAAATCCAATGTGATTAGCCATTTTGTAAATATGAATAATTCAATACTGTCTAACATATTGTGACATTACTTGTAGGCAATCAAGAGATTGAGATGTTTCAATGCACCTGTTCTTTTAAGGATATTGTTAAATTGGAACATGGGCTAAATTAGAACATTCTTGTGTGAAACAGGGTGTAATTTGTTTCTGCTTGGGGCAGTTTCTTGGGAGCTGTTTGACTTCATTCCTTGGTGAGAGTCTAGATTATTTCAATATTAGCAAGGAACAGTTAAAATATGTTAGATTCTTTTAGTAGTTTTACATTTGTCCAGAATAAGACCTTTTGCTCTGATTAAGAGATGTTTGATTTAATGTAGCATCTGTTTAAGACTTAGACCTGCATATCAATGGCTTCCTACCTTTGATCACTCTGTGAAAGGTTGAGGTAGTGGAAGGAATTAAGTGGGAAGCTGCTGAGGGGAGGGGCTGTTGGAAAGATTAGAGGACCAATCTGTGGCTTTACTTCTGAGCCTGGTCAAGATGGATATTACTCTAGCTGCTTACCACTCTGCTATAGGCTTGCCCATATATGGGATAGTTCATAATTTTCTATTCACATTGACTCTGGAGTGTATGGCTTAATATTGTTATTTATTTATTCAGTTATTGATTTATTGAGATACAGCATGGAATAGGCCCTTCTGGTCCTTCAAGCTGCATTGCTCAGCAACCCCAGATTTAACCCTAGCCTATTCACAGGACGATTTACAATGACCAATTAACATACCAGCTGGTACATCTTTGGACTGTGAGAGAAAACTAGAGCACCCAGAAGAAACCCATTCAGTCTTGGGAAGAGCATACAAAGTCCTTACAGGCAGCAGCGTGTCTTTGGGCTTGCTTTTTTTAAATGAGATACTCAATTATTTGATTCAGATGACACCTCTGGGGCTTATCAGTGTATCTATGTTGATCAGCAGGCTTGTCATTCATGTTGAAAATTAGCTGTCGTAAAGGAACGCTGATGAGGCTAGATTTGCGTGGATGAACTTTCACTTGATTGGGTTTGCACGTCATCGTGAAGAAAATTGTATTGCTTATTTGGGAAGGGTTGTTGAAGTAAAATCACAACAAGGATTAGAAGCAAGGACATTTGTCACAGCAACGCCGAGAAATTCTGCAGATGCTGGAAATCCAAGCAACGCACACAAAATGCTGGAGGATCTCAGCAGGCCAGGCAACATCTATGAAAAAAGTAAACAGTCGATATTTTGGACTGAGACCCTTCATCAGTTCCTCCAGCATTTAGTGTGTGACACTTGTCAGAATGCTGTTTCTGGATTTCAGTTCAGCATTCAACACTATTGTCCCATAGACCTTGGTGAACAAACTCCTACCTCTCAGTCTAAATACACCACTGTGCAACAGAGAGTTAGACTTCCTAACCAAGATAGTCAGGTCCTCAGATAGTCAGAATGCACAACTGCTCCTCTCTCTTCATCATCTTCAGCCTGGGTCCCATTCAGGGCTGTGTGCTGAGCCCATTGCTGTACACTCTGGCTGGCACACGACTACACAGCCAAACACCCAAGTAATCCCATTGTCAAATTTGCTGATGACACAACAGCAGTGATGTTCATCACTAACAATATCGAGACGGTCTACAAAGAGGACGTGGAAAAGCGCTAGGCCTGGTGCCTGGCAAAAAACCACTTCCTCAAAGTCAACAAGACAAAGGAGATGGTTATCGACTTCAGGAGAACTCGCACCACTCACACCCCTCTTGACATTGGCAGCAAGCAGTTTCAACCTCCTGGGAGTCCACATTTCGCACAACCTCTCATGGTCCCAGAACATATCCTAC
This sequence comes from Mobula hypostoma, assembly GCF_963921235.1. Lineage (NCBI taxonomy): Eukaryota > Metazoa > Chordata > Chondrichthyes > Myliobatiformes > Myliobatidae > Mobula > Mobula hypostoma. The sequence continues at coordinate 32,518,460 of NC_086109.1, forward strand.
ACAATCAAGAAAGCTCATCTACCACTCTGCTTTCTGAGGAGGGTGACGAGAGCTAGACTATACAGAGCAATGCTTATGTCCTTATACAGATGAACAGTAGGGAGCTTTCTCAGATGCTGCATCATTGCTCGGTATGGAATCTGCGTTGTGGCAGAGAGGAAGGCTCTACAACAGGTAGTCAAAACTGCCGGATGGATCACTGGCACAGGCCTACCAGCCATCAAGGTCAGAAAAAGGCCAGTAACATCATTAAGGATCCCAACTACCTGCTCATGGACTGTTTGTTCCACTCCCAGCAGGGAGAAGTCCACACGGCATCCACGCCAGGACCACCAGGCGCAAAAATGGCTACTTTCCACAACAGTGAAGCTGACTAATGTCTCCACCACTAACCCACCCCACCACCACTAATTATCATTTCCTGTCAGAGTCTCCTTATGTACTGACACTCGTGTGTCTAGAGTCACTTTATGGACATACAATCAATCTATGTATATAAGCTATCTTATGTATTTAAATATATATTTATTGTGTTTTTTTAGTTATTGTGTTCTTTATCTTATTGTGTTTATTTTGTGCTGCATCAGATCCAGAGCAACAATTATTTCATTCTCCTTTAAACTTGTGTACAGGAAATGATATTAAATCATCTTGAATCTTGAATCACCAATCGTTGAGCTTGTCACATAGTCCTCCAGTATAATTGTAGAGTCTGCTTATCTTTTGCTGGAATAGTGGCAGTTTGGTAGCATCACACACTCATGTTATCTTGTTCTCCTTTGTTTTCCTTTCAAAATAGCCAAAGGGGAGAACTTGTATTGCTCAATAATATTTCCATTATGAGGTGGGTATGACTCCTTCAACATAGTTCAGTAGTTAACAAAATTAAAAATGCTTCAAAATTCCATTTGTATGTTTGCATAAGAACTTGGCAAATGAGAATTCTTACTGCCTGGAAAATGTGTGTATCACTTTTGCCAAGAATGTGCTGATCTCTTTATTTGTACTGATAGCAATAATGGGTGTAACTGACAATTAATGTCATCTATCTTCTTTGCACATGTACAGCATTGCAGGGTTGGAAGGAACTTAAGTAATAACAATATACTAACCCTCTGTGATCTTTCTGATGTGGACTTGGTCTTCTGGACTCTAGAGGTGCAGGTCATTTTCTATCAACATCACTTCCTGTGTGTAAGTTGTTTTCTGTATCATTTCCTGTGCGGGTTCATTTTGATTTGATTTGAAGCACGTGGAACAGCAATATGTGAGTATTAAGTTTTTGTTAATAATGGTAAGTATTTAGTAGATTTATTTTAAATAAATTATTATGTTTATCGTTTATCATTGTTAAGTTATCGTTGCGTCACAAGTTTATTCTTGTTTACACAGTATAATTATGGAGTGGGCTGTGGGGGCTCTGGGTAGATACTCTATTGAGTAGGATGGACTGGCATCACTGGTCCTCATCCATCTCCTAAATCTCTCATCTCTCCTAGTGGCACACCGCCATACACCGCTCCAGCTGGGGGCTAAACGACGTGAGGGGGTGGTGTTAACACAGCACCACTGGGTGAAGAACCTTGTCGATGAGGTCTCTGGCCAGGGTGGGTGAGTCCCCCAAAGAACTGTAATGGCCGTGTGTTCAAGACCAGCGCGAGCCACCGAGTTGGAGGACATCAGCTGTTGTCCGGCATGGAGAGGTATGGGCGCTACCAAGCCTTGCCAGCTCAAGACACGCAAAAGCATCCCTACAACCCATAGGCAGGTTGCGGGATACGAACCAAACCAAACCAAGCCAAACTGAACCGAAGTTATGAGTGTTGTATATATGTATTACTTTGGTTGACACTGATTGTGAGAATACTCGACAGTATTTGTATCTTCAAGCACACAATGATTCTGTATTAAATTTAATATGTATTTTACCTAGCTTTCTGCAGTTTCACAAGTAAGAGATCTTATTTAAGAACTCTGAAGAAAGCTTCCATCTCAGGTGATTTTTGACAAGTTGTTTAACTTGCTGTATAGCTGTGGAGATATGCACTCCACGGGCAGTAGACTTGACAAAATGTTGGGAGATTTTTCTGTGGCAAGCTCTTCAACATCATTTCAAGTCATCTTCAAATTACGTCACATGGTATGGATCAACTCCAGCTTTGCCCACAAAAAGAGGAAAAACCTATTCAATATGCTTGGATAGACCCACCCTAATTTGGCTTGAATTGTTTGGCAGGAAGAGTAATTTAAAACTTTGAAAGCATTTAGAAACTTTCAAATCACTTTGAATGATGTAAACCCAGCAGCCCTTAATTTTTTAAATTAGTAAGCTGTTGTAAATAATTTTAGATCAGAAATGTTAATTCTTTTTGAATTAGTTTGCCACGGGAAAAGGTTTTTTTAGGAATTTATTTTTAAGTCAACATGCTACTTTAAATCTTCCATTATTGTCTTCTGTGATGGGAAAACATTCCTTGCACTCCCACAGACTTGCTCTAAATTGATTTCATGTGTGCTGGCCAATTGATAGAAGCTGACGCTCACTGGTTGAGCTGCATCTACTTGGAGCAAAGCCTGCATAGTCATTTTGACAGCATGTTTGGAAGCCTAGATATCCTGGTTGCCATAAGTTTTTACTGACGGTGAATATTGTTAGTTTTCATCATTGCCATTGCAAAATCCAGGCTGGACACAAAGGGTATTTCCAGTTTAATTGTTCTGTCAGCAGACTGGAAAGTCTCTTAATACCCAATTGAGTTTCAGTCTGAAGCCTCACAAAGCCATGTTAACTACCCTAATCAAACTGTGCTCCTCCAAATGCTCGTAAATTTTGTCTTTAAGAATTCTCTCTCAGCAGTGACACAAGACTCGCTAGTCTGTAATTCCCAGGGTTACCCCTATTCCCCCTTTCTTCAACAAAGGAATAACATTTACCATCCTCCAATCTTGTAGCACCACTTCTGTGAGGACACTGAGATCATCTCAATAGCCACAACAATCTATTCCCTCTCTTCCCGTAGCTATCAGGAGTGTATTCCATCCAGCTCAGGGGACTTACTGATGCTAACCTTTAACAAAAGTTCCAGCACGTTCTCTTTCTTATCGTCGTCACATCAGCCTGTTCTATGCTGACCTCACATTCATCAAGGTCGCTCTCACTGGTGAATACTGAAGCAAAGTATTCCTCTGCCTCTAGGTGCATGTTTCCTCTTTTATCCCTGATTATCCCTCAGTGTAGGACTGTATGTTGTAGAATGCCTAGGATTAGACTGAAGTTTTTTCTATGCATCTTAATATTCTCATAGCATAATGATTTACTGCTGCTCTGATTTTTGCAGTATTTAATTATCTGATAAAAATGATCTTTCACATTTTACTACTGTCTCTGACCGGTGTTCTGGCAACATTTCTGTGACTACCGTTAGTAGGACTGGACATTGAGAGATCATTGAAGGAAAATAGAATTCTTTGCTCCCTCGTTTTGCATTGGCAAATGTAATAACAGTGCTGAAAGTCTTCAGACTGATTTCACCACCAACAGTAACATGAACAGAACCTCAATGAGCAACTGACTGTATTGGGCCAGAGATATATTAACACCATTTAACGGATGCTTGGATGTGTACAAGGGTTGGGTAGGTTTAGAGGGATATGGGTCAAACTCAGGCCCATGGGACTAGCTTAGATGAGAGTCATGGTCAGCATGGACCATTTGGACCAAAGGGCCTGTTTCCATGCTGTATGACTATGTCTAGGGTGCTCATGTTACTATTGGAAAATATTTAGATACAGAGTACTCTATGTTCAGATAATTGATATTGTTAGTGAAGTGCGCTCATACTTGCTTCTGTGGCAACACCAGTTTACATACATGAAGTCAAATTTAACCCTTTAGCCAAGGAAATCCATTAAGTGACGTACCTTGTGTGCTATGTGAATGTACAAGTGCAAAAACAATTATGTAATATGATCAGCACCTCCCTAAACACGCTGTGATAGTGCATATTAGCATGCAACACGGGAGTTCAGATTCTATTTCAACAATTAGAAATGCAAAACAAGTAGACGGAAGAGTGGAGGTTTAACTAAAAAGAAATACAGCTGCTCATGACAGAATGAAGACCAGCTATTAAATATTGAGAGGACTAGATAGAGTGGATGTAAAGAGAATGCAGGGGTATCTGGGATCAAACTTCATAGCCTCAGAATAGAGGGACGACACTTTAGAATAGAGATAAGGAAGTGCCACAATCCTGATTGATAAGTTACAGAAACTGGGCCTCTGCACCTTCCTCTGCAACTGGATCCTCAACATCCTAACCGGAAGACCACAATCTGTGCAGATTGGTGATAATATCTCCTCCTCGCTGACCATCAACACTGGTGCACCTCGGGTGTGTGCTTAGCCCACTGCTCTACTCTCTTTATACCCATGACTGTGGGTAGAAGGTCATAAATTTAGTCGGCTCCATCTTGGGTACTAGCCTACAAGGTACCCAGGACATCTTCAAGGAGCGGTGTCTCAGACAGACAGCACCCAGGGCATGGCCTTTTCTCACTGTTACTAGAAGGTAGGAGGTACAGAGCCTGAGGCACAGACTCAGCGATTCAGGAACAGCTTCTTCCCCTCTGCCGTCCAATTCCTAAATGGACATTGAACCTGTGAACACTACCTCTGATTTTGCATGATTTTTAATCTATTCAATATACATATACTGTAATTGATTCACTTATTCACTTTTTTTCTTCTTCTGTATTATGTATTGCATTGAACTGCTACAAATTTCAAGACACATGCCGGTGATAATAAACCTGATTCTGATTCTGAATTTCTTTAGCCAGCGGGTGGTGAATCTGTGGAATTCAGGTGGCTGTGGAGACCAAGTCTTTGGGTATATTTAAAGCAAAGGATTATAAGTTCTTGATTAGTAAAGGTTGTCAAATGTTATGGGAAGAAGGCAGGAGAATGGGGTTGAAAGAGATAGTAAATCAGCCATGATGGAATGGCGGAGAAGGCACAGTGGCTGAATGGCCTGATTCTGCTCCTGTGTCCTGTTGTCTTGATTATGAGTTAAATATTTGTACTACCTGAGCTGCTCTTAATGCACTTAAAACGGTCAAGCGACCTTCTCTGATGAATCACATGCTTTCCCATGTTCTGAGTAAAGCTCTCTTCTACTTTTGGGTGGGCCAGTTATTCTCCCCTCCCCTTCTCCTTCACGATTCTCCACCCCCTTTTCTCTCTCTCACCTTACCTCCTTGCTTGCCCATCGCCTCCGTCTCGTGCTCCTCCCCCTTTTTCTTTCTTCCATGGCCTTCTATCCCCTTCTATCAGACTCCCCCTTCTCCAGCCCTGTATCTCTTTCACATATCAACTTCCCAACTCTTTACTTCACCCCTCCCCTTCCTGGTTTCACCGATCACCTTGTACTTCTCCCTCCCCTCCCCCCACCTTTTAAATCTACTCCTCAGCTTTTTTCTCCAGTCCTGCCGAAGGATCTTGGCTCAAAACGTCGACTGTACTCTTTTCCATAGAGGCTGCCTGGCCTGCTGAGTTCCTCCAGCATTTTGTGTGTGTTGCTTCTCCATACTTACCTTGAACATTCATCTCTGCTTTCACAATGTCTAATTGTTAATCAGAGAAGTGGGCTCTTGTGTTCGTCCCAATGCTGCCGGTTCCACCAGACTCACTTCTTAGCCTCATTGAAAACTTACAGTGGAGATGAGACCATTCAGTCATAATGTGTGTTTCAGTGAAAAAAAAGAATTTTAGTGTAATCCACATTCTAGCACAAAGCCTGTGGCTCTGGTTCTTTACTTATACATAGTTATGTACATTTTAAGTACGATGAATGTTTCTGATTTTATTTTTTTGGCATCTGAATGCAACCCCCATCACCAAGAGAAACAAGGGTGACAGGTGTATAAGAACAACACCATCATCATGTGGCTGTCTATGTCACATACCATCCTGACTTGGAAACATATTGCTGTTCCTCCAGCATTGATGGGTCAAAACTTTAGAACTGCCCTACCTCACACTTCCATTGGAGAACCTTTACCACTTTGACAAACGTCAGTAGATGCACAGTGAGTAGTATCCTGACTGGTTGTATCGTGGACTGGTATGAAGACAACAATGCTTCACCTGCTTCATCAATGGAAGAGTTTGTGGCTCGTACATATTGCATCAGCCATCCCATTACCCCCCAAAACCACAGTGTAAGTAATACATCCTCATTCTGATATAGGAGAAGAAAAAATACCCCATTATGAAGCACAGTTAAATGTATGACTCCACTAAGGTACACTTGATTCATTCTTCAAACCTTACACTACCATCCTAATAAATAAACAGAAAGATTCTGCAGATGCTGGAAATCCAAAGCAACGCACATAAAATTTTGGAGATACTCAGCAGGTCAGGCGGCATCTATGGTGAGGAATAAACGGTGGACATTTTGGTCCAAAGATGCTTCATCAGCACTGACGAGGACACCATCCTAATAAATGTTTCTTTTTTTTTTTGCTTTTCAGGCATATTTCTTCCTTAATGGATGATGCTTTTCCTGATGTTCTGCTTTTTCCAATTCCAGTGTTCCTTGCATTCCGCAGTTGTGTAAAATGCGGTACAATACGATGAGCACACCTTGTCAGGGCAGTGTCACGATACTTGAATCTTTGCATTATTAAGCCAGAAGTACACTCCGTGTGCCATGTCTTTGAACTGTACCCGGTGAGTCTTTATGTAATGTGATCATAGAAAGACATACTGAACTAATTAGTGTTGTGAGGTGGGGGATGGTAATAGGACCCCAGGACTTTGAGCACCCATTCTCTCATGCTTATTAGGTGCATAAAAAAATTGCAGCAATGAATGAGTATTTCTGAAGCGAAGTGTCATGACTATCACTATGGAAACTGGCAAAGAATTATATTTGTGTCTGAATGCTTGCCAGTGAAAGTCCTTCCTGTTCTGGATAGTTATGTGATTGCAATCTATCACAGCCTGGAAACCAACAGAGCTACAAATGCCAAACATCCCTCAGCTGATGCGCATATTGATTCAAGTAAACAGGGAAATGTTGTTGTTCACAAAGCTGCTGTAGAGATTTGAGGTTGTCTGAAACTACATGGAACAAGACTAAGCATTTAAAAATTAATGAGTTTGACATATTTGGCAAAACTCCGGCCCTTGTCCGCTAAATGAACCACCCCGGAAATTTGGAACAGGATTAACTCCGCGTTAGACTGGAGTTCTACCCTGCCTGTAAGTTCAAGGCAAAGGTGGTCCTTGATCAATTCCTTGGCTCAATTTATTGTGTTAGTCCAATCCTCCAATTTTTTCTTAGCTTTTTTTTTGCAGTTTCTGCTTCTTGACCTGGTTGCCAGTTTATTGATTTGCAGTGATGATTTAAGTTTAGTTGGCTAATGATGGGAATCAATATACTCATACAAAAAAGTAAGTGGTGAGTGTCATAAATCTGGAGGTGTTTAATTAGAAGATAGCTGCTTCTCCTCCTCCAGAATGCTGCCTCCCAGAAAATTGTCCCTTCCTGCAAACTGAAAGACTAATTTCTAGTTTAACCTCAAGGGAAAGTAAAAGACAAATATATTTTAAAAGTGAGAACATAATTTAAACTACTACCTCGCACAGAAGCAATAAATAATAAACTATATATGAAACAAATCATTGCCAATGGGAAATAGAATCCTATATTTTCATTTGGCTGTAGCTAGTGTTACGTACCCCGTAACTGGGTTGCCAAACCAGCAGAAATGGATCACTCAGTTGGAGTCTGGAGTACTAGAACTAAGAAAGTTTTATTAAAGAAACAAGCAACACAGTAATCGAAAGGATAATAAATGCAACAGTTCAGTGATGATAAACACACATGTGCACAGAATTAAGATAACAGCATCAATCAAGCTCTATCGTTGTCTAGGGGTAAATGACCAATTTCAAAATGACTCAAAGTTCAGTCCAGTTTAGTAGTTCAGTTCGCAGTAATCGTTGCCATGGCGGTGGACAACGTGGGGGAAGAGAGAGATAGAATAGGAACAACTCATCATTCAGAACGGCTTCACTCACAGACCAGCAAGATGGCTCACAGACCAGCGAGATGGCTCACAAACAGCTTTTGGGCGGGTCCTTGGTGATGTCACCTGAGGTCACCGACTGTGACCCCTCCTCCAGATGCGGTCGATCCTCTGCAGTGAACCCGGCACCCAGGCAAGGGCGGACACACACCGGGTTCCCGCTGATCGTACCTTTCCACCCTTGTCGTTGTCTGGGACTTCTCACCCACTCGTGAGAAGCGCACCGCTTCCAGGGTCTCGTTACCTCGGGTGGCGTGTGTCCTGTCTTAGCGAACCTGTCCCTTTTTATCCCCCTGCTGGGGTATCGCCTGTCCATCACTTCAAACAGTTCAGGGTTCAAAGGGGGGAGCCGCTCCAGACAGCTCTTCCTCCCACATCCCTTCATTACCCATCTCCAGACGCTGCTCCATTGTTCCTTATCTCTCCTTCCCCTGAGGGCAGGTGGCAGACCAACTGCTGATGCCACTGATGCTAGCCCAGGCCAGCAAACATCTTAATTTTATGTGTATTCTCGTAACACTAGCCACAGATTTTCATGATGTTCCATATTTGTAATCATCTGGGAGTGGGAAACACAAGGGTTTAATGAGCACAAGGGCCATAATGAATTTTTTCTATTATTGCCAGCATGATTGTCAAGTTTAAAATCCAGGTTTGGTATTGATTTAAATTCCACCTTCAGAGTATGCTCTGTGTTTATTGTGAATCAGGAAGAGAAGTTAAAACAAAGTTATTAAAGCAAGTACTTGCTTGTGTGACAAAGAAAGAAAAAATCTTCTCAAAGTGTCCTAACCTCTGAATCACTCCTGTAATTTTAATGGATGATCTCCTAATATGTTCTTCTGTCTTCCATTTTCATGCTAGTAATAAACTCCATATCTTTAGTGATTTAGTGTCTTTGCTAAAATATGCAGGAAATAAATATTACACTAATGTGTAAGATGTGTAAGACCACAAGACATAGGAGCAGAATTAGACCATTTGGCCCATCAAGTCTGCTCCGCCATTCCATCATGGTTAATTTATTATACCTCTCAACCCCATTCTCCTACCTTCTCCCCATAAACTTTGACATTCTTACTAATACAGAGTTCAAAGCAAATTTATTAACAAAGTGCAAATATGTCACATATTTAACTCTGACATTGACTTTCCTGTGGGCATTCACATTAAATACAAAAAAAAACACAATAGAATCATTGATAGACTGTACCCAACAAGATGGACAAACAACCAATGTGCAAAATAAAACAAGCTGTGCAAACACAAAAATGAATAAATTAATAAACAATAAATATCGAGAACATGGGTTGAAGCATCCTGGAAAGTGAGTCCATAGGTTGTGGGAACAGTTTTGTGCTGGAGTGAGTGAAATTGAGTGAAAAACCATCAAGAACCTGATGGTTGAGGGGTAATAACTGTTCCTGAACCTGGTGGAATGGGTCCTGAAGTACCCGTACCTCCTTCATGATGACAGCAGCAAGAAAAGAGCATGGCCTGGATGGCGTGGGTCATTGCTTTCCTGCACAGTGCTCTGTGTAGTTGTGCTCAATGGTAGGGAGTTTTCATTCAAGGGTATTGGTGTTTCCATTCCAGGTGGTGATGCAACCAGTACTCTCCACTGAGTATCTATAGAAGTTTGTCAAAGTTTTCGATGACATGCCCAATCTTTGCAAACTTCTAAGAAAGTAAAGGCACTGCTGTGCTTTCTTTGTACTGGACCCAGGACAGAACCTCTGAAATGATAACACCAAAGAATTTAAAGTTGCTGACCCTCTCCACCTCTAACTCCCTAATGAGGACTGGCTCATGGACTTCTGGTTTCCGCCTGTAGTCAACAATCACCTCCTTCGTCTTGCTGACACTGAATGAGAGGTTGCCATTGTGGCACGACTCACCCAGATTTTCAGTCTCCCAAATATATCCCCAATGACATGACCTCCACAACTCTTAGTGACAATGAATTCCACAGATTCACCACCCTCTGGCTAAAAAAAAATTCTCCTCATCTATGTTCTAAAAAGATATCTTTCACTATAGAAAACATCTTTTCCACAACCACTCTATCTAGGCTTTCAGTATTTAATAGGTTTCAATGAGATACCCCCTCATTCTTCTAAACTCCAGCATGTGTAGATCCAGAGCCATGAATGCTCCTCATACGATAACCCCACAATACTTAGGATCATTCTTGTGAACCTCCTCTGGACCTTCTCCGATGCCAGTACCTCCTCTCTAAGATAAGGGGCCCAAAACTGCTTGCAATACTCCAAGTGTTGTCTGACCAATGCCTTGTCCTAGGTTTAGATGATTACAAGAGGCTCAAATAGGGCAGATAGTCTGAGTCTTTTCCCAGAGTAAGGGAGCCAAACCAGTTCAGCTTCATGACATTTACTTGGCTCTGCGCTGAACTGAGGCCATGGCATCATGTCTGTTGACAGACTCTGTCTCATAAAGCTCAGTTCTGAATGCCATTTGCTTACTTTTATTGTTTGCACAATTTCTTTTTTTCTCTCTGCAAAGTGGGTGTTCAGTGGACTTCTTTTTTTAATGGGTTTCTTTGTTTTGTAGGGAGGTGAATCTGAAGATTGTATGATGTATACACACTTTGATAATAAATGTACTTTCAACTTTCAACTTTGAACATTAGTATCAAGTAATCATTTACTATAATACTTGTTATTCACAAATGTTTATTTTAATCACAATGATTCTTGTTAATGGCAACATTTGTGCCTTGCACCATGAACACAAGGTGCCGGAAATCTTGAGAAACACATACAAAATGCTGGAGGAACAGTACATCAGGAAGCATCTATGGAGGGCAATAAACAGTCAACGTTTCTGGCTGAGGCCTTTTTTCAGGACTTATTTTTCTTTATCTTTGTTTCTTAAGTGTGCTTAATTTAGCCTGTGCAAATCATAAGTAACTATCTGGCCAAAGAGTCTGTTTGTTTACCTCTCTGGGCTAATATTTGGAGTAACAGAATATACTGTGGGAAAATTACCTTAGTTTAGCTTTAATAAAATGCTGCCCAAGATTCTGCATTCTGGAGAGTCCCAAAGGAATGGAAAACTGCAAATATAACAACACTATTCAAGAAACCAAGGAGAGAGAAAACAGGAAACTGTAGGGCAATTAGTCATTGGGGAAATGCTGGAATCCATTATTGAGGAAGTAATGGTAGGATATTTGCAAAACAATAAAACAAACAAGCAGAGACAATATTGTTAAATTGGCAGATAAAAATGAAGCACATAAAGGTTACTGCACAAGATATAAGTGCATGATATTGAAGGTAATATGCAGAAAGTAGAGAATTGGAATAAATTATTATTTTTCAGTTGGCAAGCAGTAAAAAATGGGATGCCACATGGATTAGTGTTGGATCCTCAGCTCTTCATAGCCTGTTCTCATGACTGGATGAGGGAAGGAACAATTAACTGTAGCTGAACTAAATATTTAGGTTAGCAAGTTGTGGAAAAGATACAAAGAATCTACAAAGTGATATAGAAAGTTAAAGCTGAAAAAGATTAACTTTATTTAGAGTCATAGAGTCACAGAGTCAAAGAAACATGCCCTTCAACCTATCTAGTCTATGCTGAACAATTTAAACTGCCTACTTCCATTGACCTGCACGACCATAGCCCTCTATACCTCTACCATCCATGTACCTATCCAAACTTCTCTTAATGTTGAAATCGAGCTTGCATGAGCCACGTGCTGCAGCTCATTCCATACTCTTATGACCCTCTGAGTGAAGAAGTTTCCCCTCAAGTTCCCCTTAAAGTTTTTACCTTGCACCCTTAACCCATCACTGTAGTTGTAATCCCACCGCATCTCAGTGGAAAAGGCCTGCTTGCATTTACCCTATCTATACCCCTCATAATTTTGTATACCTTTATCAAATCTCCCCTCAATCTCCTATGTTCCAAGGAATAAGGTCCTCACCTATTCCACCTTTCATTATAACTCAGGTCCTCCAGTCCCAGCAATATCCTTCTAAATCTTCTCTGTACTCTTGCAACCTTATTTACATCTATCTTACAGGTAGGTGACCAAAACTGCACACAATACTCGAAATTAGACCTCACCAATGTCTTTTATAACTTCAATATAACATTGCATCTCAGTACTTTGATTTAGTAAGACCAATATGCCAAAAGCTTTCTTTATGACCCTAACTACCTGTAACGCCACTTTCAATGAATTCTTGACCTGTATTCCCAGATCCCTTTCTTCTACAGCACTCCTCAAAGTCCTGTCATTCACTGTGTAAGACCCACCCTGGTTGGTCCTTCCGAAGTGCAACACTTCGCACTTGTCTGGATTAGATTCCATCAGCCATTTTTCAGCCCATTTTTCCAGCTGGTCCAGGTCCCGCTGCAAGCCATGATAATCTCCACTACATGGCCAATCTTGGTGTCATCTGCAAATTTGCTAATTCATTTAACCACAATATCATCCATTTTATCAATATAGATGACAAACAACAATGGATCCAGCACTGATCCCTGCGGCACTCCACCAGTCACAGGCCTCCAGTCAGAGAGGCAACCATCTACTATTGCTCTGTGGCTTCTCCTACAAAGCCAATGTCTAATCCAATTTCTTACCTCATCTCGAATGCTAAGCGAGTGAACTTTCTTGACCAACCTCCCATGCAGGACCTTGTCAAATGTCTTGCTAAGTTACATGTAGACAACATCCACTGCCTTGCCTTCATCAACTTTCCTGGTAACTTCCTCAAAAAACTCTATAAGGTTGGTTAGACATGACCTACCAGGTACAAAGCCATGCTGACTATCCTAATTAGTCCACACCTATCCAAATACTCATATATCCAGTCCCTTAGAATACCTTTCAATAACTTTCCCACTACTGATATCAGGCTCACTGGCTTATGATTTCCTGGTTTATTGATCATGTGTACATCAAAAAATTTAAATATGCAGTGAAATGTTTTGTGTGCGTCAAATCAAATCAGCGAGGATTTTGCTGGGAAAGCGTCGCCACTCTTCTGTCACAAGCATAGCATGGCCACAAGTCACTAGCTCTAACCCAATCATCATTGGAATGTGGGAGGAAACCAGGGCACCCAGAGGAAACCAACAACATCACAGACAGAATGTGCAAACTCCTCACAGATGGCAGTGGGAATCAACCCTGATCTGACAGCCAGCACCATGAAGTGATTGTGATAATTGCCACACTATTGTGCTTCCTTGCACGGTTAAATGAGTGGGCAAGAAGTTGGTCTATGTAGCACAATGTGGAAAAATGTAAGATTATCCACCAGAAAGAACAAAGAAAAGAAAATTTTTAATTAAGTGGACTGGGCCCAGAAAATGGTGTGGTGCCAAGGGACGAGAAGTGCCTAAGTATACGAAACGCAAAATGAGAGCATATAGGTAAAACAAATTGGAAGACTAAGGGTCTGTTTGGGATGGTGGAGTGGAGATACATCTCTACCAAATGAGGTGTAAGGCGCTCCTTCCTTCCGCTGGCCTGCAGGTCACCCTTGGGCAAGATGTGCGTAGCCTCCAACCTGATGGCATGAACATCAATTTCTTGAACTTCTGGTAATCGCTCCCCTCCAGCCATCCCCTTCACCAGTTCCCATCCCCTTTTCTTTCTCTCACCTTATCTCCTTGCCTGCCCATTGCCTCCCTCTGATGCTCCTCCCCCTTTTCTTTCTTCCATGGCCTTTTATCCCCACCTATCACACAACCCCTTCTCCAGCCCTGTATCTCTTTCACCAATCAACTTTCCAGCTATTTACTTCATCCGTCCTCCTCCCGGTTTCACCTATCACCTTGTGTTTCTCTCTCCCCTCACCCACATTTAAAATCTACCCCTCATCTTTTTTTCTTCCATCCTGTTGAAGGGTCTTGGCTGAAACGTTGACTGTACTCTTTTCCATAGAGGCTGCCTGGCCTGACCAGTATTTTGTGTGTGTAGCACCTGCTTAGCCCCCTGATCAGGATCACATGGAGCCATGGGACAAGGTGGTGCATATCACAAGTCCTGGTTATGTGGCCACTAATGCCAGGCAGACAATATCTAAGAGTATTGATAATAGTTTGGGGTTATCCGTCTTGTAAAGACTGCTGCCCAGAAGAAGCTTGACCAAGATTGCTAACGTCTTACCACACGGCACATAATGAAAGAACAGATGGTCTGTTGGCCTGTACTGCAAGGGTTTTGGAATATAAAATAGGGAAGATGAGATCCCACAATATTGCATATCATCTTGTCTTCATATTTCAGAAAGGGTGTACTTGCACGAGGGACAGTGATTAGGCTGATCCCTGGTTGAAGAGGTTCACATGCGAAGTAAGGTTGAGTGTGTGGACCCTATACTCACTGAAAGAATACAATCATTTCGAAATAATGGAATTTTGAGAGAAAACATCAGTTTGGATGCAGTGAGATGCTTCTATTAGTGAAAGGACTTGGAATCTTGGTGCTAGTTTAGACTGAGATGAGGTTCAAATCGCCCTCTGGATATTATGAGTCTTTGGAATTCTCTAACATAGAGAGCTTGGAGCAGAGTCATTGACAACATTCAATGAGGAGATATTGAAATACTGAAAGGTACTAGGGGGCATAGGAGAAAGCATCCTGGAGGGGCCAATACCCTTTATGGTCCCCAGCTCCTCATGTTCCTTATGCTTACTGCCAGAGGAAGTGGTGAATTGCAACATTTAAGAGAAGTTTTGGATTGGTACATACAGTAAATAGGCAGGGTGTGGAGGGCTATACTGCAGATGCAAAGGGATTAGGCAGAAAAACAGTTCAACATGGGCTCGGTGGGCAAAGGGCCTGTTTTTGTGCTCTATGGAACTGTGACTCTATGCTTCATTCCATATATTTATCAATGGCTTTCCACATCCAGCTAAAAATGTTGACATTCCTATGGATGTAATAGTTTCTCTTGAAGTAGTGAGGGTGTTTAATCCAAACAAAATTAATCCGTGCTGATAGTTAACTGAAAATCTGCATAGAGTTGATATTCCAAAGGCAGCTTGATAAATTATGTAATAGCTTCTCAACTTTCAGGGATGACCAGCTGTCCAAAGAACTGTAACAGAATATCTGTTATGTCCTTCTAATAGAGAAGGAAGCAATAGACATGCTGTACAGATTTAATGCCACTTTCATGGAGTGGTTACATATTTTAAAAAACGTGATTGTCCTCACCAATGGCTTAGTTGCAAAAGGCATCAGCCATTTATTATGCTGATCTACTGCAATAAATCTTTTGGAATTACAATGCAACTGCCGAAGAGATTTCTGTTCACCAAAGGTTTAAAGTTCATCAGACCAGCAGTAGAATGTTCAGTAATTCTAATTTCTTATTGACATTGAACGTGGGTTCTTTTTTCTAACTTTTATTTTACATAGAAACCTGTACACTTCTTGCACCTTTGCACTGTGCTTGCTTGTACTGCAGTTAGTCTCGTGCTGTACTGCCTTGGTCCAATAGTATAAATTTGCACAGGTTTGTATTCTGTGTATGTGTGTGTGTCTGTATGTGTAAACACTAGAAATGTACATTTTAATGATGCAGGCCATTGTTGGACAGGTATTTTAAGGGATTAGCCTGAAAAACAGGTTCACTCAGAGACTAAACTCAAATAACCCTTTCTCAGTATATCTAGCTTCTTTTTTTCCAAGGGAGGTTCTCTTGGGAGGTATTCTTTCAAAAAAATGTTGCTGCATAGCAAACTATAAGTATAAACAAATTACTAAAGAAAATTTTCAAGTTTATCCACCTGGAAGATATATTACCATATCGCCAACACAAAGTGTAACAACCCTGATACCAGCACAAATATGACAGTAATTCTGGTAGTGATAATGAGACAATGATAAATTAAATACGACTACACTTGGATGAATATTTTGCATTGTCGGCTCATTTTGTAAATAACACCCCTGGGAGAGTAGGAGGAGTGTATATGCATCACAAATTTAGAAAATTTGTAATTATCTTATCAAGTGCCAGGTTGTTGAAGGTAGAACCGTGGTGTTAGAGTTTATACTGCCAGCAAAGCTACTGAGTTGATTCTTTTAGAACAGACACAATGTCTTGCTATTTAGGTTAGGAAGATCTGTTTTCAAAAAGTCCCAAGGGCGTCATTTTCAACTACTCTACCCACTCCCCAAAACCCCCGATTTTATATAACCATTTATTTCTAAAAAAAAATTACCTTAATTGACTGTGTTCATCCTACTCACTATTTATATCATATTGGATATTGAATATTCAAAGAACATATGAGTCATCAGTTTTATCACCTATTTTATACTGAACTCAAAACATAAAGTAGCAGTGATGGATTCAAATGCATGATATAATAATACCTAAATTCCACCAAACATTGAAGTAAAGGTTTTAACTGAAGATGTACCGCGGGGAGCATTCTGACTGGCTACATCACCATCTGCTATGGTGGTGGGGTCACTGCGCAAGACTGAAGTATGTTGCAGAAACTTGTAAAATTAGTTATCGCCATCATGGGTAGAAGCCTTCGTAGTATCCAAGACATCTTCGAGGAGCTTTGCTTAGGAAGGTGGTGTCCATCATTAAAGATCACCTCCTCCCCAGACATGTGCTCTTTTCATTGTTACTGTCAGGAACGAGGTACAGAAGCCTGAAGACACACTCACAGTGTTCCAGGAACAGCTTCTTCCCCTCTGCCATTTGATTTCTAAAATGGACATTGAACCCATGAACACCATCTCATTACCTTTTATTTCTGTTTTTTTTTACGAAATAGAAGAGAGCATTACCTGAGCAGTGAATGTAGAACTCTGCACTGGAAGAAGGGCAAGTGAATCATTGTTTAGGTCCCTGGGTGGCAGGAAAGAATGAGGAAAGATAACAGATGTTGTACTTTCTGCAGTTGCTTGGGAAATTGGGGTGAGAAGGGAAATTATCGGAAGGGTGACCAAGGGAATTGCAAAGGGAATAGCCCCTTTGGAATGCCCAAAGAGCAAGATGTGCGTAGCAGAGAAATTTTATTGAAGATAGAAGAAATTGTTCGATGCAGTCGTTGAGTGTGGTGAGGGGAGTGGAGTAGCAAAGAGCTACTCTGATCAGTAAAGAAGCCGAGGGAAGGCATTTATAAAATAGATGTCGAACCCAATGTTGAGCTGGGCTCTGTCTCAACTGCACTGTTTTACCACCATCTTCACCCTCTGCTAATTCCACGGATGGGACTGTAGGACTCCATTCTCTCCCTTTCATTAGATTAGGCAGTCATTGGCCCTGATGTGACCCTTTGCTTTCAAGTTTCTTAGATGTATTCTAAAAAATTTAAATTGACCTAAAGAATATTTTAAAAACAATAAATTTAGGTAAAATGCATTAATCTGCCATCAATTCTAAATATCTATAAATCTACTGAAATGTAAGTAGGTGAGTAGTAGGTTTGCAAATAGCACAGAAAATGATGGCGTTGTAGAAGATATTTTCAAAAGATACAAAGACATTTTTTATTTACTTTTTATACAACATGGAATAGGCCCTTTGAGCCGTGCCACCCAGCTACCCCTGATTCCACCCGACCCTAATCACAGGACAAATTACAATGACCAATTAACCTACCAACTCATATGTCTTTGGACTGTGGGAGGAAACTGGAGCACCCAGAGGAAACCCACGTGGTCACGGGGAGAACGTACAAATTCTTTACAGACAGTGATGGGAATTGAACCCGGGTTACTAGTACTGTAAAGCATTGTTCTAACCACTGTGCTACCATGCTGCCCTTTTAGAATGTAGATCGATTACAGATATGTATGTGGAGAAATAGCAGATGGAGTTTAAAAGTGTGAAGTGTTGATCATTGAGAATTCAAATGTAAGCAAATATATATTGTGGTGCAGATAGATCTAGATGTCCAAGTCCATGGCTCCCTGACTGTGGTCAGACCAGCAGATAGGACGGTAAAGAAGGCATAAGGCATGCTTTCCTTCATTAGTCAGGACTTTGAATATAAGAATAAGCAAGTCATGTTGCCGTTACATAAAACTCTGGATAGGCTGCACTTGGAGTATTGTGTGCAGTTCTGGTCCCACCATTACAGGAAGGTTGTGGAGAAAGGGTGCAAAAGAGATTCACCAGGATGATGCCTGAATTAGAGGGTATGATCTCTAAGGCGGGGTTGGACAAACTCGGGTTGTTTTCTCTAGTGCATTGGAGGCTGAGGGAAGATCTGATGGAAGAGACACAGATAGGGAAGACAATAAGAATCTTTTTCACAGGGTAGAGAATCAAACACTGGAAGACAAACATGTAAGCTGAGTGCGGTGAGGGGGGATGTTTAAAGGACATGTGTGGAGGTAGGCTTTTTTCTTACACAGATGATGATCAGTGCCTGGAATGGGGTCCCAGGGATAATGGGGGAAGCAAGTGCAATAATGGCATTTAAGAGGTTGTTAGATGGACATTTGAATATCAGAATCAGAATCAAAATCAGTTTTTAATATCACTGGCATATGTTGTGAAATTTGCAAAAAGAGAGTGAGAAAAAGTCATGAGTTTGTGTATATGGGTTCATTATCAGTTTGGAAATCTGATGCAGAGGGGAAGAAGCTGCTCTTAGAACACAGGTGTGTTCTTGGGGCTCCTGTATCTCCTCTTTGATGGTAGCAATGAGAAGAGGTCATGTTCTGGGTGGTGGGGGTCATTAATGATGGATTGCCTTTCTGAGGCATTGCCTTTTGAAGGTGTTCTGGATGCTGGGGAGGCTAGTGCCCATGGTGGAGCTGACTGAGTTTGCAACTTTCTGCAGCTTTTTCTGATGCTGTGCAGTGGCCCTTCCATACCAGATGGTGATACAACCAATCAGAGTGCCCTCCATGGCACATTGGTAGAAACTTGCTCGAGCCTTTGGTGACATACCACATCTCTGCAAACTCCTAATGAAATATAGCTGCTGTCATGCCTTCTTTGTTGCATCAAAATGTTGGGTCCAGGGTAGATCTTCAGAGATGTTGACACCAAGGAAATTGAAACTGCTCACCCTTTCTACTGCAGATCCATCGATGAGGACTGTTGTGTGTTCCCTCAACTTCTCCTTCCTAAAATCTACAATCAATTCCTTAGTCTTACTGATATTGAGTGCAAGGTTGTTGTTGAAATACCACTCAACCAGCTGATCTATCTCACACCATCTGAAATTCTGCCACATACTTGAATTGACTTTATTACTTGAATCCTTCAGATACATGAGTAAACATCTTTACGTTACGTCTCCGTCTAAATGTGCAATGAGCAATTTATAGTAATTTATAATAACTAGTATGTACAACAGAATAGTTAATATAACATAGAAATACAGTTGTGTCAGCATGCGTTAAGCAGTCTGATGGCCTGGTGGAAGAAGCTGTCCAGGTACCCGTTAGTCCTGTCTTTTATGCTGCGGTACCGTTTCCCGGATGGTAGCAGCTGGAACAGTTTGTGGTTGGGGTGACTCGGGTCTCCAATGATCCTTTGGGCCCTTTTTACACACCTATCTTTGTAAGTGTCCTGAATAGTGGGAAGTTCACATCTACAGATGCGCTGGGCTGTCCGCACCACTCTCTGCAGGGTCCTGCAATTGAGAGAAGTACAGTTTCCATACCAGAGAGTGATGCAGCCAGTCAGGATGCTCTCAATTGCACCCAGTTCTTAGGATTTGGGGTCCCATACCAAACTTCTTCAACCGTCTGAGGTGAAAAAGGAACTGTTGTGCCTTTTTCACCACACAGCCAGTATGTACAGACCACGTGAGATCCTTGGTGATGTTTATGCCGAGGAACTTAAAGCTGTTCACCCTCTCGACCCCAGATCCATTGATGTCAATACGGGCTAGCCTGTGTCCATTCCTCCTGTAGTCTGCAACCAGCTCCTTTGTTTTTGTGACATTGAGGGACAGGTTGTTTTCTTGACACCACTGTGTCAGGGTGATGACTTCTTCTCTGTAGGCTGCCTCATTATTATTTGAGATTAGGCCAATCAGTGTAGTGTCATCAGCATATATGGGGGTATCAAGAGAACAGTGCAGTGTGTTAAGCACACATCCTTGAGGTGCGCTAGTGTTGATAGTCAGCAAGGAGGAGATTTTATTTCTGATCGATACTGACTGTGATCTCTCAATGAAGATATCAAGGATCCAGTTGCAGAGGGAGGTACAGAGGCCCAGGCCTTGGAGCTTGTTGATTGATACTGAAGGTATGATGGTGTTAAATAGCAGCCTGAGGTAGGCATTGCTATTGTCCAGGTGGTTAAAGGCTAATTGGAGAGACAGTGAGACTGCATTTGCTTTAGACCTATTGTGGTGATGGGCAAATTGCAGCAGTTCTATGTCCTTGCTTAAGCAGGAGTTGATTCTGACCAAGTCCAGCCTCTTAACGCACTTCATCACAGTAGATATGAGTACGACAGGGTGATAGTCTAATGTCTTGCAAGAGTTCACCTCTTGAAAGATGTTCTGACATCGGCCTCCAAGACAGAGAACACAGGGTAACCAGACATTTCAGGGATTCACACAGTTTAATTCTCCTTTTCAAAGCATGCATAAAAAGCTCCATTCACGATGTTAGGTTTCGCCTTGTAGAAGTAATGGCCGGCAAATCTGGCCAAAGCTTATATACTACATCCGATACCATCTCTAACTTCAATCAGAATTGTTTTTTCGCAAGTGGAATAATATGGATCAAACACAGGCAGAAGAGATTAATTTAATTCAGTATCATGTTCAGAGCAGATATCACAGACCGAAGGACCTACTTCTGTGCTCTACTGGTCTATGTTCTACTAATTTAAAAAATATAAATGAAAAACAAAATTTAAAAAAAACAAGAAGCTTAACCTAACGCCCGATTTAAACAAAGAGAGGATACAAAAATAAAGGATTGAGTGGGAAGTACCAGGAATGGAAGTCAGTTACAAAACCGAAGTTATTTTTCCAGATGAAAGCAACTAGCAGATAATAGTTGCATGCAAATTATATACCCAGAGTCAATTCCAGTCACTTGACAGGGAAATTATCCCTTCATTTCCATTCTGGCAGAGATTAATAGTGTCACCATTAACAACCTTTACATCACCTATTTTTAAAATGAATATATGATCGTGATAATAGAATGAAATAGCTTCAGCTATTCAGCACTAAGTTATGAAATCATACTTTTTTTTCAGAATGGAAAACAGTCTTGATAGTCTCTAGGTTGCAATGGGGCACTGAAAATTTAACTGCAACATCCATTCATAAGAAACACTTGCATCTCTGATGCATTCTCTGTGCCTGATGTGCACATCTGATGTTGTTCCCTCTGCAAAGTTGGAATGCTTTTTATTAGTTACTCTGAGAACAAGCAGATTCTAATAAACCTGACGGTCTGTTGCAGTACAATTTAAGGAGCGCCACCCTGAATAGGTCTCAGCCAGGCATCGTACATTTGGCTCAAGTAGATTCACGTTAATTTATTACCTGTGCTCCTTTTCTGAACCCCTTTACCTCCCAAAACCCCCCAAAACCCCCACACCTCAGTTGACAAGCTTTGAACGGCTCCCCTCTCCCTATTCCATCCTCTGACTTCTCAACCCTCAGGAAGCTATCACAGCAATCCCTGTAAGTCCTGATTCCCCTTGACTCCCGTCTCTTTCACCTTCTCCTAGCTTTGACTCATCTCATCTTCAACAAATTCAACAATAATCTCCATGAGCGTTGGAGCTGGGATGTGGGATGATGCTTGCGGGCTACCTCCAGCACAACCTTGATTGTAAAACCAAATGGCACATTTCACTGTATGTTTTGATACACGTGATAAATAAATCTGAATGATATTGCGTAATAGAATTGTGCACATTTGAATTTCCCCATGTTTCCCCATGTTTGTAAATACAGCTGATCTAGATTCAAGCCGCCATTTCCAAATTAGTACCTTTGAATTGTTTGCTTAATAGGAATGCAAGGTCATTCACAAACCTGGATTTGCCATTTCACACCCTCTTCTACTCTTAATCTCCATGAATATGGGAAGAAGAGTAACACTAATGTCAGGCTGCTGTTTATTGACTACAGCTCAGTGTTCAACACAATCACCCCCTCAGTTCTAATCAACAAATTTTGAATCCTGGGCCTCTGTATCTCTCTCTGCCATTGGATCCTGACTTCCACATCCAGAGACCATAGTCAGTGCTGATTAGAAATAGCATCTCCGCTTTGCTGTTAATCAACACTGGCGCATCTCAAGGATGCGCTGCTCAACTCTCTACACCCACTCACAGATCAACCACCACATATACCCTTGCAAACAACACTACTCTTTGCAGAATTTCAGATGGTGATGAAGAGGCGTTCAGGAGTGAGATAAGTCAGCTGGTTGAGTGGTGTTGCAGCGTCGACTTTGAACTCAATGTCAGTAAGATGAAGGAAAAGATAGTGTACTTCAGGAAGGGGATGATAAGGGAACACAACACCAGTCCTTATCGAGGGTGAGCAGTTTCAAGTTCCTGGGTGTCAACATCTCTGAGGATCTATCCTGGGTCCAGTTACAAAGAAGGCATGACAGCAGCTATATTTCATTAGGAGTTTGAGGAGAAGTGGTATGTCAACAAAGTCGTTTGCAAATTTCTACAGATGTACTGTGGAGAGCATTCTAGCCTGTTGCACCACTTTCTGGTATGAGTGGCTACTGCACAGGACCAGAAAAAGCTCTAGAGAGTTGTAAGCTCAGCCAGCTCCATCATGGGTACTCGCCACCCCAGCAGCTGGGACCTCTTCATGAGGGGATACCTCAAAAAGGCAGCATCCATCATTAAACAGCCCTATCACCCAGTACATGCTCTCTCCTCATTGCTACCATCAAGGAGGGGGTACGGGATCTGAAGACACAAAACTCAGTGTTTCAGGAACAGCTCCTTCCCCTCTGCCATCAGATTTCTGAATGGGCAATGATCCCATGAGCACTTCCTCAGTATTTTTGCCCTCTTTTGTGCACTACTTATTTAATTTGTTATTATATATATGTCTTACTGTAATTTATTGTTTTATTATGTATTGCAATGTACTGCTGCCACAAAACAACAAATTTCATGATATATGGTTATGATATTAAACCTGATTCTGATTCTTAAGTTTCATGCAAATAAAAAAATTATCGTAACATAACCACACACTTAATACAGGGCAACTCTCAGTGATTCCTACATTTATCATCCCCTCAAAACTGATCAATAAACTTCAACACCTTGACCTCAATATCTCCTTGTGCAATTGGCTCCTCGATTTCCTCACTTGCAGGCTCCAGTCAGTTGGGATTGGCAACATCTCCCTCACCATCTCCATCAGCACAGATGCACCACAAGACCGTGTGCTTAGCCTCCTGCTCTACTCACCTTACACTCATGACTGTGTGGCTGAGCACAGCTCAAGTGCCAAGGTTAAGTTTGCCGGCAACACCATTGTCGTTGGCCAAATCAAAGGTGGTGATGAATCAGCATATTGGAGGGAGATTGAAAATCTGGCTGAGTGGTGCCACAGCAACCTCTCACTCAATGTCAGCAAGACCAAGGGGCTGATTATTGACTTCAGAAGGAGGAAACCAGAGGTCCATAAGCCAGTCCTCATTGAGATATCAGAGCTGGAGAGGGTCAGCAGCTTTAATTTCTTTGATGTTATCATTTCAGAGAATTAGTCCTGGAACCAGCACGTAAGTGCAACTATGAAGAAAGCACAGCAGTGCCTTTACTTCCTTAGAAGTTTGTGGGGATTTGGCATGGCATCTAAAACTTCTATAGACGTGTGGTGGAGAGTATATTGACTGGTTGCATCATGGCTTGGTATGGAAGCTCCAATGCCTTTGAATGGAAAATCCTATAAAAAGTAGTGGTACTACCCAGTCCATTATGGGTAAAGCCCTCCCCACCATTCAGCACATCTACACAGAGTGCTATTGCAGGAAAGCAACATCCAACTTCAAGGACCCCAGTCACCCAGGCCATGCTCTCTTCTCGCTCTGCCATCAGGAAAAAGATGCAGGAGCCTCAGGATCCACACAACCAGGTTCTGGAACAGCTATTATCCCTCAGCCATCGGTCTCTTGAAACAGTGGGGATAACTTTACTCAACTTCACTTGCCCCATCACTGAACAGTTCCCCCTACCTATGGTCTCACTTTCAAGGATTCTTCATCTCATCTTCTCAATATTTATTGCTTATTTGATTATTATTATAATTTCTTTTTCTTTTCAATTTGCGGTCTGTTGTCTTTTGCACATTAGTACTTTGTTCATCCTGTTGGGTGCATTCTTTTATTGATTCTATCGTGTTTCTTGGATTTACTGAGTATGCCTGCAAGGAAATGAATCTCAGGTTAGTACCATATATGGTGTCCTATATGTACTTTGATAATAAATTTACTTTAAACTTTGAACTACCTTCCCAGGAAGGTAAAAATGAGGAAGTAATTTAGTGCTGTACTGTGAATGAGATTTACAGTTTTTGCAGCTATCGATAACAATTAGATATAATCTTGCTTTGTGATCCTTTGTGAATTATAAAATAAAACTTAGAACATTTGTCTGTAAACTTCCTTTAAATATGTCAGCTTTAACTCTAGTAACATTCTGACACCAGAGACATAAAGTTGTGAGCTAAAGACCTACCCGAGGATTCTTGAGGAGATATAGATAGTTTAGTTCAAAGTTTTAAATGGAACTGATAATACCGTGCAATTAATAGCTTTCCCTCCTTTCCCTCCTTGACCATCATGTCAAGTTGAGTCAAGTCATATTTATTGTTATGTGCACAAGTGTAATGAGGAACAGGTACAATACCTACAGCAATGTCACAGGCATGTAGACACAAATGACATCCATGCCATTTATCATTTATACTTGTCATACAAGACAGTGAAGAGAGAGAGGGGGGAAAAGGACTGCAAAAACAAGACAGTGCAAAAAAAATGCATAGAGGTAAAT
This sequence comes from Mobula hypostoma, assembly GCF_963921235.1. NCBI lineage: Eukaryota > Metazoa > Chordata > Chondrichthyes > Myliobatiformes > Myliobatidae > Mobula > Mobula hypostoma. Next base: position 32,543,542 of record NC_086109.1, read on the forward strand.
CCATGGTGGTGCACGAGGGGTTCCTTGGTGTTCCACTGCTGAGATAGGGTTAGGATTGTGCAGGTTTATTCAAGAAAGTAAAGATTGCAAGAAAGAAGCTGTTCCTGATCCTGATGCTACGGAACTTCAGGTTTCTGTACCTCCTGCCTGATGGTAGCAGTAAGAAAAGGACATGTCCTGGATGGTGCAGAATCCTTGATTTTATATATCTATATATATTTATGGTAATTCTTTGAGGTATTTAGTATACATATATGGTGGCATCCGTTAGTCTTGCGAGACTATGGATCTGCGCCTGGAAAGTCTTGTTTCAGTCTGTGTTAGAGCAGTGTCTGTCGTGGCTGTAGAGGCCCACACGGGACTGACAGTCTCGGCTGCAGCGACTGCACTTGAAGGCGCTGTCCTCCAGTGTTGTCTTGGTGCTGGTTTTCCGACGAGTGCGCTTTTCTTCAGCAGCAAGCCTCAGCTTCTCTTCTCCTCTTTTTAGACCACTGCGTAGTTCCAGCCTCCAGTGAGAGCAATCACTTGCGATGTCCTCCCACCTCTCGACGTTCATTTTCAGTGACTTCATGTCTCTCTTGCAAACGTCTTTGAAACGAAGATGGGGCCGCCCTTGTGCTCTCTTGCCGGAGGCCAGTTCCCCATACAGCAGGTCTTTCGACATGTGGTGTACGTGGCCCAGCCAGCAGAAACGGCGTTGTTGGAGCAGGGTGAAGAGGCTGAGTATCTGGGCGCAGGCCAGGACCTCATTGTTGGTGACTCGGTCAGTCCACGTGATGTCCAGGGTGCGTCTCGGGCTGTGAAGGTGGAAGGCGTTGAGACGCAGCTGTTGTCTGTAGTAGAGGCTCCAGGTCTTGCTGCCGTAAAGCAGAGGGTGTTGTCAGCTTTCTGTTCTCCCAGACTCTGTTTGTCAGCCTGGCGAATGTTGAGGCTGACAACCACTCTACGTCGCTTTCAGTATACATATATATATATACTGTAATTCACAGTTTGTTTTTCTATTATAATGCATTGCATTATACCAATGCCATAAAGACAACAATTTTCATGACAAATGCCAGTGATATTAAACCTGATTCTGATTCTGATGTTTGATGTCACCTTCTTGAAATATCGCCTTATGTGGATGCTGTCAGTAGTGGAGAAGGCTATGCCTGCGATAGACTGGGCTGTGTCCAAAACTCTCTGCAGCCGCTTGCATTCCTGTGTTGTGCCAAGCTGAGATGCAACCAATCAGAGTAGTTTCAACAGTGTGTCTGTAAAACTCACTTAGACTGTCCACACCAGCTGTGTGGTGAAAAAAGCACAACGGCAGCTCTTTTACCTCGGACAGCTGAAGAAGTTTGGCAGGAGTCCCCACACCCTCAGGATTTTCTACAGGGATGCCATCAAGAGCATCCTGCCTGGCTGTGTCACCGCCTGGTGAGGGGACTGTACTGCCCTCAATTGCAGGGCACTGCAGAGAGTGGTGCGGACAGCCCGGCGCATCTGTGGATGTGAACTTTCCTCTATTCAGGACATTTACAGCAGCAGGTGTGTAAAACTGGCCCTGAGGATCATCAGGGTCTCCAGCCTCCCCAACCACAAACTGTTTCAGCTGCTTCCATCTGGCAAACGGTACCACAGCATTAAGGCCAGGTGTAACAGGCTGTGGGACAGCTTCTTTCATCAGCCCATCAGATTTATCAATAAACATTGATCTGGTTGCATATCTGTCTGTACATACATGTATACAAAACAATTATGTATACAATCTTAGTGTTTGAGCAATATTCCTCCACATTTCCCTTCCTTATTGCTTGTACGTTGCGATGGAGACGCAACATAAAAATGTTTACGCCCTTGGATGTAAGAAATAAAATAAATACAAAGTATAAATACAAATATAGTTTGAGTATTTGGAGACATTCCAAATCTCCTGAAGCTTTTAAGAGTGGAGAGGGACTGCATGCCTTCGACATGATTGTGTCTATGTGTGGAACCCAAGACAGGATATCTGATATGTTAGTGTTCAGGAATCCTATCTACCTTCATAAACAGACATGAAATATTGTCTACACTGTCAGAATCAGAATCAGGTTATTATCACTGATGTGATAATATGTGTGAAGTGAAATTTCTTGCGTTGCAGCAACTGCTCAATGCAATCTGATATGAATATTCATAAATAAAACAATTTAATTAGTTAATTACCACATTGTTCTTGAGGTGGTGAAAATGGCTGCACGTTTTTCAATGATACAACAGTAACCACATTTTAAAGAAATAATCCTGATACAGGAATATTGACCTGAAAGTTTGAATCCATTTCCCTCTTTATAGATGCCATATGACATTCTGAGTGTTTCTGGCATTTTCTGCATCTACACAGAGAACAGACACCTTGAACAGACACCTTGGCCCACAGTGTCTGCACAAAGCATGACACCAAAATAAACTAATTCCATCTGACCACACAGGGTCTTCATTGCCCTATTTCCTGTCTCTCCAAAGCCTCTTCCATTGCCAGGTCGAGGCTAAGTGCAAATTAAGGAACAGCAGCCCATTTTCCAGAGCAGCACCCACAAAATGCTGGAGGAATTCAGCAAGATCAGGCAGCATCTATGGAGAGGAATCAACAGTCGATGTCTTGGGACGAGACCTTTCATTGGGACTGGAAAGGAAGGGGGAAAATGTCAGAAGGAAGGAGGACAGAGCTAGAAGGTGAAAGGTCAGGCCAGGTGGGTAGGGGACGGGACTGAAGTAAGCATTCCATGTTCCATCTGGGCAGTCTCCAACCCGGTAGCATGAACAAGAAATTCCCAAATTTCAGTTGTCAGGAAGGAAGGATCTACCATTACAAGACCTTGCCATCTAAGACAGCAAAGATAAATACAATGGGATTTACTTTATCGATTACAGACTTCATGGGTCAGGGCTTCAGATTCTTGAACCATTGGGATCTCTTCTGGGGAAGTATGACCTGTTCAAAATGGACGGGTTACACCTGAACCCGAAGGGGACCAATATCCTGGCGGGAAGGTTTAATAGAGCTGTCAGGGAGGGTTTAAACTAATTTGGCAGGGGGATGGGAACCGGAATGATAGAGCAGAGGAAGGGGAAAACAGAAATAAATCAAAGATAGTGAGCAGTAAAGATGTCAGGAAAGACAGGCAGGTAATGGGGCAAATTTGTAGCCATTGGGATGAGATGCAGTGCAATAAAGTTGCAATGAAATCAAAGCGAAAAGTACCAAATACTGGTCTTAAGGTGTTATACTTAAATGCACGCAGCATAAGAAATAAGGTGGATGATCTTGTCATACAGCTACAGATTGGCAGGTATGATATTGTGGCCATCACTGAGACCTGGCTGAAGGATGCATGTCTCTGGGAGCTGAATGTCCAAGGATACACGGTGTATCGGAAGGATAGGAAGGTAGGCAGAGGGGGAGGCGTGGCTTTATTGGTAAGAAATGATACTAAATCTTAGAAAGCGGTGACATAGGATGGGAAGGTGCAGAATCTTTATGGGTTGAGCTAAGAAATCGCAGGGGTAAAAGGACCCTGATGGCAGTTATATACAGGCCTCCAAACAGCTGCAGTGATGTGGACTACAAATTACAACAGGAAATAGAAAAGGCTTGTCAGAAGGGCAGTGTTATGATAATTGTGGGGGATTTTAAACATGCGAGTGGATTGGGAAAATCAGGTCAGCACTGGATCTCAAGAGAGAGAATTTGTAGAATGTCTGCGAGATGGCTTTTTAGAACAGCTTGTTGTTGAGCCCACTAGGAGATCGGCTGTACTGGATTGGGTATTATGTAATGAACCGGAGGTGATTAGAGAGATTGAGGTGAAGGAACCCTTAGGAAGCAGTGATCATAACATGATTGAGCTGACTGTGAGATTTGAAAAAGAGAAGCCGAAATCTGATGTGTAGGTGTTTCAGTGGAGTAAAGGAAATTACAGTGGCATGAGAGAGGAACTGGCCAAAGTTGACTGGAAAGGGACACTGGCGGGAAAGACGGCAGAGCAGCAGTGGCTGGAGTTTATGCGAGAAGTGAGGAAGGTGCAAGACAGGTATATTCCAAAAAAGAAGAAATTTTCGAATGGAAAAAGGATGCAACCGTGGCTGACAAGAGAAGTCAAAGCCAAAGTTAAAACAAAGGAGAGGGCATACAAGGAAGCAAAAATTAGTGGGAAGACAGAGGATTGGGAAGTTTTTAAAAGCTTACAAAAGGAAACTAAGGAGGTCGTTAAGAGGGAAAAGATGAACTATGAAAGGAAGCTAGCAAATAATATCAAAGAGGAGACTAAAAGCTTTTTCAAGTATATAAAGAGTAAAAGACAGGTGAGAGTAGATACAGGACCGACAGAAAATGATGCTGGAGAAATTTTAATTGGAGATAAGGAGATGGCGGAGGAACTGAACGAGTATTTTGCATCAGTCTTCACTGAGGAAGACATCAGCAGTATACCGGACACTCAGACGTGGCAGGGAAGAGAAGTGTGTGCAGTCACAATTATGACAGAAAAAGTACTCAGGAAGCTGAATAGTCTAAAGGTAGATAAATCTCCCAGACCAGATGGAATGCACCCTCGTGTTCTGAAGGAAGTAGCTGTGGAGATTGCGGAGACATTAGCGATGATCTTTCAAAAGTCAATAGATTCTGGCATGGTTCCGGAGGACTGGAAGGTTGCAAATGTTACTCCGCTATTTAAGAAGGGGGCAAGGAAGCAAAAAGGAAATTATAGACCTGTTAGCTTGACATCAGTGGTTGGGAAGTTGTTGGAGTCGATTGTCAAGGATGAGATTACAGAGTACCTGGAGGCATATGACAAGATAGACAGAACTCAGCATGGATTCCTTAAAGGAAAATCCTTCCTGACAAACCTATTACAATTTTTTGAGGAAATTACAAGTAGGCTAGACAAGGGAGATGCAGCGGATGTTGTATATTTGGATTTTCAGAAGGCCTTTGACAAGGTGCCACACATGAGGCTACTTAACAAGATAAGAGCCCATGTAATTACAGGAAAGTTGCATATGTGGATAGAGCGTTGACTGATTGGCAGGAAACAGAGAGTGGGAATAAAGGGATGCTATTCTGATTGGCTGCCGATTACCAGTGGTGTTCCACAGGGGTCCATGTTGGGGCCACTTCTTTTTACATTATACATCAACGATTTGGATTATGGAATAGATGGCTAAGCTTGCTGACGATACGAAGATAGGTGGAGGGGCTGGTAGTGCTGAGGAAACAGAGAGTCTACAGAGAGACTTGGATAGATTGGAAGAATGGGTAAAGAAGTGGCAAATGAAATACAATGTTGGAAAGTGTATGGTTGTGCACTTTGGCAGAAATAATAAACGGGCAGACTATTATTTAAATGGAGAGAGAATTCAAAGTTCTGAGATGCAACAGGACTTGGGAGTCCTTGTACAGGATACCCTTACAGTTAACCTCCAGGTTGAGTCGGTGGTGAAGAAGGTGAATGCAATGTTGGCATTCATTTCTAGAGGAATATAGTATAGGAGCAGGGATGTGATGTTGAGGCTCTATAAGGTGCTGGTGAGACCTCACTTGGAGTACTGTGGGCAGTTTTGGTCTCCTTATTTAAGAAAGGATGTGCTAACGTTGGAGAGGGTACAGAGAAGATTCACTAGAATGATTCCGGGAATGAGAGGGTTAACATATGAGGAACGTTTGTTCGCTCTTGGACTGTATTCCTTGGAGTTTAGAAGAATGAGGGAAGACCTCATAGAAACATTTCATATGTTGAAAGGCATGGACAGAGTGGATGTGGCAAAGTTGTTTCCCATGATGGGGGAGTCTAGTACGAGAGGGCATGACTTAAGGATTGAAGGGTGCCCATTCAGAATAGAGATGCGAAGACATTTTTTTAGCCAGAGGGTGTATGGAATTTGTTGCCACGGGCGGCAGTGGAGGCCAAGTCATTGGGTGTATTTAAGGCAGAGATTGATAGGTATCTGAGTAGCCAGGGCATCAAAGGTTATGGTGAGAAGGCGGGGGAGTGGGACTAAATGGGAGAATGGATCAGCTCATGATAAAATGGCGGAGCAGACTCGATGGGCCGAATGGCCAACTTCTGCTCCTTTGTCTTATGGTCTTCATACTTTGAAAGATATACAATACTTATGATGAAGGCTCACCAGATTGATTTGTGGAAGGGTGGTTTGTGACCTGAGCAAAGATTATACAGATTAGTCCTCTATTAGAAAAATAAGTAATGATCTCCTATGAGCTTCTTTCTGGGTTTGATGTGGTAATTGATTATTCTGGTGTCTTGGATGCCATGGTCTCTGAATAATGGATCAGCCATTCAGGACAGAAAAGAGGAGTAATTTCTTCATCCAAAAAGGAGTGAAACTTTACATTCTCTACCAAAGGGGACATTGGAGGCTCAGTTGTTGAATGTATTAAAAAAGAAATCAACAGAGTTTTAGACATTAAGGGAATTAAGGGGTATACGGTTCTCATAAATGGGTAACTTTCAGGTAACATATCAGCCATGATCTTACTGAACAGAGGCAAGGTGGGAGGTCCAGATGGTCTACTCCAGCTTCTCCGTCTAACATCCTTTATTGCAACAAACAGAAGAGTGAAATGGGACTGTTCCAAATTATAAAGAGTTTTGATAGAGTACATTGAAAAATAATTGCTCCTCTAATGCGTGAACTAATGATTAAAAGATATAAATTTATCACAAAAAGAATGAAGTGTATGGACCAACACACAAAATGCTGGAGAAACTCAGCAGGTCTGGCAGCATCAAAGGAGGGGAATAAGCAGTCGACATTTCGGGCTGAGATCCTTCATCAGGACTGGAAAGAAAGGGGGAAGAATCCAGAATAAGAAGGTAGGGGGGATGGAAAGGAGCACAAGCTGCCAGGTGAGGGGAAAGGTAGGTGGGTGGGGGAGGGGATGAAGTGAGAAGCTGGGAAGAGATAGGTGGAAAAGGTAACAGAGTGGAGAAGAAAGAATCTGATAGGAGAGGAAAATAGTCTTTGGGAGAAAAGGAAGGAGGAAGGGCACCAGGGGAAGGTGATAGGCAGGTAAGGAGAAGGGAAGGGGTATGAAGGGAGCCAGAACTGAGAATGAATATAATTTTAGATGCAGAGAGCATTGCCACTACTGTATTTCAGCTAACAATGTAGTTATGAACTTTCACTCATAAATCTCTAATCCTAACATAAAAGCTATATATTTTTAAATATATATTTCTTACATCAGTGGGTCAAATGAATGTCGTTCAACAATTCTGACTATATTATTCTCCTCTTTATCAAGATATCAAATATTTATCTTATAATGTTTTACGATTGTGCCATGCACAATTTACAATAGCTGATATTATAATTGGATTTAGTGTCAACAGTGACTAAAAATCAATCTCAGTTCACCTGCAATAACTATTGTATGTAATTTCTCAAATGCTAGGCAGTGGCATGGAAATTGTAAAACAGTTGGTACCATAGCTGAAGGGTAAACAAATTTTATGCATAATAGTTAAAGAAAGGGTGCCACGGTAACATAGTGGTTAGCACAATGCTTTACAATACCAGTGACCAGGGTTCAATTCCCGCTGTTCCTGCAGGGAGTTTGTACATTCTCCCCATTACTGTGTGGGGTTTCCTGCAGGTGCTCCAGTTTCTTCCCACAGTCCAAAGAGGTACCGGTTGGTAGGTGTCCTGTGGGGGGGAGGGGGCTTAATCTGTGCGGTAAACCATATATATGTTGTAACTGGGTTAACTGTCTTGATACACCCCTCTGCTGACTGCCCCTGTGGCTCCTCCCACAGACCCCTGAATAAAGGTGATTTCGCCTTGCTCCTCCCCCTCAGTCTGGGGGCAGACACTCAGCATGGAAGTCGTCTTGTACTGCGAATAAAAGCCTTTCAGTATTCACCGTACTTCAGTCTTTTGGAGTTATTGAAGGTGCTTCAATCTGATTGTTGAAAGTTGCTTCCATCGTGATTGGTTAGTTTAGAAACTGCAGCTGCTTTTCCCATTGGCTAGCTGCCTGGTGTGCAGTTTCAAATATCCTGGGTAAATAGAGAGCTCGTGTGGGAGGTTCTTTCTCTTCCTTTGTTTAAGACAAGCGGTGCACATGAACATCGGGAATGTATGCTCTGCGTGCACTTTTAACTATGTGTGTTTGTTGAATATTCAGCTTTGTAGTGTCTGTAACTTGGGGAACTTGAGTGTTTGGTTGAACTTTTACTGTCTGTAAATAAAAGATTAATATACTTATTCACAGTCAGTGTTTTCTCTTTCACTTGCCAGACTGGCGAACCTGATTCAACATTACAGTAGGTTAATTGGTCATTGTAAATTGTCCCGTGATTAGGTTCAGATTAAATCGGGGGATTGCTAGGTGGCGTGGCTCAAAAGGCTAGAAGTGCCTATTCTGTGCTGAATCTCAGTAAATAAATAACTAAAAGTACGTGAATGACATACGTCATTACATCACCATGTCATGTATGCGCACCTCACTAAAGAGAAACACGACTCCTATATTTTTCTTTCATTTAGTTTTATGTTTTGGAGTTATAAAACACAACAGAGGAGGCGAGTTAGTTTTAAAATGAACCTGAGATGACTAGGCTCAGATTAAATCGGGAGGTCTCTGGGCAGAGCAGCTTGAACGGCCTATCCACACTGTACCTCAATTAATAAAAGTTCATGAAACTTTGCTTTCCCTTCAAGGGACAGCAAACATAGCACATCTTCATAGAGTTTACACCATTCTGGAATTGCATCACATACAAGAGTTATACCAAAAACTAAAATAATAAGATGGAAAGGTTACCTTGGACAATAATCACGCTTTGTTGGGTCTTATTTGTGATAAAAGTAATGTCAGAAGAGTTGAACAAAATCCTGTCATATATTCTAATCGGCAAAGCAGCTTGTAAAGCTAACTTGAGAGTGTTCTTGCCAATAACCACATTCATGCTTTGGTAGTACACAATATGTGTATGTAGGTCTTTCCATATTTATAAGCAGCTTACTTGCTGATTTTGTTTAAAAGAATTTACTAATTTTATTTCATGTTTGAAGCAAAATGCTTAATGCTTGGATGTTATTTTTCTTATAACTTTATTTCAATCCCTTGACATTTTTAGTAAAATTATAGAAACATTTCTACTTGGAGTATTTTTATCTAATAATAGCTTGAAATATTTCATTTATCTTTGCTGTAGTCACAGTGGGAATAACACTTTACTTATTGACTTTACCTTCCAATTTGATTAATTTGGCAGATTTTTAAATGCTCTTACTTTTACACACCTCTTTTGAAGGCACGCAAACAAGAAAAAGCCTCCAGTGGGAAGCACACTGACCTGAAATTTTGGCACTCCATCAAGAGTGTTCAGTTCACAGCACATTCTCAGCATTAACTTTCTTTTAAAGCCATGTTTAGTTGCAGTATAAGGAAACGCAGGGAAAGCCTTCTGCACCATTGAGCATATTTACAAAGGACACTGACATAAGAAATCAGATCCATTATCAAGGACCCCCAACATCCAGGCCATGGTCTCTTCTCACTGCTGCCATCAGGAAGAAGGTTATGTCCCACACCATCCGCTTCAGGTACAGTTTGTACCAAACTGGATAACTTTACTCACCCCAACAGTGAACTGATTCCACAACCTGTGGACTCATTTTTGGAGACTCTACAATTCATGTTCTCAACGTTAATTAATTTTCTGTTTTGTATTTGCACAGTTTGTTGTCTTTTGCAGGTTGGTTGTTTGTCTGTCCTGTTGGGTGTGGTCTTTCATTGGTTCTATTGTGTGCCCACAAAAAAATAAATCCCTAGATTCGATGATACATTTATTTTCAACTTTGAAGATTTTGAGAGTAAGCAGCTTGAGGAAAATAACTATAAAAAAAATTGCATTAAAACTTACATCTGCTTAATCAAGAACCACAATTTAAACTAAATGGAACATATGAGTAATAAGTTTCTGGCAACAATTGATACAATTCAAAGCAGTCCGTGAGGGAAAACACTCCAACCTAGAAAACTAACAAAATCTAATCAACAGGTTTTAAAATACTTTCTCAATACAGAAGACTAAATAATTGCAACAGAAGTACAAGTTTCAAGTTGATTTCTTTATGTCCAGATTCACTTAGATGCCAATATCTTCACAGGAAATTTTTATGCAAGAACTATTTGTGACAACTTGTACCACTTGCTGGATTTGCCACTTCATTGTGACAGAGTAGTGTGAAAAGGTTGAAAACATTTTGTTCAAAGCTCAAAGTTCAAAAATCGAAATAAATTTATTATTAAAGTATGTATATGTTGACATGTGCTATGTTGAGATTTATTTTCTTGCAGGTATTCACAGGAGAAAGAAAAAATACAATAGAATTTGACAAAAAACTATACATAAATAGAGAAGGTCTGACGAACAACCAATGTGCAAAGACAATCTGTGCAAATTAAAGTTATAAGAGTTGTAAAGAATCCTGAAATGAGTCTATCGGTCATGGAACCAGTTCAGAATAGTGGTGAATGAAATTAACCCACACTGATTCAGGAGCCTGATGGTTGTAGATGGATAACTGTTCCTGAACTCGGTGGTGTAGGACCTAAGGCTTCTGTACCTCATACCTCATTGTAAAAGCAAGAAGAGGGCACGGTTTGGATAGTGGGGATAGCTTTGTAATATTTGGCTCAAATATGAAAGTCTAACACATAAAACACAAAACATGTGTGCATATATTTTCTGAGCTAGGCGGCATTGGATAAAAGACATACAGTATTTCACCTATTCTTTCTTGCATGGCTTTAGGGCACCCCAAAGTACTCTTGATGTGCAGTCCCCATTAGAACAGACAAAAACAATTCAAAATTGTTTTGCTACGTTAGTGATGCTGATTGAAGGTGAAACATTTGTTAGGATAACTCTACTGCTCTTCGTTAAAGTATGGTTGAGAGAGCTGGTGAAGGGGTAGAACTGAAAAGTAACAGGATGAAAATGAGAAATGAGAACTTAAGAAATATTTTTGAGACACTCCAAAGATAACAACACAGATATGGGAAAAGAACAGAGTAGTCTGAGTAGAAAGACAGAGGTAAGGATGAATCCTTATAGAACAAATCTCACTCAGAAGTTAGAGAGGTTTTGGGGGAAGATGTTGTAACTAACCATGCCAAAGGATACAGTGGAGTTGAGGAGGATGAAGAGAAGTGGTGGACCGTCATTCACAGCTGCATGATGTCATTAATGACCTGGTAAAAAGGTATTTTAGAGTTATAACGTATCAGAACCCCAACTGGATATGTTGATATACGTATGTATACATATGTATAACTGGATATGTTAATATATATGGGACATAGCTAACTATATTCATATTGCCTGCTATGAATGCCTGTGAAAAACGACCGAAGTTTAAAAGAAAATCCTTTCATTGTAAGGACTCTTGATCAGCAGAGGGAGATGAAAAAAGTTAAATAAATAAGAGTTTACTGGGTGCAAACCAGGGTAAGACTTACACAGGGTTCTGGGCTGTGGGGTAGAACAGAAAGCATCACAGGTAAACAGCGTCGTAAAGAGAGCCTTCATAAATCAGGACATTGAGTACAGGAGTTGGAATATTATGTTGAAGTTTTTCAAAATTTCATCCTTTTCTCCTTGGAGCGACAGAGGATGAGAGGTGACCTGATAGAGGTGTACAAGATGATGAGAGGAATTGGTCGTGTGGATAGTCAGAGAGGCATTGATCGTGTGGATTTTCCCAGGGCTGAAATGGCTGCCACAGGAGGGCACAGGTTTAAGGTGCTTGGGAGTAGGTACAAAGGAGATGTCAGGGGTAAATTTTTTACGCAGCGAGTGGTGAGTACATGGAATGGGCTGCTGGCAACGGTGGTGGAGGTGGATACGATAGGGGCTTTTAAGCGACTTTTGGATAGGTACATGGAGCTTAGAAAAATAGAGGGCTATGGGTAACCCTAGTAATTTCTAAGGTAGGGACATGTTCGGCACAACTTTGTGGGCCAAAGGGCCTGTATTGTGCTGTAGGTTTTCTATGTTTCAATGTTTCTAAAATGTTGGTGAGGCTAAATTGTTTGCAGTTCTGGTCAGCTACTTACAGGAAAGATATCAATAAGCTTGGAAGAGCGCAGGGCAGATATACAAGAACAACTACCCTGACCTGAAGGAGGTGCTGCTGGCTAAATTTGATATCTCGGCAGAAACCTATCCCTATGCCAACCTGTTCCAGTACTCTACCACCAGGGGAGACGCCCACTGAGACTTAACATTTCCTGTTGGGTCTCTACCATTGATAAATTTGACCAGAGCAGAAATCCAAGGAGGAGGTTGGTAAGGCCATTGTTCTGGAGCAGATGCTGCAGGTTCTTCCTCCAGACAAACGGGTCACACTGTGGTTGGACTCACTTCGGCCTGACTTGCCCTGCAGTACCTCATTGCCCACGAGGGGGCCTTGTCACAGCCATCATTCTGAAGTAACAGAGTTCCTCACCCTCCAAGGGACTCTCAGGGTAACTCTGCAGAATTGGGGAGTGGGAGAAACAAGAGCAGAAAAAAAACCTTTGGTAGTTTCTTCTAAGACTTATTTGTTACCATTGTCAGCAGCCAGTCCTCTGTGTGTCCTCCAAAGAAGCCCAAATTGTCAGGTATGTACTCTGTACTAAGAGAGGGAGAATGTGATAATGATGATAACAACTGTAATGCTTCTGAGTGTGGGAATAGAAAAAAGGCAGAATGCGATAAGAAAGAGCCGATATTTATAATAGAAAAACTTAATGGAAAACCTGTGAAGGCTCTTTTAGATTCTGGTAGCTCACTGCCATTAATTAAGAAAAATTACTGTATCCCTTGCTTTTGCGGTTGACTACTGTCACCAAACGCCTATTCGAGGTGTCCACAGTGACTGGAAGTCTGAGCACTGGCAGAACTCACTGTTGAGCTGGATGCCCACAAGCTCTTGATGAAAGTGGGGATGCCGGAGAAACTACTAGTTGACATGAATTTGGGGAGAGATTTGCCCGTGTTACATGAGTTACCGAGGAAGGGAAATAGCCGATCACCTCCATTTGTTAATTCACGAGTAATGGTGCTGTTTCTTATTTTGTCATGACTCGTGCTAAAACAAAAGCTGGGTTCAAACTCTGCCCGATTTTGATGCTAGTCTGTGCGAGGGAGGAACCAAGAGACCAAGAAAGTCACCCTGGCAATGGTGCCTTGAGAAATATGTTGGTTCTCCTGCCTCTGTTGATATGATGCACCCACTGATGATGATTCAGAAGGGGTCGTGGAGGCCTGAAAGGGGCCTGGGAAGGTAGACCTCTCCCATCTCAATGGCTGTCAACTGGTGAGCTGCAGAGTGCCTTTGCTGATCTTCCACAGCTGTTCCAGCAGAGACCAGGGTTGACAGAGGTCCTACAACATTCGTCAGGATCAGGCCTGACCAGCGCTCAGTATGCTAACACTGCTACAGAGCGCCTGAGCAACTTGTGGTGGGGGGGCACGGCTGAAAGATCAGATTCAGACCATGCTGGAGCTAGGTATCACTGAACCTTTGAAAAGTGAGAGGATCAGTCCGATCATCATCATCCCCAAGAAGGATTGCACTCTGAGGGTATGCGTTGATTTCTGGAAGTTGAATGCCATTTCTTTTTTTTTAATCTACCTATGCCCTGCATTGATTACCTACCAGAAAGGATTGGATGAGCAAACTATATTACTATACTGGACTTTTGCAATGGCTACTGGCACTTCCCCTGGATGACCAATCTAAATCCCTCACTACTTTCTGCACATTCCTGGGTCTGTTTCAGATCACCGTTTCAGGTGCACATGCTCCCTTCCAGCGGCTGATGGACTGGGTGTTACAAGGCTATGAGGACTACAGTGTGGCCTATCTAGGTTGTCTACGGCCAGACATGGACAGAGCATCTGGACCATCTGCGCAGGGTCCTGGGGAATATTCATGCTGCCAGTCTCGCTGTCAATCTACAAAAATGTGAGAGTACGAAAAGGAAAACCAGATACCTTGGCTACCATTTGGGACATGGAGAGGCACAAGCACAGGTGGACAATGTGGAAACGATGTGCAACAGCCCTCAACCTCGCACCAAGAAGGAAGTGAAACCCTTCCTGGAACTGGCAAGGTGGTATGCCAGCTTCATTCCCCAATTTGCCACTCCGGCCATACCTCTGCCTAATCTTACTGAGAAGCTTGTAGACATCCCAGTGACATGGACAAGTGAGTTGTGAAAATGCTTTTCAAGTCCTTGGGGCCCCCGTGTGTTCTTCACCTGTTCTTCAGAGCCCAGATGGTTCCTTGTCCAGGTGAATGCCTCAGGAGTAGGCATTGGAGCTGCACTGGCACAAGGAGAATGTGGATAAGAGTGGCCTGCCCTTTACCTGAGCCCAAAACAACTCCCAAGGGAAACCAGGTGTTCTACCTTTGGAAAGGAGAGTCTGACCGTTCAGTGGTCCATTGACAGCCTCCGGTACTACCTCCTTGGCAGGGAGTTTGACCTTGACACAGACCACAGAGCATTGACATGGATACAGACAATGAAGAACCGAAATGCCAAAATGACACAGTGGTACCTGGAGCTCAAACCCTTCAAATTCTGTGTCCACCATAAAGTAGGGCTATATCCTGTCTTGGCTGCTGAACATTGTCCCTGCAGAAGAGGGGAATGGTAATATGATGGAGTGCACTTGGCAAAATCATTCCTTACACATGTATGTTTACACACACACACAAGCATTGCCTTGCCATTCGACTGTCATAATGCTGAGTGCGTGCACCATTGTCTATCCCGGTATAATCACATTGTGGGCTCTAAACCAAGCTGATGTGCTCAGGTTGGCTTTATGGTGCCTTTCCTGCCAAACGTGCTGGAATATTCTATTCCTTTAGTAGTGGGGATTTATAGATATGTATATATTGTTGTTATCCTGTACTTAAGGTAGGTACTTCTGCTCACTTTGTAATATGATTGTAACTCTATTGTGGGTGTATCATATTCTAATTCATGTGTAGTTGTAAGTTAACTTTGTGCATAATTAACGTTGTATATCCTGGAGACTAATTAACAGGGCTCATTGCTCTCAGTGGGAGAGAGAGATCACAGCTGCCAAGAATTCACATTGGACAAAATATGGGGCTATTATTGTGTTTTCTGGTAGATGTCGTTTTGTAAGTATTGGTGATTTTCTTTTTGCTATTTTCACTAATTTTTTTGTAAGTTCGATATTTGACAACACTTTTAATAAATACCCTTGCCCTATAGTGCTAAGTGAATCCAGCCATATTTCTCTTTGGTTATAACCCATTTATCTAACAATCTCCAATCAAGCTTTACTTGTCTCATCCAACTGTGGCCTCACAATGCTGGCCCTCCTGTTTATACCACGTACAAGCCTAGTGTGGCTTGTTGATGTGGCATTTCTCTGTTATGAATGTCATTCGCACAGGAGTTATCTTTTCCCCAGTACAAGTTCTTATTTGGATATCTGCAGGCTTCAATTCAGTATCTTTGACACATCATTCAAACTCATTTTGTGAAATGACTGAAACAGCCGAGACAGTGTCCAATTCCATTTTAATTAATTTGTTGTTCACTTCTGGTGTAAGCCATATTGCTGATCTCTTGTTAGTTTTCACATCAAAAATCCTGAGGCTAGCCAGTCCTGTGTCACTCTCATCATTACAGATTTTTCATCAAGAGCATGCAGATTAGTGCACTTTTTGAAACTACAACTTGACTTTTTTATCTGTGCAGTTCATTTAATTTTATCTGGCTGACATGTTTTGTATGTGTCCTACTTTGTTGCATTTTCTGCAAGCTTCACCTTTAAGCCTTCATTGGCTCCTGCCACAATGGTAACAATTTGTTCAGCCAGGCCAGTTTCTGTTTAGATGTTGCATATTTGTTCATGCTCACTTTCATTCCTGACTGCAGCTTAATTGTGACTCTGACTACTGTTTCAATTGATACCGCAATTTCAACTGCTCTTTTAAATATGAGTTGTGTTTCAGTTAGGAAGTGTTTTTGAATGCTCTCTTGTAAGATTCCACAAACTAAATGAACTCTCAGTGCATCATTAAGCCCATTACTGAACTACAATGCTCAGATACTTTCTTCAATTCAGTCATATACACTGAAATGGATTCTCCTTCCTTTTGATTCTGCTTATTAAACCTAAAATGTTCTCCAATCAGCAGTGCTTTTGCTTCTAAATGTTCCTGCATTATGTTCATAATATCAGCAAGACTCATTTTGACTGGTTTGGTTCGAGCAATTAAACTTTGAAGCAAACTGTATGTTCTTCCACATATTACACTCAGTGACACTGACACTCACTTTTTATAGGCTATTCCATTTGCTTTAAAATACTGCTCAATTCGTTTGGTATACATAATCCAGTTATCTATTATGCAATCAAACACATCTACCTCTCTGATGCAGCCAGCCATTGCTGCTTTTTTGTTGTTATTTATAATTATTATCACCCAGTACTCACATTACCACAAGAATTTTGTCTGTTTTCTGCCTTTTTTTTTAAACTCAACCTTTGTGAAAAAAATGTGCTGTACTTTAACAGATAGGTAGTCATCTTGGGTTCATTTTAAAACTTATTCATCACCACTGTTATGTTTTGTAACTTCTAAACATAAAACTAATTGAAAGAAAAACACAGGAGCTGTGTTTCTCTTTAGTAAGGCATGCATATATGACATGGTGGCATAATGATGTATGTCTTTCACGTACTTTTACATTTAACATGTATTTAATTATGTAAGCAACAAAGAATGCTTAATCAGGCAATATATTTACAATATTACTCAAATATTACTGAATATTAGATACACAAAAACGTACACCCAAAGTTTCCTTATAGCAAATATTCTTGGGAGGCCCAGAATCCTTTCCAACAAGTCAGCTGCCATCTTCCTGATTATTTCTGAACTACTAATCTGCTGCCAAAGCAACCTCTCTCCCTACAAAATCATCTTTCCTTGATTGTTTCCTTCCTTCCATGAGCTCATGCTTCACGCAAAGTTTGTGCCATTGCACAAGCGATTGGCTTTGTGTATGACAAGATGAGGGCCTCTTACAGAGCCAACATTTCACCCCAGTATTGGACCCCTCACACCTGCATCATGCCACTTTAGATTACTCAGCTTACAACTTTTATTCTTCTAATATGCAATGCTCAAAAATAAAATTCTGTGCAAGCGGTGAAAACAAGTCACCATGGACAGCAAAGCATAAACGGCTAATTTCATCTAATTATTGAACAATGCCATTACCCAGTGAGAATCGCCTGAGGATATAATGCATTTACTAAGGCACTGCAAGCAGTCATCACAAAGCCATTAAGTTGTGCAAAGAATTTTCAAATCTTGGAACACAAAGGAGTCTTTTCAGTAATTTCAAAAGGCTATCCAATTTAATGTCATTTTATAAATCGGTTCTCATGAAATACATATCCAAATGCATTTTGAATGTTTATATGATATTGGGAGGGGGTGGGCTGTACTCCATTAGATTTTAAAATCCTAGTACATGTAAATAAACTTCTTTCACTTACATACATATATTCATATTATTTAAATCTGTGACTTATGATTACCACTTCATGTACTTGAGAAAACAGTTTCACCGCACTTTTCTGTCAAATCTTCCATAATATTAAAAATTATGATTCCTTTATCCTATTTTCTTCTTCTTTAACTCTATGTCCAGTTTGTGATTAGGCTAAAGGGTGTTCGGACACTTTACTAGATAAAACTCCAAAGTATCTGATGATTTATAAAATGGCAATGTCCATATACACACGATGAGTAAATGCATAACTGTAGTTAAAATGTTAACAAAGTACCCAAAGGGATAAATTTGCATATGTAAATAATCTACAACCTTTGCTCTTCTGAGAACGCACACTGAGCACCAGAGATTACTACCATTGTTTGAAATAAATACTATGTGAGAAGCAGTTTGAGATGAAGACATCAGGTACTAGGATGGAGCATAGCAATGATTTCAACTGTTAAAGGGCCTTATCCTGATAAGTTATTTAGCCAAATACATCAATAATGCCTGCTTTCAAATAGAAGCTGTTAATGTACAACATAGAACATAGAATAGTACAGCACAGTACAGGCCCTTCGGCCCACAATGTTGTGCCGACCCTCAAACCCTGCCTCCCATATAAGCCCCCACCTTAAATTCCTCCATATACCTGTCTAGTAGTCTCTTAAACTTCACTAGTGTATCTGCCTCCACCACTGACTCAGGTAGTGCATTCCATGCACCAACCACACACTGAGTAAAAAAACCTTCCTCTAATATCCCCCTTGAACTTCCCACCCCTTACCTTAAAGCCATGTCCTCTTGTATTGAGCAGTAGTGCCCTGGGGAAGAGGCGCTGGCTATCCACTCTATCTATTCCTCTTATTATCTTGTAGACCTCTATCATGTCTCCTCTCATCCTCCTTCTCTCCAAAGAGTAGAGCCCTAGCTCCCTTAATCTCTGATCATAATGCATTCTTTCTAAACCAGGCAACATCCTGGTAAATCTCCTCTGTACCCTTTCCAATGCTTCCATATCCTTCCTAAAGTGAGGTGACCAGAACTAGACACAGTACTCCAAGTGTGGCCTAACCAGAGTTTTATAGAGCTGTATCATTACATCGCGACTCTTAAACTCTATCCCTCGACTTATGAAAGCTAACACCCCATAAGCTTTCTTAACTACCCTATCCACCTGTGAGGCAACTTTCAGGGATCTGTGGACATGTACCTCGAGATCCCTCTGCTCCTCCACACTACCGAGTATCCTGCCATTTACTTTGTACTCTGCCTTGGAGTTTGTCCTTCCAAAGTGTACCACCTCACACTTCTCCGAGTTGAACTCTATCTGCCACTTCTCAGCCGACTTTTGCATCCTATCAATGTCTCTCTGCAATCTTTGACAATCCTCTACACTATCTACAACACCACCAACCTTTGTGTTGTCTGCAAACTTGCCAACCCACCCTTCTACCCCCACATCCAGGTCGTTAATAAAAATCACGAAAAGTAGAGGTCCCAGAACGGATCCTTGTGGGACACCACTAGTCACAACCCTCCAATCTGAATGTACTTCCTCCACCATGACACTCTGCCTTCTGCAGGCAAGCCAATTCCGAATCCACCTGGCCAAACTTCCCTGGATCCCATGCCTTCTGATTTTCAGAATAAGCCTACCGTGTGGAACCTTGTCAAATGCCTTATTAAAATCCATATAGATCACATCCACTGCACTACCCTCATCTATGTGCCTTGTCACCTCCTCAAAGAACTCTCTCAAGCTTGTTAGACATGATCTGCCCTTCACAAAGCTATGCTGACTGTCCCTGATCAGACCACGATTCTCTAAATGCCCATAGATCCTATCTCTAAGAATCTTTTCCAAGCTTTCCCACCACAGACGTAAGGCTCATTGGTCTATAATTACCCGGACTATCCCTACTACCTTTTTTGAACAAGGGAACAACATTCGCCTCCCTCCAATCCTGCGATACCATTCCCATGGACAACGAGGACATAAAGATCCTAGCCAGAGGCTCAGCAATCTCTTCCCTCGCCTCATGGAGCAGCCTGGGGAATATTCCGTCAGGCCCCGGGGACTTATCTGTCCTAATGTATTTTAACAACTCCAACACCTCCTCTCCATTGATAGCAACTTGCTCCAGAATATCAACTTCACTCATACTGTCCTCACCATCATCAAGTTCCCTCTCATTGGTGAATACCGAAGAGAAGTAAATGAAGAAAATATTCCATTTTCTATGAATATTTAATGTGATGTCATACTGATGATTCTGTTTATACTGCATGTACAAATAAAACATAATTTCATCCAAAAGCTAGTAATATGTCAAACTGTAAATAATTTTATTGAAAAGTGGTCATTTGCCTGAACCCAGTTGTTCCTGTGTTTCCTTGATATTACAGAATGCTTTTCTCCTGAGATGGCTGATAAGCAGTTAACATTAAGTCTTATCCTTGCATTAGGTAATAATGCCATGGAGAGATGGATAAATAGGATTTTATTTGTGTTATTCTATTTTAAACTTTCTCTCCATTTTGGGTGACTCAATATAACACATTTATTACACTTCTGCTCTGCTTGCTCAGCACATTGGCGCAGACAACTGCAAAACAAAGCATGAAATGTCTTTCTCCAGGTATGTTCTTTGGAGAAGTGAGCTCATTTCACCCTTCTGCCACCTTTTACAACAATGTTATAGAAACCTTGAGTAGCTGCTATGTCCAAGATGAAAGAATTCCACTTGTCTCTGATTATTTGAAGGATTCTTGGTGAAAGTAATGTATTGTAATGTACTTTTGGTATTCATCATTATTTTTTAAAGTCAGTTTTCTAAGGTCCATTTCTATAATCTGAAAATACATACACCGGCTGTCTATTAATGCCTCTCAGAATTGAACACATCTCTATCGTCTCAAATCTTCTGCCGCTTCAGAGAAAACAACCAGAGTTTATCCAGCCTCCCCTCCAGGTGTTTTGGCAATGCAGAAGCAAATGCACATATATAGTGGAAGATCATGGCAGAGCTGCATGTGAAGGGTGAAGGGACTGCAGGTTGGGAGGTGGGAGACAGGGTCAGTGAACTGGAGTGGTGCGGTAGCATTGTGGTTAATACAATGCTTTACAGTACCAACAACCCGTTTTCAATTCCAGACATTGTCTGTAAGGAGTTTGTTTATTCTCCCTATGACTGCGTGGATTTTCTCTGGGTGCTCCAATTTCCTCTCCCAGTTGGTACATTAATTAGTCATTGTAAATTGTCCCATGATTAGGCTAGGGTTGCTGGACAACATGGTTTGATGGGCCGGCAGGGCACATTCTGAGCAGTATCTCAATAAATTTAAAGGATGTAGCAATATAGTTAAAAAAGTTGCTGACTGGTGTTTAAAATCAGCAAATAACAATCATCTTCAGAGTTGCAAGTCATCAAAATGAAAGAAATCAATACTGATTAGTGTGACTATTGAACACTTTTTGGATCTGAATATTTGTTCCTTGGGCTCGGTTCTAACAACATGACACAGCTTCAGAAGAACTCCTGCACACCAGATGCTTTAAATTCCCATTAGCTTTTCTGAGTATTTAGTGTCAATTTGTATAGGTATATTATATCCGATTATTGTGTTGCTATGGAATGGTGGCCAATTTATTGCAGTGATGTTTAAATGGGAGTGTATGAATTGTTTATGAAAAAAATTATGTTTTTACTTTGTTTTACCTTTGAACTATAAAGCATGATGTAATACTGCATGGTGAATAGAAAGCAATAGAAAGGCTGCATTTATTTTTCGTTGCTGGGAGCACAGAGAAAGGGGCCATGAATCATACCATATGGAGATAAGTTACAATCAAAGGACAATTAATGATCTTAACAACATTTTAATCCATTCACTTCATGCATAAATCAGAATCTTGGGTCGGAGACTTTGTTCATGAGAATTTTTTATTAATGTGACCACAACATGGTGGTGGTGGTGGTGGGGGTAGGGGGGTGAAGAAAGCAAGTTTTGGGCTGTGGCTCAGTCTTTATCAAGAATCACTACACATTTGCTGAGACAGACAAAGGTTCTATCCTTTCCATTTTTTAATAAACTTATGCACCTATAAATGCTATCTGGATATTATTACATCATAGCAGATCATAAAAACTGAACACGTTTTATAGTAGCTTTATGAGAAAATCATACATAACATTTGACCCTTACAAATATCTCACTAAATGTTATGTTTGTAAGAATGCTTTCGCTTACCCCGGTAGCACTCTAAACTGGGCATTGGGCTGACTGCAGAGGCTTGCAACAGATCAGGATCTTCCTCAACACAGAATCTAGACAGACAATCTAATACTGTAACAAGCGATTTGTGGTTGACGTTATGAATTAGTTGTAGAAGCTATTTCTCAGATGAGAAACTAAACCAAAGACCCATGTGGATAACAAAAATCACGGAAGAACGTAAGACCTGGAAACAGTTAAAGTTCTCATGCCTAGTTCATCATTCAATCATGGCTGATCTATTACGAACTTTATCTTGCATTTTGAAATCTTGAAATAGTTCATAATCCCCTAAAAATCCAAAACTCCAAATTGAAGATAACCAGTCTAAGCAAAGAATTCCAAAGACTCATTACATTCTAAGTGAAGAAATTTCTCTTCTTAAAATTCCTGTGCAAAAATATTCATCTTTCCTCATTGTTTGCATATTATTTTAAATCTAGCTGCACAAAAAAAATTTGTTACCTTTTTTTTGGAAAGCTCTCCATAATTCAAAAATCCTGAATGGTCAACATTGCTCAGGTTATCGTAACCAGGGAAATCAAGACGTTTTGGAATTTTGTTTGATTCAATTAAATCTTTTCACGTTCTTCTAAACTCAAGAGAGCACAGGCGCATGGTAAAGGTCTCATGGACTAATTAAAAAAAGAAAGCAAGGCTATTTCCTCCAAATGTTGTGTTGAACATTTGGTGACCAATTTCATGATCATGATTATTACATGTCCCTACTGCCTGCCATAGGGAAAGTCACTCTGCAGGAACCCTCAACTGGCTCCTCCCATTGTTTGAGGCAGTTCTTCCAGAATCACATGAGTATTCCACAATGAGAGATTATGGAGTGGACAAACCAGACCATAAACCAACCCACCTTGTTGAGCACTAACTGTTCCAACTGAGGCAGCTTCTATATTTTCGGCCACTTCAGAACCCACACTAGAGGGTCTGCTAAAAATTAATTTACTTAGAAATTGATTGTACCCATTAATTGTAGAATTATGGAAAAACTATACCACAGTACAAATTTAAATCAATACAAAATAAGCTGTCCAATTCAATCCTAATTTCCAACACGAGGTCCCCATGCAAGTTCTTTCAGTACACATTCAGGTTCTTTTCGAAACAAGATAATGTTTTATGACTCTACTATTATACTTAGAAAGGTGAGGATTTGGGATGTGGAAAAAAATTATGTCAGAAAAGGGTTTACAAACTTGCAGATAATTAATTGGGAAAGTTTCATCATATTACATATTTGTAGTACAGATTAAGACCATTTCAGATCAGATTTAAAACAGAAGATCAGATGCTGGTATCAGAGAGAAATAATCAATTCCATTGCTTCTGGAAAAAAATATAGCTGCAGGATATATAGATTCAAATAACATTCTTGAAATGCCAATGAAAAATATTATCACTATTAAAATTTGAAATCGATTTTCTCTGCAAGAGTAGCTTTTATTGTTTGAAAGCAGCATATTTCTGTCCAAAATGATAATGCTCAACATGCAGTTGATAATTCCCAAGAACATATACTTCAGATCCAATATAAAGGAAAGAACAAGAAGCATGAATGAGGCAACATTCAGAAAATCATTATTTTAGCTTCCAGTGACCATTGCAGTCATTGTACTCCCAGTAACTGACCACTTTAAGGCAGATCAGGCAGAGTTCTTTTTGCTACAATGTCAGTTACAGATTCCGCTGGACAATTTAACCAAAAACACAAAAAGTTATATTTTCTGCAGGTTTCCCTCTTTAAAAACATTACAGTACTAGATTCTCAATACAGCATTAACTTTATTATTAACCTATAATACACATCATTTTAGGAAGACAGATGCAGTCAACTCGACCAAGGTACAACAATCTCAATATCTTAGCCAAAGGAAGTCAAAACAGACTTTCAATTAAATATGGACACTTGGTATTAAATCTAGAAACCAAAATAATTCAGATGGTTCAATTAAAAATTTAACAAGGTTACCAAACAACATAAAGACTAGCTTTAAAACTGGAATAATCAAACATCCTTTTAATTAGCTGATGTATCCTTCATGACATTTTTAAGTGAGACAAGTTGTTATGTGTGCATACACTACGAAATTCAGGGTCAGATTTAATATAGGCCATGTACATACACCAGCACTTAACTCCATTGGCCAGTATTTCTTCCAAGCACCTCCAGGACAGTTCATGAGAGTAGTGATGAGGTGTTCAGTTCTTCTATAGAAAGAAAACATCTTCTGATCTTAATCCTCGTTGAGTGATCTTGCAAAATATATCGTTCCATTCAGAGTCAAGGTCAACTTTGGACTGCTGGTGTTATTTAATAAACAGAACATAAACACCTGTGACAAGGCAAGAGAGTGCAACTGGTACATGAAGCCTTGTTCCTATTACTGCAGCTGTAACGAAACATAGATTAATTTAGTAATTCATGCAATGATACAAACTATTTTGTTTATATGCTGTTTACAAGCATGCAAATTTGAACAAACTACAATCACGTTCAGGAATATCTCAAAACCCATGTCCTATTGATGACTAGAACTTGATGTCCATGATATACCCACATTGCTGAGTTTGGGAGAAGTTTTAGTCTTTTATGATTGAGTAGCAGTTCATAAATTAACTTTGCCCATGGGTCTAAAGAATTGTGCAGAGTAATACTAGTCAAAGTTATCTGCTCTTTTTTCTTGATTGAGAACAATAGATGGCCTGAAGTCAGCAAAATCATAATATTGATGAAACAAAGAATAAATCAAATCCCCATCATTTCACTTAATCATTTAAAAATAAATTCTTCCTTCATTCAAAAGAAATGAAATAGAACTACAGTAAATATATCTAATATTCAATACAGACTTTCGCAAAAATGTTACTCAAAAACTTGCTTTATCATTTTTCTCTAAGGATAATACTCATTCTATATTTTTACTAACATGATATACCTATACGATCAAATTTGGTACACAAGTCAATTTACCTTTGTAAAATACACCCCACACCCCTTTCTTTTCAGAAAGTAACCATTTATTCAGACGTGGAACTTTCTTTAAATATGCACAAGTGCATATAAAAAGCAAGCCAAAAACCAGGAGCCCGTCGAAAGAATATACTGTAAAACACAAGAGGGTTAGTTAAAAATGAAGAATCATGCACTGCACAAGAGTATGACAGACATTTGAGTGAATTATACTAAGAATTCTCATATACAAGCAGACTGTCTACGTATTACACCACTTAACAGTGCCAAGAAAATACAAAGCCCACAGAAAATACTGTTAATCTTCTATTAATATTGTTGACTTATCATATGCCACAAACAGCACAAGGGTAGCCCATACTGCAGAAAAATAATCGATTTAAACTTAACAGGTGACATTGCTCCAAACTTCAGTGGAATGAAAATTGCAAATAAATGTGACAATTCATTAAGAACACAAATGATGGCAATGGAATATTTAACACATTCAAAGAAAGAATCTAGGAAGAAAAAAAAATCTTGGATTTACAATTAGATTTTTTGGTGTTTAAAAAGAAAACTTTGCTTTCAGTTTCATTTTTCTGTGATTTATGGGGAACAACTGCATGGTTTAAAAAATTAATGTGAATGTCAAACTTCCTTGTTCAGAAAATTTTTATAAAATTTGGCTTTAGTTTCCCATAATGGCCCAAGGAATATACAGGATATTGGAATAATTTGACATAATAATCCAACAAGCTGAAGATATTATCCATTATGTGTTGAAAAATTATTTTTAAGAAGATCAAATGATCAGACATGCTGGTCTGCATCATTTTTGTAGGTTTCAGAGGATTACCAAGCAATTTGGTGAATCTGTCTATGATTGTTTGGCTGACGTAATGTATGCAGGTGACCACCACGTTACTGGGGAGAGGGTGGGTGAGGATTGCATTGTGTTCTTATTTCTCTGCAAATGAATGCAGAAATTTGTCTTTTTCCATTTGTTGTATACAGTAACAGCATGCAAACCAGGATACTAACAACAGAATAAAACCCAGTGAAAATTGGTAATGAACAAGGCTCTACTTTGCACCAGTGTTTTTCTCAACAATTTCTCATTGTGGTGCAGCCCCTCCCTGCCAACAAACATCTGGCAGAAAAAGAACTAATCATCAGAATCGGGACTATTATCGCTAACATATATAATGAAATGTTTTTGTTTTTGAGACAGCAGTACAGTGCAAGACATAATAAATTACTCTGTTATAATAATGAAAATAATAAAATAGTGAATAAAGAGGAATAATGAGGTAGTCTTCATCGGTTAATGGAGCATTCACAAAAATTAAGGTAGGAGAGTGTAAGCTGTTCCTAAAACATGTGTGCATCTTAGACTGATCTTAGCTGGATCTTTGACGTCCTCACCGGAGACCACAATCTATGTGGATTGGAAATAACATCTCCTCCTCCTGTCAACACTGGTGCACCTGAAGGATGTGTGATTAGCACACTGTTCTACTCTCTCCTCACCCACAATTGTGTGGCTAGGCACAGCTTAAGCGCCATCTATAAACTTGCTCATGACACAACTATTGTTGACAGAATTTAAGATGATGACAAGGAGATGTTCGGAATGAGACGGATGATGTCGCAGCAACAGCCTTGCACTCAATCTCAATAAGACCATAGAACTGATTATGGACTTCAGGAAAGGGAAATCAAGGGAACACACACCAATCCTCGTCGACAGATCTGAAGTGGCAAGAGAGAGCAGTTACAAGTTCCTGGGTGTCAACGTCTCTTAAGATCTACCCTGGGCTCAAAATATTATGCATTTACAAAGAAAGCATGCCAGCAGCCATATTTCATTAGGAGTTTGAGGAGAATTGGTGTATCAACAAAGACACTCCCAAATTTCTAAAGATGTACCGTGGAGAACATTCTAAATGGTTGCATCACACTCTGGCAAGGGAGGGGCACTGCACAGGATTGGAAAAACCTGCAGAAAGATGTAAACTCAGCCAGGTTTATCTTGGGTAATAACCTTCCCAGCATCTAGGACACCTTCGAAAGGGAATGCCTCAAAAAGGTGGCATCCCACATTAAGGACCCTCATAACCCAGGACATCCGCTCTTCTGATTGCTACCATCAAGGTGGAGGTGCAGGAGCCTGAAGGTACACACTCAATGTTTCAGGAACAGCTTCTTCCCTTCCACCATGAGATTTCAGAATGGACAATGAACCCATGAACACCACCTCACTATTTCTGCACTACTTATTTAATTTTCTTATATATATATATATATATATATATATATATATATATATTTCTATTGTAATTTATAGTTATTGCAATGTACTGCTGCCACAAAGCAACAAAGTTTATGAAAAATGCTAGTGATATTAAATCTGATTCTGATTCTAGTGTAGACTAAAAAGTTGATACAACAATGTGGGCCAAAGGGCCCGTACTATGCTATACAGTTCTATGTAGCTGTGACATATGCGCATGCGTCAAGAGATGTGATATGAAAAGAAGTATTTGTTTACTTTCTTTCCCCACATAAATTCTGCTGCAGCAAATCTTATTCCAAATCTCAAATTTTGGGTGTTCGCAAATGGTATGTTTAATGGTCATAACTCAAATGTATATCACAGCACTAGAAAGTGTTGAACATAAAGTAGCAGCATTGCATTCAGAATTAATTATTATAGCAAAATGCACTGTTAAGCAAAAGTTTATTATAGTTATATTTAAGTACATATTTATGTTCTTGGTTATTTAGTAGTTTATCTTGCCAAGTACTATCTTGGGAGATGCTGGCAGAACAAAAATCTGATGAGGTGTTGAATTATATATTTTTTTAAAAATAGTGCATTAAATGTAATACACTGGCTCCCATCTATTCTCAGGATTCCAGATTGCAGGCTGAAATCCTGCCCTCCGCTCAATCACAAGATATTCCGGATAGACATGCTGTGGGTAATAAAATGAATGGGAAAAAATAATTTTGGTACTCATAAACATTCAATGTAATGGTAGCTCTGACTGCTTCCAAACATGGGGGTAGGGCAGCAGTTAAAGCCGTTCTACCGGACAGAAACTAAACACATGTTCAGAAAGGCTCAGCATAGTACACGGCTATCCAATCAGCTACGTGCTGGCACTCTGGTCTATGACAATGCACTATTAAAGCTGGACTGTCTTTTAAAAAGTCATGTCTACCATTATGTTTAATTGGTGGGCCAGCAACTTCTAGCACCTAAGCATGTAGATATAGCATACTAACAAAAGTTCAGTGTAGTATTTTTCAATACCACATGATACTTTCAGTTGTTGTATGAGAAAATACAGAGCATATTAATAGTGACACAAGTGATATTTATATGGTAGTCAAGGAAGAAAAATACAGAAAATCTCAAATGAATCCACAGCTGGCAAGTAGTATTTAATCAGAATCAGGTTAAGTATCACTGGCATATTTTGTGAAACTTGTTAAATTTGTGGCAGCAGTACAATGCAATACATGATAAATATAGAAAAAAACTGAGTTACAGTAAGTATATGTCTATTAAGTACTTAAAATAAGTAGTGCAAAATAAAAAAATAAAAAAGTAGTGAGGTAGTATTCGTGGGTTCAATATTCATTCAGAAATTGGATGGCAGAGGGAAAGAAGCTGATCCTGAAATGCTGAGTGTGTGCCTTCAAGCTTCTGTACCCCCTTCCTGATGGTAACAATGAGAAGAGGGCATGGCCTGGGTGATGGGGGTCCTTAATGATGAATGCTACCTTTCTTACCTTCTTTGTAGCTGCATATGTTAGTAATTTATGTAAATGTAACTGCATGTGTGGACATGACCGAAGTGCAAAAGACACCCAAGATACAGTATACAACTACAGACATTGTTCTAAACAGCCTTGATCAGTGCCAAGAAACAAAATAAATGACTGTTACTAAAGGGGATTCTGAGGGATAAGATATATGTACATCTGGAAGGCTAGGAGTTTATTAGTGGTAGATAGTATGGCTTTGGGAGAGCGCGTCTTAAGGACTTGATGAGGTGAAGAAAAAGCTTGATGAGGGCAGGGTGATAGATGGTTCATATGGATTTCAGTAAGGCATTTAAGGTTCCACATGGTTGGCTGTTCCGGAAGGCTAAATCACATAGAATCCAGGGAAAATTGGCTAACTGGATACACAATTGGGTTAACAGTAGAAAGGAGAGGGTGATGGTAGAAGACTATTTTTTGGACTGGAGACCTGTGCCCCAGGGCCCATTGTTGTTTGTCATCCATATCAATGATTTGGATGAGAATGTACAGGGTATAGTTAGACAGGTACAAAGATAGGAAAGGTTTAGAACAGGGGTCGGCAACCTTTTTGCCTCTGTGAGCTGGATAGCTTATTAATGAGCAGATGGTGGGTCAGATAAATGCCATAAAAAACTTGAAATATGGGAATTATCTATTTAAATACATCTAGTTATGTTTTGCCTCAAATTAATGAATAATGCATACTAGAAAATCATTTGTGCTTAAGGTTGCCTACCCCTGGTTTAGAAAGTTATGGGCCAAATGCTGGAAAATGGTGCTAACTTGGATGGGGCATCTTGATCAGCATGGGCCAGTGGGCATGTTTTGTGCTACGTGATTCTATGACTCCAAATGAACATGCATTGCCCAGAACAATGGTATATAAATAAAATATTTCTATAATGATTTGCTGTGGTTCCATTTGGTCCTCTTAAAATAGTGGGTGATGTAAAGGCCCTTAGAATGTACTAGTAATTTGACCGTAACTTTATAGATTCCTGAATAGTCCCCGTTGCTGCCTGTAAGGAGTTTGTACATTCTCCCTGTGACCATTTGGGTTGCCTTCAGTTTCCTCCTAAAGATGTACCATTTGGTAGGTTAATTAGATGCTACAAGTTGTCCCATTATTAGGCTAGGCTTAAATTGGGGGATTACTGGGCAGCAAGTCTCGAAGGGCTGGAAGGCCCTATTCTGCTGTGTATTTCCATAAATAAATAATTTGAAAATGGGCTTTGTGAACTTGTTCGAAGAATTGCACTAGACAATGAAAGAACAAAGAAATTATATGTGCAGATCATTAATGAATTATAAAAATAATCTTTCTGTCCCAGAAATAAAACCCACAAGGGCAAAAAAATTATGTATTTGTCACTATATATTTGGACTGCTTGAGGAGCATTAATGTCTCTGTCCCTGGACTCAATGGAGTTCAGAAGGAGGAGGGACATCTCATTGAAATCTACTGAAAAACCTAGATGTGGAAAGGAGGTTTCCTTTATCGGGCAGGATTGAACGGCAGAGAGATTCAATGGGCCAAATTGACCAATTCTGATCTATATATAATGCTCATATTTTGGTTAATACAAATCACTTTTCTTTAAACATTCCTTCTATGACCAACACAAAATACCATGGCCTATACTTAGTGTTCAGAGTAGTACTGACAGTAATGGTCAGCACAAAACCAACAATAGCATTAAAGTTATCTATGGTATTTTTTTTTAATAAAACGCCACATTTCTTGAGGGAATTATGAATTTAATGAATCCAACCACAACAGCAAGTCAATTCAGTGCAGCTTGATCTTTATAGGCATCCGTTAGTCTCATGAGACCATGGATTTGCGCCTTGGAAGGTTTCCAGGGCACAGGCCTGGGCAAGGTTGTATGGAAGACAGGCAGTTGCCCATGCTGCAAGTCTCCCCTCTCCACGGCACCAATGTTGTCCAAGGGAAGGGCATTAGGGCCGATACAGCTTGGCATATATATGGTAAAGTGCCTTGCTCAAGGACACAACACACTGCCTCAGCGAAAGCTCGAACTAGTGGCCTTCAAATCACTAGACGAACACCTTAACCACTTGGTCATGCGCCAACACTTGATCTAATAAGCAGGAAATGGAACACAAATACTCTTCTGATATAATCCCTAATAAGGTGCTTGATTGGCACTTACACAATGGTTACACCTTAAAGGATATCACAGGGGGTAAAATCAATGAAAAGAGTTTAAAGTGCCAGTTTTTTTGTAGACTTACAAATTTGGATTTTATAGAGCTTAACTAATTGCTAATAAAAAAAGGTTTTCTAAATACACATCAAGCAGTTTTTTCCTGATGGTAGGATGGGAAAGTGGATTGATATTTAAACCCGCCTTCCCAGCAATCTGGGCTACCATTGGCAAAAGAGAGCCAAGTTGAGAGGCAAGCCGCTCGTCTATTCGGCGACAGGGCCGCCACTCAGCCTACGCCACCACACACTCTTCCGCAATCAACTTCGGTTTACCATGCAACTCAGGCCAAAGCTAAAAGCCCAAGGCGGGAGGGGACGGTTCCTGTCGGGCGGCGGGTCCGTAGCAGAAGGAGGAATATCGGCGGCGGCTCAACTTGTAGCCCCGACCGTCCGCTTCCCGCGAAGGGGCCTAACTCTCTGTCGGGTGGCCACGTCCTCAGTCCCCCAGCTGGCCGACGCCTCACGGCAGCCACCTCAACCCCAGGCCAGGGGGACTGATAGGGGGTGAAGGGAGCGGAATTACCGTTGGTCATGCTGACAGTCCAGCCCGCCTCCGCGCACTCTCTTCTCGCCCTTTTATCACGCACTCATGATCCGGCTTGTTCCTCGGCTAGTCCGGAGTAAATACACAGGGAGAAGTAATCAAACCCGTCCACCAGGCTGCATCGATCCTGCGACGCTCGCTTATTCTGCGAAGGATTGCGCTTGTCTTTTAGAGATAATTAAAATACTGAACCAGGTTCAATGGAGGAGTTGCAAAAACTTTTAAACACAACAGAATGGGATGTCTCTTTAAAAATGAGATGCACAGTTTCTTCAGTAAGAGTGCGATGAATCTGTGGAATTGTTGCTGTGGAGTGTTGTCGAGTATTTGAGGCAGAGATTGATAGTTCCTTGATATATGGGATGTTGAAGGTTATGGAGAGAAAGTGGGTGAATGGGGTTGATAAAAAGTTAGCCGTAGATTGAATGATGAAACAGACACATAAGCCAAATGTCCTAGTTCCGATCCATTCCTTAACGTCTGTTCTGTTTTCTATTTGTGTCTTTTGCTTTGTTCTGTTTTGATTCTGGTAAATGTATAAGCACTTAATAAATTGAGTGGGAAAGGCAAAATGTGCAGAAGATATGGAGAGTCTGCAGAGAGATATAGATAGGTTAAGTGAGTGGACAAGGTTTCTGGGAGATGGAGTACAATGTTGGTAAATGCCAGGTCGTCCAATTTGAAAGGAAAAATGAAAGTGCAGATTATTATTTAAATGGTAAAAATTGCAACATGCTTTTGTGCAGAAGGACTTGGGAGTGCTTGTGCATGAATCTCAAAAGGTTGGTTTGCAGGTGCAGCAGGCTATCAAGGCAAATGGAATGTTGGCCTTCATTGCTAAACGAATTAAATTTAAGAGCAGAGAGGTTATGCTGCAACTGTACAGGGTACTGGTGAGGCTACACCTGGTGTACTACGTGCAGTTCTGGTCTCCTCACTTGAGAAAGGATATACTGGCTTTGGAGGCAGTGCAGAGGAGGTTCACCAGGTTGATTCCAGAGATGAAGGGGTTAGACTGTGAGGAGAGATTGAGTCACCTGGGACTGTACTCACTGGAATTCAGAAGAATGAGAGGAGATCTTATAGAAACATATAAGATTATGAAAGGGATAGATAAGGTAAGGGCAGGAAAGTTGATTCCACTGGTAGGTGAGACTAGAACTGGGGGACATAAGATTCAGGGAGAGTAGATTTAGGATGGAGATGAAGAGAAACTGCTTTACCCAAAGAGTAGTGATTATGTGGAATTCTCTGCCCAATGCAGCAATGGAGGCTACCTCAGTTAGTATATTTAAAACAAGGTTGGATAGATTTTTGCACAGTAGGGAATTTAAGGGTTATGAGGAAAAGGAAGGTAGGTGGAGATGAGTCTATGGCCAGATCAGCCAGGATCTTATTGAATGGCAGAGCAAGCTCGATGGGCCAGATGGCCTACTCCTGCTCCTATTTCTTGTGTTAACTTCTGGAAAAGATTATTAGATTGAGCAGCATAGAATTATGAAAGGGAAGCTATCTTTGGTTAATCTAGTAAGTTATTTGAGGATGGTACAAGTAGAATAGATAAGAGGAAACCAGTAGATGTGTATATAGATTCTTGATAAGATCCCATGAAAAAGGCTCTTCTATAAGGATAATGCATGGGTTGGATGTGATCTACTGCATGGATTGAGAATTGTCTAACAGACAGAAAACAGTGAGTATAAGGGAGTCTCTCTTAGGCTGGCAGAATAATGGGGTATCACAGAAATCAGGGCATGGAGTCAGGTTATTCAATTTCTGTATCAACAATTTTGGCTGAGTAGAACAAATCACATATTTTGTACAGGCTGGGAGAACATTTCGCTGAACACCTACACTCTGTCTGCCAGTGAAAGCAGGATCTCCCAGTGGCCACACATTTTAATTTCACGTCCCATTCCCATTCTGATATGTCTATCCATGGCCTCCTCTACTGTAAAGATGAAGCCACACTCAGGTTGGAGGAATAACACCTTTTAATCCATCTGGGTAGCCTCCAACCTGATGGCATGAACATTGACTTATCTAGCTTCGGTTAATGCCTGTCCTCCCCTTCTTACCTCATTCCTTCTTTATTTATTTTTTTCCCTTTTCTCTCTCTTTCTCTTTTCTCCCTCTGTCCCTCTCACTATAACTCCTTGCCTGCTCTCCATCTTCCTCTGGGCTCCCCTCCCCTAGGCTTCCCGTCCCATGATCTTCTCCCTTCTCCAGCCTCATATCCCTTTTGCCAATCAACTTTCCAGCTCTTAGCTCCGTCACTCCCCCTCCTGTCTTCTCCTATCATTTTGGATCTCCCCCTCCCACTTTCAACTCTCTTACTATCTCTTCTTTCAGTTAGTCCTGACGAAGGGTCTCGGCCTGAAACTGTACCTCTTCCAGAAGATGCTGCCTGGCCTGCTGCATTCACCAGCATTTTGTGTGTGTTACATATTTTGTTGATGGGATAAAGCCAGGTGCTCACCAACCCAACAGCAACCCCAGAGTGACTACCATGATCAGAACAATAGCAGGAGCTGAGGAAATTGACTCACCTTTTCGAGGATAATTAGTAATGAACAATATATTTGCATTGTAAGCCCACATGTGAAATAAAAAGAATGAAACAGAAAAATTGAAAGGAATTGCTGGAAAAGAGGAAGCAGATAGAGCTGAATGAACTACATGGCTAAAACAAAGCTCTGGGACAAGTACAGGAGGATGGATAACTTCAATCTATGCTGTGAAGTGTAACTGTATGTATAAATCAGTGAATCATTTTGCTCATGTTTAATATTAATTGTTCTGCTGTTCTCTGATTTCACAGCCTTGAGTTAATTCTTAGTAACTATGTACCTGTTTTATAAAAAGTAAAAAAAAGCAATATTTATTTTTGTAAACATGAGAAATTCTGCAAATGCTGGAAATCTGAAGCAACGCACATAAGATGCTGGAGGAACTCAGCAGGGCAGGCAGCATCTATAGTTGATGTTTCAGGCTGAGGTCCTTCTTCAGGACTGGAAAGAAAGGG
Source organism: Mobula hypostoma (assembly GCF_963921235.1). Taxonomy (NCBI): domain Eukaryota; kingdom Metazoa; phylum Chordata; class Chondrichthyes; order Myliobatiformes; family Myliobatidae; genus Mobula; species Mobula hypostoma. The sequence continues at coordinate 32,578,005 of NC_086109.1, forward strand.
GGAAGATGCCAGAATAAAAAGATGGGGAGAGGGGAAGGAGGATAGCTAAGTGATGTGTGAAGCCAGGTGGGTAGGAAAGGTACAGGGAGGAATGTGATAGGAGAGGAGAGTAGGAAGGAGGAGGGGACCCAGGGGCAGGTGAGAAGAGGTAAGAGGCCAGAATATGGAACAGAAGAAGGGGGAGAGGAAAAGAAAAAACTTAGCAGAATGAGAAATTGATATTCATGCCATCAAGTTGGAAACCAAATGGAATATAAGGTGCTGCTCTTGCACCCTAAGGATGGCACAAGAGGAGGCCATGGACTGATATGCCGGAATGGGAATGTTTGGCCACTGGGAAGTTCCACTTTTGGTGGATGGAGCGGAGGTGCTCAACAAAGCAGTCCCTCAATTTACGATGGGTCTCACCAATGTAGAGGAGGCTGCATTGGGAGCACTGGGCACAATAGACAACCCCAGCAAATTTGCAGATGAGGTATTGCCTCACCTGGAAGAACTGTTTGGGGCCCTGAGTGGAGGTGAATGGGAAGGTGTAGCACTTTAGCTGCTTGTTGGGATAAGTGCCAGGAGGGAGATTAGTGGGGAGAGACAAATGGACAAAGGAATCACGGAGGGAGCAATCCCTGTGGCAAATGGAGAATTGAGGATGTAAGTATATGTTTGGTGGTAGGATCTCTTTGGCGATGGTGGAAGTTGCAGAGAATGATGTGTTGGATGTGGAAACTCATGGGGTGGTAGGTAAAGACAAGAGGAACTCTATCACTGTTAAGGCGGCGGGAAGATAGGGTGAGTGTGGATGTTCGGGAAATGGAGATGTGGGTGAGGTCAGCATCAACGGTGAAGGAAGAGAAACCCCATTCTTTGATGAAGGAGATCATCTCTGATATCCTGGAAAGAAAATCTTCAGCCTGAGGATAGATGCAGTGGAGATGAAGGAACTGAGAAAAGGGAATAACATTTTTACAGGAGACAGGGTGGGAAGAGGTATAGTCAAGATAACCATGAGAGCCTTCAGGTTTATAAAAGATGTTGGTTGACAGTTTCTCCCCAGAGAAGGAAAATGCAAGATCAAGAAATGGGAAGGAGGTGGCAGAAATGGACCAAGTGGATTTAAGGGCAGGGTGGAAGTTGGAGGCAAAGTTGATAAAATTGAGGAGTCCAGCATGGGTGCATGAAGCACCAGCAATGCAGTTGTTAATGTAGCGGAGGAAGAACAGGGGAGCATTACAGAGGAAGGCTTGGAACATGGACTGTTATGTGTAACCAACAAAAAGACGGGCATAGCTGGAGCCCGCGTGGGTTCCCGTGGCTACCCCTCGAGTCTGGAGAAAGTGAGTGGTGCCAAAAGAGAAATTGTTGAGGCTGAGGACCAGTTCTCCCAAACAGAGGAGACTGATGGTGGAGGGGAACGGGTTGGTCTTTGAATTGAGAAAGAAGCAGAGGGCTTTCAGACCTTCTTGATGGGGGATAGAAGTGTACGGGTGAAAATGAGGCAGACAGGGCCAGGGAATTGAAAGTTAGTAAGGATATTGAGAGCTTGAGAAGTGTCATGGATGTAGGTGGGAAGGGACTGAACCAAGGGGGATCGAGTGGATTTGAGATCTGAGGACATGAATTCAGTGGGGCAGAAGCAGACAGAGACAATGGGCCTACCCAGACAGTCAGGTTTTATTGTGCTCTGGGCACCATTTCTCTCCATCAAAATTCTGCTACCTGCAGAAAATAATCAGCTGTTAATTTTATTTCATTTGATTTCCGTTCTTCTGATTTAGTGCTGCAATTGAACCAGCTGATTGTCACTAACCGTATTAAAAGGCTGACCATCCTGGCACAAAGCAGCTTATATAAACTGCTCATGTAATCCCAGCTCACAGCCCTGCAGTGGCTCTGCCAGGAGACGAGGGGCAAGCCTACTTAATTATGAAGTGACTCATTTCAAATGACATTTGTGGTTATGGATGTGAGCAAAGGAACTCTCAACCCAAATTTTACAAGTGGCTGAAAATGGAGACCGACTTCCTGTCGTATCGCCTTGAAAAATATTTCCCTCACTCTCAACTTGTGGTGCATCTAAATGCTGTAGTTAAGAGATCATTTTAACCTTATTCTTTGGGCAAAATGACCAACAATCACTTCTGTTCCGACAGAGCACACATTTAACCTGGCCTGAGTAGCTGAGACAGACATCCATTATTAATTGTTTCTCTAAATCCTACTTAAGGGGGGAAAATTCTCTGACCCTTGATGACAGTTCAAGCTTCCCCTGTGGAGATCGTATTGCTTCCTCATAATTACCCATAATTCCTGCAGCTGTTCCCCTTCTGTTTGACCGTGAAATCTATAGTCTCAAAACTCTCTGTACAAAGAAGCTTTTCTGACCTTTGTTTGAAATTCCTCATATTTAATCAATTGTACTTCATACTTGATACCCTACTTCCTGGAAACACGATTGTTCTATCAACCCTATTCTTTTCTTCGTTATTTTAAGTTCATAAATATAAATATTGCCTTGTTATCTGGTTCTCAAAAAGACTGTTCCCTTTAATTTCATATTCATATTTGTAATTATTCAATGAGTGAATTGAAACATTTTTGTTTACTTTGCTAATTTATCAGATGTTCAATCTTTTAGTTAAATTATATGCATCAGTTAACTTTAATCTGCAAACCTGTGCTACTAACAAGATCACATTGCTTTTATATTTCTGACATCTTCCATCTTTTCATTTATGGAATTAATTAGTTATAACATAAATATCTTGGGAGTGAAAAAGAGAAAAATGTAGATTTCCGTGAGGTTATTACTGGGTGTCCAATGAATAAATATTTGTATAGTTTTATCCTGAAACACTATGAATTGGTGTATGGCTTATGAGAGTCTTGCAGTTGATGATTTCTGTGCACCATGGTGATGACTTGTCCTGTCATGGACAATTAACATAATCCCAGTGTGTTTGTGCATCCACTGAATAGAACAGATGTACTGAAATGATGTGGCTGAGCTAATGCGATTACAGTCAATGCACACTGTCTAGCAATACATGTTGATCATACTGAGGGACCCGCTGACCCATATCGAAGTTAGGCTTCAGACATAACATACAAACCTACTCTGCATTGGATGAAGAAACAGTTTTCATACAAGTAATTGTTTATAGATAAAACTTTTTTTTTGCCTTCTCTAGTCAAGGTTGTTTACCAGATCATGGACAGCTAAATACTGGATAAGTATAAAAGAAACTGATGAATAAATCTTTTGATGGAAGGTTTAGTACCAAGGTAGAAGCAAAAATAACTCCAAGGCATGGGAGGATCCCAAGGCAAAAAGGTAAATTAGTGGAGGTTATTCAAAGCTGATTAATTTTACTGTTGTGTAGAATACTGTTTTAACTCGGTAAATGCTATAAGTTTATTATTTCCATTTAGTTATTTATTTACTTAACTGAGACATGGTTGGCATTATTTTTCATTCGTTTCTTATATTATTTATTGTGATAATATGAAAAAGAAGAGTTTATTTAGACAATTAGTCATTTTATATAAGTAAACAAAAGTCTGCATTCCATATCTGCTGCTTTTAATATTTTTATTCATCAGAGCTTCATCTTTATAGCTTTACTTCAACCATTCAATATAAAATCATGTAAGCTCACGGAAATAATGTGCAGAAGAAAACTTTATATAAAGTATTTGAGCAGAACTACCAATGCCAAATAAATTGCTGGCATGCTTGTCACATGGTTTTACCTGAGTATAGATATGTTATGAGAATCTGGTGAAATCTGGACAGATAAATCTTATAACTTGTCTTTATCAGTGTATTTCCAGCTGTATCTCACTTATATAATTATAACCAGATATTATTTAAACCATTGTTTACTAAACTGGATTTGCCATGAAAATATTATGGCAAATTATGGTCGTAAAGATATTATGGTTATAATGATGTTGCTATAAAAATCAATCTAATATTTTTGATGTGGACATTGCAGGGTCATCATTGAGAGAAGATCACAGCTGTGATTTTAACATCCAAGGACAGACATTGTATAGAAAAAACAGGTGGGGGGGGGAGGTTTGGCTTTGTCGGTGAAAAATTAAATCAAATCAAATTCTTGGAAAGAATTGACATAGAATCGGAAGATATAGAATCCTTGTGAGTAGAATTAAGAAACTGCAAGGGTAAAAAGACCCAGATGTGAGTTATATACAAGCCTTTGAATAGTAGCTGGAATGTGGGGTACAATTGACAAAAGGAGATAGAGAAGGCAGTGACGGTGATGGGGAACTTCAAGATGTATATAGATTCGGAAAGTCAGTTTGCCTACAAGACAGTTTTTTAGAGCGGCCTGTGGTCAAGCTCACCAGGGAAAAGGCAATTCTGGATGAGGTGTTGTATAATGAACCAGATTTAATTAGGGAGCTTAAGGCAAACTAACCCTTAGGAGGCAGTGATCATAATATGATAGAATTCACTCTGCAGTTTGAGAGAGAACAGCTAAAATCAGATGAATAGGTATCAGAATTGAGTAAAGGTGACTACAGAAACAGGAGAGAGGAGGTGGTCAAAGCTGATTTGAAGGGATGATGGTAGAGCAGTCAAGGCTGAAGTTTCTGAGAGTTGAAGCATCCTACTGGGAGATGAGGCAACCATAGCAGGCAAGGGAAGTCAACGACAGCGTGAAGGAAAAGAGAGGGCATGCAATATAGGAAAAATTAGTGGAAAGCTGGAGGATTGGGAAGCTTTTAAAAAGCAACAGAAGGCAACTAAAAAAGCAATAAGGAGAGAAAAGAAGGGATATAAAGGTAAGCTGGGCAATAATATACAAGAGTATACCAAAGGCCTATTTCAGATAAAGTCTAAAAAAAGAGACAAAAAGCAAGGGTGGACATTGGATTGTTGGAAAATGATGCTGGAGAGGTAGTAATGGGGAACAAGAAACTGAGCATTTTCTATCAGTCTTCATTGTACAAGACACTAGCAGCCTGCCTGGAACTTGAAAGTGTAAGGGCAGAAATGAACGTAGTCGCTCTTACTAAGGAGAAGTAATTCATAACAGTTGTTTGTTATACGTTATGTGGTATTTTGCAAATTTCAAACAAACTTTATTTGGAAAGGAAATATAAAAAGTAAGCAAACTGATATCAGGCAATATCTGTGTAGAAATATAAATCTGTTGTAGAAGTTGTATATGTGGAAGGCTGTCGAAGAGAAGAATTCCATTTGGCACATTCTACCTTATCCTTTTATCCTTTTACTCCTTTGCCCCTTCCCACTTTGGAATATATTTTATAACTATTCCACAGTTTTCATCTCATCTCATTTTTGTTTTAAGTAACCTTCGTTCTATTCCGTCTAGTTACCAACATCTTATCATTGGAAACAAATTCTCCTTATTTCAAGTATGAAACTCTTCCTTAGGAACCAGAGTCTGGAAGTAAAACCATCTCATTTTTAGAATTCTTATCTAATCTGCTGCTTTTTTAAAATGCTTTTTGTTTCAGGTTTTTAGCTCCAAAGTGTTTTGCTTCTTGTAAAACCACATCACTTAGAGGAGCTTTAATTGAACTAGTTCTGAATGTTGCACCATCAGCTCTAATCATTTGGTGGAATTAAAAAGCTGTGAGTTAGATATTGAATATTATGTAAGCAGTTCTATTTTGTTTTCCAGTCTTGAAGCCTGAGGCAAAGATAAATTCTTTCTCTGATCAATACTTCTATTTCACTCTTTTTAAACTATCCATTGCATCATGCTCTCTAGAGTACAAGATTTCCTGTATAAATGAAAAATTGTAATAATAAAGTGGTTGAAATAGAGAAATCCTCTCATTCTCTAAGTAATTTTACTGTATACTCCAATACATTGATTAAATAAGGAATTTGCTTGAAGGTAGCCATATTAATCTCAAGAAACATCTGGTGTTTTTCTTTTAAATTTATTCAAGCTAACAGAATCTACCCAATTAATTAATTGACTTTGAAAAAGGCTGACAAGTACAAAACGTAATCAGTTTTAAAATTCTCTTGAGGTAACATTGTGTTTAGCTGATTTTCAGGCAGGGAGACAATAAAGCTGCCACCATTGCAGCCTGCAATTTGTGTGTACACTCAGTGGCCACTTTATTAGGTACTTCTGGTTTGTGGTCTTCTGATGCTGTAGTCCATCCACTTCAAGATTACTATGAGTGTTCGGAGATAGTCTTCTGCATAGCAATGTTGTGTCGTGTGGTTATTTGAGTTTCTGTTGCCTTCCTGTCAGCTTGAACCAGTCTGGCCTTTTTCTCCTGACCTCTCTGATGAACAAGGTGTGTTTGCCCATCAAAGTGCTGCTCACTGGATGTTTCCTGTATCCTGTACCATTATCTGTAAACTCTAGAGACTCTTGTGTGTGAAAATCCCAGGAGATCAGCAGCTTCTGAGATACTAAAAGCACTTTGTCTGGGACCAACACACATTCCATGATCAAAGTCACTTAGATCACATTTTTTCCTCATTCTGATGTTTGGTCTGAACAAAAACTGAGCCTCTTGACTATGCCTGCATGCTTTTATGGATTGAGTTTCCATCACAAGATTGGTTGATTAGGTATTGATGAGCAGGTGCAAAGGTGTACCTAATAAAATGGCCACTGAGTATATCCTCAAGTAAATGCAAAGAGGTTTCTTGCATGCATTAAAGCCAAGGAGTATAACTTTGAAAAATGAGAAACCTATTCTAAAGACAATTTCACGTGGCTTCAGATGTGAAACAAGGATACACATGTGTGAAGTCATATTTTAAGAATTCTAATTTGGGGAATCAGGAATTTATTTTATAGCTGTATAGTCACAGTACATCAAAATATAAAAAAAATCTGGACAAAAACATGAGAAGGTTCACCTGGTTCTTCTACCTTTGAGTTAGCCATAGGATTCAAAGCTAATATAGTGGAAGACTAACCAAGTGAATTAATGTCTGTCAATTCATTTACAAGTGATCCAGTCATGAGGCAAAGAAATCTTATAGTGTGAACCGCAGGCTCATGTCACCTGCTCTTCTCAAATGCCAAATTGCTCACATACTCTTTATCTAAATATTATTTTCTGAAAGAAGATTTTTGAATTCATATTTAAATCCATCAACTCCCTCTGTTACCTTCATCTCCCAAGGAAGCTCAGGTTTACCATTTCCTCATTAAGATAGAACAAATCTGACTTCTATTTGGTCACAACAAATAGGAGTTGAGGAGGGAATTAGGACACTTCTTGAGAACACATTCAAAGTTCAAAGTAAATTTTATTATCTAAGCACGTAGATGTCACCATATATAGCCGTGAGAATCATTTTTCTGGTCATCATACTCAATAAGTGTATGGAATAATAACCATAACAGAACCAGTGAAAGACCACCCAGCTACAGTGTTCAAGCAGAGTGCAGAAGACAACAAACTGTGCAAATACAAAAAGAAGAAATATTAATATAAAATGAGCAAGCAATAAATATTGAGAACATGAGATGAACAGCCCTTGAAAATGAACTCATTGATTGTAGGAACATTTCAATGATAGGGCAAGTAACTTTGAAGGAAGTTATCCCTTTTGGTTCAAGACCCTGATTGCTGAGGGATAATAACTATTCCTGAACCTGGTGGTGTGAGTCCTGAGACTCCTGTACCTTTTTCCTGATGGCAGCAGAGAGAAGACCGCATGTCCTGGGAGGTGGGGGTCCCTGATGATAGGTGCTGCTTTCCCGTGTCAGCATTTCATGTAGTTGTGCTCAATTAGACACTGAATTGCAAACGCTTCTAAAGAACATAAAAGCAATGACATACCGCTGTAACTTTTTAGAGTGTTAAGCAGACTATATTTGGAATATTGTGAACAATTTTGGACCCTTTATCTAAAGTAAGGTGTGTGGGCTCCGTAGATGATCCAAAGGAGGTTCACAAGAACGATCCCAGGAATGGAAAGGCTTAACATATGAAGAGTGTTTGATGTCTCTCGACCTGTTCTAAATGGAATTCAGAAGGATATGAGGGGATCTCATTGAAACTATCGAATGTTGGAAGGCCTGGATAGAGTGGACATGAAGAGGATGTTTCCACCAAATGAAGAGTCTAGGATCTGAGGGCACAGCCTCAGAATAAAGGGACATTCCCTTAAAACAGAGCTGAGAAAGAATTACTTCAGCCGGAGGGTGATGATTGTGTGGAATTCATTGCCATAGAGGGCAGTGAAGGCCAAATCATTGGGTATATTTAAGGCAGCGAGTTCTTGATTGGTAAAGGGGTTAAGAGCTCTGGCAAAATGTAGTTGAAAAAACAATCAGTCATGATTGAATGGCGGAGCAGATTCAAATGGGCTGAATGGCCTAATTCTGCTCCTATCTTATGGACTTATATGTTCAAAGTTGAATGAACCATCATTTATCTTACTCCAATTTACCCAATCCATCCCTGCAGTTAAAATTCCTTTCAAAGTTCTCTGCAAATTAGTTTATCCCTTCAGGTATGGGCTGTGTCTTCATGTTCTACTCCACTGAACAAGGTGAAATAACTTGTCATGGTCTGCTCTATCTAATCTGTTCAGAATTGCAAGCACAATAATTTATTTTCAAGTGAGAACACTTCCATTTCACAAATTCTGCTCTCTATTTGATCCCAATTGAGTTTACGACTCCTTAATCTGCTAAACTGCGGAAATCGTATCCTTCTATCCTGTCTTAATGACTGCATTTACATCTAATTCTATCCATCAGTGCTGCTTAAACATTGTACTTGCAAACCCTAGAAGACATTTTTGCCAATTGCACAGGGTTTTATCTGTTGACACAGATAAAAGCATGCTTCACTTAAATCAGAATATGCCTCTAATCCAGCCCAGTATCTCTTTCACCAATCAACTCCCCAGCTCTTTACTTCATCCCTCTCCCCACTCCTGGTTTCACCTATCACCTTGTGTTTCTTTCTCCCCTCCACCCACCCTCCAAGTCCGACTCCTCATCTTTTTTTCTCCAGCCCTGATGAAGGGTCTCAGCCTGAAACATCGGCTATACTGTTTTCCATAGATGCTAACCGGCCTGCTGAGTTCCTCCAGCATTTTGTTTGCGCTGTTTGGATTTCCAGCATCCGCAGATTTTCTCTTGTATATGCGTCTAATGGTTTGTTCTGGTCCTAGAAGTACTGTCTAGCCTATAAATAGAACCAAGAACCAGCAATGCGATGCAATTTAGTACTAAAATTAATCAGAAAATCTGGAATTAGCGGTTTAAAGTTAAGTGGACCAAATCAGATATTATTTGAGAGTCATGGAGCACTATAGCACAGAAGCAGGCTCTTTGGGCCATCTCATCTGTGCCACACTGGTGGTGTGAGTCCTGAGGCTCCTGTGCCGCCTTTCAGCAGCGAGAAGAGAGCATGGTCTGGATGCTGGGAGTCCTTGATGATGGACACTGCTTTCATGTACATGTGCTCACTAGTGGGGGGGGGGGTCGGTCTTTACCCATTGGTCTAGGCCGTACGCACTACTTTTTGTCGGATTTTCTGTTCAAGGGCATTGGTGTTTCCATACCAGGCCATGATCCAACAGACAATATACTCTCCACTACACGTCTATAGAAGTTTGGCAAAGTTTTAGAAGTCATGCCAAATCTTCGCAAACGTCTAAGAAAGTGGAGGTGCTGACGTGCTTTCTTCATAATGGCACTTACATGCCGCTACTCAGGACAGAGCCTCCGGAATGATAGCACCAAGGAATTTAAAGATGCTGACCCTCTCCATCTCTGATCTCCTGATAAGAACTGGCTCATGGATCTCTGGCTGCCTCCTCCTAAAGTCAATAATCAGCTCCTTGGTTTACTGACACTGAGTAAGAGTTTGTTGTTGTGGCACCACTCAGCCAGATTTTCAATTTCCTTCCTATTTGCTAATTCATCACCACCTTTGATTTGACCGATGACGGTGGTGTTGTGCTTAGCCTTACAGTCATAAATATAAAGTGAGCAGAGCAAAGGGATCAAAGGGCGAAGCACACAACCTTGTGTTGCAGCCGTGCTGATGGAGACTGTGGAAGAGATGTTGTTGCCAATCTGAACTGAAGTTTGCCACTTTGCATGTGAGATTGTTTTTCTGAGATTGTAACTGGTCCTCTTGTATTTTACTTGGTTCCCAGACTTGAATACCTTTGATCTGGCCCTCAGTAGAATGCCAATATTATGGTTCCAATGCACAGCAGTCTGATGATCCAATTAACATTAGCAATTAATTTCCAAGCTTACTATATTATAAGTTTGAGACACATCATATGATTAGGAATAGTCAGCATAGCTTTGTTAAAGGCAGGTCATGCCTTATGAGGCTGATTTAATTTTTTGAGGATGTGACTAAACACATTAATGAAGGTAGAGCAGTAGATATAGTGTATATGGATTTCAACAAGGCATTTGATAAGGTACCCCATGCAAGGCTTATTGAGAAAGAAAGGAGGCATGGGATCCAAGGGGACCTTGCTTTGTGAATCAAGAATGGCTTGCTCACAGAAAACAAAGAGTGGTTGTAGCTGGGTCATATTCTGCATGGTGGTCGGTGACCAGTGATGTGCATCAGGGATCTGTTCTGGGACCCCTTCTCTTTGTGATTTTTATAAATGACCTGGATGAGGGAGTGGAGGGATGGGTTAGTAAATTTGCTGATGACACAAAAGTTGGGGGTGTTGTGGATAGTGTGGAGGGGACATCGATAGGATGCAAAACTGGGCTGAGAAGTGACAGATGGACCAACCCAGATAAGGGTGAGGTGGTTCATTTTGGTCAGTCAAATATGATGGCAGAATATAGTATTAATGGTAAGTCTCTTGGTGGTCTGGAGGATCAGAGGGATCTAAGGGTCTGAGTCCATAGGACACTAAAGCTCCTGCGCAGGTTGACTCTGTGGTTAAGAAGGCATATAGTGTATTGGCCTTCATCAACCATGGGACTGAGTTTAAGAGCTGAGAGGTAATGTTATAGCTGTATAGGACCCTGGTCAGATCAGACCCCACTTGGAGTACTGTGCTCAGTTCTGGTCGCCTCACTATAGGAAGGATGAGGAAACTATAGAAAGAGTTCAGAGGAGATTTACAAGGATGTTGCCTGGCTTGGGGAGCATACCTTATGAGAATAGGTTGAGTGAACACGGAATTTTGTTCTTGGAGTGGCAGAGGATGAGAGGTGACCTGATAGAGGTATATAAGATGATGAGAGGCATTGATCATGTGGATAGTCAGTGGCTTTTTCCCAGGGCTGAAATGGCTAACACGAGAGGACACAGGTTTAAGGTGCTAGGAAGTAGGTACAGAGGAGATGTCAGGGGTAAGTTTTTTATGCAGAGAGTGGTGAATGTATGGAATGGGCTGCCGAGGACAGTGGTGGAAGCGGATATGATAGGGTCTTTTAAGAGATTCCTGGATGGGTGCATGGAACTTAGAAAAATAGAGGGCTATGGGTAAGCCTAGGTAATTTCTAAAGTAAGTACATGTTCGGCACAGCATTGTGGGCCAAAGGGCCTGTATTGTGTTGTAGGTTTTCCATGTTTCAGTTAAAACTGACATGTAAAATTAGATTGCATATTAGGCTGGCCTAATGAAAATTAGATTGAAAATTATGCTGGCCTAATGAACTTGCAGTCAATGAGCCACAAAAGCTACTTGACCCTACCTTTCTGCCAGCATCCTCTTTACCAATAACTCCCTTCCCCATTCTCTTTCCAATCTTTTCTGTGTCTACTGTAACCTATCTTATGACTACTAACCACTGAATTATCTCCACTCTCCCATCCAGTTTGGCAATCTATCTTGTGACCAACGTCCAGCCCAGTCCTTTACTGAATCCTGGTCTACTCCATCTACTGAAGGAGTTGATCCACCCCTGGCCCCACCATTTCTGATACCCATCTACCCATGTCTACAGCCTTCTGTTCATTTGGTCTTGGGCTTCTTCCTCCCCTGGACCTTAGGTATGAATTTAGTCCAAATGTATTTTCTTTATAAATTTTGCGATTACAGTATGATGTATGTAGAGAAGAAATATGGCATGCTTACCTTTCATAGTCAAGATACTGATTGGATTCAGTTCTGGTCACCCTTTTATAGGAAGGATGTAGAGGCTTTGAAGAGGGTGCAGAAGTGGTTTACCAGGATGCTGAATAGATTAGAGGAGAAATTACAGTGTAAAGACAAGTTGGATAAACTAGTGTCAGTTTCTTTGGAGCCAGCAGAGGCTGAGGGGAGACCTGATAGAAGTGTATAAGATTATGAGTGGCATAGATAAGTGTAAGTAGACAGCCAGTTTATTTATTCCAGGGTTGAAATGTCTTAACAACAGACTGTGTGCATTTTAGGTGAGAAGGAGCAAGTCCAGAGTTGATGATGGACCAGTTTTATTTACAGAGGGAGTGATGGGGGCTGGAATACACTGTAATGCTGCTGCAGAATGACACATTTCACACCATGTCAGTGATACTAAACTTGATTCTGATGCTGTTGTACTGTCAGGGGTGGTGGAGGCTGATATGGTAAAGGCCTTTAAGAGGCTCTCAGATAGACACGCAAGGATGTAGAGAACAGAGGGACATGGATCATCGCAAGCAAAAGGAATTAGTTTAATTAGGCATCATTAGCATAATTAGTTTGGCACATCATCATAGGCTGACAGACCTGTTCCTGTGTTGTGCTGTTAGATGTTACGAATCGGTCTTTCCTTGTACAAGGCTTGTTCACTGTCATATTTTAACCTTTATTTCCGATTGTGCTTTCTCTCTTTGTGGCATCCCAGTGTTTTGTACTATTCTCTGTGTTTAGTGTTGTATTTGTGATTACTATGCATACTGTTTCCTCTGTGAGCTTCATGCAAGTAAGAATTAAATTGTACCCTGGTGTATAAGACAATAAATGAATCTAATTTTAACAAACAGTCTAAATTAAAAAGCTTGGCAGGCCCTCAAGGTATTTGTTGGTGATCCATGCTGGATTGACTAATGTTACAGATTAGATCTGTTGGCCAAGAATATTTTGTTTGTGTTCTTTTAATGCTCTGCATCTAAAAATAACTTTTTCCCAGTGGAAAGTGATTAGGGCTATTTGAGCCAGTCTGAACGCTAGACAGGCCTGTGACTAAATTGGAAACCAACGTACCCAGGTAAGAACTTTGTACTGTAACTTTCAGGATGCTTATTAAATTTTCAGTGATGATGTTGTTATTCATTCTCCTCAATAGGTGGTGATGCAAATAAATTTATAAATTCTCTGACCAAGTCCTTCACTGAATTGCTTAAGTTCCCTTTATAATAGCAATATTCATTCACAGATATCAGTAATCTACTGGTTACCAAGGTTGCAACATCGATGAAGCCCATGAGTGCAAGTTAATCAAGCATGCAGAATTAAGATCAGAGTGCAGAGACAGAGGATGGAAGGTCTCATGCTATCCATTTGAAGTAGGCTGCCATGGGTTTATTGTGTTCACTTTCCAGAAGTGGCTGCGTGACCTTGGCTTCACTAGAAGAGAGATCAATCAACTAGCAGGGCTGTAGCTGAGGCAGCAGAGAAAGGATCAGCATGGGTGTGGACCAAGTATGTCCAGAGGGGCAGATAGTCGGACAGTGTATACATCTTTGCAAGCCCTTCAGTAGTTGCATAGACAGCTGAAGAGTAGATTATCTGTTGGACGGAAGCGACCAACAACTCTGATAGAGGCAGATGCCAGGTTTTTAAGCCCACCAGTGGGAGGTGGTGCTTTAGCACTGCTGGCCCACCACCTCGAGGGAGTCTCATCATAAGCAGGCCAAAGCTCCTGAAGACAGGTGGCAGATCAACACATCTTTCCCTCCCCCCTCTCTCTGCATTCCGCAGGGATCGCTCCCTACACAACTCCCTTGTCCATTCGTCCCCCCCATCCCTCCCCACTGATCTCCCTCCTTGCACTTATCCGTGTAAGCGGAACAAGTGCTACACATGCCCTTACACTTCCTCCCTTACCACCATTCAGGGCCCCAAACAGTCCTTCCAGGTGAGGCATCATTTCACCTGTGAGTCGACTGGGGTGATATACTGCGTCCGGTGCTCCCGATGTGGCCATTTATATATTGGTGAGACCCGACGCAGACTGGGAGACCGCTTTGCTGAACATCTACGCTCTGTCCGCCAGAGAAAGCAGGATCTCCCAGTGGCCACACATTTTAATTCCACATCCCATTCCCATTCTGACATCTATCCACGGCCTCCTCTACTGTAAAGATGAAGCCACACTCAGGTTGGAGGAACAACACCTTATATTCCGTCTGGGTAGCCTCCAACCTGATGGCATGAACATTGACTTCTCTAACTTCCGCTAGGCCCCACCTCCCCCTCGTACCCCATCTGTTACTCATTTTTATGCACACATTCTTTCTCTCACTCTCCTTTTTCTCCCTCTGTCCCTCTGAATATACCTCTTGCCCATCCTCTGGGTCACCCCCCCCCCGTCTTTCTTCCTGGACCTCCTGTCCCATGATCCTCTCGTATCCCCTTTTACCTATCACCTGTCCAGCTCTCGGCTCTATCCCTCCCCCTCCTGTCTTCTCCTATCATTTTGCATCTCCCCCTCCCCCTCCAGCTTTCAAATCCCTTACTCACTCTTCCTTCAGTTAGTCCTGACGAAGGGTCTCGGCCTGAAACGTCAACTGCGCCTCTTCCTATAGATGCTGCTTGGCCTGCTGCGTTCACCAGCAACTTTGATGTGTGTTGATAAAGTAATAGAACTTAATTTTTTCTTGCTTTAGTCAATATGTATTTGTACATTTGCAAGTTGTAGTCTTATGCATTTTTGTTAAAATAGCCAAAATGGATTAACCACATATGATTTGTATTTTTAATAGGAATGTTAAGTCCATCAACTGTAAATAACTGAATTTTAAATACTGAAAATGAGTAAAAATCTGAACTGATTGTTTTATTAAATTTGTTACTGGGCATAAACCAATTTCACAGTAAATCAAGTATATTTTAATGTTTAAAAAACCTGCTCTGGGTGTCAATTTAAAAGAAATAGTTTCACTTAAAGAACTTACTGAAACAGATGCAGTCGGTTGAAACTTGTTATGTTCATTATACGGATTTGGGACCAACCAATTTTATAGGCAAGACTTGCTGTAAGCAAAGTGCTTTAAAGGCATAAATTTAAAAAGAAATATTCTGGGGGTAACTTGAGTTCAGCATTTCAAAAGCCTTTGAAAATTTGATAGTTTTGCAAAGGGTATCAGCAGCAATTAGAGCTAATGTTAGGAGTAATTCAAGCAGTCTAATTTTCCCTTTTCTGTTTGTTACCCACCACAGATTGGGTTCAAAAGCATGAGAGATGGGACAAAATCTGGTAAGCACTAAGTTATGTTTTCAAAAAAGGAGAGACACAAAATACAGCAAATGCTGGAATCAGTTGGTGGAACTCGGCAGGTTTAATAGCATCTTTTTGGGGATGGAGATGGAGGTGGGAAGGAATTATCAATGCTTTAGGTCAAGATCAAACCTTCAAAGGTTTAACTTGAATGCAAAAAAAATATTTTTTATCCTTTTATTAAAATCCAATTCCAAACAATAATCTCTTATTAATGTATTTCATGAGGAATCTTTATTTGTATTCAAATTCCAAGACTGGAATTATTCTCCTTCAAAAAAACTTGATGTGCAATCATTTTAAGTGGTTATATGTGATTAAAGTAAATGAGGATTTATATGCCAATCTTGATCTTTTTCTTTGCACTACATTGCAAAATCTCTTCAAGGGATGCCTACCCTGAAGAAGTTCAAATTTTCCTTTCGACGGGAGTTCTGTGATAGTCTCCCTCACTGTTCCCCCTCTGTGATCTCCCCAGCCCTCTGACTCTTCACCTTGTACTTCTTACTCCCCTCCCCCCACCTTCTTACTCTGACTTCTCATCCTCTTTTCCGAGTCCTGATGAAGGGTCTCGGCCTGAAACGTTGACTGTTTACTCTTTTCCATAGATGCTGCCTGGCCTGCCGAGCTCCTCCAGCATTTTGTGTGTGTTGCTGCTTCTTCTTTGTTGCCTGATTTTTCAAAAAGACCAACGCTTGTATGGTACAATAAGTGATCATCAGAAAGTACCTTTGAGAAAGATGGCAGTGAAATTTCTATAAACTATGACATGATCAGAGCTGGGGAGTCCATTTCCTAAAAGTTGTTCATGTTAAGGAGATTGGCACCAACGATGAATTTGAATGTGGATTCATGATGAATTCATAATGACTTGATTTGATTACTTGGCTTCTTCAAAAAAAGAGAAGAAATTGGTCACTGCCATTGGGTCTGGTTCTGGGAAGAAATCTGAAGTTAGATGAAGCAGCTCTTGTGTGTAACAGACGATGGCTTCCAAGTGTTCAGGGAGCCACTAAAACAGTTATTCATCTGTATGATTATGCTATAATCACATTTAGCTGTGTTAAGTTTGTGTGCTTCTCTCTCTGCTCTACTTGCTTTACACTTGATTATGTGGCTAAGTACAGCTCCAAAGCCGTATTTATATTTGCTAACAGCACCACTGTTATTTGCCAAATCAAATGTGGTGACAAATGGGCATAAAGGAGGGAAATAAAAATGTAGTTGAATGGTGTCACTGTGACAAACTCTAATTGAATGTGAACAAAACCAATGAGCTGATTATTGACTTCAGGAGGAAGAAGCAGAAGGTCCATGATCCGGTGCTCATTAGGGGAACAGAGGTGGAGACGGTCAGTAACTTTAAATTTCTTGGTGTTACCATATAAGAGTATCTGTCCTGGAACAAAGGCACAACAGCACCTCTACTTTCATAATAGTCTGTGCAGATTTGGCCTGCCACCTAAAACTTTGACAAACTTCTCTTGATACACAGTGGGGAATATCCTAACTGGTTGAAACACAACCTGGTATGGAAACACGAATGGCCAGGAATAGAAAGGTCTACAGAGTATAGTGAACACAGCCTAGTCCATCAGAGGTAAATGTTTCCACAGCATTGAGGGTATTTACAATGAGCACTGCCATTCAAAAGGACCCCACTATGCAGGTCATGCTGTCTTCTCACTGCTTTCATCGGGTAAGAGGTACAGAAGCCTTAGGTCCCACACCTCCAGGTTCAGGAAGAGTTATTACTCTACAACCATCAGACTCCTGAACCAGCATGGACAACTTCACTCTCCTCAACCCTCAACTGATTCCACAACCTACAGACTCACTTTTGAGGACTCTATAACTCATATTCTCAGTATTATGTTTTTCTATTTGCACAGTTTGTCTTTTTTTTTTGCACATTTTCATTCTTTGTTTATGTATAGATTTAAAAAATTCAATTGTATTTCTTTGTTTTCATATAAATGCCTGCTGGAAAATGAATCTCAACATTGTATATGGCAACATATATGTACTTTGATAATAAACTTAGTTCAAATTTCAAAAATCAAAGCAAATTTATTTCAGAGTACATATATGTCACCATATACAACCCTGAGATTCATTTCTTGAGGGCATTGACAATAAATACAAGAACCACAATAGATTCAATGAAAGACTGCAACCAACAGGAAGGTCAAACAACCAATGTGCAAAAGGCAACAAGCTGTGCAAATACTAAACAAATAATAATAACAAGTAATAGTAATAAATAAGCAATGAATATCAAGAACATGAAATGAAGAGTCCTTGAAAGTGAGTCTATAAGATGTGGAAACAGTTCAGTGATGGGGCGAGAGAAGTTATCCTCTCTGGTTTAAGAGCCTGACGGTTGAGAGGTAATAACTGATCCGAAACCTGGTGGTACGGGTCCAGAGGCTCCTGAACTATCTTCCTAATGGCAACAGAGAGAGGAGAGCGTGGCCTGGGGGTGTGGGTCCTTGATGATGGATGCTGCTTTGTTGCAGAAGCGTTCCATGTGGATGTGCTCAATGGTGGGGAGGGCTTTACCCGTGATGGACTGAGCCATATATGTACACCATACTTTGTAGGATTTTCCTTTCAAGGGCATTGGCATTCCCACACCAGGCTGTGATGCAGCCAATCAATATACTCTCCACTACACATCTATAGACATTTGTCAAAGTTTTAGATGTCATGCTGAATATTTGCAAACTTCTAAGAAAGTAGAGGCGCTGATGTGCTTGTTTCATAATGGCCCTTACATTCTGAACCCAGGACAATCCTCAGAAATGATAAATCTGAGGAATTTAAAGCTGCTGATCGTCTCCATCTCTGATACCACGATGGAGACTGGCCCATAGACTTCTAGTTTCCTCCTCCTGAAGTCAATAATTAGCTCCTTAGTCTGGCTGACATTGAATTAGAGGTCATTGGTGTGGCACCAGTTAGCTAGATTTTCAATCTCCCTCCTATATGCTGATTCATCACCACAATTGATTCAGCCAATGACAGTGGTGCTGTCAGCAAACGTAAATGGAGCTGTGCTTAGCCTCACAGTCATAACTAAGACACAGATTGAGCAGGTTGCTAAACACACAGCCTTGTGGTACATCTGTGTTAATGTTGATTGTGGAGGAGATGTTGTAGGATAATGTACATAATTCACAACCACCGTCACTTGAAGAGGCTGGTCTGACGCATTGACGTTGTTACTTAAGGATTATTAGCGCATTTTATTTGTGCTTAGGTTTTGGAGTTCAATAAAATGTGCTATGGGTTTCATTAAACATAAAACGCCTCACTTCAATATATTTGCAAAACCTACACTGGTGACGCCAATGCTCGAGGACGATTCCAGAGTTATTGAATATGTCGGCCAATGCAGTTGCTTTAAAACTACTGGAGTTTTGCGAGCAAGATGCCATCGCTTGGTTCGTATAAGACTTTTCGACAAGTTTAACCGGAAAGTTAATTTTTTTCCAAAGTCGATCTAGTAAGTGGCTGCCATCTGGTGCCTGTGTGCTCAGAGGACATTCCCAAAACAGCTGTGATAACCCCGTTTGGCCTTTCTGAGTTTCTGCACATGTCGTTTGGACTGAAGAATGCAACACAGACTTTACAGCAGCTGATCTTGAAAGACTTAGATTTTCTTTTTGTTTACCTGGATGACATGCTTGTCACCAGTGCACTGAATCTGAACACATATCTCATTGCATACTTTTCGAGCACTAAAGCTGATAGGGGTTGATTATTAATCCTGCTAACTGCCAATTTGGGTTGTCAACCATTAACTTTTTTGGGTGTCGCATCCCCGCAGACGGTGTGAAACCTCTCCCATCAAAATTATGGGTTTCCCACTGTCCCACACTACTAAAAAAACTACAGGAGTTTTTAGGTATGGCAAATTTCTATCACCACTTCATTTCACGAGCTGCTGAACTTACGCTCCCCCTGTATAGTGAGCTTAAAGACAATACCCCAAATCAGGTGATTGACTGATCAGCGGACATTTGATGATACCAAACAAGCTCTTCCTAATGTGACCCTTCTGGCCCACCTGCTCCCCAATGCACCCATAGCCATTACTACCGATACCTCAGACTTTGCTGTGGGTGCTGTTCATGAACAGTTGGTCGGAGGCATGTGGCAGCCACTCATCTTCTTCAGCCAGCACCTCCACACCTCCACACCCCTGAAAGGAAGTGCAGTACGTTTGACCATGAGCTTCCTGTTCTCTACTTGGCCATCCGCCATTTTCTTCTAGATGGTCGCCATTTCACAGAGTTCATTAACCGCAAACCCCTTGTGCAAGCGATGGCCCATAACCTCGGTGTTAGGCTACATCACATCGCAGTGCATCACCCACAGTCCAATGGCCTGTGTGAGCGGTTTTGCCGCTCTTTAAAGGCTGCTCTGAGAGCTTCGCTGACAATGCGTGTTGGCAGAAGCTTCTCTCGTGGGTCCTGTTGGGGCTCAGAACAGCTCCAAAAGAGGACCTGCAGGCATGCACAGCTGAGTCAGTATGCGGGCAGCCGTTACGAGAGCCAAGCGATTTCATTCCTGGCACCACAACCACCTGGTTAGCCTCTCAACAGTGTTCCACCCTCCTCAGTAAATTCAATTCCTTTTCACCTGTTCCTACCTCCCATGCTCTTGGGTCCCTGTGGTCCTACATTCCGCCTCGTTTCCTTTTGTCCGCCATGACGCACACCAACATTCCCTTGGGGCCCCCTTATGATGGCCTGTTCTGCATTTTGGAACAGGGAGAAAAGACTTTTATCAAAAATAAGAGGGGTAAACCTGAATGTTTTTTTGGTACATATCCTTAGACTGGCCCACCAAGACTGGGAGGAATCCACTGCCATGCCCCTGGCGTCACAACATGACCATCAGAGTGTCTACACACCTTTGGACGAGCTAGAGGCACCTGCGGCTCCTTCACCTCGGGACACAGGACCCGAGCAGGGCAGCTAGTCCGAGCTCCAGACAGGTTCACAATGCTAGTTTTAGTGAATTCTGTGGAGGGTTGGGGGAGGCACCTGTGTAAGGTAACGTAATTAGGAGAAATGTACATAATTCACAACCACCGACACTGAGTTGGAGTGTCACTGAATTTGGATATGGCCCAAGTGCAGAGCAGGAGACATCGAAGCGGGATCACAGACTTTAACTCAAAAAGAGTTAGAGGGAAACGAAAACAATAAACCACTGGGCCAAACAGGGCTATTAACTAAAACTCTCAAATGGAAAACAAAGCCAACACAGCAGCTGAAAGGAATAACTAAGTATAAAATGAATACCGCTAGTCTTCAGAGTCAGTTGACTCGACAGTCCAATTTTCTCAGGCAAGGCTGAATGCAAGTAGGCCACAAAATGTTGCTGTGCTTTGCTCAAGTCTCGACAAGCACAATGACGAAAAGAATGGAGTTAAATGCCATCACAATGAAATAGCAATTAGCTGACACGTGTATATTCACGAGTGCAACTGCCATATCTGCTGCGCTGCTGAATCCGTGGTTGTGACATGGGGTTTCACTTTAACAGGCTGGTCTGACGTGTTGACGTTGTTACGTTAAGGATTTTAGTGCATTTTTTGTGTTTAGATTTTGAAATTCAATAAAATGTGTTGGGGGTTTCATTAAACGTAAAACACCTCACTTCAATTTATTTGTGAAAACCTATAGTTATGCCAAACCAAACTTACTGGGGTCTGCGAGTGAGGAAGGGATTTTTATCTCTTTGCACTTTACTGCTGTCAAAGCAACAAATTTCATGTCATATTTCAGACTAATCAGGGGCTCGTATCTGTTTGCTTCGTGATTTGAACCATGTTACTCATGCGCTATAAATGCTCCACTTCACTTTACCAGATCTCTCGTGACTTAAACTTGATAGAAGAGAGAAGCTCCCCCCAGTTTGTTTCAGCCACATCCACTGTTTCCCTCATTCCTACCACAATCCTTCATGGAACAACCCTAATCAGTGTGGTGAAACTTCCTTTCACTCCTGTCCCCAAGGCAGAAAGGCCAGATCTAAGTGCAGAAATCAGTCTCAGAATCAGATCTATTATCTTCATCGTATGGCATGAAACTTGTTTCTTTGTGGCAGCAGTACAGTGCAAAAGCTAAAAACCTACAAATGACAAAAAATAGTAAATAGTGCAAAAATGAATAATGGGTTGTTCATTGGTTCCATAACTGTTCAGAAATCTGATGGTGGGTGGGAATAAGCTGTCTCTGATTCATTAATAATTAATAAATAAATTACTATTTAATTATTTATGGTACAACTGTAACAAAAACCAATTTCCCCCAGGATCAATAAAGTATGACTATGACTATTAAGTATGCATGTGGGTCTTCTCCCTGATGAGTGAGGGTGCTTAATGGTGGATGTCAGATTTTGAGGCACACCTCTTGAAGATCTCCTCAATACTGGGGAGAATTTTGTCTGTGATGGAGCTGGCTGACTCTACAGCCCTTTCCAGTCTTTTGCGATCCTGTGCATTGGAAGCCCCAAATCAGGCTGTGATACAACCACTCAAAATGCTCTTCACATCTATAGAAGTATGTAAGAATCTTTGGTGACAATTTCCCCAAACTCCTGATGAAATAGATCCATTGTGATGACGTTCTTTGTGATTGCATTAATGTTTTAGGCCCTGTGTGGTTCTTACATGATGTTGATGACTAGGAACTTGAAGTTGCTCACCATTTCCACCTCTGACCCATCAATAAGGACTTGGGGCTTGTCCTCCTAACTTTCCCTTCCTCAAATCCACAATCAATACCTTGGTCTTGCTGATGCTGAGTGTGAAGACACCACTCAAAAGGCAGATTTATCTCACTCCTGTAAGCACTCTCAACACTGTCTGAGACTCCACCAACAAAAGCGTGTCTTTGGTGAGTTTATAAATGGCGTTTGAGCTGTGGTT
This sequence comes from Mobula hypostoma, assembly GCF_963921235.1. Taxonomy (NCBI): domain Eukaryota; kingdom Metazoa; phylum Chordata; class Chondrichthyes; order Myliobatiformes; family Myliobatidae; genus Mobula; species Mobula hypostoma. The sequence goes on from NC_086109.1 coordinate 32,600,337, forward strand.
AGCTTCACATGATGAGTGTAGAGAGAGTAGAGAAGTGGGCTAAGCATGCGTCTGTGAAGTCTGCCTGTATTGATGATCAGTGAGCAAGAGATGTTATTACTGATCTGCACTGACTTAGGTCTTCCAATATTCCAGGTATGGACTGACCATATAAATGTCATAAGATCTCTTTATACGGGGAGTCGCATTGTCCTGCCATCATAGCAAATCTACCATCTATCTTCCTAATTCCTTGCTGCACCTAACAAACCATCAGCGATTCATGTTAAGTGAATCAAGGTTCACCTGAATGCAACATACTTCAGTCTTTCAACATTTAAACACAAAAAAAAATACTCTTTGTATTTTTTCTGTCACTTTATTTTTAACAATTTACATGGACTTTTTACATCTTTTGAAGCCTACATCCTTCTCATAAGCTCTGCCCCCCAGCTCGGTTTCATTAGAACTAAGCTATTTAAAACAAAGATATATTGTTTTTGGTTCCTCATTCATATCATTTGAAATGCATTCTGAACAAATGTGGCCATAATACTGAACACTGAAGCAAGTCACAGCCTCTCAGCCTGACAAAGGCCCATTAATTGTAATGTTATTTTGACCGATCCTCAATCCACCCCAGTATGTCACCTAGTCCTGCATTTTTAAATTTTGTTCAGCAATCTCTTGCATGGCATTTTATTGAAAGGCTTCTGAAAGTCCAAATACACCATATCAGCTAGTTTAACCATACCTACTGCACTAGCCACACCCTCAAAAAATTCCTTCAGATTTGCCCAAAATGATTTCCCTTTCAGAAACCAATGTCCCCTCTGCAGTCTAATTGTTATTTTCTAAAGTTCCTTTTGCTATTTCCTTAATAGCTTCCAACATTTTCCCAAATACTGATGTCAGGATAAACTGGTCAGTAGTTCCTAATTTTCTCTCTCCCTTTGCTAGCTGGTGATTTTTTGGGGAACCATTCTAGGTTCTGTTGGGTCTTGGTAGATGAGAACCAGTGAGTCCACTATATTTGCAGTCATCCCTTTTCAAAGCCTTTGATCATTAGATCCAGGGAGTAATTCAGTTCCAATTATTTCTCCAATATTTCTTTTTCACAAACTAACTTCTCATTCCTCATTTACTCTAGACATGCAGTTTTCTGCTATCCCTGAATAGTTGTTCAATATCTGCACCATATCCTTATTCCCTGAAATAACTTATCCTGCCTCACTCAGAATTAGAATCAGGTTTAATATGGCCGGCATAGATTGTGACAGCAGCAGCAGCAGTCCAAAGCAATACATGACAAATATAGAGAAAAAATAAATGAATTACAGTAAATATATATATATGTATATTAAATAAATACATTTTAAAATAGTAGTGCAAAAACAGAAACAATTAAAAAAGTGAGGGAGTGTTCATGGGTTCAGAGTCCATTTTGAAATCGGATGGCAGAGGGGAAGAAGCTATTCCTGAATCACTGAGTGTGTGCCTTCAGGCTTCTGAACCTCCTACCTGATGGTAACAATGAGAAGAGGGCTTGTCCTGGGCGGTGGGGGTCTCGCCGCTTCGAGTTCGCTGTTGAAGTAGTTAAAACCCACATTAACCTTTTTATTTACCTTTTCTCATATCTAGAGATTTTCCAGTTTGCAAGGTTATTACTTTATTCTGCTTTCCATTTCCTTATCAATTTATTAGTCCTCCATTGTGGTGAAAAATCTTTAAGGAGCTGAGAGAGATGAAGAAGCAGAGGGAATTAATTTACAGTGTGTGAAGTCTCCTGCACTTGAAGCCCAACCACCAGCAGGTGGAGCTAAAGTGCTTGAGTAGATGTGAAGAGGAAGAGGCAGAGTTTATATTTGGAGGGGAATTTTAAATTGAAAGCACCAGGGGATCAGAATTCAAAGTCAAGCAGAAAAGCTAAGTGATATACTGAGGGTGCTGATGAAGTGGAGTAAACCAGGAATATAGGAAACTAAGGGTTTTAGTTTAAATGGGCAGTTCAAACAGCTCCCATTGTTCTCCAGCCAAATTTTACAAAGGTTGGCTGAAACACTTAAGCAAAAAGTAGTATGTTTTGGAGCAGGAGTCCAATTTATTTTTAATACTGTTCCAAAGCTAAATTAAGTTAAAATATGAAAGTCAATCTCTTGCTGTCGCAAATCATACTTGTGCAGATCAAATATTTTATGTGAAAGATGCATACTCAATGACATCTTTACTTATACAAAGTAGGTCATTATATGTTGGTAACCAAGCTTGGTGGTAATGGTGATGTAACGTGAAGTTATGTCCATATGTGAGCACAGTTACCCCATAATACTGAGGCCAACCTTCATTTCTCTTCTAACAAAGACAAATATGAAGTCCTGTAGATTACTAGGTTAGAAACATACATTTATTTCAATTTAAACATTCTAGAGTTTCTGCATGAGATAATCATCCCACTTCGGCTGACAACATAGAGTACAATACTCAGAACTTCTCGTCCATTCTAATCCTTGGACATTATTTTCTGTAAATAATATTACAGCAAAAACCTAGCATCACTTCATTAAATTTCTTATGAACTGAAAAATGCATCGTTATATTTTCACTGTGTTATTGCGTGCAGATTTATTAAGATGATAATACATATCTCACCTCATAACCTCAGAAAATAACACATGACCAAACCAATTTCTTTTGAAATAACACCCCGAAGGAAGTAGAAAAGATAGTTTATATGTTTGGTTTATTGTGCTGCACTACCTGAAAGCAAATTTTAAAAAATTTAATCATTTCATTTTTTCTTCAATAAGTTCTGACAGCCATTGAAGGGTTTTCAATTCTTAGTCACATTTCACGTGAATGGAAATGGAATACAAAATGGTCACAGGATTCCCATTGAATTACACATCCATATTGTCTTAAAAATGAAGAAAATTTTAAAAAATGGTTACTGAAAGACCTAACTGTAAGTCAAATTTTGCTAATTTGTGAATCAGGTTTTTACTCAGTGGCATTAACACGTCCTCTGTTTTAAGGAAAATAATAGGGAAAATTCCATTTTATATTCATTATATATCCTGTGCAGAAATCTGTGCAAAAAGAGTTCTGCTGTGATCTGGTGAAGTACATTTGCAAATCAAATACAGAGGGAAATTGTTTCCTAGCTGAGGGACATCAGCTAGTTTTGCAAGCTAGTGTGTTAGAACTAGATCAAGACTCTTTTTCATTACACTGATTTAATCCACTCCTAGATGAATTTATAATTATGCTCTGTTGATATCAATCTTTATTTCTAATTTATGCAACTACTACCTCATAATATTTTTATGTACAGTTTTACAGGCAAATGATATATCCCAAAGTGGAACACCCTATTCCTTTCTGGTTTTCCTAGGGCAAATATTTTTCGCGATGAATGAGCTCATGTCTCCTGTGAGACATATATTATTCTAATAAACAAAGTGTCCTTAAAAGCAGAGAAAAATTGGTCATTTCCAATTTAGGATTAATGAATAAATACCAATCTGACAGAGAATATTTGCGAAACTACTGTCATGTCATGAATTGCTAAGAAGTAAATACAGCAAATGCAAAAGTTAATTGAATATATAGCGTTGATATACTTAGTATAAAATATCTGACATAATGAAACATAGTTCAGCAGAGTTGAATTTTCATCTCTCAGGGACAACATCCCTTCCTGCCATAACCTTCCTCCTGCTCCCTCTTTTTCCATCCTCCCCTTCATTTCCCTTTTCCTCTAGAATGACATTTCAATCAACTTATGGCTTAAGTAGAAAAGGCACAATAATGTACCCAAAAGCAATTCAATATGAAAGGACTCAAAGACCCTGCAAAAAAAAGCTATTCAATTAATGCCTCATAATCAACTTGGCAACATCTAATCAACAAGATTGTCCCCAGTGCCTGGTCTACCATGGACTTCACCATAAATACCATCTAAGGACTTTCATCTTCATAGGATGAGATTCATTTTCCAGTTTTAATGAAGGATCTTCAGCTTTAAGCTCTGCTCTTCTTTCCATGAATGCTGCCTCACCTGCTGACCTTTCCCAGAATTTTCTATTTTTATTTCAAATTTTCACTATCAGCAGTTTATCCCTAGATTTCTTTAATTGATGAGATGTTATCATTGAATAACATTTAAAGTAAAGTCAATTCAATCCAAGAAAAGGAGGAGAGAAAAACACAAGCTGCAAAACAAACTCAGTTTATTAAATACCTTATTACATTTATTTCCGTGATATATATATATAAAATGTTTAATAATATCACTTCTGCTTTCAGACTATTTCCTGGTTATAATTAAAGCAATAGACGACAGCTATATCTCTTTCTCCTGCTCCGTGCGTGTCTCTGTGCGTTTAGTTTTGTATGTGAAGCATGTATGTGTGCGTAAGTGCATGCTTGCACTTGTATCATTTTTCCTTCCTTTCTTCTGAAATATATTCAGAAATTATCTTTCAAATAAGAGCTTTCAGCTCTCATGTGGTTGAGTCAAAAGTTTTGATGTATATATTTTGAGGGTGTATCTTGGGTGGACTTAGGCAGACAGAAGAGCAAAAGGTAACTTTTGAAATGTCTCATCTGCATGCTCCAATGGACGTGAAGAAGCTATGACACAATTTGAATAAGAGTCAACTTGTTCTCCTTCTGCCCCAACCAGTATCGATTCCTCATCCAGCAGCTCTGCCAACAGATAATAAACACTAGAGATTCTGCAGATGCTGGAAATCCAGAGCAGCACACACAAAATGCTGGAGGAACTCAGCTGGTCAGGCAGCATCTATGGAGAGGAATAAACAGTCAATATTTCAGGCTGAGACCCTATTTATTCCTCTCCATAGCTGCCGCCAGATCTGCTGAATTCTGCCAACAGATTATCAGGTCTTAACTTAGTTGGAGACTTTGCACAACTTGCAGCAACACTTGTCTATGTGACTATGTTTTCCCTTTAAAAGTAATGCACTGCTAGAGAACACAAAAAGCAAGGTAAATGTTTGACATACTGCATTTCCCGGCTCCTTCATTTGGGGTCGACAGGAATCAAGACTGGCTTGGGAGGTCTTGCAGTGAATAACACTGGGTCACACCAATATTTTATATTTACACTTTGTTTCAATAAATTAATATTAATTCTTAGTTATTAGTGATGTTAATTAAATGCAAGTTAAACAACTTTCATAAACAGAATTGAGCTAATGTGATTAAAGTTATTACTAAATCTTCCATCTATATAAATTATTTTAACTAATTCAAGATTCAAAAAACTTCATTGTCATTCTAACCATACATCAGCTCTGCAGGGCAGAATGAGACAGCATTTCCCAGAAGCAGTGCAATCTATAGTAACCAACGTTCAGTGGTAACATGTGGGTAACAAAGGTTCCCTATCTCTGCTTAACACTAGTTCTTCATACAGGATACGCCTGGAGTGGTAACAGGGAAGCAGAATTGGGGTTCAAGAAAGCTAATGTAACTCAGCCTGATGGAAAGACTGAGCTCATTAGACCCCAGAAGCTCAATAATCCTGTGAAGGATTCCAAGAGTTATCGCGCTCTGCATCGTGAACTGGTGTTAAGTCACAAGAGGTGAGTCCTGCTTCCTAGATGATTTTGAAAATAATTTCATAGGAAGTTTATTTCTGTTCTGTGATTGTCTTCCTGTTAAGCAAAGTAATTGCCTTTGGTCCTTGCCACAGTTTGCACAAGTGCCTCAGATACGGTTATCAGTAGATTTGACACTGTTGTGTGAACAAAGTCACTGGAGAAACACAGTTGGTAGGTATGAAAAGTAGTCTTTTATTTGATACAGACACTCACAAATAAACTGACAGCCTTTTGGAGTCACGAGAGAGAGTGTGTGTGACAGAGAGAGACCCCTTTCAGAGCAAGAGGTCTGCTTGACCCAACACTACAGCACATTTTATATGCTAATTGTCAAAGTTCAGGACAATTCCAAATTTACAATGTTTCCTTTGAACTACATACCACCTTTACACTTCCCTCTTCGCACCCATACAATAGACACAAATAGCAAATTTAAATTTGCGATGTCTGGTCTTTCAATTATCTGCGGTGTTTTCCATTAACTTGGATCACAGTTTTTAGGAGCCTATTGTTCTTAGCTGCATTTTAGATTTAATCCACAGTTATTTGCTATATGTGCTAATCCCCAAAAAACCTCCAATAAATGATAAATCAGGCAATACTATTAACAGTGAGAAGAAGAGGACTTCACACAAGAAGTAAGTAAAAAATTCAGAATTTGAATTTCATTGGCAAACAAATTTTCATGAAGCAAACTTCAAAATGTGTAGAAGAAGGATAAATACTAAATTCATCTGGGTGGGGGTGCAAAGGGGACATTCATAAGTCACTTAATGTGGAGATGTAGGCTATACAATCGTAGGGAAGGAAAACTAACCACTATTTGAAGAAGCGAACGGCTATCGTTGTAGCGGCCATTGTCGGAGTGGACTGAGTCAGAGTGGAACGGCTTTGGCTCAACAGGCTTCAGCATAAACAGGCAGAGGCGAGGGTAGGTTCTGAATTTTAGTCCTGAGTATGACTCTAAACTGCAACCGTTGATGAGGCTCTGACTGGGGACTTTCAGAGCTTTGGGGAAAGTGGCCCTTAGTCATTCATTGCTCCCAGGGCCGCTCTGACCCAGAATGGTAGCACCTGCAAGGGTTCCTGCTCAGGATACGAGCGAAGGCCAACGGCAGATCCGGCAGGTTCAGTAACTGAACTTATGATGGAGAAGGTGGATGAGCTATGACTTCAAATGTTAACGGCTATAGTATAGGTGGATGAACATTTGGGAAAAGAAATGGCGATTTCTTTAGTTCGCCCAATGGTAGGCAATAGCAAACCACCATTGCTATTTGCTAAGAAAACCATGGTCAAACTCACAAAATGTATCACACAACAACAGTGTCAGGAGGATCTTCAAGACAACTCCGAGGATGCTTCGCTCGGTAGGGTTGATTCTGGCCAGCAGGGGATCCCTGACCGTCATCAAGCTACTGGTCATAAAACTCATGTAACCCACGAAAAAAATTATTGCCACTTGGAATGTAAGAACCCTATATCAAGCAAGAAGATTGGACAATGTGACAAATGAAATGGAAAGACTAAAGATTAACATCATAGGAATTAGCGAAGTTCATTGGATAGGTGCTGGAACATGTCAGATTAGGAATAAAACACTAGTTTATTCTTGTGGAACATCCCATACTAATGGAATAGGAGTTCTAATGGATGAAAACATGGCAAAAAGTGTTTTAGGACATTGGGCAATATCGGAAAAAGTGCTCCTTGTTAGATTCAGAGGACAACCATTTGACTTAGCAATTATACAGATATATGCACCAAAAACAGATGGAACAAATGAAGATATAGATAAATTCTATGAAGAGCTTGAAAAAGCAAAGAATGGATGCAAATCTCAAGATATTATTATTGTCATGGGAGATCTAATTACTAAAGTAGGACAAGGTGCTGATGGAAATAGCATAGGAAAATTTGGACTAGGGGAAAGAAATGAAAGAGGTGAGAAATGGGTAGAATGGTGCAAGATGAATAATCAGGTCATTATGAATACCTACTTTAAAAACCATCCAAGTCGCTTGTGGACCTGCAAAAAGTGCAGGTGATAACACTAGAAATCAAATTGACTTTATTACTATAAACCAAAGATTTAGAAACTCAGTGACTCAAAGCAAAACATATCCATGTGCAGACTGTAATAGTGACCATAATCCAGTAGTATGTCATGTAAAAGTAAAACTTAAAAAAGTAAAGAAGCAAAAACCAGAACAATCCCTTGACTACTTGAAATTAATTAAAAAAGAAAACTTAAGACAAAAATTTACATTTGAAGTAAGGAATAGATTTCAAAGTCGAGAAATAGCATCTGTTGAAGGTGCTAGCAATCATGTAGAAATGAAATTTAACTCTCTAAAGGATGCCTTGGTAGAATCAGCAAAGTTAGTGATTCCTAAAAAGGAAAAAAGCACAAAGAATAAATGGATGATAGATGAAATCAAAAATCTAATGGAAGAAAGGAGACAGAAGAAAGCAAATCCTATAGAATATAAATCCTTAGATTAAAATGTTAAAAGTTTATGTCAAAAAGCCAAAGAAGAATGGTTAAACTAGGAATGTGAGCAAATAGAAAGAATCCCTATTACTGATCCAAAAAGGTCACATCAACAAATCAAGAATATCACTGGTAAAAAGCTCCTCTGTTCTTCAGTTGGATGTTTAAAAGCAAAGGATGGTACCATTATCATGGAAAAAGATGAGATTATGAACAGATGGACTGAGTATATTCAAGAATTGTTTGAAGATGATCGAGGCGAAAAACGAGAAATTAAGAAAAACATTGAAGGTCCAAGTATTTTAAAATCTGAAGTTCGTAATGCAATAAATAAGATGAAGAAAAGAAAGGCAGCAGATCCTGATGAATTAGCGATAGAACAAATTATTGCCCTTGAAGATTATGGAATTGAAAAACTTACTGATTTAATCAATGAAATTTATGGGACTGGAATAATACTAGAAGAGGTGAAAAAACCAGTATTTATCACTCTTCCTAAGAAAGCTGGAACAATAGAATGTGAATTACATAGGACCATAAGTTTAATGAGCCATATCACCAAGATTCTTCTAAGAATTTTGATGACAAAAGCTAAAAGTAAGGCACAAGCTGATATAGGCAAAGAACAATGTGGTTTTGTGAAAGACAAAGGTACAAGAAATGCAATATTGATGTTAAGGATACTATCAGAACGAGCTATTCAAGTGCAAAAGATTTGTTTATTTTATCGACTACACAAAAGCATTTGATAAAGTGAACCACAATAAGTTATTTGAACTATTACAGGAAACTAGATCTAGATTCGAAAGACCTCCGCCTAATCAGAAATCTGTACTGGAAACAAACTGCCGCTATAAGAATAGATTTTCAGTTTACAAAAATAAAGAGAGGCGTTAGACAAGGGTGTGTTTTCTCCCCTGATTTATTTAATGTGTACAGTGAAACAATATTACAAAAAATAAGAGACATCTTGGGAATCAAAGTTGGTGGTGAAAACATCAATAATTTCAGATATGCATTTTTGCAAGTACGGAGGAAGAACTGAAAAACTTAATTGATATAATTGTTGAAGAAAGTGCAAAAATGGGACTATCTATCAATTGCAAAAAGACAGAATGTATGGTGATATCCAAAAAGAAGGAGGATCCTATATGCAGGCTGAGAATAAATTGGGAAGACATAAAACAAGTACAGAACTATTGCTACTTAGGAAGCTGGGTGACATCAGATGGCAGATGTGACTTGGACATCAAAAGAAAAATAGAGATGGCAAAAGACACCTTTACAAGAATGAAGAGTATACTGACCAATACTAAACTAGGTATGACAACCCACCTCAGAGTACTGAAATGTTACGTTTATCCAGTTATGTTATATGGCTCAGAATGTTGGACAATAGCTAGTAACATGTGGAAACGAATTGTAGCAGCAGAGATGTGGTTTTTGAGGAGGATGCAAAGAATATCATGGACGAAATGAATATCTAATGAGGATGTCATGAACAGAGCAAACACAAAAAGAGAAATAATGTATGAGATCATGAAAAGGCAATGTAACTTCATTGGACATGTGATTAGGAAAGAGGAGTTAGAATGCACGGTAATTATGGGAAAGATTGAAGGGAAGAAAGCAAGAGGAAGACAAAGACAAATGATGATGGAAACAGCAGCCAGAGAACTGGAAATGAATACCAATGAATTGATCCACTTGACCCGAAACAGGAGTATGTGGGCCATGGCAGTCAAAGCTCAAACTAGGCATGGCACCTGATCATGATGATGATGATGATGATGATGTTGATTTGCAGAAAATAAAACTAGGAAATTTGTGTTAAATTTGGCTGGGTCAGTGATGCAGTTCTGTGAAAGGGTTCTAACTTGTACATTATAAAAAGTATAGAAAGTCAATAAATACAGACATCTGAGAGATTAGAAACATTGGAAAGATTGAAGAGGTCTTATACTTTCTTTTGAAAGGAACTGGTTGAGGAGTGATGTAACAAAAAGCCTTTTATGATGCGGAACCTGGAAGTAATATTTCCATCTGTGGTGTGGGCTAAAACCAGAGGCTATAAATATTTATGAATAAATTATGTGGAGAATTGAGAAAAAGTTTCTGATCAAAGAATGGTCGGAATATACAATAAAAACACCAATCTCCTTACTTGGTATTGACACTAAAATCCTATCCAAAGTTTTGGCTCGTAGGATTGAAAATATTTTACCATCTATCATTTCTGACGATCAGACTGGATTTATTAAAAATCGATATTCCCACTTTAATATTAGTCACTTATTAAATGTTATTTATTCTCTTTCTAAAGAGATATGGAATGCATGATATCCTTAGGTGCTAAGAAAGCTTTTGATTAGGTTGAATGGAATTATTTATTTAAAACCTTAGAAAAATTTAATTTTGGGCCAATTTTATTCAATGGATTAAATTACTTTATTTATCTCCCTCTACTCGGGTTCTTACTAACTCTCAGAATTCCAAGCCATTTAAACTTCAACGTGGAACTAGACAAGGTTGTCCTTTGAGCCCTTTGCTTTTTGATCTGGCCTTAGAACCCTTAGCTATTGCTTTTCGAGGATCTAATGATATCACTGGTATTTTAAGGAGGGGTATTATTCACAAAGTTTCGCATTATGCTGATGACATATTGCTTTATGTTTCTAATGTTGAGACTTCATTACCTTCCGTACTTTCCTTACTCTCCTGTTTTGGTCAGTTCTCAGGACATAAAAAAAAATTTCATAAGAGTGAACTTTTTCCTTTGAATAATTTGGTATCAATTAATACTAACCTTCCTTTTAAAATTGTAAGAAATCAATTTACTTATTTGGGTGTAACAATTACTAAGAATTATAAATATTTAATTAAAGCAAATTTTTTTACCCTACTGAATTATGTAAAAAGGGCGCTATCAAAGTGGTTGCCCCCTTTCATTATTGTTGATTGGCCGAATTAATTCTATTAAAATGAATATCTTGCCTAAATTTTTATACCCTTTTCAGGCCTTACACGTTTTTATTCCTAAATCCTTTTTTGATTCTCTTGATTCTATCATATCTTCATATATATGAAGAAATGAACTTTCTTGACCAAATAAAGTTTGTCTTCAAAAAGCTAAAAAGAATGGAGGTTTAGCTTTACCAGATTTTAGGTTTTATTCCTGGGCAGTCAATATACGGAGCCTCACATTTTGGTCATATTATATTAACCGAGAGGACTGTCCGGTTTGGGTTTCTTTAGAAGCTAACTCTGTTAATAAATTTTTCTATCATCTCACTTCTCAGATCCTCAATTCCTTTAATTTTAAGTAAACTAACTGATAGTTTTGTAGTTAAACATACTTTGAGGATTTGGGTACAATTTAGAAAATATTTTGGTTTATTGAGATTTTCTCTTTGAAATCCATTTTTTCTAACTATTTTTTAAACCTTCTATGACTGATTTAGTTTTCAAAGATTAGGATAGACTGGGTATTAAATGCTTCCAGGATTTGTTTATTGGAGGAAGTCTCTTTTCATTTGAGCAGTAGTCAACTAAATATAGCTTACCAAAACCCACTTTTTTCAATATTTACAAATTAGAGACTTTCTGCAATCTCAATTACATACATTTCCTAACAGTCCCGATAAGAATTTATTAGATGTAATTTTTAATTTAAAACTTTTTCATAATGGATCAATATCTAATATTTATGGTATGTTGTTGGGAATGAGAAACACTCCTTTAGACAAAATTAAAAATCTCTGGGAACAAGACTTACAGACTTCAATTTCTGAGGAAACTTGGAATGAAATTTTTAAATTGGTTAATACCTCATCATTATGTGCCTGTCATTCCCTCTTACAATTTAAAGTGGTCCATGGGGCCCACATGACTAAAGATAAGCTGTCTCGTTTTTATTCGGATATATCTCCCTGTTGTTACAGATGTGATAATGGAGAAGCTTCATTAATTCATATGTTCTAGACATGCCCAAGTCTTGAAAAATATTGGAAGGAAGTATTCCAAACTTTTTCTGTACTTTTCAAAGTAAATTTTAAACCTAACCCTTTGACTGCTTTATTCGGTATTGTTGGAGGAAAAGATATTATCTTGGAGACACCTGATTTGCACATTTTGGCTTTTATTTCTCTTATAGCTAGGAGGACATTGTTGCTTAAGTGGAAGGATGTTGCTCCGCCTATTCATGCTCAATGGTTAAAGGATGTTATGTCATGCTTAAATTTAGGGAAGATTCGTTGTTCAATTTCTGAATCTAGACAAGACTTTCTAATTTTGTGGGGACCATTTTTGAATTATTTTCAAAATTTTTGATTTGTTATTATGTACAGATGTTGGCTAATAATACGTTTTACTACATGATAAGGATTTTTTTCCTTTTTTCTTTCTTTACCAAACAGCTTTTCTTGGTAGTGGGTTTAGATTTTTTTTGTATGAATAAGATTATTACTTTTCAATACTACGATTCAATTTAATGAGACAATAAGTGTGATTTAAATATATTGTAATTGATATATACTATATATCCTCCTGTACTCTGTATTCTTTTATTAAGAAATCAATAAAAATATTGAAAAGAAAAGGAATATACAATAAAAACAGAAAATGCTAGAGATTCTTCGCAGGTTGGGCTGTAACTGGAAAGCAAAAGAGTTAACATTTTAAGTTCAAGGCACTTTATGAGTCATGAAACATTAATTGTTTCTTCTGCTTTTGCTGCTTGTTGTGTATTTAATAGTTCAATAATAGCTGAGTTATCTTATATACATTTTGGTTTCACAGCCACAAGTTTCACTTGCCAAGCAGAGTGATCCTCCTTGTCAGGAAAAACGTTATTCCACAGGAATAAGACATCTTCCACAGCGATTAAATTTTTAGACCTGAATGCAACAATTGAAAATGTGCTCTGCTGTGACCTGCTGAGGCTTTTCCAGCACTCTTGTTTTTATTTCAGATTTCCAGAATCTGCAGCATGAGTTTCGTTTACTGTAGTGGGGTCCGAAAGGCATGTTCTGCTGTTGTACTGGCCTAATATACAATGTGCAAAGTTGAGGCAAAATGTATGGATGCTTTGAATAGAAAGTCAGAAAAGAACAAGCAGGAGAAAGTATTTGCTGATAAGGTTGGTTGTAGAGAGGATACAGTAGGCAGGTGTGGAGCATAAACACAAAGAGGACTAATTGGTGCCGAAATGGAGAGATCAATTGGATTAATGTGACAGTTAGAAACAGATTTTCTGCTCCTTCGTCTCTGTTATGTATTGTGAATAGCAGGGCTGTGGGACGTGCTCGTTAGGTGAGGATATACAAGAAGAAGGAATGGTACTGAGTCAAAATCACAAATAGGTAACTGGCAGAAAGAAAGAGCAAGTTACTGTAATATTGGGGAATACAGTACTATGTCTGGAAGTCTGTAATGTGCTCAGACAAAAGACGAGGTGCCGTCTCTCAGGCTAGTGTGTTGTGCCTCTTTGTGACGTTGCAGGTGGCTGCTGGCACAAAGGTGAGAGTGGGGGCGGGATGGAGAATTAAAGTGCCAGGCTTAGAGCGACTCCAGCAGACTAAATTCAGGTGCTCTGCAAAGTTATCAGCCAAGCTGCATTTTGTTTTTCCGCTCCAGAGGAGACCACATTGTCAACAGGAAATGCAGTACTCTGGATTGAAAGAAGCACAGGTGAATCTCTGCTTCACCTGGAATGATCTGGATGGTGGGAAGGGAAGAAGTGAAAGGACAGGTGTAGCATTTCCTGGCTCCCATGGGAACGTATGGTAAGGTGAGGAGTCGCTGGTGGGAACTGAAGAGCCAACAACAGAGCAGTGAAAGGAAGGGGTAGAGGAATATATGTCTGGTGGGTGGAGTTTTGTTGGAGCTGGCAGGCATTGTGAAAGATGTCTTGGTTAGATATTTGTTAATCCTCGTTCTTGGCGAGAAGATGCACTAGGAGCCTCTTATAAATAATGGAGTAGATTTTCCACAACCCTGAGAATCTTGGCCACCTGCCTATGGATTTAACGTTTGATTTTCATTTAATAGCTAAAGAATAAGGACCAAAGAAATTCAAAAAGCACTCTTCTTGAATGGCCCCACATGTACCCTTCTGCTGGGAGCTGGCTCCCAGACCCAGTGCGGCATAGGGCAACGCAGGGCTTCTACTGGAGGAAGTGGCCAGCTGCGCCCACAGATGGCAATACTCTACGCGAGGCTTACTCACTGTGAAACTGAATGTTACTGTCCTTGATTCCTGAGAAACAGAGAAAAATAATGGTAGAGTGTGGTTTTGTTACTGATGGAATAAACAATCTATGGACTTTATGTTATTGTTCAACGTTTAAATGTCCTTTAAATATAGAAGTATGCAATGTTACCGTGTAACTTAATGTTCACCTGAGAAAAACTGAACTTAGACTTAAAGAGTCCACTGAAGCAAAGCACTTTGGAAGTTTCTATATAAAACAGATTAACATTTTTATACTCCTCCTCAGAGGCTTTGCACTTCCGAGAAAACCTGAACTCCAACGGGTAATGGAACAAAGAAAATATAATTTATTAAGGGAACAGGAAAAAGCCCAGAGACCCAAAACAGACTTTGAACAAGAACTTAATAAGTGGCACCAGAAACTAGAGCAGGTATGTTTGGACCCTTTGTATCATTTTGCTAAATTTAATATCAATAATCTAGTATCAATTATTCAAAATTTCGAGAGTAATGCATTCAAGTACAATTACTGATAAAGCACAGGTGTGCTGTAGCTACATATGTCTATACATTTATAGAGATTTGGTAAAAAATTGGCAGCATTCCCAACCACACAGTAAAATAAATGTGTTTCTCAAGTGTATGCTTAACCATCTGAATCTTTCACTAAGCAATTATTAAATAATCAAAGGAAATCTATTTGCATGTGTATTGCATTGCTTTTTACCAACAAGCGTACAAAATAAACACAAAGAAACAAGTTTCCACTTGTTTCCATAGTATTAATACCATTTAATGGAAGTGTCCAAATCAACAACAACAATCATTCAATCTCAGTGAACTGCAACAAAGATTTCTTCAAGCTCATGTTTTGTGTGTCCATTTAACATTGGCCCTTTATTACTCTTCCCTACATTTTAATCCCTTGATCCCAGGCTTGCCATATTCAAAGGGGCAATCTACGTTTAGATTGATAATAATCTGCCCTGTATTAAATCTGTATTCGGCAAAAATATTTCTATGCATACAGGAAGATCAAGAATTGCCGAGGGCCTGCAAATGTAAATGAGTGGTTCTAATTATTTTTGTCAACAACTGGGTGGTGGGGGTTGGGAGAGGAAGGGTGGAGTAAAGTTCTAAGAAAACTGTCTTTTATTTTTGAAATGTTGTATGTCAATGATCCGCCCCTCACAAAATGGATGCCCCAGACCAAAATCATGGGATATAGCAGTTGTACTGAACCAGGAAGGCTCCTCAAATTCAATTCATTTTCTTTGCCATGTGAAGTTACTGTTAAGAAAAGTAATTCTGTAGAAATCTGAGATGCAGTGATAATCTAATATATATAATGTGTGCCCAAAATGAAAACCTTACCTCTGATTTTTGTATTAAGCTTTAAAATAATGTCTCCAATAGCAGGGCTTACTTTTTTTTATTAAGAGAACTGCTCTGGAGAGATCAGGATTCCCAAGGAACCAAACATGCCCAGTACCTAGTACATTGAGCAATCCAATTAACAAGGTACCTTTTGATTAAACGCTCTTTTTATAAATGCGTAATTTTCATACATCTTCTGTACTGTTCACCAAACCATGATCTGAGATCATCATAAAAGCATTGAATCTACTCTACCATTCAAGTCATCTCTTTTTTTCTCAAGTTCTTATTTTAATTTTCATATTTCATGTATTCTCCCAAAATAGGCAAAGGCTATTTGGCTTATGTGATCTGTATCAGCTCTCAGCCCAGATCCATTCAAACTATTCTCCCTGTAAATTGGTCTGCATTCTTTGGGTGCTTTTCGCACACCTCTCCGAGAAGGCTTGAACTATGTTCATCCTGCCTTCACCTGCTTTACTTTTCAGCCAAATCCAAATAACCTTTCACACCCACCTGTATTTAGGAGCATTGACTAGGAAATTGGAACATAGCCGCAACATTCTGGCACTTGGCTGGACAGTTCAGAGTTCAGAGTTGAGGGCTGAGAGTCAAAAATCATTTTCTGGCATTCCTTGCACTAGTACTTGCTTGGGAGATCAGCAGAAAGTGTTCAGGTGAGCTTTATTCTATTCAGAAAGATGTGAAGATGTGGATATCAGAGCTCTTTATTTGTTAAGGACAATTGAGCAGGCAATGGGGGACAGTGAATTGTAGTGAGTTGAGGTTGAAGACAGTGAGTCATGGGAATGGAAAAGGGAGGCGGTGGAATTGTAGAAAGATCTGTGCTCCAGGTAGAGGTGTGGGGATTGAAAGAAGAAGAAGAAATTGAAATTGGTTCATTATCGTCACAAGTACCAAGATATTGCACACCATACATACAGATCAATTCATTACAATAGTGCAGTGAGGTAGTACAAAGGAAAACAGTAACAGAATGCAGAATATTGTGGTACAGTTACAGAGAAAGTGCAGTGCAGGTAGACAATAAGATTTAAGGTTATGATATGATAGGTGGTGATATCAAAAGTCCACTTTTAAGCTCTTTTCTTCGCTCTGGTGATGAACAGGTCTTTTAATGTCTGTAGCGGACAGCCAAAGATTTTCTCTGCTATACAAGAAGTCAATTTTAAGGGTGAAAAAAAAACATTTCTGATTGAGGTTAGAGTTCGAATTGGATGCATGTCAGCTCTGGCAGTGTTTGTAGGCCATTACTTCCTACAAAGCGAAACCTAACATCATGAGTGTCTGTGATGCTTCACTCCCAGATGACGACTCATCCCTCGTAAGACGTCAAACCCTGCTGGTGTACCTGGTGTGGCTCTGAAAACCTGTGCCAACCAACTGACGGGAGTGTTCGAGGGCATCTTCAATCTCTCACTGCTGCAGTCGGGGATTCCCATCTGTTTCATATCAGTGTCCAAGAAGAGCATGGTGAGCTGCCTTAATGACTATCACCCAGTGGCACTCACATCTATTGTGATGAAGTGCTCTAAGAGGTTGATCATGGCCAGAATCATCATCTCCTGCAAGGATCTGCTGCAATTTGCCTATTGTCAAGTAGGTCTACAGCAGATGCAATCTTACTGGCTCTTCCCTTGGATCACCTGGCCAATACCAATACCTGCGTCCGTCTGCTGCTTATTGACTGCAGCTTAGCATTCAATGCAATCATGCACTCAGCTCTAATCAACAAGCTCCTAAACCTGGGCCTCTGTACCTGCCTCTGCAAATGGATTCTGTGGTCTCCTCACCAGGAGACCACAGTCCAAGCGGATCATAAGTAACATCTCCTCCTCGCTGACAATCAACACTGGCATACCTCATGGATCTGTGATTAGCCCACTGCTCTACTCTCTCTACACCCACGGTTGTGTGGCTAGGCACAGCTCATCCATCATCTATAAATCTGCTGACAACACAACTACTGTTGGCAAAATTTAAGATGGTGATGAAGAGGTGTGCAGGAACAAGATAGAAGAGCTAGTTGAGTGATGTGGCGGGAACAACCTTGTCCTTAATGTTACTAAGACGAAGGAATTGATTGTGGATTTCAGGAGAGGGAAGTCGAGGGAGCTCACACCAGTCTTCAGTGGGAGATCAGATGTGAAAAGGGTGAACAGTTTTAAGTTTCTGGATGTTAACGTCTCTGAGGAGCTATCCTTGGCCTAACATATTCAGACAATTAAGGAAGGCACAACAGTGGCTATATTTCATTAAGAGTTTGAGGAGAATTGGTATGTCACTAAAGTCACTCACAAATTTCTTTAGGTGTACCATGGAGAGCATTCTAACTGGTTGCATCAGTGTCTTGTAAGGGTTGGGAGGGGGGTGTCACTGCACAGGATCAGAAAAACCTGCAGAAAGTTGTAAACTCTGCCAGCTCCATCATGAACTACATCTTCAAGGAGCAATGCCTCAGAAAGGCGGCATCCATTATTAAGGACCCCCATCACCGAGGGCATGCCCTCTTCTTATTGCTCCCATCAAAGAGGGGACACAGGAGCTTGAAGACACACAGTCAACATTCTAGAAACAGCTTCTTCCCCTCTGACATCAGATTTCTGAATGGATAATGAACCTATGGACACTTCCCCAGTATTTTTCCCTCTCTTTTTGCACTATTTATTTTGATTTATAGTTTTTAATATTATGTATTGCCATGTACTGCCAATGCAAAACAACAAATTTCACAACATATTCCACTGATGTTAAGTCTGATTCTGATTTTGATTCAGATTCAGTGGAAGTCTTATCGATGAAGCCCTCAGCTTCTAACAATTTGCAAATGCGCATCACGCTCCAGATTATAGCAAGTCCGGAGACCTAACTCTTAAACAGTTGCACCTCTCTTCAAATCCCACCTCCTTCTAAAGGAAACAAGCTGCACTTAATGCCTCCATGACTGGCCTTCTGAAGCACTTCATGATGATGGATGTTAATAGTTATTAAGGCATATTACTTTGTTTCTCTTAGTTACCGCCGTGATAGCTGTCTTCTTAAAGCAGATAGGAACCATGGATTGAAGCAGGGGGAGGTGAAAAATGTCTGCAGAGTACCCTACCTACTAATCTCTGTAAATTGCCGCACAGGGAGCAGTTTGTGGTAAAACCAAGCCTTTCATTGGCCAGAGATGCGCTGATTGCTTGTTGCTGATCTTGAACTGAACACAAAACTTTGCATTTTGGTTCCACAGTAGAAACGTGGTGGAGGCTTGGCATTCATATGCAAATTCAGAGAGTCATTTCCTCTGGAAGGTTCTGCTTAAAAATCACCTGGATTTAGGCTACGTCCACAGTAGACCGGATAAACCGTAACCGAAGCTTTTTCTCTTCGTTTTGACCCTCCGTCCACACTGAAACAGTGTTTTCCTCCCCTGAAAACGGAGCTTTTCTAAAACACTCTCCAGAGTGTTGAAATCTGAAAACGCTGGTTGGCCATTGTAGTGTGTACAGGGTAAATGGCTAATTTTAAAAACGCTGTCATGACGTGCCGGAACAAATGTTGGCGGCAGCGCGGCATTTCATTGTTTTCTTGAACGCACCCAACACCACAACAACAATATCTGACAATAGATGTGTAACAGCCTAATGTAACGTTGTATGGAAATACAAGATAACACTGATGCAGACATGTTTTATACACTTAACATGGTGCTTTATTAATGTATTGTTTGTGCAAACATTCAGTAGATGCAATTGTCACTTTTGCCCAGTAACTCGTTTTATTGCACATGTTAAATACAGCAAAATAATACTCAAAGACATGGCAAAAGTAAAGGCAAACAAATGAGGTATCAGCAAATTTCACTTTTGCCCAGTAACAAGCCTTATTGCATTTAGTTGTAGTTGTCGTCCCTTTCATCAGTGAAGAGACTGTGGCTGTAGGAAATGTTTCTGGACAAACGCGAACCAAGTCTTTCGTTTGGCAATTTTTAAAATGTTTTTCTAGTCTGTAACTGGACAAACGCGCACCAAGTCTTTCGTTTGGCAATTTCCTTTTAAATTTTTCTAGTCTGTAACTGGACAAACGTGCACCAAGTATACCATTTCCTCCTCGCTTGTTTTCTGTGTGTCCTGTGCATACCCAGTAGGAGGAGATTCGCCCAAGTACCCATTTTAAAGTGGATAGAGGTATTTTCAAAAACGCCTGGTGTGGACGCCTATCGTTTTTACGCGAAACCAGCGTTTTCAAAATGATCCGGTCTAGTGTGAACGTAGCCTTATTCTGAAACAAGAGAAAATCTGCAGATGCTGGAAATCCAAGCAACACACTCCTTTCCATAAATGCTGCCTGGCCTGCTGAGTTCCTCCAGCATCTTGTGTCTGTTACCTGGATTTATTGATCTATCTGCAGTGTGTTGGTCGAACTAATCTGTAAAATATTTTTCTATGCTTATACAATAACAATCAGTATTTATATTTCATGTTTAAGGTGGAAAATTATCTGAAAATATTTTGTAGAAATAACTTACCAAAATGAGAGGTAGCGACAATCAGAACAATATTTGGTTACAGTGACACAAAGGAAATTAAAGAGAAGGAGGGGATTCTAAGCCAGTTGATGAAGACAAGAAGTCTTTAGGGAAATCCAGCAATTTGAGAAGTTGGGTGACCTGACGGAGATTTATATGAAGAAATCAGGAAAAGTTTTGTAGACATGAATGAGAATAGCAATGCTTGAGTCAAAGTGCACTCAAACGACAGGTGAACAGATTTCGATCAGAGTTAGGTTAAGCTCAGCAAGAATTTTAGTTGTTCAGCTTTACAGAGAGGTTATTGTAACTTATGTAAAGTAGTATGTTTAAACTGTTTAAATTTTATATTTATCTTACTATGGAATCACATTACTTCTGAAAATTACTTCACTTTTCATTGACAGTATGAACAGGAACAACAAAGGTTGGAAGAACATGAAAATGTCCCAGAGTTTGTCAAGATCAAAGAAACTTTGAGGACAACAAAGAAAGCAGCTACAGTGAATGGCTAGATTAACTAGTCGAGAATAAAATAGTGATTAACTTACGCTGTGCCTCTTGGTATCCTAGCCCATGAAGTGATGGGAAAGATGGAACTTGTAGCTTTCAACAATGAACTGAATTATTTCTGGTAAAATTTGGCTCATTTTTCACTTAAAGCACAACAGTTCTCAAATCTGAGCAATGATTTTTATCGTATTATCAGTGGGTCATTTCACTCATTTGGTTATTCTCAGTTTTGGAAACATCTGTTTGTCCACAGTAGCCGATTACTTTGTATTTTCTTTTGGTCATTTTAAACAGGTATGAACCAAGTTCCTCTAAAGATGTAATCTACTATGGTCAGAAATTACTGATATTAAACAATTGTATGTCATATTGTCTACAGTATAGCTAATTACAAAGATAGTTTACTGAATGAAATGGTTTACAAAGTGTGTTTATTGGAACAACATTAGCTTTGTTAGCATTGTGGACTTCAGGACGGAGCAGACGAACCATCCTCCTCTGTGAATACATGGCTCCTCCATAGCGAGAGTTAAGTACACCAAGTTCCTGGGAGTTCACATCATGGATGACCTCCCCTGATCCCTCAATATCACCTCCCTGAACAAGAAGGCATAGCAGTGCCTCCACTTCCTAAGAAAGTTGAGGCAAGCAAGGCTCCCTCCCATCTTAACCGTGTTTTACAGGAGCACTATTGAGAGTATCCTGATAAGTTGCATCTCCATCTGTAATGGGAACAGTTGAACATTGGACCAAACGTCCCCACAAAGGACTGTGAGAACAGATGAGAAGTTCATAGGGGTCCTCTCTGCCATCCACCAAGGACATTTATCAGGAACACTGCATACACAAGGCCCTTGCTATTATTAAGGATCCCACTCATCCATCCAGCATCACCTTTGACTTTCTACCATCAGGCAAGAGACTACAATGCATAACAATAAGAATGGTCGGGATGAGAAACAGTTCCTTCACCCCAGGCTATTAGGCTTCTGAACTCCCTGCTGCATCACTTTCAAAGTGTCACTGGTTAATCTGTTCCATACTTTCCAACATTTAATACTAATGCACTTTAGTTTGTTATTTATGTGTAATTCATCTGTAGATTTTGTCCTTACCTTCATGAGTTATCATGTTTCATGTGTGTTATGTGTACTTCTTTGCTTTACTCCCTGGTTCAGAGAAATGTTGTCTTTTTTCTATATACATTATATGGTTATAGGTATACATTATATACATGTATATAGTTAAATGACAATAAACTTGACTTTGAGCAAGTCAAAAATAAATAATTAACGTTTTGTACACTTCCTTTAACAAATCAAAATAGTTCACTTTATTAGATTCTTTTCAGTGTCTTGCATTCCAGCTACATGAGAATTACATTAAGGACAAACAGGTGAAGAGCTGGCAGAAATAATAGTATACTAGAAATGTAGAATTGACAGGAAAAAGAATGTCTCTTCTGAAAAGGTATTTACGTACAATATAAATATACTAGTTTCAATTTAGCATTTAGTGAAACACAACAATTGACTCAGTTGAATGATAGTACTATCCAGTGGATTCTGGCTAATTGAGCCATTGGTTAATTGGGGAAGCCACTTATTTGGGACAATTCTTAAAGAACAAAAACTATTCAAGAAAATAGCCGGGATTCCCTTCACTTATTTGGGATACTATGCCATTTAATTGGGACAGGAGACTGTTGCTGAACAGTTCCTAACTAGCGTCAGTCACATGCAAACAACAGGAATACTGCAGATGCTGGAAATTCAAGCACCACACATCAAAGTTGCTGGTTCACCAGCAACTTTGATGTGTGTTGCATCAGTCACATGCACTTGTGTTAGCCGTTAGACGCTACACCGTGCTTAGAGCAAACAGTTTTTAAATAGCATCAGTTGCATGTGTTTGTGTTCAAAAAGCAACGATCTTTGTCACTGACAGTTGGCAAAAAAACAAGCAGTAAGACAATTCAGAACTGCTCATTGCAGTTTCAAGCATTCAGGCTTGGAGAAGCCAGAAATGGCTGGATTGAAAATGGAACAATTCCACTACTTCAACAAGTTAGGTACTGCGAAGAAATTGAAGGTATCAACAATCATCTTGAACGTTGCAATGAAGATTTGAAGGGTGCAATCATCAAAAACATTGTATGAAAGAGGTCTGCACCGATTTTGTTCATTTGCGGTCAATTAAAAGAACAAAGCAACGTTCACTGGATGAATTCCTCCATCGATAAGTATTGGGAACTAAAATAAAATTTTATAGTACTGTAATAGTATTTGCAGTGTTGTAATTTCTTTAAGTATATAATTTATTACTCTCAAGCAACACACATCAAAGTTGCTGGTGAACGCAGCAAGCCAGGCAGCATCTGTAGGAAGAGGTGCAGTCGACGTTTCAGGCCGAGACCCTTCGTCAGAACTAACTGAAGGAAGAGTGAGTAAGAGATTTGAAAGTTGGAGGGGGAGGGGGAGATCCAAAATGATAGGAGAAGACAGGAGAGGGAGGGATAGAGCCGAGAGCTGGACAGGTGATTGGCGGAAGGGATACGAGAGGATCATGGGACAGGAGGTCCGGGAAGAAAGACAAGCGGGGGAGGACCCAGAGGATGGGCAAGTGGTATATTCAGAGGGACAGAGGGAGAAAAAGGAGAGTGAGAGAAAGAATGTGTGCATAAAAATAAGTAACAGATGGGGTACAAGGGGGAGGTGGGGCCTTAGCGGGTTAGAGAAGTCGATGTTCATGCCATCAGGTTGGAGGCTACCCAGACGGAATATAAGGTGTTGTTCCTCCAACCTGAGTGTGGCTTCATCTTTACAGTAGAGGAGGCCGTGGATAGACATGTCAGAATGGGAATGGGATGTGGAATTAAAATGTGTGGCCACTGGGAGATCCTGCTTTCTCTGGCGGACAGAGCGTAGATGTTCAGCAAAGCGGTCTCCCAGTCTGCGTCGGATCTCGCCAATATATAAAAGGCCACATCGGGAGCACCGGACGCAGTATATCACCCCAGTCGACTCACAGGTGAAGTGTTGCCTCACCTGGAAGGACTGTTTGGGGCCCTGAATGGTGGTAAGGGAGGAAATGTAAGGGCATGTGTAGCACTTGTTCCGCTTATACGGATAAGTGCCAGGAGGGAGATCAGTGGGGAGGGATGGGGGGGCGAATGGACAAGGGAGTTGCATAGGGAGTGATCCCTGCGGAATGCAGAGAGAGGGGGGGAGGGAAAGATGTGCTTAGTGGTGGGATCCCTTTGGAGGTGGCGGAAGTTACCGAGAATAATATGTTGGACCTGGAGGCTGGTGGGGTGGTAGGTGAGGACCAGGGGAAACTTATTCCTAGTGGGGTGGCGGGAGGATGGAGTGAGAGCAGATGTACGTGAAATGGGGGAGATGCGTTTAAGAGCAGAGTTGATAGTGGAGGAAGGGAAGCCCCTTTCTTTAAAAAATGAAGACATCTCCCTCGTCCTAGAATGAAAAGCCTCATCCTGAGAGCAGATGCGGCGGAGATGGAGGAATTGCGAGAAGGGGATGGCGTTTTTGCAAGAGATAAGGTGAGAAGAGGAATAGTCCAGATAGCTGTGAGAGTCAGTAGGCTTATAGTAGACATCAGTGGATAAGCTATCTCCAGAGACAGAGACAGAAAGATCTAGAAAGGGGAGGGAGGTGTCGGAAATGGACCAGGTAAACTTGAGGACAGGGTGAAAGTTGGAGGCAAAGTTAATAAAGTCAACGAGTTCTGCATGCGTGCAGGAAGCAGCGCCAATGCAGTCGTCGATGTAGCGAAGGAAAAGTGGGGCACAGACACCAGAATAGGCACGGAACATAGATTGTTCCACAAATCTAACAAAAAGGCAGGCATAGCTAGGACCCATACGGGTGCCCATAGCTACACCTTTAGTTTGGAGGAAGTGGGAGGAGCCAAAGGAGAAATTATTAAGAGTAAGGACTAATTCCGCTAGACGGAGCAGAGTGGTGGTAGAGGGGAACTGATTAGGTCTGGAATTTATTATTCTGTTGTGCTTGCATGGAACTTCAGCTAATTGGGGCAGCTGCTGAAACAATTACGACAAAAGAGACTACGTATTATAATTTTTTAGGAAATTATTGGTGTAATTGAACTTGGCTGTACCCATATTCACTACAGTTTAAGTGTAACAAAGAAGTAATGTTTTCTTTCAAAACTGCTTATATTTCTCATATTCCCTTAAAATTATTTTCCTATTATGTACTACTAACTAGGCAACAAGCATTAATGATCATAAATATGAAGATGGAGGAGACAAAAAGGAGGAGAAAGAAGAGATGAAGCAACCCAGAGAGCCACTTGTTGATTGAAATTCCCATGAAAAATTCATACAAATGCCATTCAAATTACTATAATCCAATTTTCCCACTTACTAGTGATCCTGCACCATAAATTCTATCTGAAACTGACCACAAAGTCCATTTGATGACAACGCAAAAATAAAAGCCAGCAGAAAATAACTATTCCTAATTTCAAACATGCCAGTCGAAATTTATGAATAAGACTATTTCAAATGCACAAAGAAGTTTTCTAAATATATATGTACATTACGTTGACAGCTATCCCTTCTGTGCATTTCCTGTTCTTTCACTCCAAAGTAGTATTTTGTCAGTTGTTGCAGACTGTGTGATGGAGACCACAGATGATCTTGGAGATTAATTTTTAACACCTCAGGTTCAACAAAATTTAGTCAAGATTGCATGCTTCATCTTGAACAGGAGCAGACTGGGCTGGCTGACTGGTTGGCAAGGACGCTGGTGAAGAGAGAGTGGTAGGAGAGTGAATATGTTCTTCCGGACTGAGGACAATGGAACAATCTATGAAATCTCCTGGAGGACATGCTCCAGACTATCATTGTCACAATGGTAACAAATGGACTTTGCATGGCAAAAATTTAAGGTTTTCATTGGCATTAATGTGTGGCTACCATTTGTGCTGCAGTAGGACCATGTCATTGGCTATGAAATTGTGCATTGTTTTGGATTCAAATCACTAGCTGTATTGCTCCTGGAACTTGTATGGCTTGTGAAAACAATGCAAAGTCATAGTTACCTGACTATAGAAAACAAATCTTCAGAAAATTCTCCAGTTACACAGAGCTGGGTAAGCATGGGTGCAGATCTTTGCACAGCAGCATTCTTAGTTAACTTCTTCACCTCTAAAGCAAAATAAAGCAAGTGGAATGAGCGTTGTGCAAAGCAAGATGCCTATCTTCAGAATTGTGGTTTTCAAGCTTAAAACACAGTTCTGTTGCTAACTGTTTTTCAGTTAGCCTCAGAACACAGGGGACTGAAAAAAATCAAAACAACACAAGTGAGACAGGACCAAAACCAGTCAGAGGTGCAAACACCCAAAGTGATCGCAAACATCATAGCAAAGTAAGTTTCCCAGAAGTGGTGCATCTCTTACAAAAGTACAATTTGCTGACATGAATATTCTGTTTTTTGATCCCATCTCTTCTATTTGTCCCCTTAAAAAAGGGATTAGTGATATTCACCAGTTTCTCACCCATAATAGTTGTGTTAAAGTCTACTCTCCAATAAGGGGCAAACATGCCAAATAACTGAGAAACTTTTAACCTTTCTTCATTCAATCCAATTTGAACTCCCAAGTTACGTGTTCAAAATTGCCATCTTTTCTACAGCCTGCATTGTACATGTCAGGTTTAACATCCATGTAAACATCACAGAGGAAACCTAGTTATAGCTTTGGAAGTAGCAGGTAGTCTCGATGCATTGAGTACATAATGGGATTCTCACAAATTTCAAACTGACACAACATTTTTTATGGGTTCTTTTTTTAAGGGCACGATGTGGTTTTTGTTCTCTGCATATTGAGTGTCAGATCGTCTTCTTTATATGTAGAAGTTCTTCTTTGGGTGCCTTTGTTTTGTAGCTGCCTATTAGGAGATGAACCTCAAGGTTGATAATGAATATACTTTGAAGTTGAACATCGCTCCACAAATGTCTTCCTCTATACAGAGGGTAGTACTGTCCATCATCTCCTTTCTTTTTCAATCTTTTTATTAATTTCAACATCATAAACATTACAAAAAATAAGTACGGAGCAATTGGGATTACATTGATAATAATTAGTTTATACAAGTATAAACTCAAATGGCACATACTTAATAAGCCTCCCAAAATCTTGGAAAATTACAATAAAATATAGAAAAAATATACATGAAAATACAAAAATATCATAAAAAAGAAAAAATATATATCCCATTAGAAAAAAAAACTAATCTAACCAAACTAGAAGAAAACTAAAGAGAAAAAAAAGAGGAAAAGAAAGGGCTATTATGATATCTCAGATAAAACCAATAGTGTTGCTACTTCCACTCCTCTCCCCGTATGTTGAAGTAACAAAATAGAATTGGAAAGGGTCAAATTACATCATGTGAAAATATTGAATAAATGGTCTCCAAATCTCACCAAATTTAATAGATGGGTCATAAATGACACTTCTAATTTTTTCTAAATTTAAACAAGACATAGTTTGAGAAAACCAATGAAATGTAGTAGGAGGATTAATCTCTTTCCAATTCAATAGTATAGATCTTCTAGCCATTAGAGTAACAAAAGCAATCATCCAACAAACTGAGGGGTCAGATGACGTTGTTCTATCACTGGTAAACCAAAGATGGCAGTAATAGGATGAGGTTATAGATCAATATTCAAAACAGTTGAAATAATATCAAAGATATCGTCCCAATATTTCTTCAACAAAGGGCATGACCAAAACATATGAATTAATGAGGCTATCTCAGAACGACACCGATCACATACAGGGTTTATATGAGAGTAATAACAAGCTAGTTGATCCTTAGACATATGAGCCCTATGTACAACTTTAAACTGTATCAACGCATGTTTAGCACATATAGAGGAAGAATGAACTAGTTGGAAAATTTTTTGCCATTTCTCAGTAGGTAAAGTGAGCTTAAGTACCCTTTCCCAATCGTTCTTAATTGTATTCGAAACATCTGGATTTATTTTCATTATCATATTATAAGTAATTGCTATTGAACCTTTCTGAAAGGGATTTAAATCTAAAATGTTTTCCATTATATCCCCTACTGTATTTCCTGACCAACCACCGCTACTGGATCGTGTTCACAGAATCCCATCATACTCGTCTAGGTCAGATAGACCTAGGCATGTTATTTTACGTTTTCATTATTTTCAAGACAAGGAGAGACTGTTTCGATTCGCTCGATCTAAAGGTTTCATTGATTTTTCGGATCTTAAGTTCCGATTCGTGGAAGATTTCAGTAAACCAATCTGGGACCAACGGGTCCGTTACAGATCCGTGATGTCGGAATTCTATAAGATGGATTTAAGACCAGCGCTGCTGTACCCTGCCCGTCTAAGGATTCGCATGTTAGATGGAGCCCTTCGTTTTTTTGATTCTCCATCGGATGCCCAGAGTTATCTGGATCAACTTTCATCTTCAACATCTTAATTGCCTTTTTTTAATTATCTCCGTTGATCAGAGGCTGTGAATTGGTTGGTTTTAACTTTTCTGTGCCCTATTTGGGCAGAAAAGTTTCCTTTTGATTTCTTAATATGGCTGCTAAACTTTCTTTTTAACTGCGTCATTTCTTTCTTTTCCCAGGGGATTCTGGGTGGTTACTTCCCTTTTGTCATCTTACGTATTTCCTGTGCGGCCTTAAATTTTGTAGTTTTTTTTAAATTTTATTCTGTTTTGCTTTTTATAATCACTTTATGTTAATAATTCTATTTTTTTTGTTGCTGTGTCTATTCATGAGTTTGAGGTTTATTGTGGTTTTTTTTTAATATATATTTTCCGGCTTTTGTTCTGTTCTGTATGTATCTTAATTGAGCTAACTTTTTTTTACTTATTTTTTTACTGTTTTACAATTAGCTGATCTTTTTCATATTTATACCTTTTTTTTAGGGAGCGTATACCGGAAGTCATGGGGGTAGTTTTAGCGCTTGCTTCTTTCTGGCGGGTCTGCTTTAGATTTTGCCTTGGGGTCTTGGGGTGGTGGGTGGTGGGAGGGGCTTCACGTTTTAGTTTGTTTCTCTTTGGGCTATATACATTATTGAAGTACTGGTTGCGTCCTTTTCCCCGGTATCTTTTGTATGTTCTGTTTCCTCTCCGGGTTTGTGGGTCGCGCCTATTGTCAATCCTCCTTGTTGTGGGTTGACTTTAGGATTTATGGAGTCTATTATTAATTTTGTCTCCTGGAATACTAATGGTCTTAATCATCCTATTAAAAGGAAAAAAGTTTTTAAAGTGTTCCGGAGACTTAAAGCACAAATTTTATTTTTACAAGAGACCCATGTACGGAGGGGGGACAGACTACGTTTTTTCAAATTCTGGAAGGGACAACAATTTCATTCGAACTCTAATGCTAAGATTCGAGGCGTCTCTATTTTTATAGATTCCTCAGTTACTTTTATACAACAGGATATTATCTCTGATCCGAATGGTAGATTTTTATTGGTTAGTGGTTTACTATTTAATAAAAAAGTAGTTTTGGTTAATGTTTATGCTCCTAATATGGATTGTCCGGAATTTTATAAATCATTGTTTGATCAGTTTCCGAATTTGAACGAGTTTTCATTGATTTGGGGCAGAGATCTTAATACCTGTTTATCTCCAGCTTTGGACCGTTCGGCTCCTTTACGGACTTTACCTAATAAATCTGCAAATTTGATTAATTTTTTCCTTTCTGATTCTGGGTCGACGGACATTTGGCGTTTTCTGCATCCTCAGGAAAAAGATTTTTCCTTCTTTTCACATGTTCATCATTCCTATTCAAGAATTGATTATTTTTTCATTGATTCTCGTCTCATTCCTTCAGTGATTAAATGTGATTATGATTCTATAACCATTTCGGATCATGCTCCACTTAAGCTTTCTATTAAAATTATGGCCAATATACCAAACAATAGACAATGGCGTTTTAATTCGCAGTTGCTTCAGGACTCGGACTTTGTTAATTTTATGAATGAACAGATTGAGCTTTTTTTTACAATTAACTATACAGAAGATATTTCGGTTAACACTCTTTGGGACACTTTTAAAGCCTATATTCGGGGTCAGATTATTTCGTATTCCGTTGCTTTGAGGAAGAAACAGAAGCAGGAGGAGATGGCAATTGTGGACAAGATTAAAGAAATTGATAAGAAATATGTTATGGCTCCTTCTGAGGAGCTATACAAACAAAGAACTGAACTTCAAATGGAACACAGTTTACTACTCTCGTCCTCGATTGTAAACCAATTAAAGAAAACAAGAAGTGATTTTTATGTTCACAGTGATAAAATTGGCAAGCTGCTGGCTAATCAATTGAAATCTAATTATGTTAAATCTCAAATCAATCAGATTTATAACCAAAATGATCGATTGATATTGGATCATGTGGGGATTAATCAAACCTTTTGTGATTTTTATTCTTCTTTATATCAATCAGAGTCTCCTCGAGATTCTAAATATATGAATGATTTTTTAGATAACTTAGACTTCCCTCAGATTTCACGGGATATGTCTTCTTTATTAGATACTTCCATTACAATGGATGAGATTAAGAATGTTATTTTTTCTATGAATCTGGGGAAAGCTCCTGGCCCTGATGGGTTTACCGTTGAATTTTATAAATGTTTTGCTTCTTTATTGATTCCTTGGCTCTATAAGGTTTTTGAGGCTTCTTTGAAACTTGGTAAACTTCCGGAATCTTTTAATAGAGCATCAATTTCTTTAATACTAAAGAAGGATAAAGACCCTGCTCAATGTGCATCTTATAGACCAATATCTTTATTAAATGTTGATTCTAAAGTTTTTTCTAAGTTATTAGCAAATAGACTAGAAAAAGTACTTCCTTCTATTATTTCGGAAGACCAAACGGGTTTTATTAAAGGTCGTTACTCTTTTTATAATATTCGTACATTGTTAAATATCGTTTATACTCCCTCACAAAATGTTCCTGAGTGTGTTATTTCTTTAGATGCCGAGAAAGCTTTTGATAGAGTAGAATGGCCTTATTTATTTAAGGTGCTTGAAATGTTTAATTTTAGCTTGAAATTTATATCCTGGATTAAACTGTTATATTACTCCCCTGTAGCCTCGGTTCGTACTAACTCTTTAAACTCACCTTTTTTTCCTCTCTTTCGTGGTACTCGACAAGGCTGTCCTCTTAGTCCCCTATTATTTGATATTGCATTAGAACCTCTTGCAATTGCTATTCGAGAATCTTCAAATATTACTGGGATAACTCGGGGATTAAAGTCCCATAAATTATCACTCTATGCTGATGATTTACTTTTATATATTTCTAATCCTGAGAGATCCATTGCTGCTGTTTTAGAGTTATTAGCACAATTTGGTCTTTTCTCAGGTTATAAATTAAATCTTAGTAAGAGTGAACTTTTTCCGATTAATAAACATCTTCCCTTATATTATAAATTTCCATTTAAATTGATTAATAATTACTTTTCATATCTTGGGATTAAAATTACTTGTAAACATAAAGATTTATTTAAGACTAACTTTTTACCATTAATAGACCATATTACTCAACTTTCATCTAAATGGTTTCCCTTATATTTAACTTTGATTGGTCGTATTAATGCAGTTAAGATGTTTTTTTTGCCAAAATTTTTATATGTGTTTCAGGCATTACCAATTTTCGTTCCTAAATCTTTTTTTGATAAAGTTGACTCTAAAATTTCTTCATTTATTTGGCAGAATAAGAATCCGAGACTGGGTAAAATACATTTACAGAAAGCTAAGAGAGATGGAGGTTTAGCATTACCTAATTTTAGATTTTATTATTGGGCTATTAATATTCGACATATGAAATTTTGGTTACTTGACCGGGACATACTATCTATTCCTAAATGGGTAGCATTGGAATTACAATCTGTTCAGGGTTATACACTTGGTTCTATTTTAGGTTCCTCTCTTCCTTTTGATTCGAAACGCCTTAAGCAGGTCTCTAACCCGATAGTTAAATATGCTTTGCGCATTTGGTTTCAATTCAGAAAATTTTTTGATCTTAATCAATTCGGGTTAGCGATTCCTATTTTAGGTAACATATTTTTTCCTCCCTCTTTTACGGATCGCGCTTTTCAAACTTGGAAGACTAAGGGTATTTTACGGTTTTTGGATTTATTTTTAGATGGTTCCCTTATGTCTTTTGAACAATTATCTAATAAATATAACTTATCAAGAATACATTTTTTTAGATATTTACAAGTTAGAAATTTCCTAAGTACTATACTTTCTTCCTTTCCAATGCTTCCTCCTATATATATTTTAGATTCGATAATTAACCATTATATCAGTAGAATATGAAATCGGAAAGGTAGTAAGAGCAGTATTTAAACAGTTTCTGATCAGTAAATATATGAAAAAGTGGGATCTAGGTAAATTATACTTATTAAATAATTGTTCAAAAGACATAAAACAATTATCCAAAAATAAATCAGAAAATCGTATTATACCTTTCGTTTTCCAGACTAGATAGGCTTGGTCCAAAAACGAAGGATGAAAAAGAAAATTGGATGCAATAGGGCTTGCTAAAATAAATTGATTCAGTCCAAAAAATTTTCAAAACTGAAACCATATTATTGGGTTATCCATTTATTTGTCCAATTTAGAAAAATCAAAAGGGAGCAGGGTCCCTAAAATAGAACCGAATGAAAATCCTGAAACAGGATTACGTTCAAGATTAACCCATTGTGGACTAGAAACTGTGTCCCAATTCCATGTCCAAAATTTTAAATAATGAATATTAATTGCCCAGTAGTGAAATCTAAAGTTCAGCAATACGAAACCGCCCTCCTTATTGGGCTTCTGTAAGTATCTTTCATCTAGTCTAGGATTTTTATTCTGCCATATGTGTGAGGAAATTTTTGAATCGTGGTACTAGGCAGGGTTGCCCTCTAAGTCCTTTATTATTTATTTTTGCTTTAGAACCTTTAGCAATTGCTATTCAAGATTCACTAAATATTTTCGGTATTACTTGTGGGAAAGAGATACATAAGTTATCATTATATGCAGATGATTTATTGTTGTATATTTCTGACCCAGAGAAATCTATTCCTGCAATTTTATTCTTGTTGGCTTAAGTTTAGTAAATTTTCTGGCTGCAAACTGAATCTTAATAAGAGTAAACTTTTTCCGTTAAATATGTAGGTTCCAAATTACAAACGTTTACCATTTAGGTAAGTTACTGATCACTTTACCTATTTAGGAGTAAAAATCACCAAGGAGCATAAGGATTTATTAAAGGTTAATTTTTTACCTTTATTTGATCAGATTAAAGGTTTGTTTACTAAATGGTCACCAATGTCTTTGTCATTAATTGGTCGGATCAACACTATTAAGATGATTATTTTACCTAAGTTTCTATATTTATTTCAAGCACTGCCAATCTTCATTCCGAAATCTTTTTTTGATAATGTTGATTCAAAAATTTCCTCATACAGATGGCAGAATAAAAATCCTAGACTAGGTAAAACATCATCTCCATATAGTTTTAAAAAAAACTTTCTCATCATACTGTGGAAACAACATTGCTTGCAAAATGTCCAAGCTGAGGAGAAAGGGGATCTACTTATCAAAAAAGAACTGCAGATGCTGGAAATTTAAAACAAAACATCACTGGAGAGGGAAACAGAACTATCATTTCATGTCAAAGACCATTGTTCAAACAGAATCACTTGCATGCCTAATATTTTTTTTATTGCTACCAAAATTGCTGACTGCGTTGTGCTTAGGGAAAATAGACTTTGCATTACCATAAAGTAACCAAACAAAAAGAAGAATTCTGAAACTAGCTGTTCAATGACCAAGAAGAATGTGTAAGCATAGACAAATGGCGTCAAATTAGATTTCTGTTCTATAAGAAAAAATAAGGAGCAGAAAGATGGGTTAAAAGTAAAAGTAAAATAATAAAAAAATTATGTACAACAATTATTTTCCTACAATACTTCACATACATTTGTTAATTAGCAATACTAAGGAGGCTTATTGCCAATAACACTGGACAACAAAGATTGTACTTCCTGAATATTTCCGGGTGTATCTTGTGGATATTGGGCTGCTTATCATGAAAATCACTGTGAAACTTCCGATGATTACACCTTTTTTAAGAAATCACCTATTTTGTTATTTCTATTTATAGTTCAATTAAAATGTTGCCCACAATGTAAGCTGAAACCATGATGTGTAACAGGTCACTAAATATTAATTTTCTGCATTCCCATTTAGACCTCTTCCCTGTAAACCTTGGTGCAGTCAATTGCAGGCATGGTGAGAGGTTTCACCAGGACATTGTGATCATGGAGAAACGATATCAGGACAACTGGAATCCATCAGTGTTGGCTGATTATTGTTGGACACTGTAAGCAAGAAGCCTCAGACACTGAGTACAAATGGAAATCATCAGTAAAACATTTTAGCTTAGTTGAACTATTGCAAAGTATCATCACTGTTGCACAATTAAACACATTATATTCAATAAAATTTGATTTCTTGTTTCTCCAAATTCTACATGATACAAGTAGCCTGAAGTTATATTTGTGTTCAGCTTCAAGTGGTCTATCATAAAGAAAAAAAATTCTGAGGCAACAAAAGGAAAGAGAAAGGATCTAGCATATCTGACAAATAAACTCTTGGGCTTGCAGCTGGGTACAGGTATCCATTTTAACTGATGTTTCAATGACAAACACTGCCATCTTCATCAGGGATGATGCCTGAGCATGCCTAGTTTAGTGGTATATATACCCCTGTCATCTGACCCTCCTGATTGGTTAGTCCTCACTGTCCCACCTTGCTGACTCTTGAATTCCAGTTCTTTCTTAGAGAGAGACCTTCGTCTTTGTTAAAATCCTTATTCTGTAGTCTTACTTCAATGACTTCCTTTACCAGGCGGTCCCAAAAGCCTTTGGCATGGCACAATAGTTTTGTGCTGTCGACTTCAATCCTCTGGTCATTATGCATGCAATGTTCCACTGCCGCTGATTTCTCCGTGTAATCTAAATGGATGCACATCCTGTGCTTCTTGATGCAGGTTTCCACCGTGCACCCTGTCTGGCTGATATACGCTGCTCCGCGTTCACAGGGAATCCTGTAAGCACCATCCATCCTGAGTCCCAAGCCACCTTTGACCTGATGAGGCTGGGATTTGAGCTTCCTTGAGGGTTTGTGGATGGTACTAATCCAGTATTTCTTCAGGATCCCGACGATTCTTCCAGAAACCGTGGAGCTGTTCTTCCTACTTTGATTTAGGATGTGAATATTCTCCATGAGGAAATAAGATGATTATGCACAATGTTCCTACAGAATGGCTACAAGACGAAGGAAATCAAACAAGGCTGGCCGAAAAACCAGCAAACCTAACAGCAAGGAGGAACCTATTGCTACCACCTGTCTTCCGTATATTTCCACGGTTTCTGGAAGGATCATAAAAAGGATCATCTGTCCTCAGCTAACAAGACTTAACTTTTTGGCCTGTTTCATTTGTATCTACACTGTATAATCAGTGATTCAGTATATTCACAGGTGAGATATGGTTGAACATTTAGCATTGAATCATTACACTTTGCGCAGCAAGATTGGATATCGACATTTATCTGAGTTTTTGCTGAGGTTCCATCAGCAACTTCATATCAGTAACAAACAAAGCAGGGCATCGGAGTTCAGAGTTCAATTCCGACATTATCTGTAAGGAGTTGATGTTATGTCCTCCCCTTGGAATACATGGGTTTTCCTTGGTGCCCTGGTTTCCTCCCACAGTCCAAAGACATACCAGGTTGGTTGATTGGTCATTGGAAGTTGTCCCGTGATTCAGTTAGGTTTAATCGAGGTTGTCAGGAGTTGCTGGGATGGCATGGCTCAGAAAGGCAGGAGGGCCTTCTCTATGCTGTATCGCTAAATAAATAAGTCAGAATCAGAATCAGGTGTAATATTACTGGTCCATGTTGTGAAATTTGTTGTTTTGTGTCACCAGTACAGTGCAAAACATAATTAAAAACTATAAATTACAGTAAGATATACACTGTAACTCCGTATCATTCATTATGGTCTTTCCTGCTCTTCTTGTTCTGTTGCAAATGATTGAATCTGTTCATGTGTTCAAATTTATATGTTTGATTATTGATGTTTGCACATGTGACAGTACTACTAATTTCCGATTGCTCACAGCTGTTTGCACTGTTGTCTTGTCTGTTATGGCACTGTCCTGTGTTTTATGCTTGGCACCAAACTACAATCAATTCTGGTATGTTTCACATACTGGCAATAGAGTGATTCTAACAAGTATACATATAAATTAAAAAGTAGTGCAAAAAGAGAGAAAAAAAAGAAAATAGTGAGGTTCATTGTCTGTTCAGAAATCTGATGATGGAGGGAAAATGTTGACTGTGTGTCTTCAGGTTCCTGTATCTTCTCTTTGATGGTGGCAATGAGAAAAGGGCATGTCCTGGGTTATAGATGGATGGCAATTTTGAGGCATTACTTTTTGAAGATGTTCTCGATGGCTGGGAGGCAAGTGCCCATGTTTGATCTTGCAGAGTTTACAACACTCTGCAGTCCTTTGCAGTGGCCCCTTCATACGAGATGGAAATGCAAGCGGTTAGAATGCTCTTCATGGTACGTCAGCAGAAATTTGCCCGTCTTTGGTGACATACCAAATCTCCTCAAACTCCGAATGAAATATTACCGCTTTGTAATTGCATCAATACATTGAGCCCAGAATGAATCTTCAAAGATGTTGACACCCACGAACTTGAAACTGCTCACTATTTCCACTTTTGATCCCCCCACTCCCACTCAATGAGGACTGTTGTGTGTTCCCTCAGCTTCCCCTTCCTGAAGTCCACAATCAATTCCTTGGTTTTACCGAAGTTGAATGCGAGGTTGTTGTTGCGAAGCCACTTAACCAGCTAATCTATCTCACATCATCTGAAATTGAGTTGCTATTTATAATAGCCCACTCCTTCACTACTAACCTCAACACTGTCCTTGTGCTTATGAGGAAGAATTAGATTTTTATCCCATCCTCTTTCTTCCTTTGAACCCTCATTACTCCCTGAGTCCCCTCTCTCCTTACACCTCACATCCATCATTCCTCTCCTTGGTCTTTTCCTTTATCTATCTCATTATCTTTGCTATCCTTTCCTGATTGTCAGTTTTCTCTCTGCTCAGGGGAAATCACATCTTCTTTATAATTTCTGGTGCGATGTGCTTTAAATAAGTCCCCTAGGAGATGGAACTTATTTTTGTGAGTTGTTACTCTTTTTTTTAAATTGGTTTACACCAATTTGGCTTTTGGATGTTCCATAACTCCGTCTAGTCTGATTCTCAAAGTTCAAAGTACATTTATTATCAAAGTCTGCATAAATTATACAACTTTGAGATTTGTCTGCTTACAGGCAGCCACAAAGCAATAAGCCCAAAAGGACCTATTTTAAAAAAAAGACCAACACCCAACGTACAGAGAGGAAAAAAACAGATCATGCAAACAATAAAACAAGTGTCAATATTCAGAAGGAAATTGAGTCCATAAAGCCAAAGCCCAGAGCAGACTGAGCAGGCCCATATCCTCAGTCTCAGTTCATCAAATGGGCAAATCGCCACGAGGCTCACAGACACTAAACCCGGAGCAGCCGGGGCATGACACAGCCTTAGCCTCAGGGCCAAGGAGAGTGGAGTAAAACATAATGTCACGGAGCAGAGCCGGTCCCAACACCCCTCAATTTGAATCTATCTGGACCAGTGTTTAAAATGCCCAAACCCCAGTCACCCCTTGTACTCAGGCCCAGGCCTCGCCACATCAATACTCTCAGCACCTCCTGGACCCTGCATTCCGGTCTGCACTTGTCGTTTCCAAATTAGTCTGATGTTTAGATGGATCCAAGCTTGCTCCTGTTCTGGGGTAGGGGCTCCAAAACTCTCCCCAACTCCTCCTCAAATGTGCCTTGATCGCACTCTGACTCCATCTTGCACCGGCTCACCTCAACCCTTGGACTGGCCTCGCTTTCGCTCATTCCCTCACTGTGGTGATCGCTTACCAAAATTTTCCACATAAAAAGTGTTACTAATAATTTAGTCGTATTTCTCGCTTTGAAAACCACACGTAAGCTGTCACCCACCTCAGTAGCACCATCTTATAGACAATAGACAATAGGTGCAGGAGTAGGCCATTCAGCCCTTTGAGCTAGCACCACCATTCACTGTGATCATGGCTGATCATCCACAATCCGTACCCTGTTCCTGCCTTCTCCCCATATCTCTTGACTCCAATATCTTTAAGAGCTCTATCTAACTCTTTCTTGAAAGCATCCAGAGAATTGGCCTCCACTGCCTTCTGAGGCAGAGTGTTCCACATATCCACAACTCTCTGAGTGAAAAAGTTTTTCCTCAACTCTGTTCTAAATGGCCCACCCCTTATTCTTAAACTGTGGCCTCTGGTTCTTAAACCAGAATTTCAGTCCTTGTGAATAACCCTAACATCTATGGGTTTCTTTATTGTGTGCTTTCCCCTAATTTTTCATTTCATTCTGTCAATGAAATGAAAAATTAGTGTGGCATTCTCAAGACAGTTTATAAAGTTACTCCACTTGCTTCTCTTGCATCTACATCTGACTTCAAACGTGGTTCTGCTGCTGTTGGAGCCTGCCATCTGCGTTCTGGTGGTTTGTTTTTGGGCCGATTGGGCAATCTGGTGCTTCACTGTCTCCATGAGGCTTTGAGCCAAGCGTGCAGCACGGAGGCTATGGAGCCTGCAGATGGAGCACGGGCCATTTCTCACTGATTGAAGCGCCAAGGAAGATCGAAGCCATTGAGGTGGGCGTGGAGGGCGAGCAAGTGTTCAGTGCTGTCTACCAGCCTCTGGCTCATTGCTGCCGGAGGACGGTGCCTGCATGTGACAACCCTCCTCTCCTTCCTGCTCACTGCTCCCAAGGGCAGGTCCTTGCGTTCAAATGATCTCCCCATCTCCCTCGATGCTGTTGGAGGATGGTTCCAGAGCAAGATCCAATCAACGTGGTATGTGGATTGGACTCTAATTTACGTATGAAGTGTTCCTAGTTTTTCTGATTGCTCCTTTATTTTGGTGCTATTTTGGGCAATTTTGTAGATAAGGAACACTGAACTGAATTGAAATATGCCTTTTGATTTTGTGTTTTATATTCTGTGTTTTTTCTCCCTTTTTTGTTGCTGTTTGCATGTGGGGGTGGGGGGAGCTCTGATGTTCTTTTTCTTTGAACGGGTTCCATGGTTCTACTTTGTTTCGTGGCTGTCTGTGGAGAAGATGGATCTCAGGGTTGTATGCTACATACATACTTTGATAATAAATGTACTTTGAATCCCTTTGAATCAACTTGTGCCTTAATTTAGAAATAACTTTTAATCTTATCTACCTCTTCTTTCAGGAAATTACTTTTGTTTGCAAATGGCAGTTCTGCATATGAAAAATTAATGCATGCTCTCCCTCCAAAGAATGAGTGAAGGTTTGGACAAGAGTAATTGTCGGCCTCTGGCGTATGTCCTGTGATTCAACACAGAACTTCTCAGCAGAGCTTTTGTGAGGGATATTTTGTTATTTAGATAGGTAACCTTACAAGACTTGTTGCGCAGGGGAAAATAAACACCACAGATTTTTTTGATATTAAGTCAGTAATGATGATTACAAACCAAGATAAGATTTGAATTGATTCAAAGGAAGAAAATGCTCACCCCTTCTTTAGGCAACTCTGCCACAGTTTTTAAAAAACTGGTTCTTTAACCTGCCTCTTTATTCATTAAAGCAGCACATACAAAGTGGCGGAGGAACTCGGGTGACCAGGCAGCATCTATTGTAAAGAGTAAACAGTTGGCACTTCCGGCTGATCCTGATGAAGGGACTCGACCCAAAGTGTCAATTATTTACTCTTTTCCTGGCCTGCTGAGTTCCTCCAGCATTTCGTATGTGCTGCTTGGATTTCCAGCATCTGCAGATTTTCTCCCGTCCTTTTTCTTTAGTTTGCTTACCAATTTTTAATGTGAATTTCAAAGTTCAAAGTAAGTTTAATATTAAAGTACATATATGTCACCACATACAACCCTGAGATTTGTTTTCTTACAGGCATACTCAGTAAATCCAAGGACCATAATAGAATTAATGAAAGACCACACCCAACAGGGTGTACAAACAACTAATATGCAAAAGACCACAAACTGTACAAATACAAATACCAAAAGAATAAAGAAGCAATAAATATTGAGAACATGAGATGAAGAGTCCTTGAAAGTGAGTCCATAGGTTGTGGTAAATTGGATCAGCAAATTTGCTGATGATACAAAGATTGGAGGTGTAGTAGACAGTGAGGAAGGTTTTCAGAGCCTGCAGAGGGACTTGGACCAGCTGGAAAAATGGGCTAAAAAATGGCAGATGGAGTTTAATACTGACAAGTGTGAGGTATTGCACTTTGGAAGGACAAACCAAGGTAGAACATACAGGGTTAATGGTAAGGCACTGAGGAGCGCAGTGGAACAGAGGGATCTGGGAATACAGATACAAAATTCCCTAAAAGTGGCGTCACAGGTAGATAGGGTCGTAAAGAGAGCTTTTGGTACATTGGCCTTTATTAATCAAAGTATTGAGTATAAGAGCTGGAATGATATGATGAGGTTGTATAAGGCATTGGTGAGGCCGAATCTGGAGTATTGTGTTCAGTTTTGATCACCAAATTACAGGAAGGATATAAATAAGGTTGAAAGAGTGCAGAGAAGGTTTACAAGGATGTTGCCGGGACTTGAGAAACTCAGTTGCAGAGAAGGGTTGAATAGGTTGGGACTTTATTCCCTGGAGCGTAGAAGAATGAGGGGAGATTTGATAGAGGTATATAAAATTATGATGGGTATAGATAGAGTGAATGCAAGGAGGCTTTTTCCACTGAGGCAAGGGGAGAAAAAAACCAGAGGACATGGGTTTAGGGTGAGGGGGGAAAAGTTTAAAGGGAACATTACGGGGGGCTTCTTACGGAGTGGTGGGAGTATGGAATGAGCTGCCAGACGAGGTGGTAAATGCGGGTTCCTTTTTAACATTTAAGAATGAATTGGACAGATACATGGATGGGAGGTGTATGGAGGGATATGGTCCGTGTGCAGGTCAGTGGGACTAGGCAGAAAATGGTTCGGCACAGCCAAGAAGGGCCAAAAGGCCTGTTTCTGTGCTGTAGTTTCTATGGTTTCTATGGTTTCTATGGAACCATTCATAGAAAACATAGAAAACATAGAAAATAGGTGCAGGAGTAGGCCATTTGGCCCTTCGAGCCTGCACCACCATTTATTATGATCATGGCTGATCATCCAACTCAGAACCCTGCACCAGCCTTCCCTCCATACACCCTGATCCCCGTAGCAACAAGGGCCATATCTAACTCCCTCTTAAATATAGCCAATGAACTGGCCTCAACTGTTTCCTGTGGCAGAGAATTCCACAGATTCACCACTCTCTGTGTGAAGAAGTTTTTCCTAATCTCGGTCCTAAAAGGCTTCCCCTTTATCCTCAAACTGTGACCCCTCGTTCTGAACTTCCCCAACATCGGGAACAATCTTCCTGCATCTAGCCTGTCCAATCCCTTTAGGATTTTATACTTTTCAATCAGATCCCCCCTCAATCTTCTAAATTCCAATGAGTACAAGCCCAGTTCAACCAGTCTTTCTTCATATGAAAGTCCTGCCATCCCAGGAATCAATCTAGTGAACCTTCTTTGTACTCCCTCTATGGCAAGGATGTCTTTCCTCAGATTAGGGGACCAAAACTGCACACAATACTCCAGGTGTGGTCTCACCAAGACCTTGTACAACTGCAGTAGTACCTCCCTGCTCCTGTACTCGAATCCTCTCGCTATAAATGCCAGCATACCATTTGCCTTTTTCACTGCCTGCTGTACCTGCATGCCCACTTTCAATGACTGGTGTATAATGACACCCAGGTCTCGTTGCACCTCCCCTTTTCCTAATCGGCCACCATTCAGATAATAATCTGTTTTCCTATTTTTGCCACCAAAGTGGATAACTTCACATTTATCCACATTAAATTGCATCTGCCATGAATTTGCCCACTCACCCAACCTATCCAAATCACCCTGCATCCTCTTAGCATCCTCCTCACAGCTAACACTGCCGCCCCGCTTCGTGTCATCCGCAAACTTGGAGACGCTGCATTTAATTCCCTCATCCAAGTCATTAATATATATTGTAAACAACTGGGGTCCCAGCACTGAGCCTTGCGGTACCCCACTAGTCACTGCCTGCCATTCTGAAAAGGTCCCGTTTATTCCCACTCTTTGCTTCCTGTCTGCTAACCAATTCTCTATCCACATCAATACCTTACCCCCAATACCATGTGCTTTAAGTTTGCACACTAATCTCCTGTGTGGGACCTTGTCAAAAGCCTTTTGAAAATCCAAATATACCACATCCACTGGTTCTCCCCTATCAACTCTACTAGTTACATCCTCAAAAAATTCTATGAGATTCATCAGACATGATTTTCCTTTCACAAATCCATGCTGACTTTGTCCAATGATTTCACAGCTTTCCAAATGTGCTGTTATCACATCTTTGATAACTGACTCCAGCAGTTTCCCCACCACCGACGTTAGGCTAACCGGTCTATAATTCCCCGGTTTCTCTCTCCCTCCTTTTTCAAAAAGTGGGGTTACATTAGCCACCCTCCAATCCTCAGGAACTGGTCCAGAATCTAACGAGTTTTGAAAAATGTTCACTAATGCATCCTCTATTTCTTGGGCTACTTCCTTAAGCACTCTGGGATGCAGACCATCTGGCCCTGGGGATTTATCTGCCTTCAATCCCTTCAATTTACCTAACACCACTTCCCTACTAACATGTATTTCGCTCAGTTCCTCCATCTCACTGGACCCTCTGTCCCCTACTATTTCTGGAAGATTATTTATATCCTCCTTAGTGAAGACAGAACCAAAGTAATTATTCAATTGGTCTGCCATGTCCTTGCTCCCCATAATCAATTCACCTGTTTCTGTCTGTAGGGGACCTACATTTGTCTTTACCAGTCTTTTCCTTTTTACATATCTATAAAAGCTTTTACAGTCAGTTTTTATGTTCCCTGCCAGTTTTCTCTCATAATCTTTTTTCCCCTTCCTAATTAAGCCCTTTGTCCTCCTCTGCTGAACTCTGAATTTCTCCCAGTCCTCAGGTGAGCCACTTTTTCTGGCTAATTTGTATGCTTCTTCTTTGGAATTGATACTATCCCTAATTTCTCTTGTCAGCCACGGGTGCACTACCTTCCTTGATTTATTCTTTTGCCAAACTGGGATGAACAATTGTTGTAGTTCATCCATGCAATCCTTAAATGCTTGCCATTGCATATCCACCGTCAATCCTTTATGTGTCATTTGCCAGTCTATCTTAGCTAATTCACGTCTCATACCTTCAAAGTTACCCCTCTTTAAGTTCAGAACCTTTGTTTCTGAATTAACTATGTCACTCTCCATCTTAATGAAGAATTCCACCATATTATGGTCACTCTTACCCAAGGGGCCTCTCACGACAAGATTGCTAATTAACCCTTCCTCATTGCTCAAAACCCAGTCTAGAATAGCCTGCTCTCTAGTTGGTTCCTCGACATGTTGGTTCAAAAAACCATCCCGCATACATTCCAAGAAATCCTCTTCCTCAGCACCTTTACCAATTTGGTTTACCAATTCAGTGATGGGACAAGTGAAGTTGAATGAAGTTATCCCCACTAGTTCAAGAGCCTGATGATTGAGGGGTAATAATTGTTTCTGAACCTGGTGGTGTGAGTCCTGAGGCTCCTGTACCCTCTTCCAGTGGCAGCAATGAGAAGAGATCATGAGCTGGGTGGTGGGTGTCCCCGTTGATGGATGCTACTTTCCTGCGACAACACTCCATGAAGATGTGCTAAATAGAGGGGAGGGCTCAACTCGTGATGGACTGGGCCATAACCACAACTTTGTGGAGG
This sequence comes from Mobula hypostoma, assembly GCF_963921235.1. Taxonomy (NCBI): domain Eukaryota; kingdom Metazoa; phylum Chordata; class Chondrichthyes; order Myliobatiformes; family Myliobatidae; genus Mobula; species Mobula hypostoma. Next base: position 32,644,092 of record NC_086109.1, read on the forward strand.
ATTTTCCATTCAAGGGCGTTGGCGTTTCCCTACCAGTCAATATATTCTTCACCACACATCTATAGAAGTTTCTCAAAGTATGAGATGTCAAGACAAATCTTCTCAAACATCTAAGGAAGTAGAGGCACTGCGTGCTTTCTTCATGATTGCACCTATGTGTTTGGACCAGGACAGGTCCTCTGAAATTATTAACCTCAAGGAATTTAAAGTTGCTGACCCTCTCCACCTTTGATCCCCAGCTGAGGTCTGGTTCATGGACCTCCTTGGTCTTATTGACATTGAGTGAAAGGTTGTTGTTGTGACATCACTCAGCCAGATTTTCAATTCCCTTCCTACATGCTGATTTGTGACTGTCTTTAACTTGGCTTGATCACCTTTAAATTCATCTGACAATTTATAATTGAACTTTACTGGAATCCTCAATGATTCAATGCTTCCTCAGTCAGTTGCCCACAGGGTGTTTGCATTGACTTTATTTCTTACATCCTTCATATACATGAGGAGTAAAAGCCTTTACGTTACCTTTCTGTCTAAATGTGCAATGTGCAATTTATAGTAATTGATAATAAATATTATGTACAACAGGACAGTCAATATAACATAGAAGTACAATTGTATCAGTGAGAATTAATCAGTCTAATGGCCTGGTGGAAGATGCTGTCCCGGAGCCTGTTGGTCCTGGCTTTTATGCTGCGGTACCGTTTCCCAGATGGTAGCAGATGGAACAGTTCGTGGTTGGGATGACTCGGGTCCCCAATGATTCTTCATGCCCTTTTTACACACCTGTCTTTGTTATTGTCCTGAATAGTGGGAAGTTCACATCTACAGATGCGCTGGGCTGTCTGCACCACTCTCGGTAGAGAACGGCAATTGAGGAAAGTACAGTTCCCATACCAGGGAGTGATGCAGCCAGTCAGGATGCTCTCAGTTGTGCTCCTGTAGAAAGTTCTTAGGATTTGGGGGCCCATACCAAACTTTTTCAACCGTCTCAGGTGAAAGAGGTGCTGTTGTGCTTTTTTCATCACACAGCCGCTATGTACAGACCACATGAGATCCTTGGTGATGTGTATACCAAGGAACTTGAAGCTGTTCACCTTCTCAACCGCAGATCCATTGATGTCAATAGGGGTTAGCCTGTCTCCATTCCTCCTGCAATCCACAACCAGCTCCTTTGTTTTTGTGACATTGAGGGACAGGTTGTTTTTTTGATACCTCTGTGTCAGGGTGATGACTTCTCTGCAGGCTGCCTCATTATTATTTGAGGTTAAGCCAATCAATTAGCAGATTGACGCTATGGGTGGTGACACCGTCATGGCTATACAGAGAGTAAAACAATAACTGAGAACAGCAAACCCACCATTACCAGGGAACGTTGTTTCAGTGGTCACATAACCAAAGAACCACAGTCAATATTGAAATTGATGGACAGCCAAAGAAGAAGAGAAGAAGAACCAAAGAACTGAGTAAAAGCAAATTGTGAAGAGGCTGATTATTGATCTCTAATTTTTTAACAATTATCCTTGGCTAATGATGCAAATAAAAAAAAATTAAGATATTTTAATCAACTTAGTAAAATCACAAAGTTATAGACATTAACTATAATTTTGCATTCCATTTGATGTATGTGATTATATGAATTTCTTTATTAGATTTTTAAAAGTCTTTAGAATTTTAGTTATTAATTCATTCTTCTTTGTTTTACACACCAGCCAAGGACATTTCACTGTTTCTTGCTGCAGGATGTAATTCTGGGTAGTTCATGTCAACTCTTTCTGAATGCTCTCGTTTATTTTCTATCTGAGAATTTTCAGATAATTTCTAAGGAATCTTTAAGTATGATGCTTGAATTTATACATACTGAACATTTTAGTACGATTAGGATTTTGCTTGTGCTGAGAGATAATTGTATCAATTTTTTTTAAACTTGGCGAAGGGAAGAGAGTTGGTTTGCTATCGAGGGATCTTGTCATCCTAGAATTTAAATTAGATCTTTAGGATTCTTAAGAAATCTTCAAATAAATAGAGTGAAGCTGGTGCATAAAAAGTGAGCTTCTAACATGTCTACCAAGACCGAAGAAGGATGAACTGAAGTAACAGTAAAGAAACTTAAAGAAAACCATAATGAAAATGAGAGGATTTAGCTGATGAAGTCCAAGACTCTTACAACAAGAATATGATTGAAAATTCCTCTGTGATTGTGGAGGTTGAAATCGAGACCTTGATAAGTCACGGAGGATTTAGATTAAAAGAACAATTTACAGAGTTCCATGAAAAGAACAAGAGAAGGAAAGTAATTTTGAAACAAACTCTGCTTGAATGCAGAAAATGCACAAGTTTAGGTACAAATTCGGTACTAAGAATTTGAAGTTTTTGGCACCTCAGATTTTTTATGTGGTATCTATTACTCTTGCACCTTTTTTAAATATTAAAATTTTAAAATTTGCAATATTTAGTCTTTTTCTATAGTTTTTAGTAATTTGAATCTTAATTGCTTTATTTAAGTTTTGAATATCTGGTGCAATAATTGTACTGCTTGGAAACAATTTAATTCATGGTCTAAGTACGCTTATAAATTAATAATCTACTATTTTATTAGTGGGAAGGATATAGATTACGCAGAGATCTGAGGACCATAGAAAAATGATTTTCGGGAACCAATTATCATAATGTAAACTGGGATAATAACAATGTTGAAGGCACAGAAGGAAAATACTTTTTGCAAATGTGTTTTCTTAATTAGCATCTTCTTGTCCTGTTAGAGAAGGAGGAACTATCAGATCTAGTTGTGGAAAAGGAGACTGATCACTGGAGGAGGTGGGCTTGTTGTTAAGGGAACAATGATCACATCGTCATTGAATTCAGATTAGCTATAGAAAGTAAAAGAAGAGTTTACTATAAAACTCCTTAAGTGTAGAGGACTAACATTTGGTAGGTTAACATGGAATCTGACCAGGGTAATTCACATCAAGGACAGGGAGGCAAAAGCTGAAGATAATGAATAGGTTAATATTAGGGTCCCATAATAGGTTAAGATTACGTTAACCTTTGAGCTGCCGAACAACAGGAAGACAACTACACCCAGACTTTCACACTATAGATTTGTTATAGCACTGCCTCCTCACTATTAACACAGGCACACCTTAAGGATGCTTGCTTATCCTATTGCTCCACACTCATGACTGTATGGCTAAGCACAACTAAATTGCCATCTATAAATTCCCTAATGACACTATTGTTGCTGGTAGAATTTCAGATGGGAACAAGGAGGCTTAAAGCCTCCTTCGAGGTCGGTTGTTTGAGTGATGTGGCAACAACAACCGCAGCCTCAATGTCAGCAAGACCAAGGAACAAATTATGGATGCCAAGAAGGGAAAGTCAGGAGAATGCACACCAGACCTCATTGAGAGAATCAGGAGTAGAAAAGGAGAGCAGTTTCAGGTTCCTGGGCATCAACATCGCAGTGGATCTATCCTGAGATCAACACATCCGTACGGCATGCCAATAACTCAACTTTGTTAGGTGTTTGAAGAGATTTGGTATGTCACCATAGACTCTTACAACTATCTATAGATAGAGTGGAGAGCATTTTGACTGACTGCATCACAGCCTGGTATGAAGGCTCCAATGCAAAGGGTAACAAAAGGCTGCAGGGGGCTACAGTGACTTCGTCAGCTCCAACCTGGTCACAAACTTCCCACCATGGAGGACATCTTCAAAAAGTGTCAAGCATCCACCTTCAAAGACCATAGGACATAGGAGCTGAATTAGTCCATCTGGCCCATCCAGTCTGACCCTAACGATCAAGGAAATAACTTCTCGTTGCTACTATCAGGGAGGAGGTACAGGAACCTGAAGACCCACATACAATGATTCAGGAACCGCTTCTTCCCCTCTGCCATCAGGCTTTGGAATGGTCCATGGACGATTACTATTTTTATGTCTTTGCACTGTACTGCTTTTTTTTTGTGTATACAAAGGTTTATTCAAATGATTGCAGCATCACAGCAAAACACTTATAAAATATACAGAACTTCATAAAACACAATTAACAGTATCAAATTAAAATATGATTATCACTGTCCGGAGCACATTTGAGCCCACGAAGACTCCAGCACAGTACTGCCGCTGCAGAACAACACATTTCACATCAAATGTCAGTGATGGTAAACCTCATTTGGATTCAGAGTAAGATTAGGCAGAGACAAAAAAATGTCTGGCGCTTGATAGAAATAAAGCTGAAAACTTTTGAAAAGCAGGTCGAATAAAGGAAACAAAGTGAAAAGCGAAATAAAAGCATATTTGCAGATCATCTGAAATGCGGCTTAAAAGGTTTCTGTTGACATTTAAATAGTCAATGGTGGGTAAAGGATGGAAGGAGCCACTTAGAGGGCAGAGGCATGTCTGAAATACTAAATTTTATCTTCATTCTTTGTTTTTTTTTAAATCAGGAAGAGAGATGCTACCAGGGTTACACTTAGAAACTGAATAGACTAAAAATTGATAACGGGGAATCAGAATAAAAGTCACCGGTGCTTAATTAGTCAATAAATCTGCATGGGATGTATTCTAAAAGATGCACCAGTGCAAGTTGCAAAGTTTGTAACTTTATCAAGTGATTGGATGGGCAAAAAGTGCGAGAGTGTTGGAAAACTGTTAATGTTTTAAAAAAAAAGTGTAAGCCAAACTCTACAACTCCAGGTTAGTCAGTTTAACCTAGTGGCAAGAAAGCTTTTAGTCATATTAATTCAAGAGAAAATTAATTGTCACTTAGAAGCCAGCAGAGATTTTTAAATCCTGTTGTGTTAAGTTTATCGAGTATTTAAGTGAATGGATTAAGGAGAGCAATAATATTAATGTGTTGTACATAGACTTCCAAATGAGATTTTATGTGGTGTCACATTGTAGCTTTATCAGCAGTTTTGAAATATGAGGAAAAGAAGCAATAGAAGTATGGAAAGTAAATTACCAGCGTCAGAAAATAATGGTGTGAAGTTCAGTGGAAAATACTGCATTTACACCTTGAAATGATGGCCTTAACTCTTGCTATTATTTGCAAATTCCAAGATTTGGCAGGAGTTTCTGGAATTCTCAGTATATAACCTTCCACTTATATCTTCTTTCTGAAGTTTGGTGCCCAAAATTTTGACTCAGTTCTTCACATCATGACCAACCAAGGCTCTCTGATCTTAAATCGTTTCCTTGCTTTTCTATCTAAACCCTTAAGATAAAAATAACATTCGTTACCTTTTCTAATTACATTTTTTTAGCATGTGAGTCAGTTCTTAGCGAGCTTTTGTATACTTCACTTCACTTTACACTTAAATTATTTTGCTCCTCTATGAATTTTATAGTTTCTTTCATTTTTGTTTTCCTCATATAAATCCATTTTTAATTTGCATGTTGATATAGAAATATTAAACTTGGCTTTAATTTATTTGATTTTTATTAATAAGAACTCAGATCAAACATCAATTTTATAAAATGTGTCGAAAGAAGTATTTGCCAACATCATTTTATGAAAAGGCAAAGATAAACAGATGTAACCAATATACTTATAAGGAAATTTCTGCCTAATGAACAAAACAATTTGCCAGCAAGTTAAGAGCTGAAATGCTGCATTGCACAAATATGTCAATGTTTGTATCAAATTGAGGTTGCACTTGTGGCCACAGAGAATTGCATCTTGGTTCCTGACACTTTGAAGAATTACGTGCTACCTAAGCTGTGGTTATGAGGTTTCATTCTGCCACTTTCTGGCATTGTAAGTAACTAAAATACTACTGCACAGTGTTTGGTCTTGCTTCTTTATAATCTTGAGAATTGCAGATTTAGTATAATCATGCCAACTCCACCATGGATGGTCCCAAGTCTGGCTGGCCATGGGGTTAGCAGCCCCATCCCATGAAAAACCCAGTGCTACAAGAATACCAGCAGAAGCTCTAAAGAGCTCATCCCTGGGAGAGGAAGGATCTTCAAAGTTGAGCTAATCCGGGGATAACTTGAAAGACTGCTCAAGACAGAGGATTCCAGCGATGTATTGCCGGTGCCCTATGCCTGATGTCATTGTGCAGATTACAAGACTATTCAACCAACCAACCATGCCTACACTTTGTAAACACTATTTATTCCTATCTATTTTGATTCTACCCCCCCACGTTTATAAACTAACTCCATTTTAATTATTAATAAGTTCCCTTTATGAAATTATTGTTGAGTCTCCTTTTCTAAACTATTTGAGAAGGTACAGTTGGGATCATTACATCTGTAGTGTAAAACGTAAGTCCTCATCTGCCACAGTTTTATTGGTGATTGTCTAAAATCTGCATGCTTTCATTCCACTCCCCTTCCTCCAAACAAAATTAGTTTCTCCTTAACACAAGAAATTGGAAATCTTGAGCACGAAATACATAATTCTGGAGGAACTCAGAAAATCAGGCAGCATGGAGGGGTGTAAAGAGTCCTCTTTTATCAGAGACCTTTTTCCACAGCCCTTTACTTCTTCCCCCTATACCTTCCCAGCTTATTTCATCAAGCCTCCCCCATCCACCTACCTTCCCCTCACCTGGTCTTATCTATCACCTGCCCCATTGACTCCTCTCCCTACTCCCCATCCCATACCCAACTTCTTATTCTGGCTTCTGCCCCCTTCCTTTCCAGTCCTGAAGAAGGGTCTTGGTCTGAAATGTCGACTGTTTATAAGTAGCTAGATAGGTACTTTATTGATCCCAAAGGAAATTACAGTGGCACAGTTGCATTACGAGTGCACAGATATACAAATATTAGAAGAGAAGTAAGAAAGGATAAAAAAAAATAAGCTCCCTCAAACAGTCTAGTAGGAAGGGGGTCATCACTTCCCCGTCTATAGGCTGACTCATTATGGAACCTAACTGCGGAGGGTAAAGATAATCTCTTCGGAGCAGCGCAGTTGTCTTAGTCTATTACTAAAAGTGCTCTTCTGTTCAGCCAAGGTGGCATGCAGAGGGTGAGAAAAATTGTCCAGAATTGCCAGGATTTTCCGTAGAGTCCTTTGTTCTGCTACCACGTCCAGTGTGTCCAGTTTGACTCCTATAACAGAGCCAACCTTTCTAATCAGTTTTGCTGGCGTTCCCCTCCATAGATAATTTCTCCCTATTTACTTTCTGACACATTTCCTAATAAATTCTGAACAGCAATTTGTCAAATCTCGCTGCATAATTGAAATTTTTGTTCTGTGAAGTAGGTAAATATCAGTTGAATTAGATAATGCAACTATAGTATAACATTGTCCTTTAGTTACTACTTAAATAAGATCTTCTAAACATTCACATTGGGGCTTCTTGGATTGTTTTCATTTGATAAATGCTCATTAGAAATATCATCAAAGCAATGAAAGTCTAGCCAGTATAACTTTCTAAATTAATTATCATTTAAATATTTTTAGTAATACACAAGAAGTTAAATTATTGGAATATTGGTAAACATTCCTTGTCAACATGATGATGCAAAATGATAGGCTGGGTGGTGCTGGAGTGGGATATCTTGTGAATTAAGATGTATCGTTACTTTTCCCCTCACCCTTCAGTTTGAAATCTTTCTGTGCTGTAATCGGACAATGGCTTAGAGAGAGTTTACTGAACCAGTGGTCTGTCTTCTTTAACAGTAAGATTTAAAATCTGGGAAAAGCACATCAATGAAGGTGAAGGGAGATCAATAATACTCAAATCCATTATGTAAGTCAAGGGCAAGAATAAGCAGAATATGAAAGAGACAAAAGAAGACAATCACACCAAAACCAAAAGCAATATGAAATTTTGCATTTTTTAAAAATCTATAGTACAAATTCATACTAGCCAGAATTATTTAACTCAGGGGTGGCCAACCTTTTACATTCGATGAGTCAATTGTTTCATGCACGAGTTCTATATTAGCATATTTTTACAAGAATTGAATGGGTGTACAAGAGCTGTATGGTGCATCTGAACTCGTGAGTGAAAAAATTGACGCATGGAATGTAAAAAGTTGGCCACCCCTGATTTAACTGGAATGCTTAATAAGATTGTTTGGTATTGCATTAAAGATTATTAAGTTGCTTCAAAATCATGATGAGGGTGTTTAATTCCACAGCTTTCATTTCAAGGTAAACGGACATATCAATTTTCAAGTTGTAAAGTCCCTGCAGATTCTACTTGATAGAATAACAGGTCTGCTTAGTTTGAGATATTACTGACTGAAAACCAATTGTGCTGAAACTGACTAACCAGAGATTTCACACAATAAATAACAAAAGTAGGAGAAACGATAAAATTCAGAGAAACAAAAGAATCAAATCCTGAACCTTTCAGTAACTTTGTGTGTTGCTAACCTTACAGGTAATTAGTACATTTTATAATTTCTATGACAAAGTCTGAAGCATAATATTTTCTTTCAGCTCATTCTCTGATTTTCATAGAATATTTAGCTCCACATTTTGTCCCGATTAAACACTTGCTTAGCAACTGTTCACTTTTGAGTGGCAGTGACAGAGGTTAGTGTGATTGAAGTGTTTATCTCAATTAACTGCTTGCTTTGTCTCTTCTCATTTTTTTTTTGACTGACACATCCTGTATCACCAAATCTGACACATCTGACATAAACAGCACCACATTGGTTAGATTGAAATGAGTTTAAAAGACAGCTGCATACTCTAGTTTCTTACTTTTCTGCTCAAGATCAGCCTGCCTTGGTTTTCCTGAGCAAATCACACCTCTTCAGGTCTTCAGAAGACACCTGTGGGACTACAAAACAAAGGAAATAGCGAAGGCTCTTCTTTCATCAGTACGTCGGATTTAAAGTAAGAGCAGAATTACGACAAATTGAGTGAAAATGTCCAGCGAAGAAGAATACTTTAACGTGACTGATAATTATCCAGCTTCTGAATTTATGACTGATTATTTTGTCGATGACACAAATGGCGACATCTGTTACTATGAGAATTTACCTTGGGCAAACATTTCAGTCTCAGTCCTCTACTATCTGATCTTCCTTATTGGATCTCTGGGTAATATCTTGGTCATTATAAACATGGTCTTCAAAGAGAAGAGAAGGAGGAGACTGGTGGATACATTTGTGATCAACTTAGCAATTGCAGACCTGATTTTTGTCTTCAGCTTGCCTTTATGGGCATCTACAGCTGGCAACAATCACCGCTGGGTCTTTGGCAATAAACTCTGCAAAATTAGCAGCTACATCATTGCTGTCAACAGATACTCAAGCATCTTTTTCCTCACCTGCATGAGCATTGACCGCTATTTGGCCATTGTTAAACTTCTCGACTTCAAGCATATCAGGACGCAGAAATATGCTGTGACAATCAGTTTCGTGGTCTGGTTTGTATCCATGCTTCTAGCCATTCCATCTGCCTACTTCAAAAAACTTGTACAACATGATGTAATCCAATGCAGAGATGACCCAGATTCTTATTTTTACCGAGGTTTCAATTTGTTTGCTATTTGCCTGACCTTCGTCCTGCCTGTCATTGTTATATCGTTCTGCTACTGCTCTATTCTTAATAGGCTAAGGGTTCATTATGAATACAACAGAAAGCTTCTCCACAGAAGAGAAAACTCTGTAAAAATCATCTTTGCCATTGTGTCTGGGTTTGTTTTGTCTTGGTTGCCCTTTAATATTTTCAGGACTATCATTCTGTGCTTGGAATTCAACAATGTTAACTTGTCTTGCTGGAGTACTGTCAACCATTCCTTTGCCATTGCTACTTGCCTGGCTTTCGTTAATAGCTGCATGAACCCAATCATTTACGTCTTCTTAGATCGGAATTTCAGACTGAGAGCTCATCGATTCTTATGTTGTACCTTTGGCAACTTCAGAAGGAGAAGAAACAGCGTTGGCTCTGCGTCAATGGCCACTGAGAGCAGCTTGTTTGCTGAACTTTCAAAATCAAACCTCTAGCAATTGGTACAATGTAGAAGTACAGATGTTTGTTCGAGAGGATACAGACAATCCAATGGTGACAAATAAAGGTCTGTACTTGATGATTACACCTTCAGTGCTTTGAGTCAAACAGTGACTTTTGTAGAATCCTCATGCAAATGTATTGAAGGCTCGGTGAGTCTGAGCGATAATACGAATTCCTTAATGCTCATGGGTTGTATTCTGACATATAAATGCAAGCAATTCTGCTATTTCATTCAAATGTAAAATTGTGATGCCTTTCACACCATGTATTCAGGCTGCTTTATATGTTTTATGCTGAATTAAATAAAAGTACTTTTTGCATCAGTTATCCGTTTTTCTTGTCTTGTTTCCACTTCTGAGGTGATCTTTTAACTTTATCAGATAAACTTGTGAAGAGAGGCATCTCAGGGGGGTGTAGACAAATAGATGAGCTGAGTAGATTGTGGCAAATGAAACATGGTGGAGAGGATCATGAGACCATCCCCCTTGGGAAAAAGGCAGAATATTCCTTAATTCTAGATGAAATTGGATATTTTTGTGCATGAATCAGTGAGGGCTGATATGCAGGTTTGGTGGATAAGCGGCGGGGGGGGGGGAACAGACTGTAGGTTGCAGGATGTGTGAAGACTCTTGCTCCAGTTGTACCTAAACACAACACTTGAGATGTAGTGTGCATATCCTGTGTAAAGAGGGAGATTAACTGGAAATTGCACTGTGCGAGTTAACCGCATTGATTGCCGGGGTGATGGGCTTGTCCTTTAATCATCTGAGCCTGTAATTCCTCAAATTAACTGTATTCGGTAAATTAGAATTTATGGCAAATTTCTAAGACAAAGAAAAGTAAAATCTTATCTGCCAGTTTATTTCACTTCAGCTATGAAACCAAAAATAAGTAATATATATTTAATACTAAGATATTTTTATTGAAAATGTAGTAGCACCAAAGGTATTTCTTCATTCAAGTTCGTCCCTCACCAAAGTCCGTCCTCTGTAAATATTACAAACAGCAGATTCTACGCACCACACTGAAACATATACAACTGATCAGCTTTCAGCTGTGTGATTGAGTCAAGTCAGGTCAAGCTTATTGTCATTTCGACCATAAGCTGCTGGTAGAGTACACAGTAAAAACGAAACAACTTTCCTCCAGGACCCTGGAGGATGAATATGGATAAAGCTGTCAAAGGAATTGGATCTAAGGCAGATAAATGGGTTGATTACAAATGTTTTCTTGTAACAAAGGACATAATTTTACGGGCTTAATTCTCAATGATTGCTAATCAATTTTGAAGTGACACATAGTGCCTTACAATGTGTACAATATGGCTCTGACATAAAATTACACTTACAAACATGTGAAAATGGGAAAGGTTGCCCAAAGACAAGCAAATTAGATCAGTAATGTGCAGACCATGTTTGAGAGCCTGAATGATCTTTTGAAGTGATCAAATTAAGGAACCCAAGGATGTCAATGAACGTAATATATAGCTATTCTGGGAAGACACATAATAAAAGTCTTTCATAAGATAGAACAGGTAAAGATTAAGCAAATTGATACATGAACATGAATATAGGAAATCAATGCCAGAATAGACATTGATCTCTTGTGACTGCTTTACAATAAGATCATGGTTGATGTTTTATGGTCTGGTAACTGTCCTTCATTTATTCCACACCCTCTGATTCACATGATATCTAAAAGTCAGTCAATCTTTTGAATATACTTAGGGACTGAGCTACTACTGGGTAGAGAGTTCCCAAGTTTCACTATCATTTGGTTGGGGAAATGTCTACTTACCTCTTTGCTGAATAGCCATCTGCTGATTTTGTGACTATGACTCCTAATTACCTAATTGGCAATTATTTATTGTCACGGTACCAAGGTACAGTAAAAACTGTTTTGCCTGCCTTCCATACAGATCACTTCATCACATAATTACACTGAGGTAGTACAAGAGAAAAGCTATAACAGAATGCAGAATGTGGTGTAAGAATGTTCTTTACTATAAAAGATCGCCTCTCAGGTTTTCTAACTCAAGAGACTACATCCCCAGTCAGGTTCACCTTTCCTCATTTGACAAACCAAGAATCACAGTGATAAACCTCAAGTTAATTTCCTCAATCACTAGTATATGCTTCCTCTGGCTGTTAATCATCATGTGCATAATATTCCACATACACTCACATCATGACACAATATAATCAGAGTGGACATCTAAACATTTGTACTCAAAATCTCTTGCAATAAATGCCAACTATTTACCTTCCTAATTGCTTGCTGAATCTGAACATTAGCTTTCATCTACAAGGACAGGTTAGTGCCTCTGAATATCAATGGCATTCAAACACCTCACTATTGAAAAGTTACTCTACTTTTCTACCTTGCTTTTTTTCCTCCACATTATGCAATCAGTGGCCACTTTATTAAGTACACCTGCTCATTAATGCAAATATCTAATTAGCCATTCATGTGGCAACTGTTGTAGTGTGGATGAAATCACTGGAGAGACAGAGTCACTGGTAGATACAAAGCAGCTTCTTTATTCGACACAACAAGGTACAGCAGGCATCAAACGGACAGAGACGCTTTCGGTAAAAAGGTCTGCTAGCCCAGTGTGGGCTCGATATTTATATGCTAAACACAAAGGGCAATTCCTATTTACAAAGTTACAGACAATGCATAGACAATGCTTTCTTTTGAAGTTACATACAAAACATCACACCTTCTGACTTCATCCTCTCCTCCTGATGCCCGTATGTCTGGGTTGGTACTCACAGCCTTTAGGAGTTCAAGTTAAATCCACAATACACTTATTTGGTAGTTTACTTGCTTACATAGAGGACAATTCATATTTATAAAGTATAGATAATACTGTCTTCGAAACTACCTGTAAACTTCACACTCCCATCCGCAGTGGCTGGCTAGTATTCCGATATTCACAGCTTTTAGGAAATGCATTGTTGTGAATTCAATCCACAGTACTTTGTCAAACAGAAGACTGGTAGCCAGAGTCATTTAAGTGTAAATGAATCATCTACCCAAAAACTCACTCTAACAGTCCCTCCTCTTGGCCCTCCCGGACAAAAATTAAATTTGTACCAGGAGAGGCCAACCTAGGAGGATCTGCTCAAATAGTGCAACAAAAATGCCTTGTCTTGAAATTCCCCCCAATTTTGTGTGCCTCGATATCTATCCTAGCATTCCTTAATCGCTACCTACCAAATGTTAAGCAGAGAGGCTGTCCAAGTCTTTAAGAATGCGGCTCCTTTCATGTGCCGGTTGGCTCTTTCCCTGCAGGCTGACTGCAGCTTAATTATATTCCTTTGTCTTCAGCCCTTCATCCTCTGGTCTCTGAAACTCTCCTTCCAGGAGCACCCACAGGCTCTCATCGAGGTACAGGAAGGGGTTGGGGTGGCCTCTACGTAAATGTCTGCAAGGACCTCTCCCCGGTGGCACCCCCTTCCAAACTGTCCGGTCGATCACTGGCCCAACTGCTGAAAAGGGTCCAGCTCCTCAGACTGGGGGTGACTGCTTCCAGATGCCGTGTGCAGTCTGAAATGCCATCGAAGTGGTGGAACTTGCCATCTCTGCTTTAACTTAAAAATCCCTCCCCATCTATTTTCCAATAATTTTCTATTCTATGCTGTAAAATTAATCATCTACCTTCAGCAACCAGCCTTCTTTACAGAGTACCATCATCATCACTTTAGCAGGCTATTCATGGTTTTCCAACACGCTCTCAGCGTCTGCTGCCATGCCTTCGTCATTTTCTGCCTTTGCGTTTCTTCCGGGTATGTTTTCATCAGCTGTGGTCAGGTCTGGCATGGCTGGCTGATGTTCCTCTCTTAGGTTCTCTGTAACTACATGGTTACTGGGTACACTTGGTCCCCCGCTCTGTCTGTGGGAGCAACAAGAGGGTGAGTTGTATGCTCAACTACTGCACAGAGTCTTGTCATCTTCAGAAGTTTTCGGATGACTCTGCCATAGTTGGATGCATCAGCAAGGGAGATGAGGCTGAGTACAGGGCTACTGTAGGATGCTTTGTCACATGGTATGAGCAGAATTATCTGCAACTTAACATGAAAAAGACTAAGGAGCTGGGTAGACCTGAGGAGAGCTAAGGTACCGGTGACCCCTGTTTCCATCCAGGGGGTCAGTGTGGACATGGTGGAGGATTACAAATACCTGGGGATACGAATTGACAATAAACTGGACTGGTCAAAGAATGCTGAGGCTGTCTACAAGAAGGGTCAGAGCCGTCTTTATTTCCTGAGGAGACTGAGGTCCTTCAACATCTGCCGGACGATGCTGAGGATGTTCTACGAGTCTGTGGTGGCCAGTGCTATCATGTTTCCTGTTGTGTGCTGTGGCAGCAGGCTGAGGGTAGCAGACACCAACAGAATCAACAAACTCATTCGTAAGGCCAGTGATGTTGTGGGGATGGAACTGGACTCTCTCACGGTGGTGTCTGAAAAGAGGATGCTGTCTAAGTTGCATGCCATCTTGGTCAATGTCTCCCATCCACTACATAATGTACCGGGTGGGCACGGGAGTACATTCAGCCAGAGTCTCATTCCTCCAAGATGCAGCACAGAGTGTCATAGGATGTCATTCCTGCCTGTGGCTTTCAAACTTTACAACTCCTCCCTTGGAAGGTCAGACACTCTGTGCCGATAGGCTGGTTCTGGACTTATTTCATAATTTATTGGCATAATTTACATATTACTATTTAACTACTTATGGTTCTATTACTATTTATTATTTATGGTGCAACTGTAACGAAAACCAATTTCCCCCTGGGGTCAATAAAGTATGACTATGACTATGACTACTAACCTGAGTCCAGTGTTTCCACTGGCTGCCTTGACAAGTCTTTGCACAGACACATGTATCATTGGTTAAGAGTACCATCTGTGGTCCTATCCACCTGGGGGCAAACCCTGACCTTTCCGGCAGCACCCTCACCATAAGTTGCTCGCCGGGCTGTGGAAGGACTATCCCTTTCCGTCTGGCTCTCTCTGATCAGCAATTCGCTGCTGTTGTTTTGCTTGGTCCTTCAACACTTTAAGTTGGTTACAAAAGTCTTTCACATATTGTGTCATTCTATCCCTGTAAGCCCCAGGCTCCCGCAACCTGTAATTACCCCATAAGGGAGTCGCATTGCTCGCCCCATCAATAATTTGTAGGGGCTGAGACCCAAAGTGCGGTTCGGGGTTGTGCTCAGTCTCATCAGGATTCCTGGTAATATGTCAACCCATGTCTTTCTTGTCTCAGCTATAGCTTTGGCTAACGCATTCTTGATTGTTCGGTTCATCTTTTCTACCATCCCTGAACTCTGGGGGTGGTGGGGTACGTGGAACCATTGTCGAATCCCTAGCAGTCGGCACATTTCCTTCATCACTTTCCCCGTGAAATGTGCTCCCTGATCTGAATCCACCTGAACTGGGGTTCCCCACCTTGGGAGGATTTCCTGAACTAGGATCCATGCAGCGGTGTGGGCGGTGCAGTCCCTTGTTGGGAAAGCCTCTACCCACCGGGTGAAGTGATCCATAATTACTAGACAGTAGCTTTTCCTCCTGCTTTTTGGCAGGGGCCCTGTGAAGTCTATCTGGATGTTTTCCCAGGGTCCCCTCGGCAGAGGCTGATTTGCCAGCTGTAGCTTTCTGCTGTTATCAGGGGTTATGCTGGGCACAAATGATACAACAGCAGCAGAATTTCTCAACATCCCCGCCCATCCCTGGCCACGACCAGTCCTGCCAGAGGGTTGTGATCATGCTCTGCCTTCCCTGATGCATCACCCCATGATATAACTTCAGTAGTATCTGTCTAATACAGGGTGGGGCCACCACAACTCTTTCCTCCCCATATGTCCAGCACCCATCTGATCTCTCTTTTCTCCTTTTTTCCTCCATTTTTCCTTCTCTTCTGTCTCTACCTCTTCATATAATTTCACTGAGCTGGCTTCTGTCGTTTCCTCCTGCACACTTGCAATTTCAATTGCCTCTTGTTCCCCTGCTTCCTTATTTGCAGTAATGTTACCGTCGGAGGAACTGGGAAAACTTTATGTTCTGGAATGGCCGCAGTCTCTCTGAGTATCCCCTGGTGTTTTTGTTCCTTCACTATATCCTGAACAGTGGTCAGTGTGTCATTTTGTACAGGGTCCTGCTTAGGGAGTTTGTAGAGACCCTCCTCTATTTTAACTGGGTCTATCTTTACTCGATCACAATCTTGCTTGTGTGTAGCCCACGCTGCTGGGCACTGCTGACAAGATAACCCATAGACCCCATCCAGGCTGCAGTCTCTAATGATCAGGGTGGCTGCGACTGTGTTAGGCAGGTTGTGTATTCTGTTGTTTGTATGTGTTCGCTGCCCCTGACTTGTCCATATTATTTCTCCCTTTCCCGAATCTATAACAGCTCCTGCTTCCCTTAGGATGTCTATTTCAAGGATCGTGCCCTTATTATTTGGACATACCCAGAAATACACTGGAAGCTGCACTCCCCTGATTTCTAGTATTTGCTTCTCGCTTCTTTCTGCTTTTACTGTTTTTCCTCCTACACCCTCAATATAACTGACCTGTCCAGTTGTTGGTAAGGGCAAGTCTGTTATCGATACCGATGCCCCTGTGTCCACAAACGTATTGCATTGCCGTCCCCTTAACAATGCCATTATGTACATCCACGGGTCACCAGCGCTGGCAGTGGATCCCGCTGCCACACCTTTTTCTGCCTTAAGAGGCGCCGTTACTAGCTCCTTGGTCTGATCTACAGTCAGACTGGTTGCTAATGGGGTGAGTGACTGGGTGTCTGCCGTGACCTTCGCCTGGGTTTTCCCCGTCCCTTTTGGACACTGTCTCCAGCCATGTCCCGATAGGCCACAGCTGCAGCATGTCAACTCCTTCACTGTCTCATACCTGGTCCAACAGTCCTTTGCTAGGTACCCTGGCTGCCGACAAGCAAAGCAAACTCTCTGGGACATCACAGCAGCTGCATCCACTATACCCACTTTATGATTTCTCTTGCCTTTTCTTTGGTCTATCTCACTGACCCACCGAAACTATTGCAGAGTAGTTGGACCCTATGATTATGCCTAAATGCAGCTCCCTGAACAAGTATATACACCCTTCTCTGGCGTCTCGAACCGTACTGTCGGTTACCACCTGTCGCAACTGATGGTCCAAGTCTCACCAAGTTAACATGCAAAGATTTCCCACTTACATAAACACTCATGCACACGCATACACTACTGTTACATCTACCAGTTCAGCTCTCCACGTTCGTGATACAGTACCTCGTGTCCTGTGCACCACCGACCGAACAGATCCAATTGTGAGTGTTATTTTAGAAAAATACTCCCCAACTTAGACTGCTAGGAACGCTGGCCACACGACGGGTCACGAAGTATCCCACTTCTGACACCAAATGTTGTAGTGTGGATGAAATCACTGAAGAGACAGAGTCACTGGTAGATACAAAGCAGCTTCTTTATTCGACACAACAAGGTACAGCAGGCACCATACGGCCAGAGACACTTTCAGTAGAAAGGTCTGCTAGCCCAATGTGGGCTCGATATTTATATGCTAAACACAAAGGGCAATTCCTATTTACAAAGTTATAGACAATGCATAGACAATGCTTTCTTTTGAAGCTACATACAAAACATCACACCTTCTGACTTCATCCTCTCCTCCTGATGCCCGTATGTCTGGGTTGGTACTCACAGCCTTTAGGAGTGCAAGTTAAATCCACAGTACATTTAGTTGGTATTTTACATAGATGACAATTCATATTTATAAAGTATAGATAATACTGTCTTCGAAACTACCTATTAACTTCACACTTCCATCCGCAGTGTCTGGCTAGTATTCCGATATTCACAGCTTTTAGGAAATGCATTATTGTGAACTCAATCCTCAGTACTTTGTCAAACAGAAGGCTGGTAGCCATAGTCATTTAAGTGTAAGTGAATCATCTACCCAAAAACTCACTCTAACAGCAACAACTCATTGCATAAAAGCATGCAGACATGATCAGAAGGTTCAGTTCTTCTTCAGACCAAACATAAGAATGGGGGAGAAAATGCGATCTAAGTGACTTTGACCGTGGAATGATTGTTGGTGCCAGATGGAGAGGTTTGAGTATCTCAGAACCTGCTGATCTCCTGGGATTTTCACGCACAACAATCTCTAGAATTTACAGCAAATGGAGCAATAAACATGTTTCTGAGTCAGATGACTCTGTGTTTAAATCGTACACTGAGACTAGTGCAACACATGGCTGACTCTCCAACACAATATAAAGGGAGTGTTATGCTGATAGACATGTTAAAATGAAGCCCAGTCTCCCAAATCGGGTGACCACAAATGATATTATTTTGAATATGAGTGTAGGCTGGTACCTTTGTTGCCCTAGCTAGTGCTTAAACCTCCTTCATTCAGTGTCTTGTTTTGTGCAAAACAGTCACAATGTTTCACACATTACAGATGAGTTGCACTTCAAAGGCATTCTGTTGGCTGTGAAGTACTTTGGGAAAGCCTGATGTCAGAAGTAATTTGAGTGCTATTCTGATTCGGATTTCATTTTTGTTTATCACACATACAGTGAAATGTGTCATCTGTGTTAACAACTAACACACCTAAGGATGTGCTGGCAAACAGACCACAAGTGTTGTCACACATTCTGGGGCCAATATAGCATGCCCACAGTGCTCGACGGTAGAAAACATGCAACGGAAACAAAACAAGATCCTTTCCTCCATCCCAGCCTCCCACGTACATGAACTGTCCTCCAACTCCTGGCCTCCAGTCTCCAGTATCCAGTCAGAAGACAAATTTCAAGGTTTGGCCATTGAGCTTCAACTTCCCCATTCATTTGAAGCAAGACTTTGTTTTCATAAGGAATGGATGTACCTTAATATAGTGCTTTTCACATCTACATAACATTCACAATGAATAATACCATAGCAAATGTAACCACGAGAGGTTCAGCAGATGCCAGAAATCTAGAGTAACATACACAAAATGCTGGGGCAACTCAGCAGGTCAGGCAGCATCTATGGAGAGGAATAAAGAACCAACTTTTCAGGCTGAGACCCTTTATCAGGGTGTGTGTGTATAACCAGTTGTGAGCAAATACTGAATTAATTTTTTCAATTGATAGAAGCAAAATTGAAATTATAGGGCATTCGTAGAGCAAGGGGATTAGTGAGGTTGGGGGATAGAAAAGAGAGGGAATTTAGGCTAGAATGTAAATTTTCTAAAAGAAAATAAAAATGAGCATCAGAATAGAATTAAAAGCCTAAAGTGAGAAGAATTTATCAGTGTGTCAAATCAAGTGCAAGGTTGAACGGTTAGAATGATATAGGAAACCAAAGGATCCAAGGCAAAAATAAATGACTCATTCCACAAGTTCAGAAGTTCGCATAAAGGCGTAGAGGTAAGTTTTTGAAAACCTGTAGAGCTGAGATGACTAATCCTCACTGTGAGGCAGTGAGAATCAAGATCTGTGATTTGGGGAAAAACAGTGACAAATAATTACTTTTACAAGGAATGATTTTTATTTACAGAATTACTGAGAGAAAATGAACAACTCTTCATTCCTTTTCAGTGAGGAAGTAAATATGTCCAGCTTGAACTACAAAGGGAAAGTACGAATCAAAATTTAAAAAAAACAAATTATCATTAACTGCATTAAGTTTCCTGCAGTCAAAGTACACTAATGAAAAAAAACATCCAAATCACTAATTTTTGAAATATTCAATTAGTGTACGTCGGTTTTTTTGAAACTATCTGAAAGTGTTCTTTCCCTACCATTGTTTGTCTAATCTTTGCAGACATTGGGGCTTTTCTCTTTAAAATTATGGATCGTGGCTGATGGGTTAGGAGAGCAAAAATTTAAAGTCAATGTTTCTTCTCCCTCATTCAGGGAATATTGAAGCCAGGTATCTCACCACTGGCGCTACCATCAATTGTTTTGGGTTGGGACCAGCTGCAGGGATGTTCCTTGATACCTCTCAGTGCTTCCTCTTAATCACTGGGAGATATCACATTCTTTCTACCCCGATAGTTTCCACGAAACAGAAGAAAAAACACAACATTTTCAAAGCTGTTTCTGTAAATCTCTAAAGCAAGAGTAGTACTTATCTCGCAACAACAATTATTTCACGGTGGGGATGTGCCATTAATGAAACATTGTATTGTATTGCACAGAAATTTACTTTCCACCACATTTCTCCTTTTACTTTGTTTAGTAAATCTTATCTCAGCTTTGAATAACCACTAAAATACCCTGCCAATATTTGAATTTGTATTTGTTCTGCATTTTTAATAAATAATGCACTTACGTACAGTTTTTATGACTAATTTATACAAAGTTTGTGTATTTCCATTAATGAATTAAATAATTGGCTATGAAGATCACGTTGGAAAAGGTCTGGTGGCATTTGTAGTATTTCTAAAACTGAAGTGACATGCAATTAATTCAGAAAAATGGTTCATCAGTTATGCTTTTAAAACTGAATTTAGTCACAGTAAGTTCTGAAATATCAAAAGCAAAGCTGAACACCTTAAAATAATTAATTACAGTAAAAGCTGATTTCTACTGTCTTAAAAATTAAGTTGAAAGCAAAGACACACATAGTGCAGACTGAGAGACTGTACAGACTGCACCCAAAACATTAAGTAGGTCTGCTTCCTTGTGGATAGAATTCTCATTAAAAAAATTCCTTGATTCCCCTGAATTAATCAAATTATTGAAAACATCAAGGGGGATGAATTTTGTAAGTTACTGTACATGTATGGCATTTCTCATGAAAAAATTCTTCAATGCTGGTTTCAACCATGGACACTAATGAAATTTTATTTTTACTCAATAAGAGAAGCAAGAGCAAAAGTTAATGAATTTATTTTAAAAAGTTGAGAGTATGCTAAATTAATTCCTGTGGAAAATCTGTGCAGTTAGAAGGCAAAATGTTGGTGAAATTTGTTTTTTCAGTTAGGTTTCAGATCACGCTTTCTGAATTGAGAATCTCAGACGAGCTGTCACCCAGCCACAAATTCTGATGACTGAAAAGCTCCATTTTTACAAAGCAGTGCTTATACTTAACAGAAGTTGGTTTACAATGGAAACATCGCTGCTTATGTGGTTTACATAATTCTGGAATTAACACTGTTTCTGCTATGAGTACAGAAGCAAAAGTATAGAAAGCTGATCTTTGATTTGTTTTTAAAGTCCATGCATTTAAAGGAATGGGAAAATGATACATGAAACTGATTAATTAATGTTGAACACAACATCTTATTTTTAATCCATAATATTCCAAAGTACCTTTTCAGTGTGAACTTCTTCAGCAAAACTTCTTAGGTAAATTCAAAATACCCCATGATATCAATTCAAAAAGGAATAGGGGAGTTTCACCAGTATGTTAAAATTGATCTATATCACAAATAACAGCACCAAAATGAACATTTTGCATACTGAGCATTTTACTGTGCATGCAGATTTGTATCTTAAAATCAATCAAAACTAATTAATGCGATAAGAAGATAAGTACAGCCAAAAAAAAGTATTTGAAATGTGATTTATTTCAAAATATATAGTTTCCTATGTTGCAAAATAACTACTTTTCAAAATGCTTTATTGCCTGTTAGACACTTTGGGCATTTGAGGTTGTAAATGTTGTTCTCTAATGCCAAACTTTCTTTTAAAACCTTGAATAATTGAGAGCTCATTTAAAAATCAACACAGAACGCATTACTTTGAGTGATATACTTTCAAAGCCTTAAACCAACATTGAAGGCAACAAAATAAATGCTCAAAACATGGAAATTGTCAGTAATATTGACAGATTCCTTGTTCAGAATAAAAGTAAAACACTCCCACTTTAAAATCTCTTACTAGCTCTTCCTTCAGTTAGTCCTGACAAAGGGTCTCGGCCTGAAACGTCAACTGTACCTCTTCCTAGATATGCTGCCTGGCCTGCTGCGTTCACCAGCAACTTTGATGTGTGTTGCTTGAATTTCCAGCATCTGTAGAATTTCTCGTGTTTGCGTTCTGGAAACACTTAGCAGGTTAGGCCGCATCTGTCAACAGATGGACAGTCAATATTTCAGGTCAAGGATCTTCTTTAGAAATGGGAAAGAACATTAAAAAAAAGTTGGTTTTAAGTTGCAGGGAGGGGGGAAGTAGGAAGGCCAAAGGTAACATTTCGGCTGGGGTGGTGTCATGTTTGCCCAGCAGAAAGATTGAAGATAATGAGGGCATTTAGAAAGGGCTGTGTAAAGCAGGTCAGAGCTATTGCTGGAGTACTGTCTGAAACCAAATGACAAATGCTGGAAATAGCTAGCAGATCAAGCAGCAACCCTCTGTTATCTACTTTTATCACTTTCACAATTCTGACTTAAGGGTTTTTGACTTGAACCGTTAACTCTGTATCTTTTTTCATAGTTGTTGCCTGACCTACTGAACGTGTCCTAATTTTTCTGTTTTTACTTACAAATTCAAAATAAGTTTATTATCAAAGTACACATATGTCACCCATGTGCAACCGTAAGATATGTTATCTTGTGGGCATACTGAATAAATCCAATAGCTATATACTTGTTGCAAGAGTGCCAGATGGCGCCGGTAAACCACGCTGATGTTTGAATTCAGATCTCCAGTCGCTGGGGTGTCTTGATTTGTAATCTTTGGCCAGAATGCCCTTTTCATTTATTCATGAAGAAATGTTGGATGATATTAATGCCTATTTTATTACAAAGTGCGTAGCACTGTCTAAATTCAAAAGCAACACTATAGCCCTTCGCATAGAGCATGCATTGATAGTTGTTATTGTACTCTGGTTATTTTGAGGCTAAGATTAAATTCTCCGTGGGTGCTGTTAAACTTTACTGCACTTTGTTCAATCAAGATGATTTCAAAATTCATATGTCCCAAAGCAATACACATGAAATGCTTTACTTGAAAGTATCGTACAAGGATAAAAATAATATCCGAAGTAGCTGGTTATACAGACATCAGATATGTTATAGAAAATTCACACCCGAAATTTGCAGCTGATTTTTTCAAAGGAGTCACCTTTTTAAATTTTATTTTTGCTTTATGTCATTTTTCTCTATGTCTTATGGTCTTATTTTTCAGAAGTGTGACTAAACAATGAATCCTCTTGTCTGACTACATTTATTATAAGATATTAACTGTGTTGCACTTCTTAAAATTGAATCCTTCCACACCAATCTGTTTTCCAGCCCCAACTTCTCCATCTCCCCAAGGCCTTGTCAAGCCCCCACCAATTCCACTGGCATCCCTATCCTAATTTGCTTGACTCCCTTAGCTCCTACTTCATCTTCTCCCGGTCTTCCATTTCCTTGGGTCCCTTCCCTTCACAATCTCCACATATTATCTTATTTTGTGTTACTGGCTGGATACTCTTACACTGTCTTTGTGCTTCAAAAGTCATCTCCCAGCTCCCCCTCCACACTGGTACCAACCCCCTCAGGGGAAGTTCTTTCTTCTTTCCACCCCATTTTCTTCCCAGTCAGCCTTTCACCCCATGAGCTTTTCTCTGTACTCCTCTCCCACTCTATTATTATTAAAGTCACCTGGCACTAAAATCAACCCATTGACCCATTAAATTCATGCCAGCATTAACCACTTTTACACTCATCCTACACCAATCCCATGTTCCCTTCTACCCATATTCCACCATTTGCCCACACACTAAGGGCAACTTACAGTGGCTAATTAACCTAGCAAGCAACACCTTTAGGGTGTTGGGGGAAATTGGACACCCAGGAAAATCCATGGGTCCACAGGGAGAATGGGCAAACTCCGCACAGTTAGTGTCCGAGGTCCACATCGAGTCAGGATCACTGGATCTGCGAGTTAATAGCTCTATCATCTGTTCCACTCTGCCACCATCTTCATCTTCACACAGCACCACCTCCCCCCACCACCAAGATGGCCCTGTTGCACCCAGTCAGCAGGGCAGTTCGAGGGCAAGTATTTAGTTCCTGATGCCTGCAGTCTGGTCACCTCCCAAGCTCGCTGCAGCAGTGGTGCAGGCTGCCAAGCAATGGTTTCATGGGGCTGACACGGACAGTCACTATGCCACAAAGGCAAAGGTTAGCCTTGTATAGTTTTTGAGCTTTGAAGTTTTAAGACATCTTGGTCTAAATTGACATACATCAAAGTTGCTGGTGGACGCAGCAGGCCAAGCAGCATCTATAGGAAGAGGCGCAATCGACGTTTCAGGCTGAGACCCTTTGTCAGGACTTGGTCTAAATTGTCTGGCTTTTTATGGATCGGCTGCTTACGACCGCCACCTGGTGGTTAGGACCATGAAAAGCAATGCCAATCAGCTAAATAAATGGCCTTTAATTAGCACTCTACTAACTCATTGCACAAGCCTTTTTCTCACACATCTAAAGAAAACTTTAACAAACTTGCTAAAACACCCAAGACTCATGAAACCAAAGAATATTGATCCCTTTTAGCACAAGATGTATTCATCAAAGCATGAAAATGAAAATGTACAATAACATTCATTGGAGACAATTCTACCACATTACACATGGAGGCATCATTATAGCAATGTTGTTGAAAAAGCTCATTAATAGATTAACATGTCTGATCAATTCAAACTATTATACTTAAGCACGTTGCAGCATGGAGCAATCTAGTTATACAAGGGTGTTGTGACTGACCGATTTGTACTGTACTCTAGACCAAACCACCCCTGGGTATTTTAGTCTGTTCAGTATTAATCACCGAAATGAAAAGGAACTTGCTGAAGTACATAACAGACAGCAGAGGGCAACCATCACTCTAGGAAACTGGAAGAGGGTGAAGAATATTTCATGGGAGGGGTGAATGGACCAAGATTACCTACCACTCACACCTTCTGCCATCCACTCAACTCTTACTGCCCTTTGAGATTGGACAACTCATGGTCAGATTTTCCTCTGCCATCTAGTAACATTTCTATCTTCTCCCTAGATCCCTTTTTCCCTTTGGAACCCACTAAGCACGATTTCCCACCTGCATCGATCTGTCACCTCCAACTGTCGTTCAATATTAAGAACTTCTCTTTGTGTCTCCCTTCTGATTTGCTCCTAAAGTTCCCCCTCATTTAACCCCTGATGTGTCCCTTCCTCCACCCAAAGTTTCCTCCCCAGGCACTACATTTAATCTTCTCTCATTTCTGTCATCAAGTCCCACTGGTATCTCCTCAGCTCTCTCTGCCTCCACCTCACCAAGTCTCCCCTGTCCAAGACCTCACATTAGCATTCCATCCACATCTCCCCAGATTCCCCTTTCCTAAGTTCCTCTGTGGATGTTCCCTCAGCACTCTTCCCCTCTAACCTTCTCCACAGCTCCCTGAGCACACTATCTCCAACCTCTCTTCATGTTTTCTCCCTGCCCTGTACATGGCCATCCCCAGCCAGTCTCTACTCCAGTTAACTTCTCTCTGCACCACCCTCCTGATCTTCTCTCAGTGTGATCCCACACATCTCACAGCCACTCATCTCCCCAATGAGCCAACTTGCAGTGTTTTCCCCAACTTCCATCCCTCTGACCTTCCTGCCCACCCCTTTGACACTCTCACAACAGGTTCCTCACATCTTCTTGCTGTCCTGCGGTCTCCCTGCAACCCTTTCCTCATCTGCTGATCTTCTGCATGATCATCGCACTATTTGACATCAACAACAATGTTTCAGTATCACAACAAGGAATGTACCAGGTCAT
Source organism: Mobula hypostoma (assembly GCF_963921235.1). Lineage (NCBI taxonomy): Eukaryota > Metazoa > Chordata > Chondrichthyes > Myliobatiformes > Myliobatidae > Mobula > Mobula hypostoma. The sequence goes on from NC_086109.1 coordinate 32,669,766, forward strand.
GAAAACCTACCCCAGGACTGAATCAAGTGAACGTTTCTTGCAAGTGTATCTTTCCTTAGGTAGGGCATCCAGGCTTATGCACGATAATTTCAGTTGCTGGATCACCGGAGACCAAAGTAAATGAAGCAAGTTGACTCCTCCTCAATTCAAATCCTCTCACAATAAATGTCAGCATACAATTTTCTATCCTGGTTCCAAGTTGTACCTCTTGTAAAACTTCATATACTTGTGCACAAGAAAACCCAAGTTCCTCTAAAGTTCCTTTCAAATTCTCAGCACTCAAAAAAAATCAGTTTTCTATTTTTGCTACTAAATTTGAATGACCTTACTTTTTTTTAACTTTAAATTCCACCTGCCTTGTCCTTGCCCATTTATTTATCTCCGAAACTCACAGTCCAGACTGGCACCAAACAAGTTAAGATATTTTATATGTATATCGATGACCTCATCTTAGACATTGACATAGATTTTTGACAGTTGGGCTCACAGCACCCTATAGAATTCATGCGAAAGTTACCCATTTATTCCTATCCTGCATTTTAATCAGTTAATTAATCTTCTATCCATACAAGTATATTACCCCTAAATCCATGCACTCTAGTTCTGAGTTATTTCACATTATCAAACGCTTTCTGAAAATCTAAATTCACACTCATCTAGTATCAATTGTTTGGCGACAAAAAAGTATAAAGTATAAAGTATCAATTAGAGGAGAAAGTCTGTGAAGCACAGAAGGGAAAATAATGAAGAGTAGTGTGTGGGCAGTACGGTGGTGTAGGGGTTAGCACAACCTGTTTTGCAGAGTCAGCAATCAGTAATTGGGATTCGATTCTCGCGGCGGTCTGTAAGAAGGTTGTATATTCCGAACCCGTGACCATGTGAGTTTCCTTCAGGCGCTCTGATTTCCACCCACATTCCAAAGACATATGCTTAGGATTAGTGGGCTGTGGACACACCATGTTGTTGCTGGAACATGGCGACACTTGCTGCCTGTTCCTAGCACAACTTCGCTGATTTGGTTTGATGCAAATGATGCGTTTCACTGCACGTTTTGATGTTTCAATGTACATGTGACAAATAAAGCCAATCAAATGAAATTACTTCAAAACTTGAGCCATTTTGTAGTTTTTGATATTAATACCATAAACTATTACTGGGATTAAAGTTTAGCATTTTTTTAAAAAATGATGTATTCATTACTAACAGGGTGCTGTAACTGATGGCATTTGATGATTGGATATTTTCAGAAGTGAGACTTTCATTCTGACTACACTAGCCTGCTATGTGCCAGCTTCTAGGCAAGCTTTCTGAGCACTTTTCCTCATTCTATTTTAATATATATCTTTCATGCAGAAAACCATTTCAATCTATACCTTTATTCATTTACCATCTAAATCCTTTTTGAGCATTTCTCTAAGAGAGCATGGAGGGAGTGGGTGGCAGCAAAATGATGTTGATTGCAATGATATGAACAACACTTTAACCGCTTTATAAAAGGAAAACCATCATAGCAAATGATTATTGACTTTAATCGATGCAGTAATAGTGTAATCAGTTATTTCACTGGGAATGCGGAAGCTTATTTAACCTTTAACCCTCATATTTATTTATTTGCTCTTTGTTTGTTTGTTTCGAGTTATAAAGTGGAACAGGCACTTCCTGCTCAACGAGCTGCACCACCCAGCACCCAACGACTTAACCCTAGCCTGATCGCAGGACCAATTTACAATGAATAAGTAACCCACTAACTGGTATGTCTGTGGAATGTGGCAAGAAACCGGAGTCATCAGAGGAAATGATCATGCTGATGGGAAGGAATGTACAAACTTCTTACAGACTGTGTCAGAATTGAACTCTGAACTCTGATGACCAGATCTGCACTAGCGTCTCGCTAACTGCTTTGTTAACGCTGTGCCCCTAATCAAATTTGGTCTATTAAAAGCTTGTGTGTTAATGAACTCTTTGGTATGATACTGCATTCTGTAGATCTTTATTAAACCATGATTGGTGCCTGGACCCAATTAAATCACCTGGTGATAGAGTGGCAGTTAGCAAATGCCATTGGCCTCTGTATCCTTTGGTATGGTACTGCATTCTGCAGACAATGATCGGTGTCTGGTCCCAGTTATGTTGGCTGTTGATAGTCAGAGTGGTGGTTAGGAAATGCAATTGGCCTTTGTGTTGGCAAAACCCCCAAGCTAAAAGGAGAGAAGCTAATCATTGCTTCCAAGCTAAATCTTGGCAATACTGGCCATTATACCTGCACATTAGTCAGGAGGTGGTGAGATACTGGCTTGTGAATTGGCAGAATGCTGCCGACTGGCACATTCTCGGCTGCAGGAATACGTGCTGAGGGATGCACTGAAACTTGGTGCAGCCACCACAAGGGCCCGGTGGGGAAGGGCCACAGTTTAGGGTTCTTCTCCCACTGGAATGGGAGGGGTCAGGTGGTGGGGAGTATACCCCTCAACAATGGTGTGGGAAGGTAAACCAATGGAGTGCCATGTGGGTGGCCAAAAGTATGGATGTGTAGAGACCATAATGGGAACATATGTAAACGATTAAGAGTCATTGAATGGTTTATTGTACATAATTTTATTTTTGAATAAAGTATATTTTGAAATTTTAAAAAATCACTGGAGGTGGTGGTTAAAACTGCTTTAATGATGCTACTGCAAATTCACAAGTCAAAACTTCAGAGCTAGCAGCTTTGTTACAGGAGTTCTGAGAAATGTACTGAGAACAGTGTCTGACAAGCTCCATTTCACATCTAAATCAGCACTCTTAATAATGGTAAATTTTCATAGTGGAAATAAATGGTTCTGTTTTTCTAGCAGTGTGACCAATATGACAATAGATGTCAATAAAAGGTGAGAGGAGGTCTTTTAAGAGACTCTGATAGGTACATAGAGCTTAGAAAAATAGAGGGCTATATCTAGAATAGGTTGCATGGTCAGCACAACACTGTGGGATTGAAGGGCCTGTAATGTGCTGTCGATTTCTGTGCTCTATGTTCTATGTTCTATGAGGGGAAGGAGTACAAGCTGAAAGGTGTTACATCAAATCAGATGAGATGGAAGGGAGGTGGATGGGGGAGAGGAGATGAAATGAGAAGATGCGAGGTGAAAGATAGAAAAGGTAAAGGGCTGAGGAAGCAATCTGATAGGAGAAGAGAATGGACCAATGGGAGAAAGGGAAGGGAGATCATGGGCAGTGAAGAGAAGGGAAGGGGTGAGAGAGGATTCAGAATGAGGAATTGAAAAAGAGAAAAGGGGGACTGGGGAAAAATACCAGAGCTTAAAGAAATCAATGTTCATGCCCTCAATTGAGAGGCTGTCTAGACTGAATATAAGGTGTTGCTCCTTCAACCTGAGATTAGCCTCATCATGGCATTAGGGGAGGCCATTGACTAACATTTCAGAATGGGAATGGGAAGTGGAATTAATGTGGCTGGTCACCAGGAGATCCTTTTCGTTGCAGATGGAGCGAAGATGTGTACTTCTAAGGATTTCCAGCATCAGCTGTTACGTCAGGTCAAAATTGTCCCAGTGCCTATCATGAGGAGAATGTGTGAATTTGCCTTCAATTACAAAGAAGTGAAAAGCTGACAATGGTTCGGTGTTCAGGCAAACTACATGTAGGTGGGAAGTGTTTAACAGGAAGTTGTCCGGCAAGCCCATCCTGGTCAGTACTGGACTCATTGAGTTGAGCTGATCTCATCCAGAAGAGCAATGGAATCATTTAATGGTGGGTGGTGGTGCACCAGATGGTGGTGCGGCAAATTATAAACACAAGAGATTCTGCAGATGCTGGAAATCCAGAGCAACAGCACACAACATACTAGAGGAACTTAGCAGGTCAGCCAACATCTCTGGAGAGAAATAAGCAGTTACCGTTTTGGGCCGAGACCCTTGGAGCTACTGCCTGACAGTTCCGGGGATCAGGGTTCAACCTTAATCTGGGTGTGGCCTGTGTAGGTCTTGAATGTGTTCAGCCTGTGTAGGGTTTGAACGTGTTTGGCCTGTGTAGGGCTTGAACGCGTTCGGCCTGTGTAGGCTTGAACGTGTTCGGCCTGTGTAGGGCTTGAATGAGTTCGGCATGTGTAGGGCTTGAACGTATTCGGCCTATGTAGGGCTTGAATGTGTTTGGCATGTCGGGTGTGGGATTCTTTCAGGTCCTTGGGATTCTTCCCACATCCGAAAGTAGCTTTGACAGGTTAACTTGTTCCTTAGTGTAGGAAAGTGGCAAAAAAAAGATCAATGTGAGGTTGAGGGACACATGAGGGGGAATAAAATGAAGGTGTTTGCAGTGATATAGAGAGAGGGAGAACAGTTTGATAGGATTTTGATTCCCATTCCCATTTTGACATGGCCTCTTCTACTGCCAAACTCAGGCTAGATAAGCAAAACCTCATATCATCCAGGTATCCTCCAACCTAATGGCATGAAAATTAATTTCTCTAACTTATGGTAATTTCTTCCCCCCCCCCCCCCCACCACCCACCTTCCCTCGTTTCCCATTCCCCATTCAGGTTCTCATCTCACCCCTTCTTTTTTTCTCGAATGTCCCTCTGGTGGTCTCTCTTCCTTCCCTTTCGCCCATGATCCACTATCCTCTCCTATTAGAATCCTTCTTTAGCAGTCTCTTATCTCTTCCATCCATTACCATCCAGCCTCTTACTTCATCCCCTTCCCCCACCCAACTTGTTTTCCTGCTCACCTGGTTTCAACTATCACCTGCCAGCTTGTGCTCCTTCCCCTTCCCTCATCTTTTTATTTTGGCTTCTTCCCCATTCCTTTCCCGTTCTGATGAAGGGGCTTGGTCCAAAACATTGACTGTTTACCTCCCTCCATAGATGCTGGCTGACTTGCTGAGTTCCTCCAACATTTTGTGGGTGTTGCTCAAGAATTTCAGCATCTGCAGAATCCCTCATGTTTATGAGACTGATAGGATTGCTCAGTTGGGAGTTGGCAACAATTTGCTGGGATGACTGGCCTCTCTCTACTTTGTAATATGTAACTTCTTGCTCCTGATAACTATCTCATTACACTACTGAAAACTCCTTGCATACAGGAGAACAATAATGGATTAACCTACATACTCAGTATCACCCAGTAGCACTTTCATCCATAGTGAAGAATTGCTTGAGAGGTTGGTGATGAAAAATATCAACTCCTGCCTGGGAAGCAACTTAGATCCACACTAATTTGCCTACCGGTGCAACAGGTCCACAGCAGATGCCATTTCATTGGCTCATCACCAAAACCTGGAACATCTGGGCAGTGAAGGTACATACCTCAGGATGCTCTACATTGACAACAGCTCAGCATTCAATGCTACCATCCCCTCAAAACTAATCAATAAGTTTCAAGACCTTGGCCTCAATGCTTCCTTGTTCAATTGGATTCTCAATTTCCTCACTTGCAGACCCCAGTCAGTTCAGATTGGCATCATCATCTCCGCAATCTCCATCAGCACTGGTGCACCACAAGACTGTGTGCTTTGTCTTCTGCTCTACTCACTTTACACTTATAACTGTGTGACTAAGCACAACTCCAATGCCAAATTCAGTGTCCTGATGACACCACTGTCATAGGCCAAATCAAAGGTGGCAAAGAATCAACATGTAGGAGTGAAATTGAAAATCTGGCTGAGTCGTGCCATAACAACAACCTCTTACTCAGTGTCAGTCAGACCAAAGAGCTGGTTATTGATTTCAGGAGAAGGAAACCAGAGGTCCATGAGCCAGTCCTCATTGGGGGAATCAGAGGTGGAGAGCATTAGTAACTTTAAATTCCTTGGTGTATTATTTTACTGAACCTGTCCTGGGCCCAACACATTAGTGCAATTATGAAGAAAGCACAACAGTGCCTCTACTTCCTAAGGAATTTGTGGAGATTGGGCATGACATCTAAAATTTTGGTCAACTTCTATAAATATGTAGTGGAGAGTATATTGACTGGCTGCATCACAGTCTGGTATGGAAATACCAATGCCCTTGAATGGAAAATCGTACAAAAAGTAGTGGATATGTCTCAGTCCATCGCACATAATGCCCCAGTCCATCACCGGTAAAGCCCTTCACCCCATGGAGCTCATCTACATGAAACGCTGTGGCAGAAATGTAGCTTCCATCATCAGGGATCCCCGCCACCCAGGACATGCTCTCCTCTCGCTAATGCCATCAGGAAGAAGGTACAGGAGCCTCAGGACTTGCTCCACCAGGATCAGGGCCAATTACTACCCCTCAACCATCAGGCTCTCGAAACAAATGGGATGATTTCATTCCACTTCACTTGCCCACCATTGAAATGTTCCCATAACCTAGGGACTCACTTTCAAAGATGCTTCATCTTAAGTTCTCAATATTTTTGCTTCTTTCTTTCTTTTTTATTATTATTATTATTATTATTTTGCATTTGCACAATTTGTTGTCTTCTGCACTATGGATGAACACCCTAACTGGGCAGTCTTTTATTGATTCGGTTATGGTTATTATTCTATAGGTTTATTGAGTATGCCCCAAGAAAATGATCTCAAGGTTGCGTATGGTGAGACATATGCATATTGCTAATAAATTGACTTTGAACTTTGACCTTTGAACCTGATTTTATTTCACTGTTAATGTTTGAGCCATGAAGGTTAACAAGTTGGTTGAATGACTGGAGGATATTGACACAGGTAAAACACAAGCCTCATTGTTTTCAAAGCAGACAGAAAGGAAAATAGAACACAAGAACCCAAGAAAATAGGAGCAAGAATCAGCCATGACCCCTCACTATAATCATGGCTGATTTGCCCCAGTCCTCAACTTCCCTTCTGTGCCAATTCCACATGGCCCACTATTTCTCTGTCTTTCAAAAAATTATCTGCTTCCTCTTTAAATAGCCTAACAAAATGTCTCTGCCATCTAGAGAGATAAGATTCCAAATACTTACCACCTGCCTTGAGAAACAATTCCTACACCCCTCAGTTTTAAATAATAGCTCCATATCTTCTAACTCAGCCACCCCCCCCCCCCAAAAATGGCTTTCAGTTGTACAGGTGTCTATAATTTGGTTTTATCCATAAATACACAAAAAAAATCACTTGATATGGTAACCATATCTCAGCAGTTTTGTAATGAATGGCATTAGATGCACAGAAAACAATTAAGAAAGAACAATTGCAAAATGTGGAGAGAGGGAGGAGACTAGTTCTGCTGTTTCACACACAAAATGCTGGAGGAATTCAGCAAGCCATGCAGCATCTAAACAGTCGATGTGATTTCTAGGATCTGCAGAATCTCTGTGTTTGCAAGAAGGAATATCTGTATGTGCAGCAGACTTTGAATTTAATAAGATTATGGGAGCTCACTCACCGATAGGGTGCCCATAGGTCAAGTGTTCTTAACTAGACGATTGCCTGTACATTCCTTCATTAGACTAGTTGAATCATCTACCTATCAACCTATAGAAACATCTCAACATCGACCCTGTCGTGTCTCTTTAGAATCTTTTACATTTCAGTCGGGTCATCCTTCATCTTCTAAACTCCAAAGAATTCAGATCAAACTTTATCAGATATTCATGATAGGACAACCTATCGTATGAAGAAATGGCTGAGTTAATCTCTTCTACACTGCCCCCGATGCTCATATAGTCTTTTCTTAAGAAAGGAGAATATAACTGTATGCTGGGCAGCCTCATCAAAACCTGGCACAATTGTGACCATACATTACTATTTTTAAATTTCACACTTTACAATAATGACCTTTATAGGTCTTTTTAATTACAGAGTGCAGTATCATTGCCTTACCTTTTTGTGCTTCAGGTATAGAAAAACCACGTTCCATTTGTACTCAACTCATTTCCAATTTCCTTCTAATTTTTTTCTGCCTAAGTGCTTGGCCTAACACTTTCCTACACTAAACTCCATTTTTCATTTATTAACGCATTTAATAAAGAGACGTATTTTCCGGAAGTATACACTCCCAGACAGTGCAGATCAACCAGACAGAACAAGCAGCAGTTTGGAAAAATAATTCCTCAAAATCTTCCAAAGAAACATAAGGTCTTACCTTTTAACAGCATTGATGTTACACTTGCGTATTGATGCAAATATTGAACTGGAACATACTGTTCTACATTAATTATTATTTAAAAATGATACAATAGAGAAGAGACTGGCATTAAAAGACGGGCATGACAAGTGCCCGTCAATGGGATGGCACAGCTGGAGCGAGAGCCAATTAAAATTGTATATTTTAAATTTGCTTCTTTTGTGCACAATGGATGTTTTTTAAATATAAAAGTCTGTTTCTATGGTAACAGAGCATTCGTCATCCAATCACGATCCCTTTAGAAAAATTTCTCCTTTTCTGTACACCTTTTACTTAAGATACTCCAGAGACTAATGAACTCTTGAACTTTTTGATTTCTGTCTGTCTCAGTGAAACAAACTGATTGGCAAACAGTCATTTCAGCTCTAACCTGTGCTGTTCACTAGAAGGTTCCCACACATTTGCACCATCGTCCAAGGGCAGTACTTAATCAGCACAGGAAGTGGTATAAACCTTTGCAGAGGCCACAAACCATTCCCTTCAAAGACTGAATATGTTCAAGATGTTCCCACACCATGAAGTGAAACGAGAAAATTGCGTGCAACTGTCTGCTATCTGCAATCAATGTGAAACATCAGCTTAGCAGTTACTGGAGGCATCTGTCTGTTGAATATAGAAAGCACCGTAATACTTTTTATGCACATTTTTAATACATTTGTTTCAGCTGCTGCAAGAAAAAATACTTTACAATATGGGGAAAAGCATGTAACGATGAATTAAATACTTGAAAATTTGTAAATACTCAGCAAGTCAGACAGCATCCACAGAGAGTGAAACTGATAAGGCTTCATTTCTGTTTGAATAAAAGTTGCATGTTAAATCTCCACAAAATATTTCTCAAACCACAGATGCTGTGTGATCTGCAGCTCTTTCCAGCCATTAAAAAAAAATTTCCAGATATCCAGGATCCACAGTATTTTATTTTCAAAGGAAGGCTTACTTAGAAGATAGAGCAACAATAAATGGGATTTCTGGATTGACAAGCCCAGCTCTTCACAATGCTTAGCAATGGCTTAGATAGACAGATAAACTTGCTAGAGAGGAAAGTAAGGTGTGAGGAGAACGCAAATTTGATTGCAAACTAATATGGAGAGGTTAAGTGAGCAGGCAAGCGTTTGTGAGATGGGTACAATGTGGGAAAATATGAGATTACCCACTTTGCAGAAGAAAGCTTGCAAAAACAGTAGGATATTGTTTAAACGGATGAGACCAAGAATGCTGCAGGATACAAGAACCTGGCTGTTCTAATACGTGACACACAGAGAGTTAATATGCAGTTACAACAAGTAATTAGGAAGGCAAATGGAATTTTAGCCCTTATTGAGAAGGGCTATTGCATATTGCAAAATATGAAAGTTGACTAGAATTGTTGTAACTGAACAGGTTGTTGGTAAGACTGCATGTAGTGGTTTCAGTTACTATATTTAACCTGAGGGATATTCACATTGGAAAGAGCTTGGTAAAGGTTCATGACATTCATTTCTGGTTTAAGGCATTGAGTAGGCAGGACTGACACAATGGAGTTTAGAACAATGAGAGAAACACATTCAGTACTTACCTTTGGAATATGCATGATTCAGAAGGGACTTGGCAAGGTAGATGTTGAGATGATATTTCCCCTATGGGGGTCTCCAGAACAAGAGGATAACATGTTACCCACTCGAGATGGAGACAGGGAGCAAGTTAATCTCCTACATGATTGTGAATCTCTGAAATTTCTAACCTGAAGGATGAGACATTGAGCACACCGAAGGCTGATCAGAAGACATGCTGTAGAAGAGTCGATAATTACAGAAAAAAATGGAACAGAGGCCAATATCACATTGCTCTGATGTTATTGAACGGCAAAGCTGGCTGAGGAGTTAATTTGACTCCTTCTGCTCATCTTTATTATGTTCTTATGTTCTAAAAGTGACCATAGTTATTACTTTAGTAGAAGGGAAAGAAAAAGAGTATTTTTCCCCATCAGCAAGCAACTAGTAGGTATCGGTATCGAGAGTTACGTAGATATAAAATAGGACAAAGGTAGGACAAAGTCAGCATGGTTTCCTTAAGGGAAAATCTTACCTGACGAAACCGTTGGAATTCTTTGAGGAGATTACAAGTAGGATAGATAAAGGGGATGTAGTGGATGTTATATATTTGGACTTCCAGAAGGCCTTTGACATGGTGCCACACATGAGGCTGCTTACCAAGTTAAGAGCCAATGGTATTACAGGAAAGTTATTAACATGTTTAGAGCATTGGCTGATTGGTAGAAAGCAGTGAGTGGGAATAAAAGGATCCTTGTCTGGTTAGCAGCCAGTGACTAGTGGTGTTCTGCAGGGGTTAGTATTGGGGCCGCTTCTTTTCCGCTGTATATCAATGATTAGATGATAGAATAGATGGTTTTGTTGCCAAGTTTGCTGATGTAACGAAGATTGGTGGAGGGGCAGGTAGTGTTGAGGAAACAGGTAGACTGCAGAAGAACATAGATAGATTAAGAGAGTGGGCATGAAAGTGGCAAATCAAACACAGTGTTGGAAAATGCATGGTCATGCTCTTTGGTTGTAGAAATAAATGTGCGGACTATTTTCTAAATGGGGAGAAAATCCAAAAATCTGAGATGCAAAGGGACTTGGGAGTCCTTGTGCAGAGCATCCCAAAGGTTAACTTGCAGGTTGAGTCGGTGGTGAGGAGGCAAATGCTATGTTAGCATTCATTTCAAGAGGTCTAGAATACAAGAGCAGGGATGCAATGCTGAGGCTTTATAAGGCACTGGTGAGGCCTCACCTTGAGTATTGTGAACAGTTTTGGGCTCCTCATATAAGAAAAGAGGAAGATATCCTGAGGCTGGTCTTGGAAAGGATTCAGAGGTGGGTCACAAGGATGATTCCGGGAATGAAAGGCTTATCATACGAGGAACGTTTGATGGCTCTGCATCTGTACTTGCTGGAATTCAGAAGGATGAGGGGGGAGATCTCATTGAAACTTTTTGAATGTTGAAAGGCCTAGACAGAGTAGATGTGGAAAGGATGTTTCTCATGGTGGGGGAGTCTAGGACAAGAGAGCACAGCCTTAGGATAGAGGGGTGTCCATTTAAAACAGAAATGTGGAGAAATTTCTTTCACCAGAGGGTGGTGAATTTGTGGAATTTGTTACCACAGGCAGCTGTGGAGGCCAGGTCATTGGGTATATTTAAGGCGGAGATTGATAGGTTCTTGACTGGACATGGCATCAAAGGTTACGGGGAGAAGGCTTGGGAATGGGGTTGAGGAGGGGAAGAAAGGATCAGCCATGATTGAATGGTGGAGCAGACTTGATGGGCCAAATGGTTTCATTCTGCTCCTACGTATTATGGTCGTATGCTCTTATATGCTGGTTCATGAAATGCAACAAATATGCAGGTACAGCGTATAATGGAGAAGGCAAGATACGTGTTAGCTCTTATTACAAGGAGATTGGAGTACAAATGCAAAGAAGACAGACCGGAATAGCATAAGGTTTTAGATAGATAGATATACTTTATTAATCCCGGGGGAAATTTGGTTTCGTTACAGCCACACCAACCAAGAATAGAGCGTAAATATAGCAATACAAAATCCCCAACAATCAAACACCAAAATACAAACTATGCCAGATGGAAAATAAGTCCAGGACCAGTCTATTGGCTCAGGGTGTTTGACCCTCCACAGGAAGAGCTGCATGTTCGATGGCCACAGACAGGAACGACCGCCCAGTGTTGTATCACGGTCGAATATGGCCGAAGTCCAACAGTAAGAAGTTCAGTATCCAGTCTGCAAACATGTTCCTTGATCGTAATATACCCCGGATTGCACCATCCGTTGTTAGCCAGAACAGTAAGCACCCAATTCCTTTACGCTTACCGCTCTCAGTGCACTTCCGGTCAGCCGGAACGTTATTACCCATTGAACTCCTCTTCTCCAAAAGTCTCTGTTGTCTTGACCCGGTCCTCTTTCCTCGATGCGATACAAAGCCAATGAAATGCATTTAGCATCTGACCAGAAATGCAAAGGATAGTGTTATTTACAAAATAACTGCAAATAAAAAAAGTGCTACAGCACACAAATATAAAAGTACTGAGACAGTACAATACAGATGCAATACTGCTTAGCGCTGTGATGAGAGGTTCAGCAGTGTCACAGCCTCAGGGAAGAAGCTCTTCCTGTGCCTGCTGGTGCGGGATCGGAGGCTCCTGTAGCGCCTACCGGATGGGAGGAGAGTAAAAAGTCCATGGTTGGGGTGTGATGCATCCCTAATAATGCTTTTCCCCTGATAATGCTTTTCGTCCTGCCCAGGCAGCATTTATGGTAGATGTTCTCAATGGTGGGCAATTGGGTGCCGATAATCTGCTGGGGAGTTTTCACCACACGCTGGAGTGCTTTGCGGTCCGATACAGGCAACTGCCATACCACACTGAGATGCAGTTGGTGAGTATGCTCTCAATGGTACAGCGGTAAAAGTCCGTCAGTATCCTGGGACAGAGGTGAGCTTTCTTGATGCTCCGCAGGAAATAAAGGCGCTGTTGCACCTTTTTGATCAGGATGGAGGAGCTCAGGGACCAGGTGAGATTCTCGGAAATGTGGACACCAAGGAATTTGAAGCTGACATGGCAGTGGGGGCAGAAGAATGCTGCAACAGTGAAGGGTCTCCAGTCATACTGCATATCATGCCATTGCTCCCTGTGACCTATGAAGAACCTTGTGGTGGTTGCCTGTGAATCAGCCTCCCCTCGTTAAACAGACGCATTCTCCTCAGGAGGATATCATACCCACCTTAAGTGATTACTCTATTATTACTAGTACACTTTGTTACGTACCCCATAACTGGGTTGCCAAACCAGCAGAAATGGATCATTCAGTTGGAGTCTGGATTACTAGAACTAAGAAAGTTTTATAAAGAAACAAGCAACACAGCACTCTAATCAAAAGGATAATAAATGCAACAGTTCAGCAATGATAAACACACATGTACACAGAATTAAGATAACAGAATCAATCAAGCTCTATCGTTGTCTAAGGGTAAATGACCAGTTTCAAAGTGACGCAAAGTTCAGTTCAGTTCGCAGTAATCGCTGCCGTGGCAATGGACAGTGGGGGGGAAGGGGAGAGAGAGCAAAACGAATGAATATTCAAGGCTTCCACACAGACCTTCGACATTCTTCTCAGTCAGCTTTCGTGCGAGCCTTTTGTGATGTCATCTGAGGTCACCGACCGTGACCCCTCCGTTTCCAGATACGATCGTTTCTCTGCGGTGAACCTGGCACCCAGGCAAGGGTGGACACACACCAGGTTCCCGCCGATCGTGCCTTTCCACCCTGTGTGTCTATGGCTTGTCCCGCGGCCAGCCGTCCAAGACTTCCCACCGACTTGTGGGAGACGCATCGCTTCCAGGGTCTCGTTACCTTGGGGTGTCGTGTGTGTCTTGCCTTAGCGAACCTGTCCCTTTTTATCCCCCTGCTGGGGTATCGCCTGTCCATCACTTCAAACAGTTCAGGGTTCAAAAGGGGAGCTGATCTTGACAGCTCTCCTTCCGTTAAACTCTCCCGTCCCTTCATTAACATCTCCAAATGCTGCTCCATTGTTTTCCTTATCTCTCTCTCTCCTGAAGACAGGTGGCAGACCAACTGCTGATCCCACTGGTGCCAGCCCAGGCCAGCTAACATCTTAATCTATGTGTATTCTCGTCACAACTTGAAGGCTGATTAGAAAGAATCTGAGATGTAATTTCTTCAAGGTGGGAAGTGTGTGCATTAGTGCTGGGGGTAGGACAAAAAGAGAAGAAAATACCTTACGCAGAAAATATTGTAAATCTTTGGAAACAGTCTTCTGGAGGGCTGGAGATGCTCATTCACAGGGCACAATCAAGGTTGAGATCAATCATGTTTCATTTGTTACTGAGGAAATCAAGGGCCATGATGATTAGGAAGGAAGTTGACTTGAGTTAGATTGGTGATGTACGACTTACTGGGTAGCGTCAGACTGGCAATATGAAACACTTCCTATGACCACTCATAGAAGCAAATTTTATTCTAACCATCCGTAACCAGATACTGATAAATTTAGTTACATCTATGCAGCAACAAAATTCACAGGTTATAAAGTCATAGAGCCATAGAAAAGTACAGCACAGAAATATGCCCTTTGGCCCATCTAGTCTGTGCTGAATCATTGCCTAGTTGCTTCGACCTGCACCCAGACCACAGCCATCCATATCCCTCGTATCCATGCACCTATCTAAACTTCTCTTAAACATTGAAGTCAAGCTTGCATGCATCACTTGCACTGGCAGCTCATTTCACACTCTCATGACCCTCAGTGAAGAAGTTTCATCTCATGTTCCCTTTAAACCTTTCACCTTTCACCCTTTACTCATAATCTCTCATTGTAGTCCCCATCAACCTCATTGGAAAAAACCTGCTTGCATTTACCCTATCTATACCCCTCATATTTTATATATCTCTATTAAATCTCCCCTCAATCTTCTACGTTCCAAGGAACAAACTGCTAACCTAATCAATCTTTCCATATAGCTCAGGTCCCCCAGACCCAGCAACTCTTTCAACCTTATTTACATCTTTACTGTAGGTAGGTGACCAAAACTGCATACAATACTCTAAATTAGGTCACAACGTCTTATACAACATAACATCCCATCTCCTGTACTCAGTGCTTTGATTTATGATGGCTAATGTACCAAAAGCTTTCTTTATGACCCTATCTACCTGTGCTGCCACTTTCAATGACTTTTGGACCTGTATTCCCAGATCCCTTTGTTCTACCACTCTCTTCAGTGTCCTTCCATTCACTGTATAAGACCTACTGAAATAAAACACCCCACACTTGTCTGCATTAATTTCCATCTGCCATTTTTCAGCCCATTTTTACAGCTGGTCCAGATCCCACTGCAAGTTTTGATAATCTTCCTCACTGTCCACTACACCCCCAATCTTGGTGTCATTCACAAATTTGTTGAGCCAGTTTACGTACAATTTGTGAATTTTAAAGTGTTCAGTACTTTACAAATTAAGTTACATTTTAATTATTAGAATGCTAAAATACTAGATATCTTGTATTCTCTGCTCTCCTCAATAACAGTTCCCCTTATCGAGTCTCTGCCACTCGTTCCATCTCCCTACGGCCATTCACAAATTAACAATGGAAACCTTTAACATCCTTGTTGTTGTGTGAATGAAATCACCGGAGAGAGAGTTACTGGTAGATACAAAGCAGCTACCTTATTCAACAAGACAAGGTAGAGCAGGCATACGGAGACCCTTTCAGTGGAAAGGTCTGCTGGCCTAGTGTGGATGCTAAACACAAAGGGCAATTCATATTTACAAAGTATAGACAATACTTTCTTTTGAAGCAACATACAAAACTTCATACCTTCTGATTACATTCATCCCACCAGTGCCAGCAGCATCTGGACTGGTATTCAGGAATCCCTTGTTCCAAACTGAATCCACAATACACTTATTTGGTATTTTACATGCTAAACATGAAGGACGTTATCTATATTACAAAGTATAGATAATGCTGTCTTTGAAACTGCATGCAAACCTTACAGCTGGTTTACATCCATCCCACAGGCACCAGCAGCATTTGGACTGGTATTCCGGTATTCACAGCTTTTAGGAAATGCATTGTTACAAATGGACTGGGATTCTGAAATTCACAGCTTTTAGGAAATGCATTGTCAAGGAACAGAAGACTGGCGGCTGAAGCCATTTGCTAAACGTTAATGACCTAAACCCAAAGATTATTCTAACAGCCCCTCCTCTTGGCCTTCCTGGACAAAAATAAATTTGTACCAGGAAAGGCCAACCTAGGAGGATCTACTGAAATAGGGCTGCAAAAATGCCCTGCCTCGAAATACACCCCCCCCCCAATATTTTATATCTACCCTAGCATTCCCTAATCGCTACCTACCAAATATTAAGCAGAGAGGCTGTTCCAGAAATTTGAACAAGTCTTTAGAAATGCGGCTTCTTTCGTGTGCCTGTTGGCTTTTTCACTGCAGGCTGATTGCAGCTTAATCACATTCCTTTATCTTCACTCCTTCATTCTCTAGCCACTGAAACTCTCTTTCCAGGAGCACCCACAGGTTCTCTCATTGATGTATAGGAAGGGGTTGGGGTGGCCTCTACGTAAGTGTCTGCAAGGACCTCTCCCCAGTGGCACCACCTTCCGAACTGTCCTGGTGATCACTGGCCCAACTGCTGAAAGGACCCAGCTCCTCAGACTGTGGGTGACTGCTTTCAGATGCCGTGTGCCGCATGCCATCGAAATTGTGGAACTTGCCGTCTCTGCTTTAACTTAAAAATCCCTCCCCATCTTTTTTCCAATATTTTTCTATTCTATGCTATTAAACTAATCATCTACCTTCAGCTGCCAGCCTTCTTTACAGAGTACCATCATCATCACACTTTAGCAGGCTATTCATGGTTTTCCAACACGTTCTCAGTGTCTTCTGCCATGGTCTCAGTATTTTCTGCCTTTGCGTTTTCTCCGGGTATGTTTTCATCAGCTGTGGTCAGGTCTGGCATGGCCCGCTGGTGTTCCTTAGGTTCTCTGTAATTACATGGCTACTGGGTACACTTGGTTCCCCGCCCTGTCTGTGGGAGCAACAAGAGGGTGAGTTGTGTGCTTTAACCTGAGTCCAGTGTTTCCACTGGCTGCCTCGTCGAGTCTGTACACAGACACACGTATCATTGGTTAAGAGTACCGTCTGTGGTCCTATCCACTTGGGGGCAAACCCTGGCCTTTCCGGCAGCACCCTCACCATGACTTGGTTGCCGGGCTGTGGAAGGACTATCCCTTTCCCTCTGGCTCTCTCTGATCAGCGATTCGCTGCTGTTGTTTCGCTCAGTCCTTCAACACTTTAAGTTGGTTACAAAGGTCTTACACATATTGTGTCATTCTATCCCTGTAAGCCCCCGGTTCCCCGCAACCTGTAATTACCCCATAAGGGAGTCGCATTGCTCGCCCCATCAATAATTCGTAGGGGCTGAGACCCAACGTGCGGTTCGAGGTTGCGCGCAATCTCATCAGGATTCTTGGTAATACATCAACCCATGTCTTTCCTGTCTCAGCTATAGCTTTGGCTAATGCACTCTTGATTGTTCGGTTCATCCTTTCTACCATCCCTGAACTCTGGGGGTGGTGGAGTACATGGAACCGTTGTTGAATCCTTCGCAGTCGACACATTTCCTTCATCACTTTCCCTGTGAAATGTGCTCCCTGATCTGAATCCACCTGAACTGGGGTTCCCCACCTTGGGAGGATTTCCTGAACTAGGATCCATGCAGCGGTGCTGGCAGCGCAGTCCCTTGTTGGGAAAACCCCTGCACACCAGGTGAAGTGATCCATAATTACTAGACAGTAGCTTTTCCCTGTGCTTTTTGGCAGGGGCCCTGTGAAGTCTATCTGGATGTTTTCTCAGCATCCCCTCGGCCGAGGTTGATTTGCCAGCTGTAGCTTTCTGCCCTTACCAGGGTTATGCTGGGCACAAATGATACAACGGTGGCAGAATTTCTCAACATCCCCCGCCCAGCCCCTGGCCACCACCAGTCCTGCCAGTGGGTTGTGATCATGCTCTGCCTTCCCTGATGCATCACCCCATGATATAACTTTAGTAGTTTCTGTCTAATACAGGGTGGGGCCACCGTGACTCTTTCCTCCCCCATGTGTCCAGCACCCATCTGGTCCCTCCTTTGCTCCTTTTCTCCTCCATTTTTCCTTCTCTTCTGTCTCCACCTCTTCATATAATTTTACTAAACTGGCTTCTCTCCTCCCTTCCTGCATACTTGCAATTTCAATTGCCTCTTGTTCCTCTGCTGCCTTCCTCGCAGCGACATCTGCCCACTCACTTCCCTTCCATTTCATGCTCTCACCTTTCAGGTATTTTTGTTCCTTCGCTATACCCTGAAACGGTGGTCAGTGTGTCAGTTTGTATAGGGTACTGCTTCTGGGCTTTTAACAGACCGTCCTCTATTTTAACTGGGCCTATCTTTACTCGACCACAATCTTGCTTGTGTGTAGCCCACACTGCTGGGAACTGCTGACAAGGTAACCCATAGACCCCATCCGGGCTGCAGTCTCTGGTGATTGTGGCGGCTGCGACCAGGTTGTGTATTCTGTTGTTTGTATGTGTTCACTGCCCCTGACTTGTCCACATTATTTCTCCCTTTCCCAAATCTATAACAGCTCCTACTTCCTTTAGGATGTCTATTCCAAGGATAGTACCCTCAATATTTGGACATACCCAGAAATACGCTGGAAGCTGCACTCCCCCAATTTCTAGTATTTGCGACTCGCTTCTTTCTGCTTTTACTGTTTTCCTTCCTACACCCCTAATATAAATGGCCTGTCCAGTTGCTGGCAAGGGTAAGTCTGTTATCAATACCGTTGCCCCTGTGTCCATTAACATATTGCATTGCCGTCCCCCTAACGTTGCTGTTGTGTATATCCGCGGGTCACCAGTGCTGGCAGTGAAGCCCGCTGCCACATCTTTTTCTGATCTAGGAGCCGTCTTTACTCGCACTTTGATCTGATCAACAGTCAGATTGGTCAGACTGGGCACTGGTGGCGTGAGAGATTGCGTGTCTGCTGTGATGTTCAGCTGTTTTCCGTTCCTCTGTTTTGGACACTGCCTCCAACCATGTCCCAAATGGCCATGCCTGTAGCATATCAACTCCTTTACCCTCCCACGTCTATTCCAGCAATTCCTTGTTGCATGCCCTGGCTGCTGGCAAGCAAAACAAACCCTCTGGGACATCACAGCAACTGCATCCACTATACCCACTTTACAATCTCTCTTGCACTTTCTTTGGTCTATCTCACTGGCCCAGGAAACTATCGCAGAGCAGTTTGCCCCACCGTTATGCCTAAATCTAAAACTTCCTGGTGGGCTGAGCTCAGGCCTTCCTTCAGCACTTTCAGGAAAACTGGGCCATCCCTCCCTGGATTATCCAACCCTGAATACTCCTCATATGCTCGATATTTACGTTCTGCATAATCCATGGCCGTCTCATCAGCTATTTGAATTACTGCCATTATCGTTCCCCAGTTACTCTCACCTCCCCTCAGTCGCTGCCTCACTTCCCCTTTAAAAAAGTGATATATTTCTTCATTGCTGGCATTCCCGATAGTTGCCCAGGTACCATCCTGCACCCCTTAGGCCATCCTGTCCCACATATTCCTTGGGCACTTGGCTTTTACCAACACGTGTATATCTTTAGGGTGCATCTGGTGAATTTCAACCATTTCCTCAAGCTTACGCCAGAATTCTGAATTCCGACATGCAACTTTAAGTGAGGACAAATCAAACAAAATGCTCTGTTTCTCCCTTGGGGTGAAGGGCTTATGAATGGTCGTAATCAAGGTCAAGGGCTGGCTCGGATCATCAAGGTTCTCAACCTGACGTTGTCTGGCCTCAATAGGTGCCATCCTGGCAGATATATCTGGATAAAACCCCTCCCTGAGATATCCCCACACTAATTCCCACACTACACAAAACATAAAAGACAGGTACCACTTAAACAGCACATACTTAAAAGCGCAGAGCATGTATTCCACATTCTGCCACTTTTGAGTACCTGAACTCATGATGCTTGCTGTATTCCTTTGCATCATACTTGCAAATGTATACACTAAAATGCAGCTCCCTGAACCAGTATACACGCCCCTATTTTGGTGTCTTGAACCGTCGGTAACCACCTTTCGCAACTAGTGGCTCCATCTCACCAAGTTAACACGCAAAGATTCCTCACTTACATAAACACACATGCACACGCACACACTACTTTAATATCTATCAGTTCAGCTCTCCGCATTCGTGATACCTTGTGTTCCTGTGTATCACTGTCTCGAACAGATCCAAGTGTGAGTGCTATTTTAGAAAAATACTCACCAACTTAGACTGCTAGGATCACTGGCCACACGATGGGTCACGAAAGTATCCCAGTCCTGACACCAAATGTTGTTACGTGAATGAAATCACTGGAGAGAGAGTTACTGGTAGATACAAAGCAGCTACTTTATTCAACAAAACAAGGTACAGCAGGCATACGGAGACCCTTTCGGTGGAAAGGTCTGCTGGCCTAGTGCAGATGCGAAACACAAAGGGCAATTCATATTTACAAAGTATAGACAATGCTTTCTTTTGAAGCTACATACAAAACTTCACGCCTTCTGATTACATTCATCCCACTGGTGCAAGCAGCATCTGGACTGGTATTCAGGAATCCCTTGTTCCAAACTGAATCCACAATACACTTATTTGGTATTTTACGTGCTAAACGTAAAGGACAATCCATATTTACAAAGTATAGATAATGCTGTCTTTGAAACTGCATGCAAACATCACACCTTCTGGTTTACATCCATCCCACAGGCACCAGCAGCGTCCGGACTGATATTCTGGTATCCACAGCTTTTAGGAAATGCATTGTTACAAATGGACTGGGATTCTGATATTCAGAGCTTTTAGGAATTGTATTGTCAAGGAACAGAAGACTGGTGGCTAAAGTCATTTACTAAGTGTTAATGATCTAAACCCAAAAATTATTCTAACAGTCCCTCCTCTTGGTCCTCCTGGACAAAAATAAATTTGTACCAGGAAAGGCTAACCTAGGAGGATATACTGAAATAGGCCAGCAAAAATGCCCTTTACTAAGTGTTAATGACCTAAACCCAAAAATTACTCTTATGGTCTAACAGAACTCTTTGAGGTTGACCAAGGTGTGTGTGTCATATTTTCACTATACCTGAGCCTTCAGTTAACTGGACCACTCAAATAAAAATTTCTGACCTGACAAAGACCTCATGCAGTTGTGTATTCAGGTGATCAAGACACAAGCAAACTTGGCAGAGTGGAATGAGCATGAGCTGGCACAGATGTAGAGCACTAGCCATGAGTTAGAATGGCAGATTACGGCTTAGAGGGCCTTGTATATCATGTCAGCTTCTGTTTTATTCTAATACTCTTCTTTCTAATTTAGGGGGCAAGTGTTTCCTGAACTCATACATCTTTCATTGTTCGCTTAACACAGCAAAGGTAAATTGCTTAAAGGTTGTTATTACAAACAATTCAAGTGGTAGAGGTTTGAACTGTGATCACACATGTTTAGATCAAAATGAAGTGTTCCCCATGTCAAACCCATTTCCCATTGAACCTCTTGGCCCTTTGCCATCTCAACAACTACTTTCCTCTGTCTTTGCTACACTGCCTGAGGCAATTCTTCTAATATTGATTAGATAAATGCCAACTCAAATTGGATGCAATATCTGTGATACTGTTCATTATAAGAAGATGGGAACAAAACCTGCTTACAGAGCTTTTTGATAGAGAATTTTCTTTGATTTAGTTTGCACATAAAAATGACTTCATTATCCTATGATATGACTGTTTTTCTCAAGGTGAAAGTGGCTCATACAAGGGGGCATAATGTTAAAGTGTTTAGAGTAAAGTATAGGACTGATGTCAGAGGTATTTTTTTTTACACAGCGAGTGGTAAGTACATGGAATGTATAGCCAGGGGTGGTGGTAGAGGCAGGTACATTAGAGACATCTAGAAAGCTCTTCAATAGTTTATACTTTATACTTTACTGTCGCCAAACAATTGGTACTGGAACATACAATCATCACAGTGATATTTGATTCTGTGCTTCACACTCCCTGGATTACAAATATTAAATATTAAAAATATTAAAAATAGTTAAAATTAGTAAATATTAAAAAGTTAAATTTTAAATCATAAATAGAAAATAGAAAAATGGGAAATAAGGTAGTGCAAAAAAAACCGAGAGACAGGTCTGTATATTTGGAGGGTATGGCCCAGATCCGGGTCAGGATCCGTTCAGCAGTCTTAATCACAGTTGGAAAGAAGCTGTTCCCATATCTGGTCGTACGAGTCTTCAAGCTCCTGAACCTTCTCCCGGAGAAGGTACATGGATGAAAGAAAAATGGAGAGCTATATAGGAAGGAAGGATTAGATTAATTTTAGAGTAGGTTAAAAGGTCAGCACAATATTGTGGACTGAAGGGCCTGTAGTGTTTTCTGTTTCTGGCTTCATCTTTGATGTAGAACATCTGCTCCCATGACTTTCTAGTTAGGAGATATGTATCATAGAGTTATAGGTTATGCAGCAGCACAACACAGAATTGGCCCTTTGGCCTACAAAGCTCATGTTAATTTTTCTGTCCATCTACAACAGTTGTTCCCAAACCCTATTGGGTTACTGCCCCCTTGGCTCCCAGACCACATCCCCACCTCTCCCTTTCTGGTCATTCCATAATAACTGTAAAAAAAATTACTTATGATGCACAGTGGAACTGCAAATTCAAATCGGTGAAAATAATTGCAAAAACTATTCAAATCTATTCAAAGCTACAAATAAAATTATTTTTCTATTTAATTGTAGTAAAAACCATTTTCATCAACAATTTTAGAATGCACATTAATAGTCCAAATATTCACTACTTCATTGCTTTTTCACCTTTCAATGAGATGGATGGGCTTGGTACAGTGATATGTGAGTTAGGGCATATTCTGGACTTAGGGTGTATTCCAGAATATTACCTTCAGCAACTAACTTCTGCAACCAATACGTAGACCTGAACATGGACTGTAGATGAACTTTAAAATGCAGCTCTGGACAATAGGTTCCTAAAGCTGTGAACAGCAGTTAATTGAAAAAAGAAACATAAAATGTTAATTAATATTCATTTTGGGTGTCTGGAATGTGGGTGCAAAGAAGGAGGTGAAAAGGTTATATGTATTTCAAAGAAAGCATTGTAGATACATTGTAAACATAGAATTGTCCTTTGACCTTTAGCATTTAAGATGCCATGTAATATTGGTTCAAACAGACCTTTTCCTTCAGAGTGTATCTCATTTTATTGAATAAAAGAGTTCTTTACATCTACCAGCTATGTCTCTCCAGTGACTTCATTCACATTACAACAATGAGCTGAATGTCACTCAGAAGGAGTCTCAGTTCACCACATTCAGTAACTTGCAACCTGTTTATTTGCTTTGAAGGAACTTGGGTGACTGCACTGAAACATTGCTCCACTAAATACGATGTTGGAAAGGGAATAAAGAACATCTTGACCTTTTCCAATAGTGCAGGATAGTGTTCAGAGATTTCTTTCTGCAACCAAACATCTGATATGATTTTTTTGATCCTCAGCTTCAGCTCAAAGTCAATTTGTAGCAAAATGATTTCTTCCTTCGTCCTTCATGTTAATTCTTCATTACAAGTGTTCAGCAATGGATTTATTATCCAATCTGGAATTTGGGTCGAGAGAAGATCATGAAATACTCTGACGTCTTTATGCAGCTCACCCAGGTGGGCACAGTATACTTGAACATCATCATCTGGTATTCTTTTCTTTCTCTTCCAACTCTGAGAGGCTTAGAAATTGGAAAAGATCATGACAGCCAATGGTACAATTAAATTGAGTTAACTTGGACAGAAATGTGGAGAGGACTGATTTGAATTTGATAATATTCACATCATTCCCTTGCAATTGATTTGATTACACTTTGCAAATAATTCTGACAAATAAGCCATGCCGTTCCTAATATTCTTGGGTTGATTACTGAAAGAAACATTTGAGTTTTCAAATAATTTTGTCACAGTTTCAAAAAATGCATGAAAGCATCTCAGACAGTTTCCTTTTGAGAACTGATAATTGCATATGGGCAGTATTTACACACCATTCACTCAAATAGAGGTTTCTTTAATTAGAACATCATGATGCTCCTGTCTGGTTGAACCCCAAATCATAACAACCCTAGACGTATATTGTTTATGAAAGGTGGCCTTCTCACGGCAGACTCACATGACGGTTCGCAGAGACAGCTAATGCATACAAGTTCGGTTGGCAAAATCAGTTCTTCTCCAGTTTTATGGGGTTTTCCAGATTTAGCAATGAGCAATTAACTGTTGTATGAAGCATGCAAACCATTTCTGTTTTGTTGTGAAATATGTTTTGAAATTTTCCATTTCTGAAAGCTTTCACGAAGTGATTGGAAATAAGTCAAGTTCTTATTTGCTTTATCAGAGTGTATTCTCTTCAAATGGTCGAGGAGCCTGGACGATTTCATTGTCTCATTTGGAAAAAAATCTTTTTCACACAACAGACACATTGGTTGCTGTTGATTGCTTGGTGCTGGTAGAAATCCATATTTCAGATACTTCATACTGGACTGTCTACACTTCCTTTTTGTTTGGTCTGTTTCTGCCATTTTTGTTACAGATCAATAATCATTGTCAATCACCTATTGTTAAAGCCCAACCTCAAGTGCTGCAATCAATAAAGGGGAAAGTTATGATGGCATCGTAGCTCAAGCGAAACCTGACTCTCTGCCTGAAGAGGGGCAGTGATATCTCAGTTGGGCTATGAGCTAGAGAAATGTAGTCAAGACCATTTGAAAGGGAAGATTCTGAACTTTACCCCATTGAATGGAATTGCATCACTGAGTGATAAAGGTATGGGAATTGTGAAAGCTAGTACTGTACTGCGGTAGTGAATGGTAATAATGTGCAGGCCGGGATTTCTTCAGTCCAGATTTCTCATGATAAGCCAAGTACAAAAATGTCACCTTGCTTTTCAACAACATTAACATGCCTCAAACAAAGGCTAAGCGAACGCTGGGTTTGCAAGAGATGAGCTGATTACATGTACCTTGTAATCAACTATGAGGTACTAAGGATCAAATTCTTACAATAGTAATTAATTTCTTAAATTAAGCTGTAACGCCTCAGCTATGGATGTCCCACCCCCTGCTATTGAACACTCCCCACCACCCTCTTTATCTTCATCGCCCAGCTGGAGACTTGGAAATGGATATTGTCCATTTTGAGATCCATTGATCTACACTAATCCCAATTGCACATATTAGGATCACATCCTTCTAATCCTTAAAGCTGTATTGTTTGTGAAGCTAAATTGATAATGGCCTGATCAGCCATGATCTTATTGAAAGGCGGAGCAGGCTTTACAGACCAGAAGGCCTATTCTGCTTCTTGTTCTTCCGATAGATGGGGAAGGGCTGGCATGATTTTATATTCTCCTCATTTGAGGTAATGACCCAGTTTATGTGCTTCAAACCTTTGGAATAGGGATGAATTCAAAACTGGTTGAAGGGCAAGACTGCAATCATTCAAGCAAGCCTAAACCTTTCAGTTCAGTGAACATCAAAAGTTCAAATGAGCTAAAGGTTGGAGCTGATGAAAGGAAATTTCTCTATCATTCATAGAATGACCACTAGAAGAATCAGCCTACAGCCAGAGGCAATAGAGGTAGAGGTCAAATAATTTACAGCTTTGTAATTGAAGTAACTAGATTAACTCACAATAGTTGAGCTGAGGTGAACCAAATTATTCTTCAGCCATATTTTGTGACTTTAATAGAAAGTCTGTTTTACGCAGTTGGCCAAGTTGTGATGGAGGGTAGCTCTCAATGGTAGCTCTCAATTTCCTATTTCTGTGTGAAACTAGCCTTATGCAATTGGTACTTCCCAATCCCGAAGGAGAGATTTCTCTGTTATTCTGCTTGATGTACTGTTTGCTATGGGTGTTCGTCGATCACGATGTTAATGAGGACCTTAACACCATTATGATGGTGTCGAGACTAGCGTGTGATTTGGATTTAAGTGAGGGAGAGTTGCGCAGTGTCAGCCTCACTCTCTCTTCCTAATTCCCATCTGGATCCAGTGGCAAGACAAAGTCGAGACGGCTGGAGATGGGACTAGGCGCGGTGGATGACCAGGACGTCTTCTGTGTCTTGTCATGCTCTACACGTTCCACAACGCTTGCAGAGACTGCCTTCTTGACCGTTGGACCTTCCATAGGTCTCGACCGCTCAATCCGCTGGAGTCTGTCTTCACACGCTGGGATAGACAACTCCCTATCTCACCGAGGGTTTGAGACCCGTCGGCTACCCTCACCTGGTTTAGCCGGCTTGTCGAAGTCGTTGCCCGGGGTGTGGCCGCTGTTGCATGCAAACAGTTACGGGGAGCCACAGGTGAGAGCTGAGTGCCAGGTGGGGACCAAAGTTGGACTGACTGCCTTGAAAAGGACGCGGCATGTTCCCCCACCAGAGGTGCTACCCCTCCCTGACACCCCATACACCCCATGCTATGAGAATAGCATAGTGAAGACAATTAAACTGGGAAGATAAACTCCATCAGAATACCCAAACTGATTTTACCATTTATTGAACTTTAATAAACTAAATTAATTGCAATGTTTTGAACTCTCTAACCTGTTTCTTTTTAACTTTGGTCTTTTTTTTTGCAAAACTATAACATTTATTCAAATGAATCAAAATGTGCTTTTGAAATCTGGCTCAACTCTGCATAATTCCATGTCAGATGGGGTTCTGATTAAACTGAACTGTCAATTTATTCATTCAACTTCAGCACCAACCTCCAAAGAACTACACAATTCATCCTTACTTCCAATCCTTATCAAAAACCGTAAAGCAACACTTGATTTCACATTGCGTCAGGATACTGTTCATTGACTATAGCTTAGAGTTTCACACCATCATTCCCACAGTCCTGATCGATAAGCTCCAGAACCTGGGTCTCTGTACCTTCCTCTGCAACTAGATCCTCAACTTCTTAACTGGAGCTGTCGCATGCAAACGGGGCCTCTGTGAGGATTGGTAATCGTGCAGATTGGTAATCGTCAATGACAACACTGGCGTACCTCAGGGATGTGTACTTAGCCCACTGCTCTACTCTCTCTACACTTATGGCTGCATGGCTAGGTATTGCTCAATTGCAATCTATAAATTTGCTAATTATATGATCATTGTTGGTAGAATCTCAGATGGAAACAAGAGAGCGTACAGGAGCGAAACATACCAGCTAGTTGAGTGGTGTTGCAGCAATAACCTTGTACTCAACGTCAGCAAGACCAAAGAGCTGATTGTGGACTTCAGGAAGGGTAATTGAGGGAACATGAATCAATCCTCATAGAGGGATCAGAAGTGAAGAGAGCAAGCAATTTCAAGTTCCTGGGTGTCAAGATCTCTGAGGATCTAACCTGGACCCAACATATTCATACAGCTATAAAGAAAGGCAGCAGCTGTATTGCATTAGGATTTTGTCACCTAAAACACTCAAAAACTTCTACAGATATACCACGGATAGCATTCTGACAGGCTGCATCACTGTCTGGTATTGGGGGCTGGGGAGGGGGGTTACTGCACAGGATCAAAAGAAGCTAGAGAAAGTTGAGAAATTAGTCAGCTCCATCTTGTGTACTTGCCTCTGTAGTACCCAAGACACCTTCAAGTAGAGGTGCCTCAGAAAGGTGCTGTCCATTATCAAGGACCCCCATCACTCAAGACATGCCCTCTTCTCATTGTTACTGTTAGGAAGGAGGTACAGAAGCCTGAAGGCACACACTCAATGATTTGAGGAACAGCTTCTTTCCTTCTGCCATCCAATTCCTAAATGGACATTGAACCCGTGAACACTACCTTACTTATTAAAATATTAATTCTGTTTCTGCACTATTTTTAAGTGAAATAGTTAATATACATATACATACTGTAATTGATTTATTAATTTTTCTATATTATCATATTCTGCATTGTACTCCTGCCGCTAAGTTGACAAGTTTCACGACACATGCCAATGATATTAAACCTGATTCCGATTCTGATGGCACCTCACTGAGGATAGTGATATGAAGCCCTCGTTGGTCAGGGTTGACCATGGATATTGTGTCCCAGCTGACTACATGATACACAAGCCAAGGCAGGATGATATGGGAGAGCAAGCTGTTTCTCATGTCGCAGGCTCCCCTCTCCATGCAGCTGATGAATCCAACTGAGTGGCAGTGACCGATACAGTTTGGCGCCAGTGGCTTTGTAGCAGTTGCCAGTCAGCATTGAAGTCAATGTAAGACTGGCTTAAGGACTCCAGCTCTGGATTTTTCCCTTGCTGTTTACTCTTGAAGCCTTCTCCGTGAGTGGCTATAGTTGCAAGGCTGATCAGAGTTTTCCTTCTTGAAGACAAGCTGTCAACCAAAGCTAACAAGACCCCTCTGCCAAAGGTGACTGGTCTTAAGGTGCCAGTAAATCTGCCCTTTCTCCTGTCAGTAGAAACTGTTCTGCCGGGCTTAGTAGCTAAGCCACACGTGAAGGCCAGGAGCTGGACTTAGATGTTAAAGGTTACTTTGAGACGCATGCCATTGGGAGGATTTAATAGGTAGTGAGAGCTTGTTAGATAGTTGGGTTGCTGGGCAGTGAGGCTCACCGAGCTGGAAGGGCCTGTTTTGCGATGTATCCCTAAATAAATAAACTACAACAGCATCCTGATTTTCAGAGCTAGCTCTACTTTCTTAGGAGTTTGCGGAGACTCTAAAACGTTGAGGAACTTCTATAAATATGTAGTGGAGAGTATATTGACCGGCTGCATCACAGCCTGGTAAGGAAACATCAATGCCCTTGAATGGATGGAAACAGTAGTGAATACGGCCCAGTCCATCAAGGGTAAAGCTCTCCCAACCATTGAGCACATTGACATGAAACACTGTCGCAGGAAAGCAGCATCCATCATCAGGGACCCCCACCACCCAGGTTATGCTCTCTTCTTACTACTACTATCAGGAAGAAGATACAAGAGCCTCAGGACTCACACCACCATGTTCAGGAACAGTTACTATCCCTCAACCGCCAAGCTCTTGAACCAACAGGGATAACTTCACTCAACTTCACCTGCCCCATCATTGAAATCCTCTCATGATCAATGGACTCACTTCCAAGGATTTTTCATCTGAAGTTCTTGATATTCATTGTTTTGCCTATTTATTATTATTATTATTATTATTTCTTCTTCTTCTTTTTGTATTTGCACAGGTTGTTGCCTCCTGCACTCTGGTTGAATCCTAATTGGGCAGTCTTTCATTGATTCTGTTAATGGCTATTATTCTATAGATTTATTGAGTATGCCCACAAGAAAAATGAATCTCAGGGTTGCATATGGTGACATATATGTACTTTGATAATAAATTTACCTCGAACTTTGAACTTTGAAGAGGTCACTTGGATGACTTAAATCACCCCAATCAATACAGCACCAGGTACAATTCTGGCTTAGTTCAGGACAGGCAGATTAACATTGCTTCATGACAGCCTAACACTGACTTTACTTAAAGAAGAATGAATGATTTGATTTGAATTCCTGCCCCAATGATTCATGCTTGGGCACATTTCTTAATACTGTGCTTTATCTTATCCAAGTAGTTAATCCTCATATGCAAATAAGCAGAACATTTTAGCAAGCCAATCTACAAAAAAAAGTATTCTCATCAATATTTATTTTTAAATAACAGTCTTAAACTTTTCAGTTTGATTTTTTCTTTTGCTTCTCTGCTGCAATGAGATTTCTGTGTTAACTGAAGCATAATTGTTGGTTTTCAGTTTAACAGCATTGGGTCAGTCCTCCCTAATGCATTCACCCTGCAATAATCAAAATGGCAGGTCGAGTGATTTAAGGTGTGACCTATTTACCATTTATTTTTACTAGAGCAGCTGTCACAGTAAGACAGACATTGCCACAAGATCTATGACTTACATCACTAAGAATAAAAGGACAATGCTTTAACTCTTGCATCACAGTTCTGTTCTTTCTAAAAACAAAGGCCTCATTAAATTTACTGTTCTCAGTCTATATCATTCAGAAACGGTGCAGACCAAAGAGTACGTATACGTAAGAGGTCTCTCTTAATAACCGTCCTTGAAATGCTAATTTTCACAGACAGCTGACTGAAAGTTTAGCAAGAAGGGGGGGGGAAGGATCTTTAAATCTTTACAAACCGTTGACAAAGGAAAGGAAACAGAGCCATCTGTTCTCAAAGTTTAAAGAAAGTTGGCAACAGACACATGGGACCATGATCCAGCTTTCAGAATAGGCTAATCAGAATAACTAAATGCTACAAAGATTGCAAAATAAAATTAAATCATCAAGCAAAAAAATGAATTGTACTTATATAGCAGCATTAACTTGGAGGCATCCCAAGGTGTTTTACAGGAGGGTTACCAAATTTATTTTAGCATCAAGTCACAAGGGAGGAAATATAAGCACAGGTGACCAGAAGTTTGAACAAAGAGTGCCTTAAAAGAGGTAAGAAAGTTGGATAGGTTTGGGGATAAGTTTCTTGAATCAGAGTTAGAATCAGGCTGCTGATAGCTGAAGCAAAACAGTTAATGCTAGAATGTTTCTGTATGACCCAATTATGTCCTGATAAAATGTAGCCTCTGACATAGTGTGAGAAATGCTGGATAATGTATGTAATGTGATCAAGGCAGATACTCTAAAATGTGGAAGTGAAGGGATGGGTTAGTAAATTTGCTGATGACACAAAGGTTGGAGGTAGTGTGGGTAGTGTGGTGAGCTGTCAGAGGTTACAACAGGGCATTGATAGGACACAAAACTGGGCTGAAAAGTGGCAGATGGAGTTCAACCCAGATAAGTGTGAGGTGGTTCATTTTGGTAGGTCAAATATGATGGCAGAGTATAGTATTAATGGTAAGACTCTTGGCAGTGTGGAGGATCAGAGGGATCTTGGGGTCCGAGTCCATAGGACCCTCAAAGCAGCTGTGCAGGTTGACTCTGTTGTTAAGAAGGCATATGGTGCATTGGCCTTCATCAACTGTGGGATTGAATTTAAGAGCTGAGAGGTAATGTTGCAGCTATATAGGATCCTGGTCAGACCCCACTTGGAGTACCGTGCTCAGTTCTGGTTGCCTCACTACAGAAAGGATGTGGAAACTATAGAAAGGGTGCAGATGAGATTTACAAGGATGTTCCCTGGATTGGGGAGCATGCCTTATGAGAATAGGTTGAGTGAACTCGGCCTTTTCTCCTTGGAGCGATGGAGGATGAGAGGTGACCTGATAGAGGTCTATAAGATAGACATAGACATAGACATACTTTATTGATCCCGGGGGAAATTGAGTTTCGTTACAGCTGCACCAACCAAGAATAGAGCATAAATATAGAAATACAAAAACCACAAACAATCAAAGAACAATATGCAAACTATGCCAGATGGAAATAAGTCCAGGACCAGCCTATTGGCTCAGGGTGTCTGACCCTCCAGGGGAGGAGCTGCAAAGTTCGATGGCCACAGGTAGGAACAACCTCCAGTGACGCCCAGTGTTGCATCTCGGTGGAATATGGCCAGTGTCCAACAGCAAAAAGTTCAATATCCGGGCTACAAACATGTTCCTCGATCGTAATATGACATGGATTGCACCATCCGTTGTTAACCAGAACAGCAAGCCCCCAACTCCTTTACGCTTACCGCTCTCAGTGCACTTCCAGTCAACCTGAACGGTCTGGAAGCTCTCCATGGAAAAGTTTTGGTTGGGTATGCCCACGTGCAGTCCAAGTGGAGAACTCCTCTTCTCCATAAGTCTCTGTTGTCTCGACCCGGTCCTCTTTCCTCGCCTTTTTGATCCCCCTCTGCATCCTCTGTGTGTTTTCCTCCAGATTTCAGCCGGGGTGTCCGCTGCTCTGTTCACTAAACCGGCCGGCATAAACGCAATCAGCTGGTCCCTGGAATAAACAATGGGACCATACTGCTGCCCCGCTAATGAGACGTGTCCGAATGTAACTACTTCCAGCACTAAAAACCCAAATAAAACTCTCTCCATGTTAGAGAGGGTGCAGCTTCAACGCGTTACCATGAAAAAAATACAACAAATAACGTAAGTTAAAAAAGTAAGAAGAAAACAGTAAGAAAAACTTAGTCGGAACAGCTGTAACAGGCTGCATGAGATGATGAGAGGCATTGATTGTGTGGATAGTCAGAGGCTTTTTCCCAGGGATGAAATGGCTAACACAAGAGGGCACAGTTTTAAGGTGCTAGGAAGTACGTACAGAGATGATGTCAGGGGTAAGGTTTTTATGCAGAGAGTGATGAGTGCGTGGAATGGGCTGCCTGCAAAGGTGGTGGAGGTGGATGTGATAGGGTCTTTTAAGAGATTCCTGGATAGGTACATGGAGCTTAGAAAAATAGAGGGCTATGGGTAACCTTAGGTAATTTCTAAGTAAGTACATGTTTGGCCAGCTTTGTGGCCGAAGGGCCCGTATTGTGCTGTAGGTTTTCTATGTTTCTATATGTATTACAGGGTACATTTCAGAAAAAGGCATCAGAAATAATTCCACATATCTTCAGATTAGTTCCTGGGGATCCTTCACACTGAGGGTGCATTTGAAAGACTTTACATTTATTTTGAGATTATTAGCATCAAAAACCCCTCACTGCACTATCTTGAATAAATCATTGATATTTCGAGACTATTTTAGAGGGCAATTCGCATCAACCACTTTGCTATTGGTTTGGAGCTACATAAAGTCCTCCCTGAAGCATATCTGTAAGTTTTTGCAATAATTTTAGCTTTATGCTTATTACACCATATTTATTTGGACTCTAAGCTTTAGGACTTTTGTCCAAGCTTTCTGATTAGAAGCATTACTGCATTACCATGATGTTTTCATACTCCCGTAAAGCCCCACTACACTGAACTTGCTCAGTATTGTACAAATTTTTATATGTTGGACAAGGAGTCTGACAACTTAATAGAGGGAACAGCAGAGGTGACAGAAACCTCCTGCTTGGAATACAGTTTTTTGAAGGAACGTGTTCCATTCCGGTTCTGTCTGCTTACCTCAGGCTGCAAACTGTTTAACTGGTCACCTTCAAAAGGATCATTTCATACAAGTGCTACAAACATATTTATATCCAATAATTGTTTCACCAGAGGAATATACCAGGTCAGGGAAGCAGCCACAATGGCCTGCATTGACATTCATTGGCTACCAGTTGCATTCAAATGATATCCATTTCCAAAATACACTTGACCACCTATCAAAGGCACTGAGTGACGTCTCCATTCCTTTCATTGCTGTTCTTAATAAGGCAGAGCAGGAGTGGGCCGCGTGTGTCATTGACCCTGTCTACGATGCAATTGACCCTGTCTGATCTTGGCTTTTATTACTCCCCTATTGCCCAATAATATACCTATCTAAGCGTTGAATACATTCAAAGTGTCAGCTATCATAGCTCGCTATAGAATGTAGAGCATAGAAATCTACAGCACATTACAGGCCCTTCGGTCCTAAATGTTGTGCTGACCATGTAACCTACACTAGAAACTGCCTAGAATTACCCGATTGCTTCGCCCTTTATTTTTCTAAGACTCTCTTAAAAGACCCTGTTGTATCCACCTCCCCCACTGTCACCAGCAGAGCATTCCACGCACCCACTACTCTTTGTGTGAAAAACTTCCCCCTTGTACCTACTTCCAAGCAGCTTAAAACTATGCCCCTCATATTAGCCATTTCAGCCCTGGGAAAAAGCCTCTGGCTATCCAAACAATCAATTCCTCTCATCACCTTATATACCTCTGTCAGGTCACCTCTCATCCTCCGTCACTCCAAGGAGAAAAGGCCAAGTTCACTCAACCTATTCTCATAAGACACACTCTCCAATCCAGGCGACAGCCTTGTAAATCTCCTCTGCACTCTCTCCATAGTATCCACATCATTCCTGTAGAGAAGTGACCAGAACATGAAGAGCACACTAAGTGGGGTCTGACCAAGATCTTATATAGCTATAGACAAGAAGTCCAAAGATTTCTGGGTCTTTGAAGGATAAAAGTCTTCCTCACCTCTGTTTTATGTGGGTGGCTCCTTATTCTAAAACCAGGCCTACTAGTTCTACATTTCTGCTTTAGAGGAAAGCATCCCCTCATCATCTAAAGCATCACGACTGATGTAGTTAGTAATCCTCCCCTTCCCCCATTGGCTTAGTTGCAGCATTTTTTTAAAAAAAGGTAATTAAGTGAATCATGTCACATTGAGACCCGTTATCATTATTTTGCAATGCAAACACAAGTTTCAACCTGAGGTGCAGCTAAGAACGATGAGCATTTAGACAAGTGCACAAAGTAGGTGCAGCTAAATTAGGCATGAATTCGGTTTTTACAAGTTTTTCCCTTGTTTAGTTTGGAAATATCTACACAAGGACAATATGAAGACAAAAATATTGTGTATGCTGCAAATCTGAAGTAAAAAAAGAGGAGAGCAGAGGTAATGCCCAGCAAACTAGCCAGTATTCTTCGGGAAAGAAACACAATTCACATTTCATGCTGATCATTCTCCACACAGAATATTGAGAGAAGCGCAGTTATATTAAGAAGAGGATGTGATTGCCATCCTTGCAAACGGCATGAATAAAACATCGAACAGATCAATCAAATTGCAGCAAACAAAGCAAGATAGTATTCTGAAAGCAGAGTGTTACTAGCCAACTGCTGAACTGTAGTCTGTTGTGAAGAAATAGTTTGTATACTTTGCAGTATCTGAATACATCTGTTGCTAAGGATGCGCGTTCTGTTCTACGTTATAAATGTCTGCATTGTGATAAAATGTAATCAGGCTCCAGTTAATAAAATATTGGATATCAACATATGCAGTGAGCCTTTGCAGTTTAGCCACATGTTCATAATCCTAATGAAGGATTTTATTAAACTTTATGACTATATTTGATCCCTCATCCATACAGATATACAGTGCCATGCAAATGTTTGGGCACCCCTGGTCAAAATTTCTTTTACTGTGAATAGCTAAGCGAGTAAAAGATGACCTGATTTCCAAAAGGCATAAAAGATGACACATTTCTTTAATACTTTAAGCAAGATTACTTTTTTATTTCCATCTTTTATAGTTTCAAAATAACAAAAAAAGGAAAAGGGCCCGAAGCAAAGGTTTGGGCACCCTGCATGGTCAGTACTTAGTAACACCCCCTTTGGCAAGTATCACAGCTTGTAAACGCTTTCTGTAGCCATCTAAGAGACTTTCAATTCTTGTTTGGGGGATCTTCACCCATTCTTCCTTGCAAAAGGCTTCTAGTTCTGTGAGATTCTTGGTCCGTCTTGCATGCACTGCTCTTTTGAGGTCTATCCACAGATTCTCGATGATGTTAAGGTCAGGGGACTGTGAGGGCCATGGCAAAACGTTCAGCTTGCACCTCTTGAGGTAGTCCATTGTGGATTTTGAGATGTGTTAGGTTCATTATCCAGTTGTAGAAGCCATCCTCTATTCATCTTCAGCTTTCTTACTGACGGTGTGATGTTTGCTTCCAGAATTAGCTGGTATTTAATTGAATTCATTCTTCCCTCTACCAGTGAAAAGTTCCCCATGCCACTGGCTGCAACACAAGCCCAAAGCATGATCGATCCATCCCCATGCTTAACAGTTGGAGAGGGGTTCTTTTCATGAAATTCTGCACCCTTTTTTCTCCAAACATACCTTTGCTCATTGCAGCCAAAAAGTTCTATTTTAACTTCATCAGTGCACAAGACTTGTTTCCAAAATGTGTCATCTTGTTTAGCTGTTCCCTTGCAAACCTCTGATGTTGAATTTTGTGGTGAGGACTCAGGAAAGATTTTCTTCTGATGACTTTTCCATGAAGGTCATATTTGTGCAGGTGTCGCTGCATAGTAGAACAGTGCACCACCACTCCAGGGTCTGCTAAATTTTCCTGAAGGTCTTTTGCAGTCAAACAGGGTTTTGATTTGCCTTTCTAGCAATCCTACGAGCAGTTCTCTTGGAAAGTTTTCTTGGTCTTCCAGACCTCAACTTGACCTCCACTGTTCCTGTTAACTGCCATTTCTTAATTACACTATGAATTGAGAAAACAGCTACCTGAAAATGCTTTGCTATCTTCTTGTAGCCTTCTCCTGCTTTGTGGGCATCATTTATTTTAATTTTCAGAGTGCTAGGCAGCTGCTTAGAGGAGCCCATGGCTGCTGATTGTTGGGGTAAGGTTTGAGGAGTCAGGGTATTTATAAAGCCTTGAAATTTGCATCACCTGGCCTTTCTTAACGATGACTGTGAACAAGCCATAGCCCTAACAAGCTAATTAAGGTCTGAGACCTTGGTAAAAGTTATCTGAGAGTTCAAATCTCTTGGGGTGCCCAAACTTTTGCATGGTGTTCCTTTCCTTTTTTTCACTCTAAAATTGTACAAGACAATTCATCAGACAAAGTCAGCATGGATTTGTGAAAGGAAAATCATGTCTGATGAATCTTATAGAATTTTTTGAGCATGTAACTAGTAGAGTGGATAGGGGAGAACCAGTGGATGTGGTATATTTGGAATTTCAAAAGGCTTTTGACAAGGTTCCACACAGGAGATTAGTGTGCAAACTTAAAGCACACGGTACTGGGGGTAAGGTATTGATGTGGATAGAGAATTGGTTGGCAGACAGGAAGCAAAGAGTGGGAATAAACGGGACCTTTTCAGAATGGCAGGCAGTGACTAGTGGAGTACCGCAAGGCTCAGTGCTGGGACCCCAGTTGTTTCCAATATATATTAATGACTTGGATGAGGGAATTAAATGCAGCGTCTCCAAGTTAGCGGATGACACGAAGCTGGGCGGCAGTGTTAGCTGTGAGGAGGATACTAAGAGGATGCAGGGTGACTTGGATAGGTTGGGTGAGTGGGCAAATTCATGGCAGATGCAATTTAATGTGGATAAATGTGAAGTTATCCACTTTGGTGGCAAAAACAGGAAAACAGATTATTACCTGAATGGTGGCCGATTGGGAAAAGGGGAGGTGCAATGAGACCTGGGTGTCATTATACACCAGTCATTGAAAGTGGGCATGCAGGTACAGCAGGCAGTGAAAAAGGCGAATGGTATGCTGGCATTTATAGCAAGAGGATTCGAGTACAGGATCAGGGAGGTACTACTGCAGTTGTACAAGGCCTTGGTGAGAACACACCTGGAGTATTGTGTGTAGTTTTGGTCCCCTAATCTGAGGAAAGACATCCTTGCCATAGAGGGAGTACAAAGAAGGTTCACCAGATTGATTCCTGGGATGGCAGGACTTTCATATGATGAAAGACTGGATGAACTAGGCTTATACTCGTTGGAATTTAGAATATTGAGGGGGGATCTGATTGAAACGTATAAAATCCTAAAGGGATTGGACAGCTCGATGCAGGAAGATTGTTCCTGATGTTGGGGAAGTCCAGAACGAGGGGTCACAGTTTGAGGATAAAGGGGAAGCCTTTTAGGACCGAGATTAGGAAAAACTTCTTCACACAGAGAGTGGTGAATCTGTGGAATTTGCTGCCACAGGAAACAGTTGAGGCCAGTTCATTGGCTATATTTAAGAGGGAGTTAGATATGGCCCTTGCGGCTAAAGGGATCAGGGGGTATGGAGGGAAGGCTGGTATAGGGTTCTGAGTTGGATGATCAGCCATGATCATACTGAACGGCGGTGCAGGCTTGAAGGGCCGAATGGCCTACTCCTGCACCTATTTTCTATGTTTCTATGTTAAAACAAAAATAATACACTAATCTTGCTTAAAATGTTGAAAAGAATGTTTCATCTTTAACTTTATGACTTTTGGATATCAGTTCATCTTCTACTCATTTAACTATTCACAGTAACAGAAATTTGACCAGGGGTGCCCAAACTTTTGAATGCCACTCTATTATATTGCATAAAAGTTAACAGGTTTAATATTAAATGTAACGTATGCCCTGGGAAAATGTACTGGAAGTATTTGCGCTTACTTTTCGGACATAAAACGGTGGAATAGTCTACAAACAAGATTAACACATGCAAAACACTGAAGAGCTCAGCAGGTCAGGCAATATCTGTGGAGGGAATTAAACAGTCAATGTTTCGGACCAAGATTGATGAAGAGCCTTCGTCAGGATTGGCCTCAGCCTGAAACATAAACTGTTTCTTTCCCTCCTTAGATGCTGCCTATCATGCAAACAATAAACACAAGCAAGTAGTGTTCTGAACTGAAGTCCACAAAGAGAGTCAGTCCACAAATAGTGTCCATCCAAGGACCCTTAGCTCAGGGCAGAATGGAGCAGCAAGCCGAACTGGCCTGTACCTTGCCTCAGGCCCCAACACCCTGACCTTTTCAATCTAGCCTGGCGCCAATATCATTGTCCAAACATTGGGCTCAGTCGCCTCGATATGGTCTGGTACCTGGCCCCTGTTGCCTCAATTTGGCCTGTACCCACCTTTCCGATTCAGCAAGGCACTTAAATCATCATCCAAACATTGGGGTTCAGTCACTTTGATATGATCAGGGGCCTCGATTCCGCTTGTACCCAACCATTCCGTTACGGCTCAGCACTTAGATCGATCGAACATCAGATCTTCTTTGTTTTGGGTGATGGGCCCACTGCCTCTCTCCACCTCGCTCCTGCTATGCATAAATGCTTCCAAGTGCAAAGGGAAGTTACATACTATTGCTTGCAATGATCATTTGGCAGAAAAACAATGATTATCAAAGCACTTAGTCATTTTCCGTGTTTCATCAGCCTCCAGCCAGATGGTGCTGAGATTCACCAGTGCAAATGAAACCGGAAGATTTACCACCATCAGGGAAGAGATACAGGAGCCTGAAGACCAACACTTAATAATTTGTGAATAGCTTCTTCTCCTCCACCATCAGATTTCTGAACCATCCACGAACACATAAACTTTGTTACTGGTCTTATTTATTTAGCGTTGTATTTTGCAGCAATTTAGTGATGAACTTCAATGATAGTAAACCTGGTTCTGATTCTGATTCTGATTATGGTCATAACATAATTGTATAAGGGCTAAGAGAGTTGTAAAAGAGCGCCTGAAGGCTTTGTGTGTCAATGCAAGGAGCATTCGTAATAAGGTGGATGAATTGAAAGTGCAGATTGTTATTAATGATTATGATATAGTTGGGATCACAGAGACATGGCTCCAGGGTGACCAAGGATGGGAGCTCAACGTTCAGGGATATTCAATATTCAGGAGGGATAGACGTGAAGGAAGGGGAGGTGGGGTGGCGTTGCTAGTTAAAGAAGAGATTAACGCAATAGAAAGGAAGGACATAAGCCGGGAAGATGTGGAATCGATATGGGTAGAGCTGCGTAACACTAAGGGGCAGAAGACGCTGGTGGGAGTTGTGTGCAGGCCACCTAACAGTAGTAGTGAGGTCGGAGATGGTATTAAACAGGAAATTAGAAATGTGTGCAATAAAAGAACAGCAGTTATAATGGGTGACTTCAATCTACATGTAGATTGGGTGAACCAAATTGGTAAAGGTGCTGAGGAAGAGGATTTCTTGGAATGTATGCGGGATGGTTTTTGGAACCAACATGTCGAGGAACCAACTAGAGAGCAGGCTATTCTGGACTGGGTTTTGAGCAATGAGGAAGGGTTAATTAGCAATCTTGTCGTGAGAGGCCCTTTGGGTAAGAGTGACCATAATATGGTGGAATTCTTCATTAAGATGGAGAGTGACATAGTTAATTCAGAAACAAAGGTTCTGAACTTAAAGAGGGGTAACTTTGAAGGTATGAGACATGAATTAGCTAAGATAGACTGGCAAATGACGCTTAAAGGATTGACGGTTGATATGCAATGGCAAGCATTTAAAGGTTGCATGGATGAACTACAACAATTGTTCATCCCAGTTTGGCAAAAGAATAAATCAAGGAAGGTAGTGCACCCGTGGCTGACAAGAGAAATTAGGGCTAGTATCAAGTCCAAAGAAGAAGCATACAAATTAGCCAGAGAAAGTGGTTCACCTGAGGACTGGGAGAAATTCAGAGTTCAGCAGAGGAGGACAAAGGGCTTAATTAGGAAGGGGAAAAAAGATTATGAGAGAAAACTGGCAGGGAACATAAAAACGGACTGTAAAAGCTTTTATAGATCTGTAAAAAGGGAAAGACTAGTAAAGACAAATGTAGGTCCCCTGCAGACAGAAACAGGTGAATTGATTATGGGGAGCAAGGACATGGCAGACCAATTGAATAATTACTTTGGTTCTGTCTTCACTAAGGAAGACATAAATAATCTTCCAGAAATAGTAGGGGACAGAGGGTCCAGTGAGATGGAGGAACTGAGCGAAATACATGTTAGTAGGGAAGTGGTGTTAGGTAAATTGAAGGGATTGAAGGCAGATAAATCCCCAGGGCCAGATGGTCTGCATCCTAGAGTGCTTAAGGAAGTAGCCCAAGAAATAGTGGATGCATTAGTGATAATTTTTCCAAACTCATTAGATTCTGGACTAGTTCCTGAGGATTGGAATGTAACTCCACTTTTTAAAAAAGGAGGGAGAGAGAAACCGGGGAATTATAGACCGGTTAGCCTAACGTCGGTGGTGGGGAAACTGCTGGAGTCAGTTATCAAGGATGTGATAACAGCACATTTGGAAAGCTGTGAAATCATCGGACAAAGTCAGCATGGATTTGTGAAAGGAAAATCATGTCTGACGAATCTCATAGAATTTTTTGAGGATGTAACTAGTAGAGTGGATAGGGGAGAACCAATGGATGTGGTATATTTGGATTTTCAAAAGGCTTTTGACAAGGTCCCACACAGGAGATTAGTGTGCAAACTTAAAGCACACGGTATTGGGGGTAAGGTATTGGTGTGGG
Organism: Mobula hypostoma; assembly: GCF_963921235.1. Classification (NCBI taxonomy): domain Eukaryota; kingdom Metazoa; phylum Chordata; class Chondrichthyes; order Myliobatiformes; family Myliobatidae; genus Mobula; species Mobula hypostoma. Next base: position 32,710,364 of record NC_086109.1, read on the forward strand.
TGGAGAATTGGTTAGCAGACAGGAAGCAAAGAGTGGGAATAAACGGGACCTTTTCAGAATGGCAGGCGGTGACTAGTGGGGTACCGCAAGGCTCAGTGCTGGGACCCCAGTTGTTTCCAATATATATTAATGACTTGGATGAGGGAATTAAATGCAGCATCTCCAAGTTTGCGGATGACACGAAGTTGGGTGGCAGTGTTCGCTGTGAGGAGGATGCTAAGAGGATGCAGGGTGACTTGGATAGGTTGGGTGAGTGGGCAAACTCATGGCAGATGCAATTTAATGTGGATAAATGTGAAGTTATCCACTTTGGTGGCAAAAATAGGAAAACAGATTATTATCTGAATGGTGGCCGATTAGGAAAAGGGGAGGTGCAACGAGACCTGGGTGTCATTATACACCAGTCATTGAAAGTGGGCATGCAGGTACAGCAGGCGGTGAAAAAGGCGAATGGTATGCTGGCATTTATAGCGAGAGGATTCGAGTACAGGAGCAGGGAGGTACTACTGCAGTTGTACAAGGCCTTGGTGAGACCGCACCTGGAGTATTGTGAGCAGTTTTGGTCCCCTAATCTGAGGAAAGACATCCTTGCCATAGAGGGAGTACAAAGAAGGTTCACCAGATTGATTCCTGGGATGGCAGGACTTTCATATGAAGAAAGATTGGATGAACTGGGCTTGTACTCGTTGGAATTTAGAAGATTGAGGGGGGATCTGATTGAAACGTATAAAATCCTAAAGGGATTGGACAGGCTAGATGCAGGAAGATTGTTCCCGATGTTGGGGAAGTCCAAAACGAGGGGCCACAGTTTGAGGATAGAGGGGAAGCCTTTTAGGACCGAGATTAGGAAAAATTTCTTCACACAGAGAGTGGTGAATCTGTGGAATTCTCTGCCACAGGAAACAGTTGAGGCCAGTTCATTGGCTATATTTAAGAGGGAGTTAGATATGGCCCTTGTGGCTACGGGGATCAGGGGGTATGGAGGGAAGGCTGGGGCGGGGTTCTGAGTTGGATGATCAGCCATGATCATAATAAATGGCGGTGCAGGCTCGAAGGGCCGAATGGCCTACTCCTGCACCTATTTTCTATGTTTCTATGTTATTAACTCTTCCTCTCCCCAGTCTTAAATATGCTCCGCATTTAAGATGAGAAGTGAGTGATCTTCTGGAAACATAAAAGATTCAGATGAGAGTTGACAGGATGAACATCGAGAGGAATTTTCCTAGTGGGGATGTCTAGATTTAGGAGACATTGTTTCAGAGTAAGGAGTCATCCATTTTAGACAGAGGTGAGGCGAAACAGCTTTTCTCAGAGGTTTGTGACTGTTTTTCTTTACGTCAGAGAATTGAACAGAAGAGTGATAGAATATAGGTCGATACTAACTGAAGCTGAACTTAAAGGACTCAAGCGGTGTGGAGACAGAAGAGGAAGTGGTGTTCAGCCCAAAATTGAATCACTGATGTTTTTATTGAACAATGAACTCACAAACAAACCAGTGTCCTTGGCTGACTGGGTTAGGGCTTTTCGGTGGTTCCTTTCATCTTCAATGAAAGGAAAAACCTGTCTGTGGGGTGGAAAAAGCAAACACACCACTACCAATTGCATCATCAGTGCAAATGCTCCCAATCTTGTCATTTCATTAGCTGTCTCTCCAAATGCACATAAATGCTGTCATTGGAGCTCTGAAATTGAGCGTCCCTGTGGTGAAAGTGAACTGATAAATATACCATTTTAACCACACCACCTTTGCAACTAAGCTACTGCTAAGGCGTACACAAAGGGACCACATCATAATTACAAAATTAGAAGGGGTATAGATAGCCTAAATGCAAGCTGGGTTTTCCACTGAGGTCGGGTCAGACTAGAACAAGAGCTCATAGGTTAAGGGTGAAATGTGAAATGCTTAAGGGAAACATGAGAGGGAACTTGTTCAGTCAGAGGGTTTTGAGAGTGTGGGACAAACTGTCAGCAGAAGTGGTGGGTACTGGTTCAATTTCAAAACTTAAGAGAAATTTGGATAGGTACATGGATGGGAGAGAGATGGAGGGTTATGGTCTGAGTGCAATGGGACTAGGCAGAATAATAATAATAATGACTAGACACAGGCAATATGAGCCAAGGGTCAGTTTCTGTAGTGTGGTGTTCTATGATTCAGTGACTGTACATCAGAAAATGCAAATTATAGATAGATAGGTATACTTTATTGATCCCGAGAGAAAGTGGGTTTCGTTACAGCCGCACCAACCAAGAATAGAGCATAAGTATAGCTCTATTGGAGGACTGCAGGATCTGAAGGAAATCAATTCATTGAAAGAATTTAAGGAGATTGATCATGTGTAGAATCAAAATGTCCACTTGCAGAGCAATACACACTAGAGGAATTCAGCAGGTCAGGCAGCATCTACAGGCAGGAATAAAGAGTTGACATTTTGGGCCAAGGCTCTTCATCATCGACTCTTTATTCCTCTCCATAGATGCTGTCTGACCATCTGAGTTTCTCCAGCATTTTGCATGTGTTACTTTGGATTTCCAGCAGCTGCAGAATCTCTTGTGCTTATGTACAACTGAACAAAGGTTTATCAAATTTATCGAGCTTAATTTAATTTCCTCATCCTCAAATTAGGCTGGATAATAAATGGAGTCTGGAGTTATTGTTGTGGAAGAAGGTTTACCTCCATTCCCTGTGGCTCTGGCACCACCTTTCTCCTCTTTCCACATCCCACTGGGTGGAGCAGTCCAGCCAAAGGCACTGTCTCCTCATAATTCCAGTGAATCAGGTTCAGTCTTGACCTCCAATGTCATCCCTACAGATTTCTTCCTGTAAGAGCAGGAGCTCCCTCCACCCTCCCCACATTCTTTAGTTCTCTCCCACATCTCAAAGAACATGAGGGATGCTACATTAGTTAGCAACTGCAAGTTATCCGGCGTCCAGAGAGGATTAGAATGGCTTTATTTGTCACGCGTGCATCAAAACATACAGCAAAATGTGTTGCTTGCCTCAACGATCAACACAATCTGAGGATGTGCCCACAAAAGTCGCCATGCTTCCAGCACCAACATAACATGCCCGCAACTTACTTACCCTAAGGTGAGCATCACTGGAATGTGGGCACTCTGAAAAAGCCCGCAGGGGGCATGGGGAGAAGATACAATCCCCTGAAAGGCAGCAGCGGGTATTGAACCTAAAGCATTCCACTAGCTACCATGCTACCGTGCTGCCCTGGCTGGTGACTGGTGGAATTTAGGGGGGGAGGCGATGGCAATATGGGGAGGTAAAATGGGACTGGTGCAGGATCCTTGTAAATTGGCGCGTGAAGCTCAGCAACGGACTCCCTGAGCCGAAAGGCCTGTTTCCATGCTGTGTGACTCTGCCTCTGCAATCTTCTGAGACTTGCTTCCCTTAATAACAGACCTAACCAGTTATCCTCCCCCAAACCATCACACTTGTCTTGCGACATGGCTGGAAAATGAAATTGACTGGCGCTTCAGAACAAAGAACACATAAGGTGCAGAACTGACTAAGCCTTTCCCGGGCGTTCAAATGTTTTCATAAATTTCTGTAAAGCCTCCCTAAACAACTTGCTTCTGAAATTCCTGCTACATCATTGACCTGCTCACTTGTAGATTGGTCAAAATCTATTATATTGTGCACATGATTCCTAACTTAAAGAGGGAACTTTGAGCCTATTTACATCTACTTGTCTCAATAATTTGTATTTTTAAAATCCCTGGCCATTTATAAAATGTTTAGAACTTCAAAAAAATTGGCGTACATTAGCTAACACCTTGACTTTAAGCATGATTTACTAAATATGTGTTTAGAATATTCTGTTTTCAGTTGAAGCTGGTTTATTATTCCCTTTGATGTGGCGCTCCTTTGAATAGATGATTGTACTGGGTACAATGTGTATGGTTCATAATGTTTCCGGCCGGGTAGGAAAGCAATTAAGACACAAAATGTAGCCAAATGTCTTAATCAGCTTGCGCTCCCTATCTCCATATTAAAAACCATACTGGAAGGTTTTACATATAATTAGACATATAAATATTTTTCACAATGAACTTATTTGCACCCTCTACAAAGATAGATTAAATAATGTGACAAAATTATCAGAATATTCTGGATTTTTTTTTAGTTTTACTTATAGCAGAACCTCATTTGATTGCTGGCTGTTGTGACAATCACTTGTGTCAGAACAGATAAAGTGCTGTGGTGTTTAGCTGCCACAACTAATGGAATGCAATTATTTAATGTGCTCAGAACTCCCCTGATCCACGGCATCATTTTGAACTATAAAATACAGTGACATTACATTTTAGTAAAGGTGCAGTATTGGATTTCTGAATGTCAGCTGGAATGATCAGTGCCTGTTGACACCTCCATTATGTCTGAATCAAACACACACCACGTTTTGTGAACCTTTTATGCAGAAATATAATACAAAGGAGCAGAAATTTTTGTAGCTTACAACATTGATGCAATGTTCAGTATAGTACACCCAACCGTACCTCACAGCACACAGAGGGAAAACTTTCAATAATCTTGCTAGATGCCATTCTTTTGTATTGCACAAACTTTAAATGGAATAAAATTCTCCCTAGGGGACATCGGTGCTGCTTGAAGGATCTCATTCAATCAGCAAGCCGTGTTCTTATGGAACAGAAGATTTTTAATAGTGTGGAGGGACATCTTCCCTGGCACCGTTTCAAGCAAGGATAGATTTCCGACAAGATGTTGAATGCTAATGAGGTGATTCAGTGCTGTTGACCTTGGGGTTGTTGTTCTTCAATAGTAAGCATACACAACTTTACATGCACAGCAACGCATACTGAAGATCCCTCCCCCCTCTTCTGAGACACGGTACATTTCAGAGACAGATGTCCTTAGTGGCAAACCAGTTGGGATGCAGCATATGAACAACTGTGCATTACAATATCTTGACTCAGTAATGTGACTGCCTTTCTCCTCTCCACAAAACTTACGTAAGTCGATGACAATCTTCAACTTATTTCGTAAGTGTGTCAAGGTAAGTGCTACCAAGTATACCAAAGACTTTCCATAGTAAGGTGTGCTTGCCTGTAAAGAAAGTGCTTTGAAGTCAGAAAGAAAGAACAATTGAACCCATAATGATGTCTGCATGATAGAATAGAATGGACTCTTTTATAAAATTGACTATAAACCTTGTACCTAACTTTTCAAACAATAATAGAATAGTTTACATTTTGGTGGGATGTTTTACCCACAGCAGATTTTTCAATGTTTCTTAAAATAAAAGTGAGATTTAGTTATTGACTAGTTATTCAAAATTTTGTGCAAGTACAATACCCTTTTGTCTTTTTAACTTATGGGTGATGGGCTGGCTGAAATTTGGCTTGGCAGACCTCCAATACAACTGGAAGGAATATCAATAAACCTGACCTTAGAAAATCCCTTGAAGACATGTCAGTTTGTGCGTGATATCACAATGTGGGTGCAATGCACACAGGGGAGTGAGGTAAAGAAGGTCATTCTTTTCTTACCTCAGGTGAAATACTTAGTTCATGCAGTATAATTATTTTCCAGTGTTATGTTTGTGTCAAAACAGCCTGGTTATTGAACCTGCAGCTTGTTCCTCTGGTCAAGATCTTGACTACACCATTGTTTCTTTCACATTATTAGTTTCCTTAGCCATTTTCCTTATCATGTTTCCTTATTGCTAATCAATAGGTTCTAATTTTCCCTTCTTATTTTTCGGATGCACTTATCTTTCCTGAATTTCTTCCAATTTTCTAATCTCTTCCACCCCCTTCTGTAACCTCTGACTTTCAATGGCAATTACTTCAAGCATTTTCCACCCATAAGTCCTTCACATACGCTTTGTAAGCTGCATGACATTAGCACAATTTTCCGACAGATCCTAGCATAACAAGAACATTCAAGTTGTGTGCAATCGAGGTTACTGGAAGTCAGACAAAATATGTGTACAGGAGAACACTGAACTGATGCTTTTCCCAGCAACTCATAAATTCTGGTTTATATTATGGCTTGTTCAGCTGAACCAGTAATCCAACAAACAATAGTTCATTTCCAGCAGGACGTTGCTCTTTGCAGCCCTGCCATTCAGAATATGTGACTTTCTGAGTGCTTTTTTTAAAATAACCTAGTTGCTCCCTCATTTCCTTTTAGATGTGAGAGAGTCTGCAAAGAGTTGTGGGGATGTAACCAGGAATGGATGGTTTGCATTATAAGGAAAGGTTGGATAGCTACCTGTAGGATAAGCTGGGGCATTCTCCCCTGGAGGCTGAGGGGTGACATTATTGAGGTTTATAAAACCATGAACAGTAAACCTTTCTTTTGTTCTGCATGCACGTTATTATCTCTGCTCTCTGCTTTGATATTCCCATCTTCCTCTCAATTTACTCCTCTCTCCTCTTCAAACACCCACGCATTTTCCGTATCTTGTGTGTTCTCCCAAAGTGAGGGCATCAAGCATTTAGATGTCCAGAGACTGACAGATGCTCAAACTATGGTACTATTTCCTGTTTTCTCATCTAGTTTACCAGAGGTTTTGTTAATTTGCAGAACTTATCCTACTTAATTATCTTTAAAACTAATTCAATTGGAATGAGGAAGACACTTGTCAGTATTTTCTTAGATGGAGTCGATATTTAGGGCGTGAGCTACAGGTCCAGTTTAACTCACAGGAAGAAACAAAAACTCTTTCCCTTTCTCATTATCTATCTGTCCCAAATAGAATTTTTGCCTCACATGTATGATCCTTTAAGAAAACAAAACGCAGATGCAAGCTTTAAAACTCAGCAGGTTTTTATTTATAGTGGGTGGGCAAGTATCAGCATGATAAGCTATCACACGGGACAACGATTTTTTTCAAAATTGTTGCCTCCTCAGAAGTTTTTCTTTGTTTATGATAGACCACTTTAAGTGAACGCAAATATTATTTCAGACCACTTATATTGCATAGGAATTTGGAGAAACAAGAAATTAACTTTTATTGAATATAATGCGTTTAATTGCATAAAGGTGCTTATATTTTGCAAAAGTTCAACTAAGCTAAAGGTATTTTGCTGATGATTTTCATTTCTACTCAAGTGTCTGAGGCTTCTCACTTAAGTGTCCAACAGTAATCAGCCAGCAATAATGGATTCCAGTTAGGCAAATACTGTTCTTCCATGACTACAATGCCCTGGTGAAACCTTTTGCCATGCTCGTTATTGACAGCACCAAGATTTGCAGGGAAGAAATCTAGATGGGAATGCAGAAAATGAATCTTTAGTGACATGTTGCACTTCATGCTTGAGACACGTTGTCAATTGGCTGTACATAGCTTGGTACTCTGTAGGTGCCAAGAAAATTTTCAACATCCTTGAATGCCTTCCATGCAATTTTCTCTGGTCCCTCTAGAAGTTCTTTGAATTGTCTGTCATTGATGACATAGAAAGATAGAAACATAGAAAATAGGTGCAGGAGTAGGCCATTCGGCCCTTCGAGCCTGCACCGCCATTCAGTATGATCATGGCTGATCATCCAACTCAGAACCCTGCACCAGCCTTCCCTCCATACCCCCTGATCCCTTTAGCCACAAGAGATTTAAAATCTCTTTTAAATCTCTTACTAGCTCTTTCTTCAGTTAGTCCTGATGAAGGGTCTCGGCCTGAAACGTCAACTGGACATCTTTCTAGAGATGCTGCCTGGCCTGCTGCGTTCACCAGCAACTTTGATGTGTGTTGCTTGCATTTCCAGCATCTGCAGAATTCCTCATGTTTGGGAGCATTTAATAGGTTGCGCAAGCTTGTCCCCATTACCATCCCTGGATACAACAACCTTAAGGAATCATTGTTATTAATACATATTCAAAAATGTATATATTATTTCAGGCCTACACGAGCAGGCACCTCCCACCTCCACCAAATTAACAGGAGCCACCTGCCACTAGTTTTCAACTCATCACCTGCACCCTATTTAAACCCGGCTGTTATCCACAGTCCTTGTTCACTCATCCTGTCAAAAAATGTAGAGGAGGCTTGACCCAAATACAGAGACAATTTAGTGGTAAGTGATAAACTGCAAAACAACAAGCCACGAAGAGTGACAAAACACCAGAGAACAGATACTTAACATGACAAGGTAGCTAGTTAACTGAAGACAACAAGCAACTGGTTGAGACTGACTGGTTCAATGAGTGAACAAGGACTGTGCCAAGAGCTGGGTTTAAATAGGCTGCAGGTTATGAGTTGGAAATGAGTGGCAGGTGGCTCCTGTTAGCTGGGTGAAGACTGAGAGATTCTTATCTGTGCAGGCCTGGCATGCTTTTAATTAGTAGTTACAGCAGGTGAGAAATTAAAACAGTAATATTTCTTTCATGTACACAAGCATACACAGAAACACACACATGTACACACACATACACAAAAACAGACACACGTACACAGAAACATGTATACACACCCAGAAATAACTCATAACTGGGGTTTCAGAAATTATTGATTTAATAAAGCTTACTTTTCATAATACATTCATTTTCAAATATATCAAGTCCTCACCAGATTACCTATCTTACATAGTTCAAGGAAGATGTTCCAATCAGAACTAAAAAAAATCTGAAATTCTACCTGATAGAAACAAGCTTGAATTTAAACTTCAGCAAATGAAAGACTTTTTAAAACTGGTCTAAGTCTGAGCATAACGTGCTTGGTTAGTGGAAGGCCCCTAAGGCAGAAACACTTGGCTAATTGCTACATTCCTAATGTACAATGTGGTCTGGTATGCACTTTGTAGGATGTGGAAGATTCTAGATTAATTCTGATTGTTTCTTTTCTTTAAATCAGAATAACATTACTTGCTCAGGAATTTGAAAGGATTGTTGCCCATGTGTCCGCTATGTCTGCCTTTCTAAGTGATGAAACAGAGTTTTGGAGACTATACTGAAAAGGCTCAGCAGAAATGATGCAGAAGATTGTGCAGCCACCATTGACTGTGGTCTGGTGCACTGCTGGTGGATAGGCTGGATATTAAATCCAGTAGAAACATTCCAACCAAGCTCAATGTTTCTTGATGTTGGTGAGCTCTTTGAGCAGTTTTGCAGCTGCTACCATCCAAGCAAGGTGACAGAGTGGAGATACATCTCTACCAAAGGAGGTGAAAGGTGTTCCTTCCCTCTGCTAGCCTGCAGGTCACCCTTGGGCAAGGTGTAGCACCTGCTTAGCCCCCAATCAGGGTCACTTGAAGCCATGGGAGCAGGTGCTGGATGGTCGTATGAGCAGCTGGTGCATATCAGAAGTCCAGGTTATGTGACCACTGACGCCAAGCAGACAATCTCTGAAGAGTATTGATAATGGTTGGGGTCACACATCTTGTAAAGACATCGACCGGAAGAATGCAATGGCAAATCACTTCTGTAGAAAAATTTTCAAAAACAGTCATTGTCATGGAAAGACAATAATAACCGATGTCATATGACACAGCACATAACGACCAAACTACCTAAGCCAATGCAGGGGATTCTGCCATATTCTTGAATTGTTTTACCGACGGTGATAACGAGAGAGAGAAATCAGGACCTGAGCCACTAAATATTAAGCCTCAAACATTCTCTAATAGCAATGTGGCTACTTGGCTACATATCTGATCAATCTTGAACACTCTTGTTATTAAACGTTGACAACGATTGTGAAAAACTTGGTGATAGGCAAATGAATGTGGCAGAAAGACTCTTTTTTTGTTGGGGATGACATGACCAATATTCCTCATTAATCTGCCTAACCTAGGATTCTGGCCAGACCTCGCTTTGCGTTGGGATGGAATGCTTCATTATATAAGGGATTTTTGATGAAGCTGTGTGCCTGAAAGCAACAGTGACCAGTTCGTCTTCTGAGAAAGGGAAGGTCATTGCTTTAACAATTGAATATAGCTGGAGCCAGAAACATATGATGTACTGGGGCTGAGATGACTAGCATCCGACAACAGTAACCATTTGTGCTAGATTTAACTCTAACTACTAGGGAATTTACCACGTGATTTTTTATCGATTTCAATTTTAAATCTGTTTTATACCCTAACTACATAGCATTCATGATCACAATCACTCCACTTTTGCTCCCATTGCTATTACCCCACGAGCCCACTATTACGAAGGCAATGTGTCCAGCATTCATGGGAGTAAATGGGAGAGCCGTATGTGTAGATAGATGGGCCCAGTGAAGCAGAGTCACGAACCGTAAGCTCAGAAGGACTTCGATTTTCTAGAGCTATCACTATTGGTTAAGAATGCAACAAATGAACTATGAGCAATGCCTATCTCATGATCTGGTTAAATATTTTATTGCTGTTTGTATGATGTTGCTACGCCCAAATTGGCTGTAATATTTGCCTACACTACAACAATGGTAATACTCGGGGAAGTGATTCGTTAACTAAAGCATTTTGGGATGTGCTGATGTTGAAAAAGACATTACTTTGTACAACTTTGATTGCAAAATTAAACAACTGAATATTGATATGAATTTTCAGATTTTTTCTATTCTTACCGACTTGCCATTACTTTACCCCGACACTAGTTATGTGAAAGTGGAAAAATGCATAATGTTTAATATGGAATTGAGAAATTTGGTGAAATACCTACAACGTTTGGTAATGTAAATGCTTCCTCATCAATAAAGTTAAATTTGGTTCCTTGTAAACTTGCAGTGTGATGACCATGCCTTATTTGAAAAAGGCAGGTATAAACAAATTTTAAAGGCTTCTCTGTATTATGATAATTTTCCAAAATAGACAATCATTAACAAAATTGTTTACTTGATTCTAAGAAAACTTAAAATTTAAAATATATTTTATCAGTCGTTAAACTAACATTTAATTTACCAAACTAACTAAATTTATCCTAATTTTTTAATAACTCTCGCCTTCCAATTACTGCAGGATAGTGTCAGCCTGAGAAATGACCTGTGATAGCATTGACATTCTTCAGCTCTGAGAGGTGTGGTTTTATTTTGAGTAAGTACTCACTGAGCAGACCGTTATTGATTTCTTACAATCTCGTGGGTGGCTGTTTATTTTAGATTCCTTGAATAATAAATCAAAAGATTATCTCTTAAAATGCATAGAATTCTATGTGCATTTTCTTAAGCGTACGATAATGAATTCTCTTTTACAATTTTGGCAGTGACAGAATAAAGGTGATCACTTTACCTATTTCCCTCTTATAAGTTGGTAGCATTGATTATGTACGAGTCACCAAGGTAAAATTGTATGTGTCTTTGGGTTGCTGCAGAAAAAAATAATGTTTCTCTGTGTTTCAATGACTGAACAAAGGGGTCTTGTATTTATAGCACACAGAAATACAGATTATGTTGGTTATCTTGAGTCATTTATTGTCCATTTGACCTTCGGAGAAGATAAATGTGAATTTGGAACAAAGTTTCCTTTGTGATTTGCTGTTGTATCAAAATTCCCAGTTCAGCTGTTAACAGGAGACACATGAGACATAACTTGCTTAATAATGATAACATGAAACATTTTTGAGTCAGTTCAAGTAGGGGATTTCTTTAATCAAATGAGTAGATGCTTAATTATTTGTGACTAAAGTAGTTATGTACTTTGGCCTGGTGACTAACAAATCAGAAAGCTATGCCTCAAAACTTATGGAGTACTTGGCATTTTGATGTGAGCCATGCCACAATTATACCCTTTCAGTTTGTATTTTGATAAATAAATCACTTATTTCATAATTTTGAGTCAATAAATAAAGGTAAATCTCATTCAAATTGTTATTGCTAATGCAAATTACCAGCTTGCAGTTAGTTAAAATATAGAACATGAGAGCACAGTACAGGCCTTTCAGCCCATGATTTTGTGCTGCCCTTTTAACCTACTCTAAGATCAATCATCTAACTTTTTCTTCCCACATAGTCCTCCATTTTTACATCATCCATGTGCCTATCTAAGAGACTCCTAAGTGTCCTTAAAGTATCTGCCTCTACCACCATCCCTAGCAGTAAAGAATTTGATTAAAATAACCTATAGATAGAAAGAGTGAATGTTGAGCCTGCCAATATTCCATGTGTTCTTGGACCAAGTGGCTTTAACCAGCTAATCCCCAGCCAAACCTTCAGCCTTTGTGAAGTTATTGTAAACTGGAAGGATGAATGGGACCTAATAAGATCATATGCATTGATAACATCTTTTATCCCATTCCAAGGACCTCAGTGCAGGAGTTCCTCCAGGTTGCATTTCGGACCAACCACCTTCAGCTGTGTCATCAATTGCTTTCATTTTGTTGGAAGATCAGAAATGGGGATAGTCCTTTTTGACAGAAGAATGCCCAGTTTCATGCCATAAGTCATGGCATTAGACCATAAGACATAGGAGCAGAATTAGACCATTTGACCTATCGAGGTCTGCTTTGCTATTACCACTCAACCTCATTCTCTTGCGTTTTCTCCATAACCTTTCATACCCTGACTAGCCAAGAACCTGTCAGCAGCTGCCTCACATACACCCAACGATCTGTCCTCCACAGCCACCTGTGGCAATGAATTTCAGATTCACAACCCTTTGGCTAAAGAAATTCCTCCTCTTCTGTTTTAAATGGATGTCCTTCTATCCTGAGGTTGTTCACTCTGGTCCTAGACTCCCCCATGATAGGAAACATCCTCTCTAAATCCACTCTGTCTCGGCCTTTCAACATTCGATAGGTTTCAATGACATCTTCCCTCACACTTCTAAATCCAGTGAATACAGGCCCAGAGCCATGAAATGCTCCTCATATGATAAGCCTTTCATTCCCAGAATCAATTTTCGTGAACCTCCTTTGAACCCTCTCCAATGTCATCTTAGATAAGGGGCCCAAATCTGCTTACAATACTCCAAGTGAGGCCTCACCAGAACCTTTTAAAGCCTCAGTACTATATACTCTTTGTTATATTCTAGTCCTCTCAGAATAAATGCTAACATTGCATTTGCCTTCCTCACTACTGACTCAACCTGCAAGTTAACATTTAGGGAATCCTGCATGAGGACTCCCAAGTCCATTTGTAATTTCATTTAGAAAATAGTCTTTGCTTTTATTCTTTCGACTAAAGAACATGACCATACATTTCCTGACACTGTTTTCCATCTGCCAGCTTTTTGCCCATTCTCCTAATCTGTCTAAGTCCTTCTGCAACCTCCTTGCTTCCTCAGCACGACATGCTCCTCTACCTATCTTTGGATCATCCGCAAACTTGGCCACAAAACCATCAATTCCATACATACAATGTAAAAAGAATATGTCCCAACACAGACACTTGTGGAAAACCACTAGTCACTGGCAGTCGATCAGAAAAGGCTTCCTTTATTTCCGCTCTTTGCCTCCTGCCAATCAGCCAAAGATCTAACAATGCTAGTATCTTTCCTGTAATGCCATAGGCTTTTATCTTGTGCGGCATCTTGTCAAAGGGCCGCTGAAAATGCAAGTACAAAACATCCAGCGATTCTCTTTGTCTATCCTGCCTGTGGTTTCCTCAAAGAATTCCAACAGATTTGTCAGGCAAGATTTTCTGTTAAAGAAACCATGCTGACTTTGGCCTATTTTATTATGTGCCTCCTAGTACCCTGAAACCTCGTCTTTTACAATTGACTCCAACATCTTCCCAACCACTGAGGGCAGGCTAAATGGCCTATAATTTCCTTTCTTCTGCCTCCTTTTCTTAAAGAATGGAGTGATACTTGCAATTTTCCAGTACTCTGGAACCATGTCTGAATCTATTGATTCTTGAAAGATCATTACTAATGTCTCCAAAATCTCTTCAGCTACCTCTTTCACAACTCTGGGGTGTATACCATTTGGTCCAGGTGACTTGTCTATCTTCCGACGTTTTAACATCCCAAGCACATACTCCCTATTCATAGCAACTGCACTCACTTCTGCCCTCTGACACTCTCGAACATCCAGCATATTGCTAGTGTCGTCCACAGAGCAGACTGATGCAAAATATTTATTCAGTTCATCCACCATTTCCTTGTACTCCATTACTATCACTCCAGTGTCATCTTCCAGTAGCCTGATATCTACTCTTGCCTCTCTTTTAATCTTTACTTATCTAAAAAAACTGTTGGTATCCACTTTAATATTATTGGCTAGCTTACCTTCATATTTCATCTTCCCTCCTTATGGCTTTTTTACATGTCTTCTGTTGTTTTTTAAATCTTCCCAATCGTCCAACTTCCTGCTTTTTTTTTGCTCTATTATAAGCCCTCTCTTTTGCTTTTCTGTTGGCTTTGACTTTTCATGTCAGCCCTGTTGTGACAGCCTTCCTTTAGAATACTACTACTTCTTTGGGATGCACCTTTCAAATTTCTCCCAGAAACTCCAGCCATTGCTGTTCTGCTGTCATCCCTGCTTGTGTCCCCTTCCAATTAACTTTGGCCAGATCCTGTCATGTGCCCCTGTAATTCCTTTTACTCCACTGTAATACTGATACATTTGATTTTAGCTTCTCCCTGTCAAACTTCAGGGTGAATTCTATCATCATATGATCACTGCCTCCTAAGAATTCCTTTACCTTAAGCTCCCTACTTAAATCTGGCTCATTATGCTTCAACCAATCCAGAATAGCTGATCCCCTAGTGGGCTCAATCACAAGCTGCTCTAAAAAAGCATTTGCATTCTACAAATTCTCTCTCTTGGAATCCAAAATCAGCACCAACCTGATTTTCCCAATCTAGCTGCATATTGAAATCCCCCAGGAATATCGAAACATTGCCCTTTTTGACAAGCATTTTCTATCTCTCATTGTAATTTGTAGCCCATGTCCTGCATGCTGTTTGGAGGCCTGTACATAACTCCCTTCAGGGTCCTTTTAGTCTTGCAATTCCTTAACTCTAACCACAACGATTTTGCATCTTCTGATTCTATGTCACCTCTTTCTATGGATTTGATCTATTTTTTTAACCAACAGAGCTACACCATTTGTCTTTGCCTACCTACCTGCCATTTGGATACAATGTGTATCCTTGGATATTAAACTCCCAATTATAATTTTCTTTCAGCTTTAACTCAATGATTTGGAAGACGTAAATAATATTCAAACATTCGTACAAGTAGCATGAAGCCACTAAGACAAGAAGTGCCATTGCTATAACCTCGCCATCAACATCCTGGAAATTGGGGAGGGGCTGCAGAGGCAAATGCATGGGTTAGGGTCCTCCTTAGCTGGCCCCTCCTAATGGCAAAACACAGTGGTCATGAACTTCACCACACAACTTCCAGAGGAATACAGGAAATTTATCTCCATTTTATGTTTGCTTTGCTGCGGCATGCAAGCTGTGCTGCTCGCAAGTCGATCCCCAGTGAAGACCTGTCTCAAGCAAGGCTGCTTTGTTGTCCAGGATCAGGTTTATTGTCACTGACATCCTGTCAGTTGTGAAATCTGGTGGATTATGGCAGCAGTAAAATGCAGGCATAACAATTTGCTCCAGGTTGCAAAAATAAATAAATAAATATTGCAAAAGAAGAATAATGAAGTAATGGACATGTGGCCAAGTGGTTAAGGCATTGGACTAGCGACCTGAAGGTCATGAGTTCAAGCCCCAGCCGAGGCAACATGTGCTGTGTCCTTGAGCAAGGCACTTAATCACACATTGCTCTGCGACGACACTGGTGCCAAGCTGTATGGGCCCTAATGCCCTTCCCTTGGACAACATTGGTGTCGTGGAGAGGGGAGACTTGCAGCATGGGCAACTGCTGGTCTTCCATACAAACTTGCCCAGGCCTGCGCCCTGGAGAGTGAAGACTTTCCAGGCGCAGATCCATGGTCTCGCAAGACTAATGGATGCCTTTAAGGTTCCTGAGCTCATGGCCTGTTCATAAATGGAAAGAAACCATTCCTGAACTGTTCAATTTGCTGTACCTCCTCCTTCATGGCAGTACTGAGAAAAGATATTTACAATATATCTATCATTCTCATACTTCTACACCACGTCACCAATAAACTTCCCACTGAATATGGCAGGACTGCAGAACTTTAATCTGATCTGTTGGTGCTGGGATTTTTCAGCCCTGCATATTGCATGCTATTTTTTATTGTTTAGCACTCAAATCGTTGTATACTGCAGCTTCACCGGATTGGCACCTCAATTCTAAACACACAAGTGCAGTTCCTGCCATGCCCTTCTTCTCTCTTCATTAAACCAGGACCGATTTACTGTTGTGATGGTATGGAATCTTGCTTGATTGCATGATTTCCTTAATAAACCATTTAGGATATCCCAAAATACTTCAGAGCCAAAAGTATTTTCAGAAGCAAGTTTTCACCTCACAGTATGTCCCAAGTATCAATGTAGTAATGACCAGGTAATCTGTTAAATAATGCTGAGAGACAGATACAAATTTCCCAGGAAAATGAGGATAAGATCCCATCTTCTTTGAAGTAATATATGACATAGATGTTTTGCACCCACCTGAGCAAAGACCTTAACGTCTCAAAAAAAGACATTTTGGCCATGACATACGGGAAAATTAGCTGGGAGCTTTGTTCTCAAGTTTACCAAGCTTCAAGCTCACAGAAAAGAATTCAACTGATTTGGAATGTCTGTCAGGATCTTTTGCGTTGCTTCTTGCAAATACAGAGATAAATACATAAATAAAACACATATTCTCTGGTACAAGAATGTTTCAAAATCAATGTACAAAAAAGACGGGTTGCACTTGAATCCCCTGGCGGGGAGGTTTGCAAAGGCTACTGAGGAGAGTTTAAACTAGAATTGTTGGGGGGTGGGAACTGAACTGAAGAGATTGGGGAAGAGGCGGTTGGCTTACAAATAGAGAAAGCTTGGAGGCAGTGTGTGAGGGAGGATAGGCAGGTGATGGAGAAGGGACGTGCTCAGACTAACGGTTTCAGGTGTGTCTATTTTAACACAAGGAGTATTGTGAACAAAGCGGATGAGCTTAGAGCATGGATCAGTACTTGGAGATATGATGTGGTAGCCATTACAGAGACTTGGATGTCTCAAGGACAGGAATGGTTACTTCAATTGCCGGGTTTTAGATGTTTCAGAAAGGACAGGGAGGGAGGCAGAAGAGGTGGGGGCATGGCACTATTGATCAGAGATAGTGTCACAGCTGCAGAAAAGGTGGACGTCATGGAGGGATTGTCTCTGTGGGTGGAGGTTAGGGACAGAAAGGGGTCAATAACTCTAACGGGTGTTTTTTATAGGCCGCCCAATAGGAACAGGGATATCAAAGAGCAGATAGGGAAACAGATCCTGGAAAGGTGTAATAATAACAGAGTTGTCATGGTGGGAGATTTTAGTTTCCCAAATATCAATTGGCATCTCCCTAGAGTGAGGGGTTTAGATGGGGTGGAGTTTGTTAGGTGTGTTCAGGAAGGTTTCTTGACACAATATGTAGATAAGCCTACAAGAGGAGGGACTGTACTTGATCTGGTATTGGGAAATGAACCTAGTCAGGTGTCAGATCTCTCAGTAGGAGAGCATTTTGGAGATAGTGATCATAATTCTATCTCCTTTACAATGGCATTGGAGAGAGGTAGGAACAGACAAGTTAGAAAAGCGTTTAATTGGAGTAAGAGGAATTATGAGGCTATCAGGCAAGAACTTGGAAGCTTAAATTGGGAACAGGTGTTCTCAGGGAAAGGTACGGAAGAAATGTGGCAAATGTTCAGGGGATATTTGAGTGGAGTTCTGCATAAGTATGTTCCAATGAGACAGGGAAGTTATGGTAGAGTAGAGGAACCATGGTGTACAAAGGCTGTAGTAAATCTAGTCAAGAAGAAAAGGGAGGCTTACGAAAGGTTCAGAGAGCTAGGTAATGTTAGAGATCTAGAAGATTATAAGGCTAACAAGAAGGAGCTTAAGAAGGAAATTAGGAGAACCAGAAGGGGCCATGAGAAGGCCTTGGTGACAGGATTAAGGAAAACTCCAAGGCATTCTACAAGTATGTGAAGAGCAAGAGGATAAGATGTGAAAGAATAGGACCTATCAAGTGTGACAGTGGGAAAGTATGTATGGAACCGGAGGAAATAGCAGAGGTACTTGATGAATACTTGACTTCGGTATTCACTATGGAAAAAGATCTTGGTAATTTTAGTGATGACTTGCAGCGGACTGAAAAGCTTGAGCATGTAGATATTAAGAAAGAGGATGTGCTGGAGCTTTTGGAAAGCATCAAGTTGGATAAGTCACTGGGACCGGATGAGATGTACCCCAGGCTACTGTGGGAGGTGAGGGAGGAGATTGCTGAGCCTCTGGCGATGATCCTTGCATTATCAATGGGGACGGGAGAGGTTCCGGAGGATTGGAGGATTGTGGATGTTGTTCCCTTATTCAAGAAAGGGAGTAGAGATAGCCCAGGAAATTATAGACCAGTGAGTCTTACTTCAGTGGTTGGTAAGTTGATGGAGAAGATCCTGAGAGGCAGGATTAATGAACATTTGGAGAGGTATAATATGACTAGGAATAGTCAGCATGGCTTTGTCAAGGGCAGGTTGTGCCTTACGAGCCTGATTGAATATTTGAGGATGTGACTAAGCACATTGATGAAGGAAGAGCAGTAGATGTAGTGTATATGGATTTCAAAAAGGCATTTCATAAGGTACCCCATGCAAGGCTTATTGAGAAAGTAAGGAGATATGGGATCCAAGGGGATATTGCTTTGTGGATCCAGAACTGGCTTGCCCACAGAAGGCAAAGAGTGGTGTAGACGGGCCATATTCTGCATGGAGGTCAGTGACCAGTGGAGTGCCTCAGGGATCTGTTCTGGGACCCTTACTCTTCATGATTTTTATAAATGATCTGGATGAGGAAGTGGACGGATGGGTTAGTAAGTTAGCTGATGACACAAAGGTTGGGGGTGTTGTGGATAGTGTGGAGGGCTGTCAGAGGTTACAGCGGGACTTTGATAGGATACAAAACTAGGCTGAGAAGTGGTAGATGGAGTTCAACCAGGTAAGTGTGAGGTGGTTCATTTTGGTTGGTCAAATATGATGGCAGAATACAGCATTAATGGTAAGACTCTTGGCAGTGTGGAGGATCAGAGGGATCTTGGGGTCCGAGTCCATATGACGCTCAAAGCAGCTGCGTAGGTTGACTCTGTGGTTAAGAAGGAATATGGTGTATTGGCTTTCATCAATTGTGGAATTGAATTTAAGAGCCAAGAGGTAATGTTGTAGCCAAATATAAATAGGAGGAGGAGGAGAAGATGGCAGCACAACGCAGCTTGCACGGCCACTCCGGTGAATGATATCTGTAATCTGTCAAGTAGGGTGCCGTGCACAATCCTGATTTGATGGAGACAGATGTGAGAGAACGAAGGATCATCTGGAGAAACTTCTGAAATGTCTTTTTCGCTGCAGCTGTTACTGTGTGATCTAGAATCTCTGGAGGGGAAGGTCACGAGTCCTCAGCTTTGCTTGTGCTCGGCGGCCAGGATGGGATCAAAGCACTCGGCAGAGATGGTACTCAGTGTCGAAGGGCTGGTCGGAGGCTCAGAGTTTTCGGATGGACTCAGAGTCAACTGTGGTCGGGTGCTACCAATGCATTGACAGTTGTCAGTGCCTGGAGGTTTATGGCAGAGAGAGTTTCTCCCTTCTCCCTTCCCACCTGCTATCAGGGACTACTGGGAGTCGATCGTAACTTTGAGACTTTTTTTTACTGTTCCCATGGTCTGCTCTTTATCAAATTATAGTATTGCTTTGCACTGCTGTAACTATATGTTATAATTATGTGGTCTTGTCAGTGTTAGTCTTTGGTTTGTCTTGTATTTTTTGTGATATCACTCTGGAGGAACATTGTATCATTTCTTAATGCATGCATTTCTAAATGACAATAAATGAGGACTGAGTGTCCTCATGATCTAATCTAATATAGGACCCTGGTCAGACCCCACTTGGAGTACTGTGCTCAGTTCTGGTCGCCTCACCACAGGAAGGATGTGGAAACCATAGTATGGGTGCAGAGGAGATCCTGGATTGGGGAGCATGCCTTGTGAAAACAGATTGAGTGAACTCAGCCTTTTCTCCTTGGAGCAACGGAGGATGAGAGGTGACCTGATAGAGGTGTATAAGATGATGAGAGGTATTGATCATGTGGATTGTCAGAGGCTTTTTCCCAGGGCTGTAATGGCTGCCACAAGAGGGCACAGGTTTAAGGTGCTTGTGAGTAGGTACAGAGGAGATGTCAGGGGTAAGTTTTTTACGCAGAGAGTGTTGAGTGCGTGAAATGGGCTGCCGGCAGCAGTGGTGGAGTCGGAAACAACAGGGTCTTTTAAGAGACTTTTGGATAGGTACATGAAGCTTAGAAAAATAGAAGTCTATGGGTAACCCTAGTAATTTCTAAGGTAGGGTCATGTTCAGCACAACTTTGTGGGCCAAAGGGCCTGTATTTTGCTGTAGGTTTTCTATGTTTCTATCATATAACGGACATTTTATAAATAATGCACAGTTGATACCTTAAATTTATGAGGAGAGTGACAGGATAAATGACAAAAACATAACTTTCCAATTAAGAGTTTAGAACTAATGTTTACTATCCCAGAATAAGAAAGGAATTGCAAAAAATTTTGAATAAGATTATAGTTAATTTTAGCACTGTCGAGCATAAATGAGAGTTAAATCTACTCAATGTACTTAAAGGTCAAAGTCTTTAAATGGAAGCTTAGCAGCTGAGTACTCAATATTCGGGCCCTTTCATTTTGAAATGTATGTTAATGATTTACACTCAAATGTCTTTGGCAGTCGTTCTTCAACTCCAGTTCTGTGGGTCATGAGATGGTGCTGAGGCCAATTTGGGACTTGCAGACAGAGAGATAGGAAATATGCTTGACAAGACAAATTGGTGGGTTATTTAAGATCTGGTGTGTTTCCTCTGCCTCTCACCCTGGGCTTCTCTGTGCTCCTATAACATGGTCTTGAGCCTGTCATTGTTCTCCTGAGTACACCTCTATTTTGAGTGGTGATGGGTCAGAGATTCCCCTGAGTCAGTGTGAGTGACACGGTGTACTCATTATGGCCAACTGGGTGTAACTGTTGCTTCAAAGCTGGGGATGTCAACATTGGAGAAGAGACTGACATTCATCAACCTACTCTGAGTGCATTGGAGGATTTTGCAGAGACAAGATTTGCAGTATTAGCATGAATACCACCTGCTCCCCAAGTCTTGTTTTTCCTTTGGCAATGACGTCTTATCAGTTGTATTGAGTCATGATAATGAAAGCTATTAATAACTGAAGAAATCAATGTGATTTACCGAGAGGAAGATAAATTTAAAGTACAGAATGGAAAATCTGATCAGTTAATTTAGAAGTGATAATTAAAGTTTAATCCAGAGCAGAGAGAAGCAATATATGTGAGAAGATGCACCAGATAATGGAATATATAATAATAACAGAAGTATATTGAGTGTGTGGAAGAACAAAGAGACCTTGATGTGCATGTCTATATATTGTAATAGGTCACAAGAAAGGTAAATAAGGTGGTTAAAAAAGCATATGCAATTCTTGATTTCTTTTACCAAGGCTCACTATATAAGAGTAGGGAGCTTATGCGAGAACTGAATGCAGGCCATCCCTCAGTAATGAACTGGTTCATTTTTTACAGTTATTGATTTTGTCCATAAATCAGAAAATACAGAAAAATCACTCAATATGGTAGCCATGCTTCTGAATTTATTAATAATAT
The DNA here is from genome assembly GCF_963921235.1 of Mobula hypostoma. Classification (NCBI taxonomy): domain Eukaryota; kingdom Metazoa; phylum Chordata; class Chondrichthyes; order Myliobatiformes; family Myliobatidae; genus Mobula; species Mobula hypostoma. The sequence continues at coordinate 32,732,033 of NC_086109.1, forward strand.
GAGAGCTTGTTTGTATTTGAGGATGCCCGTAAGTCAGGCATTCAGAACCCAGGGACAGCCTGTGAGATCAGTTTATGAGCATTGTGGTTCAAAGTTCAAAGTTCAAAATAACTTTATAATCAATGTACATGTATGTCACCATTTACAACCCTGAGACTGATTTTCTTGCAGGCATACTCAGTAAATCCAACAATCATAATAGAAATAATGAAAGACTGTACCCACCAGGACAGACAAGCAACCAATGATTTGACCAAAGACTGCAGAGTCATTAGCAAATTTAAATATGGTTGTAGACAATGGGAGACAATGTTATTCCCATGTTAGACAATGGGAGTAATCAAACTGGAGAGAATTCAGAGGAGATTTTTGATGATGTTGCCAGGACGAGAACATTTCAAAGAAAGGCTCTGTTATTTTCCTCTGAGCAGAGGAGCCTGTGGGGCGATTTAGTGAAGGAATATAACGTTTTGAAGATTCAATCTACTTTCCAAAATATATGGGTCAAAAGATAGAGATCATAATTTAAACTAATTCGTAGAAGGAAAATAAGGGTGAAGAAGAAAAATTTACAGATTGAAAGGGAGTTGGAAACAGAAACCTTCATTCTAGTTAGCTGCTTGGACATGTACTTGAAGAGTTATGAACTGAGAGCTACAGTTGTAGGGCTGAGGTGTGGAGCTGAACTTGGAAGCATCAATTTGAACAGCACGGGAATGGATCATAAACTTTCCATGACTCTATAAAAGGAAGTTGCTTTACTTCATAGGTTATGAAGTTTTGGAATTGTCTGAAGCTAGTGGGCTAAAGGTCACAATGAATAAGTATATTCAAGACGGATATTGATGGAGCACTAGATAAAGAGGGCCAGCAGAAAACAATGGACTTGTGGTTGAAAGCCAGCCATGATCTTATTGAATGGTGGAATGCTATGGAGGGGCTGAATGGCTTACTCCTGTACCTTTCAAGTTCAAGATTGAGTTTATTGTCACCTGATTGTACATATATGCAACCAAGTGAAATAACTTTCTTCCATCCCACCGTGCACCCACAATGCATTTATCACACATGGCACATAAAACTAATTATCACCACAAATAAGATAATAAAGCATAGTTCAAAATATGTGTGAAGTACACAGCACAGGTGCACAGAACCAGTATGGTCAACAGTGAACAGCTTGTTGTCCTAGTGATGGGATCTCAGTGGTGGCAGGATATTCGTTAGTCTCATGTAAGTTAGTTTTATTTTCCATAAGTTACGAGTATGATTTAATACTTAACTATACTGGCATTACATACTATTTGCTGTCTCAATAGCGTCACAGCATTGCTCATGGATCTTCAGTGACTCATGGACTGGGTCCTTCTCTCAGTGTCTTTTTTCCCATTATCTTTCTGGCTTTGGGTGTGGCAACATACTGCTCATTTTGAGACTGGCTACCATCTGTGTAGAAACACACCTGAAGCTAAACAAAAAGTTCAGTAAATATGCTGTGTATCTATTGTAGAATGTAGTGGGGAAAAATTAAGAAAAGTATAACTTGAGTGTCCTGGTTTGCCAGCTGCAATCATATAATGAAATTGCGCAAGTTTGCTTTGTGCTGGGTTGTGTGGGAGAGATTTAGAGTTTGGAATGTATGACACACCACATGGTGCTGAACCTATTGGTTGGATTTCTTTCCACCTTATAGCTACATTTGTGAAATGCAAACGGATAACATAATAAAGAGCTTGTTGGAACTGTGCTGTTCAACAAAAAGGTATAGTCAGTGGAAAAGGGATGGAAGGAGTCCTTCAATATTTCTGGCTGATTCCATCATTGGTGTTTGCTCAATCCTGCAGTTTTAGTTGGATGATTTAGTGCTGATAAGGTTTTGTATTTTGCTCCTCCCTCACACTCAAGTTGAAACAGGTTAGTATATTCAGGAGTGTACATACTGGAGACAGTGAATTAGAACAACTCCGCTGTCTATTTGCCAAGGATTACTGTGGAACTGCTCTAAAAATAGTTTATATTTCCCCTGCCTGAATACTTCATTTGAAGCTTTTTTAACTTAAGGACACAATTTACATAAACAGGTAAGGATATTTATTCTTCACATTTCTATACACTTTGGTTTCCAGAGACTGTTTGCTTTCACAGATCGGGCACACCTTCAGGGAGTCGCTGTATTATGTCTCTGCCAGTTCACTTTAGTACTTCAAACTGAAGCTGATAAAATATCATTAGGTATTTTAATGGAAGAACAGTTTAGAAGATCAATAGTTTGTGGCAGTTCTAGTCCTTAATTTCCATGTTAAAACAATAGCAAAATGTTTCTGAATTTATTATAAATCTGATTTGTAGCAAAGAAATTTACACTGACAAGATTTAAGAGTAAGTGTGGGGATCTTGTGTTAATTGAGGAAAATCTTAATGGTTTGCTTTTGTGCTTTGAAAATGGGACAAACTAAAGTAGAATTATTATTTAAGGAGTGATACTCAGTGCCAGGACAATGACTGGATTTAAGATTGGCCTGTTTTCAGTATTTTTGAGCTAATCGGTTGAATTTCAATCGAGCAGTTTCCATTCTTGGGAATTTGACATTCATGCCATTGGATTTGTACTGGAGATGTTCACATTTATTTAAATATTACTTTTAATCAGAAGCATACTTGATTCATAAAACCCTGGTACTAATTAACCTGACTGCATTTACTGTAGGTAACCTTAATCACAAAAAGTAACTGTCCTCCTGGCTGCGTTACTCAATGGCTTTCACTGTCCACAAACTATAAGTTGCCACAAGCCTTCATCTTCAGAGAAAAGCCAAAGAACATAAATTCTTAATTTAATCAATACCTGACTTATAAGACCATAAGTCATAGGAGCAGAATTAGACCACTTGGCCCATCAAATCTGCTCTACCATTCCGTTATGGCTGATTTATTGTCCCTCTGAACCCCATTCTCTTACCTCTCCCTGTAACCTTTGACACTCTTACGAATCAAGAACCTATCAACTGCACTTTAAATATACCCAATGACTTGGCCTCCACAACAATCTGTGGCAATGAATTCCACAGATTCACCTTCCTCTGTCTGGAGAAATTCCTCCTCATGTCTGTTCTGAAGGGATGTCCTTCTATTCTGAGTGGTGCCACCTGGTCTCAGACTCCCCAGCTACAGGGAACACATCTTCTCCACATCCACCCTATCGAGGTCTTTAAATATTCAATAGGTTTCAATGAAACCACCCCCTCCTCATTCTTCTAAACTCCAGTGAGTACAGGCCCAGAATTATCAAACGCTCCTCATATGTAAACCCTTTCATTCCTTCAGTCATTCTCGTGAACCTCCTCTGGACCCTCTCCAATGCCAGCACGTCTCTTTTTAGACTAGGTGCCCAAAACTGCTCACAATACTCCAGGTGCGGTCTGACCACCACAATGAACTAGAGATTGTAATAAATTTAAAAAAATAAATTATGTTACTTTTTTCTCCGGAAAAATGATTTCAGTCCAGTTGTCTTTCGATACAGAAATAGCACAGCATAGCATAGGACTGCAATTTGAAATATCAAATGGAAATATTTGGGTTCTTCATTATTTCTGCTGATATTTTGTGCCTCTTATAGTGGCAAAAATTACACAATTCTAATAACAAGTCCTGATGAAAGGTCTAGGCCCAAAACGTTGCCTGTTCATTCATCCATCCATTGATGCTGCCTGGCCTGCTGAGCTCCTCCAGCACTTTGTGTGTGTTGCTCTAGATTTCCAGCATCTGCAGTACCTCTTGGGTCTAATACTGTGTTTTAATGGACAGACTCTCAAAAAAACTGGACTAAATTACTCAATCAAGACAAGTATCTGTGTGATATTTCCCATTGAATTTGTCCTGTCAGTGACTAAACAATGATTCAAAGTGATTGAGTAAATACTGTTAGAATTGTACTTCGGAACACTTTGGAATGTTCATAGGGTAATCACAGATGAATAGTTTGAACTGCTGACACTGAACTGTTTGCAAGGTAATGTTCTATCATTGTATCCTGTTACTAACAGTAATTGTTTTTTTAAAAAGTGAGGGTGGAACAGTTTAGCAGCTGCAAAGTGTCAGACAGGACCAGTAAGGTATGGTTGTTGGTGTCTCACACTTACAGCGATAATGAATGTTGTTAAGTCTGTTGATTAGTGTTTTTCAGCAAGACAATAAACAAACTAAACACACGGCATCTAGCAAACATTTGCAATTTTTATGGCTAATTATTGATAAATTCTTACCATGGAAGTACGCGTGTTGGCTATGTGTCTGTCACCTACTGTTTATTGTTTCGCACAAGTTCAAATAGATAGTTTCTCGTATGGGCTCAGCAAGGAATAGTCTGCAAAAGGAGCAGACCTCTTTGCGAGCTTTTGTCTCGCTGATGAGCAGGTTGCTACTGCAGTAGGGCAGTGTCACCACAACTCACTCACTTCCTGCCACCAAGGTTCTCGCTGTGACCGACCCTTTCGCTGTTAATAAGGCAGCACATAAAAGGTGATAACTCACCAGGAATAACATTTGTGTCAGAAGCCTCATTAAAGTTTATAAGTGTTTAAACTTCAACATGGGCATGTGCTTTCTTTTGGCGGGCAGTGGTGTGCTTAGAATGGGCTGTGCTGGGAGATTAAGTGAAGTGGGACGATAGTTTAGCAGTGAAATCACAAATTAGCTCTCTATATTCTTCAGGGGATTTTGTAACTTTGTGAGCCCTGCTGTGATATAAGTGAGTTCTGATATGACATCTGAGGAACATTGATCTTTGTGGACTGGTATCTTCTCCTACTGGAGGGGGAGGGGCCGGGTTGGGGGAGGAGGCCACTTGATTATTGTGGCAGCCCTACTGATGCATTGGAATGCAGCAGAACAGAATGAAAAGCATTGATTATGACCGTAAAGTGTGAAAAGGCATTGAATGGTTTATTCTTGTAAATACGAGGGGTAATTGATAAATTCATGTCCTAAGGTAGAAGGAGTCAATTTTAGAAAACCTAGCGCATTTATTTTTCAACATAGTCCCCTCCTACATTTTAACGCAAACAACAGGAATTCTGCAGATGCTGGAAATGCAAGCAACACACATCATAGTTGCTGGTGAACACAGCAGGCCAGGCAGCATCTGTAGGAAGAGGTGCAGTCGACGTTTCAGGCCGAGACCCTTCGTCAGAACTAACTGAAGGAAGAGTGAGTAAGGGATTTGAAAGTTGGAGGGGGAGGGGGAGATCCAAAATGATAGGAGAAGACAGGAGGGGGAGGGATAGAGCCGAGAGCTGGACAGGTGATAGCCAAAAGGGGATACGAGAGGATCATGGGACAAGAGGTCCGGGAAGAAAGACAAGGGGCGGGGGGGGGGACCCAGAGGATGGGCAAGAGGTATATTCAGAGGGACAGAGGGAGAAAAAGGAGAGTGAGAGAAAGAATGTGTGCATAAAAATAAGTAACAGATGGGGTACGAGGGGGAGGTGGGGCCTTAGCGGAAGTTAGAGAAGTCGATGTTCATGCCATCAGGTTGGAGGCTACCCAGACGGAATGTAAGGTGTTGTTCCTCCAACCTGAGTGTGGATTCATCTTTACAGTAGAGGAGGCCGTGGATAGACATGTCAGAATAGGAATGGGATGTGGAATTAAAATGTGTGGCCACTGGGAGATCCTGCTTTCTCTGGCCGACAGAGCGTAGATGTTCAGCAAAGCGGTCTGCTGGTGAACGCAGCAGGCCAGGCAGCATCTGTAGGAAGAGGTGCAGTACCGCTTTGCTGCATCTACGCTCTGTCCGCCAGAGAAAGCAGGATCTCCCATGGTCACACATTTTAATTCCACATCCCATTCCTATTCTGACATGTCTATCCACGGCCTCCTCTACTGTAAAGATGAATCCACACTCAGGTTGGAGGAACAACACCTTACATTCCGTCTGGGTAGCCTCCAACCTGATGGCATGAACATCGACTTCTCTAACTTCCACTAAGACCCCACCTCCCCCTCGTACCCCATCTGTTACTTATTTTTATGCACACATTCTTTCTCTCACTCTCCTTTTTCTCCCTCTGTCCCTCTGAATATACCTCTTGCCCATCCTCTGGGTCCCCCCCCACCCCTTGTCTTTCTTCCTGGACCTCCTGTCCCATGATCCTCTCGTATCCCCTTTTGCTAATCACCTGTCCAGCTCTTGGCTCTATCCCTCCCCCTCCTGTCTTCTCCTATCATTTTGGATCTCCCCCTCCCTCTCCAACTTTCAAGTCCCTTACTCACTCTTCTTTCAGTTAGTCCTGACGAAGGGTCTCGGCCTGAAACGTCAACTGCACCTCTTCCTACAGATGCTGCCTGGCCTGCTGTGTTCACCAGCAACTTTGATGTGTGTTGCCCCTCCTACATTTACAGACTTAGTCCAGCGGTCGTGGAGCATACGAATCTTGGACTTCCAGAAAGTGTCCACAGCAGGGGTGATCGATAAGTTCGTGGCCTAAGGTAGAAGGAGATGAGTTATACAGCTCCTGTTACATACACATGCAATTCAACTCTTTGAGTGATTATGCAGGAAGTTTGAGGTTAATAACTCATCAGTTAATAACTCATCGGGAAGATTGATAGGTTCATGGCCTAAGGTAGAAGGAGATGAGTTATTTGTGTGTATTGTAAATATCGTAATATTTTATTATGAAAAAAGTTTATTTTGTTAAAAATCAATTATTAAGTTTAAATGTGACAAGTTCACAAAAACCCACATTTATCCATTAATCTCATCTTAATAAAATTACACAAAACGTTGTGACAAAGTTAAAGAAAATGATAAGTAGATATAGTAAGCACAAGGAAATCTGCAGATGCTGGAAATTCAAGCAACACACACAAAATGCTGGTGGAACACAGCAGGCCAGGCAGCATCTATAGGAAGAGGTACCGTCGATGTTTTGGGCCGAGACCAAAAAAGGGTAAATAAATAGATAGATTGATAAGAGATGGGGTACGAAAGGGAGGAGGGCATTAACGGAAGTTAGAGAAGTCAATGTTCATGCCATCAGGTTGGAGGCTACCCAGACGGAATATAAGGTGTTGTTCCTCCAACCTGAGTGTGGCTTCATCTTTACAGTAGAGGAGGCCATGGATAGACATGTCAGAATGGGAATGGGATGCAGAATTAAAATGTGTGGCCACTGGGAGATCCTGCTTTCTCTGGCGGACAGAGCGTGGGTGTTCAGCAAAACGGTCTCCCAGTCTGCGTTGGGTCTCGCCAATATATAGAAGGCCACATCGGGAGCACCGGACGCAGTATATTACCCCAGCCGACTCACAGGGGAAGTGTTGCCTCACCTGGAAGGACTGTCTGGGGCCCTGAATGGTGGTGAGGGAGGAAGTGTAAGGGCATGTCTAGCACTTGTTCCGCTTACAAGGATAAGTGCCAGGAGGGAGATCAGTGGGAAGAGATGGGGGGGACGAATGGACAAGGGAGTCACGTAGGGAGCAATCCCTGTGGAAAGCAGAATGAGGGGAGGAGGGAAAGATACAGTACTGCGTAAAAGTCTTAGGTGCCCTAGCTATATATGTGCCTAAGGCTTTTGCACAGTACTATATTTACTACATTTGTCAACGTGAAGCGGACAGCGAGTTTGTAAATCTGGCAGGAGCATAAGATGTTGGGAATGGTGAGGGTGGAGTGCAGAGGGAAGGGTGTGGGACAAGGTGCAGAGGAGAGCCGGTGGCACGGGTGTAGACACACACTCCCAGCCCTGAGACACCAGGCAAGGTCATTTGTTTCCAAACATCTGGTTTATTAATTATTACAGAATGCCTCTCTGTTGATTCCCACTCCCTCTCCTCTTCTTTCTCCTCTTCCCAACCATGATTGCCCTCTCCCTGTCCCCTTCCTACTCTCAGTCCACAATAGACACCCATATGAGAATCAGGTTAATCATCACTCGCATATGTCATGGAATTTCTTTTTTTGTCTTATCAGTACTGTGCAATACATAAAGTTACTACAGTACTGTGCAAAATTCTTAGACACCCTAACTATATATATAGTTCCTATAAAAAGTGTTCACCCACCCCCCTGGAAGTTTTCAAGTTTTATTGTTAAGTATTCACCCCTTCGTCAGTATTTAGAATATGTACCTTTGGCAGCAGTTACAGCTTTGAGTCTGTGTGGATAGATATCTATCAGTTTTGCACATCTGGGTACTGCAATTTTTCCCCATTCTTTATAAAACTGCTCAAACTCTGTCAGATCACATGGGGATTATGAATAAACAGATCTTTTCAAGTCCAGACACAAATTCTCAATTGGATTGAGGCCTGGACTCTGACTTGGCCATTCCAGGATATTAACTTTGTTGTTTTTAAACCATTCCTCTGTAGCTTTGGCTTTATGCTTGGGGTCATCGTCTTGCTAGAAAATAAATCTTCTTCCAAGTTGCAGTTGACTTGCAGACTGCATCAGGTTTTCTTCCAGCATTTCCCTGTGTTTTGCTGCATTCATTTTACCCTCTACCTTCACAAGTCTTCCAGGACCTGCTGCAGTGAAGCATCCCCACAGCATGATGCAGCCACCACCATGCTTCATGGTAGGGATGGTGTGTTTTTGATGTTGTATGCTGTTTGGCTTACACTAAACTGTGTTTAGTCTGATGTCCATAAAGCTCAATTTAGGTTTCATCAGACCATAAAACCTTCTTCAGCTGACTTCAGAGCCTCCCATGTGCCTTCTGGCAAACCCCAGCCAAGATTACATGTGACTTTATTTCAACTGTGGCTTTCTTTCTTTGCCGCTTTTCCATAAAGCTGTGACTGGTGAAGGCCCCGGGCAACAGTTGTTGCATGCACAGTATCTCCCATCTCAGCCACTGAAGCTTGTAGCTCCTCCAGAGTTGTCATAGGTTTCTTGGTCGTTTCCCTCATTAGTCTCCTTCTTGTACGGTCACTCAGTTTTTGAGGACGGCCTGCTCTAGGCAGATTTACAGCTGTGCAATATTCTTTCCATTTCTTAATGATCAACTGAACTGTACTCCAAGGGATAGTCAGTGACTTGGAAATTTTCTTGTAACCATCTCCAGACTTGTGCTATTCAATAACCTTTTTGTGGAGTTACTTGGAGAGTTCTTTTTGTCTTCATGGTGTAGTTTTTGCCAGGATACTGACTCACCAGCAGCTGGTCTTTCCAGATACAGGTATATTTTTACTACAATCAATTGAAACATCTTGACTGTACACAGGTGATCTTTCCTTAACTAATTATTTGACCTCTAAGACCAACTGGCTGCACCAGTGATGATTTGGTGTGTCATGTTAAAGGGGGGTGACAGTTATGTGTTTCACTTTGTGTTTTATATTTGCAATTAATTTAGATCACTTTGTAGAGATCTGTTTCCACTTTGACACGAAAGAATCTTTTTCTGTTGATCAGTGTCAAAAAAAGCCAAATTACATCCACCGTGATTCAGTGTTGTAAAACAATAAAACATGAGATCATGAGACCATAAGACATAGGAGCAGAATTGGGTTATTCAGCCGATTGAGTCTGCTCCAGGATCAGCCATGTTGAAATGGCAGAGCAAACTCGAAGGTGTCAATAGCCTAATTGTGCTCCTATGTCTTATGGTCTTATGAAAACTTCCCGGGGGGGGGGGAGATGAATACTTTTTATAGGTGCTGTACGTGTCTAAGACTTTTGCACGGTACTGTAGATTACCAAAAATGGAGGGTTGGCCTAGCAGAGGAAAGATACAGCGGTCAGGGCTCTGGCACTGAGTCTGGCTCTGTGATTCAGAAGGGAAGCGGGGAGAAGAGGCACGCTGTGGAGATAAGGGATTTACTCGTTAAGGAAACAGAAGGGAGATCCTGTGGATGAGAACGAGATTCCCAGATGGTGTGTTGCCTCCTGGGGGCCCGGGTCTGGGATATTTTGCCTCAAATCCTTAGCGTTCTTAAGTGACGGAGTGAGTAGCCAGAGGTCGTGGTCCATGCAGGTACCATAGGAAGGAAGAGGTCCTGCAAAATGAGTTCAGGGAGTTAGGTGCTATGTTAAAGGACATGACCTTCAGAGTTGTGATATCAGGATTGCTACCCATGCCATGTACTAGTGAGGCCAGAAATGGAAAGATCACACAGTTTAACATGTAGCTAAGGAGTTGATGTAGGAGAGAGGGCATCAGATTTTAGGATCATCTGGTTCTCTTCCAGGGAAGGTGGGACCTGTACAGAAGAGATGTTTTGCACCTGAACTTGAAGGGGACTAATACCCTTGTGGGAAGGTTTGCTAGTACTGCATGGGGGTAGGGTTTTAAACTAGAGTTGTGGAGAGATAGGTACCAGAGTGCCAGAGCCGATAGTGAAACAGTTGTGGGGACAGATTTTAAGACCTCAGACAAAATCAAGAATCAAAAGGTTGAGTATGGTGGGACTAATGTTCTAAGTTGCTTATTTCAATGCAAGAAGTATTGTAGGAAACACAGATGAACTCAGGGCATGGATTAACAGAGAATTATGATATGTGGTCATTAGTCAGGCTTGGTTGCAGGAGGGACGGGACTAGCAGCTCAATATTCCAGGGTTCTGTTGTTTTAGACCTGATAGAGCAGGAGGGATTACAGGTGGAGGGGTAGCAATTCTAGTCAGGGAAAATGTTGTGGCAATGCTTAGTCAGGACAAACTGGAGAACTTGTCTAGTGAGGAAAAGAGAGTTATGACCATGTTAGTGGGGCTATATTTTAGACTACCCAACAGTCCACAGGATTTAGAACAACTTTGTAGAGAGATTTATTGACTGGGATTCCCATACTGTAAAAGGACTAGATAGGATAGAATTTGTGATATGTGTTCAGGAAAGTTTCCTTAATTAGTGCATAGAAGTCCCAACGAGAGAGTGTGTGATATTTGATCTATTAGGGAACGACACAAGGAAATTCTCAATAGTTTGTGTGGATGAACACATTGAATCTAGTGATCATAATGCCGTTAGTTTCAAGGTGAATATGGAAAAGGATAGGTCTGGTCCTCAGGTTGCGATTCTAAATTGGAGAAAAGCACATTTTGATGGCATCAGAAAGGATCTGGGAATTGTGGATTGAAATAGGTTGTTTTCTGGCAAAGGCATACTTGGGAAGTGGGAGACCTTCAAGAGTGACATTTTGAGAATACGAAGCTTGTATGTGCCTGTCAGAATAAAAACCAAGGATAACAGTTTCAAGGAACTTTGGTTTTCAAGAGATATTGAGGCCTTAATTAAGGAAAAAAAGAAGGTGCTTAGCAGTTATTAGTGGGTAGGAACAAATGAAGTACTTGTGGAGTATAAGAAATGCAAGAGAACACAATAAACAAATCAGGAGGGCTAAAGGAAGGCATGAGGTTGCTCTGGCACACAAGGTGAAGGAAAATCTTATGAGCTTCTGCAGGTATGTTAAGAGCAAAAGGAATGCAAAGGACAAAATTGGTCCTCTGGAAGATCAGAATGGTAATCTATGTGTGGAGCCAAAAGAGATGGGGGAAATCTTAAATAGATTTTTTTGCATCTGTTTTTACTTGGGAGTTAGACAAAGAGTCTATAGATGTGAGGCAAAGCAGCAGCAAGGTCGTGGACCCTATAGAAATTAAAGAGGAGGAGGTGTTTGCTGTCTTGAGGCAAATTAGGGTGGACAAACCCCCTTACAAGGTGTGCCCTTGGACCATGTGGAAGACAAGTGCAGAAACTGCAGGGGCCCTAGCAGAGAAGCTTAAATCATCCTGAGGAACAGATGAGGTACCGGAGGATTGAAGGATAGCTAATGTTGTTCTGTTGTTTAAGAAAGTCTCTAAAAATAAACCAGGAGGCCAGTGAGCCTGCTATTAGTAGTAGGAAATTTATTGGAAGGTATTCCAAGGGACTAGATTTGAGTATTTGGATAGAAAGGGACTGATTAGGGATAGTCAGCATGGCTTTGTGCGTGGTAGGTTATATTTAACCAATCTTATAGAGCTTTTAGAGGATGTTACCAGGAAAGCTGATGAAGGCAAGGCAGTGGATGTTGTCTACATGGACTTCAGCCAGGCACTTGACAAGGTCCCACATGGGAGGTTAGTCAAGAAGGTTCAGTAAATTCAGGATAAGGTAATAAACTGGATTAGAAATTGGTTTCATGGAAGAAGCCAGAGAGTGGTAGTACTTGGTTGCCTCTCTGACTGGAGGCCAGTGAGCAGTGGAGTGCACCAGAGATTGGTGCTGGGTCCATTGTTATTTGTCATCTATATCAATGATCTGGATGATAATGTGGTTAACTGGATCAGCAAATTGGGGTTGTAGTGGACAGCAAGGAAGACTATCAAAGCTTAAGGGGATCTAGAGCAGCAGGAAAAATGGGCTGAAAAATGGCAGATGGATTTTAAAGCAGACTACTGTGAGGTGTTACACTTTGAGAGGACCAACCAGGATAGGTCTTACACCGTGAGTGTTAGGGCACTGAGGAGTGCAGTAGAACAAAGGGACACTGTGAATAGATCTGGGCACTATGCCTTTGGGAAGAAGAGTTACACCAAATATGATCAACCAGAATAATAGTTCCAACAATTCCAACAATTAGTATACTACAGAGTTATGTTTCTTGTAATTTGGAAAGCTAAGTGTGATTTGATTCTTGAAGGTATTAAGGAGAACTTAAAGTGTTAGGCATATTTTAAGAAAGAGTTAGAAATAGTTCTTATGGGTAAAGAGATTAATGAATATGGGGAGAAAGCAGAAACATGATGTGGAACTTGGATAAGCAGCTAGGATTGTACTGAAGACCCTGTTGTACTACTTTCTACATGACTGAGCTCTATATTGTCCATATTTTCCAATGAATCTTTATTACCAGAGGATGTTGTACATCTATACAGGTGTTGATTGACTAGCCAGTAATTTAGTTTTAGCTTCAACACCTGCAGCTTTTTCTTCGCTTTTCTTTGCTAAAATAGGAAATATACTGCTCACTTAATTAGTGACCTTCTCCAAATCATTTGACAATTGCATGCATCGGAATTACAAATTTAAGAAAAATGGTTCATTGCTTGTTACGGTAGAAGAATTTACCGTTCAGCTTTCTGAGGTATATGTCGATGTAAACCTGTCGATGAATCTATTTTCCCTTCAAGTTGAACACTGTGTCAGAAATCAAGAGTATTAAATTCTTCCATTATGATCCTCATGTTTGTTATAATTAAGAACATCTTCTGTAGCTGATAGTCAATGGAGAAATAATACCATCCTAAACTAAAACAGAAACCACAGGAAATCTGCAACAGTTCAAGCAGTATCGTGAATATAAAAACTCTATACATTCAAATCAATAACCTGCATCCAGATGTTACCATTTTATTTTAATGTACCAAAAAATCATCTACAAATTAAACTATGCAGTATTTCCTACATTCATAGATCTAGTGAATTGCTCTAATTCAGAAGTCCTAGTTAACAACTCTCGCATGAGTTATAATTCATCCCGAGAATTTATTAGCTTTGGGGACCAAGATGGATTATGTTTTGTTTCCCTGACGAATATTCCAACGCTTCCATATGTCTTATCTTCTTGGGTGACTGTACAAAGGAAACCTTACACAATTAAGCACCGAGGTCATGAATGAGGTGTCTGTTCTATTGCCGGTGCAGTGATGTCAATCTCTGTACCACATTTTCTGCAGTTGTTAGTAAGCTTTTTTTTACTATCATAACAAAGACTATTTTGGAATTTCATTTGCATTTTCGGTTAATTGGTTTAAATGATAGGGCTTCAGCTCACTGACAGAATTCTCAGCACTGACAAGTTTGCAGGGTTCAAGTCTCATTCCTGAGACTGATACAAAATTTAAGTGATCATGCTGTATTGCCCTAAACTTTGTGGGATATTATACTGCACTCTGGATGATTGCAGAACCCAGACTACTATTCCAAATGCACATGAAGTTTCCATGACTCTATTTTAAAGTAGATCAATTGTGTTCAGTGCATCGAATGACCACTTCTCATACATAAGCAATGTGTTAAAACAGAGCAACTCATTGGTATTGCTTGATCTGCTGCTGGAGCTTTATAAGACCATGAGGTTCTGAAATCTATTATTTGTATTTTAGAAACATTTTTTGACATGTGTCATTGTCACAAGCAAACTCATTATTTGAATCTCTTCAGTCCATGACATTGTTGTGTATTCAATTCACACCAGGCGACTGAGCATTTACCATTATCTTCTCACTAATTATACAATTACATTGCCCACAAGAAATCACACAACTCCTATAATTACTCTTTCCGTCTTCATCATGATTCAGGACATTTACAAGGACATGTGTGTAAAAAGTGCCCGTAGGATCACTGGGGACCCAAGCCATCCCAACCACAATCTATTCCAACTGCTACCATCTGGGAAGCGGTACCGCAGCAAAAAAGCCAGGATCAGCAGGCTCTGGGACAGCTTCTTCCACCAGGCCATCAGACTGATGAACTCACACTGACTTGAGTGTACTTTATGTTACATTGACTCTTCTACTTATTATAAATTATTATAAATTACTATGATTGCACATTGCATATTTAGATGGAGATGTAACATAAAGATTTTTACTCCTCATGTATGTGAAGGATGTAAGAAATAACGTCAATTCAATTCAATTCAAATTCTATAAATTAATGCTGAGAATGAAACATTCTACTTGGATAGAGCAAAACAAATGTACCTTAAAGTATGACAAAGCTAAATAATTAACATCATGCTGAATTCTTCGTTGCAAAAGCAAAATCAGATGTGTAGATTTACATTTTGGTTACAACCATATTTTATTAATGAATTGCTTGTTATCACAGACACTTCAAATGGGCACTTTTAGACACGGTGGGGCAAATCTGCTGGTATTATGGGAGTTAATTAAATAGATTCAGCTCTTGAATTGGTCACAGCTTCATGTTCATACCCACCATTATATAAAAGTGATTTATGGAGCATTTCTAAAAACGCAAACGACAGGAATTCTGCAGATGCTGGAAATTCAAGCAACACACATCAAAGTTGCTGGTGAACGCAGCAGGCCAGACAGCATCTCTAGGAAGAGGTACAGTCGACGTTTCAGGCAGAGACCCCTCGTCAGGACTAACCTGACGAAGGGTCTCGGCCTGAAACATCGACTGTACCTCTTCCTAGAGATGCTGCCTGGCCTGCTGCGTTCACCAGCAACTTTGATGTGTGTTGTTTATGGAGCATTTTTTGGCTTTGATTTATGATGGGCCCAACATGTTTTTTTTAGTGCAAGTACATAAAGAAAGTGTGAAACTAGTGTCAGGAGTCACAGAAAAAAACCCAGACCAGATAAGGATGGCAGCATTTCTTCCACTATCAATATTAGTGAACCTGTCAGGCATTTACACCTGTTCGGTAGATTGATACTTTGCATTATTAATAGAATTACAATTTTGCAGCTCACTTCACTATTATAGGTCACTAGTCAAGTCTTTTGAGCTGGTAATTTCACTAGCATGAGACTGGAGTCATAGTCTAGTATCGTTATCACAATAATATTGCATGCAAGTGGTTACAAATATAACAATTACAAACATTTAGGAGATGATTGCAGGAATAAGTTGTTAGTGATGAAGTTAAGTATAATTTACTACTGACAATAAGAACTGTACCTACTAATTATCCGGCCATGGTACATTACACTCAGTCTGGGAAGCATTCTCTCCCTATAATTACTGGCCTGCATTCTCCATTCAATGATTACAGATCATTGTTTCTCTTCCCTCCAACATCTCTCTGCACCTTTCCACATGTATCAGTCTCTTATCTGCAAATCCTCCTTTCCTAGAGCCTTGCCCACACCATCTCTTTCGGATCTTGCTTGCTGTACTCTGCTACTGGGGCAGTAGAGGCACGTTATTTAAATGCAAAAACCTATTTGGCATAAAGGCATCATCAAAAAAAGGAATTCTGTAGTACATTGAAGTAAGTTCTGACCCATCACATACACTGGCAGGAAGTTTTTTGCTTATAATTAATATAGTGACCAATCTCTGAAAATAGAAGATTTCTGGAAATTCCAATGTTTCTCTGCTTTGGCAAGAAGAAGCCTGAAGGCAGATGAGTAGCACTGAACGTATATGGATGTGGTAGAAACAGACAAGAAATGACTTATAAATTACATTGTTAGTTAAAGGATATGATACAAAGATGATACAAAGTCAATGAAAATTTTTTTGAATAAATAAAATAAGAATTTTGCTCTGGAATTGGTGAATTAATATATATGAATGTGAAGCATGCACAATAACTACCTAAGAGCAAATAGGTTAAGCAACTACATATTATAGAAAGAAAGCACTGCTGCTCAATTAACACACATCAAAGTTGCTGGTGAATGCAGCAGGCCAGGCAGCATCTTTAGGAAGAGGTGCAGTCGACGTTTCAGGCCAAGACCCTTCGTCAGGACTAACTGAAGGAAGAGTTAGTAAGAGATTTGAAAGTGGGAGGGGGAGGGGGAGATCCAAAATGATAGGAGAAGACAGGAGGGGGAGGGGATGGAGCCAAGAGCTGGACAGGTGATTGGCAAAAGGGGATACGAGAGGATCATGGGACAGGAGGTCCGGGAAGAAAGACGGGGTGGGGGAACCCAGATGATGGGCAAGAGGTATATTCAGAGGGACAGAGGGAGAAAAAAGAGAGTGAGAGAAAGAATGTGTGTATAAAAATAAATAACAGATGGGGTACGAGGGGGAGGTGGGGCATTAGCGGAAGTTAGAGAAGTCAATGTTCATGCCATCAGGTTGGAGGCTACCCAGACGGAATATAACGTGTTGTTCCTCCAACCTGAGTGTGGCTTCATCTTTACAGTAGAGGAGGCCGTGGATAGACATGTCAGAATGGGAATGGGATGTGGACCTCTTCCTAGAGATGCTGTCTGGTCTGCTGCGTTCACCAGCAACTTTGATGTGTGTTGCTTGAATTTCCAGCATCTGCAGAATTCCTGTTGACTGCTGCTCAATTTGTTGTTTTCATTTACCAGATATCAGGCCATATTCCCTTTCTGATTGCAAGTACACATTTGGAATCATTACCTCAATGTTTAATATAAATTTGTTTATTTTCATAATCAATATTAAGAATCCCCTGGATTGGGTGCAAGTCCTACAGCACCAGTAAGAGGGAGATCTCTAATGTTACATTTGTCTGGTTGTTAATTTGTAGGTACAGTATTTGTTACTGAGGTTGATAATCAGATCAACACGAGGTGATTTAAATTATTATAAATAAGAAAAAATGTCACTGTACATTATTTTTAAATGGTTCGATCATTGTGTGTTTCATACTAAAAAAACTTTGAACGTAAAAACTGTTTCAATTTATTTGTATGCAATTGACACATAACAAAGTAAATTCTTTCTGGAATTAATTATTGCAGGACCAAAGAAACAATAGGAAATACTCCATTCCATTGGAGATGGAAAGCAAAGATGAAGTCAGTGATTCTGATAGTGGAGTCATTCTCCAGTCAGGTAAATTTCTTTTAATTTTTCTTGTAATATTATTCGATTTTGATCAGATCAACTCATTTCTTTAGTGTACTTTTGGATTTTACTATTTTTCCCTATTTAGTTTATGATCTAACATGTGAATGCATTTGAAGGAGAGGAATAACATATCCATTTGCTTTATGTGCTAGATGTGCAAAGTATACAGTACATTGTGAACTCTTTTGGTTTGACTTAAGTGGAGCCAAATTTCAAGATTGGACTTCAATATGTATATATTACTATACCTCAAGTTTGTTACATTAATTACTAGTTGTTTCTTCTTTATTTTAATTATGAATGTTGCTCTCAAATAATATTCCTGGTAACTCCATTATTCTCTCTTCACATAAGATTATCAAAGCAAGTCAATTTTCTTTGGTTTTAATCGGAATTTTGATACAATTTTCATCAATTTTGAAATTTGCACTTAAATTGAGATTGTCCATGTAAAACTATTAGTGTTCCTAATCTCACTTACACATTGATTTTTTTTAAAACAATATTGCACTGTCTCTACCAATATCTATCAGCAGTCATCAAAATGGTCTGAGACTTAGTTGGTGAATTTCACTTCCTTTTTGTTATCAGGTGTCACTATAGCAAGTAGAACTATTGCTTACTGTGAATGTATGGAAAGGATGAAATAGCTTTACTTTGAGTTTGATTCAGAGCTCAACTACCACATTTTTATTTTTTAGATGTGCAATTAGTGCAATGGAAGTATATTATCAATAGGAATGGTTGAACACAGATAGGAAATCTTGAGATTTGCCAGGAAGGGAGAATTGTTGTGAAGACCAATTATAACAAGGTTATAGAAAATGCTGGAGTTGCTAATTTTAGAAAAGATACAGGTCTAGTTTACTATGAATTGTTGGCTATTCATTTGGTATGCTGGTATGCTGAGATTGTGTAAAACATAACCAGTCATATCTGTAATGAATACAAATGGTCAGCATTGTATTCACAGTGTTAATCATATGAATTCAAAGTTAAGGAAGCATTTCAATAGCTGTTATCAATAGCAAATATGTAATTTCTATTTTACAACATTTACTTTCAGTGCAGAGTGCTGCAAATTCCACTTGGTTGTGGTTTTGGTTAGATATTGTGAAACTTTCTCCAGAAATATTAAAGCAAGGTGGAAACCTGATTACCGGATTCTATCAGAATCAGAACCGGGTTTATATGATGTGAAATAGTTTTTTTGGTAGGAATACAGTGGATAAAGTTACAGTAAGTTATAAACTAAATAAATAGAGCGAAATAAAAGTGCAATGTAATGTTCATGAGTTCACGCATCATTCAGATATTTGATGGTGCAGGGGAAGAAGCTTTTTCTGAATCATTGAGTGTGGGTCTTCAGGCTCCTGTCCATCCACCCTGATGGGAGTAATGAAAAGGGCGTATATCCCAAATGGTGAAAGTCCTTAATGACGACTGCCACTTTTCTGAGGCACTACCTCCTGAAAATGTCTTCAGTGTTGGGGAGGGTTCTGCCCTTGATGGAGCTGGTTGAATCTACCAGCTCCTTGTGAGCAGCCTCTTGTGATCCTTTGTATTGCAGCCTTCAAGCCAGACTGTGACACAATTAGTCTGAGTGCTCTCCAGGGTAAATCTGCAATGGTCCGGTGACATCTCAAATCTCCTCAGACTCCATATGAAGTAGAGTCAATGCTGTGCCTACTTCTTGAGTTTTTCAATGTGTTGGGCTCATAGTAGATCCTCCGAGATGTTAACACCCAGTGTCATTTGATCCTTTGCAGAGAGGAGTGTAATATTACTGAAAGAAAATTGTTGAAAAGTCAAAGCTAATGCATTAAAGTATGTCCTCTGGTTCTCCAAGTCAAAATGCTATTCACTCTATACATCAGAACTGTAAACATTATAGAAAATTCCTCTTGTGATCAGTGTATAGTAGATTTAGTACTGTTAATGCGTCACTGCAGAGGTCTTGTTTTCCTTTGAATAATACAACAACGCTGAACGTAGTGGATAAATTAGCACCTACTCAAAAATTTCATTCAACAGCTATTCCTTAGCAAGAATGGTTTTTAACAGCTGTTCCATTGCATTGTATCCAATTCGACATAGTTATTTTTAAAGCTTTGGTTTGAAGTTTTCAGATTATTTCTATCATGATGAAGGTCCCAGTTTCATCAAAAAAATTGCAGAATTTCAAACGTTCAGATATGAAGAGGCTACTTTATAATTTCAAAGTATTTATCAATGAAGGCATGCAGGAGAGCATATTATTCTAGATGAGGGATGTAAAAATTAAAATTGTTTCCATATTTCCATAACTAACAATTTATGGTATTGGTACAGAACATTTTTTTTCTGTAAATAGTTGGAGTAGTGAAGTCTAATTTATCTTCAGCAGGGAGAGTAGCAACAATGACTTCTTTGTGTCCACAATGTATCCCATGGTGCAGGGATAATCAGATAGGTTAGAGTACAGTAGTTGCAAACTTTGTGATTAGTGTGGATTGAAGATGGAATAGCTGCCAATATTCAGAATTACTCCTCCAGCTCTGCACAAAATGACATTTTGTTTTAGCTAGAAGCTCTACTGTTTTAAAACTATTGTGCTAACTATTACTGAGTTAAATATTACACTTAGTTGCCACTTTATCAGGTACACCTGTGCACTTGTTGGTTTTCAGCCAATCCCGAGGAAAGAATTCAATGTATAAAAGCATGCAGACATGGTCAAGAGGTTCATTTATTGCTCAGGCCAAACATCAGAATGGGGAAGAAATGTGATATAAGTGTCTGTGGAATGATTGTTGGTGCCAGATCGCATGGTTTGAGTATTGTTAATCTCCTGGGATTTTATCACACAGTCATCTCCAGGGTTTATAGAGAATGGTGCGTAAACCAAACAAAACCCAGTGAGCGGTAGTTCTGTGGGCGAGAATGCTTTCTTAATAAGAGAGGAGAATGGCCAGACTTGTTCAAGCTGACAGGAAGGTGACTAACTCAAATAACCACATGTTGCAACAGCGGTGTGCGGAAGAGCATCGCTGAATGCATCTCATGTCAAACCTTTAAGTGGATTGGCTACAGCAACAGAAGATCATACTGGGTCCACTCCTGTGCCTAATAAAGTACTCACTGGGTGCACGCCCATCAGCTTAACTGTGGGGAGGATTATTCTTTATTTTACACAACATTGTATTGCATTAGTGTTAAGAAGTAGAAATAGTACACCGATTATGTGGGGGATGTTTACTTTCCTTTGGAATCAAAGCACAAGCCTTATTTGCAACCAATTTATGGTATAGCTGATCTTGGTTTAGTAATAGTTGTTACAAAAAAAGTAGTATACTTCATCAGTAAAATGTCAAAAAGATGAAGTTTTTTTATATATAGAAAGGAAAACATGCAGAATATGTATGTTTGTAACAAATAAGGAAGCAAGCATTGCTGATTATAGTTCCACATATTTTGCCTAATTGATACAACTTTGGGATTTCCATGCAAAGTTTGAAGTTAAGTTGTGGCTAAAATATTAGCAAACAGTCAAAAAGGCTTTTGTGATTTGAGGAATTGAGTACACGATTGCTCCAGTTATATTGAATCCTGGAAGAAGCAGGATTGATTGGATGGCGGATGCCATATAAGGAGAGTTTAAGTGGACTGGTCCTTAATTGAACTGAATTTAGAAGAGTGAAAGGTAATCTCGTTAAAATGTGCGAAGTCCTTAAAGGAGTCAACAGGGTAGATATGGAGTTGATGTTCCCTTTGACTGGGGAGCCTAGGCCTAAGGGTCACCATTTCAAAATGAGAAATCAGTCATTCAAGGCAGAGATGAGAAGAAATTACTTTCTCCTTTCTCCTCCTATCAGATTCCTTTTTCTCCAGGCCTTGACCTTTCCCACCCATCTGGCTTCACCAATCACTTTCCAGCTAGACTCCTTTTCCTTCCCCCACCTTTTTATTCTGGCATCTTCCCCCATCCTACTCAGTCCTGAAGAAGGGTTTCAGCCTGAAACATTTCCATAGATACTTCCTGACCTGCTGAGTCCCTGCAGCATTTTTTGTGTGTTGCTTTAAACTTAAGGTCATGTTACAACTGCAGTAAACTAAGCCTTGACCACACCTGAAGTTCTGGATTATGGGCACCACACCTTATTCAACATTCACATTGGTTTTAGAAGGAATGTGGTGCAGATTGCTACAGTAATGGTTGATGAAATCATAAGGAGGAATTTCACAAGACTGAGTTGTATCTCCAGTGGAAGTGAAAGATTAAAAACTGATTTGGTCAAATTTCTCAAGCTCGTAATGGGGTTGATAGAGGATACCTATTTTTGCTGGTTAGAGAATCTAGGAGTGTGAAATATGGCCTGCAAAGGAGATCAAGGAGCAAAGTCTGGAAACCAGGCTGCGTCAAAATTATGTTGGAAAATTGGAATTTCTTCTGAAAATGATGATTGACCTGGGGTTAACTGTTGTTTTTTAACTTAAAATAATTGACTAATCAAAATCAATAAGCGACTTTAAAAAGGGAAAAGATTTCAAAGGAGGAAATGAGACATGATTTCATTGTCTGGTGGAGCATACTTGAAGGACTAACACACTCCTTTCTAAGTCTGCAATAGACTGAGAATGGCTGGCTGCCCTCCCTTGACAATTTGCCCAACTGCACCATCTGTTTAATTCACAACAAAACTCACTTGAAAGAGCAAATGGTGGTGTCGTCACTAGTTCAAGAGTCAAACGTTCAGGACTTGGGAACATCAGTTTAAACTGAAACATTTTAGCCACGCCCTGTGGCAGTTGACCAAGTTCCTGATTCCGCAACACATTTATAAGGGGCAAGAAAAGCCTACTCTGGAATATTTTTCAGTGAACAAAATTAGTTTCACTCGTAATTCCACTTTATTATTTTAATCTTGCAAGTTCAAAGGAATACAACACACTTGTGATTGGGGAATCTCTTTGTTGAGCACATCTACTCTATCCACCAAAAGTGACATTTTCCAGTGGCCAGCCATTTTAATTCCTTTTACCCATTCCCATTCCAACATGTTGGTCCATGAGGCCATCTTCAGGGTGGAGAAGCAACACCTCATATTCCATCTAGGTAGCCTTCAACATGATGTCATGAACATCGATTTGTCCTTCTGGTAATTTTTTTCCCTCCCCCTTCTCTTCTTCTATTCCCCACTCTGGCCTCTTGCTTCTTCTCTTCACCTCCCCCTGGTGCCCCTCCTTCACTTTCTCCTATGGTCCACTCTCCTCTTCTGTCAGATTCCTCCTTCTCCATCCGTTTACATTTACCTGGCTTCACCTATAACTTTCTAGCTAGTCCTCTTTCCACTCTCCCCCACCTTTATATTCTGGCGAACTCCCCCTTCCTTTCTAGTCCTGAAGAATGGTCTCGGCCCAAAATGTTGACTCTTTATTCATTTCCATAGATGTTGCCTGAGCTGCTGAATTTCTCCAGCATTTTGTGTGTGCTGTTCTGGATTTCCAGCATCTGCAGAATCTCAACACTTTGTCCCACATTGTATTCCTGCCCAAGCCAGTCCATGCTTTGTAATACTGTGGTGTTCAGAACTGACAAAGTGCTCCCATGTGGTGTCAGAGTCAATGCAGAGTGGAACATAGAACAGTCCTGATGCAATGCCTTATCCCAAAATGTCGATGATCCTTATGCCTCTACAGATGCTGCCTGGCCCACTGAGTCTCCCATGCAGCTCGCTTTTCTTGCTCTAGATCCTATGGTTTTCATATCTCGTGTCTCCAATGCAGTGTGGAATCTGGACTTTACACACTCATCCGTTTGACACAAATCAGGATCAAGAAAGGAAACTTTCAGTCTTCCTCTTCCAAATTCAGTGGTCCAAGCTGTGATGAAAAGCCCTGCACCATTACGGGATGAAGTGGCACCCATCCTGACCCATTCGTTTCCCACAGAGTGTAAAATGCCTGCAGCATTTCAACAAGGCATTTTCATTAACAGCTCCCAAGTACATGACTTCCACCAGCAAGAAGGACAAGGAATGCAGATCTATGGAAATATCATCAGCTAGAAGATCTGCTCCAAGCCCCATGTCTATCCTGATTTGGTTAGGTTGTCCCAGAAGTTAAAGGCAATAAGGCTGAAGTGCTTGCATTATATTCCAGGTCAGGATGATGTCCTACTTGGAAGTGCTTGTGTTCCCATTCACCTGCTGCCCTTATACTATGTGCCTTTTACAGATGGTACATACTGTTCTCACTGTATCCCAATGGTGATGTTTAGGATGATGAATTGATACTGCTTAAGTAGGCTGCTTTGTCCTGGAGGGTGCCAAGTTTCCTGACAGTTGTTGATTTTGTACTCATTCATGAAAGTAAAGAGTAGATGGTAGAAAAGATTTGCAGCATCAGGAGGTGAGTCACTTCCTGCAGGATATTCTGCTTTTGGACAGTTATTGTAACTCTAGCACTTCAGTGGCTGATCAGGTTGACTTTCTGATGAATAGGTACTCCCCATATCATTGCTGGTGGGTGACATGGTGATGGTAATGCTGTTGAGTAACAAGAGTATATGGTTGGACTTTCCTTGCTAAAGAAGGTCAATTCTTGACATTTGCCAAGGGCATTATATTATTTGCCAGGTGGGACTGATCAGATTTCCATGCCCGAATGTTGTCTTGGTCTTGTTACATGAGGGTATGGACTGCTTCATTTTGGTGAGGAGTTGCGAATGAAAATGCACATTGTGAAATTAGCAGCAAACATTCCTACATCTTGAAAGCTATAGATGAATTAGATGAAGATAATCTGGTTTTTGACACTACCCAGTGGAATTCCTACAGTGATGCCTTGGATTAGGATGATTGACTTCTAGTAACTCTATTAGTGTGTGGGTTTCCTCCAGGTGCTCCAGTTTCCTCCCATAGTCCAAAGATATACAGGTTAATTGGTCATTTTACTTGTCCTGTGATGATGCTAGAGTTAAATAGGTGGGTTTCTAGGTAGTGTGGCTCGTTAGCCAGAAGGATCTGTTCTTCGCTGTATCAATCAATCAATAAATCAATAAAGAGATGCTGTGAGCATCTTCTGTTGTGTAGGCATGACCAAAAACTGGACTGCTACCTTTGATGACCATCAATTTTAATTTTACTAAGATCTTCAATGCCACTCTCAGTCAAATGTGGCTTAGTTGTCAAGGGTAATCATTCTGTACTCGTAGAGTAATCTGTAGAGCTGTTGCCTCAGAGCTCCAATAGCCTGGGGTCAATTCTGAGTCAATGGAGCTAATACTGGGCAGTGTGCATGGTCTCCCTGTAACTGTATGGTATTCACTAGAGTACATGCATCCCAAAGATGCATGATCTGGTGGTCTATTTGGCAACTATAAATTACCCATTGTGTAGGTGGGCGGTAGAAGAACCAGAATGACATTGATGAGCATGTGAAGGACAGTAGGCTACAGTGAACGAAGGGGCTGAAAGGTGGCATTGCTCTGAAAACTAGTATGATCTCAACGGGCTGAATGGCCTCGTTCTACACCATATGTAAATATCAGAACATAATCTGTGGTACTCAGTTTGTTAGCTGATGTTTAGACCAAGAACGGTTCAGAGGTCAATTGGTCCTGATAAAAAGCAAACAAGACATTGGTGAATAGGTTGTCACTCAGCAGGTGTAGCTTGGTAGCATAATCAATCGCAACCAACACTTAACAGATGACTGATTAGCCGATTGGAATAAATTTGTCCTTCTCTTTTATATCCTGATGACCGCATCATATCAAAATTAGTTTCAAGCTGCCTTATTTATTTAATGGAATGACGGTTCATTGTAGAATGTTGAATTAGCATAATTATCCAATATGGGAACACTGAGCATTTAACACTTCTTTCCATCATAAGGTCATGGGTCATAAGGTAGACACTCACTCTTTATCACAATGTTCAATTCCATTCACATTTCCTCAGCACATGAATCAGTCCATGTCTGCATATACTTAGACAAAGACAAAATTCATTCACAGGTTGACACATGGTAAGTAATACTCTTGCCACACAAGTGCTAGACATTGTCTAGTTTCAGTAGGAAAGTGATCATCAATAGCATTATTTTTGCTGAACTTCCACCATCTGTACCCCGGGAGTCACCATTTTCCAGAAATTAAACTGGACAGGCCAGATAAATACAGGAGCTGCAAGGACAAGTCAAAAGTTGGGTAGCTTTTGGTGAGTGATTCATCTCTTGACACTGAAAAATCAAATCACAAGTCAGGAGTGTGACTATATCCAGGAAAAAGCAGTCCACTACATCAGCACCCCATTGATGACCTTAAGCATTTATCCTCAGTACCACAAGGGCATTGCCATTGCACTGCAGTTGCTCAGATAAGCAAATCTGACCGCACTCCTGAACCACCAAGAAGGCTAAGGACAGAAGATAGATGGCACACGAGCAGGTTCTTCTCCAAGCTAAAGACCATCCTGATTTGGAAATTTATCATTGGCTCTTCATCATTGTTAGATCCATATCGTGAAACTCCTTCACAAGAAGAGCAATGGAGTGTCTTCACCTGATAGACAGCAGAGATAAAAGACCCAAAGATTAAAGATTTGTCTTATTTGTCATATGTTGATCAAAACATCGGAAAATACAGTGAAATGCATCGTTTTGCATCAAACCACATCATTGAGGGTTGTGCTAGGCAGCCTGCAGTGTTGCCACCAATATAGCATGCCCTCAACTCACTAACCCTAATCTACACCTCTTTGGAATGTGGGAGGAAACCGGAGAACTAGGGGAAACCTACACGGTTACGGGGAGAAGGTACAAATTCTTTACAGGCAGCAGTAGGAATTGAACTGCTTTCATTGAAAATTAGCGTTGTAAAGCAATGTGGTAACAACCACACTACTGAGCCACCTCTTTAAGAACATTCTTTAAAAGATGAATATAAAAATAAAATAGGCAGCGTAGAACTATTTCTCGAAATCATGTTCTGATAAAAAGCTTTTCTGATTATTCCATATTTTGTGTTAATAATATTAGTTAAAAAGAAGTATGTGTGAAAAATGCTCAGTACAGGTATTGCAGTTGGAGCACAATAATGTCTCTGTAAATTACAGAACTAATGAACTAGAATGCTACTATTAGTGGGAGGGTATGAGCATAAAGTAATGTTTCCTCATTAACATCTATATACTACTAAAACTCTCATGCTCTGTTTGTCTGTTTGTGACCTCCAATTAGTGCAAATGATGCATTACAGCTGGGCCTTTTTTGGCTAAATCAAATTAAAATGCGCTAACTTACAGAATGCAGGCAAAGTTCAGGGTTATATATTCGTATAAAATTGCTCATTTGCAAAAATTAACAGGCTTCCTTTTAACCTGAGAGCCGATCCGCCATCATGGAAATTGGGACACGACAGCCCGACACATGCGTACGTCCAGCCTCAGCAGCGACACCTACTGGAGCAGAAGGGCAGGGCAGCTCTATTTCGAGGGGTCACATTCTGCTAATCACCATCAGCATGAGCAGGATTGGGACAGATCTAACTGCCACCCATTAATAAGAGATAATTAAATCTTATTGTAATAACATACTTCGAGACAACCATAAAACCATTTGCTGCAGTCAAAGGACAGCGGTGACTATATCACGTCCATTTAGGAGAGTGCCAACCACATCATCAAGAATAATCAGCATCCTTTGGTGTTACTGCTTCATATCTACTATCCAGCATTAAGGTAAAAAAAAAATGGTCAGCCTAATTATGCTGTGTGGAAAGGGAAGGTGGACATTATGGTCAAGAGATGACGCCAAATGTCATTGGGAAGCGGCAAGGAAAGGAAGAGAACAAGAATCAGATGAGGCCAGGGCCGCACGACTCCAGAGTCAAAGAGTCAGGACAAAAAAAGATGAGAGAAGAAGAGACAGAGGAGGAGAGGCATGCACATCTCCAGGATCAGAGACAGAGAACAAACAGCAGAAGAGATGAAGAGACGGGGGATGAAAGGGCTGCACATCTCCAGAATGACAAAAACAGGCACAGAAGGAGGAGAGAGGAAGAGACAAAGGAGCTGAGAAATTCACATCTCCAGGATCAGAGACAAAGAACAAACAGCAGAGAAGATGAAGAGACGGGGGATGAAAGGACTGCACGTCTCCAGAATGACAACAAAAGGCATGAAGGTGGCAGATAACCCAGAAATGATGCCATCAAAAGTGTCCTTCGTTAAATGAGGAGGAGCTATATTTGCTTTGCTACGTGTCGTTCTTCTTTAATAATCTGAGGTTTTCTACTTCAAAGCAAAGCGATACCAATAGCATTCAGAAAAATTTAATGTTCATTCTGGTCACATCAGACTGCACTACTCTTCTCTCAAAGGGTGCCCCAACGGGTCATCCTGTTGTCTAGTAGATCCACAAAATCAATGATGGTAAACATTAACAGAAGTAAAACAAGCAAATGGAAGATATCTTCTGTATTTTAGATATTGTCGTGTTAAAATAGATGTTGCCTTTCTTACTACATCTCATAAAAAATGATCTGTTTGAAACAATATTACAAGGAAATTAACAACTTGCAAAGAAAATCTGATTCCCGATATTGTATTAATAAAACAATCAGTCACACATGTAAAATTTCAATGATAAATCCCATGCCAAAAATAATGCCCAGTTCTTCCTTAAATTAACTAATTTGTTAATTCATTTGTCAGTTTTAAAGCTTCTAATCACTTCAACTGATTTGCATTATACACATGTCAGAACACGTCTTTACTTTTACAATCATATGTAATATTAAAGACAGTTCGAACCATCAACTGACCAGCTCGCAGTGTCCTATTTATTTCAGTTCTGTGTTGTGACTTGCGGGTGCATCTACAAAAATATGTTATGATTGACACCTACTAGATTTTTGACTGCACAATAATTGCTTTCTCATTGTTAGTCATATTTTGATTGTGAAATTGCAACTTGGATTTAATTTAACAAAGGCATATGTTGCAAATGTTAATATAAGAATGCATAAGTTTCTACTGTTTAGCAGTTGTTTTAACCCATTACAGCTTCTTAACTTGGGACAGCATGATTTTCATGAACATATTAATTATTTTTGAATTAAGAACTTGAGAAAATATAGGACTTAGGGCATTATTCCTTGGAGCGTAAGAAAATCAGGGGAGATATGACAGATGTATACAAAAATTGGGTGGCAGGGTGGAGATACATCTCTACCATAGGCGGTGTGAGACACTCCTTCCCTTTGCTAGCCTGCAGGTCACCCTTGGGCAAGGTGTAGCACCTGCTTAGCCCTGCCCAATCAGGGTCATGTGAAGCAGGTGCTGGACGATCGTATGAGCAGCTGGTGCATATCACAAGTCCAGGTTATGCAACCACTGATGCCAGGTAGACAATCTCTGAAGTGTGCTGATAATGGCTGGTGTCACCTGTCTTGTAAAGACACCACCCAGAAGGCAATAGCAAACCACTTCTGTAGAAAAATTTGCCAAGAACATTTATGGTCATAGAAAGACTGCGATCGTCTACGTCATACGGCACGGCACATAACGAACAAACAATATTAAGTTATGAGGGGTGTAGATAGCATAGGTTCCTTAAGTTTGTTATAGCTGGGGGGAGGTAGTGGTGATAAGCTCCCACTACCTATCAAATGCTGCTAATGGTGTACATCTCAAAAAGCTTCTGACAACCAAGTCCAGCTCCTGGCCATCACATGTGGCTTAGCTACTAAGCCCGGTGGTACCATTTCTACTGACAGCAGAAGGGACAAAGGCGGATTACTGGTGCTGTAAAACCAATCACTTTGGGCAGGTGGGACTCCTTAGCTGTGGTTGGCAGCTCATCTAGGAGAAGGAAAACCCTGGTCTCAAACCACTGCTGCCTGGCAGGTATGCCAACTCATGGGGCAGTCCTCAGGAGTAAACCCCAGGGAAAAATCTGAATTGGCAGTCCCTAAGGCAGTCGTACGTTGAGTTCAACACTGACTGGCAACTCCTGTGATGCTGCTGGTACCAAACTGTATCAGTCACTGCCATTCCTTTGGATTCATCAGTTGCATGAAGAGGGGGAGCCTGTTACATGGGCAACAGCTTGCTCTCCTAATCGTACTGCCCTGGCTTCTGTGCCTAGACAACTGAGAGGCAACATCTATGGTCAAACTCTGACCAAGAGAGGGGCCTCCTTTGATAGTGCAAGTGCAAGCAGGCTTTTTCCACTGAGGCAGGGTGAGACTAAATCTAGAGATTATAGGCTGGGTGAAATTGAAATATTTAAGGGGAACCTGAAGGAGAACTTCACTCAGAGGGCGGTGAGAATGTGGAACAAGCTGCCAGTAGGTGTGATGGATGCAGGTTTGATTTCACATTTAAGAAAAATTTGGATACGTACTGCACATGGATGGGCAGTGTATGGAGGTCAATGGGACTAGACAGAATAATAGTCCAGCATAGACTAGATGGGTTGAAGGACCCGTTTCTGTGTTGCAGTGCTCTGCAACTCTGAGTCTATATGAAATACGGGCAGGAGTAGGCCATTTGTCCCTTCAGGTATTCTCTGTCATTTGGGTGACAAAATGGCACAATAGTCAGCACCAGTGCATCATAGATCTAGGGGCACAGATTCGATCCTGATCAGGCGTGCTGCCTCTGTAAAATTTCCACATTCTTGCTGTGACCACATCGGGGGCTCTGGTGTTCTTCCACATCCCAAAAAACTGTTGTGAAGTCAATTGGTGATGAATTGGCTCCTAGTGTAGGAAAATGGTAAAATAATCTAAGGGCACTGGATAGGCAGGTTAAAGAGAATATGGGGAAATGGGTTGGGACATAGTGGTTTATTATGACACTATTATAGCTCTTGGTGTTGAAGCTCTGAGTTCAATTTTGACATCATCTGTAAGAGGACTGTTTGTCCTCCCTGTGGAACGTGTGGGTTTTCTTTGGGTCCTCTGGTTTCCTCTCACAGTCCAAAGATGGACTGGTTGGTAGATTAATTGGTCATTGTAACTAGTTCTGTGATTAGACTAGGGTTAAATTAGGGGTTGCTGGGAGGAGTGGCTCAAACTTCTGGAAGGTCCTATTTCACCTTGTGTCTCTGAAATAAAATTAATTAAACATAACAGAGGACAGATGAGATTGATCGCTGGGAGTTGCTGAGTGACCTTATTTTCGGCAGAGCAGTAAAGAAAGCTTTCATCACAAATGTGGCTGAGCCAGTTTCCAGCCCTGTCCCCATACCCTTGTCTTCTTGGTATCTCCAGCAAACTATCATACTTAGTGAAAAATTAACCCAAAGACTCAGTATCCTGTGAGTGAAGATAGTTTTTCTTGTCTAGGGTGTAGGCTGCCTGTCTGTATCCTGAAATTGTAATTCCTAGTTCCAGAATCTTCATCCAGGGGAATCACTTTCCCTGCATTTACCCTGTAGGAAATGTGTAGGCTTCAATGGAATCTTGTCCTTTCTTCTGAACCGTAAGGAATCTAGGCCTAGACTACTCAATCTCTCCTCATATGGCAAGACCACTTTGCTTGGACCCAGACAAGTGAATCTTCTGTCCCTCCAAGGCATGTTTCCCGCCTTTCTTAAGCCAGGAGACCAAAACTGTGCACAGTCTTCTATTTTTTTTTATTTATTCATTTATGGGGTGTGGGTGTCGCCAGCTATGCCAGCATTTATTGCCCATCCCTAGTTGCCATTGAGAAGGTGGTGATGACCTGCCTTGTTGAACCATTGGAGTCCCTGAGGTGTAGGTACACCCACAGTGCTGTTAGGGAGGGAATTCCATGATTTTGACCCAACAACAATGAAGAAATGGTGATATGTTTCCAAGTCAGGAAGGCAAGTGACTTGGAAGGGATTTCCGAGTGGTGGTGTTCCCAGGTTTCTGCTGTGCCGTATCATTAAGGCTCTGTTCTATTCCTTCCTTTCAGTTTTCAAATCCTCTTGTAATAAAGGCTAAACTATCATTTGCATCCTATTTGCTGGTTGAAATATATTGACTTTCACTGATTTGTGTACAAGTACTCTGTTCCTTTTAAGATCAACATTACCCAATCACAGATACCATGTTTTGTTTTGCTACTCTGTGCCCAGAAGTGGATGATCTCGTAATTTTGTACATTATCTTCCATCTAATGTGCTTTCACCTTTGACTCTCCCTGCTTGTGTCCCCTTGAACCTTCTTTACATCCTCCTCTCTACTCACAGTCCAAGCCATTTACTAACACCATCAGGTTTGGAAATACAGCATTTGGACCCTCATCTAAAATTTTGATCTAGCTAGTGAATAGCTGGACTGAAAACCAAACTTTGTAGTACCCCACTGGTCACAAATAGTCACACTTTGCTTCTGGACCAATAACCGGTTCTCAAAAAACATTTGCAAAACACAGTTTAATAACAATGAACAAGTGGGTATAGCGGACAGTGGTGGGTGAGAGAATTGAGCATCTTTGATCATGTATTTGGCATGAACTGTGATTCCCTTTTGAGGGACCAATCTAACTCGTATTCAGTTTGGGAGCTCCTGGAGCAATTGGGTGACAAATCCAACATCGTCGTAAGGGTGAACCAGAATAATGACTTCTAAAGGAGCGGCCAGTAGAGATGTTTAGACATGGAGAGGGGAATAATAAACAGAACTGGATTTATAGCAGTCCAAAATTTAACTATAGAACCAAGATATGCATTCATTGTCCACACAAATAACATTAATACGAATAACTATGGATCAACCTTTCATTCCAAAATGCAAAGAGATTACTGATTAATCACTCCAGCCTTTGCATATTCCATTGATTATTTAAATTTGCATCAGGGTCTTACATCAGTCAGAATCTGGAACTTGACTCTAAATCGGGAAGCCAATACAAAAGTTGCAGCAAAGTTCTGTAGCAGCCATACTGGAAGTGAGAACAAAGGCGTACTGCTTTCTTAGAGCAACTGGGTTCCATCTTTGCAAACGTCATGGAACCTGCCTACCCTCTGCGGTGGCATAACATTCCATATATCACAATTCATGACTTTATTGACTGAGCCTGTCACGTGATAACTGTACTCTTAATTTGGCAGGTAATTGTCAGTAGAGATTGCCGAAAATTTCACTGCATTCCAGATATAAATTATGTTCTGTAACATGTCCTTCCATGTTCACAATTGCAAAAATACTTTGCTGTAAAGTTCTATCCTAGAGTTATAGAGCCATGCAGTCTTGCAGTCAAAACTCACAGAAACTGACCCAATGGCCTATTGTGTCAATGTACTGGCCACCAAGCATCAGCTTAAATTTACCCCATTTTCCAGCTCTTGCCCAAAACTTTGAACTTCCGGTGTTGAAGTAAATACTTCTTAAATAATATGAGTATACATGCATCCATCACTTCTTCCAGAAATACTACTTTTTGAATGAAACAAAATCTTCTTCAAATCCTTTTTATATCTTCCACCACTTATCTTAAACCTTTCCATCCTGATACAGGCACCTCTACTCAGTCTCTCATCATAGATGAACTATACCATTCCAAACAATATCTTGGTGAATCTCCTCTGAACAATCATGTCTTTCCTATAGTATGGCATCTGTAATTGCACAAAACACATCAGATGGGACTCAAAAGTGGTTGATATAATTCTACCACATCCATATGCACCGGCTAACAACGGCAAGGACCCTGTACACCTCCTTAAACTGTGCCATTGTTTACAGTGACATGCACACCAAAGTCCTCTATTCTTCAGTACTTCCTCATACAGTATCACCTTCTGTTTATTCTAATTTTATTATTCCTCCCAGAATGCATGACTTTACATTTGTCAAGATTAAATTACATCTGTCCTTTCTTTGCCTGTCTTATCAGCTGATCAATATAGTTCCATTGTTATAAGGTTTGACTAAAAACAAATGAAACTTCCATAAGAAATCAGCCAATCTTTAACAAGGCAAAGTTAATATTAATTTATAAAATGGAAAAGAAGAGTCAAATTGTTATAGATGATTAACTAACATAAAGGGTAGGTTCTTTAATCCTTTCGATCCGTGGTCCTTCCTGAATTCTGATTCATAAATCCTTGAATCACTTGATCAGGAGAGATGAATGAACAGATGAATATTGTGGTGACTGTGATAGAGAAAGCTTAATTTTTCCAATGACATTGTAACCATCCAATGACATGAAGGAGAACTGTCATTAGGATGTCCAGACACGACAACTTCCAGAATTGTACAGACAGATGGGATGGGCATAAAGACAATGAGTCATTTCAGAATACCTTAACGTCACCGGATACGACTACTGCCTTTGTCAGTGATTTTGATGACCATTGTTTTAAAGTTTCTTATTTGTCTTCTTTTTTTTTCACTCTTCACGTGGAGGCAGTGCTGAAATATGATTCATTAAACCTTAACAGACTTCCAGAATCTGACTTGCAGTAGCTGTGGCATTAACATTTACACAATGCCTCCAAGAGGAGGTAGAGTTGATCACTTATTTGGAGCAGGGAAATGTTGAAGGAAGGCATGACTAAATATGTTAATCATGTAGGCTCACAGTGTACTTCTGGAGCTCTGGGAAATGCAGCGCATCGGAATATCTCAAGAGGAAAATTACAAAGTTCAAGTAAGTGATGACTAAAAGGGAAAGAATGGGAGGTGCGGCAGGAACATGCAGTCACTTGTACTAGAGACTGAGTAAGGCATAGAGCTGGAAGAATCTGGAGAGTCATGGAGCACAAGAGAATTTTGTAATCAATGTCCTCTGTTGACAAACTAGAATACCATTGAGGATAGGGACAGTAGATGAGCAAAAGTTGGGTCAGGTTAGGATGCAAGTCCAGAGATGGAACTTCTGTTGATAAGACCTCATAAAGTAATAAGGGTCAGAAGATTATTCCATTTTTGGAAGCATTCAGTGTGTAGTTATTAAATTAATATTAGCTACAGTAAAGTGCCCTATCTGATTAACTGCTTGCATCAAGGCAAATTATTTTGCCTGCCGTAATTTCCTTCACTGGGTTTAATTAAAGTAGTACAGATGAAAGATATAACGTGAAAGTGAACTCAAAAATTGGCAAAACTCAGGAGTTATATGGGAATTAATTTCAAACTTCAAAAAAAGTGCATACACTTTATTAGAAGTGTAACATTTGAGAAAAAGTATTTTTTCACTGCTTTTTATTTGTTTTATTTGTTGATTTAAAGCATATTCTTCAAGAGTCTCAGCAGCTGCTTTGGGAACTTTAGTTTGTGGAAGGTCCTCTAAATCAGTGGTCCCCAACCTCCGGGCCACAGATTGATACTGGGTCGCGAAGCATGCAGGGGTGCAGCGGTAGCCGGAGCGCATCTGGCACATCTTTAAGAAAAAAGCCTAAATAAACAAATTAATTAATTAGGTGCTGCCCAGTAGCCAGTCTTCATTAGAGGAACTGAGGTGGAGAGGGTCAATAACTTTAAATTCTTCGGCGTTAAGGGTCGACGTTTCTCTCTCTGAAAAGTGTCAGAGGATCTGTCCTGGGACCAGCACATAACAGTCATTACAAAGAAAGCACGGTAGCACCTATACTTTATTAGGAGTTTGTGTAGATTCAACATGTCACCTCGATCCTGACAGCCCTGTCTTTTCAGCCTGTCTGGCTGGTGTTTAAATTGACCAAACAATGGAACAGCTAAAGGCTCCAGCGCCCTGGAAAGAGGAGTGAACATCGTGTAGAGCAAGTGAAATCAGCAATTGCCTCCAATCTGGGCCGACATTTACGTGCCGGGCGGCACCTAATTAATTAGCTTGTTTATTTCGACTTTCTTCTTAAAGATCTACTGGATGCGTTCCAGCTACCGCTGCACCCCTGCATGCTTCACGGCCCAGTATCGGTCCGCGGCCTGGATGTTGGGGACCACTACTCTAAATGACAGTAAACTCCATTGCTCTTTGTTGTGGAATAATATCTTAATTTGCTTCACAATGGCAACATCAAATGATGAATTGTCACTGTACCGTTAGGAAGTTTAACAAGAAATTTGAGGAGAAGCTTGACATGCTCTGTGGATTTGTAGAGAGGGCAATCTTAAAGGAGTGTTTAAAAAGTGGAATAAGGTGAAGTATAAAAGGAGAAATAGACACTGGTAGGGAAATAGTGACTTGTTGACAGCACCTTATCAGCAGGTGGAAACAATTGTTAGACTGGTAACCCTACATTATGATTTTTAGCCAAATTAAAAAGTCAATGGAATCATTAGCATAAAACTCTTACAGCTAGCTCCTTGTCCATGAGCTTTTATATATATGCTAAAGGAAAACGCAGAGGGAGACATTGACTATCCACACACTTGATCTGACCATGATGCAGTGGTGGCTGAGGTGATCAGTACAGAATCAGCTCATAAGGAATCTCTGCGTGAGGCGGTGTTAAAGAGGAATCTCACTGAGAGAAGGATTGGGCAGTTCTTAAAGAGATAGCAATTAATGGTTCAAATATTCTCTGAAAGTAGTCATGGACTCAGTCGAGGAAGGTTAGGTCTTGTATGGTGATGGAGAGAAAAAGGCCAAGAGAATTGTGTTGGTTCAGCGTGGATGAAATGTTGCAGAAGAAACCAGTTGTGGCACATCCGGAGATAAAAGAAGGAAAGAAAAGACCAAGAAGAAAAACAAACATGTTCTAGAATTGGTAAAATAACTCGGCACATATTGTATTTTCTTCTGTAATATAATCATCACTTCATGTTGGAATTTTAGATTTTAATCCATGT
The DNA here is from genome assembly GCF_963921235.1 of Mobula hypostoma. NCBI lineage: Eukaryota > Metazoa > Chordata > Chondrichthyes > Myliobatiformes > Myliobatidae > Mobula > Mobula hypostoma. The sequence goes on from NC_086109.1 coordinate 32,768,293, forward strand.
GGTTCTTTGCTCATAATGTTGATTTTGTATTCATAGGGTCAGACAGTCCTCAATCAACGATGAAAGATCGGTGTTGTTCGGTTATGTTACGTAAGCAGATGCTGGAAGAATCACTTGAGGCCTGTTTAAATGAACTGAAGCAACTCTGCTTACGTGAATCTGTGAGTATTATTAAAGGGGTTCCTGTTGGTTTTCATCTCCAGATTTAGCAATGATAAATATTTTTATAGTTGGTAGCAGCATCCATCTCATTAATGAATTATGTTGTGCAATAAATATCATAAAAATTTTAAAAAAAAGTAGTACAGCATATTAGCAAAGAAAGCATTAATCTCCATTGTTATTAGCTAAAGACAAGAATGCATTTTATTGAACATCTTTTATTGAGGACTTTTTATATTCAATGTTTATTAATGATATAAGTACTAGTCATTAGCAGCTAACTTCATCAATGTATGCTTCATTTTGCTTTGTCGTTAGGAGTTGACAGGATATTTGCCAAAAGAGTATCCTTTAGCCGAAGGAGAAAAACCACCCACTGTCCGCCGACGTATTGGTACAGCCTTTCAGCTGGATGAACAGACAATTGCTTGCAAAGGAGAGGTAGACTGCATTCCGCTTAAGATCAGCTGCTATTTCTTCACAAAACTGCATTACATTATATGCTGTCCTCTTGTGAAAAATTGCGGGGTGGTTCAAATAAAGAAAATTCTCTTGCACTTTAATACCAATGCTAATGTTGTTTTGGAAGTACAAATGGTCTGCATAAATTGGCCTAGTTTGTTTGAGAAATGATTTCCATTTTGTATCTTTGTTATGGCATAAGGATGCACGATAAAACTAACTAAATGCAATGGTCAAATCCAGGCATTAATTAATCAGTTTACAAATTTTTGACTTCAAGAGTTTGCTTTAACTTTATTGAAAACATATCTATGTAACATGCAAAAGCAAGGAAACCCACAGACAGTTCTTACTAGTTTTCCTACTTAACCACTTAAATACATTGTTCTGCAATGTAAGTTCTGTCAAACTTAAAGAGTCCAAATCTTATTGACATATTTGAAAGAATAATTCCTGTATTAGCTTGAAATTCAAAGGTAAAGGTAGATTGCTTGTTTAAATTTATTGTTTTACTTTAATGTTTTTAATTATTAATATGCATTTTAAGAATTCCTAGTTAACCTTGTTTATATTTTGAAAAACTTCCTAATTATTATTAAATATCTCCAAAGGTCAGAGATACCTACAAACCACTGAATGACTTTATACCTTTTACAACTGGCAAAGATGAGGGTCAGGGCTTTGCTGGCTATATATATAACAAATTCCTATTTGACTTCCACAGTCTTTCTTAAGGAACAGAATGTTGGTCAACAAAATTGGACCTTGTGTCTGATGTATATAAAGCCAAGATCCCAATTAATTTCATTGATGTAATGAGAATTTGTACAATTACAATTTAGCTATATCTTTCTTTGGCTCTGTTTATCTCTAAGTAGTTTGCAAAGGAAAACAGTTTTTATCTGTAGGTGCTTTCCTACTTCATAGAAAAGTACAAAATATGTCAGGTTTTCCAACACAGTTCGGAGCCATGGTGAGGCTAAGATGAGGTTGGGAGAATAACAAGAGATTCCACTGGTTCATTAACATGTTGTCCAGTTATTAATATTGTAATACTCACCCGCATTTTCATTTTCATCTTGGTTGTTCTGATGCCAGATTGTAACTTAAACTTAAAATTTTTGCAAATGGTTGTACCTCTTAAGGCCAACGTTATCAGAAAATCAGAACACAGCTTAGTTAGAGAAAATACCAAACAATTCTTCATGTTTCTATAGTAACAATCCTATGCACACAATATCACATCGACTAGGATATACAAATTCACAGAAGTATTTTTCATCTGGAAGAACTGTTTCGGTCCATGAATAGTGTGATGAAAAGAGGTAAAGGAGCAGTTTTCTTCCGGGATAAAGCATGTGTGTTTTTCATGTGGAAACAGTATTTTTGGACTGTAGTTCATTTTAATTCTGCTTATTACTTACTAGGACTCTGAACTTGACTGTCTGGAGCGAGATTTTGCCTTGCAATTACAGTTTGTGGAGGCAGCCAAGCGCCTTTCTCAAGAAGGAAATTTAAGCAGGCACATAAGAAAACAAAGAAAACATGCCTATAAAAAAGAACAAATTAAACTTAATGCAATCAAAAATGCTATAAATAATCGTAAAGCTATAATTGGTGGAAGAACAGCACAGTTAAGTAATATGGTTGACGGTAAGTTACAATTTTAACTTGTCTCTAATATGTTACATAGAAACATAGAAACATAGAAAATAGGTGCAGGAGTAGGCCATTCGGCCCTTCGAGCCTGCACCACCATTTATTATGATCATGGCTGATCATCCAACTCAAAACCCCGCCCCAGCCTTCCTTCCATACCCCCTGACCCCCGTAGCCACAAGGGCCATATCTAACTCCCTCTTAAATATAGCCAATGAACTGGCCTCAACTGTTTCCTGTGGCAGAGAATTCCACAGATTCACCACTCTCTGTGTGAAGAAGTTTTTCCTAATCTCGGTCCTAAAAGGCTTCCCCTCTATCCTCAAACTGTGACCCCTCGTTCTGGACTTCCCCAACATCGGGAACAATCTTCCTGCATCTAGCCTGTCCCATCCCTTTAGGATCTTATACGTTTCAATCAGATCCCCCCTCACCACAAATATGATGAAGAGCGTTCCTTCATTCCAGTAGAATGGCTTTTTCCTCAGGCAATAGTAATACAAACTGGCTTGTGTTAAGAGGCAGGGATGCCCAAAGCTCCTCTTGGATAAACTTTATGCAAAAAAAAAATGATGTCAGCTGGTATTTATGACTTTATCAAAAAAAGTTAATGTTAATACCCGTCACATTATCCATGTGAATGTTTGGATTCAAGGGTCAAGATTTGGAAAGCACATGATTTCTTCTTCTGTCGTGAAGCAACGGATTCCCCGAAACACTGATTTTATCTACTGGAAACACAATTTAATTTCACTTTTTCCTTTCAAGTCTTTGAACTTTGGAAGGGATTTGGTTCAGTAAGCATGGCATTCTTCTGGTACCTCACCCCACCAAAGTCAAACTCAACTGCAACGCAACTGCTTTCCAATAGGAGTAATCATACCAGGGTTAATATGATCATTAATCTAGCAATTAACTAATTGGTCCTATATCTGCCAATTGCTACACTTGCTAGTTAGAATATTTTGCTAGCTGCTTATTAACAGTTTAGTTTGTAATTGACTTGCAAAGGAAAACATCTGACTAGAGATACAAGGCAAAATCAACAAATCCCACAATCAGAAATAAAACACAATGGAAGCTGATATTTCACCTCAAGGAATGCCTTCTGTCATTGTCTGCTATATATAGATTCAGGTGCCAAGGCAGTCTTTGTGTCCAGTATTTTTGTTTTCTAGTTATTAAACAGTTGTCACATTATGAACTTTATTCTATGCTTAGCCAAAGTCTTCATTTTTCACACTGTTCAGGATAACTGGTGTATAAACGAAGAGAATTTATTTTTTTCAGTGCACATATGTAGTCAACCAGGTCCTGATTACTTAATTTTCAACTCATATAGTTATTCTTTATTTAGATGTAGGGTCCATTTTGCAGACAGTGGGGACTTAGTAAGGTAATCGACTAATGAAACCACTTTGAGGACTTTTTGTTATTCATATAGCTGACAATAATTATAAATATTTGTTTAGTGATGTTTTAAATGACTCATGATTCTCTAAGTCTGGTCATGTAGTTCTGAGAAGGGCCCGATTAATGAGACATCCACACTTTTAAGGGGAAAAGTTGGGTGTTGATGAATTTCAGGAAGGCAAATTCAAGGATGTGCAAAGACAGACAGAAGAATTTTTGATGCCCAGAAGTCCCAGCTACTCCTGTGAACCAAGAAATATTACTGTCTTTCCTGGCTAGTGTTGGGTATCTGAAACCATGCTTGGGGTTGTTTTGTCTTCTTTTCTCCACTGTGAGTTGACTTTTTACATGTTTCTAATGTTAGAGTCATAGGCCACACAACACCAAAACAGGCCTGTCAGCCCTGGAGTCCTCACTGACCATCTAACTACTCATTTACTCTAATCCTGATTTATTCTTTCAAACCTCTCCCCCTCGCCACTTGCCAGCCCCTCCTCAGATTTGACCTCTCACCTGCACATCACAGTCAACTTACAGTGGCCAATCAACCTATCAATTATGTTGAAGGAAGCTAGAGCACCCTGATTCCAGGGATGAAGGGGTTAACCTATGAGGAGAGATTGAGTCGTCTGGGACTATAGTCTCTGGAATTCAGAAGAATGAGAGGGGATCTTATAGAAACATACAAAATTTTGCAAGGGATAGATAAGATAAAAGTAGGAAAGTTTTTTTCCATTGGTAGGTGAGACTAGAACTAGGGGACATTGCCTCAAGATTCAGGGGAGAAGATTTAGTACGGAGATGAGGAGAAACTGTTTTTCCCAGAGAGTGGTGAATCTGTGGAATTCTCTGTCCAGGGAAGCTGTTGAAGCTTCTTCACTAAATATATTTAACATACGGTTAGATAGGTTTTTACATAGTAAGGGAATTAAGGGTTATGGGGAAAAGGCAGGTAGATGGAGCTGAGTTTACGGACAGATCAGCCATGATCTTATTGAATGTCAGGGCAGGCTCGATGGGCCGGATGGCCTACTCCTGCTCCTATTTCTTATGTTCTTATGAATCATGGGGAGGGTGTCTTGTCAGCTCCACACAACTAGCAGCACCTGAGGTAAGGACTGAACTAGGGCCTCTGGAACTGTGAAGCAGCAGCCCCACTAGCTGCGCCACTGGAGAAGTTTCAAATGGCCGAATGCTAATTCTGCTCCTATGTCTTATGTCTAATGGTCTATAAGCCTGTGGTTAGAGCAATTGCTTATGTTGAAGCAAATTTAATGATCCTATCATGATGAACAATTAGCAATCCGAGCTGGTGATCTGTCCCACATAGGTGTGACTTGTTTCTGATCTACAATAACAATACTCATATTATAATGGCTTTGATTTTTTAAGTTCCCCATCTTAGACATCAAAAATACATGACTTGTAGGTTTAACCGCATCACCTTTAAAGGTTGGCATTACATTGTGTTATGCTGTAATGTACTAGGTTCTATGTTCACCTTGGAATATAAGGTCTTTGCAAGGACATCGCACATTGAGGTCAAGTTGAAGTGTCTCTTGCAACGTTTGCACCAGCATCTTGGCATTCCCAGGTAGAGCAAATCTGCAGAACTGATCCCGTTTGGCCCCAGGTACAACATATTCAGCTGGTATCTGAATCTGCCCCGGTCACCATGCGGCTCATCTCATCCACAGTTCTTGTCCCCTTCATCATGTCCGTTTGCAGCAACGATTTTCCACTCCACAGATGCATGCTTTTCTCTTTCAGCCATTCTTGTTGTTGCTCATTATACCTTTCCCTTTTCCACCTTTTACCTCTGCTTTCACTGCTCATAGTTCCTTCCGTTTGCCACCCAACATTCCAAAATTCGTAGACGCCGGAACTCTGAAACATAAACAGAAAATACTAGAGACACTCAGCAAGTTAGGGAATATTTTTGAACAAAGACACAGACTGTGTTTCAGATCTGGGATCATTCATCAGAAAGGAAGTAAACAAGTTAATATTCAGTAACAGAGAAGGTGGGGAGGAATGGGTAGAATAACGAAGACAACTATCTTTGTTCTTGTTATGTTTGTTCTTAGTAAAGACAAACTTGCGAGGGTAAAAACACTAGCATATTTTATTATTTACAGTAATGGCTCCAGTCCGACAACAGCGTGTGCCACCTGCTCACCAACATGACTTCCAGTTCCAAGAGATCCACCCCCATTGCACACTGGGAACTGAAGTTCTTTGTTATGTACACACCTAATAACACTATTCTACCCATCCCTCTCTCATGTTATCAGGATTTTCCTTCCTCCTGATTGTGAGAGAAGCATTGAAAGACAATGCAATCTTCTGAGAAGTGGAATAGTTAGAAACATAAAAACATAGAAAATAGGTGCAGGAGTAGGCCATTCGGCCCTTCGAGCCTGCACCGCCATTTATTATGATCAGGGCTGATCATCCAACTCAGAACCCCGCCCCAGCCTTCCCTCCATACCCCCTGACCCCTGTAGCCACAAGGGCCATATCTAACTCCCTCTTAAACATAGCCAATGAACTGGCCTCAACAGTCTCCTGTGGCAGAGAATTCCACAGATTCACCACTCTCTGTGTGAAGAAGTTTTTCCTAATCTCGGTCCTAAAAGGCTTCCCCTCTATCCTCAAACTGTGACCCCTCGTTCTGGACTTCCCCAACATCGGGAACAATCTTCCTGCATCTAGTCTGTCCAATCCCTTTAGGATCTTATACGTTTCAATTTGATGCCCCCTCAATCTTCTAAATTCCAACGAGTACAAGCCCAGTTCATCCAGTCTTTCTTCATATGAAAGTCCTGCCATCCCAGGAATCAATCTGGTGAACCTTCTTTGTACTCCCTCTATGGCAAAGATATCTTTCCTCAGATTAGGGGACCAAAACTGCACACAATACTCCAGGTGTGGTCTCACCAAGGCCTTGTACAACTGCTAATAAAGACATGATTCCCACCCAGAAGACAGCATTGTCTTTTAGTACTTCTAATGAATCCTTAGGGTCTCATTTATGAACTTTTTGTTCCAATTCTTTCCTTTCTGAAAAATGAAATACAACATTATCTTAAAATTTCCTTTCTCCCATTCATTCTCTATTGCCAGCTGAATGCATTCTGTAAAATTTTCTCTTCTCTGCTTCTATTCTTCAGACTGGGTATCCAGGAGTTTGGGCAGCTCTATTTACCCCACTGTACATGATCTAAATGGAATCACCCAACAGTTCATCTCATGGTGCACACCAGTGTTGTTTCTAAACTGGAAGGGATTGTGTCTGACATTCAGTATTCAAATTCACCCATGGAGTCCAAATTTCCTACTTTCACTAACAACCACCTCCGATATATCTCAGTATCCTTCTCTCCTTAACTCAGTAAGCTACCAGAGAATAGCTGGTTAGTGTAAACATGAGACAAACAACATTTCTACTGCTCTTAGGCACAGCCAGACTGGTTATGCCCAGTTCAATACCAAGACACTTGCAAAGATTGCTTGGTTAAATGCTACAGTTCCTAATAGTTGCACATCCAGCAATATATTATACAAACTAATGATATTACAACAGAAGGTTACACCTGATTTCAAATATTTAGCGGCATTTTAGAATAAAATTCAGCATTGTAATGAAGTGAACCTTTTCAATAATTCTAGTTCTAACAATAAGTTAAATACAGTGGATTAATCTGAAATACAACACCATTTTCACAAATAGAAGCTCACATGCCACTGTCATTGACCAAAGTGATTGCTTCAATTTCAAACAACCAATATAATTTCTGAAACAGTATTACTTTATCCATTGTTCTACTTTGTAGTGTATGCTTTGAAATTCCAAAATTGGTGCTCCAATGGTTATTTTATGTTTTTCCTTTCAAAATAATAATCAGATTGTCATTCATACACAGTATCATACCGAGCATTGAAAGTAGTAGCAAATCTCTCGATATATATCATAATTAGATAGCAGGTACTAAAAAGAACATCTAAAAAGATCATGAGGAGATCACTTGCAGAGATTCACACACATTCAGAGATCATAGCAGAGGACATAAATTATTTCTTTATACTTCATTCATTCTACTGATGGTTGTGATGAATGAAAATTTTTCTGCCCATTCTTCAAGGAACTGGCAGCTGGAAAAACAATATTTCCCAAAGTAGCAAAGGAACACACAAAGAAATTTTACATAGTATTACAACACTGAAACTGACCATTCTGGACAACATATTCATGATAATGTTAACGTTCCATACATAATTATATACCTTTCTCCCTCATAAGTCTCAGTTTCACATTAAATGCACTTGTCTTTATCCTTTTAATTACTCTCTGTGGCAATGATTTTCATGTGTTTGTTGAATAAATAAGTTTCTTGTGATAATCTTCCATTTATACCCAGCCTCAGTACTAAACTACTGTGCTAGTGGAAATGTCTCTGCATAAAAGTTTATCCCTAATCAGTGGTGCTAAATACATTAAATCGTAGTGGCATCCCTGCTTCTGCCTTGTGTTCAAAGGAGTGGATTTTGGTAGCAGAGTACAACATGCTAACACCAAAATACTGTATATTATGTTTACACTAATGACCAAAAATGAACTTATAAGTACCTCACAACATTTCCTTGTTATCTCATTTCAAAGAGTCTTTTGGTACAAAGCCTCTCGGTAAAGCATTCCCCTATTTTGAAGTTATGCTGCACTGTCTCAAGTCCAAATCATTAATGTGAATGATGGATAACTGAACTTAGCGACTTTAGGAGAAGTTAAGGTTATTATTGAAGCTAAAATTGTAAGGTCCAATGCATATTCTGTAATTAAATGTGTATCTTCATTTCATTGTGTGATGTGAACCAATGTCAAAAGCAAAAAATGCTCTGCCTTTTAAAAATTATAATTCATTATCATGTCACCACTCACTCTTGCTTATTCAATCTTCCCTGACAAGAAAAATCATTTAATCCTGACACCCTTCTAATTAAATTTCCTTTCACCTTCTCAAGTGTTCCTACATTCATATTACAATACAATGATTAAGACTTTCATGTGGTCTTGCCAATGTTCTATATAAATTAAAAAGTCTCTGCTGTTTTCAAATGCATCACTACAGAAAAGAATCTCAAAGTTTGTTAATTTTTATTAATGTCATTACTTCTCACACTTTCTGTATACACTTTCAGACCCCTTTACCCATTAAGCCACTTAATTTTCAATGAATTTATGACCTGTTTATACTTGCAATTGTAATTTTGAACTTCACAGATCGACTCTGAAGTTGATTTCCAGTGATACACCCAACCTGAAGTTGATTATTGATTCTTATATATGTCATGAATTGCCTCTTGGTAAATCCTTCCCCTATTTTGAGACTGTCCACAGAATTTTGAAGTTAAGCTTCACTGACCCAACTCCAAATCATTTAGGTGAATGATGGGTAACTGTGAACTGGTTGACTTGAGGGGAAACTAAGGTTATCCTCGTAGCTCTCCAGTTGTCATTTGATTAGGATCAACCACAAAGGGAAATCTGTGGAAACATTGAAAAATAGATTCTGTGCTTTTGTGGCAGAACCTAATCAAAACGCATCATTTGTGTGATGAAAATCCATGTAATGAATGTAAGCAAGATAACAATGCTCATGGCTTCTCCATTTGTGACCATAAACACAGCTGCTTGGCCACCAAGTTTTGTGTCTCACAACCAATGCACAAACTAATAGCACAAAGACATTTATTATAATAAAGTAGCAGCACCAATTTAGCACAATTCCTGCAATCGTTTGAATATGATGGTGGTAGGGTGTCTATTGGATTCAGTTTATTCTAGTGAATCTAATACATGACAAGAGGAAAATTATTTAAAAGTGAGGAAGGAATTGCTTTACAAGATTACAGCCAGATTAACTCCATTGTTTGACTAAATTAGAAATTCAAAGATTACATAGTTTATTCACTTGTGTCAGATTTTCATTTCTCAATGCATGTTTTATTTTTAGAACAGAGTGCATCTGATGACAGCTCTCTGGAAGATGGTAAGTTCTCAACATAAAGGGAAAAAATAGATGACAAATTGTGAAGTAAAACAGAGGAATGGGAAAGTGAGCAAAATGTAATACAAACTGCTAATTCACCATCACTCATTTGCCACCATAAGAAACATTTTTGAAAGTGACTTTGTGAATGTTTTTCAAGCTGGTAACTCACAAAAGGTCTAAAAATTTGCTCCCAGACTGAAAACAATTTATTGCAAATTAAACTAAATTAGAATCAGAATCATTGTTGGTTCATTGTCCGTTCACAAATATGATGACAGAGGGGAAGAAGCTGTTCCTGAAACGTTGAGTGTGTGTCTTCAGTTTCCTGTACCAACTTCATGATGGTAGCATGAGAACAGGGCATGTCCAGGGTGATGATGTTAATGATGGATGTTGTTTTTGAGCTATCACCTTTGGAAGATGCAAAGGTCCTTAATGTGAAGATCAGTTTTTGCCAGTAGTTTTGCATGTCTATCACGTGGTGATAATCAAGTTGCCAGGGTTTTGTATGGGGGTGATTGATAAGTTCGTGGCCTAAGATAGAAGGAGTCACTTTTAGAAAACCTAGCATGTTTACTTTTCTTACATTTATACACTTTCAACATAGTCCCCTCCTACATGTACACACTTAGTCCAGTGGTCGTGGAGCATATGGATCCCTTCTTTGTAGAAGTGGTCCGCAGCAGGGGTGATAGAGAAGTTTGTGGCCTAGGGTAGAGATGAGTTATTAACTTCAAACTTTCTGCATTTTCACTCAAAGAGTTGAACTGCACTTGCATGTAACGAGAGCTGTATAACTCATCTCCTTCTACCCTAGGCCACGAACTTTTCAATCACCCCTGCTGCGGACCACTTCTACAAAGAAGGGATCCATATGCTCCACGACCACTGGACTAAGTGCGTACATGTAGGAGGGGACTATGTTGAAAAATAAATGTGCTAGATTTTCTAAAATTGTCCTTCTACCTTAAGCCACAAACTTATCAATCACCCCTCGTACGACCTACCATACTTACCTCGTCCAATCCATGCTTCACTTGACCCATCCTTGAAGTTGTCCTAAATAGTAATTCAACCTAGGAGTAATCAGGGTGGACATTAAATTCAGAACTTGCTGTTAATGTCAACATCTCATGAATCAATAAATACAAATCATTTGACCAGAAGGGAATATTTTTTTAAATATCTGTTTTTTTTCTCTCCATTGTTTGATTTCTGCAGATGTAAGACAGATCCACAGCCGTTGTTCATCGACAGAATTCTTGTCAGCTACTCATGAAGTGCAGAGGAGTAACTCACCACTGGCTCTTCTACAGTCCAGCAGACCAGCTCCACCCCAAAGTCTGGAAGGACTTGCTCCAGGCTGTTATCAGGGCAGTGACTATGACAGATCGCCCATCATGGACAGAGCCTGGGCAGAATCTAATCTGGATGAACCATATGAGAAAATGAAAAGACGTTCATCTTTAAATTGCAAGACAAGGTATACAGTAGCTTGTATTTATTTGCCAGTCATCTCAATGTGAGTGCTTTTAAAGTTTTTGGCAGAGTTCCTCAAATTATCAACACTTTTGATTTTCTGATTGTGCAAGAGAAACATTGGAACATGAATTGAAAATCCCATATCAAACTGGGTCGCTGGATTGATTCCTGGGATGAGGGATTGGCTGATAAAAAGATTAAGCGGGCACAGCGTTTTTTTCTTTATAGTGCAGAATAATGAGATGTTATCTCATTGAAACATTCAAAATGCTTACAGGGCTTGATGGTTAGATGCAGATTAACTGTTACCCCGCGTAGCATTTACAGAACCAGAGATCACCGTCTCCAGAAGAGGTCAGCCTTGCCAAACTGAGATGAGAACAAATTTCTCTAGCCAGGAGATGGCTGCACTCTTTGGAGTTCTCTTCCCCATGGATGTTCAATCAGTGAAAGTACTTGGGAAAGAGATCAACAGATTTTTGGTTTGCATGCAAATCAAGTGATCTGGGGTCAGAGCAGAAAAATGGTGCTTATGTAAAAAAAACATATCCATGTTACGAATATTACGAAGTGCCAAATCCCTGCTTCTATGTCTTATCAAAGATCTGGAAAATAGCTAAAATATCCCCCAAAGGCCTCTAGCTTTTTGTTTTGTAATGTTCAATGTCTATCTGGAGCTGTCCATCATCTACAAATTGGAATTTTTAATTTTTTAATGAAATATTTTTCCTTTCAGTTGTTTTGGAAATTATTAGCACAATATCAAATGAAATAAGTATTTTATTTACATAAATAAGTAATATTAATAATCAGATTAGCAACAATAGATGCTTGATGGTCAGCATAGATGTATAATTCTTTGTAGCATATGACTCTTTGACTCCATGACTCTAAATTAGTAAGTTATGTAACCTTTCCTTAACAGTAGTACCTGAAGTAATCTGAACTATTATGTCTTTTCCTCTGAGACACTACATCCTTATCAACTGTCTGTAACATGCCCCAGTATCATTCAAGACAGTCTTCTGGTTTTCCCTTACCATTGTAGTATGATTTGTTCTCTTTGTCTCTCAGAGTGAAAACTTCAGATGCTCCTTGATGTTGTCTTACTTGCAACAAAAACAACTGAGGGGAGATTGAATACAGATGTGTAAGATTATCGCTTGTTTCGAGAGGGTAAACAGAGAGAAACTTTGTTCCTTTGGCAGATGGTTCTAGGCATCGGGGGCACAGGTTTAAAATTTTAGATATAGGTACAAGCAAGACACGAGAGAAAACTTTTATTACGCAGAGAGCATGTTGATTTGGAAATCACCTGTTGAGGTGGTGGAAAGACAATCAATCCAGAGAGAATATACATAACAGGGCAATGTGAAGCATTAGGATAATGGGTCTGATGGAATTGCAATGAGTCAACACAGGTTCAATGGGTTGAAAGGCTTTCTTCTATTGAAAGTAAAAATGACTTTGAACTGCTTGAATAACACTTAATGCATTGAATGCTTCATCTCTCTCTCTCACACACACACACTCTCTCTCTGTCACACTCTCTCACACATACACACACTTACTTTTAGTAACAATATCATTGAATTCCTTACCTTACTTTCTCTTGTCACATTTTTTTCCATTAAGATCACCCATACCATCCCTTTATTATCTTGTGACACAAATATACTTCTAGATTCTATATTCTCTAGATCAGTAATTCTCAGTGTTGGCCATATGGTCCCCTGGGGCAGCTAAACTGAATTTTGTAGAGGTCACAAGTAAAAAGCAAGGAATTGGGGGCCACTGGATTTTCTAAACGGGCCATGATAAGTGAAAATAAGTGAATAAACTGTATGTGTGCAATTTAATTGGAACCCTCAATGAAATGAATGGGAATATATGCTAGAAGATGCAAATGAGGAAGCAAAACAGCTGTGCGTGTGGGAGGGGGGTGCGGCACGTCAGTTGTTATCTCTGCTCCTGCTTGGCCTCACACGAATCACCGTTCACACTCTGCAGGACAGCCTGCTAACCCCGCTCCACATCCACCTCAATATACTGATTATAGAGTAAGCACTTCTGATGACGTATGTTAAGTCTTTGTATAATGATCAGGCCAGTGAGAAAATGCTTTCTGCAGCGAGGTACCGAGGGTGAAATTACTTTTGAAGAAGTCAAGAGCTATTTCTTGGAAAACAATATTCCACTGCGAAATATATTGGCTTGTGTATCTGGTGGTGCTGCTTCGATGGTAGGAAGATACAGGGGATTCATTGCTCGTTTAAAAAATGCTGTGTCTGACACTTATTTGCATACACTGTGGCATCCACCATCCGCACTTGTTGCAAAAAAATTGGGAGGACGTTTGCATGTGACCCTGGATGTCAACTTATCAAATCAAATGCACTTCAAGATAGTCTTTTTCAACAACTTTGTGAGGAAAACGAAGAAGATTTTGAATGGCTACTAAATGCATACAGTGGGCAGATGGTTTTTGATTTCATCACTTTGTTGTACTTTGGGATAGTATTGTAGCACTTCTAAGCGATAAGCAGCTTTGAGAACAGATTATCGCTGCTAAGTCAGACACATTTTACCTGTCATATATATTTGAAAAACTGATTTATTAAGCAAACAGTTACTAGAAAGAAAACTATAATCTCATATCATGTAAAGAGCCTGCTACCGCTTTCCTTGGAAAACTCAAACTTTTCAGCAGCAATATTGGACATGGGGGGTTTATACGATTTCATAGAAACATAGAAAATAGGTGCAGGAGTAGGCCATTCGGCCCTTCGAGCCTGCACCGCCATTTATTATGATCATGGCTGATTATCCAACTCAGAACCCCGCCCCAGCCTTCCCTCCATACCCTCTGACCCCTGTAGCCACAAGGGCCATATCTAACTCCCTCTTAAACATAGCCAATGAACTGGCCTCAACAGTTTGCTGTGGCAGAGAATTCCACAGATTCACCACTCTCTGTGTGAAGAAGTTTTTCCTAATCTCGGTCCTAAAAGGCTTCCCCTCTATCCTCAAACTGTGACCCCTCGTTCTGGACTTCCCCAACATCAGGAACAATCTTCCTGCATCTAGCCTGTCCAATCCCTTTAGGATCTTATACGTTTCAATCAGATCCCCCCTCAATCTTCTAAATTCCAATGAGTACAAGCCCAGTTCATCCAGTCTTTCTACATATGAAAGTCCTGCCATCCCAGGAATCAATCTGGTGAACCTTCTTTGTACTCCCTCTATGGCAAAGATGTCTTTCCTCAGTTTAGGGGACCAAAACTGCACACAATACTCCAGGTGTGGTCTCACCAAGGCCTTGTACAACTGCAGTAGTACCTCCCTGCTCCTGTACTCGAATCCTCTCGCTATAAATGCCAGCATACCATTCGCCTTTTTCACCCCCTGCTGTACCTGCATGCCCACTTTCAATGACTGGTGTATAATGACACCCAGGTCTCGTTGCACCTCCCCTTTTCCTAATCGGCCACCATTCAGATAATAATCTGTTTTCCTATTTTTGCCACTAAAGTGGATAACTTCACATTTATCCACATTAAATTGCATCTGCCATGAGTTTGCCCACTCACCCAACCTATCCAAGTCACCCTGCATCCTCTTAGCATCCTCCTCACTGCTAACACTGCCGCCCAGCTTCGTGTCATCCGCAAACTTGGAAATGCTGCATTTAATTCCCTCATCCAAGTCATTAATATATATTGTAAACAACTGGGGTCCCAGCACTGAGCCTTGCGGTACCCCACTAGTCACCGCCTGCCATTCTGAAAAGGTCCCGTTTATTCCCACTCTTTGCTTCCTGTCTGCTAACCAATTCTCCACCCACACCAATACCTTACCCCCAATACCGTGTGCTTTAAGTTTGCACACTAATCTCCTGTGTGGGACCTTGTCAAAAGCCTTTTGAAAATCCAAATATACCACATCCACTGGTTCTCCCCTATCCACTCTACTAGTTACATCCTCAAAAAATTCTATGAGATTCGTCAGACATGATTTTCCTTTCACAAATCCATGCTGACTTTGTCCGATCATTTCTCCGCTTTCCAAATGTGCTGTTATCACATCCTTGATAACTGACTCCAGCAGTTTCCCCACCACCGACGTTAGGCTAACCGGCCTATAATTCCCCGGATTCTCTCTCCCTCCTTTTTTAAAAATTGGGGTTACATTAGCCACCCTCCAATCCTCAAGAACTAGTCCAGAATCTAACGAGTTTTGAAAAATTATCACTAATGCATCCACTATTTCTTGGGCTACTTCCTTAAGCACTCTAGGATGCAGACCATCTGGCCCTGGGGATTTATCTGCCTTCAATCCCTTCAATTTACCTAACACCACTTCCCTACTAACATGTATTTCACTCAGTTCCTCCATCTCACTGGACCCTCTGTCCCTTACTATTTCTGGAAGATTATTTATGTCCTCCTTAGTGAAGACAGAACCAAAGTAATTATTCAATTGGTCTGCCATGTTCTTGCTCCCCATAATCAATTCACCTGTTTCTGTCTGCAGGGGACCTACATTTGTCTTTACCAGTCTTTTCCTTTTTACATATCTATAAAAGCTTTTACAGTCCGTTTTTATGTTCTCTGCCAGTTTTCTCTCATAATCTTTTTTCCCCTTCCTAATTAAGCCCTTTGTCCTCCTCTGCTGAACTCTGAATTTCTCCCAGTCCTCAGGTGAGCCACTTTCTCTGGCTAATTTGTATGCTACTTCTTTGGAATTGATACTATCCCTAATAATGTAATAATGGCTTCTCTGGCCACTCTTAAAATAGAATTGCAAGATGGTGATCTGATTGTATATCTTGATTCATTTGAAACAATTTCACGCTGATATGGAATTTTGGTCAGAGTCCTGCTGGAGATACATATTCGAGATTGGATGGTGGATCCATTTGTGGTGAATGTGAATGCTGTTGACACCACATTGCAAGAATGTCCTATTGAGCTGCAGGGGTTATAACCACTTCAAGCAAAATTTCTGGTTAACTTTTAATAACTAGTGATATTCAAAATAAGTTTCTGGGAGAAAGCAAAGTTGTTTTTAATTAGATTTCCCATCTGTTACCTAGTTGAATATGGTTTTAGTCAAGCTCTTCAACTGCTATCAAACCGGTCTTGATGTTGTGAAGAGAGGTTATCTTCAGTTATCTTTAACCAAGTTGTAACTAGATATTCAAAAACTTGCTAGTTTGCATCAGTCACAAGGATCTCATTAAATACCGAAAGTAACAACCTAAAGTAGGCTTTTTCATTGCTGGTTGGAAGAATAGTACGTATATGATGAATAAACTCTTCTCGGGCTTCCAGTCTGGTACAGGTATTGATTTTAACCAATGTTTCGATGGCGAACTCTACCATCTTCATCAGTAATGATGACTTGGCTTGTCTAGTCCGGTGGTATTTATACCCCTTTCATTCATCCCTCCTGATTGGTTAGTCCTCATCCAATCAGGTTTCTGCTGTCCCACCTTGTTCACAATCAAATTCCAGTTCTTACTTAAAGCGAGACTTTCATCTTTGTTAAAATTCTTTTCCTCTAGCTTTATTTCAATGGCTTCCTTCACCGGGTAGTCCCAAAAGCCAATTGCATGGCACAGTAGTTTTGTGCGGTCAAAATCCATCCTCTAGCCATTGCGAATCCAGTGTTCTACTACTGCCAATTTTCCAGGTAACCCAAATTGATACACCTCCTGTTCTCGTTGATGCGTGTTTCCACCGTGCATCCCATCTGGCCAATATACACTGCTCCGCATTCACAGGGAATCCTGTAAACGCTAGCCGACCTGAGTCCCTGGTCATCTTTGGACCGCATAAGCTGTGGACTGAGCTTTCTTATGGGTTTGTGGATGATATTAATCCGATATTTCTTCAGAATCCTTCCAAAAACCAAGGAAATATATAGAAAACAAGGAGTAGCGACGGGTTCCTCCTCATTGTTAGGTTTCCCCGTTTTTCTGTCGGCCCCTTTAAGGGCCCAATTGATTTACTCCACTTTGTAGCCATTCTGTAGGAACGTTGTACATAATCATTTTATTTCCTCGTGGAGATCCTCTGTGTCTGAAATAGTTTTCATACGGTTAGTCAAAGTAGAAAGAACTGCTCTATGTTGGGAGGCATGAAGGTGGTTGTTATTGTTGAGGTATAAGTCCATGTGAATGGGTTTCCGATAGACACCTTGTCCAGTTTCTATCATATTAGAACATCTAGGAATGGGAGTCAATCTTTCTTCTACATCTCCATTCTAAATCGAATGTTTGGGATGTAGGCTGTTCAGATGGTTGTTGAACTGTTGGAGTGCCTGGAGTCCATAAGGCCACACTACAAAGGTGTCACCGACATAACTGAAGAAGCATTTGATGTGGACTAACCATCCAGGAGGGATGGACGACGGGGCTATAAACACCACTGGACTAGACATGCCCAAACGTCATCCCTGATGAAGATGGCAGAGTTTGTCATTGAAACGTCGGTTAAAATCAATACCTGTACCCGGCTAGAACTTTGATAAGAGTTTATTCATCATCCACGCTGGGAATGCACTAGATTCTTTATCAGTATGTATATTATGAATAATGTATCCTATTCAGAGCTTTGAAATAGTTTTATTTTTCATATACACCTGTAACATTATATATAACATATAATAGCCTGTTAAAACATAAGTATTGATTGTATATTTGAATTATTAGTGCAGTTAACTGAAAAAAAATCAGCAATTAACAGAAACCATGGAGGGTGGGGGCTCAGTGGTAAATGAAAGTCACAAGTGGGTCACGAGCCGAAAACGCATGAGAACCACTGACAAGTGGTTGGTAAAAACACTTGTTTCTATCTAAAAGCTAATTATCTTAGCCTAGGTCTTATTGTGGATTATTACTAGCTACAGTCTTACTTTGCTTTCATTTCTTTGTTGCAAATAACTTTTCCTTCTCCCCTTATTATTGCCATAAATACACCACTGTCTACACTACCTGAATTAATTATCTGTGAACTAGACTACTACTTTTAGCACTTTTCTTTTATATCTGTAGCTTGATACTTTAGACTTCAGATTAACACATTACTTTTGAAACTCTCAATTTCGCAACTTTAAACTTAATCTATCTAACAACTACTATGACATTAGATAGAACAAATATTTTCAAAAATTGAAGCTCTGATGTGCCCTCCTCTTCGAGGTGATAACCTACTGTTCATACTTGTTACTCTTACCCATGAATGTTCACTGATAGTTCAGTTAGACCACACTTTTGAAATCAGAAATAAATGCCCAGGTGCTGGAGGAACTGCATCAAATTTGTCTGACAACAGACAAAACCAAAATAGAAACTAAGGCATATTCTTAGTTTATGTCTGAACTGACAACGTCTACTTGTTCTTTAAACGTGAACCAGTTTTGCATGTTTGACAGCATGACTTGTCATCATATATTCTAGTGGAACCTGTGAGAAGCATACTTGTGAATTGTGAACCAGAAAACTAGGTTGAGCATGGAATATAGCTCTGAAGTCAGTTCAGCAGACGTATAGATTAAGTTAATTAACTTATTAACTTATTTTTTGAGATACAGTGTGGAATGGGCCCTCTGGCCCTTTGAGCCACAGTGCTCAACAATCCCCTGATTTAACCCTAGCCTAATCAGGGAACAATGTACAATAACCAATTAACCTACCAACCAGTACGTCTTTGGACTGTGGGACGAAACCGGAGCACCCAGAGGAAGCACACACAGTCACAGGGAGAACGTACAAACTCCTTACAGGCAGTGGTGGGAATTGAACACAGGTCACCTGTAATGTAAAGTGTTATGCTAACAACTATGCTGCTGTGCTAACGTGGAAAGTACCTCAGTAACAACTTTACCTAAGCAGTTACTTAGTATTTATTTTTCCATTGAATTATTAGTCTTTTTTTGGGCCTGGCATTGCTGCACAAGTCATTTGAGGCTCAGTATTTATTGATTCATATCATGACTCCATTCTCCAGTTTGACATTACAGACAATTTTGCGGTATGAATTAAGTTTTTGCAATATACGATTCAGAACTTGCAGTGACTTGCTTCAAGTGTAGTAGTTCCCCACCACCACCCCCCCCCGCCCGATCAAAAATATACAGTATGTCAATAATTTCTGATTTTGGCAGAGGAGCAGTGGAAATCCCCGAAAGAAGTGGCAACAAAGTTCCAGATCTCCATCTATCCGGAATTTCTACAGCACTAGAAGTTTCTCTCCCTTTCCTCACCTCTCTTTTTCCATTCCCCATTCTGGCTCTCATCTTATACTTTGTATCATCCTCACCTGCCTATCACTTCCCTCTAGTGCCCCCTCCTTAACTTTCTGCCATAGTCCTCTCTCCCCTCCAATGAGATTCCTTCTTCAGTCCTTTATCTCTTCCGCCTATCACCTCAGCTTTTCATCACACCCCCATCCCCCACCCACCTACCTTCCTCCTCACCGGGTGTCACCTATCTCCTTTCCCTCCCCATGCCTTATTCTGGCTTCTGCCCCCTTCCTTTGCAGTCCTGATGAAGGGTCTCAGCCTGAAACATCGACTCTTTTATTTTTCTCCATAGATGCTGCCTGACCTGCTGAGTTCCTCCAGCATCTTGTGTGTGTTGCTCTGGATTTCCAGCATCTGCAGAGTCTTTTGTGTTTATGTTTTCCGTAACAAAACATCAGGCCAAAATCTGTATATTACAATTTTGTACAGAGTTGTAGTTTTAAACATAATGTTCAAGAGCAGGAGAAAGACCATCAAATCCAAGTAAATATTTCATCATTTAGCTCTGTTACCCATTTTTTTTCCTTCATTCATATCTCTCCAGTAACTAATTGTTTATCCCCCCAACATATTAAATCAGGCTGGCCCGATAACTTCAAAATTCAAAATAAATTTATTATCAAAGTAAACATATATGTCACCATATATTACCCTGAGATGCATTTTCTTGCAGACAGTGACAGTAAATACAATAGAATCAATGGAAAACCACACACAACAACACAGACACACAACCAATATGCAAAAGACAGCAAACCGTGCAAATACAAATTATTTGTAAGAGAGATTATATTCTCCACATCACTACAGTTGAGTAAAAACTTCGGCCAGAGTTCCTCACTTTTGTTTACCCAAGTTCTAGTGAAACCTATGGTTTCACATCAATTGTTCATTGTCACTATGGCCCACGAGGAGAGTGGTTCTCTTCTAATGGAATATCTGAATTGGTTACAAGGAACCATCTTTGCAGCTGTATTCAATCAAAGCACGAGATTCTCCGATGTTAATTACAAGGACCAGCTCACATGATCTCTCCCCCACCCCTCATATTTCTAGTTTGGTCTAACTTAAGTGAATTAAATGCCAATTTATTCTTTCTGTCTGGCTTATAAAGCTGCTCTAGTTTCCCCTGAAACTTATGTGTATATACAGATCTGCAGAGTTGCTTCAAATTGAAATAACTTGATTGTCTTTTCATTTACTCACTGTTTTAATCTACTTATCTGCTTGAACCTGTCTATAAAAGTCTATGTGGGTGAGTGGGGAAGAGATTTCAATATTTGGAAGAACATGACAGACTCAAATGCACATTGTGGTATTTCTAAAACATACTTGCTTAGCCTTGTGGATGATTAGGTGTGTCACAGTCCTACTTCATTGTCAAACAACTCAACTTCTGGGTGTAATCAGAACAATCCAATCTGAGGAACTTGGATCTTTCATTTTAGAATTTGGTATCCAGGGTATTGGGTGAAATTTTTTACACAGTAGCAGTTTGAAGTATTCACAGATCACGTCTGTTTTCAAATCAAGAATAGAGACAATTAAATTTAACACATTAAGGCTTTCACATTATTTCAGTAAAAGTATCGAAGAAGGTATGAGTGTCTGATGTTTCTGTGGCATAAAGAGAGCTACAAATATGAGTCAAACTTCAGACAGAACAATCTGCTCTGCTGTCTACCTTTACCTTAAAAGCTGGACATATTACTAAACTCATGGATATTTTGACTGGTGTTCTGTTTTACCCCTTATTTCTATTATTGCCATTCACAAAAGAATCTCTGATATTTAATGCAATTCTGTCTGTTTCTGTTGTCACTTATTTTCCTTTTCTTGATAAACCTTTCAGCAGTCCAGTGGTGACCCCATCAGAATCTGGTCTGAGTGATATCTCCCCTTTCCAGCATTTTCAAATGAGGAGCAGTCCCTATCAGAATCACATCTCAGCAAGTGCACCAGCAACACCAGAAATGAGAGGACGTATCCCCCATCCAGCAGGCAGGTAGGAAGGAATAAGAGAAATCGTAATATATACATATATTTTATCTGCTAATGGGAATTGGTTCTAATCTGACTAACACTGCATGCAAAGATATCCTCAAACTCTTTAAGAGCTACAGAACCCATCTATGGAATATATATTATATGATTTACCAGTAAATCCCTTCCTCAGAACTGAAATTCTAGAGTGGCAAATGCTTGTGTGTGAAATTTGACTCAGTTCTTAATGCCTGCAGATTACTTTTGGCATGCAATATTAATCTAGCCAGTCTCAAACATTGCATTTACACCACAACAAAGGATTAGATACAAAGGGACTTCAAACAAACCATAAAATGGATTGTCATCACCACCCATCAATTAGAGGATTAATTTAAAATATTCATAACATTTCAAAAGAGTACTAATAAAAAGTTCAACATATTGAAACCAAAACGTCCTGAAGCAATCAAACTTAGTCTGACTTAGACTATTCCTTGGTCTGGGAGATAAAAATGTTCAAGACAAACTTGATCAGCAATGTAGAACATTATTTGCAGTTTAGATTCCAGATGGTGTTACATAAATAATTCCATGTTCCTGTCAGTCATTATGACATGCTTTGGAAGATAATCTTTCATTATAAATTTTGCTTTATGATTTTCTTGTGTTAATCAGATTGGGTGGAACAGAGCAAAGTAAAGACTCACAATTATATTCAAGTTTTCCAGGTCAACTATGGTAGACTGGAATGTGATTCTTTTTCAGTATTGGAACGTTGACATAATTAAGGCAATTCTCCTCAACCCATAAATGGAATGTTTTCTGATCCATCTACTCTAACACTCCCTCTGACTAGGGTCACTAATTTGAGCAAGTTTTGAAGTTTATAAATTCTTCACACATTAAACCAGTGGTGTCTTGGGACACACACATACTTTGTGTCTGTCCTAACCCCCTACACTGTCTGATCTTACACAAGACACATTGTAGATAAAATTGTCTACAAATGGACCAAAAGGCCTGTCCTTCAAAAACTCTGCAATGATGAAACAATGTAAAACGAATGTGGTGGGTGAATGATACAGAGACTGAGACACACACACTTGTGAAGGTGACAGGTAGGGTAGGACAGGTCACAGCACTGACGGTCAGGATGGAGCAACTTGCGAAGCAGGGGTTTAGGAACACAACACGATCAGAGGCCAGAATGAGAACAGCACTGAAGGGAGGAGGGCTGGGACTGACAAAAACTCAGAAAAAAAATTACTTTGGGAAATATTCATGCATTGGAATCAATAGCCATGGAATAGGAAAGGCTGATCCCTTGCAACCAACACAGATCTTGTTTAGGCCTGCCTCAGCAAACAGGGCCTCAGTATTGCAAGTGAATTTTGAGCAAACATTGTCAAAATAGTATACCAATACAGAGGGCACCCAATACATACAGTGACAACAAAAGTTTTTGACATCTTGGTAGTGCCTGGTACCTTCTGTGTGCATATGGTATATAATGGGAGTTCAACATCCAGGCCCAAATAAAAGAACATGATGCATTTTAAATTGTATCATTCTAGAAGTGTGATAGATGATGTATAGTGAATAGAAGATAGATCTTAAACCAAAGGAGGGACTAGGTAAAGATTATTTGGAATGGAAAGTTATCTGGATCTCCAAGCTGTGTGTATGTTGGACCAAGTATTGCTCTTGTTTCCCATATCTGCACTTAGACTTTGAAATAATAAAGTCATAGAGTCATTTAGCTTGGAAACAAGCTACTCAGTCCATCAGGTCAATGTTGGCCAGTCAGCCCTCTTCTGTATTAGTCTTATCTTCCAGCACTTGCCCCATGATTTTCTATGGCTTGGTGATCCAAGTTGTAATTCAGACTCATTAATATCGTCAGTGACTCTTCTTTCGCCACACTCTAAGTGAAAACAATCCCCTTTGGAATCCTCTACACCTCTCACCCCTGACCATAAATCTATGTCCTCTAGATTTATTCACTGCTGCTAAGGGGAAAGGATTTCTGTGATCTATCTGATCCATGCTCCTCATTTATCTGTTATTCTCAATACCTCAATTATTTTCTCACTTGTTTCTCTGCTCCAGGGAAAACATTACCAATCCATTCTCCCCTCATAACTAAAATGCTTTATCCGAGGTAACTCTCTGGTGAATCTCCTTGGCAACCTCTCCAGAGCAGTTACACCTTTCCTATTTTATAGTGGCTAGAACTACACACAGTACTTCAGATGAGGTCGGACTGATTTATAATATTTAAGCATAAGCTCCCTACTCTTTTATTTCATTTCCCTGAACCGTTCCTAAATATCCCAGTCAACTTTGCTAGTTCAGCAGAATATCTACATGGTCAGTATTGTTTGGGCACTATATGATCCCTAAATCCCTGTAAGGCTCCTCATAATCTTCTTCAGGCATATAATCATTTGAGATTACTGGCCCCTTGTTAGTCAGGTATTAAACTTACTTCAACCTTGCCTTTAGCTGCCTATGATCTGAAATTTTCTCCTTAAATCTTGCTAGATCTATCCCCATTGTTTAAAATGCTCCTTATAATATAACATACTAACCATGCTTATCTTTTCTAATATCCCATCATGTGACTGAGCATCTATTTTTTTTCTATGACAATGCTCCTGTCATACATCATGTGACAATTACTACATGAATATCCCTGACTGAGTATAATATGTTATTTATGATATCTTTGAAGACCCCTTGCCTCCCTCACTTGGACCAACAGAGCACAACTAATTGTCCTCCAGTGAAAATCTAAGTCTTGTTTAGTTATTTGCATCAAAGTTGAGATCTTCAGCTCACCTGGGAAGTCATGCTGTCACTACTTCGGAGGAATAGAATTTCATATCACAGAACCTTTTGTAGCATCTGTGAACTGAGATTCTGAACTTGATTAGTTAGATCCATTAAGTACTTCATGGAAACATAAATCATTTACTGCCAAATCTTGTTAAAATACAAAAAAAAACAATGAATAATCTAGAGTTTTATTCATTTCATTTGGGGATTACTGAGAAATTTTGCAAAATTACAGATAAGTTTGTTAGGTGAAATGTAGTCTGAAAACAAATGAACAAAGGCCACTCCACTTCCAATCTTTTAAAATTTATAATCTGAAGTCAACATGTGTTCTAATCATGTGAATTATGTCAGCATTACAATGATTATTTACTATCACTTGTAGCCTGAGGCTACAGCAATTAAACCATTTCTACACCAATTTATTCTTGTTTATTCCTTAATTTGTAGATAATATTTTAATATTTTGTATTCATAAATATCTGATAGCTGAATGGCTGGAGTATTTAACTCAGGCCAATACTGAGTTAATAACTGATTCTATTTTGCCTTGTTTGATGCCAAACAGATATATGGATGTGAGCCCTGTTCCAGCAACTCCTGATCAAAGAGGTCGCAGCATGCATCCCCAGAGGAGAACGTCAAATTATACTATTATTGTGCCAGATTATCGTGCTGGTGGGAATAAAGCCAATGGGAGTTTACACATGAGGCCCTATTCTTTGAGTGGATATGCCAGCCCAGAGCCTAATTGCTCTGGAACCTCAACTCCAACATATAGACCATCACATCTTAACTATAATGCTGCAGTACCCAGATATTGGCAAATGTATAATTTGGTTGAAAACATGGAAACACCTGTCTTACCAGGTAAAGGATTTTACCGGTATAATCCAAGCCAACCTTTCTCACATTATAGAGCAATTGATCACAGAGAGGGAAATGCAATGGGTCATATGTGGGAAAATCACCCTAATCAACAATATAGTGGTGTACAGTACTTCAACTCACCACTGTACAAAGACTACCAATACAGCGATGAGAAAAATTCACTGACAGTGCAGCGAATTACTCCATCTCACTGCAGGATCGTACGGACTCCCTCACTAAAAGAATACCCTAACAGAGGCTTGCTAAGGGATGTTGTATCAGAAGAGTTACAGTCATGGCATGAGAGAACCAGGCAGAGGAATGGACGGCCTCACTCTCTGGACAGGCAGTGTGCCTTCCATGGACCACGTGCTCAGGGCAGAAATCAGGCGCAGTACATGCGTTGGCCAGCACTCACTTTGCAGGTGAGAGACCATCTGAATATACTTTCAAAGTACAGAGCAGATCTGGTAAATGAATTAAAGGAAATGGGCAAAGCCAAATATAATGTGTAAAATCAATAATGAGTTCACACAGAGTAAAATTTTGAGCTTACACGAGGTGTTGACTACATCTGAAAAGGACATAACATTTTGCGGAAGCTAACCAAATACTTCAACTTTGATCTGAACTGGGCAGAGCATACTGTATAGATAAAATATTCTAACTGCAGAAGCTAGACATCTGAAATAGAAACAAAAAAAATATTATGGAAATACTCAGCTGGATATCTGCAGCGAGGGAAGCAATATTTCAGATTGGGGAACATGATCATTTTTGAAACTGAACAAATTTAGAATACAAAAGGGTATGTTTATGATATGTTGACAAGCAGGTAGACGAGGAAGGCAATGATTAGTCAAGTTGACAGAGCTGGTAATGGAACATAAAGATTAGTGTCAAGAAAATATAAACTTGAAAAGCAGAACTGAAGTTACCCAAGGGAATTACTGTAGTGCTGGAAACTTGGAAAGAGAAACTAAACATATTGGAAATGTTCATTATTTCTCATTTTTGAACTCAGTATTGAGGCTGGCACAGGTCCTTCTGGCACAGTGAGCCACATGGCACAGCAACCCACTTAGTTACTTACTTGGTTACTGCCTGTTACACTATTGGCATTGCGGGCAGCAATGAAGGTCCTCTATCTCTACCGGTGTTCAGGGCTTCCTTCATCATGTCAGTAGTTTCCTCCCGGTTTTCACTACTGTCAGTCATGTAGGTCCCGAATGGAACACCGTCGCACTCAGATGTAGAAGGATTCTTCATTGCTGTTTCTGTAACAATTTCTTCTGACCAGTCAGGGTTGTTAGCCCTGAGCTGAACCCCTGAACCTGGAGGACCGATGGACCTCTCTTAGCCCGGCCTCTACCCTTTGACCCGTTTGGCATGGGTGACCATGCCAAGAGCCAAAGCACAAGGCCCTGACTCCAGACTCCAACATAGCTCTCTGGGTCATTGAGGCATGCAAGCCCCCAAACCCAACGACAAGTTGTATTCCTACTGGAAGAACCCACTTATGTAACACTAGCTAATCACAAGGCAATTTACAATGACTGATGAACCTACTAACCGGTGTGTCTTTGGACTGTGGAAGAAAACCAGAGCACCCAGAGGAAACCCACGTGGGCACGGAGAGAACGTACAAGCTCCTTACAGATGGCAATGTAATTGAATTCCAAACTCCAACGCCCCGAGCTGTTATAGTGTCACGTTACCATGACGCCCCTGAACTTCATTCAGGAACTCACGTTATCCAGTTGGCTATGATATACAGTCAATAAGTAGGAGTTGAAATTCAATAAAAGGTATTAGTCCTTTTCTTATCATCTAAAATTATAGAATCTGATTATTTTATATGTTCAGGATTTTCTTTTTAATCGTGACAAATTACAGCAAATCACAGATAGTATATTACCTGAGAAATTCAGCACAGTTGACAAATAACTATATTGTTTTATAATTTTGTTCTGTCCTCTTGATGAATGTTGTATAGTGGTGCTCCCAATGGAGAGCTCCATGTGAAAGAGCCATAACAAAGAACACTGAACAGTGCAACACATGAAACTCCTTCAGCCCATATCATCTGTGACAACAATCAAACTAATCCTATCTACATACATATAGTGATAACCTATTATAGCATCCACATTCCAAAGTACTTTTGACATTAAAGCTGGATTTGCCACTATTGCGAGGAAATGTGGCAATTAATTGAATGAAGCAAGAGGCTACACAAAGACATAACAGTCAATCAGCAATAATCAGCTTGGGTGATGTTGGTGAATGAATAAATAGTGGTCAACGGGGTTGGAAGGTGGGAGAAGATAGCGCTAGAAAGAAGGTACATACTGTCTTTCAATAATGCACTTAATTATCCATCTTAAAGGGCAACATCCACAAAAAGGCAGCTGAAACAATGCACATTCCAGTTAGTGCTCCCCCAGTCTACATGTTCAAATGTCTAAATAAGAGAGTGTGACTCAAGTTTATTTATCACATGTACTTCAAAGCATACAGTGAAACATATTGTCTGTGTTAATAACCATGGTATGTCTTTAAGCAGCAACTCAGAGTTTTAATTTTAAGTCAATTTTGTCAAATATTGATTATCTTCTCAGAGAACTAGCTTTCATAAACCATATTCACAAACTATGCCTGACTGATTGATTACAAGGCAAAAGCATCAGATGAAACTGAAATTGAAGAGTTATTTTGTATTTCCAGGTTCAATGTAAAGACTTGCAGAGAAATATTTAACACATAGATGTTCAATTGGTTGACAGAATTTTGCGTGTTATTACAATCCCAGATTGAAGCTTGCAATTGAACAATTCCTATTTAATTCCAGTTGAATATCTACTTTCTGTTCAGGCAAGTTAGTATTAGATCAGATTATCATCTCTTCACAGTTCACGTGGATTTTGTTACATGCTTAGACATTGCTGTGTTGCTTAGCTGCCTAAACAGGTAGAACACAAAGCATGTCAGGACAGATACTCATCCCAATTAAATTAGAAGTCAAACAAATGTGATCACCACCATTTTCACAATTTTGCACTGTGGCCATATTACTTCCCATGATGTTGATTGTTACAAATGTAACTAGATCAAATGGTATGAAGGTCTGAACCTGCAAGGCATGGCAGGAACTGATACATCGAATGCATTCGTAGTTGTCAAGCGACTGCTGAAACAAACAAGATTCCACAGGAGTTGTACAAACATTGCCAGGCCAGTTACTAGGGAGTGACCATTAACCTCATTTTTCAGATGAATGGATGGGAAATCATTTATGCATTCAATTCTGGAATGTTGACAATTGAGCCTAATGTGTATGAAGGTATGGCTGCAAAGAGGAACAGGCTAGGCAACGATCCATGTTTGAGAAAGACTCCTGATGCTCAGGGACTGGGTTCACAAGTGTGGTCATATAAACAAGGTACTGAGAAGTAGGGGTGTGGGAGAGAAATGTGGCGAGGTAGTCAGAGCAAAGTTAATTCATACTTCAGTCACCGAGAAAAAAACTTCAAAGAAAAAATTCAGAGCTAGATGAACTTGAAACATTGATTATATGACTAACAATATGCACAGTGCCAACATGCTTACTGAAGGAGTGTAACTTTACTCTTGATAAGGAGATTGTGTGGAGATAACGTGTTCAATAGAAATATCAGTACCAACCATTTCTAAATTCCATAGGTCACATTACAGTTCAAGGGTCACTTGAGTTCATTCTTGCTTTGTGGCCACTACTTAAACATGTAACTAGTAAGGTTGAACACCACCATGATCTCTAATCTTATTTCAATTGAAAATACTTTTTTTTAAACTTTAAAATCTTTCCACAATCTGCCTTGGTGATCATCTTCAGGTTTGTATTCTTGCAAACACTCACTGTTTCCCAAACTACAAGTTCCTCCTTGTTCTTCAAACCATCTGTGATGGTTTTGATTTCAGTGCTGTGGCCTTCCTCTTTATGTGCAGCTGGTTTCAAAAGCCTCTCAAGAAATCTCTACTCTTTCACAATGCACTCTCTTCTATCCAATTTTTCTACTTATTTTTAACCTTGTCTTAGCTGCTCTGTTTTCAGTCAGTCCTGAATAACTATTATTTACAGTCCCGTGCCTGTACACTTAAGTAGGAAATAATCAATTACTTCATATTAGAAAGCCGCTCACCTATGTTAATATGATTGAATTTGAAGAGCATACTCTCTTTCAAAGTTTTTAAGCTTATTTACTCCCTTGTGCTATGTGTGTCAATGCACTTTTTTGTTGGAAGATCACTAACCAATTGATGAAAGATCCTCCAATACAGAATTTGCCTCTAGTATTGAAAACATTATTAAATCTTCTGATATAAATGTTGATCACAATAGGTTAATCATTAAAACTTTTGGACTTAGATTAGAGAAACTTTGTTTCATTAAGATTGTGCAATAAACAGCCTTTGATTTTTTTTTTGTCAATCGGGCTTGTCACTTCGGAACAATATCTGTACGATGACAATGTTAATGTACTTGGACTGTCTTTGACCATGTGAGAAAATTCATTTGCAATGAAATTAAATTGTATGACAATTTTTGTTGTAAAATGCAATTGAAAGTCATTTTTAGAGTGAAATACAATAGTGACTGTTTCCAGATCATAAGCACCATTTTTGAAATTTAGCCGGATACTTCCTGGCTGGAACCTTGCATTCATCCTTCCTGCGTTTTGCATCAGATCAGGATTCTGTTGGATGAAGCCATTCCCCATGCAAAACTACTTTTGCAGCATTGAAGAAAAACCACTCCATCTTTGGGGATGACATTCCCAGGGCAACTAGGTCTTTGCAATACTAGATTGGGTCTCCTATATATTTAGTGCTTCACTTAACTCTGATTCTTATTACATTGAACCAAGCAACCAACCAACATCTAATGTGGCTCCCAGACCCCCATCCCCACCAGTTCCCTCAACTTCTCCAGCTTCCCAAACACCTGAAGTCCCTTCAAATCCCTGACTCTCTGAAGCCCATCTGGAAATACCACCCTCCAACCATCCGGCTCCTGAACTAGCATGGAGGGCTTCACCCACCTCAATACTTCTACAACCTATGGACTCGCTTTTGTGGACTGTACAACTCATGTTCTCAATATTTTTTATTACAGTACTTTTTTTTGTAAGTATGCAATTAGTGCTCTTATGTACATTGGTTGCTTGTTAGTCTTCAAGTGTAGTTTTCCATTGATTATACTGTGTTTCTTTGTATCTACTGTAAATGCCCACAAGAAAATAAACTTCAGGGTGGCATATATGTACTTGATAATAAATTTGAACTTTGGATCCTCCTGACTCCCAATGAAGGAAACTGTTTTCTAATCACAATCCTTTGCCTGTTACTGGATCACCATCCCTGAAATTTGAGCACAACTTCAGGTCTGATCTTCCCAGGTTTTGGTTTGCCCACGAGCACTGTGAAATCTAGACCTCTGAGTCTTCTACACCTAACCCATCCCTGTTTAAAACATCAGTCGTAATGACTATCCTTTTCACCTGGTGACAACCGGTCTTGAGTGCTATTTTTTCCCTAAAGCTACAACCACTCTCTGATTACATTTTCCCTTCTCACTCAACCACAGCACATGCTTTTGTTTTACCCCACCCTAACTGGATGTACAGCTGTAAGCACTTCCTCCCCTCACCCCACCGAATAAGGTCTTAACGTACTTTTAAATTCCTCAGAATCAATATGATCATTATTCACTGCTACAATTTTCAGACCAGTAATCTAATTTGTGTTCTCCAGATTTTCACAGTTTATTATTTAATTTTATAATTTAGAGATATAGCATAGAAACAGGACCCACAATGAGCCCACACTGCCCAATTACATCCATGTGACCATGGACGGTCTTTGAAATGTTGGTGGAAACCCGAGCACCCAGAGGAAACCCACGCCATCACGGGAAGAGTGTACAATGAGTGGCCGGAATCGAACCCCGGTCAGTGATCACTGGTGCAGTGTGGTGACTGCGTTAGCAGCTGTGCTACTGTGCTGCCCCAGCGGTTGTTGGGGTTCAAAGCAATGCAAACTGTTGAAGCTGTAACTCATTCAGTTCGATCCTTTCTCAGCAATAATCAGGCAACACTACTAATAGCTGACCACCAGGTTCAAATTTTTGACTAGAGCATTAAATTGCAATCACCCTAAATCAACTCAGAAAGTCCACACAGAATTCCAGCAGTGAAGCATCATACTGCACTCCTGCTCTTTAGGGAACAAACCAAGGACGATACCATTTTAAATTCTGTACCGAATAGCTACATGTTTAATAGTAGAACCAATCATTTAGTTTTACCTTGCTTGCATTAGATTCTAACATACCCAATATGCCTTATTCATGCTGGGGTTCTTCATTGAGCTTTTGTGCTGATCAAGACTGAATTGTAGCAGTAGCAGTTTATTATCAGTAAATTATCTCTACAAATTTTAATTACCTAGATGTGTGCTCGCAGCATTCTGAACATAATAACGCTTGATATCTGTCCTTGTGTCAACCACATCCTGTTTTTTGTGCCCATGGCAACAGATGACATCTCTGAGAGGCAGCTTAGAGGGGGAAAAGACTTGTCTGTGAATCCGGCAAGGTCTGGCAGCATCGAGAGGCAAGAAGAAAGATTTGGAATCACTGTTGACTCAGCACTTAACCAGTGAGATCAGCATTTTCCAAATTAATCTAGAACGTATCCTTAGTCAACATGTAGCAAGAAGAATTTCCAAGTCTGGCTTTCTGATAGGAAGCCTCATATAGAACAGCACTAAATAAAGACTCATATCCTGCAATAGTAGTGCCTAGAATTAATGAATCAAGGGGTTAGCGACAGGAATGAGGGAGAATTAGAGGCTGGGGGCAGTAAATGAAGAGTCTGGTGCAGGAACTGTAATGTCTGTCGATGTTGTGTCTCTGACTCAGTTGCTTATTTAGGTTCATAGAGATGGGTTGGAGAACTGGACAGGGAGTTAGGGGGTCAGGTTAGGAACAGGAATGGGTTGGGGAACTGTGCAGGGAGTTAGGGGGTCAGGTTAGGAACAAGGATGGGTTGGGGAACTGGGCAGGGAGTTAGGGAGTCCGGAGAGGAACAGGGATGGACTGGGGAACTGTGCAGGGAGTTAGGGAGTCCGGTGAGGAACGGGGATGGACTGGGGAACTGGGCAGGGAGTTAGGGAGTCCGGTGAGGAACAGGGATGGACTGGGGAACTGGGCAGGGAGATACTAGGTCAGTTTAGGAACAGGGATGGATTGGGGAACTGGGCAGGGGGTTGGGGGTCAGGTTAGAAACAGGGATGGGTTGGGGAACAATGCAGGGAGTTAGGGGGTCTGGTGAGGAACAGGGATGGATTGGGGAACTGGGCAGGGAGTTAGGGGTCAGATTAGGAACAGGGAAGGATTGGGGAACTGTGAAGGGAGTTAGGGATCAGGTTAAGAGCAGGGATGGATTGTGGAACTGGGCAAGGAGTTAGGGGTCAGTTTAGAAACAGGGATGGTTTGGGGAACTGTGCAGGGAGTTAGGGGGTCTGGTGTGGAACCAGGATGGACTGAGGAACTGGGCAGGGAGTTAGGGGGTCAGTTTAGGAAGAGGGATGGGTTGGGGAACTGTGCAGGGAGTTAGGGGGTCAGTTTAGGAAGAGAGATGGGTTGGGGAACAATGCAGGGAGTTAGTGGGTCAAGTTAGGAACTGGAATGGTTTGGGGAACTGGGCAGGGAGTTAGGGGTCAGATTAGGAACAGGAATGGGTTGGGGAACTGGGCAGGAAGTTAGGGGGTCTGGTTAGGAACGGGGATGGATTGGGGAACTGGGCAGGGAGTTAGTGAGTCAGGTTAGGAACAGGGATGAGGGTGAACCAGAAACATTCAGAGGCCAGGATGGAACGCTCTGCTGTCAAAGGTCAGCAATCTGGAGATAGGATCTCAGGTCAGGTCAATGGGTGGTGAGGAGACTAATCATTCCAACCTCAGTGAATCCTGAGTCAGATGTCCGTAGAAGCAGGAGTCATGAGGGCTGGTGTCCACCCCACCCCCCGACCTCTCCTCCAGCCACTGAGATCAGTGGTCCATTTGAATTCAGAAGTAGAAGTTAGAGACGCTTTGTGGTTGAAGGTCAACGATCCTGAAGATTAGGTCAGTCGAAGCCTTAAGGTCAAATTGACCTCTGTTATACCACCATCAAGAACAGTTAATGTGCCATTCCATGTCCACACCGTGGAAATCCGATCACCTGGCTGCACTTCCACTCAGTGTTTCAGGATCATCTTCCTTCCCTCCGCTATCAGATTTCTGAAGAGATAATGAATCCATAACACTACCTCACTATTTCATCTCTCTTCTTGTGCTACTTATTTAATTTAATCTTTAATATATTCTTACTGTATTTTATAGATTTATTAGTATTATGTATTGCAAAATTCCTCTGCCATAAAACACCAAATTTCATGATATTTGCCAATGATATTAAACCCAATTCTGACTGGTGAGTCCTGAGACTGAGGCCTGAAGGCTAAGCCCATGGTCAGTGAAGCTGGGGGTCAATACCCAGAGGGCCGTGGACATAAGAAATAGGAGCAGGAGTAGGCCACTTGGCCCATCAAGCCTGCTTCGCCATTCAATAAGATCATGCCTGATCTGGCCATGGACTCATCTCCACCTACCTATCTTTTCTCTATAATCTTTAATTCCCTACTATGCAAAAATCTATCCAACCTTGTCTTAAATATATTTACTGAGGTAGCCTCCACTGCTTCATTAAAGTCCAGAGGGCCAGCCGAAGGTCAAAGTCCAGAGGGCCAGCCGAAGGTCAAAGTCCAGAGCTCACGAGTATGGAGGTAGAAAGCCCAAAATGATGAAGGCCCAATATGGTCGAGTCCAGAGACAGAGGCCTGGAGGTTGAGTCTGTGTATTTGGGCCAGAGACTGGAGTTTAAAGGTCCGATATCTGTGAGTTTGAGAGTCTGGGGCCAAGGACTGGAGGCCCAGAGGTGGTCTGTCCTAGGCTGGCAGCTTGTGTGTATATGAGGAATTGGGCGGGTGGGAATGGGACTTGATTTGCTATTGCTGTCTTGTTTTGTCCCGTTGTTGTTTCCGCTTGTGATGTTCTGTGCTGTGCATTATGTATCATGTTGCTGTTGTGTTGAGCTTTGTGGGTATGCAATTTTTGCTGCCGGAAGTGTGGTGACCCTTGGGGGCTGCCCCCATAACTTCCTCGGATGTAGTGGTTATTAACACAAATGACGCATATCACTGTATGTTTAGATGTTCATGTGATAAATTAATCTGAATCCAATATCAGGAGCTCAAAATCTGTCCATCTGAAAATTTCTGAGAAGTTTGTTGGCTATCTTCAGTATTCCTTGCACCTTTGCGATTCCAGCCAGGTGGTATAGTGCTTAACACTGCAAGGGATAATTTTTAGTAGCAAATTTACCTAAAGCACACCTTAGGACACTGCACTCGTAGAGAAAATATCCAAACTCTAGAAAAGCTGTGCATGACGTCTGGCTCAAAGTTAGGTGTATGAAACCATAACACAAGCGCTAAGGACATGAATTTCAAAGCAATGGACAGAAGAAGCATAGACCCGTGCATAAAGTATTTTATTTAAACATGCAGAATGGTTGTGGTCTTAAATACAATTCTGGAAAGGTGATGGAAGCAAAGTTAATCAGGACTTTCAAAAGCAGCTAGATTGGCATATGAAGAAAAGTCAGTTTGAGAGGATTGTGTGAGAATTGGGGAATGATTCTGCCAGGACTGATCCACAATGACCAGGTAAAGATTCAATGGAGCATGCCACAACAATTTAAAGGAATATGCAAATTAGTATTGGAGATTTGCAGAAAAAGAATGCTTCACTTTGACAGAACATTCTCATTACAGAACACTCCAGCCTTCTGAAGCACTGCATCTCAAAGTCACTTTTACAACATACGAATCATGAAATGAACTGAAACTGTGGAGTAGGACTCACTGTATCTGCTTTACAATAAAGGAGATGTCACACGTCTATCATTTTGTTCTTGGTTTTGCAGAGACCCATGCCTCACTGGTTCATAGAACGAGCACCGAATCAGTGGTATATGGCGGAAGAATCAGAAGTTGCGAGCCAATTTTGAAGCTGGAATTTTGCAGGTTGAAATTCCTGATCATCACAATGAGCCGGATTTTCCATAATAATCAATAGAACAATTGTGCTTCTTGGTGAAGAAACTATCTGTTGACCACATTCGTCAAAAATTTGCTTTTTTTTCTCACATACTGCTTCAGTGGTAAAACTTCACTTTCTGACTTCTCGGCTAAATGTCAAGATTGCAAATGGGTTTTGCTCTAACTGTGAACATTTGCAATTATTTAAATAGCATAGCTTTCCCACTGGAATGGTGTTGCTGTTTTCATTTATAGTTGTACTGCATTCCAGTTTGGTGCTATTTGGTACTGAGATATTCAGCAGATAGAGGCAGCACCTTCTGGCCATCAACACGGATTATATGATTCATTCTCTGTGCATGCTAACACTTCTTAGAATTATTCTTATTTTTGGTTTTCTTTATTACCTTATTTACGACAGTTTAAATTTAATGTATGACACATTTCTTTCATAAAGTTGCTATTCATTTTATGAAATATATTGAAACAACAGTGAAATATTCTATAGATAGAAATACAAATAAGTTTAACAATAGATAATTGACCAATACAATACTACTCGTAAGTGTGCAGTGTCAAAACTGCTATAAATTTATAATTTCACCACAGAAAACAATATCTCATCAAAAGCCTTGCAGAGTTTGCCAAAGACAACTTATTTTTAACTGAGAACCACTGTAGAATTCATAATAGGCATGGATTTACACCGAGTCCTTTCACTGCTCTCAATTGAACATGCTCTTGCTCTGAGTTAAGGGACAGATTTGATTTCCCATTTTTTGGGGGGGGGGTGCAGCAATGAAGTAAAACATGGAACCTGAATGTAACCTGAATTTAGTCAGTGCAGCCAAATTTAATCACTGAGGAATATGGAAAGCTTAATGTTTTTGTTAAAGCTACTGTGAATTCTATCATTGCGCATTGAAATCTTTCGAAGCAACTTTTGCTTCCAGATTAGAATTTAATAAATGTTAACCATCTTCCAACAAACTAAAAGTTGAAGTTTTTATTAAGTACAGGGAAAATTAGGCTCCACAACACAAGAACAGTTATTTATTTGTAACATTAAGAGCTAATATAAACCCAAATATTGAAAGAGTCTTTTCAAAATCCCATCCCAATAGAGAAAGAAGGATTTTTTTTGTAGTTTATTGTACTTAAAGTGACACTGTTGATGGAAAGTTTAACTGGTGCATTAGAAATTTCGATTCATATGGAATCCTGAACCAGAAATGAGACTCAACGTGGCTCATTGGGGTCAGATGAAGAAATAGACACCAAGCCAAGGAGAAAATGCCAGGAAGTTGTCTGTAGTTTTTGTAAAAACCATGGATTGTAAGAGTTCTAAGTAAGGGAAAGAGAAAGATTGATGGGGAGGTGAGGGATGAAATTACAAAACATGGTCATCATCATTATGTGCCATGTTGTATGAAATGGTTGACCATGGTCTTGCCCATGATTGTTAGCAATTTTTTCCACAGAAGTGGTTTACCATTGCCTTCTTCTGGGCAGTGTCTTTACAACTTGGGTGACCCCCAGCCATTATCAAAACACTTCAGAGATTGTCTGCCTGGTGTCAGTGGGTGCATAACCAGCACTTGTGATATAAACCAGCTGCTCATACGACCATCCACCATCTCATCCCATGGTCTCATGTGACCCTGGTCGAGAGGCTAAGCAGATGCTACACCTTGCCCAACGGTGACCTGCAGGCCTTACACCTCCTTTGGTAGAGATGTATCTCCTCCTCGCCTCCCAAACAAATTACGGTAGCCATGCAATTGAAGACACAACTATCAATATGAATGAAAGGAAGTACAGTAATTGGGAGTGAAAAGGCAAATAGAAGGTGATTGGAGAGTTGGGTAATCTTATCAGTATAAATGGAATCGTTTACAGAAAAAAGGGAAGGGTAGGGATATAGAGGAAAGATGAGGCTTTAAAGTTTGGGAATGGATCAGTTTGGGATATGAATGTAGGCCAGCACAGGCCTGGGGAAAATGCCATTAAGCAAGTCAATGAAATCGGTACTAATAGGCTCAATCTGTAATTTTAGCAATGTGACCATACCAATAAGAAAGTTAACTTATTTTCATGGTGGAATGAACAATTTTTTTTGCAAGGTTTTCTAGAAGTTCAAAAAAAAAGGTTTTCATGGGTGATTAAAATGCATTAAATACCATTCATGTTTGATGGTGGGAGTATTCCTTTATCTAATGTTTTCAACAATTCTCACTCTGCTTGCAACTCGGAGATTGGATTATACTGTACCTGCAGAACACTAAGATTGCTGCAAGTGAGGAAGGCTGAGGTAATAAACTATAGTTAAGTTTGGAAACAAGCCTGGTTGGAACACAGGATCAGAGTTTTGTTGAATATAGAATTCCAGATGAAAAAGTTTTATTATCCTTTA
Source organism: Mobula hypostoma (assembly GCF_963921235.1). NCBI lineage: Eukaryota > Metazoa > Chordata > Chondrichthyes > Myliobatiformes > Myliobatidae > Mobula > Mobula hypostoma. The sequence continues at coordinate 32,806,122 of NC_086109.1, forward strand.
CAGTTTGCAGATTTTGCATTTCTCCCCGGAGATGAGGTGCCTTGGCAGAATATGGCTTCTTGGTTGAGAGGGGTTCCTCCAACACCCTACCTATGTGCCTATACTTCTTATCATCTCTGCTGGTCCCATCTGATTTTCAAATGCTATTTACTTTTGGTGAACTCCAGCAATTGTCAGGGGCAAGCTCTCTGCCAATTTTCCCCAGCTTCAGGAGACCCTGGTCTATTGTGAACCCCTGCTAGGTCCAAGAAGGTTCAAACCTGATGCAGCTTGCCATGTGTTGCATAACATGTAACCTACAGGAAAAAAAAATGATTTCAATGTATAAAAGATTGTTTTAATTATCTAGGATGAAATATTTTTCAAAAGAATATATAGTAGAAGCAATATTAAATGCTTCAAATTTATCCAAAAATTAACAATGTCAGTCATATTTTGTACAAAAATACTTTGAAATATGAAAGTTATTTCATGTAGTTTGGGTCAGCTGGCTGTAATAAACATTTTTCTATTAACATGCAAGTAAAATATATCTATTGACCAAAGCAACAGCCTGGTGAATTATTATAACACTTTGAATCTCTTCCACATCAGCAAAGACCTTTTAAAGCTGATGAGTCATCAAAAGGTACAGCACAAAAAGCAGGCTCTTTGGCCAAAGAGGTCTGTGTCAGCCACAGCATCCTCCCCATGAGATGCCTTTGGCCACATTTAGCCTATAAACTTCCAAGCCCCTCTTCTCTATATGTCTATTCAAATGCCTCTTACATGTTGCACTTGTATCTGCCTTGACCTCTTCCTCTGGCAGCTCATTCTAGGCACTCACTATCCCCTGAACAAAGAAGTTATCCCTCACAGTCTTAACCATTTCATAACCCACCTGGCTTTATCCACTTCCTGTTCAGCCTTCTCAAGTTTATGGAATATATACTCTGTGAGTTCTGCCCTTGTCCCATGACATTGCTTTACCCCTTTTATGCAGACTTTCCTGCACAATCATCCCTCTTAGGCTTTGACTTTCAGGTTTTCCAACACAGTCAGATGCACACACAAGCCTGAAGTCTTTTGATTTTGTGTTTTATATTCTGTGTTTTATGCCCTATTTGTTCTTCATTGCCATTTGTGCAATTTGTTTTTTTTGCATGGTTGGGGAGGGAGGGTGGACTCTCTGAACGGGTTCCAGGGTGTCCTTTGTTTCATGACTGTCTGTTAGAAGGCAAATCTCATGGTTGTATACTGCATACATACTTTCATAATAAATGTACTTCGAATCTTTGAAGCAATTCCCCAAACAGGTATACGTGCCCCACCCTCTGGTGTCCCGAACAGTACCTTGCTACATGATGTGCTAAATGATAATATCAGTCTGGTCTGCAAGTTTCTTTGAACTTGTTTACAATGGTGTAAATTACCAGCCCACAGTTGCTGGGTAATGCAGGCCAGTTTAACATATAACATTTGGCTGATGCATGAAAACGTCTGCTGTAGTCACTTCACTTTGCAAACCACAGCTCTTACTAGCCAACCCCCTGTTGTGGGCCAGCCTGTGCTACACAGACAATATTGCTTATTTGGAAAGATGTCCCTTTAACTTAAAACTGATTACTGCTTAGAATTTACATTAAGAACTGAAGACTTGTTATCATTTGAATTAATATCTGATATATTCACATAATTCCATAATCTCTCAATAATCCCTAACAGGCAAGTTAAAATATTAGTGACTTGGGTATTATTTTGATAGGTGCTCTTTTTATTGAGTATATGGAGGGGTAGTGCCGGTTTACATCAGCAACTGAGTTTAAAAGTTCTTATATTGTCAATTCATTTTTCCTTATGACATTTGACCCATCAAATTCATTCTGGCTCTGAGAGCAATCACATGACAATCAATTCCCCACTATTTTCCTGGAATCCATTCTCCTTCATGTAACGACCTGGGAAAGTTTCACTGCTAATGGAATGGTTTCTCTGTAGCAGCAGTGTTTGGGTTATGACTAGAGATAACAGGGGCTTTGGAATGTGTGCCGTCCTGATGAGGAGAGCTGCCTTACTTTCTTGTGTGCCCAAGAGAAGGTTTTGCTGTCTTTTGTTCAGCGGAAGATGGAGAGAAAGGATGCCAGAACGGGGAAGTCGTAGACTGAAGGATGGAATGGAATTGGAATGGGGCCGGGAGTTGACGACGCCCAGGGGGAGATCAATGGAGAACGAACCGATGGGAAAACTGTGAGCTCCAATGTCGCGCATTAGACTGTTTCAAGAGAATGGGCCCTTTTTCTTTTTTTTCTTTGCTAACCCTATAGTCAAATTAAGAATTATAAAGCTCAATGGTTTAATTACATATTGTGTTCTGTTTGTTATTTCATGGTACTGATTTGTAACAGAGGAACACATCACCCAAACAAGATTTCTCAAGTTTGGCCAGGCCAGAGGCTGTCTGCCCCTAGATTAAACTGCTAGCTGAACCTACGGGTTACATTCACATTGTCATTAACTCCACCATAACACTCCAATTACCATCCTACAACAGAAGGTAAGTTAACACACAAAACAGCAGGTCTTTATAATAAGACCATAACTGGGAACTCACCTGGACAATAAACAGGACCCACTAAAAATATAGGGGTTCAGTACAAGAAGGGACTGAGCTGACCGTATTTCCTGAGGAGGCCTCCGGTCATTGAATGTCTGCAGTACTCTGCTGCAGGTGTTCTATGACTCAGTGGTGGCCAGCGTTCCATTCTACGCTGTAGTCTGCCGGAGCAGCAGGATGAGAGCAGCTGATGCCAAGAAGATCGATAAGTTCGTCAGGAAGGCTGGTTCTGTTCTGGGGGTGGAACTGGACTCCCGAGTGACGTGTTTGAGAGGAGGATGCTGCAGAAGCTACAGAGCATTATGGACAATCCCTCTGCCCCCTCCATGACATACTGGACAAACAGAGGAGCACCTTTAGTAACAGACCGATTCCACCGAGGTGCTCCACTGAACACCACAGGAGATCCTTTCTCCCCGCGGCTATAGGACTCTACAACTCCTCCTCCTTAAGTACATAAGTACATGGTTTCATTGCACATCTTTTCATCACTTTTTAATGCACATTTTGTTTTTTTTGTATCTCAATGCTTACATTTTTTTGTATTTTAAAGTACATATTTCTGACTGGACAACCTTGCAACAATAATTTTCTTTGGAATAAATAAAGTTTAATCTTAATTTTAACAAGACATGGGAGCAAAATTAGGCCGTTTGGCCCATTGCGCCTGCTCTACCGTTCCATCATGGCTGATTTATTATCCCTCTCAACCCCATTCTCCTGCCTTCTCCCCGTAATATTTAATGCCCTGACTAATCAAGAACCTATCAGCCTACACTTTACACATACTCAATGACTTGATATTTTAGAAATTAGGGCACCCGGAGGAAATCCATGAAAACACACAGACTCAATCCCTGAAGGTGTATGCAGCTGTATTTCTGATCCTTCTCACCTAGCAGTTTTATTAGCACATCCCAGCTGTTGTAAGTGAGGAAACAAATTCGCTAGGTCTCAAAGGCAAGGACTCTAGACACAGTCTTGGTAGAAAAGGATTCTATCTACAGAAGGCAAAAGTAGGGAAATGGCAACAGAAGGAACACGCACAAGCACAAAATTTGCAGTAGTCGGATCAGCAATAAAACACGCGGACAATTAAGAAAATCATGTGGGAGCAAAGTACACACACACACACACACACACACACACACACACACACAACCAAGGGAAAAGTCAATACAATACCTGACACTCTTGACTCTGTGCGGGCATGGCTCTTATGATATTATGGATGATACCCACACCCCTAACCCTATCCAATGCACAACTCACTAACGGCAGGGTGGTCCCTCGGAGGTAGCAAAACGAGAAAGGGTCAAGCGCACGTGGCTTCCTTTATAGTGCAGCACAGCTGATGAGTCCAGCCCAGGTGATTCACAGGGAAGCCAATGGCTCAGTGCCAGCAGGGTTAAGCTGATTACAAAGGCCAATTCCCCAAGGTCAATTACAAGGCTAATTAAAGGGGCCAATGGTTAGGCGTGCATTGATGGGCGAGGAAGGGTCAAACCTTGATTGGCAGGTGGCGTGTCTTTTGACCAGGTAAATGGACAGTGCTGTCACGTGCCAGTCACGACCCCTCCAATACACCAGCCTTCAGCTTCCTCTCTATCTAAATGCCCCAACAACTGACCTCAGGCCCTGACCCCTTCCAATCAAAGGCTGAGTGAACCGTGGAAAGGACTTTGTACACATTGACCATGAAAAAGCCAGTTCTGCAGAGCAGGACTCATGCATCCCTGACCCTACAGAAACATATGTTGGCCCAGTGTTCATAGCCTACTTGCCTTCTGTGATTATACTGTGTCTTTACGTATGGGAATGCAATTCTCCGTCTGTCTATTTATGCTCAAATTGTGAACCTCTTGGGCAGGAGAGTCACATTTTCAACAATACACATCGTCTCAGAGATTCAGTCTGCACCAACAACTTAAAGTCTCTACATACTATAGATTAATTAACAAACACACAAAAAGTGCTGGAGGAGCTCAGCAGGCCAGGCAGCATTCGTCAGAAACGATGAGTCGACGTTTCGGGCCAGAACCCTTCGTCAGGACTGAAGAATGAAAGATGGGGAAGGATTTGAAGAAGGCTTGTAGTGTCAGTTGATAGACCAGTAATTTGAAAGACAAAGGGGTGGGGGAGGGGAAGCATTGACGTCATAGCCCTGAAAACAATGGGTGGTAGAAGAAGGAGGCGGAACCATGAGGGAGCTGGGGGAGGGGGTAGAGTGAAAGCGTAAGCGTAAATGCTACACCTGTCCCTACACCTCATTTCTTGCAACCATTCAGGGCCCCAAACAGTCCTTCCAGGTGAGACAACACTTCATTTGTGAGGCTGTTGGGGTCATCTATTGCATCCGGTGCTCCCGGTGCGGCCTCCTCTACATCGGTGAAACCCGACGCAGATTGGGGGACCACTTCATCGAGCACCTCCACTCCGTCTGCCACAACAGACAAGATCTCCCGGTAGCCACCCACTTCAACTCTGCCTCCCACTCCCATTCAGATATGTCCATACATGGCCTCCTCTACTGCCATGATGAGGCTAAACTCAGGTTGGAGGAGCAACACTTCATATACCGTCTAGGTAGTCTCCAGTCCCTTGGTATGAACATAGAATTCTCCAACTTCCGGTAATTCCCTCCCCCTCCCTTCCTCTATCCCTATTTCACTCTACCCCTCCCCCAGCTCCCTCATGGTTCCGTCTCCTTCTTCTACCACCCATTGTTTTCAGTGCTATGACGTCAATGCTTCCCCTCCCCCACCCCTTTGTCTTTCAAATTACTGGCCTATCAACTGACGCTACAAGCATTCTTCAAATCCTTCCCCACCTTTCATTCTTCAGTCCTGACGAAGGGTTCCGGCCCGAAACGTCGACTCATCGTTTCTGACTGATGCTGCCCAACCTGCTGGGTTCATCCAGCGTACTGAAAGTGTTGCTTTGATCTTTTACAGCATCTGCAGATTATTTTGTATTTACAATCAGGATCCTTCAGCAGGACTGGAGAAAAAAAAGATGAGGAGCCCACCTTTTAAGTCGACTGCCAGTAGGTTTTTCTCCTGCTGAAGGTTTCAGCTTGAAATGTTGACTCTTCTCTTTTCCATGGATGCTGCCTACCCTGCTGAGTTCCTCCAGCATTTTATGTGTGTTGCTTGGATTTCCAGCATCTGTAGATTTTCTCTTGTTTTTGTAGATTAAGTATGCTGTTTATAAATAAACCCTTACTTCTTCGAATATGTACGTAAATGCTGTGACTTAATACATTAATTCTGACATTAAGACAATGTGGAAAAATCTCCAGGGAATTGTTCTTTTCTAGTGGCTTGAAAGGAAGAGCAAAATTAATAACAAATAAGGTGAAGGGATAAATCATGCTGAAGCATTAAATACTGCTCTAATAAATTCAGTAAAAATATTCAATATCTAAATAAAATCAGTCCAATTTTTTCAACTTTGTCTGGATATTGGCTATTCCTAAGGATATGAATCCTGTATTTGGGGCACGTTCCTGTCAGCTCAGAAGAAGAAACAATTATTTGTAAAACTTCAAAAATATCAACAAGGGCATTTAGCTAAGGATTCTGTTGTGAAATTAAGTGTGTTAATCATTTGAAGAACCAGAAGTATCAGGAACATAAGATTCTGCAGACACAGGAAATCCAGAGCAGCACAAAGTGCTGGAGGATCTCAGGTCAGGCAGCATGTATGGAAATGAATGTGGGTTGAATCATGCATCCTTCCTGGGTTCAGTTATTTTATTATTGGCAACAACAGTTACTTGGACGTCCCACGGAAATGGCTAATCCTCAGCTTTGTTTTACGAGAAAGGAATTCAGCCCCAGTAGCTGATCGGTCCTAAATCCTAGGCTGCTGATACTTGAGCAGACTGACTCCGCTGCTGGAACAAAAATTTCCTCCTGTGTGGAGTAGTCAAGCTACGCCAATACCTTAGTCGCAGAATATTGCAATGTTAAAAACAGGTGCCCTGGCCTGGGCCAGGTCCTGCAGGAAGCACAGGAAAAGGAATTCAGGTAAATAAGTGGCAAAAAAAAAGACTTCTGAAATGTGTGCGTCTGTATGCATGCGTGTGAGAACCCTGATTGTGTGTACGTGAATGGTGGCATGAAAGTCCCGTCTCGGACCCTAAAGGGCTCCAGTAGCGTACATTGTAGACCAGAAAGCATTAAGTATATTGAGAAGTATGTTGTATGTGCAGAGTGGACCATGAGAGTGTTTGTAGATGGGTTGTTAGAGAAAGGAACATGTGAGAAGACTAGCAACACACACAAAATGCTGGTGGAACGCAGCAGGCCAGACAGCATCCATAGGAAGAAGCACAGTTGAAGTTTCGAGCCGAGACCCTTCGTCAGGACTAACTGAAAGAAGAGATAGTCAGAGATTTGAAAGTGGGAGGAGGAAGGGGAGATCTGAAATGATAGGAGAAGACAAGAGGGGGAGGGATAGAGCTAAGAGCTGGAAGGTTGATTGGCAAAAGGGATACAAGGCTGTAGAAGGGAGAGGATCATGGGACAGGAGGCCTAGGGAGAAAGAAAGGGGGAGGGGAGCGCCGGAGGAAGATGGAGATCAGGTAAGAAGTGATTGTGAGAGGGACAGAGAGAGAAAAAAGAGAGGAAAAAAAGGAAAAAATAAAAAATAATAAATAAATAAGGGATGGGATAAGAATGGGAGGAGAGGCATTAATGGAAGTTAGAGAAGTCAATGTTCATGCCATCAGGTTGGAGGCTACCCAGACAGAATATAAGGTGGGAGACCATTTCGCTGAACATCTACGCTCTGTCTGCCAGAGAAAGCAGGATCTCCCAGTGGCCACACATTTTAATTCCACGTCCCATTCCCATTCTGATATATCTATCCATGACCTCCTCTACTTTCAAGAAGAAGCCACACTCAGGTTGGAGGAACGATCCTTACTCTTCCTTCAGTTAGTCCTGACGAAGGGTCTCGGCCTGAAACGTCGACTGCGCCTCTTCCTATAGATGCTGCTTGGTCTGCTGCGTTCACCAGCAACTTTGATGTATGTTGCTTGAATTTCCAGCATCTGCAGAATTCCTGTTGTTTACCTTATATTCCATGTGGGTAGCCTCACTGATTTCTCTAACTTCCGTTAATGTCCCTCCTCCCATTCTTATCCCATCCCTTATTTATTTATTATTTTTTATTTTTTCCCTTTTTTTCTCTCTCTCTCTTTTTTCTCTCTCTGTCCCTCTCACAATGACTCCTTGCCTGCTGTCCATCTTCCTCTGGTGCTCCCCTCCCCCTTTCTTTCTCCCTAGGCCTCCCATCCCATTATCCTCTCCCTTCTCCAGCTTTGTATCCCTTTTGCCAATCAACCTTCCAGCTCTTAGCTCTATCCCTCCCCCTCCTGTCTTCTCCTATCATTTCAGATCTCCCCCTCCCCCTCCCTCTTTCAAATCTCTTACTATCTCTTCTTTCAGTTAGTCCTGACGAAGCGTCTCGGCCCGAAACGTTGACCGTGCTTCTTCCTATGGATGCTGCCTGGCCTGCTGCGTTCCACCAGCATTTTGTGTGTGTTGCTTGAATTTCCAGCATCTGCAGATTTCCTCGTATGTGAGAAGACTAGGATGGTCTGTGATTGTTCAGTGTAGATGTGAAACGGTTAGATGAATCATGCAAAAAAGCAAAGAAAATGAACAAAAGTTAAAGGAAAAGACACAGAAAGAACAGGCAAATGATAATAGTGTTTGAAAGGGAACAATTAACACCAGACCCTGAGGTTGAAGCAGATGCTTTACTCCTGCCTTCCCCAAATATAGTTTCAACACCGCCTATCCAAGTGGCACCCCTTACGTACTCAGCGAATGCCGGCATTTGCCCCAGTTTCCCAATAGCATTAAGAGATGGGAGGCAGAGGAGTGCAGAGGAGTGCAGAGGGGATGAGCAAAATGTTGATTTAAACTTAAAAATTGTTTCCCTCACTCTGTAAATTGGCATGGAAAACTCAGTGTCGGACAGAATACAATGATGCTAATGAATATGCAGAATGCGTGCGTAAACGTTTTCAGAAGTATTCTAAATTAACTCTAGGAGCAGGGACGCCAGTCATAATAAATGTTATTGTATATAAGTTGCAACCTAGGTTAAGGAAAAACATGTACTGTTATTTGCGTGAGATGAGGGAGTTAATTAATATTGCAGGCGTTTTACAATATTGCCAGCAGCAATTACAACATCAAAGGATTAAAGTTCATAAACATGAGAAAATCTGCTGATGTTGGAAGTCCAAAGCAACACATACAAAATGCTGGAGGAACTCAGCCAGAAAATTGACTGCTTACTCTTTCCCATGGATGCTGCCCGGCCTTCTGAGTTCCTTCAGCATTTTGTGTGTGTTGCTTTGGATTAAAGCAGTTAAGGGGAATAGGAACACACACAAAATGCTGGTAGAACACAGCAGGCCAAGCAGCATCTATAGGAAGAGGTACAGTCGACGTTTCGGTCCGAGACCCTTCGTCAGGACTAACTGAAAGAAGAGATAGTAAGAGATTTGAAATAGGGAGGGGGAGGGGGAGATCCGAAATGATAGGTGAAGACAGGAGTGGAAGGGATGAAGCTAAGATCTAGGAAGTTGATTGGCTAAAGGGAAACAAAGCTGGAGACACTGGAGAAAGAAAGGGAGAGGAGAGCACCAGAGGAAGATGGAGAGCAGGCAAGGAGTGATTGTGAGAGGGAGAGAGAGAAAAAAAAGGGCGGAAATAATAAATGAATAAATAAATAAAATAGCGGATTGGGTAAGAAGGTGAGGAGGGGCATTAGCAGAAGTTAGAGAAATCAATGTTCATGCCATCAGGTTGGAGGCTACCCAGATGGAATATAACGTGTTGTTCCTCCAACCTGAGTGTGGCTTCATAGAACATAGAACATAGAATATTTCAGCGCAGTACAGGCCCTTCGGTGCCAACCCTCAAACCCTGCCTCCCATATAAGCCCCCACCTTAAATTCCTCCATATACCTGTCTAGTGGTCTCTTAAACTTCACTGGTGTATCTGCCTCCACCACTGACTCAGGCAGTGTATTCCTTGCATCAACCACTCTCTGAGTAAAAAACCTTCCTCTAATATCCCCCTTGAACTTCCCACGCTTTACCTTAAAGCCATGTCCTCTTGTATTGAGCAGTGGTGCCCTGGGGAAGAGGCGCTGGCTATCCACTCTATCTATTCCTCTTATTATCTTGTACACCTCTATCATGTCTCCTCTCATTCTCCTTCTCTCCAAAGAGTAAAGCCCTAGCTCCCTTAATCTCTGATCATAATGCATACTCTCTAAACCATGCAGCATCCTGGTAAATCTCCTCCGTACCCTTTCCAATGCTTCCACATCCTTCCTATAGTGAGGCGACCAGAACTGGACACAGTACTCCAAGTGTGGCCTAACCAGAGTTTTATAGAGCTGCATCATTACATCGCGACTCTTAAACTCTATCCCTCGATTTATGAAAGCTAATATAAGCTTTCTTAACTACCCTATCGACCTGTGAGGCAACTTTCAGGGATCTGTGGACATGTACCCCCAGATCCCTCTGCTCCTCCACACTACCAAGTATCCTGCCATTTACTTTGTACTCTACCTTGGAGTTTGTCCTTCCAAAGTGTACCACCTCACACTACTCCGGGTTGAACTCCATCTGCCACTTCTCAGCCCATTCCTGCATCCTATCAATGTCTCACTGCAATCTTTGACAATCCTCTACACTACCTACAACACCACCAACCTTTGTGTCGTCTGCAAACTTGCCAACCCACCCTTCTACCCCCACATCCAGGTCGTTAATAAAAATCACGAAAAGTAGAGGTCCCAGAACAGATCCTTGTGGGACACCACTAGTCACAATCCTCCAATCTGAATGTACTCCCTCCACCACCACCCTCTGCCTTCTGCAGGCAAGCCAATTCTGAATCCACCTGGCCAAACTTCCTTGGATCCCATGTTTTCTGACTTTCTGAATAAGCCTACCATGTGGAACCTTGTCAAATGCCTTACTAAAATCCATATAGATCACATCCACTGCACTATCCTCATCTATATACCTGGTCACCTCCTCAAAGAACTCTATCAGGCTTGTTAGACACGATCTGCCCTTCACAAAGCCATGCTGACTGTCCCTGATCAGAACATGGTTCTCTAAATGCCCAGAGATCCTATCTCTAAGAATCTTTTCCAACAGCTTTCCCACCACAGACGTAAGGCTCGCTGGTCTATAATTACCCAGACTATCCCTACTACCTTTTTTGAACAAGGGGACAACATTCGCCTCCCTCCAATCCTCTGGTACCATTCCCGTGGACAACGAGGACATAAAGATCCTAGCCAGAGGCTCAGCAATCTCTTCCCTCGCCTCGTGGAGCAGCCTGGGGAATATTCCGTCAGACCCCGGGGACTTATCCGTCCTAATGTACTTTAACAACTCCAACACCTCCTCTCCCTTAATATCAACATGCTCCAGAACATCAACCTCACTCATATTGTCCTCACCATCATCAAGTTCCCTCTCATTGGTGAATACCGAAGAGAAGTATTCACTGAGGACCTCGCTCACTTCCACAGCCTCCAGGCACATCTTCCCACCTTTATCTCTAATTGGTCCTACCTTCACTCCTGTCATCCTTTTTTCTTCACAAAATTGAAGAATGCCTTGGGGTTTTCCTTTACCCTACTAGCCAAGGCCTTCTCATGCCCCCTTCTTGCTCTTCTCAGCCCCTTCTTAACCTCCTTTCTTGCTTCCCTATATTCCTCAATAGACCCATCTGATCCTTGCTTCCTAAACCTCATGTATGCTGCCTTCTTCCACCTGATTTTCCACCTCACTTGTCACCCATGGTTCCTTCACCCTACCATTCTTTATCTTCCTCACCGGGACAAATTTATCCCTAACGTCCTGCAAGAGATCTGTAAACATCGACCACATGTCCATAGTACATTTCCCTGCAAAAACATCATCCCAATTCACACCCGCAAGTTCTAGCCTTATAGCCTCATAATTTGCCCCTCCCCAATTAAAAATTTTCCTGTCCTCTCTGATTCTATCCTTTTCATCTCGACAGTAAAGGAAGCCGTGGATAGACATATCAGAATGGGAATGGGACGTGGAACTAAAGTGTGTGGCCACTGGGAGATCCTGCTTTCTCTGGCGGACAGAGCCTAGGTGTTCAGTGAAATGGTCTCCCAGTCTGCATCGGGTCTCACCAATATATAGAAGGCCGCATCAGGAACACCGGACACAGTATATCACCCCAGCCGACTCACAGGTGAAGTGTCGCCTCACCTGGAAGGACTGTCTGGGGCCCTGAATGGTGGTGAGGGAGGAAGTGTAAGGGCATATGTAGCACTTGTTCCGCTTACAAGGATAAGTGCCAGGAGGGAGATCGGTGGGATGAATGGACAAGGGAGTCACATAGGGAGCTATCCCTGTGGAAAGCGGTGGGGGGGGGGAGGGAAAGATGTGCTTCGTGGTGGGATCCCGTTGGAGGTGGCGGAAGTTACGGAGAATTGTATGTTGGACCCGGAGGCTGGTGGGGTGGCAGGTGAGGACAAGGGGAACCCTATCCCTAGTGGGTTGGCAGGAGGATGGGGTGAGAGCAGATGTGCGTGAAATGGAAGAGATGTGTTTGAGAGCAGAGTTGATGGTGGAGGATGAGAAGCCCCTTTATTTAAAAAAGGAGGACATCTCCCTCGTCCTGGAATGAAAGCCTCATCCTGAGAGCAGATGCAATGGAGACGGAGGAATTGTGAGAAGGGGATGGCATTTTTGCAAGAGACAGGGTAGCTGTCCAGGTAGCTGTGAGAATCAGTAGGCTTATAGTAGACATCAGTGGATAAACTGTCTCCAGAGACAGAGACAGAAAGATCAAGAAAAGGGAGGGAGGGGTCAGAAATGGACCAGGTAAATTTGAAGGCAGGGTGAAAGTTGGAGGCAATGACATCAACGAGCTCAGCATGCATGCAGGAAGCAGCACCAATGCAATCGTCGATGTAGCAAAGGAAAAGTGGGGGACAGATATCGGTATAGGCTTGGAACGTGGACTGTTCCAACAAAAAGGCAGGCATAGCTGGGACTCATACGGGTGCCCATGGCTACACCTTTGGTTTGGAGGAAGTGGGAGGAGCCAAAGGAGAAATTATTTGGAGGAAGGACTAATTCCGCTAGATGGAGGAGAGTGGTGGTAGAGGGGAACTGGTTAGGTATGGAATCCAAAAAGAAGCGGAGAGCTTTGAGACCTTCCTGGTGGGGGATGGAGGTATATAGGGACTGGACATCCATGGTGAAAATAAGACAGTGAGTGCCAGGGAACGTAAAATCATTGAAAAGATTCAGAGCGTGAGAAGTGTCACGAACATAGGTGGGAAGGGATTGAACAAGGGGGGAATAAAACCGTGTCAAGGTATGCAGAAATGAGTTCGGTGGGGCAGGAGCAAGCTGAGACAATAGGTCTACCTGGACAGGCAGGTTTGTGGATCTTAGGTAGGAGGTAGAAGCGTGATGTGTGGGCTGTGGGAACAATATTTGTGTGCGGCTTCCTGGCTGCTTCACTGGAGCTTTCACGCAATATTGTACATGGTCTTAAAAGCAGCTGTCCCATACAATTTGAGTGTTATTTTAACTTAGAGATTTGTGACCAAATTTTGTCGAATCATTACTAGGTTAACTTCTGCTTAAAATTTCCATTATAATTTTTGTTTTTAACAACTGTCAAAGAAGAGGCTGGAGAGCAAAGCGTTGGCCCGTGGAGGTCGGGTGTCGTGACTTTGCAGGCCAGTCGCTCTGCAAAGTATACACTGCACTTGGAATCACGGGAGAGAGGAGAAGGAGAGCCATTTCTACCATCACAGATGCAGCAGAGAAGGCGTCAAGACGGTTCTGGATAAAGAGGGCAGATCCATGGGTTGCTGCTTGGGCACAGGCCGGGGTCTGATCAACCCCCGTCGGGTCGCCTGGGCAAGAGTGTATGATGTTGAAAGAATCGAAACACCTGACGACCCCCGGGTAACATCACTGATGATGTACCCTAGCTTAGCATCATACAGGTGTTTCTGTAAGAACCTGCTTTATACATATATGGTTCATGTGACCCGCTTGTGACTGGTACTTTTTGTTTTGAAATTGGTAGACTTATATTTTAGATAATGCTATTCTAAATGTATGATTGTGGTTCTTTGATTCACATAGCAAACATTGAAATGTTTCACAAGAGAAAATCTGCAGATACTCGAAATCCAAAGTAACATAATGCCGGAGGAACCCAGCATCTATGGAAAACATGACATTGACGTTTTGAGCTGAGACCCTTCATCAGAAATGGGATGGTGGGTGTCGTGGTTTCTCGTTTCTTACAAACAACAAGGAGACGCAGAAAATCCTTCAAAAAGTTTTAAACTTTAATTTGCAAATCAAAGCTGAGACAATCAGAAAGTTAGTAGCTGACTGCCCCTCGAGGCTTGTACACAGCATTTTTTATAGCAATCTCCTATCTTAGCTACATTATCATATCCAGACGGCCTGTGATCACATATCATCAATACATCCGCTCTCAACCTTCCATTATTGTTTTACTCCCCAATTTAATTATGTCCTAGTTTACTTTTTAGACCAGGTGTCCCCTCATCCCTAACCACAGTTATCTCTTAAATTTCCAGCATCTGCAGAATTCCTGTTGTTTATCTCTTAATTGGTCTTGTTTTGACATACTGCCACATATTTCATTACCTTACTCGCCACCGTTATCTTCCTACTTGGTTTCATTCTAGTTCTCTTCCTGAATTAATAGTGATTAGGTCAAAAGTCATGGCTACATAGTGAATACTTTCCACTGAGCTAGTAGCAGTTACATAGTAAATATAGAAAATACAATGTCCCTTTGAGTAAATACTGAAATACTGTTGAGTAAATATTGTAAATACTGTAATACATAGAAAATACAATGTATGCGTTTACATTTTCCAATATGGGCAAGGTAGGGGTGAAACCTGGGGATGTCTGCCTGGGGTATGTTTTCTATAAAAAAGACAGCCTGGCCAAGGGCGCGAAAATGCCTTCAGGATAAAGCAACTTGAATAGAAGTGTCTGCCTCCACTGCCACCAACACCATAGACTATGCAGTTTAGTTTAAACAATCCGTTCCTGAACTGTACTTAAGAATTTGTACAAATTTAATTACGCCTGGTTAATTATGCCAATTTTAATTATGATGTGAACTCATATGTCATTTACCATGGTTTTCCCTCTCAATTTTATACTGGGAAAAAACCCTAGTGGATACCTGGTCTGGGCACCTCATATAGAAGCTGAGATGGCACAGCTACCATCCCTCCTGTTCTGCTCAAGCTACTGAACCTTTTTTACCCGAACGAAAGCCTGCATCCTTGCAGCCAGTGCTGCTGAAACATTTATACTGAATCTCGTTATACAAGTAGCACATGGTAATGGACAATTATGGAAACTACGTGGGACTTTGGAACTCCAGTAAAACACAACGAATTAACTATGTACCTTTTCCTGCTTTTCAATTACTTCCTGCAATTGCTGTCATAAACTTTGCAGCTCATACTTACAGGAAGGATAAAATAAGCAGAGGGACAAATGAGATGACTCCTTTGCTAAAGCAGCAACAGCAGGTCTGTATGGCTACGTAGCACTCCAGTGTAATCAGGCTGCCAATACTTTATAAATTCAACTGATGAACTAGTACAATTACAGCTTGATTCATCGGTGGCTGAAAGGAGTTTATGGACTAAAAGCACAGACAATGGGTATAATTGAAAATGAGAGATTCTGGACCATAGCACGAAAAGCAGCAGCAATTGTATGATTTGCTAGAGACAATCCAGTTTTTGACGTCGCTGGGCCGTTGCCCAGGAAGTTATTGTGCATCTCCAAATGGACTTTGTGCAGTTACTTAAGTGTATGGGTTGTGATTATGCATTTGTTATTGTGTTTGTTTTCTCCATGTGTAGAAGCTTATTAAACGCTCTGAAATGATGCTGTAACTTACTAAATATCTGAGTACCAGAATTTTTTCTCATTTTTGGGATCCCTGGGAAAACCTCAAGTGATAATGGTCCTCACTTTATCGGTAAAGTTATATAAGAGTTGACAAAAGCCTTGCAGTATAAGCATCATTTCACCTGCCCTTATCACCTTCAACTTCATGAGGCAGCTCAAAGACAGAATGAGGCCCTGAAATGCAGTTTAGCAAAAGTGCATGATGAGACCGAGCTAAAGTGGACAAGGGCGCTTCAACCAGCCCTCATGATAATGCGGTGCACTCCACAGTGCATAACAGACCTATCTCTACATGAGTCGCTTCCACCTTTTTTGGTTAAACAGATCGACGTCCATATTATGAGTGAAAGCTTATTGCATTATTGTATATCATTACCACAAGCTCTTAAAAGTTCCCATCAACAGGTACTTGAAGACCTGAAGATCAACCTGGCTGCAAAGTGCCATGCCTATCAGAGTGTCAGGAAACGTAGAGGAGCCTTAAACCAAAAACAGAGCAATGGAGACTATTTACGATAACTTAAATAGACTGCAAAATAACAAGCCACGAGGAGCCACAAAACAAGAGAGAAGAGAAACTAAACACAACAGAAAGCAAGGTAACTGAAGGCTAGGAGCAACTGGTTGAGACCAACTATTTGATGAGTGAACAAAGACTGTGGATGAGAACTAGGGTTAAATAGGCTGCAGGTGATAAGTTAGTAATGAGGGGCAGGTGTCTCCTATGAGCTGGGTGGAGACTGGGAGGTGTGTACATGTGCAGGACTGATAGCCCCCTCCCTGCCACTACATCACACCTATGATGAGCCAGGACAATCAGGGTGGGAACTCCTTGATGAGTGATGGATCCAAGTTGTTACTAGATGGCACCCAAGATCTCTCCTCAGGGCCGTACCATTCCTAATCGATCAGGTACTGTACACACCATCCATGACAAAGTGGTTCCATCAAGCAGCAAACTGTGTACACTGGATCACTGGGGCATATCTCCGGTGGACGGACAGACATGGTCCCTGGGCCAAAGTAGTCTGACTGGGTGCTGATAGTGGTTGGCCTGGTGGCTGTAGGTTTGGTTGGCAGCTAGGATGCTCTCCATGCCCTCTTCCAAGGATTCCAGCAGTGGCGAACGAGAGCCCTGGCAGATGGGATCTCCATCTTTGACTCTTCCATGGGGAACAATGGGGGCTTGAAGCCATGAAGCACTTCAAAGGGTGACATACCCATGACAGAGGAAGGTTATAGATTGAGGAACAGCACGGCCCAGAGCAGATGCTTCTTCCACGTGGAAGAGTTGGAGCTGGCAAGGCATCGAAGAAACTTCTCCATTTGCTGATTGGCTCTTTCTGACTGACCCCTGGTCTGTGGATGATAGCCAGAGGACAAACTCACTGAGTTGCAGAGCAGGGAGCAGGAGGCTCACCAGAAGTGGGAGATGAATTGTGGGCCCAGGTCTGACACAATGTCCTGACAGAAGCTGTGGAGGTGAACTACATGTTGGAGAACCTTGTCCACCACCTCTGTGGCTGATGGAGGTTTGAGGGGGGCAATGAAGTGGGTGGCCTTGGAGAACTAATCCACCATTGTCATGATAACCATGTAACTGTGGCCCCATCAAAAGATGATAAAACCATGATGAAATCCATGTTGATGTGGGACCATGGGCATTGAGGTTCTGATAGGGCTGCAGGAGACCAGAGGACTGCTAGTTGGAGGTATTAGACTCGGCACATTGAAGGTTGGCGGCATTGAACTTTTGACCATCTAGCACCATTGTGGGTCACCAGAACCAGTGTAACAGAAAATCCAGATTATTTTGTGTGCCTGGATGGCCAGAGAGGGGTGAGGAGTTCAGGCTGCTGGCACATACATGCAGCTGTGGGCGGGGGGTGGGGGTAACCCAAGATGGGGGCAGTGTTGGGAGAGTCGATCAGGAGGAACTGGATGGACCCGCAGTGCTCTGATGCTCATGTGCCTGAAGGAACCCGTGTGTCAGTCAGCGTGCGTGTTCTGACTATCCCAGACCCCAGGGGATGCCCATCACTGGCTGTGGCGTAGAAAGCGTAGGGAGTCCAAGATGTACACACAGAGTCCGGTCCATAAAATTGTCTGCTGTGCCGGAATTCACCGGAGCCTGCTGTGCACATAGAGCCATTGGCGAGTGGAGCAGGTCAGAGAGAGTGAGTTGGCAGGGGAGAACTTACCAGATAGAAGGCCCTTCATCTAGATCTGGTGGCACCGTTTCCTGGACATGGGTGGGCATTCGATGTATTGGTGATTGGCTGCTCCACAGTAAGTACAGAAGTTTTTTCTCCACCAACACTCGTGCTCTTGAGGGTGAAAGGAGCTCTCCCTACCTGTATGTGCTCTGGAGGCATCATCGATGAGGGTCCTGCAGCCTGAAATGGTTCTGGGAACAGAACTGGAGTTCTAGCTAATGACCTGGAGGGTCATTCCATGAGAATCTTTTGAATACGGAGGCCCAGAGTGATGAGGTTTGCGAGGTTGGTGGGCATCTTCAAGGTAGACAGCTTGTCTTTCAAGCACTCCAAGAGACCATGATGGTAAATACCCAGCAGCATTTCCGCATTCCAGCCACACTCCGCTGCAAGGGCCCTAAATTCTAGCATGTAATCCAACACGTAGCGTGAGCCTTGACACAGTTGAAGTATCTGAACTGCTGCCTCCCTTCCACTTGCTGAATGGATGAAAACTTGTCGTATCTCAGCGGCAAAGTCCTCACATTAGTTGCAGGTAGTAGTTTTATTGTCCCATTTAGTGGCAGCGCTGGTCAGCTCTCTCCCAGTCAGAAGAGAGATGAGGAAGGCGATCTTGGCTCAGTCCGTAGAGCACAAAGATGGCAGGAGCTTGAAGATTAAGATGCGCCGTGACAGGAAGTTGCAGGATTGAGTTGGGGATCCGTTGAAGCGTTCAGGCATGGAAATCCGAGACTCGGAGGGAGGAGGTTGACTGGTATGAGGTTGCTGTATCAAAACAGGGAGTTGGAAGAGAATGGGGAGCAGATGATCAATGTTTTCCTGTTGCTTCTAGATTGTATGCTCACGTTGACGGATGAGTTCCTTCAGGCAAACATTCTCTGCCGGTTCACTCATTCTGTCATGCGATGTAGAGGAGGAGGTCAGACCCAAAAGCAGAGCAGTGGAGATGATTTAGCTGTGAGCAATAACTTTAATAATAGATTGCAAAATAACAAGCCTTGAGGGGCCACAACATATGAGAGAACATGTATTAAACAAAACAGGCAACAAGGTAACTGGTCTATGAGCAACTGGTTGAGACCTGCTGGTTCGATGCGTGAACAAGGACTGCGGATGATAGGTGGGTTTAAATAGGCTGCAGGTGATGAATTAGGAATGAGTGCCAGGTGATTCCAATCAGCAGGGTGGAGATTGGGAGGTGTCTGCATGTACAGGGAGAGTGGGTACCGGTGAGAGCTAGCCAAGGAAAAACTGTCTGAAACCTTGTTTGGGGAGGTCCATTACTCTAAATGTTGCTGACCACATATAAAGGTTCAAGGAAAGCAATGTGGATATATACCTCACACATTAATCCAGCTGTGCCACTGGACCAGGGAACAAGCGGCCAGAAGGGCTTTGATGGTAAGGACTGATAGACTGAACTCTGGATCTTTAAGAAGTTGTCTAAGAGAGGTGGCACTGATGCCATTAGCTGGCTGGTGGCACAGTGACACCGGCGCCGGACTCCGGAGCGAAGGTTCCCGAGTTCAAACCCAGTCGGGCCGCTCCCAGGCACGCTTTCCATCCATGCCAGGTTGAGTGTCGAGCTCGCAACTCAGCCTCGTTAAAAAGAAGACTGTGCTGTGAGAAGGACTTGGGGGACCACTCACAGAATCTTTCCTCCAAGACAACCACTTGAAAAGTGGTCGCCGAGGCTCTGGCAGAGTATGGCACACACAAAAAAAACTATACCATTATTTTCCATGAGTGTCGCACGTACGTCCCTGACATCAAACAATAAAACTATCACAGAGTTACAGACTCTGTGCTATTGAAATTCAGTAAGACTGCTTTGTCTTTCACAGGACAAAAAATAAGGAAGTGTGGAAGTAGGGGTAAGGCAAGGATTAACATAATGTCCATGCAAGGATTGATGAAAATAGAGTGCAGACAGCCCAGGCAAGAAAGTTCTTTGAAGAGCATAGCTTTCCTTTGCACACTGCTGGTCTGGGGACAAGATAAGCCATGCAAGACACACACACCAACTAAGTATCATCAGTTGCAGTTGTAGTTTCTATTGACTTTTAACTCCTCTATAGTGAATATTGGTTCATCTTGCAAGCAAGGAATTCAAACATATACATTTTACCATATGGTCAATATCCATAACTGATAAGCCAATTCTGTATAAAAATAGTAGTTTTCTGTCCAGGTTTCAAATGGTGAAACCATGCAGGAAGATTCCGGAAAAAACTTCGAGACAGGGCATGAGCTGACATACGACCCCATTTCACTGGTTAAAACGTCCATTAATCGGCGAGTGAAGCATCGAGGAAGATTGAGAAAGAGAGGCAAATGTATAAGGTGAGTGAGAGTTCAGCACCAACTGCCTTCCTTTCGATCGCTGCCGGAGAAGGAATCTGTGAGTGGCCTATCGCTCTGTGGCTCGCTGTGGCAGATGGGTAGGCCTCTGCACTCGTATGGTGTCCCTCTCTTTTGATGAAAGTCAGTGATATCGTAGGGTGTTACCGTGGTTTTGCATTTATAGATTGGAATATTACGTTTATAGACTGAGGACTTCTTCAGACTTGTGGTTTTTTTATTCTGTGTTTTTCATCGCCCATTCCTTTTCTGTTTTGTTGTGCAAGGGGAGGGTGTTTGGGGGCTGATGTTTTGATAGTTTTTGTTGTGTGAGGGAGGGGGTCGTTATTTGGGGGTCAATGTTCCTGATCTGTTTTGTGCGGGGGGAGGTTGATGATCAGGATGCCATACTTTTATGTGCCGGGGGGGGGGGCGGGATTAATGTTTCTCTCTGAAAAACTTTCATGTTCCTGCTTTATTTTGTGGCTATCTGGAGAAGACAAATTTCAGAGTTGAATACGGATAAATGCAACGATAATAAGTGAACCTTTGAAACTTTGAAACTTTTTGCTGTCTCCATGAGCAGAAGTAAAATAAAGTGTGGTTGAGTCATAAGAGTGCAGGTGTTCTGAGCCCAGTTATTTTACTTTGATTTATTTGATTATGAGCAGCATTAAATAAACAGTCAATATTTTGGGTCGAGACCCTTGATCTGGTCTGGAAAGAAAGGGAGAAGAAGCCAGATTAAGAAGGTGGAGGAGGGGAGAGTGCCCAAGATAGAAAGTGATAGGTGAAGCTAGGTGGGTGGAAAAGGTAAAGGACTGGAGAAGAAGGAATCTGATTGGACAGGAGTGTGGACCATGGGAGAAAGGGGAGAAGAAGGGGCACCACGGGATGTGATAGGCAAGGGAGGAGAAGAGAAGAGGTAAGTGGTGGGGGGACAGAGTGGGTATTAAAGAAAAGGGAACGGGGAGGGAGAGAATTACTGGAAGTTGGAGAAGTGAATATTCATGCCATCAGGTTGGAGGCTATCCAATCAGAATATGAAGTGTTGCTCCTTCAACCTGAGAGTGGCCTCATTGAAGCAGCAGAGATGCCATGGACTGATATGTCAAAATATGCATAGAGATTGGAATCAAAATGGTTGGCCACCAGGAATTCCTGCTTTTTGCGGATGGCGTGAAGGTGCTCAATAAAGTGGTCCCTCAGTCTACTTTGGGTCTCATCAATGTGGAGGAGGCCACATCGGGAGCATCAGAAAGAGTAGATGACCCCAACAGATACACCTGGAAGGACTGTTTGGTGTATCTAACTATCTTATCAGTTTTCTCTTTGGCATCCATCCAGAAACCAGTCTCTAACCAATTTTATTCATCGTACCTGACATCAAGAAATGGCTCAGTGAGCTGGATAGAGCAAAGGCAACATTCACCATGTATGTCTCAAAACTTTGTACACCGTCTCAAAACTTTGTACACCCTCCCAAAACTGTACTAGACGACATTCCAGCGGCAGTACTGGTGACCTGTGGTCCACAAAAAGCTGTGCCAAAGACAAGTTGTTCCAGACAGTTACAGCATCAGCATCCATCCAAGAATTTGAACATTGCCCAGGTATTTCCTGTTCACAACAATCAGGACAAATCCAGGCTGATTAATCACTGCTTAATCAGCTTACTCTCAGTCATCAGCATGATGATGAAAGCTGTCATCAAACAGCACATATTCATTGATAACCCACTGACCTTTGCCCAGATGGGTTTTGTCTGAACAAGTTGGCTTTATCCAAACATAGAACAGAGAATGGTTCCAGAGAAGAGGTGAGAGTGTCCACATTTCACATCAAGGCAGCTTTTTACCAATTGTGGCATCAAGGTGTCCTGCTAAAACTAGAGATAGCGGGCACCAGACTGGAGGCATATGGCTTGAGACATAGGATGAGAGTGGTGCATGTCGAACGATAATCACCTCAGTCTCTAAGTATCACTGCAACAATTCCTCAGAGCAGCATCTTGAATCCAACCAAGTTCAACTTCTTCATCTGTGACACAGTTTCAGAAATGGGGATTTTCATTGACAATTGCACATTATTCATTTGTATTCACTACTCCTCTGAAAATTATGCAATCAATGTATGCAGAATAGCCTAGACAACATTCAGGATGGACTGACAGACAGACAGCAAGGGAGATTTACAATATGAAAATGCCAAACAGTGGCCATTGCCAACAAGAGGAAATCCAACCATCGCTTGTCAATATCCAGTTCTATTATAGCCCTCCCCTCCTCACCCACATAATTGACCTGAAACTCAACTGCACCAGCCACATAAACACAAGGGATTCTGGAGATGTTCAAAATCCAGAGGAACACACAAAATGCTGGAGGAACTCAGCAGGGCTATAGAGAGGAATAAACAGTCGACATTTTGCACCAAGATCCTGCATCAGGATCTGATGAAGGGTCCAGGCACGAAACATCGACTGTTTATTCCTCTCCATAGATGCTCCTGATCTGCCGAGTTTGTCTAGTTTTGTACGTTACACAAGCCACATGATACCACAGCTGCGTTCACCAGCAACTTTGATGTGTGTTGCTTGAATTTCCAGCATCTGCAGAATTCCTGTTGATACCACAGCTACAAGGGCAGACCAGAGGCTGGATATCTTGCAGTGAGATACTTGCCTCCTGGGTCTCTATGGTCATTCCATGTTTTACGAGGCACAGATCAAGAATGCGAAGATACGCTCCATGGCTATTTTAATGAGCCCATCATATGGCAGCTACTCCATGCATAAAAGCATGCAGACAGGGTTGAGATTCAGTTATTGTTCAGACCCAACATCAGAACGGGGAAAGAATGTGATCTAAGTGACTTTGACTGTGGAATGATTGTTGGCGCTAGATGGTTTTGGTATCTCAGAAACTGCTGATCTCTGGGGATTTTCTCACACAACAGTCTTCAGAGTTTACAGAAATTTATGCCATAAAGAAAAACATTCTGTGAGTGGCAGTTCTGTGGTCAAAACCACTTTGTTAATGAGGGAGGTCAGAGGAGAATGGCCAGACTGGTTCAAGTTGACAGAAAGGTGACCGTAACTCAAATAGCCACAAGTTACAATGGTGGTGTGCACAACACATTGAACCTTGAAGTGGATGGGCTACAGCAGCAGAAGTCCACAAGTATACACTCAGTGATCACTTTATTAGGTTCAGGAGGTACTAAATGGCTTGCAGAAACTCAGCAAATCAGCCCAGTTTGATTGGCAATCTATCAGTCACTGTATTCACTCCCCCCACCAGGATGCAAAGTGGCTGTTGTGCGTTATGCACAAAATTTACTGCAAGCTTCGTTTTCATCCTTTCTGTGCAATGATTTTTCAAAGAACCTACAGAAATTAAAACCCAATATATAGGAAGACTAAATGGCCAAAAGGGAACAAGGCTCATCAGTAAAAGATCTCCTGCAAATGTAAAATGTCATCCAAAGTTCAAAGTTCAAAATAAATTTTATTATCAGAGTACATATATGTTACCATATACAACCCTGAGAGTCATTTTCTTGTGGGCACCCTCAACAAATCTATAGAATAGTAACTATAACAGAATCAGTGAAAGATGTTCCAACTTGGGCATTCAACCCAAGTACAAAAAAAACTGTACAAATGCAAAAAAAGAAGAAACAATAATATAAATAAATAAACAATAAATATTGAGAACATGAGATGAAGAGTCCTAGCTTGTGGGAACATTTCAATGATGGGGGGGGGGCAAGTGAAGTTGAGTGAAGTTATCCCCTTTTGTTCAAGAGCTTGACGGAGGAGGGGCAGTGACTGCCCCTGAACCTGATGGTGCACGTCCTAAGGCTCTTCTGCCTTATTCCTGATGGAAGCCGTGAAAAGAGAGCACGTCCTAAGAGATGGGTGTCGTGGTGATTGATGTTGCTTTCCTGCACCAGCATTTCATGTTAGATGTGCTCAATAGTTGGAAGGGATTCATCGTGATGGACTGGGCCTTATTCACCACGTTTTGTAGGACTTTCCGTTCAAGGGCATTGGTATTTCCTTACCAGGCTGTGATGCAGCTAGTCAATATACTTTCCACTACGCATCTATAGAAGTTTGTCAAAGTTTTAGATCTCATGTCAGATCTCCACAAACTCCAAAGGAAGCAGAGGCACTGCCATGCTTTCTTTGCAGTTGCACTTATGTGCTAGGCTCAGGACAAGGCCTATGAAATAATAATATCTAGGAATTTAAAGTTGTTAATCCTCTGCATCTCTGATCTCCAATGTGGACTGGCTCATGAACCACTGGTTTCCTTCTCCTGAAGTCTATAATCAGTTCCTTGGTCTTGCTAACATTGAGTGAGAGGTTGTTGTTATGACAGCAGTCAGCCAGATTTTCAATCTCCCTCTTATATGCTGATTCATCTCTACCTGTGATTTGGCCAACAACAATGGTCTCATCAGCAAATTTGAATATGATAGATAGATAGATATTTCATTGATCCCGAAGAAAATTGCAGTGTCACAGTAGCATTACAAGTGCACAGATATAAGTATTAGAGGAGTGTCACAATCAGGGTGTTGGGAATGGACCCAAATGCAAGACACAAACACTGAAGTACAAGGAACAGGACTTGACTAGAGTAGGGACGTGACAGGATACAGACAAGGAGCAGGGACAAGAACGCAGACTTGGTCTAGGACCCCAAGCCAGAGACTGGACAAGGACACAGAACCTGGGTCTTG
This sequence comes from Mobula hypostoma, assembly GCF_963921235.1. Lineage (NCBI taxonomy): Eukaryota > Metazoa > Chordata > Chondrichthyes > Myliobatiformes > Myliobatidae > Mobula > Mobula hypostoma. The sequence goes on from NC_086109.1 coordinate 32,831,060, forward strand.
CCCCCGGGCTTGGGCCCCAGAATCAGGCATGGACCTGACATGACTGCAGGACTGGAGGCTGGGATCTTGGACTTGAGGCTTGAGCTTGGAGACAGGCTGGGGTCTTGGTCTTGAGGCTTGAGCTTGGAGACAGGCTGGGGTCTTGGTCTTGAGGTTTGAGCTTGGAGACAGGCTGGGGTCTTGAGGTTTGAGCTTGGAGACAGGCTGGGGTCTTGGTCTTGAGGCTTGAGGCTTGGGTATGGACTCCGAGCTAGACACTGGGCAAGGACCCAGAACCTGGGACTTGACTTGGGCTCAGACTCCAGAACTAGGCGAGGACAAGACGAGGCTACAGGTCTGGACATGGCTTGAGTGAGGAACTCCTGGGTAGGGCGAGACACAAGCACAGGTAAAGGCACATGGACAGGACTCAGATAGGACTGGACTAGGCATGGACTGGACGAGGGCCTTCAGGAGCATGGAACACAGAGCCAGGACCCCTCCTTGGGAACAGGACATAGGGCCGGAACTCACACACATAACACAGAGCCAGGACCCCCCCCTTGGGAAAAGGATGTAGGGCTGGAACTCATACACAGAACACTGAACATGAAGAGACGGATCCCAACACAAGGTGGCGGCAAATGGCTGAACCCACCTAGCAAAGGCATGGACACAGAGACAGATCCCAACATTAGGTGGCAGCAAACGGCCAGACCCACCTAGCAAAGGCTTGGACACAGAGAGAAAATTCCACACAACGAAAGACTGCTCCTTATCTGGACCTAACAAGGCTCCAGTCTTGCTACAGCGGTAAGACTTCAGCAATACAGGTGGGGTATACAGGCAGGGTATCCAGGCTAGGTGAGTAGGCAGACACTCAGGCGAGGCATCCGGACACAGAATCAGGCAAGGGGGGAAAAGACAGGGAGGGGAACAAGACAGTCCAGCAGGGAATCCCTGGTTTGCCAAGGTATTTATGTCTCAGCCCCAAAACGAGAAACATGTGCCCACAGCAGAAACTGGGGAAAACCAGAAACCCCAGAACAAGGAACCATGGACCGGACCGTGAACCGGAACACGGACTTCACGGACCGGACTATGACAAACAGAAGTAAAAAGAATAAAAAATAAGTTACCTAAAACAGTCTAACGGGAGGGGTTCATCACTTCCCTGGCAATAGGTTGACTCATTATAGAGCCTAATGGCTGAGGGTAAGAATGACCTCATATAGCACTCTTTGGAGCAGCGCAGTTGTTTTGCATTGGAGCTGCACTTAGCTACACACTTGTAAGTGTAAGGTGAATAGAGCAGTGGGCTATGTACACAGGGATGTGGTGGCCCTGTGCTGATGGACATCGTGGAGGAGATGTTATTGCCAATCTGAACTGACTGGGGTCTACAAGTGAGGAAGTCCAGGAACCAATTGCACAAGGAGGTATAGCACAATTGCACAAATATCTAAGTAGTAATTAAGCTTTTTCACTCTATAAATTTAAAAGTAAAATATCACTGGAACTACTATACATAATAGCAGTTTGCTCTCATATGAAGTGCATTCCTAGCATATGATTTCATGAAATTATTCTTGATAATTTCAATAGAAGGACTCCACCTGTTATGGGGGGGGGCAGGGTGGAGGGTGCATATATACAATAATTGAGCAGAAGTGATTTATCAGAATACTGGGAATGATCCTGGGAAGTGAGTGGATAAGGTTCTATTAACTTCCCTGGCAATGTGAGGTGAGCTGAAAGTTTGAACCGATGGGAACGTAAGAGATTCTGCTGGAAATGCAGAGCAGTACACCTCAAAATGCTGGAGGAATTCAGCAGATCAGGCCCAATAATGAAGAGGAATAAAGAGTTTGTTTCCTGAGATGGAGACACAGTAAATGAGAAAGGGGAGGGAGGTATCAGAAATGGACCAAGTGAACTTGAGGGCAGGGTAGAAGTCGGAGGTGAAATTGTTGAGCTCAGCAATGAAGCAGCACTAATGCAGTTGACAGTGTAGCACAGGAAGAGTTGGGGAGCACGACCATGGAAGGCTTGAAACATGGACTGTTCTACAGAGCCAAAAAAAAGGCAGGCATATCTGGGGCCCATGCGAGTGCACATGGCTACCCCTTGAGTCATGAGAAAGTGGGAGGAGCTGAAGGAGAAATTGTTGAGATGGAGGAGGGTGGTGATGGAGGGGAACTGGTTGGATCTTTTGTTGAGAAAGAAGCAGAAAGCTTTAAGGCTTTCTTGATGGGGGGATAGAAGTGTATAGATTCTGGACATCCATATTGAAAATGAGGCGGTCTGGGCCAGGGAATTGAAAGTTGTTGAGATAGAGACCATGTGAAATATTGCAGATATTTGTGGAAAGGGACTGAACTAAGAGGAATAGAACGGAGTGGAGGTATGCAGACAGTAGTTCAGTGAAGCAGGAGCAGGCAGAGGCAATGCGCAGTCAGGTTTATGAGGTGAAATGATGGGGTATGCTGATCATTGAAGAGAATTGTTAAGAATGACCCGTTCTTCAAATAGGGAAATCCAAACAAGCTAAACCTACCTTGTTCAATCTAAGATCATTGGAAGGAAATTCAGAAAAAAAGAACAAAATGAAGTGTGATAGTGTTGGGCACATTACTCGAAGTGAAGTCCAGTAAGTAAAGTGAAGTATTGAAATAGAGAAGATACTGATTTATGAAGCAAGGTCATTAAGTGATCAGGGAAAATTTAGAAGAAAATTGACAACAAAATAGCAGCATAGCCTAAAAACTTGAAATCTTTTTTTTTCTTATTACAAACAACTAGACATCAAACTGCTGTCTGCAGTCATTGTGCCTGGAAATACTACTTTCAATTTTGTCTCTGCTAAATCTATTCCTAAATTGTCTCCTACTTTCATTAGTGCAAGTCAACTCTTTGCTTTGAGATACAACATGGCTATCATAAGGACCTTTATAAGAAAGCCCTACATGGGAGACTGGTCTAAAGGAAAGATCCCTGGAAAGTTGGCAAAATGGGTCCAAAACTGGTTTGTAGTAAAAGACAAAGGGTGACGGTGGAGCTTTATCATTGTGACTGGAAGAATATAATCTGAGGTGTACCACAGGATTCGGTGCTCTTTGTTATTTATACTATACTATTAGTTACCTTACTGTTTGTTATTTATATTAATGATATGAATGTCTAGCAAGGTATAAGGAGTGAAGGGTGCAACTAGGACAAAAACAGATGGCAGTCCTAGGTTCCAGGGGAGGTATTGAACAGATGTTAAGCTAGGCATAATAAAAGCTGTTGGAATTTACTTATGATTCTGTGAGAAATGACAAGGCCAGGATATATACAACAAGTAGAAAGATCCTAAAGAGTATGCGGGAACAGAAAAATCTTGGTGCATAAATCCAAAGATCCTCAGAGTTATTGCACTGGTGGGTAAGATGGTGATACTTGTCTTCGTTAGCTGGGACGCAGAATATAAGAGCAGGGAGGTTATGGTACAAATTTAGAAGACAGATTAAGTCACAACTAGATACTGTGGTCACGGCACCATAAGATGGATGTGATTGAACTGAAGAGCAGACTTGCTCAGATGTGGCCTGGGAAGGAGTGTTTCAGTTATGAAGAGAGTTTGGATAAGCAGGGATTGTTTTCATTTCAGCAGAGGGACTGATTGAGGTATAAGGGCATGTATGGATAGACGAAATAGTAAGAAACTTTATGGATAGGAGATATATAAAATCAGTGAGCACAAATTTAAGGTAATAGGTAAAAGATGTGAGAAAGAAATTTTTCACCAAGAGAGTAGCTGGAATTTTTTTTTAGAGGTACAGTGCACAACAGGCCTTTTCAGCCCACTGAGCTGTGCCACCAATAACCCACCAATTCACCCCTAGGTTAACCACAAGACAATTTACAATGACCAATTAACCTGCTAAGTGGTACATCTTTGGACTATGGGAGGAAATCAGAGCACTTGGAGGAAACAAACACGCACAAGGGAAGAACATACAAACTTCCTTACAGAGGGTGCCGGAATTGAACTCTGACATTCCAAGCTGTAACAGCGTCACGCTAACCACTACGCCACCGTGGCGCTCTACAGAATGCACTGCCTGTGAGGGAGGTAAAGGCAGGAAGTCTCACAACATTTAAGTATCTAGGCAAGTACTTATTTCATCAAGAAGATTACAGAGTAAGTGTTGTAAAATGTGATTAGTGTATTACACATGGGTTGTTAATGCTCTTGGCAGTGACACGGTAGGCCGATCGGCCCTTTTATCTGTACTGTACAATTTGCTTGTAGGGTATTTCAACATGTACAAGGTTGAAAGTATGATTGAATTATGCAGTCCCTCCTTCTTTACGTCTTTCATTGGTGAGAATACAATTAAACATTCCTTTGTTTGTCATATATAGCCAATGGCACCATCTAGTGCCAAGTACGAGTAAACCTCCAAAATATTTCCTCCAAATGTACATTTCGAACATCTACCTCAAAGACAAGCTCTTAACAGCACAGTGCCAGACTGGGATGCTTGCTAGATAAATATGTTAAGGTGAAAAGAAAACTGCAGATGCTGGAAATCTATAATAAAACAGAAAATTTTGGAAATCCTCAGCAGGTCAGGTCACAACTGTAGGAAGAGAAAAGGGGTTAGCACTTCAGGTTAGCGACCCTCTATCAGAACTCTGACCAAAGAGAATTAAGTTACTTCCCATCCCCATCAGACTGTACTGACCAGCCCAGCCGCCCTAAAACCAAGCGACTTGCTTTTCTATACCTGTAATCCCCTCACTGATATTCCAAAAGTTTGAACTGACCACAAACAACACCAGTCTCATCTTCACAGCTTGCTTCAGATACAGCAAGCTGTCTGCTCCCCTAACCCTACAACAGTCCAATGTCCCCACCACCATAGCACAGGCCCAATTGCTTTCCTTCTGTTACATAACCGGCAACAATGAATATCAATCCAGTCAGGTTATATAAAAACAACTAAACAATTATTAAACATGGATAAACAATAAAAAACAAACAAAAACCTTAACCGGAAGTTAACTGCTATGCGACCGTTCAACAAATCATCACTCGGTACTGGTTCTTAAAGCGATAAATGCAAAATCAGTTCTTAAAGCGGTAAAGTCAAATACAGTTCTTAAAATGGTAAATTCGAAAGTCCAACAAATTTATACATTCATTTGGGAGAGACTTTTCTGGAGAAGGATTTCTTCATAGACGCGACTTCTCTGCTGGTTCTGTCCAAAGGATTCATGAGGAAGAAAATAAACGGCTTAAATCAACTGACCTTAATTTCTAGAGAGCAAATCCTGCATGAACTACCATTCTCTTTCGGCAAGAGTTATCTTCGATGCAGGTCGCTACTTCTTCAACGAAGACTCAATAAGGTCGAAACTTTATTAAACTGTCGAACGATACCAACTTCTCTTAATCCTTCAGGTCCTGTACTTCGATGAAGTCTTCACTCTCCAATACTACTGAAAAGGTACATCAACAAATCTAGCAGAAATTGCCAGTTCAGCACTATTGTACCTTGCAACAGAACATAACACTCCATTTTAAAAATGAAACTGGGTCATAAAACAAATACGCAATGGAACGGAGACACTGACGAACATTCTAGCTGGAAAACTAACTGCGTCACCAGAGGTCTTCCCTTTTATACCCGTGATGAACATGTCATCACGTGACCTCACATTTGCCAGAAAATTACATCAGGTGACCTCCAAAACACCATTACATCATTCTCACAAGAAAGTCACAAGATCTCCTTGAGGTATGTAACACTTCAAACACCTGTTTAGTCAAATAGAGTTACTTTAGCAGCCCAAGCACTTCATTAAGAAAGTCTGTGGGAACAGTTATTTATGAAAAAAATGGAATTCTAATGTTTTAACATGTAACTACGTAACATAATTTGGCGATAAGAGGTGTTGTCAAGATCCTTTTGGAAGTCTGGTAAACAGTGAAGATCATGTCCACAATATCTCAAGAAGGACAAAGTCCACACTGCTATTCAGGGAGCAGATCTTCATCCAGGAGAGAACCCTAGTGATGAATTCCCACATAGCAGTCAGAAGGAATTACCACTTTCAGCTGTACCCTTTCTTATTGACATGGTTATGGCAAATCTGGGGTATCCCCTTCTTCCCTGATGCAGGGAATAAGGTTGCAAAGTTGTAACTGAAGCACTTACTGCCAGGATTTTGGAATTCATTGGAAAAAAATTTTAGTTAGGACATGGCATTTTCAAATTCTTATTGTTCAGGACAGGATAGGCTGTTGTGGGATGTCAAAGATGTTCACGTCCAGGACAAGAGTGATTGAGGAAGCCTTCGGATTGTTCCTTCCAGCAAGATTTGACTCCCTCTATCCCATTATTTGCTGTCAGTGGGATGAAGCCTGCAATGATCTTGACAGCACAGTGGTCATGGCTGTCGGTTAGTTGCTGATCATTCTGTACCTTCTCAATCCATCATCTGTTCTTCAGATCACGGGTTTTCTGCAGGACCTCTGCCTTCAGGTACCTGCAGGACTGATTCAGCTATGGTAGACCTCAGAGCAGCTCAGGCAATGTGGATAATTTGCACCTCATGCAGGGGAAGATCTACCTTCAATGGTGGGAGTAGCAGCAGCCTTGCATATGGCTGCTAACCTTTCTAAAGTCTTGACTCTATCAGTTGGGTGAGAATGGGGAATAGCTGGCTCAATGCACCTCCATTAGAATTGAGCAAGAAACTGCTGGAGGAACTCAGTGGGTGAAGCTGAACTTGTGAAGGTAAGGGGATAATCTCTGCAGGGACTACTTAACCTATTGAGTCCTCCAACTGTTTGTAGCTTGCTCGAGATTCCATTATCTGCTTCCTCTGATATCTACGTTAGCATGTGTTGACACGTGGCCAAGTGGTTAAGATGTTCGTCTAGTGATTTGAAGGTCGCTAGTTTGAGCCTTGGTTGAGGCAGCGTGTGTGTCCTTGAGCAAGGCACTTAACCACACATTGCTCTGTGACGATGCCGGTGCCTGTATGGGTCCTAATGCCCTTCCCTTGGACAACATCGGTGGTGTGGAGAGGGGAGAATTGCAGCATGGGCAACTGCTGGTCTTCCATACAACCTTGCTCAGGCCTGCACCCTAGAAACCTTCCAAGGCGCAAATCCGTGGTCCCATGAGACTAATGGATGCCTATATATAAAAAAAACATTAGCATAGTGATTAGTGCCATGCTTCACTGTGCCAGCTGTAAGATCGAGGTTTGGTTCCTGCCACTATCTTTAGAGAATTTGTATGTTCTCCCCATGTCTTCCGGGTGCTCCGTTTTCCTCCCACATTCCAAATTTGTATGGTTACGGTTGGAAATGTAGGTATACTCTGTTGGTGACACTTGCACAAACCTCACTGATTTGATTTGACACCAATGATGCATTTCACTGTATCCTTCCATGCACATGTGACACATAAAGCTATTTTTTAAATTTATCTTTATTTTTAGGCTTTATCTTCGGAGATCTCTAATCTCAGTTAAAAAAAGAGTCTCAAACCAGGCTGCATCATTGCCCCTATACTTTTCTCAGTTTTTTTCACCAAAAAGTTACAGCTCACCTCCACAAACTTCCTGGAGGAATGAAACTTATCATTAGCATGTTAAGCTAACACTCATTACACCCAGGCTTCTATAGTTGAGATGCAGCATGGAATAGAACTTTGTATTTGCATATGCTCAGCGCCCAAACTGCAGGCCAATGTCAATTTGTTCAAATGAGAATACAGGCTTCTCTGAGAAAATAGGCTTTCCGCACGATATCAGCAAAACAGAAGCCCTCAGCCAACTTGCTCCTGTTGTACCACCTGGTCTCTGACAATGAAGGTTCACGTGAAGCCCTGGATAACGTTGACCACTTCCAATTTCTTGCAAGCCACCACTTGGCAAAGGTAGGCATCAGTGATGAAATTCACCACCGCGTTCAATGTGCTAGCACAGCCTTATAGTCCATTTTTCAACCGTGATCCCTATCCACTGCTCTACTCCTGAGACCTAGACAACCTACAGCAAACAACGCACTGGAAGTACCCATTGTTTGGGAGTCTTTTGGAGATATGTGAATATAGCATATATTTATTCAAGCAAGAACCAGTCTTCAGTAACACACACAAAATGCTGGAGGAACTCAGCAGGTCAGGCAGCATCTATGGAAATGAATAAACAGTCGACTTTTTGGGCTGACCCTTCTTCAGGACTGGAAGTGAAGGGGAAGACACCACAATATAAGGAGGGGGGAGGGGAAGGGGGCTAACTAGAAGGTGATAGGTGGGTAGGAAAGATAAAGGGCGGAAAGGAAGGAATCTGATAGGAGAGGAGAGTGGACCATAAAAAAGGGGAGGAGGAGGGGACCCTGGGAGAGTTGATAGAGAACTGAGACATGCTAAGAGTCCACAGTGAGAATAGAAAAGGCAAGGGGGAGGGAAAAACTTTTTTTTTACCAGAAGGAGAAATTGATATTCGTGCCAACAGTTTGGAGTTTACCCAGAAGGAATATAGGGTGTTACTCCTCCACACTGAGGGTGGCCTCATCGTGGCACAAGAGAAGGCCATGGACTGACATGTCAGAATGGGAATGGGAATCAGAATTTAAATATTTGGCCACTGGGAAGTTCCGCTTTTGGCAGATGGAGGGGAGGTGCTCGACACAGTGGTCCATCAATTTACAATGGGTCTCACCAGTGCAGAGGAAGCCACATCGGGAGACAATAGACAACCCTAGCAGATTACTGGACACAACAGTCTTCAGTTCTTAATGCAAATTGTAAATTGCTAGTAGTATATTGAAATTAAAAGCACAGCTTTGCAAATAAACACCTCTGTCTGTGAAGCAGAGACTACGAGATATAGTTTGTAAAATGGTGACCATGAGACTTCACATAGGCATCAGCCAAACGTTAAGACAATGGGGTCATGTTAATTGACCTGCATCAATCCAGGGTTTGATTGCACCATCGTAAAGAAGTACAAGAAAGCTGAAATTAGTATTTGAATATTTAAAATTTTCTCCCACAGTAGATATGCAATTCAAAGGAAGCGTTGTCAACCCAAAGTATTGAAGTAAGCAATGTCATTGTAATCATATTGAATCACCTACCATTACCTTTGATCTTAAAGGTATTAGCATGTGGTGCCCTTTGAGTTTGTGGGACTCTACCATGTACCAGGAATGTCTATGTGTCATGATAAATAGACTTTCATATCCAAGCTCCAGTGTCTCTCTGAAGACTTCAATCACAGGCACAACACCAATTAATATTCTCTCTTCAAAATCCTCCATATTCACTGATGGCATAAATTAACCTAAGCTGGTGTTCTCACCCTTACCAATATCTTTAGTGCTAAAGGCTCAGTTTGAAGGCTATTGTTGACATGCTGGGCTCTAGATTTCCTAAATAGACATTTTATTTAAGGAACGAGATTACAAGGCAGATTGAGGAAATTCAGTTAAACACCCTCCTGGAATCCCTGGGCCTTGGCTGCTCGAAATAGAGAAGGGGCATTCAGGAAGGTCTATGCAGCAGTAAATCCCTTGCACACGCAGCGGGTGAACTTGACCACTTCACAAGCTATCTATTCTTCAGGCACCTCCTGCCCCTTCTGTGAAAGAGTCTGCAGTTTGTGTATTGGCCTCATTAGCTAGCTGACTAGCATCTAGCTGCTCCTCTCAAATGTTTCATCCCGGTGCTCACCTCCTTCTAAATTCATTTAAGTTGTCCCGTACAGAAATAAATTAATACACCCAGTCTAGTCAGTTCTATTTCTTTGGAAACACAGGCCTTTCATCTGGAATAGGTTCCTCTTGTATGAAGCATGATCACAAATCTTCTAAAAGCAGACTCCATGCTTTACTGCAGCCATTTCCTATGGTGCGGAAAAGGGCGTAACATAAACATCGTCTCTGAAGTTGCTAACCATGAGCCTTTTACTTTCATTGGAGTATATGTTTCTTTTCTATTAACCCCTGGTCAACCTAAACAAAGCCGAATAATTCATTATAATAGACCATGTCAAGAAATTTGTTTTCATCAGTCCCTTAGTGTATTTTTTCAATCTGTGACTTGCAGGGAAGCACATTCAGCTTAAATTACAGAAGATATAAAAGGCTATCAGCTTTCTTAGGCTGTCAGGGATTACTGTGAAACTTCAACTAGTTTGAATGTTTGCTCAGAGCCAGGAAAATTAAGCTTCTTTTCCACAGCACCACTAAATCTGCACTGTGAGAGCATTTTGAGGTAGGTTGTAGGGAGTGAAGTGACAAGGAATATAACAAGAATGGAAATATGGAAATGTAAGAATGGAGTACAGTTGTAGGAAGGAGAAGAAAGAAATCAGCCAGGACTCAGACTGAAGAAGCTGGAATGAGTAGGCAAATGGTAAAAGGATAGGGAGTGAAGATGCAGAGACTGACTTTGTAAAGTCTATACATATTTGTAGATGCATTCGTCTGCCAAATCATCCTATTTTTACCTTCACTGGCATGTAGCATAGGCAGCAATCCAAGGATTACTACACTGGAGGTCCTGCTTTTCAGCTTTCTACCTAATTCCCTATATTCTCTCTTCAGGGCCTCCTCCCTTTTCCTACCTATGTTGTTGGTAGCATTAAATTTACCACATCTTCAGCTGTTCACACTTCCCCTTTAGAATGCTGAGCGCCTGATCCAAGACATTCCTGACCCTAGCATCTGGGAGGCAACATGTCATCCAAGCCATCTCTCTCACCTTCACAGAATCTGCTGTCTTGTCCTCTATTTATGAAATCTCCTATCACTAATGCACTCCTCCTCTATTACTAATGCACTCCACTTCTCCCCCTCCCTCTTCACTTTGAACCACAGAGACAGATCAGGTCATTGCTGCTTCTCCCTGATAGTTCGTTTCCCCCACACCGCCCACTCCCCACTCCCAACAGTATCCAAGGCGGTATACTTATTATTGAGGAGAACGGCCACAGGGTTACTCTGTGCTCTCTGCCTATTCTCTTTCCCTCTCCTGAGAGTCACACCCAGCCACCTGCCTCCTGCAACTCAGGAGTGACTACCTCCCTGTAGCTCTTATCTATCACCTCCTCATTTTCCCTTACGAGCTAAAAGTCATCCAGCTACAGCTCCAGATCTTTAATATGGTCTGTAAGGAGCTGCAGCCTGGTGCACTTTATGCATACGTAGTTTTCAGGGAGCCTGGAGGTCTCCCAAAATTCCCATGTCTCACACAAGGAAGATACCACTAACTCTGGACCCGTTCTCAGTGCGCTAGCTATGTACTATCAGAAAAAAAAACTTACTAGAAACTTACTTAGAGCCTCCACCCTGTGCTTGCCTCAGCCTGCTGAGCCAAAGCCTGACCAGTCTAACACTGTCCACTCACACAATAGCCTCTCCACTTACGCATCGCTTCTTTTATTGGCCCCTGCAAAGTACCTCTGCCCCTTCTCCTTGTGGCCCCATCCAGCACCCAAGAAACCTATCTCTTCTCCTTCTAGCCCCTCTCCATCACAAAGACCCTTCACTCCCCAACTCCTTGACTGTAGTTCCTGCCTCTTCTCTCTGCTTTCTATTCAGATTCCAATTTATTTGTCAAAACACAGAGTGAAATGTGTTAACAGCCAGTGCACCCATGGATGTGTTGGGGGCAGCCCACAATTTTCACTACACATTCCATCGCCAAAATAGCATGCCAACAATATTCCACAGAACAGCACCAGCAGCAACAAGAACAATATCGACAAAACAAGACAACAACAGCAAAACAAGCCCCTTTCCAGTCCCTCACCTCCTACCTACTCATACACTCAGACATGCCCTTTCTGGGCCTCCAATCCTTGTCCCCAGATTCTCAGTCTCGCAGGTATTGAGTTTCAACTTCGATTTCACATCAGGCTGCTGATCGTGGGTTTGACCTCAACTTTCCAATTCACACAAACTTCAATCTCTAGTTGGCCCTCGTGGTTTCTTCAGACCCTTGTGACTCCTTCGGGCCTCTACGTTTGGTCTTTGACCTTTCACCTCCAGACTCGCTGTGCTCTGGGGTCAACCCAAGGCATTGCCCTCCAGACCTCACTGGGTTTGACCTTCGTGATTCTACTGCCAGATTTGCATGGAGCGCTGACCCTGGGGGGGGGGGGTGGGGTCAGTGGCCTCATGATTACCACTCATATCCAGGACTGACCCCCTCCTTATGGACTTCCATCCCAGGACTGGGCTCCGTCCTGGAGATTGCTGGTCTCTTCATTGCTTGTCACATGACTTCTGGGATTGTTGCCCTTTGACTACAGAGTGCTTTGACCTGGACTCGAATGCCTGCCCACACTCTTCATTTACTACCTTTAACTTCTAACTTCTCCTCATCCCTGTCCCTAAATCCTAACCAAACCCCTAACACCACTCTCTATCTCCAAAACCACCTCTATAAACTTAAAACTGGGAGTGAAGAGGCAGGGACAGGTACAGAAGGATCCCGCTAGTCCCAACTCCTTCTCTTCATGTGGTTCTGACATAGAACACCTAACGATTAAATATAGACCATTTTATTTCCCTCAGGAGTTCGCATCAGTAATCCTGACCACAGTGTATATAACACATGCAGACAACTATAAGCAGGATCTCGAGAAACTGCACAATGTTATCATCTGCAGGCAAGAAACAGCCTATCCTGACGCATTTCAAATTATAGTCGATGACTCCAACCGGGCCTGTTTGGAGAAAACTCTGCTCAATTATCACCAGCATGTAACCTGTTGCACCAGAGGTCCCAGCACACTGGACCACTGCTATATTACGATAAGGAATACCTATCATTCCTTCCCAAGACCTCATTTTGGCAAGTCGGATCATTTGGCTGTACTCCTACTACCTGGCTACAGACAGAGCCTAAAAAGCAAGGCTCCAGAGATCAAGACAACTAATAGGTGGCCGTGGGAGGCAGAGGAACGGTGACAGGATTCCTTGAGTCAGTGGCCTGGGCCGTGTTCAAGAACTCATCTGAGGATCTGAACGACTACACCAGGGTTGTTATAGACTTTATTAAAATAGCTGTGGATGATTGTGCCCCACAAAATCTTTCAGAGATTACCACAATCAGAACCCCTGGATGAACCATAAAATCCAAAATTTGCTGAGGGCCAAATCAGAGGCATCCAAAACTGGAGATCAAAAGTGCTACAAGAGGTGCAGATATGATCTCCAGAAAGCCATCTCACGGGTGAAGTGGAGATTCCAGGCCAGGCTGGAATCAATGAGGGATGACAGCTGTGGCAGGGTTTGAATGCCATAACCTCCTACAAAGTTTGTATGACAACATGGGGGATGGTAGAGCTTTGCTTCCGGATGAGCTCAATGCCTTCTATGCTCGCTTTGACCACCAGACCAGGGAGGAGCCATCCCACACCCCCATGTCCCCTGGTGATCCTTTGGTCTCAGTATCTGAAGGTGATGTTCAAGAGAGTGAATTCAAGGAAAGCATCCGGTCAGACAGAGTACCTGGCCAAGTACTGAAGACCTATGCTGACCAACTGGCTGGTGTGGTCACGGATATCTTCAACCTCTCCCTCTGGCAGTGTGTGGTACCCACTTGCTTCAAGCAGGCTTCAGTCGTACCGGTGCCAAAGAGAGTGTGGAAAGCTGCCTCAGTGATTATTGCCCAGTGGCATTTACATCCACAGTGAAGAAGTGTTTTGAGAGGCTGGTGTTGAAGCATGTCAGCTCCTGTCTGAGTTGTGACTTGGACCTGCTCCAACTTGCCTACCATAGTAACACGTGTACAGCAGATACCATCTCATTGTCTCTTCATACAACCCTGGAACATCTAGACAGCAAAGATGCATACATCAGGATGCTCCTTATCAGTTACAGCTTAGTATTTAACACCATCATGTCCTCAAAACTAATCAATAAATTCAAAGACCTAGGCCTCAATACCCCTCCATGTGCAATTGGATCTTGGATTTCCTCACTTGCAGACCTCAAATCATTTCAGATTGGCAAGAACATCTCCTCCATAATCTCCATCAGCACAGGTGCTTAGTCCCCTGCTCTACTCGCTTTATACCTACGACTGTGCGGCTAAATACAGCTCCAACACCATAAACAAGTTTGCTGATGTCATCACAGTTGTGGGCCATATCAAAGGAGGTGATGAGTCAGTGTACAGGGGGAAATTGAAAATTTGGCTGAGTCGTGGGATAACAACAACCTCTCACTCAGTCAGAAAGACCGAGGAACTGATTGTAGACTTCAGGAGTGGTAAACCACAGGTTTATGAGCCAGTACTCAATGGGTAATCAGAAGGGGGGAAGGTCACTAACTTCAAATTTCTGAGTGTCACTATCTCAGAGGATTTGTCCTGGATCCATCATATAAATCAAATTGCAAAGAAAGCATAACAGTGCCTCTACTTCCTTAAGAGTCTGCATGTTGTCGAAAACCTTGGGAAACTTCTATAGACATGTGGTGGAAAGTGTACTGGCTGGCTGCATTATGTCCTGGTATGGAAACACCAATGCCTTTGAGTGGAAAATCCTTCAAAAAGGTAAATGGATTTGGCTCAATATATCACGAGTAAAACCCTTCCAACCACTGAGCATGAAAAGTTGCCGTAGAAAAGCAGCCTCCATCATCAAAGATCCTCACCGCCCAGGCCATGATCTTTTTCTCGCTGCTGCCATTAGGTAGAAGGTACTAGAGCCTCAGGACTCACAGCACCAGATTCAAGAACAGTTTCTACCCTCAGCCATCAGGCTCTTGAACAAAAGGGGATCGCTATACTCATTCTGTTACTGGTGTTCCCACAACCAATGGCCTCACTTTAAGGACTCTTTATCTTGTTATTTCCCACTGATTATTTATTGCTATTTATTTATATCTGCATTTGCACAGTTTGTTGTCTATTGATCCTGTTTACAGTTACTGTACTATAGATTTGCTAAGTATGCCCACAGGACAAAGAATCTGAGGATTGTATGTAATGACATGTATGTACACTGATAATAAATTTGACTTTGAACTTTGAGCTTCACTCAAGCCCATGTTCTCCTTCCATTTCTTGAACTTCTGCAGTCCCCTTCACTCTTTGTCCACATGGTTCTGGCCCTTCCTTCATATGCCTCCACACTCTGCACTTTCACACATTCCCTTTGCTGTGATCTCCTTCAATCCCTTTGGGCCAGCCCAGTCATGGAGTCTGAGAGAAGTACAGCATCGGGGCAGGCTTTTTAGCACACCATGTCAGCCATCAGGTATTCATTTTGATACGGGGTGTATGGGGTGTCAGGGAGGGGGTAGTACCTCTGGTGGGGGAACATGTCGCGTCCTTTTCAAGGCGGTTTGTCCAGCTTTGGTCCCCACCTGGCACTCAGCTCTCACCTGTGGCTCCCCTTGGCTGTTTGCATGCAACAGCGGCCACAACCCGGGCAACGGCTTCAACAAGCCGGCTAAACCTGGTGAGAGTAGCCGACGGGTCTCAAACCCTCGGTGAGATAGGGAGACGTCTATCCCAGCATGTGAAGACAGACTCCAGCAGATTGAGCAGATGAGACCAATAGAAGGTCCAATGGTCAAGAAGACTGTCTCTGCAAGCGTCGTGGAACGTGTAGAGCAGGACAAGACACAGAAGATGTCCTGGTCATCCACTGTGCCTAGTCCCATCTCCAGCTGTCTCGACTTTGTCTTGCCGCTGGATCCAGGTGGGAATTGGGAAGAGAGAGTGAGGCTGATGCTGCGCAACTCTCCTTCACTTAAATCCAAATCACGCGCTGGTTTCGACACCATCATAATGGTGTCGAGGTCCTCATCGATGTTGACGATGGACGAACACATTTTGATACTAATTCTACCCAAACACATTTTATTGTCCTATCAGCTACCCCATACCACAACCACTCAAAATAAGTCTAAGGTTGCGAAAGGGTTTGATTTCTGAGAACTGATCCTAACCTGAACTGTTTGTAAGAAATAAACAACAGTGATGGAGCGGATCATTGAAACAGCTGTGAAGGGAGAGTGACTGTCACCTGGCCTCACTGGCTCACTGAGTGACTGAGTAACTCTGCTCAGCACTCACAGCCCTGTTTGGCTCAAACTAGCCCTCAGTTATTGCAGCTCAGAGAGAAGGCAGGGGTTGGAGGCTGGGGAAGGTGAGTGGAGAGAGAAGGCATTTAGATTTGTCCCAATCTGTTTCCACCTGTCCGAAGATGCCAACTGGTTTATATGCATGGGGGTTGCCTCCAGAAACTCCAGCCATTGCTGGTCTGCCATCGTCCCTGCTAGTGACCCCTTTCAATCAACTTTGAACAGCTCCTCTCTCATGCCTCCGTAATTCTCTTTACTCCCTTGCAATATTGGTACATTTGACTTTAGCTTCTTCCTCTCAAAATGTCGGGTGAATTCTATCATATTATTTTCAGAAGGCCTTTGACAAGGTGCTGCACACAAGGCGGCCTAACAAGGTAAGAGCCCATTGTATTACAGTAAAGATACTAGCATAGATGGAAGATTGGCTGATTGGCAGGAGGCAAAAAGTAGGAATAAACTGGGTCTTTTCTGGGTGACTATGAGTGATGTTCCACAGAGGTTGGTGTTTGGGACTACTTCTTACCACGTTATATGTCAATGATTTGGATGAAGGAATTGATGGCTTTTTGACCAAGTTTGCAGATGGTACAAAGATAAATGGAGGGTCAGGTAGTGTTGAGGAAGAAGGATGTCTGCAGAAGGACTTTGACAGATTGAGATAATGGGAAATGAAGTGGAGAACGGAATACAGTGTATAGTTTAGGGAAGTGTATGGCCATAAATGTTGGTAGAAAGAATAAAAGTGTGGACTATTTTCTAAATACTGCAGTGAGAAATTTCAAAAATCAGTGGTGCAAAGAGACTTGGGAGTTCTTGTGCAGGATTCCCTGGAGGTTAACTTGCAGGTTGAGTCAGTGGTAAAGAAGGCAAATGCAATATTAGCATTCATTTTAAGAGGACGAGATACAAAAACAAGGATGTAATGCTGAGGCTTTATAAGGCATTGGGCAGACCACACTTGGAGCATTGCGAGCAATTTGGACCCCTTATCTAAGAAAAGGTGTGCAGGCATTGGAGAGGGTCCAGATGGGGGTTCATGAAGATGATCCCATGAATGAAAGGATTAACATATGAGGAGCATTTGATGGCTCTGGGATTGTGCTCGCTGGAGTTTAGAAGAATGAGGGGGGTTCTCATTGAAACCTATCAAATATAGAAAGACCTAGATAGAGTGGACGTGGAGAGGATGATTCCTATAGTGGGGGGTCTAGGACTAGGTGGGACAGTCTCAGAATAGAGGGACGCCCATTCAGAAAAGAAATGAGGAAAAAAATCTTTAGCCAGAGGGTGGTGAATCCGTGGAATTCATTGCCACGGATGGCCATGCAGGCCAAGTTATTTTAGGCTGAGGTTGATCGGTTCTTGATTAATCAGGACGTCAAAGGTTACGGGGAGATTATTATGGTTATGATTATGAGGACAAGCAGTCCCCTTTTATTGTCATTTAGTTATGCATGCATTAAGAAATGATAAAAATGTTTTTCCAGAATGATATCACGAAAACACATGACAAACCGACTTAAAAACTAACAAAAACCATATAATTATAACATATAGTTACAACAGTGCAAAGCAATACCGTAATTTGATAAGAACAGACCATGGCACAGTAAAAATCTCAGAGGCTCTTGAAAGTCCCATCATCTCACACAGATGGTAAACCTCCAGCGCTGCCAACTTGCCGATGCAGCATCCCGGAAGCATCCGACCACAGTCCGACTCCGAGTCCGTCCGAAAAACTCCAAGCCTCCGACCACCTATTCGACACCAAGCACCGAGCACCATCTCTGCCAAGCATTTTGACCCCGGCCCCGGCAACAGGTGATACACAAAGCCAGGGATTTGGGGCCTTCGTCTCCGGAGATTCTCAATCGCACAGTTGCAGCGGCAGCGAAGCAGGCATTTCAGAAGTTTCTCCAGATGTTCCTCTGCGCTTCACAGCTGTCCCCATCAAATCCGGATTGTGCACAGCCCCTAGTTACACATATCGATATTCATTCAGAACGGTTGCGTGCGCTGCGTCGCGCTGCCATCTTCTCCTCCCTGATTCAGGAAATGGCAGGAGAATGGAGTTGAGAGGGATAATAAATCAGTCATGATTGAATGGCAGAGCAGGCTCTAGGTCTAGGCCAAATGGACTAATTCTGCTCCTCTGTCTTAAAGTCTTACGCAGAGGGGGTAGATCTGCTGTGAAGGTAGGTCCATGGGGAAACAGGACAAGGTTTAGGGTAGGATTTACACTGAGACCCTGGCTCTACAGGGAGGGGGAAAGCTGGGGTCTATTGGTGATAAGGTACCTCGAGAAGGGGTGGAGTTGCTGGAGAAGCGTGGGACCATGTGAAGGTGGGTATCGGGAGAAAGTGTTGGATCTATGGGTGACATGCAGGGTTACATGGAGACGGAGCTGGCTGTAGGAAGGGCAGGGCTATTCAGAAACAGGTGGGGCTGTTTTAATGGCAGTTGGTAGTCCAACTTAAAGGTGCATTTCCACCACCAACTGGATTGGAGTGTGGTGTAGTGAGTTAGGAAATGAAACTCCTACTAGTTCTTTATCAAATGAAAACTAAATTACCCCCAAAAGCCCTATAGATTGTAAATAATGAAAAACAATATTGTGAATTAAAGTCACTTCCTTAACTTAGTAAAGATTTAATGGAAACTATCAACCCTCAAAGATAGTAATGCAGATTGCATTTGTTTTCTTTCAGCCTTGTATGCTTCACATTGTAAAATAATGTGTTCAGCTGTTTCAGAATGATTGCAAAACATACACACCCCAGAGTGATGGGTGGAGCTACATGGAGTCTGAGTGGGGCTATGGGCAGAAGGCTGGGGCCTCTGGGTGAGAGGGTGGGATATGTAGGAAAGGGGCGGGGCTGTGGGAGAAGGGCGGGGCTATGTGCAGGAGGGCGGGGCTTTGGGGAGAAGGGCGGGGCTATGCGCGGGAGGGCGGGGCGGGTCGGGTCGGATGAGGAACTTGTGACAGAGTGTCAGTCTCCTAGGTTGCAGCGATGGCGGCGGAGCTTCATCTGGGGTCGGCGCGAACAACGGATACGGCCACCGCCTCCAGTTTTCAGAGCTTCCGTGTGCGGCACCTGCACTTAGAGCTGCGAGTCGACTTCGGTCAGCGGCGGCTGGAGGGCCGCGCCGTGCTGGAGCTGAGCTGCTTGCGGCCCGAGGGCGGGCAGCTTCGGCTGGACACCCACGCCAGCCTCAGCGTGCACGCTGTCCGGGCTAAGTGCGGCGGCGCCGGCTCCCCCTCTGTCCCCCTGCACCATGAGACGCAGCCGTTCACCAGCTACGGCTCCATCCTGGTGCTCACTCTGCCCGGCCCTTGTCACCCGGGGGACCAGCTGGAAGTCACTATCGACTACACGGCCACCGATGGGCCAGGGGTGAGTACTGGTAGTTTCGGGATCCTCTTTCCAAGTCAGTGCCCATTTGGAAAATTCCTTATGTGGCCCTAATAGACTTGAAAGAGAACAGAGATACGTTGGCCAACCGGCTGATCTTCCGGACGATTGGGTGTTATTACATTCTTGACATGTTGCATTGAAATATTTTTCAATGAATCCCTTCATTTTCCAGGGAGAGTGGAAAAACAACAACTAGGTTTCATAGGAGCTCGGCAATTGGCACCCAATGACAAACCATTAATTAGTGGATTAGGGGAATCTTATATTCTCAGGCAAGGCAATAAACGAGCTAAAGTCGACTCTGGCCACTCGAGTCAGTCTGTCAACCAGGGGATTTCCTGGATTTTATGTCTTTGAGTTCCTATAGAGAACTGGCAAACTATCAAAGGGCAGGAGTATAGTTGCTGAGGTGGAAATTTGCCCTTGTTTGCTCGACTGAATCTGTGTTGTGTTTTTGTCAGTGCTCCTAAAAGTTTTAGCAAAACGAGGATCTGTTAGTCTTTGTATGGTAACCACAAAACTAAAATCCATCTGATTCGCAAATACCATATTTGCCCGGTCTGGTCTGTATGTGAATCCAGACCTGAATCAGTATACTGTAATTGATGCTTAATGGTCCTCTGAAACGGCCTCAGGAGAATTTGGGATGTACAATAAATGCTTGCGATATTTACATCCTTTTTTTAAACAAAAACCGATTAATAAAATATCATCTTACTCATGAGGTTAAACCAAGGAGTCGAATTCCCTTGGGTGGTTGTGAAAGATCTTTAGGAGGTATTTGAAGAGTGGCGGAGCTATACTTGGTACTACTCCCTCCAACTACGTTCTTTTTTTATATCAAATTATTTGGCCATATTACTGTTCAAGGGTGTCCTAGTGCATGAAGTTCTGGTAGTACAGTAGTGAAGCATTTTGGATAGTCTTGAGATCATAAAAGGCGCAATATAAGTAAAAGAAATTTTTGTAGGAAATTGTGGTTTTAGGATTATGTCAGTGTTGGTTTCTTTATCAGGTGCTTTGCATGTGATGCTGAAGTATTATTTTCGAAGATGTGTGGTTAAAAACTCCTCCTTACAGGCTTCCTGTCATCATTGGATAGGACAGGCAACCACAATTTGGCCTTATGGTGTTAAGGTCATTGAACTGGTATAAAATAATCTTAAAACCTGGAATCTGGAAGTTTTTATTTTATACCTTAATCTTTTATAACCCACCAGAGCGTACATCTTGGTTCCACATCAAGCTTAATCCTGTGTGTATCACTCAGCACTGTGGTGTGCTGGTAGGTATCAAGCATAAAATACCACTGTATCCTTGTTTCCCAGTTAACCCGTCTCCCCACCAAACCTCCTGTCTGCAATTCCTTTTCCATTTTGTAAAGTTATTTCATTTTTAATGTATAAATTATAGTTGTCTATTGCTACAGATTCCTTGACAATCCAGTGCAAACTATTTTTCCTCTGTACTTCTGGCTACTCTTTACATAGGTGATAAGAGCAGATATTGTGCTTTGATGAAGACGGTATTCAGCAAAGCTCATCGTTTTGTTCTCTTTAATAGGTTGTTTGGCTGAACCCTGAACAGACAGCAGGAAAAATAAAACCTTATCTCTTCACCCAAGGTCAAGCTGTCTTAAACAGATCTTTCTTCCCTTGCTTTGATACCCCAGCTGTTAAAAGCACTTATTCCGCCTCTATTAAGGTAAGTTCTGAATTTTTTTTGTTTTAACACATTCTTGATGTTAGATTTATAATGAGCACTTAAAACTAGGTGCTACTAAAGTCTCCTGACAGAATAATTGAAGGTTCTTTTCCTTTCCTGAAACTGTGTATGTTTATCAAAAGAAAAATATATTCTACCACACAATAGAATGTTTTTTTCTTCTAACTTCAATTGGTGAATATTTTTAAATGGATTATTTACAATGTCTATTTTTCTTTATTCCTAATTTCAATGTTAATGAATCTATTGGCCTGAAGCACATTAAAGGATATTTTCTGATGTTTGCCTCAAAAAGTAAAGATTTGGTGAATGGTGTATGGATTAGAATCTAAAACAAAACAAAATACTGCAGGTGCTGGAACTTTGTAATAAAGCAGAAAATGCTGAAACTGGCCTGTAGCTGCAGTCCTTAGACTAAATCTGAAATGGTAACTCTCTCTTCCCCCCCCCCCCACAGATACTGACTGGCCTGCTTTTGTGTTGCATTTCATGAATTACCTAAGTACTCACCTGGTCAAATTTTCAAAGAAGCAAAAGTAGTTGGTCTTGGATAAGAATCAGAATCAGGTTTAATATTACTGTCATATTTCATGAAATTTGCTGTTGTCCAGCAGCAGTACATTTCAATATATAATAATAAAAACTATCAATTACAACAAGTTTATACAAAAAAGAAAATTAAGTAGTGCAAAAAGAGAAGGGGAAAAATAGTGAGGTAGTGTTCATGGATTCATTGTCCATTCAGAAATCTGATGGTGGAGGGGAAGAAGCTGTTTCTGAAATGTTGAGTGTGTGTCTTCAGGCACCTGTACCATCTCCTTGATGAGAAGGAGTTTCTCAATAATGGATGCTGTCGTCTTGAGGCATTGCCTTTTGATGGTATCCTGGATCCTGGGGAGGCTAGTGCCCATGATGGCGCTGGCTGAGTTTACAACTTTCTGCAGCCTTTTCCGATCCTGTGCAGTGGTCATTCTATGTCAGACAGTGATGCAACCACTTAGAATGCTCTCCACGGTACATCTGACAATCCTCCAAACTCCTAATGAAATATAGCCACTGTCGTGAATTCTTTGTAATTACATCACTATGTTGGGCCTATTATAGACATCACAAAAACAAATAAAAGTTTTCCCCAATCAGAAACCATGGATGAACAGAGAAGTTCGCCTCCTGCTCAAAGCCAGAGATGCAGCCTTCAGGTCTAGAGACCGGGAGGCTTACAGATCAGCCAGGGCCAACCTGAGGAGGAGAATCTCTCAGGTTAAACACATATACAAACAGAGAATCGAGGAGCATTTCAACTCCTCGGACCCCTGGCGCCAGTGGCATGGCATACAGGTCATTACAGACTTCAAACCACCTAGTACTGTGCACCCTTCCAGCTCTGCTTCCCTCCCTGATGAGCTCAATTACTTCTACTCTTGCTTTGATCGAGAGAACAAGGAGGTCACCCTCAAAGCAGATCTCCCACCTGGTGAACTGCCTCTCTCACTTTCCACCTCCGATGTTTGCGCCACCCTGAGCAGGGTGAATGTACGGAAGGCAGCTGGTCCGGATGGAATACCTGGCCGTGTGCTCAGAGTCTGTGCAGGGCAGTTGGCCGGGGTCTTCACGGACATTTTTAATCTGGCCCAGGCAGTTGTCCCCATAAGCTTCAAGATCGCCACCATCGTGCCAGTGCCAAAGCATTCCACTGCCACCGTCCTGAATGACTTCCGTCCAGTTGCACTCACCCCCATCATTGCAAAGTGCTTTGAGAGACTGGTTCTATCACATCTGAAATCCTGTCTGCCCACTATCCTGGACCCCCATCAATTTGCCTATCGCACCAACAGGTCAGCAGAGGACACCATCTCCACGACACTTCACTCTGCCCTGACCCACCTGGACAGCCCCAACTCTTACGTCAGAATGCTGTTCATTGACTTTAGTTCGGCATTCAATACTGTGAGCCCCTCCAAGCTGATTGCCAAATTTCGCCAGCTTGGTATCAGCTCATCCCTCTGCAATTGGACCTTGGACTTTCTGACTAACAGACCCCAATCAGTTGAGTTAAACAACCTCTCCTCCTCCACTCTCACCCTGAACACCGGCGTGCCTCAAGGCTGTGTGCTGAGCCCTCTTCTGTACTCCCTTTTCACCTGTGACTGCATTCCTGTGCATGGTTCTAACTCCATAATCAAATTCGCAGTCGATACCATGTGGTTGGCCTGATTAGAGGGGATGACGAGATGGCCTACAGGTCCAGCACTTGGCTGCGTGGTGTGCCGACAACAACCTGGCCCTTAATACCCAGAAGACCAAGGAGATCATTGTGGACTTCAGGCATACTAGGAGCCACACTCATGTCCCCATCTATATCAACAGAGCTGTAGTGGAGTGTGTATCAAGCTTCAAATTCCTTGGTGTCCACTTTTCCGAGGATCTCACCTAGTCCCTGAACTCCTCCATCCTGATCAAAAAGACGCAACAGCGCCTTTATTTCCTGCAGAGCATCAAGAAAGCTCACCTCCGTCCCAAGATACTGACGGACTTTTACCGCTGTACCATTGAGAGCATACTCACCAACTGCATCTCAGTGTGGTATGGCAATTGTCCTGTATCAGACCACAAAGCACTCCAGCATGTGGTGAAAACAGTCCAGCGGATTATCAGAACCCAATTGCCCACCATTGAGAACATCTACCATAAACGCTGCTGGGACAGGGAGAAAAGCATTATCAAGGATGCATCTCACCCTAACCATGGACTTTTTACTCTCCTCCCATCCGGTAAGCGCTACAGGAGCCTCCGCTCCCGCACCAGCAGGCACAGGAAGAGCTTCTTCCCTGAGGCTGTGACCTTGCTGAACCTCACATCACAGCGCTAAGCAGTATTACACCCATATTGTACTGTCTCAGTACTGTTATATTTGTGTGCTGTAACACTTACTTTTTATTCGCAGTTATTTTGTAAATAATATTATTCTTTACATTTCTGGTCAGATGCTAACTGCATTTCATTGGCTTTGTATCTGTACTTGGCACAATGACAATAAAGTTGAATCTAATCTAATCCTCAGAAAATTTGATAGCCAGGAACTTGAAAATGCTCCCCGTTTCCACTTATCCCTTGATGAGGACTGGTGTGTGTGTTCCCTCAACGTCCCCTTCTTAAATGAATTCCTTGGACTTACGTTGACCGCAAAATTATTGTTGCAACACCACTAAACCAGCTGTTTTCTTCCTTGTCACTGTCTGAAGTTCTACCAATAATAGTTGTGTCATACGCAAATTTTATAGTTGCCGTTTGAGCTGTGCCTAGCCACATAATCTGCTCCTTTATCTTATCGTCTTATATAATCATGGGTATGGAGAGTAGAGCAGTGGGCTAAGCATTTAACCTTGAGGTGCACCAGTGTTGATTGTCAGCAAGGAGGAGATGTTATTTCTGATTAGCACAGACTGTGGTCTCGTGGTAAGGAAGGCAAGGATCCAATTGTAGAAGGAGGTAGAGAGGCCCAGATTTTTGTAGCTTGTTGATTGGAACTGGGGGTAAGATTGTGTTGAGCTCTGAGCTGTAGTCAATACGCAGCCTGACATACATAAATATCCAGGCGATCCGAGGCCGAGTGGAGAACCAGTGAGATTGCATCCACTGCAGACCTATTGTGGTGATAGGCAAATTGTAGGGGGTCCAGGTCCTTGGTTAGGCAGGAGTTGATTCTGGCCATGATCAACCTCTCAAAGCACTTCATCACAGTAGATGTGAGTGCTGCTGGTTGATAGTCATCGAGGCAGCTCAGCCTACTCTTATTTGGCACTGATATGATTGTCACCCCTTTGAAGTAGGTGAGAACCTCTGACTGCAGCAGTGAGAGATTGAAGAAGTCCTTGAAAACCCCCGCCGTTCAGTTGGCACAGGTTTTCTATCAGGTACACCATCAGTACCTGTTGCCTTGAAAGGGTTCACCCTCTGGAAAGATATTCAGATGTCAGTCTTCAAGGCGGAGATCACAGGGTGACCAGATGCTGCAAGGATTCACGCAGGTGTAATTTTATTCTCCCTTTCAAAGTGTGCATAGAAGGCATTGAGCTCATCTGCGAGTGAAATTGTAGAAAGTAATGACCTACAAACGCTGCCAGAACTGATGTGCATCGATTTCGTCTCTAATCTCAATCAGAATTGTTTTCTTTTGCCCTTAAAATACCAAGACTACTTGATTAGAAAGGACATGGATGTGAGGGGTGTGACGAGAATACACATAAAATTAAGATGTTTGCTGGCCTGGGTTAGCATCAGTGACATCAGCAAGTGGTCTGCCACCTGCCCTCAGGGGAAGGAGAGATAAGGAACAATGGAGCAGCGTCTGGAGATGTGTAATGAAGGGACGGGAGAGAGAGCTGTCTGGAGCGGCTCCCCCTTTGAACCCTGAACTGTTTGAAGTGGTGGACAGGCGATGCCCCAGCAGGGGGATAAAAAGGGACAGGTTCGCTAAGGCAGGACACACACGCCACCCGAGGTAACGAGACCCTGGAAGCGGTACGCCTCTCACGAGTCGGTGGGAAGTATCAGACAACGGCCAGGGTGGAAAGGTACGATCAGCGGGAACCCGGTGTGTGTCCGCCCTTGCCTGGGTGCCGGGTTCACTGCAGAGGATCGACCGCATCTGGAGGAGGGGTCACAGTCGGTGACCTCAGGTGACATCACCAAGGACCCACCCAAAAGCTGCTTGTGAGCCATATCGCCGGTCTGTGAGTGAAGCCGTGTCTGAATGATCAGTTGTTCCTGTTCTCTCTCTCTCTCCCCCCATGTTGTCCATCGCCATGGCAACGATTACTGCGAACTGAACTACTAAACTGGACTGAACTTTGAGTCACTTTGAAATTTGGTCATTTACCCCTAGACAACGATAGAGCTTGATTGATGCTGTTATCTTAATTCTGTTCACCTGTGTGTTTATCATCGCTGAACTGTTGCATTTATTATCCTTTCGATTACTGTGTTGCTTGTTTCTTTAATAAAACTTTCTTAGTTCTAGTACTCCAGACTCCAACTGAGTGATCCATTTCTGCTGGTTTGGCAACCCAGTTACGGGGTACGTAACATAAGTGGGGTTCTCGTCCGGGATTTTGAATGCTAAATTTGGGACGGAGTAAATTGATTGGGTTAAAATTCCCGAAAGAAAGAAAAGACAAACAGCAGAAATGGAGGCTGAGGAATTTATAAAGGCGCCGACCTTGGAGGCATTAGAGGATGCCAGGAAATCGGAATTGATAGCTGTGGCCAAACGGTTGAATCTTGCTAAGGTGAAGTCGACAATGAGGAGAGAGGAGATACACAGAGCTATTGTAGAGCACTATGTATCTAAAGGTGTGTTTCCCCAAGGTGAGCTTGGGGTGGTGTCTATTGAAAAACCTGCTGGAGACGCGGTACAGGTACAGCTTGAAAAACTGAGACTCGAGCACGAGTTCCGGGTACGGCAGTTAGAACACGAAGAGAAGCAGTTAGAAAGGCGGGAGAAGGAGAGAGAGTTAGAAAGACAGTTGGAGAGAGAGGAGAAACAGAGGGAAAGGGAATTTGAGCTGGAGAAGTTAAAGATAAGGGCCGAGCAGGGGCTCGTGCCGAACCAAGGTGGAGGGTTCCGGGCGACCCAGGAGGTTAGGCTGGTTCCCCCATTCGACGATACCGACGTGGATCAGTACTTTCTCCACTTCGAAAAAGTGGCTATAAGTCAGGACTGGCCGAGGGATAAGTGGGTTGTCTTACTTCAGAGTGTACTGAAAGGGAAAGCCCAAGAAGCTTACTCCGCTTTATCCGCGGAAGATGCCCAGAGGTATGAGGTGGTGAAAGAGGCCATCCTCAGGATTTATGAGTTGGTCCCGGAGGCATACCGGCAGAGGTTCCGGAATGCGAGGAAGCAGTGGGACCGCACGTATTTGGAGTTTGCCCGTGAGATGCAGACATATTGTGAGCGTTGGTGCGCCTCAAAGGGGGTAGAGGGGGATTATGACAGACTGCTACAACTGATCCTGATTGAGCAGCTTAAAGGTTGTGTCCCTGAGGGTATGAGACCCTACCTCGATGAGAAAGAGGCAGCCACATTAGCCGCAACTGCTAAGTTAGCGGACGAGTATGCGTTGACGCATAAAATGAAGTTTGCCCCGAGTAAAGGCTACCAGAAGGGTAGTCAGGACGGCGGGGAGAGTCCGCCGGAAAAGTCAGAAAGTAAGCCGGGGACTAGTGAAAAGGATAAGGTAGACCGGGAGCAGTCTGGTAGGAGGTCTCCTGGGGTCGTCTGTTATAATTGTGGGAAAGCCGGACACTTTGCGTCCAGGTGCTTTGCCCCAAAGAAGGAGACGGGAAAAGGAAAAACGGCAATGTTGAATGGCTGTATCGAGCTGTTAAGCGAACCGCTAGGGAAGGACAGGTCTGAAAAAGTCCAGGAAGGGCGTGAGAAGTTTATCTCGGCCGGATTGGTGTCAGTGAAGGAGAGGTTAAAACCAGTTCCAGTGCGGATCTGGAGAGACACGGGAGCGTGTCAGTCACTAATATTGAAGAGTGTATTAGAGTTTAGCTCAGAGACCCAGACTGGGGAGGTAGAGGTCAAAGGTATTGGGGAAGGGACAGAGTCAGTCCCTTTGCACCAGATACACTTACAAAGCAACCTGGTCTCTGGACTAGTCACGATCGGGGTGAGGTCCGAATTACCGATGAAAGACGTGCAAGTCTTGCTCGGTAATGACATCGCTGGAGGAATCGTGTTCCCAGTCGTGAGATTGACAGGTCAGCCTGCCAGCATTGAGGCCCCGCCCATTGACTCACAGGTTCATCACGGGCCCGCGATAGTGAATTTAGCTGAAACGTTTCTGCCAACCTTGTATGAGACGGGGTGTAGTGAGACAAGAGGTAGTGAGGGAGCTGGGACGGACGTAGCAGTAGCCAGGAAAGAATTTGTGCAGACGCAGGAGCGAGACGAGGGGCTGATGGTTTTGGCAGACACAGCTCTCTCTGACACAGCTTTAACAAGGGAACTAGTAGGCTATTGTGTGGAGGAGGAAGTGCTAAGGAGAAAAGGGAAATCAAGTACAGTACCCGCAGATGAGGAATGGGGGGTGGTGCAAAAGAGTTATGGGGATGAGGTTTTTAACATGGCCCACGAGGTACCCCCCGGTAGACATTTTGCGGTGCTGGAGGAAACAGTTGGTGGAATCATGAAAGAGATTTACCGGCTGCCCAGGGGGAAAAATGTTATTGATCATGACTGACGCGAACTGAGACGGTCACCGGCGTTTGATATGCTAACAAACCTAGTCGGTGTTAGCATGGAAATCAATGAAGCTAGGGGCCCCCTGATAAGAGGAAAAAACCATTTTGAAAAGATTAGGATGGGATCGATCAGATGGGAGAAGGCTATTGTTTTGGCCAGATCTACTGATAAGGTCTCTCCCTTAATCCCCGAACAAAGCGAATCTTTAGAAGAAGTAATTAAACAACTCGCACCCATGTGTTTGATTGTCCCGAGGAAATGCAAAGAACTGGGACGTTGGGTAATGTCTGTTACAATAGGGCAGCCGAGTAAAGAACATCCATATATAATGAGTAATTCAGTGACTAAAGGGCTGATGAACACAGAGGTGTGTATTGGCAATTTAATACGGCTGTCTGAAGCCAGTTTGATAGTGAACCTTGGAAAAAAATGAATTCGGCCACACGAAGGTCACTTACCTGGGAATTGTGGTGACACAGGGGCAGCTGGCAGCGATGCAAGCTGCAGTGCAGGCTATCGCTGACCTCCCAACCCCGACAGACAAGAGGGCCCTCAGAAGGCTCTTGGAGATGGTGGGGTACTGCAGGAAGTTTTGCAATAACTCTGCAGTCAATACCCGTCCCCCTCCTACTAAGCCCTTGCGAGAGAAAACTGAGTCGGAATGGGACGACCCTTGTTATTGTGGTCCGGGACAAAACCAAATGAGAGGTTACATTGGTCGCAATTCATCAGTGTTTTTGGCCACTATGAAGTTTGCTGAGTTGGAGCCTGGTCTAAGGGATTATTAATAACACATGTAAAAGGAACAGAAAATGTGATGACTGTCTGTCAAGGTGTTGACAGCTTCAAACTCGCTGTGTTAGCCAAATAGCTGATAAAGATGTATATTTGTGTATGTATCAAATAATGTATTCATGTTTGTAATTTTTACCTCCCGGTAAAAATCCTTAAAGGGGGGAAGTGTGACGAGAATACACATAAAATTAAGATGTTTGCTGGCCTGGGTTAGCATCAGTGACATCAGCAAGTGGTCTGCCACCTGCCCTCAGGGGAAGGAGAGATAAGGAACAATGGAGCAGCGTCTGGAGATGTGTAATGAAGGGACGGGAGAGAGAGCTGTCTGGAGCGGCTCCCCCTTTGAACTCTGAACTGTTTGAAGTGGTGGACAGGCGATGCCCCAGCAGGGGGATAAAAAGGGACAGATTCGCTAAGGCAGGACACACACGCCACCCGAGGTAACGAGACCCTGGAAGCGGTACACCTCTCACGAGTCGGTGGGAAGTACCAGACAACGGCCAGGGTGGAAAGGTACGATCAGCGGGAACCCGGTGTGTGTCCGCCCTTGCCTGGGTGCCGGGTTCACTGCAGAGGATCGACCGCATCTGGAGGAGGGGTCACAGTCGGTGACCTCAGGTGACATCACCAAGGACCCACCCAAAAGCTGCTTGTGAGCCATATCGCCGGTCTGTGAGTGAAGCCGTGTCTGAATGATCAGTTGTTCCTGTTCTCTCTCTCTCTCTCCCCCCACGTTGTCCATCGCCATGGCAACGATTACTGCGAACTGAACTACTAAACTGGACTGAACTTTGAGTCACTTTGAAATTTGGTCATTTACCCCTAGACAACGATAGAGCTTGATTGATGCTGTTATCTTAATTCTGTGCACCTGTGTGTTTATCATCACTGAACTGTTGCATTTATTATCCTTTCGATTACTGTGTTGCTTGTTTCTTTAATAAAACTTTCTTAGTTCTAGTACTCCAGACTCCAACTGAGTGATCCATTTCTGCTGGTTTGGCAACCCAGTTACGGGGTACTTAACAGGGGTATGTAGGACTATGGTCCAGGTGCAGGTTGATGGGATAGGCAGAAGAGTTTGGCACAGGCTAGATGGGCTAAAGGGACTTTCTGTGTTGTACTGTTCCATGAATCTGACTCAATGTGATTCAGTACATTAGGAGATTCTGGGTTCCATTACCACATGAATTTTGTTTCAGGTTCCTGAAGGTTTTACTGCTGTTATGAGTGCAACTAACTGGGAACACGATGAAAAGGAAAATGTATTCCACTTCAAAATGGAACACCCAATTCCTGCATATCTTGTTGCTTTGGCAGTTGGTGACATTGTGTCTGCAGAGGTTGGACCAAGGTTAGTCTTTTCCCTGAAACTACTTCATGAGTTAGAATTTTTAAAAACAACCATGGCTGTTCTATTTTTGCCAGTTCACAGATTAATTCTATTTCATAGAGTGGAAGTCATGGTCTCAGCAGTCCTCTGTGTAGTCTTCCATTTGGAAGCTTTTCTCTGCCAAGGGGAGAGTTTATTATCTGTGGCATTCATAATTTTGTATATCTGTCAAGTTCTTGCTCGGCCTCCCCTGCTCCAAAGAAAACAAGCCCAGCCTGTCCAGTTTCTCCTCTTTACTGAAACCCCTTCATCCCAGGCAGCATCCTGCAGAATTTCCTCTGCACCCTCTCTAGTGCATTCATGCCCATCCTGCAGCATGGCAAACAGAACTTCTGAGTACTCCAACTGTGTCTTAACTTCCTTGCTTTTATATTTACTGCCCTGCCTAAGGAAGGCAAGTATCACACATGCCCTCTTCAACTCCTTTCCAATCTGTGTTCTCTCCTTCACTGATCTGTGACTTGCACACAAAGTTTCCTCTATTCTTCATTACTCTGTAGAGCCACATTATTCATTGTGTAGGTGCTGACCTTGCTGGTCCTCTTAAAGCAGCATCACACACTTATCAGGATTAAACTCCATTTGCAGTTGCTCTGCCCTTCCTACAATTTGTTTAATGTCATTCTGTAAATTGACTCTCCTCCCTATTAATGTTGGTTTTATCCTTTATATCTCCTACTTTCAGACCCAGATCTTTAATGTATCAACCAAATGGTAAGAGTCTCAAACTTACTTGAGGGTTCTAACCTTTTTGGACCAGTTTGCCAGGGTGGGATCTTGTCAAAGGTCATGTAGACCACGCTGTCTTCATGATTACATTTGTTACATTTGGTCAAGATCTCTTCCCCCACTGCAACAACAAACCTAGCTGACTGTCTTTGATTAGTCCCTGCCTTTCCAAGGGTAGATTAATCCTGTCCTTTGAACTTTTTCAATAGCTGTTCTTCCACTGACAGTAGGGCATAATTACCAGACTTGTGCTTGCTCCCCTTCTGAAATAAAGGTGCTGTCTTTGAGTCATCTGGCAGTTCACCTGTGGCAGCAAAGATTTAAGATTCTGGATTGAATATTGTATGCATTCAAAGGCAGGGACATAAACGTACTCTGTATTCGTGAAGTACTGACCTCTTTAGACATTGTGTAAAACTTATCATGTAGCCTCAAAGTATTTGTATTGTACTCACTTAAGGTACAAAGGACATGGGTCTATCTTAACTAGACAATCTAAAAGAGCTTTATGGCACTAATGGCCTCCTATCTGGTTAATATTTGAATCACTTCCACTGTAGCCGTCAGTTTTTGACCTATTTTTCTAATAGAGGAATTGTAATTAAAGCAAAGTACGGCTTTAACTTGTAGTGTGCAGAATGTGGGAAGTAATAGTGGCGTCCTACCTCTATAAGGTGGCTAAATAGGTTTTTAAGAATGTTTGTCATGAAGTAGGGTTTTTTCCCCCATTCTCTTACTGCTCGGGTATCATGAGAATTCTGTTTCTGGTATAGGAGCCGTGTCTGGACTGAGCCGTGTCTGCTTGAAGCTGCTAAGGAAGAATTTAATGGTGTAATTGAAGAGTTCTTGACAGTTGGTGAGAAGTTGTTTGGACCATATGTATGGGGAAGGTAAATCTGCTTTATGATGTATTATCAAAAATCTTTAGTTCATTCACAAGTCCCTGCTGATGAACTTTGCTTCAGGTTTTCAAGTTTTTTTTGGTAATTGTTTAATATGCACAGATAACACTGAAATTGCCTGCACTAACAATTTAACTAAAATAGCAAATTGGTATGTGAATAATTTGTTTTTAACTGATGGATCAACAGAAAGAAAGTTGCTTCCTTTCAAGATTTAAGTTTTTTAATACCCAAAGTATGGCACACCTACCCTCCTGCCACAAGATGAATATGCAGCTTTCAAATCCATGCCCACTATGCTTTCTCTTTAAGAGTGTACCTGACTGACTGCTATTTCCAGTACCTTGTAAAAGTATTCAGCCTCCAACACTTTGTTCGCACAAACTGATCAAAATCCCTGATTGTAATACTGGTTTAACTGAGAATTTTTATTCGTGAATCACATGCCCCTTTTTTCACAGTCTGAAAAGCAAGGAAATTGCAGAGCACGAGAAACTAAAAATTCAAAACCTGAAATGTCAGCAGTTCAGAAGTATTCATCCCCCTTTGCTCAGTACTTAGTAGAATCACCCCTCGCGGCTGTTACAGCCAGCAGTCTTTAGGGATCTGTCTCTATTTGCTTTGCGCAATGTGAGGGAACAGGATTTGCCCATTCCTCCTTGCAAAATTGCTCAAGCTCTGCCAGGTTAGTTGGGGAGTGGCAGTAGACAGCAGTATCGAGGCCTTCAGTTGGGTTAAGGTCAAGACTCTGACTGGGCCACTCAAGGGCATCAATTTTCTTCATTTGAAGCCACTCCGTTGTTGCTCTGGCAGTGTGCTTTGGGTCCTTGTCCTGCTGAAAGACAAACTTCCTCCTCAGTTTGTTTTCTTGCAGAGGCTGGCAGGTTTTTATCCAGAGAACACACTCAAAATAGTGGAGGAATTCAACAGGCCAGGCAGCATCTATAGAAAAGAGTACAGTTTTTATCCAGGATCTCTCTGTATTTGGGCAGTGTTCATCTTTCCATCAATTCCTGATTTCCCGTCCCTGTTGCTGAGAAACATCCCCATAACATGATGCTACCTCTCCATACTTTACAGGAAGAATGGTGTTACCTGGCTGATGTGCCGTATTTGATTTACCCCAAATTTAGGCCATTTAGTTCACTTTAGTCTCATCTGACCACAAGACCTTCTTCCACATATTTAGAGTATCTTCAAAGTGATGCTTTGCAAAATCTTTATGGGCAAGGAAATGCTATTTTTTTAGCCAGGGCTTCTCCCTTCCACAAATATTATTTTTGTGTAAGGCCTTAGATTGTGAAGCCATGAACTTATCTCCAGTTGCAGCCATTGATTTCTGCAGCTCACTCAGTGACTGTTAGTGTCACAGTTACCTCTTACAAGTGCTATTCTTCTCTGACGACTAAGTTTAGAGGGATGGCCTGACCTAGGCTGTGGTGTCTCTGGTTTCATTTGTTTTCCATTTTATCCACAATGGACTGCACTGAGCTCCGGGGCATATTCAGTGCCTTTGAGATGGTCATGTATCCTTCCCCAGATTTGTACTTCTCTATTACCATCTCCTCGCCTTGTCTTGAATTCTCTTTTGTCTTCATTTTGGTTTGATCTAATGAAAGTCAACCATACTGTTGGACCTTACAGAAAGAGGGGGTATTTATTCTTAGGAATTCATACAAACCAGGTGATCCTCCAATTTTCTACATCAACAAATTGAGTGAGTTGTAATTGTTTGTAAATTATTGACAGGGTTTGGAATTTTTCTTTTGATTTGACATGATGCACAATATTTTGTAGATTAGCTCAAAAATCCTACTTCAATATATTT
This sequence comes from Mobula hypostoma, assembly GCF_963921235.1. Lineage (NCBI taxonomy): Eukaryota > Metazoa > Chordata > Chondrichthyes > Myliobatiformes > Myliobatidae > Mobula > Mobula hypostoma. The sequence continues at coordinate 32,865,196 of NC_086109.1, forward strand.
TAAATTTAGAAAATGAGACAGTAAAATGTGAAAATACTTGTGGGGGCTGAATACTTTTTCAAGGCACTGTATAATAGAAAATCATTTCTCAGGAATGTTAGCTGTTTTACCATTACTCATGCAGTTTTCTTTTTTGCTGTGTTTCCTCATTGACCTCTACTTTGTCCTCGTCTATTACAAAATATTTCATGTTTGTACCCTTTCACTCATTGTTGTAATTTGTTCATTTTTCCCTTTCTTAAGTTGATCTGCAATAGTCACAGTAGACCAAACTGAATAATCCCCTCGCTGACTACAAATGACTTCAAATATATAATTTACAGTGTGGTTAAATTAATCCCCGAGTTTTTACAGTATTAAATACCTAGGACTTTTATACAGTACTGTATTTCTCAACATGGATCGGAGAGCGGGTTTGTAAATCTGGCGGGAGCAATGAATGTTGGGTGATGTGGGTGCAGACAAACCTGGCCCTAAGACACCAGGCAAGGTTATTTGATTCCAGACAAATGTTTTATTATTGCAGAATGTTTCTCTAGTGCTCCACACTCTCGCCCCTCTCCCTTCCCCTTTTCCTAACTATGATTCCCCTCTCCCTGCCTCCTTCCCACTCTGTCTACGATAGAGACCCATATCAGAATCAGGTTTCTCATCATTCACGCATATCATGAATTTTTTTTTTGGCAGCATAAAGTTACTATGGCACTGTGCAAAAGTCTTGGGCACCCTTGCTATATCTATATCTAACAATTTTGCACAGTAATGTATATAGTTATTGAAATTCATGAGAGTCTGGATGTTTCCCAGTCTGAACTACAGTCGGCCCTCCTTATCCGCGAGTTCCTCATGCACAAATTCAACCAACCGCGAATCTGGAAAACCCGGAAGTGCTCTCTCCAGCACTCGTTCGAGCATTGTTTGCCTCGCATCTCGTTCACTTGCTACTTTGTTTCTGTGAATAAATGGCTCCTATAAAGCAATTACGTGGTCAAAGCAATTCCTCAAAGGCTAAGAGGGAGCTTAAAGTGCTATCCCTCGCCGAGAAATTAGAAATATTAGATCTTCTGAAAAGTGGCGTGTCGTATTCCGAAGTGAGCCGTAAGGTCGGTAAGAATGAATCGAGCATTCGTACAATAAAGCTGAAATTCGTGGAAGTGTTAGTGCTAGGGATGGCTGGCTGGCTATGTAAAGCGCTACAGCCTCAAGAACTTAAAGATCACGGGAGAATCGGAATCGGCTGATGCTGAGGCGGCATCATTGTTCCCAGAAGAGCTACGAGGGTTGCGTCTGTACTGAACATGTACAGACTTTTTTTCTTTATTCCCTAAACAATACAGTGTAACAATTATTTACATAGCATTTACGTTGTATTAGGTATTGTAAGTCAACAGAACAGAAACACTGAGGGCGGCGGGTCCTGTGCTGCCCTGGGTCCTAAAGTCCACCTGTACTGAGACAGGTTAAATAAGGGACTTGAGCATCTGCGTTTTTTGGTGTCCGCAGGGGGGTCTCGGAACCAATCCCTCGGGGATAGGGAGGGCCGACTGTATTTCCCATTTCTGCCCTAACCTCTACCATCTAAAAAAATTCTAACTCCTTAGTTAGCAATATCATTATTAGGAGTGCTGGTATCAAGGTTCAGTGCAAAATTCTATTAGAGACAATGGCTATTCTAAAGTTTGAAGATTCGATTTTGGTTTTAAATTTGCTTCATTTCTTTTTTCTATATAGCATTATTTAATTAATTTAAAATTGGTATTCTGAAATTTTGAGTTTGCTGTAGTATATGTTGCTGAGAACAGTGTGTAAGCTAGAATATCATGTACTATTTCTCTGAAGTTGAATATTTAGTTTCCCTACTATTTGCAGTTGTTAAACAATATAATCTGCTAATTGATAAATGTGTTCCAGCAATACACATTCTAGCAAATGAGGATTCAGTCATTTTCAGACAGTGTGGCAAAGGAAGAATAGGTACCATGTGAGATAGTAGTTTGATAAGACCCAGAATTTGTATACACATCTTTTCCTTGGTTTTTTTTTGTTAAGCATCTGAAAAATGGTTTCCTGGAGACAATGCAGCTGTGAACTTAATCCATTTCTGAATTCAAGCCTGTAATCTGGGCTATCACTTGAGTATCACTTTGGAAAGCTGTAATGACATTGACCTTCCTGACAAGGTTTTAATCACACAAGGTATGATAGGCCGTCCACCCAGGCCTGGGTGGATGAAATCAGCTGAACTGGGTGAGGTGCAGGCCTTCCATGTGGACACTGACTCCTCAGACTCTGAGTCTGATCTCTCCTGGGCATGCTGGACTTCTTAGATCCAGAAACCTTGCTTTGATTCATTGAAGAAGGGTCCAGACCCTTCGAGTTGTGAGAGCGTGCCTACAGTGAAAACGTGTAAATGTTTTATAAAATAAAATGCACCAGCATGAATTTTGAAATTTCATGATATGCTAATCAACCATATTACCTGTTAAGTTAATCTAGTGATTGGAGTACTTTTTGGCAAATGTGGACAGTGTGTAAGATGCCTAACAACACAGGCTTTTCATTATCAAAATAGTAGCTTTGTTTCTTAATGCTGAAGTTAATTCATTATTATTCAGTAATGACTGGTGAAACAGATAGCAAAAGTAGTACCAGTGCAGACCATCAGTTACACAAGCTGCCTTTGCAAGATTCCCTGAGGAGGGTTATTAAGTTTACAGATGACTTGAAGGTTGGTTGTTGAGGGCCTCCATTGAATCCAAAGGAACGGCAAAGGCAGATACAGTTTGGCACCTCAGGGTTTACTCCTGAAGCCTTCTCCTTAAGTGAGTAGAGACATCAAGCAGTGAAAATTTGAGATCAGAGTTTTCCTTCTCCTGGATGAGCAGCCAACCACAGCTGACGAGCCCCTTCTGTCCAGAGCAACTGGTTTTAAGGCACCAGTAACCCATCTTTGCCCCTTCTCCTGTCAGTAGAAACTGTTCTACCCGGCTTAGTAGCTAAGCCGCACGTAAAGGACAAGAGCTGGACTTCGTTGTCGGAGGCTTTTTGATGTACACCATTGGGAGCATTTAATAGGTCATGAGAGGTTATTCCCACCACCTCCCATAGCTATGACAACCTGAAGGAACAAAGGTTGTTAGTGGTGAGGATATATTTAGATAGTTTCTGCAGGCGAAGGAACAATTACAATAAAAGGTCAGATCTGCAATTAAAATGCAGCTTCCTTCTCAGCACATGCTGTCCAACTGGTTCTGTGTTTTTGGCAGTTTCTGTTTCTGAAAACAAAACTGAATTGACATAACCACCTCAGTTCACTGCTGGCATTAGGTTGGAGTTTATTACTAAACTCTAACATTTTATCTCTTGGCACACTCTGTTAGGGCGAATGGCCTGATAGATGTTTACTAAAAATAGAGGCATAGACAGAGTAAACAGTCAGAATCTTTTTTCAACAGGATAAAAATGTAGAATCGCACATTTAGGGTAAGAAGCCTAAAGTTTACAGGAGATTTGCGGGGCAAGGTTTTTGCACGGGGGTGGTAAATGCTTGGAATGGGCTGCCAGGGGTAATGGTGGAAGCAGATATGAAACTGGTGGGGCCTGGAGCAAAATGGATCATGTGCAAGCAGAAGAGATCTGGTTTAAATTGGCATCGTGTTCATCGCATTGTAGGCTGAGGAGCCTCTTCCTGTGCTGTACTGTATGTTCTGCTAAATGGTTAATTGGAGAAACTCATTGGACTCTGCATCTACTCAGTCTGGGTTGCAATTCTGTTGATAGCTTTGTCCTTCAACTCTTCTGATCAATGAGGTTAATTGCGTGCCTGAGTATAGGTCTACCAAAATTTACTTGATCTAAGATTTTCTTCTGCATCCAAGTTTCTGCAAGCTGATAGTTTGTGATTTAGCTTTTTTAGAGTGAAGAATAAAGTGTTTTGATGTCAGTGTGAGAGTGTACATAAAAGTAATTGAGAGTGGAATACTTGTTTCATTTGCATTTTAAAATAACTTGACACTAAATGTCTTGTAATATCCAAAGGTATGATCTTCTCTTCATGCCGCCGTCTTTCCCTTTTGGTGGGATGGAGAATCCTTGCATTACGTTTGTTACTCCATGTCTGTTGGCTGGAGATCGGTCATTGGCTGATGTCATCATCCATGAGATTTCTCACAGCTGGTTTGGCAATCTGGTAACGAATGCCAACTGGGGAGACTTCTGGCTAAATGAAGGATTCACAATGTATGCTCAGAGGAGAATTTCAACTGAAATTTACGGTATGGCTTTGTGAATGTATGTTACTGTGATCCAAAAAAAAATCCCAATAGTCATCTTTCTGAATAAGATCTTAGCCATTTAGTATGCTTTGTTGGATTCCCATTCCAGCATACTCCTCAAAGCCTTTGTACAGACTTAAAAATTTCATATCTTAGATTTTTTAAAAGCATGCAATATGATTAAACTAGCAATGGATATTTAAATTATTTAATTTATAATGTGCGTGATTTCTAACAAATTTGAGAGATTAGCGTCTTGAGGTTTTGCCCTGTTATTTCAGGTTGGATGGTTTTGTTTTTCTGTTAACAGTTCATTGTGTTTACTGTATTGGGAGTGTATGCAGGATTTGTTCCTGCCTGACAAGGCTAATGCATGAACATGTATTTTTAAGCTTAGTTATTTTTTAAAATCTAAGTGGATAGAAATGGGAAAGCATGGTTCCAGAGGATTAAGGTGAAAAAAAAACTAAAATATAACTGATGCTGAATGTCTGAAATAAAAACTAGAAATATTCATAGTTACTGCATGGGAAGAAACAAAAACAATGAAAGGTCATTCATTTGTAATTTAAATGCTGCTACTTTCTCAGCACGTACCAGCCAACCTGTTGAGTGTTTTCAGCAGTTTCTGTTTTAAATTTAGCCTAACATCTATTGCGGACACCTTTACAAGTTTGGAATGTGAAACTGAAAGGAAGGAACTCGCTCACAATTTGTACTTCAAAATCAAAAGCAAATAAAATTATAAACTTCAAACCAGAACAGAAATGCTGGAAGAACACAGGCAGTCAAGCAGCATCCATGGAAAGAGAAGCCAATTAACCTTTCATGGTGAAGACCTTTCATCACAATAATTAGTAACTTCTACCTCAGAAAAGATATGAAGTCTGCTGTTCTAGGTTTGCTTTTCATAGCAGGTGAAGGGGGCAGAAAGTATGAATAAATTGTTTTTTGGTGTTGATTATTGTAACATATCAAGATGCAGTGAAAAGCTTTTCTTTTGTATTCTGTCAGCACAAATCATGACATGCATAATTACATCTTGAGATTCGAGATTGTTTAATGTCATTTCCAACGTACAAGTGCAAAGGAGAACCAGATTGGTACTCCAGATCTGATAGAGCACAAAAGCACAATTAATATATATATATATAAAGATAGCTTATATATGTTGATTGTAGGTTGATAAATTGATGCTAGGCACATGAGCGTCTGTATATAAGGTGACTCTGACAGGAAATGGTAGAGTAGTGGTGGTGGGGGTGTGAAGGGGTGGTTATTGGGTGGAGGTGTTGATCAACCTTGCTGCTTAGTACGTTCCCCTTTGCATTTGTATACTGGCAATGACATTAAACAGTCCCGAACTTGGGGAAAGTAACTGAGTCTGGTGGTTCTGGCATGGATGCTAAGTAACCTAGATGGGACTGGGATAAACAGTCCATGAACAGGTTGGGTGGGATCCTTCATAATGTTACTGGCCCTTTTCTCAAAACAGCCCAGTGATGCATTGGGCAGTTTTGACTACCTGTTGTGGAACCTTCCTGTCTGCTGCAGTGCCGTTTCCTTACTATGCAGTGATGCGGCATGTTGGGATGTTCTCGGCTGTGCATCTGTAAAAAGGATAAATGTGCATGGTCCAGTTCTCTTCACCTTCCTCAGAATGAGGTGTTGTTGAGCTTTCCTGATTGTGTCTTGGGGCCATGAGAGTTTGTGCAGCATTTATACTCCCAGGAGTTTGAAACTGCTCAATTTCGACTTCTGTGCCACTGATGTGAAGAGGGGTGAGAATGGTGCAAGTTCTCCTTAAGTTAATAATCATCTCCTTTGTCTTGTTGAGTTAGTTGTGTAAAAAAACAGGATACAGAATATTGTGTTGGAGTTACAGAGAAGGTGTAGTGCAGAGAGACAAAGTACAAAGAATGTCACAAGGTAGATTGGGAGATCAAAAGCTCATCTTTTAGTGTGCAAGAGGTCCCTTCAAACATTTGATAATATAGGGACAAAAGCTGACCTGAGTCTATTGATTTATGTTCTTGAGCTTTCAGATCTTCTGCCTGATAGGAAAGGGGAGAAGAGAGAATTACCAGGGTGAGGGGGCTGCTGGTAATCTTTGCTGCTTTGCCAGTGGAGCAGGAAGTGCAGTCGGTGTAAATGGAGGGAAGTTGGTTTGCAAGATGGACTGGTACTTTTTGGTTCTTAGAAAGGGAAAGTTTAAAAGAAACATGAATATTACTCTCTTCAAAAGACGGGGAAAGGATAAACCATTGTTTTCAGTGTGGCATTCCAGACAAGTTCAATAGGCAACTAATTGAAACTGTTGGTGTCTATACTCTTGCTGCTGAATCAACCTTTTGTGCTGCACTGGTAAATTCTTGTAATTTAAAAAATTCACAATTATTAATTGTCCCAGTAAACCATGTGCAGCTTTATGGCACTGATACCATCTTATCACCAAGATCTCTCTCCTGTATATTTACTCAAAGTTTATATCTTAGGTCCAGAGTACACTTGTATTGAAGCTGCCACAGGGAGAGCCCTCCTTCGTCAACACATGGATAACTCTGGAGAGGACCATCCCCTCAATAAACTGAAGGTTAAAATTGATCAAGGTGAGAGTTCATAATCTGGATCTGTGCAAATTGATTTGGAATCCCTGATCAAATCCCCAGTGCTTCCAAAAAATCATTTTTCAGATGCAAGCAGAAAAAGCAAGTTGCTGAATTTGATATTGAATCCCCAAAACTGAAAGTGCTTGGATAGAAGATGAGGCCCCGTTGGAGTGGGACAGGAGGCAAAAATGGTCGAATTGGAAGTGTGACAGCAAATTACTGGAAATTCCTGGTATTTGCTGTTGACTTACTGGAGATGTTCCACCGAGCACTCAGTCTTTTTGATCAGAGCTGTTTAGTGCCATTTCAAGATTTTGTAGGTTTAACTCAGCAACTACTGAATGGATTAGTATGTTCTATTGTCAGTTGCTGATGGATGCTTTACTTATTTCCTTACAAAACAGGAAGTTATTTCAGCCCATCGAGTCTATGCTGGTTTGCAGAACAATCCCTCTCCTAACAATTTTCACTTGTTACCAATTTCCCTCAACTACCACCAGATTTTACTCACCCGCTTGCACACCAGGGGAAACTTACAATTCCCAGTTAACCTGTCAACCTGCATGTTTTTAGGATGTGGAAGGGCTTTAGAGCAAGTGAATCACAGAGAACGTGCAAAGAAAAAAGGAACTACTTTGTGACCTTGGACCATCCTGAAGCATTTCATAGTCAATAATGTGTGGCTGTGTTGGTGCGTGGCCAAGTGGTTAAAGCGTTCGTCTAGTGATTTGAAGGTCGTTAGTTCGAGCCTTGGCGAGTTCGAGCGTGTGTGTCCTTGAGCAAGACACTTAACCACACATTGCTCTGCGATGACACCGGTGCCAAGCGGTATGGGTTCTAATGCCCTTCCCTTGGACAACATCGGTGGCATGGAGAGGGGAGACTTGCAGCATGGGCAACTGCTGGTCTTCCATACAACCTTGCCCAGGCCTACGCCCTGGAAACTTTCCAAGGTGCAAATCCATGGTCTCATGAGACTAACGGATGCCTATAAATGTGTGATATAGTAATTTGTGTAATGGTAAACTTCGTGTTTGCTCTCTCGTGCCCCATGATTTCTGTATTCCCTAAGTGAGCCCACCCTTAGAAATTTTACCTTCCTTTGACAAAGAATTAATTTATTGTTGTTCCTTTTTCAGGGATTGATCCAGATGAGACATATAATGAAACTCCCTACGAAAAAGGCTATTGCTTTGTATCCTATTTAGCTCACCTTGTGGGTGATCAGAGCACATTTGATGCTTTCCTTCGGGTAAGAACTTGTCAAGTTCATTGTAAATATAATCTTATTTATAAAGGGGAGAAAAACTGCTAAATACATGTTAGGGTTCAAAGTACATTTATTATCAAAGTATGCCTGCAGTATACAACCCTGAAATTCATCTTCCTCACAGTCATGAAATAAAGAACCATGGAACCAACCCATTCAAGGAAAAATATCAACCATCAAACCCCTCCCCCATGCAAAAAAATCATGCAAATTGCATCAAACACAAACAAAAACAAGAATAATATTTAGTTCAATTTTAAAGAAAGACAGTGCACCAAGGTATTCCCAGGCAATATTATGGAAGTTGAAATCTATTATTCAGGCACTTGTTTGTGATTTCCCTATATATGCTCATCTAATTCCCGCTGAATACTGCAGGATCATGTAGTACATTTGCTGAAAAGTGATCCCCTTTTTATCTTAGCTCTGCATGTTGCCCCAGAATATCTTTAAATTCCACCATGGTGTTCTCCCTAATCAGGTTCAATTCCACCCGCCCCCCCCCCCACCCCCAAGGTCTCATCTGCACCGTTACAGAAAAAGCATTGATATCACAAAGGTTCATTTGCCATATCTGTTATCTGTCGACTGTGGGCCAAATGGCTGAACTCTACTCTTGTCTTATGCTTCCATAATAACTTAAGTACAATCCTATGTGCTGATCCATACTGAGTTCACCTGCTTTACCTGTGAGGCTTCTTGCATTAAAATGTACAGTCTGAGCAAATCAGACCACTTTCAACTACCCCTACTGGACTTGTTTGCTTTTACCTCCATATTTCATCTTTCTCATCTGATATTCAGTACAGATGAATATGTAAAAGTGCCTTTTAATTTCATGATGCACATAATTATTTTTAAGCTTTTTTACTTTGCATCTATCTTTAACCTCTTAAAATTTGGACATTGCAATTAAAATGGGAAAGATTATGGTGAAACAGTGACCTTGGCATTTTTGGCCATTTATGCAGATATTTTGATAATACCATTGCTAAAGAACTTGTCTCTATGGACTCCAGCTTCTTATAGAGCAGAAATTGATTTGATGGTAACTTGGAAGCAACGTTACATTAACATTCCAGATTTGAGAACTTCCACTGATACCTAAGACCTCTGAAACCTGTAGAACAAACTCTTAGCATAATGTACTTCAATCTGTAAGATGTTATAGATTTGCTTAACTTTAAAATAAGAAAAGGGCAATAGGACAGATTTTGATTGACTTGTTATGCTGTTCCAAGTAAAAATTGATCAGCCTATTGCCAAGAATTGTTCTGGTCTGGCTGTGTAGAGGCATGGGCTACTTCATTGTTAGGGAATTGTGAACGGTCATCAGTTAATAGCTCCTTTTGTGATGGGAGGAAAGTCCCTGATGAGGCAGTTTAATATCAATGCAGTTCCTTACCCGAAATGGGTCACTGATACACTGCCCAGTGTACAGGTTTATCACTTGTTCTGATTTAACATAAATCATGTGTCTAAATTGTGTTTACATGCAGGCCTATGTGAACAAATTCAAATTCCAAAGTATTGTGGCGGAAGACGCTTTATGTTTTTATTTAGAGTATTTCCCAGAACTCAAGAAACAAGATATCGAGAAAAGACCAGGTAATGCTGTTTTATTATTATATCAACCTTTTCGCTGAAGAAAAAGTGACGCACAATCTTCCAATAAGATTAAAATTAAAATTGCTTCAATTATTTTAATTAACTGGAACCTATCCACAATTTTATCATGACTGAGTCCTTTACGCTTTGTTATTTTCTACCTGATTCTTTTTCAATTTATGCATGTTCTTCACCCTGTCAGTTTGGTAAGAAGCTGAACATTTAGAGAAACAAGTAAAGGATCTAAATTTTCTTATCCAGGATTTGAATTTGATTGTTGGCTGAATACTCCTGGATGGCCACCTTACTTGCCAGACCTTTCATGTGGTGATGCTCTCATGAAACCAGCGGAAAGCTTGGCTTCACTATGGTTGGCTACGGAGCTGAACATGGATGCCATCAAAGCTGTTGACATATGCTCATGGAAAACCTACCAGATTGTGCACTTCCTTGATAAACTACTGGAAAAGTCACCTTTGCCTCCAGGTATTTAATAAGGGATGACATTTACTAACAAATACTAAAATTCCTGTCATATTGTGTAGTGTACCATAAATTGTGAAAATGTATTTTTAATTTTAAATCAGATACTAATGCTTTAACCAGAGTCCAACTGAAGTCATATTCAAAATTAAATCTGTGCACTTTAATTTGTTTCATGCTTAATTCCAGATGTCTTCAATTGCTGTTTTGATAAATCATAGTTGATTTATAGAATTCTGTCCACTCACTTTAAACTTTGGCTTTAAAAGTTTTAATTAAACAAACACATGTTGGAAAACAGTTATCTTTTGCCCTCACTTCATTATATATGAATGCTCAGAAGAGACTTTGTAACTGTTATAACAAATAGTGATGATTAAATGCTTTAAGAAACTGGAATAAAATTTGAAATTTCATTTTCTTTAGGAAATGTTGCTAAGATGGGTGAAGTGTACCCAAATGTCTCCAGTTCCAAGAATGCTGAACTACGTTTTCGCTGGGTACAGATAATTGTGAAAAATAACCACACAGATGCATTTGATGAACTTCACAAATTTCTACAGAGTCAGGTACATAATTAATTATACATAAGCTGATGGTCATCCCTTCTGCAACATTCATGTAAGGTCATTAAATGTAATTTGATTGATTTGCTTTATGTGCATATGCCTTGATCAAAATTATCTTTTTAAAAAGCACTGTCAACCCTTTTATTAAGGAAATGGATAATTCTTGCATAGAGGACAGTAGTACAAAATTTGAGATGAAAATGAAACATCACAGTTACTGAGAAAAATATTTGAAGTCGAATTCAAGATATTAATAGGCTTAGGAAGACCGTATAATGGGTGTTGAAGGATAAAAGTAAGGTGGCATCTTGCATTCAAAAAATGGGGATGAAGGCTTTTTTTTAAACAAAAGACGAGAATGTGGTACTAAAGATATTTGATATAGAAAATGAAAGCCAAATTCCATTTTTTTGGTAGTTAAGTATAATAAACATGCTATTGTTATTCCTGCCTACCTCACAAAAAGTCCAATATGGAGGGACACTTGTAATCTGCATGTAAAACTCAAATTCCAAACCTTACTGAATAATTAAATTCAAATAGTAATTCACCCTATTATGCTGCAAATTGTACTGCGAGAGCTACAGGGAGGTAGTCACACCTAGGCTGCCAGAAGCGGGTCGTTGGGTGACAGTCAGAGGGGGGAAAGCGAAGGTGAGCAGACAGGTAGTGCAGAGCACCCCTGTAGCCATTCCCCTGAAAAATAAGTTTACCGTCCTAGATACTGTTGGCGGGGATGACCGGCCAGGTGTGAGCCACGGTGGCAGGGCCTCTGGCACAGAGTCTGACCCTGTGGTGCAGAAGGGTGGGACAGAGAAGAGGAGAGCTGTTGTCATTGGAGACTCTATAGTCAGGGGAACAGACAGGAGATTTTGTGGACGTGAGAAGGACACCCGCATGGTTTGTTGCCTCCCGGGTGCCAGGGTCCGGGATGTCTCTGACTGGGTGCATGACATCCTGGTACGAGAGGGGAAACAACCAGAAGTTGTGATACACGTTGGGACCAACGACATAGGCAGGAAGAGGGATGAGGTCCTGAAGTGAGAGTTTCGGGAACTAGGCAGAAGGCTGAAGAACAGGACCTCAAGGGTGGCGTTCTCAGGATTGCTGCCAGTGCTACATGACAGTGATGGTAAGAATTGGAGGAAATTGCAGTTGAATGCGTGGCCGAGGAGTTGGTGCAGGGAGCAGGGTTTTAGATTTTTGGATCATTGGGATCTCTTCTGGGGAAGGTGGGACCTGTACAGATTGGATGGGTTGCATCTGAACTCGACGGGGAGCAATATCCTTGCAGGTAGGTTTGCTAGCATACTTTAGGTGGGTTTAAACTAATTTGCAAGAGGGATGGGATCCAGAGCGATAGAGCAGTGAGGTGCATTGAGTAAAGCCAGATCTAACATATAGAGAGGCTTTGAGGAAAGACAAGTACAATGAAGGGTGTAAAGGTAGGAAGGCAGAAGGGCTAAAATGCATGTACTTCAATGCAAGAAGCATCAGGAGCAAAGGTGATGAACTGAGAGCTTGGATACATACATGGAATTATGATGTAGTGGCCATTACAGAGATTTGGCTGGCACCAGGACAGGAATGGATTCTGAATATTCCTGGATTTCAGTGCTTTAAAAGGGATAGAGAGGGGGGTAAAAGGGGAGGAGGGGTGGCATTACTGGTCAGGGATACTATTACAGCTACAGAAAGGGTGGGTAATGTAGCAGGATCCTCTTTTGAGTCAGTATAGGTGGAAGTCAGGAACAGGAAGGGAGCAGTTACTCTATTGTGAGTATTCTATAGGCCCCCTGGTAGCAGCAGAGATACTGAGGAACAGATTGGGAGGCAGATTTTGGAAGGGTGCAAGAATAACAGGGTTGTTATCATGGGTGACTTTAACTTCCCAAATATTGATTGGCACCTGATTAGTTCCAAGGGTTTGGACATGGCAGAGTTTGTTAAGTGTGTACAGGACATATTCCTGTCACAGTATGTTGACAGGCCAACTTGGGGGAATGCCATACTAGATCTAGTATTAGGTAATGAACTGGGTCAGGTCACAGATCTCTCATGGTGTGAGCATGTGGGGGACAGTGACCACCGCTCCCTGGCCTTCAGTATTATCATGGAAAAGGATAGAATCAGAGAGGACAGGAAAATTTTTAATTGGGGAAGGGCAAATTATGAGGCTATAAGGCTAGAACTTGCGGGTGTGAATTGGGATAATGTTTTTGCAGGGATATGTACTATGGACATGTGGTCGATGTTTAGAGATCTCTTGCAGGATGTTAGGGATGAATTTGTCCCAGTGAGGAAGATAAAGAATGGTAGGGTGAAGGAACCATGGGTGACAAGTGAGGTGGAAAATCTAGTCAGGTGAAAGAAGGCAGCATAGGTTTAGGAAGCAAGGATCAGATGGGTCTATTGAGGAATATAGGGTAGCAAGAAAGGAGCTTAAGAAGGGGCTGGGGGACGTCACGTGATGACGTAGGATCAAGACATGGAAATCCAACTCTCCCGTTTAAAAAAAAAAATCAAAAGTATCGTTTAAATAAAGAAAAGTTAATAAATATTTTTTGAAAGCTACTTATAAATACTCAAGATTATTTTAAGATATGCCTTGTAAACAGAAACAGAAGAAGACTACCATTTTGACGACACCCCGAGATGGGAAGAAAAAAGGGCCTACTACTACGATGGAACCTCGTGTTTTGGTTGGATCTCCTTTCGAGGAGACACACTTTGTCTCCGGTGTTGAAGAACAGGAGGCAGCGGCAACAGCAGCAGTCTCTAGGAAGAAGAAGCAGGAATTGCACATGCGTAAAGAAGCGGGCATGCGCAAATTGGTACAAGCTGAACTACAAGATCCGATTGCCACTGAAAGTGAGAGTGATCTGGAGTTAAAATCCAATCCCCCGGTGAATATAGATGAAGAAAAGGAGGAAGAAGAACAAGAGATTAAAAGTAAAAAAAATCGTGGAGACATAAGAGAGGCCTTAGTGCAAATAATGGCTGAATTAAAAGTAATAAAAACAGATGCTAAAAACATGAAGACTATGTTTGATAATGTTATGAAAAAACAGGAGAAAACGGATAAGCAAGTTTAAAGAGTTGGAAGAAATAATGGAGGACGCCAAAGATAGAGTGGACAAGATAGAAGATAATATCCTTGCCTGGACAACAGAAAGAAAATGGCTGTTGGAAAAAGTGGATGTGCTGGAAAATTTTAGTAGGCGATATAATATTAAGATTGTCGGTCTTAAAGAAGGTATAGAGGGGGAGGATCCAATAAAATTTTTTCAAAGATGGATCCCGGAAATCTTGCAAATGGAAGAGGGAAATCGGTCAATTGAAATTGAAAGGGCACATAGAGCTTTAAGACCAAGACCAAAACCACACCACGACCAAAATCTGCGATCAATTTTAATAAAATGTTTAAGATATCAAGATAAAGGAAGGATTCTGCAGGCGGCTGCCCAAGATGCCAAAAAAAGTGGCCACTGATGATAGAAGGAAACAGTTCTTTTCTACCCTGACATAAGTTATGAACTTTTGAAGAAAAGGAAGGTATTCAACCCAGTGAAAAAAGTCCTATGGGGAAATGGTTATCAATTTATACTGCGCCATCCTGCAATGTTGAAGATTTTTTGGCTGATGGAAAAAGAAAATTTTTTTACCTGATTAACTGAAGGCGGAGAAGTTTGTACAAGAATCTTTGAATATTCGCTAGACACAGGAAGAAATCCAGTGGGACGAGATGGATTAAAGATGAAGACTGGGATAGGGAATAGACTTGGTGGATCTTTAAGGGTGGAAGAATATACAAATATATTAATTATATGATAGAGGGGAAGAAATGTAAAAGTTTGAGGAATATTAGTTGGGAGGAGTGATATTAAAGTTATTTATTTATTTATTTATGTGTGTGTGTGTATGTGTGTGTGTTTGTGTGTGTGTGTGTGTTTTACGGGGAGCAGGAAGAACTACTGATCGATTGCTACGGGATTCATGTGTGTAATCATGGCGGCAGCCATGGCCTGCAAAATGGAGGGGGTAATGTTGTGGGGTTTTCTTTTACTCTCAACATTAGTAGGGGGGTACTTTGTTATTTGTTTTATAATTTATCTTTCTTTTATTTCTTTCTCTTTGCCTGGATGATTGGGGGTGGGGGTGGGGGGGGAAGACACATAGCAACATGGTGAATTTTAAAGAGATTCCCCAAGGAACTATGAGAGTGGAAATGTTTAGTAATGTTATAGATTGGGAGTAATTTTGTTAAGAATAATGACTAACTTATTGAATTTTTTGAGTTTTAATGTTAATGGGCTTAATGGACCAGTGAAAAGAAAAAGAATTTTAACACATATTAAGAAGATGAAGGTAGATATAGCCTTCTTGCAGGAAACACACTTAACAGAGATAGAACATCAGAAATTAAAGAGAGATTGGGTGGGACGTGTAATTGCAGCTTCATTTAATTCAAAAACGAGGGGAGTTGCAATTTTGGTCAATAAAACATTACCAATTAGAATACAAAATGTAATAACTGATTCTGCAGGGAGATAATTGATTATACATTGCCAACTTTTTTCGGAATTATGGACTCATGAATATTTATGCACCAAATGAAAATGATGCTAAATTTATACAAGAAGCCTTTTTGAATTTGGCTGATGCACATGATAAAATATTAATAGGTGGAGATTTTTAACTTTTGTCTAAACCCAGTTTTAGATGGATCAACCAAGGCTGTTACAAAATTGAAAGTAGTAAAATTAACTATCATTGGTGAAAGATTTAAATTTGATTGATGTATGGAGAAGAATTAACCCAAGAGAAAGAGATTATTTGTTCTATTCAAACAGACATAAAACTTACTCAAGGATAGATTTTTTTTTACTATCAACGAATATTCAGGATAGAGTAAAACATATGGAATATAAAAGGAGAATATTGTCAGATCATTCTCCTCTAATAATGACAATGATGATGACGGATAAGGAGGAATCGACTTACAGATGGAGATTTAATTCAGTATTAAAATGTCAAGACTTCTGTGATTTTATGAAAAAACAGATTCAATTTTTTTTGGATACAAACTCTTATTCAGTTGATCATAAATTTGTATTATGGGACACAATGAAAGCATATTTGTGGGGTCAGATAATAAGTTATACTTCTAAAATTAAGAAGGAATATATGGTAGAACTAGACCAACTGGAAAAAGATTACAAAATTAGAAAAAGAATCTCAAAGACATATGATAGAAGAAAAACGAAGACAACTCGTCAATAATAAGCTACAATATAATACACTTCAGACATACCGAACGGAAAAAGCAATTATGAGAACTAAGCAGCGGTATTATGAGTTAGGTGAGAGACCACACAAGATTCTTGCCTGGCAGTTGAAAACAGAACAGGCTTCCAAAACGATAAATGCAATTACAACAAGTGCAAATAAAATAAACCTTTAGAAATTAATGAAACCTTTAAAAGTTTTTACTCTGAATTATATCAATTGGAATCACAAAATGATGTTCATGAGATAGAAAGATTTTTATCACAAACAACTCTCCCAGAATTGAAAATGGAAGAACAGAAGGGATTAGATATGCCTTTTACATTAAAATAGGTTGAAGAAGCTTTAGGATCACTTCAGAGTAATAAATCTCCAGGAGAGGATGGTTTTCTGCCTGAATTTTACAAAAAGTTTAAAGATTTATTAATTTCTCCTTTTACGGAGTTAATATGTCAAGCAGAAAGAACACATAAACTTCCAGAATCTTTTTTGACAGCGATTTTAATAGTATTGCCAAAGAAGGATAGAGATCCTTTAAATCCAGCATCATATCGGCCTATTTCTTTGTTGAATACGAATTATAAAATAATAGCAAAAATTTTATCTAGTAATTATCTAAATATTTACCAAAATTAATACATGGATCAAACATGATTTATTAAAAATAGACAATCGGCAGATAATGTAACTCGGTTACTTAGTATAATTCATTTGGCACAAAAGAGGGAGGAAATGAGTGTGGCAGTAGCTTTGGATGCAGAAAAAGTATTTGATAGATTGGAATGATATGTTTTATTTAAAGTATTTGAAAAATATGGGTTAGGAGTACTTTTTATAAACTGGATTAAAACCTTAAATACTAATCCCAACGCTAAAGTAGTGACAAATGGCCAAATTTCAACACCATTCCAGTTTAAAAGGTCAACTAGACAAGGTTGTCCATTATCACCTGCTTTATTTGTATTGGCGATAGAACCATTAGCTGAATTAATTAGAATTGATTCAGATATTAAGGGTTTTAGAGTTAATCGGGAGGAATATAAGATTGATTTATTTGCTGATGATGTTTTGATCTATTTAACAAACCCATTGCATTCATTGTGTAAATTATCTTCTAGATTGGAAGAGTATGGGAAAGTATCAGGGTATAAAATAAACTAGGATAAAAGTGAAATTTTACACCCCTTACTAAAGGAGACTATAGTCAATGTCGATTAGCAACTCAATTTAGATGGCCGATAAATGGTATAAAGTATTTAGGTATAAGAGTTGATAATGATATGAATAATTTATATAAATTATTTATCACTATTGAAAAAAATTCAAGAAGATCTTGATAAATGGATGATGTTACCAATAACATTAGTGGGTAGATTTAATGCTGTAAAAATGAATATTTCCTAAATTACTGTATCTATTTCAAACATTACCAATACAATTGTCGCAGAAGTTTTTTCAAGAGTTAAAAAAGAACTTCCAAATTTTAAGAATTACTAAAAAGCAAATCAACTTAGATTTATTGCATCTTTTTTTTTTGATGAAGAAAAACCGGCATGGATTAGAATAGTATTAGGTAAGATAGGAGAAAATACATCGGAAGATTTTATATATTAATGGGAATCGAAATGGATACTGGAAAAGAAAGAATCTCCTATATTAAAACATTTGATTTATGGAATAAGATAAATGTTGATGAAATAAGGAAATCTTTATTAGCAAGGAAACCTCTGATTCAACATAGACTTATTCCCTTTACAATGGATAATCAACTTTTATATAATTGGTATCAAAAAGGGATTTGATGTGTAGGAGACTGTTATGAAGGTGGTATATTGATGTCATTTGAACAATTAAAGAATAAATACAAAATATCAAATAAAACTTTTTGTTATTTTCAATTAACGATTTACTTAAGCGATAAACTGGGTCAAACAATGTTATTGCTGAAACCTAACGAAATTGAAACTTTAATTCAAAAAGGAAAGATTAAAAAATTTACTACTTTTATGTATAATCTGATTCAAAAACAGACATTTAAACAAGGAATCCATAAGTCAAGACAAAAATGGGAAACGGATTTGAATATTGAAACAAGTTGGTCAAGACTGTGTCTTGACGGTATGACAAATACAATAAATGTTCGACTCAGATTAGTACAATATAATTTTTTACATCAATTATATATTACACCACAAAAAATAAATAGATTAAACCCAAACTTATCTGATCAATATTTTCAGTGTAATCAAGAAATTGGTACTCTTATATTCTACTTGGTCTTGTTTCAAAATTCAACCTTTTAGATAAATTTAAGAGTTTTATTGGAACACAACTTCCACATAACGTAATATTATTTTATTAGGTGACATTGAAGGGATAAAACGGAAACTTAAATTGAATAAATATCAGAAAGAATTTATAAAAATTGCATTGGCAGTAGCCAAAAAGACTATTGCAGTTACTTAGAAATCGAATTCGTATTTAAGTATGGATCGTTGGAATAATGTATTCCACTTGAAAAAAAACTTCTAATTTAAGGAATAAATATGATACATTTTTGAGTATCTGGCGCCCTTATTTACAAAAGGTAGGATTGTATATATAGGTGCTCCGATGATATAGATGTTGGTCCTCTGGGGAAAGAAACAAATACATATATTAAATTTATTTTGAATCCCATGGAGCATGTGGAGACCTTCCAATATCCAGGCAGGCTTTCTTTCCTTTTTTTTGTTTTTTTCCCTTTTTTTAGGTAGGGGTATGTTACGGGGGGAAGGGTCAAGGGGAGGGGGGATGGTAGATATATTATTCTATGTAATTAAATTTGAAAATTGAATTTTAAAAAATTTTAAAAAAGGGGCTGAGGAGAGCAAGAAGGGGGCATGAGAAGGCCTTGGCAAGTAGGGTAAAGGAAAACCCCAAGGCATTCTTCAATTATGTGAAGAAAAAAAGGATGACAGGAGTGAAGGTAGGACCAATTAGAGATAAAGGTGGGAAGATGTGCCTGGAGGCTGTGGAAGTGAGCGAGATCCTCAATGGATACTTTTCGGTATTCACCAATGAGAGGAAACGATGATGGTGAGGACAATATGAGTGAGGTCGATGTTCTGGAGCATGTTGATATTAAGGGAGAGGAAGTGTTGGAGTTGTTAAAATACATTAGGACTGATAAATCCCCGGGGCCTGACGGAATATTCCCCAGGCTGCTCCACAAGGCGAGGGAAGAGATTGCTGAGCCTCTGGCTAGGATCTTTATGTCCTCGTTGTCTACAGGAATGGTACCGGAGGATTGGAGGGAGGCAAATGTTGTCCTCTTGTTCAAAAAAAGGTAGTAGGGATAGTCCGGGTAATTATAAACCAGTGAGCCTTGCGGCTGCCGTGGGAAAGCTGTTGGAAAAGATTTTTAGAGATAGGATCTATGGGTATTTAGCGAATCATAGTCTGATCAGGGACAGTCGGCATAGCTTTGTGAAGGGCAGATTGTGTCTAACAAGCTTGATAGAGTTCTTTGAGGAGGTGACCAGGCATATAGATAAGGGTAGTGCAGTGGATGTGCTCTATATGGATTTTAGTAAGGCATTTGACAAGGTTCCACACGGTAGGCTTATTCAGAAAGTCAGAAGGTATGGGATCCAGGGAAGTTTGGCCAGGTGGATTCGGAATTGGCTTGCCTGCATAAGGCAGAGGGTCGTGGTGGAGGGAGTACATTCAGACTGGAGGGTTGTGACTAGTGGTGTCCCACAAGCATCAGTTCTGGGACCTCTACTTTTCGTGATTTTTTTAACGACCTGGATGAGGGGGTAGTTGGCAAGTTTGCAGATGACACAAAGGTTGGTGGTGGTGTGGATAATGTAGAGGATTGTCGAAGATTGCAGAAAGACATTGATGGGTTGCAGAAGTGGGCTGAGAAGTGGCAGGTGGAGTTCAACCCGGAGAATTGTGAGGTGGTACATTTTGGAAGGACAAACTCCAAGGCAGAGTTCAAAGTAAATGGCAGGATACTTGGTAGTGTGGAGGAGCAGAGGGATCTGGAGGTACATGTCCGCAGAGGGATCTGGAGGTACATGTCCACAGATCCCTGAAAGTTGCCTCAGAGGTGGATAGGGTAGTTAAGAAAGCTTATGGGGTGTTAGCTTTCATAAGTCGAGGGATAAAGTTTAAGAGTCACGATGTAATGATGCAGCTCTATAAAACTCTGGTTAGGCCACATTTGGAGTACTGTGTCCAGTTCTGGTTGCCTCAGTATAGGAAGGATGTGGAAGCATTGGAAAGGGTACAGAGGAGATTTACCAGGATGCTGCCTGGTTTAGGGAGTATGGATTATGATCAGAGATTAAGGGAGCTAGGGCTTTACTCTTTGGAGAGGAGGAGGTGAGAGGAGACATGATAGAGGTATACAAGATATTAAGAGGAATACGTAAGAGTCCTATTCAGTGCCTCTTCCCCAGGGCACCACTGCTCAATACAAGGGGACAGGGCTTTAAGGTAAGGGGTGGGAAATTCAAGGGGGATATTAGAGCAAGGTTTTTTTACTCAGAGTGGTTGGTGCATGGAATATCCTGCCTGAGTCGGTGGTGAAGGCAGATACACTAGTGAAATTTAAGAGACTACTAGACAGGTATATAGAGGAATTTAAGGTGGGGGGGGTATATGGGAGTCAGGGTTTAAGGGTCGGTACAACAATGTGGGCCAAGGGGCCTGTACCGTGCTGTATTATTCTATGTTCTATGTTAAATGTTTTGACCCTTTTCCTTTTGTCACAGGGTAAACAGAAGTACACAGTTCCCGTTTATCGAGCCATGTGGTCTGGATCTGAAAGGACACGCAAGTTAGCACAGGAGATTTTTGCAGCTACAGGAAATCAACTTCACAAAAATGTACAGAATTATGTGAAAAAAATCATTTGTAATTAAGATTCACTAATGATGTAATTTAAATGAATAGCTTCCAGGAAATCTTTGAATATTATACTTCATAATATTTGTGGCTCTATAAACTTCATTGTTTTCAGATTTAAATTGGGTAAATCAATTCATGCTTCCAAAATTGCCATGATATTCTTTGTTGTACTAATGTGTTCTTTCCTGTGTGTTTGCCAAGAACAGATCTGGGTTAGATCTGTCAAATTCAATTGTATGCATATCTTATTAGCACATGTGAGCTGCAAAAATATTTGGAAGTGTTTCACATAACCAAAGTTCAAGTGGATTTATTATTAAAGTGTATATATGTCACCATACACAACCCTGAGATTCATTGTCTTGCAGTTATACTCAATAAATCTGTAGAATAATCACCATAATGGAATCAATGAAAGACTGCACCAAATTGGGCATTCAACCAGTGTGCAAAAGACAACAAACTATGCAAATACAAATAAAGAAATAATAAATAAATAACCAATAAATAGCGAGAACAGATAAGGAGTCCTTAAAAGTGAATCAGTAGGTTGTGGGAACACCTCAATGTTGGGGATGAGCAAGTTGTTCCTTCCGGTTCAAGAACCTGATACCTGAGTGGTGTAGGTCCTGAGGCTCCTATACCTTCCAGTTAGCAGCAGTGAGAAGAGAGTATAACCTGTGTGGGGTCCCCAGTGATGGTGCTGTTTTCCTGCAATAGCATTTTGTGTAGGTGTGCTTAGGGATGTGGAGGGCTTTACACGTGATGGACTGGGCCCGATCCACTACTTTCAGTAGGATTTTCTATTCAAAGGCTGTGATGCAGCCAGACCATATACTCTCCACCAAACATGTGTAGAAGTCTAAGAAGAGGAGCTACTGTATTTTCTTCATAATTACACTTGTGTGTTGGGCCAGAACAGATCATCCAAAATAACAGCACTGAGGAATTTAAAGTTGCGGACCCTCTCCATCTCTACTGCTCTGATGAGGACTGGCTGATGGATCTCTGCTTTCCATCTCCTGAAATCAATAATCAGCTCCTTAGTCTTGCTAAACCAGATTTTCAATCTCCCTCCTGTATGCTGATTTGTCACCATCTTTGATTCAGCCTATGACAGTGGCGTCATCAGCAAACGTGAATTATGGCATTGGAACTGTGCTTAGCCACAGAGTCATATGTAAAGTGAGTAGAGCAGAAGACAAAGCACACAGTCTTGTGGTGCACCAGTGCTGATGGAGATTGTGGAGATGATGATGCCAATCTGAACTGACTGGGGTCTGCAAGTGAGGAAATTGAGAATCCAATTGGATTGTGCTCTTGTGGATCTTTGCTCAGGTACTTTTAATGTTTCATGCCTCTTTCAATAGTCATCATCATCTTGGTGTATTCCTACTACTGACTTTCTCTTCTAAATCATTTCTATGGAAATATTTGTATTTGGTAGCAAAATCAATATTTTTGAAAGGAAAATTAGGCCAGTGCATAATCAAAGGACACTCAGTATGTGTGCAAACTGGAATCTGTACAATGAATAAAGTTGTTACCACAAACAAGGCAAGCTTTGATATATTTACTTAACTAGCTTTAAATGCATATCCAGTATGCTTGTAGAATTTTAATATTGTGCTCACTATTGGCAAAGGTAAAATTTGCTTAACTAATTTATCAGAAATACTCGTATGCAGGCAAAAGTGCCGAACTTAGCCATGGGCTAATGTAGGAATGTGTAAAATTGTATACTTATCTTTTATTCCTTCCCCCCTCCCCCCACACCATTCACCCCAGAAGTTCACATCTTATTTGTAACCCCATAATGAATTTTACTTATCTTTTCTATTTAAGATTACAATACCATCTTACCTACTGGTCTAATAGGAAGCCATGGGCCCTGTTCTACCAAAATGATTCCACTGTCACTGAAAATAACACTTCAGCTATTCTTAAGATCTTAACCTTCAACTTTAAAGAAAAAGTTGATTTGGTTTTTCTACTGCTTATGTATCGTATCAATTCCAAAGAAGTAGCATACAAATTAGCCAGAGAAAGTGGCTCACCTGAGGACTGGGAGAAATTCAGAGTTCAGCAGAGGAGGACAAAGGGCTTAATTAGGAAGGGGAAAAAAGATTATGAGAGAAAACTGGCAGAGAACATAAAAACGGACTGTAAAAGCTTTTATAGATATGTAAAAAGGAAAAGACTGATAAAGACAAATGTAGGTCCCCTGCAAACAGAAACAGGTGAATTGATTATGGGGAGCAAGGACATGGCAGACCAATTGAATAATTACTTTGGTTCTGTCTTCACTAAGGAGGACATAAATAATCTTCCAGAAATAGTAAGGGACAGAGGGTCCAGTGAGATGGAGGAACTGAGCGAAATACATGTTAGTAGGGAAGTGGTGTTAGGTAAATTGAAGGGATTGAAGGCAGATAAATCCCCAGGGCCAGATGGTCTGCATCCCAGAGTGCTTAAGGAAGTGGCCCAAGAAATAGTGGATGCATTAGTGATAATTTTTCAAAACTCGTTAGATTCTGGACTAGTTCCTGAGGATTGGAGGGTGGCTAATGTAACCCCACTTTTTAAAAAAGGAGGGAGAGAGAAACCGGGGAATTATAGGCCGGTTAGCCTAACGTCGGTGGTGGGGAAACTGCTGGAGTCAGTTATCAAGGATGTGATAACAGCACATTTGGAAAGCGGTGAAATGATCGGACAAAGTCAGCATGGATTTGTGAAAGGAAAATCATGTCTGACGAATCTCATAGAATTTTTTGAGGATGTAACTAGTAGAGTGGATAGGGGAGAACCAGTGGATGTGGTATATTTGGATTTTCAAAAGGCTTTTGACAAGGTCCCACATAGGAGATTAGTGTGCAAACTTAAAGCACACGGTATTGGGGGTAAGGTATTGGTGTGGGTGGAGAATTGGTTAGCAGACAGGAAGCAAAGAGTGGGAATAAACGGGACCTTTTCAGAATGGCAGGCGGTGACTAGTGGGGTACCGCAAGGCTCAGTGCTGGGACCCCAGTTCTTTACAATATATATTAATGACTTGGATGAGGGAATTAAATGCAGCATCTCCAAGTTTGCGGATGACACGAAGCTGGGTGGCAGTGTTAGCAGTGAGGAGGATGCTAAGAGGATGCAGGGTGACTTGGATAGGTTGGGTGAGTGGGCAAACTCATGGCAGATGCAATTTAATGTGGATAAATGTGAAGTTATCCACTTTGGTGGCAAAAATAGGAAAACAGATTATTATCTGAATGGTGGCCGATTAGGAAAAGGGGAGGTGCAACGAGACCTGGGTGTCATTATACACCAGTCATTGAAAGTGGGCATGCAGGTACAGCAGGCGGTGAAAAAGGCGAACGGTATGCTGGCATTTATAGCGAGAGGATTCGAGTACAGGAGCAGGGAGGTACTACTGCAGTTGTACAAGGCCTTGGTGAGACCACACCTGGAGTATTGTGTGCAGTTTTGGTCCCCTAATCTGAGGAAAGACATCTTTGCCATAGAGGGAGTACAAAGAAGGTTCACCAGATTGATTCCTGGGATGGCAGGTCTTTCATATGAAGAAAGACTGGATGAACTGGGCTTGTACTCGTTGGAATTTAGAAGATTGAGGGGGGATCTGATTGAAACGTATAAGATCCTAAAGGGATTGGACAGGCTAGATGCAGGAAGATTGTTCCCGATGTTGGGGAGGTCTAGAACGAGGGGTCACAGTTTGAGGATAGAGGGGAAGCCTTTTAGGACCGAGGTTAGGAAAAACTTCTTCACACAGAGAGTGGTGAATCTGTGGAATTCTCTGCCACAGCAAACTGTTGAGGCCAGTTCATTAGCTATGTTTAAAAGGAAGTTAGATATGGCCCTTGTGGCTACAGGGGTCAGGGGGTATGGAGGGAAGGCTGGGTTCTGAGTTGGATGATCAGCCATGATCATAATAAATGGCGGTGCAGGCTCGAAGGGCCGAATGGCCTACTCCTGCACCTATTTTCTATGTTTCTATGTTTCTATGTATCCCATCTGTTAGATCAGAAGATGATTTGCTACAGTGATGCAATTGCTACAAAGACATTACCCCACCAGTGTGATCAGGCAGTAAAGTTGCTCAAGTTTGTATAATGATTTGGCAGTGATATTTCCTCTCACTCAGCCTTCTAAATGAAACTGACCAGAACAAAGTGCTGGATTATCGCAACAACACTGCTATCAATACAATTTGTATTTTTACTATTCACCCCCCTCCCCCCAAAAAACACCCAAAACCTTTAAATTGGGACAGCAATTAGTTTTCATTTTGATGTAAGATTGGACAGTTTTTCTGTACAATCACTATCAAATTTTGGTGTGAAAAAATGTTATGACCTTGTCTTTACCAGCAATTCTCACAGCTATTCTGAAGCTGCATTCCTCCAGCAGTGGAGCTTTGATTTATGGTAGTTCAGCAGGTTCAGTGGGCTGGCTCCTCTAAGGAACAATCACACCATTCATTTTAGAGAGTAATAGCAGCAAGTTAGTATCACTAACTCCTATTTTGAATGAGAACAATGAGAGAAAAGCAGTGGCAAATTAGAGATCCGAAATGTGAGCCAACATAGCTCATTTAGATTTGTCAATTGAGTATACAAGGCATTGACTCACGGCAATCAGGTTCATTTGAACAGTGGCCAATCAGTGATCGGGATTGATTGGCAAGAACAAATTATAATAAGGCAGGGGCAATCAGAGCAGCCGATGTTGAAGTGGACAGTGGAAGAGTGGGATTTTGAAGCTTTTGCACTTTGAGGCTTCACTCAGAGAAAGCAAAGCTGTAGGTAGATTTTTTCCCTCTATTTATTTGTTTTTTCCTTTTTTAAATATTTGTTCAGTTAGAACAGTAGGGATGCTAGGCAGGAATGCTCCTCTTGTGGGATGTGGAAAGGCTGGTAGACTTCCAGTATACCTGATGCCTGCAGCTTCTAACACTCCCTGTTAAGATGTTGGAGCTGGAACTGGATGAACTCCGGATCATTCAGGAGACTGAAGGGGTGATAGCTAGGACATATAAAAAGGACATAGGAAACTGGCTGATAAGAAAGGGAAAGAGATTAAACAGCCAGTTCAGAGTATCCCTGTGGCCATTACCCTCAGCAACAGCTATACCACTTTGGATACTATTGCGGGGGATGACCTAGCAGAGGGAAGTCACAGTGGTCAGGTCTCTAGCGTTGAGTCTGGCTCTGTGACTGAGATAGACATAGAGTCTATAGAAGTAAAGCAAAGTAGCATTGAACTGGCAACGTGTTCCCTTGAACCCTATGGAAGGCAAGTGCAGAAGTTGCAAGGGCCCTAGCAGAGATATTTAAATCATCGTTACTAAAAGGTCAGATACCAGAGGATTAGAGATTATATAATGTTGTTCTACTATTTAAGAAAGGCTCTAAAAATAAATCAGGAAATTACAGGCCAGTGAGGTTATTGGAAGGTATTCCAAGGGACAGGAAAAATGAATATTTATCAACAGGGACTGATTAGGGATAGTCACCACGGTTTCATGCATGGTAGATCATGTCTAACCAATCTTAAGAGTTTTTCAATGAAGTTACCAGGGAAGTTGATGAAGGCAAGGTATTTGATAAGGTTCCGCATGGGAGGTTGGTCAAGAAGGTTCTGTCGCTCGTCACTCAAGGTGAGGTAGTAAATTGGATTGACATTGACTTTCATGGGAGAAGCCAGAGAGTGGTAGTAGATGGTAGCCTCTCTGAATGGAGGCCAGTGACTGGTGGTGTGCTGCAGGGGTCACTGGTGGGTCACGTTGTTTGTCATATATATCAATGATCTGGATGATGTAATTAACTTGATCAACAAACTTGCAGATGACACCCAAGATTGGGGGGTGTAGTTGTCAGTGAGGAAGACAGAGCTTACAGCAGGATCTGGACCAGCTGGAAAAATGGCAGATGGAATTTAATGCAAATAAGTGCAAGGTTTGCACTTCAGTACGACCAACCAGAGTAGGTCTTGCGTAGTGAACAGTTGACTCCTGAAGAGTGCTGTAGAACAAAGGGATCTGGAAATATAGGTCCACAATTTATTTAAAGAAGCAGCACAAGTAGATAGGGTTGGTTGTAAAGAAAGCTTTTGGCACATTGGCCTTAAATTTCAGCACTGAGTACAGGAGATGGGATGTTATGTTGAAGTTATACAAGACGTTGGTGAAGTCTACTTTGGAGTGTTATGCACAGTTTTGGTCAACAACCTACAAGATAAATGTAAATAAGGCTGAAAGAGTACAGAGAAAATTTAAAAGGATGTTGCTGGGACTGGAGGACCTGAGTAATAAGGAAAGATTAAATAGGTTAAGACATTATTCCTTTGGAATGTAGAAGATTGAGATTTGACAGAACTGTACAAAATTATGAGGGGTATAGAAAGGATAAATTCAAGCAGGCTTTTTCCATTGAGGTTGTGTGGGACTACAACTAGTGGTCATGGGTGAAGTATGAGGGGAAACTTCTTCACTCAAAGCCTTGAGAGTGTGGAACGAGCTGCCACCGTAAATGGCGCTCAATTTCAATGTTTAAGAGAATTTTGGACAGGTACACGCAGTCCCCGAGTTACAAACGTTCAACTTACGAACAACTCGCACTTCACGAACGGAGGATGGAGAACGCCATCCGCCATTTTAAGTCATTACTGTCAACATTGCTGCGGGTATAGCTTTGTATTCGCTTAAATTTTTCTTAGCAAGATTCACCCTGACCACCCCCCACCCTTTTCCAGTCAGCACCGCCCCCATTTGTCCCATTTAACCTGTCTCAGTGTGGGTGGACTTTACAATCCAGGGGAGCTCAGGTCAGGACCCGCCACCCGCGGCTGCTGCTGAATCCGCAATGTTTCTGTTCCATTGACGGAAAACGATCACGATTGAAAATAAAGTGAAAATAATAAAGCGATCGGAAAGAGGTGAAACACCATCGGTCATTGGAAAAGCGTTAAGCTATAGTTGGTCAACGTCAGAACAATTTTAAAGGGTAAAGGATAAAGTGAGAATAATAGAGCATGTGAAAGGCCCTGCCCCGACTAAAGCTACAATTATTACTAAGCAATGCACTGATTTAATTATTGAAATACATACCAATGGTATTCTGGCATTTATAGCAAAAGGATTCGAGTACAGCAGCAGGGAGGTACGACTGCAGTTGTACAAGGCCTTGGTGAGACCACACCTGGAGTACTGTGTGCAGTTTTGATCCCCTAATCTGGGGAAAGACATCCTTGCCATAGAGGGAGTACAAACAAGGTTCACCAGATTGATTCCTGGGATGGCAGGACTTTCATATGAAGAAAGACTGGATGAACTAGGCTTGTACTCGTTGGAATTTAGAAGATTGAGGGGGGATCTGATTGAAACGTATAAAATCCTAAAGGGATTGGACAGGCTAGATGCAGGAAGATTGTTCCCGATGTTGGGGAAGTCCAGAACGAGGGGTCACGGTTTGAGGATAAAGTCAAAGTCTTTTAAGACTGAGATTAGGAAAAACTTCTTCACACAGACAGTGGTGAATCTGTGGAATTCTCTGCCACAAGAAACAGTTGAGGCCAGTTCACTGGCTATATTTAAGAGGGAGTTAGATATTGCCCTTGTGGCTAAAGGGATCAGTGGGTATGGAGGGAAGGCTGGTACAGGGTTCTGAGTTGGATGATCAGCCATGATCATAATAAATGGCGGTGCAGGCTCGAAGGGCCTACTCCTGCACCTATTTTCTATGTTTTCTATACATTTCTTAAGTGTCTTAAATGCAAAGATGAAATATATACTATATACTAAGACAAACGTTTGACTAACTGTTGCTAAATAATATCGGATGTACCTGTTCCAACCTATGTACAAATCCGACTTAAAGATGGACTCAGGAACAGAACTCGTTCGTAACCCGGGGACTGCCTGTACATGGATGGTAGGTGTACGAAGGACTATGATTCCAGTGCAGGTTGATGGGAGTACATAGTTTAAATGTATTGGCACAGCTAGATGGACTGAAGGGCTTGTTCCTGTCCTGTACCTTCTAAGGCTCTAATGACAAGCTAAACACCATGATTTTGTTAGATGTGGTTTCTCTTTTTTGGATGTACAACTTCCTATTTTCAGGTGTAAAACCCTGTTTTGCAAAAATGTGATTAGTAGTACATTTAGGCTGTTAAGCACTCCTGAAAGAGTAATCATAGAGAAAAGACCAGACCCTGAAAGACTTACCCATTGTACCAACATTTCCATATTTCTATGGACCATTTCAATCAAATCATTTGGCAGCAGTGGAAACAAGAATCAATACAATGACGTACTTCATTTATTGATGCAATTAGTCTTGTTTGCCAGAACAATATTTAGCAGCAAAAAAAAACTAACATCTCATTTTGTTAATATTCTTCACAGTATCACCTCGAGCAGTATTTAATTCATCGTGGAAGCATGTGTGATGCAATTACAGTTCCATACACAGTACTGAAAGTGTGAAATTTGAGTACAATATTAGAATGGAAAAAGTCATTCTAATATTTTCCTTGTAAACATTGTTGGTTGAACACATGCCTTTCAATAACAGTAAAAGATAAAATATTTTACTCCAACTGGTTATTCACCTGAATTTTAAATTACATTAATTAAGACTTGGGCTATGATCAAAACACACTTAGCACATTGTATTACACAAACAAAATGCTGAAGAAACTCTGTGGGTCAGGCAGCATCTGTATGGAGGAAGAAACAGTCAATGTTTCAGGCCAAGACCCTTCCTTGGACTGGAAAAGAAGGGGGAAAAGCCATAATAAGGTGGTGGTGGGGGGTGGGAAATGAAGTGAGAAGCTGGAAGGTAACAAGTGAAAAAGTAAAGGGCTGAAGAAATCTGATAGAGTGGACCATAGGAGAAAGAGAACGAGAGGGGGTACAAGAGGGAAGTGATAGGCAGGTGAGGAGTAGAGAAGGGTTAAGAAGGGAAGAATGGAAGAGAAAGGGGGTGGGGAAAGATATCACATTGTGTTTAAGTTCGACACAGGAAGTTGTAAATAAACAAAGTTTTATCATAACTGCCTTGAGTTCTTTAATGAAGAATTAGCAATCTGTCTTGCGAGTTAAATGAAGTGCCCGAATGTGTACAACATATACTTAACAAAATTAGATGTTTCATTATATTTTGCTGGGTTTGAAGTGACAACGTATATAATGCCAATAGATTGTTTACAAATATATTCACCAGAGAACATATAAAACTCAGGCACAAAAATAATCTCAATTACATAACATTTCTTATGTCTGGCATATAACATATATACATATATTACAAGGCCACAGAAAATCATTCCGTAGGGTTAGATTTTCTACAAAAGCCTTCTTAACCATACTAACCTTGCAATATAAATAGTCTTAAACTTGGTTTCATGTGACCATGTGTGGAAGTTCTTCAGAGGATGTCTGCTTTGTCAGCACCCAGAAAATTACAATGAATTCAAATGGATGTCACTGATACTGTCTGTATTCACCGAACGATGGAGTTTGTAGCTGAGTAGGGTCATCTACAAACTGTGGACCTACAAGGGGTCAAAATAATAAATCTTATACAATGTCCACTTTCCCCTTCATAGTAATTGCAAAATTACTCATGTTAGATTTTTCAGGTTATCATTTGAATATGATCTAGCACAATCTTTGTTCAAAGTAGGCCAGTTTCTTGCAGTTTTATAGATTACAGAAGTAATGTATTACTACCTTAACTTTTCCACATAGCAAAGTTTCCTCATGGTTCTTGTAATTTTGATTTTACTACAGCTAGAATTAATTTTTACATTAATCATAAATATGACCACACGAGAACTGGGTAATTTACTTCCTTCTCTACAGAAGTTAATTTTAATTCACTAAGTAACTGTTTAAAACCAAGATTTGGTTCAAATCAGGCCTGAAAGATTTCAGAAGCTCGTTTTTATTTCTGCTGTGGCTAAACAGATCTAAACCAAGAAAGTTTAAAATCGAGAGCCAATAACTGTCCTTTACCAAGCTTAAAGCAGTACGGCTGTCAAGTTTGCTTTGATGAACAAATTTGCAGAAGTGTTCAGAACCTTTATGGATATCAAACAGAAGACTTTAATGAATCTGCCCAGAAAATGAAACATTTTTACTGTTTTTTCAAACTTTCAAAAATACCGATGTACAAGAATGTACAAATCAGCATCACAAAAAATAGTTTCAGAGTTCACCATCTGTGAGCAAATTGTAGGACTTTACAAATATACCAGTGACATTGGCAAACAAGTTTTAATAAATTAAAATATACTGAAAGGAGCCAATTTGTATCTGACAAATTCCCACTCAAAGAAACTTGCAAAGGCAATTTAATTGTTCTGGGTGCATGACCAGGTTTATGGGTGAGGTTAGCTGCCAATACAAGTTTTAGATATACTGTAGAGAAAGTGGATTCCCTCATCTACAAGACTGTTTTAAAGCTGTTTCCTTTTTCAAACCAGAAAGTGTACATTAAAATTTGTAGGAACCATTAACTCATACAAATGATTAAAGTAAATATTAACTACACAAGTAATTTATGGTTTACCAGATGGTAATTCGTAATGATATTTCCATACATTTAAAAGTTTTTCACCGTGTCACAGGACTCCATTCTCTTCCCTCAACGTGCTTTAAAATCTGTAATTTCTAACTTGAGTTTTAATAAAAGCTGATCTGAAAAACTTATTGTCTAATGTAGTTCCAACTTTATTTACTTTTCAGATTATGCTTATTAAGTACTTGTCCCAGTTTACACAGAAAGCATCACTTAATGGGCATTAGAACTTACCTGTTGGAAATTGTGTTGAAGCAAATCGGGTCAACATTATTCCAGCCCCTTCGATCAAGGCGAGTAGTATTCCTCCCATAGCAGCAGATCCCACCATTGCCATTGGGCCATCTAAATGAAAGTGGCCACAGTTGGAAATAAAATGAATGTACCAAGATGTACTTTTTAAATGGATTTCTATCTCAGAAAAAAAATACAATTAACATCCATCTTGGCATTTGAGACTATTGCAAATGGACAAGCCTAGAAACTTGGAAAATACAGGAAGAGTGCTAAATAGGATCAAAACCGATGAATCAGTTTGCAATTTTTCAAAATTATTTAGGATATTATTTCCATAGTAATAATCAAGACAAGTCTAGATTGGCTGCAATGTCAGAAACATAATTAGGTTTGTTATCACTGATATCTTGAAATTTGTTGTTTTTGGCTGCAGTACATTGCAAACATTTTTAAAAATTACTAAGTTACAGTAAATAAATAAAGTGTGAAAAAGGACTATCAAGGCAGTATTCACTAGCAGTTCAGAAATGTGCAAATATTAAAACTAAATCCATAAGTCTACAGAAGTTGCCTAGGTAGATCGATGAAATAGTGGAGTGGGCAAAACAGCAGCAAATGAAATTTAATTAGAAGAAATATGAATAAAAAAGATTTTTTAATGGGAGCAAGCTGAATGACAAGAGTCCAATTTTCAAATAAACCATTACAACAAAAGGGGATTTACTTTACTTTATGCTTAGAGATATTGAAAATAAAAAACTGTAAAACTGTATCTGTGTGGATTATTGTTACAAATGGAGGGAAAAATAGAAGCAAGGTACAATATAGCATAGGTTTACTGTGACATTACTTTCTTGGAAAAACAAATTACAATTAAACCAAAAACCCTCAAAACCCAAGCTGTAATCACTTCAAAGGATATTATAGGGTTATTCAATAGTGTTTAGAACAGAAATATGCTATTTTCACAGAATGATATTGAATAAGCAAGCATTGATGCAAAATTAAACACATTATAATCTTAGAATGGAGAGTTGGAAAAACCTTTAGCTTAGAATGCACTATCAAAATAATTGTTTAGAGGACCTTGCGAGCTTTCAAGAACAGTTTTAGATAAATGGACATACCTAAGTTAAAAGAGAAAGGGAATAAGACAGGCACCTTTGATTTACATCCACACTAATAGGAAATACTAGGTTTAAATTTCTTATACTTCTGCAGATATTTGGCCAGAAGCTATGCCTAATGCATTAATGTGAAATATATTCCTACTACACAGTTAGCTATTTTTATGCTTACACTTAAAAGATGAGTACTGAAACCAAACAGAACCATTATTGTAAGATCTGCATATGACAACTGTGGACATTTAAAATTAACCTAAGTCAACCTATTCTAAAATAAATTGGGTTAAAGGTCGACATGTCAAAGCTATTTTAACGATAATACTTTCTTTTATGAAGTTTTAAGTGATTTTAGTGTTGGAAAAAGGTGCAGAACATAGCTGAAATAGAGGATTTGTGTATTCTAAAGTTAAAAATGTATTCCTGATTTTCAACTTTCACAATACTTTGATGTTATAAAACTATTAGAAATTGATCTTAGAAGATAGAAATGAAATAAGTGGCTATTACATTACCATTATAACCTTCAAGGCAAGGTTTTAGTACAGTTATTATAAGAGTGGAGTAAGTTTACCCAAAGTGCTCCACTTCCCCTCCCCCTCCCCCCTCCCACCCCCATATGCCAAAAGATGTGTTGGCTTTTAGGTTATACTACTGGGTGATGGTGGTGGGAGAATCAGGGCACGTAATAGGTTACAGAACCATAAATGAGATAATTTCTCAAAATGAAAAAAAAACACAAAATCATAATATCTGCAGTTTTTCTCTAACTTCCAAAGTCCTGTTTGCAATTAAGAAAAAGTTCACAGTTCTTATGGTCTGAAAAGGAAGTACAGTTTGCAATCTAAACAAGCAAAAATGAGATCCATATCTCTTGAAAACTTTGCATTGAATTATTTGAGATCTAATATTGCATGGTTTTTTTTAGTGTTGTGTTTTCAAAAATGTAATTTGCGCATAATCCACTCAAACCTTTCAGCAGTACAGAATATGGACAGGCTCATCTTTCTGAATTTCTTTAGTCAATGGAAAACTAAAGGGAGTGTCTGCAAGCTACATTCACATTAGAAAAGAAAATATGTAGGCAATACTGCCATGCATTTAACAGGTTTTCCTGTGCTCTCAATTCAGTTATCAGTAGACATGAACCAAGTTCCTTTATTCATCCAGATCATTAACATTTGTGAAGTTGTTGATCCCACACTGATCCCTGCAGAATATCATTAGTCACTGACAGGCAACCAGAAAAAGCCCCTTTATTCTTGCTCGTTGCCTTCTGCCGATCGGCCAATCTTCTATCTATACTAGTAGCATTCTCATTATCTTGCTTAACAGCCTCGTGTGCAGCACCTTGTCAAAGGCCTTCCGAAAATCCAAGTAAACAATATCCTTTTACTCTGCTCCGGCTATTCTGTCTGTTATTTCCTCAAAGAATTCCAACAGATTTCTCAGGCAAGATCTTTCCTTCAGGAAATTACACTGACTCTGGCTTTTATAATGTGCTTTCAAGTACCCAAAACCTCATCCCTAAGAATGGTGATTTACTGGTTCACTGGTGTATATTTTCCTGTCTTTTGCTTCTCTCCGTTCTTAGAGAGGAATGACATTTGTAATTTTCCAACCCACTGAAACCGTTCCTGACTCTAGTGTTCACTGAAAGATCACCACTAATGCCTTCACTATCACCACTATACCTCGTTCACAACACTGGGGTTTACTCCATCTGGTCCAGGGGACTTATCTACCTTCAGAATTTTCAACTTCCCAAGCACCTTCTCCTCAGTAATAGTGACACAAAACCATTCGTAAGCCATTTCTTTCTCATTACTTCTACAGTGGCATTTTCCAGCAATCAGATGTCTACTGTTGCCTCAATTTTACTTGGTATTTTGAAAAAACTTTCAGTAATTTTTGTACTATTGACCTTCATATTTAATATTTTCTCCCTTTCTTGTTTTTTTTTCCAAAGTTGCCTTGCTTTAAAAGCTTCCAACCCTCTAGCTTTCTGCTGATACTAACAATATTCTCTGACCTCTGGTTTGTTTTTATGCTCCCTTGGCCTTCCCTTGTCAGCCACCGTTACTTCATTCTTCCTGTAGAATGCTGCTGCTTCTTTGGAATAAAAATGATCCTGCGCTTTCCAAGTTACTCCAGGAAACTACTGCCATTATCGCTTTATTATCCCTGCTAGTATTCCCTTCCAATCAACTTTGGCCTGCTCCTCTTTCAAACCCCCTGCAATTCCTTTGACTCCATGGTAATACTGACATATGATTTTAGTTTCTCCTTCTAACTGTAAGGTTGAATTCTAGCATATTATAATCAATGTCTGCTAAGATTTCCTTTACCTTAAGCTCACTAATCAAATCTGGATAATACCAAATCCAGAATTTCCGTTTCCCTGGTGAGCTCAACCAAAAGCTGCTCTAAAAAGCCATCTAGTAGGTATTCTACAAATTCCAACATTACGATGCAGTGCCAAGCTGATTTTCCTGGTCTAACTGCATATTGAAATTCCCAATGACCACTGTAATATTGATTGCCTTCTTACATGCCATTTCTACCTTCTGTTGCAATTTGAACCCACCCCTGGCTACTATTCAAAGTCCCTCCAGGGACTTTTTACTCTTGCAGTTTTGTAAAAAAAAAATATATCCACAGGGACTCTATCTTCTGATTTTATGTCACTTCTTGCTAAGGATTTAATTTCATTTAATTCCAGCAAAGCCGCCCAACCCCTCTACCCACTTGCCTGTTTTTTAATGGGATGTTTAGCCCTGTATGCTTAGCTCTCAGCTGTAATCTTCTTTCAGCCTAAATTCTATGACACCCACAATGTTGTACCTGCCAGTTTCTAATTGCACATCTAACTGGTTTTGTATACTGCATGCATTTAAATATAATATCCTCAGACCTGTATTCACCACCTCTCTTCTCACATTTGTCCCCATGTTACTCGAATTCTTATCCCTTTCTAAACGTTGTATTTTCTTTTTATTCTGGAAACTTGCAAAACTTCTCCTGGGGGAGGGGAGCACCAGAGGAAGATATAGTGAGAGGGACAGAGGGAGAAAAAAGAGAAAGAAAGGGGAAAAAATAAAAATAATAAATAAATAAGGTATGGGGTAAGAAGGAGAGGAGGGGCATTAACGGAGGTTAGAGAAGTCAATGTTCCTGCCATCAGGTTGGCCTGAAAAGGACAGGCTAGTTGGAGGCCAGCCTCCAAACTGATGGCATGAACAGTGACTTGACTAACTTCCGTTAATGCCCCTCCTCTCCTTCTTATCCCATCCCTTATTATTTTTCTGCTTTCTTTCTCTTTTTTCTCCCTCTGTCCCTCTCACTATATCTTCCTCTGATGCTCCCCTCCCCCTTTCTTTCCCCCATGCCTCCTGTCCCATGATCCTCTCCCGTCTCCAGCCTTGTATCCCTTTTGTCAATTAACTTTCCAGCTCTTAGCTCCATCCCTCCTCCTCCTGTCTTCTCCTATCAATTTGGATCTCCCCCCTCCCCCTCTCAAATCTCTGACTATCTTCTTTCAGTTAGTCCTGATGAAGGGTCTCGGCCCGAAACGTCGACTATACCTCTTCCTACAGATGCTGCCTGGCATGCTGCGTTCCACCAGCATTTTGTGTGTGTTGCTCCAAGTTAACAGCCCTGGTTTCCCATCATTTTTGAATAAATATCAGAATGCTATGCACAATTTCCAAAGTGACTGCATCCCAAATACAGATCTCACCCTTTGAAACCAAAAGTTTCACTTACTTCTTGCAGCTAATATGGCTCCTGTTAAAGCTCCACTGGTTATGGAATTCCATGGATCTTCTTTACCTCTGACCTTCACTAAACCACAGTCTATCATTGAAAACAAACCACCCCATATAGCAAAGCTTCCTGAAATATTAAAAAAAATGAATTGAAGGGTAATTACTTATATAATTAAAATTGGAATGTATTTACACTCACTGAATTATTAATTTTACATATTCGACCGATTATATCATTGCAAGATTTCAATAAAATGCTAATAAATCATGATTAAAAAATTTATAAATTGAGTATTGAGTAAATTTATTAAACATCTGAAACATAATTAAATATGCAGTTCTAAAACAGAGCCTTTCATTCCAACTTTTCACACTGATGTAATCCCCCCATTGCTTGGCAGGGAATAATATATCTAAATATCTAACATATTTCAAAGTAACATATACAATGAAAGTTGTTCTATTCAAGTTAGATTAGAAGGAGCAACATTTTGCATGATACTGTTAGCATGGAATATATATACTACAGCTCTGTACGGTGGAAACATTTTTGTGAAGGACTTGCTCTAAGAAATCCTAATTAAAACATGGAAAAATCACATGCAGAAACATTTTATCAAACTGCAAGTTCAAGAAAAATCTAGACAGGGCTATGAAAACCAAATTTCTATTAAGTTCACACAAACAAACTTTGACATTAACATTAAAATTAATCAGCATGATTCTAACATCTCTATATGCTGAGGACTTCACTAAGAATTTCACTAACAGACAAGTGTATTAATCAAGCAGAAACTGTAAATCCCCACAAGCATTTCACAATCAACTTTGTTGTAAAAGCTGATTGTTATTATTTAAATGGAAATGTTTTTCCAATATGCAAATTCTTGCAAGCTTCATTAAATACAAAATAGGAGAATAAATGGTCAATTAGTTTCAGTTTGCCAGAACAATATATGAGCTCATCATTTCATTTTAGTTTTGGTTTTGTCATTTTGGACAGGTAAATAGGATTCAAGTTTATTTCCCATTCAAAAAATAGTACCTCCAAGAGGACCACGGCTCATGGTTTGGAGGTTTGCATGCCTCAATGACCTGGAGAGCTATGTTGACTGGAGTCAGAGTCTTGTGCTTTGGCTTTTGGTAGGGTCACTCATGCCAAACAGATCAAAGGGTAGAGGCCAGACTAAGAGTGGTCCACTTGACCTCCAGGTTTGGGGGTTCAGCCCAGGGCTAACAACCTTGACCAGTAAAACAAAATTATTGTAGAAACAGCTATGAAGAATCTTTCTACATCTAAGTGTGACGGTATTCTGGAGTCTCCACCTGGGATTTTCATGACAGACAGTAGTGAAAGCTGAGAGGAAGCTACTGACATGATGAAGGAAGCCCTGAACACCACCAGAGATGCAGGACCTTCACTGCTGCCCTAAATGCCGCAGCATAATGAACAGTCATTCAAAAGATAGCACCTCTGACACTATAGCATTCTCCCCGAAATCCCAAAGTGAAGCAGGAGCATATTCTGACTTGGGTAATAATGTTCCAAGTCAACAAAGTATTGCATTGTTGGTATAATTTAGTAAATAATTTGCAGGCTCAAAATCTTATTTCCAAGACAGATCAAAAGAACAATGATATTTACAGAACAGATACCTCAGCATTCAGCTATAAAGTGTGGATAATTTCCCAAATGCTGATCATGAACAGCCTTATGAGAACTGACATTTTAAAAACTGTTTAGCTTGAAAGATCAAACGAGCAAATACAACCAAAGTACCTCCTATCTGTGGAGCTCTAGTCTTAACAGCAGTCAAACTTCCACGTAATCGGTGACTCATTCCCTGTTTAAAGAAAAAACAAAAAAAAATATCAAAAGTATACAAGAGGCAAAGAAATGTAACAAAATTAATATTACGTAAGTAACTTCAGTGATCTATTTCAAAAGTACGCCATAATAACAATATTGGTACAAAAGGTCAATGTCATATTAGTTATATTAAAATTCAAAGTAAAATTTATCAGTGTACATAAATGTCACTGCATACAACCGTGAGATTCATTTCTGTGGGCATACCTAGCAAATCCATACAACAGTAACTGTAAGCAGGATCAATGGACAAACTGTGCAGATGCAAATGTAAATAAATAGAAATAAATAACAAGCATGAAGTAACAAGATAAAGAGTCCTTAAAGTGAGGCGATCGGTTGTGGATCGAGAAGGAGAATGAGTGTAGAGCCTGATGATTGAGCGGTAGTAACTGTCCTTGAACCTGGTGGCCAGAGTCCTTTAGTTCTTGTACCTTCTACATAAAGGCAGCAGTGAGAAAAGAGCATGGCCTGGGTGGTGAGGATGTTTGATGATGGATGCTGCTTTCCTAAGCGATGTTTCATGTAGATGTGCTCAATGGTTGGAAGGGTTTTATGCATGATGTTCTGGGCTGAATCCACTACCTTTTGTAGGACTTTCTGCTCTTAGGCATTAGTGTTCTCATACCAGGCCGTAATGCAGCCAGTCTATCAGCACACATCTATAGAAGTTTGCCAAAGTTTTTGATGACATCCCACCCAAATCTCTGCAGACTCCTAAGGAAGTAGAGGTGCTGTTGTGCTTTCTTTGCAATATATAATGGGTCTTGGACAGGTGCTCTGAGATAGTGACACCCAGGAATTTAAAGTTACTGACCCTCTCCACCTCTGCTCCTCTAATAAGTACTGGCTCAGGGACCTCTGGTTTCCCTCTACTGAAGTCTTCAATAAGTTCTTTGGCCTTGAGTGAGAGGCTATCATTATTATTATTATTACACCACCGCTCAGCTAAATTTTCAATCTCCCTCCTATATGCTGATTCATCGCCACAACAGTGGTGTCATTAGCAAACTTGTATATAGTGCTGCAGCTGTTCTTGGCCACAGTCATAGATGTAAAGCAAGTAGCGCAGGGGGTTGAGCACATATCCCTGTGGTGCTCCTGTGCTAATAGAGATTGTGGACCAGACGTTTTTGCCAATCCAAACTGATTGGGGTCTACAAGTGAGGAAATCCAGGATCCAACTGCACAAGGGGTATTGAGATCCAGGTCTTGGAGTTTACTAATTAGTTTTGAGGAGATGATGGTATTAAATGCTGAGCTGTAATCTATAAAATATATCCGGATGTACGCATCTTTGCTGTCCAGATGATCCAGGATTGTGTGAAGAGCCAATGAGATGGGATCTGCTGTAGACCTGTTACTAAGGTAGGCAAATTGGAGCAGATCCAAGCTGCCACTCAGACAGGAGCTGATGTGCTTCAACACCAGCCTCTCAAAACACTTCTTCACCGTGGATGTAAATGCCACTGGGCAATAGTCATTGAGGCAGCTTACCATGCTCTCTTTGGGCACCGGTACGACTGAAGCCTGCTTGAAGCAGGTGGGTACCACACACTGCCAGAGCAAGGGTTGAAGATATCTATTAATACTCCAGCCAGCTGGTCAGCACAGATCTTCAGCACCTGGCCAGGTACTCCATCCGGACTGGCTGCTTTCCTTGGATTCACTCTCTTAAAGGCAGCCCACACATCGTCTTCAGATACTGAGACCAAAGGATCATCGGGAGACATGGGGGTGTGCAATGATTCCTCACTGTTCTGGGGTCAAGGCGAGCACAGAAGGCATTGAGCTCATCCAGAAGCAAAACTCACTGTTCCCTACGTCACAACATTTAACTTTGTAGGAGGTTATGGCATTCAGAACATGCCGCAGGTGTTGAACATCCCTCGTAGATTCCAGTCTAGTCTGGAATCTCCACTTTGGCTTTGAGATGACTATCTGGAGGTCATTATTGCAGCTCTTGCAGCATTCTTGATCTCCAGACTTGAATGCCTCTGATCTAGCTCACAACAAATTCTGGATTTCATTGTTCATCCAGGGCTTCAAGGTACACTCATCCAGGACTGTTTTAATAGTCTGTTACAACCCTGGTGTAGTCATTCAGGTCCTCAGATGAGTACTTGAACACGGCCCAGTCCACTGACTCAACTCAACCCTATAGCCGTTCCTCTGCCTCTCGCAACCACCTCTTAGTTGTCTTGATTTCAGAAGCCTTGCTCTTTAGGCTCTGTCTGTATGCAGGTAGTAGGAGTACAGCCAAATTAACCGACTTGCCAAAATGGTTTCTCAGAAAGGAACAAAAGGCATTCCTTATCATAGTGTAGCAGTGGTTTGGTGTGTTGGGACCTCTGTTGCATCAGATTATGCGCTGATAATTGGGCAGGGTTTTCTTCAAACAGGCCTGGTTAAATGCATCAGGATGGCCTGCTTCTTGCTTGCAGACAACATCATGCAGTTTCACACAATTGCCTGCTTATAATCTGCCACTGGTGATATGTGAACTGCGGCCAGGATCACGTATGAGAACTCCCTAGGCAAATAGAATGGTCTACATTTAATCATTAGAAAATTAGTAAGATCCTCGGGCTGTATCACTACATCTGGTGTGTTCGCTATTAACCAAGTTTCAGTGCAACAAACAATTGAGATCTGCCTCTGATATAGCAGCCTTGCCCTGAGATCATCAATCATATTTTCCAGCAACCACATATTTGCCAACAAGACGGGGTAGAGGA
Organism: Mobula hypostoma; assembly: GCF_963921235.1. Classification (NCBI taxonomy): domain Eukaryota; kingdom Metazoa; phylum Chordata; class Chondrichthyes; order Myliobatiformes; family Myliobatidae; genus Mobula; species Mobula hypostoma. The sequence continues at coordinate 32,906,531 of NC_086109.1, forward strand.
GGCCTCATCCCTCTGCTTTTCAGCCTGGTTTGAATTCCGCCTCGCTTGCCGCATTTTCAGTCATGGCGTTGACACACTTAATTGCTCTGCTGGAGCTTATGACTTCTGCTCCACATTAAACCATCAAATGTGAGAACTGAAGATCACTGATGGAATTTTGTAGTCTGCTGCTTAGAAGAAATATGCATATGCATTTAATCAAAGGTTGGGTCACCTGCATCTTTGTGCATGTTTGAAACGTGGGGAAAGTTCATACAAAATTCAAAAATATTTACATACTTCAGTTATCATTCAAGGAATTAAGAGTTGACATATGGATGAGTGTGCCTTGAAGCTCTGGATGAACAAAGAAATCCAGAATTTGTTGTGAGCTAGATCAGAGGCATTCAAGTCTGGAGATCAAGAATGTTGCAAGAGCTGCAATAATGACCTCCAGAAAGTCATCTCAAAGGCAAAGTGGAGATTCCAGACTAGACTGGAATCTACGAGGGATGTTCAACAGCTGCGGCATGTTCTGAATGCCATAACCTCCTACAAAGTTAAATGTTGTGACATAGGGGACAGTGAGCTTTGCTTCCAGATGAGGCTCACTGCAAATTCAAAGAAGTCTGTTATCCATAGAAGATCTCATAGTATCTTATCTCCTTCACAATTACCATCAGCACACATGCACTACACCCTGCGTGTTAAGCACCCTGCTTTATTCACTTTATATCTGATAGTGGGGCTAAGTACAGCTCCAATCAATGCCTATTTAAGTTTACTGACAACACTACTGTCACTGGCTAAATCGAGCATGGTGACTAATCTGCATATAGGAGGGAGACAGAAAATCTGGATGAATGATACCACAGCAACAACTTCTCACTCAATGTCAGCAAAATCAAACTAATTATCAATTACAGGAGGAAGCCAGATCCATAAGCCAGTTCTCACTGGAGAATGGAGGTAGACAGCATCAGCAGCTTTAAATTCCTTGGCATTATCACATTAGAGGATCTGACCTGAGACCAGCATGAGACCCATTACAAAGAAAGCACAACAGCACATCTATTTTCTTATAAGTTTGCATAGATTCACCATGTCACCAAAACTTTGACTTTTTCCTTTGACATTGATCTAAACAATCCAGCAAAAATTATAGTATCAAATTGCCCAGGCAGCGAGTGATGTTAAATAATTCTCATTAGCAATTACAGCAGTGATAGAAAAGTACAGCACAGAAACAGGCCCTTATGCCCATCTAGTCTATGCCTAAACCTTTTAAATTGCTTATTCCCACAGACCTGCAGAGACCATAGCCTCAATACGCCTACCATCCATGCACCTATCCAAATTTCCCTTAAAACATTGAAATCAAGCTCACATGTACCACTTGTGTTGGCAGCTTGCTCCACACTCTCATAACTCTCTGAGTGAAGTTGTTTCCCTTCATGTTCCCCTTAACTTTTCACCTTTCACCCTTAACCCATGACCTCTGGTTGCAGTCCTACCCAACCTCAGTGGAAAAAGCCTGATTGCATTTACCCTACCTATACTCCCCCCTCAATTTTGAATACCTCCATCAAATCTCTCAATTGTCCACTTTCTAAGGAATAAAGTCCTAACCTAGTCAATCTTTCCTTATAACTCAGGCAACATCCTTGTAAATTTTCTCTGTACCCTTTCAACCTTATTTACATTTTTCCTGTAGGTAGGTGACCAAAATAGCACACAATACTCCAAATTAGGCCTCACCAACGCCTTATACAACTTCAATATAACATCCCATCTCTTGCACTCAGTACTTTGAAATATGAAGGCCAAAGTGCTAAAACCTTTCTTTATGACCCTATTGACATTTAACATCACTTTCAAGGAAACATGTACCTGTATTCCCAGATCCCTTTATTCTACAACACTCCTCAGTGCCCTACCATTCGCTGTGTAAGACCTACCCTGGTTGGTCCTACTGAAGCACAACACCTCGCACTTGTCTGCATTAAATTCCATCTGCCATTTTTTCAGCTGATAGAGATTCCTCTACAAGCTATGATAGCCTTCATCACTGTCCACAACCCCAACCTTGGTGTCACTCACAAGTTTGCTGATCCAGTTAACCACTTTATCATCCAAATCACTGACATAGATGACAAACAATGGACCAGCACTGATCCCTGCCATACATTAGTCATAGGCCTCCAGTCAGAGGTAACCCCCTACCACAAAGGCAATGTCTAGTCCAATTTACTACCTCGTCTTGAATGCTGAGCGACTGAACCTTCTTGATCAACCAGCCATGTGGGACCTTGACAAACGCCATGTAGGCAACATCCAGTGCCTTGCCTTCATCCACTTTCCTAGTAACTTCCTCACAAGACTCTAAAAATGATTAGGTATGACCTACCACATACAAAGCCATGCTGACTATCCTTAAATCAATCCATGACTATCCAAATACTTATACACACAGCCTCTTAGAAAACCTTCCAATAACTTTTCCGCCACTGATATCAGACAAGATTAAGATCGGAACTTGGTGAAAACTGGGGGAAAAGGGTAAAATTTGTTATATTTTGAAATATTTACCCAGATTTATTACAGATCAGATATACATTAGTTTTTAAACAATTAAAAGCTTCCAACAGCAGTAAACATATGCTGTGCCATTAAAATTTCACTTATACTTCATATAATAACTGCATAACATTTTCAGTTTATTTTACTGCAAGAACACTTAGCAAACTCCTCACCAACTGTTGATAGTCATAGTCATACTTTATTGATCCCGGGGGAAACTGGTTTTCATTATAGTTGCACCATAAATAATAAATAGTAATATGTAAATTATGCCAGTAAATTATGAAATAAGTCCAGGACCAGCCTATTGGCTCAGGCTGTCTGACCCGCCAAGGGAGGAGTTGTAAAGTTTGGTGGCCACAGGCAGGAATGACTTCCTATGACGCTCTGTGTTCCATCTCAGTGGAATGAGTCTCTGGCTGAATGTACTCCTGTGCCCAACCAGTCCATTATGTAGTGGATGGGAGACATTGTCCAAGCTGGCATGCAACTTAGACAGCATCCTCTTTTCAGACACCACCGCCAGAGAGTCCAGTTCCATCCCCACAACATCACTGGCCTTACGAATGAGTTTGTTGATTCTGCTGGTGTCTGCTACCCTCAGCCTGCTGATAAGTAAGACTAGTAGAAATGAGTACTTGATGGCATATGAAAAAGGGCCTATTTCTGGGCTTTATGACTGACTCTATCAACTTCACAAGATTATGCTGAGAGCAACTCTAAATTGCACCCAGTAAAGGAATGGGAAAATCAAAAGCAGATACTTCTGAATTTTATACATTTTACCATATACTCAAATATTTCAGAAGTTGCTGTCAGTTTCATGGTACAAATTCTGACATCCTTCATTACAACTGTAAAGCAAGATTTTAGACTCCTCCTTGTATAGAGCAAATCAAAATTTTATCTACTTTATTTCTACATTAGTGAGATGCTAGAAAAGCAATACATCACTTCACATGCAAAAACAAGGTTAGGAGAATGTACAAAGAAACTGAACATTATCTCAGACCAAGGAACATAAAAAAAATGAAAATTTTATCAGGGTTGTGAAATGACTTACCACTGGTGAATTCCTAAAGCCTTTAATAGACTGAAATATTCCACCACCCATGGCACCCATGGTAAAGGCACCACCACAGTCATCCACGATCCTCCAAGGGCTAATGAGAAAGAAATGACATTACGTACTTACTATGTCAGCGGTATCTGCTCAAGCAAAACCGAATGTGCACAAATACTAAAGTGGAAAATCTCCACAAACATCCAATGAATTTCACAGAAGACCAATCCCACTCCCCGTGACAGCATGGGTTTTCTCCAGGTGGTTCAGTTTTCTCCCACAGTACAATGACACACCGGTTGATAGGTTAATTGGTCATTATAAATTATCCTGTGATTTGACTACGATTAAATCGGGAGTTGCTGGACGGCATGGTTTGAAGGGCCTGTTCTGTGCTGTATCTCAATAAATAAACATTCTTGATAATTCCAATCCCTTCCATATTTAATTTTAATATACACCACTGTAACAGGGTCTTCCAGCCCACATTAGCCCATGGTGTCCAATTGCACCCATGTGACCAACTTACTGACCCACATATCGTTGGCGTGTGGGAAGAAACTGGAAAACCAGAGGAAACACACCTAGCCACAGGAAGAATGTACAAACTCCTTAGAAACAGTATCAGGATACTGAGGGCAGGTTGCCCTGTCCAAGTTTTCTCTCGTCCAGAAGAATATAAGTATTAGACGTAAACTACCCAACCTTTTGTGCATACTCCAATCACTAAGTTAATGGCCGATCTTTTCCTCCTGCTATTTCTGGCAATGGCATATGCCTCTCCTATAACTGATCTTTAATAACTGCTGTCAACCATTGTTAGCCAACTACTCCTGCACTGCTTTATGCTTTAAAATGACCTTTCTCCCCCTTTTGCAAATAATATTTTCTTAAATGTTAGTCAATGCCTGTCTGCTGCCATGCTTTCACAAGTTATTTCCAAATTGACCACAGCCAATTCACCCCTCGTACCTTCACAATTTTAATTTTATCTGTAAGATTTTAAATTACTTTAATTTAAATCCCTTTCAATGTAAAATTGTATCACATTTTGGTCACTCTTCCTTCAAGGACCATTTACATCAAGGTTATTTCCTTTCTCACTGCCCAATACTCGATCAAAGATTGCAAAAACAAAGTGTTGGAGGAATACAGAAACAGAAATCTACAGCACATTACAGGCCCTTCGGCCCACAATGTTAATATAACCAATAACAATGTTGTGCCGACCATGTAACCTACATTGAGCGTCAGTCAGCAACTGTAGGGAGAAATTATTAACTGCTGTATCACAGCATCCGGGCTCTACATTTTTTCTGAACTGCGTTCTCCACAAATAACCTCTTCTCAGGCTTCAAGCCGGGTACAGTTATTGATTATAACCGATGCCTCGATAACAAACTCTGCTGTCTTCGTCAGGGATACTCATCAGGGGTTACCTACACCGTTCCCTCCCACTCCCTCCACAGCTTTGGGGAACCGTCACCAGGTGAGGGCACCTGACCTTCTACCAGCAACACCACACCCAGAGGTAAGGGTCCATCTGTGACCTTGAACTGGCCACCCCACACCCACAGGTAAGGGTCCACCTGTGACCTTCAACTAGTCACTCCACACCAAGAGGCTGTCGAACCCTTGACCTTCTACCACCATCCCCACAACTCGTGGCTGCTCTCCGGCAAGGCCCGGCCGGTCTCTCAGTCGCTGCTCCCACCCTTCCAGCCACCCTCTTTCCCCTGCGAAGATCATAGATACGCGCACCACGACCAGCGCCTTAGAGAGACGAGGGCCGGGGCTCGGACGTGTCTCCTCCGCGCCCACGGACTGCCGACCCCTCGCCATTTACGGTTACCCGGCTCCCGGCTCCTGCCTCACCAAGGCTCGCGAGCATACTCCTCCATCTTCCTCCGTGACGCGTCTCCTGCTCCGGGTGACGTGACGTGACACGGCGCTCCTCTGCGAGGACGCATGCGTCAGCCGGGGCGGCAGGGCGCATGTGCTCAAACTGTGGCAAATTGGCCCGTGGGATGGGCTGGCAGGTTTTCTCTCCCGGTTCCAGGTCATCTGAAGCCCCTCGAAGGCAGGGGACTGTTCGCGAACTGTAAACACAGTTGTGGCTCATTCAATGGCAATCTAGTGTTTGGGTTGGAGGCCTCTATGTATGAATTTCTAGAAGGAGGTTAACGTTGCTGACAGAGTGCTGCCTCTTTATTAGGCCGCAATGCATTTACTGTGTAACTATAACACTGCTTTAGTTTAATTTTTAGCGGCACTGCGCGGAGTAGATCCTTTGAGCTATGCCGCCCTAGCAACCCGCAACCCAAAAAGAACAATTTAACAATTTCAAAGTTCACAGTAAATGTATTATCCAAGTACATATAGTGTGCATTTAATATTTCAGTAGCCTTTGAGTAATATTGTAAACATACTGTTTGATTAAGCATTTTGTTTACATAATTCATTACGAGTTTTAAGTAAACGTATATGAATGGCATCTATCATTACACCATCACGTCATATGTGAGCTTTTCACTAAAGTAAAACAAAGTATACACGTTTTCCCGGGCACATCAAAGTTGCTGGTGAACGCAGCAGGCCAGGCAGCATCTGTAGGAAGAGGTACAGTCGACGTTTCAGGACTAACGCAGGGTCTCGGCCCGAAACGTCGACTGTACCTCTTCCTAGAGATGCTTGAAATCTCAGCATCTTCAGATTTCCTCGTGTACATTTTCCTGGGCTCCCACTAATCTCTGGATTAGTGTCTGGAGTTACATGACGTAACAGCGGCGATGCAGCAGTTTTAAAATGAACCTGAGAGGACTACTTACCTGTTGGAAGCGCAGTACGTTTCACATTGCAGCCAAAAACTTCTATTTTAACTTCATCAGTCCACAGGACTTGCTTCCAAAAAGCATTAGGCTTGTTTAGATGTTCCTTTGAACCTTTTGAATAGAACTTTTTGACCGCAATGAACAAAGATATGCTTGGAGAAAAAAAGGTGCAGAATTTCATGAAAAGAACCCCTCTCCAACTGTTAAACATGGGGGTGGATGGATCATGCTTTGGGTTTGTGTTGCAGCCAGTGGCACTGGGAACATTTACTGGTAGAGGGAAGAATGAATTCAATTAAATACCAGCAAATTCTGGAAGCAAACATCAAACTGTCTGTGTATATATAAAAAAAATTGATGGTGAATAGGGGATGGCTTCTACAATAGGATAATGATCCTAAACACACCTCAGAATCCACAATGGACTACCTCTAGTGGTGCAAGCTGAAGGTTTTGTCATGTCCCTCACAGTCCCCTGACCTAAACATCATTGAGAATCTGTGGATAGACCTCAAAAGAGCAGTGCATTCAAGACGGCCCAAGAATCTCACAGAACTAGAAGCCTTTTGCAAGGAAGAATGGGCGAAAATCCCCCAAACAAGAATTGAAAGACTCTTAGCTGGCTACAAAAAGCATTTACAAGCCGTGAAACTTGCCAAAGGGGGTGTTACTAAGTACTGTCATGCAGGGTGCCCAAACTTTTGCTTTGGGCCCTTTTCCTTTTTTGTTAGTTTGAAACTGTAAAAGATGGAAATAAAGTTTTCTTGTCCTCTGGTTGGCAGAACTGGTTCTCACACTCAATAACTTCTCTTTTGGCTCTTACCACTTTCTTGAGACTAAGGGTGTAGCTATGGGAACTTGCATGGGAACTAGCTATGCCTGCCTCTTCGTTGGTTATCTGGAACAGTCTGTGCTCCAAACCTATTCTGGTACTGCTCCTCAACTTTTCCTTTGGTACATTGACGACTACATTGGTGCTGCTTCCTGCACCCATGCTGAGCCTGTCAATTTTATCGACTTTACTTCTAACTTCCTCCCAGCCCTCAAATTCACTTGGTCTATCTCTGACACTTCTCTCCCCTTTCTCGATCTCTCATTCTCCATCTCTGGAGACAGACTGTCCACTGACATCTTCTACAAGCCCACTGACTCTCATAACTACCTCAACTTTGCTGAACATCTACGCTCTGTCCGCCAGAGAAAGCAGGATCTCCCAGTGGCCACACATTTTAATTCCACATCCCATTCCCATTCTGACGTGTCTATCCACGGCCTCATCTACTGTAAAGATGAAGCCACACTCAGGTTGGAGGAACAGCACCTTATATTCCGTCTGGGTAGCCTCCAACCTGATGGCATGAACATCAACTTCTCTAACTTCCACTAGGCCCCACCTCCCCCTCGTACCCCATCTGTTACTCATTTTTATGCACACATTCTTTCTCTCACTCTCCTTTTTCTCCCTCTGTCCCTCTGAATATACCTCTTGCCCATTCTCTGGGTCACCCCCCCCCCGTCTTTCTTCCCGGACCTCCTGTCCCATGATCCTCTCGTATCCCCTTTTGCCTATCACCTGTCCAGCTCTCGGCTCTATCCCTCCCCCTCCTGTCTTCTCCTATCATTTTGCATCTCCCCCTCCCCCTCCAGCTTTCAAATCCCTTACTCACTCTTCCTTCAGTTAGTCCTGACGAAGGGTCTCGGCCTGAAACGTCGACTGTACCTCTTCCTATAGATGCTGCTTGGCCTGCTGCGTTCACCAGCAACTTTGATGTGTGTTGCTTGAATTTCCAGCATCTGCAGAATTCCTGTTGTTTGCATTTAACTTCACTTGTGAGTCTGTTGGGGTCATCTATTGCATCCGGTGCTCCCAGTGCGGCCTCCTCTACATCGGTAAAACCCGACGCAGATTGGGGTACTGCTTCGTCGAGCACTTCCGCTCCGTCCACCCCAACAGATAGGATCTCCCGGTAGCCACCCACTTCAACTCTGCTTCCCACTCCCATTCAGATATGTCCATACAAGGCCTCCTCTACTGCCATGATGAGGCTAAACTCAGGTTAGAGGAGCAACACCTCATATACCGTCTAGGTAGTCTCCAGCCCCTTGGTATGAACATAGAATTTTCCAACTTCCGGTAATTCCCTCCCCCTCCCTTCCTCTATCCCTATGTCACTCTGCTCCCGCCCCCAGCTGCCTACCACCTGCCTCATGGTTCCACCTCTTTCTACTACCCATTGTGTTTTCCCCTATTCCTCCTTCACCTTTCCTGCCTTTCACCTCCATGCCTCCCCTCCCCCACCCCTTTATCTTTCCCCTTACTGGTTTTTCTCCTGGAACCTACCAGCCTTCTCCTTCCCACCCTCCCCCCACCTTCTTTATAGGGCCTCTGCCCCTTTCCCTCTTCAGTCCTGACAAAGGGTTCCGACCCGAAACGTTGACTGATCATTTCCACGGATGCTGCCCGACCTGCGAAGTGTTGCTTTGACCCCAGCTTCTGCAGATTATTTTGTGTTAAAGAAATGTGTCATCTTTAACTTTATGCCTTTTGGAAATCAGTTCATCTTTTACTCACTTAGCATCTTTTACTTGCTTAGCTATTCACAGTAACAGAAATTTTGACCAGGGGTCCCCAAACTTTTGCATGCCACTGTACATATATATATATATATATATATAACTAGAGAGCAATATGTTACATATTTGAATTCAGATGCATTCTATATTGAGTTGTTTATAGCTAAACAGGGAGGAGTGTTTTGTATTTAATATTTCAGCAGTATTTGAATAATATTGTATATATATTGTTTGATAGAGCATTCTTTGTTTACTTACATAATTCATTATGAGTTATATGTAAAAGTATGCCATTACGTCATACGTGAGCGACTTATTAAAGTGAAATGAATTACACACACTTTTCCAGGCTCCCTTTTTTTCTTTCAATTAGTTTCCAGAGTTACAAAACATAATACATTGGTCACCATATTAAACCCTGAAATTCATTTCCTTGCAGGTAATGTGCCCACTTTCGGTTTCAGATAGCACCACTGAAGATGGACGACGGCTTACTGGTGGTTCATAAATCAAGAAATACAACTAAATACTATTAATAACACTTTTTCTGTGGACAATTGTGGTAAATGAACACCGCAAACAATGAAGAGGCGAGTGAAGGCGAGGCTGACCAGAAGGTCAAGGCATGTGAGTGTGATGCAAAGTCGGAGCAAGGTCGAGGCGTGGTTAAGATGGAGTCGAGGCGTGCAAAGTGGAGAAAAGTCAGAGCGAAGGAGTTTTGGACCCTGTCCATCTAAACCGAGAACAACGTTGGATCGATCTAAACGCCAGGCCAGTTTGGAAAGGTCAGGCACAGGCCGAAACATGGTGGTGTGGACAAGGCCCAGAGCATGTCAATGTGACATGGCCTGAGTCTTAGAGCGAGGGACAATCTGATATTTGGATCATTTAAACTCCAGGCCAGATGGATTGAAAAGGCAGGGTGTCAGAACTGGAGATGAGGGTCAGGCGGATTTTGCTCGCTGCTCCACGACGCGTACTCCTCTCTCCAAGGCACTGTGGCTGTGGGCCTACTGTAGCTGCTCTTGGCTTCGTGTCCGCGAGCTTGACAGTACTTTGCTCCGCTCTGTGATGAGCTGAGGCTGAGGCTGGGGGCGCTCTCCAGCTGTTCCAGGCTTTGTGTCTATGGACTCACTTTTGTTCCGAATGCAGTTGCTCGCTTTTGTTGTTTGCACAATTTGTGTTTTTTTTTTCTCTCTGTGCATTGGGTGTTTGTTGGTCTTTTTTTAAAAATGGGTTCTTGCTTTGTGTCTGCCTGTAAGCAGATGAATCTCAAGATTGTATAATTTATACATACTTTGATAATAAATGTACTTTGAACTTTGATAGACTGCACCCAACAAGATGGACAGCCACCCACCAATGCACAAGAGACAACAAACTGTGCAATTACCGGAAGAACTGTGTGCTTTGACAGTGAAAAGTGCCATGTAAGTGTTGCTCAGTATTCTGACCAATATTTATCTTCCAGTGTTACAAAAATATATCTTTTCTGTTCACTAACCCATTTGCTGCATTGCCTGCCTGACAGCAAATGTTGCTCTTTAAAAATACTTAATTGACTGGAAATATTTTAAGACGTCATGATGGTGTAAAATGCAAGTGAAAAGCAAACCACTGGAGAAGCTGCTGCAGGGTCTCAACAGTTCCTTTCCCCCGACAGGTTGTTGCTCAATGCCCAGAGCACTGTCAGTGTTCAACAATCACTTTGACCCCCTACCATCAGGCAAGGGGTACTGTAGCGTTAAGACAAGAACTGTTAGGATAGTAAATAGCCTCTTCCCTCCAGGCCACAGCTTCCTACTCAGGCCTCATCACAAATGAAGTGCCCATGGCATGATACTGTACTTTTTAACTTGCCTTGTGTAGGAATCTTTTTATTTGTTCATTTAATTGTAGTAATATTACTTCATGTGTTATAGAAACATAGAAACATAGAAAATAGGTGCAGGAGTAGGCCATTCGGCCCTTCGAGCCTGCACCGCCATTTATTATGATCATGGCTGATCATCCAACTCAGAACCCAGCCTTCCCTCCATACCCCCTGACCCCTGTAGCCACAAGGGCCATATCTAACTTCCTTTTAAACATAGCTAATGAACTGGCCTCAACAGTTTGCTGTGGCAGAGAATTCCACAGATTCACCACTCTCTGTGTGAAGAAGTTTTTCCTAACCTCGGTCCTAAAAGGCTTCCCCTCTATCCTCAAACTGTGACCCCTCGTTCTAGACCTCCCCAACATCGGGAACAATCTTCCTGCATCTAGCCTGTCCAATCCCTTTAGGATCTTATACGTTTCAATCAGATCCCCCCTCAATCTTCTAAATTCCAACGAGTACAAGCCCAGTTCATCCAGTCTTTCTTCATATGAAAGACCTGCCATCCCAGGAATCAATCTGGTGAACCTTCTTTGTACTCCCTCTATGGCAAAGATGTCTTTCCTCAGATTAGGGGACCAAAACTGCACACAATACTCCAGGTGTGGTCTCACCAAGGCCTTGTACAACTGCAGTAGTACCTCCCTGCTCCTGTACTCGAATCCTCTCGCTATAAATGCCAGCATACCGTTCGCCTTTTTCACCGCCTGCTGTACCTGCATGCCCACTTTCAATGACTGGTGTATAATGACACCCAGGTCTCGTTGCACCTCCCCTTTTCCTAATCGGCCACCATTCAGATAATAATCTGTTTTCCTATTTTTGCCACCAAAGTGGATAACTTCACATTTATCCACATTAAATTGCATCTGCCATGAGTTTGCCCACTCACCCAACCTATCCAAGTCACCCTGCATCCTCTTAGCATCCTCCTCACTGCTAACACTGCCACCCAGCTTCGTGTCATCCGCAAACTTGGAGATGCTGCATTTAATTCCCTCATCCAAGTCATTAATATATATTGTAAACAACTGGGGTCCCAGCACTGAGCCTTGCGGTACCCCACTAGTCACCGCCTGCCATTCTGAAAAGGTCCCGTTTATTCCCACTCTTTGCTTCCTGTCTGCTAACCAATTCTCCACCCACACCAATACCTTACCCCCAATACCGTGTGCTTTAAGTTTGCACACTAATCTCCTATGTGGGACCTTGTCAAAAGCCTTTTGAAAATCCAAATATACCACATCCACTGGTTCTCCCCTATCCACTCTACTAGTTACATCCTCAAAAAATTCTATGAGATTCGTCAGACATGATTTTCCTTTCACAAATCCATGCTGACTTTGTCCGATCATTTCACCGCTTTCCAAATGTGCTGTTATCACATCCTTGATAACTGACTCCAGCAGTTTCCCCACCACCGACGTTAGGCTAACCGGCCTATAATTCCCCGGTTTCTCTCTCCCTCCTTTTTTAAAAAGTGGGGTTACATTAGCCACCCTCCAATCCTCAGGAACTAGTCCAGAATCTAACGAGTTTTGAAAAATTATCACTAATGCATCCACTATTTCTTGGGCCACTTCCTTAAGCACTCTGGGATGCAGACCATCTGGCCCTGGGGATTTATCTGCCTTCAATCCCTTCAATTTACCTAACACCACTTCCCTACTAACATGTATTTCGCTCAGTTCCTCCATCTCACTGGACCCTCTGTCCCTTACTATTTCTGGAAGATTATTTATGTCCTCCTTAGTGAAGACAGAACCAAAGTAATTATTCAATTGGTCTGCCATGTCCTTGCTCCCCATAATCAATTCACCTGTTTCTGTTTGCAGGGGACCTACATTTGTCTTTATCAGTCTTTTCCTTTTTACATATCTATAAAAGCTTTTACAGTCCGTTTTTATGTTCTCTGCCAGTTTTCTCTCATAATCTTTTTTCCCCTTCCTAATTAAGCCCTTTGTCCTCCTCTGCTGAACTCTGAATTTCTCCCAGTCCTCAGGTGAGCCACTTTCTCTGGCTAATTTGTATGCTACTTCTTTGGAATTGATACTATCCCTAATTTCTCTTGTCAGCCACGGGTGCACTACCTTCCTTGATTTATTCTTTTGCCAAACTGGGATGAACAATTGTTGTAGTTCATCCATGCAACCTTTAAATGCCTGCCATTGCATATCCACCGTCAATCCTTGAAGTGTCATTTGCCAGTCTATCTTAGCTAATTCATGTCTCATACCTTCAAAGTTACCCCTCTTTAAGTTCAGAACCTTTGTTTCTGAATTAACTACGTCACTCTCCATGTTAATGAAGAATTCCACCATATTATGGTCACTCTTACCCAAGGGGCCTCTCACGACAAGATCGCTAATTAACCCTTCCTCATTGCTCAAAACCCAGTCCAGAATAGCCTGCTCTCTAGTCGGTTCCTCGACATGTTGGTTCAAAAAACCATCCCGCATGCATTCCAAGAAATCCTCTTCCTCAGCACCTTTACCAATTTGGTTCACCCAGTCTACATGTAGATTGAAGTCACCCATTATAACTGCTGTTCCTTTATTGCACACATTTCTAATTTCCTGTTTAATACCATCTCCGACCTCACTACTACTGTTAGGTGGCCTGTACACAACTCCCACCAGCGTCTTCTGCCCCTTAGTGTTACGCAGCTCTACCCATATCGATTCCACATCTTCCCGGCTTATGTCCTTCCTTTCTATTGCGTTAATCTCTTTTTTAACCAGCAACGCCACCCCACCTCCCCTTCCTTCGTGTCTATCCCTCCTGAATATTGAATATCCCTGAACGTTGAGCTCCCATCCCTGGTCACCCTGGAGCCATGTCTCTGTGATCCCAACTATATCATAATCATTAATAACAATCTGCACTTTCAATTCATCCACCTTATTACGAATGCTCCTTGCATTGACACATAAAGCCTTCAGGCACTCTTTTACAACTCTCTTAGCCCTTTTTAATGCTTGCCCTGGATTTGTCGGCCTGCCACTTTTACTTTTCCCCTTTGTACTTTTTGCTTCTACGCTCACTTTACACCCCTCTGTCTCTCTGCACTGGTTCCCATCCCTCTGTTGTGAACTAACCTCCTCACACCTAGCCGCTTTAATTTGATTCCCACCCCCCAACCATTCTAGTTTAAAGTCACCTCAGTAGCCCCCGCTAATCTCCCTGCCAGGATATTGGTCCCCCGAGGATTTAAGTGTAACCCGTCCTTTTTGTACAGGTCACACCTGCGCCAAAAGAGGTCCCAATGATCCAAAAACTTGAATCCCTGCCCCCTGCCCTATGAATGTGAGTTCTATGTACTGTGTTTTGCATTTGGTCTGGAGGAAGGTTGTCTCATTTGATGGTATACGTGGCAATAAACTCAAACTTGAACATGAAGTTGACTTCCTCAAGCAGTTTATTTTTGCTCCAGATTCCAACTACTGCAGTCTTTTTTTGAACCAGTAACATGCGCGTAAATTTGCACACAGCTCTTTTACGTTGCTTGTTCCAACCAATAATCACTCACACAACGTTCAATACTGGCACAAACACCTCGGAAAATGAAAAGCCCATAACCCTTGAGCAAAAATGAGGCGATGTTCAGGCATGGGCGAGAATCACATGGCACAGACCCATACTGATCAGAAACTTACCTATACTATTCCCATTTATCAGCATCAGGTCTATATCCTTTCATACACTTGCAATTCAAGTGCTTATTTAAGTGTTGTTGAATCACCTGTCTCCATTATTCACTCAGGTAACACATTCTAGATTCCTACCATACTATGGATTAAAATCTCTTCTGAATGGGAAGACGATCAGAGCTTGCAACAGGATCTCCACCAGCTGGAGAAGTGGCAGATGGAATTTAATGCAGACGAGTGCGAGATGTTGCACTTCAGTAGGACCAGCCAGGGTAGGTCTTACATAGTGAAGAGTAAAGAGTGCTGTAGAACAAAGGCATCTGGGAGTACAGGTCCATAATTCATTGGAAGTGACATCACAGGTAGATAGGATCATAAAGAAAGCTTTCGGCACATGAGCCTTTATAAATGAAAGTACTGAGTACAGGAGATGGGATGTTATGTTGAAGTTGTATAAAATGACGGTGAGGCCTAATTTGGAGTATAGTGTGCAGTTTTGGTCACCTACCTACAGGAAAGATATAAATAAGGTTGAGAGAGTACAGAGAAAATTTACAAGGATGTTGCCAGGACTGGAGGACATGGGTTATAAGGAAATATTGAATAGGCTAGGACTTTATTTCTGGGAACGTAGAAGATTGAGGGGATATTTGATAGAGGTATAGAAAATTATGAGAGTTATTGATAGGGTAAGTGCAAGCAGGCTTTTTCCACGGAGGTTGGGTGGAACTACAGCCAGAGGTCATGGGTTAAGTGTGAAAGGTGATAAGTCTGAGGGGAACATGAGAGGAAACTTCTTCACTCAGAGGCTGGTGCGAATGTGGAATGAGTTGCCAGCGCAAGTGGTGCATGCAAGCTTGATTCCAACGTTTAGGAGATGTTTGGACAGGTACAGAATGGCAGGGGTATAGAGGGCTCTGGTCCTGGTGTTGGTCGATTGTATTAGGCAGTTTAGCTGGTTTCAGCATGGGCTAGATTGGTCGATGGGTTTGTTTCTGTGCTGTACTTTTCTATGACTCTATCTCTTCTATACTTTTTCAGCCCTTACCCTAAATATATGTCCCCTAGTTTTAGACACCCCTGCTACATGGAAAAGTGTACAACTACCTGCCAAATCCACGTTGCCCACAATTCTGATTTCCTCTGTCAGGGCCCTACTCAGCTTCCTCCACTCCATGGAAAACAAGCCTAGCCTGTCCAGTGCCCTCAAAACTAAAATGCTCCACCCTGGGCAACTAAAAAAAAATGCAGATGCTGTAAATCCAAAGCAAAATAAAAACTTGAAATAAAACTGCTGGGAGCACAAAGCGGGTGAAGCACCATCAACAGGAAGAGAAGTCAGTGGCTCAAGACAAGAATCCTTCACCAGAAGCGGAAAGGGGAGACGACAAACGGTTTTTAAGTTACAGAGAGGGGAGGGGAAGAGAACGCAGGGATAGAATGATGAAGCAACACAACATTCTAAAATAATGGCAGCTAAAAATAAAACAGAGGCAAACTGAGAATGATAGCAAACTGAAACAAAGGTACAGTCACAACTGTGGAAACAAAAGAATTAACCTGAAGTTGCTGGAACTCAATATTATGTCCCAAGGGTTGTAATATGCATAGTAATAAAATGAAGTGCTATTCTTTGATCCTGCACTGACATCATTGGAGCAAATTAGGAGGAGAAATGCAGCAATAGGAATTTAGAATTTATTTAAATCTTATATCCCATCGCCCAACATGAGGGAGTAGAAATTTTTGCATTATGATTCCATTGCAATGTACAGACATTGAATTTAAAAGCCTAACGGCTTGTAAAAAGAAGCTGTCCCATAGCCTGTTGGTCCTGGCTTTAATGCTGTGGAACCATTTGCCAGACGGAAGCAGCTGAACCAGTTTATGGTTGGGGTGAATGGTGTCCCCAATGATCTTCCAGGCCTTCTTTCTGCACCTGCTGCTGTAAATGTCCTCAATGGAGGAAAGTTCACATTCACAGATGTGCTGGGCTGTCCGTACCACTCTCTGCAGTGCCCAGCGATCAAGGTTGGTTCAGTTCCTGTACCAGGTGGTGATACAGCCAGTGAGGATGTCCTCAAAGGGGTCCCTGTAGGATTTGACACTGGAATCTCAGACACACTTGCAAAGTTGTTAATCAATCTGCATTTGATTTTTCATGTAATCTGTCATGCCTTGTGTCTGACAGCTGCCAATAAAGTGACAGAACTTTAAAAGTCCAGAATCAGTGCAATCAGGATGGGAGAAAGTAAAACTAGAAATAAGAGTTGTGTTTAATGATTCACATGAATTAAGAGCATATGGCAAGTTCAGTGTAATACTTCAAACTTCCTCAAGAGGGCATCATTTCATAAGATTGGTTCCTTATGAATCTCATTGAATGTAATGTTTCAAACAAAATTCACAGTTTTTACACACCAAAATATTGAAACAACACACAAAATGCTGGAGGAACTCAATGGGTTAGGCAGCATCTATAGAGGGGAATGTTTTGGGTCAAGACACTTCATCACGACCGAAAGAAAGAACGGAGATAGCCGGTTTAAAAGGTGGGAGTCTCTCTTCTGTCTCTAAAATGTTTTTTTCCTTAGCTAAGTAAATATGCAGTAGGCACACATTCCATCTTTCGCAGCATATCTTATCCCATCTACCTTTCAAGCTATCTTGGTTTTAAGACCATAAGATATAGCAGCAGAAGTAGGCCATTCGGCCCATCGTGTCTGCTCCCCCATTCAATCATAGGCTGATCCAATTCTTCCGGTCACCCCCATTCCCCTGCCTTCTCCTTATACCCTTTGATGCCCTGGATTTATAACATACTTGTCAGGGTGACCTAGGATAAGAATATTTAAAAGGGTTGTCATGTGCTAAATACTTGCATTGCTATATGGTCTTTACCATAATTTCATATAAACATACAAAAATAAGAGCAAAATGGTCATTACTGGAACAATCTCCGGAAACGACTACCACAATGGCAAGTAAGACTAAAGCATAGGGACAGCAGAGAAAGCCATCATTGGTGATTCCTATCTAACCGAACTGCAGAGGTTCACAAAGTCAGTGCACCACCTTCTGAAGATCAACAACAGATGGCGTAAATGGATGGATGTCTCCTATTGCCAAGTCTATTTTTAATCCAATCTTCTTTGAATTATTAAACTAGACTTGTGCAATAACATAACTAAGACATACTTATGCACTAGCCAGCAACATGTTTGTACAGCACTCAGGTCCTTGAAGCTGTACATAAAGAAACTAAGTAATGTCAACCAGACAGCCTGGTAGCATTCCTCTTTAATTCTTAACATAAAACTGTTACAACTTACTTTTGCCATGGTATTAAATGTTCTGCTTCCCATTGCCTCCCCTACAAAGCATAGAGGAAATTTTACTGTATAGTAAAATAGTAACTGAAGTACTAAAGGCCTGGAAGACGTAATGTGGAGAAAAGTACAAGGACCACCTGAAGTCCTGATGAAGGGTCGTGGCACAAAACATTAACCGTTTACTCCCCTCCATAGATACTGGTAGACCTGTTGAGCTCTAGCAATAAATATTAGCCTGGGCAGTGATATTCACCTGTAACCGTCAGGTTCTGTCAGCTGTGTAAGTCTAGGGAAGATAATCTCTGGGCGTGCCGAACAAGTGAGATTGAGATGAGGGTTCACCCCGAAACTGCCCTGTTTGTGTGGACACTGCGTGATTTGTTACCCTGTTACAAATCAGTACCACGAAATAGCAGACAGAACACCACATACAATTAAGTGATCTGGCTTTATTATTCTTAATTTGACTACAGGGTTTGCGAAGAAAAAGCAAAAAAGGAAAGGGCCCATTTTAATGGAACAGTCCTAATATGCACAAGTTGGAGCTCACAGCTTCCCCTTCGCCGATCCTCCATCGAATTCTTCGGGCTTCGTCGACTCCTGGCCCCACTCCAAGTCTATCCTACGATCGCTCTTCACCTGTGTCTTCTCTCTGCATCTCCCGCCGAACAAAAGTCCCAGATCACCTCGGTGTCAGGCACACACCACGAAAACATCCTCCCATCCTTGGACAGCTCACATTCGAAAGCACCCATTATCTCTAACCATTACCCAAACACTGCTTCTACGGAATGACCATTACATAAGCAGTGAAACCTTTCCCAAGGTGTTACACACACAACATGAGGTTTTTTTTTAATGAAATGGCTGCTTGTACAGTATATTTGGGATTGATATTGTCTTCATAATTATTTTGCTCACTTGACTATTTTTCTTGTGCACTTTTCTCTGTTTTGTTGTCTCAGACATCTTCAGAACCCCTCCTCAACGTATATGCAAGCAGCACTGTAAAACTGGAGTAAGTAATAATACGGATTGCGTTATTGGAAGATCTTCCCTGGGTTATTCATCAAACAGAAGAGACTTTGTGCAACTGTTAAATAAATTATATACAGACCACAATTAATCTTTGGATTAGATATCAGATGTAAACCTTGTGCTGTGTTTTTTTTTGGAGAATAAAATGTTCAGTATAATTGGCTGTACACTCGAAGCAAATATTTGCTCAGTATGCAAACGTTCCAGACTGATTGGAGACCATTCCTGATGCATTAACCAGGATCTGGCATCTATGGTGAGGGCTATTTTTGTGATTAGAAGCCTGTGACCAGTGGTGTTCCACAGGGTACAGTGCAAAGACTCTTGACATTTGTGATATACGTGAATGATTTGGATCTGGATGAAGGTTACGTGATCAGTAATTTCAAAGGCAACATTAGACTTGGTGGAGATTTTGGCAATGTGGAGGGTAGTCTGAGGCTTCAGAGTGATGCTGATGAGTTGGTAAACTGGGCTGAGAAATGATAGATGGAGTGTAATTCTGATAAGTGTGAAGTGATGTATTATTAGAGTTTTAATGTGGCTAGGATACAGACCAGGAATAGTAAGCTCCTGGGGGTATTGAGGAACAGGATGCCTTGGCGTGCAAGTTCAGAGATCTTTAAATGCATCAGGATAGGAAGACAATATAGCTAAGACACATGGGTTGCTAGCTTTCGTTAGTTGGGACGCTGAATACAAGAGCTAAGGTACTGCATTCTGATCTTGTCATCACAATATAAGAAAGATGTGATAGTGCTAGAGACGTAACCAGGTATGAAGTGTTTCAGGTACGGGAGGCTAGTTCTGTCTGTTTTTTCTGGAGTGGAATACGTCAAATAGGGACATGATTGAGATGCATAAAATTATGAGGCGGTATAGATTTGATAGACCGCAGGGAAATTTTCCCCTCATCAGAAGTGAAAATAAAAACTGAGGACATGGATGCATGGTAAGGGGAAAAGATTTAGACCATAAGACCATAAGATAAAGGAGCAGAAGTCAGCCATTCGGCCCATCGAGTCTGCTCTGCCATTTTATCATGAGCTGATCCATTCTTCCATTTAATCCCACTCCCCCGCCTTTTCACCATAACCTTTGATGCCCTGGCTACTCAGATACCTATCAATCCCTGCCTTAAATACACTCAATGACTTGGCCTCCACTGCTGCCCGAGGCAACAAATTCCATAGATTCACCACCCTCTGGCTAAAAAAATTCTTCGCATTTCTGTTCTGAATGAGCGCCCTTTAATCCTTAAATCATGCCCTCTCGTACTAGGCTCCCCCATCATGGGAAACAACTTTGCCACATCCATTCTGTCCATGCCTTTCAACATTCGAAATGTTTCTATGAGGTCTCCCCTCATTCTTCTAAACTCCAAGGAATACAGTCCAAGAGCGGACAAACGTTCCTCATATGTTAACCCTCTCATTCCCGGAATCATTCTAGTGAATCTTCTCTGTACCCTCTCCAATGTCAGCACACCCTTTCTTAAATAAGGAGAACCAAAACTGCCCACAGTACTCCAAGTGAGGTCTCACCAGCGCCTTATAGAGTCTCAACATCACATCCCTGCTCCTATACTCTATTCCTCTAGAAATGAATGCCAACATTGCATTCGCCTTCTTCACCTCCGACTCAACCTGGAGGTTAACCTTAAGGGTATCCTGTACGAGGACTCCCAAGTCCCGTTGCATCTCAGAACTTTGAATTCTTTCACCATTTAAATAATAGTCTGCCCGTTTATTTCTTCTGCCAAAGTGCATAACCATACACTTTCCAACATTGTATTTCATTTGCCTTTCTTTGCCCATTCTTCCAATCTATCCAAGTCTCTCTGCAGACTCTCAGTTTCCTCAGCACTACCAGCCCCTCCACCTATCTTCGTATCGTCAGCAAACTTAACCACAAAGACATCTATTCCATAATCCAAATCGTTGATGTACAACGTAAAAAGTGGCCCCAACACGGACCCCTGTGGAACACCACTGGTAACCGGCAGCCAACCAGAATAGGATCCCTTTATTCCCACTCTCTGTTTCCTGCCAATCAGCCAACGCTCTATCCACGTATGTAACTTTCCCGTAATTCCATGGGCTCTTATCTTGTTAAGTAGCTTCATGTGTGGCACCTTGTCAAAGGCCTCCTGAAAATCCAAATATACAACATCCACTGCATCTCCCTTGTCTAGCCTACTTGTAATTTCCTCAAAAAGTTGTAATAGGTTTGTCAGGCAGGATTTTTCTTTAAGGAATCCATGCTGAGTTCTGCCTATCTTGTCATATGCCTCCAGGTACTCTGTAACCTCATTTAGAGAGGATCTGAGAGGACCAGATAGCAGTGAGTATCTAGAACACACTGCCTGAAAGAGTGGTGGACATCACTTAAGAAGTGTCTAGAAAAATCAGTTAAATCATACGGACATAGAAGGATTATGGCCAGGTGCCGGAAAATGGTATTAATCTGCATGGGTGCCAATTGGTTGGAATGAATGTAATGGGCTGAATGGCTTGCTTCCATGCTCTATGGTTCTAATATTTGAACATTAGATACAAATCCCACTCTGACTTCTTATATTGAATTTCTAAGTATGAGATTGATGTCAGTAAATAAATAGTCATGAAGCACAGTTGTAAAAACCTGATTTACTAGAAAACTGGCTACATAGTTCTGCTTTCACTGACATGTGATCCAAATCCTACATCAACATAGTTTTCCTTAATTGTGTTTTGAAATGACCCAGCAAGTATTTATTTGTATTTTTATTTATGGTAGTTCAAGGAAAATCTCACTATCAGTCTCTCAAAGACTACTTGGAATGTATAATTGACGATAATATCTTTTTTTTCCTGCATAAGTTTACTTACATAAAGTGAGACAGGTTTTTCTCTCAGAAGCTGTTGCCTTACCTCTTGGGTAGTTCTGGCCTTTCCTGTTTTATATCACATTGTAGAGTTTGAAGTTGCCATAGATCTGGAACACTTTCAGGTAGAAGGCAGGTGGTAGGGATGTTTTATCAGCATCATGATAGAATCTAGGGGCTCTGCAAAATCTAATACTATTCATGGATTCTGAATCTGTATTCTTTCTTTAAGAAAGGTTTCGACCCGAAATGTCGACTGTACTTCTTCCTATAGATGCTGCCTGGCCTGCTGCGTTCCACCAGCATTTTGTGTGTGTTGCTCTTTCCTTAAGATGTGTAAAGCATTCCTGCTTAAATTACACTCGTAAGCAAGTCAGATTTCATTCTGTCTCGAGCAGGTGAGACAATTAAACTAAACTAAAATAGATCAGAATTCTGCCAACATTGCTGTCTTTGTGAAATGGCCATGCAACCTACCTTCCACTGTACCTCTGTTTTAGAATGGAAGCAGTAATAAAAACAAACCGTAATTACTCACCAGGTGAAGAATTATCTGTGGAATAAAATACTCATTTTAAACAGAAAGATGACTTGATAATGGGTTGTAGAAAAAGGCACTGTGTGATCAACAGGTGAAAAAATATTGCATTAAAATTCTGACTCAATGAAGACATGGCTCAGAATTTGTTTTCTTGGTCGTCTTTTGCCTGTCGTCTCTGCAAATATCTGAAAAGTATATTCCAGTGAGTGTCTAATATTCTATTTGTATTTTCTCCAGGCAGAACAACTGAGGTTAACGAGCCTTTACTACCTTCCTCAGTTCCCACCATCATCACGTTCCTTTTATCACATCATTCATATTTTTGCATATATCATAAAACGAGGCTTTTCGGCCCAGCAAACCTATCTCAGAATATTTAGAATAATCCCTTCAGTCCGACTCCTCGTTTTGTTTCGCTGTGACTTATTCTCCTTCACTTTGTCCATTATTTCCACCTAGCTTCACTAAGGGCTGTATACCATAGTGAAGAAAGTCACCAACCAGCATGTTTTTGTGGTATGGGAGCATCCATGAAAAATTCGCATAGTCAACAGGAAAATGAGCATACTCCATGCAAAAGGCACCTGAGGTCAAGTTTGAACACATGTCCCCTGATGTTTGATTTCTAACTTTTCCTAGTTCTAATGAAAGTTCATCAATGTCAAGTCTGTGTCTCTATCCAGGGATCCTGTCTAGTTTGGAAGATCATTTGGTGACAACTTGGTCACCAAAGCTGGCTCCAGCCTGACTGACAATAATGTCCAGCTATAAATCCAACAGAAATATTTTGAGTGCTGACAAAGCTATGCACCATCCTGGTTAATATGGCCAATAAAGCTGCTGAACATCTAAAAGTATTTAAAATTATATAAAAAAAAACAAAGCTCCATTGAATGATATTAACATTATAATAAAAATGAAAACAGAAAAAGGCCTCCTGTCCCATGATCCTCTCATATCCCCTTTGCCAATCACCTGTCCAGCTCTCGGCTCCATCCCTCCCCCTCCTGTCTTCTCCTATCATTTTGGATCTCCCCCTCCAACTTCAACTTCAACTTCAACTTCAAATCTCTTACTAGCTCTTCCTTCAGTTAGCCCTGATGAAGGAGCTCAGCCTGAAACGTCGACTGTACCTCTTCCTAGAGATGCTGCCTGGCCTGCTGCATTCACCAGCAACTTTGATGTGTGTTGCTTAAATACTTAATAAGCAATTAACTAATTAGATTTAGAAACAAATAATTACTTTAAACTTACAGCTGCTTCTCTCCATTGAAACTGAATGGTTTAACCTGCTATGAATTCTTTGGACAGAGTTCCAATTATAATCATTGGAAAACTGTAGGATGTTGGTGGACTCCACGATGATCCTTCCAGCAGTCAAAGTGAAAATAAAATTATAATCAGTGCATGTATATGTCACCATTTACTACTGTGAGATTCATTTTATTGCAGGCATTTATAGGAAAATCAAGAAATACAACAGAATTTATGAAAGACTACACAGAAGTAACAACTGACAAACAACTATTGTGCAAAAAGGACTAATTGTGCAAATAAAATAATAAATAATACCAAGGGCACACGTTGTAGACTCCTTAAAAGTGAGTCCAGAGGTTGTGGAATCAGGTTGGAGTTGAGGTGAGTGAAGTTATCCACACTGGTTCAGGAGACCAATGGTTACTGGGTAACAATGGTTCCTGAACCTGGTAATGTGGAACCTGAGGCTCCTGTATCTCTGTCCTGACGGTGATCATGAGAATAGAGCATGGTCAGGATGGTGGGGTCCTTGATGATGGATACCACTTTCCTGTGGCAACGTTACTTGTAAGTATTCCCAATGGTGGGAAGGGTTTTTCCTCTGAAGGACTGGTCTGTTTCCACCACTTTCTCCAGACTTTTCCATTCCTGGGCATTGGTGTTTGCTGCACTTGGCAAATAGCTGCAAAGGATATAAATTTCCATGGATTCCTGAACTTCCTGGCAGTTGCATGAAAAAAATGTCAGTCGTAATTTCCAGAACTGCCAGCATTTCCCAGGAATTCTGAAGCAAAATACCAATATATATTTTTAACTGATGGAAGTAACACCCATATATGGTCAGCTGAGATCATGTTGTAGCACAAGAGATTAAACTCAATTGCTTACACATAGTCACAGTTCAGTATCCCACTCAGGCAATTGTTGTGGTACTTTCTAAAGAGCAAAGATGGAACAGATAAAAAGCAAGTTAATCCTTGTTAATGGGGTTTTAGTTTTTGAATTCTGTACCAAATAGTTATTTTTAATATTGCTAATCATACCAAATTCATTAACCAACTTGCTGGCAGTGTAACAATCATTTAATAAAAATTAATGTTCTGGAAATGCTGGTCAGCGTTTGAAATTATTTAAATTCATGGCCTTTCCATAGATGGATCAAAACAATAACTGAGAGCCAACTTAGTACTTTCTTGGAATTTTAATTGTTGTTTTAACATTTTAACATTACAAAAATGATATAAATCATCGCTAAGTTTCATTATTTATCATCAGCAAACTATTTTGTGTGTTTTAGTAAAATAATTTTTCATGAAATAGACGTAGTGAGGCAAAATCTGTCAAAGACCTTTGGTCTATTTTTGAGTAAATAATAGAGGCTGAGAGACATGCTGACCACTTAGATCTGTCTGACATAAGTGTTGACCTTATTCCCAAAGTGGTGGTCAGTGCTGACATTGTTGGACTCCACGACAACCTTCATGTAAAATTAGTGGACTCAGTATCCCATGTGCTCTTCCATTGGGACTAGAAATACAACCACATAATCAATAGTTACTTGCAGACATTGCTTGAGAAACATTGCAATATATGACTTTTGTGAACGCCCTGTACCCATGACTATCCTATCCCGCACTCCAATCCCTTTGAGTTCTGTAATTGAGCACAAGTTTCCAGTGGAGAAACCAAATTTCCCATCTCCCAGACAAACAAACTGTCAGCTAGAGTTCACTAGATCTTGGTAGCAAATAAAATTGTGCAGGAATAGGTTATGCGTTTATGTAATGTTTTAAATTCCTTTTCTGAATGCCACAAATTGTTTAGAAACCAGTGAAGCATTTCTGGAGCCACTGTTGTGATGTAGGAAATGTACCAAACCACTTGTGAACTTGCTCCCATCAACAACACTGTGAGAAGAGTTCCTGGATATCAATATCCCAGAGGATTTGTCCTGGTCCCATTGCATTGATGTAATCATAAAGACAGCACACCAGCGGCTATACTTCATTAAGAGTAGGAGGGGATGTGGTATGTCACCAAAGACTCTAGCAATTTTCTACAGTTGTATCGTGGAGAGCATTCTGACTGGATGCCTCACTGCCTGGTCCAGAGGTTCCAATGCACAGGATCAAAAGAAGCTACAGAGGGTTCTAGGCTCAGCCGGCTCCATCATAAGCACAAACCACCATACTATCAAGGACATCCTCAAAAGGCGATACCTCAAGAACACAGCATCCATTATTAAGCACACTCACCATCTAGTACATGGCCTCTTCTCTTTATTACCATTGGGAAGGAGGCACTGGAAGTTGAAAATTCACACTAAATGCTTGAATGTCACACGGAGCATTCACACTACCTTGCTATTCCTCTTTTGCAATATTTATTTTCTTTCCATCTTTACATCTTGTGTTGTATTGCTGCCACGAAACAACAAATTTCATGGCATAGGTCAGTGATAGTAAACATGATTCTCATTCCGGCCAGAACCTTTGGTGATAATCTCCCTGCTTCTCTTTGAAATGATCTCATAAGATCTTTAAAACATCAGGAAAATACAGATTGAGTCTCTGTTTAATATCTCATCCAAGAAACAGACCCTATCCATGTCAATCTACATTCTTGTGCCCACCTCTTCAATCTAACGCAAAATTGGCAAAATATTGTGATGTTGGCCCCGTGAGCCCTTCAGTGCATTAGGATTCTTAAGAGAACAGAAGAAGTAAACATATCAGTGAAAAGTCTTTGTTCCAAGAAGCGTTTGACAGGGATCAAATGAAACTAAGTTTTATCAGTGCCAGTGTCATGCACACTGCTGTTCTTTACCTTCTTTACGTTCGTATCCGCACCATCAACAAAGTGAATTCATAACCCAGACTGTCCCAGTCTCCTGGCAAATGGAGGACGTGAGTTTATAACAGCTTACAAATGTGAAAAAATATTACAAGCTTTTTTATATATCTGCATTAATAATTTACTGGCAATCATTATTCCTAAAAAAGTCATTATTACTGCCCCTGTGGCTCCTCCCACAGAATCCTGCATTAAGATGATTTTGCCTTGCCCCTCCCCCTCAGTCTGGGGGCAGACACTCACCATGGAGGTCGTATTGTACAGCGAATAAAAGCCTTTCAGTATTTTACCCAACCTCAGTCTTTTGGAGTTATTGAAGTTGACTTAAAAATTGTGAAATGAAAGATTTTTCATTTCTTCAAAAGGGAACACACCCATATTTTACTTTCAACTGCCTCTTACTAATCTTCTTGTATAATTGACTGCCATTACCTCAAATGCATCAATAATAGGAAGTGTTTACAATCAGGTATGTGCAATATAAACCAGATAGATGTTGCTATAATTTACCACACAATTCTTGTTATATTTGGAAAGTGTGTCACTCTTTCTATATTAATCTGAACTAACATCAGATCTCTGTGTATTAAGACACTAACCAGATGCAAATACTTTTGTGGTGATGTTCTTATTTCTTTAAGTAGCATTTTCCTGCCAATTTACTTTGAAGGGTAAACAGCCAGAGCCATAGACACTTGTATGGAGCTAAAAGATATACTTGATGTAAATTCATACTAAAAACTTTATGTGGAATGTAAGCTAGAGAGATATTTCTATAGTCCACCCGTATCATTTTCGTATTTCAATAGTGACATCAAGAAAGAATGAAATTCTTTACATATGAATCTGAAATAACATCAATTTTCTGTATATTAGGGTACCAACCACATGCAAATACTTTTGCTGTGATGTTTTTAATTCTTTCAAGTAAGGTTTCCCTGCCAATTTACTTTAAGTAGTAAACAGTCAATATCATAACACTTTTACAAATCTTGTCAGGGACACCTGATGCAAATTGTTGCTAATTAAAATTGACAGGTGCAAATCAGCACATCAAAGCTGACGATCAATTGGACAGCAAAGGTTCCTGTTGAAGGTTACGATGGGTTTGGAACTGAGGTGAGAGTGGTGTTCGGAATTCAGATGGAGACAAAGAATGAATGATTTTGGGGAAGACTATCAGTTGACTAGTGAAGGAGATTGAAGGTCGAATGGAAGAGAAGGATGCAGTGACAGAAAGAGATCCTGTTGGCTGGTTGAAATGGACACCAAGGAGGGAGTGATGCATTGTTTAAAGTGAGCGGCAGGGAATGAGCGAACGAGCGAATGACACTGGTTTTTGACTACAGCTGGCTTCCAACACAACAGGGTATTCACTTCGAGCCTTATCCCTGCATTGTTTAACCTTTTCACTTGGATTATCCTGATTATGAATTGCAGCAAATTCCCTAACCAGTCACTCGGCCTTCCCTATTTCAGGGACGGCCATTTTGCCCTTATCAATCAATACTAGAATATCATCATCCCTACAAATTCCTCCATTTTTCTTAATCGTGAAAAGGATTTGGAGTCCAGGTACTAGCTTTAGAGAGCAAATCTTAGATGTGCACCATAATCCTGGAAGTAATTGCAGGCTGCACTTTGGAGCATGGTCATGGGAGATCTATAGACTGGAGAGGAGGAAAGAGCACTCTGGTCATTGCTGCTGTTCTTGGGCCGACAAGGAATTACAGGACATTCTCTTGGTTCAGTGCTACTTTAAAGTGGGCTAGGTTCTCGGAGCATTTAATGACATTGGATTCAGTTTTACGTTTGGAGGATGATATTAGGAAAGTACAGTCCAGTTGGTGGCGGTAATGCACCTTTAAATTTGACTGCCAACTGCCATTAAAAGGCAGAAGATAAAGAAAATTTCCTGTCCACCTGCAAGCTACTTGTTATTTTTATGATTGTTATATAGAGGACCACTAAAAGTGCTTGACTTTGTTGAGCTTGGGATTAGCTGTAAGTCTGATATTAGCTTTTAAAATATTAATAAATATAAATAATAGATCTGTAAAACAAAATAAGAAATGCTCATTATGAATTTAGGTACCAGACTCAATGCAAAATTAATCAGTACAATTAGAATAAAGAATAAACAGCAGCATCATTTTTATGAAAAGGCAGCAGCACCCAAATAAAATTTTTAAAAGACCTATTATAATTTTGGTATATATTATTCTGAAGGACTTGGCAAAACTGAGATAATCAGAAAGATCACTTTGTTGTATTAATGTTCTATAACACAAGTTTTATCCATTTGCTGGTATTGACTTCCATGTAAAAAGAGAAAAGCCTGGAAGAACTCAATAGGTTGGGCAGCATCTGCGGAAAGGGCAACAAATAAATGAAGACTCTTTCTCAGAATGCCATCATCATATTCTTTTATATCATCCTACATCTTTCCTTAGCTTGTCTTCCAGTCATTCTTGCTATCACTTTCCATTCATTTTCACTCCTTCACTCTCTTCCCTCTCATTTGCTCAGATCTGAAGTCCTGTTCACTACTCTTCATTCCTTTGCCTTATTCTTGTTATTTTATTGTGTCCCTCCACCACTGTTCCTGGTTTTAAACTTAGCCTCAGACAAAACAAAAAAGTAATCTTCTGGTCAGAGTTGCATGTGACTTGACTAAGCAGACAATAATATAGTAGACCTTAATAATTTGGTATACTTGTAACAAAATCAATCTCTTGGGAAATTCCACTTAATCAAATAATTGAATTCTTATTTCTTCCGTGCAAAAATACTCAGTGCAAGCGGAATAAGAAATAAGAAAAACAACAGGAATTCTGCAGATGCTGGAAATTCAAGCAACATACATCAAAGTTGCTGGTGAACGCAGCAGGCCAAGCAGCATCTATAGGAAGAGGCGCAGTCGACGTTTCAGGCCGAGACCCTTCGTCAGGACTAACGTTCCTGACGAAGGGTCTCGGCCTGAAACGTCGACTGCGCCTCTTTTAAGAAATAAGAACATCTTTTTCTAAATTAAATTGGCAACGGCTACCAAACAAAATATAAAAAGCAAATAAGGGCTAATTAATTGGTTTCTACTGATCAAATCTGCAAAGTTACCAGTAAGGAATAACTGAGCTCTAAAATTCTCAGTTATCAATTCAATCTGTGACTGAATGCCAGGTGACGGAATCAATTCAGTCACTTGGCATTCAATATGAGGCAGTAAATTGGATTAGATATTGGTTTTGTGGGAGAAGCCAGAAGGTTGCCTCTCTGACTGGAGGCCTGTGACTAGTGGAGTGCCACAGGGATCAGTTGTTTGTCATCTATATCAACCTGAATGATAATGTGGTGAACTGGATCAGCAAATTTGTGGAAGACACCAAGATTTGGGGTGTATAGATAGTGAGTTAGACTATCAAAGATTGCAGCAGGATCTGGACCAGCTGTAAAAATGGGCTGAAAAATGGCAGATGGAATTTAATGTACTTTGAGAGGACCAACCAGGGTAGATCTTACATGGTGAGTGGTAGGGCACTGAGGAGTGTGGTAGAACAGAGGAATCTGGGAATATAGATCCATAATTTCATGAAAGTGGTGTTACAGGTAGATAGGGTTGTAAAAAAAGCTTTTGGAACATTGGCCTTCATAAATCAATATATGGAGTACAGGAGTTGGGAAGTTACGTTGAAGTTATACAAGACCTTGGTCAGGCCTAATTTGGAGTATTGTGTGCAGTTTTGGTCACTACCTACATTAGATTAGATTAGATTATGAGGACACGCAGTCCTCTTTTATTGTTATTTAGTAATGCATGCATTAAGAAATGATACAATGTTCCTCCAGAATGATATCACAGAAACACAAGACAAACCAAGACTGAAAAACTGACAAAAACCACATAATTATAACATATAGTTACAACAGTGCAAAGCAATACTGTAATTTGATAAAGAACAGACCATGGGCACGGTAAAAAAAAAAGTTTCAAAGTCTCTCAAAAATCCCATCATCTCACGCAGACGGGAGATGGAAGAAAAACTCTCCCTGCCATGAGTTTCCAGTGCCGCAAACTAGCTGATGCAGCACTCTGGAAGCACCCGACCACAGCCAACTCTTGAGTCTGTCCGAAAACTTCAAGCCTCCAACCAGCCCTCCAACACCGAGCACCATCTCTGTCGAGCGCTTCGACCCCGGCCCCGGCAACAGGCAATAGGCAAAGTCTAGGATTTGGGGCCTTCCCCTCTGGAGGTTCTCAACCGCACAGTAGCAGCGGCAGCGAAGCGGGCATTCCAGGAGCTTCTACAAACGTTCCTCCGTGCTCTCACGTCTATCTCCATCAAATCAGGATTGTGCACGGTACCTACTTAACAAATACAATATCATTTCAGAGCGGCTGCGTGCGCTGCGTCGCGTCGCCATCTTCTCCTCCCCTTTATAGGAAAGATGTAAATATATTGAAAGACTGCAGCGAATATTTACATGGAGGTTGCCAGGAATTGAGGACCCGAGTTATAAGGAAAACTTGTACAGGTAGGACTTTGTTCCCTAGAATGTAGCAGACTGAGGGCAGATTTGACAGAGGCATAAAAAACACGAGGGTATAGATAGGGTAAACACGAGCGGCCTTTTTCTACTGAGGTTGGGTGAGACTGCAGCTAGAGGTCATGGGTTAAGGGAGAAAGGTGAAGTGCTTAAAGGGAGTATGAGGAGAAGCATCTTCACTCAGAGAGTGTGGAACGAGCTGCCAGTGGGGTCGATTTCAACATTTAACAGAAATTTCCACAGGTACAGTGAAGAGAGGGGTATGGAGGGCTGTGGTCTGCATGCAGGTTTATTGGCCTAGGTAGATTAATGTTTTGACATGGACTAGTTGGGTTGAAGGACCTGTAATGTTCTATGACACTACGACTCTTTCAGTCTTTCTGACATCATTACATGGTAGAGCAGAGATGGCTGAAGGCAGCACAGAAAAGAGAAGAGCTTCTTTCTAGTTTCAGTTTTCTTCTTTATTGCCAAGATCTGAAATGACATTATACAAAGACATAAATATCAATATCAATCGGGACACACCAGTTGCATTTCCTCATCTGGCCAAATGTTCCCTGCTGTGTTTTTTAAAAAATTCTTTTAGAGGAGGCAGGGAAACAGAGAGAGAGAGAGATCAATGAGAGATCAAAAGAAAGTGTGCAAGGACAGCATGGACTTACCAAATTCTCGTTTATTTCCCGTTGGGAGAAATTTACATTCCAATTGCTTTAGTGATTAGTTTATAGTTACACAGAAATAAAACTTCCAACTTCCTACAGAGACTTTTCCCAATTGATGTATCTTATGTTTATTTTCTTGTAGAGAAATATTTAGCTTCGTATTTCCCCCAGCTACCCTGTCTTTAAAATGTTCTTCTCAAATTTATGAATTCAATTGTATAATAAACTTGCCCCAGATAAGATTTATTCTAAAAATATATCCATTCCTGTTTTCTTCTCTTCAATAACTACCAAACACTAACAAGTTTTCTTCCAATTGCATATACTGTAAATTTGCAGGTCTTCAGCATGATTTATCATCAGTAAGTTCCTCCATATTTTCTTACAACTCATACAAGAGGATATCCACAGAGAGATAATTTATTGATCCTAAAGAAAATTATAGTGTCACAGTAGCATTACAAGTGCGCATATATGCAAACGTTAGAGAAGAAGTTAAAAAAAATAAGTTACCTCGAACAGTCTATCAGGAGGGATCATCACTTCCCTGGCTATAGGTTGACTCATTATAGAGCCTAATGGCCGAGGGTAAGAATGACCTCATATAGCGCTCTTTGGAGCA
This sequence comes from Mobula hypostoma, assembly GCF_963921235.1. Classification (NCBI taxonomy): domain Eukaryota; kingdom Metazoa; phylum Chordata; class Chondrichthyes; order Myliobatiformes; family Myliobatidae; genus Mobula; species Mobula hypostoma. The sequence continues at coordinate 32,938,803 of NC_086109.1, forward strand.
GCACAGTTGTCTTAGTCTATTACTAAAACAGCTGGCATGCAGAGGGTGAGAAACATTGCCCAGCACGGAAACAGCAAATGCATAGTACAGCTAGTTGCTATTGATCTGGAAATTGCAATGAAAAAATAGTGAGGCAATTAAAATGGAGGGAATCTGACAGTAACACCTGGAAAAGGCACATGCACAGTTGAAGAAGGAAATCTAGAAATTAATATCTGTGCTATTCACTTCTCCACAGAATATTCTGTTACACCATTCTTGTGCAATCAGTAAAAATGAGTTTTTTTCTTATTAAATGATGTACAGTTGAGTTTTTAAAACCATATTAATTACTTCATAGAAACCTCTCTGGCTCTGAAAAACTAAATTCCTCAGTTAATTATTTCAAAAAATTATATACCTATTAAAATAATAGAACATAATTTATTTCAGTTTTTAAGGTCTATTCAATTGCTTCAGTTTATCTCGTGTCTCTGTCCTAATTTTCATTTTGTTCCATAATTATGGCCATTATTGGAAATGGAACTTTAGTTATTTAAATTGTTAGACATTTTCTTAGAAAGTTAAAATTTAACATTATTTAGCCCAAAACTTAACAGATAATATGATTACAATTATAGATTAGAAATTCCAACCACTTGAAGTTTATTAAATGTTGAGATGAGAATTTGCAGTTACCATTGCGATATAATACTACTGCACAGCCTTGTGAATTTAACAAGACAGGGGTACAGAGCAGATGGTTCGGATCCTTTATTCACAAGGACATCTTATTATTTCAGCTAAATTATCAGAAAATAAGTATTAGAGTTTTTTTCTTCCTTCTCTGCTAAGAGTGAGAACTGAACAATGTGACAGGTTGTTAGGTTAGAATTAAGGCATCATCGTACCTGGATCTGCTATAGCTGATTGCCTGATGTTTTCCACGGTGACTGAGAGGTTTTTGTAGATATGTAGCTTTCTTCAAAGTCTGTTGCAATTTTCAGACTAAATGATACTATGCACCGACAGATTTTAAAGCTTTCTCAACCCAACTTCCATGTAGAATAAATGTTTAGAAAGTGGAGCAAGTCTTTTCCCCTGCAAACTGTTCTAAAAATAGTAATGATATCACTGGTCTCAAACTTAATCAATAATCACCCAATCTTTTATTTTGATTAGTTTTATTTGTCCCATACACATCAAAATATCAAAACGTACAGTGAAATTCATCATTTGCATTAATGACCAACACAATTCAAGGGTGGGCTAAGGCAGCCAGCAAGCACCACCACTCTTCTGACACAAACATAGCATGCCCACAACCTACCAACCCTAACCCATACATCTTTGGAATGTGGAAGGAAACCCGAGCACCTGGAGAAAATCCACGAAGTTGTAGGAAGAACATACAAACTCATTACAGACAGCGGAGGGAAACAGACCCAGTTCGCTGACGCTGTGAAGTGTTATGCTAACCGTTGTGTTACCATAGCGCCTGAACTGGATGGGTTAGTGTTAATTAGTTTTCTCCAGTATCTATAATTCTAATGATGACTATTTTTGGAAGTGGAACTCCATTGCTTTTCTTAGCAAATTGTATATTTAGGATTGTTACCACAAACTTTGACAGGTCTATTCAGAATTACTAATTCTGGCAATGATCAGTTTCTTAAATGTTGTGAAAAGCATATCCAGTTATTACCGTAATAGAATATCATGTTATTTAATGGTACCTACAATGGTGAAATAAAGTAATTACAATAAGCTTGTGAATTTAAAAACAGCAGGACAGGTGTACAGAGCTGATGGGATAGTCCTTTACTCACAAGGATATCTCATTCTTATCTCAGGTAAAGTCATTCTAATAACAATCACTTGTTTTCTAGGCTTCAGGTGTTAAATGGAGACACAAGAAGCTGCAGAGGCTGTAGTCTATGGCATCAAACAACATGCTGGAGGAACTCAGGGGACTGAGAGGCACTGTAGGGGAGAAGGTGTTGTCAATGTTGCAATTTGAAACACTGCATCAGGCCTGAAAGTGATCAAGGGAGGTAGCCAGTATAAAGAAGGGAGAGAGGGTGGAGTGAGACAGGGGCCGATGTGAAATTGATGAAGGGTAAAGGATGACAGACAGAATGACCCAGGTGGGGGAGGGGGAGAGGGAGAGGGTAGGGGAGGGGAAAGGGAATGTAGAGGTAGAGGAGGAGTGGAATTAGCAGATCGAGACAGATAGATGACTGATAGAAGCAGACAAACTAAAGGAGGCGGATGAAACCAGAATAGCAGAGAGAAGGGTGAAGGTGGAGACAGCTGGGAGGGTGATAAGCAGTGTTAAATGTAGATAGATGCTCTCTGCAGGGTACTTAAGTCTAAAGATAGGTCTCACTAATTTAATTAGCTCAAACAAAAGTCAACATAAAGAGAATATTCAAAGTGTAGCATTTAAAAAGGTTTTCTGGTGAGAATGAAGCACATAATTAAATATTTTACAGTTTCAACATGATGACTGAATTTTGTGACAGTAACTTTCTCAGTATGTCTTGGGCATGGGGATTGGCATGCTTCACAAGTGATTATTTTAAAAGATTGTCCATCCATGCCAGCAGTGGCCAGGGTTTGAGTTGAGTCATGACCCCCATTTACATGGATTCTAGAGTAGCTGAACTGGAGCTGTGGAGGCTTTGTAAAATGCTCCCTTGTAAACATGTGATAGTTCAACAGCTGAAGCAGTGATCCCTGCGTCCCATTGGAAGTACACTTATAGAGCACATAGAATCATCGGTATTTGTTCCAAGAGCTGAGCTTGCACTGAAATATATACTTCCCAAGGTAGAACGTCCACGTTGGAGTTGTCTACATTGATTCTGTTGTAGTAATTATTCTATAGATTTGTTAACTATGTCCTCAAAAAATGAATCTCAAGGTTGTATATGGTGACATATGTGTATTTGAATAATAAATTTACTTTGAACTTTGATGAGTATACAATCTTCCAAGTACGTCATTTTTAATTTTTCCTATGACAAATCAGATCATTAAATGTGGTGTAACAATTTCCCTTCATTATGTTTACTTCTGACTGTACTACATAAAGCCATTATTCACTGCTTTGACCTAACTTCTCTTTTTGCTGCCTTCTGCTACCTTGGTATTGCAAATTGTATGAGGCACAAACAGCTCAACGAAAGTGGGTGTAGCTTATTGAAGGGCTCTCACAGACAACTCCAGAATTTTCTGTAAGCATCATTGTAGCCAGGAAGCAGTTAGTCACATAACACAATGGGATGATAGTCTTAAAATTGTCCTGTGATTAGGCTAGGAGTAAATCAAGGGATTGCTGTGCAGTGGAGCTCGAAGGGCTGATTCTGCATTGTATCTCAATAAATAATTAAATTGCAATATTTCATATATTATACTTCTTTCCCCCATTGTAACATGTGTAGTGTGGTAGTGTAGTGCGTAGCTTCCACCGCTGGCTAGCAGTCTCACAGAAAGGAGAGCTGAATGTGTAAGTCTCTCCCAGCCAATACACAGCCTCTCCAACAGCAGGCCTCGTGTAGTGCCTCCTCACTGGCGACACACGGAAACTGAACTCCTTTCAGACTCTGGAGGACAGGGAGGAGGTCTGGCCCCTGCACACACAGCACGCAGGCTCACTGGCGTGTGGACACGCCCTGGTGCTCATGAACCAGATCCCCAGCTCTGGGTAAGTAGCCCTACTGCCTTGTGGGCTACCTCAGGAGAGACGAGGGCTACGGGAGTAAGCTCGGACAGAAAATACGGCATGCAGCTCCTAAGGTGGATGGACGTCACTGAACATCCTTCCAGCAGCTCCTGCAGCCACACAGATGCCAAATGTATTGCTTCGCCTTCCTTTGGACTACACTGGTGAGGCCGAGGGGCGGATCTCAACGTCTGGACATTTCACGATCTCCATACCTCCTGGCCAGGCTTGTACCCTGGAGAGATCACTTCAGTGCCAAATGAAAACCTATTCTCCTTCGAGACAAATGGATGCCATCATCACCTCCCTTTTCCCTTTTACATATGAAAAAAGAATCTTATTTTAACATATTTGTTACTTTTATAAATGTGATTAAATCTCAAGATTTGCACTCATAATTTCTCACAGCAGTATTGGTGGAACTTAATTAGAACTCACAGATTCAATAAACATTGTTGGAGTATTGTCTGTCTCTACAGTCAATGATGTTGGCTTATCTTGACTCTTATCAATAGTACTATGTGATGGTTCTTCATTCATAATTGTGCAATTCACACCAGGAAAGCCTTCAACCTCCTACTCTCCTTTGCTGTTTCCCATGGGCATGATGGACCAGAAAGGTGTACATGTACTTTTCAGAATTTTTCATCAGTCCTGACAGAATTATTCCGGTTGCTGTTCCATTTTTTCTTCACTGACCTGTCAAAAAGTGTCCATCCACAACCTCTCCAATGCAGACTGAACCACTTTTCCCTGTGGCTTTTGTTGTGATCCCCTCAGTCTGAACTACCCTTCCTCCAATTTGAGCTGAACAAGATTGACTATGCTCTGAATCTCCCACGCGATAGCTGTACTTCCAGAGAGTCTCCTGCTGCAGCTTGTGGGGTTGATCAAGAACACAGGACAACTGCTACACGTTGATGCTCTGAGGTGGTGTTCAACAGATCTGCTTCAGCTTGCTTCTTTAGTGATTCTCTTAATGCATGAAATGACCTTTTCACTTTGAAGGTCCTTTCCTGAGTGCACAAGCTCATCAGGAGACACAAGGCAATTAATAGCTTATTCAAGGACTTCTGATGAAGGGACTCAGCCTGAGACATCGGACTGTTTACTCTTTTCCATAGATGCTGCCTGACCTGCTGAGTTCCACCAGCATTTTGTGTGTGTGTTATTCTACATAGACTGCCTCTGTGGATAACATGGCTGCATGCTCAAAATGAGCAACTAGCAACATGAGGTAACTATTGAGTGACCTACAACAGCCAGTTACAGAAGTGATTTTGTGCCTGTTGTGTTCCATCACTTCATATTCAGACAGTTTCTGTGCCTCATCACCTCTGGTTGTGGCAGTACTTCTCTCTTGTGACGTCTGCTTTGCTTGATATTGGCCGAAGGGCATCATAACTCCAAATTCCAGTTTCTCATGCAGATTTGTGATTATATTCAGGCTTGGACTCACCTCTTGGGAGACTGAGAGTCAACGAGTGACACAACGTGGAAATATGCCCCTTGGTCAAACTAATCCATGCTGGCTCTGTTGCCCAGCAAGCCCGCTCCATCTGGCCATATTTGGCCCATAGCCCTCCTCACCTCCTGTGCATGTACTTACCTAGATGGCTTTTACATGTTGCCAATGTGTCCACCTCAACCACTATTTATGACAGCTCATTCCAAATACACACCACCCATTGTGTGAAGAAGCCACTCACACCACTCCTTTCAAATCCTTCATCTCTGATGTTAAATCCTTCATCTCTGAGGTTTTTTAGCAAACCTTTTGAGATGAAGACTATGTACCTCTACTCTGTCCATGCCTCTCGTGATCTTATATACCTCCATCAGGTTATCTTTCAATCTCCTATACTCAAGGGAATAAATTCTTAGTATCAGCTGCCTCTCCTCTTAACTCAGGCTCCTTGTTCCAGGCGACATCATGGTAAATCTTTCCTGCACTCCTTTTAGTTCAAAAACATCTTTCCTGTTGTAAGCTGACCAAAGCTATACACAATACTCCAACTGGGGCCTCTCCAATGCTTTATACAACGGTATAACTTCCCAATTCCTATTCTGTTTGCCCTGATTGATGAAGGCCAGTGGTCCAGGTGCCTTCTTCACCACCTTGTTTATTTGTGACTCCACTTTCAGAGAACTATGCACTTCCATATCATTCTCCAGGACCCTGCCATATACTGTGTAAGTCCTACCCTGGTCAGAGTTCTCAAAATCCAATACCTCACATTTATTGGCTTGAAAGCCATTTGCCGTCCTTTAGGCCACATATCCAGCTGATCAAGATCCTCTTGTAATTTTTTTTATAATCTTCTATGTTATCGACAACACCACCTATCTGACTACCATCTGTAAGCTTACTAACCAGGTCTTGTACATTCACACCAAAATAGTTTATGTACATTGTAAATATCAAAGGTCTTACTACCGACCTGTGGCACACCACAAGACACAGGCCTCCAATCTGAGAAAGAACTTTCAACCATCACCCTTTATTTCCGAGCACTGAGTCAATTACAAATCCAATTCACTCCCTCCTCTTGGATCCCATACTAGATAACCCTCCAGACTAACCTGCTATATGGGATCTAGTTAAAGACTTTGCTAAAGTTAACATCTATTGTCCTACTCTCTTGATTACTTCTGTAGTAACTTCTACTTTGAAAAAGACACACTCGACAACTTCATGCCAAAGAAACAACTTTATCTCGAACATCAAAACTGTTATATACAGAGGCTTTCACAACCCGTACGGCATGGCAGGAACACTATATACACAGCACACCGGAAGCAAAAAGAACGGAAAGTAGAACCACCCCCCCCCCCATTATCCTAATTAGTATTAACTTACTTTTAATAATGCTCACATTACAACACTTCTCCCCCTTTAAAATCCAACATCCCCAAACTAGGAAATAAAAACAGTGGTGTTATTAACTTGCGTACCCATGAAAACTTATACTAGTATCTCAGCAATAGTTTACCAATACAAAACATCTGGAAAACGTGACAGATTCAACATTCAATCTAACAACACAAAAGAACTGTCCCATCAAAGATTCAGTCTGTCAGGAGATCTACAAGTGCGCTGTGATCTGCGCACTGCCCCCGGTGACCCAGCAGGCACCGCTGGTGAGGGTGTTTTGGGTGGATCTGGTTTTGGGGGCATGAGAGAGGTCCATGCGTCTGCGTGAGAATGACCATCCTCCCCAGGGGACCCCGACCCCTCTGCCAGCATCTCGCCCTCTGGCAAAGTCACTGATGAACATGCTTCCACCGTAGTCTGACTCACAAATGGAAACTCCATGGAACTGTCTGCGTCTGAGCCGGTATCATGACACAGGTGCACACGGTCCTGATCTCTGCGGAAAACACGCCCATCAGTCAGATTAACAACATAGGAGACAGGACCACTCTGCTTAAGAACAACCCCAGGCAGCCATTGCTGATTGTCATCCAGTTTTAACTGCCTCTCTCACACATGTTGATCGTGCCCCTCCTTCTGCTTATCTTGCTTTCTCTGCACTTTTGCCTTCATGTCCAATCTTGACTTGGGCCTATGCCCCATCAGCATCTCTGCTGGAGTGAGGGCAGTCGTAGTCTGTGGCGTGGAGTGGTATTTAAACAGGAAACGTGAAAGCCGAATGCTAAGAGTGTCCTCTGTAATCTGCTTCAGGCCTGCCTTCACTGTCAGAACAGCCTGCTCAGCCAAACCATTGGAGGCTGGGTGGAAAGGGGCTGTCTGAATGTGATGAATGCCATTCTGCTGCATGAACTCACTGAACAGTTCACTGGTGAACGTCGGGCCATTATCAGTGACCAGAGTGTCAGGCAACCCATGGACTGCAAACACTTGCCTGAGTTTGTCTATGGTTGAGGGGGCTGTGATGTTGCTCATGATGTGAGCTTCAATCCATTTAGAATGTGCATCTACCATGACAAGAAACATCTGCCCCATAAAAGGGCCAGCAAAATCCAAATGTAGCCTAGACCAGGGGTGGTCTGGCACAGTCCCATGGGTGTAAAGGAGCTGGTGGTGGCATATTCTGATTAGTCTGACATTGCGTGCATGATTTTACCTTGTTCTCCAGATCCTGATCCATTCCTGGCCACCAAACGTAGGATCTTGCAAGGCTTTTCATCAGACACACTCCTGGGTGAGTCTCATGAATTTCCTCCACAATCTGTGAATGGCCAGGGGAAGACACAACGACCCTCGCCCCCCCCCCCCAGAAAATGCAGCCATCCTGCCGACTGAGTTCTGTCTTGCGTTTGGCATAAGGCCTCAGTTCCTCTCCTTCCACGACTCTGGGACAGCCTTGTAAAAGAGAAGTCTTGACCTGGGACAGGACTGGGTCCCTCTCTGTCCACTGCCTGATCTGGGTCACCTTTACAGGTGTCTCTGACAACCTCTCCAATGGAAACACAGTCTCTGGAGGCACATATGTAGTAACAGGTGTCTCAGGTAAAGGTAGTCGACTCAGTGCATCAGCACTTGCATTATTCCCAGCCGCTCTGTACACTATAGTGTACCGGTAGGCTGACAATGTAAGAGCCCAACGCTGTATCCTGGCTGACGCTAGCGGTGGGATGCATCTAGTCTCACTGAACTGGCTCATCAGTGGTTTATGGTCCATGTAAATTGTAATTACACGTTCATAAAAGTACTGATGGAAGTGTTTGACAGCAAAAACAATGGCCAGACCTTCTTTGTCTAGCTGTGAATATCCCTTCTCAGCAGCTGTCAGGGTACATGAAGCAAAACCAATAGGCTTCTCTGAACGGTCCTCCATTACATGTGAGAGAACTGCCCCGACTCCATAGGGCGAGGCATCACATGCCAGGGTGATCTCCTTGTCTGGGTCATAGTGAACAAGCAGTTTCGCTGAGTGGAGGAGTTCTTTCACTTCCTTGAAAGCTTTCTCCTGCTCTTCACCCCACTGCCACTTAGTGTCATTGTGAAGCAGCTTATACAGTGGGGTCAAAGCCCTTGAGAGGTCCGGAAGAAACTTGCCATAATAATTCACCATGCTCAAATATGATCTGAGTCCTGTGACGGTCTTAGGGCTTGGGGCTTCCTTAATAGCTCTCACTTTGTCCTCCATAGGGCAAAGCCCCTCAGCTGTGATCTTGTGTCCCAGGTAAGTCACACGATGCCAGGAACACACATTTTCCACGTTTCAACCATAGCCCTGCGTCTGAGAGCCTCTTCAGCACCCATTCTAAGTTAGCCAGATGCTCCACCTCCGTAGCCCCTGTGATCAATATATCATCAAGATACACTGCTACGTGTGGAATCCCCTGCAGCAAAGTGTCCATTGTCCTTTGGAAAATGGCAGGGTTGGACGCCACTCCAAACACCAGGCGATGGTACTTGAATATTCCCTTGTGCGTATTAATTGTGACATATTCCTTTGAATCCTCGTCGAGCAGCAGCTGTTGGTAGGCGTGGCTCATGTCCAGCTTTGTAAACAGCCTACCCCCTGACAGGGTCACAAGCAGGTCATCCACCCGTGGCAATGGGTACTCCTCCAGCCAACAGACCTGATTCACCGTAAGCATATAATCCCCACGTATCCTCACCATTTTGTCTGCTTTCAAAACTGGAACAATGGGAGCCGACCACTTTGAAAACTGGACGGGCTCAATAATGCCCAGCCTCTGTAAACGTTTCAGCTCCTCCTCGAATTTGCCTTTCATGGCATAGGGCACCGACCTGGGTTTAAAAAAACGTGGTCTAGCCTCAGGGTCGACATGCAGTTTCACAGTCATGCCCTTCAGTGTTCCCAGCTCGTCCCTGAAAACGTCACTGTACCGCTGCAGAATGTCCTCCATCGTGTATGCATACTTAATTTCATGCCAGTTTAGCCAGATTTTGCAAAGCCAATCGCGACCCAAAAGACTGGGACCCTTCCCTTAGCTATCACTAGCCTGGCTTCAGCCTTCTGACCCCCAGCTGAAATGTCCACATATAACACCCCTAACTGAGGTATGGACTGCCCCGTATATGTCCTAAATTTGAGCTTTGAGGGTCTAATGGGTGGCAGGTTGGACCCCCATGTCCTCCTGTAGGTCTCCTCACTGATACAGTAGCCCCTGAATCAATCTCAAACTTAATGTCCTTTCCCCTGACAGCGACTGTGGCATAATATGGTTCAGGTGGTTCCTCATCTGTTTCCATTGCAAACATGTTGTAGGCACACGCTGCCTCTTCATCTGCTTCTTCTAGATGGTGTGTGGCTGCCTGAGCCTGTTGAGCTTTCTCCTGCCCAGGCTTAATCTTACCCTTTGAACTTCTGCACTTTTTAGCTAAATGTCCCTTTTCGCTACAAGCATGGCAGACAGTGTCTTTAAATTTGCAATCATTTGCATAGTGCGTCCCTCCACACCGGAAACATTCCACCCGCTTTGCCTGTTTACCAGTCTCCCTCCTGACTTGGTGCACTGCTGCCAAATGCGACCCCCCATGTCCTTTCTGGATATCCTTGACATTATTAGCAGCCACCTCCATGCCTTGGGCAATCTCTAAGGCTTTCCTGAAAGTCAGCGGTGGGGTTTCCCCTAGCAGGCGGCGTTGTATGCCATCATTATTAATGCCACATACTAATCTATCACAGAGCATGTCATACAACACCACTCTGAAATCACAATGTTCCGACAGCTGCTGAAGCTCGGCCACAAAATTGGCCACAGACTGACCTGGCTTCCTGAAACAGCTGTGAAGCTTACACTGTTGGACTATCGCAGAAGATTTTGGATTGTAGTGGTTCCCCACGAACTTGACCAGTTTGTTATATGGAATGTCCCCGGTTTCTGCGGTGTGGCTAAATTCCTTATTAGCTTGTAATTCTTTGCCCCACACACACTCAGGAGAATAGAACGCTTCTTAGCCTCCTCAGTAATTCCATTAGCACAGAAAAAGTGTCCAAACCTTTCCTCATACTCCGGCCAGTCCTCGTTTCCTTCCAAAAATTCACCGATAGTTCCAAACTTAGCCACCTGAAACGTGAAGCTCCCGTTCGCAAAACGTGCCAATACGTTCACAAAACCAGTTCGCCTAGTCGCCAAAAATATGTAGTAACTTCTACTTTGAAAAAGGCACACTCGACAACTTCATGCTAAAGAAACAACTTTATATTGAACTTCAAAACTGTTATGTATATACAGAGGCTTTCACCACCCGTACGGCATGGCAGGCACACTATATGCAAAAGCACACCGGAAATTAAAAAAAATAGAAGTAGAACCCCCCCCCCATTATCCTAATTAGTATTAACTTACTTTTAATAATGCTCACATTACAACAACTTCCTCAAAGAATGCCAAGAAATTTGCTAAAATGACTTTCCATGCAGAAAGCCATGCTGACTGTCCCGAATCAGACCCTGTCTCTCAAAATGTCGGTAGATCCTGCCCCTCAAAGTCCCCTCCAGCAAGTTACCCACAGGACTGTAATTTCCCAGATTGTTTTTGCTACCATTTTTAAACAATGGTACCTTATTAGCCACTCTCCAATCCTCTTGAACTTCACCCGTGGCCAGGATGAAACAAAAATCTTTCAAGGGCGTCCACAAATTCTTCTCTAGTTTCCCACTAGGATTGCAGCAGGTCAGGACCTGAGAAAATACCCACTTCAATGTGTTTTGAAACCTCTCATACTTTCTCCCTACCTAGTTAAGATGTTGGTTTACTAACTTTTACTGATTTCTTCTCATAAAGTATTTTCCTTTTAACTAATCCCTATTTACAGAAAGATCCTAATTTAAATTCACATCTCTCTTCAGTTTCAGTGACAATATTTTTGAGCAATGTCAGTGGGTGGAGAGGAATGGTCAATGTTTTGGTTTGAGACTTGATTCAGGGCCTCAGCATGAAACATTGAAATCCACCCCCCCCCCCAAACCATCACCCTGCCAGAGATGCAGTTCACCCTGCTGAGTTCTCGAGAAGGCTTTTTATTTTGCTTCAATCATCCACAGTCTCTTGAGTCACCACAATATTCTTGACACTTTTTATCCAAGAATATTTAGAAACTTACATTATTTGAGACTTAATAGTTCTCAAAAAAAATTAGTTTCTTGGAAAGGTCAAGGGATTAATCAGACTAGACTTCTAATGTCAGTTACAAACAAGGGAAGATCTGCGGATGCTGGAAATCCGAGCAACACACACAATATGCTGGAGGAACTCAGCAGGTCGGGCAGTATCTATGGAAAAAAGTACAGTCGATGTTTCGGGCCGATGTTTCTGTCCTGTTTTCGGCAGGACTGGAGGAAAAAACGCTGAGTAGTAGGTGGGATCTCTCAGTGGCCACCCATTTTAATTCCACTTTCTATTGCCATTCCAATATGTCCATCCATGGCCTCCCCCACTGTTGTGATGAGGCTACACTTAGGTTGGAGGAACAACACCTTGTATTCCATCTGGGTAGCCTCCAACCTGATAGCATGCACATCGATTGCCCAAACTTCCAGTAATGTCCCCCAGCCACCCACCCATCTTCATCATTTCCCACCCCCCTTTCCCTCTCTCACCTCATCTCCATGCCGTCCCATCGCCTCCCTGTTCTGCTCCTCCCTCTTAAATTTTTCCACGGCCTTCTGTTTTTTCACCAATCAGCTTCCCAATTCTTTACTTCATCTCTCCCCCTCCAGGTTTCACCAATCACCTGGTGGTTCTCTCTCCACCTCCCCCCCCCCCCACATTTTAAATCATCTCCTCAGCAATTTTTCCTCCAGTCCTGCAGAAGCTTTTCGGCCCAGAACGTCAACTGTTCTGTTTCCCATAGATGCTGCCTGGCCTGCTGAGTTCCTCCAGCATTTTGCGTGTGTTGTTCTAATGTCAGTTGTATGGCCAAAAGTAACTCAAATGACTATCCAGGTTCTGACAGAATTAACACAAACATTCACTCAGTAATAAAGGAAGTTTTCGTTGCTCAAAGTTCAAAAGTTCAAAGTAAATTTATTATCAGAGTATGTGTATGTCACGCTGAGTTTCATGTTTTTGCAGGCATTCACTGTGGAACAAATAAGTACAATAGAATCAATGAAAAACTGCACACAAGACTGACTGACAGCCAATGTGCAAAATAAGGCAATCTGTGCATATAGAATAAAAAATAAATAAATAATACTGACAACAGGAGCTGCAAAGTGCCTGAAAGCAAGTCCATAGGTTGTGAAATCAGTTCAGTGTTGAGGAGAGTGAAGTTATCCGCACTGGTTCAAGAGCCTGATGGTTGAAGGGTAATAACTGTAGCTGAACCTTGTGTTGTGGGACCTAAGGCTCCTGTACCACCTTCTCAATGGTAGCAGTGAGAAGAGAGCATGGCCTGGATTGTGCATACCTACTAGACATATAATGTAATAATGTTAGCACTCTGTGGATCCCCATTGCCCACAATGAGGACTAAGGTGGAGTGGTGGGATTGGCATTGATTGGTATCACTGTTATCATGAATTAACTATGCGACAGGGTGTGTTTCAGTACTGTATAACTCCAAGAGTCCATACAAGACATCTTCAGCTAATGCTTTGGGCCTTTTAGACAATGAAGTTTTACAATGGTGGATATTTCCTCAAAGCATCTCAACCCACTGTGCATCATTCATTTAATTTATTTTTTTCCAGTACAGATGAATTTCTAAATCTTATTTTTTTCCTGAGTATTTTGTAGCATGGGCACCAATCACAGAAAATACAGTGGCTGATACTTACCAGAATGAAAGGAAAAAAATCAAGACAAGCAGCATCAAAATAAATTCAGCCAGAGTATTCAAATGAAACGCAAGCAGAAAGCAAAAGATCTCATCAGATGAAGGAAACAGAAACACGAGGAATTCTGCAGATGCTGGAAATTCAAGCAACACACATCAAGTTTGCTGGTGAACGCAGCAGGCCAGGCAGCATCTCTAGGAAGAGGTACAGTCGACATTTCGGGCCGAGACCCTTCGTCAGGACGAAGGAAACAGAACAGTGATAACATAAACACATTGTTATCTTCTGTGTGATTACATACTTCATCTCTTGTGCTCAAATCCATATTTATACAGTATAAGTAAGCTTGAAGCCTAAAAAATCTGGGGCTACAGGAACACTTAATTAGGATTGGAAATTCTTAAGAGTACAGAAAAAAAATTCTGCCTTTCACAGTCCTCTGTATAAGTACATCACCACATCTTCACATTTGACGTTTTGAAAGGTTCAATGTTTGGCTGCAATCAATTTTGTTTTAAGGTGCAGGCAACATTCATGGTTCATTAACACACATTGATAAGAGGCAATGATAGTCTATTTTGCCCTTTCAGCAGTTGTTGTTTACTTAGACTGATATCTGAGCTAGCAGCATTGAAGCACATTCCCACAGGAAGCATTCTTGAAAGTATTATACAGGATTACATTACGTTTAATTCGGAAGCAGCAGTAGTATCTTGAAATACAGTGTCTAGTAATTGTGAGCATCTGATATTCCAGTTATGACATTTAATACTACCATGCTCGTTTTAGATGATCAACCTTTCTCACTCTAAAACGGGAACTGATTGATTTTTGCTGGACATGTGAAACCCCAAAGAAAATGCTAAAAACTCCGAGCCCACCTAATGGGCACTTGCGAACAAATGAAAAGTTAATGGGGCAGATTGTGCTTGATTCAACCAGTTGTCCTCCCTCTTCTCTACTATTTTTGACAGCTACCTGCTGCCCTTGAGCTTGAGTTGTCAGCTCTGTGACTAGCCCAGGAGCAGAGAGGGCTGCAAGTGATGGCAATGCGTATTGAAGCCCCAGCTCCAGCATAGCCTCACACCATCCTGTGTCTTCATAAACCTTCTGAAGTGTCTTCAGCTGCCTCTGATAATTAAAAAAATATATGTATTTTAACAAACATTTAGCTAGTGCTCATTAATTAAAAGGATAGATAAATAAGTAAGAAAGTTAACAAAATATAGTTGGTAAGTTATAAAACGACCAGTTGGCTGTAAGTTTGATTTGATCACTGTTTCATTTTGATGGCCAAAGATCAACTTCATGAGAACTCAAGAAACAAAAACAGGAGTGGGCCTGCTTCATCATTCAACCAGATCATAATCAACCTTTTACTTCAACAGCCCACTTTCTTTTGAAAAAGTAATTGAACCCAACATTTTAACATTATTAATCTTATGTTTATCTTTTATGAGTCTTACAATTATTTTTTCTGTATTAAGGAACAGGATTCAACAAGATATTTTTAGTTTTTAGCTGTAATGGTGTGAGGGTCAGATTCACCAGGAACTTTCCCTTGGTTGATTATGTTCACATATTATATAGTGACATCAGCACAGTATACTCCCAATTGAACTCTAATAAGATCACAAGTGATATCTTACTCTTCTGGTCCACTAACTTCCATCCTGCTTCCTCCCCAGCTTGATACCCCTAATATTTTCCATTTGATTATTCACAGACTAATGAACCTCATTTATGAAATCTTTATTGACTTCTCAGTTCCCAATTATCCACTAAGGTGTCTTAATTGACCTCACATTTGGACATCCAAATGACTGTCTGCCAATTTGTCCAACTTCCTTTAGTCAGTTATTCCTGACTAAGCAATTATCTTTTAAGACTTACCTGGCAGTCAATGTTTTTCGCCAAATTCCTCCATCTTCACTTGTGAGCTCCAGACTGGCGTTGAAGAGGCCCAAAAAGGTATGGTCTTTGCTGCACAGGATAAAGGTAGGCTGGCTGAGGTGGTTCTTTCCAGATTTTCCATTAGATTCTGCCAGTTTTTCAGAGGAGAAGCAAGTAACCTGAAGATAAGAACCACCTACCTATCTACCACACAACCACTTCCCATACACAATTGAATTTTGATATCACCTTATCTTTCTCTCCTGCCTATAACCCCCTTTAGCCTTTTCACTCCTCCCTAAATCAGTTATGTTCTGCCAGTTTAATTACCATACCAAGTTTCTCCATAACACATTTACTTTTGGTCTCCGGCCTAACTTTATTGGAAAATTATAATCTCCCTCTTCATTCACTCGGATGTTTCTTCTCTCATTAGATTTCCCTCCACGTAAACTTTACCACCCACATTTAGCCATTTCTTTTCATTTGCTTTCTTATGCCTCCCCACTCTTAGACAGAGACAAAACACTTTCAACCATTTTGTTTTAACTTCTGTTACTCCTTTCTACATCTTCCTTGGAAAATCTTCTTCACCTTGTCACTTTCAACTGCATCTTCTACTACCTTTGTAACATTGCCAGAGCTACCCAATCCATCTTTTGTAAGACAATCATCTCTACATTGCTGCCTCATTAAACTTCAGCCATGTAATCCTCTGTATCAATTTAGGTGTCCCCACCCCCATACAAATTTTTGTTACATAATAATGACAAAGTGAAATGTATCAATCAATGACATTGTATAAAATGTGGTAAATGGGTTTGAACAAGATCAGATTTACTCATTGTATCACAGTGATAATCGATTCTTTGGCTGCATACACCAGTTTTTTTTCCACAAGCAAGAGAAAATCTGCAAATACTGGAAATCCGAGCAACACACACAAAATGCTGAAGGAACTCGGCAGGCCAGACAGCATCTATGGAAAAAAGTACAGTCGACGTTTC
The DNA here is from genome assembly GCF_963921235.1 of Mobula hypostoma. Classification (NCBI taxonomy): domain Eukaryota; kingdom Metazoa; phylum Chordata; class Chondrichthyes; order Myliobatiformes; family Myliobatidae; genus Mobula; species Mobula hypostoma. The sequence continues at coordinate 32,955,134 of NC_086109.1, forward strand.
GGGCCGAGACCTTTTGGCAAGACTGAGTTTTTTTTTGCACATTTTGAAAGCTGCATTGTTTATTTGTATTAAAAAATTAACTAAGGTAAATTTATTCTTCTTGGGAAAAAAATCAGCTGTACTAATAGTCTAGCTTTAATTCTACTGTTGCCTTTGTGCTGGGAGATGCAAATCTGTGGCAATATTTTGACCATGAATTCAAAGTGATCAAAAGGAAAATAAACATGCACAATTCTTTCGTCTCTGTTCCCCTGAGCCTGTTCCTTCTCCTGGTTTATGCTAGTCACATCATTTGCTATTTTCTTTCTGCTTTTATTTTACCAGTGGTAACAAGACAGTGAATTGGCCTCCATCCCATAATTTGACATGGCAAAGGAATGAACATTTGAGTCGTAGAAAATATGCCCAAATATAGGCATTTCAGTGATACTATCTTTTCCTTCTAATCTCGGAGCAGTTTTCAGGAACTAAGTTATCAAACTGAACGCCGTGGTGAAAGTGCGAGGCACTGCAAAGTTATTTCATTTCTGAAATGAACTCATGTATGTTCTAACAGTGAATTAGGTAATGGCTTAAACATGTCTTAAGCCTTCTGCTATTTTCCACTTTTTACCTCTTTTGCAGATCACAAATCATTTAGTGTTCTCAAGTAGGACAGTGAAATGACTTGACTATCCATGAACTCTATATTGGGTCAGGAGAAGGGAACGTCATTCATAAATGAAGACCACAGAATGTTTACTCAACAGTCTGATTATCATCCTTGGAATTTACTCAACTGTGATTAAAAAGTTAGAATAATGCAAGGTTGCAACCACCTGACTTAGTTAATATCAACCCTCTAATGTTTTCTTGGTATCCTCTAAATCATTGAATGAATGCATAAATGTTTCTTCAGTTACATTGTGCTAATAGTTCTGTTACATTAAATTTCCAAGTGTAAAGATGGTGCAAAGCAATGCCTCTGAAACGTCTTTCTTCCAGAACCACAGCTTCCCTTCCACTATTTTAACAAAGCTTTCAACTGCATTCATCCATTTTGGCTCCATTTTCAGCTCTGACCAATTGGACAGAGGCCAGTACAAGCCTGAGGAACAGTACACTGGTTATCTGTCCCCTAAGGGTCAAATAATGAATTTCAGGTAACTTTTCTCTGTCACTCTCTTTAAGTTTGACTCAGCTTTGTTTGCTTTTCTCTCTCTCTAAGTAGAGGACATTCCTAGCCTAACCTGACAAGCATGCTTTCTTCATTTACATTTCACAACTCCTACAATCGTTTGACTATGTCTTCTTGTCCACGATCTCACTCTCTAACCTCTCCTATTTATTCATTGACTAGATAGCTTTGTTTACAGCTCATCCCCATAAATCACCAGAGTTTTACTCTGTCCGAGATGGTCCCTTACCCCGCCATCCCTGCATATTAATGGAGTCTTTTTTTCTCCTTCAGAATTGTGATGAAATGTCTTCAGCCTGATGTAAACTCTGTTCCTCCTCCCACAAAGGTGGCCAGACCTGTTTAGTATTTCCAGCATTTTCTGCATTATTAAAGATTAAGCAAGATGTGATTCATGATTTAGTTTCTTTATTTGTAACATTCTTTTTTTTAATATTGAAAGCTTTTATCACATAACATTATTTGTTGTGAATTTTGCTGATGTTGTTTATCTTTCATAAGTTCAGAGGAACAATGAGTGAAGCTGAATTAAGTTACTTTCTCTTCTCCGGTTAGATGATTACGGTCACCAGGTGACAATACTTTGATAATTCATTAAAAATCAAATAAATAAGGATAAATTAATATCATATTTCTGTTGCTCTTTGTTTTCTTTCTTGTCCTTTATCTGCAGGCTCCTTGTACATAATAATACATTATAATCTATTTTTTCAGCCCTTTTTCCTCCTCTCCTCAATATTGGAGAAGTTCATTATCAGAATCAAATGAGTAGAGAGATGGGCCAGAAGCTTGTTTTTCTGGGAAACATGAAGCCCATTGAAAAAAAATCTGTGGGTTGTGATACTTCCCAGTTGGCATAACGTGAAGGGTTTATTTTCCCATTGCATAGATTGCACCCCTCATATTCCTAAAGGGCACCTTACTAAAGTTGCACAGAGAATGATATCCAAAGAGGATTGGGGATATAGAGTTACAAAATACCATTACTCAGCAGATAAAAAAGCAAGTGACCTCCCCTTTGAATGTTGTTTCTACTGGAGGCTCTTAGTTACCAAAGTTACTCACCCCTGTATCATCCAATTTCAGGATGGAGAAGTATTTTTCTGCCCTTTGCAATGATGCTAACTGTAGCATTGGCAAAGCAACAAGATACACCGAGAAATATAGACGGTAGTTCTGTTTGTTGAAATAGGCCCCCCAGCCGATTAAGCTCTGTCAGCCTGCATACCACAACTGATTGGTTGGAGCACTTAGTCACTATCAAGTAGCACATCAATTCTGATAAACCAATTCAGGAAAACAGCTGTTTTCACTTAGTGCCTGAACTCATTCTAGGGTCTTCATAACCAACTGACTATTTTGAACTAGAGCCACTATTATTGAATAGTTGCAAAGAAGTGAAGGGCATTTTTCTCAGGAAAACACATTTATCGCTCGTGACATTTCAAACCACTTCGCTACTAAATTACTTTCTCAATCAACAAGCAAAAACAAGGTGATACTAACCATTTCTCTGCATATTCCTTGTATTTTTGGTAAAAGAGATTAAAAATGTCTTTAAGTCCCAGTTTTTTAATACATTTATCATATACTTTATTCAAGGAAAGAATTGCAATGTGTTTGTGATCATTTCCTTTGAAGTTGTAAGTTGATAATAGGAAAGGAAAGGGATGTCGCATCCGGAGTTTCTCCGGTTAACGGACGATTTCCCTCTACACCTCTCTGACGTAGTGGCCAACCGCGTACGAGGTCAGTTACAGCAGTGGTTTGCCATTGCCTTCTGCCGGGTGAGTTTCCAAAGAGATCACCAGCTCGTAACCCAGCACGGATGGAAAGCGTGCAGGGGAGCCGGCTGGATTCGAACTCCGGACCTTTCGTCCTGAAGTCCGGCACTGATGCAACTACACCACCAGCCAGGTCTAAGATGATAATATCCAATTAAATTATGCAAATTTATATGTTTTTGTATGTCAAGGTTTGGACATGTTGGCTATATTGCCTGAAAACTAAATTACCTAGAACTATGGCATTGAGTGAAAATATTTGAAGCAGCAGTATGTCCAGGTTGGTGTATTTTAAGCAATGTTTTACCATAAACAGTAGTTCAATGAAAAATTGGAATCTGGCAAGTCTAGTTATACTTTCATTATGATGGAAATATACTATAAACACATTAGAAAAATGTTTATAGAAATTGTTTACATCTCATATTCCAGCTATATCTGACTGTGCAGGATTTATGAATTTTGGAATTTTAATATCTGAGATGTTAAAATTCCAAGTTCATGTGTTACTTGGTAGTCAACATTTTGTGAACATTCAGTATTAGAGGATAAACTGAGCGTTATATTTTGCAGCAATGTCTTGCCATGGCATTCAGGCATTTTTATTCAGTGAAGTGCATTACAGATTATTACATGGATACTTTTTCTATCACTTTGAGTGTTTAATTCACCTCCAAAATATATTAAAAGGACAAGAATGATTTGGATCTGGAGTTAAGGATTTCATTTTGTGAGTTATTATTACATACTTCCCATTATGATTTTACATATAAAAATAAATGTGGTTTGATACTTATAAAGATAAACAAAGGATTTTGCAGTAACACAAAAAATATAGAACACGTCATAAGCTTAGGATGCCTTAAAGCCAACCATTGAGTGAGCAGTAAAACAGACAATTAGTGAGATAAGAAAAATGATGCTTTTAATTAGAAGAACCTGCAGCATTTGCATTGTGCTGTTTATTGTAGTCTTGGTGATGTATTTATAATGATATTGGAATGGAAGTTACGTGGTTGTTTTCTTGCTCATGCAAAACATGATTGGATGTTCATATTAAGCATACATTTACATTGTACATATTAAACCATTACACAGTAAAACAAAAAGGACAAATATTTACAATTCCTGAAGGATTAAGACATTGCTCTTATTTTTTAACTAAAAATAATCATTGCAAACTATGTTGCCCAGAATTTATACCAAATGGTGACACTTCTTAATGTGCTAGACAATCTGATTTTCATGACAAAAAATATTATAAATTCAACAAATTTTGTTTGGGATCTTCTGTGCTTCTGATGCAAACTATACAGAGGATCACATACACATTTGTATCCAATGGTACACAATAGTGGGCACTACCTCTGGGACTTTCAGAGATGTATGATTGGCTTGTGCCATTTGCAAGCTGCTCATGCCGAAGGATGCTTTCAATACACCTGTGCAAACTGCTTCTGGGCGTCTTGCAATCATCCTGACAAATGACTGCAAAAACTCAGCTTGGTTCCCTGTAACTAAAATATTTACCCAGCTCTTTTTGGATTCTTGACCTCCTCCATAAGAAACTGATCTCCCAGCTCTCCAAGTACACACTCTTTGCCCCAATCTCTTCACTCATGATTCTCCCAACCCAATTCCCTCTATCTCCTGATCTGATCCCACCCAACACTAACCGCCAATAGCCGAACCCATCCGGCTGTTCGCAATCTGTCACAACCAATGACCACTCCCTTAATCAATTACCTCAGCCCCAATTGGAACCTTCCGAAATCAACCAGTTGACTGACACTTGCAACACCTACTTCTATTTACCATTCCCTGGCCTACCACCACACTACTACCAATACCTGGCAGCTGACCTTCCTCCAAACATTCTTATAATCAATAGTCCATAGCCCTTATGGCTCAACCCTGGGCCACTCTCCCTTGCATCTTCCAGGATCTAGCCCTGACCTTGACCTTATTATAGTTATTTCATTTGCTAGACGCTGATAGAGTGAATGAAGGGAAAACTATTATCTTATGAGGTCTTCCTATTACATTTCCTAGCATCAGTCCCACAAACAAAGTCACCATCGGATGATTACTTAGCTTGTCTTGGAAAGATTTCTAGGCATTAGACTTTAATCTTACAATACCCTTTTCTAACAGGACAATTTAACAATCATTGGATATTTTTACCTCTGATCTTAGAGGGCCAGCTTTAAAATTTCACTATATTTTTAAAACTATCGGGCAGCTGCCAAAAAATTTCTACTTTACAGGGGGAATAAGACAGAAGAAGGTAAACAGATACATGTTGGACTTGGATGGCTGATGAAGCAGTTTATAATCTCAGGAAGTCATTGTTCTATGGAAGGAGGAAATTTAAAACTGCACTTGCAATTATTATGATAAAATAGAATTGCAATCGAATACTTGGATCAGATTGCAAATGTAGTCAAGATAAGTATTTTATGAAAGAAATGAATTCAAAGCTGTAGTAAAATCTATATAGTGTAAAAGATAGCAATGAGAAATTCAAAAAATAAGTAGTCATCAAAAATCATCTGGAAATCTGCTATTTAAAGAACTCAAAGCAATGGAAAACTGAAGGTGTCAGAAATATGTAGCTATGGAAGTTCATAAAAAGGGAGAGAAGAGATTACGCAATATATGTTTGAAGATGCATTCAGAAAGATTGCTATTCTTTTACAGGATTGCAAACTTTTATAGAACAATAAAAGTCCTTCAAATGATCTGGATGAAAATAACAATGAAAGTTTTGTCACAATGGTGAATCTGAGTCATGTATGGATTAATGAGGCAAATTCAACAGCAGTCAATGGCACATCTTCTTACTGCAACAACTTTGGAAGTTCAACCTGAAATCAAAAAAGAAATACTTACATCAGAAAATCCTTTCAAATAATATCATTAAATCAACTTAGAGATCATTGTTAATTAAAGGCTTCTAAAAACATGTACTGCTGAATTTATAGACCAAAAAGAGAAGATAAGACAGTCATAAAAAAAATTGGAACCTGGCAGATGAACATTTCTTTAAAAAGATTAGAAGCCAAAAATAATAATTCTAGATTTATAGTGTATAAGGAATAACTGGGAGGCAGAACAAGGTAATGATCTTACAAGGGGGTTCAGTAGGCTATAAAGTAACGAGCGTAAACTTCTTTAACAGTTCAATTCCGTAGATATTGCTGAGTGAAGCATTGTCATTACAGCTTGGACTCATGGGTTTCATGGGCTTGTCAGAAGTCTCATCTTGCATTCAGCACTTGATTGGTGTGGCACTCTTTGCAAAGGATCAGAGGTGTCTATGAAATGGATGGCAGGAAGGAGGTGCTTCAATAATCTCAGAAACCCAAGCCGAAAAATGGAAATTATAGATAACATTTAAATTATTGGGATGTAAAATGAAAAATAGAAATACTCTTAACAACAAAATCTGAAAATTATTTTTTACCCTGAGGCAACAAAGCTTAGCGATCAGTGAATTAATTTTTCATGCTCATAAACGTTGTTCGGCAATAACACATGAAGCCCGAATTTTTCGACATGCCTGCTGCGTAAATAGTAATTAATTAGTTTAAGCTCACATCATCACAGTAACCTGTTCACAAATTGCATCAGTTAAATGCTACAAATCTAATAGAGGAACAGGATGTACTGCACATATGTGCACATCAGATTTGTCCTATAACAACAATGTATGCTGTCCTTCTCACCATTATTGATGAAGCAAGGAATGGCTCATTGTCTCTTATAATATTTGTATTTATTCCATATAATCAGAGTTATCAAGGCAGTTTATTCTTGGTTTATATTCTTTTTGCCTTGGCTTGATGTATTAATTGACACTGACTCTGACATAGTTCATTTGTTAGAAGGTGGTGTCCTCAAAGAATTTACATATATGACACTTAAATATTTGGTCATTTTTGCCTTGATCCATGATTGCTTTGATCCTTTCAGCAGATCGCAGTTCAGGAGCAGGACCCAATGTCAGATTCAGGGGCTCCCCTCAGTGTAAATGGAAGTCTGATGACTGATGCAAGAGAGCAAGGGTACTCCCACCAATTTCTTTTCGGTATCTATTAATCATCTTCACTGGATTGTAGTAAATAATAGCTCACAAAATCTCTTCTTGGCAAAACAACATTACCAAAGTTTGCATTTAAAGAGAACAAGGCTTTTATTGGCTTTTTCTTCCATTCCTTTTGTCACTGATTTAACCATTTTCTAAAGCAATTGAAATATAATTGTTTCTATTCTTGGCCACCTGAATATGCTAAAGCATTTTATGGGCAATTAATTTCTTTTGAACTGTAGACACTATTTTAATGTAGCAGCCAATTTGCAGTCAGCAAGCTCCCTCAAACAGAAACTTATGCACAAAAAGTTCCAGGCAATTCTAGGTAACAGTGTGGAATTGATTGATTGCAATGTGTTTGAAGGTGCAATCTTTCAGATGATATGTCAAACTGAGTCTTGTTTGCTTTCTCCCACAGAAAGCAATATCAAATGTCCAGGTGATCTGTTTTAATGTTTTTAACTGAGTGATAAAAATGCAAGACCCAGGGCTAATTTGTGTACAGATCTTCATAATAACGTTAATAGATTTCTCACATTCATCTGAGAGGGCAGAGGAGATTTAATTTGACGTCTCCTCTGAAAGACAGCATCTTCAAAACAAAAGCCTAGATACTTATACTTAGATTGCTGCAGTGAGACCTGAACTCAAAATGTATTGTTTCAGAGACTGCGTTCCATCAAACTTAGAAAATTAAGTGACTTGATTGAAGTTTTCAAGACAATACAGGAAAGATATGGTGGATGGAGTAAAACTATTTTTGGTGGCAGGGAATAAGGAACATCACCTAAAAAAAATCTAAACATCACTGGACTTAAAAAAGAAAGGAAACAGAATGTAACAGATGTTTGGAACTTTTATCTCACTAGCACCAATTATTACTGGTTCTGAAGGTCACAGTCTTTTCCTCGGGCAAAGGACTCTAAAATTAAATGACTTAGATTTAAATGAGATGCAAAAGCTTTAAAGGGGACCTGAGGGCAACTTCTTCACAAGGAGGGTGGTATTTTTACAGAACAAGCTGCCAGAGGAAATGGTAGAACAACTGCAACAGTTAAAATACATTTTGACAAGAATATGTTTAGAAGGATATAGCTCAGGTGGATGGCATGGATGAGTTGAGCTGAAGGGCTGTTTCAACGCTGTATAACTCTATATGATTCTTTAATCTAAGATTGATAGATCTTTAATAACTGAAGGTGTTAGCAAATGTAAGCCATAGACTGGTCTGTGGTATTCATCATTGATTAGCATAATCTTATTCAATAGCATGGTATACCCTAGGCTTTCTATGTTTCTATATTCCATAGCGGTGTATGTCGGAAAGAAGCCGTGCATCAAAACATGGATTAAGCTTAGCTTACCTTGTAACTGAAACACAGTTTCAATGACCACTCTATCAATAAATAACATTTTTGTTCTTGACAAATAAGCTGCCAGATGAAATGGTAGACGTGAGGCCAATCACAATATTTAAAAGATGCTGCACAAGATAAGGGGGTAGTTAATTTTTTTTCTAAGATGTAGTTCATTCCAAATTTATTTATTTATTGAGATATGGCAAGGAATAGGCCCATCTGGCCCTTCGAGCTGCACCATCCAGCAATTCCCCAGTTTAACCCGAGCCTAATCATAGGACAATTTACAGTGATCAATTAACCTATCAACCAGTCCATCTTTGGACTGTGAGAGGAAATCAGAGCATCTGAAGGAAACCCACTGGTCAAGAGGAGAACATACAAACCCCTTACATATGTATGTGGAATAATTGGCAAAAAAATCATCGGATAGTTATCTTAACATGCACTGTATCTAAAAAGGAAAGGTATGTCGCATTTTAATACCATTTTCAAAATGCTGTTTGATTGTGTTCCATTCAGAAGCTAACTACAATAAAAATGACTTTTCAATTTAAAATGAATGATGAATCTAGAATGATTTAGATCAATAATATTAGACTAATGCAGCTTGATTTCACGATTAGAGAATAACAGAAAACACAAATGCATGCTACTGTGCTGATCCCAAATGTGTTCCTCTCCTCCATTACTAAATTAACCTCTTTGATTCCATAATGTTCAAACAATTTCTTTAATTCGACATTCTCTTGTAGGCAGTTCTTCTTTGGGATTGCAGTTTCAATCCCGTGCAAATTCCCCAACAGATCCTCTTTGTAGCTTGCAATTGAGACTTTCAGCTGTGATGATGAAAAATGGTTTCTTGGTTGTATTTTTAGTGACATCATTCATTTTGTTGCCAACAATGAGACAAAAAAGAGCTGTTCTGTTTAATACTGGGAATCTTAAGTGGTTCAGAGAGGACATGATGTACACACATTTTTTAGTCAGCGCAAGAGCCTGTGGTTGGCAAGTTATTAATAATTGTAACATCAGCTTAAGAGCTTCTACAAGTACTGGGAGAAGAAGAAAAGCTGGTCTCCTAAAGCCGATTTAGAGAATGGAGAAATTTCTTATTGGAAAACATGAGAAATATATCATAAAGACAATGATAGAGAAAACCATGTAAGGAATTTAGAACAATTATTATCACATGGGAAAAATACTGAGTAAATTAATGGGACCAAACATTAACAAAATCCCCCGGAGCTAATGGACTTGCAGTCCAATTTCCAAAGGAGATGGTTACAGGGATTTTTTTAAAAAAATTAGGCTTTATAGTGGCAATGCAAGGGTTATACTGTAAATTATATTGTATATATCTTTATTTTAAGAAAATGATATGACAAAAATACCTTGGTTATTACAAAAAATTGTAATATTTCTGAAACCACATCAAAGGATTTGAACATACTGTATGAACATAAAAAATAGAAACAAGAGTCTGTTCCTCAGCTCTTCAAGCCACCAATGATCGTCTCCTGTTCTGTGCCAGTCCTTATATCCCTCAATCCACTGAAATCTTTAAAAAATTAGGTACAATCTCTTTAAAAGAGGAAGCAGAAACATCTTGATAAATGAGGTTCTGTGAAAACTAAATCATTCCTTTAATGACATTCTGTTTGCCCAATGCCAGTGTTCATTTTATCCTTCCAAACTGAGGAGGTTAAAAGAGATGGAACATTGTGGTCACTGTGTTTCATTCGACAATTAAAATTCATAATTCATAAGCATTCTGAAACTGCCAAAGTGTTGGCCAAGATGAATCACAGCTGAACGGTCAACCATCTACCCTCAACTGTTAGTCTTCAATACACTGTTGAGAATTTATAAACTTCCCTCTACAAATGCAATCGCTTCTCATCTTGGCCCCACTTGGAGTAGTAGCATCCATATTTAGCATTAAATGAGAACAACAATTATTTGCATGGTCACTTTATGTATAAAAGAGACTGACAACTATTTACCTAATCCATATATTTTGCATTTATTGCATGATTTTGCTGTTGTTATTTATTGCTTCTTCCAATAATCAAATGAATCCAATCTTTCCATAACACTCCCAATTTGTAATTCTTACTTCATCTCCAAACAATCAGATTCCTTGAATATGTGGCTTTGGTATAACCAGGGTAACAATTCTCTTCTGACAGATGTTGTAGCTTGATTCATTTTTATTTCTGTAATCACAGCGAGCTTATACACTCATGGCTTCTATTCTAGTTCCTCTTTTGAGGTCCAGCTCTCCAATTCCACAATCTCCCACCATTTCCCAGAGTATCAAAGTAATTTTCCTCTTGTTTTCAAGCCTCTGTGTTCTTCACAATTTGGACTCATATCCTGTAATTTTATTGCACCTATTCCCCATCAAACATTGCTCCTTCATCTCACTTCAGTCCTCTCATTCTTATAATCTCCCTCCACCCTTCCAACATATCATCCATTTCCAAAAGTTTATCTTACGAATAAATTTTTGACTTCCAGTTCTCTCTGTTGCCCCCCCTTCCACAAGTTATGTGACCCATACATCCTCAAATATGCTGATATACCTTAATGCATTTGAAGACCATAACAAAAGTACTCCAATTAATGCATGTGGTATATAAATGTGTATTAACACAATATCCAAATATTAAAGAGCACAACTAAAATAAGGCTTTAAAGTTGCTTGAAATTCCGCCATCCCATTCCTTTGCACCAGGCATTTCCAACCTTTTTTATGCCATGGACCCCTACCATTGATCGAAGGATTCGTGGACCCCAAGTTGGGAACACCAGCTCTACACATATTTCAATTGTATGAACTTAACCTCACATTTCAGAATCTTGGACTCTAATCTGTGTTAATAAAATAATTAGAAAACAGCTTGCATGAATTTGCTCACAATCAACTATATGCATTAGTTCCAATAAATAAACACATTTCCTCACTTTTTAATATAAATGCACTCATGATCAACTGATTTTTAAGTATCTACCTTCAGGTTCTATAATTGGCCATACAAGTTCTCTGTCCCCTGGAAATAGAACCAACCACTGGACAACACAGGAAAGGAATAATTTACCTTTTTCAAATTTTTCAAGTTGCTCTGTCGAATGGCAGCCAGTAGCTGATCTCTTGAATTTCGTTCTTGAACTGGTGGTCTATCTTCCAACTTTCTTTCAGATACAGGTGTCAAGGAATTTCTTAAATTCTTGGTCTGGCCATTTCCTTCCACAGTCCTCTTGTTTTGCATTTTATGATTTTGAGTTACAGAGTTGGCATCTTCCGGCAGTCCTGGGGGTGGAGGAGGAGGAGGAGGAGGAGGGGGAGGAGGAGACGGGGTGTGAGTTGCGGTCTTCTTTGGACTTGGTTTAGGGGATGACCATGGTGAACTTCTGGGAGAGGACTGTGGAGAAGGCTTTGGTGACTTCTGCATGCCCGTTGTCTTTGGAACTTCCAGTACTTGTTTCTTATCCCCACCCTGCCCTTGTCGCTGCTCCTGCAAGCGCTTTTGCCTCTGCTTGTCCATGTTTCTACTCAGTAAGTTTGTCACTGTCATACGAGGACCCGCTAACTCAAAATGGTAGCCCAGTTTAAGAAGGGTGGTGTTCTCCTTCAAAAGTTTGGCAATATCCATCTCCACCTGCCCTCCAAAAATGTGACGCTGATTGTGGAATCTGAATTCTGTCAGGACATTATTCTGCTGCAAAGCTCTCATAATAGCAATGATTCCTTTACCAGAGATGTAGTTTGATTCCACATTCAGGTTAGTTATGCTTTTGTTTACCCTTAACACACTAGCAACAGCAAATGCAACATGGTCATCTGCACGAGTGTTGGCAAAGCTGAACATTTTCACAATGGTGTTTTCTTTCAGTGCATCAGCAAATCGTATTAAGATCTCATTTTTCATTCGCTCTTCATTATTTAAGTTTACTTCTGTTACTCCCGGATCATTGTTCTTAACTTTTTCTATTGATTCATCATAAATGGTTGGAGTTGTAGCTTGCGTTTCTGAAACTTTGGCCGTTTTTTTTGCTTCCAGGTTTTCCATGTTGGATGAGTCCTTACATTGTATGGAACAGTGTTTACTAGAATTGCCCACGCAGTCTTCATTTTCTTTAATGTCTTTGGTCTCACTTTTTGTTTTGCTACAATTTCCTTCTTTGGCGATTGCCTTTGGTTCTTCTTTAATTTTAGTTACCTTTTCTTCCTTTTCTTTTTCTTTGACCTTGTTGCCCTTCCTGTTATCAATTGCCTCACTCTTCTGCTCCTTCTCAGTAACTTTTGCCTCTTTGCTTTTCATCTTTTCATCACTTTCTCTGTCCTTGAGATTTTCAGTCTGTCCCCTTTCCTTGTCTTTCCTTTCTCTTTCTCCCCGTGGTTTAGGCAATTCCTCACCCTTTTTCACATTTTCATTGTCCAGTTTTTTAAGTGCTTTCTTTTCAGGTTCTTCTGCTTTGGCTTGCTTACACTGATCGTCTGGGCTTTTCCCTTCCTACAAGAAAGGGCATTGATTATGATGAGACCATGGAGATCATGGAAAGAGGCCCTATGGCCCATTATGTCTGAGCCAACCATCGGGCACCCACTTACATTAATCTGTCACTTAGCAAACTTTATTTTCTCCCAACTCCCATAAACTCCGACCGGATTCGGCAACTCATCTACACATTAGAGGCAATTTATAATGGCTGATTAATTTACCAACTCACATGTCTCTGGGATATTGGAGAAAACAGCAGCACTGCAAAGAAACCCATGTTATCACAGGGAAAATGTGAAAATATTACCCAGACAGCACCAAAATCATTAGCAAACTACAACGTTTGTATTTTAAACCATCTGATACTATCAAAAAATGTAAATTATGAATTGATTAAATTGGGGGGAAAATTAACACAGCAGAAGTTATATTCTGGACTTGAACTTGACCTTGAATCAGTCTAGGCAGATGAGATTTCCTACACTTTAAACTCACGGCCAAGAGCAGTTCTGGTTCATTTTAACTCCTGGTCCTGTGATGCTTAAATTAGTCCATATCAAGTTCAAGTTTATTGTTATCTCACCATACATATATACAACCAAACGAAACAACCTTCCTCTGGACCACAGTGCACCCATAAAAATATATCACACATAGCATATCAACAAAAATATTAGCACAAATAAATTAATAAAATATAATTCAAAAATATAATTCTGTAGTGTGCAGAACAGGTAAACAGTAAACAGCTTGCTGTCCTAGAGACAAGACCTCGGAGGTGGTAGAGTATTCGTTAGTCTCACAGACTAAGGGAAATAGCTGTTACCCAGACACGCCTAGTCATAATGCTCCTGTGCCTCTTTCCGGATAGTAGTGGGTCAAAGAGATTTGTGGAGGGGTGGTAGGGATCCTCATCTCAGACTGACCTGATGACTAGCACCTTCAGGTAGCTCTGAAAGCTGCCCTAAAAGCTACAATCAGAATAGCTCATAGCATTCTCAACCTTCTTCGATCCTTTATGAGACTTAGAGTGTAAGCCTCCCCTTTCGACCAACATCCTCTATGGTTGTCATTAAGGGGGAGGAGTAGAAGAGGTGGTGCATGATACATACTTCCACTCGGTCATTCGCAGTCCAGACCTACCTTTTGCCAAGCAAGATGATCATGGACTTTCAACAAGGGGAGTTGAACCAAGATTTTTAGGTGGACAAGGAGTTGAATAAGAGGTGGTAATTGAAAGAAGCTGCACTTAGTGGATAAATCACAGGATTCAGAAGCAAAGTATCCTAGGTTGATGAGGAAAGTAATGAGCAAAATTGCTAAGGCCCAGACCATAATTTTCCAGATGGCTATAGATTCATGGATGATGCTTGATGACTGGAAAATTATAAAAGTAATGCATTTGTTTAAAACAAGACGTATGTAGCTAAAACTTGATAAAAACAGGCCAGACAGATTAAACTTAATGTGACAAAATTTCTAAAATCAATAGGGACAGAGTTAGCAGTAAGTGGCAAGTGTGGTTTGATGAGAGAACCTAGCTTGGAATGTTTAATGTCTAATTATATTGTAGAATTTTTATGCATATTTTGCAATAATGCCTTAATGGGCTTTGAAGAGCAACTCCACTGCCTTCACAATTTACACATTTTGTCAAATAAAAACTTTTCTAAAAGAATCTCTAAAATCTGTTGTTGAAAGTGAAATGCAACATATTGTCCGTATCCAGCAATAATAGCTTTTCCCTTCACTGTATTTTTTTTATGTTTTGCCCGTCATATCACAGTGGATTCCAGTTAAATAAGACACAACGGGACCAGTACATTTTGGTCCAATTAAGTAGCTGGCCCAGTTAGACAAAGTTTCATGGAAATAGTTAAAAAGGTATTAAAAAAAAGACAAATAGAGTTACAAATGATGTATTTAAATGAAATACAGATGGAATTAGAACACTACCGATCATTCAACAATTCTATAAAACCATGTAACCTTTTGAACAAACTCATCCAGCTTTGCTATCACAAGGATCATTACAGAAAATCTTTTCTACCAAATGCAATAAGCATATACAACAGTTCATCTCCGTGCAACAGGAGAACACGCATCACAATACAATATTCTCCATTTTACTATTCTGTACATTATTATTGTACAATATTGCACATTATTGCACAATGATAAATTATTAGTGCATATGTTATTATTCTGTGCTATTATTAGTTAATATTACTATTGTTATCATATTTATTGTTATTTTTTTATTGCAAAATGTGTTTTTAAATGTTGCAGCTAGAACAAAATAATTTCCCACTTGGGATCAGTAAAATACTTATTATTATTACTATTATTATTAATAAACACAGAGAATTTAATATTGACGGAGGAATTCATCCAGTGGATGAAATGAAAAAGATCAGCAAACATCCAGTGCAGATGATGGACTGCTTTCATGCAATGATACTGACAATTGCGTCCTCCAAATCTTCATTTTCATTGTAATATTCAAGATGATTGTTGGTAGATGCCTTCAAATTCTTCATAGTACCTAACTTGTTGAAGTAGCGAAATTGTTTCATTTTCACTCCTGGCTATTTTTGACATCTTCAAACCTGAATGCTTGAAACTGCAGTGAGTAAAACGGTACTGAGTTGTCTTCCTTCTTATTTCTCACCAACTCTCAGTGACAAAAATCACTGTTTTTTGAACACAAACACACGCAATGGATGCTATTTAAAAGATTTTTGCTTTAAGCATGGTGCAACATCTAACAGCCACACAAGTGTATGTAACTGATGCTAGTTAGAACCTGTTTGGCAAATCTCCTACCCAAATTAAGTGGCATAGTTTCCCAAGTAAACAAAGAGAATCCCAGCAATTTACTCAATTTGTGTTTGTTCTTTAAGAGTTGTCCAAAAAAAGTGCCTGTTCTGGATAACCGAAGGGCCACTTAACCGGAAACCACTATATTTCCACCATATTTTAAGTCATGTTTATTAACTAATTTTACTTTGATTAAGTTGGTTCAGTTCCATTTGATGTGAAGTGGTAGCACATTGGGCTCTTCAAAGTACTCCTAACTCTTCCTCCATTCTTCCTCATACTCAAAATTCTGCTCCATCCTTTGACTAGGACTGCAACCCATTCCTTCAATAACCTGTTCTATTCATCTATAGGAAGGGGTATAGTCGACGTTTCGGGCTGAGACCCTTCATCAGGACTAACTGAAAGAAGAGACAGTAAGAGATTTGAAAGTGGGAGGGGGAGGGGGAGATCCAAAATGATAGGAGAAGACAGGAGGGGGAGGAATGGAGCTAAGAGCTGGAAAGTTGATTGGCAAAAGGGATACAAGGCTGGAGAAGGGAGAGGATCCTGTCTTCTCCTAACATCTCAGTTAGTCCTGACAAAGGGTCTCGGCCCGAAACGTCAGCTGTACCTCTTCCTATAGATGCTGCCTGGCCTACTGTGTTCCACCAGCATTTTGTGTGTGTTGCTTGAATTTCCAGCATCTGAAGATTTCCTCGTGTTTTCTATTCATCTATAGCTTGTCCAGTCAAGCAGTCAAGCATTTTCCAATAGCTAATTTCCAAACCGTGACCCTGTGAGGGGCTTTAACTGGTCATGTTTATATACCAAGGTAGTAAGAATGTTGTACGTGCATCGAAGAACCTAAAGCCAAGCTGTAGAATACTTTTCAGAAGCAACACTCACAAACCGTATCATTAGTTAGTTAAATCTCTTATATTTTTACAGACAATGACTTCTTTTTCACCTCTTTTACTAAGATATCCATATTCAAGCTCTCCCAGGCTCCACTACAATAAACAAACATGAGCCACTCGACAAAATCTTGGAAGCTTCTTCTCCATTCTGCACAGTCCTTGTGTCAGTGGGGATGTCCCATATTTTCAATGAGGCATTGAGGATATCTCTGAGAAAATTGCTGTAAGAAATCTGTGTCTCAGAAGCATGCAAGACATCAGGGACTACTGCTGTCAAATAAACCATGAGCTTTGTGGTGAGTTTGACGCCTTAGTTTTCATGCATTCTTTTCCTCAGTTGGCCAAAGTGCATGCTGCCACAGTGAAAGCAATAGCCCTTTTTATCCCTGATATCAGTCTTTGTTGAGAAATCCCTTGATCCACGTTGAGAAGAATGTCAAGTCTCTAACCCATGTTTTCAGCATCTCAGCATGGAGCTTTACTGTCAGAGGCTATGTTGTGCATTGGAGGCAGGTTCATAGAAGACCTTGGCTTTACTTTTGTGTGTTCCAGTGAAGTATGCTCAGAAGGATTAAGAAAACTGTTACAGCAATGATGCAGCCTTGCTTGACTCTAGTCTAAACCGTGATTAGGTCTGCTGTGGATCTGCTGACTAAGATCACAAAACCAAGCAAGAAAGAAACTCTAGATGTTCATAGAATGTGCTGGAGATTCAATGCATTATTTCTCTGCCAAATAACCCACTCACTGTTCCCATCCTAGTATTCTGTTATGCAGCAAACCTTTTCCCCAAATCCTCAAGACCTTCTACAGGGGCACCATTGAGAGCATCCTGACCACCTGTATCACCGCCTGGTATGGGAACTGTACCAACCTTGATCGCTGGGCACTGCAGAGAGTGGTACAGACAGCCCAGCACATCTGTGGACATGAACTTCTGTCCATTAAGAAAATTTACAGCAGCAGGTGCAGAAAGAAGGCCTGGAAGATCATCGGGGACACCCGTCATTCCAATCATAAACTAGTTCAGCTGCTTCCGTCTGGCAAACAGTACCGCAGCATTAAAGCCAGGATCAACAGGCTATGGGACAGCTTCTTTGTACAAGTCATCAGACTTATAAATTCATATGTCTGTACATTATGACAGAGTCAAATTGCAAAGATTTTTACTCCCTCAAGTTGCGGGATGGATGTAAGATTTAAATAAATTCAAATTATCCCAAATTCTCACACCAGCTGCCCTACTTCAGAACAACACACACAAAATGCTAGAGGAACTCAATTGGTCAAGAAGTATCTATGGAAATGAGTAAACAGTCGACGTTTTGGGCCAAAACCCTTCATCAGGATTCACCTCAGAACCTAGAACTCATAACATAAAGGGCAACTTTTTTTCTAAGGCAGCACAAACAAAATGCCAGTGGAACTCAGCAGGTCAGGTAGCATCTAGGAAAATGAATAAACAGTCAATATTTCAGGCCAAGGTACTTCTTCAGGACTCATTTTAGAAAAACAAGAATGTTTTTCTAAACATTTTTTCTATCCCTCTTGTGATTCACTTTACACCCTACTCCATTGTCCTCCACCACCTCCTTGGATTGTGTTGCACAATGGCGCACAAGACAGTTGACCGTGTGTTGTGATGTTTCAATGTACTTGTGACAAATGAAGCTAATCTTTAATATTTATCTTTATCCTTGGGACATCCACCTTATGGCAACAGATTCCACATGGAGTCCTGCAATGCAGTACAGAATTTCCCATATTTTCTAGCAGTTCGGCATCCACAATCAAACTGTTTCCAGTTTGACAACAGGTTACTTGAAACTTAAACTTCATGGTCTGATTGGATACTGTGTTTCATCAGGAAAAGCACAATATTTAAGAACTAGATGGCTAGCCTTCCTTAGAGTATCATGCTCAGTTTAGAGCATCCACATCATTGGGATGTATTGATAGTGACAGGGTCTGCCAACGCCTTCCAGAATACTTTTGTAGAGTTAAAGGGCTTACATATGGCTACTGTCCTTTGTGGTAAAATGAAAGTTAAGGATTGGCCCGCCCTAGACTGACTGTTTAAAATAAAGAAGGGAAGTAGATTTTTTCTGTTTTGTGGTTGAGCCGTCTGAAATTGGACATAATCTCGATAAGTGACTAAACCAGGTAAAAATGAATCCGTGAGAGGTTCTATGCAGCATTCTAAGATTCCAGAATGCACCTTAACCAAAAGGCTAAAAACGCTGAATCATCAGAGGTGGGGAATAAAGTATTAAAAAGATGGAGGCAGAGCATCAATTTGAATCTAGAAAAAAGAACTAATGTACTCCTGTTATTTATCATTATATTTTGTCCATTTTACTTTACAGAAATTGTATGGATAGAGAAAATCTCAGTGAATTTAACAATGCAGTGATAAAATCTATACCAAAGGGGTATATGGGGTGTCAAGGAGGGGGTAGCACCTCTGGTGGGGGAACATGTTGCATCCTTTTCAAGGCGGTTAGTCCACCTTTGGACCCCACCTGGCACTCAGCTCTCACCTGCGGCTCCCCGTAGCTGTTTGCATGCGACAGCGGCCACACCCCGGGCAACGGCTTCGACAAGCCGGCTAAACCAGGTGAGGGTAGCCGACGGGTCTCAAACCCTCGGTGAGATAGGGAGTTGTCTATCCCAGCTTGTGAAGACAGACTCTGGCGGATTGAGGGGATGAGACAAATGGAAGATCCAACAGTCAAGAAGACGGTCTCTGCAAGCATTCTGGAACGTGTAGAGCAGGACAAGACACAGAAGACGTCCTGGTCATCCACTGCACCTAGTCCCATCTCCCAGCGTTTCGACTCTGTCTTGCCACTGGATCCATATGGGGATTGGGAAGAGAAAGTGAGGCTGACGCTGTGCAACTCTCCCTCACTTAAATCCAAATCGCGTGCTAGTCTCAACACCATCATAATGGTGTCGAGGTCCTCATCAACGTCGACGATGGACAAACACCAAAGGTTACAAATTTCCTGTTGATACCTTGTAACATTAATATAGTGTCAATAAAAGCTTGAAAATTGTAAGCAGAGGACACTTTACATAACTTCACATTGCAACAACAAAAAATACAAAGCTGGCAGAGTAATGGATTGAGTGTCCTCATTCTGTGCTGCAATAATATATGATTCCATAATGTTATTCTTTTTTTAAGCTTTTGATGTAAGAATCTGAGAATATTTAACTGTTTCATGAAGATGAGAAAGCTAAGTACACCTAGAAAAGGAACTTTAATCCAATGCAATCTATTATTCCATTTCTGTAATTCCTCCCACCAAAACATTTAATTGTATCAGGAACAAACCCTTACTTCTTCCTTTATTTCCTACCTGGGAAATCACAAATATTTATCACTATTGAGTGAAGGACCTCTAACCAATACCCTTCTAAATGTAATTTTAATACACTTACAATCTATTTATATTCAGTGCCCTTCTTTTCAAAGCTCACATAGAGTTTAGTCTATCAACTAACATTTGTACATTTACATGAGCTGAGTGTAGTGACCTTTCTTTCTTTGCTAAATAGATTCTTTAAGTGTAACTCACAGTTCGTCTCCTTGTCATTTTGTCCCCATTCTCTGTATCCTTTCAAATGCGAGTAATATTTTTCCAGCATTTTATGAAACAGTTTAGCAGATCTTTCCTCATGTTAAAAATTGTTGACATACCTGTATATTGCGATGATACAGATTGGCCTAAAAACAGTTAAATAAACACTGAGATATCTTTTGGAGCAGGAGGCGCACGGATTAGTGACCGCGCCCTCCCCCCACCAAGGTGCATGACATGAGTCAAGATGTCTGGAGTTTGAACCTAGAGTTCAGTATCCTGTCATTGGAAAGACCAGAGTTTGAGGGCTAGAATTCGGGGTCTTGTTATCAGCTAGTACTGGGGTCCTTAGCGACGATCTAAGCTCGAAGGTCAGTTAGAAATTCAGAAGCCAAAGCCCGATGGCAGAAGCCCTGGGTATATGAGTTTGAGATTCACTGGGGAAGTCAGAGGCCCGTTGGCTGCGATTCCGCGAGTCCACTGGAGGTTGGCAGCCTAGAGGCCTGTCCTGGGGTTGGAAGTGTGTGTGTGTGTGTCTCTGTGCCTGTTTTGTTCTGCTGAGCATCGAGGGCATGCTATGTTGGTGCCGGAATGTGTGGCGACATTTATACACTTAAGCGCTGCCCCAGCACATCCTTAGGTTGCGGTGTTCATTAACGCAAATGACCCACTTCACTCACAAGGGAAATTCTGCACATGTTGGAAGTCCGAGCAACACACACAAAATGCTGGCGGAACCCAGCAGGCCAGGCAGCATCTATGGAAAAAAAGTACAGTCGACATTCGATTTCAGCCCAAAACATCGACTGTACTTTTTTCCAGTGATGCTGCCCGGCCTGCTGAGTTCCTCCAGCATTTTGTGTGTGTGACGGACTTCACTGTATGTTTTGATGTACATGTGATAAATAAATGAATCTAAACCTGAATCTGAACTGACAAGAGAAGAATTATTAAAATGATATACACAAATTAGATAATAGATCATAATAGATGGTACACGTGTGTACAGATTAAATATTCAACTAGCTTTGAAGCATACCTACTAATCATCTGTGAAAGATTAAATTCCATGTGTTCCGAATGTAACAAAGTTCATGTGGATTAAGCAAAGATAAAGTTGATTCTGAGAAATATTTTCTTCAAAGCTAAGTATAGTTTGGGACCCACAAATAAATGAACTGCCAACAGTACTTGAGTTTTCAGCAATGGTCATCCGCTGCTGAAAAATATTAATGTAAAATATTCACGATTCTTCAGAACCACTGCGAAAAATCTCTTCCATAGCACTCAGTGGAGGGGAGACTGGAATACAGTTACTTTAATTTAAGAAAGAAAAAAATATTTGAGAAGATTCAGGATCAGCTTTCACGAACGTCTTAAAGTAACAATCAACCTTGATTGTGGATTGTCCACAAATATCCATATGGCTTCAGTGATGTACGGTCTAGATGAATGTGCAGAGTTTATATCAGCGGACAGTAGGAAAAATAGGAGAAGTAGGTGGGAGAGTAGGGTAGGGAGAGAGGCTAATGGACTCATGAGTCTGAGGAAGGGATGAGTGTGTGAAGAGACCATTGAAACAGGCATACAGAGATACTCATTTAGGTCCTGACAAGCTTCTTGCACTCACTCTTTCATTGGCTTGGTTAACTTTTTCTTTAACATTATTCTCAGTTTCCTTAAAAAAAAAAGACAGTACGCTTTCTATAGCTTTTCAGCACCAGAGCTCATAACAAGGTGTTTAACCATTGGTATAGAGTGGATAACTGGAACCAAGGACCTTTTAGTGGCTTCAGCAGAAAGATTCATTGTTCGTTAGACACGGCTTCAAATCTACAAAATATAGTCCCGCAGTGAAGCCGCTCTTGGTCTGCGCTTTGAAGCCGGATTTGTGATGAAAAGCTCTGCATCCCTGCTTCCTAGGAAATAAAGCAATGAACTGAACTAGTGGCAAGACATTGTCCTTTTGCCAAGATTACTGGAATCAACAAATGTTCAAAGACTGGTGGATTGTTTTCCACAGCTCTAAGATTGATTATTCTCTCGTAAGTTGAAATATGGAGATTCATATTGTTGTGCAGCAAAGAAATAACATCTACTTTTCCCATCGTAGCATTAGCATTACGCAGCTGATACTTTATTTAGAGTCTGCCCTTGTTATTGTAGAAATTATTCTTGCCATTTTTCTTCAGGCTTTTGCAGTCTCCAGTGATAAGAGAAAAAAAAACATATTGTGGAGATTTAGATTGGGAATACTGGAGGCTGTAACACTGACAAGGCAAAAGCAGATTATGTTATGTCATTTCTTTATAACAGCTGTTATACTGACACATTCCCTTAAAAGGAGCTAGTCAATAGCATCGGAAAAATTCTAAACTGCTACATCTGGGACCATTAACATCAAAAGTTTCATTCTGGCATCTGTTCACAATTTCTCATGTGCCCCTTTTGATAACAGACCTACACAGAGCACACAACATGACGAATTCTGCAGATGCTGGAAATTCAAGCAACACACATCAAAGTTGCTGGTGAACGCAGCAGGCCAGGCAGCATCTCTAGGAAGAGGTACAGTCGACGTTTCGGCCCGAGACCCTTTGTCAGGACTAACTGAAGGAAGAGATAGTAAGAGATTTGAAAGTGGGAGGGGGAGGGGGAGATCCAAAACGATAGGAGAAGACAGGAGGGGGAGGGATAGAGCCAAGAGCTGGACAGGTGATTGGCAAAAGGGATATGAGATGATCATGGGACAGGAGGCCCAGGGAGAAGGAAAAGGGGGAGGAGGGGAAAAGTCCAGAGGATGGGAAAGGGGTATAGTCAGAGGGACAGAGGGAGAAAAAGGAGAGAGAGAGAAAGAATGTGTGTATATAGATAAATAACGGATGGGGTATGAGGGGGAGGTGGGGCATTAGCGGAAGTTTGAGAAGCCAATGTTCATGCCATCAGGTTGGAGGCTACCCAGATGGAATATAAGGTGTTGTTCCTCCAACCCGGGTGTGGCTTCATCTTTACAGTAGCTAAGACCGTGGACAGACATATCAGAATGGGAATAGGATGTGGAATTAAAATGTGTGGCCACTGGGAGATCCTGCTTTCTCTGGCGGACGGAACGTAGGTGTTCAGCGAAACGATCTCCCAGTCTGTTTCAGGTCTCGCCAATGTATAGAAGGCCGCATCGGGGGCACCGGACGCAGTATATCACCCCAGCCGACTCACAGGTGAAGTGTCGCCTCACCTGGAAGGACTGTCTGGGGCCCTGAATGGTGGTAAGGGAGGAAGTGTAAGGGCATGTGTAGCACCCTCTGTCCTTCTGACTATACCCCTTGCCCATCCTCTGGGTTTTTCTCCCCTCCCCCTTTTCCTTCTCCCTGGTCCTCCTGTCCCATGACCCTCTCATATCCCTTTTGCCAATCAGCTGTCCAGCTCTTGGCTACATCCCTCCCCCTTCTGTCTTTTCCTATCATTTTGGATCTCCCCCTCTCCCTCCCACTTTCAAATCTTACTAGCTCTTCCTTCAGTTAGTCCTGACGAAGGGTCTCGGCCCAAAACGGCAATTGTACCTCTTCCTAGAGATGCTGGCTGGCCTCCTGCGTTCACCAACAACTTTGATGTGTGTTGTTACAGAGCACACAACATGCTTCTTGTGAAGACTGTTCAATTTTCAGACATTGCCATTGAAGAGGGAATTAAGATAACATAACATTATTAATTCTCTATATTCTAGTTTGGTGTTCAAATTAATTTGCTATGGGCTGAATCCTGTTGGATTTGGCCCTTAGTCCATGTTTACCCACCCTCATCTGAGGGTTGAGCAAGCTGACCTTGTAGACCTGAAAGGCATCTAGTAAGGCACAATGAGGCTTCAACGATGAGACTCTCACTCTCTCACCCAGTTCCTTCCGCCTTCCATGTTTGAATCCTATTGAACTTAAACAGGTTGAACCATTATTGGCCAAAACAGAATCACCAGCCAGCTGGAGATGTGGAACTGCGGATCTCACCACCAAATACTTATTCGATTTCCCCCCACCAAGCCCATTTTTAATTTTACCATCTTTATTTCTGTGTTATCGAAACCAAATATAATTTTTATGGACAGAGGGTGAATGCCTTTTCTCCAAGGTTCAGGCTTTAAGAACTAGGTGTAGGGTAAGAGGGGAGAGATTGAAAAGAGATCTGAGGGGAAACTTTTCTCCCAGAGGATGGTCAGTATGTGGAATGAACTGTCAGAGGAAGTGGTGGCAGAAGGTATATTAACAACATTTAAAAGACTCTTGGACAGCTATGTGGATAGGAAAGGTATAGAGAATGGTTTCACAACTTTGTTGATGCCATGGATCCCTACCATTAACCAATGGGTCCATGGACCCCAGGGAGACCGCTGGTATAGTGGGATTTGGGCCAAATGTGGGCAAATGGGACTAAACTAGAGAGGAATCTTAGTCTACATGGACCACCAAAGCTGAAGGGCCTATATCCATGCTGTATGATTCTCTGACTCCATAGTTCCATGACACTAGAGTCTCACAGCAGTTCAGAACATATCTGAGGTTTACATATCACTTCAATCGTGATTGCCCACATTGATTTCTATGGCAGGAGCCTATACCTTGATTCAAAGCACTTTCATTTTGAAGTAGAAAATTGACTAGGCCACAAGGCCTTGATTGCTTCCCACCAGAGGCTGCCATGCGTTCAGGAGTTGACGTACTGTAGAAGATAGAAATAGTCTCGGCAATGAATTGAAATTGTCTGTTGACACATCTTGCACAGGTAATGCCAAGGTTACCTCGGATGGAGGATCCAATCGCCTGTCAAACTAAGTGTCAACATAGAAGGATTGATTAAAATACTCAGAGTTGTCACTACACTCAGTTGCAATATCCTTATGCTACTACCCAAGTGATGAAGTTATTTCATAAACATTGTGTAATGGCGCCGGGGTGCATTATTAATTACGAAAATAAACAATTAATATATCACTGGATTTGCACAGATTAATAGCTTTATTCATGAGAATAGTTTTGTCTGAGCTTTTGCTATGGATTTGATTTACATCTGAAGTGCTACCAGAGTCTTCCCCCAAAACTGGGGATGGCGCAAATTAAAACAGCCGCATCCAAATTTCAAGCTTGCAAACTACCCAGCTCAAAATGTGCAGCCTATTTACATAAGTTTACGACATTTTGTCATGTCAGTATGGAGTACTGTGAGCAGTTTTGGGTCCCTTATCTGAGAAAGGATGTGCTGGCATTGGCGAGGGTCTGGAGGATGTCACCAGAATGATCCCGGGAATGAAAGGGTTAATGTATGAAGAGTATTTGGTGGTTCTGCACCTCTATTCATTGGAGATTACAAGAATGGGGGGGGGGATCTGATCGAAATCTATCAAATATTTAAAAGCTTAGATAGAGTGGATGTGGAGAGGATTTTTCCTATAGTGGGGGAGTCGAGGACCAGGGGGCGCCAGCATCAAAATAGAAGAACATCCCTTTACGACAGAGATGATGAGGAATCTTTTTAGCCAGAGGGTAGTGATATCTGTGGAATTCATTGCCACAGATCGCTGTGGAGGCCAAGTCAGTGGGTATATTTAAAGTGGAGGTTGATAGATTCTTGATTAGTAAGGCAGGAGAATGGAGAATGAATTGAGAGGCATATTATATCAGCCAAGATGGAATGGTGGAGCAGACTTTATTAACCAAATGGCCTACAAACACAAGGAAAACACAAGGAAATCTGCAGATGCTGGAATTTCAAACAACACACTTACTAGCTCATCTTTCAGTTAGTCCTGATGAAGGGTCTCAGCCCGAAACGTCAACTGTACCTCTTCCTAGAGATGCTGCCTGGCCTGCTGCGTTCACCAGCAACTTTTATGTGTGTGGCCTAATTCTGCATCTATGTATTAGGGTCACTTTGCAATAAAATGGGCTTTACTTTCTTTTTGTTCTGATT
Source organism: Mobula hypostoma (assembly GCF_963921235.1). NCBI lineage: Eukaryota > Metazoa > Chordata > Chondrichthyes > Myliobatiformes > Myliobatidae > Mobula > Mobula hypostoma. The sequence goes on from NC_086109.1 coordinate 32,981,318, forward strand.
GTATTCTTTTTTTGTCAAATTATGTATAATTCATGTCATTCTTCTGATTATATGATGCTATGTTCCTGTAATATGAGGGGTGACCTCATTGAAACTAATCAAATGTTGAAATGCCTTGACAGAGTGGATGTGGAGAGGATATTTCCTATAGTGGGGGAGTCTAAGACCAGAGGACACAGACTCAGAATAGAGGGGCGTTCTTTTAGAACAGAAACGAGGAGGAATTTCTTTAACCAGAGAGTGGTGAACCTGGTGGTATTCATTGCCACAGGCAGCTGTGGAGGCCATTTAGGCTGAGGCTGATAGATGCTTGATTAGTCAGGGCATGAAGGAATTTGGGGAGAAGACAGGAGATTGGGTCTGAGGGGGAAAATGGATAAGTCATGATGAAATGGTGGAGCAGGCTTTTGATGGCTAAATGGCCTAATTCTCCTCCTTATGGTCTTATTTTTACTGCATGTGCATGCATGCACTTTTCCATCTGACAATAACCTTGACATTGACTTTTAGTTAGATCCAAATGTATGCCCATCTTCCAACCAACACCATTCCATACACCAAGCCTTATTACTCTGAAATTATAAATTAAACTCCACTCTCCTGAACACAATGTCCTTTCATTCACAATGTCAAATTGATATAGTGTTATATGCACAACTATATCACGTTATCACAAACTTCAACGGCAATGGATTGTGAAGAAAAACAAAACCTTTTATTAACCTCACAACTAGTTCATATCTTCAATGTGCACAACAATAATACATTGAGATATATAAAGTAGTAGAAAATGGGGACAGGCCCCTTAGCCCAACTCATCCATGTTGATGAGGTGTCTATCTATGATAATATGGGCCTTTGTTTGGCCCATGTCCTTGTAAACCTTTCCCATCCATATTCCTGTCTGAAAGTCCTTTAAACATTGTAAATGCACCTGTCTCCACTACATCCTCCGGCAGCTTGTTGCATCGATACACCACACTTGGCGAGAAAAAAAATTGCCCCTTAGATTCTCTCATCCTCATCCAATGCCATTTGGGTTTTAACCCCTACCCTTGGGGAAAAACTGACTCTCCACTTATTCATATCCCTTTTGATTTTATAAACCGCAGTGGTCTCCCCTCATTCACCTTCTTGCGAGGGAAAACAGATCTAGCCTATCCAAACTCTTCTTATAACTCAAACGGTCCGGTACAGGCAACATTCACGTAAGTCTATTCTGCACCCTCGGTAGCTTAAATTGCATTCTTCCTGCAGTGCAGTGACCACAAATAGGGAGGTGCCAAACTCTGATGTTGAAATGAGGAAAAAGAGGAGAATCTTTGGGAGGTCACAGAGAGAGGGCAGAGCCTGACTGCCAGAGGAAATGTCAGACACAATTCTATTTCCCCACCTATCTCAGGAATGGCCCACCTTCACACCCCATATCTAACCATGATCTGTGCAGGGGAGATCTCATCACCTCATTATGTATACAGTTGCCATCATCAGAAGGTATGAAGGTGAAGCAGCTGCTGTGAAAATCTTAAAGCTAGAGTGCCAACAAAATGGAAAACTATTTTAAAATATAGCTCCCTCACTAAAGTAACAGGATTTCAGATAAAATAATCCAATTGCATTTGGAGAAGTACGATTAATGTATTGTCCATCTTGTTTATGATGATCAACTTATTTACAAGTCATTGTCTTAACCATTGACTGACCGAGTGAAGTTGATGATGTGGCATAAGGGAAAGATGTCATGTGTATTAACACGCGGAAATCCAAAGCAACACACAAAAAATGTGGGAAGAACTCAGCAATTCGGGCAGCATCTGTTGAAATGAATAAACAGTCGATACTTGGGGCTGAGATCCTATAGAAGCAGGAGGATTTCCTGGTACAATTTAAGGGACCATTTTGTAAGTATCCAAGTGAACTGTCCAGAGAAGGTCTGTTTAACAAGCCTTTGAGAAGACAGTACCTCAATAATAAACACAAAATAATCTGCAGATGCTGGGATCAAAGCAACACTTACAGTGCGCAGGAGGAACTCAGGAGGTTGGGCAGCATCAGTGGAAACGATGAGTCAACGATTCGGGCCGGAACCCTTCGTCAGGACTGAAGAATGAAGGAGGGGGAAGGATTTGAAGAATACTAGTAGGTTCGGTTGAAAGATCAGTAATTTGAAAGACAAAGGGGTGGGGGAGGGGAAGCATCGATGTCATAGGCAGGAAAACAATGGGTAGTAGAAGAAGGAGGCGGAACCATGATGGAAGTGATAAGCATCGGGGGGAGGGGGCAGAGTGACTTAGGGATAGAGGAAGGGAGGGGGAGGGAATTACTGGAAGTTGGAGAAATCTATGTTCATACCAAGGGGCTGGAGACTATCTAGACGGTATATGAGGTATTGCTTCTCCAACCTGAGTTTAGCCTCATCATGGCAGTAGAGGAGGCCATGTATGGACATATCTGAATGCGAATGGGAAGCAGAGTTGAAGTGGGTGGCTACCGAGAGATCCTGTCTGTTGTGGCGGACAGAGTGGAGGTGCTCGACGAAGCGGTCCCCCAATCTGCATCGGGTTTCACCGATGTAGAGGAGGCCGCACCGGGAGCACCAGATGCAATAGATGACCCCAACAAACTCACAAGTGAAGTGTTGCCTCACCTGGAAGGACTGTTTGGGGCCCTGAATGGTGGCAAGAGAGGGGGTGTAGGGACAGGTGTAGCACTTAGGCTTACAGGGATAAGTGCTGGGTGGGAGATCCGTGGAGATGGACGTGCGGATAAGGGAGTCGCGAAGGGACCGATCCCTGCGGAAAGTGGAGAGGGGTGGAGAGGGAAAAATGTGCTTAGCGGTGGGGTCCTGTTGAAGGTGGCGGAAGTAGCGGAGGATAATGTGCTGGATCTGGAGGCTGGTGGGGTGGTAGGTGAGGACAAGGGGAGCTCTGTCCCTGTTGTGGTTGCGGGAGGATGGGGTGAGGGCCGAAGTGCGGGAAATGGAGGAGATGCGGGTGAGGGCATCATTGATGGCGGTAGAAGGGAAACCATGATCCTTAAAGAAAGAGGACATTTAAGACGTCCTGGAACGGAAAGCCTCATCCTCAGAGCAGATGGGGCGGAGGTGGAGGAACTGGGAATAGGCAATGGCATTTTTGCACCTCAATAATGTTCTGAAATATCAGATTGGAGGCTCCTTCTCACTAAAATTCACCACAAGTTTTCCTCATGAGTTAAGTAACTGGTCGCTTGGTTGTAAAGCAAGCTTTGTTTTGCAACTGAAACATCAGTACTGGTTTTTATAAACTGATTCCCACAGAATAAAATTTTGGCTGCAGTCCATCAAATGGTTTGTTTAAGACCATGTCCTGAAGCTTTTCCTAATTAGGATGACGATTCCCCAACTGTGAAGGTTTAATGAACTTACATTACTCTTCATCCAGCTTCACTTCAGTTTGAGACTTTTAACCTCTATCTGATGCATAAACTCAGCATTAGGATCATATGGTTTATTCCTGTACATGCATTTATGATCTTAAAAGTCTGTCCATGGCACATTTAAGAGAACCTTACAAATTCCTTTCTATTTGTCTTTGAACACTGTTACATCTTCAGTCCCAACCGCTCACTATATTTTTCTGACTGCTGTCTGAGTCAGGTTTAACCCTGCTGTGCTGTTTGTGAGGAGTTGTCATGTTCTCGCTGTGACCGTGTGCATTTCCTCCAGATGTCTGGGTTTTCTGTTTTGTTTATTGATTTATTTAGAGGTACAGAGCAAAACAGGCCCTTCTGGCCCAGAGCCACACCTGCTCAGCAGCCCACCTATTTAACCCTAGCCAATTTACAATGGCTGATTAACCCACACGTCTTTGGAATGTGGGAGGAAATCAGACACAGGCAATTTACCATAACCGATTAACCGGTACAATTTGGACTGTGGGAGGAGACCGGTATGCCTGGAGAAAACCCATGCACTCAAGGGAAGGATGTACAAACTTCTTACAGATGGTGTCAGAATCGAACTCAGAACTCGATCTCCCCGAGCCGTAATAGCGTAGCGCTAACTGCTATGATACTGTGGCACCCAGTCTCACACATCTCGATGACATGAAGGGTGGCAGGTAAGCAATTGGTTTAATCTTAGGGAAGGTGGTGGAAATGTGCAGCGTGTTGGAATTATGGAGGACTATGTGGGAGGGAAGGGTTAGATTGTCTAAAATTAGGCATAACATCATGGGCTGAAGGCTGAAGTGCTATGTTCTGTGTTTTAATCAAATAGAAATAGTGTAGATTAACTGTAAATGGATGTTTTTTGGCCAATGTAGGCTTAGAATCTCAAAGGTTCTGCTTCTGTACTTTGTAACGATGTGACTCTAATTATAGACAGAACTCACAAATGGGAATTGGCATAGTGCCTCTGACTCGAGACTCAATAACCCATCTTTGGCAATTGACCAGCCTCTCCACCCACCTCCACACTCTCATACACTACTTAGCCAATGAGAGCCCCTCACTTTGCTTTTCCATGACCATTAGTTTTACCTGTTACGTTACTGGTTATTTCCATGACCACACTGATTCCTTGGGTCCCATGGCCTCCCAGAGGCCTTCCCTGCAAAAAGCTCTTGAAGTATAATTGGATGCGACTGGATGAATTCCAAAGTCATTTAAGTGGGTACTATTATAATACTGAAAATGCCTCTCGATGTCTTGTAGTTGGAAAAGGCTATTCACAGATAAAGATTTGACATATCCCCAGTCTTCAGCAACAGTTTCTATGACTGAGGATAAAAAATTACATTGCAAAAGTCAATCTGCAAGAAAGGACAGCTCTTGGATTACAAGTTGGTAATTCACAGAAGCTCAAGATATCCAACATTGGCATCTCTTATTCTCCTAAACCTGTTATCTTGATCCTGACGCCACACAACTTTGTCTACACCTAACCATAACATCCATTATAAAATATTATTTACCTGCTGCTCATAAGTCATTTGAAATTTTAAAGTATAATTTACCAAATATAAGCACTTATGGATTTTGCTTTTACTTTAATGACCATGAAACTGTAATACATCCTAGAAACTACCTGAACAGCCACACATCACCACTTCCCAAGGACCTTAGGGGTACAGCATAAGCTGTTCTACTGAATTGCTAACACCACAAGGTCTAGATAATGAGCAGACCACGTCTCAAGGCTCTTGAACCAATGACAATCAGCATGAATGCTGGATGGTTGAAGCCAAGTTTGGTAGAATGCATTTCTGTTGTGGGCAAAATAGTCAAGCATATGATCAGTATAGTAGATTTTCCAAATCTTAATGCATTTGTCAATCATCAATATCATGCAAAGCCCATAAATATGAGAAAACAACTCCAGGTCACTGGGAATTTTTCAGTGATAGTATCCTTTAGAAGTTTTTGAACTGAGAACGCACACATTACTGGGGTTCTTCAGTTCATAATATTTTAATTTTGCAAAGCCCAAATCAGAATACTGGTCTAATTCAGTAGATGGACTCGAATGTTGTGTTAATTGAGACATCAGTAACAATTTAACATTAATGTTTTTTGTTGGCAAAACATTTAGCACAGTCTCTGAAGTTGCCAATATAATGATAATCTTAACACTCATGCATTTTAGTGCTTAAATCACAGTCCAATTTTACTACTTGATTCGAAAGAGGAACTGCCATGATGTTAATCCAGTAAAGATGGTGAAACTGCCCACTCACTTTATCCATGAACGTAAAACTTCAAATCTATTCTCGATATAAAAAAAATTTATATACTGTGCACAGATATATACAAACATGTTTATGTGTGCATACACACAGAAATACACTCTCTCTCTTTCTCTCTCTCGCCCTCTCCCTCTCCCTCTACCCCTCTCCCTCCCCCCTCCCCCTTTGCTCTCTCTCTCTCTCTCTTTCACACACACACATTCACACTCAAAATCAGGCAATTTCACTATCAAGAATCAACTCATTAGAGCATGCAAATGAAGAACAGCAGGCATGAATATTTATCACAATGTTTGTTGAATGAACAGAGTATAAGCAAAGTATTAAAGATGTTGTCAATTGTAACTGTAGTACTCAAACTTTCAATCCATTTTGACTAGTTATTAATATACATCAAAATACTCCTGTCAATAGACAACTCCTTCTCTATCAGTCTCTATCTGATTTCTCACAGTAGGTGAGTATTACCTCCTGATCACACGTTCCTGTTGGCTGCTTCTCTAGCTGGTTTCTCTGTCTCAATCCGACAGCCACACTGGAATTAGGATCCATGACCTCCAGCTCTATTTGTAGTTCTTGCATTTCCTCCGGAGAAAGATTTGCCAGCAGGTTATCAATATCTGGATCCTCGCTCACCTGCCTTTTGTATTCGTGCTTTCTAAACCGTGACATTTTTTCTACCTTGTGATCCAAAAAAGCCCAAGCTACAGCTGTACAGTCCAGAGTCCCCAGTTGAATCACCCCTTTGCAGTGAAATCCAGCTACATCCAAGGAAAGATAGATTTGACAATGTTTGATAGCTTGAATAATAAAACTAGCTGTTGAAGAACCAAGCAAGTGTGTAGTGACTCCTTATATGATTTAGCAACCAAACATGAAATGGGAAGAATAATTGATGTGAGACTGCACCATTCAGACTCTGCTCCAAGCATTTTTTGAATACTAATTACATAAGCAGCCAGTTAGCAGTGAGAGGGGGATCTGACAGCCTATCAGTTTAGGTTGCATGGTGAAGACATTCCTCAGAATCCTAAGCAGTCACATTACCAAATTTAGTACAGCATATTTAGCCTTGAAAGGCAATAGGAAAAAGTATGGCAAAACTGAGACATAAAAAATGCAAGAGTTGGCAGCATTAAATGTTTAATTAATACTGTAAAAACTTTCAAAGGCAGAAGAACAAGAAGGAAAAATCCTAGTACAATCAAAAATACTAAATTTGGGCAGTGTGCTTGAAATCAATTTAGATCAAAATGGTTTAAACAAGCAAGGTTTGATTTAATCCAAGTTACAAAATAAACTGTAATAATTTTTTTCCCAGTAGAAACATATTCACAGCAAACATACCACCCTCCAAAAAAATCTCAGTCTGGTAGATCTGTAAACTGCAGTCTATAGAATATCAGAGTGGCATATAGTTGAGTAACAGTGTCTAATATTTGAAATATTTTGGAACACAATTTACTATTTAGAATTGGAGCCAAAATGCAATTGGATTAAAACAAGGCTGAATAAATAGAAATATTTTTTGTTATTATATTTTTTCACCTATTGACTAATTAATCTTGCAATTATATTTCTGAAACTCATTACAAAATTTTGGCAAAGGTTCACATCTCAGCATTTTTGGCATAGAAGCCTACTACTGATATTGAAATGACTTCCTCCTGCCTCCTTTACAGGCATTCTGGAAGAGTGAAGCTTACATGTGCCAAAAGCTCATTGTTAAACCTGTGAAACACTATGCATCTTCAGGTGCTTCAGAATAAGTCATTCCACCTCATAAATTTGATGGACTTCTTGGCTGGTCTGCACAAGATGGGCTGAAGTGCCTGCTGTAATTTCAATTTCTGGCTATTTCATTCAATTTCAGGCTAATACAGGCATCAAAATAAAGGAAATAGACTCATTTAGCCTATTGTGTATGATTCTCTTGTATTAGTATTGCTTCTGAAGATTAAGACATTTTAGAAGAGCATTTGACTAGAACTCAATTCTGTCATTAATGCTCAACCATGAATGAGCTTATTTTGCTCTATCTTTAAATTTATTACATGAACTTTGAGACAAAAATGTTGAGTCCAATGGATTGACTTATTAGTAATGAGCAGATGCCTAAATTCTTCTTCCCAACCATGGGTCCATGCTCTTTCCTTTAATTTTTTTTCTCTGAGCTGCCTACAAAAGGACATTGAGGGTGAACTCTTTCGAATGCTCACACCAAGTACCAAGAGATGGAGCATGTGTGATACATGTTCTACATATGGAGACCTGACAATCCTACCTTGACCTTATGTATGTCAAAGCTATAGTACAGAAACAGCTGGTCTATATCCGGAGGTAATGCTCTGAGTGAACCTCCTCTCTTTTTCATCATTAAACCCTATCATTACAGACTTTAATCTAACAAATATAGCAAGATCTTGTTCGACCAGATAACCAGGCTTAGCCTCTATATTCTTCATTGTAGTAAAAGACAGGACAATGCATAATACTTTAGGTGTGCATTATAAGACCTGATAGAAGATTAACATATCTTCTCCACTTCTCAGTTTTATCTGTCCAGAAATGAAGTTCAAAGTTCCAAAACTGAGACCAACTTTTCAGTCCTCAGCTTTCTAAGTCAGGGTCATCAGAGTCTTACAACAAAAGAAACAGGTTCTTCAACTCCACCTACTGTATGTCTATGCTGGCCAACATGTCTACCTAATCTTCCATACAATAATTCCATATTCCTCTACACCTTGTTCATTCAAATATCTGTCCAGTTGCCTCTTCAGTGGCAACGTAACAGTTAGAGCAACACTATCACAGCACGGGGCATGCACTTCCAGCGCTGTAGGTAAGGAGTCTATACATCCCACCCGTGGAATGCAAGGGATTTCCTTGAGTGCCCTGGCTTCCTCCCGCAGTCCAGAGACTTACAATGCTCATTGTAAATTGACCTGTGATTAGGTTGGAGTTAGGCAAGTTTGTCAGGGGTTGCTGGGGGGGGGGGAGGGTGGGGGCCGCGTGGCTCAGAGGGCCTACTCTGTACTGTGTTGCTAAACAAATGACTGATGTTACTGTTCCTGCATCAATTACTTCCTCTGGTAACTCAGTCAAAATACTGCATGTGTGAAAAATTTACCACTTACATCCCCTTTAAACCTTTTTACTCTCTCTCCTTAGACTAATGTCCTCTAGTTTTAGCCACCCTTACAATACAAAACAGATCCTAGCTACTTACCTTATCTATTCCATTCATCACTTTATATACCTCTATTGTATCCCCAGCCGGTGGTGTAGGGGCATCCAGACCAGACTGTGAGATGAGAGGTCCTGGGTTCGAATCCGGCCGCCTCCTTGCCCGCTTTCCATCCGCGCTGGGCTGAGTGTTGAGCTAGCAACTTGGCCTCGTAAAAAACAGACAACATGCTAAAGAAGCAGCAAGGCTGCCTCCCAATGCGCCACAAGACACGGAGAGGAAGAATAACAATAATTATATCACCTCTTAGCCTCTTTCACTCTGGGGAGAACAAACCCAGCCTATCCAAGAAAACAAACTTGCTCTATAATCCAACATCCGCAGTCTCTTGTGTCCCCAACCTATCCAATCTCTCCTTATAATACAAACTCTCCAATTCAGCTAAATCCTTACAATTCTTTTCTGCACCCTCTCTAGTTTCGAAGTGCTGTGTAACTGTAAGGCGACTAATTCCACGTGCTTCTTCGGCTGATGAAGGCAACCATGTCACATACCTCCATCAGTACCCTGTCTATCTGTGTTGCCACTTTTAGAGAACTTTGTACTTACACCTGAAGGTCCCACTGTGCAACAGCACTTCCCTGGGCCTTGTGTATGTCTGCCCTAGTTTAACTTAAAGAAATGTAATACTTCACACTTGTCTAAGTTAAATTCCAAGAGCCATTCGATTGGCCACTTTCCCAGTTGATTGATATCCCGTAACCGCAGGCAGTCTTCATTACAGTCCACTAAACCACCCATGTTTGTGTCATCTGCAAATCTACTAATCTGAAACCACGTTCTCCTCCAAATCATTCACACATATGACAAACAACAGAGGACCCAAAACCAACCCTTTCAACATCACCACTGCTCAGGAGCCTCCAATCTGAAAGACACTACTATTACTACTACTACTACTACGTCGACTCAGGCCTAGGGGGCCGGCGTCGGGCACGATGACGAACTCTTCACTTCTCCCTCTCCCTCATCAGCGTGTTCAGTTCATCTACATTAGCCGTGCCGCTGTCTTCTAGGAGCATGTTGACCATAGTCTTGGGAGGGCGCCCAGGGTTCATTCTCCCATGCTTGGGCTCCCATATGATGACCAGGCTGGCAGGTAGCTCGGGGTGGCGTAGACAGTGCCCCGCTGGTTGCAGTCTTCTCGCCTCGATTTTAGTGGTGAGCATCTGTGGGTCATTATAGAGCTCGACGTTCGTCATGTGCTGTTGCCAACTCACATCAAGAGCCATCCGGAACATTCGTGTATAGCAACCATCTAGAGACTTTCGCATAGTCTTGGTGAGTGTCCACATCTAGCATCTGTACGTGAGAATGGACTCTATGACTGCTATGAAAATCCTCTTTTTAAGCCCTCTGGTCAGGTTCGACTTCCAGATTTCCTTCATGTCATTCATAGCCCTCCACGCCAGCGCCTTCCGTATCTTTATTTCCCTCTCCAAATTCATCATTCTTGACCCGAAGTACTTGTAGTCTTTACCACCTATGACCGACTGAAGGAAGAGGAACTAGCTGAGAGGATTAGAGAGGTAGAGGCTGCTAACGAAGACATGCAGCATGGAGAAGCATGGCACCTAGTCAACAAGATCAGTAGACGGAAGAAGTCCCCATCAGGTCAAATAAATGGTAAAACAGCAGAAGACTGTGTCCAGACATGGTTTACCCACTTTGAGAACCTGCTGTGAAGCCCTCCAGCAATCACAGAAGAAGAAAAGGACATACCCACAATACCAACACAAGTCTGTAAGACAACCCTTCACCAACATCCTCTGATTCCTACCACCAAGCCAATTTTGTAACCAATCAGCTGGCTTACCCTAGTTCCCAACCTGGAGTACATGGACCCCTCAGTTAATAGTAGGGGTCCATGGCATAAAAAAGTTTGGGAACTCCGGCCCTAGATCCACATGCACATTCCTGGACCAGCATATCATGTGGAATCTTATCAAAGGTCTTGCTGAAGTCATATCTACCTCCATGCTCTTGTCAATACTCTTGTCCACCTCTTCAAAAATCCACATCATACTGACTCTCCCAATTCGGCCCTTACCTTTCCAGTTGCAAGTAAACCCTGTCTCTCAGAAGCCCTTCCATTAAGTTTCCCACCACTGATGTAAGTCTCACTGAGGTAAGGCCTGATGTTATGATATAAGAAGTACTCATCCAATTATTTTTTTAACCTTGTGAGGTTTTCTGTCTCCATCACACTTTCCAGCAACGAGTGCCAGATCTGTACCATTCTTACAGTGAAAAACTCTAACGATCCTAGTTAAACCTTCCCCAACCTCTGTTCTGAAGCAAACAAGTTAGGTTCTCAATTCTTTCCCCCTCAATTCTTTCCCCGGAAGTAAACTTCTCCATCTCCAGTGAAATACAGTGAACTTCACCTGGTACTGTCATTGTGCTAGGTTTGTGACAGGTCATAAATTATAAGGAGATAAATGGGGGAATGGGAATGTTGGTAATGATCTGAGAATAGCATAGTCTTAATGAGCTAAAAAGCCTTTTGTGTTCTGAAGAAATATGGGAACATGCGATTTTATGGTTGTTACTGTTTTCTTTAGTGGAGTTTAAAGCTAAAGGGATAGATTGCATATAGTACGTGCTTCAAACTTTCATAAACTATGCAGTGAATGGAAATTGCTTTTGCTGCTTTCAGTTTGAAGTCTAGATTATTTAAGTCAACCAGCATGACTAATCTAATAAGAAGTAATTATTTATGTCAATCAGAGGTAGTGGGTAGTGGCTCCATGTGTCACTACTACAGAGCGTGACGACCCTGCCTTACACGAGTCCCAGGCTCAGGTGGCTCCGGCTGACAGTACCCGGTATGGTTCCCTATCCAGGGTTACCGATCCCACTGTCCTGTGGGTATATTTGGGAGAAGAGAAGGCTAAGGAGTAAACCCTACGTAAATCCGGAGTGAAGCCCCTAAGGCGGTTGGATGACCTATCACGTCACCTCCCGGCAGCTCCTGCAGCCAAGCTGATGCCAACTGTACTGCTTCGCATTCCTTTGGACCACATCCGCGAGACTGAGAGGGGGATCTTGATGTCTGGGCAGCCCAGGATCTCCATATTCATCGTCCAGGTCTGCTCCCCAAAAGGGTGCATCCATTGTCTACTTAGACAGACAGAGCTGTTATTATTATTATTTATGTCAATCATAATTTTGCCCTCTGAACACATAATGCTTGAGCTGTCACACATTTAGTTGAGAAATTCTGGAGTGGTCTGTCTTTCTTTGGATCTATTGTGGACTCTTAAGTTATTTTTTAATATAGATGCTTCTTTCCTTAAGCCTCCACTTGAACAAAAGGGACATGGTCAAATTTAGGTTCTATGATTACTTTTTAGGTTGAAGTACCTACAGCCACAATGATGATTGGAAGCTGAGCAGTGGAACTTACGATATGTGTGGAAAATACAGAAGGCAGGCATGTAATGCCAAAGCAACACACACAAAATGCTGGAGGAACTCAACAGGTCAGGCAGCATCTTATGGAAGTGATCATACAGTCAACATTTCAGGCCAAGGCTCTTCATCAGGACTGGAAAGGAAAGAGGAAGAAGCCAGAATAAGAAGGCGGGAGGGGGCAAGGAAAGTGTAAAGCTGGAACGTGATAGGTGAAGCCAGGTGGGTGAGGGAGGATGATGAAATACGAAGCTGGGAGGTGATAGGTGGAAAAGGTAAAGGGCTGGAGATGAAGGACTCTGTTAGGAGAGAAGAGTGAACCATGGGAGAAGGGGAAGGAGGAGGGGAACCGGGGGGGGGGGTGATAAGCGGAGGAGAAGAGAAGAGGTGGGGAGTCACAGTGGGGAATTGAAGACGAGGGAAAGGAGAAGGGGACAAATTACCAGAAGTTGGAGAAATTGATGTTCACACAATCAGGTTGGAGGTTACGTAGATGGAAATGAGATGTTGCTGCTACAACCTGAGCATGGCCTCATCGTGGCTGTGAAGGAGGCCATGGACTGGCATGTCAAAATTGGAATAAGGTTTGGAATTAAAATGGCTGGCCATTGGGAAATCCTGCTTTTTGTGGATGGAGCAAAGGTGCTCGACAAATTAGTTCCTCAATCTACATTGAGCTTCACCAATGTAGAGGAGGCTGCTTCGGGAGTACCAGACACAGTAAATGACAGCAACAGATTCGCAGGTGAGGTGTGAACGATCACCTGGAAGGACTGTTAGGAGCCCTGAATAGAGGTGCGGGAGGAAGTGAATAGGCAGCTGTAGCATTCCTTCTGGGTAGGTAAAGATGTGTTTGGTGGTAGGGTCCTGTTGAAGTTGGAGAATGATGTGCTGGATGTGGAGGGTCATGGTGTGGTAGGAAAGGAGAAGACGAACTTTATCCATTTTAAGGTGGTGGAAAAAAGAGGTGGGGGGATGTCTGGGAAATGGAGGAGATCTGGGTGAGGGCATCATCATCGGTGGAGGAAGGGAAACCCCGTCCTCTGAGGAAGGAGGACATCTCTGATGTCTTGGAAAGGAAAGCCACTTCCTAGGAACAGATGCAGCAGAGACAAAGGAACTGAGAAAAGGGAATTGCATTTTTACAGAAGACAAGGTGGGAAGAGGTACAGTCAAGATAACCATGGGAGTCAGTAGCTTTCTAAAATATATCAGTAGACTGTTTGTCTCCAGAGATACAGACAGAGAGATCAAGAAAGAGATTAGAGGTATCAGAAATGGATCAAGTGAATTTAAGGGCAGATTGGAAGTTGGAAGTAAAGTTGATTAAATTGAGGAACTCAGCACGGGTGCATGAAGCAGCGCCAATGCAGTCATCAATGTAGCTCAGAAAGAGTAGGGTAGCATTACCAGGGAAGGCTTGGGACGTGTTCTGTTGCACGTGACCAATGAAAAGGTGGGCATAGTTGGGGCCCATGCAGGTGCTCATGGCTACACCTTGAGTTTGGAGAAAGTGGGAGGAGCTGAAAGAAAAATTGTTGAATGTGAAGACCAGTTCCGCCAGGGAGGAGGCTGGTGGTGAAGGGAAAATGGTCGGGACTGTTGTTGAGAAAGAAGCGGAGAGCTTCAAGGCCTTCTTAATGGGGGAGGAATTGTATAGGGAGTATACATCCGTGGTGATGAGGGCCAGGGAATTGAAGGTTGTTGAAGAGACTGAGGCATGTGAAGTGTTGCAGATGTAGGTAGGAAGGGACTGAACCAAGGGGGATAAAATGGAGTCAAGGTATGTAGACATGATTTCAGTGGGGCAGGAGCAGGCAGAGACAATAGGCCTCCCTTTACTCTCAGATTTGTGGTTCTTGGGTAGGTGGTAGAAATGAGCAGCGTCAGGTATGGAACAATGAGTTTGGTGGCAGTCAATGAGAGACCTCGAGAGTTCATGAGGTTGGTGATGGTGCCAGAGACAATGGCCTATTGGTCCTGAGTGGGGTCCTTTTCAAGGGGAAAGTAAGAAGAGGTGTCTGAAATTTTCCACCTGGCCTCAGCAAGGTGGAGGTCATTCCACCAGACTACAACAGCACCCCCTTTGTCTGCGGTTTATTGGTGAGGTTGAGATTGGTGTGGAGTGAGTGGAGGGCAGTGTGTTCAGAGGGGCTAAGGTAACACCAGACCTCATTGCAGGGGTCAGGTGTGGAAAGAGTGAGCAGCTTTAAGTGCCTGGGTGTCAACATCATGAAGGATCTGTCCTGGGCTTAATACATTGATTCAGTCATCAAGAAGGCATAGCAGTGGCTCTATTTTGTTAAGAGTTTGTGGAAATTTGGTATGTCACAAAAGACTTTTGAAATCTCTGTAGATGTACGGTGCAGACCAATTTAACCGGTTGCATAATAACCTGCTATGGAGACTCCAATTCACGGGATCAAAAGAGGCTACAGAGGGTTGCAGACTCACTGCTTGCCACCGCTGAGTACATCTTCAAAAGGCAGTGCCTCAAGAAGCTGGCATCCATCCTCAAGAATCTTCACCATCTGGGACATGCCCTCTTCTTGTTACGACCATCAGGGAGGAGGTACAGGAGTCCGAAGACACACATTCAATGATTCAGGGTCAGCTTCTTTCCCTCCACCATTAGATTTCTGAATGGTCCACAAACCTCTGGCCATGATTTTGTTATTCCTTTTTCTGCATTATTTATTTTGCAATTTGTAGTAACTTATGTCTTTGCACTGCTGCCACAAAACGGACATCAAGTCATATAAAACAGCAATAAAAAACCTGATTCTGATACTGAATAAACACAACTGGGCAAAAATAGCAATTGGATATCCCCTATGATTGGTGTGTGAATGGTGGACTGCTGTTTTCCCTTGTGCAGAATCAGACACCACCAAAATAAGCGTGAAAATGGGATATCTTTGCTTTCAGAACTGTTGCCCTGGTTTCCCCCGGAAAGAATTCAAGCTTTTGACTTATGCAATTATGCCAACAGCTGCGACACAATCTATGAGCTGAATCATAGATGAGCAAATGAGGGGAAAATTGCAGGGTTGTGAGTCACTTTGATTGACCTCATAGCAATCGTGGAAGAAGTGGCTGAAAACAGGGTTGTGTTTCTGTCTGGAAAACTGTACCCTCCAACTCCTGGAACAGCCTGACCCCACACTGTGTCTCAGGGGCCAAACAATCTACGCTTTATTCTTTTTATTATAATCTTAGGTTCATAGTCGGACTCACAGTGCCAGTATTCTGCAGAACTATAATCGTGGAAGATAATAAAAGGAAAAGTAAACTACAGTGTACCTTGTGAGGTTTAGCAAAAGAAAAAATAATATTACAAATGGCTTTTAAAATAAAAGGAAGTCAATTACTTTTGAAAGGTGGACATGTCCGTTTATATAAGAAATACCAGAGTTATAACCTTGCATGAATTTGTTCCTTAAATTCCTTACTGCTTGCACAAGGAAAGTTAAAGTTTAATGTGCTTGTGTTCTATTTTTATAATTTTATGGAAGTTTAGACTTAATGAACTCAGAAAGGGTGTAGAAAGATTCAGTTCATGAAATGCATTTTCTGGAATGTTTTAGGGTCATCTTATACTGTTTAATATTGTTATGCCAGGAAAAGGCTGGCAAAGTTGTCTGTTCCAGTGCTTAACTCTACCATATAAGGAAAATGTAAACAGAAAATGGACTTAAAATTGCTCTCATTCTCGAAAAGTCTCTGAAAAGAAAAACATAGGTTACAGTCTCAGAATAGGGAGTGAGCCATTTTGGAGAATGTCGAGAAACGCCATGTAAAGGGCGAATCTTTGGAATATCTACCCTGGAGAGCCTTGGAGGCTCACCCATTGAGTTCAAGGCAGAGATCAACAGCTTTTTGGTTATTAACACAATTAAAGGATGTAGAGATAGTGTTGAAAATGGCACTGACGATGAAGATCAACTATGATCTCACTGAATATCACAGCAAGATCTAAGGGCCAAATGACCTATGGTTTGTCTTACATTTCATATTCTTATACTTTTACCAATTCAGCAATCATTCTAATTTGCAGAAAGATAAACCAGTTAAATTGATGGGGGACGGAATCAAAACATTGGACATTAGTATATATTTTGAGACTGCAGGAAAGCTTTTAGAGATTTAGTATGATTCCAGCAGAATATATTCATCATACAGTGCATGTTGCACTGAACAATATTAATAACACCTGTGAAGTGAATGTTACTACAAGGTAGACAACAAGTTTCAATTGATTTAATGCCACGATTGCAACTTTGGCTAAGACTCTCTCCTGAATAGACTTGGCTGAATGCGTGTTTAGCTGCTGGAAGGAAACATTATCATTACTATGGAAAGAGATTGTTCACTACTTGCAGGTTAGAGGCTGATTGGTTTCTTTGTTAAGGCTTTTGCATAATCCATTTGAGTCTAGACACTACTGCAGTAGTAGAAATTAGAGTCACAAAATAACAAGGTGAATGACCAGACCAGATTTAGAAGAGGAATTAGAAGAGGGAAAACAATGGTTCTCCTTAAAAACCACACTTATAATTTATTAGGAGTTTGAAGCGATTAGGCATGTCAACAAATACACTCAAAAACTTCTATAGTTGTGCCATGGAGAGCATTCTGACAGGCTGCATCACTGTCTGGTATGGGAGGGGCTACTGCACAGGACCGAAAGAAGTTGCAGAAGGTTGTAAATCTAGTCAGCTCCATCTTGGGCACCAGCCTACAAAGTACCCTGAACATCTTCAGGGAGCGGTGTCTCAGAAAGGCAGCGTCCATTATTAAAGACCTCCAGCACCCAGGGCATGCCCTTTTCTCACTGATACTATCAGGTAGGAGATACAGAAGCCTGAAGGCACCCACTCAGTGATTCAGGAACAGCTTCTTCCCCTCTGCCATCCGATTCCTGAATGGACTTTGAAGCTTTGTACACTACTTCACTTTTTTTAATATACAGTATTTCTGTTTTTGCACATTTTTAATAATCTATTCAATATACGTAATTGATTTACTTGTTTATTTATAATTATGTTTTTTTTCTCTCTTTGCTAGATTATGTATTGCATTGAACTACTGCTGTTAAGTTCACAAATTTCACGTCACATGTCGGTGATAACAAACCTGATTCTGATTCTGACTCTGACCTGCTGAGAATGTCGAAGGATAACTCTACTTTGCCAGCCTTTTCTTGGCATAAGAATATTAAACAATATAAGATGACATAAAACTTTCCAGAACATACATTTCATAAACTGAATCTTTCTGTGTTCATTAGATTATAAGTCAATAAGACATAGAAGCAAACTTAGGCTATTCAGTCCATTGAGTCTACTCTGCTATTCCATCAGTGCTGATTTATTATCTCCCTCAATCCCATTCTCCCACCTTCTCCCCATAACCATTGACTGTCTTAGTAATCAAGAACTTATCAACCTCTGCTTTAAGTTTGTACATTGACTGGCCTCCACAACTGTCTGTGGCAATAAATTCCACAGCTTCACCACGCTCTGGCTAAAGAAATTCCAGCTCATCTCTGTTAGATGTCTATGCTGTCTCATGGATTTTCACTTGCAGCGTTGTACCAAGTCCCCATGTGTTGATTGCAGGCAATTGAACTCTTGGGATATTAATGCCCATTGCGTACTGAATATGCAACTTCAGGGCTTCATTACCCACTTCAGCACAGGACATCTTCAATGTTTTCCAGCTTCTTCACCAAGACTTGCACCTCTTCTAACTTATTCTACTTCTACTGGAAGGTCAATTGTTAAAAAATAGTAATTCTGTTCTCTTTCTGCTGATGTCTCTCTTTTGGGTATTTCCAAATTTTACTATTTTGCAATACTGTATTAGATTTCCAGAATCCATAGTATTTTGCTTTTGCGATTCCATGTTGATGGATGCCAACCATAATTTGACTGAACTTCCGTGGGCCCCATTATTCTTCTAAAATTGGAATAGGACTTGAGGGGGTGATGGTTTGTATTTCATATGGGCAGCTGGGCTGCCCCAGAGGAACTATCTGATCATTTCCTGATAAGCAAGACAAGGTCAGTAGTCCCAAACACTTTGGCAACAATGCCAGTCCATTTGCTCCAGGCAAGGTAATCTATGTCTAATCTCATAAATCTCATTAAATTTTTCCTGTCAACTTTAAACAACAGAAATGAAAACCACACCCCAAATGTGAAGTAAAATCCACATCAGATTTATTATCACTGGTTTGCTGCATAATTTGTTGTTCTACAGCAGAGGCACAGTGCAAGATATAAAACTATTACAGACTACAAAAAATAAACAAGTAATGTGAAAGACAGAAAATGAGGTAATTTTCTTGATTTCATGAACCATTCAGAAATCTGATGGAGGAGAGGAAGAAGCTGTTCTTAAAATGTTCATTGTGTGTCTTTGGGCCCCTGTATCTCCTCCCCAGTGGTGATAAGACAAAGAGGGCATGTCCCGGACGGTGAGGGTTTTTACTAGTGGATGCTCTTCTCGAGACGTCACCTCCTGGAGATGTCCTTGATGGTAGGAAGGGTTGTGTCCATGATGGAGCTTGTTGGGTCTACAGCTCTCTGCAGCCTCATGCAATCTTGTGCTTTGGCGACTCCACACCAGGTTACAATGCAATCTGTCAGAATGTTCTCCAGTGTAGAAATTTGTTAGAGATTTTGGTGATTTTCCTCATCTCCTCAAACCCCTAATGAAGTCGAGCCCCCGGCATGCCTTCTTCATGATCGCATTAATGTTGGGCCCAGGATAGATCCTGTAAGACATTAATGCTCAGGAAGTTGGAACTGATCACTTTTCCACCCCGGCCCTTCAACGAGGACTGGTCTGTGTTGCCTTGATTTCCCCTTCCTGATATCCACACTGAGTTCCTTGGTTGACATTGAGTGCAAAGTTGCTGTTGCAATGCTGCTCAGCCTGCCAATCTACCTCACCCCTGTGTACTGCCGCATCACCACCTTAGATCCTGCCAACAACATTAGTGCCACAGGTGAATTTATATCTGACATTTTGTACTAATTCTAGCCATAAAGTCATGAGAGTTCAGAGAGTAGAACAGAGGACTAACTACACATTCTTCAGATGTGCCTGTGTTGATTGCAAGCAAGGAGGAGATGGTATTTCCGATCCATGCTGTCTGTGGTCTCCAATAAAGAAGCCAAGGGTCCAGTTACAGAAGGAGATACAGAGGCCCTGATTTTGAAGCTTATTGATTAATAATGAGCACATGATGGTGTGGAACGCTGAGCCGTAATAGATAAACAGCAGCCTGACATCTGTTTTGCTCTTGTCTAGGTTTTCTAAAGCCTAGAAGAGAGCTGGCGAGATCACGTCTGTGTAGACCAGTTGTGCTGGTAGACAAATTACTGAGGCTCCAGATCCTTGGTCAGGCCATGACCAAACTCTCAAAGCACAACCAGAGTAGATCTGAGTTCTACTGGGCAATTGTTGCTGAGGCAGCTCACACTGCCCTTCTTGGGCACCATTATTTCTGATACAATGGGAGTCTTAGACCACAGCAGTGAGAGGGTGGATCCTTTACAAAGGCTGACATAATTAAAAATTAAGTACATATTTAATATTGATGGAAATTGTGTAAAATACTACAGTATATGCTATAATTGGCTATTAAGTTAGGTGGTTTAATTTCACATACGTCATACAATTTAGTCCTTCTGGATAATATACCAACATGATCAGTGTTCAACCAGCCCAAGCATTCAATTATATATCATTCATGTTTCATATATTATTTTCAACTCTCAAAAATGACTTGCATGACAGCATAACTGTTGGTTGTTACTACAAGTTTACCTGAGCTCAGTAGCATGAGGGATGTAAATTAAGAGCAATTACTCACTCCTGAGATATTTCTCAGAGTTATCATCATGATTCATAGTTCAAACATTGAAAGAAAATATTAGTGAAACAAATAGGTTTAATCGTGATTCTTTTTCAGTAATTCATGAAGATGAACTGTTGATCAAACTTCACTCACCCAGTGTAGTTCGTAGAGTTTATACAAGTACTTTGCCAATCAAAATAACAAAGAAAAACCCCTCATTATTAAAAAGTTGCAAATGCAACTTGGAAGATATGTGTCATACATAATAGAGCAAGATTCTTTAAATAGATTCCAAACATTCTAAATGCAACCCTAAAAAGTAAAAGCTGGCTAACTATTTCAATAGTAAATAATACCAGTTACTTGTGACGTACTTACAATGAGCATGAAATATCTTCATGCATGCCAAAAAGAGTGAAGATGTTAACCATAAAGGACTTCAGTACAGCAAAAGAAATTCATTCAAAGTGTATACTACCAATAATAATTCTGATTTAAATACCTTTATAGCAAGAAATTATAAATCAAAATATATATAGGTAGCTTCATTAATCAAAGTCATGATCAATTATCATAATTCTGTGAAAGAATCCAGAGATCTAAAGAATGAGGAGATTGAAAAATAGTTAACAGATCTGTAACAAGGAGAGAGAAAATGTCAGTAATACAGTACATTTAGTCAAGCCACTGTTCAATTCACTCTCGTGACTGAGGATGGATCCAAATTTCTTGGCATAGCTGTGTGAAACAGAAGTTTGAACGGTTTGTTCAGTCATAGGTTACTACACTCAGTAGTATGAGTGTAGAGAATCATAGTAGTTGAAGTTCTTTCACCTACTTTTTAATGTATCAGTTACTTGATGAACCACAAAGCTCCAGACGACTTATTATTTTGTCACTTCAAGTCAAAGTCAAAATTATTTCATCCAGCATTACTTTTCCCATTTTATTCCCATTGTGGGTGTAAGTGAACCTACAATTTGCAAAATGGAACATGAACGTCCTTACAACTAGAAATAAGGAATTTATTTGTCTTGTCTAAAATAGATAAGGCAAGATCTGAGCGATTGCGTTTCTTGTCATTGCTTATACTACTGCTTTAATATGCTGAATTATGACCACAAGTTATTGATGATGCCTTCTGGCCTCAGGTCATCTGATCTGGAGATAAGTGTCTCTGTTGCACCCTGTGTGGCATGTGGTAGCTGTACGTGTGATCCTGAGCTGACCTTCATTTAGATAATGGTGCAAAAGACCTATACCCAGATCTCTCAATTGATCCCATTTTTTTCTGTTGTGTTATTGGTTCCTGTGTTGAACAAGTTGAAGATTTTTTATTTTTTATTTTATTGGGATACAGCTAGGAATACTGTGCCATCCAGCAATGACCCGATTTAATCCTAGCCTAATCACAGGACAATTTACAAAGATCAATTAACCTACAAATCGGTACATCTTTTGACTGTGGGAGGAAACCCATGCGCTCATGGGGTAAACATACAAACTCCGTCCAGGCAGTGGCAATTGAACCGGGTCGCTGATACTGTAAAGCGCCATGTTAATAACTACACTACCGTGCTGCCCCAGACAGCAAACATTTGGAGTAATGAGTAAATACTTTATCTGTCCTTGATATGCAGGAATATTTTGGGGTTTATTTTCTCGATTTTCCTTTTGTAGATGTTTGAATTCTTTGTAGTACAGATTGTCAGATGTCCCATGACCAGAGTGAAGACATGAGATGGGGAGATGATTCCCAGCTCTTCTCTAGAGTGAGATGGACATGGGCTCACAACATAGATAATATTCTCAACTGCAGGAATCTAATTAATGTTTGTTTAATGTCACTAAGCATTCTTTATTTTTTAGGGTAGAAAACCTTTTCCTCTAAACCCAATCATGCCAGGATCCAGTGTAAACCAGGGAGCACATGAATGAGTAACATTTAGTGAAGAACTACTTGTCGTTGTTTTGTTTGATCCGACTCTGATTTTGCCAATATCTCAATTTTAAAATTCCCTTATGAGTTTGTAAATACTTTCATAGACATGTTCTGTTGCCTTCTGAACTGCAATTTAATGCTCCTCCAGTACTGACTTCCTGTTCTTACTCCAACATTTAGAACTGTGCTGTGGAATTTCTTCCCCAAACCTTTCAGTCTACTGCTCAAGATATGGCTTGAAGACTCCTTCCTCAGTCAAGCTTTTAATTATGTGAAGCAACATCGCCCAAAAAATGTGATGCTTTTCATAGGAAGTGGCTGAAATGGCCCACAAAGCTCTTCAGTCCTGCTCTGCCATTCAGTAACGTTGTTTGACACACTCGTATTACTGGCCAAACCCAATATCGTTTGATTTTTTTTCTTAACAGAGTATCTAAATAAAATTGTGCATTGTGGTGCATGTTATAAGTTCCTAAAAGTATTTTGCATTATCTTTAGGGAGTAACTGTAATTCATTTGGGATTACAATGGTATCATATCCAGAGACAGCAAGGAATCTCAAAGTTTTATGTTCTCTTCACTCTGTTCACTTTCTTAAGAAGAAGAAGAAGAATATCTTTATTGTCATTGTTGTGGAGCAATGAAACACAGTTTAGCAGCTCAACGTTTTGCAGCATGACAAAGAATATATACATAAAATAAACACTAAAACCTCAGGAGTACAGTCCAAAATTAATAATATATGGATGGGGGGGGGGGTAGGACTATTGCACACCTGCCTTTCCTGGAAGTGTGATGCATTTAGCTGCCGCCGTCTTAGGAGGGGGGCAGGAGAAGGGAAGGGGGTGTTATACATTTCACTGTTTGTGGGTAGAAGCTGTTAAGGAGTCTCTTTGTTTTCGTCCTTAATGCTCTGTATCTCTTCCCAGAAGGTAGAGGGGAAAACAGGTGATGTCCAGGATGAGTGGGATCCTTTGAAATACAAGTAGCCTTCTTTTGAAGTCTGCCAGTATAAATATCTCTGAGGAAGGGTAATGTTGTGTCAGTAACCCGCTCTGCTACTCTCACCACCCGCTGCAAGTCCTTCCTGTTCTGTTCTGTGCAGCTGGCAAACCACACTGCACAGCAAGACGTCAGGAGGCTCTCTATAGTTGTCCAATAGAAGTTGATCAGCAGGTGATGAGGGAGGAGAGCGTGCTTTAGCTTCCTTAGGAATTGGAGCCTCTGTTGGTCCTTCCCCACCTGATAAGAGATATGGGCAGTCCAGGTGAGAGCTGAGATGTGGACGCCGAGGAACTTGAAACTCTCTACTCTCTCCACCTCTTTCCCGTATATGTGCAGAGCAGAGTGATCAACGTGCTTTGATTTCCTGAAGTCTACTATCAGCTCCTTGGTTTTTGTGATGTTCAAGTCCAGGTTATTATGACAACACCATTCTGTCAAATGCTGTACCTCCTCCCTATAGGCTGTCTCATCACAGTCTGGTATGATACCTATTAGGGTGGTATCGTCAGCAAATTTGACAATGGTGTTGATGGAGTGAATGGTAGAGCAGTCATGGGTGAAAAGAGAATAGAGGATGGGGCTGAGAACACACCCCTGTGGTGTACCGGTGTTCAGGATGAGAGTAGATGATGTGTGTTCTCCCATCCTGACACTTTGGGGTCTGTTACTCAGAAAATCCAGTATCCGTGAGCACAGTGAGCTGCCAAGACCCAGGTTGCTCAATTTCTTTAGGATGTTGATTCAGGAGCAGTCTGTAGGATGATAGAAGATAATCCAGGGAGTGGAAAATGGCAAATCTCAAGAATTCTGCTGCATCTTCTATCTGCATTAAATCTTCAGGAATCTATAACCTAACAGTTGCTAGAGAGGTCTTAATAAAATTTTAATGGAACTGAATTAATTCTTTGACATTAATGGAACATTATATGGTATTTATTCCAAAAGGCCCGGTGAAAGTACATTTATAGGTGCTTTGGTTTTTGTTGCATACAAAGGATGGCTGGCTAAACAATACTCTTCATACTTAAGTAGAGTGTAATCTCCATATAATGAACTGATGTTTCCTATGAATAAACTCTAATTTACATATCAAAATAAAATGAAGTTACAGAACTCATTTCTTCATGCAATTGTTTCAATTATATAGCAAAAAGATTAAGCATTAACAGGTTGGACATGAATTTATACATTTGATTACATGTAGCCAGGCAATGACAATACACAACAATAGAAATGACAATATACAACAATAGAAAACATACCCATCACCCATCTCCATAGATATTCAATGATATCCTCATTATTGTCCATATCCTGGGGATTTACTACTGATGTCAAACTGAAATGGAGTCCCACATACATAATGACACTTAAAAAAAAGCAGATCAGAGACTAGGAATCTTGCAGCAAGTAATTCACCTTCTAACTCCCCAAAGTATGTCCACCACCTACAAGGCTCATTTCAGACTCTCCTTGCCTGGGTGTGTGGGGCGGTGGGAAGGAGGGAAGGGGCTTGCTGAAGTAATGTTGTAGCTTGTTGTGGTCTGCTTTAGTGTGTTATGTGTTGTTCCATTGAGTTTTTTGGTGTGCTATGTCGGTGCCAAAATGTGTAGTGACGATTAGGGGCTGTCCCCAGCATATCCCTCGGTGTTTTGATTGTGAATGCAAATGGTGCACTTTTATGTGTGTTTCATTGTACATGTGATCGATAAATCTGTGTCTGAATCTGAATCTGAATCAAAACCACTCAAGAAAAGCTCGACACCCTACAAGACATAGCAGCTTGCTTGATAGGCACCCTATCCATATCTATGTACTCACTCCAGTTCTGATGCACAGTAGCAGCAGTTTATACCATCCACAGGATACACTGCAGCGACTCACCAAAACTCCTTAGACTGCACCTGCCCAACCCTCAAGAGAGCACCATCACCTGGAGGTTACTCCCCAAGCCATACGATGAAGGTGTTCCTTCAATGTCACTGGGTAAAAATCCTGGAACACTCCCCCATGACAGCTTTGTGGGCATAACTGCACTCAAGACGTGCAGTGGATGAAGAAGGGAGCTTACCACCACCTTCTCAAGGGCAGTTAGGAATGGGCAATTAAATGCTGACCCCGCCAGCAAAGCCCCCTTCCTTTGAATGAATATAAAGACTTAATACTGTTATCCAATGGCAATAGTTTTAGTTCTAATGTATCTTACACCATGCCACACTAAGGATCTGACTGGTCATTTGATCAGTGATAGGACTCGGAGAACAGACTGGAAAACCTATTAGAAGAGAGGGGGAGGTGGGGGGTGGTTCAGGGCTTCGAAGTTTCTATCATTCAATAAGGTTTCTTTGTTTTGTGGATGTCTGTGAAGAGGACAGATTGCAGGTTGTATACTGGAGGCATACCCTGATATTAAATGCACTTTGAAACTTTGAAATCAGAAATATCAAAAAGAAGTCTAATCATGTCAAAACTTGATTGTACCATCCTGTAACTGAAGGTGAGGCAGAAGAAAAATAACATGAACTTTAATTTATATGTCTCTTTTCACATTCTTGGTATATCAGCAAGTGCTCTGCATCTGGTGCATCATTTTTCAAGGTAGTTACCGTTGTCGTGCAGGGAAATATTGTAACCAAACTGCACGAAGTTCCACAAATGAGATTTAGCTCTTAGAATCACAGAGTTCTTACAACAGAGACCATATGATCTATAGAGACTGTACCAGTTCCATGTAAAAGCAACCAATCTAATCCTGGTCTGTGTCCTCTTCCCGTGCAGCCCTGAAATTCCTTCTAATATTTGTTCAGTTT
This sequence comes from Mobula hypostoma, assembly GCF_963921235.1. NCBI lineage: Eukaryota > Metazoa > Chordata > Chondrichthyes > Myliobatiformes > Myliobatidae > Mobula > Mobula hypostoma. The sequence continues at coordinate 33,007,332 of NC_086109.1, forward strand.
CCTTTTCAATGCCACAGTGAACCTGCCTCCACTAATATTTCTGGCTGTTCATTGCAGACCCTCACAATTAGCTGCATCAAAAATGTTTCTTGATGTGATTTTTGGTTTTTCTGTCAATCACTTTCATTTAGCTTGGACTCATCATTTATGAACCAGCTACTTAAAATACGTCAAAGTTATTTTAGGAAGGTATTAAAGTAAACGAATCAGATTGGGTTTAAAAAAACAGCTGTCATGTAGAAAACAGAGGGTTGGAATGAATACCTGCTTTTCAGTCCAGAGAGATGTAAGACCATAAGACATAGGAGCAGAACTGGGACATTTGGCCTATTAACTTTGCTTGTCTACTCAAGCATGGCTGATGTATTTTCCCTCTCAATCCCATTCTCCTGCCTTCTCCATATAACCTTAGGTGCCCTTACTAATCAAGAACCTATCGACTCCCATCTTAAATATACCAAATGATTTGGCGTCCACAGCCAGCTGTAGCAATGAACTCCACATATTTCCATCCTATGGCTGAAGAAATACCTCCTCATCTCTGTTCTAAAAGAACATCCTTCTATTCTGAGGCTGTCTCCTCTGATCCTAGACTATCCCACTATTAGAAACATCCTCTCCATATTCATTCTATCTAGGCCTTTAAATATTTGATGGGTTTCAATGAGGTCCCCACTCATTCTTCTAAACTCTAGCAAGCGCAAGCCCAGAGGCATCAAATGCTCCTCAAACATTAACCCTTTAATACCCATGATCATTCTCATTAATCTTTTCTCCAATGGCATTACATCCTTTCTTACATAAATGGCTCAAAGCTGCTCTACATATGGCTGACCAACGCCTTAAAAAGTCTCAGCATTATAGTACATTCTAACTTTTTATATTCTACTCCTCTCGATATGGATGCTAACATCATTTGCCTTCCGGAGTACTTCAAAAATTGGTTCTTGGTCTTCAATTGTTTACCATTTACATTCATGACTTGCAGAAGGGAACAAAATGCACGGTTTTCAAGTCTTGATGACATAAAAATAAATGAAAGGGCATGAGGATCAGAAAGATCTTGGGGTCCGTGTCCATGGGACACTCAAAGCTGCTGCGCACGTTGACAGTGTTGTTCAGAAGGCGTATGGTGTGTTGGCTTTCATCAGCCATGAAATTGAGTTCAAGAGCCATGAGGTAATGCTACCCTTAGTTAGACCCCACTTGGAGGTGTTCAGTTCTGGTCTCCTCACTACAGAAAGGATGTGGATACTATAGAGTGAATGCAGAGGAGATTTACAAGGATGCTGCCTGGATTGGAGAGCTTGCCTAATGAGAATGGGTTGAGTGCACTTGGCCTTTTCTCCTTGGAGCGTCGGAGGATGAGAGATCACCTGATAGAGGTGTATAAGATGATGAGGGACATTGTTTGTGTGGATAACCAGAGGTTTTTTCCCAGGCCTGAAATGGCTAACACAAGGGACATACAGTGGCATGCAAAAGTTTGGGCACCCCTGGTCAAAATTTCTATTGCTGTGATTAGCTAAGCGAGTAAAAGATGACCTGATTTCCAAAAGGCATAAAGTTCAAGATGACACATTTCTTTAATATTTTAAGCAAGATTACTTTTTTATTTCCATCTTTTACAGATTCAAAATAACATAAAAGGAAAAGAGCCCGAAGCAAAAGTTTGGGCACCCTGCATGGTCAGTACTTAGTAACACCCCCTTTGGCAAATACCACAGCTTGTAAATGCTTTCTGTAGCCAGCTAAGGGTTTTTCAATTCTTGTTTGGGGGATTTTCGCCCATTCTTCCTTGCAAAAGGCTTCTAGTTCTGTGAGATTCTTGGGCCGTCTTGCATGCACTGCTCTTTTGAGGTCTATCCACAGATTGTCAATGATGTTTAGGTTGGGGGATTGTGAGGGCCATGGCAAAACCTTCAGCTTGCACCACTAGAGGTAGTCCATTGTGGATTTTGAGGTGTGTTTAGGATCATTATCCTGTTGTAGAAGCCATCCTCTTTTCATCTTCAGCTTTTTTACAGACAGTGTGATATTTGCTTCCAGAATTTGCTGGTATTGAATTGAATTCATTCTTCCCTCTACCAGTGAAATGTTCCCCGGGCCACTGGCTGCAACACAAGCCCAAAGCATGATCGATCCACCCCCGTGCTTAACAGTTGGAGAGGGGTTCTTTTCATGAAATTCTGCACCCTTTTTTCTCCAAACATACCTTTGCTCATTGCAGCCAAAAAGTTCTATTTTAACTTCATCAGTGCACAAGACTTGTTTCCAAAATGCATCAGGCTTGTTTAGATGTTCCTTTGCAAATTTCTGCTGCTGAATTTTGTGGTGAGGATGCAGGAAAGGTTTTCTTCTGATGACTCTTCCATGAAGGTCATATTTGTGCAGGCGTCGCTGCACAGTAGAATAGTGCACCACCACTCCAGAGTCTGCTAAATCTTCCTAAAGGTCTTTTGCAGTTATATGGGGGTTTTGATTTGCCTTTCTAGCAATCCTACGAGCAGTTCTCTCAGAAAGTTTTCTTGGTCTTCCAGACCTCAACTTGACCTCCACCGTTCCTGTTAACTGCCATTTCTTAATTATATTATGAACTGAGGAAACAGCTACCTGAAAACACTTTGCTATCTTCTTATAGCCTTCTCCTGCTTTGTGGGCGTCATTTATTTTAATTTTCAGAGTGCCAGGCAGCTGATTAGAGGAGCCCATGGTTGCTGATTGGTGGGACAAGGTTTGAGGAGTCAGGGTATTTATAAAGCTTTGAAATTTGCATCACCTGGCCTTTCCTAATGATGACTGTGAACAAGCCAAAGCCCTAACAAGCAAATTAAGGTCTGAGATCTTGGTAAAAGTTATCTGAGAGTTCAAATCTCTTGGGGTGCCCAAACTTTTGCATGGTGCTCCTTTTCTTTTTTTTGCCCTAAAATTGTACAAAACAAAAATAATATACTAATCTTGCTTAAAATGTTGAAAAGAATGTTTAATCTTTAACTTTATGAATTTTGGAGATCAGATCATCTTCTACTCACTCAACTATTCACAGTAACAGAAATTTTGACTAGGGGTGCCCAAACTTTTGCATGGAGGTAGGTTCAGGGGGATGTCAGAGGTAAGTTTTTTCACACGGAGAGTGATAGGTGCTGGAATGCATTTCCAGTGATAGTGGAGGAGGTGGATAAAATAGGGTCTTTTAAGAGCCTCTTAGATAGGTACATGGAGCTTAGAAAAACAGTGGGCTAAGTGGTAGAGAAATTCTAGGCAGTTTCTAGAGTAGATTACATGGTTGGCACAACATTGTGGGCCGAAGTGCCTGTAATGTTCTGTAGATTTCTATGTTCTGTGTTGTGATGAGGACGTTGTGATTCTACAATGGACGTAGAATGATTGAGTGACTGGGTAAAAACCTGGCAAATGAAGTTCACTGTTGCATATGGGCAGTGAGAGGAACGCGAAACTGGATTATTATTTAAAAAGAAAGCGATTGCAGATAAATGAAGTACAGCGGGATCTAGGATTCAAGTGCATGAAGTGCATTAGTTAGCTAGCAAAACCAACAAGTGGTTAAGAAAGCAAACAGCATGTTGCACTTCATGGCAAGTCAGTTGGAATTTAAAAATAAGGAGATTTTTATAATTGTACAGTGGGTTGGTTAAGCTACTCTTGGAATATTTGGCCTCCTTCCCTAAGAAAAGGATGTATTTGTAAAATTAATACAGATTATAGTCATTTAATATTGGATATGCTAGCTTGAGAGACAGTTGAAAACAGATTTGCCAGGTCAATGCAGCAGGCCAGGCAGCATCCCTTGGAAGAGGTACAGTCGACGTTTCGGGCCGAGACCCTTCGTCAGGACTAACTGAAGGAAGAGATAGTAAGAGATTTGGAAGTGGAAGGGGGAGGGGGAGTTCCAAAATGATAGGAGAAGACAGGAGGGGGAGGGATGGAGCCAAGAGCTGGACAGTTGATTGGCAAAAGGGATATGAGAGGATTATGGGACAGGAGGCCCAGGGAGAAAGAAAAGGGGGAGGAGGGAAAAAACCCAGAGGATGGGCAAGGGGTATAGTCAGAAGGACAGAGGGAGAAAAAAGAGAGAGAGAGAAAGAATGTGTGTATATAAATAAATAACGGATGGGGTACGAGGGGGAGGTGGGGCATTAGCTGAAGTTTGAGAAGTCAGTGTTCATGCCATCAGGTTGGAGGCTAGCCAGACGGAATATAAGGTGTTGTTCCTCCAACCTGAGTGTGGCTTCATCTTTACAGTAGAGGAGGCCGTGGATAAACATATCAGAATGGGAATGGGATGTGGAATTAAAATGTGTGGCCACTGGGAGATCTTGTTTTCTCTGGCGGACAGAGCGTAGGTGTTCTGCAAAACGATCTCCCAGTCTGCGTCAGGCCCGAAACGTCGACTGTACCTCTTCCTAGAGATGCTGCCTGGCCTGCTGCGTTCACCAGCAACTTTGATGTGTGTTGCTTGAATTTCCAGCATCTGCGAATTCCTCGTGTTTGCCAGGTCAATTCCCGGGAGGAGAGGGTTGTTCTATTGAGAGAGTCTATCCAGTTTTGGTCTCCATTCTTTTGGAGTTTATAAGAGCGTGAGCTGACTTTAATCAAATATATAAGTTCCTTGGGGGGAATTGACAGGATTGTTTTTGAGATGCTTTCACAAGTGAGATTCATGAATAAGAAAACAGGGACAAAATAAGGAGTTGGTCATTTGAAATAGAAGTCTGCAGAAATCTGTTGCTCAGAGAGTAAATGTATCTCTGGAACTTTCTCCTCCTAAGGGTGGTGGAGACGAGATTGTTAGATATATTTGAAATGAAGATAGATAAGTATTTGATAGATTGAACAATTAAGGATAAGTGGAATCTGGTCAGTATACACCAGCCATGACCATATTGATTAAGGGCCTACTCACAATGCACTGGAGGAACTCAACAGGTCAGTCAGCATCAGTTGAAAAGATTAGTCGACGTTTCGGGCCGAAACCCTTCATCAGGACTGAAGGAAGAACTTTGAGGAGGGTTTGAAGAATGCTGGTAGTTGAAAAAAACAGTAATTTTAAAGACAAAGGGGTGGGGGAGGGGAAGCAGGGAGGTGATTGGCAGGAGAACAATGCGAAGTAGTAGAAGGAGGCGGAACTATGAGAGAGGTGATGTGAAATAGGGATAGAGGAAGGGAAGGAGAGGGAATTACCAGAAGTTGGAGAATTCTATGTTCATACCAAGGAGCTGGAGACTACCTAGACGGTATATGAGGTCTTGCTCCTCCAACCTGAGTTTAGCCTCATCATGGCAGTAGAGGAGGCCATGTATGGACATATCTGAATGGGAATGGGAAGCAGAGTTGAAGTGGGTGGCTACCGGGAGATCCCGTCTGTTGTGGCAGACGGAGCGGAGGTGCTCGACGAAGTGGTCCCCCAATCTGCGTCGGGTTTTACCGATGTAGAGGGGGCCGCACCAAGAGCACCGGATGCAACAGATGACCCCAACAGACTCACAAGTGAAGTGTTGTCTCACCTGGAAGTATTGTTTGGGGCCTTGAATGGTGGCAAGAGAGGAGGTGTAGGGACAGGTGTAGCACTTACGCTTACAGGGATAAGTGCCGGGTGGGAGATCCGTGGGGATGGACGTGCGGATAAGGGAGTCGCGGAGGGACCGATCCCTGTGGAAAGCGGAGAGGGGTGGAGAGGGAAAGGTGTGCTTAGTGGTGTGGTCCTGTTGAAGGTGGCGGAAGTTGCGGAGGATAATGTGCTGGATCTGGAGGCTGGTGGGGTGGTAGGTGAGGACAAGGGGAACTCTGTCCCTGTTGTGGTTGCGGGAGGATGGGGTGAGGGCCAAAGTGCGGGAAATGGAGGAGATGCGGGTGAGGGCATCATTGATGATGATAGAAGGGAAACCACGATCCTTAAAGAAAGAGGACATTTGAGATGTCCTGGAACGGAAAACCTCATCCTGGGAGCAGATGCGGCGGAGACGGAGGAACTGGGAATATGGAATGGCATTTTTGCATGTGGCGGGGTGGGAAGAGGTATAGTCGAGGTAGTTATGAGAGTCAGTGGGCTTGTAGAAGATGTCAGTGGACAGTCTGTCTCCAGAGATGGAGACCGAGACATCGAGAAAGGGCAGAGAAGTGTCAGAGATAGACCAAGGGAATTTGAGGGCTGGGTGGAAGTTTGAAGTAAAGTCCATGAAATTGATGAGCTCAGCATGGGTGCAGGAAGCAGCACCAATGTAGTCGTCAATGTATCGAAGGAAAAGTTGGGGAGCAGGTCAATATATCGAAACAGAAGTTGGGGAGCAGGTCAATGTATCGAAGGAAAAGTTGGGGAGCGTCAATGTATCGAAGGAAAAGTTGGGGAGCGACAATGTATTGAAGGGCCTAGTGACCTAGTGGTCTACTCCTGTTCCTATGCTCTTGTGTTCAAGGCATTGACTTTGGCGCCATGAAGGAAACAAAGAGGTCTGGTGGGTTAAGAATCATAACAGTGCACTCTAAAACATTATATTAATTACCCATAATTTAGTGTGAGAATCAAACAATGACCAAACATGAACAAGATAGTATTATTAATTTCAGAATTACTAGCCTTCATTTTAAAGCAGAAGTTCCCAACCATTTTTATGTCATGGACCCCTACCATTAACCGAGGGGTCTATGAACCCCAGGTTTGGAACCCTTGTTTTAAAGGCCTAACTTATGGATATGATTCTTGTTCTTAAGTAAAACTTACTATTAAGAGAAAGTTATTATTTCTAGATTTTTGATTCAATTCAAAAAACATGTATACTGTGCTAGATACTGCAAGGACAAATTGATGTCTAATGACAACCTATTCCTCCCCCCATCCCCCAGCAGAGATTTTGAGATGTCCTAGTTAATTGTATAACTAATAAATTAGCCTTCAGCTCCAGTTTATTGTATGAATGATCCTCTGTATGCAGTTATCTATCTTGTTAGCTAAGCAATCAATGTGCCTACAATAGGATTCCAGAAGTTAGAAATGAATTAATGGCCAAATAATTTTCATTGGTAGTGTTTGTTCCATGTTGAATGTCAGCTAAGACATCAAGGGAATTCTCTGTTCATTAAATAATGCTTGCCATCATGTCTGATGTTAACAACATTTCCATTAATGGGGCCAGGCAGCTGTACAGGCAGCAGAGTTAGTGTGTGGTCCACATATACAGACATTAACCAACGTTTTCAGTAGGAGGGTCAAGGGCTCCATAAATGTACAAGCTGCCAGAATAGAAAGAGAGAGAGGGGGAAAGGGAAATGTCTTTTTGCTCTGTTTAAGCATGTCTTTTCTTCCCTCCTTGTGCTTTTTGATTATCTATATGTCTATAATATTCAAAATACAACAATGAATAGGCTCTGTATGTCTGGTTACTATATCCAAAGCCTTTGCAAATGCTAATAATCAGAAGCTGTTGAGTTAAAAGAGCACTTTAAATATCCAAACAAAGTTCAACTATAATGAAGCCCTGCATAATGTCTGAAGGATTGATTTGATTACATATGACATTTCATGACAATGCACCATTAGCTTTATTTTAAATAAAGGAAGACAGGTGGAGAGGTTTGTATTTTCCCAACTTAAATGTGATTTTACTTTAAATTTGTAATTCTATGCATACTGCCTACCAATGTGAAAGCCCTAAGTGTAATTGTATTTGATCACTTGAAATGCAATTTAAAATTGTCACTTAATCTCATCGCTGCTTCTGGGAAATTAGTAGCTAATAAGTTCTTCCTTTACTTTTGAGTACACTTCAAAAGTCTTCGATTGGTTGTGAAGTCACTTGCTACATAAGACTGTGAATGATATTTTCTTTGGCATCACAAATAAAAAAAAGTCTAAAAATGCTTCAAAAGAATACAAAAGATCTGGTTTTAAAGTAAATTCAGAGTGTATTTTCTTACACAAGGAGTTGCTAAGAATTTGGAACTTACTACCAGATGGGATCATTGGGATAGATCTTGGATTGATCACCACCCACCTGTATTCACCGGGCAAAATGCAAAGGGCAGATCTCACTGACACCCAGTGAATGGAGTCCAGACAGGAAAGTTTAGTAGTGTAGACAGGAAAGCGGTCTCAGTGATGTGTGGTGAGGCCCTTGGCTTTGCAAGAGACTGCCAGATCGGTGAAGCTTGGAAGTTGACAGAACGTGAAGCTGGGTGTGGAGTTTTGATGGGAGCTTCACTTCTTCATTGAATCAAGAAGTGGGTAGTGGGTAGTGGCTCCATATGTCACTACCACAGGGTGTGACGACCCTCCCTTACACGAGTCCCGGGTTCAGCTGGCTCCGGCTGACAGTACCCGGTATGGTTCCCTATCCAGGGTTACCGATCCCACTGCCCTGTGGGTATATTTGGGAGAAGAGAAGGCTAAGGAGTAAACCCTACACAAATCCAGAGTGCAGCCCCTAAGGCGGTTGGATGACGTATCACGTCACCTCCCGACAGCTCCTGCAGCCAAGCTGATGCCAAATGTACTGCTTCACTTTCCTTTGGACCACATCCGCGAGGCCGAGAGGGGGATCTTGATGTCTGGGCAGCCCAGGATCTCCATATTTATCGCCCAGGTCTGAGCCCCGGAATGGGCGCATCCATTGTCTACTTAGAGAGACGGAGCCATGGTGATTGAATCAAGTAGGGATTTCAGTCCTGCATCAGCAGCAACTGTTATCAAGTTACAGAGCGACTTCCCTAGTCTAATACTGGCTAAATACAGGAAAACCTGGTTCCAAAACTAAACTTTCATTATATCTAGGTGTTTGCCACAGCCAGCTGGAATTATTCCATTAAGATGAATGGAACAGATATATTTCAACAAGGAGATACAACAGTGAATGGGGGAGAAGGGGTAGAAAGGAAAAGGATGCACACACCAACGAGACCAGTCTGTGCTGTATATTCATTTGAAGCACATGTAAGTTGGGGAGGGGCGTGTTGTGTTCAGAGCCACTGTTCATACTTCAATATTCACATATAACAAATCAACAGCCTCAGCTCAACAAAATGGAATTAAATATTTCTTCTTTTAAAACTCAAGGTAAAGAAGTGGCAAATATTGATGGGGGCACTGTTAATGTCTAATATGCATTCTATCACACTTTGCAGCGAATGCAGGTCCCAGTCTAATACGATAAGACTGGCCCATGCACCTGACTAGCCGATGGCTCCACGGAGGACAGCTCTTTGGTTGCAGTGTGTACTGTGGTGCAGTCCACATTTCTGCAGCTACACACTTCAAAGTAGAATCCAGAAACCCCATGGACGTCAGATGTAAGTCTGCCTGACCTCTCATTCCACTTTAGACTCAATGTACCATCAGTAAGGTCCATCTTATACCATGCTCCTATACTCTATGCATTCATAGCTGGCACATCTCAAGGAGCCATGTTCATGTGAATTTGGTTTACCAATCTCCATTTCAATGAATATTTCATTTAATTTTTTATATTTAACTCTATATTCATGTTATGCATGTATTCAGATCAGCTAAACATGCATTTTTAATTATTAATTTTTTTCCAGCTTCTCCAAGGGTGTCTGCTCATTAAAAACATTCTGAAAGAGTGAAAAGGCCTTCAGCTACAAACAAATCACATTTATTAGGGTAGTCCATGGACAGGACTTGCGTTCCAGTGTCTGTAGCTTCACATTCTAACCAGTGAAACATCCGTGGCAAGATGTGACGTTTGTTGTATCAAGTATAATGCAACGACTGCAAACATTGTATCAATGCCTTCAAACAACACAGTCACAAGGTACATATCTTAGCCATCTACTCATTAATCACTTCTCTCCTTTTGAGCTTTTGCATCTGACTGGGTCAGATACACTTACGTTCTGGCAAGGATTTGTTTATGGAAAGCATGCACAAACCACACTGGCCTTAACTAAGCAACAGACATTTATTTACAACCAGGTATTTGGCAGAATTCTGTTTAAAAAGCATGCAAAGCCTCTCAGGTATTTCCGTATTTCCACATATTTTATCAACAAAAAGTCAGTATAATCTACAATTTACATTTCTTTATTCACTGCTATAAAAATATTTTTAACTCTTAAAGGAGACTGTACTTCCATTTGTCTATTCATTGTAGCTTTGAATGAAGCTTTGCAATAATGGACTCAGTCCCCATTGCCATCCTCTTAAAGGCTGCACAACATTGAAAAGATCATCTCTGCCTTATCAGAGTAACAATTGACATTTGTAAGCACAGATCTAAAAGAATGTTTTAATTTACCATTGTTGTAGGCTGTCTACAATTGCCTTTTAATATCTTTTCTTTCAGGATATATTCATTGGTAGGAATGATATTCTTTGTAAACTGAATATACACACATACAGAAATACACAAAATAATCAAATGAGTATTTTTCATAATTTTATTTTGTAATTAGTTCTTAACCATCCAGGACAGTGGGAGGGAACTCCTCCATTGATGGTGCAAATACATAGATAATCCAACATCAAGGGTGGCATAGTTGCTATTTTGTTGAACGTTATTTATTGAATAACTCAATTCTGATTGGTTGACTTGTTTTTTATATCCAGTAGTTCTTCCTTGCACTTGCAAGAATAGCTTATCATTCTCAAGGACGAGGCATCTGGCTGATTTGTATATCTGTATGGCACCTCACATGGTCTATACACACCAGCTCTGTGGTGAAAAAGGCACAACAGCACCTCTTTCACCTCAGACAGTTGAAGAAGTTTGGTATGGGCCCCCAGATCCTAAGAACTTTCTACAGGGGTACAACTGAGAGCATCCTGACTGGCTGCATCACTGCCTCTTATGGGAACTGTACTTCCCTCAATCTCAGTACTCTGCAGAAAGTGGTGCGGACAACCCAGCGCATCTGTCCACTATTCCGGACATTTACAGAGACAAGTGTGTAAAAAGGGCCTGAAGGGTCATTGGGACCTGAGTCACCCGAACCACAAACTGTTCCAGCTGCTACCATCCAGGAAACGATACCGCAGCATTAAAGCGTGGACCAACAGGCTCCAGGAAGTTTCTTCCACTAGGCCAACAGACTGATTAATTCATGCTGACACAATTGTATTCCTAAGGTATATTGACTGTTCTGTTGTATATCTTATTGTACATACTATTTATTACAAATTACTACAATTTTCACATTGCACATTCAGACGGCGATGTAACGTAAAGATTGTTGCTCCTTATGTATGTGAAGGATGTAAGAAATAAAGTCATTTTAATTCATCTGAACAAACGTGAAGGCTGCATTGTGAAAAACACTCTATTGTTAAATCAGGTCCTCCTCCTCGTCCTCTCCTTTCCTCAAAACACTGTGGCCTACCCATATTCACATCATACAATGACATTACCAGAAAATAATCAATATCTAAACCTGTGACAGGTTTTGACTGCCTACTCCTCATTACTTACTGTGTTAATATTTCTGGAGGTGAGGGTCAGGCAGATTTTGCTTGCCCTCCGCCAATGTTCACTCCTCCCTTCACAAATCTGAGATTGTGAGACTGCTCCAGCTGCTGTGCTTCATGTCTGCGAGGATTGCGGTGACTTGCCCCGCTAATATGATGAATTGAGACCGAGGCTTTCGGCCTACGCTGGGCTGTAGTGTCTTATCGTATATCACACACACAGAGTGTCAGTCCTTCTCTGATACAATGTTTAGAGAGTTGATTTCTTTGCTGCCAATTTCTATCCAGAAGAAACAGGGAAGACCTTCTTTCTTTGGACAGGATCGGGATGTACCACACTGGCTTTGTCTTAGGTACCCATGTCAAAATGTCTGTAAGTGGAATCATGGTGATAAATAAAGTCTGCCGCCTACCATTCAAAGGCAAAATATTCACGTTGCTTTAAACAACCATTCTCTTTGAGACAGCCCCTTAAGGAGAGTTAAGCAACCAAAATTTATGATCCTTATTTATACAGCAGTCATGCAAGAAATTCTACATGCTATTACCGTGCAAAGAAAACAGCATGAGTTCTCCACTCAACACATTTTAGGATACTTTATTTCCATTTGTACCTAAAATATCCTTTTATGACTCGTCTTGTAAACTGGAATTTGATTTCATATAACTTGTCATTCAGTTAAGCTCCACAATAAGTTTAGTGTTTTGACGGAATTAGATGGAATTCAGAAACAAATTACAGTTGAAAAATAAAATATGTGGCATAACATTCGGAGTATTGATTGTGGCTGATGAAATATTTGAGTCTATTTATTTCTCTGCTCCAGACACTCTTCAGTTAATGGATCTTTAAACTTCTTTCAGATTTCAAATTTAAAATAAGAAGCTCTTCTATGTGAACTAATAGTTCTCCGATATAATAATTTTTCATAATCATATTTTCACACGAGGTCAAGGAAGCAAACCACAAGGTGGGTATCCTACAGGAGAGTGATCTCGAACTGAGGTTAGTTTACTATCATTATTTAAAAATGCAAACACGAGGAATTCTGCAGATGCTGGAAATTCAAGCAACACACATCAAAGTTGCTGGTGAACGCAGCAGGCCAGGCAGCATCTCTAGGAAGAGGTGCAGTCGACGTTTCAGGCCAAGACCCTTCGTCAGGACTAACTGAAGGAAGAGTTAGTAAGAGGTTTGAAAGTGGGAGGGGGAGATCCAAAATGATAGGAGAAGACAGAAGGGGGAGGGATGGAGCCAAGAGCTGGACAGTTGATTGGCAAAAGGGATATGAGAGGATCATGGGACAGGACGCCTAGGGAGAAAGAAAAGGGGGAGGGGGGTCTTCTATATATTGGTGAGACCTGACGCAGACTGGGAGATCGTTTCACTGAACACCTACGCTCCACCCACCAGAGAAACCAGGATCTCCCAGCGGCCACTCATTTTAATTCCACGTCCCATTCCCATTCTGATATGTCTATCCACGGCCTCCTCTACTGTAAAGATGAAGCCACACTCAGGTTGGAGGAACAGCACCTTATATTCCGTCTGGATAGCCTTCAACCTGATGGCATGAACATTGACTTCTCAAACTTCCGCTAATGCCCCACCTCCCCCCCGTACCCCATCCGTTATTTATTTATATACCCACATTCTTTTTCTCTCTCTCTCTTTTCTCCCCTCCCTCTGTCCCTCTCGCTATACCCTTTGCCCATCCTCTGGGTTTTCCCCCCCTCCCCCTTTTCTTTCTCCCTGAGCCTCCTGTCCCATGATCCTCTCATATCCCCTTTGCCAATCACCTGTCCAGCTCTTGGCTCCATCCCTCCCCCTCCTGTCTTCTCCTATCATTTTGGATCTCCCCCTCCCCCTCCCACTTTCAAATCTCTTACTAACTCTTCCTTCAGTTAGTCCTGACGAAGGGTCTCGGCCCGAAACATCGACTGTACCTCTTCCTAGAGATGCTGCCCAGCCTGCTGCGTTCACCAGCAACTTTGATGTGTGTTAGTATTATTATTATTATTTTCTTTTAGATTATGTATTGCATTGAATTGCTGCTGCTAAGTTAACAAATTTCACCTCACATGCTGTTGATAATGAACCTGATTCTGATTCTGACTATGCAATGCAGCTCAGGGGAAACCTCTAGTGGTGACAGACGATACATTCACTTTTAAAGAGCTAAATCCTAACTGGCTCAGTTACAGTAAATAATAATTTACTTTGTGTAAACTTGATCAGGTTTTTAAGCTTTAATTAAGTATGATGTGAGTATGCTAAATAGCTAAGTAATAATTTGACCTCATCATCTTGTATGTTATTGATGAAATATTTATATAAATTAAATGTTATTATCATAATGAAATGGCAGCAGCAACTTTTAAAATACAGCTCTCATTACCCACTCTCCATTTGGCTGCTATCAGATTGAATCAGACTTCATGCATCTCCTCCAAAGTTTTCTTTCCTCCATCTCTTATTCTCCATCTCAAAGAATACCTCCACAAAAAAGTTACATATTTCAAGTCCACCACACTGAGCACTGATTAAGGCTGATTTATACTTGTGTGTCAACTCGACGCCGTAACCTACGCAAGTGACCTACTCGCGTTGTGAGCATTTATACTTGTGCGTTGGTGTGTCTGCGTCGCTCTGCAATTCAGGCACATTGCATATGCGCACACACCTGCCCGTGCAAGGCTTCGTGGTCGTGGTAGTCTTTCTCAGGGTAAACAAGTTTAAAGGGAACGTCTTTTTTCGGAAAAGCGAAATGTGTCCTCCATAATTTGGGAGGTCTGTAAAGCTTTATGGAAAGCATTGCAGCCAGAGTTCCTTCCCTGGCCTTCAGTCGGCCAATGAGAAGCTATTGCAGCATAGGAGGAAATGCGATGCTATCAAGCAGACCAATCACAGTTGTTGGGGTCTGCATTGCTGCGACGCGCAGTTACATTTTGGGAGAGGTGCGCGTCAGGCTACGGTGTAGGGAGGGATCCGTGTAGGCTCTGTGTAGGGTTCACGGCAACGCCGTACCTACAGCGTCGAGTTGACACACAAGTATAAATTAGCCTTCAGTGTCTTTGTTACCTGTAGATCTCATAATTCCACTTCTTTTTCCTTTCATTGTACTCTGGAGTTCTGCTTTTCACAAATGAAATGCATCCAAAACTACACATATTTATAATAACAACATACATCAAAGTTGCTGGTGAACGCAGCAGGCCAAGCAGCATCTATAGGAAGAGGCGCAGTCGACGTTTCAGGCCGAGACCCTTCGTCAGGACTAACTGAAGGAAGAGTGAGTAAGGGATTTGAAAGCTGGAGGGGGAGGGGGAGATGCAAAATGATAGGAGAGGATCTAAACTTCTTCGGTGTAGGCATCACCGGAAGAGGCTTCGCAGTAGTGAATTTAAACGTAAACAACAGGAATTCTGCAGATGCTGGAAATTCAAGCAACATACATCAAAGTTGCTGGTGAACGCAGCAGGCCAAGCAGCATCTATAGGAAGAGGCGCAGTTTTATAATATCTTCTTTTGTATCAGTGTGGCATCCATTCCCCCCACCTCCCTCCAACTGCACGCCACCTCCCCCATGTGGCTGAGCTTTATAAACTTCCTATCAAGTTTAAATTCCTTCTGGCCATGTCTTTCTTCAGGCTACAAACTCCTTTAGCCTCTTTGGAAGTTTGGTTGATTGCCAAGTTTGGCAAAATGTTTGCTGAAGTTTTGGCTCCAATCGAGAAGCCATCATCAGTGCTTTTTCAATTGGAGCTAAAACATCAGCAATCATTATGCCAACCCGACCCAAGCTAACCTGAGCTCCCAATATTCCCCTATATTACTTTTGCCTCTGTTGTGTGAAATCAGGTTCACTGAGTGGGGACAGAAGACACTCACCACCGGTAACTAGCTTAACTAGGCGAGCTACCAGAAAAATATGGACAGCCATAAATAGACTCAGAAGTTGACACGCCAAAACAGTACAAACACTACACCAATGGCGGACCCAACAAACCTCTGCTTGTTCCTGTGGTGCCCCAACACAGGATGTTCTCCACCTGGTCCAAACATGTCTCTCTCGCCAAGATCCAAGATGGCTTTGCTGCGGTCCATTGATGCGGCCACAAGTTGGAGGTGTGGCTTGACAAAAAACAATTAGAAGTGTGAACAGGACAAGGCAGACACTAAATAATAAGTAAATCCTTTGAGTTACACTCAGTTACAAATACTTACCTAAACTGAGCATCCAAAGTGGTAGGACAAAACAGACAATAAAAATACACACAGTGACAATTACTTATCTAAAGTGCGCACAAAGGCCCTATCTGTTTACCGTTTCCATGGCACCACTGATCAGCCTGTACCAACCGGGAGAGTGAAAAGAGGCTGCATGGTTTCTGCAGCCTCACAACCAACCATCCTTCCACCTGCAGTTCAATCCCACAAATACAATCAACCTAACATTCCTCCTTGGATATTTCCTTTCCACCAGCTGATGGTGGTGGTGTCGGGCCTGCATAGGGAGACACCACTCAGCCTATACCCAGCTAATAAGACTCACTTACCCCTCATTTCTAACTCCTCACCTGCAGCCTATTTAAACCCAGCTCTCATCCACAATCCTTGTTAACCTATCAAACCAGTCAGCCTCAACCAGTTGCTTCTGGCTTCAGCTGTGTTATTGCCTGTGCGTTCACCAGCAACTTTGATGTGTGTTGTCTTATTGCCTGTGGTGTTTAGTATCTGTTCTCTCTCGTTTTGTGGCCCATTATGGCTTGTTATTTTCACAGTTTATTATTAAAGTTATCATTTATCGCTAAGCTGTCTCCATTATTTTGTTTCTGGGTCAAGCCTCCTCTCCATTTTTTGACAGGATGGGTGAACTGGATGACAAAGTGAGAGTTGTGAGTAGAGAGCCGGGGTAAACCAAGATGAGAGGAGAGTTGGGAGAGCCGACAACAGGGATTGGATGCCAGCGCTGTGTTCTCCGATGCTCACGTGCATAGAGTACACAGTTGCACAATCGACTTCCTCCAGGGCAACACCCCTCCCCGAAGTCATCTGTTCTCCCTTTCACCCAAGCTATGAATGACTATGTTGCTGAAGCGGTACAGCACAGCATCATTCAACCATCCCGGTCCCTAGCTGGTGCAGGATTCTTCTTTGTCAAAAAGAAAGCTGGGTGTCTTTATCCCTGCATTAACTACTGTGGACTCTATAACTGCTACCCTCTCCCCTTGATGAATAGCTCATTTAAAACACTCCGCACCACGCAGATCTTTACCAGGCAGTCTTAAGGAGTACTTCGTAGAGTGCATACGTGATAGCTTTCTTGAATAGCACGTTATTGAACCTACAAGAGAACGTGATATCTTGAATCTGGTCCTGTGCAGGTAAATTTAGCAATCTTGTAGTTAGGGATCTTCTTGGAAAGAGTGATCACAGTACAATTAAGTTTATCATACAAATGGAGGGTGCAATAGTTCAATCTAAAACCAGTGTATTATGCCTAATCAAGGGAAGACCACAATGGGATGAGGGAGGAATTGGATAGGGTAGACTGGGAATACAGGCTATATGGTGGGATAGTTGAGGAAAAGTAAGACTTTCAAAGAGATTTTTCATAGTGCTCAACAAAAGTGAAAAGCAAGGGCAGGGAGAGCCAGCCATGGATAACTAAAGAAATAAAGGAAGGCATTAAACTAAAAGCTCATGCATACAAAGTCACCAAGAGTAGTGGGAAACTGGAAGATAAGGAAAACTTTAAAAAGCAACAAAGAACCACTAAGTGAGCAATAAAGAAAGGGAACATAGATTATGAAAATAAACTAGCACAAAATATAAAAGCGGATAGTAAAAGTTTTTGTAATTATATAAAGCGGAAAAGGGCGGTCAAAGTGAATATAGGTCCCTTGAAGGATGAGAAGGGGAAATTGATATTGGGTAATGAGAAAATGGCCGAGGATTTGAATGACTATTTTGTGTCATTTTTCACAGTGGAGGACACATCTAACGTGCCGAAGAGCGATGATATGGATGCGATGGAAGGTGAGAACCTCAATACAACAGCTATCACTAAAGAGGTAGTGCTGAGCAAACTTGAGGGCCTAAAGATAGACAACTCCCCCGGTCCTGATGGAATGCAACCTAGGGTACTGAAAGAAATGGCAGAGGTTATAGTTGAGGCTTTGGTGATAATATTCCAAAATTCTCTGGACTCTGGGCAGGTCCCAGCGAATTGGAAGAAGGTGAATGTCATGCCACTATTCAAAAAGGATGTAGGCAAAAGGCAGTTAGCTATAGGCCAGTTAGTTTAACATATGCAGTTGGGAAAATGCTTGAAGTTTTCATTAAAGAAGAAATAGCGAGGTATCTGGAAAGAGATGGATCCATCAGGCAGACATAGCATGGATTCAGCAAAGGCAGGTCCTGTTTGACAAACTTACTGGAGTTCTTTGAGGATATAACAAGCGCAGTGGATAAGGGGGAACAGATGGACATTACTTACTTGCATTTCCAGAAGGCATTCAATAAGGTGCCACATAAAAGACTTATCCATGAGATAGCGCATAGAGTTGGCATACGTGGATATTTCTCTGGCTGGCAATCAGTGGTGAATGGTGTGCCGCAGGGGTCTGTGCTGGGCCCGCAACTCTTCACGCTATACATTAACGATTTGGATGAGGGGACCTTGTGTAGGGTATCTAAGTTTGCTGATGACACTAAATTGAGTGGAAAAGCATATTGAACAGAGGATATGGTGAGTCTGCAGAGAAATAGATAGGTTAAGTGAGTGGGCAAGGGTCTGGCAGATGGAATACAATGTTGGTAAAGGCAAGGTCATCCACTTTGGAAGGAAAAATGGAAGATCAGATTATTACTTCAATGGTAAAAGATTGCAGCATGCTGCTTTGCATAAAGTCTTGGGAGTGCTTGTGCATGAATTGCAGAAGGTTGGTTTGCAGGTGCAGCAGGCTATCAAGGCAAATGGAATGCTGGCCTTCATTGTTAGAGGGATTGAATTTAAGAGCAGATAGGTTATGCTGCAACTGTACAGGGTACTGGTGAGGCTACACCTGGAGTACTGTGTGCAGTTCTGGTCTCCTTGCTTGAGGAAGGATATACTGGCTTTGGAGGCGGTGCAGAGGAGGTTCACCAGGTTGATTCCAGAAATGAAGGGGTTAGACTATGAGGAGAGATTGAGTCGCCTGGGACTGTACTCACTGGAATTCAGAAGAATGAGGAGATCTTATAGAAATATATAAAATCATGAAAGGGGTAGATAAGATAAAGGCAGGAAAGTTATTTCCACCGGTAGGTGATACTAGAACTAGAGGACATAGCCTCAAGATTTGGGGGAGTAAATTTAGGACAGCGATGAGGAGGAACTGCTGTTCCCAGAGAGTGGTGAATCTGTGGAATTCTCTGCCCAATGAAGCAGTGGAGGCTACCTCAGTAAATATATTTACGACAAGGTTCGATAGATTTTTGCATAGCAGGGGAATTAAGGGTTATGGGGAAAAGACAGGTAGGTAGAGATGAGTCCATGGTCAGATCAGCCATGATCTTATTGAATGCCAGATAGCCTACTCCTTCTCCTATTTCTTATGTTCTTATTAACATACTGCTATGCAAATTGAATATCCTCTTTCCTCTAATATTTTTTCCCATGATTGTCTATTCTGCTGTGCTGAGCCTCTTACACTGATTGACAGTAACTTTGAGAACCTCTTCCTCCTGTTTGATGCTACTAAGCTTTAATTTATTTGTTTGTTTATTTATTTATTTATTTATTATTTGAACAATAACATGTAGTCACTTGAGCAAAATACATGAATAGTTATAGAATATAAAACTCCAAATACATGATGAGGCTATCTGTGGTACACACGTATACTGAATGTGGTCATACAAATACATATGCAATATCCACACCTTGCCCCCTCCTCCCTCCTTCCCTCCCTCCCTCCACACACACATCTGCTAATGGAACTGGAAGGACTTTCATGAAACTTTAGGAACAGGCCACAGGAGAGCAGTCCAATTAGCCTCTTTAAGGGCCATTACATCATTTGTGCTGCTTCCATTCTGCAATTTTGACTGCAAGTATTAGCATTAGATCAATTGCTTTTTCACTTACTTTGATATCTTCAGTGTCTACATTAAGAGGAAGAACTGCAGTCAGAACAGTAGAATGCAAAGGCACAGGCTTTAGAATAAACTGATCAGATCATTGTTTTGGCAACTCACAACAGAATAGGATATATGCACTGTAGGAGCCATGTATCTGTTCTCTATTTGCATTGTATTCTGTGTTACCTGTCTTTATTAGGGTAGCTAGTCACATGACTGGGGGCATGGTAAAAGCAAAGGTAAAGTTACGTATTCCCTTTCTTTGATTATTTTGTAGCAGTTTCTATCTTTCACCCCATCACTCAACAACACTCAATAATGTTCAATTACACAGCTTACACTTGGGTACGAATAAGCTTCATCGCTTCCAGATTGTTTGTTTGTTAATTGCTAATAAAGGATTTGACTTTTGGAGCAGTGGAATTAAAATGTGTGCATCCCATTCCCATTCTGACATGTCTATACACAGCCTCCTCTACTGTAAAGATGAAGCCACATTCAGGTTGGAGGAACAACACCTTATATTCCGTCTGGGTAGCCTCCAACCTGATGGCATGAACATTGACTTCTCTAACTTCTGCTAATGCCCCACCTCCCCCTCATACCCCATCTGTTACTCATTTTTATGCACACATTCTTTCTCTCACTCTCCTTTTTCTCCCTCTGAATATACCCCTTGCCCATCCTCTGGGTTCCCCCCACCTCCTGTCCCATGATCCTCTCGTATCCCTTTTGCCTATCACCTGTCCAGCTCTTGGCTCTATCCCTCCCCCTCCTGTCTTCTCCTATCATTTTGGATCTCCCCCTCCCCCCCCCACTTTCAAATCCCTTACTCACTCTTCCTTCAGTTAGTCCTGACGAAGGGTCTCGGCCTGAAATGTCGACTGTGCCTCTTCCTACAGATGCTGCCTGGCCTGCTGCGTTCACCAGCAACTTTGAAATGTGTTTGCACCTTAGTTTCCTTTCAGTTGATGATCCACCAGAGACTCTCATTGATTGTATTGTTTTTCATTGTTTTACTGTGAATACTTACTTACTGCCCATTTTACCGTTCGCTTTAGGGCAGCAGTGAAGGTCCACCATCTCTGGCAGTGTTCAGAGCTTCCTTCATCATGTCAGTGGCTTCCCCTCAATTTTCACTACTGTCCGTCATGCAAGTCCCGAGTAGACACTCAGAAACACCATCACACTCAGATGCAGAGGGATTCTTCATTGCTGCATCTGTAACAATTTTGTTTTACCTGTCAGGGTTGTTAGCCCTGAGCTGAACCCCAAACCTGGAGGACCAGTGGACCACTCTTAGTCTGGCCTTTACCCTTTGACCTGTCTGGCATGGGTGACCCTACCAAGAGCCAAAGCATCAAGCCCTGACTCCAGCCAACATAGCTCTCTGGGTCATTGAGACACTCAAGCCTCCAAACCCTACAACAAGGGTTGTGGTCCTCTTGGAGGTCTATTGTGGATGCCTCAAGAAAATGAATCTCAGGGTAGTAAAAGGTGACACCCTCATCCTTCCCTTTTACCCATGATCCACTGTCCTCTCCTACCAGATTCTTTTCTCTCCAGTGCTCTACCCCCTCCACCTATCATCTCCCAGCTTCTCACTTCAATCCTCTCCCATCCACCTTCTCCCTCACCTGGTTTCACCTATTACCCGCCAGCTTGTACTCCTCCCACTCCCACACCTTCCTATTCTTCACCCTCCTTTCTAGTCCATGATGGATCTTGGCCCATAACGGTGACTGTTTACTCCTTTCCAAAGATGCTGCTTGACTTGCTGAGTTCCTCCTGAATTTGGTGTGTGTTGTTCACGTTTATATATTTCCTTCCTAAGTTTTCTTTGGGATTCTTTGGGAATGTTCCTTCAAAACCCATTAAGTTTAGTATAATGTGTATTAAAATAAATTATACACAAGAAATTTACAAAGTATGTTTTTTTTTGTTTATTTGTTTCCCTCAATTTTAAGCCTTTATGCATTTCTATGCTTCAGCATCCCAGAAACAGAGAATTGTTGGTGCCTCAGAAACCATTCCAGTAAAAGTTAGTGGCCTGGAGTTTGCTCAACAACAACTAAACCCAGAGTTAAGGTATTATTTACACTCTTAATTGCTGTACTAAAAGGTGTCCCTGAACTGAAAATTAACATTTACAAGCATGGATTCAGATCTTAACAGTGTTGGAGATTTTAAATCAAAAATAAAAATATTAAGTTTTACCTTTTCCTTTCATCTCTCTCTCTCTCTCTCTCACACTTCCTCCCTTTCCCTCTCTCTTAATCACATCTCCTCCTACCTCTAATTTGCTTTCTAAACTTGATTTGAGTTGAATTAACCATTCTAACTCTACCCGGCTTGGAAGAATTATTTCTGGTTAGGAAAATACTTGTTTGGCTCACAGTTGTGGATGGGTTTGCATTCACAACCACATTCCTGTGCAAAAGCTAATGACTAAATGTAAATATAATGAATTGCAGAAACCATACATTGGCCACCAATTGCAAAATTCAGGCCATGTTAATTCAAAGTAAGATAAGACAATGTAGGAAGAATATATATCTTCTACAAAGACACGGGGATAAATTGATATGCCAACTAGATTGACAGGTAAACAGACTGTTAGTCTGTCAGTTTCTTGGCTATAAACTTCTTAGGGTTTGATTTTGTTTTGGATCAGAGTATCTTAAACTCACTGATCAAAGTAGTTAAACTGTTCTAAGAGAACTTTCTCAACAGATAAACCAAACAAAACTGAGTGAACATTAATTCCAGTGTTTCCAACTCTCTCAATTAATACAAAATGTGAAATTACTAATATCATAAGAGTTGACATAAAATTGTAACATAATGGTTAAGTCCCATTAGATCTGTCAGGTTTTTGGTGCTCCTGGGTCTCTGTTGAATAATAAAATGGAAACAGTTAGCTTCTCAGATAGCAACTGTGTTGAACTCTAAAATCACAGTGAAAAATACATTTGCATGCTAATACTACCTTTTATCGATAATTATTTATTACTTTTATAAGTAGTTAGGGTTAGGGAAATATTCATAAAAGGGATCTTCCATGATAATCCACAAAAGATGCTGTATATTCCGCTTAATATTCACATATTACTTAATGACTGTCTTTCCTTTTAGCTTATCTCACCTTGGCTTTAACTTTGGTAGAATTACTTACCTTCAAAATTTTTAGAAGTTCCCCTCTTTAGCTGAAGCTCATGATTATATCAGGTTTAGGTAACACTCTACTGCCTCATCCATGTAATCATTGCCCAGTTCAAATCCAGATATTGAGCAAAATACGTTGCAGCCTTCTGGACCTAAATGTCAAATTCTCTAACCTTATGTAACTCACTCCTTTTGTCTACCATTAGAAATGGCCATTCTGCCTATCTTTTGTCTGTGTTTTGGGGTCAGTTTTTCTCTTTCTACTAATATAGCTTGGCCTGCTGTACATATCCTTCAGTCCTGCTATTAGCAACACATAACACAGACATAATCTGCTTCTAGATGTAAAAGTAACCCATTTGGTACTACTTTATCAGAGATATTTCCCTCCATTTCTCTCCCAATTAAATCTACATGCTTTTTTTAAAACACTGATACTTTCATTGGATTTTGGTTTCACTGGAAGGGCTATCATTTACTTCCCTTGAGAAGCTGCCAGTGAGTTCCCTTTCTCCAACATTTTATAGTGGGATCCCACAGGGATGTGAAGTGAGTGAAAAAAAAACAGAATCAAGTAAAGGGACAAAAAGGGAAAGTTGAGAAATAAACACAGAAGCTGTTAAGGAAACTCAATTATTATTTATCAGTCAAATTAATGCTAATAAATGAATGACAGATGCCAGAGTTCTTTGGGGTGATTCACAAGAATGGTCAGATTTCTTTGTGAACAATCAAAGGGACAGGATAGAACGAGGTTACGACAGAAATAATATTTGTGGTTAGTCTCAGTGCATAGATTGATAATTGGGAATAAAATTGGAATTTTAGTTGGTTTATACAAGTTGAAATATAGTGAAAACTTTGCCTTGTGTAGTGTTCATACAGATCAGATCATTACCCGTCGAATGGTGAAGGGTCTTGATAGAGTCGAAGGGGAAAAGAGGTTTCCTATGTAGGGGGAGTCGAGGACAGAGGACACAACCTCAGAATAGAGGGACGTCATTTTAGAATGGAGATGAGGAGGGATTTTTTTAAGCCAAAAGTGCTGTATCTGGGTAATTTATTGCCATAGGAAACTGTGGAGGCCAATTCTTTATGTATATTTAAGGCAAAGGTGAAAAGATTCACCACTCCAACGCATGAAGGGGTACAGGAAGAAGACAGGAGATTGGGACTAAGAGGAATAATGGATTAGCCATTATGAAATGGTGGAACAGACTTGATGGGCCAAATGGCCTCCTTCTTATGGTCTTATTACACATTGTATTGATGTAGGACAAGAAATAACAATGCAGACTATAGCATAATAGCTACAGAAGAAGTGAAGTGCAGGAAACCAGTGATATAACATTACTGACATATAAAAATACCACATGCAGCAATGTACTCTTATACTTTTGTTTTTTGATTTGTGCTAGTGGTCATCATGAAAACAGTGACTGAAGTGGCATTTCTAAAGAGGCATTACCCTCTTCCCCACTCGGCATACCATTATCTTTGAACCATTTCATTAGTCTCCTAAAGACTTGGCTTCAACACTCATTTAATCAACTTCATCACAAGAGGTATCATGAAAAGAAACGATACATGATAAAAACTCCTTCATGTGGCTTGGCAACAGAAAACTTTGCACAGAGAGCAGCACCTGTGAGGGAATGTAGACATCCCACCTCTCCCGGAACTTCCGGGAGTCTCCCGCATATGAATAGTGGCTCCCTGATGCCCGCAAATTATATACAATATCACGGAAATCAATTTTTTTGAGAGCGAGTGAGAGAAAGCAAGCGAGTGCGCGAGGGACAGAGAGCGAATGAGAAAGCAAGCGAGAGAGGGAGAGAGAGAGAGGGAGAGAGAACGAGAGAGAAAGCAAGCGAGTGCGCGAGGGAGAGAGCGAGTGAGAAAGCAAGCGAGAGAGGGAGAGGGAGAGAGAGTGAGCGAGAAAGCAAGCGAGTGCGCGAGCGAGAGATAGCGAGTGAGAAAGCAAGCGAGAGAGGGAGAGAGAGAGAGAGAGAGGGAGAGAGAGGGAGAGAGAGCGAGAGAGAAAGCAAGCGAGTGCGCGAGGGAGAGAGAGCGAGAGAGAAAGCAAGCGAGTGCGCGAGGGAGAGAGAGCGAGTGAGAAAGCAAGCGAGAGAGGGAGAGAGAGAGAGGGAGAGAGAGCGAGCGAGAAAGCAAGCAAGTGCGCGAGGGAGAGAGAGTGAGCAAGCAAGCGAGAGCACTTGAAAGCGCGCGAGCGACCACGAGAGAGAGAGAGAACGAGCGAGAGCGAGAGCACCCCATGGCAGAGTGTTCCAAAAAAATATAAAACGTACATCACCCCAGACTACCCTAAAGTGTACCCCTGCCTACTAGGGGTCAAAATAATGACAGTGCAGCTCGCTGCACTGTTTGCAACAGTGACTTTTCTATTGCCCATGGTGGGTTAAGACTGTAAAAGACATGTTGAGGTGAGTTTAATAGGTGTCATTCGTTTATTAGCATAGCTAACGTTATTTAAACTAGCTGGCTAGCTGCTAAGGTGCTACTCTATTGCAAACATCCCACCTCTCCCGGAAGTCTCCCGCAAATTGATGATGCTACCTCCCTGAAATGAGTTTTTGCAGGGTGGGATGTCTGGGAATGCTTGTTTAAAGGAAAGTCAATGGGTTTTTATCTCTATGATATATTTGTATAGAACATTGGTTGGACGTCAGTAGACATTTAGCCTTTGTTTCAGGGAAGAAACAGATCTCTAGCAGTTCCTGACATTCACTGAGATGTGATAAGGTTAAACAGCAATGCCACAGTGCATTAACTTGTCAAGTACTCATTTTTGATTAGAAGGTTATTTGCAGCAATATTTCTGTGTTTCTAGGAGACTGACTCATTTCCCACTTGACTGACCAGTCTCATTCTGTATTCAGGTTAATGAACTACAACAAGAAAGCAGACTGCTCTACGCCCTCTATTATTCCCAAAATAGAGAAATACACTTCTTTCTCTAAATCTCAGTTGAAGATATGACAAGTATGAGCAGCCTGAATATAGAAACACATGGTCTTTGAACTTGTCCTATGTTTGTTCTTCAAATTAATAGTGGACAGGTAGGGAAAAATGGGCATTTTTGTTAAACTGGTGGGAAGAGAATAAATATGCAGAGAAATTTATTCATTAATTCTTCTTCAACGTGGAACACTTCAAATTTTTAAAGCCCCTATGCTGTGCGAATGCACAGTGTTTAAACTTGTAGAAACAGTTACAAAATGGTGAATATCTAGCTCAAACAGCCTTCTGAGTCCCAACCATAACAGACTTCCCCTTCATCTGCCTCCCTCCATCAAATCTGCTCCATTTTCTAACCAAGGATTAACTGAAGGTAAGCAAGGAACATTCCTGACACTTACAAAGCAAAATCACATGTGAAAAAGAGCAAAATGCAAATTTATAGGAAAGGACATTCTGGGACTTCTCATTACAATGAGGAAGTTTACTTCCACATGTTTAACTCCAGTTATAGATAATTGTACTTTCCCAGTTCTCACAATTGTGGTCTCTCCAAGTGCTGGGGTTGGAGGTCTTTCTGCCAATTGCATATTCTCTTTCCAGCAGTTTAACAAAAATAACCATGCTTTTTGCTTCTATCCACTCTTAATTTGAGGAATGGACATAGAGCAAGTTCACAGAATCAGGCCAAGAAAATGTCAGACATAACAGAAACGTCTAACTTCGGTTTCAAAGCTTGACAAACATGGCGACATTCGTTTAAGCGATGATACAAGTTTGAGAACTATGTATATTTATCAAATATAGTTCCCAAATAAAAGTTTGGAAGAAATAAAAATGAGCAGAAATAACTACTCATTGAAATAGTCTAACAAAAATCACACTATTGAGATTATGGCTGTTTGAATAAAATATAATCCACAGTGCATTAATGTGAACATAATACAGTACACATTAATAATAATACAATAAAATATAATACAGTATTACATTCTATAATATTATACTGTATCATTTTGATGGATTATCACCTATTGCAGTGGTTTTATGTATTTTTGTATCCATTGAAAAATAGGATAAAGCTTATCTTGCAATTGCTTTGGAAGAAATATTAAAAGGATATTAATTATGAAGAAATATTTAACCTTTCCCACAGCTAAAAAAATTATATGATATATTTTTTAAATTTGTAGCTCACCACTTAACTTCTAAACCAGGAAAAAACTTCTATAGTTGTACCATGGAGAGCATTCTGACAGGCTGCATCACTGCCTGGTATGGAGGGGCTACTGCACAGGACCGAAAGAAGCTGCAGAAGATTGTAAATCTAGTCAGCTCCATCTTGGGCACTAGCCTACAAAGTTCCCAGGACATCTTTAGGGAGCGGTGTCTCAGAAAGGCAGTGGCCATTATTAAGGGCCTCCAGCACCCAGGGCATGCCCTTTTCTCACTGTTACCATCAGGTAGGAGGTACAGAAGCCTGAAGGCACACACTCAGCGATTCAGGAACAGCTTCTTCCCCTCTGCCATCCGATTCCTAAATGGACATTGAAGCTTTGGACACTACCCTCACTTTTTTTAATATACAGTATTTCTGTTTTGCACATTTTTTAATAATCTATTCAATATACGTAATTGATGTACTTGTTTATCTATTATGTTTTATTTTATTTAGTTTTTTCACTCTGTCTGCTAGATTATGTATTGCATTGAACTGCTGCTGCTAAGTTCACAAATTTCACATCACATGCCGGTGTTGATAAAGCTGATTCTGATTCTGAGTTCCCAACTGAGTTCATGGGCCCCTTGGTTAATGGTATTGGTTCATGGCATAAAAATGGTTGGGAACCCCTGTATCTAAACAGCGAATTATTAAGTTTCAATTTTATGATTTTCTTTGTAAAAGGCAATTATATCAACATAATGTCTGTGTCCAGTATAGTTTACACATAGAGGAAGGGACCCAGCTCTGTAACTCCTGTTAATATTCTAATCACTTCCAGAATTAAGAATATAAGAATATAAAATTTAATATATTATAGTTTGGCTTAGAGTCCTAGAACCATAGAGAAGTACAGCACAGAAATAGGCCCTTTGGCCCATCTAGTCCATACCGAAACCATTTAAGCCGCCTACTCCCATGAACCTGCACTGGCACCATATCCCTCTATATCCCTACATTATTTAACATTATCATTCAGATCATTGATAAAGATGACAAACAACAAAGGACCCATCACCGATCCCTGCGGCACACCACTAGTCACAGGCCTCCAGTCAGAGAGACAACTCTCTGCTACCACTCTCTAGCTTTTCCCACAAAGCCAACGTCTGATCCAATTTACTACCTTATCCTGAATGCCGAGCAACTGAACCTTCTTGACCACCCACCCATTCAGGACATTGTCAAATGCCTTACTAAAGTCCATCTAGACAACATCCACTGCCTTGCCTTCATCCACTTTCCTGATAACTTCCCTGAAAAACTCTAAGATTGGTTAGACATGACCTACCATGCACGAAGCCATGCTGGCTATCCTTAATCAGTCCATGTCCATCAAAATACTTATATATCTGGTCCCCTAGAATACCTTCCAATAACTTTCCCACAATTCATGTCAGACTCACTGGCCTACAATTTCCTGGTTTATGTTTAGAGCCTTTTTGAACAGCCGAACAACATTGGCTATCCTCCAGTCATCTAGTACCTCTCCTGTTGCTAAGGATGTTTTGTCTCTGCTAGGGCCCTGGAAATTTCTGCACTGCCTCCTGCAGCGACTGTGGGAACACCTTGTCGAGCCCTGGGGATTTATCCAGCTTGATTTGCCTCAGGGTAACAAACACCTCCTCCTCTGTAATCTGTACAGGGTTCATGAAGTTGATGCCATTTTGCCTCACTTTTATATACTCTGTATTTGTTTCCTGAGTAAGTACAGGTGCCAACCAACCGGAAGGATTTTCGATCCATCGGATGGACCGCACAGCGTCTTCGGGCAAGACGAGGGGAGGTGGTGTCTGCCTACTGATCAACACTGGGTGGTGCTCGGACACAGTGGCACTGACAAACTCCTGCAGCCCGGACCTGGAGCACCTGTCGGTGAAGTGTCGTCCCCACTATCTGCCAGGGGAATTCACCTCGGTCGTACTGACAGCGGTCTACATTCCCCCCCCAGGCAGACGTGGAGTGTGCTCTGAACATACTGTATGCCAACATCAGTGAACTTGAGACCAGGTATCCGGAGGCTTTGCTCATTACAGCTGGGGACTTTAACCAGGCCAACCTCAGAAAAGCGCTGCCAAAGTTATACCAACATGTCTCCTGCCCCACTAGAGGCCCGAATATACTTGACCACTGCTACACAGCAGTCAAGGATGCCTACCATTCCGTCCCATGACCTCACTTCGGAAAATCAGACCATCAGGCCGTACTCCTCCTCCCAGTTTACAAACAGAAACTGAAGCAGGAGGTCACAGTGTCAAAAGTAGTGTCACGTTGGATGGAGGAAACGGATGAGGGCCTCCATGATTGCTTTGAATTTGTGGACTGGTTAGTATTCAAGGACTCGGCAGCTAACCTCGATCAGTATGCCTCAGCTGTCACGGACTTTATTTGGAAATGCACGGAGGACTGTGTGTCTCGCACGACAATCTGGGAATTCCCTAACTGGAAACCTTGGATGAATTATGAGGTCAAGTCCCTTTTAAAGGCTAGAGCTGCGGCTTTTAGGTCCGGGGATACCAGTCGCTACATGAAATCCAGACGTGAACTCCGGAAAGCCACTATGGGTGCCAAGAGGCAATATCAAGCCAAGTTGGAAGCCCAAGCTAACCAAAGGGATGTCAGTAGACTATGGCAGGGTCTAAATGAGATCACTGGGCGTAAAGAAAAGGCTGGGAATATCAATAACTGTGGCACTTCTCTTCCTGATGAACTTAACGTATTCTACACAAGATTCGAACAGAAGAGGAGCGTCCCATTCTTTCCGGATGAACCGGACCTGGTGGCATCGAGATTCACCGTCACCGAGGAGGACGTTAGAAGGGCCTTCCTGAAGATAAATCCAAGGAAGGCGATGGGCCCAGATGGCGTCCCAGGATGGGTTCTCCAGGCCTGTGCAAGCGAGCTAGCTGGAGTGTTTGCTGACATCTTCAACTGCTCCTTGCTTCAGTCTAAGATCCCCTCATGCTTTAAGAAGGCAACGATAATCCCAGTGCCGAAGAAGAGCAAGGTGGCATGCCTGAATGACTATCGACCTGTGGCTCTGACATCAATTGCTATGAAGTGCTTCGAGAGATTGGTTATGGCACACATCAACCACAACCTACCGGTCAACCTCGATGCTTTGCAATTCACCTACCGGAGCAACAGGTCAATGGCAGATGCCATCTCTCTGGCCCTACATTCCTCCTTAGAACACCTGGAGAATAAAGACGCATACGTAAGGCTCCTTTTCATTAACTACAGCTCTGCCTTAAATACCATCATTCCAAATAAACTGATTCCTAAGCTCTGGAACCTGGGCCTTAGCACTCAGATCTGCAGCTGGATCTTCAACTTCCTCACAGACAGGACCCAGGCTGTAAAAATAGGGGACAAGCTTTCCTCTACAATCACTCTGAGCACCGGTGCCCCACAAGGCTGTGTACTCAGCCCCCTGCTGTACTCACTGTACACCCATGATTGTGTAGCCAAGTTTCCATCAGACTCAATACATAAGTTTGCTGATGACACAACAATTGTAGGCCGTATCTCGGGTAATGATGAGTTTGAGTAGAGAGAGGAAATTAAGACCCTGGTGGCATGGTGCGAAGACAATAATCTATCCCTCAACGTCAACAAGACAAAGGAATTGGTTGTTGACTTCAGAAGGAGTAGCAGACCGCATAACCCAACTTACATCGGTGGTGCGCAAGTGGAACAGGTCAAAGCTTTAAGTTCCTTGGGGTCAATATCACAAATGACCTGACTTGGTCCAACCAAGCAGAGTTCACTGCCAAGAAAGCCCACCAGCGCCTTTACTTCCTGAGAAAACTAAAGAAATTTGGCCTGTCCCCTAAAATGTTCACTAATTTTTATAGATGCACCTTAGAAAGCATTCTTCTAGGGTGCATCACAACCTGGTACGGAAGCTGTCCTATCCAAGACCAAAAGAAGCTGCAGAAGATCGTGAACACGGCACAGCACATCACACAAACCAATCTTCCGTCCGTGGACTCACTTTACACTGCATGCTGTCAGAGCAGTGCTGCCAGGATAATCAAGGACACGACCCACCCAGCCAACAGACTTTTCGTCCCTCTTCTCTCCGGGAGAAGGTTCAGGAGCTTGAAGACTCGTACAGCCAGATTTGGGAACAGCTTCTTTCCAACTGTTGAACGGAACCTGACCCGGATCTGGGCCATACCCTCCAAATATCCGCACCTGCCTCTTGGTTTTTTTGCACTACCTTACTTCCCATTTTTCTATTTTCTATTTATGATTTATAATTTAAATTTTTAATATTTACTAATTTTAACTATTTTCAATATTTATAATATTTAATATTTGTAATCCAGGGAGTGGGAAGCGCAGAATCAGATATCGCTGTGATGATTGTACGTTCTTGTACCAATTGTTTGGCGACAATAAAGTATAAAGTATAAAGTTATATAAAATATAAATGTTATCTGCTAACCATAAAAAGAATTTAATTATTCATAGACACAAACAGCAAATTTGTTTTGCTACTGGCAGAGCAATATTTATCACAAGCTATATTGTTAAATAATTTTACAAAAGAAATTGTAAGAGTCTCAGACATGAGAAGTAAAAAAAACTGGAGAGGTAATAAAAACAGTAAGTGCTCAGTAGGTCAGATTGCATCTGTGAGAAGAGAAACAGAATTAGCATTTCAGGTCATCAAAGTTGGGAAGAGACAAAAGAAACTCAATAATTTGCAGGGAGGGTGGGGGAGATGTCTGATAATGTAAATAGTGACCGTGAGAATATGTTGTAAACAATGTTATCTGATCAGTGAATGAATGGGAACAACTGGACAGTGAACTCTAGCTTGTATCAGTCTGCCAGGGTGAGTGACCCTGAGCTTCCCATTGACTTCCGCTCTGAATCCCCCACCCCACTGCACCGTTACAATGAGGCCCAGCACAAGCTTGAAGAACAGCACGCCAACTTCCAGCTGGTCAGGCTGTAGCTTGTTTGTGAAACTCATACTGAATTCTGCAACTTCAGGGAACTTGATTTCGCTGAGGATGCTGGAGGGAATCCACAGCTCATGCAGGATCTATGGTGAGAAACAGAGAGTTGGTCGATGTTTTGGGTCGAGATCCTTCAGCTGTACACTGGAGGAGCAGCACCTCACGTTCCATCTGGGCAGTCTAGAACCCGACAGAATAAGCAATGAATTCTCCAGCATCTGATAAACTGCTCTCCCTCTCTCTCTTTTCTCACGCTTCCTTTAGAGAGGGGGCAGAGGAGATTTACCAGGATGGTGCCTGGAATAGGGAATAGGTCCTATGAGCAAGCTAGGGCTTTTCTCTTTGGGGCGAAGGAGGATGGGAGGTAACTTGATAGAGGTGTGTAAGTTGTAAGAGGTATGGATGGTGAGTGCAGTCAGCACCTTTTTCTCAGGGAGGTAAAGGCTATTACTAGAGGGCATCGTTTTTAAGGTGTTTGGTGGGAAGTATATGGCGGGGGGGTAGTCAGCGGTAGGTTTTATCCCAGAGAATGGAATGCACTGTCAGGGATGCTGGTAGAGGTAACATATTAGGAGTATAGGCGCATGGATGCAAGGAAAATGAAGGGCCATGTGGGAGGGTAGGGTTACATTAATTTTGGAGTAGGCACAACACTGAGCTGTACTACTCTGTATCCTGTGTTCATATTCATTCATTCTGCTCCATGCAGGTTAACATCATGATCCCTAAAAGGTCCTAGCCTTTTGTTCCTTTATGCATTCATCAGACTGTAACTGGGGCACCACAGTGGTGCTGCAGGGAGCACCTCCTTTTCACGGCTGCGGAGACTCAAGTTCAAACCTGACGTCTGTATGTATGGAGCCTGCACATTCTCCCTCGGACTTCACCACTGGATGCTCTGGTTTCCACCCACATCCCAAGGATGTTAGACTAGCTGGCAATTTTAAACTGTCCCTATTGTATTAGGTGCCAATGGCCACGTATAATGCATAAGGTAACAATGAAATGTGATGGAAAAGGAAAATTAGGATTAGTCTGAGAGCCAGCATGGACTTAATCGGCCAGTAATCTTTCTATTTTACCTTAAGCAAATATGAGAGTTGTTGCACCACAGGAGATTAGTCAGTCCATTGAGTCTAGGTCAGCATCTGGCACAGTTATCCTTTCAGCCCCATTTCTCCAAATGAGCCTGCAAATTATTCTCTCTCACTATCCTTTATGGGTATTTGCTGAGTTAGCAACTATCCATAATCCACCATCACCACCACTAATCCTCCTGTGCACACCCATTACCTCCACAGTCCCCACCCAAAACTCATGTGTCCTAAATCAGAAAAACATTTTCAAAGACAACAGATCAGTTGTTTTTCCCTTGTTGCCCTTAGTGAAAACTCTGTGCCAAGGAATTATTTTTATCACAAATTATGGAAGAATTCACCAAAGTGTTAGAGCCAAAACAAAGGAGTGACTTTCATTTTCATCTGTCAGCATTGGATTCAGGCAAGAAAAAGAGTAGGAGCACTTTCCCGTTTCTGAGCCTCACCCTTCCACACCCTGGGAAATAGAAGGTATACTGCCCATGATTTTCCAGTGATTCATTTTAGAAGATTGAATATAAATTTCTGCTCTAATCTATTCACTGTAAGGCCTTCCTTCCTTCCTTCCTCCTTGCGTCCTCCGGGTGGAGTCGTTGAGGTGCTGTCATGTCAAGCTTTGCAGCAGTCTGTTCCATCTGTTGCAGTTGTGTGCCAGAGCCTGAGTCACCTCAAATGTTTTCCCTGTCCAGTTTTTAATGTTGTCCGTCCATCTTATCCTCTATCTACCTCTCCTTCTTTCCCCTCCACAGTTCCTTGTAGAATGGTCTTTGCAAGGCCACTGGATCTTGTTACGTGGCCGTACCATCTCAGCTTTCTTTTCTTCACCATTGTGAGAAGGTCATCATGGGGGCCAACGTGGTGCTGGATGGTCTTGCGGACCTGCTCGTTTGTGATGTGGCCCGAGTATGAGATGCCCAAGACGTTGCGATAGCATCTCACTTCCAATGCCTATATCTTCCTCTGTAGCTCTGCTGTGAGGGTCCATGTCTCACATGCGTACAGGATGATGGAGAATACCAATGCACGCAGGAGTCTGATCTTGTACTTCATGATGATGTCACTGTCCCTCCATATTGTCTTGAGTTTGGATAGTGCAGCCATTGTCAGTGCGGTTCTTGCCAAGACTTCTGGTCTTGATCTTTCATCATGTAAGGTCATGATCCCCTTATGGATATTTATTGCATCTGCTCATAAAACTTTTTATCCTATTAAAGTCTGGCTGAGAAGATATAAATTGGTAAATTGGTAAATGAGAGAATGGTCATCAGCCATGGCAAATACATATATTCAAATCCAGACAGAAAAGGCTTGAAATCTCCATATTAGAACGAAGATGAGGAGGAATTTCTTCAGCCAGAAAGTGGTGAATCTGTGGAATTCTTTGCCACAGGCAGTCGTGGAGGCCAAGTCTTTATGTATAGTTAAGGCCGAGGTTGTTAGATTCTTGATTGGTCAGGGTATGAAGGGATATGGTGAGAAGGCAGGAGATTGGGGCTGAGAGGAAAATTGGATCAGCCATGATGAAATGGTGGAGCAGACTCGACGGGCCAAATAGCCTAATTCTGCTCCCGTATCTTATGGTTTTATGGAATATGTCAATGATAGTAAATTTGATTCTGAATATTTTAATATTACGTGTTTCAGAATAAAATATTACTTGATTCTCAACTTTAATGTTTTTTTTGCCTTATTTTGGTACTTGTTAAACAAATACAATCAAGGTTACCTTGTGACTGGCAGTGACTAAAGTTCCCAGCTGAGTATCATCTGTAACACAGGTCTGCAGGTGCCAGAAGTCCAAAGTAACACACACAAAATGCTGCATGAACTCGGCAGGCCAGGCAGGAACAGCCTGTTGATGTTTTGGGCTGAGACCCTTCTTTAGGACTCATAATCTCCAGCATAATCTCTGACTTGTTTCCTCTGTTTTGCACTATCAACAACATCAGTCGTTTGGCTTCAGTATTCAGTGTGTAAGCAATCATCAGCGCGCCTTAATTTTACAAAATAAAATACTGTAAAATTAAGGTCTGCAAAGAGAAACCGGGTTTTCTGATCAGTGATCCTTTGTCAGCCTGAAATGCCACCACTGTCTAGTCTGCTGAATATTTCAAGTATTTGCAGATTTTTTTTTAATTTCAGGTTTCCAGCAACTAAATGTTTTGCTTTCATAGAAGTTTAATTATGGAAGCTGGATTTTCTCAAGGTGTGTTGGTATCCTCCAACTTCCTAATGAAACACAGGATGGTCCCTAGTATGTAGGTTATGAGTAGAATCTGGGAAGTTAATGGGCATGTTTGGAGAATAAAATGGAACTATTTTAAATGGGTGGTTCATGGTCAGCACAGACACAATGGCACGAAGGATCAGCTTTTATGCTCTATCCTTCTAAGACTACTTTGAAGGGGACTGTTGGATGAAGGAACTATTGGTTTCACTTTTAGGGCAGTAGTTAACTGGTACTTTAAGCAACAATTACTCAGTTTACGGTTCCTAACACTGAAATTATAACAAGACACACAGGGACAGTACAATTCACCACAATTAAGTGGCTGCTCCAATTGTCAAAGTTTCATAGATATAGCTAAAAAAAAAACAGAGTAACAAATTACCTATTTAAATGAAGTTATAGAACAAATTAGAGCACTACCAATAGTAGTACTACAGTACTATAAAACTGTGTATTAGTTCCTATTAGTTACCAATGAAGGAATTCACCCATTGGAAGCAAGGAACAAAATCAGCATAGACACCTGGTACAGAGGTGCCTGACGACCTTCATACAATGCTTTCGATGCCTGCATCCTTTAAAATCATCACATCAAAGTTCCTATCTTGCTGAAGTAATGAAATCTTTTCATTTTCACTCCCAGCCGTTTCCAACATCTCCAAGCCTGAATGCTTGAAACCGCAGCGAGCCAAGCAGTTTGGAATTGTCTTACTGCTTATTTCTTGCCAACTCTCAGTGACAAAAATGACTGCTTTTTGAACACAAGCGCATGCAGCCGATGGTATTTTAAAACTATCCACTCTAAACAAGGTCTAACAGCCATATAAGAGCACACAACTGTCCAGTTAGAACCTACTTGCAAC
The DNA here is from genome assembly GCF_963921235.1 of Mobula hypostoma. NCBI lineage: Eukaryota > Metazoa > Chordata > Chondrichthyes > Myliobatiformes > Myliobatidae > Mobula > Mobula hypostoma. Next base: position 33,043,423 of record NC_086109.1, read on the forward strand.
AGTCTTCTGCCCTAATTAAGCAGTGTGATGTCCCAAATAAATGAAGGAAATACCAGCAATATTCTCAATTAGTTTTCTTCTTTAAGATTTGTCCCAACAAGCAGCTGCCGTTATTAAGTGATGGCTCAATTAACCAGAATACATTGTATATACTGTATATGAACACAAATTATTATTGTTACTGTTTAGGAACGATCTTTCAAGAGTAGAGTACTAGAAGTCAAAAATGAAGTAAAAAGAATATTTTGTTTGCACTGAGATTTGGTCAGACTATATCTGAGTTGGATACTGAACATCAGAAAGGTATCTGGGTCTTTTAAGGGACACAGTGCTTCAATTAACCTGAATAACGCCTGGGGGTGTGTTGTAAGGACAGTAGGCATAAATCCTAAAGATATTTCCTCAATTTCCTGAAGTTGTGGGTCAATCTAATGCAGAATGAGATTTTTTTTTAGAAAATATATTTTCACACCAAGGGCTGCTGATCTCTGGAGCTCTTGCCATGAAATACTGAATATGCTAGGAATGATCAATCTTTATCAGTTAAGGGTATCATTAGAGAACAAAGACAGGGAAATGAAATTAAGCCACAGGATACCAAAGACTTAAGTAAATGGTGCAACAAGCCAGAGGGGTGGATCAACTACTGGTCTTCATTTGTTTCTCAGTTGCTAATAGACGGACTCAAATTTAGAAACAGCTTCCTCTGCTGTCAACACAATCTCAATGTGGGCTGTGCTAAAAAGCAATATTGTATTAAAAAAATCCTCCCTCTATTGTTTGAACAAAAGAAAAATAAATAATCTTTTCTTGTAATCTCTGTTCAAGATTTGGAACACAAGAAAACAAGGAAGAAAGTTCACTCTGTCATTAAAATTAGCGCCCATTCTTCTCAAACATGAGGAAATTTGCAGATGCTGGAAATTCAAGCAACACACACAAAAAATGCTGGTGAACGCAGCAGTCCAGGCAGCATCTCTAGGAAGAGGTACAGTCGACATTTCGGGCCAAGATTCGTCAGGACTAACTGAAAGAAGAGATAGTAAGAGATTTGAAAGTGGGAGGGGGAGGGGGAGATCCAAAATGATAGGAGAAGACAGGAGGGGGAGGGATGGAGCCAAGAGCTGGACAGTTGAACGGATACAAGGCTGGAGAAGGGAGAGGATCATGGGACGGGAGGCCAAGGGAGAAAGAAAGGGGGAGAGGAGCCCACTATAGTGAGAGGGACAAAGGGAGAAAAAAAGGGAAAAAAATAATAATAATAATAATAAATAAGTAAATAAGGGATGGGGTACAAAGAGGAGGTGGGGCATTAACGGAAGTTAGAGAAGTCAATGTTCATGCCATCAGGTTGGAGGCTACCCAGACGGATTATAAGGTGTTGTTCCTCCAACCTGAGTGTGGCTTCATCTTTACAGTAGAGGAGGCCGTGGATAGACATGTCAGAATGGGAATGGGATGTGGAATTAAAATGTGTGGCCACTGGGAGATCCTGCTTTCTCTGGCGGACCGAGCGTAGGTGTTCAGCAAAGCGGTCTCCCAGTCTGCGTTGGGTCTCGCCAATATATAGAAGACCGCATCAGGAGCACCGGACGCAGTATATCACTCCAGCCGACTCACAGGTGAAGTGTCGCCTCACCTGGAAGGACTGTCTGGGGCCCTGAATGGTGGTGAGGGAGGAAGTGTAAGGGCATGTGTAGCACTTGTTCTGCTTACAAGGGTAAGTGCCGGGAGGGAGATCGGCGGGGAGGGATGGTGGAGGGGACGAATGGACAAGGGAGTCGCGTAGGGAGCGAGCCCCTTATTTATCTCTCCTCTCTCCCCCCCTTTTTTCTCCCTCTGTCCCTCTCACTATACTAGGCTCCTCTCCCCCTTTCTTTCTCCCTTGGCTCCTGTCCCATGATCCTCTCCCTTCTCCAGCCTTGTATCCGTTCAACTTTCCAGCTCTTAGCTCTGTCCCTCCCCCTCCTGACTTCTATCATTTCGGATCTCCCCCTCCCACTTTCAAATCTCTTACTATCTCTTCTTTCAGTTAGTCCTGACGAAGGGTCTCGGCCTGAAACGTCGACTGTACCTTTTCCCAGAGATGCTGCCTGGCCTGCTGCATTCACCAGCAAGTTTTGTGTGTGTTGCCCATTCTTCTCAGTCGTTTCTTAAATTCAGATAGCCAGGGGTAAATGATTGGCAGAGTGATACCAAGCTAAAAGCACCAAATTGTGAGAACTAAAATAGAAAGACTGAGCACGTGCTCTCTTGAATTAAACCGATATTTAACTGGATAATTTAAAAGATTTGACCGAATTGATATGGGGAATCTGAATCAGAATCAGGGTTTAATATCACTGGAGTATGTCGTGAAATTTGTTGTTTTGAAGCAGCAGGGGTGCAATACATTACAAAAACTATAATTACAATAAGAAACATATTAAAAAATAAATTAATTAGGTGGTGCATAAGGAGAGCAAATAAATTGTGAGGTGGTGTTCATGGATTGATTTACTGCCTGGTCTTTTGTGAAATCTGATGGCGGAAGGGAAGAAGCTATTCCTAAAATGTTGACCGTATGTCTTCAGTTCCTGTAGCTCCCCCTTCATGGTAGCAATGAGAAAAAACGCATGTCCTGAGTGATGGGGGTGCTTAACGATAGATGCCACCTTTTTGAAGCATCACCTTTTGAAGATGTCCTTGATGCTGCGGAAGCTCGGGCCCCTGATGGAGCCGGCAGAGTTTGGAACCTTCTGCAGCTTTTTCTGATCCTGTGGGGCAGCCCCTCCGTACCAGATGGTGATCCATGGTACATCTGTGGAAACCGGTTTCTTTGATGGGTGAGTTGTAACTAGGCTACTCAAGGGGTAATGTTAAAAACCCCTTTTTCACAAAACTGCTCTTCCTACTTCTTCCACTAAACCCAAATGCTTTGCTGGGATAGGATATTGGGTGAAAGGTGAAAGGTGAAAAGCTTAAGGGGAATATGAGGGAGATCTTCTTCATTCAGAGGGTCAAGAGAGTGTGGAATGAGCTGCTAGCACCAGAGGTGCATGTGAGCTCGATTTCAACATTTAAGATAAGTTTGGATAGGTAAATGGGATGGTAGGGTATGGAGGTCTATGGTCCTGGTACAGGTAGATGGGAGAAGGCAGAATGGCTTAGCACAGATTGGATGGGCCAAAGGGCCTGTTTCTGTGCTGTACTTTTCTATGATTCCATGACTCTATTGCAGAGTATTGAGCCAAGGAAGGTAAAAGAATTAAGAAAGTAGTCAGCCATGACTTAATTGATTAGCTGAACCATTTCAATAGTAACATGAAAGCATATCTCTGTTCCTTCAATATGTTTGATGTAAATCTTTCAACTCCTTAGCCAACAGCAGCGACTGAAGAAGGGAACTCACCGCCATTTTCCTTAATCAGGGACAGGTGTGCTATCCTTACAAGTGACACCACAATTCCAAAATGTGAATGAAAAGCAGAGAAACGCTCTTTTGTTCCATAATGAACAAGCGTTTATGACTTTTCTAAGAAATAGCATGCTTTGAAGCCACTGATTTCACAGTAATGAATATCAGTCTTTAACGGCGGATAGGTTATAATGTATTTATGTTTGAAATAAGATTTCATTCTTTAGAGATTACCATATGCATAAGGAAAAGAGTGAGGTGTGTGGAATTATCCTGTTTAACACTGCAACTCAGTCTACTGAGCTGTAGATTCCCATTCCCGTTCCAACATATTGATCCATAGCCTCCTCCTTTGCCACAATGAGGCCATTTTCAGGGTAGTGGAGTATGGGTAGCCTCCAACCTGATGGCATGAACACCAATTTCTCCTTCCGGTAACTTTTGTTTTCCTTCTTCCTCCCCCTTCTTGCCCGACACCAGCCTCTTACCCGCCTCCTCACTTGCCCATCACCTGCCCCTGCTGCCACTCCATCTTCCCTTTCCCCCACAGTCCACTCTTCTCTCCTATCAGACTCCTTTCTCTCCAGCTCTTTGCTTTTCCTTCCCACTTGTCTTCACCTATCACCTTCTTGCTGTCCTCCTTCCACTCCCCCCCCCCCCCCAAACTTCTGGTGTCTTCACCCTTCCTTTCCAGTCCAGAAGAAGGGTCTTGGCCTGAAACACTGACTGTTTGTTAATTCCCGTAGATGCTGCCTGACCAGCTGAGTTTTTTTTGGCATTTAGCGTGTGTGGTTTTTGTAAGTTGTTTGGAGTAAGTGGAACTTACCTTCTGCATGGTTTAGATAAAGATGTTCAACTCATTACTATGCAAATAGAACTAAACAAAGTCTGGCTGCTGGGGTATTATAAAATATGATCTTCTCACAATAGCTCAACACAGTTTAGATCCCACACCCCGAGTTTGAGTACCTAATAAAACTTCAACTCAGCTGTTTCCGAGGTGGTTGCTTATTATGGGGAGGAGATGATGAATTCAATGATGCAAAAAATCTAATTATAAAATATATCAAAAGGCAATAATAGAATCATTTGCCAGTATTTATATTTTCAGCGTTGGGGATGGGGTATATAACACCCTTCAGACTTGCAGACTATGAAAAAGTGGGCATGTCACCTATGCATTTCATCTGCTTAATCTTAACGGACAGAATATCAAGGATGAAGCTTATTCTTCAGTGTACTATCACTTACACGTAGAAATATAAATTAGTACATACATGGCAGCACATTTCCAAAACTTTCAGAGGTTGATAGATTCTTGATTAGTCAGGGCATGAAGGGATACTGGGGGAAGGCAGGATATTGGGGCTGAGAGGGAAAATGCATCAGCCATGATGAAATGGCGAAGCAGATGCAATGGGCCAAATGGCCTAGTTTTCTCCTATATCTTATAGTCTTATTATGGCAAAATCCATTAGGTGCATAAATAGTAATGGATTGAATATGCACAGATCTTATTAAGAAGAACGAGTGGAAACACTGTGCTGTTTCATCAACACAAAACTTTCATCAATTCTCATAAAGAGGCAGAAGACCCAGGCAACCTTTTATGCCATTCACTTCAAGGTTTCCATTTCTTTTTATGCCTTGTTAACGTTTCACTGATCATTTTTTTTTCAAGAAAAATAGATCCTTCTCTAAGAAATAAAAAGACATTTTCATACCTAATAAAGGCATCGGTTTCATATTCACAATAAATATTCTAATGTAGGAATAAAATGCTTCAAAATGCTGATTTCTTACCTGGGCTTTGTGGCAATTCAGTACCTGTTGTAAAGTAGGAAGAAGGCAGGCTTGTAAATAGTTCAATCGGAGTTTATTGCAAAAAGTTAATCATGATATCATGTACAGTATACGGTAACCCACAATTCTGGGATAGGTGGTAATTATGTTCCTCTGGAGCTAGAAGTTTGGTGCAAGGATAAATAAGTAGCAGATTCCACAGTGGCTAGCATCTACTATCATTCAAAAAGCACAATTTGCCAGGATTCTTCAATCAAGATAGAAGCTCTTTCTTTCTTTCTTTTTAAATCTTTTTATTGAGTAAGTATACAAAAAAGGTAAGCCATATAAACATTAATACAATGTTAAAGTATAATAAAATTCCAAAAGATATCAATACCAAAAAAAATACTACAAACAATGTAATGTAAACATAAGAAACCAAGATAACATAATAGTATACTAAATTTTATATATATCAATGGAAAAAAAAAGAAAAAAAAAACCCCCAAAAAAAACCCACCGTGCAACTAACTAAAAGCAAGGCAAAGCAATGGGCTAACTTGAAACCAAACAGAGTTAAAATTAAAATCACGTCCTCAATCCCAAAGCTCTTTAGTTAAAGGGATGCCACTCAACCTACTTTCAATCTATGGGGGAACATTCTACCAGACTTACAAAAAAATCATTCCTTCTTGTACTGTAGAAGCACATTCTGCATTAATTGTGATAAGAATTTGGACTGAATGTGAGGGCCATGTATGAGGCTTTGTCTCTCAGACCTCACGTTGCATCACATTTATGGAGGAAGAAGAACCGTTTACTGTAGTGGAAACTAGACAGATCAGCAGAGAAATTTGATAATACTGTAATTCAAGTCTAATCCATCCTTGAAACTGTTTAACTCTGATGCATATCTGAGTCCTTCTCTAGAACTCTAGGATGCTGTGTTTTAGTTTTTAAGTAACCACTTTTCATTAACAAGGGTCTGTACATCCAATATTGAAACTTACTGCATGGAAGGGGGCTATTCTGTTCATTGGGTCCATGTTCTCTTTTCACAGATGCCGACTGACCCATTAAGTGTTTCCAGCACTTTCTGTTTTTTTTAAAACTTAGATTTCCAGCATCTACAGTGTTTTTCATTACCATGTGAAAATCTTGGGAGTCTGCCTGTTGCATTGTGAGCAGTTTTGTGCCCCATTTCTGGGAAAGGATGTGCTGGCATTGGAGAGAGTATGGCGGAAGCTTACGACTGTGATCTCAGGAACGGAAGGGTAAACTCAGGAGAAGCATTCGATGGCTCTGGACCTGTACTCGAAGGAGTTTAAAAGAATGAGGGGAGGGATCTCATTAAAACATACAAAATACTGAAAGGCCCAGACAGAGTGGACGTGTAGAGGATGTTTCCAATAGTGAGACCAGAGAGAACAGCCAGAGAATAGGATTCCCTTTAGAACAGAGATAGGAAGGATTTTTTTTAGCCAGAGGGTGGGGAAGCTGTGTAATCCTTTGCCACAGATGGATGTGGAAGCCAAATCTTTGAGCTTATTTAAGGTAGAAGTTGATGATTTCTTGATGAGTAAGCATAGTGAGTAATTAGTAACTGATCCTGGGGCACTCCATATTTATGCAGCACATTCAAAATATTCAAATCTATTGTGGTGTGAATGTTCTGGGGCTCTTGCACATAAATTCACAAAACGTAATAAATATTCTTAGAAATGAAGTAAGAGATTGCCCCTTGAGAAGAGCCATTGACATAAAATTATGTTGGAGAATCTCATGCTTTATATGAGAGAATAATTTTTTTACCTGGACATTTTTTTTCAGGCACAGACTAGTGTAAGTGGTGATCCTTTCACTAGTGAGAGGAAGAAAGAGAGCCTCCAAAGGAAAAAAAACAGTGATCACCAGAAAAACCTTTGGCCCTCCTTTATATTCAGAACAAATCATGAACATTGGCTACATCCCCATAAACAAGCAGCCTGACTTTATCTTGCCCTATGTTTAGGCTTTAGTTGGTGACTAATAATGAGAAAGAGTTTTGAAGCAGAATAGCCTTGGGAAGGAGAAATGAGATTTCTTACCTCCTATATGCTGAGTAGAGGCTGCAAAGGAAACTTAGAATAATCTTCAACTTGAAGTTAAATCTGCAGGCTAAAATTAAAGAGAAAAATTAAATATCTAGTGTAATTAATGTGCCAAAATCATAAATATTAAACAAACTAGTTCCAGAATAAAATGGTTGTTCCTTTCTGTGCCTTCTGGTGCATAGGGCTGCAACCTGGCCTTTCCTTTAGCATTTTTGTCTGTATTTTACGAGGCAGATTTGCTAGTTCAATGCTCAACCCAGCACGGATGGAAAGCGTGCAGGGAACCGGCCAAATTCGGACCTGGGGCCACTCACCTCCACTCCGGTGTGGATGCCATTACAACACCAGCCATCTAATAGTTAGGACTAATGAACATTAATCAAAATTTAGATAGAAGTTCTCATCTACTTTTTTTAGACAGAGATGCACATCCACAATTGGGGTGCTCAATGAAGAATTATATTATTCGTCATCCAGCTCGTCCATCTTTAGAAAGTTATATTGTATGTACTATATTATTTTCTTAGAATTTTGTACCAGTTACTGATTTAAGATACAGACACATGCAGAGATGGGGGGCAGTGAACACGCCTTCATCAAAATCTCGACACTGAGAATGTCTGACTAAACTCCAGATTACACAGAGAGCAAAACTATCCCAGGGACTTTGCCGAATAACTGGAAATTTAATGTGTTGTGGAATTTAATCTGGGATGAGGCAAGAGGAGTGTTGCAGTGACAGGGGACTCCAATATTCGAGGAGCAGACAGGAGATTATTTGGACGTGAAAGTGATACCCAAGTGGTGTGTCACCTCCCAGAGGCCAGGGTCAGGAATGTCTCCAATCATATCCCTAGCATTCTAAAGGGTGAGGGCAGACAGCCAGAAGTTGTGGTGCATATTGGTACCAACAACATACAGTACTGTGAAAAACTGTGTTGGGCACATATACACTAATACAGTAGCTAGGGTGCCTAAGACTTTTGCATAGTACTGTAGTAATTTTATGTATTGCACTGTACTGTTGTCGCAAATAAAAACAAACTTTATGACATGTGAGTAAACCTGATTGTAATATGGGTCTCTACTGTGGACTGAGAGTGGGAAGGGGGCAGGGAGAGTGGAATCATGGTTGGAGAAAGGAAAAGGGAGAAGGGAGGGAGTGGGAGGAACACCAGAGAGACATTCTGTAGTGATCAATAAACCACTTGTTTGGAATTAAATGACCTTGTCTGGTGTCTCAGGGCTGGTTGTGTCTGCACCTGGACATATATGTTTGTGTGTGTGTGCCAAAGACTTTTGTAGAGTTCTGTAGGTAGGAAAGGAGATGAGGTCCTGAAGAGAGGGTATAGGGAGTTCAGTACAAAACTGAAAAGCAGGCCCTCCGGATTGCTGCCTGTGCCACTCACCAGTGAGGATAAGAATAGGATAATTTGGCCATTGAATGCATGGCTAAGGATTTGGTGCAGGTGACAGGGGTTCAGATTTCTGGATCATTGGGATCTTTTCGGGTGAAGGTATGACTTGTACAAAAAGGAACCGAGGGAGATCAATATCCTTGTGTGCAGGCTTGCTAGAGCTGTTGGATAGGGTTTAGACCATAAGACTATAAGACATAGCAGCAGAATTAGGCCATTCAGCCCATCAAGTCTGCTCCACAATTCCATCATGGCTGATCCCAAATCCCACTCAACCCCATACACCTGCCTTCTTACCGTATCCTTTGATGCCCTGACCAATCAGGAAATGGTCAGCTTCTGCCTTAACTATATGCATGGACTTGGTCTCCACCGCAGTCTGTAACAGGGTATTCCACAGATTTGCTACTCTCTGGCTAAAAAAATTCCTCCTTGCCTCTGTTCTAAAGGGCCAACCTTCAATTGTGAGGCTGTGCCCTCTAGTTCTGGATACTCCCACCTTAGGAAACATCCTCTCCACATCCAGCCTATCGAGTCCTTTCAACATTTGGTAGGTTTCAATGATATCCCCCCGCATTCTTCTAAATTCCGGTGAGTGCAGGCCCACAGCTGCCAAATGCCCCTCATATGTTAACCCCTTCATTCCCAGAATCATCCTCATGAATCTCCTCTGGATTCTCTCCAAATGACAGCACATCCTTTCTGAGATATGGGGCCCAAAACTATTGGCAATAATCTAAGTGCAGTCTGACTAGTGTCTTATAAAAGGTCAGCATTATCTCCTTGCTTTTATATTCTATTCCCCTTGAAATAAATGCCAACATTGGATTTGCCTTCTTTATCATATACTCAACCTGTAAATTAACCTTCTGGGAGTCTTGAATGAGGACTCCTAAGTCCCTCTGCACATCTGATGTTTGAGCCTTCTCCATGTTTAGATAATAGTCCGCACTATTGTTCCTTTTACCAAAATGCATTATCATACATTTCTCAACTCTGTACTCCATCTTCCACTTTTTTGCGCATTCTTCCGATTTGTCTAAGTCTTGCTGCAATTGCATTGTTTCCTCAGCACTACCTACCCCTACACCCATCTTCATATAATCCACAAACTTTACCACAAAGCCATCAATTCCATTATCTAAATCACTAACAAACAATGTGAAAAACAGCAGTCCCAATACTAACCCCTGAGGAAACCACTAGTCACCGGCAGCAAACCAGAAAAGGCCCCCTTTTTTTCCCCACTCGCTGCCTCCTGCCTGTCAATCAATTCTCTATCCATGCCAGTATCTTTCCTGTAACACCATAGGATTTTATCTTGTTAAGCAGCCTCATGTGTGGCACCTTATCAAATGCCTTCTGAAAATCCAAGTAAATGATCCAAGTAAGTTGGCAGGGGGATGGGAACTATAGTGATGGGGCAGTTGGTATACAAGTAGATGCAGTGTGTAGTTTAGAAAGCATTTAGCTTCTGATAACAAGGGGGACAATATTGAAAATGATGATGAATACAGAACTGAATGAGTTATATTTGAATGCCTGCAGTATACAGAATAACATAGATGGTATTGTAGCGCAGTTAAAGATTGGCAGGTATAACCTCATGGGCATCACTGACTTGTGTATGAAAGATCATAGTTGGGAGCTTAACATCCAAGGAGCTTAACATTGTACCAAATAGACAGGCAGGTAGGCAGAGAGGGGTGGTGGCTCTTAAAATGAAATCAAATCCTTTGAAACTAGGGCATAGGATTGGAAGCTGTAGAAGGAGAAGGTGCTTGGAACCCGAAAGGTCTGAGGTAGATTAATTATCTGGACCAGATGGATTTACACCCCAAGGTTCTGAAAGAGGCAGCTGAAAAGACTGATGGCATTAGTACTGATCTTTCACGAGCCACGAGTTTCTGGAATGGTTCCAGAGGACTGGAAAATTGCAAATGTCAGTAACTTTTTCAGAAGGGAGAGAGGCAAAAGATAGCAAATTGTAGGCCAGTTAGCCTGAGTTCAGTATGTCGATTAGCTGTTGTGATGCGTCTAATGTTGTAGTGTAGAGGGGAGCACCTGTCACTCTCACTTTGTTTCCACTGCTGATAGCAGTCTTGTCAAAAGGAGAGCTGAATGTGTGAGTTTCTCCCTGCCAGTACACAGGGGTGTATGGGGTGTCAGGGAGGGGTAGCACCTCTGGTGGGGGAACATGTCGCATCCTTTTCAAGGCAGTTAGTCTACCTTTGGTCCCCACCTGGCACTCAGCTCTCACCTGTGGCTCCCCATAGCTGTTTGCATGCGACAACAGCCACACCCCAGACAACGGCTTTGACAAGCTGGCTAAACTAGGTGAGGGTAGCCGACGGGTCTCAAACCCTCGGTGAGATAGGGAGTTGTCTATCCCAGCATGTGAAGACAGACTCCGGCGGACTGAGTGGACGAGACCAATGGAAGGTCCAACGGTCAAGAAGGCAGTCTCTGTAAGCGTCATGGAACGTGTAGAGCATGACAAGACACAGAAGACGTCCTGGTCATCCACTGCGCCTAGTCCCATCTCCAGCTGTCTCGACTCTTGTCTTGCCACTGGATCCAGAGGGGAATTGGGAAGAGAGAGTGAGGCTGACGCTGTGCAACTCTCCCTCACTTAAATCCATATCAAGCACTAGTCTCGACACCATCATGGTGTCGATGTCTTCATCGACGCGATGGACGAACAACAACACAGCCTCTGCAACAACAAGGCTCATGTAGTGCCTCCTCACTGGCGACACACGGAAACTGAACTCCTTTTACACTCAGGCTGAACTACAGAGGACGGGGAGGAGGACTGACCTCTCCACACACAGCACACAGGCCTTGGTTCTTGTGAACCAGATCCCCAGTGATGGGTAAGTAATCCCACTGCCTTGTGGGAAGCCTCGGGAGAGACAAAGGTTATGGGAGTAAACCCAGACCCTAAGGCAGCAAGACATCACTGAACATCCTCCCAGCAAGCTCCTACAGTCAAGCCAATGCCAAACATATTACTTCGCTTTCCTTTGGACTACACCAGTGAGGCCAAGAGGCAGATCTTGACAACTGGGCACCCCAGGATCTCCATACTTTCTGCCCAGGCTGGTGCCCTGGAGAGGTAATCCCAGTGCCGCTATCTATTGTCCTTCAAGACAGACAGATGCCATCAATCAGTGGTTGGTAAAATGTTGGAGTCCATTACTAAGGATGAGATTTTGGGGTATTTGGAGACCCATGATATAATAAACTGAAGTCAGTATGGTTTCCTTAAGGGGAAATCTTGCTTGACCAACCTGCTGGAGGCCTTCAAGAAAATAACAGGCAGGATAGACAACGGAGAGTCAGTGGATGACGGATTTTCAGAAGGCCTTTGACAAGGTACCGCACATGAACAAAATTATAGCCCATCGCATTACTGTAAAGATATTAGCATAGAAAGAAAATTGGCTGACTGGCAGGAGGCAAAAAGCGGTAATAAGGGGGCCTTTTCAAGTTGACTACCAGTGGCTAGTGGTGTCCCTCAGAGGCTGGTGATGGGACTGCTCCTTTTCATGTTATATGATTTGGATGGGGGAATTGACGTCTTTGTGGTCGAGATTGTGAATGATACAAAAATAGATGGAAAGGCAGGTGGTGCTGAGGAAGCAGGGAGAAGAACTTAGACAGATTGGGAGAATGGGCAAAGAAGTGGCAGATGGAATACAACAATGGTCATGCAGTTTGGTAGAAGGAATAAAGGCATAGACTATTTTCTAAATGGGGAGAACATTCAGAAAACAAGTTGTTTGGGATCCCTCATGTAGGATTCTGTAAAGGTTAACTTGCAGGTTAAGTCAGTGGTAAGGAAGGCAAATGCAATGTTAACAGAATGTTAGAATGTAAAAGCGAGGATGCAATACTGAGGCTTTACAGAGCTTTGGTCAGGCCACACTTTGAATATTGTGACCAGTTTGGGCCCCTTGTCTAAGAAAGGATGTGCTGGCATTGGAGAAGGTCCAGAAAAGGTTCATGAGAATGATCCTGGGAATGATAGGGTTAATGTATGAGGGGCATTTGATGTTTCTGGGCCTGTACTCGCTGGAGCTTAGAGGAATGAGGAAGGATCTCCTTGAAACTTATCGAATACTGAAAGGCCTAGATAGAGTGGATGTGGAAAGGACGTTTCCTTTAGTGGGGCAGTCTCGGACCAGAGGAAACAGCCCTTTAAAACAGAGATGTGAAGAAGTTTATTTAGCTAGAGGGCGGTGAATCTGTGGAATTCATTGCCACAGATGGCTATGGAGGCCGAGTCATTGAGTACGTTTAAAGTGGAGGCCAACAGGTTCTTCATTAGTAAGGGTGTTGAGTGTCAAAGCCTATGGGGAGAAAGCAGAAGAATGAGGCTGAGAAAGATAACAAATCAGCCATCGTAAAATATAGCATCAATGGGCTGAATGGGCTAATTCTGCTCCTATGTTTTATGGTTTTATAAACCAGAAAAGAAACAATTGCCACTATTGCCAGTCCACTTGTTGTCAGTCTCAAGAGAGCCTTTAAGCTGTTCGGTATTGAATCCAACTGGCAAGACTAGCACGTATTATGAGCTGGAGTGACATCCCATATGTACCATGTGCCCAGATCTTTATCCACCAATGAACACCTCCCAAATCCCCATCATCCCACAATCTAAAGGCATCGTTTGTTTTCAAAAGGAAGCCATTTTGTAGTGTGGGCCTGTAGAATTTTTACCCACAATCACTAATTCAGCCAATCAATACGATAATAATAATTTCAAATCCTTGTATCGCAAGAAATATATTTCCCACGTTCATCTTTCCCACAGTATTGTAGCACTGTTATACAATGCAAACCCAACCCATCCATCTCATTTCCAAGCTGTTTCCAAATCAGTAACGTTATTATGTGGTCATTAGTATTTGCAATTAAGCATTGATTCTTACCAGTTGTGCCTGCCTTGGAAGCTGCAAAGTAATCAAAAAGCAAACTTCAGTGCTAAAGAGTAACAGTTAAAGTAACTATACAAATTGTCCAAGAACTGAGAAGAATATTGACCAGACTTCAGATCTATAACTGCAGCGTGATGTCAAATCAATATTGTAATAGAAAGAATTAACCCTTCTTCTGATCCTTTTTTTTCCCCAGCTTTGGTTCAGAAGTTTCAGATTTGACTTTTCAAGGGTCAGATCAGCTTTCTGCATCATCCTCTGCCCCTGGGGACCACGAAAATGCGTGAGGTTTGTAAACTGAAGGCTGAGTCGGTCCCTTCAGTACCCTGCTGGTTAAAATTACCCTGGTGCTTCAGATCAAAGGGAATGGGTGAGGTCAACACAGCAGATTCAAGATTCAAGATTGCTTAATGTTATTTCCAGTACACAAGTGATAAGGAGGACAAAATAATTGTTACTCTGGATGAACATGGCACAAAAAATAAGATAATATATATAATAATAATAACACAACAAATATCAATACATATGATAGCTTATATACATAGATTGACTGTGTGCCGTAAAGAGATGCTACGCACAGGATTGTCTATACATAAGGTGACACTGACAGGAAATGATAAAGTAGTGGTGGTGGGGTGTGTGCAGGGGTGGGTTAGTTGGTGGAGGTGTTGATCAGCCTTACTACTTGGTGGAAGTAACTGTTTTTGAGTCTGGTGGTCCTGGCTACGTAGCCTCCTCTCTGATGGGAGTGGGACAAACAGCCCTTGAGCAGGGTGGTTGGAATCCTTCGTGATGTTACTGGCCCTTTTCCGGTATATATGTCCTTGATGGAGGGTAGGCTGGTACCAGTGAATCTTTGTGCAGTATCGTCTGCTCGTTGTAGAGCTTTCCTGTCCACCCCAGTGCAGTTTCCGTCCCGTGCATTGATGCACTATCGTCTACTCGTTGTAGAGATTTCCTGTCCACCCCAGTGCAGTTTCCGTCCCGTGCATTGATGCACTATCGTCTACTCGTTGTAGAGATTCCCTGTCCACCCCAGTGCAGTTTCCGTCCCGTGCATTGATGCACTATCGTCTACTCGTTGTAGAGCCTTCCTGTCCACCCCAGTGCAGTTTCTGTCCCGTGCATTGATGCACTATCGTCTACTCGTTGTAGAGATTCCCTGTCCACCCCAGTGCAGTTTCCGTCCCGTGCATTGATGCACTATCGTCTACTCGTTGTAGAGCCTTCCTGTCCACCCCAGTGCAGTTTCTGTCCCGTGCATTGATGCACTATCGTCTACTCGTTGTAAAGATTTCCTGTCCACCCCAGTGCAGTTTCCGTCCCGTGCATTGATGCAGCTTGTGAGGATGCTCTCTACCGAGCAACGGCAGAAGGACGTGAGTATAGTTGTCTTCACTCCAGCTCTCTTCACCTCTTCAGAGAGACAGGTGTAACAATAGTGATGAGGCAGTGAAGGCAGAATCAAATTGGCTGAAGTGTGGCTTCTGTGATATTGAGGACACGATAACAAAGCTAAGCGGGATCGTCCACTTTGTACTTTCACTTGGAAGTGGTACTGAATGGTTCCATACAGTAACAGACCTTCCAGCCCAATGAGGCCACACCTCCAATTACACCCATGTGACCAATTAATCTACCAATCCATACATCCTTGAAACGTGGGAGGAAACCCACGAGGTCACGGGCAGAACGTACAAACTCCTCAAAGACAACCGCAGAACTGAAGCCGGGTCAATGGCACTGTAATAGTGATATATTAACCGTTACGCTACTGGGCCTCCCATTCTCCGAACCCTAAGTTATTGAGGATGGGAGTGTTCTCGGTCTCTCCTCCTCAATTTAACTGTCTAATCAGGACACGATGTGACAGGACTTCTGATCCATGAGCTGTGAGATCAGAATCGGAATCAGGTTTATTATTACTAACATATATAGTGAAGTGTGTTGATTTGTGGCAGCAGTACAGTGCGATGTGTAAAAGATGATCGTAAGTTACATTGAGAAATATTTAAAGTGACTAAGTAGTGCAAAAGAGAGCGGAGAGTGAGGTCGTCTTCACGGCTTCATGGACTGTTCAGGAACCTAAACCTGGCAGATGGGAAGAAGTGTTTCCTAAAGCATTGAGTGTGTGTCTTCAGGCTCCTGTAACTCTTCACTGATGGTAGTAATGAGAAGAGGGCTTGCCTCAGAAGCTGAGGGCCCTTAATGATGGAATCCATCTTCCTAAGGCACAGCCTTTTCAAGATGTCCTTAATGGTGGGGAGGGTTATGCCCATGACAGAGATTGCACAATTCTGTTCACTTACATGTCGTTTTAGCTCTTTAAAATGCATTTTATCCTGTGTTGTAGCTTCACCAGGCCAGGCACCTCTTTAGTATTCCTGCGGCTGTTCACGACATAACCTTTTGCAGTCCTTTCTGAGGTGAAGTTAATAGAAATAGTTATACCACACCATGAGGTTACAAATGGTGGTATGTACAGTTCTGCTGCTGTTGCTAGTCCACTGAGTACAACAGTAAGGGAGACATGTTGCAGCAATATAAAACTTTGGCTCGGCTGCATTTGGAGCATTGTGTGCAATTCTGGTCTCCCCATTACTGAAAGGATGTGGAGGCTTTGGAAAAGGCGCAAAGGAGGTTTTCCAGGATGCTACCAGGAATAAAAGGAATCAGGAGAGGTCGGACAAAATTGAGTTTCCTCTGGAAGCTGAGGGGAGACGTAATAGAAGTTTATACAATTATGAGAAGTATGGATAAGGTAGATAGTCAGATTGTTTACCCCATAATAGAAATGTCAAATACCACACAGCATAGCTTTAAGGTGAGGATGAAAACGTAAAGGAGATGTGTGGAGCAACGCAGAGTGAGGTGGGTGCATGGAACAGGGATGGTGGTGGAAGGAGTTCAGGCAGTGACATTCAAGGGGTTGTTAGGTAGTCACAGGGACATGCAGAGAATGGAGGGATGGATATGGATCATGTACAGGCAGAAGAGACTTAGTTTAATTTAGAATCGTGTTCAGTGCAGACATCATGGGCCTATGTCCTATGTACTGCTTTCAATGTAACATGGCAGTGGTTTACAGTGGGAAGAAAGAGCCTTAAAGGGGATTTGAGGGAAACGTTTTAGTTTTAAGCACAGAGGGTAATTGATATCTGGTATTTGCTAACAGATGAGGTGGTAGAGTCATATACAGTCATTACATTTAAGATACCTCTAGTCAGGCACTTATGTAGGCAAGACACAGGCTGCACACCTCATGCAGTTAGTAGAATAGGTGTAGATGGGAAAAAAGGTTGGAATTGAAACAGTGGGCTTTAACGCCTGATTCTATTGGGTACAACTCTATGAAGGATCTAACACGGAAGAATGATGATTCCTCTGCGGAGAAAGGGCTATAGGTGCTAACCATCAGGATGGTTTCCATGGGAATGTTTGATCTGGTGCCATTATGATTTCAAGGAGTCCGGAGTCAATGTTGAGATTCCAAATGCCAATCTCATTCACTCATTCATTATGTGCCATGCTGTATGACATAGGTGATCATGATCATTCTTTGCAATTTTTTTCTACAGAGTGGTTTTCCGTTGCCTTCTTCTGGGTAGTGTCTTTACCAGCTGGGTGACCTCAGCCACTATCAGTACTCCAGAGATCATCTGCCTGGCGTTACTGGTCACATAAGCAGTGATGTGCACCAGCTGCTCATATGACCATCCACCACCGGCTCCCATGGCTTAACATGACCCTGATCGGGGCTAAGCAGGTGCTACACCTTGCTCAAAGACGACCTGCAGGCTAGCAGAGGGAAGGGATGCCTCACACCTCCTTTTGGTAGAGATGTATCTCTACCCCACCACCCTACTACTGCTAGTCTCTTCCACCAGTACAAATTGGACAGAACATTTTTTTCCTCATAAGATCTTATTCTATGATGATGTCAGTTCGGATTCTTGTTTTTGGATGTTTATGAGGACATTTTTATGAGGTTGACTGTTATAGCAATATTTTGCCAGACCTGAATTTGGTATCTAGGTTGATGCCATGTGATCATTCATTCTCTCTTTCAGTATTGCAGTTTCATTACAGGTTGATATAGGGTTGTCCAGCTCAGAGGGAATTTAAGAGTCAATCACTTGGTGGGTAAGTATGGAAGACAAATTTCACCTCCTTGATGGGCATCAATGAACTGGATATGTTTTTGCAATAATAATTTTTTTGTAATCATCATTACTAATTTCAAATTAATAATGGAATTTACAAACCATTGCTGGTAGGGCAGGATTTCTCAAATACTTCTCTGACTTATAAAGTTGTTTACTTTTGTTTCGTAATGGCTTGTATGCCTGCTTTCTTTTGATCATTAATCATCATTATCATCAGGTGTCGTGCCCAGTCTGAGCTTTGACTGCCATGGCCCACACACTTCTGTTTCAGGTCAAGTGGATCAATTCATTGGTATTCATTTCCAATTCTCTGGCTGCTGTCTCCATCATCATTTGTCTTTGTCTTCCTTTTGCTTTCTTCCCTTCAGTCTTTCCCATAATTACCACACACTCTAACTCTTCTTTCCTAATCACATGTCCAATGAAGTTACGTTGCCTTTTCATGATCTCATACATTATTTCTCTTTTTGTGTTTGCTCTGTTCATGACATCTTCATTAGATATTCGTTTCGTCCATGATATTCTTTGCATCCTCCTCAAAAACCACATCTCTACTGCTACAATTTGTTTCCTCATGTTACTAGATATCGTCCAACATTCTGAGCCATATAACATAACTGGATAAATGTAACATTTCAGTACTCTGAGGGGGGGTTGTCATGCCTAGTTTAGCATTGGTCAGTCTTTTGCCATCCCTATTCTTCTTCTGATGTCCAAGTCGCACCTGCCACCTGATGTTACCCAGCTTCCTAAGTAGCAGAAGTTCTGTACTTGTTTTATGTCTTCCCCATTTATTCTCAGTTTGCATATAGGATTCTTCTTCTTTTTGGATATCACCATACATTCTGTCTTTTTTGCAATTGATAGATAGACCCATTTTTGCACTTTCTTCAACAATTATATCAATTAAGCTTTGTAGTTCTTCCTCCATACTTGCAATTAACAGAGTGTCATCTGCATATCTGAAATTATTGATCTTTTCATGACCAACTTTGATTCTCAAGATGTCTCTTATTTTTTGTAATATTGTTTCACTGTACACATTAAATAAATCAGGGAAGAAAACACACCCTTGTCTAATGCCTCTCTTGCTTTTTGTAAACTGACTCACTTCTCCATCTATTCTTACAGAGGCAGTTTGTTCCCAGTACAGATTTCTGATTAGGCGGAGGTCTTTCGAATCTAGATCTAGAGTTTCCTGTAATATTTCAAATAACTTATTGTGCTTCACTTTATCAAATGCTTTTGTGTAGTTGATAAAACAAACAAATCTTTTTGCACTTGAATAGCTTGTTCTGATAGTATCCTTAACATCAATATTGCATTTCTTGTACCTTTGTCTTTCACAAAACCACGCTGTTCTTTGCCTATTTCAGCTTGTATCTTACTTTTAGCTCTTGTCATCAAAATTCTTAGAAGTATCTTGGTGATATGACTCATTAAACTTATGTTCCTATGTAATCCACATTCTATTAACCATATAATAATTACAGCACAGAAACAGGCCATCTCGGCCCTTCTAGTCTGTGCCGAACTCTTACTCTCCTCTCACCTAGTCCCACTGACCCGCATTCAGCCCATAACCCTCCATTCCTTTCCTGTCCATATAGCTATCAATATTGCTCCAGCTTTCTAAGGAAGAGTGATAAATACTGATTTTTTTCATCTCTTCTGGTATTATTCCAGTCTCATAAATTTCATTAATTACAATCACTAATAATGGGCCAAAGTTCAGGCTGGCTATTTGTAACAGATGATTGGAACTGCATTTAGTAGATTTTTAAATGGCTTAGCCAAAAATGGCAAAGGTTGCCACTTCCTTTCCCTTCCTTTCTCCCCCACCCTTCATCTTCCTGTGTTCTGTGTCTGTTTCTGTGCAGCTGGTGACAAAGGTCAAGTCCTCAAGTTGGCAATGGCAGGTGGTGTAGAGCAAACCAGCAGGAGTATTGACACCATCTATACTGAGTACTGTAAGCTTTCCCAGGACCGTCCAGTCATTGAGCATTCTGGATCTGCTCTATCACATTCAGTATGTTCATGCCAACAACGTCGGACTGATTCCAGCACCGAGGTCACACACCATGTCCAGACTGGATAAACACTTTCTTACTTTCCTCTGATTACTCTCAGAGGAAGAGGCTGACAAGGAAAGTCCAAGACAAAATGAAAGGGCTTCCAATATTGCAAAGTATGGAATCTAGAAGATTGTGAAATCTTTTTAAAAAACACCAAAAGTCAACTAACAAAGCAATAAAGAAAGAAAATATGAAATTATAAAGTAAGCTAGCCAATAATATAAAAGACGATACCAAAAGTTTTTTTTTCAGATTTAAAAAGACTTAAAAGAGAGGAGAGGATGGAGATGAGACCACTGAAAAATGACCCTGGAGAGGTGGTACTGGGAGACAAAGAAATGGCAGACAAACTCAATAAGTATTTTGCATTAGTCCTCACTGTGGAAGTCACTAGCAGTATGCCAGAGATTGTCAGAGGGCAGAAGTGAATGTAGTTGCTTTTACTGAGAAGGCGCTTGGGAAGCTGAAAGGTCTGAAGACCATAAGACCACAAGATATAGTAGAATTGGGCCATTTGGCCCATTGAGTCTGCTCTGCCATTTCTTCATGGCTGATCGAATTTTCTTTTCAGCCCCAGTCTCCTGCGTTCCCCGTATCCCTTCATGTCCTGACCAATCAAGAATCTATCAACCTTTCCCTTAAATACACATGAAGGCTTGGCCTCCACAGCTGCCTGTGGCAAAGAATTCCACAGATTCAAGACTCTCTGGCTAAAGAAATTCCTCCTCATCTCCATTCTAAAAGGGTGCCCCTCTATTATGAGACTGTGTCCTCTGGGTCTTAGACTCTCCCACCATAGGAATCATCCTCTCTGCATCAAGGCTTTTCACCATTTCAATGAGGTTGCCCCCTCATTCTGAGTTCCAGTACAGGCCCAGAGCCATCAAACACTCTTCATATGACAAACCATTCAATCCTGGAATAATTTTCATGAACCTCTCTGGTTACACCACACGCTTTCTAAGATAAGAGGTCCAAAACTGCGCACAATAGTCCAACTGAGGCCTCACCAGTGCTTTACAAAATCTCAACGTTTATATTCTAGTCCTCTTGAAACGAATGCTAACATTCTATTTGTCTTCCTCACCACAGACTCAACCTGCAAACTAACCTTCAGGGAATCCTGCACAAGAACTCCCAAGTCCGTTTGCACCTCAGTTTTTTGTATTTTCTCTTCGTTTAAAAAAAGTCAGTCGTTTTAGCTCTTTCACCAAAGCGTGTGACATTACACTTACCGACACTGCATTCCATTTGCCATTCCATTCCCCATTCTCCTAATCTGTCTGAGTTCTTCTGTAGCCTCTCTGCTTCCTCAAAACTACCTGCCCCTCCACCTATCTTCAAATCATCTGCAAACTTTACAACAAAGCCGTCAATTCCATCATCCAAATCATTAACATATGAAGTAAAAAGAATCGGTCCCAAAACAGACCATTGTGGAACACCACTAGTCACCAGCAGCCAGTCAGAAAAGGCTCCCTTTATTCCCACTCTTTGCCTCCTGCCAATCAGCCACTGCTTTATCCATGCTGGAATCTTCCCTGTAACACCATGGGCTTGTAGTTTGTTAAGCAGCCTCATGGGTGGCACCTTCTTAAAGGCCTTCTGAAAATCCAAGTACACAACATCACTTGGCTCTCTTTCTCCGGCATGCACACAGGCAGGGGCTAAAGAACAAGGGTCCAGAGATTAGGACAACAAGGAGGTAGTTGTGGGAGGCAGAGGAGAGGCTATGGGATCACTTTGATTCAGTTGCATTGGCCGTGTTCAAGGACTCATCAGTGGATCTGAATGAGTGCACCATGGTTGTCATAGACTTTATAAAAGCCGTGGTAGATGAATGTGTGTCCACAAAATCATTCAGGGTCATCCCAACCAGAAGGCCTGGATAGACCATGAGATCTGTAATCTGCTGAGGGCCATATCAGAGACACCTGGGAATGGCAACCAGTAAGTTACAAGAGGTCCCGATACAATCTCTAGCAAGCCAACTCATGGGCAAAGTGGCAATTCGGGACCAAACTTGAAGTAATGAAGGATGCCTGACAGCTGTGGCAGGGCTTGAAAGAGAACACCTCTTACAAAGTGAAATCAAGTAACATAAGTGACAACAGGACTTTGCTTCCAGATGAGCCCGATTCCCTCTATGCTTGCTTTGACTGTCAAAAGATGGAACAACCTTCTCAAATCCCCACAGGCCCCAGTGACCCTGTGATTTCAGTCTCTGAGGCCGATGTGAGGTCGTCCTTCAGGATGGTGAACCCACGGAATGCATCCAGCCCAGACGGGGTACCTGTCCAAGTACTAAAGACCTGTGCTGATCAACTACCTGGAGCTTTCACCAATACCTGTAACCTCTTGCTTCGTCAGTCAGCGGCACACACCTGTTTCAAACAAGATTCAGTTATACCGATGCCTAAGGAAAACATGGTAGGCTGCTTCAAGAAATATCACCCGATAGCACTTACATCCACTGTGATTAAGTGTTTTGAGAGGTTGGCGATTAAACATATCAACTCCTGCCTAAGAAGTGTCTTGAATCCATTCCAATTCGCCTACCGGCACAACAGGTCCATAGCAGATGGCAGTTCATTGGCTCTTCACACAACCCTGGACTATTTGGACAGCAAAGCTGCATATATCAGGATGCACTTTATTGATTACAGCTCAGCATTCATTACTATCAGCCCCTGGAAGCTAATCAATAAGCTTCAGGACATTGGCCTCAATACATCCTTGTGCAATTGGATCCTTGATTTCCTCTCTTGCAGTTTGGATTGAAAACAGCATCTCCTCCACAACTTCCATCAGCACCGAAAGGCCACATGCTTTGCTCCCTGCTCTACACTGCAAGGTAGAGCTGGTGATCCATGGAGAGGTTCTGCAGGCTATGTACAATACTTCCAAATATTCCTCTTTTGAATTGCTCTCACTGCACCCTGCGGCTTGTAATTTCCTTTAAGCAATGTCCTTTTAAATCAAACTTAGATTTCACAATCTTCTAAAGGACTCAGCGGACCAAGCAGGGACAAAGGTTCATCACCATGGCGGAAAGCAAGGCAGGAAGGGGGTAGGTGACTCCAAGCCAGGCTGAAACACAGAGTGATGAGGCCCCCTCTACCCAGCATCTTGCTGGCAAATGTGCAGTTGCTGGAGGACCTGAGGGCAAGATTGCTGCATGTTCCAAGTATGTCTGAGCAAGGCCTGGGTTTCTCTGGGCATACCAGATACACCAATCAAACTGGAAGGCTTCCCTATCTGCTGTATGGTCCAAGATGCTGATTCAGAAGAAACAAAACGGTGGAGGTGTGTCTTTCATGATAAACTCTTGGTAGTGCTCCAATGTAGTTGTTTTGTCGAACTCATGTTCCCCCGACCTTGAACACCTGACAGTCAAATGCCATTCATTCTATTCACCTAGGGAGTTCTCCTCCATAACCCTGGCCGCAATTTACATACCACCAATGGCTGATTATAATCAAGCACTTAAGACGATATATGATGTCCTCTCCAAACAAAAATCAGTCCATACCAATGCATTTCAGATCATAGTCAGGGATTTCAACCAGGCTTGTCTGAAGAAAACCCTGCCCAATTACCATCAGCACATAACCTGTAGCACCAGAGGTCCTAACACACTAGACCACTGTTATACTAAGATAAGCAATTCCTAATGTTCCATGCCCAGATGGCACTTCAGTAAACCTGATCACATGGTTGTCCTTCTCCAATCTTCAGACAGGCAGAGGCTAAAGAGCAACACTCCAGAGGTTAGGACAACAAAGAGGTCACAGGAGACAGAGCAGCAGCTATGGAGTTGCTTCGAGTCAGAGAGCTGGGCCGTGTTCAAGGACTCATCTGTGGATCTGAATGACTACACCATGGTTGTCACAGACTTCATTAAAAAAAAGTTGTAGACGTGCGAGTTTCCACAAAATCATTGAGTCTTCCCCAATAGAAAGCCCTGGATGAACCATGAGATCCGCAGCTGCTGAGGGCCAAATCAGAGGCATTCAAGTCTGATCAAAAAAGTCACAAGAGTTCCAGATACAATCTCCAGAATGCCATCTCATGGCAAAGTGGTAATTCCAGACTAAATTTGAATCAACAAAGAATGTTCAACAGTTGTGCCAGGTCTTGAATATTATCACCTCTTATAAAGTTAAATCAAGTGACATAGGCGACAGCAGGGCTCTGCTTCCAGATGAGCTCAATACCTTTTATGTTCACAATGATCGGCAAAGCATGGAGGAACCATCACGGACTCCCACAGCCCCTGACAATCCTGTGATTTCAGTCTCTGAGGTTGGTGTGGGAGCAGCCTTCAGTGGGGAGAACCCATGAAAAGCATCCAGCCCAGAAGGGGTACCTGGCCAAGTACTGACGACCTGTTCTGATCAACTGGCTGGTGTGTTCACTGAGATCATTAACCTCTGGCTTCGGCAGTCTGAGGTACCCACCTGCTTCAGGCCAGCTTCAGTCATACCGATGCCCAAGAAGAACGTGATAACCTGCCTCAGTAACTATTAGCACTTACATCCACAGTGATGAAGTGTTTCGAGAAGTTGGTGGTGAAACTTTGAACTCTGAATTATCCATCTAGTTTAGAATCGTGAATTAACCTATGAAACCACATGGCTTTGAGATGTGGGAGTAAGCTGGAACACCCCAGGCAAAGAGAAAATGCAAACTCCATTCAGGCAACTTTAGAAAACAGGATGAAATGAAGTTTGCTGGTGCTGTGATACAGAAGCAGCCCCTGCTGCACCCCTCTGCCACCTCTATTTCCACGTTTTGGTTTGCAGTTGGCCAGATCCAGTTATCATAGAAGTTAAAGATTGAAGTAATCATAGTTGCTGCCATGATACAAGGAACGCCATGTTGCCCTGCAAATGGTCAAACACTTATGGGGTATTAAAGGCATTCAGCTGTTCCAGATCTCAGAGATGACTTGTTCCATCCACAAAGTTATTATACATGCAGTTAATAACACTGTGCCCCATGAGGAAGCCTCTCACATATATATGTTCCCCTGCCAGGTTCTACCTTCTACAGCAAGGGAGTAGGTTGTAACCTGTTCTCTGAACAGAGTTTATCACTGGTCAGTGTGATCTTGACTGGAAACAGCAATGTAGTAACATACAAACTGGTGAAGGAACTTAGTGGGTCAGGCGGCATCTGTGGAAGAAAATGGACAGTCAACGTTTTGGGTCGAGACCCTCTCTCTGGATTGGAATTCAGTGTTGTTTATGGCCTACTGCCAGGTTGTTGCCTTCTGAAACAAGCAGTAGATTTAAGTGAAGATGTCAATGTAAGCAGCAAGATGTCTCCTGCAAGTTAAAGTTGGAAAATTGTTCAGGATAATTCTGTAAAACTCTTCTCTCCCTACCATGCTCCTCCCTGTGGACTTCAGTACATAGAATTATATTTTAAAAAGTCAATAGTAACCAATTTACAACTAACAGTGATTTTGGTTCATATTGCTAGTGGTAGGCCCACTGCTGCTGATTGCTTGTTTAGCTGCACAGGTATCAGAAAGAAAATTAGTCAGGTCATAGTGGTCTAGAATGCAGAGCAGCATCAAATCCACACTGCATGCCAATTGTTGCTACAGCTTACCCACTTGAGAGTGTTTGTTGCACTTACAGTCTCACCAAAATAAATCTGGTATAACTCATGTCAGATATTAGTTTGCAAACTTTTAGTATTAAGTTGGAACAACTTCAAAATCCATGATATTTTAAAGAGATAAATAGCGGAGGAAGATAATAAGTCAGTGAACACAAAATAATCTGCAGATTCTGGGGTCAAAGCAACATTCACAACACGCTGGAGGAACTCAGCAGGTCAGGCAGCATCCGTGGAAACGATCAGTCAACATTTTGGGCCGGAACCCTTCATCACAGGGAGGAGGCAGAGGCCCTATAAAGAAGGTGGGGGAAGGGGGGGAGGGTGGGAAGGAGAAGGCTGGTAGGTTCCAGGTGAAAAACCAGTAAGGGGAAAGATAAAGGGGTGGGGGAGGGGAAGCAGGGAGTTGATAGGCAGGAAAGGTGAAGAAGGAATAGGGGAAACCACAATGGGTAGTAGAAGGAGGTGGAACCATGAGGGAGGTGATAGGCAGCTGGGGGAGGGGGAAGAGTGACATAGGGATAGAGGAAGTTGGGGGGGGGAATTACTGGAAGCTGGAGAATTCTATGTTCATACCAAGGTGCTGGAGACTACCTAGACGGTATATGAGGTCTTGCTCCTCCAGCCTGAGTTTAGCCTAATCATGGCAGTAGAGGAGGCCATGTATGGACATATCTGAATAGGAGTGGGAAGCAGAGTTGAAGTGGGTGGCTACTGGGAGGTCCTGTCTGTTGTGGTGGACGGAGTGCAGGTGCTAGATGAAGTGGTCCCCCAATCTGTGTTGGGTTTCACTGATGTAGAGGAGGCTGCACCAGGAGCACCGGATGCAATAGATGACCCCAACAGACTCACAAGTGAAGTGTTGCCTCACCTGAAAGGACTGTTTGGGGCCCTGAATGGTGGCAAGAGAGGAGGTGTAGGGACAGGTGCAGCACTTGTGCTTACAGGGATAAGTGCTGGGTGGGAGATCCGTGGGGAGGGACGTGTGGATCAGGGAGTCGCGGAGGGACCGATCCCTGCGGAAAGCGGAGAGGAGTGGACAGGGAAAGATGTGCTTAGTGGTGGGGTCCTGTTGAAGGTGGCGGAAGTTGTGGAGGATAATGTGCTGGATCCGGAGGCTGGTGGGGTGGTAGGTGAGGACAAGGGGAACTCTGTCCCTGTTGTGGTGGCGGGAGGATGGGGTGAGGGCCGAAGTGCGGGAAATGGAGGAGATGCGGGTGAGGACGTCATTGAAGACAGCAGAAGGGAAACCATGATCCTTAAAGAAAGAGGACATTTGAGATGTCCTAGAATGGAAAACCTCATCCTTGGAGCAGATGCGGCGGAGACGGAGGAACTGGGATTAGGGAATGGCATTTTTGCATGTGGCAGGGTGGGAAGAGGTATAGTTGAGGTAGTTATGAGAGTCAGTGGGCTTGTAGAAGATGTCAGTGGACAGTCTGTCTCCAGAGATGGAGAATGAGAGATCGAGAAAGGGGAGAGAAGTGTCAGAGATAGACCAAGTGAATTTGAGGGCTGGGAGGAAGTTAGAAGTAAAGTCGATGAAATTGACGGGCTCAGCATGGGTGCAGGAAGCAGCATCAATGTAGTCATCAATGTAGCGAAGGAAAAGTTGGGGAGCAGTACCAGAATAGGTTTGGAGCACAGACTGTTCCACATAGCCAACGAAGAGGCAGGCGTAACTGGGTCCCATGCGAGTTCCCATAGCTACACCCTTAGTCTGAAGAATGTGGGAAGAGCCAAAAGAGAAGTTATTGAGTGTGAGATCCAGTTCCGCCAACCGGAGGAGGGTAGCAGTGGTGGGAAATTGGTGAGGTCTATTATCCAGGAAGTAGCGGAGGGCTTTGCGGCCTTCTTGATGGGGAATGGAGGTGTATAGGGATTGGACATTCATAGTGAAAATGAAGTGGTTGACACTGGGGAACTGGAAGTTATTGAAGAGGTGGAGGGCACGGGATGTATCCTGGATGTAGGTGGGGAGGGACTGAACTATGGGTGACAAAATGGTCTGCCTACCTGGACTCCCTGGGCCCCAAACAGTCTTTCCAAGTGAGGCAACACTTCACTTGTGAGTCTGTTGGGGTCATCTATTGCATCCGGTGCTCCCGGTGCGGCCTCTTCTACATCAGTGAAACCCAACGCAGATTGGGGGACTGCTTCGTCGAGCACCTCCGCTCCGTCCACCACAACAGACAGGATCTCCCAGTAGCCACCCACTTCAACTCTGCTTCCCACTCCCATTCAGATATGTCCATATATGGTCTCCTCTACTGCCATGATGAGGCTAAACTCAGGTTGGAGGAGCAACACCTCATATACCATCTAGGTAGTCTCCAGCCCCTTGGTATGAACATAGAATTCCGGTAATTCCCTCCTCCTCCCTTCCTCTATCCCTATGTCACTCTGCCCCCTCCCCCAGCTGCCTATCACCTCCCTCATGGTTCCACCTCTTTCTACTACCCATTGTGTTTTCCCCTATTCTTTCTTCACCTTTCCTGCCTATCACCTCCCTGCCTCCTCTTCCCCACCCCTTTATCTTTCCCCTTACTGGTTTTTCACCTGGAACCTACCAGCCTTCTCCTTCCCACCCTCCCCCCCTTCCCCCACCTTCTTTATGGGACCTCTGCCCCTTCGCTCTACAGTCCTGACGAAGGGTTCCGGCCCGAAACATTGACTGATCATTTCCACGGATGCTGCCCGACCTGCTGAGTTCCTCCAGCATGTCGTGAGTGTTAATAAGTCAGTGACAATTTAGCTTCAATTATCATGCAAAAGCATACTTACTGCAAAGTTTATCAATGCACTTATATTCAGGTGGACATGCACTGCAGGGAGCTCCTTTCTTATATGGTTTTGAACCAACGTAATTACCTCTGAGAAAAGAAATACCATGCAAAAATCTGATCAGAATTTTCAAATGTTTTGTATTTACAAATAATGCAAATCTATTTTGGATCTGTGACTTTTACTCTTCATGCACTTATTTATATTAATGGTGGCATATTATTACTTCATTGTCAATAATCGAATATTAATTGAAGAGATCAGAGAAGCAAAAGTGTAACATAAGAAAGATATTTTATTCTAGTTTGGCTAAAAGATCCAATTACCTTGCAGATAATTTGTACTTACGGAGGTGCATAGTTGCATACCAGAATAGAGAGGTTTTCACTGTTCAGACCTTGCAGTTTATCACAAAGGTGAGCAGCACAGCCCACTTTGTCACTAGTGGCCCATACTACCTGTAAAACAATGAAATCGAACATTTTGCTAAAGTGAACTTACAATGATCTGTAAATGTGAGGTAAGTTTGTTGGCATTTATGATCAAGAATAAATGTCGTGCCCTCAGATCAGTTCTGAAGAGTCAGAGCCTCTGGTGTGCACAAGCTTTTTTTTAAAAAACTGCTGTCGAAATCTTAACCTTAACCTAGAAAATTTCCACAGTTTTGGTTAAGCCTATGGTTTCTCCATCCTGCCATTGTTGTCTTATTTCTTTTAAAATCTCCACCTTCTGCTTACTGTTAGCGGTTCCACCATTCTTCACTCAAATAAACACAACTAATATTGTTATCACTGGGAAAGGCAACTTGGAATATTTTAGCTTTTAGTTTGCCAAGGTCCAAATTTCTCTAATGACTGTAATATTATTCCAAGTTTTTCACATTCCCCATGCTGTGGAGAAGTCTGTTCCCCAAGCCAATGATTCATTTTGTGATTACTTCTGTAATTTACTTTCTCAGAATTCAACCTCTTGCCTCAAAGTCACATGTCGGTTTCAATTATTTCTAATAGATTCATATAGCATGAAGTCACCCAGCCCACTGAGACCAAAGATAATCATGCACCTTTCTGTAATAATCTCATTCCCTCCCTCCATACCATACATCAGGGCAAATTACATTGCCTATTAATTTATCAATCTACAAACACAAGACAATCTGTGGATGCTGGAAATCCAAAGCAACACACACACAATGCTGGAGGAACTCAGCAGGCCAGGCAGCATCAATGGAAAAGGGTGAACAGTCAATGTTCCGGGCATTGTTCGTTTATCAGGACTGAGCGAAGTTAGAACGGGGGAAGAGTGTTAAAGTCGAGATCGTTGATGTCTCATCGGCAGTTAGCAATAAAAAGATCCAGAGCAGGTAGAAGACCAGGGCAGGGTGTCAAGGAAGAGGAGTATTGAAGGTGGGAGAAGGGGGTCATCAGTGCAGGTTGGAGAGTCCTTGCCAAAGAAGTAGGCATGGAGATGGAGGTGACAGAAGAAGAGCTCAGCGTCATGGCGGGCACAGAACTCACTAAGATGCAGGCACAGGGGGACAAAGGTGAGGCCCATACTGAGGGCAGAATGTTCTGCCTCAGAGAGAGGAAGGTCAGAGGAAATGGTGAAGACCTGACATGGATGAGAGCTGGGATCAGAGGGAGGAAGATGGTTGGTGGTGTCTGAGGAGAGAGGAGGGCTGGGGTGTTCAGGGAAGATGGGGTGGGAGGAATATGTTAGTCCTCAGTGCTGTCGGTCAAGGTATCAATCTACATGTTGTTGGGATACTGAAGAAAACTGGACCAATGTGAGACAAAACACACAACGTCACACAAAGAACATGCAAATTCTGCACAGACACCACAGGAAGTCAAGTTCGAACCCAGGTCACTGGAGCCAACAACTGTTAATTGTTTCACACTTTAAGGCGATCATCTCTCAGCAGCCTCCATTCCGGGCTGAAAAGCCCAAATAGCTCCTCATAACTCTGAACTGTGATACCTTTGATGAAGAGCACAGCTCACTTCTGCATTGCTTACTGATCAGAATAGACAAAGCACACAGGGCCAGGCCTTAACTTGAACCTCCAGCTTCAGAATCAGATCAGGATTAATATCACTGGCGTAAGTTGTGAAACAGCTCTTACTATAGTTTAAAAACATGCTCTCAAGATGAGGCTTTTCATTCCAGGACGAGGGAGATGTCCTCTTTTTTTAAAGAAAGGGACTTCCCTTCCTCCACCATCAACACTGCTCTCAAACGCATCTCCCCCATTTCACGCACATCTGCTCTCACCCCATCCTCCCGCCACCCCACTAGGAATAGGGATCCCCCTGTCCTCACCTACTACCCCACCAGCCTCCAGGTCCAAAATATAGTTCTCCGTAACTTCCGCCACCTCCAACGGGATCCCACCACTAAGCACATCTTTCCTTCCCCCCCTGCTTTCCGCAGGGATCACTCCCTACACGACTCCCTTGTCCATTCATCCACCCCATCCCTCCCCACTGATCTCCCTCCTGGCACTAATCCTTGTAAGCGGAACAAGTGCTACACATGCCCTTACACTTCCTCCTTTACCACCATTCAGGGCCCCAGACAGTCCTTCCAGGTGTGGCGACACTTCACCTGTGAGTCGGCTGGGGTGATATACTGCGTCCGGTGCTCCCAATATGGCCTTCTTTATATTGGTGAGACCTGACGCAGACTGGGAGACAGTTTCGCTGAACACCTACGCTCTGTCCGCCAGAGAAAGCAGGATCTCCCAGAGGCCACACATTTTAATTCCACGTCCCATTCCCATTCTGACACGTCTATCCAAGGCCTCCTCTACTGTAAAGATGAAGCCACACTGTTGGAGGAACAACACCTTATATTCCGTCTGGGTAGTCTCCAACTTGATGGCATGAACATTGACTTCTCTAACTTCCATTAATGCCCCACCTCCCCCTCATACCCCATCCATTATTTATGTGTGTGTATATATATTCTTTTTTCTCTCTCTCCTTTTTCTCCCTCTGTCCCCCTCACTATACCCCTTGCCCATCCTCTGGGTTTTTCCCCCCTCCCCCTTTTCCTCCTCCCTGGGCCTCCTGTCCCATGATCCTCTCATATCCCTTTTGCCAATCAACTGTCCAGCTCTTGGCTCCATCCCTCCCCCTCCTGTCTTCTCCTATCAATTTGGATCTCCCCCTCCCCCTCCCACTTTCAAATCTCTTACTAATTCTCCTTTCAGTTAGTCCCGACGAAGGGTTTCGTCCCGAAACGTCGACTGTACCTTTTCCTAGAGATGCTGCCTGGCCTGCTGTGTTCACCAGCAACTTTGATGTGTGTTCCTTATGATAGATCACAGTTTTTATTATTATGTATTGCTGCACATATCAAATTTCATGATACATGCCAGTGTAGGAAACTTTGTCACATGGTGTGAGCAGAATTATCTACAGCTTAATGTGAAAAAGACTAAGGAGCTGGTGGTAGACCTGAGGAGAGCTAAGGTACCGGCGACCCCTGTTTGATCCAGGGGGTCAGTGTGGACATGGTGGAGGATTACAAATACCTGGGGATACGAATTGACAATAAACTGGACTGGTCAAAGAACACTGAGGCTGTCTACAAGGAGGATCAGAGCCATCTCTATTTCTTGAGGAGACTGAGGTCCTTTAATATCTGCCGGATGATGCTGAGGATGTTCTACGAGTATATGGTGGCCAGTGCGATCATGTTTGCTGTTGTGTGTTGGGGCAGCAGGCTGAGGGTAGCAGACACCAACAGAATCAACAAACTCATTCGTAAGGCCAGTGATGTTGTGAGGATGGAACTGGACTCTCTGACGGTGGTGTCTGAAAAGAGGATGCTGTCTAAGTTGCATGCCATCTTGGTCAATGTCTCCCATCCACTACATAATGTACTGGTTGGGCACAGGAGTACATTCAGCCAGAGACTCATTCCACCGAGATGCAACACAGAGCGTCATAGGAAGTCATTCCTGCCTGTGGCCATCAAACATTACAACTTATCCCTTGGAGGGTCAGATACCCTGGGCCAATAGGCTGGTCCTGGACTTATTTCATAATTTACTGGCATAATTTACATATTACTATTTAATTATTTATGGTTTTATTACTATTTAATTATTTATGGTGCAACTGTAACGAAAACCAATTTCCCCCAGGATCAATAAAGTATGACTATGACTATGATATTAAACCTGATTCTGATTCTGAAACTACACGATTTAAAAAGTTAAATTAATTAAGTAGTACAAAACGAGAAAAAAAGTAGTAGGGAGGTTGTGTTCAAGGTTTCAATGTCCACTCAGAAATCTGATGGAAGAGGGGTAGTAGCTACTCCTGTAACACGAGTGTATACCCTTAGGCTCCTGTACCTCCTTCCTGATGGTAGCAATGAGAAGAGGGCAAGTCCTGGGTAATGGCGGCCCTTAATGATGGATGCTGCCTTTTTGAGGCATCATTCTTTGAAATTTCCTGGATGCTGGGGTGTTTGTATTCTCCTTCCATGGTTTTGTAGTTCCGTAGTTGATAATTCTTCTGAATTATCTTTTGTTAGGCATGTGCGTCTGATACATTCGGATACACGAAAATTCGTACTGTCCCACATTAAATTTGAGATGTCATTTTGACACCAATTTACACTTGGTCCTTCCCATTCTGTTATTTCTAATCTGATTCTTTTACCCCTTCTAGATCTGTGAATATAAGCGACTTTCACATCGAAGTCAGTAATAGTGATGAAAAGACCTTTAATTTTGAAGATGTGTATTCAAAGACACAGAATAGACAACATGTTGCAGCTGTGTAATTTGATTAATTTTAAGCTAACAGGAATCTTTGAATCAGATACACGTTGAATCAGAGAGGTAAACATATAAATGGACATAGGATAAATTTAACAGCTCTATTTGTTTTTTATTATTCTTCCCTGCCCCCAAAACCCATACTTTATTTTATATATGGAAGCGATATACATATGCTTACCCAGATCTAGGGACAGATAGGAGTGAATAATGAGCAAAATGAATGAGCAGGTGACAAAATAAATACGATCAGTGATGTCCTAAGATGGCAGTGTCTGCTATGATGTCAAAAAATACTTCTTTGAGAATTGTTATTAACAGACACTCAAAAAATGAAAAAAGTAGTTGCAATGACAGACTCCAGATTTGGAGTAAAAAGAGTTTGCTTTGATAATGAGTCAGACTTTGAATGCAAAATAAAAACCAATTATGATATGAAGCTTAGATTTAAATGATGAAAGAGAATTGTATGGATGCTTAAAATTCAGAGGTTCAAAAATGGATACTAAGAGAGCTCTCCAGCAGCATTGGCCACTTTGACCCAAATGCTGTAGCTAATAAAGTAATTTATAAAAGCAGGGTTTATGAAACTAGGCAAGTTTTAAGAAGCTGCTTATGTGATTTTAGCCCTTGGATTGGAAGAGCAGTCGAAAAGGATCCACATTCCCTAGAGGGACATGTGAGCAATGAAAGCAAGTGTGCATTTCCTGAACTCAGATGATTGTAAGTAAATGAAGGAGCACACCAAAATCTGCAACAAATCCAATTCACCAACAAATCAGGTATAAAATATAAAGTTATGAGGTGGAAATTCACATTGCATTAAGATAAAGACATAAAAGAGATGGAAAGCCTTATTCTCATTTTCCTCTCTAATTAAATAAGAGATTCAACACTTTTATAAAGGTAATTCACAGAGCAAGAAATTATTTGGTAGTGGCACACTTCACACAATTTGAAAAGGGTATTTAGACTGTATGTGCAAGTTCAGACCTATTCTAAGGTGTTCATTTCATCAATATCAAGCAACTTCCTCAATTTCACAATATTCCAAGCTTGATGAGGTAACACAGTTGCACAGCTTTTAAATAAACTAAGGTAAATAAATACAATAAAGTTTTGAGAAGCAAATAAGAAATCATACCTGGGTATAGTGCCCACACATCTTTCCTGGAGTACACGCCATTGTGTCATATGTGTAATCTTTAACTTCTAGATACCAGTCCTCCACTGCTTTTGCTGGATTTAGCGGACCATTTGTTGCATATAAATTTTCTCCTATCCTCCCTCTCTTTGGATTGTGCGCCCACACACATTTCTTTGCATATTTTTGAGCAATTTTCTCCAACTGTCTGTCCCAGCTCTAAAAGTAAATCCGTTGATCAGAAAATGTAAAATCAGGACGTTATCAGAATTGAACGAGCAGCAATAACTCAGTCCTGTTCTGAGCAAGTAAATGTGGTGATATAAAATTTAATCCGAGATAAACATTATGAGACATTGTTTGATAGTACTATGTAATGCAATGGTTATGCATAGTGAGGTCGTTAATGCAGTCTACAGTATTAAGAATGTAGTCTTTATATTTCAACTTTATTTCTTGTCCTTATGTACAGTCATGCCTACCAATGCTTTACGGATATGCAATCATTCTGTGTATATAAGTTATCTTATGTATTTATATTTACTGTGTTTTTTTAAATTATCACTTTCTTTAACTTATATTTGTTGTGCTGCATCAGATCCGGAGTACTATTATTTCATTCTCCTTTCCACTTGCTTACTGGAAATGGCATTAAACAATCTGGAATCTCCATTGTTCATTGCCTCCAGCAACCCTCACAAGCAGCTAGCTCAGTGAGCGTCTACTTCTCCAAGTCTTGTTGAATTCAACAATCGTTTCCCCACTACTAGTGAGGTTTATTTGTGAGAGACTTCAACAGGACAGTGAAACAACCCTGATGCACCTCTCAGAATCAGTAAGAAAAACTTCACCCCCTTACCCTGCTAGGGATCAGATACAAACAATTGTACAGGAAGTCATTGTTACATTGTCACCTTGCATCTGGTGGAAAATACAGACCTATATCAGAATAGTCCTACGCTTGTACAAAGTATTTTGAAATAGCAGATGCTTCACTATTCTTTTAACTGAAAAATAATTACAAATGATATACAATACTTTTCATGCCCTATGATAATCCAAATGTGCTGCATACATAATGATTATTTTTGAACTTCTGCAAGTTAATACGGCAGCCAATTTGCATGTACTATGATCCCACAAAGGAGAAAATGACGACTGATCAATTGCTGGTCAGAAAATAGACCTGTAGAACTGTTCTAAACTCTGGGACATGCAGACTTATTTGAAAGATTTCCCCTCTGACAGTGCAGAAATCACTCACTACATTACTGGATCTGTTTAGATTGTGTGTTAGAATGGGTTTTGAACCCGCCAATCGATTCCCGTGGGACACGTCCACCTACCTCGAAGAGCTGACAACAACACACTGCATCGATGGAAACCTGAAAAGATGCACTACTTACTGAGGAAGCATGGGAAAACAGCTGGGCTGCTGGTCAGATTGAAGCTGAGGGGCTTCGGGGTCCCTATGCCCACCATCCTACTAGCTAATATGCAAGCCATAGAGAACAAGGTGGATAATCTTAAAGGGAGACTCACCTACTGCAGGGAGATGCAGAACCACTGTGTATTCTGTTTCACTGAGACCTGGC
This sequence comes from Mobula hypostoma, assembly GCF_963921235.1. Classification (NCBI taxonomy): domain Eukaryota; kingdom Metazoa; phylum Chordata; class Chondrichthyes; order Myliobatiformes; family Myliobatidae; genus Mobula; species Mobula hypostoma. The sequence continues at coordinate 33,079,252 of NC_086109.1, forward strand.
TCTCCCCTGCCACCCCCGACTGTACCATCCGACCGGAGGGATTTTCGATCCATCGGATGGACTGCACAGCATCTTCGGCAAGACGAGGGGAGGTGGTGTCTGCCTGCTGATCAACACTGGATGGTGCTCAGACACTGTGGCACTGACAAGCTCCTGCAGCCCGGACCTGGATCACCTGTCGGTGAAGTGTCGTCCCCACTATCTGCCAGAGGAATTCACCTCGGTCGTACTGACAGTGGTCTACATTCCCCCCCAGGTGGATGTGGAGTGTGTTCTGAACATACTGTATGCCAATATCAGTGAACTTGAGACCAGGTATCTGGAGGCTTTGCTCATTACAGCCGGGGACTTTAACCAGGCCAACCTCAGAAAGGTGCTGCCAAAGTTATACCAACATGTCTCCTGCCCCACTAGAGGCCCGAATATACTTGACCACTGCTACACAGCAGTCAAGGATGCCTACCGTTCCGTCCCACGACCTCACTTCAGAAAATCGGACCATCAGGCCATACTCCTCCTCCCGGCTTACAAACAGAAACTGAAGCAGGAGGTCACGGTGTCAAAAGTAGTGTCGCGTTGGATGGAGGAAATGGATGAGGTCCTCTGTGACTGCTTTGAATCGGTGAACTGGTTAGTATTCAAGGACTCAGCAGCTAACCTCGATGAGTATGCCTCAGCTGTCACTGACTTTATTTGGAAATGCACGGAGGACTGTGTGGCTCACAAGACGATCCAGGTATTCCCTAACCAGAAACCTTGGATGAATTATGAGGTCAAGTCCCTTTTAAAGGCTAGAGCTGTGGCTTTTAGGTCCGGGGATACCAGTCGCTACATGGAATCCAGGCGTGAACTCCAAAAAGCCATTAAGGGTGCCAAGAGGCAATATCGAGCCAAGTTGGAAGCCCAGGCTAACCAAAGGGATGCCAGTAGACTATGGCAGGGTCTAAATGAGATCACTGGGCGCAAAGAAAAGGCTAGGAATATCAATAACTGTGGCGCTTCTCTTCCTGATGAACTTAATGTATTCTGTGCAGGATTCGTCCCGCTCCCTCCGGATGAACCGGACCTGGTGGCATCGAGATTCATCGTCACCGAGGAGGACATTAGAAGGGCCTTCCTGAAGACAAATCCAAGGAAGGCGACGGGCCCAGATGGCATCCCAGGTCTGGTTCTCCGGGCCTGTGCAAGCGAGCTAGCTGGAGTGTTTGCTGACATCTTCAACTGCTCCTTGCTTCAGTCTAAGATCCCCTCGTGTTTTAAGAAGGCAACGATAATCCCAGTGCCGAAGAAGAGCAAAGTGGCATGCCTGAATGACTATCGACCTGTTGCTCTGACATCAATTCCTAAGAAGTGCTTTGAGAGATTGGTTATGGCACACATCAACCACAGCCTACCGGTCAACCTCGACGATTTGCAATTCGCCTACCGGAGCAACAGGTCAACGGAAGATGCCATCTCTCTGGCCCTACATTCCTCCTTAGAACACCTGGAGAATAAAGACCTATACGCAAGGCTCCTTTTCACTGACTACAGCTCTGCCTTTAATACCATCATTCCAAATAAACTGTTTCCCAAGCTCTGGAACCTGGGCCTTAGCACTCAGATCTGCAGCTGGATCTTCAACTTCCTCACAGACAGGACCCAGGCTGTAAAAATAGGGGACAAGCTCTCCTCTACAATCACTCTGAGCACCGGTGCCCCACAAGGTTGTGTACTCAGCCCCCTGCTGTACTCACTGTACACCCATTATTGTGTAGCCAAGTTTCCATCAAACTCAATATGTAAATTTGCTGATGACACAACAACTGTAGGCCGTATCTCGGGTAATGATGAGTTTGAGTAGAGAGAGGAAATTATGAACCTGGTGGCATGGTGCGAAGACAATAACTTATCCCTCAATGTCAGCAAGATGAAGGAATTGGTTGTTGACTTCAGAAGGAGTAGCGGACCGCATGACCCAATTTACATCGGTGGTGCGCAAGTGGAACAGGTCAAAAGCTTTAAGTTCCTCGGGGTCAATATCACAAATGACCTGACTTGGTCCAACCAAGCAGAGTTCACTGCCAAGAAAGCCCAACAGCGCCTTTACTTCCTGAGAAATTTGGCCTGTTCCCTAAAACCCTCACTAATTTTTATAGATGCACCGTAGAAAGCATTCTTCTAGGGTGCATCACAACCTGGTATGGAAGTTGTCCTGTCCAAAACCGAAAGGAGCTGCAGAAGATTGTGAACACAGCCCAGCACATCACACAACCCAATCTTCCGTCCGTGGACTCACTTTACACCGCAAGCTGTCGGAGCAGTGCTGCCAGGATAATCATGGACACGACCCACCCAGCCAACACACTTTTCGTCCCTCTTCCCTCCGGGAGAAGGTTCAGGAGCTTGAAGACTCTTACGGCAAGACTTGGGAACAGTTTCTTTCCAACTGTGATAACTGCTGAACAGATCCTGACCCGGATCTGGGCCGTACCCTCCAAATATCTGGACCTGCCTCTCGTTTTTTTTTGCACTACCTTACTTTCCATTTTTCTATTTTCTATTTATGATATATAATTTAAAATTTTAATATTTACTAATATTTACTATTTTTAATGTTTAATATTTGTAATCCAGGGAGTGGGAAGCGCAGAATCAAATATCACTGTGTATGTTCTAGTACCAAGTGTTTGTGACAATAAAGTATAAAGTATAACCTATTTTATAAATAACAGTCCAAATGTAGACCATTTTGTTTTCTTTTCTTTTGAATTATAATAAAAAATACTCTGTTAACACCCTCTCTATCCATCACCCTCCCCGCCCTGTTCTATAAAAGTACATTTCAAAAACATTTTTACTTGTGTTTCCTAATGCTGCTATTAAACTGCAACTATCTCGAGGAATTATGTGTAAATTAACATTAATCTGATCGGCCCTTAGATCTTAATCAAGGAAAAGTAAATAGCTGCTAAACGGCACAAAATGCTGGAGGTACTCAGGAGGTCAGCCACCATCAATGGAGAGGAATAAACAGCCAAAGTTTCAGGGCAAGACCCGTTATCAGGACAGCAACAGAAAGGGGAAAACGGTGGGGAGAGGGGGAGGAGTTCAAGTTAGCAAGTTTCTGGTAAACCAGGTGGGTGTGTGGAGGAGGGGAGTGAAGTGAAGTGAGAATTTGGGCCGTGGTTAGTGGAAAAGGTAAAACGCTGAAGAAGGAGGAATTTAAAAGGGGGGTGGAGTGGAGGAAGGGCACCAGAGGCCGGTGAGAGACAGGTGTGGAGAAGAGAAGGTGTAAGCGGGGAGCCCGAATGGGGAATAGAAAAAGTGTGGGGGGAGGGAAGGGGTGGAAAATGCAGAGGTTATTGAAATCAATGGTCATGCCGTCAGTTTGGAGGCGACTCAGTTGTAATATGAAGTATTGCTTTCCAACCTGAGCATGGTCTCATAATGGCAGCGGAGGAGGCCATTTACCGACGTATCGGAATGGGAATGGGAAGTAGGATTAAAGTGGGTGGTCACCCGGTTTTCCAGCCTGTTGCGGACAGAGCGAAGGAGCTCGAAAAAGGGTCTCGGCCGGAAACGTCGACTGTTTACTCCTCTCCATAGATGCTGCCTGAGCTGCCGAGTTCCTTCAGCATTGTGTGTGTGTTACTCTGGGTTTCCAATATCTGCAGAATATCTTGTGTTTATTCAGATAGCTCTTTTTAGATATTACATGGACGGACTCCGTCCCACCAGAAAAGTAATAACCAATTAGTTTGGAGAGACCTGCATCTCTCCAATTAGCTTGGAGAGACTTTGCAAGTTTCACCCATTGTGGCCGTTCTGTTCTTCATGAAGCACCCTTTCCTCTCTTCCTGCTTCTATCTGATGGCCATGACCCTTTAAGCTCAGGTAAACTAAACTTCCATTCACTTTATCCACCTCACTCCGGTGCTGCTGTTTCCTTCTCGTCAAAATCATCTCCCTGGTACGAAGCTACGGGTGTGAAAACTGTATTCAAACGGGACAGAACATCGCGGGCGGCGAACTTCAGATGCGCTCCGCCGGGCGTGAGTGTGCAAAGCCAGACTTCACCAGACCGTCGAAATTCGCGCCCTCGCCGCAAGTAATTGAAACACGGTCAGTGAAGAGTCATCGGGCAAATTTTGAGTGACAGGGACAAACCCCGCCAGTTTTTTCTGTTATATTTGGATCCGGTGAGAAAGAATTAACTCCACTTACCATTTTCAGCATGTTGGCTGCATCGGGTACCTCAGAGCGAAACTTATTGTGCTCATTAAGCACGCGGGTCTTTTCTGCAGAGGTGAAAGCGGGAGCTGGCTGGGGCATTTGCAGTGCAATGAACAGCAGCACGAATTGCAGAGTCGGAGCCATCCTTCCTCGCTGCTCCCGTGCCGGATCAGAAGTGGTTCACTTAAGTTTATAGGTGGGCGCTCCCGGTGTGAGGGAGAGGAGCGGGTGCCCATTGCCCGTGATGATAACCCTGGAAACAATGACGCCTCGACTTTGTGACGCCTCCACTTTATTTCGCAGCGCCGTTTCACATCAAAGCCGAGGCTGGTGGCAATTATTAACGGGTTTGAATCAGGAGACACAGATGATGAAGGTGGGGTTCTCTGATCTCCCGGAAAAGGGGCTTTAGGGGAGCCGATGTACACTGAAGCACAACTGTACGTATGTTCCCTGTTGTCTCGGAGAAGGTGGTGCCGAACTGCTTTCTTGAAGTATTGCAGTCCTTCAGAGTCACTGCACATCACTCTGATGTGAAATATATATGTATACATTGTACGTATATATAAATATATATATATTGCTTTAAATATAGACGTTATCAGAATCAGATTTAATATCACCGGCATATATCGTGAAATCATTATATTTCTTATTAACGTACAGTATGATAATAAAGTTTAAGGTATCTCTATATATACACACACAAACGCACACATAGAATAAATAAATAAATAAATAAATACGCACCCCCAAAGATTTGGCCTTCACAACCGTCTGTGGCAATGAATTCCACAGATTCACCACCTGCTGGCTAAAGAAATTTCTCCTTATCTCTGTTCTAAATGGGTGTCTCTCGATTCTAAGCTGTGCCCTCTGGTCCTAAAATCTCTCACTAAAGGAAACATTCTCCCCCACATCCACTCTACCTATGCCTTTCAATATTCAAATGCTTTCATGGGATCTCCCCTCATTCTTCTAAACTCCAGTGAGTCCAGACCCAGAGCCATCAATCATTCCTGATATGTTAACCCTTCCATTCCCAGAATTATTCTCATGAACCTCCTCTGGATGCTCACCAATGCCGGCATATATTTTCGAGATAAGGGGCCCAAAACTGCTCACAATGCTCCGCTGCAGTCTGAGCAATGCCCTTATAAAGCCTCATTATTACATCTTTGCTCTTATATTCTAGTCCTCTTGAAATGAATGCTAGTACTGCATTTGCCTTCCTTACCACTAACTCAACCTGCAAGTTAACCTTTAGGGAATCCTGCACAAAGACTCCCAAATCCCGTTGCACCTCTGATTTTTTTAATTTTCTCCCCATTTAGAAAATAGTCTCTGCCTTTATTCCTTCTACCAAAGTACATGACCAGACACTTCCCTCTACTATATCCTATCGGCCATAAAGCGCGATAAAAATCTTAATATCATTACATCATCATGTCCAACCAGCTTCTCAAAGTGAACCCCAACTCAATGTTGGTGACTGTGAATTATGTATGTTTCCACTCATTACTTTACCCTTCACAGCTCACCCCCACCCAGAAATCACCAAACTGGCATTGTCAGCCTGTCCGGAGCTCTGGCGAGCTGTTCGGCTTGGGGCTTATGCTCTACAGGTGTCATGGTCCGGTCCGTGAAATCTGCATTCCGGTTCATGGTCCGGTCCATTTCCTTTATCCAGGCCAGGTTTTCCGGTTTTCCCCAGTTTCTGTTGAGGCAGCTGATTCTCATTTGTGCTGGCTTCATAAATAGTTTCAGGATGCAGCTTCTGGTTGGTAAAATGATAGGGAAACACCAGACAGGATTGTGTGAGGAACGTCAGGAAGAGGAGTCAGTAGAACATGTAGGGATACAGAGAGAGATGATGAGAAATAAATTAAGGAAGTTGGGGATGCAGGAATTCACATTAAAAGGGTTGCTGGGCATGGGTGAGAGAGCACAAGTCTGGGTATTTTTAGCGTTTTTAAGGGGTACAGGGGTTTTTTATAGAATATGATGAATAAACAGGAATAAGATACTAGTATGGTCAAAGATGGGAGGGTGAAGTGTAGGTTTGTGTGTGTGTGTGTGTGTGTGTGTGTGCGCGCGATTGGGTGAAGGGATTTAGAATGTATGTCTAGTGCACATTCTGGAGCAGAGGGTGGTGGTAATGCACCATTAAGCTGGATGCCAAGCGCTGTAAAACAAGATACAGACAGACAGCTTCTGGTTGGGACAGGAGTTTGGATGATAATAGCTTCATAAATTTGTTTTTCGCTCTTCAGGAATTGTAGGAAGCTGTCCAATCAGGTTCAAACACTTCTCCTGGTAGGGATGGACTGTGTTATGAATTGCTTAAGCATTTAGATGACTCTGTATTAATAGAAATTTTAGTATTGTTTATTCAGTGTGGAAAGAAGGAAAATTACCAGTGGAATGGGAGCATGTGGTGGTAGTTCAAGTTTTAAAGCCAGGTAAGGATGTGTCTAGTCCTAGTTTGTATTGGCCTTAAGCTTTAATGTCAGTGCTTTGTAAAACTATGGAATGAATGGTCACCAACAGACTTGTTTATATTTTAGAAAATAAGGGACATTTTGCTGCCTATCAAAATGGTTTTAGAACTGGAACAATGGAATCTGTTGCCCTTTTAGATCATGATATTAAAAAAGCATTTCAAAATAGAGAAGTAATGGTAAGTGTATTTCTAGATATTGAAAGAGCATATGACTCACTATGGAAGGATCGCTTATTAATTAAACTCTATGATGTGGGAATTAGAGGTAGAATGTTTAATAGGATCAAAGATTTCCTTAAGGAAAGGACAATTCAAGTTAGAATAGATGGAACAAGCTCAAAGTCAGTTAAAGTAAGTAATGGTACTCCTCAAGGAAGTGTCATTAGTCCAATTCTTTTTAATGTCATGATAAATGATATCTTTGATCAGGTAGGGACAGGATTTGGCAAATTGTTTGCAAACGATGGTGCAATCTGGAAAAGAGGAAGAAACATCAAGTATATATTAAGGCAGGTACAAAAGGCTTTAAGATCAGTTGAAAACTGGGCTAATAAATGGGGTTTCAGGATTTCTGCTTCTAAGTCCAAATAGAAGAAAGATTCCTGATTGTGAATTGTGTCTATATGATTCTCCACTAGAAAGAGTCAAGGTATTCAAGTTTTTAGGTGTCTGGTTTGATGAAAGAATTACTTGGACGGTTCATATAGATAAAACAATTGGAAAGTGTGAGAAAGTTTTAAATGTTATGAGAAGTATTGCTGGATGAGACTGGGGAGCAGGGTGGGAAACTATGTACTTAAGATATCTAGCTATGATTAGATCAGTTATAGATTATGGTTGTATTGTTTATGGTTCCGCTGCTACGCAGTGCTTGGAAAACTAGACACTGTGCAGTCCAAAGCACTTAGACTCTGTTGTGGAGCTTTTAGAACAACATCAGTTCCGGCATTATGTGTGGAGATGGGAGAAGTGCCTCTACATTTAAGATGAATTCAGTTGGGCCTGCAGTATTGGGTAAAACTAAATGGATTTAATCACAGCTGTCCATCAAAGTGTCTTTTGCAGGGGAAGTCAGAGTGCCGAAGTAAAATTAAAAGATACCCATTTTTAGATTTGGTTAATAATTGGGCTGTGAAATTGAAACTGACTGAGGAAGACATAGTTGGCCAAATTTGCTTGCCACTGGTCCCTTTTTGGCTCTTTCCAGAACCAGAAGTAGACCTATTCCTCCTTTTTCAGCTTAAAGGAAGCAGTGCAATTTCATCAGTGTTGATCACAAATGAATATTTAAATAATAAATGGAGATCTTATCTGAAGGTTTTTACTGATGGCTCAGTGGACCCAGAGGGCAGGATTTGGGATGTATGTGTCTCAACTTGGAGTTAAAATTGGTCACCGGGTTTCAGATGGTGTTTCTGTCTTTGCAGCAGAATTACTAGCAATCCTCTGGGCCTTATGGTGGATAGAAGACTCTCAACCACGTAGGGTTATCATCTGTTCGGATTCTGCTGCTGCCTTAGAGTCTATAAAAGGGAGTAAATCAAAAGCTCATCCTGACATAGTTATTGAGATTTACTTAGTGTTGTTTAGAGTAGGGAAGATGAGTTGTGCAGTTAGATTTTCATGGATACCTGGGCATGCTGGGGTGGAGGAAAATGAAATTGTGGATGGCATTGCAAAGTCTTTCTTACAGAGCAGGCAAGTAGAAATTAGAGTTCCCCTATGCAGAGCAGAATTGAGAAGTAGGTTTAAAAAAGGTATAGAGAAGTGGCAGGAGGATTGGAAAAATGAATTAAGGGGCAGGCATTATTTTTCTAGTCACCCACTAGTTAAAAAGGTCTCGGACTGTTACCTTTTAAGTCGCAGAGATATGGTGAAATTTACAAGACTTGGGTTGGGGCATTGTGGGCTAAGCTATTATTTAAAGATAATAGGAAAACATCCTAGTGGATTATGTGACTGTGATAGTCCAGAGACAGTCCAGCATGTTTTGCTGAGCTGTAATCGATACAAAATTGAAAGAAGTATGTTGTTCAAGAGGCTATCTGGCTTAAATTTATTTTCGTTTTCTATTAAATCTTTCTTTGGCCATCAAGAGAAGCAACATCTGATTGAAGAGTCTATCATTCAGTTTATACGTGAGACTAAGTTGTAGTCGAGAATTTGAGTTCCTTGAAGTTCTGTAATTAATTATACATCCTGCGGCGGGCTGTAATATGCCTAGATGTGTCTAAACAGCTGGAAATAGAAGAAGAAGCCTCTGGTTGCTGGATTGTCCCCTCCCCCCCTCCCTCCCTTCCCTCTCCCCCCCCCCGTCAAGTTCAATTGCTGGAGCAAGATAAAGAATTGCCTATCGTTATTTTGAACTGTCTCTGTGTCCACGCCTTCACAAGTAGGTCTGGCTGTTTGCTGCTACCTAGTGTTGGGAACTGTCTGTGTCCATGCCTTCGGTAGGTAGGTCCAGCCATCTGCCGCTGCCTTAGCTAAGATAGACTGGCAAATGACACTTAAAGGATTGACGGTGGATATGCAATGGCAAGCATTTAAAGGTTGCATGGATGAACTACAACAATTGTTCATCCCAGTTTGGCAAAAGAATAAATCAAGGAAGGTAGTGCACCCGTGGCTGACAAGAGAAATTAGGGATAGTATCAATTCCAAAGAAGAAGCATACAAATTAGCCAGAGAAAGTGGCTCACCTGAGGACTGGGAGAAATTCAGAGTTCAGCAGAGGAGGACAAAGGGCTTAATTAGGAAGGGGAAAAAAGATTATGAGAGAAAACTGGCAGGGAACTTAAAAACGGACTGTAAAAGCTTTTATAGATATGTAAAAAGGAAAAGACCGGTAAAGACAAATGTAGGTCCCCTGCAGACAGAAACAGGTGAATTGATTATGGGGGGCAAGAACATGGCAGACCAATTGAATAATTACTTTGGTTCTGTCTTCACTAAGGAGGACATAAATAATCTTCCAGAAATAGTAAGGGACAGAGGGTCCAGTGAGATGGAGGAACTGAGCGAAATACAAGTTAGTAGGGAAGTGGTGTTAGGTAACTTGAAGGGATTGAAGGCAGATAAATCCCCAGGGCCAGATGGTCTGCATCCTAGAGTGCTTAAGGAAGTAGCCCAAGAAATAGTGGATGCATTAGTGATAATTTTTCAAAACTCGTTAGATTCTGGACTAGTTCCTGAGGATTGGAGGGTGGCTAATGTAACCCCACTTTTTAAAAAAGGAGGGAGAGAGAAACCGGGGAATTATAGACCGGTTAGCCTAACGTCGGTGGTGGGGAAACTGCTGGAGTCAGTTATCAAGGATGTGATAACAGCACATTTGGAAAGCGGTGAAATGATCGGACAAAGTCAGCATGGATTTGTGAAAGGAAAATCATGTCTGACGAATCTCATAGAATTTTTTGAGGATGTAACTAGTAGAGTGGATAGGGGAGAACCAGTGGATGTGGTATATTTGGATTTTCAAAAGGCTTTTGACAAGGTCCCACACAGGAGATTAGTGTGCAAACTTAAAGCACACGGTATTGGGGGTAAGGTATTGGTGTGGGTGGAGAATTGGTTAGCAGACAGGAAGCAAAGAGTGGAAATAAACGGGACCTTTTCAGAATGGCAGGCGGTGACTAGTGGGGTACCGCAAGGCTCAGTGCTGGGACCCCAGTTGTTTACAATATATATTAATGACTTGGATGAGGGAATTAAATGCAGCATCTCCAAGTTTGCGGATGACACGAAGCTGGGTGGCAGTGTTAGCAGTGAGGAGGATGCAGGGTGACTTGGATAGGTTGGGTGAGTGGGCAAATTCATGGGAGATGCAATTTAATGTGGATAAATGTGAAGTTATCCACTTTGGTGGCAAAAATAGGAAAACAGATTATTATCTGAATGGTGGCCGATTAGAAAAAGGGGAGGTGCAACGAGACCTGGGTGTCATTATACACCAGTCATTGAAAGTGGGCATACAGGTACAGCAGGCGGTGAAAAAGGCGAATGGTATGCTGGCATTTATAGCGAGAGGATTCGAGTACAGGAGCAGGGAGGTACTACTGCAGTTGTACAAGTCCTTGGTGAGACCACACCTGGAGTATTGTGTGCAGTTTTGGTCCCCTAATCTGAGGAAAGACATCTTTGCCATAGAGGGAGTACAAAGAAGGTTCACCAGATTGATTCCTGGGATGGCAGGACTTTCATATGAAGAAAGACTGGATGAACTTGGCTTGTACTCGTTGGAATTTGGAAGATTGAGGGGGGATCTGATTGAAACATATAAGATCCTAAAGGAATTGGACAGGCTAGATGCAGGAAGATTGTTCCCGATGTTGGGGAAGTCCAGAATGAGGGGCCACCATTTGAGGATAGAGGGGAAGCCTTTTAGGACCGAGATTAGGAAAAACTTCTTCACACAGAGAGTGGTGAATCTGTGGAATTCTCTGCCACAGGAAACAGTTGAGGCCAGTTCATTGGCTATATGTAAGAGGGAGTTAGATATGGCCCTTGTGGCTACAGGGGTCAGGGGGTATGGAGGGAAGGCTGGGGCGGGGTTCTGAGTTGGATGATCAGCCATGATCATAATAAATGGCGGTGCAGGCTCGAAGGGCCGAATGGCCTACTCCTGCACCTATTTTCTATGTTTCTATGTTTGTGTTGAGAACCGTCTTGTCGTATTCTGCATTCTGTGTAATGAGTCCCGGCCCTACGTCCTGTACCCAAGGAGGGGTCCCGGCTCTGTGTTCCATGTTCCTGTCTCTCCCTCGACCTAGTCAAAGCTTCGGGGTCTTGTCCAGTCCTAGCCACGATCCGCGAACCTTGTCCTGTCCAAGCCATGGCTTTGTGTTCTCGTCTTGTCCATGTCTTGTCCAGCCCTGTCCAGCCCTGTCCTGTTGCCCCTCCTCATCCTGTAGCCATGTCTTGTCTTCACCTAGTTCTGGAGTCCAAGCCCGAGTCAAGTCCCATGTTCTGGGTCCTTGCCCAGTCTCTGGCTCGGAGTCCATACCCAAGCCCCACCACGTCCTCGCCTCGATCTGGGGTACGAGCCTGAGTCAAGACCCAGATTCTGGGTCCTAGTCCAGTCTCCGGATCAGAGTCCTAGCCCAGACTCCTAGTTCTAAGTTCTATGTCCTGGTTCCACTATCCTAGTCAAAAGTCCTAACCCAGGCTCTGTATCCTTGTCTCGTCCAGGGCCTGTGTCATGTCCAGCATCCTTTCTTCCCCACTTCCCTTGCTTTCTTGACTAACCTAGTCCTGCTCCTAGTACTTCAGTGTCTGTGTCTTGCATTTGGGTCCACCTTCCAGTTCCCCCCCCCCGCTTATGACAACAGGGGGAGGAACAGCCAGTGCTTCTGCCACATCCGGAGGTGTGTTGACATGCTCATGATACCAGGGGAATGGCAGTGGAATCCTCCAAATCTTGGTGGGCCAGTTTAAGGCTATCTACCAAAATACATTCAGATTTACCCCTCCTATCTATGATTGAAGTCTTTTCTCTTCATTCCAAAATGCAGATCAGGCCATCGTAAGGGGGCCTAGGGGGATGTTGGTGTGTGTCATGGTGGACGAAAACAAACGAGGCAGAATGTAGGTCAACAGGAGCCCAAGAGTGCAGTACGCCATGATGGGAGGTAGGAATAGGTGCAAAGGGATTGAATTTACTGAGGAGGGTGGAACACTGAGGATAAACAGGCAGTTGTAACATCAGGAGTAAAATCACCTGGCACTCGTAACGCTGCCCGTATGCCAACTCAGCCGTGGACGACTGTAGTTCCTCGTTTGGTGCCAGTCTGTGCAGATGGGGTGACAAACCAAACAACCCAAGTGTTGATGAATGCCTGAGCCACATCTGTGACCGTCGTCAATGCTGGAGGGTTGACCTCTGGCCACGTGGCAGTATGGTCCGCCATGGTAAGGAGGCGTGTGACACCATGGGTGGGGGGTGGTTTGGGGGAAGAGGAACAACCAGGCCCATATTGACAAGGTCAAACCATTGCTCAGGGATGTTAAAAGGCGTCAATTGTGTCTGAACATGACGGTTAATTTTCGCCCAATAGCACTCAACACAGGCTGTACTCCAATCACGCATGCCCTTTCTAACATCCTGCCACACAACCAGTTTCTGTGAGGCCTTCCACCCTAGTTGTGAGAGGCTGTGAATGCAGTTATAAACAGACCACCTCCAGTTTGTGGTCACAATGGGACAAGAGTGAGTGGTTGAGACATTGCACAGGAGAGAAACCCCATCTTCCCCATACTTAATGTCAGCCAACCGCAGGCCCGTGACTGCAGTTCAGTAAGCCTGGACTTCAAGTCAGTAACTTGGTCAGCTACCATGCCAGCACAGTCAGCCCCCATGTGTACGGCCTCGATCACTGGCCATGAGAAGCAATCGTGGAAGGATTCTAATCCACCTACGGTCTTTTATTGGCTTTCCTCCATTACATCCTGTTTAAGTTTAGAGAAAATAAGAAGATGGACACTTGATACATCCCTTAAATTTGAACAAATCTGGTGACCTTTTATTCAATATTTTCATTTAATTTGATTTATTACTGTTCCAATTTTTTTCGAAGTTTTAGATTTGATTAGAAAATCTTTCTTTTGTTTTGGTCGTATCCTCAGAATGGACTGCCCAGTCCCTTTTTTTTTGTCTTTGTTTTGTATAGTGTAGTGGTTTTCTTTTCTTCATTTAAAATTCAAAGTTTTTTCTTTCCTCTATGAACTGATAAGAGGAGAATTGCTGTTTTCTTTTTTATTATATTATATACTAGCTTAACACTACATATGATTTTGATAATGTCTATCTCAATCTCGGTTTGTATTGTTATAGATATATATTTATTTGAGATAATTCTCTTGTTTGTATTTATGTTCCTTTTAAATCAATAAAAAGATTAATAAAGAAAGAAGAAAGAGAAGCAATCAGCTACAGCATCGTTCTTCCTCTTGATACAGTATGTTGTACATCAGTTGTGAATTCTGATATGTAGGCCAGGTGGAGATGCTGCCTGCAGACCAAGTCTGATATTTTGGCCATCGTGTGCACAAAGGGTTTGTGATCAATGAACGCTGTGGAATGGCGACCCTCGAGTAGAAAGCAAAAGTGGCGGAAAGCCAGATAGAGACCAAGAAGCTCACGGTCAGCCATGCTGTGCTTCCTTTTGGGGAGACGGAGCTGCCGGCTGAAGAAGGCAAGTGGCTGCCACAAGCTTCTGACCAACTGTTTAGTGCACAGAACCCACAGCAGACTGAAGAGCATCATTAGTAATGTAATGGACTTCCGCCTGTAGCGCAATGGAGTAACACACAAATTCTTTTGAACCCAGCAATGGAAAGGGAAAAACTTCAAAAGCAAAATCAGAAGATATGCCTGTCTGGGCTGAGCGTTTGGAACGTGCATTGATGGGTCTCGACAACAGAATGGACAATAACACTTCTGAGTTGAAGTCATTCCGACAGAGTTTACAGACTATTGAGGAAAACATTCTTTCCTTGAATACTGAGTTTGAAGAATTGAAACGTCAGATTGCAGATATTTCAACCCGATTGGAACAATGCAAAAGTGTCGAAATAACATTCGTATTTTGGGCCTTCGGGAAGGGCCTGAAACTGGGAATTTATTGGATTATTTTGCCAATCTGTTTCAATCTCTGTTTCCAGATATTTTATCTCAGCCTTCCGATATTGAAAGAGCTCACAGAATTTTTACTTTGTCAGGTGAAACTCGACCAATTTTAGTCAACTTTCTTCGCTTTAAAGTTAAAGACCAAATCAAAAAATGTGCAAGAAAACAAAGTTTATGAAGATTATCCACGGGAAGTTATGGAACAACGGATCAAATTCATACCGGTCATGAAAATCGCTTACGAAAAAACACATTTTCCATCCTTGAGATGTCCAGCGAGACTAAAGATATTTCCTAAAGATTCTACCCCTCGTGTCGTCTTGGATCCCCAAACGGCATTGGATTTTGTCAACTCTATTGTGGAATCAGCTGATGTATGAAGGATATTAGAGACTCTGAATAATTCTCCGAAAGAAAACAGGTTTTGAAGATTTCGGTATGCTGAAGATATCTTTTGATCGATGGATTACTTAAAGAAAAGGTGGTCTTCTTCGTTTGACTAAAGAATGACTTTTTTTGAAGACTGTTTAGTATACGGAGTGAATTAATACAGCGGATAGATTGTGAACTGGTTTGATTATATGTTTCTATTTTTCTTAATTTCTTTATTAATTAAGTGATAGTTTGCTTGTAGTTAGATTTATTTATACTATGGAGTGTTTAGTAATAGATAATTAGCTTTATTTCTTTTGTTAAAGAAGGTAGTAAGTTAAAGAATAATAGCGCTGCTTTTCTCTCTTTAGAGATTAAACTGTTTGGGTTAATAGTGTTGTTTTGGTGACTTTGGAGACTGTCTTTGCATTCCTTTAGCTCATTTTCAATGATTAAGTATAAACACTTTTTCTTTGCTGGGCTTTCTTATCTTAAGGTTACGTATTTTCTTTGTAAGGGGGAGGGGGGAATTGGGAGAAAAAACTTTTAATCATTATTTAAATTGAGCGGCATGCGGAAGTCCATTCTTACGTCTTTTTCTTGGGGATGCGTTCCAGTTTTTTCTCTTTCGCCAGATTTCCTTCTTTGGGGATGGTGGGAGGTTTGGGGGTATTTTTGAATTTTGGGGTTTATTGTGGGATTTTTTTTTCACATACTTTTTGTATTTTTCTCCCCCCATTATGGAGTTCCGGAACATGTGCGTTTTCTATTCGGTTATATTCATCACCGCCATCTTTGATTAGCCCGCGATGGTATGCATGTATTGTGTTTAAGAATAATATCCAATGGTACTTAAACAGATAAACGTTATTAGTTGGAATGTACGTGGCTGGAATCACCCTATTAAGCGAAGGAAGACATTTAAAGTTATTAATCGATTCCAGCCCAATATAATTTTTGCTCAGGAAACGCATATCAGAACAGGCGACCAAAATAGATTTTTTAAAACATGGAAGGGCCTTCAATACCATGCTACTTGTCAAAATAAAACAAAGGAAGTAATCTATTTTTATTAAATCTAATATTTTATTTATTCAGGAAGACATTGTTTCAGATAATAATGGTAGATTTTTAATTATTAAAGGAACAATTTGTAATAGAAAAATTGTTCTGGTTAAATCTATACGGACCTAATGTAGATCCTTTTTTTAAAAATGCATTTGGTTTATTACCAGACTTAAATGAATATATGCTGCTGATGGGAGGTGACTTCAACTGTTGTTTAAACCCTTTGATTGACAAAAGTTCAACCAATCAGCAGCTTCCGAGTTGTTCAGCAACGCTTATTAATTCCTTTCTAACTGATCATGGTTTGATAGAAATCTGGAGAAATTTGCATCCTAATGACAGAGATTATTCTTTTTATTCACATGTTCATAATAAATATTCGAGAATTGATTATTTTATAGCTGATTTCTGTCCAAAGTCCAGAAATGTGAATATGATGCTATTGCAGTCTCGGACCATGCGCCTTTAAGCTTAACTTTTGAGTTAAATGATGTTAGTTATGTAAACTTGCCTTGGTGCTTTCCAGAAAATTTATTACAAAGTTCGGACTTTGTTAAATTTATAGAGATTCAGATAAAAAAAATTTTCTTTTTAATAATACGGGAGATGTTTCGAAATTGATTATATAGGATACACTCAAAGCATATTTGCGAGGTCAGGTAATATCTTATTTGGCTAAACTTAAGAAACAGACAAAAACAGAGTTGGATAGAATTTCCAAACTAATTAAAAATCTGGATAATACTTATGCAGTTTCTCCTAATGTTGATTTATTTAAACAAAGGCTTGAACTTCAATCACAATATAATTTACTATTAACTTATCCTATTGAAAGAAATTTGCTTAAATTAAAAAGTCAATCTTGTATGTTTGGAGATAAAAGTAACAAGCTATCTGCATCTCAACTTAAAGCAGTTAGAGCCAGAAGACAAATTTTAAAAATTCGTAAGGGAGATGGTAGTTTAGCTTGTGATTATGAAGATATTAATAAAATTTTTCAAGACTATTACAGTGAACTCTATAAATCTGTTTCCAGCTGACCCTTCTAATATGTATGCCTTTTTACAAAAGATTGATTTTCCTAGAATATCTGTTGAAGATCAGCATATTCTTGATGCTCTTTTTACTGAAAGAGAAATTCAGAAAGCTATTCTTTCAATACAATCTGGTAAAGCTCCTGGATTGGATGGTTTTACTGTCTGATTTTATAAAAAAATTTGAACATTTGCTTACTCCTTGTATGTTGGAAATGCTTAAAGATTCTTTTCTGTTAGAGTTACCTTCCACATTTTATGAAGCTTCTATTTCTTTAATTCTTAAGAAAGATAAAGATCCTACTGATTGTGCTTTGTATAGACCTATTTCATTATTAAATGTGGATGCCAAAATTCTTTCAAAAATAATGGCTATCGGATGTAGAATATACTAGCTAAAATTATTTCTCAGGATCAAACTGGTTTTATAAAAGGCCGTTATTCTTTTTCTAATACTTGGAGATTGTTAAATATTAGATACTCATCCCTCTCTAAGACTCCCCAATGTGTTGTTTCTCTAGATGCTGAAAAGGCATTCAATAGAATTGAATGGAAATATCTATTTAAAGTTTTAGAGAAATTTAGCTTTGGTACTAATTTTAATAAATGGATTAGATTGATATATAAAAGCCCTATTGCCACTGTTATTACTAATAACTGTAGATCCCCCTTTTTCCAACTCCCCTGGGGTACGAGGCAAGGATGTCTGTTATTTAATTTGATATTGGAATCCTTGGCTATTGCACCTCATGAAGCTAAAAATATTCAAGGAATTTCTATAAATTGGACTATTCATAAGATCTCCCTTTATGCGGATGATCTTTTGGTTTATGTTTCGAATCCCGAAGAATCTATTCCTAGCTTATTGAAATTATTAAATGAATTTGGATTGTTTTCAGGATATAATTGAAACCTGCATAAAAGTGAATTATTTCCTTTAAATGATTTTGCTTCTATATATGATAATATTCCTTTAAAAGTTACGGATTCTTTTAAATATTTAGGTATTATCATCACTAAAAATTATGGAGACCTTTATAGAGCTAATTTAGTTCCCTTAGTGGATTTTATGAAGCAATTTTTTTCTAGATGGAATCCACTTACACTTTCGTTAGTAGGTCAAATTCATGCAGTTAAAATGATGATTTTACCAAAACTTTTATATGTATTTCAAAACATTCCCATTTTTCTAACTAAGAAGTTTTTTGATCAGGTTGACTCTATTACTTCATCTTTTGTTTGGAATAATAAAAGACCAAGAATTGGAAAATGTCATTTACAAAAATTAAAGGATGGAGGTCTTACTTTGCCTAATTTAAGAATGTATTATTGGGCGGTTAATATATGTTATGCGTGTTCTTGGTTATATTGGACCGATTAAAAAGGAACGACCATCTTAGGTTGATTTGGAATTGAAAATTGTGAAACAATTTCATTTAACTTTGTTATTAGGAGCTCCTTTACCTGTACAATTAGCCAAAATTTCTATTCTAAATATAAATCCTATGATTAATCAATCATTACACATTTGGTACCTGTTTTGTAAGTTTTTTAATCTTAAAAAATTTAACCTTTTTAGTTTAATTTATCAAAACTATTTATTTAAACCTTCACTTAGTGATCCAACCTTTTCTCTTTGGGGTAATAAACTTGGACTTGTTTCAAGAAGGCCGATTGATATCCTTTGAGAAATTAGTAACTAAATACTCTCTCTCATATTCACATTTTTTGCAATATCTTCAGGTCAGACATTTCTTACAAGAATATTTAAGTAATTTTCCATATATACAAGACTCTGACCTGTTAGACATTATTTTAAAAAGAACCCTTTAGTGAAAGGTTTTATTGGGAAAATTTATAAATTACTATTACAGCAGGATAATTATCCTTAAGATTAAACAAGATTGGGAAAGAGAGCTTAATATGATCTTGATAACAGAGGATTGGTTGCGAATTAATTCTTCTTCGATTTGTGCCAGTCATTCTCTAATTCAATTTAAAATTGTACATCGTTATTATTTGACGAAGCAGAGATTGTCTAAAATATTTCCTAATGTAAATAGTCAGTGTGATGGGTGCAAAACTGAGATAGCTCCCTGACACATATGTTTTGGTCGTGTTCTGTGTTGAAACAATTTTGGAAATCTAATTTTTCTACAATCTCTAAAGCTTTAAAAATTAATTTACAACCTAATAAATTGACAGTTTTTGGTATAATTCCTCAACATATTCACGATATTTCTATAACTCACCAATACGTAATTGCATTTGTCATATTATTGGCTAGAAGGGCTATTTTATTAAAATGGAAAGATGCCTCTGCTCCCACTTTGATACAATGGTTCTCTCAGGTGATGTTATGTCTTAGTTTGGAAAAAATTAGAAGTTGAACTTTTGATCCTAAATTTGACTTTGAGAAAAGGTGGGGTTCTTTTGCCTGTTATTATCATTTGACTTGAGTTAATACAGATGGTCCTTTTCTGATGCTTGGTTATATGGATTTGGTTGGCGGTTTGCTGTCTTTTTTTTTGGAAGCTTGTATGGCGCATAGATCCAGGTTTGTGCTCCAAGTGTTTTTTTCCTTTTTTTTTAGTTATTAGGGGTTTTCTCTGTTTTAGTTAGTAGGGGTTCTTTTTTTCTTTTTTCTATTTTTTTAAAAAAAAATTTTAATACTTTGATTATTATTGATATACTGTTTAGCCTGGTTGATAGTTTAACTCTTACTCTACATATGGATATGTTACCTTGATTATTTTGATGTATTTTTCTCTGTTGATTTTCAATAATTAATAAAAAGATTTAAAAAGAAAAGTAGTGTATATGAGTGCATTGGGGAGCGGGTGTGCTACTAGGGTGGCGTTGGAAAGAGCTTGTTCAGTGTCATCAAATGGTCCGGTCATGTCTGCTGACCAGTCAAGCATGAAGTTAGGGGTACTGCCTATAAGGAAACGATGCAGGGGGAGCATAAGTTCAGCATCGCGCAAAATAAAGCTGTGATAGAAATTCACCACACCTTAAAAACTCTTGTAATAGTGAAAGGCATTGTGAGATCCTTAATAGCAGTTACTTTTGTTGGGAGGGGTTTTGC
The DNA here is from genome assembly GCF_963921235.1 of Mobula hypostoma. Lineage (NCBI taxonomy): Eukaryota > Metazoa > Chordata > Chondrichthyes > Myliobatiformes > Myliobatidae > Mobula > Mobula hypostoma. The sequence goes on from NC_086109.1 coordinate 33,099,156, forward strand.
ACCTTCTGTGGAAATGCGATGGCCAAGAAAATTGATGTTTGACAATGCATACTGGCATTTAGCAGGATTAATAATCAACCAGTGTAGGCTTAAGCACTTAAAGTCTGCAGAGATGTGATACGTGTTCGGATATGGATGCACTGTCATCAGGTATGTCATCCAGGTAAATAAAGAGAAAGTTTAAGTCTTTTAATATAGAGTCCACCAGCTGTTGAAAAGTCTGTGCTGCACTTTTCAGTCCAAGCAGCATGCCGAGAAACTGAGAGGCCAAACGGGGTTATCACAGCCATCTTAGGAATGTCCTTCCTATGGTAGCCCCTAACTAAGCCAACTTTAGAAAAAAATTAACTTCCTGGCTAAACATGCTAAAATGTTTTGAATATGTGGGACCAGGTAACGATCAGGGGTGGTAAACTCATTAAGACATCAGTAATCACCACATAGGCAACAACCACCATCAGATTTGGGGATGACGTGGAGGGGCAAGGCCCAGGGGTATTCAACCTGCATACAATGCCAAGCCTTTCCACGTGGGCAAACTCAGCCTCCATGGTTGCCAGCTTTTCTGGTTCCAGTCTATGCACACAGGCATGGACCAGCAGGCCAGTTGTGGGAATGCGGTGTTTGACCCTGTTTTGTCTCTGTAATAGAGAATATGGACTTGGCAAGCTTGAAAGGGTGTCCATAATGAACAGTAGATGACGCTTGCAGCTGGAACCCGCAGTGTGCACAGACCTCTGATGCCCCGATGCACTGGCACTTTTGAAGCTGCAAGACCATCGATGCTTTCTAGAGTTCGTACCAAAGCAAGCACGGTAAAGGCACAGACCCGCCATTGCCTGTTTTGCAGCTGCAGGTCTCCATGTGTTGGAGGCTCTGCTGATGGGGCTTACTGAGGCAGAGAAAGTAAGAGGAATGATGCACCCGTGCTTGGCTAAGTGTAGACTATCAGCCATTTCAGCAAGCTCCCTATGGTCCTTCACAGCTGCAGTAGCGAGGGCTATGTGAACTTGATCAGGCACTTGCTGCATTAACAGTTCTTTAAAAATAAAACAAGGATGGTGATTTCTCAGGAGAGACAGCATGTAGTCCATTAGTTCCGAAGGCCTAGCATACCCCAGGTGTGCAAGGTGAGCAACTGTCTGGCGTGCTCAGACTTTGATAGTCCAAAAGTCCGTATTAGGTGACTTTTCAGCGTGCAATATTTTGTTGTTTTGTTTCTATCACATCTGAAATCCTGTCTGCCCAGTACCCTGGACCCCCATCAATTTTCCTATCGCACCAACAGGTCTTCAGAGGACTCCATCTCCACAGCACTTCACTCTGCCCTGATCCACCTGGACAGCCCCAACTCTTATGTCAGAATGCTGTTTATTGACTTTAGTTCAGCATTCAATACTGTGATCCCCTCCAAGCTGATCACCAAACTTCACCAGCTTGGTATCAGCTCATCCCTCTGTAATTGGACCTTGGACTTTCTGACTAACAGATCCCAATCAGTTAAGTTAGACAACCTCTCCTCCTCCACTCTCACCCTGAACACCAGTGTGCCTCAAGGCTGTGTGCTGAGCCCTCTTCTGTACTCCCTTTTCACCTATGACTGCATTCCTGTACATGGTTCTAACTCCATAATCAAGTTCGCAGATGACACCACGGTGGTTGGCCTGATCAGAGGGGTTGACGAGACAGTCTACAGGGATGAGGTTCAGCACCTGGCTGCGTAGTGTGCCGACAACAACCTGGCCGTTAACACCCAGAAGACCAAGGAGATCATTGTGAACTTCAGGCATGCTAGGAGCCACACTTGTGTCCCCATCTACATCAATGGAGCTGTAGTGGAGCGTGTATCAAGCTTCAAATTCCTTGGTGTCCACTTTTCCGAGGATCTCACCTGGTCCCTGAACTCCTCCATCCTGATCAAAAAGGTGCAATAGCGCCTTTATTTCCTGTGGAGCATGAAGAAAGCTCACTTCTGTCCCAGGATACTGGCGGACTTTTACTGCTGTACCATTGAGAGCATACTCACCAACTGTATCTCAGTGTGGTATGGCAATTGTCCCATATCTGACCACAAAGCACTGTGGTGAAAACTACCCAGAAGATTATTGGCACCCAATTGCCCACCATTGAGAACATCTATCATAAATGCTGCCTGGGCAGGGCGAAAAGCATTATCAAGGATGGATCTCTCTCTAACCATGGACTTTTTACTCTCCTCCCATCCAGTAGGCACTACAGGAGCCTCCGCTCCTGCACCAGCAGGCACAGGAAGAGCTTCTTCCCTGAGGCTGTGACCCTGCTGAACCTCTCATCACAGTGCTAAACAGTATTGCACCCATATTGTACTGTCTCAGTACTTTTATATTTGTGTGCTGTAACACTTCTTATTCGCAGTTATTTTGTAAATAAGACTATTCTTTGCATTTCTGGTCAGATGCTAACTGGATTTCATTGGCTCTATCTGTACTTGCCACAATGACAATAAAGTTGAATCTAATCTAATTTTCCGTGTTTGGGCAGTTGTTCAAGCAGACTTGCCACTCTTGCTGCTGTGGAGCTACTGACAAATGCTACTACGTAGTAATACCTGGTGTCATCTGTGGAGATTTCTCACAGTGCAAATTGGGCCTCGGGTTGTACAAACCAAGCAATGGTATTTTGCTCCCAAAACTCTGGCAGTTTCAAAGGGACTGTGTGGCCGACATGTTGAATAACTCTTGAGTCGTCCTCAAGCATTGAGGTCATTAATGTAGGTTTTTGTAATTAAAATGGCAGTGGTGTTTTAAGTTTAAGGGAAACTGTGAAAACTCTTTTAATATCAACCAAACACAGAACAAAAAGTGCAGTAAAAAAACTTCACATCATTTTTGATTCTCCTCTTAAACTGACGCCAAATCAATGTCAGTGGTTGTGAATCATGCATGTTTCTACCCGTTACAGTACCCTACAGTGGCACCTTGTGAAAGACCTTCTGAAAATCCAAGTAAACAACATCCACTGATTCTGCTTTGTCTATCCTGTCTGATATTTCCTGAAAGAATTCCAGCAGATTTGTCAGGCAAGATTTCCCCTTAAGGAAACCATACTGACTGTGGCCTATTTTATCGTGTGCCTCCAAGTACCCTGAAACCTCATCCCTAACAATGGACTCCAAAATCTTCCCAATGACTGCAGTCAGGCTAACCAGTTCTCTAGAACCATTCCAGAATCTAGTGTTACTAATGCCTCCACAATCTCTTCAGCTACCTCTTTCAGAACCTGGGGTGTATACCATCTGGTCCAGGTGACTTTTCTACCTTCAGACCTTTCAGCTTCCCAAGCACTTTCTGCTTAGTAATAGCAAATACACTCACTTCTGCCCCCTGACACTCTTGAATTTGTGGTATACTGCTCATGTCTTCCACTGACGATTAACATAAAATACTTATTAAGTTCATCTGATCCCTCATTTCTACCTCTCCAGTGTTTTTTTTTTCCCCCTGACAGTTTGATATCTACTCTTGCCTATCTTTTACTCTTTATATATCTGAAAAAAAACTTCTGGTATCCTCTTGTATATTATTGGCTAGCTTAACTTCATATTTCATCTCCCCTCTCCTTATGGTTTTTTAGCTGCCTCTGTTGGTTTTTAAACGCTTCCCAATCCTCTAACATCCCATTAATTTTTGCTCTGTTAAATGTCCTCTCTTTTCCTTTTTATGCTGCATTTGACTTCACTTGTCAGCCACAGTTTCCTCATCTCCCCTTTAGAATATTTCTTCATCTTTTGGGTGTACGGTATCTATCCTGCGCTTTCCAACTCACCTGCAGAAATTCCAGCCATTGCTGTTCTGCGGTCATCCCTGCCAATCAACTTTGGCCAGTTTAACTCTCAGCCTCCGTAACCCCTTTACTCCAGTACAATACTGTTACATCTGACTTCATCTTCTCCTTCTCAAACTGCAGGGTGAATTCTATCATATTATGATCATTGCCTCCTAAAGGTACTGTGAAAGGCAAGAGGTAAAATCAAAATCCAGGCGAGGATAGCTGCTGTGGTGTGGAGTCAAACCAAGACAATGGAGACCTTTGAAGTGATTTTGCTGCAGCCAATCTTGTATACTGCTGCAGATGGGTGAGAATGACTGGCAGTGTGTAATTAACCCAGACAAACACAGCTTCTTTTACACAACACACATCAAATTTGCTGGTGAATGCAGCAGGCCAGGCTGCATCTCTAGGAAGAGGTACAGTTGACGTTTCGGGCCAAGACCCTTCGTCAGGACTAACTGAAAGAAGAGCTAGTAAGAGATTTGAAAGTGGGAGGGGGAGATCCAAAATAATAGGAGAAGACAGGAGAAGGAGGCCACCCTGCCGTCAAGTTTACCTGGTCCATTTCTGACACCTCCCTCCACTTTCTAGATCTTTCTGTCTCTATTTCCGGAGACAGCTTATCTACTGATGTCTACTATAAGCCTACTGACTCTCACAGCTATCTGGACTATTCCACTTCTCACCCTGTCTCTTGCAAAAATGCCATCCCCTTCTCGCAATTCCTCCGTCTCTGCCACATCTGCTCTCAGGATGAGGCTTTTCATCCCAGGACGAGGGAGATGTCCTTCTTTTTTAAAGAAAGGGGCTTCCCTTCCTCCACTATCAACTCTGCTCTCAAACGCATCTCGCCCATTTCACACACATTTGCTCTCACTCCATCCTCCCGCCACCCCACTAGGAATAGGGTTCCCCTTGTCCTCACCTACCACACCACCAGCCTCCGGGTCCAACATATTATTCTCCGCAACTTCCGCCACCTCCAATGGGATCCCACCACTAAGCACATCTTTCCCTCCACCCCACCTCTGCTTTCCGCAGGGATCGCTCCCTACACAACTCCCTTGTCCATTTGTCCGTCCCTCCCCACTGATCTCCCTCCTGGCACTTATCCTTGTAAGCAGAACAAGTGCTACACATGCCCTTACACTTCCTCCCTCACTACCATTCAGGGCCCCAGACAGTCCTTCCAGGTGAGGCGACACTTCACCTGTGAGTCGGCTGGGGTGATATACTGCGTCCGGTGCTCCCGATGTGGCCTTCTATATATTGGCGAGACCCGACGCAGACTGGGAGACCGTTTCACTGAACACCTACGCTCAGTCCGCCAGAGAAAGCAGGATCTCCCAGTGGCCACACATTTTAATTCCACGTCCCATTCCCATTCTGATATGTCTATCCATGGCCTCCTCTACTTTAAAGATGAAGCCACACTCAGGTTGGAGGAACAACACCTTATATTCCGTCTTGGTAGCCTCCAACCTGATGGCATGAACATTGACTTCTCAAACTTCTGCTAATGCCCCACCTCCCCTTGTACCCCATCGTTATTTATTTATATACACACATTCTTTTTCTCTCTCTCCCTTTTCTTCCTCTGTCCTTCTCACGATACCCCTTGCCCATCCTCTGGGGTTTTTCCCCCCCTCCCCCTTTTCTTTCTCCTTGGGCCTCCTGTCCCATGATCCTCTCATATCCCCTTTGCCAATCACCTGTCCAGCTCTTGGCTCCATCCCTCCCCCTCCTGTCTTCTCCTATCATTTTGGGTCTCCCCCTCCCCCTCCCACTTTCAAATCTCTTACTAGCTCTTCCTTCCGTTAGTCCTGACAAAGGGTCTCGGCCCGAAACGTCGACTGTACCTCTTCCTAGAGATGCTGCCTGGCCTGCTGCGTTCACCAGCAACTTTGATGTGTGTTGCTTGAGTTTCCAGCATCTGCAGAATTCCTCGTGTTTGCATTCTTTTACACAGTAGGAGGTGCCAGAGACAGACGAGATAGGTATAACAGAAGGATGTGAAATAGACCCAACAACTAAAGGACAAATGTCTTATTAAATTTAAACTGTCACTGGTTGTCAGTTTTAGTTTTTATTGACTTTCAGTTTCTCCATCGTGAATTGTGATTGATCTTTCAAGCGAGGAATTCAAACATATACAATATACCGAGTGGTCATTATCCATAACTGATAAGCCAATTCTGTATGAAAATAATAAGGTTTCTATTCAGACTTCAGAACAGTGTGGGTGACATGAGCTATTCTGTTATCCTTCTACACAAGTAAAATTCAAATATGTTTGAGTCGTAGGAATGCATGTGTCCCAGGTCCAGTTACTTTAGCTATTTTATTTTATTATCAGTGACAAATCTGGTTCGCAACAAAACAGCCAATCCAAAATTTCCTTTCCCCTAGTGGGCTCAACCACAAGCTGCTCTAAAAATCTACCTTATTAGTAATCTACAGATTCCCTCTCTTAGGATCATGCACCAATCTGATTTTCTCAATCTACCTGCATATTGAAATCCCCATGACTATCATCATATTGAAATCCCCATGACTATCATCATATTGCCCTTTTTGCATACTTTTTCTCTTTCCCTTGTAATTTACATCTCACATCTTGGCAACTATTCGGAGGCCTGCATATAATTCCAATCAGGGTCTTTTCACCCTTGCAGTTTCTTAACTCTGCCCAAAAGGTTTCTACATCTTCCGATCCTATATCACCTCTTTCTAATATACAGTGGATTTTGGTTAAGTGGGCCATCAGTTCGGAAGGGCGGGGCAAAATTATGGTGGCGCTGGGCAGTGACTCCTTCGCTTGCATCTTCGGAAACAGCTCTATTTCTATCTTTGATATCTCTTTTTTCCCTTTTCAAGGTTCTTTTGAAGACCCTGACCTGGAGTTACACTCTGACTTCGTTCTTTGCGGGAATGGGACCCACACTCAGGGGCTCATGACCAGTTGCTTTTTGATGTCCCACAGACGCGACCTGGAAGACTCGTGCGCCTTCAGGGTGCTGGATTTTCCAGCCTCTGGAGATGTGCTGATTATAGGCTGGTGCCCCTGACTGAAGCATTGCAAGACAACACGGCACCTTGGGAGCAGTGGGTTAGCTGCCGTGGGTTGTGTGTCCAGAGATCTGCACCTTTCTGGGGCCGACTATCTGGGCACAGAGCTCTGAAAAAGCAATGCAACAGACTTTTAACATCGTAAGTCAGCGAGTTGTTTGTTATAGAAACATAGAAACATAGAAAATAGGTGCAGGAGTAGGCCATTCGGCCCTTCGAGCCTGCACCGCCATTTATTATGATCATGGCTGATCATCCAACTCAGAACCCAGCCTTCCCTCCATACCCCGTGACCCCTGTAGCCACAAGGGCCATATCTAACTTCCTTTTAAACATAGCTAATGAACTGGCCTCAACAGTTTGCTGTGGCAGAGAATTCCACAGATTCACCACTCTCTGTGTGAAGAAGTTTTTCCTAACCTCGGTCCTAAAAGGCTTCCCCTCTATCCTCAAACTGTGACCCCTCGTTCTAGACCTCCCCAACATCGGGAACAATCTTCCCGCATCTAGCCTGTCCAATCCCTTTAGGATCTTATACGTTTCAATCAGATCCCCCCTCAATCTTCTAAATTCCAACGAGTACAAGCCCAGTTCATCCAGTCTTTCTTCATATGAAAGACCTGCCATCCCAGGAATCAATCTGGTGAACCTTCTTTGTACTCCCTCTATGGCAAGGATGTCTTTCCTCAGATTAGGGGACCAAAACTGCACACAATACTCCAGGTGTGGTCTCACCAAGGCCTTGTGCAACTGCAGTAGTACCTCCCTGCTCCTGTACTCGAATCCTCTCGCTATAAATGCCAGCATACCGTTCGCCTTTTTCACCGCCTGCTGTACCTGCATGCCCACTTTCAATGACTGGTGTATAATGACACCCAGGTCTCGTTGCACCTCCCCTTTTCCTAATCGGCCACCATTCAGATAATAATCTGTTTTCCTATTTTTGCCACCAAAGTGGATAACTTCACATTTATCCACATTAAATTGCATCTGCCATGAGTTTGCCCACTCACCCAACCTATCCAAGTCACCCTGCATCCTCTTAGCATCCTCCTCACTGCTAACACTGCCACCCAGCTTCGTGTCATCCGCAAACTTGGAGATGCTGCATTTAATTCCCTCATCCAAGTCATTAATATATATTGTAAACAACTGGGGTCCCAGCACTGAGCCTTGCGGTACCCCACTAGTCACCGCCTGCCATTCTGAAAAGGTCCCGTTTATTCCCACTCTTTGCTTCCTGTCTGCTAACCAATTCTCCACCCACACCAATACCTTACCCCCAATACCATGTGCTTTAAGTTTGCACACTAATCTCCTGTGTGGGACCTTGTCAAAAGCCTTTTGAAAATCCAAATATACCACATCCACTGGTTCTCCCCTATCCACTCTACTAGTTACATCCTCAAAAAATTCTATGAGATTCGTCAGACATGATTTTCCTTTCACAAATCCATGCTGACTTTGTCCGATCATTTCACCGCTTTCCAAATGTGCTGTTATCACATCCTTGATAACTGACTCCAGCAGTTTCCCCACCACCGACGTTAGGCTAACCGGCCTATAATTCCCCGGTTTCTCTCTCCCTCCTTTTTTAAAAAGTGGGGTTACATTAGCCACCCTCCAATCCTCAGGAACTAGTCCAGAATCTAACGAGTTTTGAAAAATTATCACTAATGCATCCACTATTTCTTGGGCCACTTCCTTAAGCACTCTGGGATGCAGACCATCTGGCCCTGGGGATTTATCTGCCTTCAATCCCTTCAATTTACCTAACACCACTTCCCTACTAACATGTATTTCGCTCAGTTCCTCCATCTCACTGGACCCTCTGTCCCTTACTATTTCTGGAAGATTATTTATGTCCTCCTTAGTGAAGACAGAACCAAAGTAATTATTCAATTGGTCTGCCATGTCCTTGCTCCCCATAATCAATTCACCTGTTTCTCTTTGCAGGGGACCTACATTTGTCTTTATCAGTCTTTTCCTTTTTACATATCTATAAAAGCTTTTACAGTCCGTTTTTATGTTCTCTGCCAGTTTTCTCTCATAATCTTTTTTCCCCTTCCTAATTAAGCCCTTTGTCCTCCTCTGCTGAACTCTGAATTTCTCCCAGTCCTCAGGTGAGCCACTTTCTCTGGCTAATTTGTATGCTACTTCTTTGGAATTGATACTATCCCTAATTTCTCTTGTCAGCCACGGGTGCACTACCTTCCTTGATTTATTCTTTTGCCAAACTGGGATGAACAATTGTTGTAGTTCATCCATGCAACCTTTAAATGCCTGCCATTGCATATCCACCGTCAATCCTTGAAGTGTCATTTGCCAGTCTATCTTAGCTAATTCATGTCTCATACCTTCAAAGTTACCCCTCTTTAAGTTCAGAACCTTTGTTTCTGAATTAACTACGTCACTCTCCATGTTAATGAAGAATTCCACCATATTATGGTCACTCTTACCCAAGGGGCCTCTCACGACAAGATCGCTAATTAACCCTTCCTCATTGCTCAAAACCCAGTCCAGAATAGCCTGCTCTCTAGTCAGTTCCTCGACATGTTGGTTCAAAAAACCATCCCGCATACATTCCAAGAAATCCTCTTCCTCAGCACCTTTACCAATTTGGTTCACCCAGTCTACATGTAGATTGAAGTCACCCATTATAACTGCTGTTCCTTTATTGCACACATTTCTAATTTCCTGTTTAATATGTCTTCCCTCTCGCTGTAAAACGGGGACACCTCTTTTTCCCTTATTAGGGAGAGAGAGAGCCTGTGATATGTTGAATTACCAGGTGAATGAGTATTGTTTGGGGTACTGCAAGTCTGTCTTTACTGATGCTTACTGCATGCTTGAGTGCTCAGTGGAGGGTGTTGATGCTTTTTTGCTGGTGGGGCTGAGAAGGGTCATTTTCTTGCTGTTACTTATGCATGGGAGGGGGGCTTTGGGGTTCTAACATTAGACATTAAACTGTCATCCATTCTTTGAGGCACTCCTCTGTTTTTGTCGATGTTTGTGAAGAAAAAGAATTTCAGGATGTATATTGTATACACTTCTCTGACATTAAATGTACCTACTGAAAGTTATTGAGTTAATTTCTGTGCTGCAGTGCTCCATGACTATTCATGACTAATTGGGATGGCCTCTTATTTGGGACAACTACTAAAGAACAGACGCTAATCAAGAATACAGTCAGGATTTTCTTTGTTTATTTGGAAAACTATTCCGGTTAATTGGGACAGAAGACTGTCGCTGAACAGTTTCCAAACTAATGTCAGTTGTGTGCGCTTGTGTGACTACTAGGCACTACTCTATGCTTAGAGTGAACAGGTTTTAAATAGCGCCAGTTACATGTGTTTGTGTTCAAAAAGCAGTGATTTTTGTCACTGATAGTTGGCGAGAAATAAGCAGTAAGACAATTCAGAACCGTTTTGCTCACTGCAGTTTCAAGCATTCAGACTCGAAGATGCCAGAAACGACCGGGTGTGAAAATGAAACAACTTCTCTTCTTCAGCAAGTTAGGAACTATGAAGAATTTGAAGGTATCGACAATCATCTTGAATGTTACAATGACGATGAAGATTTAGAGGTTGCAATCATTGAAAGTATTATCAGCATCAGGTGTCTGTGCTGACTTTGTTCATTTACAGTCAATCTAAAGAACCTGGCAGCATACCCCAGATGAATTCCTCCGTTGATAACTATTAGGAGCTAATACACAGTTTTATCGGGCTGTAGAAGTATTGGTAGTGTTCTAATTTGTTCTGTATTTCATTTAAATACATAATTTTTCCCCCAGTTAAAAGGTTCTTTGTCTTTTTAACTGTTTCCATGAAGTTTCAACTAATTGGGGCAGCAACTTAATTAGGCCAAAATGTACTGGTCCTGATGCGTCCCAATTAACCAAAATCCACTGTATGTATAGTATATTCCATGTCAGAATGTTGAAGTGAATGTGACGTCCTCAGTGGTCTTTTTAAGGGAGTTGCTTTCTGAGTCAGCTGGGTTACTGTAATGTACTTTACAACTAGTACACATGGCAGGCCAGATGTGTTAATACTGAGGATGGCCAATCTAGTGCTTTATCCTGGATGGATCACACTTCTAACCTGTTGTTTAAAGCTGCATACATCCAATCAAGAATGTCTCATCACAGCACTAACATGTGCCTTGGAGATGCTGGAAAGTTATGGTGGTGGGGTGGGGGGGAGGGTTCAAAATTCAAGTCGCTCTTTGCACTGCACCAAATTTCTGATCTGCTCTTTTCACTTAGTGGTTGGGCCAGTAATGTCATAACCTCTGGTCTGATTAATCCCTGTGAATGAATTGACTGAATCAGAAGCAGAGGCTCACATTTACAAACTAATGATTTATTTGACAGATTTTCACTTTTTATTGCATCATCCACAAAAAGAGGAATCTGATAGTAATCTGTGGCATAATTTCATAATATAATGGTAAAACTAATTTACAGTATAGGAGTAAAATTAAAACAGAGTTCATATAAACATAATTATCTCCAACAATGTAATTATTAAATTGTTTTAAAATGTAAATTCATTATCTTCCTTATTAAAGTATGATAATGAAGTTGAAGGTATCTATTCAACCATATGTATGTTGCATAGCTAAACTATCACTGAGCAATGTGGCTGAGCCCACATCAGAACAGGACTCCATTATATCTAGGATGCATCCACAATAGTTGAAAATTTGCCTATAGCCTTCAAGGGAAGAATTCCAACAGTAGAAATTAATTTGTTTTTTCTTTAACGTGCCAGAATGTTATGGGAGCATCAAAGATCCCATTTTACTCATCTGAAACTGTAATTTAATGGAAGTGCATACAGGAGAAAATGGGAAAATTGGCAAAGGAGATCCCTCAATTCTTACTGGCTTGAATCCTTTGTACTTCTTGTGCTATTTAATGCATTTACTCTTTAAAGATTCCTTATCTGATGTAACTATGCTTAAGGAGCATCAGTCAATTTTATTCCAGGCATGAACCGTAAGAAAATTAACTCAAATATTAGAAAACCCAGAACAACTATTTTCTTAAAAACCTTCAGAGGTTTTCATTACATAGGTTGATTCCAAAATTGAATTTATTCACCAATTATGGGGTTGTAAAAGGTTTAGAGATTTGCAAAAAAAAAATAAAATGACGTTTATGAATTTCTTTAATTCAATATTTTTAGCGGGAGTACTACGGCATAAAAAGAAGAATATCAAATCTGCAGACTTACCCATACCTATTTGTAAGTTCACCACGGTTAATTAGAGTCACAGAATCATACAGCACAGAAACAGATCTTTGGCCCAACTGGTTAATGCCTCCAAGCTAATCCCATGTGCCTGCAATTAGCTAATAAGCTTTGAAACATTCCCTATCCATGTAGCTGTCCAATGGTCTTCGAAATGTTCTTACTGCACCTGCCTCAGCCACTTCCTCTGACAGCTGATTCCACATACAGTACATACCACCCTCGGTGGGGGACAAAAGAATTCCCCTCATGTTTTTATTAAGTCTTTCCCCTTTCACCCTAAGCCTATGCCTTCTAGTTCTTGGTTCCCCATCCCTGGGAAAAGAAAGACTGAGTGCATTCACCCTAATTATGCCCCTCATAAATATTTATTGAGGACCTTGCTCATCATCTTCATCTCTACATATACAGTAGCAACCCAGTTTAGTCTTTGAAAGGCTCTATCCTCTCCCTAGTTATTCTTTTCCCTTAGTGTACTTATAAAATATCTGGATTCTCCTTAATATTATCTCTCAAAGTCATCTCGTACTCTTGTTATTGCCGCCAAATAAAATATCCTTCTTGAGAACACTCCTACACCTCCTTCTTGCCTCTAGGGATTCACTTGATCCCAGTGTGCCTGCATCTGACCTATGCCTCCTTTCTCCTGGCCAGTCCACAATTTCTCATTACTTCAGTCTTCCATATCCAGGAAGAACCACCCCAGTCATGCAACAATATAATATGTTTTGTGATCTCATACCAGATTGTCCATTGTCTCCTTATACCCTACCCATTGAAGCAGACATCCAGTTTATCCGGTATTAGTTTAGGTCAGGATGATGTAATGTTTCATGCTTCAGCTGCGGATTCCTCCTACCTTGCTCAACACTGCAAATGACATTTACCTTGTTTTCCCATTGATCTTTTTGAAAAGAGGCAGATATTTAAAATGCCATTGACCTGAAATCTTAATTCTTGTTTCTTTCTCCACAGATGCAGACTACTTACAGATTTTGTTTGTTTTATTTCAAGTCGAATACCTTGAAAACTTCGCAAAAGCTGTGGGTATTTTGTCCTTGAAACCATTTGATTACCTTTAAATGGAAACTCATTTAACTGTTCACAACAGCCTTCAAGCACTACTGTTACAATTATTTCCACCCCTCCACCTCCATCACCCTCCTCAGTGGTACATCGTCGATTCAAGTTATTTAATTATTATAACCACTAATCTTGGAGAGGTCTAGTCAGTATGCTAGTAATGTATGAGGGTCAGTGGCCTTATTACTATGGTGAATTAACTGGAGAATTATCCCCCTGAATAAAATATTTGAAGCTTGAAACTAAGGACAAAATATCAACACCAGTTCAGCATTGAGATTTGAACCTTTTGTCTGGTTTCAAGATGAAATGACAAAATGAAACCTTAGGTTAGAAATCTGGCCATTTTGTACTCATAATAATTAACCTAAATAAGCAGAATCTGAAATATACAGCAAAACAGCCCATGCAGAGATTTAATCAAGAGCTGCTCATCTATTTAAAGTGTCCTTGAATTGAAAGTAATAACTTAACTGAATTTCAGCCTCACTAGAATAATGAAGTAGATTAAAGGACCAATGGCATTGGAATGGACATTTATGTTTTCATGTGTTCTCACTGATGGCAACACCGAACCTTTTGTAAAAATAACAGTACATTCTATACGGACAGCTGGAAGTTTAAGAATGAGAAAAATACATACTGCAAATTTTACGAAAATACAACAGAGAAATTAATTTGATGTTTGACTTCAGTTGTTCTGTTGTTGAATTAGCTCCTCAGTAATTAACAGTAATTTTACTTCAAATTTTATCACCAATATGAACTTAATAACAATATACTAATGATGATCAAATCATTTCTTTGAAACTTTCCATACCTTTAAGGCTGGAAAAAAAGGAATAGTATAGAAATGGCAGCTTCAAATTATCTCTTGGTGTTCATTAGATTAAATCAAAACACAGTAAACATTGTGCTTGAACTCATATGCCCCTCACATGTTTGCTATTTGAAAAACCAATATTAAAATAATATACAAGTTAAAGCAATTTCAAAAGCTCCAAACATTAGTCGTTAATCTATCAATAAAACTGAATATATTTCAGGAACTGATGTTCTGGTCTTTAACAACACAAACAAAACACTGGAGGAACTCAGCAAGCCAGATAGCATCTATGGAAATAAGTACAGTCGACGTTTCGGGCCGAAACCCTTTGGTAGGACCACCTGAAACATCAACTGCAATTTTTTCCATAGCTGCTGCCTGGCCTGCTGAGTTCCTCCACCATTTTGTGTGTTTTGCTCAGATTTCCAGCATCTGCAAATTTTCTCTTGTTTTTTAGTCTTTAACTTCACTTTAGATTTTACAACTGTGTAGATTTCCTGTCAAGTTCAGAGATCGCCATGGAAATTATTTGATTAGGAAGTTTAGTTAGAGTACAAAAACTATCTTTAATTTTACACAGAATACAACAAAACCAATACTGTGGTGAATATCAGAAGAGTACTTGAGCTGACTGCTGAGATCCTGTTGGAGTTATGCTGCAAAGTATCTGTTAAAGAATAAAGTAGAAGTAGTAAGTTGCTTGTATTTTCACTTATGAAATAATGACATAACTTCTTGTAGTTAAAAATACTGAGAGTGGTATAGTTTCAACAGTTGTGTTTGTCACTGCTGCCCCACCTCGTTCACAGTCAATGCAAGGAAATTCACTGAGCAATGGCCCTAAACAAAATGCTCCACCTGTCTCTACTTTTGTTGAATTGGTTTATATTAGTCATCCTTAATAAAGTTACATTTCTAATTTAGATCGGATCTGAAATCATACTTTCCATGTTGCTTTTGCATCTGGATAAGAAGTTGCATTTGTTACTCGAGTTTAGTTTTCCTGTCATTGAACTAACTCTGCAGAATACTCAATCAGTGTTCAAACCACACACACACACACACACACACACACACACACACACGTGTGTTTTTGGCAACTGTTTTAAGGATCTTTGGTTTTATAAAGCAGACCAGGTTCAATGTACACGTGACACTCTGTTAAAGTGCCTTTTCTGAGCAGTAACTATTTATGCCACCATTGTTTGTAAGATTTGCAGTCAGCGATTAGTTACACTACAGGTTTAAGTTCTAAACGGGGGCAAGGCAAACTTTGTTGGTTTTATTCAGGAGTTTGCAAGGTTTGATAGCAAGTTGAGACTTTTAAAAGTGAGATAGTAGCTCCAGCTCTGCAGGTTCTTCTTAGAGTAGAGGGAAAAGTATACATATATCTAAACTCTCAGAAATTCCATCTTTGTGAAGAGAAGAGTATTCAGATTGGCGAGAATGGAATTCACCTGAGTTCAGAAGAACGAAAGTGGGCAAGGAGCAGCTGGACATGAAAAGAGAAATAACAATGTTAGCAGAGATCATTTCGTTTCTTACCATTTTTTGTTGAATCGGACTTGAGCCCTGGTTTTGGCACCAGTTTTCTCCTTGACCCAACCTCTGACTTTCTCCTCGGCTCCAACATGGGTTCCAGTGTAGATTCTGTTTCCTGGCTCAGGTCCAGGTTTGCCTCTGGCTCTGCCCTTGGATCCACCTTGGGTTCAGGTTTTGCCTCTGGCTCTAGGCTTGGTTCAGGTTTTGCCTCTGGCTCTAGGCTTGGTTCAGGTTTTGCCTCTGGCTCTAGGCTTGGTTCAGGTTTTGCCTCTGGCTCTAGGCTTGGTTCAGGTTTTGCCTCTGGCTCTAGGCTTGGTTCAGGCTTGGCTTCCAACTCTGGTTTTTCTTCTACCTTTGGTATCGGTGATGGTTCTGGAGGTGTCTCTGGCCCTGAATTGAGATCCTGCTCAGATGCTGTAAAACAAATTTAAAAAACCAACTTCTAAGCTTATTTTAAAATCACTTCCTCTGATTTTGTGAGATTCTCCCCTTGCTAGGTAGCTAGATTTGAATGTTGCTTTTTATGAACCAGTCCTAACTGTACAGAAGTCAGCAAGGGTTGACAAGATCATTTTACTGTGAGGTAAAGCCGTACTTTTCAAAACATAAAATTGTTTCCAGAGGCATGACATTCATTTTAGAGTCATAGAGAAGTACAGCACAGAAACAGGCCCTTCAGCCATCTGGACAGTGCCAAAACCATTTAAACTGCCTACTCCTATCGACATGAGTAGGGGACATAGCCCTTGATACAACCACCATCCATGTACCTATCCAAACTTCTCTTAGGTGTTGAAATCAAGCTCGCATGCACCACTTGTGCATAGCAGTTCATTCCACACTCTCATGACCCTCTGAGTGAAGAAGTTTCCCCTCATGTTCCTTTAAACTTCCAACTTTCACCCTTAACCCATAACCTCTCGCTGAAGTCCCACCCAACCTCAGTGGAAGAAGCCTGCCTGCTTTGACCCAATCTGTACACTTCATAATTTTGTATACCTCAATCAAATTTCCTCTCAGTTTTCTACATTCTTAAGAATACAGTCCTAACCTTTTGAATCTTTCCTTATAACTCAGGTACTCCAAACCCAGCAACATCCTTGTAACTTTTCTCTGTACCCTTTCAACTTTGCTTTTATCTGTCCTGTAGATAGATGACGAAACCTGCACAGAATACTCCAAAGTAGGCTTCACCAACATCTTATAAAACTTAACATAAATCCCATTGCCTATACTCAGTGCATTGATTTATCAAGGCCAATGTGCCAAAAGCTTTCTTTACAACCGTATCTACTGTACTTGTGATGCCATTTTCAATGAATTATGGATCTATATTCCTAGATCCCTTTGTTCTACCACACTCCTCAGTGCCCTACCATTCACTGTGACAGAGCTACTCTGGGTGGTCCTACTGGAGGGCAAAAACTCACATATGTCTGCATCAAATTCTATCTGCCACTTTAATCCCATTTTTTCAGTTGTTGCAAGTCCCTCTGCAAGCCATGATAGACTTCCTCACTGTCCTAGCTTGGTGCCATCCACAAATTTAGTGATCCAGTTAGCCACATTATCATCCAGATCATTGATATAGGTGACAAGCAGCAAACAACCCAGCACTGCTCCCTGCGGCACAGCACTAGTCACAGGCCTCCAATCAGAGAGGCAATCCTCTACTACCAGTCTTTGACTTCTCCCATAAAACCAATGTCTAATCCAATTTACTACCTCATCCTGAATGCTAAGTGACTGAACCTTCTTGACCAGCCTCCTATGCAGGTCCTTGTCAAGTGCCTCACTAAAGTCCATGTAGACAACATCCACTGCCTTGCCTTCATCCATTTTCCTGGTAACTTCCTCAAAAAACTCTAAGATTGGTTAGACATGAACTACCATGCACAAAGTCATGCTGGATATCCTTAATCAGTCCATGTACTTAGTCCAAATACTTACAGTATATATCCGGTCCCTTAGAATATCTCCCAAAAGCTTTCCCATAACTGAAGTCAGACTCATCGGCCTATAATTTCGTGGTTTATGTTTGGAGCCTTTTTGTATACAGCAGAACAATATTGGATATCTTCCAATCCTCTGGCACCTCCCCTGTCGCTAAAAGGGCCCCAGCAGTTTCTGCACTTGCCTCCCGTATGGTCCGAGGGAATACCTTGTCAGGCCCTGGGGATTTTCCCACCCTGATTTGCTTCATGGTAGCAAATACTTCCTCTTCTGTAAACTGTACATTGTCCATGAAGTTGATGCCACTTTGCCTCACTTCTATAGATGCCATGTCCCTCTCCTAAGTAAATACAGATGCAAAGAATTCATTTAAGGTCTCCCCCATCTGTTCTGGCTTCACATGCGGAGTACCATTCTGGTCTTCCAGAGACCAATTTTGTCCCTTGCAATCCTTTTGCTCTTAACATATCTGTAGAATTCCTTAGGATTGTCCTTCACCTTGTCTGCTAGAGCAACTTCATGCCTTACTTTAGCCTTCCCTTCCTGATTTCTTTCTTAGGTGTTTTTTTGTATTTTTTGTATTTTTTGTATTCCATAAGCACCTCATTTTTTTCCTACTTGCCTATACCTACTATGCACCGACTTTTTATTCTTAACCAGGACCTCAATAGCTCTTGAAAACCAAGGTTCCCTACACCCAACATTTGTAACCTTTTCCTTTTATTCTACCAGGCACATACACAGGTTGTGCTCTCAAAACTTCCCACTTACCAAGGACAGCTTTGGCAGAAAACAGAAAACAGAATCCACACATGCCAGATCATTTCTGACACCATCAAAATTGGCCTTTCTCCAATTTAGAATCTCAGACCTATTTTGTTATATTTACTTTGAAACTAATGGCATTGTGGTCACTAGGTGCAAAGTGTTCCCTGACACAAACTTCTGTCACCTACTCTGTCTCATTTCCTAATAGCAGATATCATGCTCTCACTCATTGGGCCTTCTACATACTGATTAAGGAAACTTTCCTGAACACACTCAACAAACTTTATTCCACCTAGTCCTCTTACAGTATGGGTGTCCCAATCAACATGTGGAAAATTAAAATCACCCACTATAACAACCTTATGTTTCTTGCAACAGTCTACAACCTCTTGACAAATTTGTTGCTCCAAGTCACTAGGACTGTTGAGTGATCAGTAATATAGCCCCACTGATGTTGTCGTGCATTCCTTATGCCTCAGTTCCACCCATAACACCTCACCAGATGAGTTCCCCTGTCAGTCCTGCCAGAGCACTGCCATGACATTTTCCCTGACTGGTAATGCCACCCCTCGCTCTTTAAACCCTCCCAATCTGAAACATCTAAAACATGGAAACCCCGGAATATTAAGATGCCAGTCCTGCCCCTCCTGTACCAGTCTCAGTAATGGCTACAACGTCATAATTCCAAGTGTTGATCCATGCTCTGAGCTCATCCGCCTTTCCTGCGATATTTCTTGCATTGAAGTATATGCAGCTCAGGGTACTAGTCACACCATGCTCAACCTTTTGATTCCTGACTTTGTCTGAGGTCTTACCAACATGTCTCCGCAACCTCTCCACCAACTGTTCTGACACTGTGCTTCCCATCCCCCAACAACTCTAGTTTAGGTCCCACCGTGCAGCATTAACAAATCTTTCTGTTAGGAAATTAGACCCCCTCCAGTTCAGGTGTAAGCTGTCCCTTCTGTACAGGTCCCACCTTCCCTGGAAGAGAGAAACCCAATGATCCAAAAATCGTATACCCTCCCTCTACATCAACTCCTCAGCCATGTGTTAAGCTGTATAATCTTCCTAGTTCTGGCCTCACTATAACGTAGCACGGGTCACAACCCGGAGATCACAACCCTGGAGGTCCTGTCCTTTAACTTAGCACCTAATTCCCTGAACTTCTTATGCAGAACCTGTCATTCGTCCTACCCACATCATTGGTGCCTACATGGACCACAACCTCTGGCAGTTCACTCTCCCACTTTAGAATTTTCCGGACCTTGGCACCTGGGAGGCAACTTACAATCCAGGAATCTCTTTCTCACCCAAAGAATCTCCTGTCCATTCCCATGACTAATGAATCCTCTATCACCACAGAGTGCCTCTTCTGAGTTACAGAGGCAAACTCAGTGCCAGAGACCTGACTGCTACAACTTTCTTCTGTTAGGTCATCACCCGCCCTTCCCCAACTCATCCAAAGTGGGACAACTGTTGTTGAGAAGGATGGCCACAGGAGTACTCTGCACTGTCTCCTTCAACCCTTTCCCCATCCTAATTGTCACCTGGTTTCCCGTGCCCAGCACCTTGGGCGTAACTACCTCTCTACATGCCCCATCTATCATCCCCTCAGCCTCCCGAATGAGCTGGAGTTCATCCAGTTCCAGCTCCAAATCCTTAACGCGGATTGTTCAAAGCTGCAGCTGGATGCACTTCTCACAGTTGTAGTCGTCAGGGACACTGGAGGTCTCCCTGCCTTCCCACATCCCGCAAGAGGAGCATTCAACTATCTGGCCTGGCATTGCTACTGTCCTAACTGAGCAGATGTAGAAAAGGGAAAGAAAAAAAATTACCTAGAGCTTTTCTTTTTCGCCTTCTCTGGCTGAAGTCTCAAAGGGCTAAAGCCTCAAGGTCCACTCTAACGCTGTCCACTCAGATGATGGCCGCAGCAATGGCCTCTGCCTTCCTTTAATTTGTTCTTGCTAATCAATCCCAAAGGCCGATTGGTCGCTGGTCAGAGTTGAAATAAGTTGCTGCGATCCAGTGCTGCCTTTTCTACTCGGGCAGTGGACCTGAGTGAAATCCCCTCCTTGCAAACTTCTGATGTCCAGATTGGTCGATGGTCAGAGCTCAAAATTTTCTTAAGATGTAACTGAAGTCTGCTCAGTTATAAGTACAATATGGAGGGGAGACTGCATCTTTACAGTTCCACTATGTTCAGCTCCAACTATACTTTCAATCAAACCTCCTCATTTCAGCCCACTGAAGGACTTGGGTAACATTTAGGGTTTGTTTGAAAACAAGTAATAGGGAATATTTACACAAAGGGTAAAAGGGATTTGAACTCGAGAACCCAGTACCCACCCTGCAAATTGCCTTATCCAAAAGCTCCTTTTTGGAAAGCGCTATAGGGATACTAAAACAAAAACCTCACACCAGTTTAACAATTTCTTCCCCCCGCCCTTCCACCCCAGGCAGTTAATCTGATAAAACATTCTGGTTAGCCCTTCACTGTACTGTAGCACTTTAAATCACTGTATATAATGCTGTTTACATTGTAAATACATGCTGGTATTTATGTACTTATACATATTTTATCCCACATCCAACATTTAACCTCTAAGTATAATTCTTTATTTTTTATAGTTGTTGAATGTTGGTGTTTTCTGTTGCATGCTGTGGCCTCAGCAACACACCACAGTAAATTCTCAATACATGTTAAATATTAATGTGAATGAAGTTGATTCTTGAACCTTGGTAACTCAGCCATTGTTCACTAACCTTGCACAACATCACCAATATCTTAGAACCACAATTGAACTGGTAACCAAATTAAAAGATGCACCTGTCCTAATTTGGGTGTAGAGTGGAGATACGTCTCTACCAAAGGAGGTGTAAGGGGCTCCTTCCCTCCACTAGTCTGCAGGTCACCCTTGGGCAAGGTGTAGCACCTGCTTAGCCCCCCCCACCCAGGGCCACCTGATCAGAGTCACATGAGCCACGGGAGTGGGAGGTGGACGGTCGTTGAGCAGCTGATCCACATCACAAGTCCTGGTTATCTGACCACTGACGCCAAGCAGACAATCTCTGAAGAGTATTGATAATGGCTGGGGTCACCCATCTTGGAATGGCAAACCATGTCATAAGACACGGTACATAATGAATGAATGAACCCACCCTAATTAACATTGTGGCAACAACTACAGCATGGTGGAATTTGAGTCCTCAGTAATGAATATATTGCCTCCCACACCATCAAAGCTATCTAAAAGCTTTCCAGTACATACTCTCCATTCATATGGACAAGCACAGCTGCAAAGCTCAAGAACCTCAGCACAATCAAGGCTTTAGTGGCTCATTAAATTCCCATACCCACTCGCTATGGTAGCAAGGCCAGGTGGCTGCCACAATTAGCAGCTTACTATCTCCTTCTGGTGTTCTGCCTCCTTCCCCTTCTCCCATGGTCCACTCTAGAAACATAGAAACATAGAAAATAGGTGCAGGAGTAGGCCATTCGGCCCTTTGAGCCTGCACCGCCATTTGTTATGATCATGGCTGATCATCCAACTCAGAACCCTGCCCCAGCCTTCCCTCCATACCCCCTGACCCCCGTAGCCACAAGGGCCATATCTAACTCCCTCTTAAATATAGCCAATGAACTGGCCTCAACTGTTTCCTGTGGCAGAGAATTCCACAGATTCACCACTCTCTGTGTGAAGAAGTTTTTCCTAATCTCGGTCCTAAAAGGCTTCCCCTTTATCCTCAAACTGTGGCCCCTTGTTCTGGACTTCCCCAACATCGGGAACAATCTTCCTGCATCTAGCCTGTCCAATCCCTTTAGGATTTTATACGTTTCAATCAGATCCCCCCTCAATCTTCTAAATTCCAATGAGTACAAGCCCAGTTCATCCAGTCTTTCTTCATATGAAAGTCCTGCCATCCCAGGAATCAATCTGGTGAACCTTCTTTGTACTCCCTCTATGGCAAGGATGTCTTTCCTCAGATTAGGGGACCAAAACTGCACACAATACTCCAGGTGTGGTCTCACCAAGGCCTTGTACAACTGCAGTAGTACCTCCCTGCTCCTGTACTCGAATCCTTTCGCTATAAATGCCAGCATACCATTCGCCTTTTTCACCGCCTGCTGCACCTGCATGCCCACTTTCAATGACTGGTGTATAATGACACCCAGGTCTAGTTGCACCTCCCCTTTTCCTAATCGGCCCCTCTCCCATCAGATTCCTCCTTCATCAGCCCTTTACCTTTTCTACCCATTAACTCACAGCTTCTCACTTCACACGCTCCTCCACCCACCTACCTACCCCCTCACATGGCTTCTCCTTCTAACCTGTACTCCTTCCCCTCTCCCACCTTCTAATTCAGGATTCTGCCGGTTGCAAGGCGGAGATTATGGATTCTTGCTTATCTACACAGGTGGTTCTAAAGGTCTAGTGACAAGTCACACAGGTATTTCTGAAATGTTCCAAAGTTTCAGGTAACTATTTAAAATGAGTATCAGACAAAATATCAGTATTCACATCTGAGATTGTTACTATCATTTTAGCCTTGGTATGGGCCAAAGAAGTACGTCCTGATTATGTATTTCTGCACTCTGACTCATTCTCGTTCTTGTCATCTATGAAAACAGGAACTCCAAATCGCTGGCCAGACAATTCTTCTTGAGATTGGACTACATCTGCTGAGGTTGCAGAGTCTAGGCCTGTGTACACATTTCATGTGGGTTCCTGCCCGTGCTGGGATTGAAGGAATTGAGATGGCAGACGTTCTTGCTTAAAATTAAGTATATATCAGTGTAGTGGTGTATTTGCATGAGGAGGAGCTGAAAGCCATAATTTTAAAAACCTGTTCAATCACCACGCCAACAAAGTTGAGATAAGGAAAAGAAAGGACGGCATTTATATAAAATTCGGATGACGATGGGAACTCAGCCGGTAGAAGGGTTTAAAATGAGAGAATCAGTTATACTTACACGTTTATCTATTTATTGGACATATTAGGCCCCACCCGGCATCTGTTCAGTTAATACGCATGATACTGGAATCTGTAGGGAGTACACTTGTCTAGAAACAGTGCCGCATATATTGTTTGCAGCCCGGAATGTGCCAGTTGGCAGCACCTTTTCCGCGGACGTCTCGATGTGCTGGGAGATCAGCAAGTTTCGAGCCAACCCAAAGAGCGTCCGCATAGTTGATCTGCCAATAGCACCGGATGTTTGTGTCTCCTTGTGTGTCCCTGAGAACAGCCGCTAAATGAGAGAGTCCTCTATCGTGCAGCTGCTCGGGATCAAATGTGACACAGGTCCTTTCATCTTTCTTTCTCCAGACCCACTTTGTGAACCCACAGTCTGCAAAGAGCTGAGCTACTGTCTCTTTCCCACGACTGTCATCCCGCGGCTGCTGGCGTGGGGGTGATACTCTGGGGATCTGACTGGGAGCGCCTGTCTCACCGCCAGCCAGACAGGGTCTTGGTGCCTTTTGGTGAGGCTTAGTGATGAGGTATTTTGCCAGATGGTCTGGACTGTCTCTCTAGTCCCTTAGCTCCGGGGTCAGCAGCTGAACGCTCAGCTTCCATGCCCCACCCCTCTGTCGGTGACAGGAGACTCAGAAAAGGCAGTAGTCGGAGAAGAAGAGGATGTCGATCGGGAATCCGGGCTGGGTCGTCCAGTCGTGACCAGGTAGATTGTGGTACCGTTGTGCTCCGCCTGCAGTGGTGTTGAAGGCGTAGGGCGTAGCGCGACTTGGCTATTTTAATTGTTTCCATCAGGAATCTGAGGTGCTGTCCAGCCTGCTGTCGGCACTACCAGTTCGTGCAGCCGCATCAGTGATTCATTTGAAGTCACCGGCCAGAACAACCGTCTAGGACGTCGCCAACAGCGGCGGAATCTACTCGCGGACGGCCAGCCACTCACTCCGCACAGTTAAGGAGTACACATTAATTAGCCGGAGCGGAGTGTTTCGGTGCATTACGTCTGCCACGAGGAGGCGATCCCTAGCCACCTCTTTGACCTGGGTGATTGAGAAGTTGGCTCCCCGGAGCAGAATCCCTAGGCTGACGATCATCGCCGCCCAACCACAGAGACAAACCATGGGGCCACCATCGCTATTGCCTCCGGTAGTTGTGGAGATGTGGTAGCTCACACTCCTATGAGAAAGTCACATCGGCCAGATACTGCAAAGCGTTGAAACATCGCGCTGTTCTCTTCACACTGTGTACGTTCAAAGATGCCAGTTTTAAGTCCATAATTAGTTCTTGGTGAAATCCTGCTCTTTTTACGGGCTCGGGTACTGACGATAATCCTCCCCCACGTGTGGCGATGCCGGTGGTGTGACTGGTGGGAGGTTGGCCGCTGGTCACCTCTCTGGGCTGGGAGACTGCCAGACGCTGCTCTGCTCTCGGACTCTCCGAGCTGGGGGTGATGGCTCCTGTGCTGCTCCCGGTCTCCCGGAGCTGGTGTTGACTGGGCGCAGTGCTCACTGGAGTGCGGAGGCATAAACTCTATTAGCTGTGCCGCCTTGCAAGCTCGCAGCTAAAATCCCCTAATCCCCTGAATCCTTCTGGTAACCCTTTTCTGCATCTTCTCCAAGACCCTCATAGAGTCATTGAGCAAATCTCGTGCATGCCAGCTGGTGTTCCGCCTCGCCACATCGACCCACAAATGGAACATAGCCTCCATATCTTCCCCCACACCCCGCATCCGTGTCCGTCCCGATCATAATCGCACAAAATTGCAACGAAAAAAAGAGCAACTGGAAAGCAGAAACACACCATAACATCAAGCATAAAGTCCAGTCCTCAAACCGTGTCAATTAAACCTTGACCCGAGACGCCAGCAGCAACAAGGGAGGGGGAGAGAGAAACCGATCGAACACAGGCACCTTCCTCCGGGAGTAGCAAGCAAGAGGCCCGTCACTCGCAGGCAGACGCCGCTGAACACCCGCTCTCGTCCCCCTTGGTGTCAATCTTCCCTGGCCATTAATCGGCGAGATCAACTAGAAATGGGGGCGAAGCTGATTCTATGTTCCCGAGTTTGATTCCATGCTCCCAATTAATTGATCAACCCACCATCTATGGGATTTTGGAGAAAACTTGAACACCTGGAGGAAATCTACACAGTGACATGACATTCAAAGGTCGGGATTGCGGGAGATGCGAGGCAGCAGCCCCACTCGGTGCACTAAAATACCATGTTCATTTTCATTATTCGGCACACTTTCAATCCTGGTGTCATTGATAAGTTTAGAAGTGTTACCCCACGCTTCTATGTAATTAACATATACCAAAAATCAATTATACTTAAACCCATACATGAAGAACATGGCAGTCTTTCTCGTTCATACTGAAATACGTACGTCTGCCTTGCAATCTGCCCTTTTAAGCCAATTTCCTATCCATGCGGCCAGTGGTATTTTAAATGGGCTGCAGTTTTGTTATCCAATTTTTGAATGAGTCATTATCAAACCCTTCTTCATAATGCATATCAAAAATTTATAACCCAGCCCTTTGTGACTGTGCCTCATTCAACTGCATTCCCTTTCCTCAATCACGTTAGTTCATAAAAAAAACAAAGTGCTTTAACATAATGTGCTAATTCCTGTTTTCATTCAGTTTATTAAATTAACTCCTGAATTATTAATTTAGAATTTGGTCAGACAAATAAAGGTCAAAGCTGAAGAGAATCAAGTTCTCGTTGTCGGAGCTCATGAAAGAACGCAGCAGTAAATGTTAAGACTTGCCCCTCGATAACTCCACACAGTGACACTTTGACACCTGTACAGTTGTTACAAGCTGGGCCTCTGGAGCTCTCACAGATATCAAAATTAAAATTCTTTGCAGCTCCAATCATATTATGATTTTCAGATGTTTAGTTAAACCTTTGCCTATCTTTAATGAAAGCTTTTTAATGTCAGTAATGATAAAATTCAAGATTCAAGATTTTTGTTTGTCAATCTTCAGTACACAAGTGTAGAAGAGAGTGAAATGATTGTTACTCTGGATCTGATGCAGCACAAAAACACAATAAGCATAAAGAACTCAATTAATATAAATACATCAGATTACTTTGTATACATAGACTGTTTGTATGTACATAAAGTGTTACTAGGTACAGGAGAATCTGTACATAAGGTGACTTTGACAGGAAATGATAATGTAGTGAGGGTGGGGGGCGATGTCAAGTCAAGTCAAGTCAAGTCAAGTCACTTTTTATTGTCATTTCAACCATAACTACTGGTACACAACATAGTAAAAATGAGACAATGTTTTCCAGGACCATGGTGCTGCATGAAACAATACAAAAACTACACTGAACTACGTAGAAAAAAAACACAAGAACTACACTAGACGACATAACATACATACAGGACAGCATAAAGTGCACAAAACAGTTCAGGCACTACAATAAATAATAATAAATAATAAACAAGACAATATGCACAGTAGAGGGTATAGTAGGTTGGTGTCAGTCCAGGGTCTGGGTATTGAGGAGTCTGATGGCTTGGGGGAAGAAACTGTTACATAGTCTGGTCGTGAGAGCCCGAATGTTTCGGTGCCTTTTGCCAGATGGCAGGAGGGAGAAGAGTTTATATGAGGAGTGTGTGGGGTCCTTCATAATGCTGTTTGCTTTGCAGATGCAGTGTGTGGTGTAAATGTCTGTGATGGCGGGAAAAGAGACCCCGATGATCTTCTCAGCTGACCTCACTACCCGCTGCAGGATCTTGCGATCTGAGTTGGTGCAATTTCCGAACCAGGCCGTGATGCAGCTGCTCAGGATGCTCTCAATACAACCTCTGTAGAACGTGGTGAGGTTGGGGGGTGGGAGATGGACTTTTCTCAGCCTTCGCAGAAAGTAGAAACGCTGCTGGGCTTTCTTTGCTATGGAGCTGGTGTTGAGGGACCAGGTGAGACTCTCCGCCAGGTGAACACCAAGAAATTTGGTGCTCTTAACGATCTCTACGGAGGAGTCATCGACGTTCAGCGGAGAATGGTCGCTCCGCGTCCTCCTGAAGTCAACAACAATCTCTTTTGTTTTGTTTACATTCAGAGACAGGTTGCTGGCTCTGCACCAGTCCGTTAGCCGCTGCACCTCCTCTATTTATGCTGACTCATCATTCTTGCTGATGAGACCCACCACGGTCGTGTCATCGGCAAACTTGATGATGTGGTTCGAGCTGTGTGTTGCAGCACAGTCGTGGGTCAGCAGAGTGAACAGCAGTGGACTGAGCACACAGCCCTGAGGGGCCCCCGTGCTCAGTGTGATGGTATTGGAGATACTGCTTCCGATCCGGACTGACTGAGGTCTCCCAGTCAGGAAGTCTAGAATCCATTTGCAGAGGGAGGTGTTCAGGCCCAGTAGGCTCAGCTTTCCAATCAGTTTCTGAGGAATGATTGTGTTGAATGCCGAACTGAAGTCTATGAACAGCATTCGAACGTACGTGTCTTTTTTGTCCAGGTGGAGAGTGATGGCAATGGCGTCGTCTGTTGAGCGGTTGGGACGGTACGCGAACTGCAGGGGGTCCAGTGAGGGGGGCAGTAGGGTCTTGATGTGCCTCGTGAAGAGCCTCTCGAAACACTTCATGATGATGGATGTGAGTGCGACGGGACAGTAGTCGTTGAGGCAGGACACTGAAGACTTCCTCGGCACGGGGACGATGGTGGCGACATTGAAGCACGTAGGAACGACGGCGCTGCTCAGGGAGATGTTGAAGATGTCAGTGAGAATATCTGCTAGCTGGTCTGCACATCCTCTAAGCACTCTGCCAAGAATATTGTCTGGTCCAGCGGCCTTCCGTGGGTTGACCCTGCGCAGGGTTCTCCTCACATCGGCCAGGGTAAGACATAGCACCTGGTCATTTGGAGGAGAGGTGGTCTTCCTCACCGCCACGTCATTATCTGCCTCAAACCGAGCGCAAAAGTTGTTCAGCGCATCTGGGAGGGAGGCATCACCCGTACAGTCAGGTGATGTTGTCCTGTAGTTGGTGATGTCCTGAATGCCGGTCCACATGCGCCGCGTGTCGCCACTGTCCTGGAAGTGGCCGTGGATTCGCTGTGCATGTACAAGCTTTGCCTTTCTGATGGCCCGGGACAGTTGTTAGGGCTGCCTTGTCGCCTGTTCTGAAGGCGGAGTCACGGGTCCTCAGCAGCGCACGCACCTCCGCGGTCATCCATGGCTTCTGGTTAGCACGTGTAGTGCTGGTCTTGGCCACAGTGACATCATCGATGCACTTGCTGATGTAGCTTGTACTCCTCTAAGTTGGTAGAGTCGCCATCGGTCGCAGCCTCCCTGAACATGTGCCAGTCAGTGTGCTCAAAGCAGTCTTGAAGAGCAGAGATGGCTCCTACTGGCCAGGTTTTCACCTGCTTCTGAGCTGGTCTGGAGCGCCTGACGAGCGGTCTGTATGCTGGGATTAGCATAACAGAGATGTGGTCAGAGTAACCGCTGTGGTACGCGTCGGGAATGTTTGTGTAAACAAGATCCAACGCGTTCTCCCCCCTCGTTGAAAAGTCCACATGTTGATGGAATCTGTGGAGCACTGACTTAAGGTTAGCGTGATTAAAATCTCCGTCGACAATAAACAGTCCATTAGGGTGTGCGTTTTGCACTTCGCTAATAGCCCCATACAGTTCACAGAGCGAGCGCCTCCTTAGCATTAGCGCTGGGGCGAATGTAGACACCGACTATAATGACGGTGGTGAATTCCCGTGCAAATAAAAAGGTCTGCATCTAACAGTCACAAACTCCACTAGCGATGAGCAGTACTGTATCTGGAAACCAGCACAGAGTTCTTGCACCATTCCGTATTGATGTAAACACATAAGCCACCACCGCGAGTCTTACCGGATGTGGTGGGGTGGGTAAATGTGTGAAGGTGCTGATCAGCCTGATGGCTTGGGGGAAGTAACTGTTATTGTGTCTAGTGGTCCTGGCGTGGATGCTGCGTAGCTTCTTCCCTGATGGGAGTGGGTCAAACAATCCATAAACAGGGAGGGTGGGATCCTTCCTGATATTACTGGCCTTTGTCGGGCACCTTTCTTTACAAGTGTCCTTGATAGCTGGTAGGCTGATGACAGTGATGCGTTGGGAAGTTTTAACCACCCATCATAAAGCCAATTGCATTGCAGAGCAAAAATGTCCAGGAAACCTCACTAATCAAAAGTTGCGTTAAGAATGGTGAATATAGATTACCATGCTGTTTGTTAATCAATACGTAATCATATTTAGTTAAATATGAATGGAACCAAAATGGTTGGATTTGTTGTCTCAGAAACATGGTAAGGCTACAGATTCAACTTTTGACTTTGGCTTAAGATCAGAATGTACAGAAGGGTAGTTTTTGATTCTGGTGCTTCCTTAAAGCTGTGATGAGTCAGGTCGAATAATGTTTAAGTGAAAAGGAATTCAAAGGGTGTGGATCTCTGAATTCTTGAAAGATAATCTTTCAGTTTGGGAGAATGTTCAGGGAGGTTCCCTGTTAAGATGTCTACTTATAACCAACTCAGAAAATGTAAAAATATACTCACTACAAAGATTATCAATGCACTTAAATCCATCAGGACATTCGCTGCAGGGAGTTCCTTTTTTGTACGGGTTTTGTCCAAGAACATTGCCCCTGAAAAAGAAGGAAATATAATGATTGTGTTGGCAAATCATCTGACATTACATTAAATTTCTTGCAGCTGCCTGTAAGGAGTTTGTACGTTCTCCCCATGACTGCTTGTATTTCCTCCGGGTGTTCCGGTTTCTTCCCATAGTCCAAAGACATACTGGTTAATAGGTTAATTGGCCATTGTATATTGCCGCACGATTAGGTTGGGGTTAAATTGGCGGATTGCTGGCCAGCATGGCTCGAAGGGCCAGAGGAGCCGATTCCATGCTGTAAATCGATAAAATAAATATAAATACATTGCATTATGTATGTTTTTCAATTTACAAAAGTGCCCAATTTCCAGTGACAGTGGATTCTGGTTAATTAGGCCATTGGTTCATCAGAGGAGCCACTTATTTGGGGCAACTCTTAAAGATCAAAGTCCCACTTGGTGGCACAATAATATCAGCGCCGGACTCTGGAGCAAAGGTTCCCGAGTTTGAATTCAAGTCAGGTTGAGCGTGGAACTAGCAACTCGGCCTCGTAAAACAAGAATAGCTTACTACGGAAACAACGTCAAAAGACGGTGCCCCAGTAACTCCACTGCTGAGTTAAGGGCTATTCTTCTTCTTCTTCCTCCTCTTCTTCTTCTTCTTCTTCTTCTTCTTCTTCTTCTTCTTCTTCAGGAACAAAAACTAATTGAGAAAATGCATCTGTATTTCTTACTGTTTATGCACGTTCAATCCGTTAGGTCTAAGATGGCTCACAATTGGCTCACAATCCTTCAGTCCTATTCCCCCTCTTATTTCCCTATACAATACGCTGGCAAGTTATTCTCTCTCACCTGCCCTTTGATAGTTTAACTCTTATTTCCACAAAGTGGTAAGTAACAGTAGCCACATAACCTACCCTACCAACATACAAGCATAGAACTTTACAGCACAGTACAGGCCCTTCAGCCAATGATGTTGTACCAATCTTTTAACCTACTCTTTAGATCAATCTAGCCCTTCCCTCCTACATAGCCCTCCATGTTTCTTTTATCTATGCGCCTAACAGTTTCTTAAATGTCCCTAATGTAATTGCCTCTACTACCAACCCTAGCAGAGCATTCCATGCACCAACTATACTCTGTGTAAAAAATAACTTACCCCTCTATACTTCCCCCAAATCTGGTCAAAATTGTGCATGTTAGACGTTTCTACTCTGGGAAGAAAAATCTCTGGCTATCCGCCAATGTATGCTTCTTATCATCTTGTACACCTCTATCAAGTCACCTCTTATTTTCCTTTCCTCAAAAGCAATAAGCCCTAGCTCACTCAGCCAATCTTTGAGACATGGGAGGAAATCAGAGTACCAGGTAGAAATTCACAAAATTATGGAGAGCAAAATACAAAATAGCACGGTGTGTATCAAACCTGAGAGACAGCAGCACTGAACATTGTGCCACCATCCTATTTTTAGTGTGAAAGTACCATATTTTTTACCAATTCTACCAAATACCATGTATCATATTTTAACATAGACTGGAGTCTGTAAAGAATTTATTAATATTTATACTTACGGAGGGGAATAGTTGCACACCAAAATAGACAAGTTATTGTCAGTCAGACCTTGTAATACATCACAAAAGTGGCTGGCACAACCCACTTTATCACTATCTGCCCAGACAACCTGTGAACATGAAAAGTTATAAAGAACAGCATGTTTATTCATTTGAAGCTCTTCCCTATGCCAAGAAAATATCCTTAACTTTCTGACACTGCTGAGAAAAAAGAGTGCAAACATCATCATGAATCAGTTCTCACCCATACCAAGAATGCAACTTGTTCAAGCCTGAACAGCAAGTTTCTGGACAGCTGTGTCATATGTCAGGCAGGCATTGAATCAAGAACAACACACAAAACGTTGGAGGAACTCAGCAGGTTAGGCAGCATCAATGGAGGGAAATGCAGAGTCAACATTTCAAGTCTCAGCCTTTCACAGGACTGAGGTTAGAGAAGAGTTTGGTTGTATGAAAAGGTGGAGCAAGAGTTGGTAGGTGATAAGTGGATCTGGGTGAGGGGATGAAAGGTGGGAGTGACAAAGGGTTGAAGATGACGCAGTGTGATTGAAAATGAAGGTGCAGCATGGAGAGAGAAGAACCAGTACAAGGAGTGTGTTTTAAAAACGCAAACAACAGGAATTCTGCAGATGCTGGAAATTCAAGCAACAGACACCAAAGTTGCTGGTGAACGCAGCAGGCCAGGCAGCAACTCTAGGAAGAGGTACAGTCGACGTTTCAGGCCGAGACCCTTCATCAGGACTAACTGAAGGAAGAGTTAGTAAGAGATTCGAAAGTGGGAGGGGGAGAGGGAGATCCAAAATCCATGGCAATGAATTCCATAGATTCACTACCCTCTGACTAAAGAAATTCCTCCTCATTTTGTTCCAAGGAACCTCATTCTATTCTAAGGCTGTGCCCTCTGATCCTGGATCCCCCCCACTATAGGAAACATCCTATCCACATCCATTCTATCCAGGCCTTTCAATGAGACACCCAAAACCTCCTTCACGGGGAGCAGGAGGAGAGAGAAAAGGGAGAAAGGGCAGAAAAGTAGCACTGGCTTGATATTGGAGGTTTAGAATATAACCTAGTACATTGAAGATGGATCCAAAGAAAATGCAAGTCACTGGTATTGAAATGCAGCTGCATATGGCATGGTCGGTCACTACATATTCCTTTGCAAGATCTGTTACGTGACAAGAAACCATTAACTAATGTTTTCTGATAAATCATTCCCTTTGGAAATGTTACAGAATGAACATCCTCTGTTTGATGAAGCTCCTTGGACCTGAAATGTCATCTCTAGTTCTCTTTCCCCAAATGCTGCCTGACCTACTAAGTGTTCCTGCCATTCTCTGTTTTTATTTAAGATTTTCAGCACCTGCCATTTTCTGATTTTTGGTAATGTAAGCCTATTCATTTTAAGAGTATAATTTAATTTCATACCTGGGTGAAGTGTCCACACATTTTAAGTGGACTACATTCCATTGTATCATATGTATAATTTGCAGCTTCCAAATACCATTTCTCAACAGCTAATTTCAGATCAACTGTCCCAGTAACTGAATATAAATTTTCACCAGTTTGTCCTCGGTTTTTATTGTGTTCCCAAATACATTCCTTTGCATGCGTTAAGGCAAGTTCTTCCAAGTCATTGTCCCATTTCTAAAAACAAAATAAATGAATGTATGGATCAGTAAACATGTAGACTAGTTAACTCAAAATAAGGCCACAAATCAATTCTTGATAAATAAAAATCAAGTCCGCACTGTGGAAAGAGAAACCAAATTAACATTTCATTCTCAGAGACTCTTCATTAGAATTGCAGACATGAGATAATAAAAAATGTCATTTTAAGCTGCAGAAAAGGTTGCAGGAGGAATAGACAGGACCAAGAGAATATCTGTGATAGGGCAAGTTAAGGTCAAATGAATAAATTGGACAATTGGATGATGATTATGCTTTCTTGTCTGTGTTATGTAAATCTAATAGAAGGGCTGTGGAATCAGGTCAGGATTACAAATGGCGAGGGAAAAACTGATCCATAATAGCAGGTAGAAGACTAACAGCAGAAATGACTAGTTCTGATACAAAAAGAAAGAAAGAGTGGGTTAATTAAAGATGGAGAATGCGATGTTGTGTCTCAAAAACCACAATGTGCTCAGAAGGAAAATGAGGTATCAATGTTCAAACTTGCACTCAGCCTCATTGTAACAATGCATAAGGCTACAAAGAGACAGATCAAGGTGAGAGTGGGATGGGGGATTGGAGTTCAAGGCAACTAAAAGCTTATGATCCCTCCCTGGAACCAAATGAATTTGCTCCATAAAGTGATAATTTGGTTGGCTTTTTGTTTCTCCATTGTAGCGGAGGATGCATTGTGACTACTGAATGTAGTACATTAGATTAGAGGTACATATTTGCTTCGCAATTGCCTGAGTTTGTTAATGCTCCATTTAATCGTGACAGTTCAGTGTCATATCAGGTCTATCGCATCCAAACTAAATACTATGATAGCTCAGGCATTATAAAAAAAGAGATTGTTATCTGTCTTGGCTTGACATTTTGCCCTCATTCAGAGGAAAGAATGGTATCCAGGACAGGCACAGAAAAATGTTTGCCTTGATTGTAGGTGATCAAAGTTGTTTTTTAAAATGCTGGAGCAGCACAACAGGCAAGGCAACATGATTTGCTGACTGTGTCCACATACAATATTCTGCTTTCTATTTCTGATTTCCATTATTCGCCTTGCTTCCTGAACAACCTGAACAAATGAACTGATAACCATTCCAATACAGATACAACACTGCATCTATCTGATCATTTTGAGAATTGTCTAAGAGCTGCTCACCCAAGGCAGGGCAGATTTCATCTGGCCAGTTGCCTATATGACTGACCATCATCATCAGCAAAGTAATGGAAACTGTCATTGCTCTATCATATCAAACTTAACACCAACAGTTTTCTTGATTAGTTGGCTTTAAGTCTCATACCAGATTTGGTCCAGGCACGGACAAAATAAGTGAAGGAGTCCATTGCTGGACGCAAGACTTGGACAATATTCAATCATTGAATGATAGATAGCAAATAACCTTTGTGTCACACATGGAAAGTGATTCACCTCCGAATTGACCAAAGACATTCTACGATTTACCAGGCATGTCAGGTGTACAGTACCTGGAAACAGGAAACTGCAGTAACAAAACAAGTCATTCTAATTGATTTGCAAGCCCAATTCAGCACCTCAAATATTCTGTTTCTGTATCACTGGCTTACTGTAGGTGCAGTGTTTACAGTGTTTACTGTAAGTGCAGAAACTACAAAATAATCTGCAGTTTCTTGTCAGGGCTATTCCTATAACACCACTCTCCCACATCCTCTACCATGAAGAAAGAGATGAACAATAAGCACACAAGAATCCTTCTATGTCAAACAACATTCTAATTTTGAAACATATTGCAGATGCTTCATCAATATTTGACTTAAACCATTCAACCAATATAGTGAGTGTACCTTCATCAGAAAAACTGTATTGAATCACCACCATCTAACCAAAGTCAACTAGGGTAAACAATAATGCAAAATAGTTGATTTTAATTAATTGCAGGCAACATTGGGCTAGAGGGAAAATAAGAGATCATTAATCATTATTACCTGTGATGGCAAACATTGGAAAAACATAAGACAATCTTATTTTGGGGAATTTGGCTTTGGCAGCATTTTGAGCTCTTGAAGCCATGAAGGTGAAGCTTTAAAGAGTTCTACAGTAGGTATTTGGAGCCAGTGAGAGAGGAAATTCATCTGGGGTAGCTAGAGTCATGGTCTAGAGCATTTGTCATCAGGAGTCACAGAGAGTGCAGACTTAGTGTAGAGTGGATATTATGGGCTTCTGTAGTCCAACAGTTTGCCAAAGTTGATTCTTTGTTGGCAAACTGATTAGTGGTGCCTCTCAGGGTCATGGGAACAATGTTGTGATCTTTCAGAAAGAGTAATAAATGTAGAATGATAGATAAGTTACAGTCGCTTTCTTTAGCTCTTTCAGCCACCAGCCCCATGTACTTGCTCAGAATGCTCAGATCAAGAAAACTGGTCAAACTGCAAAGCTCAGGTCTTCTTGTATTCTGTCCAACGTAAGTTTATGAAAGAAGTTGTCCAAGTACATTTTAAACAAGGATGTCAAAGCATAAAATAGTAACTTAAGGGAAATCATCAATGCCGTGAAAAAAATAGTACAATTTTCCTTTAAACATGATTTTGTACAGGAATTTTAATGACTGAGAAGATATTACAATTTCTGAAATTTTTATTGGACGAATCAGCAATAATTCTTGATGTCAACACAGGAAAGCTGGTCGTGAATATCTTCAACACATTTCAGAATCAGAAACCTCAGAGGATAATTGTAATAAAAATAACTGAGGATTGGCAAATTATTAAGACGATTTCTCAAATGGAAGAATAAATAACTTTTTATAACTGATTTCCAGGCATTTTATAACTCGAATTGGATCTGTCCTTTACCACATAATTTAACCGGGAACAGTGTTAAGCAACTTGCTGGAGGAAGTTGGCGGGCTGAGCATCTGGAGAGCGAGGAGGAATTGCCAGCAGCAAGCAGACTATTTGTTGCTCCAGATTCCAACATCTTCCGTCTCCGAGAACAGTGTTATATTAATGTGATGTGAACGAACCAAACCGCATAGATGTAAAACCTGCGGGTTGATTAATCCAATCTCCATCACTGACGGATGCTTTAATGACAGAAATTGGTAACAATCACAAGACGGGGTATGGACTCCATCACTTTTGATGAAGGCAAGCTACAACGAAAACTCCCTGAACTGAAGCATAAACATTGGCTCTTTCTCCGCCGATGTTCTATCGCCTAACCTGCAGAATATCACCGGCACTTTTTGTTTGTAACCCACTCACAAACTATTTCCTATATACGTCCAATAGAAAATAATCCCTCAATCTCCCAAAATATGGTACAGTACATAATTTACATCAACACCCTTATTTCCACATGCAATGTCAGTTAACTCAATTCAGAGAGAGAGACAGACAGAGACAGAGAGATGGGCAGCCTATCTCATTGGCTGGGCTTTTTCACGGTTCCGAAAGCAACTTGTTGTTTTCCCCGGATGCCTCCAGAAACAACATAAAATTTGATGAATTTTGTAAGATGTCGCTCTCCTGTAAACACTTGGAAACTCGTGTGTTCTATGTGTTTGGTTCAAGTCGTGATGTGCTAATTGATTACAGCCTTTGCTTTGGAGAATCCAGCTTTGTTAGAGTGCCGCCGTGTAGTTTTATCGCAAATCAGTTAGAATCCTGTTCTGCAACTATAAGAAATCCAAATTCGTTCGTCCAGCAGATGTTTACAAAATTACTTCATATTCAGTCTAATATCAATATTGCCAACCGTGAGATAATAAGATGTTCACGCAAACTGGTTTCCATATAGAATGTAGTCTATTACCATTCTTAGCATGTAGGAAGCATCCATCACTCGGGAGCGGTACTCATTGTGAGCATTGACCAGATCCTTCTTCTCTGCTTCCGAAAGAGCGAGGGTCCGCTCGGAAAACATTAAGGAAAGAAGCAGCAACGCTTTCAGTGATCCATCTGCCATCCCTTATCCTGGGCTGGTGGCAACGCAGATCAGATAAGCTAGGCTTTACGGGTGAGGACCCAGTCAAAGAACAGCGAGAACGTAGCTCAGTACTCATGTTTATAACGGTGGAAACAATGACGCGCCTACTTTGATTTGCTCTCCTTTTTGGAAATAAAACCGCAATAATTCTAGGTTCCAAAAACAGCTGACGCCTGATGGAACATGTGTTATTAAATGGAGAGCACCCGAGGGAGATCTTGATGGCATGGGTGGAGAAAGTAGGCTGAACGATGCTCCAAGCCATTAATGAATGGACGTATATTATATACTTCCCTACGGTGTGCCCCATGGCACAATGCCCCGAAGGTTCACTATCTTGTGAATCAGATAGCAAGTTATCCCTTGGGTTTCATGCAATTAAGATAATTATAGGATGACTATAATCATTCTTCTTCTTAGGTAGTTTTTCCTTGCAGAGGATGCTTTGAATCCACTCCAGTGTTATGGGTTTCTAGACCAATAATCTGGTGGAGGTATCACAAACAGGAGAAAATCTGTGGATGCTGGAAATCCAACTCAAAGCTGCATTGGGAGATCGCTTCGCCGAGCGCCTACGCTCCGTCCGCCAGAAAAAGCAGGATCTCCCGGTAGCCACCCGTTTCAGTTCCATTTCCCATTTCCATTCCGAATGTCAGTCATGGCCTCCTCTACTGCCGCGAAGAGGCAGTAGAATAGCACCTTATATTCTTTCTAGGTAGCCTCCAAACTGATGGTATGAATATTGATTTCTCGAATTTTCGATATCTCCCCACACCCCTCCCCCACCATTCCCCGTTCCTGTTTTCCCTTTCTCAGCTTATCTCCTTACCTGCCCATCACCACCTCCCTCCGGCGCTCCTGCTCCTTCTCTTTCTTCCACGGTCGTCTATCCTCTCCAATCAGATTACCCCTCGTCCAGTCCTTTATCTCCTTCACTAATCAGCTCTTTTCTTCATCCCTCACCCTCCCCCCGCCGCCTCCCAGTTTCACCTATCAGCTACCACCTTGTATTTCTCCTTCCCCTCTCCCATCTTTTTACTCCGACTTCTCATCTTTCTTTCCAGTCCCGATGAAGAGTCTTGGCCCGAAACGGCAACTGCACTTTGTACCATAGATGCTGCCTGGCCAGCTGAGTTCCTCTAGCAACAGGAATTCTGCAGATGCTGGAAATTCAAGCAACACACATCAAAGTTGCTGGTGAACGCAGCAGGCCAGGCAGCATCTCTAGGAAGAGGCACAGTCGACGTTTCAGGCCGAGACCCTTCGTCAGGGCTAACTGAAGGAAGAGTTCGTAAGAGATTTGAAAGTGGGAGGGGGAGATCCAAAATGATAGGAGAAGACAGGAGGGAGAGGGACGGAGCCAAGAGCTGGACAGGTGATTGGCAAAGGGGATATGAGAGGATCATGAGACAGGAGGTCCGGGGAGAAAGACAAGGTGGCGGGGTGGGGGGGGAACCCAGAGGATGGGCAAGGGGTATAGTGAGAGGGACAGAGGGCGAAAAAGGAGAGTGAGAGAAAGAATGTGTGTGTAAAAATAAATAACGATTGGGGTACGAGGGGGAGGTGGGGCATTAGTGGAAGTTAGAGAAGTCAATGTTCATGCCATCAGGTTGGAGGCTACCCAGACGGAATATAAGGTGTTGTTCCTCCAACCTGAGTGTGGCTTCATCTTTACAGTAGAGGAGGCCATGGATAGACATGTCAGAATGGGAATGGGATGCAGAATTAAAATGTGTGGCTATTGGGAGATCCTGCTTTCTCTGGCGGACAGAGCGTGGGTGTTCAGCAAAACGGTCTCCCAGTCTGCGTCGGGTCTCGCCAATATATAGAAGGCCACATCGGGAGCACCGGACGCAGTATATTACCCCAGCCGACTCACAGGTGAAGTGTCGCCTCACCTGGAAGGACTGTCTGGGGCCCTGAATGGTGGTAAGGGAGGAAGTGTAAGGGCATGTGTAGCACTTGCTCCGCTTACGAGGATAAGTGCCAGGAGGGAGATCAGTGGGGAGGGACTGGGGGGACGGACGAATGGACAAGGGAGTTGCGTAGGGAGCGATCCCTGCGGAAAGCAGAGAGAGGGAGGGAGGGAAGGATGTGCTTAGTGGTGGGATCCCCTTGGAGGTGGCGGAAGTTACGGAGCATAACATGTTGGATCCGGAGGCTGGTGGGGTGGTAGGTGGGGACCAGGGGAACCCTATTCCTAGTGGGGTGGCGGGAGGATGGAGTGAGAGCAGGTGTGCGTGAAATGAGGAACATTGACTTCTCTAACTTCCGCTAATGCCCCACCTCCCCCTCGTACCCCATCCGTTATTTATTTTTATACACACTTTCTTTCTCTCACTCTCCTTTTTCTCCCTTTGTCCCTCTGACTATACCCCTTGCCCATCCTCTGGGTCCCCCCCCCTTGTCTTTCTCCCCTATCTTCCCGTCCCATGATCCTCTTATATCCCCTTTGCCAATCACCCGTCCAGTTCTTGGCTCCATCCCTCCCCCTCCTGTCTTCTCCTATCATTTTGGATCTCCACCACCCCCTCCCACTTTCAAATCTCTTACTAACTCTTCCTTCAGTTAGTCCTGACGAAGGGTCTCGGCCTGAAACGTCGACTGTACCTCTTCCTAGAGATGCTGCCTGGCCTGCTGCGTTCACCAGCAACTTTGAGTTCTAGAGTTGTTTGTGTGTTAACCTGGTGGAGGTGCTTTAGGAACGGTAGTTTTTGCTGATTCAAAGCTCATTTTTATGAGCGTTGTGTATTTGCAAAGCTCCTCAAGGTACATGAAATCTTTGCTGTTTTACTTTGGGCACAGTACAGGAATTATCATGAATTATTGAGATGTTGGTTTCATTTTGAAGGAAGCTTTTGGAACAACCATGAGGTCTTCCTCATTCCTCCTGGCATTCTCTTGCAGCAATGGAGTTCAGAATAAAATTCATTTTCACAGAAGTCTGGTATCAAAAACATAGCAAGAGCTGATCGAGTATTACTGGAGTCCCAATGCTACACACGTTGGCCTAGAAGAGGGCGCTAATTAACACTTTGCTTTTCTTACAAGTTGATTGTCAACACGCTGGTAGGCACTCTCCACTGTTCCGGGTTGACTGAAGTATGGAACACAAATCCCATGTCTCGGAGAATGGGGATCACTATGATTCACGAGGCCAAAAGCTGTGCTAGGGCATCGGGAGTGAATTTCACATCAATGCTTGCCTTTGCTGAAAGGTCGTTCATGATTGCAAAGTTAATCATGACAAAAAGGCTCTTATAATAGCCCTTTACTCTTCTGCTACAGGGAAGGTTCGTGGAGGTGCTTTGACTTATTCTTATTGTAAAGAATAATGTGTAGTTAAGTAAACGAGTCCAAGGGATTTCCCATCTGTCCTATAAAATAACTCCTTCAGAAAGGAAAGCTTAATGGAAGTAATGTGCAACTTTGGGATGGGAAAGCTTGAGGGGGGTTTTAGGGCAGTGATACAGCCTCGTTTGGCCCTAACTGATGTAATATTGAGGTACATTTCAGAGGGAAGTTCTTCATAATCCCTCTTGGTTGACAGATACCTTCCATGGGGCTGAGGATGGCCACTAATAAATGACTGAAGACCGACTGCTCCTTGTTTTCTCAGGGTTGTCACATGGCTCTAGTACCTCTTCATGGATGAACATAAGCTGAGAATAGACAGAAACAGAGAGGTAATGATATAATTAGTTTTGACTGTCATCATAGTTGGCCTGGATCAAAGACCCTATTCTTGTGTTGTACAGTTTGGGTTGGAAGCTGCCAACATTTAAAGACATTCTACCTAAACAGAAATCAATTAGAAATCAGAGGAGAAAATTTAATTGGAAAAGTCTTGCAAAGTGTTAACATGAACTGATGGACAAGGCTTCTTCCTGTAACTCCTATACAAAGAAAAAAGTCAGCTTTGGTCTGAATAGTCCATCAATTTCCAAATGTTCATGTCATGAAAGTGTTTTTCTTTTCCCTTTGCTGACATTCAGTAGTTTGGACAACTCTCCAAAAATCTGGAAATATTTGTACAGTATAGTTGAGCTTAGGCATAACAGATATTGTCATTCCCCAGGATCCATTCCAAATTATGATTCAGTGACAAAAGAAATTGTAAACAAAATATCTGTTTCTATCTCCACCCTTGTGGACATTAATCCAAGGCACAGCTGCTAGAAAAATTGAAACAAGCCTCGGGAAAAAAATCCCTTATATTGTAGTTTATTGTTTATTTAGTTTTAAATAATTGTAAATTTTATTGGTTTTACAGCAAAGGAAGCCATTCAGCTCATTCGGGACAAAGAGAGAGAGCACTATTTTGATTACTCTCACCTTCCAACGTGTCTCATAAGTTACCTTTCAAGCATTCAGAGTGTTACATTTAAAATGAAACTGCAGCAATATGCTGGGTGGAGAGGGTTGTACCTCTACCACCCTTTTAGGCATGTCCAAAGATTTTTCTTTGTCTGAACTCCCTTCTAATGTCCCTAACAATTAATCAATGCTGCTCATTACTAAACTAATTCAATCCTCTCTATCTTTATTTCCAAGTCTCCACAAGCCAGTTGCTGGCAACACTTCCATAAATCTCATCTGCACCATGTCTGGTGTTGTCCCATACTGCAGTATGGTAACCACAACAAAACACAGTGCTCCACTTTCGATCTCAATTATGCCATTTTGTTTTACAGCATTACATCTATCTTTATATTAAATATCTCAGGCAATACAAACAAAAACAGAATCTATTTTTTTTCTATATGAACTCTTGCTGGCATAATTTCATGCTGGTAGATAATTGTGTGTATAAATATTAAGTAAGGTACAGAATGATTTTGCAGTACTCCTCATTGAGTGTAATAGAACTAAAATGGGTTGTTCATGTCATACTGGCCAGTGATTTACTTTAAAACATCTGCCTGATTATCATTTCCATGCTGTAATTAGTGTAGCAAAGACTTGCTAAGATAGAGTTGTAACTGAAAATCCAAACTTCTGTAAGCTTTCTGAATAACTAGAAGTACCATGGGATTCTTCTATAAGAATAAATTCCAATTACAAGGGAATTCACAACTTCTGAATTGATTTAAGTTAACTATGATCTTGGAATTAGAAACAACACATGAAGAGCGGGCTATGATTAGACCTTCAGCTTGCATAAACATACAGCAGTATTTCAAATGCAACTACATAGAGAAGGCAATCAAAGCTTGAAAGAAAACCTATTGAAACTAAATACGATTCAAATTTCCTTTCTGAATTTAACTGCAATCTCAAAAACAAAACAATAGGGAAGAAAATTAGTGAACAATCAGACAAGAGACTCCCACCTGAGAGGAAAATAAGTGTTATGATGACTATATGCCATCTATTAGGGGTTCCTGTGGGAATAAAAGATTGTCACGAATCAATGTATGTTCAACAAATGGCGGGTTGAGTTCAATCTGGAACAATGCAGTTGGGTCAAACTAGAAGGCAGAGTACAAGAGTAAAAGCAGGATTCTTGGCAGTGTGAAGGACAGAGAGGTCTTGGGGTCCAAGACAGTAAATTCCACAAAGTTGCCACACAAGTAGGGTGGCTAAGAAGGCAGATGATGTGTTGGCCTTCAATAGTTGGGAGAGTGAGTTCAAGAGCTGCAGGGTGATGATGTAGGTCTATAAAACTCTGGTGAAACCATACTTGGGAGTATTGTGTTCAGCTCTGGTCACCTTATTATAGGAAGGTTGTGGAAGCTTTAGAGAAGATGTAGAGGAGATTTACCAGGATAATGCCTGGATAAGAGAACATGTTTTTTATGTGAAAGGATTGAGTGAGCTAGGAATTTTCAACAGGAGGATGAAAGGCGATTTGATAGAGATAAATAAGATTATGAGAGGCTTACTGTGGACAGCTAGTACTTTTTTTTTTATTTTAACCCCAGGGCAGTAATGGCTAGTACCAGAGAACATCTTTTTAATGTGAGTGGAGGAAAGTTTAGGGGAGATATTAGAGGTAGCTTTTATTTTAAACTACACCCAAGAGTGGTAAGTGCCCCTAATGCACTGCAGAGTGCTGATTGAGGCTGATACATTAAGGACAATTAAAGGACACATGGGTGAAAGAAAAATGGGCTATGTGTGAAGGAGGGCTTAGATTGATCGAGGAATTGGTTTATATAGGTCAGGGCCAAAGGGCCCATACTGTATTGTACTGTTCAATATTCAAAATGGCTACTCATTCTTAGTAATATTCAGAGGTATGTAGGATACTACATATTCTAACAGAAGTTATTTACTTAAAAACAGTCATGAGTGAT
This sequence comes from Mobula hypostoma, assembly GCF_963921235.1. NCBI lineage: Eukaryota > Metazoa > Chordata > Chondrichthyes > Myliobatiformes > Myliobatidae > Mobula > Mobula hypostoma. Next base: position 33,142,557 of record NC_086109.1, read on the forward strand.
TGAAAACTTACCAGGTCACATAGCATGAGTGCAAAACACAGATATGCTAGCAGTTCAGGCACTGGTGTTTATCATATGAAACAATACTTATAATGCTTAATAATTTCTGAATAAAATTGACCATTTCTTTTCAGTAAACAGTAACATCTGTGTAATTGTCAGAAGACAATCAATAGGATTTCACACACGTGAGGTGTGTTGGAAAATAATCCATGAAGACAAAGATGTCACGATTTTTTGAACATTTACACCAATCATAAATCTGTTAGAAGTCACAATGTAACAATCAAAAATATTTCTAAAATTTCAGCACACACATGAATAAAACAATGAACAAAATGTTAGTTTCCACAAATTTTGCTGCCCTTGTGCTTCTACTTAATTTTCTGATTCATCTATAAGTACTGCAACACACCACTGGATTACAGCGATATTGCCCCCAGAAAACAGTATCACAATTTCCCATAATGCAAATCCTTGACAAACATGGGCAAATTTTGTTGCTTGTTTTATATTTTGCATTTCTTTAGTTATTTTCCCTCATATTCTGGAAGGGCAAATTTCCATTCCCTGAACAGCCAGAAAATGGGGTACACTGCAATTTTTTTCATGTCACATTAAGAATTAATCATCACAAAAATAAACTTAAAACACTAGATTGTGCATGAGTTTTATGTGGCTTGTAACTCATTAGAAAAAGTAGTGCCTCTTGTCTGGACTCTCACGATACTCACATTATTATTCAATTCATGCATGATCCAATTCTCTTGTGTTTAGTGGTAGAATACACTAAAAACTGAAAGTGACTGAATGACTGTGTGTAAAAATATAATGTATTACAAGAGTTCATCACGTTCAAACTGATACTACAGATTGCAAAGTGATGGCATCAAAGGGGTTTTTATTCCCCCTTTTTATGGCCTACAACAAAAGTGAGGGTTGCAATAACACTTGAAACAAATTTTATTTTGAACATACCATTAAATTGCTTAAACATATTTGTGATTCAAATATTTAGCTTTTTCAAAAAAAAACCAAGGCAAATATTTCAATGATTTTTAACATTATACATATACAAATATATAAAATATGTACACAGAGGCCTCATTATTATTATTGTCAATTTTCTAAGTCACCAGATTTTATACAAATTCTATTTTGTAGCAGTCATAATTTTACACACAAATGTTTTGCTTGAAGCAAAGCAGTAAGAATTGTACCATTATTTTCCTTTCTTGGAGAATATTTTATCCTCATTCTCCAAAATTTAATATTGTCTTCTGCTCATTCCATTTAATGACTAATAAACTTCTGTTTCATTCTAAAGGAACAGTAATTTATTAATGACTTCTCCCTGAAAATATTAATAATTTATTCTGCATCATTAGTTAACTAAGACCACAAGCAAAAAGTCAAAAGTAAAATATTTTATTTCCTCGAGCTTTAATATATTGTGCATTTTATCAAATAAGTGTTTACACATAACCAAAGAGGAACTTTAGATGGTGAAAGACATCTGAAACTCAGGAAGTACATTGGGCATTTCAAAAGTCAATGACACAGATAGTACTTGGGATTGATGTGCATTGCAGTCAATAGATTTCAAAGTGATAGTCCACGTGTAAAAATTGAAGTATAACTTTGGAACACAAATCCAAGCTCACCAGTGCAGATCAGTCATAATTTTTTGAATTGGTGGTGCAGACTCAAGGGGCTGAATGGCTCACTTCTGCACCCGATTTAAGACTTTAATAACAGCAATTTTGCATAGAAATGATGTAACAGAGCCAAAAGCGTCCCGAATTAGATGGATCCAACACAAATAATAACAGTTTGCTCTCCAGCTGGTGAAATGGTCATCTGCCAATAATTTGAATTCGCATAAACTGCAAAACAGTATTTTAAAATAGTCAAGTAAATGCAGTTAATAGAGTGTAATAAATAAACATCATACCTCTTTACCCCATCTACAGGAAGTAGTTGAGCATGAATTAATTTGAGTATTGAAAAGGCAAGATGAACTTAAATGGGAAGAAGCACACGTGGCCAGTTAGCACTGTAAATGGTCTATTGGACGACATGGCACGTTTTATTTAGTAGATTGTAATGTGATCAATTTTGTAGTTTGTACAGAATTAGCAAAGACTTAGGGAAAAAATTAGGAGCACCATTTTGCAGACTTCTAATAAAAATAAGAAAGTAATTTACTGTTTCATCATGAGCAAGGCACCTCATGTAGCATGGTCTGTTGCTTGGGATTGTAATAAAAGCATTCTGTAAAACAAGGATTAGTAATGTGCCAATGCAACATCAGATAATTTTGCAAACCATCTCAGGTTGCTTGCAATTGTGCATGCTTGATTTTTTGATTCCAGAACAATGCAAACAAAAATGTTCTTTATTCTTTAAATTAAATAAATCCTCCATTCAATAATAGATATTTTGTACCTCAATACTTTGAAAATTATGACATTAACATTATTAATAAAGGAGTAAAGAATAAAGAAACACTGAATTAGAACAGAGCTGGGGAGGAATTTCTTTAGCTAGAGGGTAGCGAATCTGTGGAATTTGTTATGGAGGCCAAGACGATGGGTATATTTAAAGCAAAGGCTGATAGGTTCTATATTAGTAAGAGTGTTAAATATCAAGAGAAGGCAGGGGAATGGGGATGAAAGGGAAGAATAAATCAATCATGATTGAATAGCGGAGCAGATTCTATGAGTTGAATGGCCTAACTCTGCTCCTATGTCTTATGATTACAATTCCAACATTCAGCTCAAGCTAATAGTGAACAATTTGGTTTATCAAAATATGTCTTTTTATTATTCATAGATTTTAAAATTCTTCTTCTCATTTATAAATCCATTAGCTTACTGGGGAAAGCAGAACCAGGAGGTAGTTACCATTCCATGGAGTCTGGTCATTTCAACTGTGTACACAGTGAAACATTGTAGGACTCTACAGCCAAGACTTTCCACTGATATTATGTACAGTATGAAACAGACCGTCTGGTTTAATCATAGATAGCTGCATCTTTTATTAAGTTCAGCCACAAATTTAATCCATTTCAGATAAAGGAAATATTGCCTGGGCCACATTTTCTGATGTGCGATTTTCACGCTCATGCAATTGGTCAATGGTGGACTAGGTGCATAGCACCAGTGATTGGTAAAGCACCTGAAAGAAAAAGGTGAAGAGGATTCTGTCCTAGCGCACCTGCGTACAACTGTCCACAACCAGCATATATACATATAAATAGCTACATATTTCTTCTGTTGTGTTACATTATAAACAGCGGTCATTGTTACAGTGGCGCACACCTGGTGATAGCCATTGAACCTTTGGTACTGCTGATGAAGCAGTATTTTCTGCACTTCATATTCATTCTCTTTCATTTTCTCTCTCACACACACAAACACGCCAAAGCTACGGAGAAGACTGAATGGAAGCTTAAACCAAGATGACCACTAAAACAGACTGTAATTCTTTTCTTCTTAAGGAATTCATGTTTAACTAAAATGGATTACATCCTTTAGATCAGTGGGCCCCAACGTCCGAGCCGCGAAGCATGCAGGGGTGCAGGGGTGCAGCGGTAGCCGAACTTTTTTCTTAAAGATGTGCTGGGTACGTTCCGGCTACTGCTGCACCCCTGCATGCTTCTCGGCCCAGTATCAGTCTGCGGCCCAGAGGTTGGGGACCACTGCTTTAGATGATGCCTATTTCTTTTGCTGGTGACCTGGGAGAAAGAGCAACACATCCACTCACATACAATATGAAAACAATGAGAACACAAAACAGTAAACTTTACTACCTACCGATATCACCTTCACCTAGTTGGACTAAAAAGGAACCACACTGTTCTGCACATTTTTCAGAGGCTTTGATCTGAAGTTTCAGATTACCTCTCCCTACAACCAGCCAACTGTTCTCTATATGGAGCTGGTGGGACTACAAAAAAGCAAAAAATAGAGACATAAAATCAAGCAGCATTTAAAAATTACACAATATTTGCACTTAGTCTATTTTCTTTAAAAAAATTCACAAGTGAGTTACATGAATCCCCTAAAGTGGATGATCCCTTTAAACAAAACAGTAATATTTTACTTAAAATGTCAGGCTAAAAATTAAGTCATTTAAGCCTTTTTCAAATGAATTTATGAAAATGTTTCTGCCTGGACAATTCTATACATAAATCTTCATCTCAAGTATTTTTATTTCTAAAAACTGTTACCTACTCTAGAATTTTCTCAAATGGGGTAACTGTTTAATATGATGCCTTTTTGAAAAACTAATCGTACAATCAAGTTGGCAAATACTGCCAAAACTATCAGATTTTAAGCATCACATAATAAGAACTATAAAATTTTACAAAAGAAACAAGAAATTAACATGAGTAGCCAAGACCCAAAAACAGCCCAAAACTGAATCAGTTCTTTTTTCATAATATGAAAATTAAAAATTTGAAGCCATCTAACCACTCTTATTAACTACACTATATAGTGATGGTGGTTCCAATTTTGAAATATTAAACATAACTCATTCTTTGGAAATGCAAACCAAGACACAGAAAGTACAGCATAGCTTTTAATGAAGAAAAATAAACCAAAAATGCCATTAAAAACATGGGCTGAACATACTTACCTCATGTTTGATTCTGCTCCACAAACACATACAATTGAAATTCGTATTTCATTTTTTTAATGTAGCTATATCTGCAAGTACTTCCAGATGAGGCAAAAGTTTCAATGAAGTGGTACAAAAAGCAACTTTAGTTCTTTTAAACCTTAACAACTTAGTCCTGCTACAGAAACTACAGGATATAATCAGAAGGTCAGGGTGCTAATACTTTAGTCACAGGGCTTTTATCAGAAGTGAGAGAAAAGAACAGGTTTTTGAAATGGAAAGGAAATGGTGATCAAGGGTGGTGGGGAAGGAGGCAAGTTTGTGATAAGCTGGAAGGGAAAGAAGATTAAACAATGAAAAGGACTGCCATTTGTTCTCTATATGGAGCTGGTGGGGCTACAAAATCTTTCCTGTTTTTCCACTTCTTTTTACTCCCTCTTTTTCTCTACATCTCCAACTACTCCCAATTTTCATGACAGGCTATTAACCCAAAATGCTAATTGTGCTCCACTCTCAGACGTTTACTGTTGCCTGTTCAGTTTTTTCAGATTTCCAGCACGCACAGTATTGTGTAAATATTTTAGAGATGTCACAAGTTCAGAAAATAAGCAAATGGAGAAAAATATGTATTCACAGTTTTAAATCCAGTTTATTCAAACTATCATCTTATTGTCTTATCTGTGAAAATAAAACAGTACACAATGCATCTCTCTAAAAAAACATCACCCCCATTGAGTTTGCCCATATTGCAGTACTAAATTATAGAGTTTGTATGAAATGTCAGCTATATGGCAATACTTTGTAACTTCATTTCAATAGCTTTTTATAAAATAGTACAACTGGATTTAACAAACAGCTTGCAAAGAAACAAAAATGTGATTACAATGAATCACAAGTTGCATGCTTAGCTATACAATTTTAAGGCTGATCAATTAAAGCTAATCATTCTATTTACCTAGCTTCTGTCCATATTACTTAACACCTCAAAGCCTTGAACATTTAAATGAATCCCACGTTCCCTCATGATTAGCTCCACCTAACATTGTGAAAAGTAATGAATCTTTGGCATTATGCCTAGCATGAAAAAAAGACTATCTATTTTTGTCCACGTAATATTGCCCCAAGTCTGTAAGTCTGCCTCTTTGTATTTGTTTTTTAGACTCACAAAGGCAATTTTGTTGAGGACATCTTCAAAAAGTGATGCCTCAAAAAGGTGGCATCCATTATTAAGGAGTCTCATTACCCAGGACATGCTCCCTTTTCATTACCACCCTCAGTAAGGATGTACAACAGCCAGAAGACACATACCCAATATTTTAGGAATAGCTTCTTCCCCTCTGCCATCAGATTTCTGAATAGACAATGAACCCATGAATACTACCTCACTATTTTTGCCCTCTTTTTGTACTACTCATTTAATTCTTAAAATACTTTTCTTATTGTAATTTATAACAGATGTATTGCACTGTATTGCTACTGCAAAACAACAATTTTCACGACATATATCAATGATAATAAACCTGATTCAGATTCTGGAATTGACCATTTTAATGCATTTCTGGTTGGGCTCCCTCATTCCCTCTTCCTCCTCTCTATAAACATGAAGTCAAACTATGCTCTGCTATTCATGTCCTATCACGTTTATCCAATTCTCTTTGCTGGTGACTTTCTGTATCATGGATGAGCTATTCAAAAAATCTCATCAATATATGTTAACTCAGGAGCCTGAAGATATTTGTGCTCCACTAATACTGTCATCTTATTTCAAATTCAATTGCATCACCATATGCAACCTTTAAATGACAATGCCCCAAGCTCTTAAACTCCCTCTCCAAAGCCTTACACCTTTCATTCTTCCTTTAAGATACTCATTCAATCTAAATCAAGTTTTTGATAATTTCAATAATAACTTGTGACTTGACATCAATTTTTATGTTTGAGTTGAAGCCCTGGGATATTTTGTTAATTGAAAAGTTATAGAGCAGTAGCAACAATCCACTCTAATATATACAATTTACTGCTGCTCATCACAAGCGTTTTGTTTTAAACTATCAGATATTACATCATAATCATGGACACATGGAGACACCCGAGGTTTCAGGAAAGAAAATATCAGAAGTTTGAAAACTTTTTTTCAATTACCCAATACTTTGCCACCAAATGACTTATAAAAATATCAATGCATTTAAAGCACTTTCTGCATCTCTTGTTATTCTCCTCCTATTTTCTTAATTTCACAACTCTTCTAGTGTTCTGAAGTTCTAATTTCACTATGCTGGTGAAATATTTTCTTATATTCTCTCTCTCTTTCTGGACACAGTTGCTTCAAATAGAGCATCTACAGTTTGAAAGATTTATATTGGTCTTGTAATGTACCAAATTAATTTCATCTGTATGCTTACCCAGGGGACAATTCAGTTAGTTTACTGTAATTTACTTTTCCCTTTTAAGATTATCTCAATTAAATTTAAGACAAAGATTTGAAATTCCTCCTCCTCTCAAGCTAAACATCAAATTATGGCATTATTTGCAAGGCTGATGAAAACATTAATTCAATGAAGAAATGTATTACAGAAACAACTAAAATTAGAGAGGCTTTTGTAAATCGAGAAAACTTGACGGACAAAAACATGCTCTATTTCTCCAATTTTAAAAATCGTGAATGCTTTTCATGAGTAGTTTTATAAGAGAACAGATAATTAAAGTTTCATTTTTGTTTAGTATTTAGCCACAGAGCACAATTCTCTTATTTCAATCTTCCTTACCAGGAATTGGAATGGAGAACCACGGCTAGGTGTTATTAAACATTTCTTCAGGGTTACTTTATTCTCAAAGGGTAACATGCTTGAATTTGGAAAAATTGCTCGTAGAATATGCATTCCATTTATACGTTGTTTTCTCCTGATTATTATGAGGAAAAGATTAAAATCTGGTTACTGTTCAAAAATACAGGAAAATATATCCATTACTGCTTTATTTCTTCAAAATAAGGATCAAATGTCTGAATTGAAAGAACAAAGTAAGTAAATGAATGTTTTCAGCAATCCACTATTATACCTGTTATAATTTAAAATGCAGTCAGAATTTAAAACTAGAGGTAAGTATTGCACACTTTGAAATCATAATATACGTTAATTTATAATATACAAATCTGTTTTCCATTCCTCTCTAAGTACTCCCTTTAACAAAGGCTGTGATTGATTTGTAATTCTGAATTCTAACAGAAAACAGGGTTTCTACAAACTATGATTTTAGACTAATGAGTTTTTTTGAATAAATTTGTGAATATAATTTTTTATACAAAAATTGGAATACACAAAAATAATTCCAACATTTTGGTATGACTTCTGAACAATTATCTTTACCAGGGTCATGTGATGAAAAGCAAGGGTTTACATGCAAATAAATTTTGCACAGGACATTTGTTTAGAAATATTTTACTAGGTTTGAACTCAAGTTCTCTCATTACCCCCAAGTATAAATAAACGTCCATTCCATAATGGGTTGATAAGTTCTTAGTTGGCAAAAGATTATGGAGTGGTGGCAGGAGAATAGGGTCGAGATGAGAAAATATATCAGTCATGAGATAATGCCAGATCAGACTTGATGGGCTGTATGGCCTAATTCTGCTCCTATATCTTATGGTATAAATATTGAAATTGCATTTATACCTTAAGGAAAATGAGATATTTATACACTAAACTACAAAAACAGAATTAGAAAATACCATACAATTACGTCGTTAATTAAAATTAGAAAGGGACGGATGATATAACAATAAGAAAACATCCAATTATCAATGTTATTCCTCCAGCCCAACCATTACTACATGCAGTTACTTAGTCCTAATCCTTTAGTCTTGTCAATAATGTGAGAACTGACTATGTTTTATGACTGATTCTCAGTAGTATAGCTCTGTCATAAATGTATATTTTTTTGATATTACATTTTCACAAATGAATTTGATTTCCACATTACTTAAAAGCTCAAATGAGGTAAGATACCAATATCTCCATTTCTCTCCATGAAACAAACTTCGGGAAATCATTAAAAATATTTAAAATTCAAATGCTATTTTTGATAGGTATGTAATGAATAGTGGCTTGCATATTTATTAACTCACAAAATTAATGTAACATTTAAAAAATAATGTTCTCTAGATTTCATTCAATTTTTTGAATGAAAAAAGCAGCAATGACCAAATTACCCTAGCTTAAATACTGGACGTTGACAACTATCACGGGCTCAGAATGGTTGGTTGTTCTATCCATACAAAATAAGGTAAAAGCATTTAGGTTTTTGAGATGGGTGGATGCTGCTTAAATATAAATGATGAATTCAGAAATTTAACTTATGGCAAATGTAAAAAAAAAGAGCCCTTTGATTAATTTAATTGTTTAACAATAAACAGGTCTGAAAATTATAAAATGATTACACAGACAAATTCAAAGTTAAACACCAACATATAAAGAAATCAAATGGCACAATAAGTAACAATATTGGTAGAAAGAAAAAGCTAAATTATAAAAGGAAGAATTTTTGATTTAGCCATCACTTTCTCGTCTCTTTTGGTTGGGAGATTATATGCTTTCCAGCAATCTTTTTATTCTTTAATAACAGGTATTTTAGGTAAGGCAAATGGAAATCCTTAACTGCCTTCCAAATGATAGGAATGTGACTGTCATTAATTGCTGCCATCTGTAAAATGTAGTTTTTCCCATATTTGTTCGTAGGTGATTTGTTCTACTACTTCGATCTAAAGGCAATGTAGGAACAACAATACATTAACAAGTCAGGATTTTAAGAGGGGAACTTGGACAAACTCCTTTCGTACCTTTGGCAAATGTTGTGGATTTTGGAGTTGCCTCAGAATGTCAACTGGTTTCTGTTGTGCATTTTATAGTTGGCATGCACTACAGCCAGCGATGGGTGGGATGCCGATAAAGGGAGTTGATTAGTATGGCAAGGACTAATGGTTAGAAACAGACTAAAATAAATTCTGTCTAGGTAGCCTCAACCTGATGGCATGAACATTGATTTCTCCAACATTCAATGATCTCTCTCCCACCCCCCCCCTTTTTCTATGCCCCATTTTGATTCCCCTCTCACCCATATTTTTTGCCTCACCTGTCCATCACCTCCCTTTGTTTCCTCTTCTTCTTCTTTTTCTTCCATGGTCACCCATCCTCTCCCATCAGATTCCTTCTTCTTCATCTCTTCCACCTATCACCTCCCTGCTTCTTACATCACCCTGCCTCCCCCACCCACCCACCTTCCTTCTCACCTATTACCTGCCAGTTTGTACTCTTCCCCAGCCCCCACCACAACCATCTTATGCCCCTTCCTTTCTAGCCGTGATAAAGGGTCTCAGCCCAAAACGTCCACTGTTACCCTCCACATACGCTGCCTGACTTGCTGAGTTTTCCAGCATTTTGGGTTGGGTCATTCATCTTCAGCTTGGCAAAATGATAAAACAGGGTTCAATATCAGCTGCTATTTACAGGTTAACAGGACTGAGCAACAACAACATCTATGGAGATGAATAAATGCTCAATGCTTTGGACTGAAGCCCTTTATCAGGACTGGAAAGGAGGGGCGAAGAAGTCAGAATAAGAAGGGTGGGGGAGGGTGAGAAGGAGAAGGAGCACAAGATAGGAGGTGATGGGTGAAGCCAGGTGGGTGGGAGAGGGTGGATGAAGTAAGGCAATAGGTGGGAAAGGTAACATGCTGGAGAAGGAGAAACCTGATAGGAGAGAAGAGTGGACCATGGGAGAAAGGGAAAGAGGAGGGGCAACATGGGGAAGTGATAGGCAGGTGAGGAAGAGGGTTAAGTGGGAGTCAGAGTGGGGAAATGGAAGGAGAGAGAAAGGGGAGAGGAAAATTAGCAGAAGTTAGAAAAATCAATGCTCCTGCCATCAGGTTGGAGGCCACCCAGATGGAATATGAGGTGTTACTCTTCCAACTTGAGAGTGGCCACATCGGGGCAGTAGAGGCCACGGACCAACATGTTGGAATGGGGATGGGGACTGGAATTAAAATGGTTGGCCATCAGCAAATCCTGCTTCTTGCAGATGGAGCGAAGGTGCCCAAAGCAGTCCCACTTTCTACATCAGGTCTCAGCAATATAGAGGAGGGCACATCAGGAGCAGTGAACACAGCAGGTGACCCTAACAGATCAGATACACAGGTGAAGTGTTGCCTCACCTGAAAGGACTGTTTAGGGCTCCGAATTAATGTGAGGGAGGAGGTGAATGGGCAGGTGTAGCACATCTTCTGCTTACAGGGATGTGCTAGAGCGAGCAATCCTCGCAGAAAGCAGAGAGTTGGGGGGGGGTGGGTGGTGGTGGAAGATGCTTTTGGTGGGTAGGATCCTGCTGGGCAGGTGCCTGGGAAATGGAGGAGATGCTGGTGAGGGCAATGGTGAAAGAAGGGAAACCCTGTTCTTTGAAGAAGGAGGACATCTCTGATGTTCTGAAAAAGAAACCATAGAAAAACTACAGCACAGAAACAGGCCTTTTGGCCCTTCTTGGCTGTGCCGAACCTTTTTCTGCCTAGTCCCACTGACCTGCACACGGACCATATCCCTCCATACACCTCCCATCCATGTATCTGTCCAATTTATTCTTAAATGTTAAAAAAGAACCCGCATTTACCACCTCGTCTGGCAGCTCATTCCATACTCCCATCACTCTCTGTGTGAAGAAGCCCTCTCTAATGTTCCCTTTAAACTTTTCCCCCCTCACCCTTAACCCATGTCCTCTGGTTTTTTTCTCCCCTTGCCTCAGTGGAAAAAGCCTGCTTGCACTCACTCTATCTATACCCATCATAATTTTATATACCTAACCTATTCAACCCTTCTCTGTAACTGAGTTTCTCAAGTCCCGGCAACATCCTTGTAAACCTTCTCTGCACTCTTTCAACCTTATTTATATCCTTCCTGTAATTTAGTGACCAAAACTGAACACAATACTCCAGATTCGGCCTCACCAATGCCTTATACAACCTCATCATAACATTCCAGCTCTTATTCTCAATACTTTGATTAATAAAGGCCAATGTACCAAAAGCTCTCTTTACGACCCTATCTACCTGTGACGCCACTTTTAGGGAATTTTGTATCTGTATTCCCAGATCCCTCTGTTCTACTGCACTGCTCAGTGCCTTACCATTAACCCTGTATGTTCTACCTTGGTTTGTCCTTCCAACATGCAATACCTCACACTTGTCTGTATTAAACTCCATCTGCCATTTTTCAGCCCATTTTTCCAGCTGGTCCAAGTCCCTCTGCAGGTTCTGAAAACCTTCCTCACTGTCTACTACACCTCCAATCTTTGTATCATCAGCAAATTTGCTGATCCAATTTACCACATTATCATCCAGATCATTGATATCGATGACAAATAACAATGGACCCAGCACTGATCCCTGTGGCACACCACTAGTCACAGGCCTCCAATCGGAAAAGCAATTCTCTACTACCACTCTTTGGCTTCTTCCATTGAGCCAAGGTCTAATCCGATTTACCACCTCTCCATGTAAACCTAGCAACTGAATTTTCCTAACTAACCTCCCATGCGGGACCTTGTCAAAGGCCTTACTGAAGTCCATGTAGACAATATCCACTGCCTTCCCTTCATCCACTTTCCTGGTAACCTCCTCGAAAAACTCCAATAGATTGTTCAAACATGACCTACCACGCACAAAGCCATGTTGACTCTCCCTAATAAGTCCCTGTCTATCCAAATGCTTGTAGATTCTGTCTCTTAGTACTCCCTCCAATAACTTACCTACTACCGATGTTAAACTTACTGGCCTATAATTTCCCGGATTACTTTTCGATCCTTTTTTAAACAACAGAACAACATGAGCCACTCTCCAATCCTCTGGCACCTCACCTGTAGACAGCGACATTTTAAATATTTCTGCCAGGGCCCCTGCAATTTCAACACTAGTCTCCTTCAAGGTCCGACGGAACACCCTGTCAGGTCCCGGGGATTTATCCACTTTAATTTTCCTCAAGACAGCAAGCACCTCCTCCTTTTCAATCTGTACAGTTTCCATGATCTCACTACTTGTTTCCCTTAATTCCATAGACTTCATGCCAGTTTCCTTAGTAAATACAGACGCAAAAAACCTATCTAAGATCTCCCCCATTTCCTTTGTTTCTGCACATAGCCAACCACTCTGATCTTCAAGAGGACCAATTTTATCCCTTACAATACTTTTGCTCTTAATATACCTGTAAAAGCTCTTTGGATTATCCTTCAATTTGACTGCCAAGGCAACCTCATGTCTTCTTTTAGCCCCCTGATTTCTTTCTTAAGTATTTTCTTGCACTTCTTATACTCCTCAAGCACCTTATTTACTCCCTGTTTCCTATACATGTCATACAACTCCCTCTTCTTCTTTATCAGAGTTGCAATATCCCTTGAGAACCAAAGTTCCTTATTCCTATTCACTTTGCCTTTAATCTTGACAGGAACATACAAACTCTGCACTCTCAAAATTTCTCCTTTGAAGGCTTCCCACTTACCGATCACATCCTTGCCAGAGAACAACCTGTCCCAATCCACGCTTCTTAGATCCTTTCTCATTTCTTCAAATTTGGCCTTCTTCCAGTTCAGAACCTCAACCCTAGGACCAGATCTATCCTTGTCCATGATCAAGTTGAAACTAATGGTGTTATGATCACTGGAACCAAAGTGCTCCCCTACACAGATTCCGTCACTTGTCCTAACTCGTTTCCTAACAGAAGATCCAATATTGCATCCCCTCTAGTTGGTCCCTCTATATATTGATTTAGAAAACTTTCCTGAACATATTTTACAAACTCTAAACCATCTAGACCCCGAACAGTATGGGAGTCCCAATCAATATATGGAAAATTAAAATCCCCTACCACCACAACTTTATGTTTCCTGCAGTTGCCTGCTATCTCTCTGCAGATTTGCTCTTCCAATTCTTGTTGACTATTGGGTGGTCTGTAATACAATCCCATACCTTTCCTGTTTCTCAGCTCCACCCATAAGGACTCAGCAAGCCCTCTAATCTGTCCTGCCTGAGCACTGTTGTAATATTTTCCCTAACAAGCAATGCTACTCCCCCACCTTTCATTCCTCTGCCTCGATCACATCTGAAACATCGGAACCCTGGAATATTAAGCTGCCAGTCCTGCTCCTCCTGTAGCCAAGTTTCACTAATTGCTATAACATCATAATTCCACGTGTCAATCCACGCCCTCAACTCATCCGCATTCCCCGCAATACTCCTAGCATTGAAATATATACACCTCAGAAGATTTTTACCACCACTCCCAACCTTTCTATTAGCGGATTTGCTTGAACTTTTAACATCATTTATTTTCACTCCAAGCCACACTGTCAGCTCTGGCACTCTGGTTCCCATCCCCCTGCAAATCTAGTTTAAAGCCTCCCCAATAGCACTAACAAACCTCCCTGAAAGGATATTGGTCCCCTTGTAGTTCAAGTGTAACCCGTCTCTCTTGTACAGGTCCCACCTGCCCCAGAAGAGGTCCCAATGATCCTGAAATCTGAAACCCTGCCCCCTACACCAGTTCCTCAGCCACTTGTTCATCCTCCAGCGCATCCTATTTTTACCCTCACTGGCACGTAGCACAGGTAGCAATCCTGAGATTACCAACCTCGAGGTCCTGCTTTTCAACTTCCTATCAAGCTCTCATCCTGGGAACAAATGTGGTGGAGACAAAGGAACTGAGAAAAGGAATAGTATTTTTTCAGGACATGGGGTGGGAATAAGTATAGTCAAGGTAGCTGCGGGAATCGGTAAATATATAAAAGACAGTGGTAGACAGTTTGTCTCCAGAGATAAAGCCAGAGAGATCAAGGAAGGGGAAAGTGATTTAAGAGGTTGGAATCAAGATCGAGTGAAATGTAGGGATAAAGTGAAGAAATTAATTTTGACAATAATAAAAAAAATTTCTTAAAAATAAGGCCGACTGGTAAACATTGGTATATATCAGGACGTTGGTGTGTTAAATAACGAACTACAAGACCTAAAAATTCAGGTAGTAAACAGTTACAAATTTTCAATTCTCTGGATTAATTCTTGAGGATGTTCGGAAAGGCGCAGTAAAGCGAACCAATTCAAAGTGGACTTCGAAAGATACAGGTGATTTCACTAAGACATGAATTATTCTGAGAGGGGCTGACATATTAATGGAGACAAAGACTTTGGAAAAAGAGTCAGCCATTTAGAATTGAGACAAGGAGAAATTATTTTATGAAGAGGGTTTCAAACCTTTGAATTTCTCCACCTCAGTGAGCTGTGGATGCATAAATCATCAATAAGTATATTCAAGATTCATATCCAGATTATTAAAAATACAATGGAACCCAATATATGGGTGAGGCAGCAAATTGAGCTTAACACAGAGGGTCAATCTCAATGGAAAAAATACAGCAGACAACATATCCATAAAGGTTATTTCTGCTTCTATTTCACATGTACTTTTGTGTGTATTTGTACTGAACAGGTTGAGCTTTTTGCAAGCAAGTAGATATAATTTAATCACACAGATCTTGCGCCACATTGTTGGCAGAAAGGAGTTGAATCAATTGATGCATCATAGCCTAAGCCTCAGTAGTTACATGATTTATGTTGCTGCTCTGGCCCAGTGACTTCTTTGTGGTGACTCTCCAGGATGTTGATGCCTCCTATGTAATTATTTCCTGTGCATGCATGGTTTAAATGTTACCTGCCTGGTGTTCAGCCCATGTTTGAAATTTCAGAAAGTCAGAAAACCAGTTAACAGTTTGTGATATTGGTTATTACACTGATCAACCAGGCAATTCCGTGGTTGACTGCCAGTAAAACATTTCTCATTCTTAAATTGCTCAATTTCCTGAATGAATTTGATCAAGACTCAATTTTAGGCATTGGTTACAGAACATCATATGCTACAGCAGCAATACAAAAGAAATCTGCTGCACAGGACAACAAAAAGGTAAACATGAATGTTTTCAAATGCTAATATCAACATTTAAAAATATCAAAATCCAAGGATTTTTTAAGAGAAGATAGTAAGTAGATTCACTATACTTAAATCTCACCAGTGAATAATTAGGTTGGATTCTTCTGGAAACACTGAGTTTTTATTGACTTCAAGATTCTCTCCATCTTCAAGATATACATCCATGGCTTCTCTATATTCTGAATGTAAACGCTTCAAATCCCCATATGACAATGATATAGCTGATCCACTCTACAGGACATAGTGAAAAAGAATACACATTTAATACATGCGTCACATTTAAATGAACTATTCAGTTACTTGCAGGAATGCATACTGTAAACCTCAATAATCTGCGTACTAAATGTTAAGAGGCAAGGATGTAAATGAATCCTAAATTTATAATCTCATTTACAATCCCACAGCTATACATTATATATTCATAATTCTGATCTAACCATTGTGTTAAGTTGATTGAACATAAACATTTAATTAAATAAAACCATGTTTTATTTACTTTTCTATTTAAGCACAATTGTTTATATTCGATACCTGAATCAATTGATGTTCAGAATCAGTGATTCCAAGAAATACCACTCTAAAATGGATTTTACTCCCCTTTCATTTCCCACCTCAAAATGCACTGTCCTTTTCATGAATTAAACTGAAGGTTCCATCACTGTCACATCACCAGGGTCACTTGCAGGCTATCTGACCACAAACAACTTCAGCTCTGTACTTCTTAAGTCTTCATCTGCTGACCACAATGAGCATTCCTACAAGGAACAGTGGTGTAGTGGTTAGCACAACACTTGACAGTACCAGTGAGCTGGGTTCAATTCCTGCCACTGCCCATAAGGAGTTTGAACGTTCTCCCCATGATCGCGTGGGTTTCCTCTGGATGCTCCCGTTTCCTCCCACACTCTAAAAATATAATTGGTCATTATATTCGTTAATTGGTCATTGTAAATTGTCCTGTGATTAGGATAGGATTTCAGAAATCAGGGAGGATTGCTGGGCAGTGTGTAACTAAGGCTTGGAAAGGGCTATTCTGTGCTGTATCTCAATAAATAAAGGAAGAAAGAATGATAGCAGTCAACCGTATGAATTCTGGTTAATTTCCTGACCTACCTTACTGCAGTTCAAGTTAATTGCAGTGCTAAAACCACTCCCAAACACCAGGGTTCTGCTGCTTGTTTAATATAATTGCTGTCATATTTAGCAAAATCACCAACATAAATTTACACAAAACATCAGTATAGTATAACAATATTTTAGACCATTAAAATATGTAATCTCATAATGGAAACCATAAAACATGATTGAATGTGATGTAATTATGTTAACAATAAAACTCAGTATTGTAATTTTGCAACGCTAACATTATTCAACCCTGAAATTGCATTATAGACTAACCACAAACAATTTCCCCATCACTTTGGACCACTGCCAATCCCTTCCTTTTATAAAGAACAGTCTCCAACAGTAGATCAAATCTCTTATAAACCAAAGCATGTATTTGTTCTCTACACTATTCTATATTTTTAGATAATTTTACAAATTTCAGAAATAATCTCTAAGAAACCTTTCTGCATTAAAATGTATTACAGAAATTTGAGCATAAATTGACAATCTTTCCATAAAAAAGCTTATTCACTCATATCAAACACAGTTCAGACACTGCACTCAAAAACAAGCTTCCAACATGTTTGACTCTTCAAATTTTGGTGGGCAATAAAGATGATCCACTATTAAAATTTCTCAAAATGAAAACACCAGTACTTATATCTAAATGATCATCTCACCTTGATTACAATTGGTTGTATTATTCGATGATTATACTTGGAAATATGTTTCCTGTCACTCACAGTTCCAACAGCACTCAGGCTAGCACATTCAGTACAGTTAGGTATCAGATGCTCACATCCTATATGACCCCAGTCATGAAAAACTGTAACAAGCAAAAAATAATTGTAATTAACACAATGGAAGTCATGCTTACTTGTTAAAGCATATAGGATCAGGAATTCTCCCCCCACCATATAAAATAAATCTACATTAAAATCCACCTTTAAACTATTTTATAAATCTTTTTTGTAAAGTTCAACAATCAAATCTATAGGATATTTCTCTGGTGTTATAATTTTTTAATATTAAGATTGTTCTTTTCACCATTCCTCTGTTATTTTGTTCACCTGTAACTTCAGAACTTTTGTCTCTATTGTCTATATCTTCTTATTTTCTTTTCTCATTTGTGACAAAAAACCAAGTTATCAGAAGATTGATGCTAATGAGAGAGAGAGATAAGGGAGACAAATGGAGAAATGTTCAAAATGTTAATGAGAGAGCAGAGAGATTAACGAAAAGAGACACAATTCAGAATATTGACAGACCGGTTGCTTTGAACCTGAACTGATTGAAGTTTGATGGACAGGCAACATCCCAGCAGGGGGATATAAAGAACAGGTTTGCTAAGGCACGACACCACGAGATCACAAGATAACGAGACCCTGGAAGAGCGGCGTGCCCCCACAAGTTGGTAGAAGTTTGGAGGTCTGGTTCGCGGGAACCGACCATAGACTCACAGGGTGAAAAGGGACAATCGGCGGGAACCTGGTGTGTGTGTCCACCCTTGCCTGGATGCCGGATTCACCGCGGAAGAACGGTCGTATCCGGAATGGAGGGGTCACAGTCGGTGACCACAGTGGGATAGAAGACATAAAAGGGTCCGCCCGAAAGCCAACTGCGAAGAACATCAAAGGTCTGCTTGAATCAAAATTTGCATCTCTCTCTCTCTCTCCCCCCAACGGCACAACAGCGATTACTGCGAACTACACTAAACTGAACTGAGCTGTTAACTGATCACTTAAGATTGATCATTTTACCCCTAGACTGAAATGGAGTTTCGTTGATTCCTATTACCCTAGTTCTGTGTACATGTGTATTTTATCATTGCTAACCTGCTGCATTTATATCGTTACGATTAGAGTACTGTGTTACTTATTTCTTTAATAAAACTTTATTAGTTTCTAGTAAACCAAACTCCAGCTAGTGGTCCATTTCTGCTGGTTTGGCAACCCAGTTACGGGGGTACATAACATATGATACAAATTATTTAGAGACTTGCTTGGGAGATTTTTGATATAAGTTTTCCCCTCGCATTCACAGATCAGCAAAAAAACAAAATCCTTTGTTAATAAATAATTGAAATTCACTTAAATATGCATTCCAGTAACCCAATCGTCCAGTTTGTATTTTTCTTTCTCCCTAAATAAATTAACATTACTACCAAATGCACATGGCACCAAAACATGCAAAGCAAAGCAAATTCCCTGTTGGCTAGATTCTGCTTTAACTCTATCCACAAGATTGCAGATGATACCACCTCAGTGAGTCGAATCCCAAATAACAATGAATTGGAATACAGGGAAAGAGAGAGAGCTCAGTATCATGGTGTCATGACAACAGCCTTTCCCTTAATGTCAGCAAAACAAAAAGCTGGTCATTGACGTTGGTGGGGGTGGGGGAGGGGTGGAAATGAGACAGTGCACATGCTCCTGACTACATAAAACATACTGGGATTGAGATATTCAAATTCCTAGGAGTTAACACCACAAATAGCCCATCCTGGTCCAACCATGTAGACACCGCAGCCAAGAAAGTTCACCAATGTCTCTACTTCCTCAAGAGGCTAAAGCATTTTGGCATGTTCCCAGTGATCCATTCTGACTTTTATTGAAGCACCATAGAAAGATTCCTATCTGGGTGCATCACGGCTTGGCAATTTCTCTGCAGTAACTGTAAAAACTGCAAAGAGTTGTGCTAATCTGTGTCCACATCACAGAAACCAGCTTCTCCTCCATGCACTCTAAAAGCACAAATCACCAGAGGAGGGAATCGGAGCTCCAGTAATCTGTCCTCATTGGAGGATCAGAGGTGGAGAGGGTCAGCATCTCTAAATTCCTCAGTATTATCATTTCAGAGGATCTGTCCTGGACCTTGCATGCAAATGCAATTATGAAGAAAACATGGCAATGCCTCAGCTTCCTTAGAAGTTTGCAAAGGCACCAAAATAAAAAGCTAGGGAGAGGGGAAGGAGGCTAGCTAGAAGGCAAGAGGTAAAGCCAAGTGGGTGGGAAGGACAAAGGTTGGAGAAGAAGGAATCTGATAGAAGAGAAAGGTGGACCATAGAAGAAAGGGATAGAGAAGGGTACCCAGGGAAAAGTAACAGACTGATGAAAAAAGGTAAAAGGCCAGAGTAAGGAATGGAAAATGAGGGGAGGGAAGGGATTTTTTTTTTACTGGAGGGAGAATTTGATATTCATGCCATCAGGTTACAGGCTACCCAGACCTCTGTAGATGTGTGGTGGAGAGTACACTGACTGGTTGCATCACATGTGGTGGAGAGTACTTTGCCCTGTATGAAAACATTAATGCCCTTGAATGGAAAATCCTACAAAAAGTAGTGAATATGGCCCAATACATCACAGATAAGCCTTCCCCACCATTAAGCACATCTATATAGTGTGCTGTTGCAGGAATTGCATCCTCCATCACGGACTCCCACCACCCAGGTCATAATTTCTTCTCACTGCTGACATTAGGAAGAAGTATTCTCAGCACCCAGGTTCAGTAACATTTATTGCACCTTAACCATCAGGCTCTTGAACCAGCAGGGATAACTTCACTCTCCCCATCACTGAACCATTCCTGCAACTTATGGACTCACTTTGAAGGACTCTTCATCTCATGTTCCCTAATATTTATAGTTTATTTATTTATTATCATTACTTCTTTCGTATTTTGTACTTGCACAGTTTGTTGTCTTTTGCACATTGATTGTTTGTCCATCCTGTTGGGTGTGGTCTTTTGTTGATTTTGTTATGATTCCTGGACTTAAAAAGTATGCCCACAAGAAAACGAACCTCAGGGTTGTATATGGTGACACATGTGTACTTTGCCGATGGTGAAAAGACTTTAGGGTGTTTCAAAATGAGTCACTTGCTGCAGGATATCCAATTTCTGAACTGCTCCTGAACCCATGGTACTTATGTTAACCCCCTTCCCCACAATGATGATGGTTAGCAATGCCATTGAATGTCCAGGGTAGTTAATTAGACTCTACACTCAGTAGCCATTTTATTAGGTAACTCCTGTACCTAGTATAGTGGTCAATGAGAGTATGTTCATGGCCTTCTGCTGCTACAGCCCATCCACTTCAAGGTTAGGCATTCAGAGATGCTCCTCCGCACACCACTGTTGTAACGCATAGTTATCTGAGTTACTGTTGCCTTGAACCAGTCTGGTCATTCTCCTCCAACATTTCTCATTAATAAGGCACTTTTTGCTCACAGAACTGCTGTTCACTGGCTGTTTTTTTTTGTCCAATTCTCGTAAAGTTTAGAGAATGTTGTACATGAAAATCCCAGGAGATCAACAGTTTCTGAGACACACAAACCAACCCGTCTGGCATTCCATGATCAAAGTCACTTAGATCACATTTCTTCTCCATTCTGATGTTTGGTCTGAACAACAACTGAACGAACATCTTGACTATGTCTGCATGTTTTTATGCACTGAGTTGCTGTCACATTTTTGGCTGATTAGATATTTGTATTAACGGGCAGATGTACACATGTACCTAATAAAGTGGGCACTGAGTGTATGTTGAAAGGGATAAACACTTTCCAAGTGAAAGGCAAACAAATGGTACTTTTCCTTATTCCAAGTCATTTCATATTCAGCAAAGGGGCTTTTTCAAAGACATATGTTATGTATTAGCAATGAAAAGTTGACGCCCTTTCACTTAACTGCATCTGTAGAAAAGATGATGTCCCATGAGGACTGTCCAGCCATGCACAACAAGCATTGGCTGTACTTTACATCCTGTTGCACTGACACATTTCTTGACCTTAATGGTAACACCAGATAAATGTTTTGTTAAAAAGACAAATGCTAGTTTAAACAAAAATAAATTTGGAGGTAGAAAAAAAAACAAAAAGGAAAATACAGAGAAGAATTATAAAGTATATTTTAAAAGTGGAGGAAAGCAAAGATAGGTTATTGGAGAAAATAATGACCAAGTAATCTTGGGTGTTTAAAAGACTGTGTGATAAAAGAAATCTTTTTTTTTTGTTTATTTTACAAAGGCTGCTTTTTATTTCAGCTAAGTACTGTACAAGTGACAGAATACAAGTCTGAGCTAATTAACATTCTACAAAGTTTGAAGCTGCAAATAAACAGAATGATAAAATTTCAGCAAACATCTACAAGATGAAAGTTCAGTTAACTTTATCAACCGAGTCTGGAGACCAGTCTCAACCAGGAGAAGGGCCCAAAAGAAAATGTGGCAGTGACATTCCTAATCCCAGCATTATCAACCATGTTGGAGGATTGCATATAAAGTCCAATAAAGAATTATAGAGAAATTTCAATTTACAGCTTATAAATATTCTAAAAATCCCTGTGATTGGGTCACTTTTAGTCATAAGAATGTGTGCGAAAATATAATACCAACACTACATTTCCTGTGTTATGTACCCCGTAACGGGGTTGCCAAACCAGCAGAAATGGACCACTAGTTGGACTCTGGATTACTAGGAACTAATAAAGTTTTATTAAAGAAATAAGTAACACAGTACTCTAATCGTAAGGATATAAATGCAACAGGTTAGCAATGATAATACACACAGGTACACAGAACTAGGGTAATAGGAAACAAACCAAGCTCTATCGCAGTCTAGGGGTAAAATGATCAGTCCTAAGTGACGCAGAGTTCAGTTCAGCTTAGTACAGTTCGCAGTAATCGCTGTTGTGCCATTGGAGAGAGAGAGACAGATGCAAATTTTGAGTCAAGCAGACCTTTGATGTTCTTCGCAGTTGGTTTTAGGCGGACCCTTTTATGTCTTCTATCCCACTGTGGTCACCGACTGTGACTCCTCCATTCCAGATACGACCGTTCTTCCGCGGTGAACCCAGCACCCAGGCAAGGGCGGACACACTCACCAGGTTCCCACCGATCATACCTTTTCACCCTGTGAGTCTATGGTCGGTTCCCACGAACCGGACCTCCAAACTCCCACCAACTTGTGGGGGCACACCGCTCTTCCAGGGTCTCGTTATCTCGTGATCTTGTGGTGTGTGCCTTAGCGAACCTGTTCTTTTTATTCCCCTGCTGGGGTATCGCCTGTCCATCAAACTTCAAACAGTTCAGGTTCAAAGCAACCGGTCTGTCAATATTCTGAATTGTGTTTCTTTTGTGTTAATCTCTCTCTCCTCTCTCATTAACATTTTGAACGTTTCTCCATTGTCTCCCTTATCTCTCTCATTAGTATCAATCGTCTGATAACTTGGTTTGGCGTCACACCTGTTAATTTGTCCTCATGTCCAATCAGTGTCATACTATAAAGAACTTGCTTCAGAAGATGGTAAATAACAGTAATTCTCTACACAAGAGAGTTATGGAGGCCAGATCAATGGGGATATTTTGAGAGGAAGCAGGTAAACCTTTGAAAGACCACAGATATGAGGTAACAAGGAAATGGCATAAAGACCAGATGAGAACCAGGGATGGATCAGCCAAGATCACATCAGATGGCAGGAGAGGCCTGGGAGTCTGCACTGTTGTGTGGCCTTCTTCTGCTCTTATTTTCATATGCTGACTGGAACTAAATTAGTTTCCAGAGCAAATAGTAAATTGGATGTAGGAATTTAACTTTTCTTCCAATTTGTCAGCATTCTGCAGCAACTTTGTTCTAGTTATTTTCATTGAACAACGTTAATAAATTATACATCCATTGATAGCATTGTAAATCTTACATCTCAAATTACCCTAATCTCTTTGCTCAAGTTTTTTTTTTCATTTTTCAAAGCAATAAGCCACTCATCCATCAAACCTGTTCTGCCATAAGTGAGATTACAGTGAATCTGCTTGAAACTTCAACTCTACATTCCTATCGGATGAATTCCTATTATCCATTCAACACTTACTTACCAAAATCTATCTCATCCTTAAAATATACAGCAGCTGTTCCACTTCCCTTTGAAAAACTAAGTGATAAAGACCCATGCCCTTCAGAGGAAAAAAATCTGCATGTCACATTTACATTAAATGAGCGACTGCTTGATTTAAAACAAGTGAACCCCTCATCTTATATTCTCCCTCACTAAGGAAACTTTGCCAATATCCACCTTGTCAAGATCCTCAGAAACTTATACATTTCAATAAGTTCCACTTACTCTTCTAGTCCTGATCTGCTCTCCATGATGTGAGATCTTCCTAACATAAAGTATGGAAAATTAAGCACATTACAAGTGCAACACAATTAATTATTTGGATATATTTAGTTGCACTTTATGAATCCAATTATAAAACCTAGATCTAGAATTTTATGCCAATACAAGCAATACTGAAAAAGAGACAAATATTTTGCTTAAAACAGGTTTCAAATGCAAAAATCCACCAGATCATCACTTCTCTACCTGAAAACAAATCAAGGTGATTGTGGATTCTTAAGATACTGGCCATGACTATTATATCATCTCAAAGAATTAATTTTAAAAAGTTGCAAGTCAAAGAAAAACTTCTGAAAACTTTTATTTGCGAAGGCCTGCACATTTTATCTATATTTACTCTTGCCCTACAGAAATTAATGTCAGATCAAAGTCACAACTTGCCACAGATTTTTATCTTCGTGTGTACCAATATTGCTTCAGGCTACGAGGCACACTGCAATTTCGTTTGGTGAGAATGAAAAATTCAGGATCTTATCAAATGAATGAATAAGACGAATCCTGGGTAACAGGATAGTTAAAGGTTTACTATTACTAAAACTGCTTGTATTAAACTAAACTGAACTCTTGTATTCATTACAATTATGGCTCAATGTCAACACAATCTTATTTTTATGTATTTAAAAAGCAAAGAAGCTTTCCACCTCAATACGGTCACAGTTTGTTACCTCAATATTGAACGTTTTGCACTTAACACAAGGATTTGCCTTTCTGTAATGCATTATAGTTCTAAATGCCAAGGTTAGATGCCACCTACAGCTGAAGTGAAAGTTAAAATAAAGCAATGTCATGCAGTTGTCTTCCTTTTGTATGATTTACTGTTTCAAATGTGTTACAAGGTACTTCTAACTTCCAGATGTATTACAGACAAAGACTAGAAGACTTTTAAAATTCCATGGCTGGAAATGATAATTGTGTCCAAGCACAGCAATGAATCCAAAATAAACATTCAGCAATGTTTCCCATGTTATTAAAAATACACACCCACAATTAATATGTTTTTGTCTGCTAATCTAAATCTGAACTAAATTCCATTTGTAAGTGCACTTTTTCATTATTTTGCATCTGTTACTGTTTTAGCTGGAACTACCTCAGTACACTGTGTAATGAATTGATCTGTAGGAACAGTATGCAAGAGAAAATTTTCACTGTACTTTGGTATATTTGACAATAATAATAGCCAATTATGCCACACAGTATGCCCTAATATTGAAAGAATATAAATTAATAATTGTTTTGATGGTACTGATCATTGGTTCCTATAATAGAGCATACAATGATTTATATCCTCAAAAGTCAGCAATGACTGAATTAATGGAACTACTCAGATACTCCTTTGCACTTAAATATCAGCTATGATAAAGTGCTCAGGCTCTGAAATGAGCAAATTCCAACTTATAATGCAATGCACAATAAATCACACACTAAGCGGCTTTAGAAATTACACAACTAAAAGTAGGAGTATTGCAAACAATACTAGGGAAAAGAAGAGAGGACAGGACATTAATAACCACATTAACTCAGTGGCTACTTAGTTCACAAGTAGAGCTGTTCGTTAATGCAAATATCTAATCAGCTAATTACGTGCCAGCAACTCAATGCACTAAAGCATGCAGACATGGTCAAGAGGTTCAGTTGTTATTCAGCCCAAACATCAGAATGGGGAAGAAATGTGATCAAAGTGACATTGACCATGGAATGATTATGTTGGTGCCAGAGGGGATGTTTTGAACATCTCAAAAAATTGCTGATCTCCTGGGATTTTCACATACAACAGTCTGTAGAGATGACAAAGAATGGTAATGAAGAACAAAACAAAATTTCAGTTCTGTGGGTGAAAACGCCTTGTTAATGAGAGAGGTCAGCGGAGAATGACCAGACTAGTTCACGCTGACAGGATGGCTACAGAAACTCAAATAACCATGCGTTACAACAGTGGTGTGCAGAAGAGCAGCTTTAAACACGTGACACATCGAATCTTGAAGTTGGAGGGTTACAGCAGCAGAAAACCACAAACATAGACAGTGGCCACTTTATTAGGTACAGGAGATATCTAATAAAGTGGCCTCTGAGTGTAGGTACCATATACAAAATAAAAATACACATGGATATCTAACCAAAAAAAAACTGTACCCCTGGAAATACCAGAGAGCTAAGAAATCCTATGCAAATATTTGAAAACAGTGCCATCATCACTCAACAAGTTGTAAACACTTCTGTTTAATGGTTTTTGATTGACAGTGAATTAGAAAACTTTAACCTCTTCAGCTCGTTGGATGATTGCATTTCTTACATTAATGGCTAGAAGATCCATTTTGCTGAATTGGAAAGAGATTAATCCTCCTACCACATTTCATTGGTTCTCTCAAACTATGCTGTGTTTAAATTTGGAAAAAATTAGAAGTGTTGTTTATGATCCCTCTATTAAATTCGTAAAGACTTGGAGGCCATTTATTTAACATTTTCATATGACATAATTTGATCTTTTCCAAACTTACTTTATTTCTTTGTAATATTGGTTGAGAGGAATGGAGTCATCGACACTAAGGTTTCCTTTTTTTATGATATTACATAACAGCCCATGTCTTTGTTTTTAGTTTAGTTGATTAATACTGTTTAGATTGTTTTTTCTGGGGGGGGGGTTATAGTTTTATTTTTTTTCTTTTTCGTGTTTTTTTTCAGATTTTTTCTTTGTTTTATATTGTTTACCTGTATCCTATATAATTGGGAGTTTTATCATTTAAGTGCCAACTGGCTTTTTAATTAGCTATGTCAATTATAACAACGTATTCCCAATAACTTTGTACCATTACTATGCTATGTGTATTATTATGAAACTAATAAAAAGATTGAAAAAGAAAAGAAAAATGCATAGTCAGCTATGAAACAAACTGCATTAGAAATATTTTGAAAAAGATAGACTAATCATGAATTTAAAATATTCTACATTCAGACCTGAATTAAGTTATTTCTAAACTTCTTTCAACTTTCTTTCCAAATGGTAAGCCAGGGTCAGTACGAATTTAGTTTACAGGAAGTATGATCTCATGAAAGTGCACATGCTGGAAATCTGAAATAAGAATAGAAACTCCTGTGAACACCCAGGAAGCCTTTTATCACAATTTAAGGAACAACTCATCTTCTGTATAAACACACTGCAACCTTCCAGACTCAGTATTAAACTGCCTGATTTCAAAGAACTCGCTTCCTGGGGTCCAGTTTCATATCCAATACTCTAATATTAAGTCTCCCATTCTGATCAAGGAAAACAAGCATTTTAAAATGCAAATTCTTCAGTAATATTGATTCCAAGGATATTGTTATCTACAAATCATTCCTTTTTTTAAAGTTGAAGTATAAGAACTAGCCATTTCTGCAAGTCACCCTTGTTGTTCTGGCTCAGTTGTTCTCTCTCCATTTGTAGAGTGACCTACTGGGAATGTGCCATAGATAGCCCGACTAACAGCAATACGAAACACAAAGAAACGTAACCTTCCTCTAACTGCCACATTAGCCCATTTGGTCTTACCTATTAGGACAAAGGGAATACCTCTATCCATTCCTCTCACTGACCTTCTCTGTAATTTAGAACTATTTTCTCCTAGTTTTGACAAAGTGTTTTGAACATGAAACATTAATTCTGTATCTCTTTCCACAGATGTTGCTTGACCTACTTAGTATATGAAATACTCTTCTTGTCCACATTAAATTGTGCTTGATTAAGTTTATAACAACATTGACTAGATGTATGACTGAAGATGATATATTTAAAAATTCCAATAAGAAACATGCACTGCCACAAACTGTGTGCAAGCACGTTTTGTAAACACTTATTTGTGTGTCTTGGATATTAGGCATTGCACCCAGAAGATTGAAAGAGAAATAAACCTAAATCATCCAGAAAAATATACAGAACAAGATCAAAATTGCAGCTGTTTATAAGGCCCACAAGTAAAGGTATTGGATCAGGAATGGTCAGCAACCAAGATGGCAAGCTTAGAAAAAGAGAGGAAAATGGAGCCTTTCTACTATCTACACAAGTGATTCTCATCAGGGTCTGCTTGTGTCTTGATATGAAGAATAATCACATTATATCTGCCCATCTACACTAGTAAATTTAAAACCTAAGATCATAATCTTTTATTAGAAGTCTCTCCTGGTTTCTCTTTTTCCCTGTCAACTCCAGTTTTTCTTCCCCATCTTCACTTCAATCACTCATTTTCAACATACAAACAAAATAGTCACTCGCTCACTTGGCTTCCACCTGTCTAGTTAAATATTGAATACTCTTATATTTAGTCTCTCATTCTGATCAAGGAAAGCAAGTATTTTAAAATGCAAATTCTTCAGTCCTTTAGCAATAATATTGATTCCAAGGATATTATTATCTACAAATCATGTCTTTTTTAATTAAAATAATTTATGTTTAAGATAATATCTCCTCCATAAAATGTACCTGATGTCATAAAGGAAAGCAGATTCAAATCATATTTGCAATGCAAATAATGATTCAGTGACAATCTGATGCATGTCTCAAGAGTAGAGTTTATAAGACCGTAAAACATTGGAAAGAATTAGGGCATTTGAGCCTGCTCCGTCGTTCCATCATGGCTGATTTATTATCCCTCTCAACCCCATTCTGTTTTCACCCCGTAACCCTTGATGCCCTTACTAATCAAGAACTCTTCAACCTCTGCTTTAAATATACCCAATGACTTGGCCTCCACAGCCATCTGTGGCAATGACTTCCACAGTTTAATACTGAAGGCAATAGATTTTTTGGATGTAATGGAGCTGCCCAAGAACCTTCTGGCAGAATTAAGCTCGTCTCTGCTTCACTTCTGTGCATCTGACCAGTGTGGAACAGTGAGGCCCTGGAACATGTTATAGAATACAGAAACCTAGAGGTAGAAATATATAGTTCCCCTGCGACACAAGTAGGCAAGATGGTGAAGAAGGGCATATGGCGTGTTTGCCTTCATTTGATGGGGCACCGAGTACATTAGTGGGTTGTCATGTTACAGCTGTACAAGATGTTGATGAGATTGCACATGGAATAATGTGTGCAGGTCTAGTTGCCACTCTATAGGAAGGATGTGATTAACCTAGAGATGGTGCAAAAAAGATACACAAGGATGTTGCTGAGACAGGGGAGCTTAAGTTATGAGGAGAGACTGGAGCGATGGAGGCTAAAGGGCGACTTTATACAGATTTGTAAATTCCTGAGGGACAGAGAAAAGACAGATTGTCAGTCTTTCTCTCCCCCCTCCCCCCATCCAACCCGAAGGCAAGGGAGTCTAAAACCTGTCTCTACAACTTCCTATGGCAACTCTTTTCAAAGATCCACCATCTTGTACATGAAAAACCTGCCTTCAGGTCCCCTTTAATTCTTTCCCTTCTCACTTTAAACCTCTGCCCTCTAAAGGACAGGGTTATTTCACATAGAACATGATGGGTATTTAAAAGGAGTTTCCAGAGGAAGTGGTAGAATCAGGAACAATTACAATGAAAAGACATTTGATCAGGTACAAGGATAGGAAAGATATGTACCAAATGCAGTAAATGGGACCAATTCAGGAAGACCTCCTGGTTAGTACAGCCAAGTTGCACTAAAGGGCGTAATCCATGCCATGAGTCTAAGCTTTTCATTTGAGTTTGAAAATCCAAATATATTTCACATGGTTGCACAAAATTCATATGCACACTGTGATCTCCAACAAGGTTTCAAAACCTTGCAACAAAAAAGCTAATCTTTAAAAACAAAATCCATTACCTTCCAGATTGTACTTCTTTGCAATAGGTAAATGTAGAAGACGGATATGACCAATTATTGGATTCTTCCGATCCTGATCTTCTGTAACTTTACTTTGGTAATGAGATCTGCTATACGGACTGATGAAGGAACAGGCTGTTATTATAAGGAGCCCCAGAGCAATCACAATCTGTCAGAAGACAAAGATAATTTTATTTTTATTAAAATTTGAAATTACAACATAAATTAACTTGAGCAAGTTAACAAGGATATCTCTACTGTTAACAGTTTACTCAATTTGTAACCCTAATATCTATGATGCTCTTTGTTCTACTTTAGCAACAGACTTTCAGCTACAAAAGTGAGCAATGGATTTTTAAAAGCATAACACAGATGAAAGTGCAATTTTTCACAACTATTCAAAACACCCATTCATTGAAAAAGGAGCTAGGGCTTTCCCAGCATATACGACAAATAAACTCTTCTTGGGCTTCTAGCCAGGTACAGGTAGAGGTTCAATTATAACCTAGCCAGGTTCAGTTATAACCGACGTTTCAATTACAAACTCTGCCAACTTCATCAGGATGACGCCTGCGCATGTCTAGTCTGGTGGTATAAATAATAGTTACCTGTACCCAGCTGGAAGCCCGAGAAGAATTGATTCACCCTTTCATTGTTTCTTTCACTGAAAAAAGTTCAACCCTTAGAACAGGAGACTGATTACTTATACGCAAAAGGTCTGCTTACAATCAGCCCATTAACAAGAACTGTTGTATTGATATTGTCTGCCATAATCACACCTGGATGAACATCAATTTATCTGGTACTACTCGCATTATCCTCTCACCATGCTGATATTCTCTCATCCCTAAATACTATTTGCCTTTCCACATTTCTTTCATTCCCTTCATTAGATTTTCATTTCCCCCTCCCTCTATTCTGGCTCACATCTCCTTATTCATTGGTTTGTCATTCTTTCTCTTGTACGATTAGTAGGTGAATCCCTTCCTTATGCATTTAATGGGTGAAATTATTGTACAAATGACATTTTTACTATTAAAATCACCTTCCTTTCTTTGATATGAAATCCAATTCATTCGTGACAATAGCAATGATTATTGTTTACTTTTATCTTTATTCTTAAACAGCAGTTCATCATGATTTAATACATCCCAAGATATTTCTACCTGTGTATTAATAGTGAAAATTTAGAAATCAATTAAAACACAGTAAGCAAAGAACATTAGAAATTAAGAAGTACAATACATTTTTATGACTATTTCAGATGTTAACAAAGATTGTTTCTTTAATCAAGCATTTTAAAAATCCATTCATTAGTTCTAAAGTTCCAACTACCTGATGCTGAATGATACAAAAAGGAAAACTAACACGATAAAACCGTTTATCATTAAACAATCACATGATATTCACTACTCAGCAAAAAAAAGCATTACCACAATTAAAATCTATTCCATTTTTAAAGTATTTCAGGAAGTGCATTATGACTGCTTCACTCGCTAACAAAATGAGATAGGCAAAGCAGTCACATAAATTCAGGAAACATTTCACACGTGCTTCTTACCATATATCTTGTTAATTCTGTAAACCCATCATGAAATATTTTCAAAATTTGAAACAATAATAATGATTTAGCCATCTTCAGGAATTCATTTGTTCTCCAAACATTAAATACTTCGGATGAAACTCTGCTCTAAAAGCAGCTAATATCTATACTTTGAGAAGAAGCCTTGAAATCAAAAAGGGTTACTTTACAAATTTCGCCACGTGGCCTACTTTTTTTAAATTCACTCATAGGGTGCAGTTATCCCTAATTACATTTGGGAATGTAGCAGTGAACATCCTTCTTAAAGTTCAAGTAAATTTATTATCAACACGTCACCATATTGTCACCATATATAACCCTGAGATTTGTTTATTTGCAGGCATACTCAGTAAGTCCAAGAAACATAGCAGAATCAATGAAAGACCACACCCAACAGGAGAGACAACCAACCAACATGCAAAAGGCAAATGTAAATACAAAAGATGAAAAAAGAAATAATAATAAAAAAGAATGTAATAAATATCAAGAACATGAGATGAAGAGTCCTTTAAAGTTAGCCTGTTGGTTGTGGGAACAGTTCAGTGATGGGGAGAGTACAGTTGAGTGAAGTTATCCCCACTGGTTCAAGAGCCTGATAGTTGAGGGGTAACAACTTCCCGAACCTGGTGGTTTGCATCCTGAGGCCCCTGTACATTCTTCTTAACACTATGACAAACTTCTATAGATGTGCAGTGGAGAGTATACTGACTGGCTACATAACAGCCTGGATGGAAATGTCAATGCCCTTGAATGGAAAATCCTGCAAAAAGTAGTGGATATGCCTCAGCCAATCAGAGGTAAAGCACTCCCAACCATTGAGCATATCTACATGAAACACTGTCGCAGGAAAGTAGCATCCATCATATGGGACCACCATCACTAAGGACATGCTCTCTTTTAACTGCTGCTGTCAGGAAGGTGGTACAGGAGCCTCATGACTCACACCATCAGGTTCAGCAACAGTTGCTGATTTATTTATTATTATTATTTCTTCTTTTTGTATTTGCAGTTTGTTGTCTTCTACACTCTAGTTGAACACCCTAGTTGGGCAAACTTTCATTGATTCTGTTATGGTTGTTATTCTCTAATTTATTGACTATGCCCACAAGAAAATGAATTGCAGTGTTGTATATGGTGACATATAGATACTTTGATTATAAAATTTGCTTTGAACTTTGCTGATAGTAGCAGCAAGAAGAGAGCATAATCTGGGTGGTGGGGGTTCTTAACAATGAATGCTGCTCTCCTGCGACAACATTCCATGTAAGTGTGCTCAATGGTGGGGAAGGCTTTACCTGTGACAAACTGGGTCGTATCCACTACTTTTTGTAGGATTTTCTGTTCAAGGACATTGGTGTTTCCATACCAGGCCACAATGCAACCAGTCAATATACTCTCCACCACGCAGCTGTAGAAACTTGTCAAAGTTTTAGAGCACATGGCTTTAGAGTGAAAAGGGAAAGGTTTAGGGGGAACTTCTTCACACAGAGAGTGGTGGAGTGTGGAACGAGCTGCCATCTGATGTGGTAAATGTGGGCTCACTCTTAAGTTTTAAGAATAAATTGGATAGACACATGGATGGGAGAGGTCTGGAGGGTTATGGACTGGATGCAGGTCAATGGGACTAGCGGAATAATGTTTCGGCACAGATAGAAGGGCCAAATGAACAAGTTTTCTGTGCTGTATACACATACAGAATCTTCATTAATTTCTAAATAGAGGCACTGTGGTGTTTTCTTCATAACTGCACCTAAGTGCTGGGCCCAGGACAGATCCTCTGAAATAATACTGAGGAATTCAAAGTTGCTGTCCTTCTCCACCTCTGATCCCCCAATGACGTCTGGCTCATGGACCTCCAGTTTCCTCCTCCTGAAGCCAATAAATCATCTCCTTGACCTTGCTGACACTGAGTGGCACCACAGACAGATTTTCATCTCCCTCCTACATGCTGGTTTGTCATCACCTTTGCATCGACCAACAACAGTGGTATCGCCAGCAAACCTGAGTATGGCACTGGAGCTGTTCTTAGCCCTAAGTAAGAAGTGAGTAGAGAAGGGAGCTAAGCTTATGGTGCACCTGTACTGATGGAGATGGTGGAGGAGACAGTGTTGTGAATCCAAAGTGACTGGAATCTACAAGTGAGGAAATCGAGGATCCATTTGCACAAAGAGGTATTGAAGCCAGGGTCTTGAAGCTTATTGATTAGTTTTGAGGAGGATAATATTGACGGCTGAGCTGTAGTCAATAAAGATCATTTTGATATATGCACCTTTGCTGTCCGGATGCTCCAGGGTTGAGTGAAGGGCCAATGAAATAGCATCTGCTGTGAACCTGTTGTGCCGGTAGGCGAAATGGAGCTAATGCAAGTCACTTCTCAGGCAGGAGCTGAGATGCTTCATCACCAAAGCACTTCATCCCAGCTTTGTGATTAGGTTCCTCCAAGTTGTTTTTCTGTATCAAGTTCCAGAAAT
This sequence comes from Mobula hypostoma, assembly GCF_963921235.1. Lineage (NCBI taxonomy): Eukaryota > Metazoa > Chordata > Chondrichthyes > Myliobatiformes > Myliobatidae > Mobula > Mobula hypostoma. The sequence continues at coordinate 33,176,291 of NC_086109.1, forward strand.
TTGATAGAGCAAAAGAGGTCATCTATTTCATTTATTCAGTTCATTCAGGACTTGGACATTCCTGGCAAGAAATTATTTATTAGCATCCCTAAATTTCTTAAACAGTTGCTGTCATTCTGGTGAAGGTACCCCAATTCAAATCGGGATTGAGTTCCAGAATGATGACGGAATAATGATATATTTCTAAATTATAATGATGTGCAACTTGGAGGGCAACATACGGTTAGACCATTTGACATAGGAAAGAATTAAGCCATGTGCCCCATCGAATTTGCTCTGCCATACGATCACGGCTGATCCATTTCCCTCTCAACCTACTCTCCTGCCTTCGCCCCATAACCTTTCGTGCCCTGACTGATGAAGAAACTATCAACCTTCACCTAAAATATACCCAATGATTTGGCCACCACAGCCAGCTTGTGGCAATGAATTCCACAGATTCCCCACTTTCTGGCTAAAGAAATTTCTCTTAATCTCTGCTCTAAACGGACATCCCTCTATTCTGAGGTTGTGCCCTCTTGTCCTGGACTTCCCCACTATAGGAAACATCTTGTCCACATCCACTCTATCTGGGCCTTTCAGTACTCGATAGGTTTCAAAGAGATCCCCTCTCATTCTTCTAAATTCTAGAAGGTCCAGGCCCAGAGCCGCCATCAAACGCTCATCATATGGTAAGCCTTTCATTCCTGGAATCTTTTTTGTGAACCCCCTTTGACCTCCTCCAATGTCAACATGTCCTTTCTTAGGTAAAGAGACCAAATCTGCTCACAATACTCCAAGTGGGGCCTGACCATATCTTATAAAGCCTCAGCATTACATCCTTGTTTTTACGTTCTAGTCCTCTTGAAATGAATGCTAACATTACATTTGCCTTCCTCACCAATTGTAGTGTTCTTGTGCAATCTGCTGCCTTCAGTATTTTAGGTGGCAGACAATGCAGTTTTTAGAGGTGTAACTATATTGTACATTCAAATGTTTGACAGTGGTGAAATTATATAAAGATGAGCTTTATTTGTCACATATACAGTGAAGTGTATCATTTGTGTCAAATCAATGCAGCAAGGGGAGGGGAGGGGGGGGGGGAGGGGGGGAGAGGGGGGGGGGGGGGGGGGGGGGAGAGGGGGGGGGGGGGGGGAGAGGGGGGAGAGGAGGGGGGAGAGAGAGGGGGAGAGAGAGGGGGAGAGAGAGAGAGAGAGGGGGAGAGAGAGGGGGAGAGAGGGGAGAGAGAGGGGGAGAGGAGGGAGAGAGAGGGGGGGAGAGAGGGGGGGAGAGGAGGGAGAGAGAGGGGGAGAGAGAGGGGGAGAGAGAGGGGGAGAGAGGGGGGAGAGAGAGGGGGAGAGAGGGGGGAGAGAGAGGGGGAGAGAGAGGAGAGGAGAGAGAGGGGGGAGAGAGAGGGAGAGAGAGGGGGAGAGAGAGGGGGGAGAGAGAGGGGGGGAGAGAGAGGGGGGGAGAGAGAGGGGGAGAAAATCCTGATTGGTCTCTCTTTGTGCTAAGTAGACCTATCAGTTTTCTCTGTGGTGGCCAGGCTTTACAGTTGACCTCTCTCTCTCTCTTTCATTATCCATCAGTTCAGTTTAGTGTCCTGCAGCACCATGGCAGAGTATTCCAAAAAAAGAGAAAATATAAAAAGTACCTCACCCCAGACTACACTGAAGTGTACCCCTGCCAAATAGGGGTCAAAAATAATGACAGTGTTGCTCGCTGCACTGTTTGCAAGTGACTTTTCTACTGCCCATGGTGGATTAAATCAGGGGTCCCCAACCTTTTGTGCAGCGCGGACCTTGCGTGAGTTCAAGTTCAAGAGTGGTCGTGACAAGGAATGAGGAATGGTGCAGCTGGCTCATATCGGTTCATATCTCCAAATCATATCATTTCCTAGCAGCCCAGTAGCACATGCTCGTGGCCCGGTGGTTGGGGACCACTAGGTTAAATGACTGTAACAGACATGTTGAGGTGAGTTTAACAGGCGTCATTCATTTATTAGCATAGCTAACATTATTTAAACTAGCTGGCTAGCTGCCAAGGAGCTACTCTATTAATGTCATGTTTGTGGGCATGTGGCCAAGTGGTTAAAGCCTTCGTCTAGTGATCTGAAGGTCGCTAGTTCGAGCCTCAGCTGTGGTAGCATGTTAGTGTCCTTGCGCAAGGCACTTAACCACACATTGCTCTAGTGTCTTGCGAGGAGTGGCGCCCCACACAGACTTCCAATCTGCGCTTTGTAAGGCATGAAAATGCCCAACGCAGGACTCTCATGGTCTGAGTCGATGTTCCCTCCCTCCCTCCCTGCACGCCAAACTCCCTGTAGACTTGCTTAAAGTTGTAATAGAATAAAAAAATGACTCCATGATAATATAACTGTGAATCTTGTGAATATGATGTCCTGCAAAAGTAACAAATTCATTGACACAGACTGTTATGAGGTTGAGACTTCCGGCAAAATGCTCAAATCTGCTAAGCAAGCCACATCACAGTACTGTACAAGGAAAGTTCGCAAAAGAAATAGAAAAGCTATTTGCATTAGCATTCAGCTATTAGCATTGAGACTGCCAACAAAATACTCAACAAGGAATATATATGTGTGTAAGTTTCAACATGTGATCAAATAAATTGTTGTGTTTTTTCATAATCAAATGTCCTGTATACATACACCCTTGGAGGTCGACGGGTGGGGGGGGGGGAATATGGGGTTGCGGGGCGGAATATGGGGTTGGGGGGGAGAGATATGGGGTTACGGGGGGGGGGGGGTTGGTGGTGCTACCTCCCTGAAATGAGTTTTTGCAAGGTGGGATGTCTGCTTATTAACTGGCTTTACATGTTTTACAACAACCACCTACTACTGACCGACCCAAATTATAGTTAGTAAGGGCGTGATCAGAAACTCCGCCCCATCCTTTTAATTACTCGCTCGTCTGTGAGCAAACTGCGCTTCCTTTTGTTGGAAATAGGGAAACGAAATCCGACCTACATTAACTACAATTTTTTTCATAAACTTTGCACTTTTCACTGCAAAGTTCCAGCCGAAGTCCAGTAGTGTCGAGAGGAGGGACAGTGGAAAGGGTTTAAATAATAACCAACAACAAACGCAACAGAACTTGAATTACCGGCTGAAGGGGAACAGGATCTCCAAGTGCCGCCTGCCGCCTTGGGATGTCCAACGTAACTGCCCCCCACTGTTAACCGGAGCCCATACCATCGGTCCGTCAGTCACCCCACCACCAGGTCCCGGAGGCCCGGGGCCGCTCACTAACCTTGACCGCCGCCACCAGCCGCGGGAATCTGCGCGCCTCCCTCTGCGGCTCGTTGGTCTCCAGGATCTGGGCCACGAACCTCTCGATGTCACGCTCGGACATGCCATAGTGCTCGCCAGAGCGCCGCAGCACCTCGACGCTGACGGCCAGCTTCTCGTAGATGCATGGCTCACTGGGGCCGGCGCCCATCTTCCGCCATCACTGCCCGGCCGGCACGTCGGCGCTCCGCTCCGCCTGGCCCGGCAGCACTTTCGCCACGGGGGGGCCTAACGTAGACAGCGGACAGAAACGGGACACGGGGGGCGGGGGAGCTGGAAATAAACAGGCCAGCAAACGCCAGCTGCGGGATAAAATAACACACCGCCACACTCCCCGCACTGAACTAAAGTGACAAGTCACGAAATAATACCAGTAGCAGGGCGAAGTGCCATAAATAACCGACCTCGAAATAACTGATAATAATGATTTCTTCGAATCAGCGAAGAAATTAGTCTTGCACCTTTAACATCAAGACTATAGAAAAGCAGTGACCTGTATCTGAAAGACTGCTTTCTCTGCAAGGGTTTGCACTGAAGTATTAATATGGCAACGTTTTTAAGACACAGGTTAGTTATACTTTCAAAATATATATAACGGTTACACTTTGAGTAGATCGGCTTATTATATAGTATCCGGGTGCTGTCTCAATTTTATCCGAGTGTTAGTGTCATGTTTCAGTCATTTACCTGCATTTACCTGCAGGGCTGCCCCCGTGTCTGAATAGATGCTGCCTGACTTGCTGAGTTTCTCCCAGCACCTTGTCTGGGTGTTGCTCGGGACGTCCAGCATCTGCAGGAGCCCTGTATCCAGTGTGTATTTCAAACAATGTGGGCGCCTGACAATCTTAATCAAATCTGCGATCAGCACAGAATCGTGCTACAAAACTTCTGGCATTGCCAGCAAACCGAATTAAACCAACTTTCAAAATCAGTCTGGAGAATCAGTTTAGTACATAATGCCTCAAAATAATTTTAAATCGTAGGTATAAGATTGTTTTTTGCTTGGCAAATACTCCAATATATTAAACTAAATACATCTGATAGCGCAGCAGGGTTGCTTTCCAGCACATCCACGTTGTCGAATGTACAACTCCGAATTGTAAAGGAATTCACTTCTCTGGGGCGAACTGCACATGCGCAAACTTTGCAGGGAGGGTTTGCTTATAATATGAAAGTTAATGGTTGCGCTGCGGTGCTCTCAATTGGGAGGCTCGGCTCGCTGACGTTGCCAGATTTTGTCAGGAAGATGTTGCTCAAACAAAAAAAATCCTAATCTCTTTCACCTAGAGGAGTGAAAGCAGAGACTTAACAAGAAAGATCGAAAGGTTAATCGGGAAAAAAAATCGAGAAACTTTTAAATTTGTCAGCTCTATCACGGGTGGCTATAAATACGGATATGTACCGAGTATAATGGAAACGTATGTAAAGGATGACAAGTTATTGAATGGTTTATTGTATATATTTATTTTTGAATAAAGTATATTTTGAAATAAAAAAAATCACGGGTGGCTATAAATACGGATATGTACCGAGTATAATGGAAACGTATGTAAAGGATGAAAAGTTATTGAATGGTTTATTGTATATATTTATTTTTGAATAAAGTATATTTTGAAATAAAAAAATCACGGGTGGCTATAAATACGGATATGTACTGAGTATAATGGAAACGTATGTAAAGGATGAAAAGTTATTGAATGGTTTATTGTATATATTTATTTTTGAATAAAGTATATTTTGAAATAAAAAAAATCACGGGTGGCTATAAATACGGATATGTACTGAGTATAATGGAAACGTATGTAACGGATGAAAAGTTATTGAATGGTTTATTGTATATATTTATTTTTGAATAAAGTATATTTTGAAATAAAAAAAATCACGGGTGGCTATAAATACGGATATGTACTGAGTATAATGGAAACGTATGTAAAGGATGAAAAGTTATTGAATGGTTTATTGTATATATTTATTTTTGAATAAAGTATATTTTGAAATTTTAAAAAAAATCACGGGTACCCAAGTACGCCTCTGTAGTACCCAAGACATCTTCAAGGAGCGCACCGCTTAGGAAGGTGGCGTCTATCATTTAGGATGCTCATCAGGACATGCTTGGCTTGTGCAACAAATAGGGCACCGTCAATGATAGGATGCCATCGTGGAGTTATTACTTTCTTGAAAAGAGCTGCTCCTAATTTATTTGCCATTTACTGTGTAATTCACAGACAACATTTTGTCACAGAATACCTATGTAAACAGCTGCACAGATAATTAATTACTGTTATTTAACAGTATTTAAATAAAATGTTATTTAATTCAACAGGGCAGGCGGCTTCAATAGACAGAAAAACAGTCGGTGCTTCCGGCCAAGATCTTTTATCAAGGTTCATTGAAACATTTTAATATGATTTCAGGATCACAAAATCTGAAATAACTCAAAGCAAAATTAGAATTATTTTATGTGACAGGGATTTCAGAACTTATAAACCCTCACAGATAAAGAAATAGATAAAATTCTAGAACACCCGCACCCCGCACTTCCCGTTTCCACGATCCGCAAACCCGCTTATCCAGGCCATTTGGTCTGCTCTGCTATCTCATCATGGCTGATCCATTTCCCTCTCAGCCTCAATCTCCTGCCTTCTCCCCCTATTCCTTCGTGCCCTGACTAATCAAGAATCTATCAGCTTCTTTCTGTCATAACTATACCGAATGATTTCATCCGCCATTTCATTGTCCTCCATTGCTACCGCTCCAGCATCATTTTTCAGTGGTCTGATATCTTCTCTCGCCTCTCTTTTACACTTCCTATATCTGAAGAAACTTTTGGTATCCTCTTTCATATTACTGGCTAGCTTAACATCATATTCCATCTTTACCTTTATGATTTTTTTAGTTGCCTTCTGTTGATTTCTAAAAGCTTCCCAATTCTCTAACTTTCCACTATTATTTGCTCTATTATATGCCCTCTCTGTCATGGTCCCGTCCGTAAAGTCTGCATTCCAGTTCACGGTCCGGTCCATTGATCCGTAATCCAGGTTTTCCGGTTTTCCCTTGTTCTGTTGTGTGCCTTAATTGAGGTACATGATTCTCATTTTGGGCTGACTACATAAATAGCTCCTGGGTTCAGCTTCATTTATGGACTGTTCCCTTCACCTTCCTCCTGAAGCCTTGGCCTGAAGACATGCCTGCAACCTCGCCTGCGTCCTCGTCTGTATCGCTGTCAAGTTCTACCACTGGAGCAAGACTGAAGCCTTGCTGTGTCTAGATAAGGAACTGTCTATTGTTGCTTGGAACTGCCTCTGTGTCCACGCCTTCGCTAGGTAGGTCCGGCCATTTGCCACTACCTAGTGTTGGGAACCGTCTCTGTGTTCATGCCTTCGCTAGGTAGGTCCGGCTGTTTGCCGCTACCTTGTGTTGGGAACCGTCTCTGCATCCACGCCTTCACTAGGTAGGTCTAGCTGATTGCCACTACCTTGTGTTAGGAACTGTCTCTCTGTGTTCTGTGTATGAGTCCCAGCCCTACGTCCTGTTCTCAAGGAGGGGTCCTAGCTCTGTGTTCCATTTCCTGTCTCCCAAGACCAGGGCTCTGTGTTCTGTGTTCCTGTCTCCCAAGACCAAGTCAAGGCTTCGGGGTCTTGTCCTGTCCTTGTGCCTCACCCAGCCCGATGCTGGGGTTCCCTCATCCTGTCCAGGAGTCTCTCGTCCTGTCCAAGCCACGTCCAAGAACCTCATCCTATCCAAGTCGAGGCTTTGTGTTCTCGTCCTGTCCATGTGCCTCGTCCTGTGCAGGAGTTCCATGTCCTGTTCTGTAGCTATGTCCTGCCCTTGCCAAGATCCTCGTCCCGAGTCCTAGGCTAGACCCGGGTTCCAGTTCTGGGTTCTGAGTCAAGACGGAGGTTCCGAATCCCAACCAAGACCCAGGTTCTGGGTCCTTGTCCAGGCTCTGGTTCTAGAGTTCCATGTCCCTAGTCCAGGCTCCTTGTTCCTAGTTCCTTGTCCAGGTTCTGTGTTTCTTGTCCATGTCCTAGCCCAGGCCCTGCATCCTAGTCTCGTCCAGGGCCTGTGTCAATGTCCAGCAACCTTTCTTCCCCACTTGCCTTGCTTTCTTGACACTCCAAGTACTGTTCCTAGTACTTCAGTGTGTGTGTCTTGCATTTGGGTCCGCCTCCAGCGCCCCCTTCCCCATATGACACTCTCTTTGGCTCTTATGTTGGCTTTGACTTCTCTTGTCAGCCATGGTTGTGTCATCCCACCTTTAGAATACTTCTTTTTTGGGATGTATCTATCCTGCACCTTCCAAATTACTCCCAGAATCTCCAGCCATTGCTGCTCTGTCATCATCTCTGTTAGTGTTCCCTTCCAATCAATTTTGACCAGTTCCTCTCTGATACCTCTGTAATCCCTTTTCTCCACTGTAATACTGTTATATCTGGTTTTAGCCTCCTACTCCCAAATTACATGAATCAGAATCAGGGTTAATATCACTGGCATATGTCATGAAATGTGTTGTTTTGTGGCAGTAGTGCACAATAATAAACACTCTGAATTGCAGTCAGTAATTCACTATCCATTCAGAAATTTGATGGTAGAGGGGAAGAAGCTGTTCCTGAATTGTTAAGTGTGTACCTTCAGGCTTCTATCATATTATCATCATTATTCCCTCAGAGTTCCTTTACCTTAAGCTTTCTAATCAATTCCAGCTCATTGCACAACCCACAATCCAGAATTGCTGATCCCCTAGTGGGGTCAACCACGAGATGCTCTAAAAAGGCAACTCTTAGGCATTCTACAAATTCCCCCTTTGGGATTCAGCACCAACCTGATTTTTTTCCAATCTACCTGCGTATTGAAATCCCCCATGACTATCATAACATCCCCTTTTGACATGCATTTTCTATCTCCCATTACAATTTGTCAACCACATCTCTGGACATCTGACTATAACTCCCATCAAGGTCTTTTTATCCTTGCTGTTTCTTGGCTCTATCCACAACAGTTCAACACCTTCTGATCCTATGCCACCTCTTTCAAATGATTTGAGCACATTTTTTATTAACAGCGCACCTCCTACACCCTCTGGTACCTGCCTGTCCTTTCGATACAATGTGTACCCTTGGACATTAAGCTCTCAGCTATAATCTTCTCTCAGCCATGATTCAATGATGCCCACAATGTCATACATGCCAATCTGTAACTGCACTACAAGTTCATCTGCCTTATTCTGTGTGTTGCGTGCATTCAAATATAATGCCTTCAGTCCTGTATTCATCACCCAATTTTGTTCCCCGTTTACATTGGAACTCATCCTGTTGACTGCAATTTTGCCTTATCATCAGTGCTTCTTGCTTGCAGTCCTACTACATACTGCCTCTGTTTGTAAACCAAATACCCCAACCTCTGCCCTATCACTCAGGTTCCCATTCCCCTGCCAAATTAGTTTACCCTCCCCCCCAAAACAGCTCTAGCAAACCTACCCATAAGGATATTGGTCCCCCTCAGGTTCAGGTGTAATCCCTCCCTTTTGTACAGGTCATATCTTCCTCTGAAGAGATCCCAATGCTTCAAAAAGCTGAAGCCCTGGCTCCTGCTCCAGTTCCTCAGCCACGCATTCACCAGCCAATTCCTCCTATTCTTACCCTCACTGGCACTTGGGCACAGGCGAAATCTGGAGATCACTACCTTGGAGGCCCTTCTTTTCAGCTTTCTGCCTAGTTCCCTCAAACTTCACTTCAGTACCTCCCATGTCATTGATACCAATATGTACCAAGATTTCTGGCTGATCACCCTTCCCCATTAGAATGCCTTGAACCCGATCTGAGACATCCCTGACTCTGGCACCTGGCAGGCAACATGCCACCCAGGCATCTCATTGCGTCCACAGAATCTCATCGCTATTCCTCTAACTATGGAATCTCCTATCACAACAGCATTCCTCTTCACCTCTCCTTCTCTTCAAATCATGGCATTAGAGTCAGTGCCAGAGACCCATTTGCTGTGCCTCTCCCAGTTGGCCGTCCCCTCATTAGTAACCAAAGAGGAATATTTATTATTCAGGGGAACGGCCACAGGGGTACTTCACACTGGCTGCCCATTTACTTCCTCCCCCTGACAGTCACCCAGTTAACTGCCTCCTGCCACCTAGGAGTGACTACTTCCATGTAACTCCTATCTATCACTTCCTCACAAGACAGACAACTAGAGGATAGCCAATGTCATTCCAATGTTTTAAAAAACGCTCTAAACAGAAACCAGGGAATTATAAGCTTGTGAATCTGGGAAAGTTATTGGAAGGTATTCTAAGGGACTGGGTATATAAATATTTGGATAGACATGGACTGATTCAGGATAGTCAGCATGGCTTCATTCGTGGTTGGTCATGTCTAACTAATCTTATAGAGTTTTTTGAGGAAGTTACCAGGAAAGTGGATGAAGGCAAGGCAGTGGATGTTGTCTACAAGGACTTTAGTGAGGCACTTGACAGGGTCCAGCATGGGAGGCTGGTCAAGAAAGTTCAGTTGCTCGACATTCAGGATGAGGTAGTAAATTGGATTAGACATTGGCTTTGTGGGAGAAGGCAGAGACTGGTAGTAGAGGGTTGCCTCTCTGACTGGAGGCCTGTGACTAGTAATGTGCCACAGGGATCAGTTCTGGGTCCTTTGTTGTGTGTCTTCTATATCAATGATCTGGATGATAATGTGCTGAACTGGATCAGCAAATTTGTGGAAGACACCAAGACTGGTGGTGTAGTGGACAGTGAGGAAGGCTATCATGGCTTACAGAGGGATCTGCATTGGCTGAAAAATGTCAGATGGAATTTAATGCAGACAAGCGCGAGGTTTTGCCCTTCAGAAGGACCAACCGAGGTAGGTCTGACACAGTGAACAGTAGGGCACTGAGAAGTGTTGTAGAACAAAGGGATCTGGGAACACAAGTACATAATTCATTACAAGTAGCGTCACAGGTAGATAGGGTCGTAAAGAAAGTTTTTGGCACATTGACCTTCGTAGGTCAATCTATCTACAGGCGATGGGATGTTATGTTGAAGTTGTAAAAGATGTTTTATATAGGCATCCGTTAGTCTCGTGAGACCATGGATTTGCACGTTGGAAGGTTTACAAGATGTTAGTGAGGCCTAATTTGGAGTATAGTGTGCAGTTTTGGACATCTACTTACAGGAAAGATGTAAACAAGGTTGAAAGAGTGCAGAGAAAATTTACAAAGATGTTTCCAGGTCTGAAGGACCTGAGTTATAAGAAAAGATTGAAAAGGTTAGGACTGTATTTAGAACATAGAAGATTGAGAGGAGATTTAAAAGAGGTATACAAAATTATGAGACATATAGATAGGGATAATGCAAGCAGGCTTCTTTCACTGAGGTTGGGTAGGACTACAACCAGAGATCATGGTCTAAGAGTGAAAGGTGAGAACTTTAAGAGGAACATGAGGGGAAACCTATTCACTCAGAGGGTTGTGAAAATGTGGGATGAGCTGCCAGCACAAGTGGTGCATGCAAGCTTGATTTCAACATTTAAGATTATTTTGGATAGGTACATGGATAGCAGGGAAATGGAGAGCTATGGCCCTGGTGCAGGTCAATGGGAGTAGGCAGTTTAAAAGGTTTTGGTATGGACTAAATGGGCTGAAGGGCCACTTTCTGTGTTGTACTTCGCTATGACTCTTGACCAGGTCTCCTGTATGAACCTAAGCTCATCAAACTGCAGCTCCAGTCCCTTAACACATTTTCTGAGGAGCTGCAGCTTGGTGCACATGGTGCAGATGTGGTTATCTGAGAGGCTGGAGAGCTCACAGAGTTCCCACATCTCGCACACAGAACAAAACACTGCCCCTAGAATCATTCTCACTGTACTACCTGTGCCCTGACTGATGAGGAATGAAGAATAAAGATGAAGAAGAAGCTTACCAGATACTTGTCTCACTCAAGCCTGATCTCGCCGAAGCCTGCTGAGACAAAGCCACTCCAACACCGCCGGCCCACTCACACAATGGCCACTCCGCTTGCCCCTGCCTTATTTGTATTTGCCCTTTCTAATGAAACCCATTCACTGTTTAGGCGCAACCCAACTCTGAAAACTTCCACAATGCGCTGCCTTTTTTAATCTTCAGTCACGAACCTAAGTGAAATCGTCTCTTTTATTCATGCTCCTATAATCTACATGTTTTATTGAGTAGTTTTAATTTAATATATGGTTTTGATGAAGTTATTGTTTTAAATGATTTTGCAATACAAGGTTACTGGCTGAAAACATTTGCTTTGGTATTTTCCTAGATCTATTAGGAGTAGAATGTATCAGAAGTGGGAAAGACTAGTAGGGCCAGGAGGGAAGTTCAACAATCTTTTGCAGTTGCTAATTCAGCCACTTTACCTGCTTCTTTCTTTTAACGTTTGATTTTGGACAACAAGAACCTTTCTGTTAATGTCAGCAAAATGAAGGTCCTGATCGTTGACTCCAGGAAGAGGAATGGACTATATCCCACTGTCTGTATTAGTGATGCTGATGTTGAAATTGTTCAGAGCTTCACATTCCAAAGCCCGAATATCACCAACAATTTGTCCTGGATCAGCCACGTGGATGCTAAGGCGGAGAAAGCACACCAACACTTCTACTTCCTCAGAATGCTATGAAAATTCAGCATGTCCCAATAACGTTCTGTGGGCCGCAGAAAATTGTTCTAGATTTCCGCTTAAATATTCTTCTTTTGAACTACTTCTGCTGCGATCTGCGGCATGTAGATTTCCTCTTAACAATGGGCTTCAATGATCTTCGAGTCTCACAATCAACTAAACCACTTGGACCTGGACCAGTCGATAGGGTGGAAAGCGTGGGAGGAGAGGGTGAATCCAAAGCAGGCTGAAATGCAGAGGGATATGGCCTCCTCTACCCAGCATCTTGCTGGTGAATGTGCAGTCACTGGAGAATAAAACTGATGACCTGAGGGCCAGACTGCTATATCAGAGGCAGATGAGAGAGATCTCAATTGCTTGCCACGTTGAAGCTTGGTTATGTGCGGATATGTTGGGCACAGCAGTCAGACCAGAAAGATTTGATTTTTGGAATGGACCAAACTGCATACTCTGGTAAGACAAAGGGAGGTGGTATGTGCTTTATGGTCAATTCTTGTTCGTGCCCCAACATAGTAGTATGTCAAACTTGTGTTCCCCTCACTTGGAACACCTATCAATCAAATACAGACCATTCTATTTGCCTTGGGAGTTATCATCCATGATTCTCACAGCAGCTTCCATACCACCAGTTGGCAACCATAAGCAAGAACTCGTGACACTGCACGATGTTGTCTGTCAACAAGAAACAGCCCATCACAATGCATTTCAAATTACAGTCGGAGCCTTCAAGTCTGGAGATCAAGAATGCCACAAGAGGTGCAGGTATGATCTCCGGAAAGCCATCTCATGGGTGAAGCGGAGATTTAGGACCAAACTGGAATCAACAAAGGGTACTCGACAGCTGTGGCAGGGTTTGAAAGCTATAACCTCCTACAAAGTTAAATGCAAGTGACAAAGGGGACAGTGGAGCTTTGCTTCCAGATGAGCTCAATGCCTTCATTGCTCACTTTGACTGTCAGAAGATGGAGAAACCATCACACGGCCCTACATCCTATGATCTCAGTACCTGAAGCTGACGCACGAGCTGCCTTCGGGAGGATGAATCCAAGGAAAGCATCTGGACTGGATGTGGTACCTGGCCATGTATTAAAAGCCATCTGGCTGGTGTGTTCACTGATATCTTTAATCACTCGCTTTGGCAATATGTGGTACCCAACTGCTTCAAGCAAGCTTCAATGATATTGATGCCCAAGAAGAGTGTGGTGACCTGGTGACCTGCCTCAATGACTATCACCCAGTTGCACTCACATCCACAGTAATGAAGTGCTCTGAGAGGCTGGTGATGAAACATATTAGCTCCTGTATGAGGGGTGACTTGGTTCCACTCCAATTTGCCTACCTGAGCAACAGGTCCACAGCAGATGCCATCTCACTGGCTCTTCACTCAACCCTGGAATATCTGCACAGCAAAGCTGCACACATCAGAACCCGCTTTATTGATCACAGCTCAGCATTTAATACCATTACAGTATCCCCTCATTAAGCTCGAAGACCTTGGCCTCAGTACCTCCTGGTGCAACTGGATTCTGGGTTTACTCACTTGTAGACCCCAGTTAGTTCAGATTGGCAAAAACATCTCCTCCATGATATTCATCAGCACAGTGCCCTGCTCTACTTGCTTTACACCTGTGACTGTGTGCTACACACAGCTCCAAAACCAAATACAAGTTTGCTGATGTCACCACTGGTATGGGCCATATCAGAGGTGGTGATAAATCAGCATTCAGGAGTGAGATTGAAAATTTGGCTGAAGGGAATTTGAAAATTCCTTGGCATTACTATTTCAGAGGACCTGTCCTGGGCCCAGATCGTAAATACAATTGTGAAGAAAGGACAGCAGCACCTCTACTTCCTTAGGAGTCTGCAGAGATTTGGCATGCCATCAAAAACTTCTACGGATATGTAGCGGAGAGTGTATTGACTGGCCGCAGCCCTGCCTGGTATGAAAATGCCAATGCCTTTGAATGTAAAATCCTACAAAAGGTAGTGGATTCAGCCTAGTACATCAAAGGTAAGGGCCTCCCATGAAATGATGTCGTAGGAAAGCAGCATCCATCATCAGAGATCCTCACCACCCACGTCAAGCTCTTTTCTTGCTGCTGCCATCAGGTATACGGTACAGGAGACTCAGGACTCACACCACCAGGTTCAAGAATAGTTACTGCCCCTCAACCATCAAGGTCTTGAACAAAAGGGGATAACTACAATCACTTGCCCATCCATTGAGATGTTCCCACAGACAATGATCTCACTTTAAGAACCCTTTATCTTGTTATTTTATGTTCTTGTTATTTATTGCTATTTATTTATATTTCCATTTGTACAGTTTGGTATCTTCTCATTTATCTTTCATTAATCCTGTTATTGTTACTATTCTGTAGATTTGCTGAGTATGCCCACAGAAAACTGAATCTCAGGTTTGTATATGGTGACCTATGTGTACTCTGATAATAAAATTTACTTTGAACTTTGACTCTTACCAAATTTTATTGATGCCCAATTATTGATCTGAATATATCACAGGTTGATGTGGCAATTGCTCTGCCCAAGACCAGAAGTAATTGCAAAGAGTTATAAATGCAGCCCAGTCTAGCATACAAACCAATCTCCGTCCATTGACTCTGTCTACATGTCCCACTGCCTTGGAAAAATAGCTAAAGTGATCATGGACTCTTTCACCCAGGTCCTTCTTTCTTCTCCCTTCTTCTGATGGACAGCAAATTAAAAAAAAGCTTGAGAGCATGCAGCACCAGAGTGAAAGATGGCTTCTATTCCATTTTTATCAGACTCTTCAGCACATATCTTATAGAGCCAGAGTCATACAGCACAGAAACAGACCCTTCGACCCAAATGGCCATTGCTGAAGAAGATTTGCATTTGAGCCAGTCCCATTTGCCTGTGTTTGGGGCATATTTCTCTAAACCTTTCTTATTCATATATCTGTCAGTATCCTTTTAAAGTTGTTTATGTACCTTACTCAACCACTTCCATCAGCAATTCTTTCCATTATAGTGACCATTCTCTGGGTGAAAAAAATTTGCCTCTCAGATTCCTATTAAATATTTCCCTCTCACCTCAAACCTATGCCGTTTAGTTCTTGATTCTCCCACCCTAGGAAAACGACTCTGCACATTCACGCTATTTATTCCCCTTCATAATTTTCTATATTTCTATATGCAATAGTAATGCAATATTCTCCTATGCAATAGTAAAAAAATGCCCAAACTTTTCAACCTCTCTCCATCACTCAGTCCTTTGGGTCTCAGCAACATCCTGCTTAAAGGCATTATATGTACAGAAGGATGAACATTTTAAATGTGGCCACTGTAATGTCATGTACAACTGCAACGTAACATCCCAACTTCTCTTCTCAATATCCTGACTGAAGAAGGCCAGTGTAGTAACTTCTACTTTGAAAAAGGCAAACTCGACAACTTCATGCCACAGAAAACAACTTTATCTCGAACGTCAAAACTGTTATGTACATACAGAGGCTTTCACAACCCGTACGGCATGGCGGGCACACTATATACAAAGCACACCGGAAGAGGAAAGAACAGAAGTAGGATCCCCCATTATCCTAATTAGTATTAACCATCAGTATTAACTGATTAGTATTAACCAAAGAACTGTCAGGGCTGTGGAAAGGATTATTGGTGTGAAGCTGCCCTCGATCCAGGACTTATATGCATCTAGAGTCAGGAAGCAAGCAAGCAGCATCATTGTAGACCCATCACATCCTGGACATCATCTGTTCCAACTCCTTCCTTCTGGTAGGAGCTTTAGATCACTGTATGCCAGGACAAATAGGTACAAGAACAGTTTCTTTCCATATGCCATCATGAACACTTGAATTTTAGTCTATTATAAATCAAGTCCACCTGTACGTACACAGGTATACCTCATTGTATATAGTTCATGATTATTTGCACTATTGTTTTGTTTGCTTTTTGATTCTGTACAGCGAGAGCTCAGGGAAACTTTGGTGATAATAAAGAATTCTGATTCTGATTCTTACTTTTAATAATGCTCATGTTACAACAGCCAGCATGCCAGAATCTGTTTTCACCATATTATCTACCTGTGATGCCCTTTCAGGGAACTATATTTTTGTACACCCAGGTCTTTCTGTTCGACAGCACTCCTACCGTTCATTGTGAAAGTCCTACCCACATTTGTATTCTCAAAATGCTTTTATCCAAATTAAATTCCATTTGTCATATGCTGGCCCACTTACCCAGCTGATCAAGATCCTTCTGCTAACCATCCCACTGACAGAAGCTATTTTGGTGTTGTCTGCAAACGTACAAGCCATACCTTACACATTCTCATCCAAATCATTAAAGGAGATGACAAATATCAATGGGTCAGCACCAAACCCTAGGGAACAACACTAAACTTGGGCCTCTGGTCTGAAGCACAACCTTCCATCATGCTGCTTATCCTGTCAAGTTCCTCCAGCATTTTGTGTATGTTGCTTTGGATTTCCAGCATCTGCAAATTTTCTCATGTTTGTGAACCTTCCACCATTATCCGACGCTTCCTACGATCAAGTTGATTCTGTATCAGGTTGCTGTCTTCCCAGATCCCACCGCAATCTAACTTTTCATAGCCGAACTTACCAAAGACCTTAGTGAAGTCCATATTGGCCATATCTACCACCCTGCCCTCATCAATCTTCACAGTAACTACTTCAAAGAATTAATCAGATTGGTGGGAGATGATCTCCATGCATAACACATGATCTCTGATGCACAAATATGATCTTCTAAGATGCAATGTTCCATTTACATGCTAAAAAATGAACTCCTGATATCCTAATGCATTTAGTTGTGATTCTTACTTTTTTTTTATCTACTTCCAATGCACTTTCTCTGTAACTGTGACACTAGATCTTGCATTCTGTTCTCTTCTTACTTCCTTGATGTAATTATGTGTGGAATGATCTAACTTGATATGAAAATAAAAGCTTTTCACTTCGTACATGTGACAAGGATAGACCAATATGAATACCAATTTATCGCAGCATTTGTTGTATAAAATCCACTAATCAATAGGCGTATACAAAGATTTTTTTTTACAGAGTGGCATCAACTTCTCTTTAAAGTAAAGGGAACAATATAACACTCAGGTTGCAGGGGTCTCATTCATAGATACAGTTTTGGAAGTGCAACATATTCGCTGATAACTGAAACTGTTGAGTTTCAAATTTACAGAAATGATGAAACAACACCGTAACCTGTGATGCTTGTATTTATTTCTAAAACCAGTTGACTTTACAAACATTTTTCACAATATATATGCTGTTTTATATATAAAAATATACAGTGATGGTGTCATGTTTTAATCATTTTCTGCATAAATGATTAAAAATGCAAACAGGAATCGATTCGTCCAGTAAATCAGAAATAGTCTATCACTGACTGGTAATAGGAAGTGCCATGTACAGTGAAAATCCACATTATGGACACTTTCCTAACTAGAAAGCTTGTTCTATTGTTAAATGTTCTTTTCCAACAATATATTTTATGTACATTGTACATCTGTGTTCTAACATACATTATGTTCCTGTTGATACTGGAAACTGGAATATTGTTCTCCTTCATTGTAAAAATATTAAGAGAAAAATCAATCGTTTCAACTGAATTTCATTTATATTAAATGGGCTATGATATTAAACCTTTGGGAGTCATTGTCTTATGAGAATTTCATCATTATTGATCGAAATTAATGAATTTCAGCATTATTTCATCATTAGTCATCATAAAACTTCTTCATAAAATGTAAAATTAAGGGATAAGATTGACCCAAGGTAATTTTTGTTTGTAGGTATTCTCCAGACTAGTTAATACTATAAAGTCTGAAGTTATTGATAGATTTTGTTTTAAGTGGCATCAGGGGGCATTAATGATCAATCACATAGTATAGAACCAGATGCTGATAAACAAGATTGTGTCGAGATGGCAAGTCTGACTTCCTAGAAAATGTTAGGGAGCCAGATGTGTTTTAACTGACAATCAATTAGCTTTCTTGGTCAGTTTGCTAGTTGCCAGTTTAATTTAATATACTTTCACATCCTGCTAATGTTAGATCTAACTGATTGTTGAATTACTATGCCAATTACTATCCCCATAATCACGAATGATTACTGTTCCCTGCAGCCGCGCAGTGACTGAAATGCTCCTGTGCACATAGCCTTTGTTGCCGTGCTGCTGGAATTTTCTTTTGTATAATGTTAATGTAAAGAGCCATGCAGTTTTCAGCCCATGGAAAGATTTCCTGCTCAGAGCAATGGCTGGCCTGTGCAGCTGTTTAGAAAAAGAGGGAACATTGTTCTTTATGGTTCTGGTTAAAATACTGTGAATTAATAAAATTCACTTACTGCTTCAGCTTGTTCGAAAAGTTGAAGGAAAACAGAGGAAGATGCCAAGTTGTTTTTGCATACAAGTACAGACAGTTGTTTGAAAATTAACATGATAAATTTTGTCTCTATGCTGGGTTAACCTGATTTGATGACACTGAAGAAACCTCTGTCTTGCTTTGAGAAGACACTGTAGAGTCATCGTCTCCCAATGGATTTTTTCCACAGCACAGGGTGGTGAGCATACAACTCCGGAACTAGAAACAGTTTAGAAATATTCTAAATTATTTAGATTATTAAAAAATAAATTTGAGCTATTAACCAAAATAAAACAAAAGAATTTGTGAAATATTCAACACCACTCCTTACAATGATTATTCACATCCTTAATTAAAATTATTATAAACACAAGCAAAGGTATTCTAAAACACATAAAACATTAAAAATATTTTAAACTATAAAAATAAAAAAAAGCTATGGTATTTGTTCTTAGTTTTTCCATAAAGAGTCACCTAAACTGTATTTTGAATAAATGCCACAAATTTGAGATTTCCACACTTGCATTTTTGCATGTAAATTCCAAACATGCTGGCACATGCACCTGGAGAAAATTTTCAGCTTTACAATCTATAGTTTTTTTAATAAAAATTCCTCTTTAGGTTCAATCAATATATGTTAAAAGCCACTTTTTTTATGTCTTGCTTCTACCTAAGACCGGGAACTAAACTCCCCTCCCACCCCCATGCCTGTTCCAACTTTCAATGATATCACAGCTGATATATGATGCAATGCCACATTCCCAAGATTTTCCACATCACTTCAAGTCTTTAGTCTCCTAAATTCAGCTTTGATTTTTAATTACATTTGATGTAACGAAAAATGTTAATTGAATAAGTTTTCTAGACTTTTACTGCCCCCTTTTGTAAGAAAAGGCTTTTGTGTGATTTAATAAGTCCTTGTCCCAGTCTGACTTCAGCCCTTATGTTTTCCAATTTGGCAAAAATAAAGACTAGTTATCCATTATATGACATTCATTTTCCATGACATTATAGTGATTTTTTAATCTTAAAAATTGAAATCGATTGTATGTGCTAAGAAATAACAAAGAATATTAAAATGTTGGCATTGCCAGTACAAGTCTTTCCCCCTTTAATCCGTACTAAGCTTAAGTGCATCCTGGAACACATAACCTTGGACCATGAGATCTATCAGTTTGCTCTATTTCATCATTTACAACTGATTTTTGGCAGACCGAACATTTTCATCCAATGGGTAATCTCCCAGCAGCTGCAGGTGTTGGTTTCAGTGTGTTTTCTTCATATACAGCTCAAAAAAATATTGAACTCTCCATTGCACAGCTGCCTGGTCTTCACACACACCTCTTTACAGATCTTGGTAAATATATCTAAGTACTTGATGCTTACATATAAGTTCTTGTTCTCAACACAGTGGTAATGAGATTCCAACTGAGCTCTTCCAACTGACCATGAGTCAAGCAAGGTCTTGATGCTTGTCTAAAATTAATGATCTTTGTTTTTGGATGGATCACCATTCTTTCCAGTTATTCATTATTTTAAGAAAACTCTGCTGTATTTTATCTTATCCTATTTAGATCAAAGTTAATCATGTCTCATTTGCCATAATAGTCATCATTCATTTCATTTATTATTACTTGTCCATCATTTTTACAGTTTAATTTGCTGCTTAGCTTTGTGCTGTTGGCAAACCATGATAAATGATTTTCTATCTCATTATATTAGTCATTACTTTCAATAATTGAGGCCCCAAAAAAGATCCTTGTGGGATATTGCTGGTTACTTACAGTCAATTAGAGTGCATACAAATCATTACTATTTTACATATCATGTCACTCAGTTAACTTTCTGGCCAGGTCAGTAACTTATTTCTGACTTTGAGTTTCAACTTCAGTTTACAGTGGCTTGCAAAAGTTTGGGCACCCCGGTCAAAATTTCTGTTACTGTGAATAGCTAAGTGAATAAAAGATGAACTGATCTTCAAAAGGCATCAAGTTAAAAATGACACATTTCTTTAATATTTTAAGCAAGAAAACTTTTTTTATTTCCATCTTTTACAGTTTCAAAATAACAAAAAAGGAAAAGGGCCTGAAGCAAAAGTTTGGGCACCCTGCATGGCAGT
The DNA here is from genome assembly GCF_963921235.1 of Mobula hypostoma. Classification (NCBI taxonomy): domain Eukaryota; kingdom Metazoa; phylum Chordata; class Chondrichthyes; order Myliobatiformes; family Myliobatidae; genus Mobula; species Mobula hypostoma. Next base: position 33,196,742 of record NC_086109.1, read on the forward strand.
ACTTAGTAACACCCCCTTTGGCAAGTATCACAGCTTGTAAATGCTTTTTGTAGCCAGCTAAGAGTCTTTCAATTCTTGTTTGGGGGATTTTCACCCATTCTCCCTTGCAAAAGGTTTCTAGTTCTGTGAGATTCTTGGGCTGTCTTGCATGCACTGCTTTTTTGAGGTCTATCCACATATTCTCGATGATGTTTAGGTCAGGGGACTGTGAGGGCCATGGCAAAACCTTCAGCTTGCGCCTCTTGAGGTAGTCCATTGTGGATTTTGTGGTGTGTTTAGGTTCATTATCCTGTTGTAGATGCCATTCTCTTTTCATCTTCGGCTTTTTTACAGATGGTGTGATGTTTGCTTCCAGCATTTGCTGGTATTTAATTGAATTCATTCTTCCCTCTACCAGTGAAATGTTCCCTGTGCCACTGGCTGCAACACAAGCCCTCTGCATGATCGATCCACCCCCATGCTTGACAGTTGAGAGGGGTTCTTTTCATGAAATTCTTCAACCTTTTTTCTCCAAACATACCTTTGCTCTTTGAGGCCAAAAAGTTCTATTCAAAAGGTTCAAAGGAACATTTAAACAAGCTTGATGCATTTTGGGAACAAGTCCTGTGGACTGATGGAAGTTAAAATAGAAACCGAAGATGAAAAGAGGATGGCTTCTACAACAGGATAATGAACCTAAACACACTTCAAAATCCACGGTGGACTACCTCAAGAGGCACAAGCTGAAGGTTTTGCCATGGCCCTCATAGTCCCCCGACCTAAACATCATCGAGAGTATGTGGGTAGACCTCAAAAAAGCAGTGCATGCAAGACAGCCCAAGAATCTCAGAGAACTAGAAGCCTTTTGCAAGGGAGAATGGGTGAAAATCCCCCAAACAAGAATTGAAAGACTTTTAGCTGGCTACAGAAAGCGTTTACAAGCTGTGATACTTGCCAAAGGGGGTGTTACTAAGTACTGCCATGACGGGTGCCCAAACTTTTGCTTCAGGCCCTTTTCCTTTTTTGTTATTTTGAAACCGTAAAAGATGGAAATAAAAAAGTTTCTTGCTTAAAATATTAAAGAAATGTGTCATCTTTAACTTTATACCTTTTGGAAATTAGTTCATCTTTTACTCGCTTAGCTATTCCCAGTAACAGAAATTTTGACCAGGGGTGCTCAAACTTTTGCATGCCACTGTATATTTTAATGTGAGGGGCTTTATCAAATGCCTTAAAACAAATCCATTTAAATAACTTCCATAAAGATAGAATTTAAAAAGATAAGTTTGTCAGCAGAACAAATCTATGAAGGTTGCACGCCCAGCTAAGAACTTTGGTGTTAAATCACTTTATTTTCAATGGCAACGTGTTTAGGTAAATAGACGAAAATTGCCTAGATTTATTCTGTCATATTGCCCTTTCTTTTCCTGTCCAAAGAGAGAAATTTGGAATTTGACAGTCAATGCATCTGCACTTCACTCACCTTTCCTTCCATAGCATGGGATGGAAACTAAATCATCAATTAAATGAAGAAATTGTCAGCCTATACAGCCATAGGTTTTCCATTATTATTACGCTTGCTTTACTTTGTTAGGGTTCTATCACCCTGGTTCACTTGTGATGTTTAGATGCTACGTTCTTTACTGTAAATACCACACAAATTAATTGTAAAATGTGCTATATAATTTCTTTGCTTTTGTTTACAATATCATTATCATATATTTCTAAAAGGACATTTTTCTCCTAAATATTCCTGTTGTTTTACATTATCAGCAAATATTTTTGAACTTAGTTTGGCATCTCTTGCAAGTTTTGTAGTTATTATTTTATCCCATTTAGTTTGTATCTCTTTCAGTTGTCAAGTCCTGTGTTAGGTTTTGTAGTTTGGTATTACATTTTTGTTTTATCTTGTTATTTATTTTGTTGGTTCTTCTTTTACCATGCTGAGCTCTTCCTCCTGCATTATGTGATGGCTACCTAAATCTAGCATATTAGCAGTTGCTTCAATTTTCTTCTTTTTCTTGCATTAAATTTACCATATTATGGTTGATTTCCAACGTATCATTGTGCATCAATAGATCTGTGCATCAATAATCTATATCTAATATAACCTACAACTTGTATTCTCTAGTCATATTGTTGTAGAAAACTATCTTATTCTAGATTAATCTAATAGTAAGACAATACTAAGCTGTGAATGAAGACATTGTACTTGCGAGTATATTTTATATTTCCAGTTAGCAATTTTGGCACTTAACTTTCACATTCAAACAGATGAAAGATCATACCTGCTTGTTCATTAGCACGTAGATGACTGGATTATATATTACTGAACTTTTGGAGAAGAATGCGGGGAGTGTCATAAATCCAGCAGAAAATTCTGCTCCCTGATTCAGAAAGATCCAGGCTGCTACTGTGGCATATGGTAACCAGGCAGTAAGAAAACCGATGACCATTAAGATCACCATGCGGGTGACTTCCTTCTCAGCTTTCTGTGTCGTGGCAGATTCCTGTTGCTGTGCTGCAGCCTAAACAAAGCAATGTTTCATATCTTTGAATTACTCTGGTTATTTAAATTGAAACCTAATTATTTTGTAAATGTAGATTGAATACATAATTGCATGTAGTCATGTGATGCTTACCTCCTTTACTTTACATATCAAATTTCCATAAGAAAAAAATATGAGGATAACCGGAACAATAAAATAAAAGAGAAACAGATATATTACATAAGATTCATTGTTGTAATGTGGATTCCTGGTGTAGTAATCTGGACCGCATGAGCATTGATATCCTTCTGGGATGTACCTGAAAGAGAAACAATTAACAAACAATGTTCAAAAAGTCCAATTATACCATATCTTTTTAAAGAAGTATCAGAATCACAATCAGGTTTATTAGCACCGGCATGTGATGTGAAATTCGTTAACTTAGCAGCAGCAGTTCAATGCAATACATAATCTAGCAGAGAGAAACAAATAATAAATAAAATTTTAAAAATAAATAAACAAGTAAATCAATTACGTATATTGAACAGATTAAAAAATGTGCAAAAACAGAAATACTGTATATTAAAAGAAGTGAGGTAGTGTCCAAAGATTCAATGTCCATTTAGGAACCGGATAGCAGAGGGGAAGAAGCTGTTCCTGAATCACTGAGTGTGTGCCTTTAGGTTTCTGCACCTCCTACCTGATGGTAACAGTGAGAAAAGGGCATACTCTTGGTGCTGGAGGTCCTTAATAATGGATGCTGCCTTTCTGAGACATCGCTCCCTAAAGATGTCCTGGGTACTTTGTAGGCTAGTACCCAAGATGGAGCTGACTAGATTCTGCAGCTTCTTTCATAGAACTCCTTCCTTAAAATATCAACTCCCAACTAAATCTGTTATAAATGAAAGAGTCCTTATGGCTTCCATTTGGCAATAACAAATAGGATGAATAATTTTCTGGCCATTTCCCCAAGCTCCACCACTCCATAAGCATTCAGTTCAACCAAATGATATTTAGTTGCGCCTGGAGTCAGTACGTGTTGAAGCATCTGTTTGAGATTCTTGCTAGAATTGTTACTCATTTCTCGATGAAAAAGATAATTATGCTGGAGACCTATCAGCATTATCTAAATTATCCTAACTCTCCAAAATTCTCCACTGCCAAAGTAGATCATCAGAACAGCTGGAAATCCCACCCAATGAAAATGAAGAAAGATTTCAATAAAATGTGAAATTCTTAGTCAAGATCAGTCGGATCATAGTCCATCAAAATGATAACAAATAAAGAGGCATCAGGTATCTTATAATGAGCTAAAACAAGGCAACTTATAAAAATTTATTAAAAAAAGGAGCAGAAGTAATAATACAGCCCCTTCGTGCCCCCTTTTATTAAACTACAGCTGATTTGACTGTAAATTAACTCCACTTGGATTTACTGAGTATGCACGCAATAAAATGAATCTCAGGGTTGTGAATAGTGACATTTATATACTTTGATAATAAATTTACTTTCAGCTTTGGACTTTGAACATTCTTAGCTACCCATTGCAACCTTTCACCCCCTTTCTGCCTCAAAAAAATTTCGGTTACTGCTTCTGCCGTCCTTTTGAGAAAGTTTTCCAAGGATTTACAAAGTTCTGAGGGAAGAAAATGATATCATGTCGGTCTTAAATTACAACATGTCTCCAATAATATTATCTTTTTAGAACTGCTAATGTGCCTTGTGGCCCATACCAATATGGAAACAAATCCAATTTGGAAATACAATCCATTTTTGTACCAAATGGAACAGAATTAAAAAGCATCAAGGAGTTGCAATGACAGCCATTGCATCCATTTTACCATTGCATTCAAATCCATACTGCAGCAGGTGCAAATCGATTAAATTTATTATAAAATCTGTATTGGAAATTAATATGCAAAATATAATACTTTAAATATTTGTTGATGAATATGTAAATATGATACCTCAAATCTTCAGTTTTTTATGGTAGTCGTTTGATGCCCATGCCCCTTTTATCCACATATAAGCCTAAGTCTACCTACAATTTATAAACTTTTCTGCAACAGTACTTGGTCAAAGATTTTTCAAATTACAATTGATTTTCAGTCGCAGAATGAAAAAACATTTCTCTTTTTTTGCAGCAATGTTTTTACTGCTTTGATCTACTCCTTTTTGATTCTTTAATAGTTAATTTTGCATTTATTTGTGAAGCTGGAATTCTTCAACAATTTACACTTTCTTTGTCAAACATTAATGACTGCTGTATGAATTAATACTTTAATTTTAGATCCAATAACAGAAAATGACTTGCTGAGAAATCTCAGTAAATGGGGTAAATCATGATATTTCTCTACTTGAATTCATCTATTTTGAAAACCTGTGAGGCGAAAAATATACATACTGTGGAAAAATATAGATGAATTCAACTCAAATTCAGTGACAAATAAAGATTAGAATTTGAGCAACAAAAATAACAGAAGGAATGATAAGATAAAATAAATAAAACTCTCCAGTAACAACTAAGATCAGACGGAATGGGAGTCCGTATTTGTAATTGAGCATTTATTTAAGAATAATTAGTACTTTATCTACATTTAGTCACCAGTAAGGTGACAGAAGGTACTGTCAATGGGGCTATCAAGAGTCACCTGCTCACCATTAACCTACTCGTGGGTGTCTAGTTTAGGTTTGGCTCGGAACACTGAGCTCCAGACCCCATCACGGTGCTGGTTCAGGCCTGGACCAAAAAGCTGAATTCTACAATGAATCAAGAGGAAGGGCCCTTGATATTAAGGAAATATTTGGTCGAGTATGGGATCAAGTAGTCTTGGCGAAACTGAAGCCAATGTCCATCAGGAGGAAAGTTGCACAGAGTGCTTGTGGTTGGATGTTAATGATTCCAAACCCCAAGTGTCACTGCAGATGTTCACATGTGCTAGACCCAACCATTTCAGCTGTATTTTCAACAGTCTCCCTTCCCTAACAACTTAAGATGTCGATATGCTCGCACATGATTAGACAACATTTAACTCAATTTGCAACACTTCATCGAATAGAACAATTCATACCTGCAAGTACTTGACAAGATCTGGAAGATATTCAGTTTTGAGCCCATGTAAGTAACATTAATACCACACAAACGCCAGGCAATGTTTGTCTCTGATAACATACATTCAGAGGTCATTTGTACATCTACTCATTAATGCAAATATATAATTAGCCAATCATGTGGCAGCAATTCAATGCATAAAACCATGCAGACATGGTCAAGATGTTCAGTCGTTGTTCAAACTGAACATCAGAATGGGGAAGAAAAAAGACCTTGGTGACTTTGACAGTGGAATGAATGTTGGTGCCAAATGGGTGGTTTGAGTATCTCAAACTGCTGATCTCCCAGGATTTTCATGTACAACATTCTTTAGAACTTACAGAGAATTGTGTAAGAAAAAATAAAAAAGACATCTAGTAAGTGCCAGTTCTGTGAGGAAAAATGCCTTACTAGTGAGGAATACTAGAGGAGAATGGCCAGACTGGTTCAAAGTAACAGGCAGGCGACAGTAACTCAAACGATCACCTGTTACAACAGTGGTGTGCAGAGGAGCATCTCTGAATGTACAACACGTCGAACCTCGACGTGGATGGGCTCCAGCAGCCAAAGATCATGAACATACACTCAATGGCCACTATACTAGGTACAGGAGTTACCTAATAAAATGGCTACTGAGTGTAGAGTCTAATTAACCACCTTGGACATTCAATGGCATTGCTGACCATCATCATTCTGGGGAAGGATTCAGGAGCAGTTCAAAAATTGGATATCCTGTAGTGAGTGACTCATTTTGAAACTTCCCGAAGTGTTTTCATCATCTGCAAAGCACAGTTATGAGTGTGATTCATTACCCTTCACCGAGCCGCTGCAGCAGCTCAACACAGTTCAGGCCAAAGAAGACAACTTAATCCACCAAACTAAATATTCATTTCTTACAGCACCAATGCACAATTGCAGGAATATGTACCAGTTCAAAATTCAGTGCATTTACTTGCCTAAGGTACTCTAACAGCACCCCTCCCTCCAAACTGTGATCTCTACTGCCAAGATGGACAAGGCAGCATGTGCACAAAAACATAGCAAGCTCTCAGCAAGTTGCAGGCCTGATTATCATTGTCAATGTTTCTAGATTATGGAACTCCCCATGTAACATCAACACAGGAGTAACTACAGCAAAAGGAATGCAGCAAGTCAAGAAGGGGTTGAACATCCCCTACCTCCTCAAGGACAATTATGCTTGGCAATAAGTCACTGAGGTCCAGATTCTGAAAGCTAAAGAAAAAAAACACATTCAGCAGAGACTTAGCCAGATTTAAATTTCTAAAGCAAAGTTAATTCAAATTTACCCAAAAAATAGAACAACCTCATACCATTCACGATACAGTACTTCAGTGAACAGTAGCCAGAAAGAGGTTATTTTCTCAAGGCTAGTGATGAAGAGGCACAGACTGGATAGGATTATTTGAATATCTGAGCTTAATGATGCATTTCTCACTCATCTGAAATGATGTCTGTGCACATGCCTATACTGATGCTTGTTTTTGAGTTTCATTAGGACAAGTAATCTAAAGTCATTACATCAACACAAATCCACCCAAGAAAGAAGAGATTGTTGTTGCAATTCAATCAATGAAGAACAGCGAAGCTCCAGGACATGACAATTTGAATGCTAAACTCTTCAAAGCTGTACCAAAAGTTGCAACCATCGTTTACTATAATCTGGGAAGGGGGACAAGTACCCAAGGAATGGACGAAGGGAGTTATTGTTCGGATCCCGAAGAAAGGGGAGCTAAGTGATTGCAACAACTGGCATGGCATCACACTTTTGTCAGCACCCAGAAAGATTCTCACCAGAGTCACTGCCCAACTAATGACAGATGCTGTTGATGTGCACTTGAGGAAGGAGCAAACTCGCTTCAGGAAGATAGAGGTTGTGCTGAACAGATCTTCACACTGCATAACTTCGTAGAGCTGAGCACACAGTGCAGAGGAAACTGTGCATAGATCATACGGGATCCCTTCCAAAACTGTCCAGCTTTTCCAGAGTTTTCATATTAATCTCACTTGCACAGTTGGGGACTGCAATTTGAGCTTTGAAGTCAAGACAGGAGTCAGACAAGGCTGTGTGATGTCGACGATATTGCTTAACCTCACAGTTGGCTGGGTTATGCGACAAATAATGAAAAATAAGCAGAAAGGCATTAGGTGGACACTATTCCCTACTTTAGAAGTTCTTGACTTTACAGATGACCTCGCATTACTCTCTGACCTCGCATTACTCTCGCGTACACCACGGCACATGGAAGAGAAACCTCAACGCCCATGTACCTTTGGTGAACAGGTTGGACTCAGAATCAACCAGAGAAAGACTGAGACCATGACCCTCAGTGTAGGGTCTCCTCCACCTGCCAAGGCATATGGTGTCGCCTTACCCAGTACTGGCAGATTCACCTACCTGGGCAGTATCATTGGGCAGGATGGTGAGAACAAAAACAACATCCAGTGCAGACTCAGAAAAGCTAGAAACGTCCTCAGATCAATGAGCAACATATGGGAATCAACCAAGTACAGCGTTCACACCAAGCTGAAGCTGTGCTGGAGCTGTGTTCTGTCCACACTCTTGTATGGATCAGAATGCTGGTGCATGACAGTGTCCGACCTTGCCAAGCTGTCATCAGCATGAGCCACTGGATGATATTCCGTATCTTCTCGCCGAGAAAGATCTCCAAGAAGTTCCAATATCTATATTGTTGTTGCCACTATTAGGTCATCATAAACACTGATGCAATGAGAGGGCATCTCAGGGGCTGAATATTTGTGTCAAATGATTCACCTCTTGACACACCAAAGCTTTTTTTTTCACTATTTATAGAGTGCACTTTAGGGTTAAGTAAGAATTCTGTCTACGCACCAGGAAAGTTCCAGCTCAGTGACACTCAAGAAGTTCAATACCATTCAGAGTGAAATAGTCAGTTTGACAGGCACACTGTCACTTAAGTATTCACTTCCTCCATCTCCAGTATTGTTTTTGCTAAGTATAATGAGTTTCCTCCTGATGCTCCGATTTTTCCCCACATTTCAAAGACTTATGGGTTAGAGTTAGTTAGTTATGGGCATTTTATGTTGGTGCCAAAAGCATGGTGAAACTTGCGGGCTTCCCCCAGCACATCTTGGACTGTGGCAGTCGTCGACGTAAGTGACATACTTCACTATATGTTTCTATGTTTCGGTTTACAAATGACAAATAAAGCTAATCTTTCATCTTTCATCTTTATTTACATTGCAACAATTCCCAAGACATCTTTGACAGAATGCCACATAACCATAACACTGATACCCCTATCACCTCTAAGTTCTTCTCCAAGTCATACACCATCAACAGTTAAACTTTCAGCACATAACTCCACCAGTGTGTCAAAGTCCTTGAACTCCATAACTAACTGTACTTTGGGAGCTCTCTCCTCTCAGAGAGCATGGAGGTTTAAATTATTCATTTTCTCAAGAGCACTTAGGGACTAAAATTTAATGGTGGCTCTGGTATTCACATTCTCAACTCGTGTATGAATAAAATAAAGAACATCTTTCATGGTGAGTATAAATAGTTACATTAACATAATAATAGGAAAATCTGGCCCATTTGTATATAATTCCTTAATTTAACATACATTTTAAGTGTGCGTTGCACCAGGGCTCAACCATTTAAATTTTCTAATGACTTTACACTGATGGTGGCCACTCTGAATTCACATCTTTAACCTTTAATGATGCAGCTAGAGGCTCTCTCAAAGACTTAGGTAACATCTCTTGACTATGACTTTCCTACGAATGCAGTTCTCAGCTGAGTTTACAAAGTACACTCAACTCTGTCCTGAACAAGATAATGAACTTTGCTCTTTCATCCACAATAACTGACCAGATTACGACAAGCTGTGGCAAGCAAGCATGTTTCTCTGAAGCAACATCAATGTATGCTGACATAGAGTTTGAGTAGGGGACAAAGGGATCTTCATGTCTTATGCCCATAAAACCTGTGAAATTGTAACAATAGTTTAATAGATTTTGCTTACTTTGCTTACCTGGACCAACCAACCAGAGGAGGGCTAGCGGCAGCTAGACCCAGGACCCAAGTGACTGCAATCCCTATCAGAGCATGGTTATTTCCAAACCTGAAATTCCCCATCGGCTTGCACACCACTATGTACCGTTCTATAGCCAAAACTACCAAGGACCAAAGAGCGACTTCGCCTGAAGAAAGAAAGTGCAATAAAGTGAATAAGAGAGAATTGGGAAGGAAGAGACTTTTGAACAGATTAGCAAGTTAACTCCTTTATCAATATGTCATTAATTTTATAAAGCATGGTACCAGAAAGCTTCCACAATTTGCAAAAAGCAACAATTAGAAATTAGAGTTCAATTTGTTCTAGACTATATATTTTATATTTAACATTCACAATATAATTCATTCCAATTCAGGGCACAGTTTCAGTGTACTCACCACCAAGAGTTGCAAAGAAGCCTTCCACCGCACAGCCAATGGGTCCCATGACAAAGTAACCATGTAGGGATGTGTAAAAAGTCACTACAAACCCAATGAGAACCATGAACAAATTGGCCACCGAAAGGTTCACTAAAATATAATTAAGGGGATGCCTTAATTTCTTGTGATTGAAAGTGACCACCAGCGTCAAACCATTTATTGGTAGTCCAATGCCTATCAGTAGAAATACGTAGGCAGCAATGATGGAGAATTGCCAGGGTTCAGCCAGGTAATACTGAGGGTATTCATAAGGACTACGAACTACCCCAGTCTTGTTGGATAATGGGACATAAAAATTCTCTCCTTCCGTACCATTCATCTTAAACGAAAAATACTAGCAGCACAAGTGTAAAGTATCCCTAACTACTGTGAAAGTTGGCAAGGAAAGCAGCACTCTCAGCGCCTTGCATTAATTCAACACTTTATAGCCTTTTTAAGTAGTGTCAAGGATTGGGGGCAAGGGCAAAAAAGATTTAGTGGCATTGACGATTTAAGTAGGATTTAAGAAGATACAGTAGTTTGACAAAACCTGGTAAAGCTCTTTAAGACTTTTCGTCATCTAAGGATTTCAACTGACGTGCAAAGGAAATGACTTATTACACTCTTTGAGATAGTTTCAATGATTACGATTACATTTATTCCGAAGGAAAGTGCTTGATTTTTGTTTATATTCCCAACATAGTAAAGCTTTAACATAACCAAACCTGAGTCTAACAAGCTGGATCAAACAAATAGTTTGCCATGTGAAAATACATTAAACATTAATATTTTGAACCTGCCAATATTTAATATGGGAATTGCTTAGTTCATTCATCTGAAATGCAGTTCTGCTGCTGACATTATTTGGATGCTGATTATAACACCTATTACAAAAGTGGTGATATTATAATATTGATTGTTATATCAAAGTATTAACAAACAACAAATGCACATGTAACAATTTAAAAGGCAATCACCTGGGAATTCTTAGCTTTAGTCATTTACACGATAAAGTCTCTACAAAGCTGTTCCCTGCAATTTTGAATCCGGTTAATCGTCGCCAAGGAAAATAATCCAGTTTCTTTTTTAAAAAAAAGCATTCATCTGATCAGCATTTGCATTACAAGGAATAGCTACAACCATTAGAACAAAAACTTCAAAAGTAGCAACCACACAAATATTGCGCTGTCATTGTTAACTCAATATTTGGAAATAAAAATTGATGAAAAGTTTAAGTTTATAACAGATTAATAATAATAATAATGACAGGTGAACATACATTATTTTCTTTCTCCCCTTGCTTTGCAGTCCTGATGAAGGGTCTTGGCCCGAAACGTTGACTGTTTTGGCATCATTTCCATGGATGCTGCCTGACCTGCTGAGTTCCTCAAGCATTCTGTGTGTGTTGCTTTGGATTTCCAACATCTGCAGATTTTCTCGTGTTTATGAATATACATTATTACCTTGATTTGTCAAAAGTTATTTTTTAATACTTTCAGATAATTATCATCCTGTACATCACTGATTTTAATAGTCGGAGTCAATTTTTAAGTGCCATAATTTTATTTACTTTTAGCCTGAAACTCCTTTTGTCGCATTGATCTACTCAACGTCACAAAAGGCACTTCACTCTTATGGACATCTCACTATCCAAAGTGGCAGATTTACCTTCAGGGAACAAACACACAATAGAACGCACAAATAATCTACCAATAACACCAGATATCTTAAATAAAGAAACGAGTGAAATACTCTTGGCAATTTACGTTACAGTTGAAATCAAAAGTAAAAGTTGTAGCCCTTAATTTTGCAATTTGACTGTTATTTTACAGACTGAACTGAGCAATAATAATACACAGAATTTGCTTCATTCGATGTTATTCAATTACCTGAGCAGTTCAGAATGTATTTATTATTTAGAATGTTTTCTTCACTACAGATTGGGGTTCAATATTCACAAAGGTGTCAATACTCAACCAGATGTCATCCTGTTTCCATCATCGTTATCTATTTGCTCATATGCACATTAAGCACTTTGGAGTCATATAATCTGCATATAAATACAAAACTGTTCATCTGCTTGATTTTCACCATAACTATTTGCCAGTAGCAAAATATTAATTTAGTCCCATACACATACAGATGGATCCCAGCAACATGGAAGTAAAATGTGAGCAATTCCTTTTAACACAATAAATGGCTACAATATAGCCCTTCATAGACTAAGTACCGGCAGTAAACAATTGTGTAAAGAACAAGAGGTAACAACAGTTGTTATTTAAAATATAAATTTGGAAGAAAGTTTTTGGGGGCGTCGGGGAGAGAGCATGGCTGTGTATCCACAATTGTTGGACTGTAAGGCTAGAAATGACATTCGTACTCTAATGAAGTCACTGCTCCCATAAGGCAACAGTGGAACTATCATAATGGTCTGGAATTAAACCAGCAATCCAACAGCAGCTGCATAAGAATGTTTCTCTGCCAATCTTAAAACTTCTAATTAGAGTAATACCGTAGGATAGCTCAGCAGCTTCTTTAGTGCTTCATTATTTCTTTGAAAGCATGCAGTAGTGTGTTCTGGTTCACAACAGAGAACACTATTTCAACCCAGTGACTGGCAGAGAAGTACTATTGACTCAAAACTGGTCACACTTCAAAGCATTCGCTGTGATCATTCCTAACATGGACACAGTGGCTCAGAAATGGTGCAGGAACATTGCATATAATCTCAATGAGCAGATGGGATAGATTTGGGAAAAATGTACCCCTGATTCCCATAAAACAGCCAGTGTATGATTCTGAAGCCAGAATATTCTCAAAGTTGTTTATTAATTCCCAATTTTACCATTGAAAAGCCCAGATCTCTGATATATGCAACATATGTTCAAAGGCATTAACACCTCCATTGTAGATCGAGACATTGTAAGTTATTGCAATTGAAACCTGCACCAAATTCACATCCAAAGAGTGACCTTTTTAGTTGGATTTGATCTTTTCTGCATTGGCAGCATTACTTAAAAAAAAAGCTTATTTAGGCAAAAGAATAAGTATGTGGATTTGTACAATAGGGGGTATAAAAAAAAAGATGCTGGCAATCTGATCCATAGCACATAGAAATTGAAAATGGGGGTAAGAGTGCACTGTTCAGCTCTGCCATTCCATACAACCATGACTAATCATCAATTCTAGTAATGTGTTCCTACTGTCTTCCTATATTCTTTGATAACTTTGCACCTCAAAGTTTATCTGTCTGTTTTTAATATATATTCAGCAGCTTAAATTTCTACAGCTCTCCCTAGTGGTTAGTTTCGTACTCTGAATGAAGAAATTTCTCTTCATCTTACTGAACAAAATTGTCCCTATCCTTTGTGGATAATATTCTTCCTTGCTCTTTGAATCAGAATAGGAATCAAGTTTATTATCACTAACATACGTTGCAAAATTTGTTATTTTTTCACAGCAGTACAGTTCAAGACATTCGAAGTTACTATAAGTCACAATACAAATAAATAAATAGTGCAAGAGAGGAATAGTGAGGTAGTGTTGATGGGTTCAGAAATCTGATGGGAGAAAGGAAGAAGCTGATCCTAAAACATGGAGTTGTGTATCTTCAGGCCCCTAAACTCCCTTCCTTGATGATAGCAATGAGAAGAGGCATGTTCCAGGTGGTGATGGTCTTCAAAGATAGATGCTGCCTTCTTGAGGCACTGTATTTTGAAGCTGTTCTTGACAGTGGGGAGGCTTGAGCCCATGATAGAGCTAGCTACGTTGACAACTCTCAGCAACTTCTTTCCATCCTATTCATTGGAGCCTCCATACAGGCAATGATGCAACCAGTCAGAATGCTCTCCATTGTGCATCTGTAAAAAATTTGCTTTGATAAATACGGTAAAGTATGCATTATCTTTGATAAATTTTGCTATTTAGCTATAGCTTGAGTGACTGACGTGTTGAAAATATAAATAAACCATCATTTTATCTTGTAAAAACAGATGATGACCTAATCTCACACAGTGCTCATATACAGTCAATACAAATCCCAGCAATCTAGAAAAATTTTGGCTATGCTCCTTGCACTATGGTACCACATATAACATAAATTCCCACCGTCTCCTTACTTTTTAATGCATCAAGTTCAAAAACAGAGTTTCACTTTGGCATTTTTCTTTGACCTTGGTCCACACTACCCATGTAGGATTCATCCACACAATGGATTTGCACACATCTTTCACTTTTTGAACTCTGTTTTGATAGAGCTTTTGTTCTATCAAAAAGTATAGGATTTTCTAACAGTGCATGCTTGTTTTCTGAAATTCTTTATTCTATTTTCTTTGCTTCATTTGTTAGTTTTTGCAGGTGTGGGTATTGCTGGCAAGACCAGCATCTATTGCCCAGCTTTATTTACCCTCGAGCATGGCGGTGAGTCTCCATTTAGAACCACAGCTGTCCATTGAGTAAAATGTGATCCCACAGTACTGTTGGAAATGGAGTTCATGGGATTAGACTTAATTTACTAAGAGCAATTTTTGTAATACAACAAATTAGCAAACAAAATGCTTAGTTAAATAAATTTTAAGCGGCGTTGAATGAAGCTAAAGAATTACCCAGCCGGCAGAAATTTGGCAAAATGTTCCAAATTATAAGGATATGCTATGAGTGAAGGTTGGTCTTCAAGAGTACAGCAATGGTTAAAGGAGGCATACAAACATACCGCTGAGACTGATCTGCCATTAGTAAGGTCATTTAGGGATAAACGAGTAAAGAGTTTGTCTTCAAAAGGACAGCAGTTGTTAGCGTAGACACGTGAACATATCTTTGAGCCTGATCTGTCATTCAATAAGGCTACGGCTGCTCAGTCTGTGGACTCAGCTCCTCCTACATGCCTTTTCCCCATAGCCATTAATCCTCTTGCTATGCAAATATCTGCCTAATTGCATCTTAAATATGTTTAACGAAGTAGCCTCTACCTCTTCCCTGGACAGAGAATTCCACAGATTCATTACTCTCTGGTTTCTCCTTATGTCCCTCCTAAATCTATTTCCCCAAATCTTGAGGCTATGTCCCCTGGTAGTTCTAGTCTCACTTACCAATGGAAACAACTTTATTGCCTCTATTTTCTCTGTCCCTTTCATAATTTTATACGTTTCCCATTCTTCTGAATTTCCACAAGTATAGTCCCAGAGGACCCAATCTCTCTTTATAGGCTAACCTCCTCATCTTCAGTATCAACCTGGTCAACTTCCTCTGCGCTGCCTCCAAAAGTCCATGTATCTTTGCTCAAGTAAGGAGACTAGAAGGGCATGCAGTACTCTAAGTGCTACCTCACCAGTACCCTGTAGAGTTGCTAACAATCCATTTACCTTCATGACAACCTATTGCATCTGCAAAGCAATCTTCTGTGATTCATACACAAATATTCCTAAGCTTGCTGCAACCTTTCACCATTTCAATTATAATCTGATCTTCCAGTTTTCTCTCCAATGTAGATGACCTCACATTTACTAACATTGTACTTCATCTGCCAGATCCTTGTCCACTCACTTAGCCTATCTATATTTCTCTGCGCACTCTCAGTATCCTCTGCAGAGTTTGCTTCTCCACTCAAATTAGTGTCATTAGCAAATTTAGATATGTTACGTTTGGTCCCCTCTTCCAAATTGTTAATGTATATCACGAACAGTTGCGGCAACACACATGAAGTGCTGGAGGAACTCAGCGGGCCAGGCAACATCTATGGAAAAGAGTAAACAGTTTATGCTTTGGGTCAAGACCCTTCAATCCTGATTAGGGGTCTTGGCTTGAAACCTTGACTGTTTACTCTTTTCCATAGATCCTGCCCGGCCTGCTGAGTTCCTCCAGCATTTTGTGTGTGTGTTGCTTGGATTTTCAGCACCTACAGGCTTTCTTGCGTATGAACAGTTGTGGGCCCAGCACCGACCACTGTGGCATTCTGCTAACCACTAACTGCCAATAGAGAAACATCCGTTAATTCCAACTCTCTGTCTTCTATTGGTTAACAATCTTCTATCCATAGTAATACATTAACCCAACTTTATACATCCTTTTCTTAAACAGGATCTTTCCTTCATGAATCAATGCAGAGTCTGCCTGACGGAACCACTTCTATCCAGACAAGGATTAATTTGTCATGACAGGTATGATGGCAATAGTGGAGTCAGTGTACTCAGAGTTTATGGAGAACCCTGAAAGCAAGTCTGTGGAGATAAGAGATAGTGCACTGATAAGAGACATGTTGCATTGTTCCAGCAACAATATAGAAATAAGAAAGTATTTCCAAATCAGGATTATCTTTGACATTGGCAAGATCTTGCAGGTTGTGATGCTTCCATATGCCTATTGGTCTTGACTTTCTTTGTGTAGAGGCCTAGGTTTCTCAGTTAATGTCGGAGGAGCTTAAGTGAGTAATTGCAGTGCACTTTGTACAGAGTACACAATGCAACCACGGTGCATATTTGGAGGAGAAATTGAATGTTTTGAATGGGGAACAAGATGCCAATTGAGTAACTTTTTTTGCCCCGGACATTAAATTTCTTAAGTACTGAAGCAACTACACTCATTCAGCGATGTGGGGAGCAGAACATCACACTCCTGGTAGAAGTCAAAGATGGTAGAAAAACTTCAAGGTGTCAGGAGCGAAATCACCTCTCTGCAACGAATTCTAATCTTCCTCTCAACCCTAAACTACTGTCCCAACTTTACTATTCCTTTGTTTTTTCAAGACCTGATGTCTGGAATGCTCTGGGAGCGGAGGTGGCAAAATGTAATGCAATTACTCTGTTTAGGAGGCATGTCAAGAAACATGTAAATAAGCAAGACGTAGAAGGATATGGGCATGTGGGATGGGATTAGTACAGATGGGCAGAAAGATTGACAAGGACATTGTGGGCAAAGGATACATTTCTGTTTTATAAAACCCTATGATCAACTTTATTCACATTAAATAAACAACAAAATATCAAATATGATCGTTTTTATCCTGTGAAGATGAATGACTAGTCATTGTCATTATTGTTTTCTCAAATAATATATAGCCAATTGAATCCCAATGAATTGGATCACTTGTGATCTGGTTTAGTTTACAAGCAGTTGGAAGTATATAGTCAACTGAACTAGCTTTACCCAAGTTCACTTGCAGAAGAAGTAATAGCAGGCCACATTTATGGGTAATGACCTTTGAAGACCATATGGTTTAGTGGTATCTTTATCTACTAAGGAGATTCACATTAGTCCTTCTAAACAGGATTTGATTTAAAGCCGAGATGAGATCTAATCAATAATAAATGTCATCAGTCACTGTCAGTAATACCAAGGCCAACACTGTTCACCTAAAGCAAACTTCAACAATGGCAAAAATTTGATACTTATGTTAAAATTTATTAATTGCAGCATCTAACACAAGAAAGGATATCTCAAAGAGATTTACAAAAGATTTATTGGACTCCTAATTTGAAGCAGGAAAGATGGAGGTGACTAATGAATTGCATGGTTAAAGAGATTTAAGAGGCTTTGAATGAAGCCAAAGAATTAACTAACCAGCATAATTTAGGCAGAGTGTATGACAAATTATATAGGGGTATGACTGAAGAGCTGGCCTTCAGGAATACAGAAATGGGTCTAGAAGAAAAGTAATAATTAGTCATTATAGGTGCAAATACTGATAGTGGAGGCAGTATATCTGGAGGAATTTGAAAGCAAGAATGAGAAAAT
This sequence comes from Mobula hypostoma, assembly GCF_963921235.1. Classification (NCBI taxonomy): domain Eukaryota; kingdom Metazoa; phylum Chordata; class Chondrichthyes; order Myliobatiformes; family Myliobatidae; genus Mobula; species Mobula hypostoma. The sequence goes on from NC_086109.1 coordinate 33,214,506, forward strand.
ACTGAGATGCTTAAGGACGGGGAACAAGACAGGAAGCACAGATAAGAATCCTAGGGAATGGTAACTTAAACACATTGATTCTAAGAGTGAGAAAAGAAGTGAAATATTTAAATCTGCTTTGAACTATTATTCGTTATTTCACTGGCATGAAAAATATTCGGAAACCACTTTGCGAATTACTTCTAATAAATATGCCAAAAAAGGTTGTTAAAATGGTTGTTAATTTTTTTCTAGAAACAGGGAATAACTTGATGTCATAACTTATGATGATAGTGTCCTGTGAAATGCCCTTGGATCTATTAAAAAATAAGAAGAAAATTTTGTTGTCTTGCTTCGTCCTATCTCAGAAATCTTCCTTAACTTCTCACAACAGTTCTTAATTTCCTGGTTTCTTTATCTGCTTCGTAACAAATTCAGTACTCAGATACTTTAAACTTTTGATCACTTCTTACAAAATATGGGATCAGTCTATTGAGAATAAGTGAAAATTACTGACATTCAACTCAAGGCAGTCTTTCAAACCTGACCAAACACTTTCTCTGTGGTACTTTTCCCATACTCATCCCTTCCCAACCAATTGATCCACATTAGTCCATAGCCTCCTAGGAAAGGCAAGGAAGAAATAAAGGAATTCAAATACTGGAAATTACTCAACCCTGTCAACTGATCAAAAATCAGAGTAGGTTATCAGACTGAGCTTGTTTACTATGTGTGAATCCATTTCCTTAGGAAATAAAAACAAATGTGCCAGAAATACTCAGGAGGTCAGGTAGTGTCTGTGCAGAGAGAAACAGAATCAATGGCCTTTCATCAAAATTGAAATTCAGAAAAAAACATGTTTAAAGTTGCAGAGAAAGGGGAGTGATGGAAAGAGCAAAGGAAATGTCTGAAGAACAAGAGAAAATGAATGACATGTGGTGTTGGTACCAGCTTAAAGATGGAGGTGAACACAATTGTGTTGCTGCATATCTGTTCTCACCTCTGCTTCTTCCATTCAAGCATGAGGATTCTTTGTCCCCATTTTCCACTCCACCATCCATACAGTTAATGAATGCCATCTCCTTTCCTACATCTTAGAATAGTACAGAACAGCCTGTGCCAATCTTACCTAAACCTCATCTGCCTGCCATGGTTCATATCCCTCCATTCCTTGCCTGTTCATACCTCTTAACTGTTGCTACATATCCACTTCTACCATCTTCCATGATACTATAGCATTGTCCAGGATCTGTCTTAAAAACCCGCCTCACAAGTTTCCTTCAAACTATACGTATGCCATCTCACATTTGACATTTCAACCATGGGGGGAAAAAAAACTGATTATTGCCCAGTAGTTCAGAAACTTCTATTAGTTACCAACTCAACCTCCAACTGTCTAGGGAAAGTAATCCAAAATTGCACAATCACTCCTTATAGCTAAAATGCACCAATCCAAGAACCTCTTCTGCATCCTTGCCATTCACAACCCCACCAATTTTGTATCATCTGCAAACTTACTAATTAAACCCACTTAATGTTTTCATTCAAATCATTAATACATATTACAAACAACTGAGGGAACTGCTCCGATCCTTGAATAACACCACTTACCACAGAAAAATGCACCTCTACTTCAATACCCTATCTTCTATAACAAGCCAATTTTGGATCCAATTTACTAAGTCACTGTGAAACCCATGTGACCTAATCATCTGACCAGTCTATCGTGAGACACCTTGTCAAATGTTCTACTGAAGTCCAATTGGATAATATCCACTGCCTTACTCTCATCTATCTTCATAACTTTCTCATGAAGCTCAATCAAATTTGCAAGACAGAGCATCCCCATTCTCCTAACTCCTTTCAGTAGCTCAAATGGATAGTGACCTGCACAATTTCCATCAAACAACTGCTACTTCCCTTCCCAAGGCACTTTCCCAGGTACTTGCTGGACTTCAGAAAAATGAGGATCTCATTGAAACGTATCGAACATTCGAAGACTTAGATTGAGTGGATGTTTTCTATAGTGGGGGAGTCTAGATCATAGGACCCAGCCTCAGAGTAGAAGGACGCCCCTTTAGAACAAAGATGAGGAGGAATTTCTTTAGCCAGAGAGTGGTGAAGCTGTGGAATTCATTTCCACAGGCAGCTATCGAGACAAAGTTATTGGGTATACTTACAGTGGAGGTTGATAATTTTTTGATTAGTAAGAGTGTCAAAAGTTATGGGGAGAAGGCAGAAGAATGGGGTTGAGAGAAATAATAAATCAACCATGATCAAATGGGGAGCAGACTTGATGAGCCAAATGGCCCACTTCTGCTCCTATTGTGTTATGGATTTAAGGAAATAACAAGTGATAAAACCACTGTTCTTCTCACCATCCTCTCCCAAAACACTCATTTCAGATGAAACATTAATACACTTGCATTTCTTCCAGTTTATTTTATGGCATTCAGTGCTCCACTGAGGTTGCCTCTACCTTGGAGAGTCCCAGTGCTGACTGGGTGGCTGCTTTGCTGTACACTTAATACAATTTGTAAGGATGACCCTAAGCTTCTTGTTGCCTGTCAAGTTAGTTCTTCATCTGTCTCTCACTCTGACATTTCTTTTTGGCTTCAGCACTGCTCTAATGAAGCCCAATGCATCTCATCTCCCATAAAAGCATGTTATAGCATTCAAGATATAACACAGAATTTAACTGCTGCAAATAACCAGTCTTTCCAGGTTATGTCACAATTCTGATTTTAGGTAATGATGTAAGGTAAGTTATAATGCTAAATCATATTTTCTCTCTCTATGGATGCTACCTGACCTGTTGGGTATTTCTATCATTTCCAGTTATTTCATATTTCCAGTGTTGGGAATATACCAGGTATTGCTTTCTTTTTCCTGCTCCTCTGTTATTGACTCCCCTCTATTTACATCTCTTCTAGACAAATCAATTGCAACTAACAAACCTTTACCTCACATGACCGGAACAGACAAATGCTACTGTATCTATGTCATTCTATCTCTCTGGATCCTCTTTACGGGGTTCCTTTTGTTCTCTTTACCCCTTCATTTATTCTGCAACTTTAAACATACTGGCTTCCTCAATTTTCCAAATTCTGGTTACTATACGCTGGAACCTTTCATCAAGCAAGACATTGGTTCCAACTTTCAGATTCCTCCATGGACTAAAGTGATTGTCTTTGAAATTACTCTGTCTAGATTCTCATCTATCTCCATTCAGGAGATTGGAGATAACACCACAATAATGGGCCAGATTTCAAACAACAATGAGACAGAGTACAAGAAGGAGACAGAGAGTCTAGTGGAGTGGTATTCAGACAACAATCTTTCCCTCAATCATTGATTTCAGAAAATGCTGTGGAAGACACCACCTCTCTTTATCAATGTCACTAATGTAGAGGTAGTTGAGAGCTTCAAGTTCCTAGGTATAATCTAGCCAGTTTAACCGGTCTAACCAGTTGCCTGCTACAGCACTTCATTTTTCCTGCAAATTTAAACGTGCTTGTTTCTTAATTTTTCTCATATCTCATCTAACTTGAAATATTAATTCTTCTTCTCTCTCTGCAGATACAGCTGGATTTGCTGTGTATTTACAGCATTTCCAATTTTAGTTTCAGATTTCCAGTATCTTCAACCTTTTGCTGTTTATTTAGCTTCTATGTTACATGATCATTGCCCCAGTCAGGAAACAGTTTGGATTTTCAAAATGCGAAGTGAGTTAAAGCATATATTCAAAAATCTCCAGAAGCCTAGTTGTTGAATTATTTAACCTCTTTCATCCGTGAATTCTTTCATATCATCCTCAAAGTCCAGCTTTCAAAAGTGGTAGTGCTGTAATCCTGTGAAATCTGCTACCACTCACATTATTGCTCATTCTATCATTACTTTTAAGTTAGGTGACCCATGCTACTGTGCGGAAGAGCAGGGCAGATGGAGCATTGGGCATAAGTAAAGATGAGGTGCCAGACCAATGATGGTCCAAAAAGATATCTCATCCACAAATTTCCTGTTGACGTGGCAATATGCAGTACGTTGGCCTTACAAATGGCATCCACATTTGTGGATGAATAAATAAAACAAAAAGTATTGATGAATTGCACTACAAATACAAATTTTGTTGTAACTAATATATATATATAATTCCTCACTTTAATTAAAAAGGAACATGTCTTCAATTGTTCTTACTTGACAAAAACAAGCAAAACTAGTTTGTCTGATGTACATGTAAGTTACACATTTATGTAATATTATTAAGCAATCATTAATTACAACAACAGGCTATTGTTTATCATAAGTAAAATATTGAACACCAGGTGCAAAAGTAGCTCAAAGTAAAGGCTTTACCTTTTTATTTTGTTCCACCAGGACCATGATAAGATTCTGGGCAGATTTCCAGATGATCCATAGTAGGAGACTATCAGCCTGTGGATGAAGTGGTCAGATTTGGATCAATATTCTGACAAAGTTTAAGAGTTAAGCTCTATATTGTATTGTGATGTGATGTGGGAGGCAAAGGATTATTATTACTTAACACTATGTCTCAAGATAGCCTGACATCTGTATGTAAAAGACAAATACAAAAAAATGCTTTGGAGACCATGTAATGGTTTTTATGGCAGTTCAAGATTTAGTCACAATTAAACTACAACATTATTATGGTAATGTTGATTGTGTTAAGGGTGTTATAGGAAGTTGTTAACAAATACCTGAAATTCATAATTTAACCAATTAGCAGATACCATAAGAATCATACTAAAATTCTCAATGTGATCAAACTTTGATTAGCTCGAAATAATTATCGCTGCTCACTCATATAAATAGTATACAGTATGAAATAATCCAGGATTACTTATTTAATTATTTAATAGTGATGTAGTTTCAGTCTGCTTAGATTAAGTTCTACCTAATAAGAGCTGACAATATGATTTATAACCTTTTCAACTGGTTTCTTTGCCAACAAACAAGCCATTGGTCCCTGAGGTAAATACATTTCATAGAGTCTATTCTTGTGTACTTGAAGGATCTGGAAATACAGATACAAAATTCCCTAAAAGTGTCGTCACAGGTAGATAGGGTCGTAAAGAGAGCTTTTGGTACATGGGCCTTTATTAATCGAAGTATTGAGTATAAGAGCTGGAATGTTATGATGAGGTTTGTATAAGGCATTGGTGAGGCCGAATCTGGAGTATTGGGTTCAGTTTTGGTCACCAAATTACAGGAAGTATATAAATAAGGTTGAAAGAGTGCAGAGAAGGTTTACAAGGATGTTGCCGGGACTTGAGAAACTCAGTTACAGAGAAGGGTTGAATAGGTTAGGACTTTATTCCCTGGAGCGTAGAAGAATGAGGGGAGATTTGATAGAGGTATATAAAATTATGATGGGTATAGATAGAGTGAATGCAAGCAGGCTTTTTCCACTGAGGCAAGGGGAGAAAAAAACCAGAGGACATGGGTTAAGGGTGAGGGGGGAAAAGTTTAAAGGGAACATTAGGGGGGGCTTCTTCACACAGAGAGTGGTGGGAGTATGGAATGAGCTGCCAGACGAGGTGGTAAATGCGGGTTCTTTTTTAACATTTAAGAATAAATTGGACAGATACATGGATGGGAGGTGTATGGAGGGATATGGTCCGTGTGCAGGTCAGTGGGACTAGGCAGAAAATGGTTCGGCACAGCCAAGAAGGGCCAAAGGGCCTGTTTCTGTGTTGTAGTTTCTATGGTTTCTATGGTTCTATGGAAAAGACTTGCTTGAAACTTTTCTAATTCCTTTGATCTGGATTTATAAACATCATGAAATAAAAGTGTTAAAACATTACCATGACTTTCTTTTGCAAACTTAAATTAAAACAAAATTGATACATGAATTAGCTTCCCTTGTCTTATCTTAGGATTTATCAGACATCCTTTTTGTTAGATAGATGGCTTTCTATTTTATATTTTGAATAACCTCTGAATGTCGCCTACTCTGTCTATGTACATCGGTTCATCCATCATTTAATTTAACACAATGTGAATAGCTGTTAAATAGTCTAATGCCACAGTCCATTAGCCTTGCAACACTAAAATCCTCAATAAAGAGGATGCAAATCATCATAATACCTTCCTCTGAGCTTCAAAATCCTATTAATGACAATCACTAGATTGTACCATCTGCCATTCTATTGCACCCTGAGATGAGTTAACTGTGTAGTCTCTCTATGATGTCTGAGGTCTATATGTTACAGCAGTAAGCTTGGACTTGTTTCTACATTGGAATATTAGAGTAGGTCAAAGCTGTTATTTTCCTAGAACAAATACCATATGGTAATTACAATGCTTACTGTTAATGATAAAGACTTACAGTTTGTAAAGGCTTTCATCATTAAGGTATCTTCCATAAGAACATGATCAATGGAAACAGGATTCTGCAGTAGCCCCTCATGCCCACTCTTTTAAATAAGTTCATGGGTGACCTTTTAAGTCATCACGATTTTCCTATGCTAATCCGACATCCTTTGATTCACTTAATATCCAGAATCTTTGCCCTGAATAAACTCAGTGCCTGAGCCCACCTAATTGCTTTTCTTTAATATATATTCTGTAATATAGACAGCTATCTTAAACATCGTTCACTGCAAGACTCAAAAGCATAACTGAGATAATCTATTTATGTAATAAAATTGAGGGGGAAGTATTTGTTAGGATAGATTGAAGAATGCTGCCTCCTGCAGGATATATTTCAAGAATTTCTACATATATCTAAGAGGTGAATAGCATTTTGGTCTCATCTGAAAGAGAAACTGTAACTCTGCTTTTAATTATTAATAATATTCATATAAATAATCTCATCAATTCTAGCTAAAAGGTACAGAGTAATGCTTGCATCTTGTTATAGTTTAATGGATCTGCATATTTGTTGCTTATTTCTCAATTCTTTTGGTGTTCATGATTATTTCAGACATCATTTTAGGTGAAATCAGGACAAATGGATAGCTATAAATACCACCCCAAGTAGCCTTTTAAGAGACACATTGATCTGGGTTGCAATAGCAGTGCTTTGAGGACACAGGTCTGAATTGACACTGAATAATTCTAATTCTACTAATGTAATTTGAAACAAAAGGGGCTGAAAATGATACTCTTAATCCAAGTGTTTGTGAAGTTTATTGTAACGATGAAAAATAGTGATGATTTCTTTTTATGTCAAATAATTACCAGCTGCTACCAACACTGAAATAATGAGTCGATTTGACAGGTTGCATTTGATTTGTACAAGGGAAGATTAGGTAATGCTTATGAGGGCACTGTCATTTGAATCAGTTAGACTAGGGAGTTATTTATTATGAAATAATCTTTGGAAAAAGGCTCCAAGGAAAAAGCTCCAAAGATATCATTTATCATTACTATGAAAATTATTTTATGTATTAGTATACTTCACTGAAACTAATGTTATTAAATTGCATTTTCAATGACTTATTTTGCAAGATTTTTTATAAAGATCATGTGCAATTTTCTGAGACACTTTAAGCAATAGATTTTAATGTCATTTAGAATGATTTTCAAGGTAAAGTATAATTTTTTATCTATATTAAATGTGAGATTTGGCAATGAATGGACATACAAAAAATTGCCAAACAGCCAATTTCCACATACTGTAGTTTGCTTAAGATTGCTTTTAAATGGGGTAACATGACACGTTGTTGTTTGGCTCTTTCTGAGCAGATTATTGCTGTGCGAAGATTTTGAGTACAAAATAAATACTTAGGTTTAGTGTTCAATAGATGTTGCAAGTTTGAGGAACACATCAGGACTCTGCTGACATTTGTTTTGGTAGTTCTCTGAGGATGGTAAACATCTTCTTGCCGCAGGCCATGAGGCTACTGAACTCCCTGCTGCCGCCTAGGGCTCATCACGTATGAAGTTCCAGTTGTGTTATACTGTTTACTTCTTAGCTAGTGTTGTAAATGCACCTTATGCTAAACGTAAATCTTCTGGAATATATTTTATTATTTGTTAATTTATTTGTGGTTATATTATTTTACGTGCTGTGTGTGAGTTATGTGTTCTGTGCTGTGCACCTTGATCCACAGGATCGTTGATTCATTTGGAGATGTAAGTTCAACGACCATAAACTTGAACTTGTAAGTTATGGAAAAGAAGCGAATTCAGTGCTACTTCATTGTGTATCTCCATCAAGCCACCTGATAGGTTGTGCCTTGTCATGTTACCAGGGAAGCTGTTTAGCAAGCAGGAGGCAAAGAGGACACAAGGTCAGGCAGAACAACACTATTAGTCACAGAAAGGTGTAATAGGTTGAAGAGCTGTCCTTCGCTCTGCAACCACTTCCCTACCCAACCCTATAACACAAATATAGGTGCCGGGTATTCTTTATCCTCTGAACCCGTTGCATCACCCGGAATTTCTTGGAGCCTTTTGCCAGCTGCCAGTCTTCCATTAATTGCCCACTAGCTCTGACTGAATGGAACTTATATATCCTGCACCCCGAACACTGCACCAGAACAAATGCTAAGCCTGCAAATGCCTGATTTAGGACCACCAGGAAACTTCAAATTACATGTCCTTCCCAGCTTATTGTGGCCACGTGGAACCAAGAATTGTGCCTGTTGCTTCCAGCTGGAAGGAAAATAGCACAGGACCTTCCTCCACTCATTGCCTTAAAAGCATGCTCGGGCCAGTGTCTAGTCCATACTGGAAGATGAGTGGTGGCATTGTTGATCCTCTTGGCTGATTTATTTTAGTGACCATGTGTACCCGTGTGAGGTGTGTTACTGATGCAGCTCCTTTAGTACATTCCCTTCGTGTGAGTCACTGCTTCAGACTTTTATTTAGTTCATTTTGCTTAACTTGAACTGTGGTATTTATATACCTAGTCTCAGAACGCCATGTGAATCTTCTGTTTGTTAATAAAATTTGTTATAACTTTATACTACGTTTTCTGACTGCCTGTCTTAAAGAGGTCCAGAACCTGCCTGTACTACTAGCTCAGTAGTTGCATTATGGACAGCCTAAAAACTACAAACAAATGTTTGGGAGATAGATGGGATGGATTTGCCACCTGCTATGTCATCCGCTGATATGAGCACATGATTCAGAAGCAGCAGGAAACTATTGACCATCTGCCTGCCACTCTCGTCCAACTCTCTGCCTCGGTCAAGCAACCATGCCAGTCAGCCTCCTCCCTCTGAACCCCAGATTCCCATGCCCGAAGGTTTCGATGGATCTCCAATCTGATGCCCACAATATCCTGTCATAGTGCGCCTTACACTTCAAGCACCAGCCATCGGCAAGCTCTGACCTGGGCCACTGCCAACTGGGACAATGAAGCCACCATTTGCAACAAATATGAGGATTTCACCACTGAGGTACATCAGGTTTTCAACCATCAGGGAAGTGGAAGGGAGGCAGCAGATCCAATTTCTCACCTACATCAAGGCTCACACTCTGTGCTGGATTACACTGCGGAATTCAGGCCTCTCATAGTGGAGTGTGGCTGGAATGTAGAAACGCTACTGGCCCATTACCCCCATGGCCTCTCGGAATGCTTGAAAGACGAGCTGTCAACTCAGGAGATGCCAACCAACCTTGAAAGCCTCATCACTCTGGCTCTCCATATTGACAAGCATCTTATGGGATCACCCTCCAGATCATCATGAACACCTTCAGAACCCAGGCAGATCGGGAGAGCTTCTTTAACCACACCACCCCCCCCCCCCGCCAGGAGCACGAGTGTTGGTGCAGAAACAACTTGCATGCCTACTGTGGAGCAGCCGACCACTAACATATCAGATGCCCACTGCGCTTGGGAAAACAGCACCTCCCGATGAGGAGTCCCTTATCTTACAAGCTCTCCCTGGCTCTTCATTTCAGCAGCATAGCGTGTCTCACTTTTTTGGTCCTTCTCCACACTCCATCGGCCCTACATGCACATGAGACTCTGGTGGATTCTGATGCAGCAGGAAAGTTTTTGGATCAGACTTTGTGTGTGCAGCTTGGACTCCCTACTGAACTTACAGTTTCTCTCAATCTTCAACATCATGGCCATTGACCGATGCCCCTTGAAGTCTGGGACAGTCAGAACGTGTACACAGCCTGTGCACAAGAGCACCAGAGAGCACCGTGAGTCCATCTACTTCCTCTTAATTGACTCACCCATCACTCCTCTCATCCTGGTTACTCCTGGTTCACCACTCTCGACCCTCACTTTGCCTAGTCACCCATTTCAATGCTGCGTTGAGGATCTACCTGCCTGCAACTTCAGTTGACTTTACCCTGTAAATCCATAGAGATGGAAGAAACCTTTGACCTCACCAAATTCCCTCAGAGATACCACAAGTTAGCCATCGCCTTCATTGAAAGGGAAGCCAGAAACCTGACGCCTCACAGACCACACGATTGCATGGACTACCTCCTCCTGAGAAGTATCCCCCTCTCCCCCGAGGTCATCTGTTCTCCCTCTCCCCTCCTGAGACCCAAGCCATGAATGACTGAATTGCCAAAGCTGTAGCCATCCCATTTCCCAGCCGGTGCAGGGTTCTCCTTTGTCACAAAGAAGGATGGGGGTCTTTGTTCCTGCATTGACTAACATGTACTCAACAAAATCACCATTAACAACCGCTACCCTCTCCTCCTGATGGACAGCGCATTTAAAACACTTCATGGCCCCAGATCTTCACCAAACTGGATCTACAGAGTATGTACGACCTGATCCACATCCGCCAAGGGAATGAGTGGACGGCAGCGTACATAACACCCACAGGTCACTATGACTACTTGGTGATGCCTTTCAGACTTTCCAATAGTCCAGCTGTTTTCCTAGCCTTCATTAACAAGATTCTCTAAGAGATGCAACACAAGCATATGTTTTTATACCTTGACAACATCATCATCTTTGCCAAGAACCCCGAAGACCATGTATGTCGCGTCTATTCAGTCCCTCAGCATCTCCTTGAAAACCAACTGTAATTAGAAAAGTTCCACACCCAGTCATCTCCTTCCTGGGTTACGTCCTTTCACCCCAAGGCATATCTGTACACTCAGAAAGTGCGCACTGTCATTGACTGACTGTGCACCCTAAAACGGCTAGAGTGCTTCTTGGGCTTCTGCAACTAATACCGCTGTTTCATCAGAAACTACAGACAAACTGCCGCTCCAGCCACCTTCTTCACCATCCTTGTGCCTTCTTTTTGTGCAATTTCAGTTCTACACAGCACAGTTATGGAGTAGGAGATGGGAAGCTACACAGATTCGGAATCAAAATCAGGTATAATATCACCATCATATGTTATGAAATTTGTTAACTTTACGGCAGCAGTACAATGCAATACATGATAAATAAATATAGAGGAAGAAAAATGTATTACAGTAAGTATATATGTATGTCTATTAAATGGTTATGTTAACATAAGTAGTGCAAAAAAACAGAAATAAAAAAAGTAGTGAGGTAGTGTTCGTGGTTTCAATGTCCATTTAGAAATCAGATGGCAGAGGGGAAGAAGCTGTTCCTGAATCACTGAGTGTGTGTGTGTGTGTGTTCAGGCTTCTTTACCTCCTCCCTGATGGTAACATCACGCCCTGGGTGATGGGGGTCCTTAATGATGGACACCACCTTCTTAAGGCAGCGATCCTTGAAGATGTATTGGAAACTACAGAGGCTAGAACCCATGATGGAGCTGACCAATTTTACAAGTTTCTGCAACTTACTTCGATTTTGTGCAGTAATCCACCCTGTCCCACACCAAATGGTGATGCAGCCAGTTAGAATGCTCTCCATGGTATATCTGTAGAAATTTGCAAGTGTCTTTGGTAGCATACAAATCTCCTCAAAATCCTAATGAAATACAGCAGCTGTCATAACTTCTTTATAGCTGCGTCAATATGTTGGGTTCAGAATAGATCCTCAAAGATATTGACACCCACGAACTTGAAATTGCTAACTCTCTCCACTTCTGATTCCTATATGAGGACTAGTGTGTTTTCCCTACCCATTCTGAAGTCCACAATCTGTTTTTTGATCTTACTGATGGTGAGTGTAAGGTTGTTGCTACAACACCACTCAATGAACTGGGAAATCTTGCTCTGTACACCTTTTCATCACCATCTGAAATTCTGCCAACAATGGTTGTATCATCAGCAAATTTATAGATGGCATTTGAGCTATGCCTAGCCAGACAGACATGGGTATAGAGGATGGAGCAGTGGGCTAAGCACACATCTCTGTGGTGAGTCAGTGTTGATTGTCAGCGAGACGGAGATGTTGTTTCTCATCCACTCGGATTGTGGTTTTCTGGTTAGGAGTCAAGGATCCAATTGCAGATGGAGGTACAGAGGCCCAGGTTCTGTAGGAATGATGGTGTTATATGCTAAGCTATAGTCAATAAACAGCACCCTGTCACTGGCATTTGCATTGTCCAGGTGATCCAAGGCTGTGTGGAGAGCCATTGAGATCTTGTCTGCTGTGGACCTATTGTGGCAGTAGGCAAATTGCAGTGGGTCCATGTCCTTCCTGAGACAGGTATGGATTCTAGCCATGACAAACCTTACAAAGCCTTTCATCACCATAGATGTAAGTGCTATTGGACAATAGTCATTAAGGCAGCTCACGCTGCTCTTCTTGGGCACTGGTATAATTGTTGCCTTTTTGAAGCAGGTGGAATCTCCTGGCTGTATCAGTGAGAGATTGAAGATGTCTTTGAACATCCAAGTCAGTTGATTGGCACAGGTTTTCAGAGCCTTGCCAGTTACTCCATTGGGCCCTGCCACCTTGTGATGGGTTCACCCTCTTGAAAGATGGCCTGATGTCAGCCTCCGAGACAGAGCACAGGGTCGCCAGATGCTGCAGGGATCCTCATAGCTGTGGTTTTATTCTATTAAATGGCCTTGGAAGAAGGGAGACATTGGCTGATGGGAAACCCCAAGCCCTTCCTGGTTTTGATTGACCACCAGAACCTCACATTCATACAACAGATCTGCCAGTTCAACCCGTGTCAGGCTCGTTGGGCCCTCTTCTTCAAACAATTCAACTTCACCATCTCCTACTGACCCGGTTCAAAGAACACAAAAGGTGGATGCCCTGGCACGACAATTTGACCCAGCGGAAAAGGAGATCAACCCTCAGCCCATCATCCCATTCTCCCCATCATCCCATTCTCTCCAATCCTTGCCCCAATCATCTGGGACCTTGACATCCGGATCCACTAGCCTCAGCAAGCGTAAGCCTAGTCCAGCCGACACACCTGACAACTGCTTGAATGTGCCTGCAGCTGTCCACTCTGATGCACTCCCGTGAGCCCACTCCTCACCGGCTATCCAGGCGCACGATGGACTCTAGATATTCTGCGACACCAGTTCTAGTGGCCCACCATGATCACAGATGTACATCAGTTCATCGCTGCCCACCCTAGTGTGCCTGGTCCAATTCCTCCAACCGGGGGCCCTCTGGGCTCCTGCGGCCCTACCAGTACCTCAGTGCCTATGCTCCCACATTGCCATGGATTCATCACAGTTTTGTCACCTTCCGATGGGACCATGCAGATTGTGATAATGGTGCCCAGTTCTCCAAGGCAGCCCACTTCAGTGTCCTCCCAAAGCTTCCATCGGTCCCTGAGAACCTGGTTCTCAACCCGTAGTTCGCCTCCATGGCTTCCCTCAGGACATTGTGCCAGACTGGGCCCACAATTTACCTTCTGTTTCTGGCAAGCCATCTATCTGATTCCTCCTGCGTACTTCAGTGAGTTTGTCCTCTGGCTATCATCCGCAGACCAAAGGTCAATCAGAAAGAGCCAGAGAAAGTGGGGAAGTTTCTGCGATGCTTCATTGTCTTTAACTCTTCCACATGGAAGAAATATCAGCTCTGGGCCAAACTATCGCACAATTTACACACCTCCTCTGCCACGGGTATGTCACCCTTTGATGTACTTCATGGCTACCAACACCTGTTGTTCCCCTTGAAGGAGCCCATGGTGGAGGTTTCATCCACCGGGTCCTGGTTTGCCACTTCTGGAATGCTTGGAATAAGGCATAGAAGGCTGTTCTAGCTGCCACCCATACCTGCTGCTGCCAGACTACTCTGGTCAGGGGCATGTGTTTGGCTGCCCTCCCAAGATCTGCTCCTACACACTGATTCTTGCCAGCTCTCACCCTGGTTCGTTAGTCCTTTCAAGCTCATCCATCACATCAATCCAGTCACTTACGCTGTCCCTCAGGATCACACCTACCATCCACGTGTCCTGTCTCAAGCCTATTATCTACCCACCTGAGCCTGTACTCCAGAATAGGATGATGGAAGGTGATCCAGTGTACACGGTTCACTGGTTGATGGATTTGCGTTGCTGTCGATGGGGTGTGCAGTCCCAGGATGACTGGAAAGGGCGTGGCCTGGAGGAGAGGTCTTGGATACCACCCAGTTACATCATGGATCCATCTCTCATTGATAAGTTCCACCAGACCTATATGGGCCATCTGGGGGTGGCCATAGGGCATGGGGCTTTCCTGTCAGGCCTGTTCCCTCTGACACCTCAAAGCCTGCACATGCAGTCACCTCCCAACTAATAGGAGTCACCTGCCCCTCAATCAAGACTAATCAACTGCAGCCTGTGCAACCCCAATTCTTATCCACAGTCCTTGTTCACTCATCGAACCAGTCAGCTTCAACCAGCTGCTCCTATCTTTTACTCTTCCTGCTTAAAGTTTACCTTGTTGCCTGTTATGTTTAATTTCTGTTTCTCTTGCTTTGTGGTCCTTTGTGGCTTGTTATTTTAAAGTTATCATACTCCACTCCTTTGCTTTTGGGTCACGCCTCCTCTACATATCCTGACGGATAGATCCTCTGAGAAGTTGAACTCCAGAAACTTAACTCCACTCATCCTTTCCACTGCTGGCCCCTCAATGAGGGCTGGTGTGTGTTATCACAACTTTACCTCCCTGTGCTCAGAGACAATTCTTTGCCTTTATTGGTTTTGAATGCAAAAGTGTTGAAACACCACAGAGCCAACTGATCCTGGATGATCCTCATTGCCATCTGAGATTTTACTAATAACTGTCATGTCATTTGCAAACTTATAAATGGTGTTTAAGCTCTGCCAAGCCAAACAGTCAAGAGTGTGCCAACACACTTGACTACTGTTACACGACCATCAAGAACACTTACCATGCCATCCCATGCCTTCACTTTGGCAAACTTTGTCATCTAGCTGAACTACTGCCATCATACAGGCACGACTGAGCATTAGTGCTGTTGACTACAAAAGTATGGTCAAGGGAGGTGGGGAGCCTTTACAAGACTGCTTTGAATCAGTAGACTGGACCACACTCAGGGATTCACATTTGTATATGAACGAATATTCCATGGTCTTCCCGCCTAATCATCTACCTTACATCTCACCTGCCCACTGCTGCAGAATATTTACTGATCTACATGGCTGTATATGTGTAAGCATGCATCTCTTGCTTGCCCCTGCTCGTAACCTCAACCCTAGTCTTGAGCTCTTTTAAGATTGCTATGAGGTCCCACCTGCTAAAAGAATGTTATTTTGGGAAGAGTAGAACTTATTTTTATGAGGGATTTGCAAGAGGTTAGTCACTGGGCGCAAAAGTCCAGGAAACAAATCAAGAGTTCATTGGGACAGTCAATAGGACGCATATGATAAAATTCTTGGCCATTGTCAAAGCAGCTGAAATGGTGAACGGTATAGTAGTGGCTAGTGTAATGCTTTACAGCACTACCACTAGGAGATTTATACGTTTTCCCCATGACTGAGTGGGTTTCCTCACACATCCAAAAGCATACAGATTAGTAAGTTGTGGGCATGCTACATTGGCACTGGAAGCATGCTGTCATCTGAGAACTGCCCCCTCCCCACTTCTTGGACTGTGTTGGTCATTGATGCAAACAACATATTTCACCGTATGTTTTGATGTACTGTACGTGTGACAAATAAAGCTAATCTTATCTTAGACTGTGTATGATATAAAACCCCTTAACTTCTGTGGAGCCAGAAACCTAGTCTTCCTTGTAAGGTAGTGGTACCCAGGTCCATTTCAATGTTTGTGGACTGAACAGTCTTGCAACATCCAATGGCTGATCTCTCATTTTACATTATACTAATAAAAAAAAATTGGACAATACCCAAGAGCTCCAGTCAACCCTCAGGACTTGGACTACTATCAGCAAGGCTCTTGGTACAATTTTTAAAATACACATTAGACGGTGTTACAGCACTCTAACCAAATATTGTGCATGGAGAACAAGCTGATCATCCATGTTCAGGACAAAAACTAAAAATTCATTGAAAAATGGAGCAGGGTGGAGAGATACTTAATATACTGGGGAACATTTCTGCAGTATACAGCTCTGGAATAAATTTAATTTGAAATATAACATTACTAGGAAAACTGTCGTACATTTTATAATAACAAAGAAAATTGTGCTATAACTTGACCTTACAAACGGAAGCCATTATCTTGACTAAAATGTCAATAACTGATCTGTTGCTGTAAATTTCTATAATGACACATCACTGGTAACGTACTCAATTCCGTTAACTGGATATCAAACTTCTTTTTGCGTAATTGACCCAATAAATGCTTCAGACGCTGAGTTTATTCTGAGTACTTCCTGTAACTATTGGAGTAATTTATGAGTAGAATTAGTTAATGTGCTTTAACAAAGGCACTTACATTTTTAATAGAAATTTACAGCACATTACAGGCCCTTCAGCCCACAATGTTGTGCCGACCATGTAACCTACTCTAGAAACTGCCTAGAATTACCCTACCACTTAGCCCTCTATTTTCCTAAGCTCCATATACCTATCTAAGAGTCTCTTAAAAGACCCTATTGTATCTGCCTCTACCACTGTTGCTGGCAGTGCATTCCACACACTCACCACTCATTGTGTAAAAAACTTACCTCTGACGTATCAACTTCCAAGCACCTTAAAACTATGCCCCCTTCTGTTAGCCATTTCAGCCCTGAGGAAATCCCTCTGGCTATCCACATGATCAATGCCTCTTATCATCTTATACACCTCTGTCAGGTCACCTGAAATCCTCGGTTGCTCCAAGGAGAAACGGCCAAGTTCACTCAACCTATTCTCATAAGGCATGCTCCCCACTCCAGGCAACATACTTGTCAATCTCCTCTGCACGTTCTCTATAGTATCCATATCCTTCCTGTAGTGAGGTGATCAGAACTGAACACAGAACTCCAAGTGGGGTCTAACTAAGGTTTTATATAGCTGTAACATAGCCTCACAGCTCTTGAACTCAATCCCACAGTTGATGAAGGCCATCACACTATACGCCTTCTTAACAACACTGTCAAGCAACTTTGAGTGTCCTATGGACACGGACCCCAAGTGTGGCTGAGCCTCCACACTGCCAAGAGTTTTACCATTAACATTATATTCTGAATTCAGATTTGACCTACCACTTCACACTTATTCACGTTGAACGCCATCTACCACCTCTCAGCCTTGCTCTGCATCCTATCAATGTCCCGATGTAACCTCTGACAACCCTCCAGACTATCCACAGCACCCCTAACTTTTGTGTCATCATGTTTCTGAGGTTCACACTCTTTAAAAAATAAGTGCTGGTATTGCTGTATTAAAATTGAGTGTCATAATCCCCAGTGAAATGACTATTTTCTTACCAGTTCCTCACATATCACTAAAACTGTGTGTTTTGAAAACAGGGCTATTTAAGTTAATGGAAGTTGTGGGACTGCACAAAAACATGCATTCATTAGACTTTATTTTTAATGATAGCAGAGAAGTTATATTGATTCCTTAATGTGGTAGCATTCCCTAACTTGTTACTTGATATTATATTGGTGGTTTCTTACCTTGTACACTTCCACTCTTATACTTTTCATATGCTATCCTGCCTAATACATGCAACCAATTTTCTGTATCAAGTTTTCCTCATCCTTAACGAGGAACACTTCTATGGGTATCCATCATTCTGGATTTCAGAGGAAGGTATTTGGCACACTTGTCTCTACTGACATGGGCATTGAACACAAGAGCTGGGGCATCATGCTACAGCAGTACAAGTTGTTCCAGCTGACTTTGCTGCGAAAACTAGAGGGCAAGCTTAAGTGAGAAAGAAAAGTTTAAAAAAAATACCTGAAGCTCAAGGTTTTCAGAGTAATTGGTGTAACTGGTAGAGACGGTAACAATTACAACATTTAAAAGACGTTTTCAAAGTTTAGTGGGATATGGGCAAATGGCAAATAGGGCTAACTCAGGTAGGTACCTTGATAGGCATGGATGAGTTGAGTTGCAGGGCCTGTTTCCATGATGTGGATCTCCATAACTCGAAGATAAAATTGATTGTCTACTCAACGAATTTTCATCCTGAATCAGTGAATAGGAAACATAGGCAGGATGCTTGGGAAATCTCTTTAATCCAGGAAACTAAGATAAATCATAACAACTTCACCATAGCAGGAATGAAACTTATGACCTGATTAGTCAGCATGTTAAAGTCAGAATGGGTAAAAATGGTTAGGACAGGTACTCAGGCACAGAAATCACAATGTACAATTCGTACCTGACAAGGGCCTTGGCTCTATACGTAGTTGTCCCTTTGCCTCCACAAATGCTGCTTGACCAACTAAGTTCTTCCAACAGCTTGTTTTTGTGCCAGAAATTAATCCTGACTTGGACAATAAACTCTAGCACTATTACTCACAACAAATATATGAACCATAAGTGCAATATTTTACAATCTGAATATCTGAATAATCCATCAATCAATGTGCAATAATAGTCCATTATAAAGTGGTTATGGAAACAAAACTTAATATGTATTACTTCACAAAGATATGCACTTTTAAGTAATTAGGAAGAGGAAACATCTCTGCGTCCACGTAAAGTAACTATTTTAATGGAAAGTTTCCCCTTGTTGAAAAATATCATGCATTATATTGCTACAATAAAAGGAAGACCCATATATAATTACCTCTCAAAGGTATAAAAGGACACCAAGCAAGCTGAATATTTTTAAAAAAGAACTGGAACTACAGAAGTCTCAACTAGTATAAAATATCACAGTGGTAAGTTTTGCGTTTGCTCATTAGTACCAGGAGCTTGTAAAGGTTCATAATTTTTAATATGGACTAAAATGTTTTCACAGAGATTTAAATTGGTTATGAACTGTTATTTTTTTTTCTCAAATCTGTTTTGTCCTAAAATACACCTATCTATTACTTGCTAGGTTGTAGATACTGTATCTATACTGTCAAGAATGAGACTTTTCATATGGATGTACTTCTGTTGAGTTGCTCTTCTATTCATTCATTTTTATATTTTAAAAGTGGATCATTTCACTTCCAAATCCAAAATCCAAAATTATCTGACCAACTTCGACTGAATGTACCAGATTATTATCTGAATGGTGGCTGATTAGGAAAAGGGGAGGTGCAACAAGACCTGGGTGTCATTATACACCAGTCATTGAAAGTGGGCATGCAGGTACAGCAGGCGGTGAAAAAGGCGAATGGTATGCTGGCATTTATAGCGAAAGGATTCGAGTACAGGAGCAGGGAGGTACTACTGCAGTTGTACAAGGCCTTGGTGAGACCACATCTGGAGTATTGTGTGCAGTTTTGGTCCCCTAATCTGAGGAAAGACATCCTTGCCATAGAGGGAGTACAAAGAAGGTTCACCAGATTGATTCCTGGGATGGCAGGACTTTCATATGAAGAAAGACTGGATGAACTGGGCTTGTACTCGTTGGAATTTAGAAGATTGAGGGGGGATCTGATTGAAACGTATAAGATCCTAAAGGGATTGGACAGGCTAGATGCAGGAAGATTGTTCCCGATGTTGGGGAAGTCCGGAACGAGGGGTCACAGTTTGAGGATAGAGGGGAAGCCTTTTACGACCGAGATTAGGAAAAACTTCTTCACACAGAGAGTGGTGAATCTGTGGAATTCTCTGCCACAGCAAACTGTTGAGGCCAGTTCATTGGCTATGTTTAAGAGGGAGTTAGATATGGCCCTTGTGGCTACAGGGGTCAGGGGGTATGGAGGGAAGGCTGGGGCGGGGTTCTGAGTTGGATGATCAGCCATGATCATAATAAATGGCGGTGCAGGCTCGAAGGGCCGAATGGCCTACTCCTGCACCTATTTTCTATGTTTCTATGTTTCTATTTAGAACAGAGAGGAGGAGGAATTTCTTTGACCAGAGGGACATCAATCTGTGGAACTCAGTGCCACAGAGGGCTGTGGAGGACAAGTCATTTGGTATATTTAAAATGGAGATTGAAAGTTCTTGATTAGAAAGAACATCAAAGGTTCCAGGAAGAAGGCAAGTGAATGAGGTTGAAAGGGGTAATGAATCACCCACAATGGAATGATAGGGCAGACTCAATAAGCCAAATGGCCAAATTCTACTTCTATGTATTATGACCTTAAAATTTGATAAGTAGATTGTTTATATTTACACTTGATGGAGTATGAAAGATGAAGTGAACTAAATCCTTTTTAACTCATATATACTGTAAATTGAACAAGATTGGAAACAGATCCTATTTATTTTTCAAGTTTGACAATGCTAATTACTTCACTTAAAATTAAAGCACTGTATTTTTGCCTGCAAGATTGCTTTGGAGTAAAATTTATTGAAACATCTTTTGCAGACAAATTAGCTATTGTGTTTCTTAGTTTTGCAGGCCTGTGATTTATTTATTTAGCTTTACCTTTCATTGTTTATCATTATTCCCACCAAAGACTTTAATATTGAAATGAACATCATGTTGATATACAACTTAGCATTCATGGATTGAAATATGAACATGACACATTGAATCTGATTCACTGTATAAATGCAGATATTGATAAATCATTTACAATTATGATGTATTTTCCCTCCTGATTAGCTATTTAGGGTTGCAGAGTGTACATGTTCTTTAAAACTAATACATTTTGCTTTCAGATCAAAGATGATTTCCAAGCGAATGATGACAAGCATGTTGGTCGTTTGTATCGTAGTGGCTCTAGCAGAAGAAACCGAAGGGTTCCTGAGTTTCCTCAGCCCCAGTGATTATCAAAGGAAGCTTGTACGGAAAGCACTTTACAGTACATTTTCTTGACTCTTTCTCATAGGCATGAGATGCCTATCTGTTTGACCATTGAAATTTTGTAATACACTACTACAAAAGAAACAACAGTCATGTCACTATATAGTAGTCTAGATCGAGTGCAATATTGTCTTGACATTTGTGTAGTTTTGCAGTTAAGCTAGATACCATTTGATATTTTCTTGTTTCCAAGGAAAATGACAGAATCAGGACGGAGAAAAAAGTGCCTGTGAATCTTCAAAAGAGGTCTAAAGAAAGTGGTTTACCAGAACCACTGGCCATGGAGAACATGAAGGAATTAATTAAGGTATAAATGCAGTAGATTTTTTTACATAAACTTGTAACTCTCTGTATACTAATTAACTGCCACAATATTGAATTACTTTCCCGATAAAACTACAAGGCTATACAGTCTGTTTATGTTTCATAAAGGGTATCTCCCAAACGGGGCCATAACATTGAGTCTGCTGGCAAAAAAAAATACTGGATCACCCATATGCAACATCAGTTCCTGTTTGCCCCTAACATCCTCAGCACTTGTTTGCACATTACACTCCTAACCATCCTAGATTGATTCTTGAATCCCTCTTCCTTCCAATGTCCTCTATGATTACATAGATCTCCTTCCTGCTTCTAATTTATCAATGATATTCCTTCCATTGTCCGCCCCCCCCACCCTACCATCACCACAATCTTCTGTTTCATTTCGTCCTAGATAATCCTGAACCTTTTCTTGGCCTCTTTCTAATTTTTCCTTCACTCCAGAGTTATTGCCACATACCCTCAAATCACCTCCTCAGTTTACTCTGATAGTCTCACACTTAAAAGTAGCAGAGTGAACTCTGATAAAAATCATCGCTTTCTAACTATATAGTCAGTGGCCAATTATTAGGTACACCTAATAAACGTGTTAATTAATGCAAGTATCTAATCAGCCAATCATATCACAGCAATATAATGCATAAAAACAGACCAAACATCAGAATAAGGAAGACATATGATCTAAGTGATTTGGATTGTGGAATGATTGTTGGTGCCACATGAGTTTGTTTGAGTATCTTAGAAACTGCTAGCCTTCTGAGATTTTCACGCACAACCGTCTAGCATTTAGAGAATGGTGCAATAAAACAAAAAAAAATCCAGTGAGTGGCACCTTGTTAATGAGAGAGGTCAGAGGAGAATGGCCTGACTAGTTCAAGCTGACAGGAAGGTGACAGCAACTCAAATAACCATGTGAAACAATAGTGGTGTGCAGAAGAGCATCTCAGAACACACAATATGTCGAACCTTGAAGTGATGGGCTACAGTAGCAGAAGACAATGAACAAAGACACAGTGGCCACTTTATTAGATACAGGAGGTATCGAATAGAGTAATCACTGAGTGTAGCAACACACAAAATGCTGAAGGGTCTTGGCCCAAAACGTCAACTTACTCTTTTCCATTGATGCTGCCTGGCCTACTGCGTTCCTTCAGCATTTTGTGTGTGTTACTTGGATTTCCAGCATCTGCAGATTTTCTCTTGTTTGTGGTTGAATCACTGAGCGAAATTTGTTTGGTATAAGCAAACATTCCATGCCATTTCATAGGAGCACTTCCAAACAAAGTCTGATGTTAAGTGTGTTTAGGGGAAATGATGAAAATCTTAACCTAAGTGATCAATTTTGCAGAGCGTCTGAAAGGAGCAAAAAAACTGAGAAAAAAAACATGCAGAGTGCATTGATCAATGTCAGTAATGGGAGTATGTAAATTTCTCAGATTACTGAGCTACTGGGCTGAAGGATAATGGACAAGGTGGAAGGTGGAGTACTAGTGGTGGTACTTTAGTGGAGAGGAAGCCCATCGAGTAATTTGAAATCAAGGATGAAAATTTTGAAATTTTAGGCACTGTTTAACTGGGAGCCAATGAAGATCAGCGTGTACAAAAGAGCTGCATTAAAGGAACTTCATGCACATAGGATACTGGAAGAAAATATTGGATAATATCAAGATTATGGAAGATAGAACCAGGCAGATCATCCAATCATGTACTGAATTGAATTCGCAGTTCTAGAGATAATAAAATCATGGATGAGTGTGTTTCAATAATATAAATATTTTGTCCAAATTTGGTCTTAGGATCAGTTAGGCTTCAAATTTGAGGACAGTCTGGTTAAGTTTTAGACAGCTGAAATGAAGGAAAAAAGAAACAACTTTTGCAACAACTTACAAATACAAGATCCTTGGTCTTCCCAATAAATAAACACATGCCTACTGATTTCTTCAGTTTTGTGTATGACCACCAAATATCTTGAATATGTTAAATTTTTACTCAAATCCAGAATGTTCTAGAAAATACTTTCTGGGTATTTAATGGATTGAACTCAACTAAATAGGATAAAATTGAGGTCATTTTAGTAATGTTAAATGGAGTTGTTTGAAAGCTATGGAGAGGAATAGTTTAATAATATCTGCAGTTGAAAAAGAATACTTGAAGAAAAGTACTCACTATTAACATGATTATTATTCTGAAGAAAATAATATTAAAACTTGTGTTAATATTTCTTGTTGCTTTAAGATTTGTGATTTTTTTGTTGAAGAAGCCATTCAATAAAGGTCTATTGTCAAGTATTCAATATATAGTTTTCCATTATGGTATTTTCAAACATGGAAAGAGAAGAGATTCTGCTGATGCTGGAAATCCAGAGTAACACACACAAAATGCTGGACAAACTCAGAAGGTCAGGCAGCATCAATGGAAAGGAATAAAGATTTGATGTTTCAGGCCAAGACTCTTCATCAGGACTGCAAAATGGAAGCAAGTTTCTGGAAAAGTCGAGAGAAAATCAAGTAGCCAATTGATTAATGTACTTGTGTATGCACTTGTAAACTTACCTTGATGACCATGACATCCATTATGATGCTCTCAAGGCTAAGATGTTAATATCTTTTTATGAAAGTCACTAAAGCATAGAAGTTAGAGCTACTAATAAAGGAAGCAGAGAAGCCCATGAATGCCACCGTCACAACCCACGAAACAGTATTGTTCTTTATATTATCAATTGCATATAATTTTGTTCAGCTTAAGCCTATAATAAAATAAGGCAGATTTAAAATATCATATGCCAGATGCAGGATAATTAATAGTAAAAATAGCAACCTATAATGCATAAATATTTAATATTGTAACAGTATAAATTCTCAGATTTACAAAATCATCTTGAATCATTTCTTCTGAAAATACAGAACTTTTTAACAGAAAGTACCTTCATGTGCTAAATAATCAATCCCATACATTTTAGAAGTTACCTCCTAAATCAGTGAGTATTTCTATTAAAACAATCTTTTTAATCAAGATTTTTGTAACTTCTAGTAAATTTTAATCTAACGATACATTCATGAAACACCATGAAACATTTCACTTTACAGGTAAATTAAAGTTGTTTTGGTTCATCTTATATGATCAAGGAAACATTTTTACCAAATTTTATAACTTTTCTCTTTATGATTTCTGTACAGTTTTCTTTTCCTTTTGAAATTCGTATCACAATGAATCCACAAAATGTTCAGAAATATGGGGAACTTCTTGGTGAGCTCTTGGCTGACAGCTTGTCTGAAAGCATGAATGGTAATATAGATTTTATTTAGTTTCTGGAGCTTATTCTTCGTAGATTTATAGAAAACTGAAATTTAAAACATTTTAACATTGACACAAATTGATAATTGGCAATGAAATAAATATATAACTTGTGAAGCCGTATGTGTATTGGAATATAGTTTAAACAAGTTTTGCTAATTTCATCTAGATTCAAACTTCAGCAAAATTAAGCAATTTATCATCAACTCTAATGCATTTTAAGGAATTAAATAAGAAAGTTAAGGGTGGCAAGGAAGATAGGGAGTGGAGTTTGATTATGATTCAGATTATTTACACCCTACCTGCCCACTGCAGTCCTACCCTTTCTCTGACCCAGTTGCTGATTATTTACTATTTATCCTTGTTAATTAAAGTATCTCAAGGATTAAATGAAAACAAAAAAAATGTAAGATAATATATGACGTCGTGGGCTTATCAACGAAACATCAAAGAAGGAGGGTGCCCACCTGATGACCCTGATGATGTACCTACCCTCCCTCCTTGTCACCACTCCAAACCCACTGCCAACATCGAGAGTGCCAACTTACCATAGGGATTGAAACATCAAGTCCTAGTAGCTCTACTGATATATAGAAGATTGTATATGGCAAAACACAAACGGCAACAACTCCTGGAAATTAGTTCAGTTTCTGTCATTCTGATGTAAAGTATTTTCTTTGTGAGAAATTAGCTATACTATAATGTGATAACTGTCAAACTAACTTCTAATGTTTTTTATATTATATACAAGATAGTATGCTGAATGGTATTTAAAGACTAAAATCAATTTCTCTTTTTTTTTTGAACAGATCAATGACATCAACAAACCAGACTCATCAGTTTGGTTTGTCAATTCAGACAAATGAATCCCAAGATTGGATATGGTGACATATATGTACTTGGATAATAAATTTCTTGGAAATTTGGCTCATAGAATGATATAAATCATATGTGATGTATCTATACATGAATAAATTGTGAAAGACTGATGACTGATAATCAATAAAGTTAGAACTATGATATCTTTGTACTATGTCATTACTATATATAGGCTGCAGCAAAAGTAACGACTCAAGAGCAACATTAAATTAATTTTGCATTCTTTAAAAATGTGAATTCTTTAAAAACAATTATTCAGCACCCTCCTCCCCTTCATAGCCAATGTTAGCAATGGACAGTGAGCAATCTTTCGGACGCCCGAGATACTGAATCAATTAAAAAATGGTGGTTAATGTCAGAGAATGTTGGGTGACATAAATAGTGCTGAGGTAGACTTATGCAGCACTGAAAGGGCAAGGGGGAGCTGCATGAAATAGCACTGGAGGGCAAGATTAGGGAAAGTCCCAAAGTGTTTTATAAGTATATTAATGACGAGAGGAATAAGTAGGGCCTATGAGATACTGAAGTGGCAACCTGCTCATGGAACTGGAGAAAGTGGGTGGAGTCTCATCTGTATTCACCAAGATGACATTGTACTGGAGATTTTGGGGTTGGTGGGTAATGATGGAATTCTAGAACAAATTACCATTCAAAAAAGGAAACAAGATGACTAGAGGACAGCAAATCTGCTACCTTTATTCAAGAATGGAAGGAGGGATAAATCAGATAATTACAAGCTGGTGTCACACTGGTGGGGCATTGGGAGCAAGGGTGGACCCAAATGCAAGACACATCTTGTGAGGTTACTTAGATTTAGTTTATTGTTCGATACCAGGAGAGCAGGGCAGGAGCAGGAAATAGCGAACTGGACAAGGACTATGACTGGGCTGGGACCAAGGGTCTGGGCTAGGACTCGGAATTGGCTCCCAGAACTAGAGGAGACATGAAGAGGCTAGGGTATGGACTCCGAGCCCGAGACTGGGCGAGGACCTAGTACCTGGGTCTTGCCTCGGGCTCGGACCCCAGAACCAGGCATGGACATGACATGGGCTAGGGAGAGGAGGAACATGGGAACACAGAGCCTCGGTCTCGGGAGAGCAGGTACATGGAACCATGGACACATACACAGAACACAGAGTCGGGACCCCTCCTTGGGTATAGGACATAGGGCCGAGACTCACACACAGAACAGAGAGCCGGGACCCCTCCTTGGGTACAGGACATAGGGCCGGGATTCATGACCCCCCGCAGGGCAACGGCAAACGGCCTGACTTACCCCATGGAGGCGAGGACAAGACGAAACAAGACATGACTCCCCGCGGGGCAATGGCAAGACGGCCAGACTTGCCCCACGGAGGCGAGGACAAGACAAGACAAGACATGACTCCCCATGGGGCAATGGCAAGACGGCCAGACTTACCCCACGTAGGCGAGGACAAGACAAGACATGACCCCCCGCGGGGCAATGGCAAGACGGCCAGACTTACCCCAAGGAGGCGAGGAATAGACAAGACCAACACGAAAGAACACCAGACAGTACCTATCTAGCTCCGGCAATAGAACTAGATCGAAGTGTAGGCGGGGGCTGCAGATGAGGGCTAGAGGCAAGAGGGGCAGAGAAGGGATTCAGACAAGGGGGTAGGACAGGAATCACAGACCGCCAGGGCCAGGACTTGACTTGGAACTTGAATGCCGCCGGAGCCAGGACTTGACTTGGTGCTTGAATGCCGCCGGAGCCAGGACTTGACTTGGAACTTGAATGCTGCCGGAGCCAGGACTTGACTTGGAGCCTCTGGGTAGTGGCGAGCTCTTGACTCAGCCCGGGAACAGTAGACAGCGGTTCTTGATTCCCTCCGGCGGGTTAACTGACGGACTCACCTCGATGAGGAAACTTTGCAGGCTGGCTTTGGCAAGGTAACTGGACAGGGTTGCTCCAGTGAGGAAGGGTGAATTACTAGCACTTGCTTCGGCAGAGACTAGGCTTGCTTCAGCCAGATGACATTGGCACGCCATGACTTTGCAGACACTCCCGCACCGAAAGGCTGAAAGCCGGAGACTATAAACTACCGGTTCAGCTGAGTGTTAATTGCCCCTAATCACCAAAGTTGAGGGACACGGGAAAACAGGGAATCAACAGTCCGGATTGTAACAAAAACAAGCCAAATTTAAAGGGACTCCGATCTGGACCATGATGGCTGAATCTAGCATCGATGTAGAGAAATTATTAGAAAAAAAATTCTGAGGGTTTGATGTGATGCACTTGGAAAATTAAAAATCAATCAAGGATACTAAACATAGTTTTTTAAAGGAAAAATCCTGTCAGACCAATTTAGGAGGTAATTAAATACGCTGATGTAGTCTGAATGGACTTCAGTAAAACCATTGATAGACAGGAAGTCAGTCCGAATGATAGGAGCCCATGATATCAAAGGCAATTTGGCAAAATTCAGTCTGAAACTGGCTACATGATAAGAAACAAGAGTAGTGGTTGAGGAACATCTGGTGATTATAAAACTATGACCAGTGGTGAACTACAGTAAACAAGACTGGAACATTTTATGCTTGTAACATCTATCAACAATCCAAACATGAATGTAGGGGGCATGCTTACTATAAAGTTTGGTAACATTTTTAGTGAGAAATGTAGTATTCAACTCCAGAATTGTATCAATGAGTTCTTAAAACAGACAGAGTGATGGCAGCTGGAAATTAATCCAGAAAAAAATGAAAGATATTGCATTTTGGGATGACTATTAAGGCTAGAATATACACAATGATTGGTAAGACCCTGGATAGCTCCAAGAGATGAAGTGACATACATTTTAATTCCAAACATCACTGAAGGTAACAGTACAGCTAGATAAGGTGGTGTAGAAGGCCAAAGCACAGATTAGCAGAGAAAAGAGTTTGTGATATAACTATATAAACATTAATCAGGCCACATGTGGAGTATAGTGCACAGTTCTGGTCATTAAACAGTGATATGAAGAATATAGTTGTATAGGAGAAAATGCAGAGGAAATTCACTTAGGTGCAGCCTGAGATGGAGTATTTCATCTATGAGAAGAGAACTGACTAGGCTGGATTTGCTTTCCTTGGAGTGAAGGCAGAAGGGGGTGGTGGGGTTGCACACATAATTCAGGAATACAAAATTATGAGGCACATAAGTAAGTTAGAGATTTAAAAACTTTTCTTCTTACCAAAGCTGTCTATGACCAGAAGACATCAGCTTATGGCAAGGGGCAGGGGATTTAGAGAGGATTTGAAGAAAAACAATTTTGCCGGAAGATGTTTAAGGTCTACAACACATTGCCTCAAAAGGGTGGTGCAGGCAGATCCTCTGTCAACATTTAAGTATTTATGCAAGCACTTGAAACACCATGAAAAAGAAGACAAGGTGCCCCTCCTTCTTCCCTTTCTCCTATGGTCCACTCTCCTCTCCTGTCAGATTCATTCTTCTTCAGCCTTTTATCTTTACCACCTATCACCTCCCAGCTTCTCACTTCATCCCTCTTCCCCCACCCACCTACCTTTCCCCTCACATAGCTTCACTTATCACCTTCTAGCTTGTACTTCTACCCTCCACCTTTTTATTCTGGCTTCTTCCCCTTTCCAGTCCTAATGAAGGGTCTTGGCCAAAACGTCGACTGTTTATTGGACAAACTTTATTCCTTTCCATAGATGCTGCCCCACCTGCTGAGCTCCTTCAGTGTTTTGTATGTGTTACTCTGGATTTCCAGAATGTGCAGAATCTCATGTGCCCTAGCTAAAGAAGGCCTGGCCATAAACTCATTAAAATTTAGAATATGAGATTTAATCATATGGTAACACATCAGATTTTGAGTGTGACTGTTATGGTATATCCAACTTTTCTACTTTTGGTCATCAACTCATATCTTTTGTTCACAGATGCAAACTAGACTGCTGCTAAGCTCCTGCTGTTTTTATTTCACTCTGCAGTATTCATTCAACATTTTACCCTATTTGTTAAGCAGTTTCTCTGGGTCAAATACGAGTTATTTCAAATGTAATTCACAGATCGAAAGCTGATTGATGGGACAGGTATTTTTGGCCTCAAATGGAGTAGGTGGTTTCAAAAGTATGGTGGGTGAGTAAATTTGTGAAGCAGTGCCCCCCTTTTCATTATTCACATTGAGCTTGTGAACTCCCAATGAATGGATTTAAGGTTCTTAATGCTATTTTAAATATAGTACTCCACTTCCCCTGGTCATGGGTCAAATCCTCACAAGTCAATTGGGACACTACATTTTTTTCATGGAAGCTTTCAGAACCTTTTTAATCTTTTCTTCTCTCCATCTGGTATTAAAAGTCATCAACCTAAAACATCAGCTCGATGTTTTTCTCTCCACAGACACTGCCTAACCCGTCGAGTATTCCAATTTTTCTGTTGAACACCTTCCCATTGATCCTGCAGATTAATTGAACTCTAACTGGTATTGACTCCACTCTAGTCGGAGTCGAGGTGTCTAACAAATCGAGCTATTTAGCGGGGTAGTAGCTTGCTTGAATACATACATAACTGGTGCTGATTTTTCCGTAAGGGACCATTTACCATAAAATAACGCGCTTCAAACGCGCTCACGAGGCGTCACGTGATCGGGCCGTCAGCCATTTAGCGACGTTCGGTGCGCATGCTCCGCTCTGCGTGCCTGGACAGTGACGTAGCCAGCGTCTGGGCTGAACGTTGAAAATGGCACTAGCAAAGAGCGATAAAGAGTTGAGACGGCAGTTGAAATCCTTGGGCTATTCGGCAGGGCCGGTCACTAACAGCACCAGATCGCTTTACGTGAAAAAATTAGCCCAGCTTCAGTCGGAAAATCGTCGGAAAGAACGGAGCGGGCGGACATCGCAGAGTATCAGGCAGAAGGAGGTTGGCACCTCGCAGCCAGTGCGCCAGCGGCCTAGTGCGGCCTCCGCTGGTACCAGGGCCTCTTCCAGCCGCTCCTGGGGCTGGCAGTTACAGGATGATCAGCACGACGGGGTATCAACCGAGGACCCCGCCGCTGATAATGCCGGCTCTTCGGCCGATGACTTCGATGATACTCACTATACCAGGACATCCAAATCTGTGAGTGCCGGGCGAACGGGAGGTAATGCGTTCCGGGGAACATCCTTGTACTCAGATGCATCTGGCAGCTTGCATTCAAATCCATACACAGGAACATTTGATAGTTTGAGTTCGGAACCGTGCGCAGAGACATCTGACAACCAGTATTCAGATCCACATACGAGAATATTTGACAGTTTAGGCTCATTTACCAGGGATAGCCTGCTTTCGGGCCGATACAAGACGAAAACAGACAGCACGTATTCGGATCGATACACGGGGAAAACTGACAGCCCGTTTTCGGATCGATACAAAACGAAAACAGACAGCACGTATTCGGATCGATACACGGGGACAACTGACAGCCCGTTTTCGGATCGATACAAAACGAAAACAGACAGCACGTATTCGGATCGATACACGGGGAAAACTGACAGCACGTATTCGGATCGATACAAGGGGACAACTGACAGCCCGTTTTCGGATCGATACAGGGGGACAACTGAAAGCACGTTTTCGGATCGATACAAAACGAAAACAGGCAGCACGTATTCTGATCGATACACGGGGAAAACAGACAGCCCGTATTCGGATCGATACACTGGGAAAACTGACAGCACAATTTCAGATCGATTCACGGGGACAACTCACAGCCCGTTTTCGGTTCGATTCACTGGGAAAACAGCCAGCTTGCTTTCGGATCGATACACGGGGAAAACCGATAGCCCGTTTTCGGATCGATACACGGGGAAAACCGATAGTCTGCTTTCGGATCGATACACGGGGAAAACTGACAGCCTCTATTCACATCGAAGTACGGGAAAAGCTGACAGCATATATTCGGGCTCATATACCGAAAAATATCAAGGTATAAGTTCAGATCCATATACAAGGAAACCTGAAGGTCTATGTTCGGATCGATATAGGGGCAAACTTAGCGACTTGCATTCGGGTGCAAGAAATTCGGAAGAGTTTTATCCCGATACCCATTATAGAGGACGAGCAGACAGTTGGTCGGCGGACGAGGATGAAAGCTACATGCACCAATCTTATACTGGATCTGCTAAGAACGAGAAACAAAAGCATAAAAACCGTCTGGTTGAATGGGAGTTGTACCTATCGCGGTTTCTCTACATATCCACAATTGTGTTATGCCTTGTGCTTTTGGCATTAGTATGTGTCAAAGCCTTGGGGTTGCTTGAAGGATCGCAAGAGGACATAGATGAAAATAGTAAGTATATGTGTTAGATTTGAAGTTAATCAGGCATTTTGAAAACTTTAATGTGACCTCAGCACTACCTCCCTGCACTGTCCCTATTCTTTGAATGTCTAGTGATCTCCATCTTGAATATATTAAACAACTGAACCTCTGCTCTTGGATAGAGGATATTGAGAGTGACCTTTAACTCTGGACACTACAGCCTGGGAAACGTATTAGCAACTAACTATAAAGCCCTAAAAGAGTTTTATATATTTCTATTAAATCATCTTACTCTTCTAAGCTGGAGAGTGTAGGCACAGTCTGCTTAACCTTTTTTCAGGAATCAGTCTGATGGTCTGTCACTGCATTGCTTCAAAGAGTCATGGAAACAGGCCATTGGATCCACCATGTCCACACCACCCATTGGCAGCTATCCATGTTAATTCTTTTTTCCAGCACTTGACCCACAGCCTTCTATGCCTAGGTGATTCGGAAGCTCATCTAGGCATTTTTTAAAATGCTGTCAGTTAGTTTGTTTCTACTGTCCTGAGTTGGATGATCAGCCATGATCATACTGAATGGCAGTGCAGGCTCGAAGGGCCAAATGGCCTACTCCTATTTTCTATGTTTCTATGTTTACTGCTCTCTCTGGAGTAGTGATCACTCTTTCAGTGAGAAAAATCCATCTTGGATCCTGTCTAAAACGCTTAGTCCTTGCCCTAAATCTGTCTTCTCCAGTTTTATTCACATCTGATAAGCAATTATAGTTTCCTGCAGCCTATCTTTTCTGTATCCCTCATAATTTTATACACCTCAATTATGATCCTTCTTAACCTATTCCTCATCATTCGCATATGGAGATCAGATGGGGCCTCATCCAGGCCCTTAATAATGGAATAAGACATCTTCAGTCTTGTACTTAAATCCTGTCACATTAAAACCAGCATGTTGTTGGCTTTCCTAAATGCTTGCTTTTTGTGCAAGTTAAGTTGCAGTGATTTGTACATAGCAACACCCTTTAAACACCAACACAGTTTACTCTTTCACCATTTGAAAAAGTATTATACCTTTTTTCTATTGAAGTTAATGATCTCATAATTTCCATGTTATATTTAATCTTCCACATCCTTTACATTCAATTAATATCATCTCCCAGAAAGGCTGCTCTGTATCCTCCTTATGGATCCATTTTGGTTTGTATCGTCAGCAAACATGGATATATTATATTTGCTCCCTTCATCCAAATCATTGATATCAATTGTAAACACCTGATGCCCTAGTACCTGTTTCTGTGGCACCTGGAAAGTCAAAATCTTCCAAGCTAAAAGGTACCCACTTTTATTTCAACTCATCCTGTCACAGGTGTTTGCTTTGTTCATGCATCTTTTCCCTGCCTCTCCTGTTGAAGACTATATTGCATCTCTCTCTCTCTCTCTCCCAGATCTGATGAAGGATTGCAAACCTAAAATGTGAACTGTACTCCATCTGCAGATGCTGTATGACATGCTGAGCTTTTCCAGCTTTTCTCTCTTTGTTTCAGATTTCAAGCATCTGCATTCTTAAAGTATCCCATTCATTAACCAGTTCTCAGTCCAGACCAGCATATTTCTTTCAATACTACACAATTTTGTTTTATAGTCTTTTCTGTGGCAGGATATAGAGAGCTTTTGGAGATGGCTAATATGTCTTGTCAATTGATTTGTCCGTATCTAATGTGTTAATTTAACTTCCGGAAAGCGTGCAACAAATTTGTTAATCACTCTTCAATGAAGTATGAGATCCTGGGCCTCTGTGTGAAACAGTATGTGAGACTAATGCTACTTAAGCATCGCTCTAAGCACGGTGTAGTGTCTCACAGCTGCACATGTGCACACGACTGATGATGAGTTTGTAAATGGCATCAGTTGCATGTGTTTGTGTTCAAAAAGCAGTGATATTTGTCACTGATAGTTGGCAAGAAATAAGCAGTAAGACAATTCAGAACTTTTTGCTCACTGTGGTTTCAAACATTCAGGCTTGGAGATGCCAGAAATGGCCTGGAGTGAAACTGAAACCATTTCACTACTGTAGCAAGTTAGGAATGATGATGGTATTGGCAATTATCTTGAATATTATAATGAAAATGAAGATTTGAAGGATGCTTTGTATAAAGGCAGTCCATTGTCTTGCACTTGGTATCTGCTGATTTTGTTCATTTACTGTCAAAAGAACATGGCAGATGAATTCTTCCATCGAAACTATTAGGAACTAATACAGTTTTATAGTATTGGTAGTGTTCTATTTTATTTCATTTAGATAAATAAATTGTTACTTGGTCAAATGGTAGCTTGTCTTTTGTATACCCTTTAACCATTTCCACGAAGCTTTAGCTAATTGGGGCAGCTGCATAATTGGCTCAAAATGGCCTGGTCCTGATGTGTCCATTTAACTGGAATCCACTGTATCTCTTTTTGAGTGGTTAATTATGTATATGCAATTAAAACAATTTATATTTCAATCAAATTATAAAAAAACAGCAAGTTTCAATGGCTAAATTATTTTCTGAAGGTTTAGATTAGCCTTGAAAAATAGGAGTGATCTTTTCCCATTAGGATTATGGACTGTTGCTTCATTTTGTGTTGATTGCCACTAACAGACTTTAGCTTTTTAGTTCATGTACCAATCTTTTGTACCAGAGACTTTAAGTGACAAGTAAAAAGTGATATTTTGGCTGATATTAGGCGGATCAAGATGCAAAACTGGGAAAAGGTTTCCAATGACCAGATGTAGAGCGAGTCTTTCATCTAGGGAAATTAAGAATGAGAGCACCCAATCTTCAACTTCGAGGTAGCTCATTCAGGAAGAAAAAACAGTAATCATTGTTTTACATAAAATGTTTATTTTTGTTTAAAAAGGCCCTGGTCATTCCCACCTTGCAATCCTTCTTTGGAAATTAGTGTTTTTTTTTTGTTGGGTAATAACAGCATGCCTAGGGAAAGGCAAATAAATGGAGTTCAGATGGATATCAGCAAAGCAAGCTCAGGGACTGGGTGACATATTTCTGTTCCTCATATCCTTCTTTTGATGGTTATACGTCTCTGGTATAAAACCTCTTCAACTCTTGCAATCTCCATTGACTTTCATTATAACAATGGCATAAATTAGAGGTTGATTTTGTTTTTAATTTTGTTTGGCTCTTTTTGGATGTTTATTAGTGAGTAAAAATGGGTTAATTTTTGTTACTTAGAAAAGTTGTTTCAGTTTTCTGAGTAAGCTACTGTCAGTCTGTTCTCACATCAAAGTTGCTGGTGAACGCAGCAGGCCAGGCAGCATCTCTAGGAAGAGGTACAGTCAACGTTTCAGGCCGAGACCTTCCTGACGAAGATTTTGGCTTATTTTTATAGATATCAGACTAAAGCCTAATGTGGATCTCCTGCCAGTTTTGACACATGTACTTGCTTGTTATGTGCTTGTTTAGGATTTTACAATCTTTGTTTTGTTTCATTTTTAGTTAAGATGTTGCCCATTGATTGCAGTGGTAAAACAGACAACGTGAGTAACTTTTCCTTTTCTTTTAAAAATGTTACAAATAACCTGACTTCAGTTTAATAGTTGGGTTTACTCTAGAATTGGTTGCATGTTACAGAACATTAAATTCAAAGTTGATTTTCCATCTGTTTCCAAGATCACAGCATTGTATAAGTGATGACTGTCCTCGTGGATTCTGTACCGGAACCAATTTGGTATAGGATCCAAGAAAAAAAATTCTCAGTGTAAATGCCAGGGAATCTCACCTAGCTATTGTTTCACCATTGAACTTGAAGTGGAATCTAGCAGCATAAGCACAGATAGCACCTGTCGGCAGAACTCAGCCCGCAGATTTTAGACTTTTATGCATGAGTACCAAACTTGTGACTTTCTAAATGTAAACTGTTGACAAAGCAAAGTAAATCCTGGACTGTTGTCTCTGCAGTGAATTCACAGCAACATTTCATGTTCTCAAAGTAAGATGATAAAATTGTTCTCAAACATTGTGTTTAAATCTATGTGTAACTATTTTCCAGACCTAACTATTCACCAAGTAATTTATAAAAATAGTTCAAGTTAATAAATATGGATGGGTTCTAAAATTCTAGTAGGCTCAGCGAGGCTCTGTCTTCTAGAAGATGAGTTCAGATTACAACTGTTGATTAGAGTTTGAACTCTTCATTTGGTCAACATTTGCATGTTCTTATGGTCTGGAATTATCAGATTTATTCAGATTACTTTATTGTCTTCTAGACCTGGGTGCAATGAAATTATTTGCTTGTGTGAAGCTCAGAGACTAAACATGGTAATACTAATGCAACAATAAATCAAAACAACAATGGTGTGAAAAATGGTGTAATCTGAACATGAGATTCTGCAGATGCTGGAAATCCACAGCAACACACAAAAAATACAGGAGGAATTCAGCAGGTCAGGCAGCATCTGTGGAAATAAACAGCTGATCCTTTGGACCAAGACCCTTCATCAGTACCCTTCAGCCAGTCCTTGAAACTTTGACTGTTTATTCATTTCCATAGATGCTGCCTGAACTGCTGAGTGTAATCTGGAAAAAGCTTCTAAAGTGACAATAAAAGAATAACTACGGCAGAATTTAGAGTCCAGATCCTTGAGCCTGGTTGTCCAGGTTTCAATATCTTTTAGAAGGTAGAAAAGAGAAAAGGTAATTGCAAGGTGGGGGGGGGGGGGCGCAGGCATTCTTGACAATTCTTCTAGTTTTCTGATGCAGTACATTGTGAAGATGAACTAGGATGTTAGAAAGTGACAAGCCTGTGATGAATTGGACAGTGTTTATCCCTCTCTGCATGTTACACCTGTCCAGAATAGAGCTGTTACTGTACCAGATTGAGATGCAATTCATCAGGATACTTTCAATTGCGCATCTCTAGAAATTCAAGAGAATCCCATCTTACTTTGTCTCTCCTTTTGGATGAAGTTCTCTCCCACACTATTACTGTGCCTACTAGTTTTCTAATTCCCTTGTACAGTTTGTCAAGCATTCGTGCACCCTAACGATAAATGCAGGCTTTGTTTTATGCACTAAAATATTTCTGATACACTTAAGGAAGGGTTCCCAGCCTTTTATTGCCATGGAACAATGCCATTAAGCAAGGGGTACGTGGACTGCAGCAAGGGGAAACTAGATAAACACAAATAAAGGAATAGAAGGTTATGCTGATTGAGTTATAGGAAGAGTTGGTCATGAAGGATAAACACCAACACTGACTTTTGGTGCTGTAAATGATTGATATCTATAAATAATTCATGACCGAATAATGTTTTGTGCCATTCTTGTTCAAATTCCATTCCAAGTTTAAAAGATTGCTCATTGGTGGTGGTATAACCTTACCTTAATATTTGAAGTTTTCAGATAATAATGTTGAAGGATTATTTTGACTGGTTGATGAAAGACAATGATTGGATCATAGAACTAAGATTAGCACTAAAATGTACAGTAGGGGATTGGATTTTTGAACTAAATATTATTTGCTTTTATCACAAATGACATAAGCTATTAATTGTGAAATT
This sequence comes from Mobula hypostoma, assembly GCF_963921235.1. NCBI lineage: Eukaryota > Metazoa > Chordata > Chondrichthyes > Myliobatiformes > Myliobatidae > Mobula > Mobula hypostoma. The sequence continues at coordinate 33,251,894 of NC_086109.1, forward strand.
CTATTGTTGGATTAGATAGAAAGTGCTTATTAAATGTGCTAACTTCAATATTATATAGTTGGACATTTTTGCCATTGCGGAACTTTTGAACTTAACCATTTTATCTGGATTAAGTTTATATAAACCAGTTTTTTGTTTGTCAGTAAATGGGACTTGGCGCCTATTCTTTTAGATCGACATCATGCAGATGGTCATAATTAGCATTATTAGACCAAAGTTCAAAGTAAATTTATTATCAAAGTACATATATGTCACCATATACATCCCTAAGATTCACTTTCTGGCAGCCATTCTCAATAAATCCATATTAGAAAATTAACATAATAGAATCATTGAAAGACCACACCAGCTTGGGCATTCAAGCTGTGTGCAAATACGAAAAGAAAGAAATAATAACAAATCAGCAATAAATATTGAGAACATTAGATGAAGATTCCTTGAAAGTGAGTCAGTTGGTTATGGGAACATTTCAATGTTAAGTTATCCCCTGTGGTTCAGGAGCCTGATGGTAGAGGAGTAATAACTGTTCCTGAACCTGATGGTATGAGTTCTAAGGCTCCTGTACCACCTTCCTGATGGCAATAGCAAAAAGAAAGCATTCCTTGGATGGTGGGGGTCCCTGATAGTGGATGCTACTTTCCTGCAACAACACTCGTGTAGGTGTGCTCAGTGGTAGGGAGGGATAAACCCCGTTGTATCCATTACTTTTGTAGGATTTTGCATTCAAGAGCGTTGGTGTTTGCATACCAGGCTGTGATGTAGCCAGTTAGTATAGTCTCCACTACACATCTACGGACATTTGTTCTAGATGTAAAGCCGAGTCATTGCAAGCTCCTTAGGAAGTAGAGGTATTACTGTGCTTTCTTCGTAATTGTACTTGTGTGCTGGGCCCAGGTCCTCTGAAATAATAACACTGAGGAATTTAAAGTTGCTGACCCTTTCCACCTCTGATTTCTGTCCCCCTCCCCTCCTCCATGGGGACTGGCTCATGGATCTTTGGTTTCCTCCTCCTGAAGTCAACAATCTTGCTGATGTAGAGTGAGGGGTTGTTGTTGTGGCACCACTCAGCCAGATTTTCGGTCTCCCACCTATGTGCTGATTCGTCACCATCTTTGATTCGGCCCACAACAGTGGTGTCATCAGCAAACTTGATAATGGCATTGGATCTGTGCTTAGCCACACAGTCATAAGTATAAAGCGAGTAGAGCGGGGGCTAATCATGCAGCCTTGTGGTATGTCTGTGATAATGGAGATCGTGGAGGAGATGTTGTTGCTGATCCAAACTGACTGGGGTCTGCAAGTGAGGAAATTGAGGATTCAATTGCACAAGGAGGTATTGAGGCCAAGGTCTTGAAGCTTGTTGATCAGAAGAAGCATCCTGATGTATGTATCTTTGTTGAGTTGTTCCAGGGTTCAGTGAAGAGCTAATAAGATGTAATCTGCTGTGGACTTGCTCTAGTAGGCAAACTGGAGTTACTTCTCGGGCAGAGTTTGATATATTCCATCACCAATCTCACAAAATGTTTAATTCACTATGGATGTAAGCACTCTAGACGATAGGCATTGAGGAAGGTTAGCATGTTCTTCTTAGGCACTGGTATAATTAATGCCTGGTTGAAGCAGTGGGGGCGGGGGGGGGGCGAAGGATACCTCAGACTGACGAAGCAGGAAGTTAAAGATCTTACTGAACACTCCAGCCTGTTGATCAACACAGGTACCCCATCTGGCCGGAAGCTTTTCATGGCTTCACCCTGCTGGAGGCTGCTCACACATCAGCTTCAGACAGAAATCACAGGATCATCGGGGATGTGGGAGTTCGTGATGGTTCTTCCAAGTTTTGACAGTCAAATGAGCATAGAAGGCATTGAGCTCATCTGGATGTGAAGTCCTGTTGTCGCCTATGTCACTTGATATAAATTTATGAGGTGATAGTATTCAAGCCCTGCCACAACTGTCTAACATCCTTTGTTGATTAAAGTTTAGTCCAGAATTGCCACTTTACCCATGAGATAGTTTTCCAGTGATCATACCTGGACCAAGTCTGCGATCCAAGAAGATGGTGACCGTTGTAATTTATCTTTTTTAATAATGAAGCAATTAGCTGAAACAGAGAAGACTTGCAAAATTTTGCTGTCTTGTATTATTGTCACACTAATCTAATCAAGCAGTAATAGATTGGTTAAAATCCTTACTGTTCTAATAGTATTAGATAGTTGGAATATTTTATGGCAATCACATATCATCTTCAACCTAGATCTAAGGTAGATGATATCCTACACAGCTGTTTTGGACCTATATTGCTGTATTGTTTAACAGTGATTTGTGTGTCTTGTTTATTCATGGTTTAATAATCTTGAATCTCCAGACCAATGCCTGGCTATGACATTAGTAGCTCACTAGAGGTCACTATTCACTATTAGGTATGCAGTGGATTACAGTTAATTTGGCCATCAGATAATTGGAGCAGCAATTTATTTGGAACAATTCTTAAAGCACAAAAACTAATCAAGAAAATAGCCAGCATTCCCTTTGTTTATTGGGACACTGCTGCTTAATTGAGACAGGAGGTTGTTGCTGAACAGTCACGTGCAATTAAGTGGCCTTTAGATACTACATGCTTAGAGCAAACAATTTTTAAATAGCATCAGTTCTGATTGTTTGTGTTCAAAAAGCAGTGAATTTTGTCACTGATGCTTGGTGAGATATAACCAGCAAGTTAATTTGCAACTGTTGTACTCACTGTGGTTTCAGGCATTCAGCCTTGGAGATGTCAGAAAGGGCCAGGAGTGAAAATGAAACTATTTCACTACTTCAAGTTAGGAAGTACAGAGACTTTGAAGGTATTGACAATCATTTTGTATGTTACAATGAAATGAAGATTTGGAAGATGCAGTTGTCAATAGCATTATATGAAGGCAGTCCATTATCTGCACTAGGTCTCTGCACTGATTTTTGTTCATTTACAATCAATCAACAGAACACAGCAGCATATGATGGATGAATTCGTCCATTGATAACCATTAAGAACTATTACAGTTTTATAGTACTATAGTGGTATAGGTACTGGTCTAATTTATTCTGTATTTCACTTAAATGCATAATTTGTTACCCAGTTAAACAGTAGTTTTTTTGTTAAGCCTTTTTAACTATTTCCATGAAGGGGCAGCCACTTAATTGGGCCAAAATGTACTAGCCTTGATGTGTCTCAATTAACCAGAATCTACTGTATTTGGAGTCCATAATAAAATTAAATCATTGAATGTTGTTGAATATTCTGGTACTTGTTGAAGGGTTTCGGCCCAAACATCGATTGTATTCTTTTCCATAGATGCTAACCTAGCCTATTGAGTTCCTCCTGCATTTTGAGTGTGTTGTGTTTGAATATTTCTTTAATTCTTCTTGAGTAAAGAAAAGGCTTCATGACATATTGGATCTATTTATACTTTGGTACTAAAAATGCAATTAAATTAACTGCATGAATTTTAACATGGAACTAAACATGAGGAAGACTTTTTTCAGTTTATTTATTGAGTTTTATTTTATTCTAGTTTTGCAAAGCTGAAGAGCACAAAATGATAATGATTATATTGACTGAAGTATATGAGTTTTTGGCAGAAATGGCAGGTACGTTAAGGATCATTTCAAAATTATGCAATCTTTTGTAATTGTTTTTTTTATTATTGTCACATGTACTGAAGTATAGTTTTAAAAAAAACTTTTTTTGCATCCCAGGATATAGATCATTTCATTACATCAGTGCATTGAAGTAGAGCAGGAGAAAGCAATAACAGAATGGAAAATAAAGTGTTACAGTTACAGGAAAAAGTGTAGTGTAGGGAGACAAAATACAAGGCATGACAAAGTTGATTGAGTGGTCAAGAGTGCATCTTATCTTACAAGGAGACTGTTCAATTGCCTTTAAATGGTGGGAGAGAAGATGTCTTTGAGCCTGTGATGTGTGCTTTCAGACTTTTGTATCTTCTGCCTGATGAGAGAGGTGAAAATAAAGAATGTCCCTTCCTCCACCATCAACTCTGCTCTCAAACGCAACTCTCCCATTTCACACACATCTGCTCTCATTCCATCCTCCCACCACCCAACTAGGAATAGGGTTCCCCTGGTCCTCACCTACCACCCCACCAGCCTCCGGGTCCAACATATAATTCTCCGTGACTTCTGCCACCTTCAACATGATCTCACCACTAAGCGCATCTTTCCTCCCCCCCACCCCCTGCCGCTTTCCACAGGGATCGCTCCCTATGCGGCTCTCTTGTCCATTCGTCCCCTCCCCATTCCTCCCCACCAATCTCCCTCCCAGCACTTATCCTTGTAAGCGGAACAAGTGTTACACATGCCCTTACACTTCCTCCCTCACTACCATTCAGGGCCCTAGATAGTCCTTCTAGGTGAGGCGACACTTCACCTGTGAGTCAGCTGGGGTGATATACTGTGTCTGGTGATCCCGATGCGGCCTTCTATATATTGACAAGACCTGGCGCAGACTGGGAGACTGTTTCACTGAACACCGACACTCTGTCCGCCAGAGAAAGCAGGATCTCCCAGTGGCCACACATTTTAATTCCACGTCCCATTCCCATTCTGATATGTCTATCCATGGCCTCCTCTACTGTAAAGATGAAGCCACACTCAGGTTGGAGGAACAACACCTTATATTCCGTCTGGGTAGCCTTCAACCTGATGGTGTGAACATTGACTTCTCTAACTTCCGTTAATGCCCCTCCTCCCCCTCGTACCCCATCCATTGTTTACTTATTATTATATACTTTTTTTCTCTCTCTCCTTTTTCTCCCTTTGTCCCTCTCACTATACTCCTTGCCTGTCCTTTGGGCTTCACCCCCCCCACCCTTTCTTTCTCCCTAGACCTCCCGTCCCATGATCCTCTTGTATCCCTTTTGCCAATCAACTTTCCAGCTCTTGGCTCCATCCCTCCCCCTCCTATCTTCTCCTAAGATTTGGATGTCCCCCTCCCCCTCCCACTTTCAAATCTTACTAGCTCTTCCTTCAGTTAGTCCTGACGAAGGGTCTCGGCCCGAAACGTCTACTGTACCTCTTCCTAGAGATGCTGCCCGGCCTGCTGTGTTCACCAGCAACTTTTATGTGTGATGTCTGGGTAGGTGGGATCTTTAATTATATTGGCTGCCTTTCCAAGACAGTGAGAATTGTACACAGAGTCCATGGAGGGGAGGCTTATTTTCATGTTGTGCAGAGCTGTATCTGTAACCCTCTGCAGCTGCTACTCTCAGCCAGAACAGTTGCCACACAAGCTGTGTTGCATCTGGATAAGATGTTTTCTGTAGTGCACCTATAAAAATTTGTAAGGGTCAAAGTGGACAGCCAAAATTCTTTAGTCTCCTGAGGAAGTAGAGGCAATGCATTATATTTTACAGAAGGTTGGAAATTGTGGTATGATCTAAATTGTGGCTGAAGTCATATGTAGTTTAAGTTTGTGGATTGTAAGCATGCAATGTTTCATAACAATTAAACTTGAAATTTAGGACTTCGACAAAAATTTTGCAATGTATATACGGTTTCCCCTACTTTCAGTTCCCAGATACTAACCAGGACCCTGGTCAAATGTGTATGCAAAAATGTTTGTTCCTGCCAGGCACCAGTAGCTCTTGTGTTGCATAGCACAAGTCATCATGTGGGTATTTTAATCCTCCACCTTACAACTTCCTGTAGTTTCAATGCATCAGTGATTAATTTCCTGTCCATAAAGTTTGTGCTTTTTGTCTTTTTCTGTGGATATTTGTGTTCATTTTAAAAAATATTGAAGATAGGGAAACTAATTGGATGTAGGAGAAGGATGTATGTTGAACTTATCAGATAGCATTCTTTAGAGCTTCAACAAACTACTAGAACTTCTGGACTGATGTCTCCCTATGATTTTGACCATAAAGCATTTCTGTTTCAAATGCTGCATATAGGTTTTAATTAGCTTGAATTGATGATAATTTGATCTTATTAAGATGCTCTAATTTAATAAATGCTGAGAGTAGAGCCAACTAGTTGCTGAAATTAATGAAAAGACAGCCTGAATTTTATTATTAGCCTGTATCAGGCCGAATGGGTCACAACAATTTCAGTCCAGTGCTCTCTTGATTTATATCCTATCTATTATGTATTACTGACCTGAAAAATAATCTTGTCTTCACCTAATTGTAAATTAATTGAGGTTCATCTCAGTATGTGCTTATAAATTATAATCAGAGGTTCATTTATTCTCTCGATTAAAATCTAACAAATATCCTATCTAAGGGTGAACCCAATCCAGCTTTTTCGGTCTCTCTTACATAACTGAAGTTATTAACTCCAGGTCTGATGTTTATTAAAATCTCTATACCCATTTCTTGGCCTGGCTAGCTTTGCAAAATTATGATGCCCAAAAGTCCACATGAAGTCAGTCAGTAACAATTTGGTATTATATTAAAGCAATTTGGTATTGTATTAAAGCTAAGGATTTCTCAGTTTCAATCTTCAATTTTAGTTTCAGAAGGGATAATTATATTTAAGCAGAAATGTATTTTTTTTCCAAATATACAGGTGAATTTGAATGTGGCTCTGAATCACAACTGAAAAGTAAATGTGTGCCAGTGTCTGATGTAAAGACACATTTAACAGTAAGTAATACGTTTTAACATGGAAGTTTTTTTTTTCAAATGAACAATATCAGTTGACATTTATTTACAGCCTGTAAATAAAGTTCACGGTGTAGAACTATCATTAATAAATACATGGGTGAAATCTCAATTTGCAATGTTACCATTATAAATATTGCTGCTTAAATATTAATAGCATTACTTAATGGAGACAGAATCACACTATTTCAGGTTAATGAGTTTTGAAGTATTCCACCATGACCTCATGGATCTCCTGTGTTGTGACTCCTCCACTATAGTAATTCTATTATTATTCTGGTTCTTTGACTTTATAAATGAGTTTTATGTAAGAATTTTTTTTGTCACTTATTAGCATTATGGTAAGCAGTTATATGAGTATTTAGTAATTGTTTTATAGAAACTTAATAAAATTATCATACGTAATCAACATCAGCTATGTAATCAAAATTATCATAGTTACTCTTCTATATAGTTACCTTAATTCACAAGAAAATATTTTGCTTTTCCCATGAGTCATATTATTGGGCCTTAGTTGTAAAACCCTCAAAATGTAGTCCCTGACTGCTGGAGAGGTGAAGATGGTTTCAAGTATTAGAGGGAATAATGATTTTTTTAAAAAAACTAAACAAAACCTTGCAACACACACAAAATGCTGAGGGAATTCAGCAGGCCAGGTAGCATCTATGGAAAAGAGTACAGCCGACGTTTCAGACTGAGACCCTTCAGCAGGACTGGAGAAAATAAGACGAGTAGATTTTTAAAAGGTGGGGGGAGGGGAGGGAGAAACACAAGGTGATAGGTGAAACTGGAGAATGGCAGGGGTAAAGTAAAGAGCTGGGAAGTTGATTGGTGAAAGAGTTACAGGGCTGGAGAAAGGGGAAACTTAATAGGAGAGGACAGAAGGCCGTGGAAGAAAGAAAAGGAGGGAGGCGATGGGAGGCAAGTAGATAAGGTGAGAGAGGGAAAAGGGGATGGGTAATGATGAAGAGTGGGGAGGGGGGTGTGGGCACATGCCATCAGGTTGGAGGCTACCCAGACAGAATAGAAGGTGTTGTTCCTCTAACCTGTGTGTGGCCTCATCACGACAATAGAGAAGGCCATGGATAGATTTATTGGAATGGGAAGTGGAATTAAAATGGGTGGCCAGTAGGAAATCTGGCTTCTTCTGGTGGACGGAATGTAGGTGCTTAACAAAGCAGTCTCCCAATCTACATCGGGTCTCACTGATTATACAGGAGACCTCACTGGGAGCACCAAACACAGTACAGGTATATGACCCCAACAGACTCAGGTGAAGTGTCACCTCACCTGGAAGGACTGTTTGGCACCTAAATGGTAATGAGGGAGGAGGTATAGGGGCATTCAGGTAATGTAATTGGATTAGTACTGTTGGAACCATATGTAGGCAAAAGTAAAAGAATCTGAAATGTCCTGAAAGTGTGAGCACATCGTATGAAAATAAGATTTTTAATTAAAGTATTATAGAAAAAGCTTGAACGTTTTAAAATCTAGGGTTCAGTTTTCTTTTACTGTTTACTCATTTTATTTCTTTCTAGATTTCAGATGTTCCCCATGTAAATAAATTTGACGAAGCACTTCAGTGGATCTTGCAGAGTACACGGGACCTTGGAATTAGGTGAGTTTAATTCTCTTTTTTCCCTCCCAAGTTATGGCAACTAATAATATCTGAATTAAAAGAGAGTCCAGTCTCTTACTATACGTTTATGTAATGATTTTGAACAAATTTTAAACACTTAAACTGTGAATGCCTTAAAAAGGAATGAATCGGAAGGGATACAAATTATATTTGAAATACTATTTACCCCAGAATTAATAACTTATTATCTTAATGGAACAAGACAGCAAATAAGCAAAGTACAGTTGCAAGAAAAAGTTTCAACCCTTTGCAATTATCTGGTTTTCTGCATTAATTATTCATAAAATGTGGTCTTATCATCATCTGAGTCACAAAAATTGACAAACACAGTCTGCCTAAATTAATAACGCACGAACAGTTGTACTACTTCTCATCAATACTGAGTACACCATTTAAGCAATCACAGTTTAGATTCAGCAGACTTTCCAGGCGCAGATCCATGCGAGACTGACGGATGCTACCATTGAGTCTAGATTCAAAAAAGTATGTGAACCGCTGGTGGTAAAACCTTCTACGAAAGCTATTTGGAGTTGGGTGTTCCAACCAATGAGATGAGATAGGAGGTGTGGGTTATAGAGGTGCCCTGCCCTATATTTTTAAAAAAAAAAGACGCAGTCAGGTTACTGACGTAACCTGCTCTTCTCAAGAAAGATCTGTTTATGTGCACCATGCCTCAATAAAAATCACTTTCAGAGGACCTTAGAAGAATTGTGGAGATGCATGAAGCTGGCAAAGGCTACAAAAGCATTTCTAAAGACCTGAGTGTTCCATCAGTCCACAGTAAGAGAAATGATCTGCAGCTGGAGGAAATTCAGTACCATTGCTACTCTCCATAGAAATGGGCATCCTCCAAAGATTACACCAAGAGCACAGTGTGCAATGCTGGAGGAGGTGGAAAAGAACCCAAAGGTAACGGCAAAAGACCTACAGAAATCTCTAGAACTTGCTAAAGTCTCTGTTCATGTGTCCACTGTAAGAAAAATGCTGAACAAGAATGGTGTTCATGGAAGGACACCACGGAGGAAGCCACTCTTCTCCAAAAAAACGTTGCTGCATGTTTGCAAAAGACCACCTGGATGTTCCACAATGCTTCTGGGACAACGTTCTACTGACAGATGAGATAAATGTTGAATTTTTTGGTAGAAATGCACGCCGTTATGTTTGGAGGAAAAAGGGCACAGCACACCAACACCTTAACCTTATCACAATTGTCAGGCAATGGTGGAAGGAGCATTGTGGTTTGGGACTGCTTTGGGTCTGAATAGCTTGCAATTGTTGAAGGAACAATTAATTCAAAATTGTATCAACATTTTACAAGAGAATGTCAGCGTAGCGGTCCATCGTCTGAAGCTTAGTAGAAGTTGGATGATGCAACAAGACAATGATCCAAAAGACAATCAACAACAGAATGGGTTAAAGAAAATTTTTGTTTTGGAATGGCCAAGTCAGAGTCCAGACCTTAACCCAATTGAGATGCTGGGGCTGTTCATGCAAGGTATCCCAGAAATATTGATGAACTGAAAGAGTTTTGTATGGAGGAATGATCTAAAATTTGGTGTAGGTTATTGCTGCTGAAGGGGGTTATACCAGTTACTAAATACAAGAGTTCACATACTTTTTCCAGCTTGGACTGTGAATAATTAAACAATGTGTTCGGTAAAGTCATGAAAAGCACAATTGTTTGTGTGTCATTAGTTTATGCAGATTGTGTTTGTCTATTATTGTAATTTAGATGAAGATCAGACTACATTTTATGAGTAATGCAGAAAATTGGGCAATTGCAAAGAGTTCGCCAACATTTTCTTGGAGCTGTACAGTAGGATCTAGTTATTCTTGTACATTAATTGCAGGCAGATGTAAGTGTTATGGAAGACAATTGGTAACTTGGCCTTTATTGCAGGAGGTTTGGAGTTTAGAAACAGGGAAGTATTGTTACTCTCAAAGCACACCTGGAGTGCTATGCAAAATTTTGAGCCTCTTTATTTAAGGAAAGATTTACTGTCTTTGGCAGCAGTCCAAAATGGATTCATTAGGCTTATTCGTAGGATTAGAGGGTTGTGCTATCATAAGCTGCTAAAGGAATCGGGATCCTTTCTGCGCATGATGGGATAAATGTCAAAATATTTTCGGTATAGGAAAAAGCGGAATATGAGGGGATCATAGTTAGAGGTCAGTCATTTAAAATAAAGGTGTGTAGAATTTTTTTTCTCACGGGGTTATAGAGCCTAGGCCATTAGGGGTATCTAAAAAGAAAGCAAATAAATACTTTCAGGATCAGGAATTGAGGGCTATGTGTAACTGACACAGCAAAAGAGATCATATTGAATGGTAGGGTAGTCTAAAGAGACTGAATATCCTGCTCCTGCTCCACTTTCTAATGTCCTATTGTATTTCATTCCTGATTTCCATAAAATAATTTTATTTGACATTATCATTTCATGAACAATTATTATCAGAGAAATGTTCCCATAACGGGGTGTGGTAAATAGAAAAGACAATTAGTCTATTGCTATATTCTAGAACAGGGGTCCCCAACTGCGGACCGGTTTCATATTGACAATATTCTTGCGGACCGGCCAACCGGGGGGGGGGGGGCGCGTGGGGGGTGGGTGGTAGGGTTGCCAATGAACAAGAGTAGCAGTCAAATACATTGGGTTTACTCCGAGAAAGACTACAATGACCATGAAGCCTTGCGCGGGCACCAGTGCGCATGCTTGTACGTGCCGATTTTTTTTCTACAAATCGGTTTTGGCAATTCTGTTTAGGGGGGGTGTTAATCATGAGCGCCATATAGGTGATAAGTGGCTAATACACTCAATTTCGTTTCTAAAAGGGTTTATCTAACGAACTTAATATTAAACAGCACATATTTTCCTCGCATGAATATAGCGATAAGTCAATTATCAGGGGAGGTTGGAGTAAGTGTCGAACGAACTTCCTGTAGAAGTTGTAGAGGCAGGTTCGGTATTATCATTTAAAGAAAAATTGGATAGGTATATAGACAGGAAAGGAATGGAGGGTTATGGGCTGAGTGCAGGTCGGTGGGACTAGGTGAGAGTAGCGTTCGGCACGGACTAGAAGGGCAGAGATCGCCTGTTTCTGTGCTGTAATTGTTATATGGTTATATAAATCAATAGCATCATAACATTTAAAGTAACGTTTGGATATTAAACACACAGCACATATTTTCCCCGTATAAACATATAAAATCATTGCAACACACCAGTATCGCTGAACCAGTAGGAGCCCTGGGCTTGTTTTCCAGCAACAAGACGGTCCCATCGAGGAGTGATGGGAGACAGCGATACTCGAAGGGGGTTCCTTATGTCCAGTCTATTTCGCGATTAGTTTTCGTTGCATTCATTGCAGAGATATGTTGGAAATGGAAGCAACGTTTTCAGTGCTTTCGTGGCTATCTCAGGATATCTAGCCTTGACTTTGATCCAGAATGCCGGCAGAGATGTTATATCAAACATGCTTTTCAGCCCGCTGTCATTTGCAAGCTCGAGGAGTTGATCTCCTTGCCACGTTGACATGGATGACGCGTGCGTAACGACCTCGAGTGTGTTCAAGCTCAACAGTGGACGTGACAGGGAATGAGGAAAGGTGCCGCTGACTCTTATCGCCAAATCATATCGTTTCCTCGCGGCCCGGTGGTTGGGGACCGCTGTTCTGGAACATTATTTTTCATTATTAGAAAGTAAGAACAACAAAATGGAATTAAAAGATTTTTACGTGGACATCTAAATGTGAATCTATTTTAGTAACTTATTTGTAGTGCACAACCAGAACAATACTTGGTTTTACCTCATCTATAAAGTTACAGCAAAGTTTATCATCTTTCCAAAAAATTGAGTGAGAAGCATGATTGGTGTACATCTCTCAGATAAGCTGCAGTCCACCCACCTGTAAGATATTGATGGATCATTGAAAGGAACATTTCCTTATTTTGTTCAGCTTTCAGGCTTCTTAAACCCAAGTATCAGTCAGTGGAGTTGTGTTATGGCTTTAAGCTCAAGATTTGGCACACAGCAAGTAGTAAATTTGATGCTCGCTGAGATGACTTGATAATGTAAGGTCTTGTTACTAAACTTTCTTTTAGACAAAGAACAAATGACACATATGATAGTAAGCCTTAAGTAAAATTATTTACTAATCAATAAAGTCAAGGTCTCGCATTTTTTTTCCTGTCATTTTGAAAGCAAATATCAAGGGTTACAGCCATGTCCTTAAAGGAAGTTAATTTGTATATTTTTATATCTTAATGCAGATTAGTTGGTGAGGACTCTGAGGCACCAGTAACTTCAGTGGATCAGGTGACTTGTTTGGAATCTACTCGTCCACAAATGAATTTGTATTGTCGGCTCCAACGTGCATTTTTTACCATTCTGAATAGAATGTTAATTTTTATTTTTGGTAAGTCTTTATTGTTTAGATTTAATATTTTGGTTTATAAAGTGATCAATGCTACAGTAATTGAAGATGCAAACAGCATTTTTTAAAATCATGATTATAAAGGTAATTCCTGAATTAAAGTTGACAGTATAGATATTGATAGAATGTAAAACTGGGCTAAGAAGTGGCAAATGCAGTTCAACCCAGATAAGTGTGAGGTGGTTCATTTTGGTGGGTTAAATACGATGGCAGAATATAGTATTAATGGTAAGATGCTTGGCAGTGTGGAGGATCAGTGGGATCTTGGGGTCCGAGTCCGCAGGACACTCTAAGCTGCTGCGCAGGTTGACTGTGGTTAAGAAGGCATATGGTGTATTGGCCTTCATCAACCGTGGGATTGAATTCAAGAGCCAAGAGGATCCTGGTCTGACCCCGCTTGGAGTACTGTGCTCAGTTCTGGTCACCTCACTACACGAAGGATGTGGAAACTATAAAAAGGGTGCAGAGGAGATTTACAAGGATCTTGCCTGGATTGGGCGCATGCCTTATGAGAATAGGTTGAGAGAACTCAGCCTTTTCTCCTTGGAGTGATGGAGAATGAGAGGTGACCTGATTGAGGTGTATAAGATGATGAGAGGCATTGATCGTGTGGATAGTCAGAGGCTTTTTCCCAAGGTTGAAGTGGCTAGCACAAGAGGGCACAGTTTTAAGGTGCTTGGAAGTAGTACAGAGGAGACATCGGGTAAGTTTTTTTACGCAGAGAGTGGTGAGTGCGTGGAGAGGACAGCCAGCGATGGTGGTGGAGGTAGATACAATAGGGTCTTTTAAGAGACTCTTAAAGGTAGGTACATTGAGCTCTTAAAGATAGGGTACATGGAGCTTAGAAAAATAGAGGGCTGTGGGTAACCCTAGGTAATTTCTAAAGTAAGTACATGTTCGGCACAGCATTGTGCTGTAGGTTTTCTATGTTAGATAATTTCAGAAGATTTATTTATATTCAATTATACTTACTACTCTCTATATACAAAATATAAATACGTTGATATGGTCATTGCAGTATGTGAACCTCTGGGCTAATACCTTCTACAAAAGTTATTTGGAATCAGATGTTCCAGTCAATGAGATCAGATTGGAGGTGTGGGTTGTAGAGGTGCCCTGCCCTATAAAAAGACACATAAAGTCAGGTTACTGACAGCCTGCTTTTCTTGGGAAAGATATGTTCATGTACATCATGCCTCAATCAAAGCAACTTTCAGAGGACCTTAGAAGAATTGTAGAGATGCGTAAAGCTGGAAAAGGCTACAAAAGCATTTCTAAGGACCTGAGGTGTTCATCAGTCCACAATAAGAGAAATTGTCCACGAATGGAAAAAAATTCAGTATGGTTGCTAATCTCCCTAGGAGTGGGCTTCCTGCAAAGATCACACCAAGAGCACAATGTGCAATGATGGAGGTGTAAAAGAACCAAAAGCTAACAGCAAAAATCTCTAGAACCCAAGGCTAACTGCAGAAATCTCTAGAACTTACTAAAGTCACTAAAGTCTCTGTTCATTGTCCACTATAAGAAAAACACTGAACAAGAATGGTGTTCATGGAAAGACACCACGGAGGAAACCATTACTTTCCCAAAACAAGCATTGCTGCACGTCTCACGTTTGCAAAAGTCCATCTGGATGTTCCACAATGCTTCTGAGACAATGTTCTGCGGACAGATGAGACAAACGTTGAACTTTTTGGCAGAGATGCACGCTGCTATGTTTGGAGGAAACAGGGAACAACACCAAAATTTCATCCCAACTGTGAAGCCTGGTGGAAGGGGCATCATGGTTTGGGACTGCTTTGCTGTCTCAGGGCATAGACAGCTTGCAATCGTTGAGGAAGCAATGAATTTAAAATTGCTTCAAGATATTTTACAGAATGTCAGAGTGACGGTCATCACCTGGAGTTTAATAGAAATTGGATGACACAATGATCTGAAAGATGAGTAAATCAACAACAGAATGGGTTAGAGAAGAAAATTTGTGTTTTGGAATAACCAAGTCAGAGTCCAGACCTTAACCCAATTGAGATACTGTGGCTATTCATGCAAGGTATCCCAGAAATATTGATGAACTGAAACAGTTTTGTATGGAGGAATGATCTAAAATTCCTCCTTGCCATTGTGCAAGTCTGATCAGCAGCTACAGGAAACATGGTGGAGGTTATTGCTCCTAAAGGAAGTTCTATAAAGTATTAAGTACAAGTGTTTACACTCATTTTCCAGCTGGACTATGAATGATTAAGCAATGTCTTCAGTAAAGACATGAAAGTACAATTGTTTGTGTGTTATTAGTTTAGGCAGATTGCATCTGGATGAAGATTAGAACACAGTTTACGAGTAACTAATGCAGAAAATCGGGTAATCGCAAAGGGTTCACAAACTTTTTCTTGCAACTGTATATTACTTGTAGTCCACTGTTCACATTTTCTTCAGATGACATTCTTCTAAGGGAGTTAGCACTTTTCTGCTATTCCAAGCAAGAAGTAAGCCTTGGGCTTCTTTTCCTGAAGCCCTTTTGCAAGTGTGTTGGTGGGCTACTGAAGGCTTTATAATTAATATAGACATTTAAAATGTATTCAGTTTTAAATAATTAGTCAAAATGAAATGAAATTCGGTGTTGGTTTATTATTGTCCCATGTACCGAGATACAATGAAGAGCTTGTCTTGCTTATTGTTTATACAGATCAAATAATTACACAGTGCATTAAGCTAGAAAAATGTAAAACAGTAACAATGCAGAGTATAGTGCAAAAGCTTCTGAAAAAGTGCAGTGCAAGTAAACAATAAAGTGCAGGATCATATTGTAGTAGATTACAAGGCCAAGAGTCCATCTCGTCGTATAAGAAGTCCATTCAAGTGTCCGATCATAGTGAGATAGAAACTCTCCTTGAGCCTTGAACTCTCCTTTTCAGGTTTTTGTATCCTCTGCCCAATGGGAGAAGAGGGAATGGCCAGGTTATTAAATACTAAAATGTTATAAAATAAAACGTCAAGCACTAACTTCACCATTTCCTGTATGGTTACAATGCCAATTGAATATGATCTTAAATAAGTGTTACCCATGCACATTTATAACAGCTTGCAAACAATGGCAGGATTATGACAAGTAAAGTGATGTGGGCCAGCAATAAAAGCCATTTACTTGGCATGTACTAAGGATCCAAGTCGTTTTCCATAGTAGCATTTACAGTACTCATACATCCATGATCTTCTGAGGCCTGAAGGTTCGCAAGGCCTATTCTAGCCTCTGTTTCTTATGCTCCGGAAAGTCAACAATGAAAGCTAGAATCAAAGCTTCTAAGTTCATTCTTGTACTTTGTATAATGATTAACTTAACTTATTGCAAAAATATAATAAAAATATTTAACCTTATTATTTTTTGCTTTTTATATAGTATTAAGCCTTCTATGGATTACTCTCTTGCTTCTGAGGTACTACTCTAGAAAAATGGAAGAACAACAGCAAGCTATTTATGAAATGGTGAATAAAATAATAGGTACTGTTTAATATTCATATTTAATAATGTGCATTAGATATTGCTGAACTTTAATTTGCTAACAAAAATGAGTTATTGGTTCCATGTACAAACATTCTCATTTTCAAAATCTGGGTAACTGAATTCATCACAAACATTATTTACCCATTTTTATGCTGTCGCTCTCAAAACAGTTTTGGAGCATTGCATGGAAATACTTTTGACAAGAAGCAGTTTCAGGACCTGTTAACAAATTAAGTTTTACATAGATGTTTATTGCATCACAGGAGGAGGTCTTTTGGTTCCACTTTGATTCATTTTGCAGTTAATAATGAATTATGCTACCAACATCTCTTCAGGATGTGGAAAGAACCAGCTCACCTTCCAAAGATTTCTCCATTAAAGTGCAAGTCACGGGACCCTAATCCTTACAGGCAACTGTTATTGATTGGAGAGTCATTATTAACGGCAAGTGATGGCCATCGATGCTGTCAGCCTTCTTCGTGCTAAGTTGACGTCTCCTCTGAGAGCCTTTATACCTTGGCTCCTTCTCTGACTGAGAAAACTTCCTAAAATTTCCTAAAGCGAGGATGTCCCAGTTTTGAGCTTTTATAAGCCCCCCCTGATTTGGCATTGTTCTATGCAGTGATCTTATTTAACATACAGAATACAACTGAAGTCTAATTTTTAATCAATGGTGTTTTTTCAGCTTATAAAGCAAGGTACGGGTCTGTCTTATATAAGAAGACACAAATTTCAGCCTATGATTGTCAGAATGTTAGAATCACTGAACTCGATTATTCACTTTTGTTAAAACAGCTGTCATTCGTGCTCACAATCAAGATTGGGAAAAGGGTTTGGAGCTTGTCCCTTATGTACCCATACCTCATGTCCGAGACACGTTAATTCAACCCAAGGATAGGTATGTTGACAGTGTTTTTAAAACAGTTATGCTGCATGATTGGGAATGTGTTTTTCTGAACCCCCACCACATACAACTATGCATTTTTTAGTTCCAGCTTGTTCTATTACCTCATAGAAACTTGCAAGCCATGTTTAACATAACTGTTTTTCTTTTATCTGTACATTTTACTGCTTCTAGCTGTAATATCAGCAATGCGTTTGTATTTCTGCATTAAAGACAAAATATTACAAATGCAGGTGTTACAGCCAAAAATGTGTTTAATTTGGTAGAGGAATAGTAAACATTCAGTACATTCAATGTACATGTAGTACACTTGCTCATTCATGAAAATATCTATTCAGCCAATTGTGGCA
This sequence comes from Mobula hypostoma, assembly GCF_963921235.1. Classification (NCBI taxonomy): domain Eukaryota; kingdom Metazoa; phylum Chordata; class Chondrichthyes; order Myliobatiformes; family Myliobatidae; genus Mobula; species Mobula hypostoma. Next base: position 33,269,379 of record NC_086109.1, read on the forward strand.
TCAGCTGAATGCATAAAAGCATGCAGACATAGTCAAGAGGTTCAGTTGTTCAGACCAAACATCAGAATGGGGAAGAAATGTGAACTAAGTGACTTTGACTGTGGAATGATTGGTGCCAGACAGGGTGTTTTAAGTATCTCAGAAACTTCTAATCTGGGATTTTCATGTACAACACTCTCTAGAGTTTACAGAGAATGGTGCCAAAAACCAAACAAAAACATATAGTGAGCAGCAATTTGGGGGCAAAAATGGCTTGTTATTGAGAGAGGTCAGAGGAGAATGGCTAGACTGGTTCAAATTGACAGGAAGGTGACAGTAACTCAAATAACTATGCATTAGAATAGTGGTGTGCAGAAGAGCATCTCTGAATGCACAACACATTGAACTTTGAAGTGGACGGACTACAGTAGCAGAAGACCTCAAACATAGTGGCCACTTTATTAGATACAGAAGGTAATAATGTTAATACTGTAAACCAACACTTGTGTTGGCATTATTCTATTTTGTTGGTCACTACTAAAAAGCAATAGAATATTAAGTACTGTTTAGTGCATTGTGACCAAACCTCAATCTCATTTAAGAAGTTTTAACATCTTCTGTTGCCTTGAGTGTATTTCCTTCAATCATTTCAATACCAGGGCAGTGCCATGGCAAGTAAAGAGAAGGAAAATATTAGAAATAATTATTGAAATTGATACTAGTTTATTGAAATGCTCTTGTTTGCTTGTCATCTGGACAGGCACTTCCATACACAAGTACATCGAGGTAGTAGAATGGAAAATAATGCAGAATACAGTCTTACAGTTAAAGTACAGTGCAGGTAGATAAAGACCAAGGGCTATGATGAGATACAGTAGATTGGGAGATCAAGAGTTCCATCTTTTTAGCATATGGAAGGCCCATTCTCTTTGTCTGGTGACTAAGAGTAGAGAATATCCTGACACTATTGTTTGCCTCGATATAATTTTTCTTTGAGACCATTTGAAACAAAATCATATTTTAATATGCACATTTAAAAATTACTCTTTATTTTTCTTTTTGTATCAGGAAGAAGATGAAGAAGATCTGGCAGAAAGCTGTGCAGTTTCTTGAAGCAAATGAGTCCCGGATTCGTACAGAGAAATGCAGAATAACTGGACAGGATTTCACTGTTTGGAGATGGACACAGCCTTCATCTGTCTGTGACTCTATGTGATAAATAACTAGAAAATATGCAAAGCTGAAGATGACAGTTAATAATGCAGTATATGGAAATGTCTGCACTATATAATTCATAAATAAATGCTTGTGACTAGAGTTCTCATGCAGCAGCTGATCGTAACTGCTTAATTGGGTGTTGTGGGAAGAACTGCCCACAAGAAGTGTGAGAAAATCAGTGGATGTGCCAGGATTATAATGTAATGCCTTCTCACAGATATTTAAATATTATTATTAATAATAGTGTGATTATAGGTGGTTTTAGCAAGACCAGCGATTTTTTTTTTTTTTTTTAACCTGCTTAATTAATATATTGCTGAGCTCCAGCAGAATTGCAGAGGCAATCGCATTGGGTGACTGGTGTTTATAACAATGTTGGACCAGGTTTTCCTAAATCATGCTTCATTTGCACCTACAACTAAATTCAAAATGATATCCTTAACTAGGAACCCAATGATTATGATATGTAGAAAAGATAAAGAAGCACCAAAGCTGTCTCTTCTGACAGTCATGATACCAGTATGATTCTTGAGGGGCTGGAGGAAAAGCACTTTAAATCTATTATTTTTAAAAGAAAGCAAACAACTGAACCTTGCCTTTCTATTTAAGGGTTTGTTAATTACCCTTCCTATATTTTTAAAACACTTCATAGCAGTTTCCATGTTGAATAATCTGTCATTTTGGTTCATAATTGACATAATATAACATGTCTAATTGTCAGAAACTTTGCCTTTTTTAAACCAGTCCTGATGCTTTGTTTCAACCCAAATCATCAGAATACCTTTCTCTGCACAGATACCTAATCTGCTAAATTCTTCCACCAGATTGTTTATTTGCCTTTTGTATATTGCTCAAGATAGTACACATTTGGAAGAAAGTTGTCCTATGGAACAAGTCGTTTGTAATAAGAGTAACACTTTCAGTACACTAAAGAAAACTTCTTCACTACAATTTTTAAGCTATACATGTTTAAAATTGCTGTAATGCTGTTTTTTTTATCTAGCTCAGAAATATATTGCAATCTATTAAATCTGTTCATATGGCTTACCCTTTGTAACAATCTGTTTTTGCATTCTTGGCTGAATTATGTAAAGTACCTATATAAATGAATTGGAATACAATATCTGTGTGTATTTCCTTCCGTAAGGTTGCATTAGTTTGACTTAATATACAGTTTCTTATTTCTTGCTTCATATAAGGGACATCAAAAATGTTGGCAAAGTTATATTTGTATGACTTAATAAATACTTGTTAACAGTTTATTTTTGCAACTTGAGGGTTTAAGTTTGCTGACAACATCACTATCATAGGCCGAAAAGAGGTGGTGAGAAATCAGTATATAGGAGAGAGATTGAGTATCTGGCTGAGTGGTGCCACAACAACAACGCCTTACTCTGATTATTGACTTCAGGAGGAAATCAGAGGACCATGAGCCAGTCCTTATTGGAGGATCAGAGGTGGACAGTGTCAGCAACTTTAAATTCCTTGGTATTATTATTGTAGTGGACCTGTCCTGGGCCCAGCGCGCAAGTGCAATTATGAAGAAAGCACGGTAGCACCTCTAATTCTTTAGAGGCTTGCAAAGATTCTGCACAACATCTAAAACTCTAATAAGCTTCTGTAAATATGTGGTGGCTGCATCACAGCCTGGTATGGAACCACCAATGCCCTTGAATGGAAACTCCTACAAAAAGTAGTGGATACGGCCCATTCCATCGTGGGTAAAGCTCTCCCACTACATGGAGCATTATTGCAGGAAACCGACGTGGACGCACACGGAGACCAACATCCGGTGCTGCTGGCAGATCATCAACTCGGTGAAAGACGCTCTTTGGTTGGCTCGAAACTTGATGATCTACCAGCACATGGAGATGTCCGTGGGAGAATGCTGCCGACTGGCACATTCTCGGCTGCAGGAGTACATGCTGAGGGACGCACTGAAACTTGGTGCAGCCACCGCAAGGGCCCGGTGGGGAAGGACCACAGTATAGGTTTCTCCACCCGTGGGAGTGGGAGGGGTTGGTGGGCGGGGAGTATACCCCTCAACAATGATATGCTAAGCTGAACTACTGGAGTGCCACGTGGGTGGCTATAAATACGGATATGTACTGAGTATAATGGAAACGTATGTAAAGGATGAAAAGTTATTGAATGGTTTATTGTATATATTTATTTTTGAATAAAATATATTTTGAAATAAAAAAAATTATTGCAGGAAAACAGCATCCATCATCAGAGACCCTCACCACCCAAGTCATGCTGTCTGCTAGCTGCGTCCATTGAGAAGGAGAACCAGGAGCCTCAGAACTCGCACCACCAGGTTCAGGAACAGTTAGTACTCCTGAACCATCAGGCTTTTGAACCAGAGAGGTCTTTCATTGATTGTATTACGGTTACGGGATTTATTGAGGGTGCCCACAAGAAAATGAATCTGGGGATTGTATATGGTGACACATATGTACTTACAATAAAGTTACTTTGAATTTTGACCTAACGTGTTAGATAAAGGATCATTTGGAAGCGGTTTTAAGGAAGTCGGTGAAATTATTTGTTTCAGGAGTTGTGTTTATGTAAACAATGTGATCTGCCCTGTGTAGCCGACTGTGTGAATGAGGAGAAGTATGTGAGGAAGGAATTTCTTTGGACACAGGGTTGCAAATCTGAAATTCATGCCATACAGTCACGGTGTGTATTTAAAGCAGAGGTTGATATGTTCTTGTTTAATTGTTACTGGGAGATGACAGGAAAATGGGGTTGAGGCAGAGCAGACCCAATGAGCTGAATGGCCTAATTCTGCTCCTAAATTCTGTGGAAATTTGCTAGGAGTGAAAATACAATGGCCAACATGTTTCAGAGCACAGTAATAACATGCCTATTTTGAAAGTTTAATTCTTAATACATTACTTTCAGTGAAGACATTTGTTGAATTCATTTGTACATATCATGAAATGAAGTATACAAACAAAAAATATTAAGAAATATTTTGTAACGGTTTCACTGCATTGATATAAAAATATTTTGACTTCATTTTTTGAGCATTCTGTTCAAAATTATATTTTGTGTAAAATGGAAATTTACAACTGAGAAGAGTAATGGAAGTCTATAACTTTATCTTAAAGATGTGCATTTTTTACAGGTTATTTCAGTTCTATTGCTGTTGTCAATACCAGGATGGAGACTTTTTTTGGAAAAGAAAAATAGCTGTTTTAATTGCTGCCAAATATTAATAGGAAATATCTTTGATTAAATACAGTTTATATAACTATAGACAATTCATTTTCCATATATTCCAAAAACATGAATAAACTATTCCTACAGTGTTTTGTGGACTTTTTGATTAACTCAATGAAATTTATATTAAATAAATAATACCATTTTTTTTTTGCAACATATGGTTTACAACCAGAATGGAAATGTACGGTATAAGGTCAAGCTATTGTAGGCTCAAGTCTGCAGCGTAGTTTATCAGTAGTATTGGTTCACACTGATGTACTATCAATTACTCCAAAAGACTGGAAGTAGAGTAAATACTGAAAGGCTTTTATTAACAGTAAAATGGATCCACGTCCATGCTGAGTATCTGCCCCTGGACTGAGGGAGGAGCAGTGACACAATCGCCTTTATTCAGGGGTCTGTGGGAGGAGCCACAGGAGCAGTCAGCAGAGGGGCATGTCCAGGCATGTCCAGACAGGTAACCCAGTTACAACCTTTATACATGGTTTACCACATTCACCCCTCTTTTTTAAAAAAGAGTCCTGCAGGGTGAAGTGAATGACAATATTTAAAAACAAATATATTTAGAGGTCGAATCCGTCGCTGTGATCTACGTAGCACCGGTGGTGATTGCATCGGCGACAGTGGTTGTGCTGGCTCCGGCCTGACTTCAGGTGCCAGCATGTTAGGCATCGGTAATCCCTCATGCTTGTGCGTCACGCCCGGTATGGGAGTGTCGTGTGGTGTCTATGTAGGGCTTGGAGTGCGCGGTATCTCGTGGGTATATGTATTGGTGGGTATGCGGTTAATAGTCACCATGGAGTGTTCAGGGTAGGGGCCCAGTTCTCCTGCGGGCGCCAGGCCGCGGATGGAGACCATGTCCTCCCGCCCATCAGATAAAACCACGTAGGCATACTGGGGGTTCGCATGAAGTAAGTGAACCCTCTCGACCTTCGGGGAGTATTTATTGCTCCTCGCATGTTTCCGGAGCAGCACTGGCCCCGGAGACGTCAGCCAAGTTGGTAGGGTGGTTCCAGTGGTCGATTTTCTGGGAAAAGAAAAGAGCCGCTCATGAGGGGTGGCATTGGTGGACGTGCATAACAGGGAGCGGATGGAGTGGAGTGCCTCGGGAAGGACCTCCTGCCAGCGGGAGACAGGCAGTCCCTTTGACCTGAGGGCTAAGAGTGTGGCTTTCCACACTGTGCCATTCTCCTTCTCTACCTGTCCATTCCCCCGGGGATTATAGCTCGCGGTTCTACTAGTTGCAATACTCTTAGCCAGCAGGAATTGGCGCAGCTCGTCACTCATAAATGAGGACCCTTTGTCACTGTGGATATAGCATGGCTATCCGAACAGAGTGAAGAGCTTGCGCAGGGCTTTTATGACTGACATGGTAGTGGTATCGGGGAAGGGGATGGCGAAGAGGAACCACAAGTACTCGTCGATTACATTAAGAAAGTACATATTGCGGTCAGTGGAGGGAAGGGGGCCCTTAAAGTTGACACTCAGTCGCTCAAAGGGGCGGGTGGCCTTGATGAGTTGTGCTTTTTCGGGTCTGTAGAAGTGCGGTCGCACTCTGCGCAGACTTGGCAGTCCCTGGTCATCGTCCCGATCTCCTCAAGGGAGTAAGGCAGGTTCCGGGCTTTCACGGTGGAAAAGCCGGGTGACCCCCGGGTGGCAAAGATCTGCATGTAGGGCGTATAGCCGGTCGATTTGCGCGCTGGCGCACGTTCCCCGGGATAGGGCATCGGAGGGCTCATTGAGCTTCCCAGGCCTGTACATGATGTCATAGTTGTAGGTGGAGAGTTCGATTCTCCACCTCAGAATTTTATCAATTTTGATTTTTCCCCACTGTTGGTTGCTAAACATGAATGTGACTGAGTGCTGATCAGTTAGCAGGGTGAACCTTTTGCCAGCGAGATAGTGCCTCCAGTGCCTAACAGCTTCCACTATGGCCTGGGCCTCTTTCTCCACTGCGGAGTGCCGAAGTTCAGGGCCTTGAAGGGTACAGGAGAAGAACGCCACTGGTCTTCCTGCCTGGTTGAGGGTAGCAGCCAGCGCGAAGTCGGAGGCGTCACTCTCTACTTGGAAGGGAATGGCCTCGTCCACTGCATGCATTGCTGCTTTGGCAATGTCCCCTTTAATGCAGCTGACGGCCACGCGGGCCTCGGCTGAGAGGGGAAAGGTGGTGGACTTGACCGGGGGCGGGCCTTGTCTGTGTAGTTAGGGACCCATTGGCGTAATATGAAAGGAAGCCCAGGCACCTTTTGAGGGCTCTGAGGGTGTTGGGAAGAGGGAGTTCCAACAGGGGGTGCATATGGTCGGGGTCAGGGCCAATGACTCCGTTCTCTACACCCAAGGATAGCAAGTCGGGTGGTTCCAAACACACACTTGTCCTTGTTATAGGTGAGATTGAAAGCTTTGGCTGCTTGGAGAAATTTTCGAAGGTTGTTGTCGTGATCCTGCTGGTCGTGACCGCAGATGGTGATGTTATCCAGATATGGGAACGTGGCCTTCAGTTGCCATCCGGTCCATTTCCCTCAGGAAGACAGATACACCATTCGTGACACCGAAGGGGAAGCGCAGGAATTGATAAAGCCTGCTGTCCGCCTCGAAGGCGGTGTAAGGGCGGTCCTCCCGGCGATGGGGAGCTGATGGTAAGCGGATTTTAGGTCTATGGTCGAGTACACCTTGTACTGTGCTATCTGATTGACCATATCCACGATGCAGGGTAGAGGGTACGCGTCGAGCTGCGTGAACCTATTGATGGTCTGGCTATAGTCACGACCATCCTATTCTTCTCCCCGTTCCGAACAACCACCACCTGTGCCCTCCAAGGACTTGTGCTTGCCTCAATGACCCCCTCCCTGAGCAGCCGCTGCACCTCCGACTTAATGAAAGCTCTGTCCCCCGCGCTGTACCTCCTGCTTTTAGTTGCCACGGGTTTACAGTCGGGGGTCAGGTTGGCGAACAGCGGTGGGGGAGGGATCCTGAGGGTGGAGAGGCCGCAAGTGGTGTTGGGTGGGATGTGCGGGTCGGTGTGCGGGGGTGGTCAGTAGCCGGGTATGTGACATATTCCTACAAAACTGAGGATTTCTGACAGTGGTTGGTGGGAGGGGCTCGTCATACTCCATTGTCACGCTTTTCAGGTGGCTCTGGAAGTCGAGCCCCAATAGTACAGGGGCACACAGTTGAGGCATAACCAGTAATGTAAAGTCTCAATATTCTGTGCCCTGCACCACTATCATCGCTATATAACTTCCCCAGATGTCTGTTGTATGCGACCCGGAAGCCATGGCGACCCTCTGGCTTACCGGCCGTATCGTGAGTCCGCAATGCTGCACCGTATCCAGGTGGATAAAACTCTCCGTGCTGCCCGTGTCACACAGGCAGCTTGTTCTGCACCCCTGCACCAGGATGTCCATCATTGACCTTGCGAGCTGGTGGAGAGTGCTTTGGTTGAGGGTCACGGAGACCAGAGTTGAGTCGCTGTCTTGGGCCGGCACGGTGGGGTGCCCCGTGAGCACCCATGGGTCGTAGGCGGTGGGAGGTGGCGCCAACCAAGATGGCTGCCCCCATATCTCGCATGTGGTGGCGGCATGCAGGCAAGATGGCGACCCCCATGCCTCGCACGCAGCGCTGCTTGATCCCTTGGCGAAGTGGCCCTTATTTCCGCAGCTGGAGCAGATAGCTTCTCAGGCCGGGCAGCATTTCCGGGGGTGCTTCTCGAGTCCGCAGAAGTAGCACCGTGGACTCGCGACTGGCAGCAGCTGTGGTCGATTCGCCGGCGGGTTGCGGGGTCTGTGGTGTCCACGAGGCCGTCGGGAGATCGCGTGCCTGGACAGTGTCAGAGTTGTGCAGAGCTGCCTCTAGTGTGTCGGCCAGCTCAGTCACCGAACATAAGGTAAGATCGGCGTGTTCCAGCAGCCGCTGGCGCACATACACTGACCTGGTCCCCGTGATGAAGGCATCTCTTACAAGGAGCTCCGCATGCTGTTCGGCCGTCAGCCCCCGGCAATTGCAGGCCCGCATGAGTGTCTATAGGTCCCGGACGAACTCAGCGCTCGATTCTCCAGGCCGCTGCTGCCGCGTCGGTAAGTGATGTCGCGCATAGACGGTGCTTACCGGCCACAGGTATTGTCTTCTGAGGGCGCTCATCGCGCCGTCGTAGCTCGGCTGGTCTCTAATCATTGAGTAGACCCGTGGACTGACCCTGGAGAGGAGAACTCTGCGCTTCGCGGCTGACTCGGCCACTTCAATTGCCTCCAGGTATGATTCGAAGCAGGTGTAGCCAGAGTTCGAGAGCGTTTCCAGCTTCAGGTGTCTGCGGGTTGAGGTCTAACTTGTCGGGTGTCAGGACGTGTTCCATGCCTTAAAATTACTGTTAATAAAATTGATGCACTATCAATTACTCCAAAAGACTGGAAGTAGAGTAAATACTGAAAGGCTTTTATTAACAGTAAAATGGATCTACGTCCATGCTGTATGTCTGTCCTGGACTGTGGAAGGAGCAGTGACACAATCGCCTTTATTCAGGAGTCTGTGGGAGGAGCCACAGGAGCAGTCAGCAGAGGGGCGTGTCCAGGCATGTCCAGACAGGTAACCCAGTTACAACCTTTATACATGGTTTACCACACGCACCTTTGTAGAAACCAATCTCCCTCTGCCTTAAAAATATTCAGACTTCCATTGTCCTTTGACCAAAAAAAAGTCCAAATACTTTAAACAGCTTACCTTATTTATTTAGAGATACAACGCAGAGTAGGCCCTTTGAGCCATACAGCCCCGCAACCCCCGACAACTCCAGTTTAGCCCAAACCTGATCACGGGACAATTTACAGTGATGATTTAATCTACTAACTGTTAAGTCTTTGGAATGTGGGAAGAAACTGGAGCACCCAGAGGATACCCACTCGCACGCAGGAAGGACGTACGAACCTTTTGCATTCGGCGCCAGCAGCCAGAATTGAGCTCTGACCTCCGATGCCCCGACCTGTGCCAACCACTACGCTACGATTGCGCCTGTCAAATCTAAAAATCTGTGGATCTTTGGAATTCTTTACATAGATCTATGGATCCTGAGCCATTCAGTTCGTTCAAAGTTGAAAGAAATGGATGTTTGAGCTACACAGAAACCAAGGGAAATATTTTCTAAGGCAATGAGAAACCTCAAGCAAACAGGGACAATAATCATTTAAAGTTAAGATAATTTAAAAGAATCTTAAAACAGTAATTTTTTCAGGAAGAATGAATTGAGTAAAAGATGCCTATTTATACAGAGCCAGACTATTTAGCAGATAACAATGTAATATAAGTAAATAGAATCATATGAATTTGAAGCAGGAGTAGCCACGTGACCCATCAAACTTCTTGTCAATGAATAAAATCAAGTCTGATTTGATCTTGGCCTCTGTTGCACTTTCTTATGTTTTCCCTTGGCACAAAAAAAATGGTATTTCAATCTTGAAGGTACAGTATTCATTGATTCAGTTTCCACATCTGAGGGGTAGAGAATTCCAAAGAGTCATCAACCTCGAAGAAGAAATGTGTTCTCAACTGCATATGAAATAGATAACTCTTTAGTCTTCAACTATGCTCCTTAGTTCTGGACCCCCCACCCGCCTCCATGAGGGGTAATACGTATCCAATGAAATCTCTGTCAAAATTTTGAATATTAATTTCATTTTTTTTCTTTGTCATACGTTTCGATAAGCTTGAATCATTCTTCTGAATTCCAAGGAGTGTAGGCCCAATATGCTTAACCTTTCTTCAAAAGACAACTCATTCGTCCAATGTAAATACATTCCTTCTGAAAGCTGGTAACCAAAATTGTATGAAAGTACTGCAGCTGTGGTTTTAGCACCTGTAACCCCAAACCTCTTTAGACTGGCAGTGATTTCTCCTCCAACACTTTTTTGGTGATGCACAAGAGCTAGGCCAGCTGCATACCTGATGTACCAAGTTGCAGATCCTTCACTGGGATTGGGAAGATTAATGAGATACCATTTTCTAACAGCCACTTAAACTGGATTATACTTTGCTTAAATTGCCTTGCAAAATTAAATTGCACTTTTTTTTTAGAACACCTACTTCTCACTGAGTTTTATACCTCCATTCTGACAGAACATTGACATGTTGCACTTCCACTCAGAAACCCATGCACAACATGGATGTATTGGTACAACTCCATCAAGCTAAAGAGCTCAGTATGAGAGAAATTTACCACAACTTGCAGCCGCTCAGTCTGTTAATCAGCTGTCTATTGCTTCACGTGCTAATTCACCACAACAGTGGTGGCCCTACAAAATTAATGAAACAGTAACATAACTAATCTACTCCAAGCATGCAAACTTGCATCAATGCATCTTGCTTGATATCAATCTTCAATAAAAAATGGCGGAGCTGCGTATTTTATTCAAACTTGCAATTTATTTAAATTTGAAATCAATCCGTTTGACATTTCTAAATTTCAGTGTCAAGGTTCTCAGCTTTTTAAAAATCAGATTAGCTGCTCATTATTTGCTAATTAATACGGAGAAATTGCATTAGCTGAATTAAGTAACTATTTTTCAGTTAGCTGTAAATCAAATTTGATGATAACTTCTGTATGTAGTTAATATCTTTAATGGCTAATAACTGGAAACCACAAAATAGAAATGTCAGGAGACACTGAACTTGAAATTAAAATTTAAATATAAAACTAGTATTTGAGTTTCACCTCAACAAACATAGAATCATAGAAACATAGAAAATAGGTGGAGGAGTAGGCCATTCGGCCCTTCGAGCCTTCACCGCCATTTATTATGATCATGGCTGATCATCCAACTCAGAACCCCGCCCCAGCCTTCCCTCCATACCCCCTGACCCCCGTAGCCACAAGGGCCATATCTAACTCCCTCTTAAATATAGCTAATGAACTGGTCTCAACTGTAAACATTGATTATAAATTTGTGAAGTCTGAGGAAAGGTTGTACTGTAGAATCTAACATCCACCCTGCCCTACTTTTGTGTGCTGCAGTACCTAAGTTTTACCTCTTCGGGACACCATTTTCAGTCATTTATAACTTAGGCCAGGGGTTCCCAACCCTTTTTATGCCGTGGACCAATACCATTAAGCAAGGAGTCCATGAACTCCAGGTTGGGAACCCCTGAGTTGGGCTGTCTCTAGGGATCAGGAATGACTTCCTTCCACTCCAGTTCTGTGGGTCTGAGATGGTTGCTGAGAGTGTGATGGGGCAGGAAGTGCCCGATGGGGCAGGAGTTACAATGACAATGATGAATGGAATGTGAGGTCTGTGGCCTTTCTTATGCAGACCCACTGCAGCAGCCAAAGAGCGAACTTGTAGCTCTCAATATCATTTCCAAATGCTGCTTCTCTGCTCAGGTCATGCATAGGCCAGGAATTCCCAGCAGTCAGTAGGAATGTTGCATTTCCTCAAGGAGGCTTTGAGTGGAGCCTTGAATCTTTTCTTCTGTACACTTGTTAATTTCTTACCATGCGAGAGCTCAGAATAAAATATTTGTCCCAGGAGTTTGGTGTTGGGTGTGTGACCTGCCCAGTGTTGCTGATCGTTTGAAAATAACTGAGTAGTTGGCTACTAAAAATGACATTGATTCATTTACCCTTCCAGTGAACTTGGAGAATTTTGCAGAAACACTGTTAGTGATATATTCTTCCAGTGCCTTCAGATGCCTTGTTTTTTTTATTTAGCGATACAGCAGGGATTAAGCCTTTTTGGCCCTTCAAGTCACGCCGTCCAGTAACCCTACAATCCCAAGTAAACCTAACCTAATCACAGGATAATTTACAATGACAAATTAACCTACTGAATAGGTCTTTAGACTGTGGGGGAAAACCGGAGCATTTCACAGTCTCCTTAGAGAAGGGCACCTGAATCGATCTGAACTCTGGAATGCCCTGGCCCATAATAGTGTCGCGCTGACCGCAACACTACGTTGGCGGTAGCCCTGGTCTCAGAAGAATAGTGCAGCAAGGATCTCTGCAGCCCAGTATCATCACTTGGGTGGGCAACAAAATTTGATTTCATACACTGCCAAAGTAAATCTGAGTCATGGTGCTTTTATAAGTATACTTGTTTTAATTGTGCCATAAACATTAGAGCAATTCAGAATTATCATCTACTTTCCATGGTCCCAAATGGAACTAGAGAAAGTTTTAAATATTGCTGGGGGCATCATTGTTCCTGCATCATATTAAAACAATATTTGTAAATATTTGTAAACCCTTGGGTTTTGGCCCGAAGCGTCAATTGTACTTTTTTCCATAGGTGCTGCCTCGCCTGCTGAGTTCCTCCAGTAGTTTGTGTGTGTTGCTCGCATTTTCAGCATCTGCAGATTTTCTCTTGTTTTTGATATTTGTACAAAGCTGGGATAATGTGCAGATAGTTACATGGAGCATTGCAGATCCTCACTCATTTCCACCGTGCCCACACTCAGTCGGTGAAGTAAAGTGATTAATGGTACAGATATGATACAATCTAGCAAGATACTGTCCTCATCCTAAATGACACCAGTGACCCCTGTGTTACTGGGGGTTGTGTTCCTAGAAAACTGTCCACTTCGCCACTTTTGTAACATCATCTGCCCATGTCAGACATCTGAGTTGACCAACTTAGCAGAAGTTCTGTGAGAAAGAACATTAATCTGCAACTCAGATTTTTTGGTAATGATTTATGAAGTCTGCACAGGCAAACTTCCATTGCCATAAAGGTAATGTTATTTTATTCAGTTCACATACGTACTCATTGCAATCATCTACCCTTGTCTCAAACAACACTTTGTTTCACCACAAGCAGCAAGTACAATGTCAAGCTGAGTGTTACATAGTAAAATTGGGTAAGGCATATATTGAAATTTAAGTCATTCTGATGTTGATTAAAATAAAGAATATATTGTCATACAATGATAAGAATGTAGAATAAACTAGCAAGAAAGCTGCAGTAGACTCAATTGGATTCAAAATGGAATTATTTGATTTTTAACTTCTTGATGTATGTAGAATTCATATATACATATACAGTGTTTACTTCCTAAACAACAGTTGTTTAGGAAGATTAACTAAAGTTAAAACATTAAAGAAACGTGAGGAGGAGAATGGAATTAGAATACTATTGACAGCCTATACCGTTGATGTCCTGTTGGTGGCAGTAAGGCATCAGAGAATGATGCATCTCTCTAGGACAGAGAAAATGATATCACTACAGAAATGTTGTGGATGGTGATGTTCAAGAATGTCAACAGAAGGAACGTGGTATGAAAGAAATTTTTTCAATCTGGAAAAGTGTTAAGTGATTCACTTTGGAAGGTTAAACTTGAAGGCAGAATATAGGGTTAATTGCAGGATTCTTAACAATGTAGAGGACCAGAGGGATGCCGAGGTCCATATCCATAGGTAGGCCAGTCCAGGTGCTGCTGAGAGTAACCACACGCCACCCCATTCTTCCTTGTCAAGTCAATGGAATCACACAACTTCTCACACTCACTTGCAATCATGCATTCCCAACACTTCCTGCGAGCATCAGCACCCTCATCAATCTGCCCCTGCCACCCATCTTGAAACTTAGGCAATTTCATGCCTCTTGATACTCACATGCACCTAATAATAAGTAAACAAATATCTGTGTGTAACCATACAACTGTTCTTCCCATCTTTGTAAAAAGGGCACAGAATACTAGGGAGAGGGAGAAGGTGCTCACCAGATTTATACAAGTGGCAAACTAGAGAGTAGATCTACAACATCTTGACATCCAGAGCATTAAATGAGAACATTCCCAGTTCAGGATCAAATACAGAACACTCAAAGGTCATGAAATACCTTTCTAGGTTTGCATATTTTCAATAGTGAGCAAAATATGACCATTTTCAAAATGAGAAATGGTAATATTTTCACTCAATTAAGGTATTTACACATGCAGGCGTTGGCCAATAGTGATTCCTCTGATAGGATGATTTCTTCCAAGGATGCTGTTTCCCAGGATTCATCTGGACTAAACACTATCAATAAAAAACCTGCATGTTGATGGATCTAAGTACTTGGATGCTGAACAACTCAAATTCTGTAAGTGAACAAGAGAAGGCAATGGTGCAAGGGACAATCAAAGGAGAGTCAATGTCAGAGACTCACAAAGCTGGTTACAGAATCCCGATCACTGGAGGACCAGAGAGGCTGCAGAAATGCTGCAAATGATTGATTGGCATTCTAGCCACTCTGACCATGCTCATGAAGAAATGTGGTCGACTCCCTTCATTCTCAAAAGGAGTCATTTTTTACAATTTGAATCAATATGGCCACAGGTGCCACAAGCCCATCATCACGGGCCTAAGGGCCTGTTCCATGTTGTAAAGTTCTTTTTTTCTATTTATGGTTGATAAAATGCTACGGATAAACATACAGGCAGGAAATGGGTTGCAATGACACAGAATAAGAATGCAAAGGGTTCTGTGTTGCTCTGGATCTCTGCAGAATCTCCTGTGTTTATGGAGGGATATGAATATTGCAGAGGCTGAGTAATTAGTTTAGTGAAATATTTAGTTACTAATTAGTTTAGCACGACATCAGGAGCTGAATGGCCTGTTTCTTTGCTTTACAGTTCTATGTTATATGTTCTCTTCACCCCTCTCCACCCTGCCACATTATTCCCCTCCCTCTCTCCCTCACTCCCTCACTGACCAGCTTCTTCACTACCTTTCCCCCTCCATCACTCCCCCCCCCTCTCTACTTCCCACTCTCGGATGTCCCAAGGAGAGGGGTTGTCCCATTTTGGGGCACAACTTCTGGGATTTTGTCTCCTTCCGTCGCCCCACCGCTGCTTTCTTTCTGTCCTGGGAATGCCGTGCCATGTCGATGTTTGTGTAGAGTAGATCATGACAACTCTCCCCCGTGGTGCCGTGTGTGTCCTGGTTCTTTCTGTGGATGTAGATTCAGTTTCACCGTGGTGCTGTTTATCATGGGGTATCCCTGCCTCCTCGATTTCAGCCCGCCACATCTGGCCAGTGCTCCAGGGCACGGGAGTTAGAGAGTTATCCTCTTCCCACCCTCACCCATCAGCCCTTCCTCTGCCATTGTCTTTGGGGAGGGATGGAGGGCTGAGTGATTGTTGCTTCTGACGGAGGGCTGGTGAGGAGCGAGGGTGCACTGAGGGTGAACAGGAAGGAGAGAGGGAGGGAGCACTGATGGAAGGATAGGGACATTACTAGCCCAACCAACCCTGGTACACCAAACAAGGTCTTTTGTTCCAAACAATTACTTCATTGGTTATTACGGAAAGTCTTCACCCTCCCTCCTACTTCCTACACTTGCTCCTCTCTCTCTCACTCTTCCTGCTTCCTCTCCCCTTTCTCTTCCCACCACTGCTCCCTCGCCCCTCTACACTAAATCACCCTCTCTCATCTCCCTCCTCACTTACTCTCCCTCCCCACTTCCCGTTCCTAACCCCCACACAAGGTCTCTTAAGAATTGCAGGAGACTAGGGAGGAGTCTTAAACTAGGCTCTTGAACTCAGTCCCATGGTTGATGAAGGCCAACACACCATACGCCTTCTTAACAACACTGTCAACCTGCACAGCAGCTTTGAGTGTCCTATAGACATGGACCCCAGGATCTCTGATCCTCCACACTGCCAAGAGTCTTAACATTAATATTATATTCTGGCCTCAAATTTGACCTACTGAAATGAACCACTTCACACTTATCTGGGTTGAACTCCATCTGCCACTTCTCAGCCCAGTTCTGCATCCTATTGATGTCCCACTGTGACCTCTGACAGCCCTCCACACTATCCACAACACCCCCAACTTTTGTGTCATCAGCAAACTTACTAAACCACCCTTCTACTTCTTCATCCAGTTCATTTATAAAATTCACAAAAAGGAGGGGGTGGGGTGGTCCCAGAACAGATTCCTGCGGAACACCATTGGGCACCGTCCTCCATGCAGAATACAAACCATCCACAACCACCCTTTGCCTTCTGTGGTCAAGTGAATTCTCAATCCACAAAGCAAGATCTCCTTGGATCCCATGCCTCATTACTTTCCGAATAAGCCTCACACGGGGAACCTTATCAAATGCCTTACTGAAATCCATATACACTACATCCACTGCTCTACCTTCATCAATGTGTTTTGTTACTTCCTCAAAGCATTCAGACAGGTTCGTAAGGCATGACCTGCCCTTGACAAAGCCATGCTGAATATCCCTAAACAGATTATGTCTCCAAATGCTCATAAATCCTGCCTCTCAGGATCTTGTCTAACAACTTGCCCACTACTGAAGTAAGATTCACTGGTCTATAATTTTCTGGGTTATCTTTATTCCTTTTCTTGAACAAGGGAACAATGTCTGCAATCCTCCAAACCTCTGGTACTTCTGTGTAACATTAACAGAGGTAATGTTACAGCTATATAAGACCTTAGTTAGACCCCACTTGGAGTACTGTGATCAGTACCTTGTCCAGTTCTGCTGACCTATCTAACTTACTACCTTTCAAAAGCTCCAGCATGTCTTCTTTCTTAATGTCTATACATTCAAGCATTTCAGACCGGTGTAAGTCATCCCCACTCATCGTCATCATCATCATGGCTTGGCTTTGTGAATGAAGATTTAGGAAGGGGGCTGCCCACATCCACTGCAGGCTCGCTGGTGGCTGACGAGGCCAATACGGGACAGGCAGGCCCGGCTACAGCGGCTGCAAGGGAAATCCTGAGGAGGATGGTCGTAGATGTGGGCGTGTCCTTCGGCCTGCGCAATGGTATTTTAGATGGAGTGCAGTGTGCGCGGTACTGGCCCCACCCTTTACACCCGGGATTCATCTGCCAAAGCCTAGCAAGCTGGGACGGTGACAGCGAGGTCCTCGGGTCGTAGGATTTACGTCGGAGTGTCCTTCTCGGAGGTGGATGGCCTGACAAGGCTAACGAGCCCCACCTGCCCGCGTTTGAATTCAGAGTTGTCCTTCTTTTAGTCCGGCTGCCAACCAAGGCTAACGAGCCCAGGCTACCCATCCAGTTACACTGCTGGACACTTGTTCACGCCATGACATAGCAAGCTCAGTGGAAACGGGGGGCACTGATGAGAAGCTGTTGCTACGGACACAGTGATGTAGGAGAGGCCATTTGCAGTGGCTTCCTGCCTAGGAGGCCAGACAGTGACCACGCGGCGATCACCACACCGGGAAAGGAGAGGCGATGTATTGTGCATTCCCTTTCCATGGGTGAGTGGGACGTCAGGCCCAGACCTCACCCGCCACCCCCCCCCCCACCAAGGCACCCATTAAGTAAACAATTATTCTAAATCTACACATGTAGTAAGTGGAAAATCAAAGCCAAGGCCAAATAAAAGAGGAAACCTACTTTAGGAAAATGAAGAACCAATCCTGTAGAAATTACGTGTGAACAGATGACTGAGGGTTTGAGTTTGTATATAAACTTAGTATTCCAACTTGTTAAGCCTAGTGATGAAATCAGAACTAATTGTACCATCAGTGCTGAGTCTAATGGAACTCGGCTCCTTGTGCAGCTCGATCCTCCATTTCCTCACTTGCAGGCCTCAGACAGTATGAATTGGCAATAGCCTGGTAATGAAGCAGTTAACACGACACTGTTACAGTTTAGGGTGCCATTGGTAAGGAGTTTGTACATCCTCCCTGTGGCCGCATGGATCTCCTCCAATTGACCATAGTTCAAAGACGTATTGGTTGGTAGGTCAATTGATTATTGTAAATTGTCCTGTGATTTACAATAAGCATTGGTGAGGCCAAATTTGGAGTATTGTGTACAGTTTTGGTCACCGAATTATGGGAAAGATGTCAACAAAATAGATTAGATTATGAAGACACGTAGTCCCCTTTTATTGTCATTTAGTAATGCATGCATTAAGAAATGATACATTATTTCCTCTGGTGTGATATCACAAAACACAGGACAAACCAAGACTGAAAAAACTGACAAAACCACATAATTATACACATAGTTACAACAGTGCACAATACCATAACTTGATGAAGAAAGTCTGTGAGCACAGTAAAATTCAAAGTTTCTCAAATGTCCCATATCTCACACAGTCAGAAGAGGGAAGAAAAACTCTCCCTGCCATGCTGACTACAATCCGACTCTGAGTCATCCAAAAACTTCGAGCTCTGATCAGCTCTCCGACACCAAGTACTGAGCACCATCTCTGTCCGAATGATTCGACCTTTTTCTCGGTCACTAAAAGCAGGCAAGGCCGGGGATTTTGAGGCCTACCCTCTGAAAGATTCCCGACCACACACTAACGACAGCAGCGGACGGGCGTTTCAGAAATTTCTCCAGATGTTCCTCTGTGATTTCACGTCCATTCTCCATCAAATCAGAATTGTCCACGGCCCTTATTTAACAGATACGAAATCATTTTTCACCGGAGAGCTGCGCACGCGCGGCGTGCTGCCATCTTCTCCTCCCGCCTACAGAGAGTACAGAGAAGATTTACTAGAATATTATCTGAGTTTCATCACCTAAGTTACAGAGAAAGGTTGAACAAGGCGGGTCTTTATTCTTTGGAACGTAGAAAATTGAGGGGGGACTTGTTAGAGGTATTTAAAATTATGAGGGGGATAGATAGAGTTGACGTGGATAGGCTTTTTCCATTGAGAGTGGGGGAGATTCAAACAAGAGGACATGAGTTGAGAGTTAAAGGGCAAAAGTTTAGGGGTAACATGAGGGGGAACTTCTTTACTCAGAGAGTGGTAGCTGTGTGGAACGAGCTTCCAGCAGAAGTGGTTGAGGCAGGTTCGATGTTGTCGTTTAAAGTTAAATTGGATAGATATATGGACAGGAAAGGAATGGAGAGTTATGGGCTGAGTGCAGGTTGGTGGGACTAGGAGAGAGTAAGGGTTCGGCACGGACTAGAAGGGCCAGGATGGCCTGTTTCCGTGCTGTAATTGTTATATGGTTATATTAGACTAGGGTTAAATAGGTGAGTTGCTGGGCAGTGCGACTCCGGCTGAATGGGCCTGTCCTGCACTATATCTCTAAACAATTAAAAAATAATAGATAAATGAATTTCAGGGTAGTATATGATCACATAATAAATTTACTTTGAAACTTGAACCTTTAGGTGGCGTGGGGCAAGATGCCAGCGAATGTCTGAGGGAAAGATGGAAACTGGATGGACATGAGCAGTCTTATCACACCTGACAAAGAAGGAGCCTGTTCAGTTACAATGTCAGCAGGGTAAGACGAAAGAGCTGGTCTGCACATTAACAAATCAGTGAGAAAACTAAAGTTTGGACCCCTAACTGAGTCGCAGTGAACTATTTAAAGCTCAGAACTAAACTAAGATAGCGTGGAGAAGCACAAGATCGTCTGAGAGGCAATCCTGTGACTAAACCTCCCCCTCAGGATACAGCCCCTACATTGGACAATAATCCGAATCAATGATGCCATCCGAACTTAGAGGAATGCAGAATGGAAGCCACAGCACTCTCTAGTGATGCAAGGGATGATAATGTGACAAGGTTGAAATCGTTTCTATCTGGTTACAAATAATCGTTCAAATCATTTTAAAAAAGAGTTAAAACAATTTATTTCACAAACAGGAGAGATTCTGCAGATGCTGGAAATAATTTATTTCATGTGAATATCATTTCATATTGAGAAAAGAAATGGGCTATTACTTAAAAACATGCAAATATGTTCAGTTGAAAATTCTGAGGATCTGAATGCAAGGTATTATTTTATACTATTGAGCTCTGAATCTGCCGTCGACTGGTAAGGGCTTACATTCAATCTTCAGCACGCGATTACCAGAATGCTTGGGGAGGGTCTGCACACACTGTACTCGTTCCATAAAGTGACTGGTGCATGAACGTGTTTCCTTTGTCATATTCCTTTTTCAGGGGTACTACAGTGACAGTAATGAGAAAAATAGGACTGGCAGCCATGTCACGACTGTTCCATTCATGACCGAGCAAGTGAGGTGTGCAGGAATGGCAATGGGCCCTGTGAAAGAAGACCCGTGTTTTCTCACCAATCTGCAGAACCTGAGAAGATTGATAGGCCAGGTACAAAGAGGTTTAATGATCTGGCTTGATTGTCTGCTTGTTAATAATATATACAGTAATAGTTGATGTTATTCAAATTCTGGTCTCTCTGTTTTCTCCTCAACAAGTCCAGCAGCTGATGTGTACCACTGGTGCTGACATGGGAGAGGATAAGAAAAATTTACAAGCTGGTTGGAATGCCATTAGCTGTGGTTGAATGAACAGACCCAACACTAACAGCCCGGGGAAAGGTAGTTGGCTGCAAGCAGAAGAACGCTGAGGATGTCCCTGAATATGCGGGCCCTTCAGAACAGTGTGGTTGGACCACACGGGGAGTTCCAGGGGTAAATAGAGATTACAGAGGGATCTGATAACCCTCCAATAATTTCAACTTCTATGGACCACCTGAAGCCAGATTGTGCCAGAATGGTCTGGTTAACCAAATCGAACTGGAATCAGCCCAACACCTCATGCAACTGGGTAGTGGTAACGGTGACTCTAGTGGAATGAGATGTGTATGTGTGTATTAAATACGAAAGTTATGACCAAAGGAAAAATGGCTGGAGTCGCTTAGCACTTTAGTGCAAAGGTATTTATTAGTTGTGTCAAAAATCAGATTTACAAAACTTTATGAAATTGTGAAAAGAAAACTGCCAATATTTACATAAAGGTATCTACCAGAAAACACAGTAATAGCTCTGTACTTGTGAACCCCTATCTCTCCCCAACTGAGGGTATGATCTCCTTTTCATTCAGTACAAGGACATACTATCTTTAATTGTCAACAAAGTTAACTTTAGACTACACATTGATGCACCCCACAATGTAGTTACAATCATATTACAAAATGAACGGGTATCTACCTTAAATACAGTATACAAACAACATATACACATTTAAATATCTCCATTACTAAAGAAATGGAATATTCCGCAGTGTATGACAGGAGAGGCACCATCAAACCAACTCAAACGTATCAGCTTGGTTTATGGACAATTACAAGAATATGCCAGGGAAGACACTGAAGTGTGTGCACTCAACGCAGTGACACCAGAATGACGAGGGGTGAGTGTGTGTGTATAAGGAGTGCATTTACCGAGTGCTTTCCATCACTGTGTGCCTGGGGGAGGGGAAGTGGGAGGGGCACCACACATCAATGAGACAAATTCATCTGGAGAGCTCCTGCAGCCTCAGGACTGCCCACTGCTCCTGCAGTGGGATCTCCCGGTGCACAGTTTCACCCACACCCTGGAGTAGCCCTTCTCTGTCCATCTGTCACATTGACATCCGATGGCTGTCGGACACTGTTAAAACAGTGCAGCCTCAACAACTGGTGGGCTCCTTTTGCTTGGCAGTGGTCGTGGGTTAATACTGCAAGGTATCAAATGACTTCTGTCCAATTGGCTTGGGTTGCATTATCATCCGAACTATGAGGGGCAGAATGAAATCATTACCAGAGCTAAAAAGGAAAATCTGCACATGTTGCAAATAAATTCTCCAGTCAAAGCCTTTCTCCAGAGCTGAGGAATTTAGACACTTAATAGTTGAAAAACAAGTGCAGTAACAGGAAACATTCCCTCTCACACTGACCTCCAGTCTCCACGATGACCTGGGGCCAATACGAGTTAAATTCATACAGGCATCGTTGCCCCATCTTCCTTCAGAACTTTTCTTTGGCAGAAATGAAATGAACAATTTCCTTGACCAGAGACACTGGTGACATTCTCTGTAACTGGGACAAAGGTTACCCACAAATCCTTCACTAATCAGTAAAGTTTGTCCAAACCAGTCTTTTTTGCTGCCTTTTCACGCTCATTCACTTAAGTTGGGGCACAATCCTTTGCTAGTCAGAAAAGAAACACATGTTCCCTACAAAGATTGATGTAAAGTTTCAGGAAATGTAGGGGAGGCTGGACCCAGAAGCTGAGTAGCGGAGATGATTTAGTAGGAAGTGATATTTTACTAATAAACTGCAAAATAACCAGCCATGAGAGGCCACATCACAAGACAGAACATGACAAGATGACAAGGCAACTGAAGGTTAGGAACAACTGGCTGAGGCTGGCTAGCTCGATGGGTGAACAAGGACTGCAGATGAGAGCTGTGTTTAAATGGGCTACTGGTGATGTGTTAGAAATGAATGGCAGGTGTCTCCTGTTTGCTGTGTGGAGACTTGGAGGTGCCTGCCTGTGCAGAAGACCTTCCCCCTACTTGAAGGCCCAGGACGATATGGATGGTTCTGGTGAAACTCCTTGATGAGCAATGGATCCAAGTTGAAACTGGACCCTCTTCCAGGTCATGCCCTTTCCTCCCAGTTGACCAGGTACTACACACCGCGTCCACGATGGAATGCATGCATCAACCAGTGAACTGTGTACACCAGGCCACCTTCCACCGCTCTTGGTTCCAGAACTGCTGACTCGGGTAGGTTGAGTGGCCCATTGACAATGTGCTTAAGGCAGGTGAGTGGAGTCCTAAGGGACAGTGGCGGTGGGAGACTGCAAGTGACTGGATTGATGCAATGGGTGATCTTTAAAGGATCAATGAACCAGGGAAAGAGCTTGGGGGAGTCGATGCACAGGTTGGAGTAGTCTGGCTGGATGCCAGTGGCGTTTAGCCTGGTGGCAGTAGTTGTGGTTGGGAGCCAGGATGGCCCTCTGTGCCCTCTTCCAAGCATTCTGGCATTGGTGAAGTAAGGGTCTTCCACCCTTAGCTTGTCCACAGGAAACAAGGGAGTTTGGTGGCCATGAAGCACTTCAAAGGGTGATGCACCATTGGCAGAGGAGGTGCGCGGACTGGGGGACAGTGTGGCTCACAATAGATACTTCTTCCATGTGAAAGGATTAGAGGCAGTGAAACACCACTGAAACTTCCCCACTTGCTGATTGGCTCTTTCTGTTTGACCATTGGTTTGTGGACGATAGCTGTAGGATAAACTCACTAAGGTGCAGAGGAGGGAGCAGAAGGCTCACCAGAAGCAGGACCCTAACAAAATTAACACAAACGCTAGAAAGTCTAAACCAAACAAAAAAAAATGCTGTCTGATAAAGTGCTTTTGGCCGGAATCGTAATCGTTTCTCTTTCCTCAAATGCTGCCTGGCTTGGTGAGTGTATCCAGCATGTTTTTTTGTTATAGATCCTGTTAAGCTTTTTAGTCCTGACGAAGGGTTTCGGCCTGAAACATCGACTGTATCTCTTCCTAAAGATGCTGCCTGGCCTGCTGCGTTCACCAGCAACTTTGATGTGTGTTGCTTGAATTTCCAGCATCTGCAGAATTCCTTGTGTTTAAGCTTTTTAGTACTAGTTGGCTCATGCATAGGAGTAAAAAGAACAGGTAAACAACTAAACACTACAACCTTTCTCAAGATTAGCAGAGACGAGTTATGAG
The DNA here is from genome assembly GCF_963921235.1 of Mobula hypostoma. NCBI lineage: Eukaryota > Metazoa > Chordata > Chondrichthyes > Myliobatiformes > Myliobatidae > Mobula > Mobula hypostoma. Next base: position 33,293,209 of record NC_086109.1, read on the forward strand.
TAATACCAATAGCGATCTTCTCATTCTAAAAAAAAACATCTCTAAGTGTGTGACTACTGAGTTCGATATTTCCAAACTTCAGGAACACTAATCCTATACACGCATCTCCTGAAGCATCATCAAACCTGCATATGATTTCCTTTCGAAGCTACACTTTACTTTAAGATCTTGAATAGTGGATTTATTAAGTTCTGGCACCAGCAACCTCTAACTCATTTCTTGTTTGGAAAGTAGGAAATGTGTAATGTTGTTGTAGTAATCTCATGCACAGCTAAAAATTACTGTCACTGCAGATTGGATAGGAAGTGGTAACTATGGAAAAACTATCATGATCTTTATGGATCAGTCTGGTGAAATAAAACCTTTCATTATTTTTATTAAAATTTAATCTTATTTTTCTGCAATGTTTTCATATGATCTTATAGCATTTCTTTAAAATTTTGTGTGCATATGAATCCAGCAAAATTAAAGGAATTGCTATTCAATTGATTTTCATTTAATCTAGCTGTATTTATGCATAGATATTTATTGTTCTGGGGTTTGGGATGTCCAGGAAGGGGTAGCACCCCTGGTGAAGGGGCATGTCAGGTCCTGGGGCAGCTCACTCACCTTTGATTCCCAACAGATACCTAGCTTTCACCTGTGGCTCCTAGTATCTGTTTGCATGCAACAGCGGCCACACCCCAGGCAGTCTAAACCAGGCGAGGGTAGCTGGTGGCCTCATAAGTCAGTGAGATAGGGACATGTCTGCTGTAGCATGCGACATTAGCTCCAGTGGACTGGGCAGATGAGATCTTCAGTGAGATACAACGGCCAGAAAGGCGGTACTGCAACGCTCCATACAGAGCAAAGGGCGTGGCAAGAGGATGTCATGGTCATCCACTGCAACCCAGGAAGACCCCAGTTTGTGATGCCTATTCGTACCATTGGACCTGGACGTCTGAGATTGAGAGAGTGGAATTGCCCCCAGTGCAATGGCTGATCCACTTTAAAAACTCTCCCACACAGGTTTTCTGTCATCATTGGGCATGATGGACAACCACCATTTATTGGTGATCTTGAGGGCTTGGTTGGTATTAAAAGAAAGATTTAATTTATTTTCTGAAAATTTTCAGATCCTAACTCCATTCTGTTTCCGAATAAAAAGATGTTTGAAACACTATTAGGGCAGTTTACACTCTGGAATATGCTTCAAACCAAACCTGCAGATTCCTAGACCAGAGTTTGTCCAATTTAACAAGGCTGTCTGCAGTTTACTGAATGTAATTAACCTTAAGAGGCAAACTCCCCATGAGATCCACATATCCACAACATTAGAATCAGAATCAGGTTTATTGTCACTGTCAGAAGTCATGGAATTTGATGCTTTGTGGCATCGGGTCAGTGCAGGTATAATAAATTACTACAAGGTACTCTCAATAAATCAATCAAAAGAGCAAAAGAGGATCATGAATTCACGGACCATTCAGAAATCTAAAGACAGAAGGGGAGAACCTGTTCTAAAAAGTTGAGCGTGTGTCTTCCGGCACTTGTACCTCCTCCCTGATGGTATCAATGAGAGGAGGACATGTCCCAGATGGTGAGGGTCCTTCCTGGTGACGCCATCTTCTTGAGGTGTCGCCTTTTGAAGATACCCTTGATGGTGGCAAGGTTTATGCCCGTGGTGGAACTGGCAGAGTTCATGACCCTGTCAACTTGAAACAGTAGCCATACGACCAAGGCTACTGTTGAAAAGAGAGTCTGCAAGGAAAAGCAATAGAATTCCACTTCTTCACCCAAGAAGGTATGAATGCTCGTATATAAGGTCTGGGAACTGAGAATATTCCATGGCTTATATTGAATGCTAGGGAGGAGGTGGCCAGCAAAAGGTAATTCAGGCCTAAGCACAATGAAGTAATTGGAAAAAAGCCAATCGACCATATTGAATTCTACATAAACATAAATACATAAAAACTGCATTTCCACATTCTCTTTTAACACAGTGAAAGGGGGGAGGTTGGTGGAGAGTGCACACTATTAACAGCACAAATTGTTCTTCAGCCACCTATCCACACACCCTTCACCCATAACGTTCTATCACAACCTGCGCCGCCAAAGGGACAAAAATGAAAGCCACTGCCAGAAAGGGGGATGGGGGGTGGGGCCGGGGTTTGAGACCACACACATGAGAGAAGACTTTCAACTTCAGTTACTCACACCGTTGCAGAAGACCTTCTGTAATTGATTGACTGAGGGTCTCTCAGTGCCAAACCATCTTCACTGTGTGTTGGCCACAATCTCATGGGTCCATTCATAGACTATATCTTGTTGCAATTATTACATCCCCTTTGATTTGAACACTTTTACATGTAACGAATGCCAGTGAGATTGTTAATCAAATCAAAGACAATGTATTAATCACAGGAACACTTAATTAGAGGATTTAACTGGAGGATTGTAAATAGCACTTTAGTTAAGACTTGGGGTTTTGTGGCCACCCTCATCATGGCACAGATGCCGAGCAGCTGTTGAAAAGAAGATTTACTGGCAAATTGATGAGATTCATGGTGTTGTCTAAGTTTGATATTGGTCAAAAAGTGTTAACGTTATTGAGTCAAGGAATCATTCATCCACGGTGTGCTACTCAATGCAAATAGACTTACGCAGTAGGGTTTGAGGAATTAATATGTGCCACATGGGATCGTTTGCTGATCGCTGGTGAAATATGCCAATGTTTAGTATGGGCTAGAGTGTGGAAAGATCCATTTTGTCCAGATTGGTGCAATGATTTTGCAAGTTCCCCGTTAAAAGTGTTTTTGTATAATTCTACATTTGTTACTGCTTCTGAAGCCAAAGATGTTCTGCTAGGTGATGATGTTGGTCGAGGATGCTCCCGACATTATGCAAGGACCTGAATCAGATTTTGAAAAGGTAAAATACATTTCTACAGATGCACCTCTGTAGCGTTTGTGGTAAGACTGTGAATTAATGTCAGAACCTGGGAAAATAAATTGTGACTGGTGATCAGATCAATCCTTCCATGCTGGTGACAGAATATTTCTGGTAGTTTGCTCTTCCTGAGTGTGAGTACTTCCTGGATCTATGACCATTTGCACCGAGAGGAAATGGAAACCCTTTCTCATTTGGAAGAGCATCTGTGTGAGTAATGGGACCTATTTTGGCCATGTGTTGCAACAAATAGTTTCATGTGGTCCAGAAGGCAGTAATAATGGCAAAGCTAGCTCACTGCTCAGAATGTTAATAATTCCGCATTGAATATGAAGTCGATGAAATCACCTCAGTGCAAATACAGTGGCTGGGTGAATCTCTGATGTGGCAGTGAGCAGCAAATTGTGAGATATGACAGAGGTCTGCCATTGCTATTTGCAACCTGGAAGCACGAAAGTTCTGAGTTAAGATGACCACGGGGAGTGCAGTTCAGGCATGTGATTGTAGCTCAAGATCGTAAGATCAATATTCACAGACTTAGAAAACTCAAGCATGCACCTTTGCCCCTTGCCGAATGTCACCAACGCACTCTGTATGGCCATTACTATGCATCCAGTAATATAGTTCTGAAGGCCTGGCCTTGTCTCCACTGGCACCCATCGAATGAACATGTCAACAGGTCAGTGTTGGAGGAAGCACTCCGGGGACTTTGGAAGGTGTTGAAACAGTTTGCAGTCCATTCTGTAGCTGCCCAGACAAGGCTCCCAAAGTCAGAGGCCAGCCCTTTTAAATAACACTAAAAAGGAACGTGGAATTTCCAAGTCATAATGCCACTGTTTTAATAACAGTAATGGCACACAAGCGATCCATTACTTTCAAAAAGAATAGGAATGAGCGTTGTGCAAATAGTGATGTCATTTAGAATGTATCTAATGTAGAAGAAACATCAGATATGCCAACGTGAATTGTATGTAGAAAAGCTTGGTCCACTTCCCCAATGCATGCTGCTTCACGTGCCACTAATCAATTAGGCGATCTTACTCTGTGTTAACTCCATTTATGCACAATATGAGACTAAATAGTGCTGCAAGATCATCCAATTTTAAAACTGCTGTGCTTCAGCTTTATAGCTAAACTTGGTGGTATTCATTTGCATTGAGTGTCCGAGGATCACGTGACAAGTTTAGTCTTTTATTTTCAACTTCCTGTGGAGTTTTACTACTGACGTGACGATTCTTGCTTTCCTCAGAATGTTTTTTTTTATTTCAAAATATACTTTATTCAAAAATAAATATATACAATAAACCATTCAATAACTTTTCATCCTTTACATACGTTTCCATTATACTCGGTACATATCCGTATTTATAGCCACCCACGTGGCACTCCAGTAGTTCAGCTTAGCATATCATTGTTGAGGGGTATATTCCCCGCCCACCGACCCCTCCCACTCCCACGGGTGGAGAAACCTATACCGTGGTCCTTCCCCACCGGGCCCTTGCGGTGGCTGCACCGAGTTTCAGTGCGACCCTCAGCATGTACTCCTGCAGCCGAGAATGTGCCAGTCGGCAGCATTCTCCCACGGACATCTCCATGTGCTGGTAGATCATCAAGTTTCGGGCCGACCAAAGAGCGTCTTTCACCGAGTTGATGATCTGCCAGCAGCACCGGATGTTGGTCTCCGTGTGTGTCCCCGGGAACAGCCTGTAGATTAGAGAGTCCTCTGTTACGCAGCTGCTGGGGATAAAACGTGACACTAGCCCGTCCATCCTCCTCCACACCCTCTTTGTGAACTGGCAGTGTGCAAAGAGGTGGGTCACAGACTCCCCCTCACTGCAGTCCTCCCGTGGGCAGTGGGGTGCGGAGACGACGTTCCGGGCGTACAGGAGGGCTCTGACTGGGAGGGCCCCCTCACCGCCAGCCAGGCGAGGTCTTGGTGCCTGTTGGTGAGATCTGGCGATGAGGCATTTTGCCAGATGAACTGGACAGCTGTAAGTTATCCAGTAACTGTAACTTGTGCAGGAATGCAAACAAGGAGGTAACTACTCCAAGAAAGCCAACTACATATTACTTTAAACTTGCAGTTAATTGTAATATATAGTATATCTGCATTGGTAACATGATATTGAACAGCTTGCTATGAGTTAATGACCTGGGAAAAAACTAAGATCCACAATTTAGGACACTAACATAGTTGAAAGATGCATAAAAGAAGACGCGGGAGAAATAATGGGAATGAAATTCAACTTCCTCGATTTGTTGCTCGAATTTCTTTAATCCATTCACATGCGCTTCAAAAATTTCAACTGAAATATAAATAAAGACTTGCAAATTAAGCAAAACACATAAAATGCTGGAGGAATTCAGCAGGCCAGGTGGCATATGTGGGAAAGAGTACAGTCGACGTTTCAGGCCGAAACCCTTCAGCAGGATATGTAAATTAATTTTTCTTTGGAAGATAGAGGATTATGATTGGTTGGTGAACTCACTCTTATAAAAAGATGGGAACAGAAGAAATCAAGGCAGGATTCGGCTAATCCACCCCTCAAGACAGCTCTAAAATTCAATTTGATCGAATCTCACCTTAAAATCCATTTTCCTCCTGTACCCTTGTTTATATACGTGGTGCAGATGTGAGATCTGCAAATGCTTCTGAATTAGAAACTAACTCAGGCTGAAGCAATGAAGATTTATTTCCAAACATCTATATTTCAAATTTGACAACAATTTGTACAAATATTCATTTCATTCAAAAAAAAATATCCACTGATGTCTACTATAAGCCTACTGACTCTCACAGCTATCTGGACTATTCCTCTTCTCACCCTGTCTCTTGCAAAAACGCCATCCCCTTCTCGCAATTCCTCCGTCTCCGCCGCATCTGCTCTCAGGATGAGGCTTTTCATTCTAGGACGAGGGAGATGTTTTCATTTTTTAAAGAAAGGGGCTTCCCTTCCTCCACTATCAACTCTGCTCTTAAACGCATCTCCCTCATTTCACGTACATCTGCTCTCACTCCATCCTCCCACCACCCCACTAGGAATAGGGTTCCCCTGGTCCTCACCTACCACCTCACCAGCCTCCGGGTCCAACATATTATTCTCCATAACTTCCGCCACCTCCAACGGGATCCCACCACTAAGCACATCTTTCAATCCCCCCCTCTCTCTGCATTCCGCAGGGATCGCTCCCTACACAACTCGCTTGTCCATTCGTCCCCCCCATCCCTCCCCACTGATCTCCCTCCTGGCACTTATCCGTGTAAGCGGAACAAGTGCTAAACATGCCCTTACACTTCCTCCCTTACCACCATTCAGGGCCCCAAACAGTCCTTCCAGGTGAGGCATCACTTCACCTGTGAGTCGACTGGGGTGATATACTGCGTCCGGTGCTCCCGATGTGGCCTTTTATATATTGGTGAGACCCGACGCAGACTGGGAGACCGCTTTGCTGAACATCTACGCTCTGTCCACCAGAGAAAGCAGGATCTCCCAGTGGCCACACATTTTAATTCCACATCCCATTCCCATTCTGACATGTCTATCCACGGCCTCCTCTACTGTAAAGATGAAGCCACACTCAGGTTGGAGGAACAACACCTTATATTCCGTCTGGGTAGCCTCCAACCTGATGGCATGAACATGGACTTCTCTAACTTCCGCTAGGCCCCACCTCCCCCTCGTACCCCATCTGTTACTCATTTTTATGCACACATTCTTTCTCTCACTCTCCTTTTTCTCCCTCTGTCCCTCTGAATATACCTCTTGCCCATCCTCTGGGTCCCCCCCCCTTGTGTTTCTTCCCGGACCTCCTGTCCCATGATCCTCTCGTATCCCCTTTTGCCTATCACCTGTCCAGCTCTCGGCTCTATCCCTCCCCCTCCTGTCTTCTCCTATCATTTTGGATCTCCCCCTCCCCCTCCAGCTTTCAAATCCCTTACTCACTCTTCCTTCAGTTAGTCCTGACGAAGGGTCTTGGCCTGAAACGTCGACTGCGCCTCTTCCTATAGATGCTGCTTGGCCTGCTGCGTTCACCAGCAACTTTGATGTATGTTGCTTGAATTTCCAGCATCTGCAGAATTCCTGTTGTTTGCGTTTAATTATGGCTATTGTTGAAGATGGAAGTATTGACCTCAGAATGGGAATTTTCAATAGAAAAGAGGATTAACCATGATTTAAACATTTTCATTGGGCTTTTTCTCATTACCAGAGGATGCATTGGCTACATACATCAGGATTAATTTGAAAAAGGAACAAGCACACAACCAATGTAACAGTGCTTCTGGTTCATATGCCGACTTTTTAGTGGGAAGGGTTGCCAGTGCTGCACGGGGGTGGGGGTTATAAACTGGAGTTGTGGGGGGATGGCAACCGGAGCACCAGAACAGATAGTGAAGTGATTGTGGAGAAAGGTGTTGTTAAACCTCCTTATAAAATCAGGAATCAAAAGGTCGAGCATGGTTCTGAACTGCATATATTTCAATGAAAGGAGTATTGTAGGAAAGGCGGATGAGCTTAGGGCATGGATCTGCATGTGGAATTATGACATTGTAGCCATTACTGAGATTTGGTTGCAGGAGGAACAGAACTGGCAGCTCAGTGTTCCGGGGTTCCATCGTTTTAGGTGTGTTAGAGTGGGAGGGGTTAAAAGGGGAGGGGTGGCATCGCTAGTCATGGAAAATGTCATGGCAGTGCTCTGTCAGGACAGACTGGAGAACTCGTCCAGTGAGGCGTTATGGGTGGAACTGAGGAATAAGAAAGGTATTAGAAACATGAGCGATTCTGCAGTTGCTGGAAATCCAGGCAACACACTCAAAATGCTGGAGGAACTCAGCAGGCCAGGCAGCATCTATTGAAAAGAGTCCTGATGAAGGGTCTCAGCCTGAAGTGTTGACTGTTTGGTCTTTTCCATAGATGCTGCCTGGCCTGCTGAGTTCCTCCAGCTTTTATGTGGGTTAATAAGAAAGGTATGATCATATTAATGGGATTTTATTATAGACCACCCAACAGTCCATGGGATTTAGAGGAGCAAATTTGTAGAGAGATTGCAGATTATTGCAAGAAACATAAGGTTGTGATAGTAGGTGATTTTTAACTTTCCACATATTGATCGGGACTCCCATACTGTTAAGATGTCTGAATGATTGTCAAATGTTTTCAGGAAAGTTTCCTGAATTAGTACATAGAGGTTCCAACTAGAGTGAGTGCAATACTAGAGCTCCTTTTAGGGAATGAGTCATGGAAGATAACAGAAGTTTGTGTGTAGAAGTACTTTGCATCTAGTGATCATAATGTACAGAGATTATATGTTCCTGTCAGAATAAAAGGCGAGGATAACAGGTTTAGGGAACCTTGGTTTACAAGAGATATTGAGCCCAGGTTAAGAAAAAGAAGGAGGTGCATGGTAGGTATTGGCAGGCAGGAACAAATGAGGCACTTGTGGGCTATAAGAATTGCAATAGAATACTTAAGAAGGAAATCAGGAGGGCTAAAAGAAGACATGAGGTTGCCCTAGCAGACGTGGTGAAGGACAATCCTAAGGGTTTCTACAGATATATTAAAAGCAAAAAGATAGCAAGGGACTAATTTGATCCTCTGGAAGATCAGAATATATATAATCTACATGTGGAGTCAAAAGAGATGGGGGAGATCTTAAAAGGATTTTTAGCACCTTTATTTACTTGGGAGATGGACACAAAGTCTATAGTGGATAGGTACCTGGGTGGTAGAGGGACGGAGGGCTATGGTCCCGGTGCAGATCAATGGGAGTACTGTAGGCAGTTTTAACAGTTTGGTATGGACTAGATGGGCTGAAGGGCCTTTTTCTGTGCTATACTTTTCTATGACTCTATGTGACGAAATGCAACAGCAGGGTCATGGACATAATACAGATTAAAGAAGAGGAGCTGTTTTCTGTCTTGAGGCAAATTAGGGTGGATAAATCCACAGAATCTGACAATATGTTTCCTCAGACCCTGTGGGAGGTTATAGCAGAAATTGCAGGGGCCCTGACAGAGATATTTAAAACGTCCTTAACCATGGGTGAGGTGCTGGAGGATTGGAGGATAGCTAATGTTGTTCTGTTGTTTAAGACAGGCTCTAAGAATAAGCCAGAACATTGTAGACCGGCGAGCCTGACATCAGTAGTGGGAAAGTTATTCTAAGGAAGTGGAGACATAACTATTCAAATATAAATATTTGGATAGACAGGGACTGAGTATGGATAGTCAACATGACTTTGTGTGTGGTACGTCAAGGAAGTTACCAGGAAAGTTGATGAAAGCGAAGCAGTGGATGTTGTCTACATGGACTTTAACAAAGCCTTTGACAAGATTCCGCGCAGGAGGTCAGCTAAGAAAGTTCAATTGCTCGGCATTCAAGATGAGGTAGCAAATTGGATTCTGGCCATGGACTCATTTCTACTTACCTGCCTTTTTCCTGTAACCCTTAATTTCTTTACAACATGAAAAACAACTAACTGTGTCTTAAGTATATTTAATGAGGTGGCCCCTACTGCTTTTCCTGGACAGAAAATTCCACAGATTCACTATTCTCGGTAAAAAGCAGTTCCTCCTCATCTCTATCACAAATCTACTCCCTTGATCTTGATGGCATGTCCCCTAGTTCCAGTCTTATTGTGATAGAATTGTAGAATTATGGTATGCATTTTGTTCACCTATTTTCTGTCAACATAAAAAGAAGTCCTGGATACAGAGAAAGTGACAGAGTAACTTCTACAAAATATACATGTAAGTATAAATATACCTCTAGTGCTATTTTTTCTTGGTGCTTTCTTTGTCTCCACACAAACACTGACTTTCTTGGCATTAGCATGTGCAAGTAATGTAAAAACAGCAAAGGTTTTTCTTGTTGGAGAATCACAGAGACTTTATGTAACTTGAAATGTGCAAGTTCAAAAAGTCAATAAAATGGTAAGAAAATACACATGAAAGGGATTATTAAATTATCAATTTTATCCCAGCTGAATTAATAAACTATATGCAACCTCTGATGGAATACTTACAACAATTCATGTGCACCCTTTCTTATAATATGAAAAAATCTACAAGACTTACATTTATAAAGCACCTTTCAAAACCATAGAATGTGCCATTGGCTTACAGCCAATGCTGTTCAGTCAATCTTTTAAATTTAGACAAAGGGCAAGCAATGTTCACATAGTAATTTCCCACTGTGATAATGAACAAATAATCTAATTTTCACTAATGATGATGGAGAAGCAGGAGAATGGCATGGTTTGAAATCATTGCCATTGGGGTGGGGAACCTTACTAAGAGCATGTGCCCAAATCGCTGTTAATCTGCAAAAAGTATTCTCTCACACGGAAAGGCAACTTTGAGCAGTGATTATCATTGATTAATCAATTAAATAATTATGGACTTTTTAAGGAAAAAGCATGAGGCCTATTGCTTACTTATTCATATTCATTATTTTCCTATTAATAAAAGTGTAACAGAGACAGATTGAAATAGATCAAGCATTTAAAAAAAGTTTAATAATTACTCATATTAATCTTTTAAAAAGACAATTGAAAAATAAGCAACACACATCAAAGTTGCTGGTGAACGCAGCAACTTTGATGTGTGTTGCTTGAATTTCCAGCATCTGCAGAATTCCTGTTGTTTGAATTGAAAAATAATATCCTTTCTAAATAGTGTTGTTATTATAACCATTTACTATTGAAATACTGATGTGTACACCAGATCTGCGAGGATTTCGCAATGTATATATCATCAAATGTCACTTGTTCATGCAACCATCTAGATGGTGCCAAGATGACTTACGCACTTCCTCTGAGAACAGGAGACCGCTCTCAGGTTGTAAACAAATCATTTACTGCGTTATTTGGCAGTAAAGAGAATCATTGAGTATCTTTTAATTATGAGTGGGGCTTAAAGAATTGAGAATAGCACTGCATACTATGTGTCAACTAAATTTTTACTCATGCCATCTTAAGCACGCGTGCCATAGGTTCGCCACCCCTGCATAGATGCTGTTCAATATATCCAAGAGTGTAGGCATAACCTCTGTCAGACTATGATCCAACAAATGTAGCTGCTGCCTGTGTCACTCTCCACTGCGTGCTGTATTGAAGTGTCAGCCAGGATGTTTGCTTTGGAATGTGATGAATTCTTGAAAGTAATGCCAACTGATAGGATTCGGAATCAGGTTTAATATCACTGGCATATGTTGTGAAATTTGCTGTCTTTGTGGCAGCAGTACAATGCAATAAATAATAGAGGGAGAAATGTGAAATACAGTAAGTATATATATATATATATACAGTATAATAATTGAATTGAGTAATTAGTGCAAAAACAAAAATAAAAAAAGTAATGAGGTAGTGTTCATAGACATCCGTGCTCTGCCTAAATGATAACTCACATCAATGTGATGGGAGCATCATCTCATTTGTTTGATTGTCTTTAGATACCTCACAAGATCATTTATCATATATCTCTTGTTGTATGCCTTCCCAACACATGACTTATAAAGGATGTTGGTGTTTGTAAGTGCCGATAATACTTGGGTTAATGATGTGTGGGTGTCAGGGTTTAATTGCAAACCCATCAAACAAATTAATTGGGTTACTGAGACCAACTTTTCAGTGGCAAACAGAACTAAAATATTTACAAGACATGTTGGAGTCTAAAATGTTTTCTTCTCTGTTTTCCCAGCATTACTCTATCATAAGCTCCACCCTCATGATCCATTGCTCACTGGTTGAAATTCATGACCCCATAAGCATTGAAGCCAATGTCAAAATGATTTGGTTATCTCTCATAAATGCATTATATGAATCATACAGTACCAGAATTCCCAACTTCAGAATTTTAATTTCTTAAATTGTTACAATATTCAGTTTTGTGTCAACATGGGAGAAGCCAATTTTGACAATATATTTTGATTCAGTAGCTCCACGTGCATGAAAGGTGAGGTGAGTAATGGCTATCATACAATATATGGAGCATGATTTAGTATGACGTTTTAGTGTTCACATAGCTGGACCATTTTGTCTGCCTTAAGCACAGCCTCTACTTATGTGACTCACATTGTTCATTTTTCAGAGGTAAACTATTTTGTTTCAGTTTATCCAGTTCTTTCACAATGTGATATTTTGGAGCAGTGGCTCTCAACTCTTTTCTGCTCATGGCCCACTTGCGACTTTCATTTACCTCTATAGCCCCCACCCTCCAGAGTTTCCATGAGTTGATAAAGGTTTTTTTGTCAACTGTACTAATTCTAATATACAGTCAATATTTACATTTTAGTAGGTTTTTAGGTATTATCATTGTTAAATATGTTACAGGTGTGTATGAAAAATAAAATTATTTAGAAATATTATTTCTAATATATATAATATTCTTTGAACTAGCAATGAAAAAGCATTGAATATTGTTACTTCGGTTTTTTAATCAGATCCTTGTGATTGATTGAAACCAGCAAGTTTTTAAATATCTGGTTGCAACTTGGTTAAAGAGAATTGAGGATTTCCTCTTTTCACAAAATCAGGTCAAGTTTGATAGGTGAAAAGTTTGACTGAAACCACATTCAATTTGATAAGAGGTGGGAAATCCAATTAAAGCAAATTTGCTTTCTCCCAGAGTTGTAGAAACTTATTTTGAATATCAGTAGATATCAATAGTTATCCAGAAATGTTGCTTGCTGCATTAGAATTTTGCTTGAGTGGTTATAACACTCTGCAGTTCAATAAGACTTTCCTGCAATGTGGTGTCAACAGCATTCACGTTCACCCCAAATGGATCCACCTCCCAATCTGGATTATGAATCTCCAGCAAGACTCTGACCAAAATTCTGTATCAGTATGCAATTGTTTCAAATGAATCAAGATACACGTCAGATCATCATCTTGCAATTCTATTTTAAGGGTGGCCAGAGAAGGAAATTGCAGAAACTCACAACATCTAATATTGCTGCTGAAAAGTTTGTTTTCCAAGGAAAGTGGTAGTAGGCTCCTTGCATGATATGAGATTATAGTTTTCTTCCTTGTAACTGTTTGTGTAATAAATACAGTTTTTCAGATCAATGGTGGAGTATGTTGCAGGGTATCTTGTTGGGTCACATCTGTCTACTCACTGCATTTCAGTGATTCAGGGGTGGATGTGGAGCAGGGTTCATCAGGCAGCTACCCTGCAGGGTGTGAATGATGCATGGACCAGCAGGAGTAGAGATGATGATTGATGTGCTGCACCCCCACCTCCCTCAATCAATCCCTCTCTCTCTCTCTCTCTCTCTCTCTCTCTCACTCTCTCTCTCTCACTGTCTCACTCACTCTCTCTCTCTCTCACTCTCTCTCTCTCTCACTGTCTCTCTCCCTCTCTCACTGTCTCTCTCACTCTCTCACTCACTCACTCACTCACTCACACACACAACCCCTAAGCTGTTTTGTTGCCTCATTGACATCATCTAGCACATTTTCCCATTCATTTCATTCAGGGTTCCGATCAAAATGCATATATTCATTCTTTATTTATATATTTTAGTTATTTTTCCTTAAAAGAATAAAATTATCATGGCCCATTCAGGAACTCCTGTGGTTCTGTTATGTTCTGTAATTTCAGGAATTAATCAAAAGAAAAACACGTGTGCCGGGATACTGATGTACTTAGATTTTCTTCTCTTTTAGTGAGGCATGCACATATGACAATCCGACATCACCATTTCCTTTGCCTTTTGAAAAGTCACCCCACACTGCTTTCTCAATTACCATTTCTTCCCAATCTGTAGTAATGAGTGAAAGGGGAGGAACACAGTAGCCAGGTTTGGCAAGTACCTGTTATGGTAATTGACAAATCCTCAAAAAGGACCGCAACTGTGATATGGTCTTTGGTCTTGGGGCATCCACTGCTGCTTGAATTTTCTTAGCGCACTTGTGTAATACTTGTGCATCAATGGTGTGATCACAGTAAGTGATCTTCATTTAAAGAATTCACACTTGTGCTCTGAGCCCATAATCTTTTAATCTTTTTAATACTGTCTTGGGATTTTAGAGATGTTCCTTGTCATCCTTACGACTAACAATGATATCATCCAGGTAACATTGAATGCCTGGACATCCTTGCAGCACCAAGTCCATAGCTTTCTGTCAAACTGCAGGTGCAGATGCTACTCCAAAAATTAGCCTATTATAGCGATAAAGCCCTTTGTGATGGTTCATGTTGAGAAACACTTTGGACTGTTCTTCCATCTCCATCTGTAGGTAGGCTTCAGCTAAGTCCACTTTGCTGAAGTGTTGCCCTTCAGAAAGGTTTGCAAAGACATCACCTATCCTGGGCAGAGGATACTGATCTACTTCAGTACTGTGTTCACAGTGCCCTTGTGAGTGTGTGCGCATCCATCACAAGCGACGAGGACCACTTTATTTGTGTGTCTGGGGGTCACTGACGAGTCCAATCTGGGCTAGCAGGTACCTCCCACACATGGGGCAAGTGTGAGAAGGTTGTGTGGTTGAGGTGCCTGCTGCTCGCTCTTTCCACCATTGTCATTTCCTTTTTGCTTTAGTGTTGCGATTGTTTTCAGCTTTGGTGGCACCTTTGTTGAGAAGGCTGCGCCTGAGTGATTCCAGGCTGTGTGTTCCCAAGAAGTGTGATCGATCTCAAGAATCCTGAGCAAAGTCTTGAGCGTGTCCTTGAATCGTTTTCACTGACCACCACAATCGTGCCTCCCCGTGTGGACAGTTCCCTGAGGAACAACTGCTTGGGTATGCGATCGCCTGACATCCCGATGACATGGCCTGCCCAGCTGACTTGATGTTTCACCAGCAATGTGTGGATGGTGGGCATGTTTGCTGCAGACTGCACTTCCGTGTCAGGAATTCTGTCTTCCCAATTGATTTTCACAATCTTCCGTAGGCATGACAAGTGGAAGTGGTTCAGCCTACATGTATGACTCAAGTAAACAGTCCACATTTCACACACGTAGAGGAGGGTGGGTAAGTTGACAAAGCAGTAGACTTTCAGCTTGGTCTTCAGAATAATTCCCCTTTGCCCCCAGACAGTGTCATATAGTCTCCCAAAATTGGCACTTAATATCACCACAGATCCTGACAGACATATTCTTCTTGGCTGCTGGGACCACTGACATTGCTCATGGCTCCACTCAACCTTGGAAAGCATTCCTTCAGTCTCTATGAGATCTAGCTCACTGGCTACTTTATCATGGATGGTATAAGGAACCGGACGGGCTTTGTAAAACTTGGATGTGGCACTTTCACTTAACACTATTTGACCCTCAATGTGTTTGAGTTTTCCAATGCCATCCTTGAACATTGCTGTGACATAATCCAGTACCTTTCTTAATTCATTTTCACTTGACTCTATTGCAGGGGACGTGGCATACAAATGGTGAATAGATCTTTAATTATCTCAGTCAATTTTGTTCCTACAATGCTCGCCCTCCTGTTTTTACCACATAGAAACCCAATGTGGCTTGTTGGTTGTTGTAGTTCACTGTTATGAATGTCATTCCCACAGGACTTATCTTTTCCCCAGTATAAGTTCTTAGTTGGACATTTGAAGGCTTCAGTTCAGTATCTTTGAAATGCTGTTCAAACTCATTTCGTAGAATGTCTGAAACAGCCGAGCCAATGTCCAGTTCCATTTTAACTAGTTTTGCTGTTCAATTCCGGTGTAAGCCATATTGCTGGTCGCTTGTTAGCTCTCAAGGCTACCCAGTCCTGTGTCATTCTCATCATTATCAGATTTTTCATCAACAGCATACAGATTAGTGCTCTTTTTGAAAATGCAATTTGAATTTTTTTCTCTTCCCTATGCATTGCATTTATTTTTGTCTGCTTGAAATACTCATTGTGTATGTTCTATTTTGATGCATTTTCTGCAAGTTTTGCCTTAAATCTGCATTGATCTGGTGTTTTTAAGCCCCTGCCACAACAGTAACACAATTTATTCAGCCAGGTAGGTTTCTGTTTAACTGTTACAATTTTCCTCATGCTCACTTTCATTCCTGACTGCAACTCAATTGCATATTTGTCTGCTGTTTCCATTGATACAGCCATTTCAACTGCTCTTTTAACTGTGAGTTGTGCTTCAGTTAGGATCCATTTTTGAATGTTTTCTTGTAAGATACCACAAACTATATGATCTCTCAGTGCATCATTAAGCCCATCACTGAACTGACAAGGCTACTGCAATTTCTTCATTTCAGTCACATAAGCTGAAATGGACTCCCCTTCCTTTTGATTCCACTTATGAAACCTAAAACATTCTGCATCAACAATGGTTTTGGTTCTACATGTTCCTGCATTATGTTCATGGTATCAGCAAAGCTTCTTTCAGCCTGTTTGGATGGCGCAGTCAAACTTCTAAGTAAACTTTATGCTTTTCCACCTATTACACTCAGCAACACTGGCACTTGCTATGCATCGGCTATTTCATTTGCTTCAAAATACTCCCCAGTTTGTTCAGTATACATCATCCAGTTATCTGTTGAGCAATCAACTGCTTCTGTCTTTCTGATGCAGCCAGCCCTTTCTTCTTTCTTTTATTATTAATGATTACTATCACCTGGTAATCACTGTTTATAAATCTGTGGCTGTACCTATTGCTTGTTAACTTAGTCCGGTTTCTGCCTTTTCTTTAAACTTGGAACTTCTCTCTGCCATTCCAAAAAAACATGTGCTGAACATTTTGTTAACTTGAACATGTCTCTCCCTTTCTGAAGGAAAAAATGTGCTGCACTCCTCTTCTTTTCGTTTTAATACTATCTCGATGGCACTGTTACTTTTTGTAACTCCAGAAATTAATCAAAAGAAAACCACAGGAACCGGGAATACTCATGGAATTAACTTTTCTTTTAGTGAGTAGCACATACTTCTTACATATAACCCATAATGAATTATGTAAACAAACAAAGAATGCTTAATCAAACAGTATATTTACACTATTGCTCAAATAATACTGAAATATTGAATATAGCGCAGTCCCCAATTTCCTGTTTTTTACTTGTGGCCGCTATGAAATCCAACATGGCTCCCAGGTGAGAGCCATATGGGCCCAAGTTGAGAACCACAGTTTTAAAACACACTGAACTGGTCTGTAACTGCGGTAGTCCAAGCTTGTATGATCTGAATGTGCACATGTCATGACAAATATACAGATGTTTTGAAATTTATTGGCTTACCCTCCTACATTAGTGAGCCTGTTTTCATAGTTTGCTACAATGACTAAATCATGATCCATAATGTTGCACTGTGCATATCATTTTCCCTTATGCTGAATGCTTTGTCAAAGAAGGCTTTCTATTTGATAGTGCATTCTGTATAAGATAACTGGCTGAACTGGGTAGGCTAAGTGTCTGGACTCATTATCACTTTGTGTGCCAAATCACTGATGGTAACTCAACACCTTTAAGCAAAAATTTCCCAGTGAATCCATGCTGAGTGTCAAGCATTCGGTTATACCAATTCCACAAAAATCCCACTTTATTCTTCTTGCTTTGCCATCAAATTCCTCAGTTTGCACTTACCAACTAGAGATTGTTTACAGTGCTCAATTAACCCATCGATTTGCATGTCTTTAGGATGTGGTGGGAGATGGGAGTGAGCCTAAGAAAGCCCCAGAGACAGCAGCAGTGGTCAGGATTGAACCCCTGTTGCCAGAAGCATGAGGCTACAGCTGTACAAACCCACTGTATCATCTGAATCTTTCATTGTCTGTAATAAATTCCAAGTTATGAAATTCTTCACACTGTTGCCTTGCTACTCATCACGGAAATAATATTTTGCTGCTGTCTTAGCCTTGGCTGCGGGCTGTAAATGTGAGATATCATTACTGTCATTACAGTGACATATCATTTCTTAAGTGAGACATCATTTGGCAACTGTGACACTTGGCTCTTCAGAACTAACAGGACTGTAAAAGCCAGTGGGCATTTTAGTGATGTGACTGAAATTCGTAGCTTTTGGACTTTATTGTAGGTCCCTGACTGTGGATTGCACCTGTAGTTTCATGTATAATGCATGTAGTACTTCTGCAATCTTAGAGGCCATCTGCATTAACGCATCAATTTTACACGTAGGATTTTAATGTTAGATTTTAAATGTGTAATAGCTTTTACTTCAAGGAGCAACCCATACATAAACCCACTGCATAAGGCATGATTTAAAATTATACTGTAATGAAAAGTACTTTAATAAATTAATATGCTCCACAATGATTTGTTCTGCTTCTGGCTCCTTGTCCAGCATACATACTTACCAAGTTTTAGTGATAATAATTACTAATAATAGCTTTTAATAAAGGTAATTTCTGTCTATCTTTTAACAATGAAAGAATGATATAGAATGCTGGACATTCTCAGTAGTTTTAACAATGTCTGTGGAGAGAGAAAGACTTAAATTTTTCAACTTCAATACTTTTCATCTGAATCATGTAAACTATGCTTTTTTTCCCCTCCATATGTACTGCATGACTTGTTAAGTACTTTTAGCAAACTCTGTATTTTTGTTTCATGTTTCCAGCATCTGCAGTTTTTGCTTTATAATCTTCAAACAAAGCACCTTTCACCTCGAGTAATACCTCATTCAGTGTACTGCCTTTTAACATTCATTGATTGTTCTGTGTAGCTTCCCTTAGACAGTTCAAAGATGACATCAGCTGATTCTTTTTCTCAGAATCAGTGATGCATGTTGAGGCTGCTTGTATTTTCAGAAGAAGGGTCTCAACTGTTCATTTCCCTCCACAGATCTCCACAGGTGCTGCCTGATCGCCTGATCTGCTGAGCTCATCATTTTTCGCTCCAGATTCCAGCATCTGCAGTCTCTTGTGTCTCCATTATATGGTCATAGTTGTATCAAGGGACTGTTCCATTGAGATCAATGTGTAATGAGTAATACTGAAGTCATTAGATCAATGCATCCTGTTTGAAAAACATCAGATACAGGTGAAAAGAGCATGGAACCAGTATTGGATCAGTCCATTTTCCTTGCAGATACTATCTCTCCCAAAACGATTGCTAGCAATCATTTGTGCATGGACGGCATCCAAACCTATTTATAGGCTCTAAAAAGTTTACAGAGCAAGAAATAAAGATTAGAAAGTGCATATAACATTAAGTTAAAAGCTAAGATATTGAAATTAAATTAATTTTGAAAAGTGAGAATATAATTTTTATATCCTAATGTATTTTGAAATATGTATCGGTGTGAGTTAAAACCCTCTTGTATAGAATTAGTTTAATCAGAGACAGAATTTGCTAAAAAAAAAAGACAAGGAATGTGACAAAGAAAAAGACATCATGTATTGCGTTTATTTAACTCATGCAACAATTTATCTATTTTACAGATATCATTTGCAATGGTTATTTTGGACCTAAAATGCTATGTTTAATAATCAAAGTTTATGCCTGTAGGTCCAGCCATCTATGCCCTCTATGTCATTCAGAGGATTTTAAGGGACAATACATAGGTCACAGTCTGTAATGGGAATTTGATCATATTAATTGGTCTCAGATATTGTGTTTTTCTTTGTAACAGTTCTTGTCATTTTTTCTAACTTTGTTTTATTTTCTTAGCAAAGCTTCAACTAAACATTGAGTATTTTCCTTGAACTTTTGGAGGGTCTAAATACATTAGATTTGGGATGTTTAATCAAATTCTTAACAGGATTATTAATGGTTTCAAGAAGAAACTGAATAGGTTCTGCTCAACAAATAAAACGTCCATGATTTTCCCACCAACTGGAGAGTGTCATGGTTGAGGGTTGAAACACTCGGTGAAGGCTGGGAACCACCTGATGACATCTGCTCCCGGCTGAAGGCTATGGTTACCTTATAAGGTAACTGAAGAATGCACCCTAACAGGTGTATGTAACAAGAACAAGTTTAAATTTTTTTTTGTCATAGGCATACACACTAAATGCCATGAAAATTAGTGGTTTTTTTGCAGCAGCACAGTAAAGTTTTATTGGAAAAGCATGTGTGAAGGTTTTAAATTTCTCACAAAAAATATGAAAGTTCCTTAGCGAAGTAGGGAAAATAGATCTGGTGTGGCATTAGGTATAATGCAAATTTGGAAGAAAATATTGAACAGGAAACCCCTGCATCAATATTTGTATTTATTGGTTGAACAATTTCTCTGATGCTTTGGGATTGCAGAAGCTAATGTCACGCAGGTGAGAAACTGATAGGAAGTTCAGCGGTCTAATGAACAGGGAGGCAATTAAAAGAGAGAGAGTACGGCGTGAGCTGAGACACAAACTGGGAAGTCACCATGGTAACAGCTCAGAGCGGTTGAGCTAATGGACGCTGGAATTTTGGATGGATTATAAAAAAAGTTGATCCTTCGGTCTGATAACGGCAGAGGAGACACGACATGAGAGAACTGAGGAAGCTACCCGTTGAAACCACTGGTGAAGTTTAAGACCACCACGAAGGTGGAGGCGACGGACTGATTAATTTCGACCCGTGATTACCAGTGCGGGTAAGAGCTTGCCTGTGGGGGTCTGCTGGTGGTGAACCCGTGCCATGGGTGAGTAGACCATTCCCTAGAAGAGGCTCTGTCCATCTGTGTCTGTGTGGGGGTCACACAAAGTGACTCTGAAGACTTTGGAAGCAAGAACAACTAAAGCTGCCGACTTGAACATCAACTCAACTAACTCTGTCTCTCTCCATCAATTCAACTCGACGCAACACAAAGTGAACTGAACTGCTTAAACTTACCTGACACCATAAGACTGATATCTACCTCCTGAACAATTATTTTTGTATCCACACACACATTTACAGATCTATATATATAATAGTTTATAACCTGTATTGTATTACTCGGTTTAATGATATTAATTCGTCGTAGTAATAAATATAGTCTTAATTTATAGAAAACCAGACTCTAGGTGTGTTCCATTTCTGCTGGTCCTTTTCAACCCGTCACAGGGTTCATGACGCTAAATAACAAATTCAACATGAAAATCAAAGACGGGAGTGGCTGGAAATCTGATTATAAAAACAAAATGCTGGAAACACTCGGCAGGTTAGTCAGCATCTGTGGAAAGAGAAATGGAGTTAATGTTTAAAATTCGATATGTGTTGCCTAGAAATGTAATTACCTATTGCCATATTTTTCAAGACACTGCAGCTTAAGATTATTTTTGTTTCTAAATGAAATGCAGTATTGACTATTTTAGGTTGTTTTGCTTACGAAAATAAAGTATGAAGTTCACTACTAAAATTTAATCTTGTTCTTCTGAACGTAAGGTATCATTTTGATCCTGGCACGCATGTGACTTCATTTCAGATATGATGTTCATTTGGAACATTACATGGAGCTTGAACTTTGGTGTGAAGAGATGCATGGCATTCTAGGACAAGCAAACTTCCCAACGCAACAGACCTTGGAGCCATATTGGGTAAATATTTATCCATACGCCCCACAGTACTGTGCCAAGCACCAACGTGACCAGCCCTCTCGCACTTAACTCTAGGCCACTCCCTGTTGCTAAACCCTAATTCAATGATTTTCTACCCCTCATCCCGTGAATATACATGATGTTGATCCTAAACCTTTGATTTTACAGCTGCTCTTCCCCTTTGCTCCACTTATGCTGTTATCTATTATCTTACCCCACCCTGGCCACACACTTTTCTGTGTTAGTACCTCAGTCCCATTTGCATTGGAGTACATACTATCCCTAAAATGCCATTTTAATTACTTTTTTGTTGCAAACTTTCCATTGTCCTTGTGGCATTTAAGGGGCATTTTGACTGGCACATGAAATGAGTGGAACAGAAGGGTATAGATCATATACTTGCAGGTAGGTTTAGTTTAATTTAGCATCACGCCTGGCATAGACAATGTGAGCTGAAGGCCCTATTTCGGTGCTACACTATTCTGTATTGTATCAAATACACTTTGTTAGGAAACTAGAACTGAAACAATTAAGTAGAACTCATGGAGCACACTCTTGTAAAGCAGAAAAGTGTAAAATTCTTGTTAGGTACTTGTTAGGCACAGATTTCTTTTTTGGCAGATGTTAAGCTCAATTATAAGTCAGCAGGGGAATTGGTTTTCCTTCTTCAATATTTTAGTGCCATAAATAACATTATGGCCTATTTCTCACCTTTCCCTTTTATGTAAACCCTAAGCCATTCAAAAACACCAGAATGCAGATAATGCTAATCTGAAATAAAACAAAACGGTTTTAAAATCTTCCATTCAATCTGAACAATTAATTCTGGAGTCTCTTCAGATACACTACTCACTCAGCTGAGCAGTTCCAGCATCTTCTGTTTGATTTCCCGATGATACGTGAAATTAGTAAAGAGTGTCAGTTGTTGGTATGTTTCACATCCTTGTGTAATACCATCTGTCTGCGACTCCCCCTACAGTGTAAAGGGAAGCTAAATTTTGGGAAAACTTTCTGGAGAAGTCTGACTTCAGAGGCCTCACTTATGTGGTTTGAGAACACACTGCTGCTGTCACCCCAGCCCATCCTGTCTGCAGTAAGCAGAGGTGTCTCCGGCAAGTCTCACTTCAAAGGTCACACTTGACTACAACTGTATCCTGCTATCCTTGCTAACCGTATCTCCCACACTCCCTCCTCTTTGTCCTGTAGAGGACAACTGAAATCTTATTGAATTTCAATAGCACAGAGCCTCTGAAACTCTGTGACAGTTTCATCAAGGGAGATTGGCTATTGTATCACGATGGAGGTGGCTCCTGAGGGCTAGCATTCCACAGAGTCATCTCAGATCAAATACTGAAAGGAATATAACGACCAACAAGAATCCAGCTCCTGTTGCTCACTTCACTGCTCAGTGGAGTTATCCCAGCCCCTGAGTAAAGAGTGAAGCTAGCTAACTTACTGCCCGCTGCACCGCTGGCATTTAGGGCAGCAGTGAAGGTTGTCTGTCTCCTTCTGCCCATACCATCACACATAGATTTAGAAGGTTTCTTCACTGTGGTTTCCATAACAGTTTTGTTTGACCAGTCAGGGTTGGCCCTGAGCTGAACCCTGAATCTGGAGGACAAAAGGACCACTATTAGTCTGGCCTCTACCCTTTCACCTGTCTGGCATAGGTGACCCTACCAAGAGCCAAAGCACAAGGCCCTGACTCCAGCCAACATAGCTCTCTGGGTCAATGAGGCACGCAAGCTCCAAACCCGACGACAAAGTTGTGGTCCTCTTGGAGGAAAGCTAGCTAAAACATCCCCGAAGTGAGAATTGAGTCTTGTGCAGCTGTTTCTCAGTTGTCCTAACCTTATTAGCTTCTGCAGTTAAATTGGTGACATTCTCGGACATATCAGGGATGCACTTGCATGAGTACCACCCTTTGTGGCCAATAAAAGTCCACTGCTAATCGATTTTGAAGGGCCACAGTGCGGATTGACACTATTTCAGCAACAATGACATTGCTAGCCTGACTCATCTCATTTAGCGCTAAGCCAACTTCTCCAGTGCTGATGCTCTTATGAGTGAATCTGGCAGGTCACCAGAACAGGGATGCTATAATCCAGAAATGCTCTGTAATCCTCCTTTGATGGCGGCCCAGCACAGTGGGATGAATAGAGAGTGTGAGCAGGTGGTACATATATGTCTTGTATGAGTTCCTCCAGCATCTGGCACTTGTTGCTTGGATTTCCAGCATCTGCAGATTTTCTCTTGTTTGTGATTGGTACATATATGGTACCACGTAGGCTAAACAACAACAACCCCTCTACGTCTTTGATTCAAGCCAAAGATGGGTTCTCCTGGCAGCCGCACACCTAATAAATACCATTGAAAGGATTCAGAGGGTCACCAGTGGTATAACTGTTGCTTGTACTCTTACCTAAGTCGAGGGCTATCCCTTGCTGGTTATAGTAACATACTGTATATCACCCCTATCCCTGAACAACCTGTGTGCTCTAAATTTAAAGCCGAGCTACTTACCGGTTACAAATGCCCATTTTATAGACATACGAGCAAGTGTTTGGGAGATCGGCTGGATGGATTTGTTGGTTTACTAACCCAAGTGATTCTGCAGATGCAGGAAATGCAGGGTAACACACACACACAATGCTGGAGGAACTCGACAGCTCAGCACCTATGGAGAGGAACAAACAGCCAACATTCCAGACTGTGACCCTTCCTCGGGACATCAGGAATTTGTTGGCTGTTATGGGGCTGCAGGAATCTTCTGCCATGTTGGAACTTGACTTGTACCTCTGATACAAGGTTGGGAATCACAGTGCACACTCTAGCTACATATAATATGAATGAAACAAACCAGTCCTTTATTCTGTATCAGAGCTCAAACATTATTGACTATGGACAATTGGTTTCATGCATTAACTATATCATTGCCTCTTGCAGAGAAATATGACTGGTTGGGTTAAATGACCTGGTTTAACTACACATTAGTTGGCTTTTTATTTAAATATGTTGCATGCTGGCTGTATTTCCTTCTTGCGAACTGTTTAGTTTACTATATGAATGGAATCATGTATTACCTGGGGAGGACCTGGACTAAGGTAAGTGCTCAGTAGTAAAGAAATTATTGGCTTCTCTGTTAATAAATCATTTTTACCATGAACACAGAAATAAAGCATTATATTGTACAATATGTTTCTAATTGTTTGTTTTGTTGCTAAGGAAAGAAAATTGTAAAAAGTCCTGCAATTTAACAATGCAGGATGTCAATTTCAAAATGCATGATAATCGTATCTTTGTGAAAATCCCCGAGGCAATGTCTGCCCTATTTTTGTTTGTATTTCCTTAGCCCATAAATTTTTTAGGTGTTTGAGTGAGTCATGCATTGCTCACAACTTCTGAATCAGCGCAGACAGCTGCCTTTTACATTCTGAGCTTCCGAAAGTTTCCTGTGAGAGGATGTGGACTACAAAAAGCTAATCATAACCTGTCAGTTAGATATGCAGGAGGGACTACTGAGTCAGAGATTTGAAAACATAACATAGACAATGACATACTTGGTTAACACAGTTATGTGCATAAGGATCCATTCTCACAGTCAGCTGAAAGGGATCATTGCCAGAAAACATTTTGCAAATATGGAGGAGTTTGAATACGAACTGAAAAAGCCAAGACTTCAGTCTTCAAACATAAAATGTGAAGCAAAGTGGTTGTATTATTGAAGTAAATCACCCAAAGGAAATTCCCCTGCTGGTTTTCTCAACTGAGCAAAGAAAAGCCACTTTACAGAAAACACGCCTTCATATAAAAACAATGAGGATTTGAAGTGTATTTTATTATCATGCCTGTAACCAAAAGCAACTGTTATCATTAAAAAGTAATGTTTTGTGATACAGTTGTCACACTGAGAAACTTTATGCTTCCTGTTTGTGCTGAGTTAACTGGTCTCAACCTGAGTGGCAGAAGATGGGTTACAATCAGTCCTTGTACCTCTACAGCTGGGTGAAGTAAAACAGTAGTCAAAACTCGTTGTCGCTTTCAGCCTTCAGAACTTCACTTGGGCATCAGTGTCTGGGAACCTAGTTAGTATTTTGGTGTTTCTTCATACGTCAACACTCCCAGAGCTACCAAGTTAAATAGACAAAAAAAATTACACATGCCTGTCCTTGACTCACTTCTTCCTTTTTCCCATGCTCAGGGTCTGGAATGACATATCTGCACTGATGGGAATAGAGGTGATATTCCCTGTGAATGTCATTGGAAACCGCAAAATGTCAGAGCAGGATTGGGGCTGGTTGGAAAAAGTGGGAGCAAATAGATTCCACTTCAATGCAGAGAACGTTTGGCAAGGGGAGAAAACAGAGAAGGAAAAGAGTCAAGACCATAGTAATTATTTATTGGACCAGCAATTGAAAGACCCAGTCAGATGATCCAGAAATAAAAGTTGTTAGGTTATGCCTCAGTCATAATAGGTACAGATGAGACTGTATCAAGAATTTTTGAGGAGGCCTCCATTGGTCAGGTTTGGCCATGGTTATTGTGTTCCAGATTGTTGTGTATTTCATCTTTCAATAGTATTTGAACAGTCTTATATAATATATTAGTTGTTTAAGTATTCTTGTTCATTTAAATATAGAATTACGGGTTAAATGTAAAAAAAAGTTAATTGCATACATCATCATGCTACCATGTGATACGTGTATGCCTCGCTTAAGGTAAACTCGAAGTTAGACCCCCATTTTGGACTCCTGTGTCTTCCTTTGAATTAGTTTAGTGTTTAGAAGTTACAAAACATAACACAGCTGTTGCATGATATGCAAGCCAGGACAGTACAATATGCAGAGCAAGCTGTTACCCATGCAGCAGGCCCCCCTCTCCATGCAGCTGATGAATCCAAAGGAACAGCTGACACCGATACAGTTCAGCACCAGCAGCATCACAGTAGTTGGCGGTCAGCGTTGAATTCAACATTGGACTCCAGTTCCATAATTTTCCTTGGGATTTACTCCCAAAGCTTCCCCCATGAGTGGGTACAGCCACAAGTCAGCGGAGGTTTGAGATCAGAGTTCTCCTTCTATTTGAGCTGCCAACCACAGCTGACAAACCCTGTCTGTCAGAAGCAATTGTCTTAAAGGCACCAGTAACCCACCTTTGCCTCTTCTCCTGTCAATTGAAATGGTTCCATCAGGCTTAGTAGCTAAGCCACATGAGAAGGCCAGGAACTGGACTTGGATGTCAGAGGCTATTTGAGATGCACGCCACCAGGAGCATTTGATAGGAATTAGGAGCTTACCCCCACTACTGACTATAACAACATGAAGGAACCTGCATCTGGAATATTATTTATTGTATTGGTCTCTTTATTTAGTGAAGGATTTTAGTGCATTGGAAACTACTGAGAGGTTGATTGGATAGGTATGTGGAACAGTTAATTAAATTGGAGTTCAGGTCACCTTATGAAGAAAGGCTGGACAGCTTAAGTGTGTATCTTCTGGAATTTATAAGACTGAGAGAGATGTTGATTGAAACATAAAGTGGTGAGAGACCCTAACATTAAATGTGGTGAAAATGTTTGAGGGCTAAGGGTCCCAGTATAAAAATAAGGGGGTTACCCATTTAAGACAGAAATAAGGCACCTCTTTTTCTCTCAAAAGATTGTGAGTCTTTGGAGCTCTCTTCCTCTGGAAAAAGAAAAGAGTGAATATTGCTCACTACGAGACTGTCTTGCTGAAATCAAATTGTTAAAGGGTTGATAGACTATGTGTAGGGAGGATGGTTCCCTTAACTGAGGAGACTAGGACCAAGGAAACAGTTTGAGGGTAAGGGAAAGGACATTTGGGACTGAAATGAGGAGATACTTCGGTCAAAGTGAGAACCTTCTCCATTCTTTAAATTCTCAGTGGCTGTGGAAGTTGAGCCATGATATTTATTTGAAACAGACAGATTTCTAGGCATTAAGGGAATCAACGGATCTGAGGATAATGATGGAAAATAGCTCTGCGTCAGAAGATAGGACCTTGATCTGAATATCAAAGCAGTCCTGGTGGCCTATTCCTGTTCTTACTCCTGCTCCTTATATTTGTGTGGAAAAAAAACATAATAATATTTCCAAAGTAGCTTTAGGATATCAAACCCTTTATGGAATTTAATGTTTTAATCATCTTCATAAATACATCTTCAAATAGTTTGAATGCAAGCAATATTAAATATTGTTACTGAGTTAAATGTGCCAAACACAAGTGGTCACAAGAAAGACTAGCACAGCTATCAGAGGGCATGCGGTACCAAGACACTAAAGTAGTTGCTATGTTCGAGTTGAAACAATGCTAAAACGCCCTCATTGGAGATGTAATAGTCCATCTGAGCACTAGAATCAAATCTCCAGGGAACAATATTGATTAAATCACCAGATTAGTAATCCTGAGGTTTGAACTAGTAATAAATGAATTCAAATCAGATCATATAAAGAAAGGTGTAACATGGGGTCACTCCCTCTGGTGGGTCTATCCTGTCAGTGCGACAGGACATGTCTACAAATAGTGATAGATGTACTTCCACAAACAATATCATCATTGATCAAAACTTCAGTTGGTCCAGCCATATAAACTCTATGGGTGCAAATGCAAGTCAGGTGATGGACATCCCATAGGGATGCACTTGCCTCCTGATGCCTCTCTTCTTTTGCCTGTCCACCCATGTCATTGAGTTTTCCATTCATGACTTGCTCCTGTTTCCATTCTGTGGCTCTGGGCTGTCAGAAATCTTATACAGGATCAGCTGACTCTGCAAGGGTGAAATAGATGGTGACACCATAGTTTCATCCCCTTTCCCACATCCTTCCTCCAGCCCTACTGTTACTCATTTTTGACCTGCTGCCCCTTCCAATTCATTCCACCTCCTATGCATGCATTTCTTTTGCTGGCTCTACCAACCCCATTTTGGTCTGGGTTCCTTTCTCCCTTTCACCTCTCCCCTAATGGCTCCAATTATCAGTTATTTTATTCCAGATGCCAGCAGTGATAGCCTTTATGTTCCTGCTTATGCCCCTCCAGCAGGTTCGCCACCTTCACCTACCCCTACCCCTTCTGCCACTACCTTACTTGCTCGTTTCGGTCTGCCCCTATCTATCATGTCTCCCAACGCTACCCCTCTCCCTCCCTTACCTGGCTCATTTTACATCATCCTTCAATACCCATTCCTCCCCTTAGTCCATTAATCACCTCTGGCCTCTGTCTCACCTGTCCTCCCTGGGTAGGTGAGCGGTTTGGGATGTTACACGTGTATTCTACTGTTTGTGCATAGTCTCCTGATGTTTGAGGTCCTTAATGACTTTCAAGATGCTCTTCTTCACTTTGAGCGATCGCAGGTGAGAGGTTCCCATAGAGACACAGGAGACGGCAGGTGATGAAACTGTAACCAATAATCTGCTGGAGGAACTCAGCAGGACATGCATTAACTGGAGCATGAAAGATTCCCATGTGTTAATGAGGATGCTGCAAGTTGTCAAGGTAACTTTGAGATTCTTAAAACTTTTTCTATGTCGTCTTAAAAATCATTTACTTTGACAGAAGTGTAAGCAATCCTCCTGAACAACGTTTGCTACTGTTGTTCAGGAGGATTTAAACTAATGTGGCAGGGGGATGGGAACAAGTACAGAGAGACAGAGGGGTGTAAAATGAGGGTAGAAGCAAAAAGTAGTAAGGTGAAAAGTAAAAGTGGCAGGCCGGCAAATCCAGGGCAAAAATCAAAAAGGACCACTTTTCAACATAATTGTATAAGGGCTAAGAGTGTTGTAAAAGCAAGCCTGAAGGCTTTGTGTGTCAATGCAAGGAGAATTTGTAACAAGGTGGATGAATCGAATGTGCTGATAGTTATTAATGAATATGATATAGTTGGGATCACAGAAACATGGCTCCAGGGTGACCAAGGATGGGAGCGCAACATTCAGGGATATTCAATATTCAGGAGGGATATACTTGAAAGAAAAGGAGGTGGGGTGGCATTGCTGGTTAGAGAGGAGATTAACACAATAGAAAGGAAAGACATTAGCCGGGAGGATGTGGAATCAATATGGGTAGAGCTGCATAACACTAAGGGGCAGAAAACGCTGGTGGGAGTTGTGTACAGGCCACTTAACAGTAGTAGTGAGGTTGAGGATGGCATTAAACAGGAAATTAGAAATGCGTGCAATAAAGGAACAGCAGTTATAATGGGTGACTTCAATCTACATATAGATTGGGTGAACCAAATTGGTAAGGGTGCTGAGGAAGAGGATTTCTTGGAATGTATGCGGGATGGTTTTCTGAACCAACATGTCAAGGAACCAACTAGAAAGCAGGCCATTCTAGACTGGGTATTGAGCAATGAGGAAGGGTTAGTTAGCAATCTTGTCGTGCGAGGCCCCTTGGGTAAGAGTGACCAATAATATGGTGGAATTCTTTATTAAGATGGAGAGTGACATAGTTAATTCAGAAACAAAGGTTCTGAACTTAAAGAAGAGTGACTTTGAAGGTATGAGATGTGAATTAGCTAAGATAGACTGGCAAATGATACTTAAAGGATTGATGGTGGATATGCAATGGCAAGCATTTAAAGATCGCATGGATGACCTACAACAATTGTTCATCCCAGTTTGGCAAAAGAATAAACCAGGGAAGGTAGTGCACCCGTGGCTGACAAGGGAAATTAGGGATAGTATCGATTCCAAAGAAGGAACATACAAATTAACCAGAAAAAGCGGCTCACCTGAGGACTGGGAGAAATTCAGAGTCCAGCAGTGGAGGACAAAGGGCTTAATTAGGAAAGAGAAAAAAGATTATGAGAGAAAGCTGGCAGGGAACATAAAAACTGACTGTAAAAGCTTTTATAGATATGTGAAAAGAAAAAAGATTGGTTAAAACAAATGTAGGTCCCTTACAGTCAGAAACAGGTGAATTGATCATGGGGAACAAGGACATGGCAGACCAATTGAATAACTACTTTGGTTCTGTCTTCACTAAGGAGGACATAAATAATCTTCTGGAAAAAGTAGGGGACCGAGGGTCTAGTAAAATGGAGGAACTGAGGGAAATACACGTTCGTAGGGAAGTGGTGTTAGATAAATTGAAGGAATTAAAGGCAGATAAATCCCCAGGGCCAGATGGTCTGCATCCCAGAGGGCTTAAGGAAGTAGCCCAAGAAATAGTGGATGCATTAGTGATAATTATTCAAAACTCTTTAGATTCTGGATTAGTTCTTGAGGATTGGAGGGTGGCTAATGTAACTCCGCTTTTTAAAAAAGGAGGGAGAGAGAAACTGGGGAATTATAGACCGGTTAGCCTAACGTCGGTGGTGGAGAAAACGCTAGAGTCAGTTATCAAAGATGTGATAACAGCACATTTGGGAAGTGGTGTAATCATTGGACAAAGTCAGCATGGATTTGTGAAAGGAAAATCATGTCTGATGAATCCAACAGAATTTTTTGAGGATGTAACTAGTAGAGTGGATAGGGGAGAACCAGTGGATGTGGTATATTTGGATTTTCAAAAGGCTTTTGACAAGGTCCCACACAGGAGATTAGTGTGCAAACTTAAAGCACATGGTATTGGGGGTAAGGTATTGATGTGGATAGGGAACTGGTTGGCAGACAGGAAGCAAAGAGTGGGAATAAACGGGACCTTTTCAGAATGGCAGGCAGTGACTAATGGGGTACCTCAAGGCTCAGTGTTGGGACCCCAGTTGTTTACAATATATATTAATGACTTAGACGAGGAAATTAAATTCAGCATCTCCAAGTTTGCGGATGACACAAAGCTGGGCGGCAGTGTTAGCTGTGAGGAGGATGCTAGGAGGATGCAGGGTGACTTGGGTAGGTTAGGTGAGTGGGCAAATTCATGGCAAATGCAATTTAATGTGGATAAATGTGAGGTTATCCACTTTGGTGGCAAGAACAGGAAAACAGATTATTATCTGAACGGTGGCCAATTAGGAAAAGGGAAGGTGCAACGAGACCTGGGTGTCATTATACACCAGCCACTGAAAGTGGGCATGCAGGTACAGCAGGTGGTGAAAAAGGCGAATGGTATGCTGGCATTCATAGCAAGAGGATTCGAGTACAGGAGCAGGGAGGTACTACTGCAGTTGTACAAGGCCTTGGTGAGAACACACCTGGAATATTGTGTGCAGTTTTGTTCCCCTAATCTGAGGAAAGACATTCTTGCCATAGAGGGAGTACGAAGAAGGTTCACCAGATTGATTTCTGGGATGGCAGGACTTTCATATGAAGAAAGACTGGATCAACTAGGCTTATACTCGTTGGAATTTAGAAGATTGAGGGGGGATCTTATTGAAACATATAAAATCCTAGAGGGATTGGACAGGCTAGATGCAGGAAGATTGTTCCTCATGTTGGGGAAGTCCAGAATGAGGGGTCACAGCTTGAGGATAAAGCGGAAGCCTTTTAGGACCAAGATGAGGAAAAACTTCTTCACACAGAGAGTGGTGAATCTGTGGAATTCTCTGCCACAGGAAACAGTTGAGGCCAGTTCAGTGGTTATATTTAAGAGGGGAGGGAGTTAGATATGGCCCTTGTGGCTAAAGGGTTCAGGGGGTATGGAGAGAAGGCAGGTACAGGGTTCTGAGTTGGATGATTAGCCATGATCATACTGAATGGCGGTGCAGGCTCGAAGGGCTGAATGGCCTACTCCTGCACCTATTTTCTATGTTTCTATGTACTGGTTTATGGATAGCTTTTGGACAATATGGACCATCCACTAGAGCTGGTTTAGTGTAACTGAGCACTTGGTGTTGAGGATTAAAACAGAAAATGCCAGAAATACTTTGCTAGTCCATCAGTATGTGCAGGAAGAGAAACAGAATTAATGTTTCAGGTCCAAGACTCTTCATTGGAAGCTTGACCTGAAATAGGGAGACAAAAGAAGCTTGTTAAACTGTGAGGAGGCTGGTGGAGGGGGACGTATCTGATAGAGTAAAACCTGAGCATGGAGATAAGCTGTGGACAAGGCATACTGCATGACCTTCATAGAACATAGTGCTAAACCATATAGTGGTAGTGTCTTCAAACTGTAGCCTGACAGCAACATTAAATGCAAGAATGTGTTCTTCTTGGGTGGAGTTAAGATGGCACCAATTGGCTTCAAACTCATCTGCATAAACAGCTTAAATTCCTCTCTTTAATGTCTTTTTTCCTTTTCAAGGTGGCTGGGGTTCTGTTGAGGTCCTGATCTGCAACAGCACTCAAACTGCGTTTTTCTTTATGGCAGATGAGTTCGTGCTCCTGGAGCTCACCGGCTGACTATTTTCCGACATCCTCCAGGCTTTGCTTGGAAAATGGTGTCTCCAGGGTGCAGCTCTGCACAGCCCTGTGGACAGCTGATTCCAGGCGTTTATTGCCCACTGAGGCATTGCAGGAGAAGAACCTCAGGATTCCACTGCAGTGGATGTACAGATGGAGGTAGTCTGTAGTTGAGCAATTGCACTCTCTCTCTCTCTCTTGATGTGGGGAACGTTTGCTGCCAGTTCTCGAGTCAGAGAATCTCTGAAAAAAAAGTGATGCAGTAGACTGTAATGTTGTAACAGCGACTGTCAGTCTCCCCTTTTGCT
This sequence comes from Mobula hypostoma, assembly GCF_963921235.1. NCBI lineage: Eukaryota > Metazoa > Chordata > Chondrichthyes > Myliobatiformes > Myliobatidae > Mobula > Mobula hypostoma. The sequence continues at coordinate 33,326,144 of NC_086109.1, forward strand.
GTGAAAATGGGTGACATCTCTCTGTGCCTTGTTAGTGAGAGGGAGAGCCCGTGGCATGTCGAAATTTTGGATAAACAATAGTTTTTGTTGACTGCAGATCATGGTCTCTCTTTGGGAGCTTTGCAGTGGCTTGATCGGTGGAGGGTGCTAACACTGTTTTGCTGAAATGGTGGGGGAGAGGGGAGGTTGATGCGTTGATTCTTGCTGCTTGGATGGGGGGGTGGGAGTAGAGGGGGCTTCGGGGTTCTAACGTCTTCTTGTCGTTCATTCTTTCCGGGTTCTGTTTCTCATAGATGTCTGCGAAGACAAGTATTTCAGGTTGTATATTGTATACATTTGCTGATAATAAACGGAACCATTTGAACAGCTTCTGGTTGATGACAATCACTGGTAGGTAAGTAACGTAGATGTAATGAACTTTGAACACCTTGGTCACCTCTGGGAGATCATTGAATTTATCTGTCAATAAATCCAGCTCTTGGTATTGACATTAGGATATCTGAGTTTTTCCACCAAGATCTCCAATAATCAAGAATCAAGGATAGACTTTAATTGTCATATACACTTACATGTATTGGGAATTTGCTGTGGTATGTTGGCATGGCATGCAACAAAAATGACAACGTTTGACAATTATAAAGAATAAACTATATAAAATAAAAACAGTGAATCTCCAAATCCTTGGTACCCACTTTCTTCTACAATACACAATTTTGCATGATCAGATTTGCCCGTGCATGTCGCAGATTGATGCTGCTTCAATACAGCTACCTTTAAGTACCATAGGCTGGCTTTAACTAACACTACCAAGTTTCAGTATTTAGAATCAGAATCAGAATCAGAATCAGGTTTATTATCACCGGCATGTGCAGTGAAAATTGTAAAGTTAGCAGCAACAGTTCAATGCAATACATAACATAGAATAAGAAGAAAATAAATAAATAATAATAACAACATCAAATGAAATAAGTAAATCAATTACAGTATGCATATATCGAATAGATTAAAAATCATGCAAAAACAGAAATATATATTAAAAAAGATAGGTAGTGTTCATTGGTTCAGTGTCCATTTAGGAAGCGGTTGGTGGAGGGGAAGAAGCTGTTCCTGAATCACTGAGTGTGTGCCTTCAGGCTTCTGTACCTCCTATCTGATGGCAACAGTGAGAAAAGGGCATGCCCTGGGTGCTGGAGGTTCTTAATAATGGACGCTGCCCTTCTGAGACACCACTCCTTGAAGATGTCCTGGGTACTTTGTACGCTAATACCCAAGATGGAATCAACTAAATTTACAACCCTCTGCAATTTCTTTCGGTCTTGTGCAGTAGCCACTCCCCACCATACCAGACAGTGATGCAGCCTGTCAGAATGCTCTCCACGATACATCTATAGAAGTTTTATAGTGTATTTGTTGACATACCAAATTTCTTCAAAATCCTAATGAAGTATAGTCGCTGTGTTGCCTTCTTTATAACTGCATCGATATGTCGGGACCAGATTAGATCCTCAGAGATCTTGACACCCAGGAACTTGAAACTGCTCACTCTCTCCACTTCTGATCCCCTATGAGGATTGGTATGTTTTCCTTCATCTTACCCTTCCTGAAGTCCACAATCAGCTCTTTCGTCTTTCTGATGTTGAATGCAAGGTTGTAACTGCGACACCACTCCAATAGTTGGCATATCTCGCTCCTGTACGCCTTCTCGTCTCCATCTGAGATTCTACCAACAATGGTTGTATCATAATGAACATTATTAGTTTGTGCTGGCTACATATATGAATGAAGCTTGCAAGCTGCCTATTTTCTGATTAATGGATGGGGATTATTCCATATCACAATCCTTGAAACCATTATTAGGCGTCTCTTCACTGTTACCTTTTTCCTCAAGTAAATGAGCTGATTGGGTTTTGTGCTAAATTATTCTCTTGATTTTACACTGAGTAGAGGAGATGAAGTGGTGGTAGGAAAACAAAACTGAAACTTCTGTCTAAAACGCAATGTTTTTGACATTGATGAAAACCTAGAGAGTTGCTCGAGGCAAATACTGAATATCAACAAGATGTTATCGGACAAGATACTCCAAGTGGAGAATAAGTTGTAACTTGTCTCTTTAAAGAGTATTGGAAGGCAATAGAATGGATGACTTTATGCATAACCAAGATAAATACATGGGGCAAAGATCAAGTACTCTTCATCAAATAATACACTCATTGGCCACTTTATTAGATACATCTGCTTGCTAATGGAAATAACTAAGCCAATCATGTGGCAGCAACTCAGTACATAAAGCATGCAGACTTGGTCAAGAGGTTCGGTTGTTGTTCAGACTAAACATTAGAATGGGGAAGAAATGTGACCTAAGTGACTTTGACATGCAATGGTGGGGTCGTCTGAGTATCTCAAAAATTGCTGATGTCCTGGGATTTTCACACACAACAGTCTCTAGAGTTTATTCTGAATGGTGCAAGAAACAAAAAAAAACATCCAGTGAGAGCCTGTTCTGTGAGTTAAGAAACCTTGTTAATGAGAGAGGTCATGGGCGCCATGATAGTGCGACTCTTTTACAGCTCAGGGTGTTTCCGAGTTCGGAGTTCAATTCCAGCACTGTCCTGTAAGGAGTCGCCTTCCGTACGTCCTCCCCATGCAATGCGTGGGTTTTCCCTGGGTGCTCCGGTTTCGTTCCCCCCCAGTCCAAAGATGCATTGGGTAGGTTAATGGGTGATTGTACTTTGTCCCATGGTTGGTCAGAACTGGGCAGCGTGGCTCTAAGGACGGGAAGGGTCTACTCTGCATTGTATTGCCAAGCTAAATAAATAAATAAAATGTCCTGGCAGGTTTGAGTTGACAAAAAGGCAACAGTATCTCAAATAACCACGCATTACAACAGAGGAGCATTTCTGAATGCACAACACTTCGAATCTTATACTTCAGCAGAAGACCACACTGGGTTCCATTCCTGTACCTAGTACAGAGGCACCTGTGTGTAGATAATAATAGGTTATATTGATAGTATTAGATAAAGAAAAGAAGACAAGATTATCAGGCAGCAAAAAAAAACAATGGTGTGAACCAATTGTCCCAAATCATTTGTTCCTGCTTTAACAATTCAGTGACGGGACGTCATTGGGTTAAATTTTCAAAATAGCTATACGTAAATTACATGTAAAGTATTTGCATCCTTTGTACATGTATCTGCGAGTTCTGTTTTAAGTGGTAACTTGGAGATTCAGTTTAAAATACCACAGTTAAAACCACTTTGGAATGAGGTCAGGATTCCTGCACCAGCTGGCCTGCATTTTCAGTGCAATACTCACAGAAGAACATCTGGCTGTATTTCAAAACTAAAATATGGAAAGAGCGTTGAAAAAAAAAACACCCTGGTCTAGAGTAACATACGTGAAGAGAGCACAATCCAAGAATAACATGCAGAGCAGAAAATGGAATCCATTATAAGGTTTTGAATTTGGACTAATATGACTGAAGCTATTTTCTGTTCTGAACATGTGTCAAAAAAGGTTGGGAAGGGCAGGGCAAGGTGAATTTAAAGAAACAATACCTCTATTGTTGCAGCATTTTAAGACCATATTAAGTGAAACCAAGCCTATATTGAATTCATTTATGTATTTGCTTCTGTTGTACAAAAAACAGCACTTAGAGAATTCAGGATTCAAGATTCAAGATTGTTTAATGTCATTTCCAGTACACAAGGGTAAAGGAGAACGACACAGGATCTGATGCAGCATGAGAAAAAAAACAATAAGATGAAGAACACAATAATAAAAAAGCACTAAAAAATAAGTATATAAGATGGCTTACATACATAGATTGATTGTATGCCCATGAAGTGACGCAAGGCATAGAGTGTCCTTATATAAGGTGACTCTGACAGGAAATGATAAAGTAGTGGTTGTGTGGGTGTGGAGAGGTGGGTCAGTGGGTGGAGCCTTACTACTTGGGGAAAATAACTGTTTTGGAGTCTGATTGTCCTGGCATGGATGCTGCATAGCTTCCTCCCTGATGGGAGTGGGACAAACAGTTCATGACCAGATTGGGTAGGATCTTTTATGATGTTACTGACCCTTTCCCAGCAACTTTGTGAATATATGTCTTTGATGGCAGGTAGGTTGATGCCGGTGATGCATTGGGCAGTTCAGACCACGTGTTGTAGAGCCTTCCTGTCAGCTGCAGTGTGGTTTCCATATGTATGCTTGGTAGAAAAATATATCAAATAATTAGATTTTGCAAGTTAAATTTGTCTTTGAATAGTAACCATCGTCTTCTGATTCACTTTGCTTACATTTTACTGTGGAAATCTCTCATTAGGAACAATCCTGTTGCAAATCAAAAACCTTTCCTTTACTCAACTGTTCCTACTTAACAAAGACTGTTGAATGCATGGGAAGTGAGTCAGTGCCTGAGTAAATGTCTCCAGTATCAGGGCACCCATTAGCTGGTACATAATGTTTCATGGAATGTCATTACGACAAATGGTGGTGATGAAAAATGAAATTGTGGCTTGAAAAGTGATTGCTTTAATCAAATTTAGATGACAAAGTTGGTAAGATGTATTTCCAAAACTTAGGATCACGGAAATCGCATAGACTGTTGATTTCTAAATGGACACTCAACCCGCGAACACAACTTCAATACTTTCTTCAAAATTTCTGTTTTTGAACTGCTTCAGTATTTAATATACAAATACATAATTACTATGCTTCACTTTTTTCCCTATATTTATCATGTTTTGCATTGCACTGGTGCCCCAAAGTTAACAAATTTCATGATATATGCTGGTGATATTAAACCTGATTCTGATTAGATGCATGTATGCACTAAGAATAGCTCTTTTAATTGTCAAATTGAATATTTAACTTAAAATTTTCCTTAATCACATGGAAATATTACATTATAATCCTCTAATATTGTATCAAGTTTAGTTTTAATTATATGTATAAAAGTGAGAGATTTCTATTGCACCAAATAGAACTGAATCAGAATCAGGTTTATTATCAGGGGCATGTGATGTGAAATTTGTTAACTTAGCAGCAGCAGTTCAATGTAATACATAATCTAGCAGAGAGAGAGAGAGAGAGAGAGAGAGAGAAAAATAAATAATAATAAATAAAATAAAACATAATAATAAATAAACAGGTAAATCAATTATGTATATTGAATAGATTATTTAAAATGTGCGAAAACAGAAATACTGTATATTAAAAAAAGTGAGGTAGTGTCCAAGGCTTCAAACTCCAATTAGGAATCAGATGGCAGAGGGGAAGAAGCCCTCTGAAATGAGAAGCCCTCATCCTGAAATGAAAAAAAAAACACATTTCTTGCTGATCGAAGTGTTAAGGAAGACTGAAATATTGAGGCAAATACGGAGGAGGCCTGGGGTTGGGAGGTTGCTCCTCAGCAGGTGAAATCCCCATGGAAGGACTGAGTTCAAGCTTCTCCTCGAGATGATGGAGGGTGTTTTTGAAATTCTGGGACACGTGATTATCGGTGTGGACTGTAGTTTATATCTGTCTCCTTCAGCTTTTCTACTCTTTGTTTCTTGCTTCCAATGGGCAGGTGGGCAATATGTTACTATTTTTGGTGAGGGAGAGGTTGGGGGTTTGAATGCTGTTTATTGTGTGGGAGCCACTTGCGGGTTAGGGGTTTGATGTTTCATCTGCCATGTCCAGGCTGATGATCTGTTAGTTTGTGTGGAGAGGTTGGGTAGGTTTGGGGTTTGTGAGTTTTGTTCCTTTTTCTTTTTCATGAGGGAGGGGAGCTCCAAGGATCTTTCTGCATTTTATGGTTAACTGGAGAAGCCATATCTCAGAGTCATATTCTGCATGCATACTTTGATAATAAAGTGAAGTGTTGAACTTTTGAATGCCTTCCATGCGATTTTCTCTAGTCCCAATAGAGGTTCTTCGAATTGCCTGTCGTTGATGAACTATTTGATTTGTGGACCAACAAAAATGCGTTCCTTAATCTTGGCATCAGTTATTCTGAGAAACATCTGTCTCAATTATCAAAATCCTTCACAGAAATTTTTGTGCCTGGTGACAGCAGATACCATCCTTGCAGTCTTCACCTAGTAGTTCTGCTTTTGCCTTTGGCAAACCTAAGTCTCTGACCAGGTCACTTAACTCAGATTGAGTTACCTGATGAGGCTCACTCAACATAAAGCGTTCAAAGTCTCTACCAGTGTCAGTGTCATTTTCCATTCCTGGCTCGTGCATCATGGTATCTTCATCTGCCTCCATGTCTCTGGTGGCTTTGGTACAGGAAGACTACTATCATGTAGTCCAGGTTTCATGGCTGAAGGGAGATTAGGGCATTCAACGGATTTCTTGTTTTTAGCAGAGAAACCAGACATACTAGTCAGACAGAAGTAGCAGTCTGTCTCACGATCTTTCTGCTCTCACCAAATCGTCGGGACAGTGAAAAGCATTCATTTCCAAGTACATCTGAGCCAAGCTCTAAGATCAACAGTGCATGTTGTACAACGAGTGTGAGGCTTTGTCTTGGTCGCCCAAAGTAGAACTCATGGGATTTCTCAATAAGAGGAGCCATGGTCCATCTTTGAAATATAAGCATATACTCACCTCAAATATAACAGAAAGTATCGTGGCTGTTGCAACATTGGCAAAACATTTTGCTATCACAAATACTCCTGAAAATACAATTACTTTGTTATAATGAGTACACACAATATGCTATGTGCATAGAGCACGTGCATCAATGTGATTGTAAAGTGATATACAATGTATAGAACAGTGTGTGAGAAATGTTTTTATAGCCTTTCTAAAATCTGTCCTGCCATGTAGCATCTGTCCTGTCTAAGCATACCCAGGCATGCCTGAACAAGATAGAAAACTTTTCATAGATGATTTAACAGAATGATGTGTGATAGGGAAATTTCATGGTGATTTTCATGATCAGCAGCCCCAAATCCATAAGATACATCCAAAAGTATTCAGGAAGCAAAATCTTTGTTGTCCAGTGTTATTGAATCTACTTTAACCCTAACCTGCAACATTTCCATTCTGTTTATCTACCCTATAGTCTTTCTTTTTAACTTTGCAGGAATCAAGAATATTGCACTTATTAGCTGTCTTCTCCATATTTCTCCCTTGACTATCCCTATCTTGGCGCCTGAGGGTCACATTCTCACCTTTGGTGCTTAAAGCTGAGGGAGGAACGGTACCTGCAGAAAATTGACCAGCCATTCCCACACTTTGCCATATTTGCTCTCCAGTGAGTACGTAACCTGCTCTGTTGATGTGATTTCTAGCTTTCATTTTTTCACATTAACAATTTAATCCTAGATGGTGTAGATATCTGTTATCTTGATTTGACTAAGTAATCAGGTTTATCTGGATTTCTGATTAATGGTTATTGTTTTTTTTTTGTTTTAGCTATGGAATCATAGTGAATGAGAGCCCTTTGGCCAAGCAAGTCTGCTCCAGCTATCATTAATCCACTTAAACCAATCCTGCTCTAATCCCATTTTATTCTCACCCCATTCCTTTTAAAAACATGAGATGAAGAGTCCTTGAAAGTGAGTCCATAGGTTGTGGGAATAGTTCAGTGATAGGGTGAGTAAAGTTGAGTGGGGTTATCCCTACTGGTTCAAGAGCCTGATAGTTGAGGGGTCTTGGCCTGAAAAGTCGGTTTTTATTCCCCTCCATAGATGGTGTCTGACTTGTTGAGTTTCTCCAGCATTTTGTGTATGTTACTCAAGATTCCAGCTTCTGAAGAATTTATTGTTTTCCTTGTCCCCTAATCTTTTCAGTGTCATGGACTGGAGTTTGAGCCTTTCAAAATGTTGATTGGAATCTGATCAACACAATCCTTTGTCTCTTTGTCCTCACGTGACCCATCACGTTCCCTGTATATTTGGCCAAGGTAAGAATTCTGTTTGGTCATTTCACGTATCTACACAAATATGCATGTTGGGAAATCAATCACTGTGTGTGCAAATACCATGGTTAGTTTCCAGGACCACGTGTCAAGTGGCTGCCTGCTATATGATAGCTCAGCTCTGTCTTATGATATCAAAGCCAATCACAGCTTGTAAGTATTAATAAAAGATTTAGTTCTCTGAGATTGTCTCTGAGGAAGTTTCTTGGAGGTTGTTTGAACTCGTCTGACTTTGTCTGCTTCCTACCAATTGGAAAAATATGAGACCTTCCACTTTGATGCTGGTAAAAGACCATGATACAAAGAGATGAACAACTGACACGAGTCAGTTGCTCATCTCTCATTTCCACAAGTATAATAGAAGTACACCAATGTTATAATGTGATGCATCACAGAGAATGGCAAACATCTGTAATGGATAATAATGATCAAAGGACTATAAATTCATCAACAATTGCTTTAAGTTGGGTTGCAGATCCCTTTTCTCAAGTGCCTTTCTGTTTCTGACTTGTTGTCTTAAAGGAAGGAAGAAAGGTTTATGGGGCATGAAATTGAGTGGAAGAATTCCAAAGCATGATACTTTGTGGACCAAAGAGCAAGGGCATGAATGGTGGAGCAATTAAGTCTAGAGATAATTAGGAGGATGGAATTAGAGGAGCAATGATAGGTAAAAGGATTCAGAGTGATGATTATCAGGGAGATTGGCATGAATATAAGCATGGAAGTTTTGAATAACTGTAGGATGCTTATCTGAGATCTGACGTAGAGGGCTCTGAGTTGAAAAGAATCTCATATAAGTTAGGCCACTTTGTGTCAGCAGATTTATTAACAGCAGAAGTATGGGGGTTAGGGGTGCTTTAGAATTGAAACTTCTAGAGATAACAGAGGCGTAGCTTTGAGTTAGAACACAATGTGGAGATGGGCGATGTTACAGATTTAGTCACATTTATTGGTGGTGGCTATATGTGATCCAACTCTCATCTCGGCACATTTTAACATAATAATATAGGTCTAGTTCAGACAGCTGCTAGGAAGAGAGAAAAGAAGTCAAATCTGAGGACAATAACTTCAACCTTTGTACTCATTGAGACCTGGGGGTCGGATAAGCAGTCTGACAAGTTATTGATGTCATTGGAGAGATCAAGTGAGTGAATTAAAGTTGAGTGCAATCAGCTTACACAATTTTATGTTTTGGATAATATTGCTGAGGAAAAGTACATGGGTGAGAAATAGGAGCAGCTTAAGAATAGATCACAGAGGATGTATTGCGCAGACAAGGTCAAGTATTAATTACCAGAACATTGAACCTGAAATGGATACTTGCTAGTGCTGCTTGGGGGAATGGAGGAAGTGGGGGGAGGGTGAAGGGTTAAACTAAAGTTGCAGGGGAATGGGAGCCAGAGTGCCAGAACAGATAGAGGAGGGGTTATGGAGAGAGATGTTGTTAAGACCTCAGACAAAGTCAGGAACCAAAAGCTTGAGCATTGTGTTCTGAGCTGTGTATATTTCAATCCAAGATGTATCGCAGGAAAGGCAGATGAGCTCAGGGCAAGGATCAACACATGGAATTATGATATTGTAGATATTAGTGTAGGAGGGGCAAGACTGGCAGATCAATAAACTGGGGTTGCTTGTTTTAGATGTGACAGAGTGAGAGGAATTAAAAGGGATGGCATGGTGTTACCACTCAGGGAAAATGTCATGGCAGTGCTCAGTCAGGACAGAGACGAGAACTCGTCCTCTGAGGCATTATGAGTGTGGCTGAGGAACAATTAAGGTATGACCAAGTTAATGTAGTTATATTATAGACCACCCACCAGTCTGCAGGAATTAAGAGGAACAAATCAGTAGAGAGATTGCAGACCGTTACAAGAAACATAAGGTTGATATAATGAGTGATTTTAGCTTTCCACATATTGTCTGGGACTCCTATACTGTAAAAGGACAAGATGGGAAAGAACTTGTCAAAGAGAATTCCCAATGAGATAGAATCAGAATCCGAATCAGAATCAGGTTTAATATCACTGGAACACGAGGAAATCTGTAGATGCTGGAAATTCCTGACGAAGGGTCTCGGCCCAAAATGTCGACTGTGCTTCTTCCTATTAATATCACTGGCATATGTTGTGAAATTTGTTAACTTAGCGGCAATAGTACAATGCAATACATGATAATATGGAAAAAATTAAGTAAATCAGCAAGTATATATGTATATTAAATAGTTAGATTAAAAATAGTACAAAAAATAATGTTAAAAAAAAGTGATGTAGTGTTCATGGGTTCAATGCCCATTTTGAAATTGGATGGCAAAGGGGAAGAAGCTGTTCCTGAATCACTGAGTGTGTGCCTTCAGGCTTCTGTACCTCCTTCCTGGTGGTAACAATGGGAAGAGGGCATGTCCTGGGTGATGGGGGTCCTTAATAATGGACGCCGCCTTTCTGAGGCACCACTCTTTGAAGATGACTTGGATACTATGGAAACTAGTACCCAAGATGAAGCTGATTAATTTTGCAACTTTCTTTAGTTTCTCTTGATCCTGTGCTGTGGTCCCCTCCATACCAGACAGTGATGCAGTCTGTCAGAATGTTCTCCACAGAATGCTCTGTAGAAGCTTTTGAGGGTTTTAGGTGACAAAGAAAATCTCCTCAAACTCCTAATAAAATACAGCCGCTGTCTTGCCTTCTTTATATATCGATATGTTGGGACCAGGTTAGATCCTCAGAGATCCTGACACCCAGGAACTTGATATTGCTCACTCTCTCCATTTCTGATCCATCTATGAGGATTGGTTCATGTTCTCTCGCCTTACTCTTCCTCAAGTCCACAATCAGCTCTTTGGTTTTACTGACGTTGAGTGCAAGGTTGTTGCTGTGACACCACTCAACTAGCTGGTATATCTCGCTCCTGTACGCCCTCTCATCTCCACCTGAGAGTCTATCAACAATGGTTATATCATCAGCAAATTTATAGATGGCACTTGAGCTAAACTTAGCCATACAGTCACGGGTATAGAGAGAGTAGAGCAGTGGGCTAAGCACACACCCTGAAAGTTCCCCAGTGTTGATCATCAACGAGGAAAAGATATTATTACGGATCCGTGAAGATCGTAGTCTTTCGGTTAGGAAGTCAAGGATCCAATTGCAGAGGGAGGTACAGAGGCCCAGGTTCTGTAGCTTATCGATTAGAACTGTAGGAATGATGGTGTTAAATGCTAAGCTATAGTCAACAAACAGCATCCTGATATAGGTGTTTGTACTGTCCAGGTGATCTAAGGCCATGTAAGGACCCATTGAGAGTGCATCTACCGTAGACCTATTGTGCTGATAGGCAAATTACAGTGGGTCCATGTCCTTGCTGAGGCAGGAGTTGACTCTAGCCATAACCAACCTCTCAAAGCATTTTATCACCATAGATGAGAGTGCTACTGGGTGATAGTCATTAAGGCAGCTCACACTACTCTTCTTGGGCACTGGTATAATTGTTGCTCTTTTTGAAGCAGGTGGGAACTTCTGACCGTAGCAGTACGAGGTTAAAAATAAGCAAGCAGGAACAAATGAGGTACTAATGGAGTATAAGAAATGCAAGAGAACACTTAAGAAAGAAATCAGGAGGGCTAAAAGAAGACATGAGATTGCTCTAGCAGACAAGGTGAAGGAGAATCCTAAGGGATTCTACAGATATGTTAAGGGCAAAAGGATTGCAAGGGACAAAATTGGTCCTCTGGAAGATCAATAGAGATGGGGGAGATCTTGAATGCATTTTTTGAATCTGTATTTACTTGGGAGAAGGATACAGAGTCTATAGAAATGAAGCAAAGCAACAGTGAGGTCACTGACCCTATAGAGGTTACAGAGGAATAGATGTTTGCTATCTTCAGGCAAGTTATGGTAGACAAATCCACAGGGGCTGACAAAGTGTTCCCTCAGACTCTGTGGGAGGCAAGTGCAGAAATTGCAGAGGGCCTGGCAGAGATATTGAAATCACCTTTAGTGAGAGGTGGGGTACCAGAGGATTGGAGGATAGCCAATGTTTGTCCCACTGTTTAAGAAAGGCTTTAAAAATAAACCAGAAAATTATAGGCCAGTGAAATTGACATCAGTGGTGGGATATTTATTGGAAGGTATTCCAAGGGATTGTATATACTCTAAGCATTTGGATAGACATGGATTGATAAGCAATAGTCAGCATGGCTTTGTGCATAATTGGTCGTGTCTAACCAATCTTAATAGAGTATTTTGAGCAAGTTACTAGCAATAATGTTGTAAGTGAACTATAGTATGGCCATTGACAAGATTCCACATGAGAGGTTGGTCAAGAAGTTTTTGCCGCTTGGCATTTAAGATGAGGTAATAAATTGGATTAGACATTGGCTTTGTGGGAGAAGTCGGGGAGTGATAGTACATGGTTGCCTCTCTGACTGGGGTTCTGTGACTAGTGCTGTGCTGCAGGGATCAGTGCTGGGTCCACTGTTGTTTGTCTTCTCTATCAATGATCTGGATAATAATGTGGTTAACTGGATTAGCAAATTTGTGGATGATTGGGATGTAGAGGACAGCAAGGAAGACTATCAGAGCTTGCAGTGGGATCTGGACCAATTGGAAAAAATGGCCTGAAAAATGGCAGATGGAATTTAATGCAGATGAGTGCCAAGTATTGCATTTTGGTAGGACCAACCAGAGTAGGTCTTATACAGTGAACAACAGGGGACCAAGGAATGCTGTAGAACAAAGAGATCTAGGAATACAGGTCCATAATTTATGGAAAATGGCATTACAGGTTGATAGGGATGTAAAGAAAATTTTTGGCACATTGGTCTTCATAAATCAAAGTCTTGAGTACAGGAGCTTGGAATGGTATGTTGAAGTGGTATAAGACACGAGTGAGGCTTAATTTGGAGTATTGTGTGCAGTTTTGATCGCCTACCTACAGGGAAGATGTAAACAAGGTTGAAAGAGCTTAGGAGGACGATAGCGCCTAACGACAACTCCTTTGGTTGCAACTTTGGAAACAGCTCTATTTCTACCTTTGGTATCTCTTTTTTTTTCCTTTTCGATGTTCTTTTGAAGACCCTGACCTGGAATTACATGCTGACTTCGGTTCTTTGCAGAAATGGGACCCGCTCTTGGGGCCTCACGAGTGGCCGCTTTTCAGTATGCATGGCAAAGAGCATTGGTGCCAAAACACAACCTTAGTTTCGTGCCAGTGCTCTTTGCCACCTTTCTTAGCGTGATACTATGAGAAGCAAAAGAGACAACCTCAGACAGCATCTACTTTCAGTTCCACACTGACAGAAATATTTTCCACCTCCGCCTCTTCTCACCCGAACAAAAATCATGCAAGGGCCCATTCTTGAGCTACTATATGTGGACAACCGTGCTCTTCTCACCAGGGTCAGGAACAGTTATTACCTTTCAACCACACTTCACTTCACTCATCTCAACACTGAACTGTTCCCCAAGCAATGGACTCACTTTCAAGGACTCTACTACTTGTGTTCTTATTATTTACTATTTATTTATATACTTACTTACTTATTGTTATTTGTTTACTTTGTAATTGCACAAGTTGTCTTCTTATGCACATTGGGTGTCCATACGTGTGTGTAGTTTTTCACTGATTCTATTCTGTTTCTTTGTATATATTGAAAATTCCTGCAAGAAAATGAATCTCAGGTATATATGTTGATGTATTAATTTGATAAGAAACTTACTTTGAACTTTAAACTTGGTGAATACTCCTCCGGCTGACTCCAGCATTTTGGGGAAAAAAGACTTTGGGATTATTCATTTAAAATGTTGGGATATAGGTTATTGGTCCTCAAAAATACATGAGATCAAAATGCATATTTAACTCTCATATATCAGATGATGCAGGCATCACACAAGACTTATGCTGTGTTCTCCTTTTAATAATACCACAATCCAGCCAATATTAACCATGATGCTAAGTACTTATTGCCTCACCTGGAGTCCCATTTCCTTGTACATCTCGCACCAATTAACATGAGACCACACTACTTAAAACACACCTTACTTTCTTAAAGGGAAGAGTCAGTATGTTTTCAGCAGGCAATTAATGTCATGGTTGAAGGATTTGTGACTTGCAGAAAGCTTTTTGCCCAAAAAAGAGACATTAAAAAATGAGTACGCAGTTTTCTTCTGGCACGCTGACAGTGGAGATGCGGGCGGATGCTGTTTCCAGAGAGAGTCAGAGACCAGTCAAAAGGCACTCATAGGAGCTATGTCCCCTGGATGGATTGCCACAACCTCACAGAAGAACTCAAAGTCATTTGAAACACATCAGCATCTGACATGCAAGTGACCAACGACACCTTTAAACGTCGCACATGGAAATGGTAGGTTGGCTTTTTGGCCAAATTTGCAGATCATATTAAGACAGGTGGAACAGTAGCTAGTGTTCAGAAAGCAGTGAGTCTGAAGAAAGACTTGGACAGATTAGGAGAATGAGCAAAGAATTGTCAGATAGAATGCAGTGCAAGGAAGTGTATAGTCATGTACTTTGGTTGAAAGAATAAAGGCATAGACTATTTTCTAAACAGGGAAAAACGTCAGATATTGTGGGTGTAAAGGGACTTAGGAGCTGTAGTGCAGGATTCTATAAAGGTTAACTTGTAGGTAGAGTTGGTAGTGAGGAATGCAAATGCAGTGTCAGCATTTTAAGCCTCATATCTAAGAAAGAATCTGCTGACATTGGAGAAGGTCCAGAGGAGGTTTACAACAACAATCTTGGGAATGAAAGGGTGATTAGCATTTGATGGCACTAGGCCTGTACTTCAGTTTAGAAGAATGAAGGGGGATCTCATTGAAACCTACCTAGTATTGAAAGACCTAGATAGATTCGAAGTAGAGAGGATGTTTCCAGCAGTGGAGGAGTCTAGGACCAGAGTGCACAGCCTCAGGATATAAGACTGAGATGACCAGAGATGAGAATGAATTTCTTTAGCCAGAAGTTGGTGAATCTGTGGAATTGTTTGCCACAGATAGCTGTGGATGCCATTTCAATGGATGTATTTAAAATGGAGGGTGATAGGTGCATGATTAGTAAAAGCATCAAAAACCAGGGGGAGAAGAAGTTGAGAGGGAAAATGAATCAGCCTCGATCGAATAAGGAACAGACTCAGTGGCCTAATTCTGCTTGTATGTCTTATGGAAAATAGAATGAAGAATCTGGCATGATGCAAGATAGAGAAAACCTTCAAATGTGGTTTTCTACTGGTGATTAAGCGAATAACTGAAGCTGTCATGATTAAGCATGTGTAATGCACATTTGTTTTGCTGTAGGTTTTGTTTTGAAATTTTACATTTATTTCAAATGGTTCTGTTTATTATCAGAGAATGTATACAGTATACAACCTGAAATACTTGTCTTTGCAGACATCGAAAAACTTATGATTTATAATTGGGCATTTTTCAAATACAGAAGGACTAGTGGTTTTGTGAAAGTATTGCTGGTTTGGCAAATGTGTATAGATCTGCTGAAAAAAGACCTTAAACTTTAAAATAAAGCAGTAAAATAAAACAGACAAACCATCTAATAGCACACCCTGTTATGTGATTTAATCCAGGTAAAATCTGCATCAGTGTTGATATAAGCATTTGATCATTTATGGCTGACGCCAATAAATTGGACAGGATTTGACATGCTTTTCATTCACTTGTACTTTGTTCTTTTGCAATTCATGTATGAAATGTTACTAGTGAATATGTTTTTCCCCTCAAACTGCTGAATGCATTGATTTTCAGACATTAAGATCAAATAAGTGCCTTTAAATTATGAAAATCTCTTGTTTTAATCAGTTGTTTTCTTTATGATGATTTGGTGTGTCGTAACCTATCTGATTTTCTTTGTAAAGTTCATTTTAAAAGAATAAATCTTGTTTTTGTATCATGCCCTGAGACACACTACTCTATTTCAACAGTAGTTAATCCTGTATTGCTGGAAATTTAACGCTGAATTTGTACATAAGGTTCCTAAGCATTAAAGGCATCCATTAGTCTTGCAAGACCATGGATCTGCGCCTGGAAAGTCTTCACTCTCCAGGGTGCAGGCCTGGGCAAGGTTATATGGAAGACCAGCAGTTGCCCATGCTGCAAGTCTCCCCTCTCCACGACACTGATGTTGTCCAAGGTAAGGGCATTAGGACCCATACAGCTTGGCACCAGTGTCGTCGCAGAGCAATGTGTGATTAAGTGCCTTGCTCAAGGACCCAACACGTTGCCTTGGCTGGGGCTCGAACTCACGACCTTCAGTTCGCTAGTCCAATGCTTTAACCACTTGGTCACATGCCCACACCTAAGCATTAAGGTGGGAAATAACACAAATACTGGACTATATTAGATTGATTGCGAGAATGTGTTGGGTGCATATGCAGCTGATTGATTAACTGGGCCTATATCCACAGAGGCACTCCCCTCTGACGCAGGCTTTTGCATGTACATACTCTTGTTTCAGCTGCTTGGTTCATAGCTCCCACACTGTAAGATCCCTCGTGTGTACCATTACCAATGCACCTCAGTAAAAACATTTAATCATACTACTCCATTGTCATTCTTGCTTTGCACGTACGTAACAAGTGCTTTGGAACTTTTTGGATGATAAACATTACTTTGATGTCTGAATCTCATTCACTTCTGCTGAATGCAATACCAAAATTCATTTTAACATATTATCCAAAGAATAAAATCTCTTTGAAGAATTTCATGAGAATTACATTTTAGAACACCTCCTATGAGATATATGGGTCACCAAGATGGGTCACAATAATATTCTGTATATTGAGATATCCATTAAGCCGTAGGACTCATTTATTGATTCTCAGTTGAATCCAGAATATTATTACATATGGACAATTAATCAGTTGATATCCCAGTATACATCCAGCTTGCATAACCTATTTGATATAAGCTCATCCTCAATCAATATATATATTCAATTCTTTCGCCTGTGTTTGGACCAAAGCTGCATAGTGATCTGGAGTTGAAACCCAGTCTGGGCACTGGTGATCAGGTTATTGGTGAAGAATTCCATTTAATAATGATGTCAATGACTCCCTCAATCACTGATGATGTGGACTAATAATTAGCCAGATTGGATTTGTCCAATTCTGCTAATTACCTTGGTAATTTTCACATCTTGGGGTAAATGATAGAGTTGAAACAGCATTGGAACAGGTTGGCAGAAGCACATCTAGCTTTCGAGGACCAATTTTCATTGCATAGCTGGTATGTTGTCTGCTCTGAGAGCCTTTGATCTATGCAGTACTGTCAGCTGTTTATTGACATCATATGGAGTGAATCAAATTTACTAAACACATTTTTCTGTGAAAATCTCAGGAAGAAGTGTGCTTTATTTTACAGCACAGCACGCAACCTGTTTTATCATTTTCTGTTTATATAGTCTTTATGGTGAAGGTATTCCCAAAATTTAACTGAGGAGAGTGTTCCAGGATTTTGAGAAAGCAAAGAAGTCATATGTAGTGAGTGTTAAGTAACCAGCAACAATGGATATCAATTGAGACAGGTTATATAAAAACAACCAAGCATTTATTAAACACGGATAAACAATAAAAAAAACGAAAAATGGAAGTTAACTGCTATGCGGCCGTTCAACAAATCGTCACTTGGTACTGGTTCTTAAAGCGATAAATGCGAAAACAGTTCTTAAAGCGGTAAAGTCAAATACAGTTCTTAAGATGGTAGATTTGAAGGTCCAACAGATTTATACATTCAATTGGGAGAGACTTCTCTGGAGAAGGATTTCTTCATAGATGCGACTTTCCTGCTGGTTCTGTCCAAAGGATTCACGATGAATGAAATAAACGGCTTAAAACAACTGACCTTTCTTCTGGCGAGCAAATTCCGCATGAACTACATTGCTCTTTTAGCAGGAGTTATCTTCGATGCAGGTTGCTACTTCTTCAATGAAGACTCAATAAGGTCGATCCTTTGTTCAACTGCTGAACGTTCCCGACTTCTCTTAATCCTTCATATCCTGTACTTCGATAAAGTCTTCACTCTCCAATACTACTGAAAAGGTACATCAACAAATCTAGCAGAAATTGCCAGTCCAGCACTATTGTACCTTGCAATAGAACGTACCACTCCGTTTTAAAAATGAAACTACGTCATAAAACAAATACGCAACGGAACGGAGACACTGACGAACGTTCTAGCTGGAAAACGAACCGCGTCACCAGGGGTCTTCCCTTTTATACCCGTGGTGAACATGTCATCACATGACCTCACATTGGCAGGAAAATTACATCAGGTGACCTCCAAAAGACCATTACATCATTCTCACAAGAAAGTCACAAGATCTCCTTGAGGTATGTAACATGAGATACTGCTAGAGTAGGCCAGGTTAGTAACTGCAGTCGAGTTTGTGGATAGGACCATTATGAATAAGCTCTCTGATGCATGCAATAAGTTTGATTATGGTGATTGGCATCAAAAATATTGTTGTTATGTCACAGGGTACATCGCACCACGATTTACATGAAGTATGAAGCTCTGGACAATGTGGATCACCTCTGCCACCTCAGCTCACTTATTCTTAGTTTGTTTAACCTTGACAGACAATGATGCTAATATCACATTTGCCAAAGTTACTTCATATACCTACTGCAACAGATTGCTAACTCCAAATATGAAGGTGTTTGTTTATTAGATTTATATCCTTAGTACAGCTCTGAATAGTGGGCCACATGTTACAAGAATGTCAGTTCCTTGAACATCTTTTACTTATAACATATTTACATAAATATGTTATATATTTATACACAAATATGAAATTAAACATAAATATAAAAATAAATCTTCCATTTATGGTGACTCAAAAGAATATTTGAAATCACCTGACGAAGAGATTCTTCGGAGGACTGGCCTATAGACAATGTCATCACACTGGATTCTCCAGGACTTGTGATCTGGAACATCAGGATGGCATGCCTCAAGATTGTCTGTCAAATGCTGGGTCCTATGGACAATTCTGTAACCATTTAAGGTTAAGCAAGATCTCAAGAAATTGTACATTCCTACCGTCAATTTTGATAATTCTACCCATGATTACCAAACCTGGAGCTGTTGGTTAAAGGCCATTATCGTCACCATGGAGAGCCAACACTGGCCTTTACTAAAGCCCACAATCAAGCTAAGAGTCAAAATGTGCTCCAGCCTCCATCTATTGAGGAAACTCGTTGGAGCTCTAGCAGTATCTCACTACACATGAATTCTCTGCTGGCTCAAAATCCTGGAACACTCTCCTCAATGGAATGAAAATACTCGCCGCTCATCCATCCATTCCTTCATCACAAAGTTGTCAAATGCCATTGACAGACTTGGTTGTGCCAGTTTCACTTGACAACATGGTGGACATCCTCATCATCACAAGTGACTTATTAATTAATTTTTTGTGAAGTTAACAGTTTAAATTCTTATTTCATTCATTCAGCTAAGTTAGCTTTAAAAAAGAACAAGGTTCTAATGTTTCCATTGACCATTGTCTTTTGTAGAAATTGTGTGCATCAGTCTGATTTAGTGCATTAGGTTGCAATGCAATTTAATCGACCTATAGAAAGATACTCCAATGCAAAGCAATACAACAGGAACAAAACTAAATGCTTTCTTTTAATTTATTTAGGAAGCTAATTGGAAAAGTCCAATCATCTATAGCAAGATAAGTAATAAATCAGATATTTATATTACATTTCATTCTTAACCTATTTTTTTGTTAAAACCTGCTCCAAATCAGAAACACAAGATGTTCTGTGAATGCTGGAAATTTTGAGCAACACACACAAAAGCTTGAAGGAACTCGGCAAGTCAGGCAGCTTCTATGGAAGGGAATAAACAGTCAGTGTTTCAGTCCAAAACCTGTCATCAGGACTGGAAAGGAAGGGTGCAGAAGGCAGAATGACGAGGTGGGGGGAGGGGAAGTAGTACATGCTGGCAGGTGATAGGTGAGACTGAGTGAGGGGGGGGTGTGGGTGAATGGTGGGGTGTGTGGTTGAAGTAAGAAGCTGGGAGGGGATAAATGGAAGAGGTAAATGGCTGAAGAAGAAGGAATCTAATAGGAGAGGACATGGAAGAAAGGAGGGAGGAGAACCAGAGGGAAGGTGATGAGAACAAGAAGGGCGAAAGTGTAACCAGTCTATAGATTCCCCTCTAGAGATGCTGCTGGATTTGCTGAGTTCCTCCAGCAATCTGTGTGTATTACTAATGGCTGCTGTACATTGATGTACAATTTGTTATATCACGCAGAATAGTAGGAATTTAACTTAAATTTATTAGGATTGGAAATAAGCTTAAATATGAAGTCCATATTAAAGACCTTATTACAGTGAGATAAATGCTACGTTCTATAACTTCAAAACATTAAACTAATTCAAAGGAAAACGAGAGAGCTGAGAAATGTGTGTTTTACGTTTATTCTTTACTTTAAGTGAGGCATTCTCTTGGTTTTCTTCAAACTAATTTAAAGTTTTGAAATTACAAAATGGAACAGGGAAGAGCTATACATATGCTGCTCGGTTATTAATTCTACATGCGCACCAACAAAACCTGGGAATGTGTGCACACGATGTGCACTCATGAAGGACCATAGAAGGAAAAAAAATTCTACATGTGTAGCCGTGATATACTAGAGTGAAACTATGGAAATCAGCATTGAAGGAGATTTATTAGGTTGTTTGTGTTGTTCTTATAAACTTTTTATTGGCTAGATCAAGAATTACATTGACAGAGATGAGATACTACTCATTCTCCTGTTGCTAATCATAGCTCTTACTACAGGTCTATAAAACCCTGGTTAGACATCGCTTGAGCGTTTTGCTAAGTTCTGGTCATCTCATTATAGGAAGGATGTGGAGGCTTTGGAGAGGGTGCAGAAGAGATTAACTAGGATAATACCCGGATTAGAAAGCATATTTTATGAGAATAAGTTGAGTGAGCTCGAGCTTTTCTCAATGGAGAGATGGAGGACGAGAGGCGACTTGATTGAGGTGTACGGAATGATGGGAGGCAGAGATCGAGATGGGGTGGATAGCCAAAGAGCTTTTCCAGGGCAGAAGTGGCTAATACAAGAGGGCATAACTTTAAGGAATTGGGAAGAAAGTATCGGTGGGGAAGGGGATATTAGAGGCAGTTTTTTTATACAGGGTGTGGTGGGTGCATGGAACATAGGGCTAGTGATAGAGGCAGATATAATACGAACATTTAAAAGACTCTTACATAAGCATGTGGATGAATGGAAAATGGAAATCTATATGAGAGGGAAGGGTCAGATTGATCATGACATAGGTTAAAATGTCGGCACAACATCATGAGCCGAAGGGACTGTACTGTTCTATGTTCTATGTAATTTTCTCTGGATTTATCACAGGCACAAATGGAATGGAGAAAAGAAAGTACTTTGTGCATTTCCTACTGTGGAAAATAAGCAACCATGAACACATTTGTCACATCCACACAATTAGAAGTACTCCCCTGTTAATAAATGAAGCAAAGTCTGTTTTGTTTCCTATTGAACCATTACTTAAAAAATCTTAAATCACAGATACTCAAATACATAATAACACGTAATAACAGTAATAACAATTAACAGTTTTATTTTGAAAAATAACTTTAAAATAGGACGAAAAGAACACCAGAGTGAATTGGTAGTATTAAATGATAGCTTTGATTTTACTTATCTAAATAATATGGAAAACATATGATTTCCTCTGAGCTGAAAAGAAAGACCGATAAAGATTCCTGCTTGACGGCCACTTTACATTTAATTGTTTACATATGTTCAGCTGTCTGCTGTGGTTGAAAAGTCTTTTCATAGTTACTTGTTTACATGAGCATTTAGTGCTGTGAAGTAGCTTCCTGTTCTCTCTATATGTCTGAAACATTGTACTCAATGTTTCTGCTGTTTCCCTTCAAATTCTTCCCATTATTTGAAAGTGAAGGCACTTGAGAGAAGAGTTTTATTACTGAACTTGCTAGATTGTCATTAATGAAGACATATTTTAATCATATCAAAAGTTAAAATTCTTATGCTTCCAATTTACCACAGGGACTTTACCAGTACGGGCATGACTCAGTTATCTGACCACACTTCCTGTACAAACAGTGGAGTAGGATTAGGAAGTCTATCCTAAACAAAATTGCAAAACATTCTGCATGAACTCTGCTGCATAATGCAGAGTTGCTGTTCTATTTGAGAAAAAGTGGGTTTTTTTGGTTGGAGCAATATTTCACAAAAATCATTCATAACTGTATCTGGAGAACTGGGGCACTGCCAATATGTTTGTATTCTCAGAGGGAGCTGACTTCTGTGTGTTTCTTTTTGTCATGAGCATCCCTTTAAAATAGGTTGCATTAATACCAAATAATACCATGGACAGCAGCATTCTGCAACTGTAAACTTCTTTGAAACCTTTAACTACTTATTTCTAAGAGCAGTTTAAACCCGAGTCTATTTTATCAAGGAGGTCCTGATATCGAATTAAAAAAAAATATATGCAAGGTAGGACATAGCAATTAATTAGGAGAGCATGTTCTTGAGGTTATTTTGTGTTTTTTTTTAGATGTGACAAAGCTCTTGCTTTGCAAGTTCCAGAAAAGTAGCTTGTGTTCATGTGAAAGAATAGTAAACTAGGTGCTGCTCATGTTGCACTGTTCTTCCATCAGCCTCATGAAAATTCTATTTTGCTATTTGTTTTACTATTTACAAACTTCAAATAGTCATAGTCATAGTCATACTTTATTGATCCCGGGGGACACCGGTTTTCGTTACAGTTGCACCATAAATAATAAATAGTAATAGAACCATAAATAGATAAATGGTAATATGTAAATTATGCCAGTAAATTATGAAATAAGTCCAGGGTCAGCCTATTGGCTGGATGAGGAGAAATTGCTTATCTGATTGGTGCACATCATTTAAGCTTATGGTATAAAGCTAACTCTTGTCACTACAAGTCCTAGTCACTTTTTACTATCTGTTAAATATTAATTATTTCAAATATTTAAGCCACTGTTAAAGGTATGAAGTTTAATTCCTCCCATCGTTTATTGGCAACGGCCATTTTAGAAAGGCTGATTTTTTTTCCCTTTTCTTTTGATCTATTTCTCTGTCTATCACATCCATCCGTTGTGGCTATCCCTCGAGGTTGAGGATGATGGTTTTCATTCTGTTGATCTACCTATGGGCTCTCAAGTGGCTTATGAGTCCAATCGTAGCTTTGAAAGTTCTTCCGCATTCAGGACAGGTAGTTCCAGATGGCAGATCGGGCTTTGGTTGTTGCTGCCTCTCTTTCCATTTTCTTCTCTTTCCTTCTAATTCTGCACATCTGTTGGCTTCGAAAGTTGCTGTTCCTTCTCGGATGATGGCTTGCCAGAATTTCCTGTCCTTGGTATTGGTTTCCCAATTGTTGATGTCGATGTTACATTTCTTCATGTTGGCTTTTAAGACGTCTTTGAATCTGGTTAACCTGCCTTTGATTTTAATATAATTTGAAATCGAATTCACCCACGTTTATACTTCTTTCTCTATTGCTTAAGTCTTAATATTAGAATCCCTGGATAGATTGGGATCAATACACACTAGGAGTCCTACTCATTTAGATACACGTGCCTCGCTTCCCTCTGCAATGTTTTCAGCAGCATGCAAGAGCAAGTGTAATTAACATTTGGTGCCCCCAGATGACTTCTATAGTAAATCTGGTCATTCTAGATATAGGTTGTTACTCAGCAGCAAAGAGAAATACATCCTGTTACAGTATTTCCACTCCAACATTCTAATTTATCTAATGCATTCCATTGCTCTGTTTAATTTTGTTTGTGTAATGGAATAACTGAAACCATCTGTAGCTTATATCAAAATCTAATCTTATAAGCAATGGATTTTTCATTCAAAAACTCAAATTTCAAGTCATTACTAATATTTTAGTAAACATTAAAAAATATATTAAAAAAACAAAATACTGCAAAATCTGAATTAAAATAGAAATTAATGTAAATACGAAGCAGGTCAAGGTGCAGCGATATAAAGAACAACAAAGTGATTATGACTTAGCCTAAAGATAAGATGTGGCTTACAAACTCCCAGTGAAAAGGCCTTTCAAGGCGTTCAGTTGTGCCAAAATATAAGATCTGGAAACCTATCATTAAATCGAAATCGCTGGAATCCCCTACCTCCACCCACATGGATTGTAATTTTTCAAGATCCAGAAGTATGTTACCAAGGGCAATAAATGTGTCTTGCCAGTGACACCAGGTCTTCTGAACTTTAAAAAAATCTAGCAGGAATATTTAGCTTTCACATTAAAACAGATAGTATATTGTTTAAAGCAAACAACAGGAATTCTGCAGATGCTGGAAATTCAAGCAACACACATCAAAGTTGCTGGTGAACGCAGCAGGCCAAGCAGCATTTGTAGGAAGAGGTACAGTCGACATTTCAGGCTGAGACCCTTCGTCAGGACTAACTGAAGGAAGAGTGAGTAAGGGATTTGAAAGTTGGAGGGGGAGGGGGAGATCCAAAATGATAGGGGAAGACAGGAGGGGGAGGGATAGAGCCGAGAGCTGGACAGGTGATAGGCAAAAGGGGATACAAGAGGATCATGGGACAGGAGGTCTGGGAAGAAAGACAAGGGGGGGGGACCCAGAGGATGGGCAAGAGGTATATTCAGAGGGACAGAGGGAGAAAAAGGAGAGTGAGAGAAAGAATGTGTGTATAAGTAACAGATGGGGTACGAGGGGGAGGTGGGGCCTTAGCGGAAGTTAGAGAAGTCGACGTTCATGCCATCAGGTTGGAGACTACCCAGACGGAATATAAGGTGTTGTTCCTCCAACCTGAGTGTGGCTTCATCTTTACAGTAGAGGAGGCCGTGGATAGACATGTCAGAATGGGAATGGGATGTGGAATTAAAATATGTGGCCACTGGGAGATCCTGCTTTCTCTGGCGGACAGAGCGTAGATGTTCAGCAAAGCAGACTCCCAGTCTGCGTCAGGTCTCACCAATATATAAAAGGCCACATCGGGAGCACCGGACGCAGTATATCACCCCAGTCGACTTTCAAATCAACTTTCATTCGACCTCCCCCTCCAACTTTCAAATCCCTTACTCACTCTTCCTTCAGTTAGTCCTGACGAAGGGTCTCGGCCTGAAACGTCGACTGCACCTCTTCCTACAGATGCTGCCTGGCCTGCTGCGTTCACCAGCAACTTTGATGTGTGTTGCTTATATTGTTTAAAGCAGTGACTTTAAATTTATGGGACTTTCAAAGCAATCTTTTCAGTAACAACAGTTTAAACATTTCTAGACAATTCAAGTCTTATTCATTGTGCCTGTTTTGAGGATTTTATGTCCCAGGTTATCAAAACCAGCATTTTTAATAAGTATTTTATGGAATCAGTGGTCCTCATTGTCATCATCTGCACATCAGATGGGATCACCTGAAATTTTTAAAAAAGCTTCATAAATGTGTTCCAATGATAAGGTGAGGTCACAAAGTGTTGATCAGCTAGTTAATTCTCTTCAGTGGGAGTGTAGAAATTATGTGGACTAAATCAGGAAGGAAAATTGTAACTATCAGCCTGAGAAAGTATAGCTTAGAAAGAACATTACTCCTGCCCACTTAAGTGAAAAATATATGTGAGAAGAAATTCAGGTATTAAGAAGAAGTTAAGGTATTAAGTTGAAGCACAACTAATTTAAAGGTCACCAGATTTGCATCTTTTTATACTACAGTATATTTTAGCATAAATATATATAGTGTTTAAAAGCTCCTGAACCTCATCGACATAAATAAAGACCTTCAGTCACCAAGCATCAGGGGTAAACAAATAACGAAATTGAGAGCCTCAACTGAAAAATGCCACCAGAGAAACGTGGATGTAGTTTTTACATCTGCCTAAGAGATAGTAAAGTCAGCGGAGCTGTTTCTGATTTTGGAACCCGGGAAAAGCCGTAGGCAGGGAGCAGATAGGAAGCGTGCGCTATCCTGATCAAAGTCTCGCCGCCTGGTGGGGAGGGAACAAAGTGAGTCCCGTCCCAGGGCATGTGATAGTGCAAAGCATAAACCTCTGTACGTTGGCATGCGTAATAGGATCACTGCAACATGTTTTACATATTGATAATTTGTCCAAAAAAAGATCCTTAGTTGCAAACAATAATAGTGAGTGCACATATTTGAGTGGGTAGATCATCCCTTAGGAGTATTCTGTTTAATAACCTGCTGGATGGGATCCAATCAGAACTTGGTTTGCTGCTATGTAACTCAGCCCAGGCTGTGGAAAGTGCTTTGATATTGTTTAGGTTTTATTTAAATTACTTTTTATATACTGTATAAAAATATCATCACTGTGCAGAGTATTGCCCGCCTTTGGATCTGAGCCAAGAGTGTTTTTTTTCATTTTCATTCTCCGTTTCCTTCCACCCGCCGTATTAGAGCAGCGTGATCATCATTCAGGGTACGAATTGACTTTAGAGGCAGGCCTAGTGTGTGTTATATGTGGGCTCTGCATTTGTACCAGCTTTTGTTTTATTTTGATCAAGGAGGGAAAGAGATTTCTATTGCACATTGGACGTTGCTTTCCTGTGAGTGTTTATTTTTTAATTTAATTTGCCTTGTGAGCACAGCAATGCAAGCTTTTATTTGCATCGGTTGTACGGAAATGTTTACTGTGGGAAGTTTCAATTTCTCTTTGCTGCATTGAAGCAATTTAATCCTCTGTCCTTTCTGCTTAAATAGGTGACTTACTCTTTTGCAGAAAAATAACGATGAGTGACACAGGTGCAAAATCCAGCCAACCTTTAGCAGTAAAGCAGGAGAAGGACGTAACACCAAAGAGAGGACGCGGCAGACCCAGGAAGCAAACCCAAGTATGAATTGTGTAAATTCTAAAATACTTTATATATAGAACTGGATGTGGCATAATTTCTTTCCAAATGGCAAGACGATTAAACACACGCGTAAAGCAATTTCAGCTGAACATGTATCTATTTTTTCTTATTACTTTTCATCTTACCGACTATAGAACACTTTTTTTTGCAAATACCATTTTAATGCAAGTTTTTACTGCTTTAAATATGCAAATAGCATCTTCCGAATGCTAACACATCTCCATAAAACACGATGTTGTAATCGGTTGCAGTTTTAATTCGATTTTAAGTACAGAATGCAGAAAGAAATTTTTTGAATAATTTATCGATTTCAAAACTACGAATTGCGCAGCACCGTAAAGCTGTAAAGGAACAAGCAGGTGTACATTTTCTTTGCTGAATTTTATTTGCACGACCCTCGAGGTACACTTCGGGGTTGCAAGCCAGTTGCTGTGGTTTTATTTTGCAGCACGTTGCATTCTCTCCTTTTGCTGAGGTTTTGCCTTTTGTTATAACGTTGCTTTCAGCACCAGCGCATAGCGAGACCTTTAAACCATGGTGAACCGGTAGTCCCGGCCCCTTGCCTCTGGTAATTGGTCGGGCGACGGAGGTCGCCAGGCTGCTGCTGGCTGGAAGGGCTGCCAATCAGCGAAGAATCCTCCAACTGTTTGGTTACGTTCACTTTGCACTGGGTGACGTCACCATGTTGCTCATGGCCGCCAGCCAAACAGGACTTGGTAGGTGGTTCATGGCAGGAAGGCTTTTAACATTTTAATTGTGATTTCTGTTCCCTCTGCCTGTTGATTAAGATCATGTTATACTAATATCATTTGGAAGTTAATTGAAAAGTCATTTTCCTCACTGAAGAACGAAAGGTAAGATTTCAGACACACCAAACGTGCTATTTCAAAATAGGGTGGTGTGGTAATGAAATCACTTTTGCCTCCCATTCATTCCCTCTTGTCGAAATTACAGACTGTGCTTTTGAACATTTTGTAAGGAATTTGGTCCTCTGATTATTTCCTGGCAAGAACACACTTGTATAAGAGTTTTGTCATTTCACTGCTGCATTGCAAGCTTTTTCAGTTTTCTGTGTTTTACTTGAATAATGCTTGAAGCCCTCTAATGGGGAATTCTGATTGGATTGGAGACAAAGGCAAAGGTTATTATTTTAATGAGCTAGAAAATGTTATTTGATAAAGCGTCAATGGAAGCGTAACGCAAAATGCAGGTGGAATTCAGCAGGTCACGTAGTGTGCATGGAGGGAAATGGACAGTCAACATTTTGGATTGTGACTCTCCATCTAGACTTCGTTGGATTCAGCCCAAAATGCCAATTATCCTTCTTCCCTTCATAGATGCTTCCTGACTCACTGAGTTCCTGCAGATTCCAGCATTTGCGGTCTCTTGTGTATCATCGAAGAGATTGCCTTGTCAGTTTCCAAAGCAACTCCCTTAAGTGGTCTCAAGCAGTGAATTGATAGCCTGCGATCATAGTCCTGAATGATCTAGTTTGGTTCTTTGTAAGTTTTGTGCATAAATCCTATGAGAACACCTTTTTATTCAATATCTCTTTTTGTTTTTGGTAGTGGTATGTGAATTCTGTAAAGATGAATTTTTGTTAAGTGATCTGCAGTTACATGGAGTTACATTGTACTTAGGGAGAGAGCAACGGTGTGAATGAGTTTAAATAAGGCTAATGTGAAGCAAATATTTTACTTTACCCTGATTGAGTCAGTAATTCTGATTAAAACCTTTTTATTCTCTTTAAAGGAACCAACGGGGGCTCCTACTCCAAAGCGTTCACGAGGAAGACCACGAGGAAGTAAAAATAAGGTTTCTCCTTCTAAATCTGGCAGTGTAAGTACATGCATTTGCAAGAACACCAGGGTCTCAGTAAATGTTCATATTTGTCATTGAAGGTATTTGTAAATCTTCCCCTCCCCCTTCCTTTTTATTCTGGTGTTTTCCTCCCCTTCCTTTCCAGTCATGAGGAAAGGTTTCAGCCTGAAACATCGACTGTTTACTCATTTCCATATTTGCTGCCTAACTTGCTGAGTTTCTCCAGCATTTTGTGTGTGTTGCTTTGGATTTCCAGCATCTGCAGACTTTCTTGTATTTGTAAATCTTCATTTGATGTTCCTCGTATTTTTGAGTAACTTGGTGAGATAAACTCATTTTCAGACATAAGTTTGCATAGAAGTGAAATGTACAATGATTTTATCTTTCGGAGTTGTGTGTATGCTGGTAATTCTGGGGTTTTTTTGTGGTGTATTTGTGCCCAGTGAGTAAAGATGTATTTCTTCATGATAAAGCATCATGATTGACGTTAATAGTTAATTAGTGGAAACTTTTATTTGGAAAATTTTTGACTGACATGTGGAACAGTTATTTGAGTATACAGCAGAAGGTATAGCAGATTGCTTGTCAGTCTTAGTCTCAACCTCAACCTGTTTTTCATTGTGTCTCACTGCCAAGCATGGCCGTTGAAACACTCCATAGATAGATAAAATAGAAATTTCTGTTGAATATATGTAGAAATAGTGTTCTCTTCAGAACAGAAGTAATGTTACTCAATACTAAAGTAAAAGTTGAGTTTGTTATATGCACAAGTACATGTAAGTACAGATCTAATGAAAAATTTACTTGTAGCAGTAGCACAGATACATAGATTGAAGTAAATTTATTATCAAAGTACATATATGTCACCATATACAGCACTGAGATTCATTTTCTTGCAGGCATAATCAATAGTTAATAGAATAACAACCATTATAGGATCAATGAAAGACTGCACCAATTTGGGTGTTCAACCAGTGTGGAAAAGCCAACAAACAATAATCATAATAAGTAAGTGATAAATATTGAGAAAATGAGATGAGGAGTCTTGGTTGTGGGAGCATTTCATTGATGGGGCAAGTGAAGCCAGATGAAGTTATCCTCTTTGGTTCAAGAGCCTGATGGCTGAAGGGTAATAACTGTTCTTGATCCTGGTGGTCTGAGTCCTGAGGCTCCTGTATCTTCTTCCTGATGGCAACAGTGGGAGTAGAACGTGTGATGGGAGTCCCTGTTGATTAACGCTGCTTTCCTGTGACGATGTTTTCTGTAGATGTGCTCAGTGGTGGGGATGGCTTTACTCATGATGGACTGGTCCATATCCATAACTCAGTAGGCCAGGCAGCATCTATGGAAAAGAGTACAGTCGACATTTCGGGCCGAGACTCTTCAGCAGGCCAGGACCTGGCCCGTTGTGGTCCTCCAGCAATTTGTGTGTGCTGCTTGGACTTTCTCTTGTTCGTATCCACAACTTGTAGCATTTTCCATTCAAGGGCATTGGTGTTTCCATACTAGGCTGGGATGCAACTAGTCCTCTCCTCTACATATCTATAGAAATTTGTTAAAGTTTTAGATGTCATTCCAAATCAAGAAGTAGAGTAGAAGCATTGCCGTGCTTTCTTTGTAATTGCAGTTATGTGCTGGGCCCAGGAAAATCTTCAATCAGCAATTTTGAATGTGGTGTTAGAGACAATATTCATAAGAGAAGCATAAATTATACAAGGAGAAACAGGATTAGAACAAAAAAAATGTGGTCGTGTTTGTTGCTTTAGTGAAGTAGGGCTGTGCAATTTGACTAATCTCCTTTAATACACCTTGTATGAAATACTTCTGGTAGGTTAAACACATGAACTTCTTATAATTACAAATGGTTCACTCTTTTTTTAAAACAAGTTGTCTACCACAGTTACTACTGTGGGAAAGTTGGGGCCATTA
The DNA here is from genome assembly GCF_963921235.1 of Mobula hypostoma. Taxonomy (NCBI): domain Eukaryota; kingdom Metazoa; phylum Chordata; class Chondrichthyes; order Myliobatiformes; family Myliobatidae; genus Mobula; species Mobula hypostoma. Next base: position 33,356,721 of record NC_086109.1, read on the forward strand.
CTGTATTGCAAAATAGGGGCATTTGTTTTTCACCTTTCTGCGTTAGTGAAGCATTAATGCCCACCTTTGCTGTGATTTACTCAAATTTTTAAATTGTTATCTGTATATGGATGAACGATCTGGCAGTTCTAGACTGGTTGCAATGTTAACTTGCATGCTGCATTGAACATGACAGACTGGATCATGTGGCAGGCATTATAAAATGGATAACTACCTGAAGCACCATAATCATAATGGATCAAGAGCTGAGAAATGGGGTTAACCTGAAATCCATCTTTTAGCTAGCATGAACAATGATTGAATGATTTTTCTTAATGCTGTAAATCTCTCTGATTCTGCAGTGCATTAGTAGGTACTGAGATGCAGGATACTTGGATAATGCTTTTAACCACATCAATTAAGGGGAAAAAAGTAAAGTTCGGATGTACTTGGTGAATGATCAATTTTGTAAGTCCATAGTCTGTATTTTCTTTTAGAACAGATGATGAGGCTCTCCACTGGTTGGGATCAACCATGGATATTGTGTCCAAGCTGTCTACATGATGCGCAAGCACTAGTGTAGTGCGATATGGAGGATAAGCTGTTACCCATGTAACAGATTCCCCCTCTCCACGCACTGATGAATCCAAAAGAATGAGAGGGACCTATACAGTTTGGTACCAGCAGCATATCTGGATCTGCCAGTCAGCATTGAACTCAACCTGGGTCTGTCTTAGCTCCAGAGTTTTCCTTGGGGCTTACTCCCGAAGCCTTCCCCATGAGTGGGTAATGCTGCAAGGCAGCGGAGGGTTGAGGTCAGAGTTTTCCTTGTGCTAGATGAGTTGCCAACCATTCCTGATGGGCCCCATCTGCCCGATGCAACTTGTTTTAAGGCACCAGTAACCTGCCTTTGCCCCTTCTCCTGTCAGTGGAAATGGTTGCACTGGGCTTGGTAGCTAAGCCATACATGAAGGCCAGGAGCTGGATTTAGTTCTCAGAGGCTATTTGAGATGCGCACCATTAGGAGTATTTAATAGGTAGGAGAGCTTATCCCACTACCTACCCCAGCTATGACAACCTTAAGGAACCGACAGACATTGGACGCTTTGTTTTAAAGAAATAGATGTGCTGTATGTAAAGTTATTATCTTCATTGTACTGGTAAGAACACTTCACAATTTAATTGCTCTGATTGATGTAGTAAGAACTTGTATTTAGTGTCTCCAGAGATCCCAAAGATTTTTAAATAATCCTTGGAATTATAATCTGTACTATAGGGAATGTGGCTGCCAGCTGTGCAGAGCAATGTGCTGTAATGGTCAATAATCAATACTCACTTTGATTAGTGCCTTTTTATCTTTTATACTTAAGAGCAGATTTAAAGTGCATCCAAAAAATTTCAAGACAATATTACTCCCTTGAGCTAAAATGTCAGCCTAATTTATAAACTAACATCTTTGGAATGGAACTGTGAGCCTGTATTCCGAATTTTAAAATAACACATGTGTCAGCTTGGGTTTATAGCACTGTTGCCTCTCTTGCTAGGCTACATGACTTGAGAGGCAGTATAACGCTTTCTCGTGGATGATGTTAAACTGAAGCCCTGTCTACTCTCTTACGTGGACCTAAATATACTATTTCAAAGAACAGCGAGGAGTTATTTATAGGTCCTGGATAGGCGATCAACTATTACTGAATCAAAAAAAAAGGCTGCTGGAAGAATTCAACCAGTCAGGCAGTGCCGATGGAAATGAGGGAGTAGCTGATATTTTTAGCTCAAGACTTGAGAATGCAAAGGAGAGCAAGTCAATATAATGAGAAATGAGGGAAAGGGGTGAGGCTGGAGCTGGTAAGCAATAGGTGGATCAAGGGTAGGAGGGGTTGATTGGAAGATGTAGCCAGTGGGAGGAGGGATATATAAAGGTTATGGTGGATGCCACAGATGGGGAAACAAAGGGAGAAGGTCTTGCAACCGTTGCAGAGAGGAAAGAAACTTTTACAAAGGAGCATTACTCATTCAAGATGTCGTCTTGTCATATCCCTCTGCGGGAGATTGCTGTGTGCAAATTGGTTGATTTGTTGCAAATAATAAGAACTTTTTAAAGTGATAATATTTAAATAGCCGTAAAATGATAGATGTTGTGATCAAAAAGCACATTGGTTGCTATTGTTGTGCCGAATATAGAGGGTTCATTGTGTCACGCAGATAATTAGTACTTTGCAACACAAATATAGCTGCTGTATTTAAAATCCAATATCATTTGCTGTAATATGACTGGCATATTAAAACAAAGTAAACAAAAAAAACTCCATAGTTACAATCATATTAGTGTTGGGTGACAATGCAGGATGTAAATGGCAGTAAATAGAATGTAAGATTACATATGTTAAGTATTAAAATGTTTGTATTGACTTATTATAATTGTACACTCAAGTTGGTTGAAGGCTATTTTAAGGTACTAATACTGAAATATTAATTATTTATGGCTTGCAATTGAATTCGTTTTTCATAACTTTGAATATTCAGTTGAATATTGCAGAGAAAATTTAGGTTCTTTGCATTCTGTGTAGGGAAACGTAGGTACAGGTGGTTTTAGTGCAGTGACCTCACCAAAGGGTCTAATGAAGAGCTATTCGAGATAAATGCTTTTTCACAAAATGTACACAATAATTTCTCAGCTTCTGTCCTTCTGATGCACCTAGAGTGTATTTCACACAACACACACAAAAAGCAGGAGGAACTCAACAGGCCAGGCAATATCCATGGAAAAGAGTACAGTTGATGTTTTGGGCTGACGAAGGGTTTCAGCCTGAAACATCGACTGCAGTCTTTTCCATGGATGCTGCCTGGCCTGCTGAGTTCCTCCAGCATTTTGTGTGTGTTACTTGGATTTCCAGCATTTGCAGATTTTCTCTTGTTTGTGAGTGTATTTCACACATTTGTTTCAGTATAACCTATTTCTTAAATGCTAAAAAAAATCTATACAATAGAAACAAGCTCAACTGCATAAAACACTTATATTTGCATCAGGGCATAACAAAAAAAATTTATAGCTGCTATATAAATAAAATATTTACTTCATTAGTTTTCAAGTGAAGAAACCTGGTGCTCTCTTAATTATCTGGTAAAGGCATAGAAATGGTTCGTGCAAGTGAATCACTGATGTTTTGCCTGCCACAATTTATTAAAATGCTGGCATGCTGTACAACTAGCCAGCTGTTGGTGTAGTGGCATCCGTACTGGACTTCGAGACAAGTGGTCACGGGTTCAGATCCAGCTGGCTCCTTGCATGCTTTCTATCCATGCTGGGTTGAGCGTTGAACTAGTAAAGAAAGACACAAACTGCTAAATGTCAAGGTTGCCACCCGATGTACCACATGGTTATACAACAATGCTGTATAACTAATGCAAGCACATATTTAACACTGCTTTGGGTGGATGTTATAATCCATTGTTCATATTCAGTTTTTACAGAACTAGAATCAGGTTTAATATCACTGACATATTTGTGAACTTCGTTGTTTTGCGGTAGCAGTACAGTGCAATACGTAAAATCAAACTACAAGTTATAATAAGAAATGTACTATATATAAATGTATTCTGTATATTTAATTTTATATCTAATGTAAAATTAATTTAAGTAGGTAGTGCAAATAGGGTGCAAAATTAGTAAACAACAGGAATTCTGCAGATGCTGGAAATTCAAGCAACGCACATCAAAGTCGCTGGTGAACGCAGCAGGCCAGGCAGCACCTCTAGGAAGAGGTGCAGTCGACGTTTCAGGCCGAGACTGAAGGAAGAGTGAGTAAGGGATTTGAAAGTTGGAGGGGGAGGGGGAGATCCAAAATGATAGGAGAAGACAGGAGAGGGAGGGATAGAGCCGAGAGCTGGACAGGTGATAGGCAAAAGGGGATACGAGAGGATCATGGGACAGGAGGTCCGGGAAGAAAGACAAGGCGGGGGGGGGGGAGACCCAGAGGATGGGCAAGAGGTATATTCAGAGGGTCAGAGGGAGAAAAAGGAGAGTGAGAGAAAGAATGTGTGCATAAAAATAAGTAACAGATGGGGTACGAGGGGGAGGTGGGGCCTGGAATCCGGGTCTCAAAGCTCTACGCTTCTTTTTGGATTCCAGACCTAATCAGTTCCCCTCTACCACCACTCGGCTCCGTCTAGCGGAATTAGTCCTTACTCTTAATAATTTCTCCTTTGGCTCCTCCCACTTCCTCCAAACTAAAGGTGTAGCTATGGGCACCCGTATGGGTCCTACCTTTTTGTTGGGTTTGTGGAACAATCTATGTTCCGTGCCTATTCTGGTATCTGTCCCCCACTTTTCCTTCGCTACATCGACGACTGCATTGGCGCTGCTTCCTGCACGCATGCAGAACTCGTTGACTTTATTAACTTTGCCTCCAACTTTCACCCTGCCCTCAAGTTTACCTGGTCCATTTCCGACACCTCCCTCCCCTTTCTAGATCTTTCTGTCTCTGTCTCTGGAGACAGCTTATCCACTGATGTCTACTATAAGCCTACTGACTCTCACAGCTATCTGGACTATTCCTCTTCTCACCCTGTCTCTTGCAAAAACGCCATCCCCTTCTCGCAATTCCTCCATCTCCGCCGCATCTGCTCTCAGGATGAGGCTTTTCATTCTAGGACGAGGGAGATGTCTTCCTTTTTTAAAGAAAGGGGCTTCCCTTCCTCCACTATCAACTCTGCTCTTAAACGCATCTCCCCCATTTCACGTACATCTGCTCTCACTCCATCCTCTCGCCACCCCACTAGGAATAGGGTTCCCCTGGTCCTCACCTACCACCCCACCAGCCTCTGGGTCCAACATATTATTCTCCGTAATTTCCGCCACCTCCAACGGGATCCCACCACTAAGCACATCTTTCCCTCCCCCCCCCCCCGCATTCCGCAGGGATCGCTCCCTACGCAACTCCCTTGTCCATTCGTCCCCCCCATCCCTCCCCACTGATCTCCCTCCTGGCACTTATCCGTGTAAGCGGAACAAGTGCTACACATGCCCTTATACTTCCTCCCTTACCACCATTCAGGGCCCCAAACAGTCCTTCCAGGTGAGGCAACACTTCACCTGTGAGTCGACTGGGGTGATATACTGCGTCCGGTGCTCCCGATGTGGCCTTTTATATATTGGCGAGACCCGACGCAGACTGGGGGACCGCTTTGCTGAACATCTACGCTCTGTCCGCCAGAGAAAGCAGGATCTCCCAGTGGCCACGCATTTTAATTCTACATCCCATTCCCATTCTGACATGTCTATCCACGGCCTCCTCTACTGTAAAGATGAAGCCACACTCAGGTTGGAGGAACAACACCTTATATTCCGTCTGGGTAGCCTCCAACCTGATGGCATGAACATCGACTTCTCTAACTTCCGCTAAGGCCCCACCTCCCCCTCGTACCCCATCTGTCACTTATTTTTATACACACATTCTTTCTCTCACTCTCCTTTTTCTCCCTCTGTCCCTCTGAATATACCTCTTGCCCATCCTCTGGGTCCCCCCCCCTTGTGTTTCTTCCCGGACCTCCTGTCCCATGATCCTCATATCCCCTTTTACCTATCACCTGTCCGGCTCTTGGCTCTATCCCTCCCCCTCCTGTCTTCTCCTATCATTTTGGATCTCCCCCTCCCCCTCCAACTTTCAAATCCCTTACTCACTCTTCCTTCAGTTAGTCCTGACGAAGGGTCTCGGCCTGAAACGTCGACTGCACCTCTTCCTACAGATGCTGCCTGGCCTGCTGCGTTCACCAGCAACTTTGATGTGTGTTGCAAAATTAGTAAGGTAGTGTTCATGGGTTGTTACATTGTCCATTCAAAAATCTGATGGTAGAGGGGAGGAGAGAGGAAGAGGAGCGGTTCCTAAAATGTTGAGTGTATGTCTTCAGGCTCCTGTACCTCCTTCCTGATGGTAGTAACTAGAAGAAGCTATGTCCTGGGTGATGGGGGCCCTTAAGATGGAAGTTGCTTCGGCTATGATTTATAATATTATTATGAAACTTAGGAAAGCTCCATTTGATAAGATTAGGGTAGATTGGGAACAGGAATTGGGGCTTACCATTTCTGTGGATGATTGGGGGCAGATTTTACAATTAGTTAATACTTCCTCTATTTGTGCTAAACATTCCCTAATTCAATTTAAAGTGGTTCATAGAGCACATATGTCCAAAGATAAGTTAGCGCGTTTTTACTCGCATATTAATCCTTTCTGTGATAGATGTTCGGGGCAGATAGCCTCTTTAACTCATATGTTTTGGTCTTGCCCTACTTTGGAAACTTTTTGGAGAGATATTTTCAATATTATTTCTAAGGTATTAAATATAGATATCTCTCCTCACCCTATTACTGCTATCTTTGGACTACCTAAAATTTCTAGTAATCTTTCCCCTTCAGCCCGTAGAATGATTGCATTTCTTACTTTAATGGCGAAAAGATGTATTTTACAACATTGGAAAGAGCTTAATGCTCCAACTACCTTTTTTTGGTTTTCTCAGACGATTTTATGTTTGAATCTGGAGAAAATTAGAAGTAACCTTTATGATTCTTCATTTAAATTTGAACAGATTTGGGGACCTTTTATTCGATATTTTCATTTAATGTAATATTTACCCTTCTTGTTTTTTTTTCACTGTTTTAATGGAGGTCGGGATTGAGGACGTGATTTTAAGTTTAACTCTGTTTGGTTTCAAGTTAGCCCATTGCTTTGCTTTGCTTTTAGTTAGTTGCACGGTGGGTTTTTTTTTTGGGGTTTTTTTTTCTTTTTTTCCATTGATATATATAAAATCTAGTATACTATTATGTTATCTTGGTTTCTTATGCTTAAATTACATTGTTTGTAGTATTTTCTTTTTGGTATTGTTATCTTTTGGAATTTTATTATACTTTAACATTGTATTAATGTTTATATGGCTTACCTTTTTTGTATACTTACTCAATAAAAAGATTTAAAAAGAAAGAAAGATGGAAGTTGCCTTTTTGAGGCATTGTCTTTTGAAGATGTCCTTGATGTGGGGGTGGAGCTGGCAATAGTACTAGGTAAATATAATCAAAGAGAGAATGTAAATATCATCTTAAATACAAACAACAGGAATTCTGCAGATGGTCCCAGGATTCTCTCAGTAAGGGCCTCACCTTTGTCCCCCTTCGCCCACACCTCACTGAGTTCCGTGTTCGCCATGATGCGGAACTTCCGCCGTCTCCGTCTCCGAGCCTACTTCTTCGGCAAGGACTCTTCCACCCCCACCGATGACCCCTTCTCCCGTCTTCAACCCTCCTCTTCTTCATGGACACCCCGCTCTGGTCTTCTGCCTGCTCTGGATCTCTTTATTGCCAACTGCCGACGGGACATCAACCGTCTCGACTTCACCGCACCTTGTCCCCATTCCAACCTCACTCCTTCGGAACTCTCTGCTCTCCACTCCCTCCGCACTAATCCTAACCTTATTATTAAACCCGCTGATAAGGGGGATGTTGTTGTAGTCTGGCGTACTGACCTCTACCTTGCCGAGGCACAGCGACAACTCGCGGATACCTCCTCTTATTTACCCCTCGATCGTGACCCCACTAAGAAGCACCAGGCCATTGTCTCCCACACTATCAACGACTTTATCCGCTCAGGGGATCTCCCATTCACTGCTACCAACCTTATAGTTCCTACACCCCGCACTTCCCGTTTCTACCTCCTACCCAAGATCCACAAACCTGCCTGTCCTGGCCGACCTATTGTCTCAGCTTGCTCCTGCCCCACCGAACTCGTTTCTGCATACCTCAACACTGTTTTATCACCCCTTGTTCAATCCCTTCCGACCTATGTTCGTGACACTTCTCACGCTCTTAAACTTTTCGATGATTTTAAGTTCCCTGGCCCCCACCGCTTTATTTTCACCATGGATGTCCAGTCCTTATATACTTCCATCCCCCATCAGGAAGGTCTCAAAGCTCTACGCTTCTTTTTGGATTCCAGACCTAATCAGTTCCCCCCTACCACCACTCTGCTCCGTCTAGCGGAATTAGTCCTTACTCTTAATAATTTCTCCTTTTGCTCCTCCCATTTCCTCCAAACTAAAGGTGCAGCTATGGGCACCCGTATGGGTCCTAGCTATGCCTGCCTTTTTGTTGGGTTTGTGGAACAATCTATGTTCCGTGCCTATTCTGGTATCTGTCCCCCACTTTTCCTTCGCTACATCGACGACTGCATTGGCGCTGCTTCCTGCACGCATGCAGAACTCGTTGACTTTATTAACTTTGCCTCCAACTTTCACCCTGTCCTCAAGTTTACCTGGTCCATTTCTGACACCTCCCTCCCCTTTCTAGATCTTTCTGTCTCTGTCTCTGGAGACAGCTTATCCACTAATGTCTACTATAAGCCTACTGACTCTCACAGCTATCTGGACTATTCCTCTTCTCACCCTGTCTCTTGCAAAAACGCTATCCCCTTCTCGCAATTCCTCCATCTCCGCCGCATCTGCTCTCAGGATGAGGCTTTTCATTCTAGGACGAGGGAGATGTCTTCCTTTTTTAAAGAAAGGGGCTTCCCTTCCTCCACTATCAACTCTGCTCTTAAACGCATCTCCCCCATTTCACGTACATCTGCTCTCACTCCATCCTCCCGCCACCCCACTAGGAATAGGGTTCCCCTGGTCCTCACCTACCACCCCACCAGCCTCCGGGTCCAACATATTATTCTCTGTAACTTCCGCCACCTCCAACGGGATCCCACCACTAAGCACATCTTTCCCTCCCCCCCCCTCTCTGCATTCTGCAGGGATCGCTCCCTACACAACTCCCTTGTCCATTCGTCCCCCCCATCCCTCCCCACTGATCTCCCTCCTGGCACTTATCCGTGTAAGCGGAACAAGTGCTACACATGCCCTTATACTTCCTCCCTTACCACCATTCAGGGCCCCAAACAGTCCTTCCAGGTGAGGCATCACTTCACCTGTGAGTCGACTGGGGTGATATACTGCGTCCGGTGCTCCCGATGTGGCCTTTTATATATTGGTGAGACCCGATGCAGACTGGGAGACCGCGTTGCTGAACATGTATGCTCTGTCCACCAGAGAAAACAGGATCTCCCGGTGGCCACACATTTTAATTCCAGATCCCATTCCCATTCTGACATGTCTATCCACGGCCTCCTCTACTGTAAAGATGAAGCCACACTCAGGTTGGAGGAACAACACCTTATATTCCGTCTGGGTAGCCTCCAACCTGATGGCATGAACATTGACTTCTCTAACTTCCATTAATGCCCCACCTCCCCCTCGTACCCCATATGTTACTCATTTTTATGCACACATTCTTTCTCTCACTCTCCTTTTTCTCCCTCTGTCCCTCTGAATATACCTCTTGCCCATCCTCTGGGTCACCCCCCCCCCCGTCTTTCTTGCCGGACCTCCTGTCCCATGATCCTCTCGTATCCCCTTTTGCCTATCACCTGTCCAGCTCTCGGCTCTATCCCTCCCCCTCCTGTCTTCTCCTATCATTTTGCATCTCCCCCTCCCCCTCCAGCTTTCAAATCCCTTACTCACTCTTCCTTCAGTTAGTCCTGACGAAGGGTCTCGGCCTGAAACGTCGACTGCGCCTCTTCCTATAGATGCTGCTTGGCCTGCTGCGTTCACCAGCAACTTTGATCTATCATCTTAAATAAATTGATATATAAAATGATACAATTGCTACATAGGTATCCTGCTGAACTTGACCATTTCCATTCCAAGATTACATTCCGTTGCAACTACTTCCCCAAATGCAGTATAAAATTTAGTAATTTAAATAATGTGTATCTTCAAGATGATTAATCGTTATTTTCCAGTCAGTGTGTACCTTCAGGCATCTATACCTTCTTCTTAATGGTAGCAATGTTGAGTGCATGTCTTCAGGCTTCTGTACCTCCTTCCTGATGGTAGTAATGAGAAGAAGGCCTAACCTGGGTGATGGGGGTCCTTAATGATGGATGCCACCTTTCTGAGACATCGCTCCTTGAAGATGTCCTGGATACTACGGACTCTAGTGCCCATTTATCTTAAAGTCTCAACCAAGCGCTTTAAATGGGTTGAGAGAAATTTTGCCACTAATGGAAAAAGTGAGAAAGACAAGTCTGGTGTAGGTGGAGAAAAAAAAGCATTGATGTGCAAAAAGCTGCTTATCTAAAAGTGTGGCATTTTGAAGAAATGTTTGTATTTGTTAGATAGTGCAAGATTATCAGCTACTTGTTTTGCTCATTACAAGTACATTTGATTCTGCTCAAGAATCTCCACCCTCTCCTATCTGTATTTGTTCAGGCAAAACAGGAGGAGGGATATACAGTATGTGGCTAAGTCTACAACCAGATAAGTGCAGCTTTTCCAAATCAGCAGAGTAACAAAGCTGCTGTTTTCTCAGTTGTTACCTTAGTAACAATTATTGATATTCACTAATCTTTCAAATTAAAGAGTAAGTTTGAAGTAAAGAAGTTAAGAATTAATTAACTTTCCAATAGTCCCAATACTCCTGGATCTATCTAGCCAAAAGCAACATTTCAACAGTACCAGGCACAAGCATAAAATCTGATGCTGTTTGAAAAATTATGAATCTCACTGATCCTATCATGTATCATGGGTAGTTATTTATTTTGGCCAGTAAGATACCCATCATTCAAATAAGAGTAGATTTTTTTAATACTATTGACCACCTACATAAAATAATTTTAACTTAAATGCTTTGTGTAGGCTCACATCCTGCATGGAGCGAAGATTGCCTGCTGAGCAATGTAATTCATGCCATTTGTCATTCTATTGCTCATTGATATATAAAAAACACCGGATTAAATATTATGAATAAAGCATTCAAAGTAATATTCATTCATTGATTCTAAGCCAAGAGAGGAAGTAAGAATTCTCTTTGGCAAAGAGAGTTTTTTTTTGCTCTTCTGAAATCCCACAGAAAACGAGCCTCTAGACACATTTCAGATTTCATTTAATGTCCACTTCCTGTACAGAGGCAAAAAAAATTATTGTTTGTGTCATAAAACATTCAGTGTTGAAATGAAATAATTTTTGTCTGAGTGACACAATCTGAAGTCCTGTTTCATCAGTCATTAGCTTTGAAAAGTTTTGATTACCTGAATGTGATTTTATGCATTTATTATTTATCCAGAGGTACTTTGATAATTTGTTTACAATAGAAGTTAAAGATGGTGTTAGATCAAACAAGAATTGTTTGTGTTGCAAAAGAAATAGATTGATGTTTGACAAACCTAGGAAATAAAGGCTGTCCAATATATTGATAAGAAATGAGAAAACTAAATTAGTTAGTGATAGACATTAGAGAAAAAGCTTCTCTGAGTTTGTAGATAGGAACACTGAAATCACTTTGAACTCTGTATATTGAGACAGGCAAAATTGTGTTGGGGAATAAGGAAATGCCACAGAAATGGAACTAATATATTTTGTCTCAGGCTGTATCAAAGAAAGCATAAAATATCTGATGAACAATAGATTTTGTAGGAGGAGCTGTAAGAACTTGCCATTAGTACCAAAATAATATTATAGAAATGAATGACTCAAACTACCACTAAATCCCAGAACCTGCAGAGGAGGCTCTAGGGGCAGTGACTCTATCAAATATTGCTGTGATGATTGTACGTTCTAGTATCAATTGTTTGGCGACAATAAAGTGTGAAGTATTATCTGTCACCTTACAAAACTTTAGAGCCCAGAGAGGTTTTTGCAGATTGGAAGGCAGCAAATGTAACCGCACTTTTTAAGAAAGGGGAAGAGGGAAAATTGGAAGCTACAGACATGTGAGTTTGGCATCAACAACAGAGAAAGTACATGAGGTATTGTTGGCAGGGAACTTAATCAGTTTAGTAAGAGTCGACATGGATGAATGGAAGGGAAATCTCATGTGGCAAATCCTATTTATTTGAGGTTGTAACCTGTATCAGAAGAGTGGGAGAACCAGCAGATATGCTGAACTTGTACTTACTGAAGACTTTCACAGAGACGCTACAAAAGTGACATTAAACAAAGTAAGAGGACAAAGAGTTGGGTGTACTGTGCTGGTGTGGATGGAGGATTGGCTAATGTTTATAAAGGAGTGTAGGGATAAGTGGGTCACTTTGGGTTAGGAGAGTGTGACTAGAGGAATATAGGAGGTATTGGTATTGAGCCCCAGAATTTTACAGTCAATATTAATAATTTGGATGATGAGACAAAATGTAATAAATCTGTACTTGCTGATGAATGGAAGCTCATTGAGGACCCAACAGACTGCTGATGCTGGAATATTGAGCAACAAGCTTGTGTTGAGCTGTGTTGATTGGTGTGTGGCTTCCAAGGAATAATATATAGATTATGTGAATAGGTGATACAAATGGATGGCAATGTTGATAAATGCAAGGACATCCACTTTGGAATCAAAAATGTAAATGTGGAGTCCCTTCAAAATGATGGGAGATTAGTTTTGGGTGTCATACCCGAATTGCTGACCAGGACGAGGGAGATGTCCTTTTTTAAAGAAAGGGGCTTCCCTTCCTCCACTATCAACTCTGCTCTCAAACGCATCTCTCCCATTTCACGTACATCTGCTCTCACTCCATCCTCCCGCCACCCCACTAAGAATAGGGTTCCCCTGGTCCTCACCTACCACCCCACCAGCCTCCGGGTCTAACATATTATTCTGTGTAACTTCCGCCACCACCAACGAGATCCCACCACTAAGCACATCTTTCCCTTCCCCCCTCTCTGCTTTCCGCAGGGATCGCTCCCTACGTGACTCCCTTGTCCATTCGTCCCCCCCATCCCTCCCCACTGATCTCCCTCCTGGCACTTATCCTTGTAAGCGGAACAAGTGCTACACATGCCCTTACACTTCCTCCCTTACCACCATTCAGGGCCCCAAACAGTCCTTCCAGGTGAGGCATCACTTCACCTGTGAGTCGACTGGGGTGATATACTGCGTCCGGTGCTCCCGATGTGGCCTTTTATATATTGGCGAGACCCGATGCAGACTGGGAGACCGCTTTCCTGAACACCTACACTCTGTCCGCCATAGAAAGCAGGATCTCCCAGTGGCCACACATTTTAATTCCAGATCCCATTCCCATTCTGACATGTCTATCCACGGCCTCCTCTACTGTAAAGATGAAGCCACACTCAGGTTAGAGGAACAACACCTTATATTCCGTCTGGGTAGCCTCCAACCTGATGGCATGAACATCGACTTCTCTAACTTCTGCTAATGCCCCACCTCCCCCTCGTACCCCATCTGTTATTTATTTTTATACACACATTCTTTCTCTCACTCTCCTTTTTCTCCCTCTGTCCCTCTGACTATACCCCTTGCCCATCCTCTGGGATTCCCCCCCCCTTGTCTTTCTCCCCGGAGCTCCTGTCCCATGATCCTCTCATTTCCGCTTTGCCAATCACCTGTCCAGCTCTTGGCTCCATCCCTCCCCCTCCTGTCTTCTCCTATCATTTTGCATCTCCCCCTCCCCCTCCCACTTTCAAATCTCTTACTATCTCTTCCTTCAGTTAGTCCTGACGAAGGGTCTCGGTCTGAAATGTCGACTGTACCTCTTCCTAGAGATGCTGCCTGGCCTGCTGCGTTCACCAGCAACTTTGATGTGTGTTGCTTGAATTTCCAGCATCTGCAGCATTCCTGTTGTTTGTGAAAGTTAATGTAAGTTTATGGTAAATAATTAGAAATGCAATAAAATGCTGAAGTAATAGTAAGGTATATTGAGTGCAAGATTTAAAAACGTTGTCTTTATAATTTGACTTTAATTTCTCTGTGAAATTGACAGCTATCTCTGGGTGTTTGCATATTTGTAGCTTAATGCAGAAACCCTGAAGATGCTAAAGTGATTGACACTGACTTCACAGGCAACTCTTTTTTTATATATGTATAGCCATCTCCTGTTTGATGCAATCCCAGAAATCACTTGCTGCAGTGAATGTCAAGTATTTGCAAACTAGGTCTGTTTCAAAAACAGGCTGAAAATCTTCAGTTTAATTGCCTGGATTTCTCCAGTCTTTATAATATGCTAGGTCATGATTTATGCTCATGAAGCTTTACGGCTTTAAAAAGCAACTATATCTAACGTGTATATGTTTCCATCTTCTAAAGATATTATCAATTTAAGGAATTTTAAACTGTTCCGGAGATTTATAAACTTAAGACTCTACTGGAGGTTGGAAGAAAATGGATATGGAAAACTTTTGCATACCTAAATGCTTAAATATAGTTTAATAACAGTTTGTTTCTAGTTTCCTGTCTGTATTCTTTACCTTGCATGGTTACTTAGCCATTTTGATGGCAGCACACTGTGCACCAAAAAAAAACACTTTGATTGATTCCACCAAAAAAAACACTTTGAATTAATGCTTCACAACATTGGGGAAGCACTTTCCACAGGTTGGTAATCCTTGAGATGAATGCAGTGAAAATTGCACTGATGCAGGATATTTTTCTGCGTACCTAGGACCCTGAGTTACATTCTCATGTATATAATGCCCCTACCAAGCTTGACATTGCTGAATTATATATTTTTTTCCCTAATTCTTAATCAAAGTTAATGTATTATTGTTAGGTTGCCTGCCCTCTAGGTTTTTACTAATAATAGGTGGGAAGTGATATGGAAGCTAACAGAAAATGTTACACACATTCAACAGGTCAGAAAGCACCTGTTTATGTAGAGCAAATTTTAATGTTTCAGGTTGGTTTCTTTTGTCTCTACTCTAATGTCTTGTATTTCATATCGATTTGCCATGCATGTCAAGGAAGCTCGGTGGAGGATCTAGTAAGCGAAGGGTGTTGTAGTACACATAACAAAGCAATAATTTTAGTGGTTATAAGTAGTTTTCTGTCATTCAGAAAGAACTTAAGAAGGGCATTCTGATAGGGTGGCAGCAATTGTTGAATTTGAATTTGAATTGAAACTGGTCTTTGGAAGAATGTTGATCAATAACAGTTGTAAGTGAATTTGTTTTTATATTGCAGGTAAAGACATTTACAACATTGCGCACACATACACAGCTGTAATAATGAGTCATTGAATGTTTTCTGGGAAGTGCTCAAGTGTCTTGAACAGTTTCCTTTTGTCTACGATTAATTCATTCCAACTTGCGTACTTTGATAATGTGAGGGCATCATGGTCCACTTTTCTCCGTAGGATATGTAGGCATATAACTACATAAAACTTTTAACAGAATAGATTGTCACTCCTTTAATTGTTTTGGAATTTGTAAACCATTTCTCTGGGTCCAAAAGACACCTAATTTTGAGTTATTTTTATGAATTTCATGTCCATCAATGTTGATTATACTCATACATGCTTAATAAGCAAGGAGAGAACTAATTTTAATTAAAAAAATATAAAATATAAAATATTGTGCAGGGAAATATCCATTCTTATTTTATGCAGAAAATGTTACGCTCTTCAAATGCCTAAGTATATATTTTTTGAGTCAGATAGCAGAAGTCCGTTGTATTATCTTGCAGCTACTTTGTTTATGTTGTGTCACTGATGGGTGTACTGAGGTCCACATGAGGTATAATTGTTATGTACCCCGTAACTGGGTTGCCAAACCAGCAGAAATGGACCACTTAGTTGGAGTCTGGATTACTGGAACTAATAAAGTTTTATTAAAGAAATAAGCAACACAGTACTCTAATCAAAAGGATATAAATGCAACAGTTTAGCAATGATAAAACACACGTACACAGAACTAGGATAATAGGATCAATCAAGCTCTATCGCAGTCTACGGGTAAATGATCAGTTTCAAGTGACGCAAAGTTCAGTTCAATTTAGTTCAGTTCAGTTCGCAGTAATCGCTGTTGTGCTGTCAGGGCGGGGAGAAGAGAGAGAGCGAAAGCGAATGAATATTCAAAACGGATTCCAAACAGACCTTCGATATTCCTCGCAGTTAGCTTTCGGGCGAGCCCTTTGTAATGTCTTCTGAGGTCACCGACTGTGACCCCTCCATTCCAGATACGATCGTTCTTCTGCGGTGAACCCGGCACCCAGGCAAGGGCGGACGCACACACCGGGTTCCTGCCCGACCGTATCTTTCCACCCTGTGCGTCTATGGCTGGTCCCGCGACCAGACCTCCAAAACTCGCACCAACTTGTGGGGGCACACCGCTTCCAGGGTCTCGTTACCTCGTGGTGTCGTGTGTCTGTTGCCTTAGCAAACCTGTCCCTTTTTATCCCCCTGCTGGAGTATCGCCTGTCCATCAAACTTCAAACAGTTCAGGGTTCAAAGCCACCGGTCTCTGACAATACTTGGAACTGTGTCTCCTTTTCGTTAATCCCTCTCGTCTCTCATTAACATTTCTGAATGTTCCCCCATTGTCCTCTTATCGGCATCAATCTTCTGATAATTTGGTCTGTCGTCACACAATGCATCATTTATATTTTCAGTGGAAAGCTCCTGATGAGAAAGGATAACATTTTATAATAGTTCTGCTGAGGAATCTATAGCATTGGGTGTGATTTCTGTTTGATTTGAGAACGCATGCTTTTCTGCTAATGATGTCCCATTGGCAGATAAGGATGGTTTTTTTTCCCCCTGGTGATTTCAGCTGTCTTGAGAGTAGCTTTTATAATTCCATTTAAAACTCAGTTGATAACTTTAATAGAAAAAAATCAAATGTATCACTATATTTTATTCTGGAAAATGCTATATAAGAAGCCATTCTTATTTAGAAAAATTTGTGATTCGGAAGAGTTGCTTCAATTACATGAATTCATTGCATATTTGAACTTCTGATGTTATTTATACATTTAAAAAAGTTAAATGATATGCTCTGAGTAAGAATGTATTGTCAAAGACATTTATGTACACTTAGGAATTGGATAGGTTAGCGCTTTCCTTTAATGCTCAAATCACACAGACGTTTTTAATCTAAGTAAATATTTTCAGCTGAAATTGGACCTGCTACTTGTGCTTATATTAACAAGTCTGATCTTGTGTCAGACTTGGTCCTAATGTTCCCAGTTTTTTCCCAACATCTGAGGTCCCTTGTCTCCCTTACACCTAGTGTTATTGCTATTTGTACAATGCTTTTATGCCCTTGCAGGTTTAAACAGGTACTTTTGGATGCAAGCTACAACTTTCATTGAACAGTCAAAGTGCAATTAGCATTAAGTCTTGAACGCTAAGGAACTCTCTGATAGTGCCTTTCTCAAGGAGCCTATTGTTCCCAATCCAGGCAAAGTGACCCTCTCCACTCACCATTCAAAGTTTTCATACACTCAGTGGCCACTTTATTAGTTATCTCTTGTACCTAACAAAGTGGCCACAGAAATATGTTCAAGGTCTTCTGCTTCTGTAGCCCATCCACTCTAAGGTTCGACATGTGCATTCAGAGATGCTCTTCTGCACACCACCGTTGGAACACTTGGTTGTTTGAGTTACAGTCAGCTTGAACCAGTCTGGCCATCCTCCTCTATCCTCTCTCATTAACAAGGCATTTTCACCCACAGAACTGCTGCTCACTGGATTATTTTTGGTTCTTTGCACCATTCTCTGTAAAGACTGTTAATGCATGAAAATCCCAGGAGATCAGCAGTTTCTGAGATACTCAGACCGCCCTGACTGGCATCATCAATCATTCCACGGTCAAAGTCACTTAAATCACCTTTCTTCCCCATTCTGATGTTTGGTCTTAACAACTACTAAACCTTTTGACCATGTCTGCATGGTTTTATGCACTGAGTTGATACCACGTGATTGCCTGATTAGACATTTACATTAACGTGTAGTGTACAGGTGTACCTAATAAAGTGACCACAGAGTGTAGTTCATCAGTAATGAGGCCAAAGAGCCCACACAGCATGCAATAATTGCTCACATCCTGTTTTACAGCACCATCTGCACTGCACATAACAAATCCTGAATGAATCCCTGACTAGTTACTGAAATGGCTTGTTTAGTTATTGTCAGCAGTATGTACCTTACACTCATGAATCTAGTGAGGGCGTGAAATTTATTCCTTTGTTCCTCATGCGAGTGGGATTTTGGAACAGACAGCTGAAGCCCCTATCTCCACCATGATAACCGTTGAGACTGCTGCCATGGAGAGTATTCACCTCTCAGATCAGCAGATAGCAACACGTCTGTAGCTGTGCTAATTTGGGTGAATCCTGTCGGGGCCATTTACTTTTGAGTATAAACCCACCATAGTTTGAAAAGTCTTTTCGGCTAATCTCATGATATTCGAAGGGAAAACCAATTAGCTATTGTGCTTTATGCAGTACCTAAAACATGTGGACCAATTTTGAGATCATAGTTTGTTTTGAGAAAACACATTTGTAAATAGTAAATGCACTATTTCTGCTGGAACCATTTTTTAAAATAATATTTGGTTTGTTTTTGTTTTGTTAAAGAGAGGGCCAACTGATGCATACCTTTGGAATTTCATGGCTGTTTGCCTGACACCTCCAGTTTGATATCTGGCAAAGCTTAACATTCCAAATCTCTGACCAGCAAGAGTGATTAACTTCTTTGTTCGTTCCTACTTTAAGCAGTTGGTAAAACTGCTCTTCCTGATCCACCATCTCTTACTTTGTTTGCTTGTGCATGAACCACAAGCCACAGTGGAATCTGTGACCTTAGTGACTAATGTCAGGCTGAGAAAAGAGTTGAATTTAAATTTATCTTATTCCAAGCATTTGAAAGATCCTGAAAAGTAAAGTTGTCAGTTGCAAACTCCATGCTGAGGAAGACTGTTCTTTTCGTTTTGAATAATGTCCTTTCTATTATATTTGCTCAGCTTTAAAATTTATTGTGTTGAAGAGATGAGGCATTTTTTAAATTCCACTTTATAATCTCTGATTCCTCAGGAAAAATTATTTTGCTTCACGGAAAATAAAATTGCTGTATATTTAAAATTAATTTTTAGGATCTGAGTATCACTAGTAAATCCAGAATTTTTGCCCATCCCTAATTGCCATGAGACAATTATGGTGAATGACTGCCTTGAAATGCTTCAGTCCTTCTGATCAGAATCAGTATGCAGTTTAATATCACTGGCATATGTCGTGAAATTTGTTGTCTTTGCAGCAGTCAAAGTGAAGGATAACCCAAAGAGCTTTTACAGGTATATTAAGAGCAAAAGGATTGTAAGGGATAAAATTGGTCCTCTTGAAGATCAGAGTGGTCGGCTATGTGCGGAACCAAAGGAAATGGGGGAGATCTTAAATAGGTTTTTTTCGGTCTGTGTTTACGAAGGAAACTGGCATGAAGTCTATGGAATTAAGGGAAACAAGTAGTGAGATCATGGAAACTGTACAGATCGAAAAGGAAGAGGTCCTTGCTGTCTTGAGGAAAATTAAAGTGGATAAATCCCCGGGACCTGACAGGGTGTTCCCTCGGACCTTGAAGGAGACTAGTGTTGAAATTGCAGGGGCCCTGGCTGAAATATTTAAAACGTCGCTGTCTACGGGTGAGGTGCCGGAGGATTGGAGAGTGGCTCTTGTTGTTCCGTTGTTTAAAAAAGGATCAAAAAGTAACCCGGGAAATTATAGGCCAGTAAGTTTAACGTCGGTAGTAGGTAAGTTATTGGAGGGAGTACTAAGAGAGAGAATCTACAAGCATTTGGATAGACAGGGACTTATTAGGGAGAGTCAACATGGCTTTGTGCGTGGTAGGTCATGTTTGACCAATCTATTGGAGTTTTTCGAGGAGGTTACCAGGAAAGTGGATGAAGGGAAGGCAGTGGATATTGTCTACATGGACTTCAGTAAGACCTTTGACAAGGTCCCGCATGGGAGGTTAGTTAGGAAAATTCAGTCGCTAGGTATACATGGAGAGGTGGTAAATTGGATTAGACATTGGCTCGATGGAAGAAGCCAGAGAGTGGTGGTAGAGAATTGCTTCTCTGAGTGGAGGCCTGTGACTAGTGGTGTGCCACAGGAATCAGTGCTGGGTCCATTGTTATTTGTCATCTATATCAATGATCTGGATGATAATGTGGTAAATTGGATCAGCAAGTTTGCCGATGATACAAAGATTGGAGGTGTAGTAGACAGTGAGGAAGGTTTTCAGAGCCTGCAGAGGGACTTGGACCAGCTGGAAAAATGGGCTAAAAAATGGCAGATGGAGTTTAATACTGACAAGTGTGAGGTATTGCACGTTGGAAGGACAAACCAACGTAGAACATACAGGGTTAATGGTAAGGCACTGGAACAGAGAGATCTGGGAATACAGATACAAAATTCCCTAAAAGTGGTGTCACAGGTAGATAGGGTTGTAAAGAGAGCTTTTGGTACATTGGCCTTTATTAATCAAAGTATTGAGTATAAGAGCTGGAATGTTATGATGAGGTTGTATAAGGCATTGGTGAGGCTGAATCTGGAGTATTGTGTTCAGTTTTGGTCAGCAAATTACAGGAAGGATATAAATAAGGTTGAAAGAGTGCAGAGAAGGTTTACAAGGATGTTGCCAGGACTTGAGAAACTCAGTTACAGAGAAGGGTTGAATAGGTTAGGACTTTATTCCCTGGAGCGTAGAAGAATGAGGGGAGATTTGATAGAGGTATATAAAATTATGATGGGTATAGATAGAGTGAATGCAAGCAGGCTTTTTCCACTGAGGCAAGAGGAGAAAAAAACCAGAGGACATGGGTTAAGGGTGAGGGGGGAAAAGTTTAAAGGGAACATTGGGGGGGCTTCTTCACACAGAGAGTGGTGGGAGTATGGAATGAGCTGCCAGACGAGGTGGTAAAGGCGGATTCTTTTTTAACATTTAAGAATAAATTGGACAGATACATGGATGGGAGGTGTATGGAGGGATATGGTCCATGTGCAGGTCAGTGGGACTAGGCAGAAAATGGTTCGGCACAGCCAAGAAGGGCCAAAAGGCCTGTTTCTGTGCTGTAGTTTCTATGGTACAATGCAATACATATAATACAAAACAACCTGTGAATTACAATAAATTGTGTGTATGTGTATATAAAAAAATTAAAGTAGTGCAAAAATAGAAATTTAAAAAAGTAGTGACGTAATGTTCATGAGTTCACTATCCATTTAGAAATCTGATGGCAGAGGAGAAGAAACTGTTCCTGAATCAATTAGTATCTGACTTTAGGCTTCCGTACCTTCTTCCTGATGGTAGCAATGAGAACAAGACAAGACCCCGGTGATGGGGGTCCTTAACGATGGATGCCACCTTTTTGAGGCATTGTTCCTTAAAGATGTCCTGGATACCATGGAGGCTAGTGTCCATGATGGAGCTGACTAAGTTTACAACTCTCCGCAGCTTGTGTTGGGTTCAGGTTAGATCCTCAGAGATACTGACACACAAGAACTTTAAATTACTCATTCTTTCCACTTCTGATACCTGTGTGAGACTGGTGTGTGTTCCATTGTCTTACCCTTTCTGAAGTCCACACTCAGTTCTTTGGTCTTATTGACATTGAGTGCAAGGTTGATTCTGTGACACCACTCCACTAGTTGACATAGCTCACTCCTGTATGCCTTCTTGTCACCATCTGAGATTCTACCAACAATGTTTGTATCATCAGCACATTTATAGATGGTATTTGAGCTGTGCCTAGCCACACAGTCATGTGTATATACAGAGTAGAGTAGTGGGCTAAGCACACACCCCTGAGGTGCACCAGTGTTGATAGTCAGCGAGGAGGAGATGTTATCACCAACCTGGCACTCAACATCAGTAAAACGAAAGAGCTGATTGTGGACTTCAGGAAGGGTAAGTCGAAGGAACACATACCAATCCTTAATAGAGGGATCAGAGTTGAGAGAGTGAACACTTTCAAGTTCCTGGGTATCAAGTTCTCTGAGGATCTAACCTGGTCCCAACATATCGATGCAGTTATAAAGAAGGTAAGACAGTGGCTATACTTAATTATACTTTATACTTTATTGTCACCAAACAATTGGTACTAGGACGTACAATCATCACAGCGATATTTGAATCTGCGCTTCACACTCCCTGAATTACAAATATTAAATATTAAAAATAGTTAAAATTAGTAAATATTAAAAATTTAAATTATAAATCATAAATAGAAAATAGAAAAATGGGAAGTAAGGTAGTGCAAAAAAACCGAGAGGCTGGTCCAGATATTTGGAGGGTACGGCCCAGATCCGGGTCAGGATCCGTTCAGCAGTAGCTGTTCCCAAATCTGGCCGTACGAGTCTTCAAGCTCCTGAACCTTCGCCCGGAGGGAAGAGGGATGAAAAGTGTGTTGGCTGGGTGGGTCGTGTCCTTGATTATCCTGGCAGCACTGCTCCCGCAGCGTGCGGTATAAAGTGAGTCCACGGATGGAAGATTGGTTTGTGTGATGTGCTGCACCGTGTTCGCGATCTTTTGCAGCTTCTTTTGGTCTTGGACAGGAGAACTTCCATACCAGAATGCTTTCTGCAGTGCATCTATAAAAATTAGTGAGGGTTTTAGGGGACAGGCCAAATTTCTTTAGTTTCCTCAGGAAGCAAAGGCGCTGGTGGGCCTTCTTGGCAGTGAACTCTGCTTGGTTGGACCAAATCAGGTTATTTGTGATACTGACCCTGAGGAACTTAAAGCTTTTGACCTGTTCCACTTGCGCACCACCGATGTAAATTGGGTCGTGCGGTCCGCTACTCCTTCTGAAGTCAGCAACCAATTCCTTCGTCTTGCAGACATTGAGGGATAGGTTATTGTCTTCGCAGCATGCCACCAGGTTCTTAATTTCCTCTCTGTAGTCAAACTCATCATTACCCGAGATACGGTCTACAATTGTGTCATCAGCAAACTTATGTATTGAGTTTGATGGAAACTTGGCTACACAATCATGGGTGTACAGTGAGTACAGCAGGGGGCTGAGTACACAGCCTTGTGGGGCACTGGTGCTCAGAGTGACTGTGGAGGAGAGCTTGTCCCCTATCTTTACAGCCTGGGTCCTGGCTGTGAGGAAGTTGAAGATCCAGCTGCAGATCTGAGTGCTAAGGCCCAGGTTCCGGAGCTTAGGAATCAGTTTATTTGGAATGATGGTATTAAAGGCAGAGCTGTAGTCATTGAAAAGGAGCCTTACGTATGCGTCTTTATTCTCCAGGTGTTCTAAGGAGGACTGTAGGGCTAGAGGGATGGCATCTGCCGTTGACTGGTAGGCTGTGGTTGAGGTGTGCCATAACCAATCTCTCGAAGCACTTCATAGCAATTGATGTCAGAGCCACAGGTCAATTAAGAGTTTGAAGAGATTTGGGATGTCAACAAATACATTCAAAAACTTCTATAGATGTACTGTGGAGAGCATTCTGACAGGCTGCATCATTGTCTGGTATTGGAGGGGGGTGGGGCTACTGCACAGGACCAAAAGAAGCTGCAAAGGGTTGTAAATTTAGGTGGCTCCATCTTGAGTACTAGCCTACAAAGTACCCAGGACATCTTCAAGGAGCAGTGTCTCAGAAAGGCAGCGTCCATTATTAAGGACCTCCAGCACCCAGGGCATGCCCTTTTCTCACTGTTACCATCAGGTAGGAGGTACAGAAGCCTGAAGACACACACTCAGAGATTCAGGAACAGCTTCTTCCCCTCTGCCATCCAATTCCTACATGGACATTGAACCCTTGGACATTACCTCACTTTTTTATTTTATATTTTTTTCTGTTTTTTGCACAATTTTTTGATCTATTCAATATACATATATTGTAATTGATTTATTATTTTTAGTTTTTTCCTTCTATATTATGTATTGCATTGAACTGCTGCTGAGTTAACAAATTTCATGACCCATGCCAGTGATAATAAACCTGATTCTGATTCTTTAACTCACCATATACAAGTACATGATGATGAATGAAAGGGACAGTTTACACTGATCTTAATCCAATACTCATCCCATTTTAATTTCCCCCCACATTTCTATCAATTCCCTACAGATTCTACCACTCACTACCCACTGGTGGAGAATCTCACCTGGTCCCTCAACACCAGCTCCATAGCAAAGAAAGCCCAGCAGCGTCTCTACTTTCTGCGAAGGCTGAGAAAAGTCCATCTCCCACCCCCTATCCTCACCACATTCTACAGAGGTTATATTGAGAGCATCCTGAGCAGCTGTATCACTGCCTGGTTTGGAAATTGCACCATCTCCGATTGCAAGACCCTGCAGCGGATAGTGAGGTCAGCTAAGAAGATCATCGGAGTCTCTCTTCCCGCCATCACAGACATTTACACCACACGCTGCATCCACAAAGCAAACAGCATTATGAAGGACCCCACGCACCCCTCATATAAACTCCTCTTCCTCCTGCCATCTGGCAAAAGGCACCAAAGTATTTGGGTTGTCGCGACCAGACTATGTAACAGTTTCTTCTCTGAAGCCATCAGACTCCTCAATACCCAGAGCCTGGACTGACACCAACCTATTGCCCTCTTCTGTGCCTATTGTCTTGTTTATTATTTATTGTAATGCCTGCACTGTTTTGTGGATTTTATGCAGTCCTGGGTAGGTCTGTAATCTAGTGTAGTTTTGTGTTGTTTTTTTACATAGTTCAGTGTAGATTTTGTATTGTTCATGTAGCACCATGGTCCTGAAAAACGTTGTCTCGTTTTTACTGTGTACTGTACCAGCAGTTATGGTTGAAATGACAATAAAAAGTAACTTGACTAAGGGCAATTTACAGTTGTAAGTTAACCTACCAACCTGCATGTTTTTTGGAATATGAGGGAAAACTGAAGTACCCCCAGTAAACCCACATGGTCACAGGGTGTACATATATACAGAACACAGAGTACATCTAATGGGAAGAGGTTCACTGACCATAAAACATCTAATGCTCTCTTGCTCCCAGTGAGCATTTGGCAGATTTATTCAAATAAGATTATACGCCTGGGTTTACCATTGCTTCAGAGTACAGTACTTTCAAAATTGAGATCTGATGAAGGGCCCGGCCTGAAACGTCAGCTGCGTATTCCCCTCCATAGATGTTGTCTGACTTGCTGAATTGTTTGTGTTAACTGCTGTCACTTTGGGTTGAGATATTGGAAGCCAGATTCCACAGGTAGAGTTTAGAAAATATACCTCACATCAGTTTCGTTTTGTGTCCCGAATAAGCATGAAGCACCAAGCTTGCCCTATTATGCGTCCTCCACTCCCACATTGTGAAGATCACCCTAGCAGAGTCTATACTGTTGGATTAGGGTCCAAGTTGTCATTTTTCTTGTAGTTTAACTTTATGCTTGCTTATGTGTTTGTATGATTACCTGTTTGTAAATGTTCATTGGATTTTTAGTCATTTGTAGTATAGCTGGTTCTGTGGCTTTATACCATCTTTGCAGCCTATGTTACCAAATAAATTGAACTGTTACATAGACAGCTATTATCAAATAATTTCCTATCTAGTTTTAGCTGATTTTCAGTATAAAGTGACCGTGATATTTTGTTCAATACACATGAAAGTTGCTGGTGAACGCAGCAGGCTAGGCAGCATCTTTAGGAAGAGGTACAGTCGACGTTTTGGGCCGAGACCCTTCATCAGGACTAACTGAAAGAACAGCTAGTAAGAGATTTGAAAGTGAGAGGGGGAGGGGAAGATCTGAAATGATAGGAGAATATAGGGTTATGATAGGGATCCCTCCCCCTCCTATCTTCTCCTATCATTTTGGATCTCCCCCCCCCCCCCCCCACTTTCAAATCTCTTACTAGCTCCTCTTTCAGTTAGTCCTGATGAAGGGTCTCGGCCCGAAACGTCGACTGTACCTCTTCCTATAGATGCTGCCTGGCGTTCACCAGCAACTTTTATGTGTGTTGCTTGAAATTCCAGCATCTGCAGATTTCCTCGTGTTTATGATATTTTGTTGTTTTTTTTGTCTTTTTTGGTTCTTACAGTTGGGTGAATTGGTTACCATAATTGTTTTTATGAATATCTAATAAAATTGGTGTGACCACAAGATCTGCGCATCGTCCTGGACTTCCAAAGAACCTACTGGACAATATTATCTCCAGATCAACCAATATGTAGTCCTTGTAGTGGAGTGTGGGAAAGGCAATAATTCCACTGATTTTTCTTCAAATTCTTTCTGCAGTATTTTCTTAGGCAGTGATGGACACATGATGGACCCAGGGCGTTTGAATTCTTGCTAACATGACTTCTATGGAAGATACAGCTATAACTCTTAGGACTTTGTGGTATTTGTCTGACCTCTGAATTCTCATTATGTTTTATTGGTAGTAAAACAAGATTTTTCGATTTGATGATGATAAAATGGAATAAGCCATCCATGAGTATGCAATGCAAGCATATTTCTATAAACCTGACACTTTATGGACAGTGTGTAACATAATATAGGGGCAGAATATTGCTACTGCTGTCTCGTATGTGAAAGGCTTTCTTATACTGAAAGGTCCTTGCTTTGCCATCTCAAATGTGTTACTGCTTTGAAGTGTTTCTAAAAATCTTTGCAATTCAGTGGCATTGAAAACTATTTGAAATTAACTAATTTTCTCAACCATTACAGATTGAACTAAATAAATTGTCTATAAAGTCTTGCCTGCTGAAATGGTTTTAGATATAAATAATGAAAGATTCATTTTGTTCTTCCCTTTCCAATTTTTCTTTCAGATCTAAATTCTCTATTTAAATAAATGGATTGTGGAGACACTTTTATCCTGGTGCAGAATCTGGGAGCAGTGTAAATGCTGGGGAATTTCGGCAAGTCTATGCTCTCTTGCTGCAGTGTCTTGCAATGGAGAGAAGTGACAGATTTGTCAGCAAGAATACGTCAGTGTGCCTTAACTTGGAAGTACCTGTTTGACGTGGAGCTGCTGCCGTTTACCAGCAGGTTCTGGGTTTTGGTAGAGTTTTCCACTGTCCGCAAGGCTGCTAATCACTTAGTCTTATCGTGACTCCCAGGTTTTCTCAAGAGTGAATATAGAATGCACTTTAAAAAGATGATTAATTTATTGGTGCATACTTGATTTTTGCATTTAATTCTTTTCCAGAAATCTGGTGGTGCTGAAGAAGGAACAAAGCCCAGAGGTAGACCTAAAAAACTGGTAGGCAAACATTTCTGATACTGCATCTAAAACTGGTTAGACCATGTCTGTATATTAGAATTTGTGAGTTAGGGGAATTGGCAACAGTTTCCACTTGAACAAATGTACAGTCACATCAAATATTTCACAACATTTTACATTATTGGTTTTTCACTAGCATGATACTGCAGTGGTGTTATTGCAGCTTGGGGGATTCTGGAGTTCAAAGTTCAATTCCAGTGCTGGTCTGTAAGGAGTTTGCATGGGTATTCCCCAGAGACACCAGCTTCCTCCACAGTCCTCAGGCGTACCGGTTAGTAGGTTAATTGGTCATTGTAAATTGACCCATGATTAGCTTACGGCTAATCAAGTTTGATGGGGATGGCTGGGACCGTGTGGCTTAAAGGACCAGAAGGACCCCCCTGCACTGTATCCCAAAATAAATAATAAATGTGTATGACAGTGAGACTCTCAAATTTTACTTGGCGAACAGTGAATGTGGTTAACTCAAATTTAGTGATTTTTTTTCTTTAATGTCTTGTATAATATTATTTTGGTGAGATAATTTTCTGATGTGCTACTGAAAAACTAACTGGCCTGTCTTGCAATTCATTGGACTTTCTGAGATCTATATTTACATTTGGGGAATGGAACAAGCCATCAAGTTGTGTTCAAACATTTATTTATACTCCTAAGTTGCCTATGTATTATAAAGAAATTCCTATTCTACAAGTATTCTGATACTAGAAATAGCATTAGTATTAAAAGTACTGAAGTTCTGTAATATTACAGGATGTTCTTATATTGTAGTATCGATTGTAAAGTCTAACAAATTTACAGTGCCTTATTCTCACTTATTTTATTTTATGTCACTTTTCTTAAATGACCTCTTGTCTTGATTTTTTCCCCAATTTGTTTAGGAAAATGTTTAACTTTCCTTTCTTCCTTCCCATTTTAAAAAATTTAGCTTCTTTTAATCATTTTAAAAATGTGTAAACTGCCATTAAGATGTTACAGGGCCAAATTACAAAATTAAATAAATGGCTTTTAGTAAGTCTAAAACTATGTGTGAAGCTGAAATGATTACACGGTGTGAACAAATTGTTATCTGTTATCCCAGTGTTTTATCAAATTTCCCTCCTTTTGTGCAGTGTTGACTGTTTAATTGAAATAAAAAGGAACCTTTAGCACGAGTTTTTGTTTTCCGAAGTTTTAAAATGTCCTTTGTAGTGGAGGTTGAGGGTTGGGACCGCCTTGTGTCTATGTGCTCATCCAGCAACAGTTACTGGATAATGACTAGGAGTAGTAATTCATCCTGTCCCTGAAACTCTGAAGCCAGTTGTTTTAAAACTGCCGCAGTCTGGCTGGAAATGGGCTTATTTGGCTTAGTATGTAAATTAAAAACTTTAATAGTTTTATTGCTTATTAGGGGAATTTGCTGAGCCACTGCGCAAATCCCTGTGACAAACATTTTCGTACCTAGGATAGGATTGCTGGACAAGCATATTTGTGATAGATTTTCCGGTTGTCTTCATGAGGAAATTTATCTGCAATACTAGACAGATAAAATGTGCTTTTGTTGCCTCTATATAGACTGTGCCTACATACATTGTGTTTTTGTGACTATAGTTTTCATCAATACGCAGCCTTTGAAGAGTTTAAATATATTAAGATAAAGGTTTGCATTTTAAAAATGTCCAGATAGCAATCCCTTGGAAACAGAAACATGATGTTGATCAAGTAATTTGTTTTTTTAGATTATTGGTTCAGGGGTGATTATGTTGGGCAGGACTCTAGGATAACTCTAATAGATGTCTTGCATCCAAGTGGGAACAGATGATATAATACTGGTTTCACATCTCACCTGAAAAGTCGTATCTCCAAAAGTTAAATTCTTGATTTGGTGCTTGGATTTCTATTGTAGGATTTGAACCTTACCATCTGACAGTGTGCTGAGATACTGATTACAACAGCTGTTTTTTGTTGTATATGGAAAAACATTATACTGCTTAGGAAAACAAACGAATTAAAGACATTCATTTCCAAAATGTTGAGGTGTTTGCTGTACTCAGACAAGGAAGTAGTTTTTTTTTCATACATTTTCTTTCTTTGCTGTTGTAGTTTTTCATATTTTTTGTAGCATATAATGTTCACTTGCAGATTTCAGGAAGCTTTTTAACCAGCCTCCTCTGTGGATGATTGTTAATCCAGTATTCTAGTTCTTGAGTATTTTTCTTTCCTTACTAACTTAATGTTTCCAAAGATTCATTTTAGGAGCAGAATTAGGCTACTCGGCCATTAAGTCTGCCACTCCATCATGGCTGATTTATTATCCCTGTATACCCCATTCTGCTGCCTTGTCCCTGTAACCTTTGACACGCTGGCGAACCAAGAACCTATCCACCTGTGTTTAAAAATACTCAATGACTTGGCCTCCATGGCTGTCTGTGGCAATGGCTCACCACCTTCTGGCCAAAGAAATTCCTTCTCATCTCTGTTCTAAATGGATGTCCCTCTATTCTGAGGCTGTGCCCTCTGGTCCGGCATTCACCCACTATAGGAAACGTCCTCTCCACATCCACTCTATCTGGACCTTTCAATAATTGATATGTTTCAATGAGATCCCCCTCATTCTTCTAAATTCCAGCAAGTACAGGCACAGAGCCATCAAATGCTTCTCATACATTAATCCTTTTATTTCTGGAATCTTCCTTGTGAACCTCCTTCAGACCTCTGCAATGCCAGTACATTGTTTCTTAGATTAAGGGTTCAAATCTGCTCATAATACTGCAAGTGTGGGCTGACCAATGCCTTGTAAAGCCTCAGCATTACATCCTTCGTTTTATAGCCTGGTCCTCTCAAGATGAATGCTATCATTGCATTTGCCTTTCTTACCACTGACTCAACCTTCAAGTTAACCTTTACAGAATCTTGCACAAGGACTCCCAAGTCCCTTTGCATCTCTGATTGTTGACTGCTCTTCCTGGCTGGAAAATAGTGTATGCCTTTATTCCTTTTACCAAAGTGCATGACCATTACTTCCCTACACTGTATTCCATCTGCCACTTCTTTGCCCATACTCCTGATCTGTCCAAGTCCTTGCATCAATAAGCCTTTTAGTCCTTTTGTTAAACAAATCACACAGATTATACTGTAAACACAGAGATTCTGCAGATGCAGGAAATCCAGAGTAAACACACACAAAATGCTGGAGGAACTCAGCAGCTCAGGCAGTGTCT
Organism: Mobula hypostoma; assembly: GCF_963921235.1. Taxonomy (NCBI): domain Eukaryota; kingdom Metazoa; phylum Chordata; class Chondrichthyes; order Myliobatiformes; family Myliobatidae; genus Mobula; species Mobula hypostoma. The sequence continues at coordinate 33,386,921 of NC_086109.1, forward strand.
ATGGAAGTCGATGTTTCAGGCCAAGACACTCCATCAGGACTTTCCAGAGGCAGAATCACTGACATATGTTATGAAATTGGTTGTTTTGTGGCAGCAGTGCAGTATAATAAGTATAATAAAATATACTATAAATTACAATAAGAAATATATACATTTCAACCCAGGGGAAATGATACAGGATGAATTGCAAGCTTGGATTTCGGGCTAACTTGCTCAGAGCCAACAGATACAGTACTAGGGATGGAAGGATGTTATTTTGGAAAAGAATTGAGCTCTGTGCCCAATGATGTTCCGCAAGGGTAATTTCGAGGACTTCAGTTGTTTGTGGTATATACTAACTATTTGGATGAATATGTGGATCGGTAGATTAACAAGTTTGCAGATACTACCAAGAATGGAATTGTGGACAGCAGAAAGGACAATCTATAAGTGGAACATAGATCACTTACAGATACCAGCAGAGAAGTGGCAAGTGTAAGGTGTTGTACTTTGGGAAGTCAGATGATAGGAGAAAAGTAAAATTTATTATCAGAGTACATACATGTCACCACATACCACTCTGAGATTCTATTTCCTGCAGGCATACCCAGTAAATCTATAGAACAGTAACGGTAAACAGGATCAATGAAAGAGCAAGAGCAGGGAAGACAACAAACTGTGCAAATGCAAATATAAATAAATAGCAATAAATAATGAGAGCATGAAATAGCAAGATAAAGAGTTCATGAAGTGAGATCATTAGATGTGGGAACATCTCAGTAGATGAGTGTAGTTATCCTCTTTTGTTCAAGAGCCTGATGGTTGAGGGGTAGTAACTGTTCTTGAACCTGGTGGTGTGAATCCTGAGGCACTTGTACCTTCTACTTGATGGCAGCAGTGAGAAAAGAGCATGGCAAGGGTGGTGAGGATCTTTGATGGATGCTGCTTTTTCATGATAATGTTTGATATAGACGTGCTCAATGGCTTGGAGGGCTTTGCCTGTGATGTATTGAGCCAAATCCACTACCTTTTGTATGACTTTCTGCTCAAAACCATTGGTGTTCCCATACCAGGCCGTAATGCAGCCTGTGAATACATGTTTCACTATACATATATAGAGTTTGTCAAGGTTTTTGATGACATCCCAAATCTCCATATACTCTTCAGGAAGTAGAGGCTCTGTTGTGCTTTCCTTGCAATTACGTTTATATGATGGGTCCAGGACAGATCCTCTGAGGTAGTGACACACAAGAATCTAAAGTTACTGGCCTTCTCCACCTCTGATCCTCCAAAGTGTACTGGCTTATGGACCTTTGGTTTCCCTCTCCTGAAGTCTACAATCAGTTCCTTGGTCTTGCTGACATTGAGAGAGAGAGGTTGTATGACGCCACTCATCCAAATTTTCAATCTCACCACTTTGCTAATTCATCATCAGTTTTGATACGGCCCACAACAGTGGTGTCACAGCAAACTTAAAAATGGTGTTGGAGCTGTACTTAGCCACACAGTGATAGGTGTAAAGCAGGAAGCTAAGCTCTCAAACCTATGGATACCCTTGTGCCGATGGAGGTTGTTGAGGAGACGTTTTTACCAATCCGAACTGACTGGGGCCTACAAGGAAGGCAATCCAGAATCCAAGTGCATAAAGGACTATTGAGGCCCATGCCTTGGAGTTTACTGATTAGTGTGATGATATTAAATGCTGCACTGCGATTGATAAAGAGCATCCTCATGTATGCACCTTTGCTGTCCAGATGCTCTAGGGTTGTGTGAAGAGCCAGTGAGATGGCATCTGCTGTGGACCTGTTGCTCCGGTAGGCAAATTGGAGCAGATCCAAGTCACTACTCAGACAGGAGCTGATAGTTTTCAACACCAGCCCCCTGGAAACATTTCATCACTCTGGATGTAAGTGCCATTGGGCAATAGTCACTGAGGCAGGTTACCACTCTCTTCTTGAGCACCGGTATGATATGAAGCCTGTTTGAAGTAGGTGGGTACCACACACTGCCGGAGTGAGAGGTTGAAGACATCCGTGACCACACCAGCCAGTTGGTCAGCACAGGTCTTCACTTCTCGGCCAGGTACTCCATCCAGACTGGATGCTTTCCTTGGATTCACTGTCTTGAAGGCAGACCAAAGGATCATTGGAAGATATGGGGGTCCATGGTTGTTCCTCCCTGTGCTAGTGGTCAAAGTGAGCATAGAAGACATTGAGGTCTTCTGGAAGCAAAGCTCTGCTGTCCCTCATGTCATTAGATTTAACTTTGTAGGAGGTTATGGCATTCAAACCTTGCGACAGCTGTCGAACATCCCTCATTGATTGTAGTCTAGTCCGGAATCTCCACTTCACCTGTGAGATGGCTTTCCGGAGATGATACCTGCACCTCTTGTAGCATTCTTGATCTCCTGACTTGAATGCCCCTGATCAAGCCCTCAGCAAATTCCAGATTTCATGGTTCATGCTTTTTGATTGGGGTAGACCCTGAACAATTTCATGGGGACACACTCATCTACAGCTGTTTTAACAAATAGTAGGCTTCTTAATAGTGCTGAAGTACATAGAAATATTGATGTCCAAATGCATGGTTCACTGGCAGGGCTTTAGGAGAAGATAGGAAAGCACACTCCAGTCCTCATCGAGGATTCAGCGGCGGAATGGGCGAGCGGCTTCAAGTTCCTGGGGTTCAACACATCAATGCAATCACGACAAAGACATGTCAGTGACTCTAGTTCATTAGGACTTTGAGAAGATTTGTTATGTCACTTGCAAATTGCTATGGATGTTTGGTAGAGAGCATTTTCCCTCGAGTATTATGCTCAATCAGGTGCATAGACTTTCAATCTCAGGTGCCCAGTCTGATGTCATTCCTTACGTAGTGCTTCATTTGTGTCTTGTGAAGAATTTGAATAAAGTTGTCCCAGCTTGCTTCCCCCACGTGATGTCAATACTCATCACCCAATCCTGTCTTTTCTCTCCCTTTCCTTGTTCCACATGTGTTATAATTCAGTTGGTCTTGGTTTCTTAAATGTCTGCTGACTGTATCTTGAAATAGGGAAAACTGAGTACATGAATTTACTCGAATATATCAGAGTAAGTATGAAAATATCATCGAACTGAGATAAAACTGAATTGTGAATGGTCTTTCTCCAGAAGTTCCCTACAGTTTAAAAAGAGATAATCGTCATACAAGATTAATCAAATACTTGAGTACCTCCAAAGTTGCCTGAATTGAATGATATGCTCTTGACCCGAAAATGTAACAGTTGAAGAAAGCAACAACAGCGGTAACAAACATAGATTCTTCAGCATTTGTGTCCTCAAAATCAAAGCCATGGATGAACCTGGAGGTTCGTCGTCTGCTGAGGGCTAGATCTGTGGCATTCAAATCTGTTGGATCACATGTACAACACAAATACAAATGTCAGGATGTTGTTTAACACCATCATTCCTACAGTTCTGATCGAAAAGCTCCAGAACCTAGGCCTCTGTACCCCTCTCTGCAACTGGATCTTTGACTTCTTAACCTGAAGACCACTATCTGTACGGATTTGAAATAACATCTCCATCTCACTGACAGTCAACACTGGCATCCCTCGGGGATGTGTGCTTAACCCACTGCTCTACTCTCTCTGTACCCATGACAATGGCTAGACATAGCTCAAATACCATCTATAAATTTGCTAACGATGCAACTATAGTTGGCAGAATTTCAGATGATGACAAGAGGGCATACAGGAGTGAGATATACAGGTCGACCTTCACTAATCCGGCACCATTGGGACCTGTGGAGTGCCGGATTAGTGAAAATGCCGAATTACAGAAGGATCACATGAAGCATAATTAGTGCTGGATTATTGAAGGAACCGGATTACAGGTAGTCGGATTAGTGAAGATCGACTTGTACCAGCTAGTTGTTTGGTGTCACAGCAACAACCTTGCACTCAGTGTCAGTAAGACCAAAGAACTGATTGTGGAATTCAGGAAGGGTAAGATGAGGGAACACAAACCAATCCTTATAGAGAGATCAGGAGTGAAGAGAGTGAGCAATTTTAAGTTCCTGGGTGTCAATATCTCTGAGGACCTAATCTTGACCCAACATTTCAATAACAGCCATAAAGAAGGCAAGGGACTTCGGAATTTGAGGAGATTTGGTATGTCACCAGAAGCATTCACAAATTTCTACTGATGTACTGTGGAGAGCATTCCAACTGGCTGTATCACTGTCTGGTATAGGAGTGTAGGGGGCTACTGCACTGGATCGAAGTAAGCTGCAGAGAGTTGTAAAATTAATCACCTCCATCGTGGAGACCAGCGTCCATAGTATCCAGGGCACCTTCAAGGGGTGCCTCAAAAAAGTGGGGTCCATATGCCCATCACCTAGGATATACCTTCTTATTGTTACCACCAGGTGGTACAGGAGCCTGAAGGAACACACTGAACGATTCAGGAACTGCTTCTTCCCCTCTGCCATCTGATTTCTGAATGGACACTGAACACAAGAACACCATCTCACTACTTTTTATTTCTATTGTTTGCGCTACTAATTTAATTTAACTATTTAATATGTAATGGTTACTGTAATTTAGTTTTTGTTCTCTTCATTATCATGTATTGCATTGTACTGCTGCCACTAAGTTAACAAATTTTACAACATATGCCGGTGATATTAAACCTGATTCTGGTTTGATTGCTGGCCTGAGCCAGGCTACTCTGAATCCCACTTAGAGTGTGTGAGAAAATGAAGGCTTATGCAGTGATTTATTCAAGAAATAAAGTAGCTGCACTTTCATTGTTTCAGGATCTATAGTGTTCATTTTCTGAACTGTTTTCTCCTCTTCCCTTAGCCTGCCTAGTTTGTTCGTAAACCCCTTGGATCCAGGAGAAATTGCAACCAGCACATCATACTAGATCATTTCTAACTGTCATACTGTTTGCCCCTTCAGCACTGTTAATGTCTGTCCACCTGTGGCAACTTCCATAAAAGGAACAAATCACCATTGAAATGAATGATAAGTGTAAATTATCAAAACTTTTTGACCAAGTGTGAAATGTGAGGGCTTTAGCACCAGTGACACTGGCAAGGAAACTTGCGGAATATGAAGGCTTATCTACTATAATGAAATTGGCAATTTCTGAAGGGAAATTGTAGAGAGGTACTATTATCTGAGATAAATTTGAGGGGTGAGCAACGTTTTTTTTGCAATGTTGGATACTTGGCGACATCAGAATGTTAAATAAATACCTTCTGAAGCTGTGGGTGAGCATTGATTCTGCTTGTTGGATTTTAAATAATCCATGTAATGATTATAATTAAGTAAGATAATGGCTAATAACTCATCCAACTCTTAACTTCAAAGTCAAAGAACTCTATTAAATCATTAGCAATTAACTGTTTAGAGACCCTCAATGATTGCATGATAGGCATTGTGGTCAAGATGTCTGATAATTTTGTTTTTGTGCAGGATGTATTGTTTAATGACTGGTTTGTTATGTTAATCCTGTCAGTGACCCAAAATGATAACCCACAGAAAGTTGCCTTGTGGATTGGTTTTTCTGCTTGTGCTTTTCATTGGGACTAATCAGCATGGGTTTCTGTACCACACACATTCTGAATTAAAGGAAGTCTTGACCACTTGAAGATCAAACAATGTTTGCATTTTATAATTGGTTTGAAGCAGGATTATTGTTGTAATTTTCATTGAAATTGAAACTGAGCCCACATGCATTATGTCCAATGGTTAAAAGGTTTGAATTGAGGCATAGGAAAATTTGGAAAACTTTTATCAAATAATGAATATTGGCCCAATGGTGACTCCTTACTGTAGAATTCAGTGATTCTTTTTATTGATGTTCAATATAATTTTATTTTCTAAGTTACTTTCATTTTCAGCTCAGAAACGGGCCCTTTGGCCCTTCTAATCTCTGCCAGCCTGTCTATGCCTAGTCCCATCTCCCTCACTTGGACATAGCCTTCCATAACTCTCATCCATGTACCTAGGCAATCTTCTCTTAAATGTTACAGCGGAACTCTCTACCATCTACCATTTCCACTGGCAGCTTATTCCTCCCACCACCCTCTGACTGAACAAGCTCCCCCTCAGATTCTCCTTAAATACTTCACCTTTCACCCTAAACCTATGACTACCAGTTCAAGTCTCAACCAACTTGAAGGGGAAAAGAAACATGCAAGTGTTCACCCTGTCTACTTACCTCATAATTTTGTAGACCTCTATTAAGATCTCCTTTCATTCTCCTGCATTCCAGTGAATAAATAGCCTTTCCTCTGGAGCCTTCCTCCAGAGGAAACTAATTTTTCATCTTTACATTTAGCAGCCTTTATTTTCTCCCATCATAAATGTTCTAATTAAAATCTTTGTTTAGAAATCTCTTTGACAACCTTACTACATTCTATATCGTTGTACAGTATTACTTTCAAACTTAAGTGCTCAGTTCTCCTCTCCACTTACTGCTGCTTGGTACCAGTGCCTTCCAGTATTCTATATTTGCATCAACACCAATTTCCTAAACCACCAGCACATCTTTTTCTCATTTTCAACATCTTCTTAAGCCCATCACCCCTGCTGCGGCAAAGGCCACTGACAGATCCTTCCTCTCCCTGGGATGGGGGTATTTTGAGCTTTTGTTGGTGTTTCTGTAGCCCTGTGCTTGTACTGGATGGGCTTGCTAGCCCCATGCCAATCATCCTCCTTTGGCAGCTGGGTTTGCGACCATCCGCGGCAGAGTTATCTTTGAATGCCCCATGTTTATTACCCGGATCGCTACATTAAAACTGCTATATAATTTTATGTTATCTTTGTAGTGACTCTATGAAAAATGAATAAATTGGCAAACAAAAGTTACAATATTCATTGCATGTTAACTCTATTTTCCATGGAATTCCAGAAAGCTGAAACTACAGGAACAAAAAAGCCCAGAGGTAGACCAAGAAAAAGGGTAAGGAATTTTTAAATGCAGGAGCACTCCTACACTAACAGCATCTTTTTGTCTGTTTTTTTAAAAAAAATGTTTTAACTCACTTGAGTACTGCAGTTTTTTTAAAAACATGTAAATTTGTGCTATAACTCCAAAAGCTTAATATTGCATGTAGAACAATTCTCACTACAGTCACCTGTCACGCCAGGGCTGATTGTTTATGAATGAAGTTATTTATTCACATATCATGTTCTCTGCTTATCACATACCTGCTACTTAAGGAAAAAGTAAATGCAGCTGTGAGAATGGTTGGCTTGATTTAACACAGTGAAGTTCTACCACTGGCTGGCAATGAATAGTTGCTTAGTACTTCTGGCTCATCCTGTTTTTATTTTGCCTACTAATTAACTTGAATTTTCATCATCTTAAAAGTTCCTTTACTTTCTGAACTTGCTGATTACTTTTTTTGTGCTAAGAAATCATTGGATGGAACATTTAGTTCTATCATGGGCACAGCTTGGGTATAATGAATGTCATTTCTGTTCCAAAATGGCATACATATGCATATACAAAGATAAATAAAAATAGATTAGAGGTGTTGAGGGTAAGATAGAAAGAGCCACATATTTGCATTATCTGCAACTTGTAATTTAGAAGAGAAGTCTGAGTTAAGTGGCATGGAAGAAGATTTATCAATGACAATTTCACCTTCTTTCTGTGGCTTCAGCTTCACAACTGGTCATTGCTGCTCCAGTGTTGGCGAGTGTAACGTCCTCCATAATGAGAGGATAGTTTCCATCTCAGTTAACTGCTTATCTTACCAACTGTAGTGCTGCACTTTGTTCTCAAGTCTGTTCATTGGGTTTTATGCAGTATGGTTGACGTACCTGTTATAATAATGCTGTCATTCTGTGCAAAGTAATATTGTGGGTGGCTTTTCTTAGCATTATATTTGAGGTTGGGGGTAAAGCTATTTCAGTAGGTTCAGTTTAATGTCAGAGAAATGTATACAATATACATCCTGAAATTCTTTTTCTTCGCAAACATCCATGAAAGCAGAGGAGTGCCCCAAAGAATGAATGACAGTTAAATGTTAGAAGCCTGAAGCCCCCCAGCTCCCCCCTCCCATGCATAAGCAGAAGCAAAGTGATGACCCCCCCACCAGCAAAAAAGCATCAGCACCCCCACCGACCACTCAAGCTGCAGCAAAGCATCAACAAAGTCACAGACTTTCTGTACCCCAAAGACTACTCGTTCACCCAGTAATTCGACATACCATGGGCTGTCCCTAATAAGGGAAAAAGAGGTGTCCCCGTTTCACAGCGAGAGGGGAAACGTAGAAAACAACTCGCCGATTTATGGTGTTAAATGTCTGTTGTGTTGCTTTTTCCAAGCTCTGTGCCAAAGATCTCGAGTCTCTGGGCACACTGCCAGCTGCCAGCTCGCTGCTTACAATCTTCTGTCTCCCACAACACACTAGTTTTCTGTGGTGGCACCAACATCAAATCTGCCCGCCTCCAGAGCCACGAAAATCCAGCACCTTGAAGGCGTGCTAGTCTTCTAGGTCACATCCTTGGCATATTGAAAAGCGGCCAGTTGTGAGGCCCTGAGAGTGGGTCCCATTCCCGCAAAGAACCGAAGTCAGAGTGTAACAAAAGAACCCTGAAAAGGAAAAAAAAATGATGTTAGAATGAAGGCTGATTAGTGGAGACTATTGGTGGATAAATGATGGTGGTGCTGCTGTATTGAGTGTTGCAGGTAATGTTGGTGGTGGGCTTTATAATTTGACAAAGTATTTTGGTTCTTGATCATATATCGTGAATTATTGGGAAGATGATGTTGTCATCTTTCTGTCTCCTCCACCAAGACCTTAGAAAAACTTAGAAGTTCTAACCTTATATTTCCTCTGTAAATTAAACTTTTTGTAGTGCTGAAAACTTGAAGGTAGAAATGATAATGCAAGTGAAACTGATTTTATTGGTGAGCGGTTGGGGGAAGACACTTCTCCCTCATGAAGAACTGAATCGATGACGCTACCGATCTCTGATCAGTTGTTAAACTGCAACTGATTATCAGCATTTTCTTCCCTGTTTTAAGCAGTGGCTGCTTTACCAGATGTAATGTTATAGCTATACCTTCACACCTTAACCACCCACCATTTAAGCTGACATAAATTGCAAGAGGATAAATGCTTCAAGGATATAATGAGAGAAATGTAAACGCATGTTTAATTACTGAATGGACAGTAATGCATCATGGCAAATTAACACCCCATATATTTTAAAATAAATGTTTCATAGCTTACTTCTGTGTTCGACTGCTAACTAAACACTTTGGTGCAGATCAAATTTATAATCGGAGATCTGCCACTGATTCTGGTCGGTGGAGCAGTAGCCTCTGACTTGTATACTATGTGAGGCAATTGTTGAAGTGGCTGATTTTTTTTTAAAGGCTCATGGAGGCCCAACACACAAATCCTTACAGTTGAGAATAAACCATACATTGAGTAGGATGGTGAATCCTGTGATCCGTGATGCAAAGCTTCAGCAATGAAGTGTCAAGAAACTTTGATATTTAGCTAATCTACTTACTTCCCTGATCTCCCATTTATTGAAATTGCATAATGCTTTAAATATAACAACTATTCATGTTGTTTTAAAGATACTTTAAAATTATTGTTTATAAGCAAAAGCATGTAGAAACCCTATCCATTTAAATAAACTCAAGCATTTAAAAACTGTTTAGTAGTACCTCTGCTTAACTTTTCAGTTGTACTCCATCATTGAAATTAATGAAGAATTTTCTGTGCCTAATTCAACCTTGTTTCTGAATGTTGCATGTCTCAGCATCTGTTATTAAACCTCTCATTTTTGCATCATATCCTGTTCTGGCATGCAACAATATATATCTTTCTCGAAAGATGGGTGTTATTTGTAATGGTTTATTATTCCCTCAATCCTCCATTCCACATGTAATCCTCTTGCAGATCAACGAGCCTCTAGACCTGTGAAGTTAGAGCCAGCAGTTTCAGTCAGGTATATGTTGAATGGCTACAGCTCACCTGGCATCTCTTGAAAAGACTCGGATTTGTCCATTATCTCATTTTGTGGAAGGTCGCTCAAACTCTGAGGCTTTGAGAAACTCTTCCAGCATCTAATTAGTAGGCTTGGTGCAGCACCTGGTTTCTTCAGGTGCTCCAGTTTCCTCCCACAGTCCAAAGGTGTACTGGTTAGAAAGTTAATTGGTCATTGTAAATTGTCCTGTGCCTAGGTTAGATTTAAATTGGGGGTTGCTGGGTGGTGCGGCTTGGACGAGCCAGAAAGGCCTATTCAGCACTGTATCTCAATAAGTAAGTAAGGGCTATGAAAATGGAAGAGCTTGATTTGGTTGCCTTAGAGGCAATAAGGCAATTTATTATGAATATGTTTGATATCCTGTCTTCCTGTATTTTCTCTGTGGAATTAAGTTTATTGTTAACTGTAGTTCCATCTCCCACAATTTCTTCTATTGCCTCTGGGGGGTAAAAGTCAATGCTGTTGATGTTGAAATCCCCACGGACCAGTTAAGAAGTTAACAAATGACAGAATGGATGTAAGAAATAGAGGAGCTGAGGGTTAAGATAAAAGACACATTAGCCTTGTAGTTCAACGACCTAATACTGTGATACAAATAAAAATTGTTTTTCTTTGAATGAAATATCTACCATTTCCCTTCTGTTTTGTGTCATTCTGGATATTTGACTGGGCATTTCCTGCCATGAATCATACTTGCATAGTGTTACATTTATGGTATTGGACATAACAATGATGTTAATTGTGCAATGCTATTTTTTCTAGTATTGGTGGATAAATTCCAATGACAGTGTATGAGCCCTGGAGGAAAAATCAGGATTTCATTGTCTTACAGCAAATTTCAGACTAATTTATTTATCACATGTATATCAAAACATACAATGAAACGTGTTGTTTGCGTTAAGAACCAACACAAGCTTAAGATATGCTAGGAGCAGTTCGCAAGTGTCACTGACACCAACATAGCATGCCCATGATGTTTAACAGGAAAACAGCAAAACATGCCCCTCTCCTTCCGCTATCCACCCATCCACTCACCCACAGTCACCCATCCACTCACTCACACACAGTCACCCATCCACTCTCACATAGACAGTCACCCATCCACTCACTCACACAGTCACCCATCCACTCTCACATAGACAGTCACCCATCCACTCTCACATAGACAGTCACCCATCCACTCTCACATAGACAGTCACCCATCCACTCACTCACACAGTCACCCATCCACTCACTCACACAGTCACCCATCCACTCACTCACACACAGTCACCCATCCACTCACACACAGTCACCCATCCACTCACACACGGACAGTCACCCATCCACTCACACACAGTCTTCCAACCTCAGGACAGGTTGACTTCAGACCTGTAGCCTCCATTGGACTTGCAGCCATAAGGCCTCCAAATTCACTGACTCTCAGAACAGTCCTGTATCTCAGCACTGGGGCTTCAGGTTGACTTATGAACGTTGATCTTAGGTATCCACTCCAGGACCCGCTGATGATGGAAGCTGAACTCCAGAGGTGCGGACTTGTGTACCTAGAAGGTCACCAGTCCTCATGCCTCTTGCCCACACAGATCTCAGTAAACTTGGAGGTGGGGGAATGGGGTTGGGTGGAGACCAGCCACTGACTAGAAGCAGCATTGTTTGAAAGCAGTCTCCTCCGTCAAATGCATCTTCTGAATTTTGCTATAGTTTGGCTAGAAGGCTTGGACCTAGAAGACAGGACCGTACAAGGACCAGAACAAAGAGTATTATAATTTCTTCTGTCACAGATATTATTCCCCAAGAATCTATAGGGACCATTGTTTCTACCTTCTCTTTTCGAAACACATTGTCTTGAGAGGATAAAATTAAAGTTGTTGTCACACTGACTGCAAACTCTGTGACTGTAACTCAGCTTGTGCCCATTTCTGGGTCAGGGTTGGGGTCATTGAATCATTCTGAGTGTCTGTAGCTTGTGTCTGCCAATTCTCGTAGTTTGCTATTCCCCATATATTCCTTTAGAAGAAATGAGACAGGATGGGAATGAGGGTTTCATTCAAGTTCAGATGGTAGGCAATGCTCATTTAGTGTTTTGGTGTGCATTATAGTACCCAAAGTACCTTTATCAATCACAAGGGTTTCCACATCAAGGCTTGTGATTAACAATGCAAGAAACCATATGGTTAATGCCTGTGGAATCCTGAGGGAGGACAGAAATGGTCCTCTACCTGATGAACATTGATACAACCAAGTATTGTGATTTGGAGTCTGCAAAGGAGGCATAAATTCTCCTTACTCTCAATGTCAATAGTGTGCCTTCCGCATCACTCCCTCCCTTACTGGCTGATTGGCAGAATGCAAAGATTGGGAGCCTTTTCTATTTGGCTGCCATTGGCTAGTGGTCGGTGTTCAATACTTAGCACATTGTATGTTAATGATCTGGATGACAAAATTGATGGCTATGTGGCCTATGTTTGTGGGTGTTACAAAGATAGATAGGGGAGTACGGAGTCTGTAGAAGGATTTCAACAGATTGGGACAATGGGCAAGAGAGTGGCAGATGGAATACAGTGTAAGGAAGTGTATGGTTATGCACTTTGATAGAAGGAATATAGACATAACCTTATACTATTTTCTAAATGGGGAGCAAATTCAAAATTTGTAAGTGCAAAGTGAATGGGAAACCAAGTGCAGAGTTCCCTGGAGCTTAACTTGCAGGTTGAGTCGGATGTAAGGAAGGCAAATGTAATTTATCCTTCATTTCCAGAGGACCAGAATATAAAAGCAAGGATTTTATAAGGCATTGGTCAGACCACATTTGGAGTATTGTGAGCAGTTTTGGGCTTCATATCTAAGAAATGATGTGCTGGTATAGGAGAGGGTCCAGAGGAGGTTTACAAGATTATGCCACCTGATCCCGGGAATGAAAGGGTTAATATATGAAGCGTGATGGCTTCAATAGGTTCAGTAGAAATGTCAGAAAAATGTATACAATATACAAACTTCTCAGGCTTGCTGAACTTTAGAAGATTGAAGGGGGATCTCATTGAAACCTAGCGAATATTGAAAGGCCTAGATAGAGTGGATGTGGAGGGAATGTTTCCAGTATTGGGAGAGTCTGGGACCAGAGGGCTCAGACTCAGAATGTAAGGACATCCCTTTCGAACAGAGGTAAGGAGGAATTTCTTTAGCCAAAGGGTGGTGGATCTGTTAAATTCATTGCTGTAGAAGGCTGTGAAGGCCACGTCTTCGGGTATATTTACGGCAGAAGTTGATAGGTTTATGATTTGTAAGGACGTCAAAGCTTGTAGGGAGAAGGCAGAGGAATGGGCCTGAGAGTGAAATCTAATCAACTATGATGAAATGGCAAAGCAGACTCGATGGACTGAATGGCCTAATTCTACTGTTGTATCTTATTGAAGTAGCCTTTTTAAAAGATTCTACAGATATACTTGCCACTTGTCATAAAGGGATCTAACATAATAAGGAAGGGAGTAATATGGTAGGGCTATAAGACAGATGCAGTTCCTGGAGACCTGATACCTGAATAGTCAACATTTCAGTTAAGGTTATAAGCACCTGCTATGGACATTTCTCTGCATATGAAAGAGCTTCCATAATATCAAATTTTAAAGTCCAATGTGAATTGTTCTTATGAACAACAGAATCCATTTCCTCTAATAATTGTTTGTATTCGTCTTGTGTGGTTTTTGATGCTGTTCATTACAATATTGCAGAGGCGTGTTTACTGGATTTTCTGATTTGTGGACAAAGTCGACTTCTGTATAAGTGGAACCTGTTCATTGCATGAAGCTCTGCATCTCAGTAAAAAGTTGTAGGGGCAGAGAGCAGATTAAAATGGCCTTTCATCCACCAGAACTCTCACTTTTATAAATCTTGTGAGCTCTGGACATTATTTTTATATTGATTCATATCTCAAATAAGGTGTTGCCTCCTGCCAGATACAGCTGACCCAGGACTGAAGCCAGCCTTCCGACCACACGGTTCAATGGAAATTTTGTTCGGCTATGCCACCTGGCGGAAAATATAAGTTTGGGAGGGAACAGAATATATCTGCATTGTATTAATGTCATTAAAATTTGTGTTCCTTGGGTACATTTTTAAAATGGTCAGGGACAGCTGGAGCACTATTATGACACTTCTATTTGAGCACAAGTGATTTTTTAGGCCACTATTTGATGGCTTTATACACAGTTTATTAATTTGCAAATTTTCTCCCTTAAATAGAAACCTTTAATCATGTTCTCACTATTACTATTCAGGTTCTCAGGATGCAATCTTTTTTAGGTATTTATCAGTTGTGTATTAACAAAACCTATGTCTCTTTCTTCCCAATACCACACAAGCAGAAGAGGACATTGATGGTGATGGAGTTGAGGGAGGTAGAGTTGGGAAACTAGCATGTGTGGAAGTATCAAAAGGTGAAACATGGTTTCTTTCCATTGCACTTGTACCTTCTTGCTTTAGAGTTACCACGGGACAAATTATTATTGTACTTGAATATGGTTGCTACTGTCTAGATGATGGGAAATGGAAACTCCAAGTGATGAATGCCCCTTCTTGAACTTTTTGTGGGCCTGGTACAGTAGATTTCACTGATAGTTTGAAATAAAAACACTGCTACTGGTCCGGGCAGTTTGTCTCTAAATACAAAATAGATGTTAATGGGTTAACTAAAGTGTGGTAAAGTTCCTGCTACTGTCAAGAATGGCGCCCTACAGAGTCACAGTAGCTGGCAAATCCAGCCTGCCAGTCTCCCAAATGTTTGTTCGCATGTAAGGATTCATGTTGGGCATTTATAGCCTGGAGGGGATCTGCATATTATTAATGTGCGACAAGAGGCATGTGTATTTCAAACCAGTGCATCAATTTTTGAAATGTATAACTTGAAAATTACATCAGTACAGTTATGCTGCCAAAACAGAGCATCTAGGACCTGTACTTCCCATATCATATGATGCAAGCTGAGAGAAAATCCAGAGCTTAGATGACTAGCAGTGTAAACTTACAGGTCGTTTGTTGCATTGGTTGAGTCCTAAGCATTTCTATAAAATATATTCGACAGTATAGCAAGGATCGTTTTCCTATTGTTAGAATTGGAATTTTGATAGCTCTTTCTCATCAGGGATATTGGATTTTTGAGCTGGTAGTCAACATTGTGGTGTGAGTCTGATCCTAATCAGAATTTCTTCCTGTTTCCTGTGCGAGTCAGCCTTTAGTCATAAGGGTTCCCATTTCCTCAAACTCACCACAAAATAAATAGGGTGTCTTACTCACACTGAAGCATGGGCAGTGATCCAGAGGTCCTTTGCTAACTATTTACTGGTATTTTCATTTTTTATATTTGGCACAGAATATATATCCTTTTCTTAATTTGTTTTGATTAAAAGAAAAAATCCTTTGCAAAAATGACATGATACATATAATCTTTTTTCCCTTCTTGTGAATGCAGTGTGTGTGTGTGTGTGTGTGTGTGCGCGCGCGCGCATACACACAAAAGGTAAAAGTTATGTGAAGCAATAAGTAACAGCTTTTATTATTAAAAAAAATATATTTGGAGGAAACTCTTTTGCCTTCGTGCCAAATCAGAAAACTTGCAAAAGCTGAGTGTAATGGGACATGAACTTCTTATAAGTAAAGCCACATGTGAATCCTTTATGACACCATTTGTATTAGAGGTAAAGCATACAAAAGTGGATTTATTTTTGAAATACTAAATTAAGGAATGACTCAACTGAATATTAATACGGAACACGGTAAGTGCATTTCCTAGAGGAACCTGGATACACTAACCCAAAAAATGAACTGAAACTCACGGTCATTCTGCTCAAATGGCATGGATTCTGTGATGAATGATTGGAGTAGCAGCACTTTGTTATTGCAGGTTCTACATTTCTGGTGTTGCACGAGCACAGCAACCTTTTCTGCCATATGTCCTTTCTTTCTTCTGCCTTTCTTTTTCTCTGTAAACCTACGCACTATCAGCCGTAGTTATGCCACCTTTTCACTATTGTCCATTCTGCAGTCACAAGCCTGATGAATCCTTCAGCACTTAATTTTTCTGCTAACTTCCTAACATTACAACCTTGATGGATTATCCCTCAGCTTCTCTCTGTTCTGTTCTTGCCATTAATCTGCCTTCTGGTGTCTGTAGGCGCAGTTTTTTTTGTATGCAATTCATTTTGCATGAACATCACTTCTTGTACGTAAGCTGTTTTTTAAAGCATTTCCTGTGCAGGATAATTTGGATTTCAACTTGAGCTACAAAGTGAAAAGACATCTATCTCCATTCTCTCTTTATTTGCCCTTGAAACAGCAATATTTATGAGTCTTAAGTTTTGATAATATCAGTAAAGATTTAATAGATATATATAGAAGCAAGTATCATTTATTGTTATTAAGACGTTGCACATAAATTTACTCTTGTCTACATGGCATAGTAGTGCTTGTGTGTATCACCTTAGTTGACAATGATTACGAGAATTAATATCATTAATATATTCAGGCACCTGACAATTTTATATTGAATTTAATAAGAATTTTACTTAGCTCTCTGTAATTTCACAAGTAAGATCTTAGTAAAAATCCTGAAGGAAGCTTCTGTCTCGGGTGATTTTTAAAAAAGGTATTTAACTCACGACATAGCTTTGTACATCTGCACTGCGAGGGCAGTGTAGTGAAAAGATAACTCGTCCTCAAAGGACTGGACATGCATCTGAATGCTGTTCATTACAATGTCAGCTTCCGATCAGAGCAACGTTGATCACCGAAACCTGGAAGTTAGGTCAAATGTGGCGCATTGAGCGTGTCATTGCAATGCCCGAACGAATCAACAATTGGCATAGCTGCTGTACAAGCTTGTGCTAAGCGCAAATTTGAGATGCAAATAGGGAACAGCTTGTATAGAAATGGAGAGAACACACGTAGAAGCTGCATTTAGTGCGCTCAAGGAAAAGTGTGAAACGGAGGCTGCTCAGTAGAGGCAAAGGTGTATGAAACAGCAGCTGGCTTAGACAGTGGTCAGTCCACAACCAGAATCAGTCATGTTTTGTCATCACAACAGTCAGTGCAGCTTTCTAAAGAATACATCCAAACACATTTTGGTTATAAAAAGACATGCTCGAGTTCTACAAGGAGAAGCTGTCCACATCACGAAGCCAACATGCCTTCAACCTGGCGGATGGAAAGCGCACAAGGAGCCACGGGCCCACTCACCTTGAAGTCTGGTGTGGATGCCACTAGGTCACCGGCAAGCAAATGAAATAGCCAATGAAAAATGAGAGCAAGTGTAGCTGAGTGCAAGGAGTGGAAAAAGATACAGTTTGCTTAGAACTTAAACTGCTCGAACAAAACCAGCCGAAATGGGCTTTGTGATATCGGGCAACACACATAAAAGTTGCTGGTGAACGCAGCAGGCCAGGCAGCATCTGTAGGAAGAGGTGCAGTCGACGTTTCAGGCCGAGACCCTTCGTCAGGACTAACTGAAGGAAGAGTGAGTAAGGGATTTGATAGTTTGAGGGGGAGGGGGAGATCCAAAATGATAGGAGAAGACAGGAGGGGGAGGGATGGAGCCAAGAGCTGGACAGGTGATAGGCAAAAGGGATACGAGAGGATCATGGGACAGGAGGTCCGGGAAGAAAGACGAGGGGGGGGACCTAGAGGATGGGCAAGGGGTATATTCAGAGGGACAGAGGGAGAAAAAGGAGAGTGAGGGAAAGAATGTGTGTATAAAAATAAGTAACAGATGGGGTACGAGGGGGAGGTGGGGCATTAGCGGAAGTTAGAGAAGTCGATGATCATGCCATCAGGTTGGAGGCTACCCAGACGGAATATAAGGTCGACTGCACCTCTTCCTAGAGATGCTGCCTGACCTGCTGCGTTCACCAGCAACTTTTATGTGTGTTGCTTGAATTTCCAGCATCTGCAGAATTCCTGTCGTTTGTGATATCGGGAATGTAATATAGGAACATTTAAAACCAAAATCATTGTTGATTGCAGAACGCTTTATGTTTCATAGGTGGAATCAAAAGGAAAGGGAGACAATTTCAGCTTACGTGGCTGAATTGAAGAAATTGTCTGAGTATTTTCAGTTCAGTGATGGGCTTAATGATACGCTGACAGTTCGTTTAGTTTGTGGAATCTTATAAGAAAGTATTCAAAAATGCCTCCTAATGGAAGCACAGCTCATATTTAAAAGAGTAGTTGAAGTTGCTGTATTAATGGAAACGGCTGCCAGAGACACAATTGAGTTGCAGTCAAGAATGAAAATGAGTGTGAACAAAATTGCAATGTCCAAACAGAAACATGCCTGGCTGAACAAATTGTTACTGTTGTGTCAGAGGCTCGCATACACTAGACTAATGCAGGTTTAAAGGGAAAACTTGAAGAAAATACAACAAGGTAGGACACACAAAGAGCATATCAGGTAGACAAAAATAAATGGACTGCACAGGGTATAGAAGAAGATAAAAAGTCAAGTTGCATTTTCAGAAGAGCACTAATCTGCATGCTGTTGATGAAAAATTTTATAATGATAAGAATCAACAATTGGCAGGGCTGTAAGACCAGTTAGCCTTGAGATTTACAATGTGAAAACTAACAAGAGACCAGCATTATGGCTTACACCAGAAATGAGAGGCAAATTAATTAAATGGAATTGAATACTGGCTTTGCTGTTTCAGTAATTCCATAAAATGAATTTCAAAGATACGGAACGGAAGTCTGCTGATATGTAACTAAGAACTTGTACTGGAGGAAGGATAACTCCCTTGAGAATGACATTTGTAACAATGAAATACAGCAACCAAAAAGCCACGTGGGACTCGTATGTGATTAAAACCCAGAGGGCTAGCATTGTGGGGCCGGGACTGACTGAAGTAACTACAGCTTGATTGGAGATCCATCTGCCATTTGCATGCCACATCCTCTGCAATACAGTCAACTAAAAGTGAATTAGGAAAGCTACTGGATGATGCCACAGCAGTGTTTAGGGATGACATTGGAAATTTTAAACTTATCAAGGGTAAAATGGTGTTGAATGAAAATGTCATACCCAAGTATTACAAAGCCAGTCCAGTTCCATATACTATCCATGATAAAATAGCCAGTGAGCTGGATCTCATGGAGCCTGAAGGAAGTCCTTCCAAGGTTGAGTGGAGCCCATGGGCAATGCCAGTGGTCCCAGTAGTCTGTCAGGGTCTGTGGTAATTTTAAGGTCATTATCAACCCAGCACTGAAGTATATCTGTATCCTCTGCGCAGGGTAGATGATGTCTTTGCAAATCTTTCTGGGGGGAAACACTTCAGCAAAGTGGACTTAGCTGAGGCCTACCTACAGATGGAGATAGAAGAGGAGTCCAAACACTCACAAAGGGCTTTATCGCTATAATAGATTTATTTTTGGTGTAGCAAATGCATCTGCACTCTGGCAGAAAGCTGTGGACCAGATGCTGTAAGGTTGCCCGGGTACTTGGTGTAATCATTGTAACCAATGAGGATGACATGGAATGTCTCCAAGATCTCAAAACGTTGTTTAAAAAGATTAAAAGATTATAGGCTTTGAGCACGACACAACAAGTGTGACTTCTTTAAACAAAGCATCACTTACTGTGGTCACACCCATTGACACCAAGTGTGCTGAGAAAATTCAAGCAGTGGTGAATGCTCCAAGGCCAAAGGGTGTGTCACAGTTGCAGTCCTTTTTTAGGATTTGTCAATTACTTTAACAGATTCCTGCCTAACCTGGCTAACGTGCTCCACTCCTTGAACTTATTACTACAGATTGGGAAGAAATGGCGATAGTCAAAGCAATGTGAGGTGATTTTCCAAAAGGCAAAGGAAAAAGTGATGTCACACACTGTACTCATACATTATAATCCACACCTTCCAATGAAGCTCGTCTTTCACCTCGCCTTATGGTGTACGTGCAATCATGTCATGTTATGAGTGATTAGATTAAATTCAACTTTATTGTCATTGTGCCGAGTACAGATACAAAGCCAATAAAATGCATTTAGCATCTGACCAGAAATGCAAAAAATAGTGCTATTTACGAAAAACTGCGAATAAAAAATGTGCTACAGCACACAAATATAAAAGTACTGAGACAGTACAATATGGATGCAATACTGCTTAACGCTGTGATGAGAGGTTCGGCAGTGTCACAGCCTTGGGGAAGAAGCTCTTCCTGTGCCTGCTGGTGCGGGAGCAGAGGCTGCTGTGGCGCCTACCGGATGGGAGGAGAGTAAAAAGTCCATGGTTAGGGTGAGATGCATCCCTGATCATGCTTTTCGCCCTGCCCAGGCAGTGTTTATGATATATGTTCTCAATGGAGGGCAGTTGGTTGCCGATAATCCGCTGGGCAGTTTTCACCATACACTGAAGTGCTTTGCGTGTTGGAAGTGAACATCCTATAGCCTTTAGTGTCACATTCCCTTACCGCTATAGAGAAAAATTATGTACAGATTGACAAATACGCCTCGAGTGTGGTTTGGAGTATAAAGTATTTCAACCAGTACCTGTGTGGGAGAGAATTTACCCTCATTACTGATTATCAACCACTAGTGTTTGTTTTTAATCTATAGAAGGATGTTCCACTAACAGCAGCAGCACAAATGCAGAGATGGGCTCCTCAGAGGTGGAGGACACAATTACAAGATCAAATTCAAAAGGATAGATAATCATGGAAATGCTGATGATTGTCACATTTATCTTTGGGAAACCAAAATACCTGAAAAATTTACAAAAGAGGACACAGCTCTTGACATATTTTTCCTAAGGCAAATTAAAAGTCTCCTTACTGCAGCCAAGATGATCCAAAAGGGAAACCAGAGAAAAACCCACACTGCCATGAGACCGCAGAATGACTGACCAGAATGTGCAGCAGAAATTCCAGTTCCCCATTTTTACCAGCGCTGGAATGAGCTTGTCCTTAATGGGGGTTGCCTTGCATGGGGATTGAGAGTGTTGTGTCACCCAAGCTGAGAGCTGAAGTGTTGGTGGAGCTACAGGCCGGTCATCTAGGCGTGGTCAAAATGAAAGCATTGGCTCGAAGCTTTGGTTGTCTGGGATGAATAGGCAGATTGAGTAGCTTGCCATGCACTGTTCAGGATGCTAACACATCCGGATGATGCCGAGAGCAGCACCTTTCCATCCCTGGGAATGATCTGCATTGTCCTGGCAGAGGATTTGTGTGGATTTTGCTGTGGGTGCAGCTACTAAATGGCCAGAATAGCCTCTACCACAGCCTTGCACACAGTTGATGTGAGAAATCCCTTCTCAGGACTGGTGTTCCAGAATATTTAGTGACAATGGACACAGTTTGCTGCGGAACAGTTTCAGTCTTCCTTGAAAATGGATGGAATAAGACGTATTATATCTGCGCCGAATTACCCCGCTATAAATGGCTTGTCCAGAGTCTAAAGCAATGTCAGCAAAGCACGCTGCACTCAATCAGAAGCTTGCCAACTTCCTCTTTGCATATCATAGTGCAGCATACTTCAGAACCAGCAGCTCGCTAGTTATGCTGTTCCTCAGTCATCCCTCACGCTCCTCGAACTCGATCTCAGAAGGAATATGCAGGACAAATGGTTGAGACAAATTGGGAGCTCCTCACATAAAAAGGTTTGATGTTTCACTCCTGGACAAGCAGTCCTGGGGAGGGACTAGAGAGATGATCGAAAGTGGGTGCTTGCCAAAGATCAAGGACAGAACTGGACCACTCTCGTACACAGTACAGGTTGCTTCCACTGTGATTAGGAGATGACACTTTGATCAGTTGAAGAGAGCATAGTCAATTATTAAGAGAAGAAAGGTGTCCAGAGCTGTCAGAAATACTTCTTGCAGTCCCAGACTCACTCCTACAATCACTACAAAGGAAGCCTCAGAACCTGAACTTGTTTCACAGCCACAAGTCTCACCTGCCAAGCAGAGTGATCCCCCTTGTCAGGAAAGGCATTATTCCACAAGAGTTTGAAATCCTGCAGCATGATGAAATCTTTAGGCCTGAATGGGACAGTGTAAATATGTGTATATAAAAGACTAGAGAGCAATATGTTACATACTTGAGATGCATTCTATATTGAGTTGTGAGTCTTAAGTTCTGTTAATATCAGTAAACATTTAGTAGATGTATTTTGAAGGAAGTATTGTGTTTATTGCTTGTCATTATTAAGATATCAGTGCTCCACGGGTTTACTCTTGTCTATACAGCATAGTAAAGGAGTGTTGCATGTGTGTCTTAGCTTGGTTAATACCGATTGCAGGAATAATCGATAGTATATTCAGATGTGCAACAATTCTGTTTTGAAATTAATACATATTTTACTTAACTTCCTGCAGTTTCGCAAGTAAGATATCATTAAAAGTCCTGAAAGAAGCTTCCTTCTCGGGTGTTTTGAGAAGATTCTTAACTCATTGTACATCCACTTTGTGAAGGCAGTAGAGTTTAATAGAAACAGTGAAGCATATCACCGTTTGATTGGAAGCAGCGATCCCAATTGTGTTGTTTTGTCCTTCTATCTCTGAACTGGTGCGCATTCTGGGACCAATTCTTGCCAACCTCCTCCACATTTCATTCACCAAACAGAGAATCACTGGCCAGCTCTACATTTTGGCTCTCGAGTATACATTCCAGGCACCCAGTACTCTGTGAAAATAAATACATCTATGAACACACTCCTGTACCTAATAAAGTGGCCACTTTATTATGTTCGTGGTTTTCTGCTGTTGTAGCCCATCCACTTCAAGATTCGATGTGTTATGTGTTCAAAGATGCTCTTCTGCACACCACTGTTGTAATACGTGGTTATTTGAGTTACTGTCGCCTTCCTGTCAGCTTGAATCTGTGGCTATTCTCTGACCTCTCTCATTAACAATGCGTTTTCACCCACAGAACTGCAGCTCACTGGATGCTTTTTTTTTGCACCACTTGCTGTAAACTCAAGAGACTGTCGTACGAGAAAACCCCAGGAGATTAGCAGTTTCTGAGAATCTGAAACCACTGCGTCTGGCACCAACAATCATTTCACAGTTAAAGTCACTTAGATCACATTTCTTCACCATTTTGATGTTTGGTCTGAACAGCAGCTTTACCCTTGATCATGTCTGTATGCTTTTATGCATTGAGCTGCAGCCACATGAATGGCTGAATACATATTTGCATTAACTAGCAGGTGTATAGGTGTTCCTAATAAAGTGACCATTGGGTGTAGTTACAGTACATACATTACATCAAACCTGTCTCTGACGTGTCTCCAAAGCTTTCCTTCACTCACTTTAAATTGATGCTGCCCTGGTTATTGGCCATCTCTGTCCCTCATGGTCTGATACACCTCTGTCAAGTCACCTCTCATCCTCCATCGTTCCAGAGAGAAAAGCCCTAGCTCACACAACCTTTCCTCGTTGGGACCAGCATCTTGGTAAATCTCCTTTGTACCCTCTTTAAAGCTTTTCCTCATTCTTCCTTTCATGAGGTGACTGGAACTGAACACAATAACCTGTTGGCAAGATTGCACCGATGACTAACGGTAACATGTTGCAGACGGCTCACAAAACAATTAGATACTCTTTTTCTATATATACGGAACTGTGCAAAAGTCTTAGAGATATTTATATAGCTAGGGTGCTTAAGACTTTTACACAGTACTGTATTTGTCAGCGTGGAGCAGGGAGCGAGTTTGTAAATCTGGCAGGAGCAAAGTATGTTGGGAATGGGGAAGGTGGAGCATTGTGGGAGGGGTGTGGGACAGGTGACAGAGAAGGCATGCAAAGGGGGGGGGGTGGGTGCGGATGTAGACACTCCCAACCATGGGCCACCAGGCAAGGTCATTTGATTCCAGACAATTGGATTTATTGATCATTACAGAATGTCTCTCTGCTGCTTCCCTCTCCCTTCTCCTTTTCCCAAACATAATTCCCCTCTCCCTGCCCTCATCCCACTTTCAGTCCACAATAGAGACCCATAGCAGAATCAGGTTTATCATAACTCACAAATTTATTTTTATTTTGTGACAGCCGTACAGTACAATACATAAAATGACTGCTGTACCGTGCAAAAGTCTTAGGCGCCCTAGCTATATACATGTGCCAGATACTTTTACACTGTCCTGTACTTCTGAACTGTGATTGATTGCAGCCTGCACTTTTGGCTTTGAGATGTATTTTTAGCCAACTAAATGATCTGCGATTTTGTGATCTCCTGGGGGGTTTGGTAAGGGTGAGAGTGAGAGTGAAGAGTGCAGGTATGTCATTGCTGCATATGCCTGTGTCGATTCCTGATGGTGGAACATAAGCCCGTGGTCAGCTCTCTTACTTCGTGCCAATTAGTGTGAGTAGGATTAAAATCGTTGAAGACAAGAGCAGCAAATGAATGGGTGTTCAGCGCCATCTGCCTGCATTTGACTGATCTCCCTCTCTTCTCAATGCTGCCTTTAGGCGGGAGGTAGAGGAGTCTTGGGTCCCACATCGACACGTTTGGGAGAAATTGTTGCCCTGTAGCCACTGGCTCCTGGACAGGCTTGCCTCAGCACTGAATGGGTTCACTTTTGGGGATTCTGCAGTTAATGTTCTGTGTCTTATTTGTGTGCTTTTTTTATTGTTTGCAAGATTTGTTCTTTTTTTGTCCCTACATATTGGGTCTGATGGTCTTTGTTGTGTAGAGTTTTTAAAGTGGGTTCTATTGTGTTTCTTTGTTTTGTGGCTGTCTGCAAGAAGAGGAGTCTCAGGGTTTTATTGTACACAGTATACGGATTTTTATTGTAAATGTACTTTGAACTTTTAACCTTGAGTTTTTACAGAGTTACAGCATTGCTGTCGCTGCTCTTGAACTCAGTCCCTGACTAATGAAGGCAGCGTGCCATGCACCTTCATATTCACTCTATAAATTTGTGTGGTAGCTCTGAGGGATCCAAGAACAATGGACCCAAGATCCTTCTATTCCTCCACACTGCCAATAATCTACCATTATCCTTGTACTCTTCCTTCCAAGTTCGGCCATCCATAGTGTACCACTTCACCTTTTTCCTGATCGAACTCTATATGCCACTTCTCTTCCCGGCTCTGTATCTGTCTATATCTCGAGCTTCCCTTGGCTGGTTATAGCTTTATAAAACTCCTTGAATTTCATGAAACTTTCATCGGCTGTGGTTTATCTTTATAAAATATTTATTTGGTGACGGAGGACTCTGTACAGTTCTGTTTGCCACAGTATAAATAGGACGTGATGTCACTAGAGAGATGCAGACCTCTTCTGGTAAGGTGGTGATGCATTGGCTGCTACGGGACTAACCAAAGTTGTTATTGTCTGAACTGAAAGTTAAGATTGATAGCTCGAGTTGGCTGCTTGTTGGAAGGGTTGTACGCCGAGGGTGGAGGTTAGTTCGTAAACATTTCATCACCAGTCGAGATGACATCATCAGTGCACAACTGAGTGCTGTTTCTGCCAAGGGCTCACACGTTTGTCCATTATATTTGTCCATCTTGTTGTTCTGATTGGTTGGCTGTTGCGCTGGCTGCTAGTCTCTGCAGGATCTCATCCAACTGGATAGCTGAGTGATCTCCACTAGCCCATATTCCTGGTTATCTGTTGTTGTGAGCATTAGTTCCTCGGGTGTCCCTGGCTCACTGCTTGGCCCTGATCCCACAGACACGTAGGTTCGTAAATTGCACCCAGTTGAATATGCTTCTTAATAGTCTTCAGTTGAGAACCAAGCTTCTAAGAATTTTCTTCATTTCTTGGTTTGTGCAACTGCCAGGATTTTTGTAGTTTCCAGATGAACTTGTGTCCTTCTTGGTCTTCATGAACTGAGATGAGTGACAGAGGATTGTGTCTTCTTACAGCTAGTCTCTTGGATGGTTTACTCCCTGTCTGTCCCGAATAGTGTTTGGGGCAATCTCCACATTGGATTTGGTATATTATGTTTGTTCTGTCCATGTGGGCTGTTGGATCTTTGGGTTTCGAGATGAGTGTTCTGATGATGGTGCTGGGTTTGTGTGCTACCATTATTCCATGTCGTTGGGGCAGACTTGCTGGACAATAAGAACGTAAAGTACTGCAGGACTACGCCATCAGCAAGTTGCTCACAAGCGGAGAAACTGAAGGAGATGGACTTGGCGTGGACCATGTTGCTGCCACCTGCTACAGAGAGGCGTCAGAGTCACTGTACAAAGGTGCTGTGCAGTTGGACAGTGAGTGATTCTCTTAGTCGCTTTTCTTGTGATTGCAAGACCCTGTTGGACATTGATAATGTGAAATACTGCAAGTGCTGTTAACTGATTTATTGGCGGACAATGGTGAAGTTGTGTGGCCTTGGTCATAACGAGGACTAGGCTTCAAGCCTCGATGTGGCCTGTTTGCAGGTCCAGGAGAGAGGCGTTGGGGTCGGTGCTGTGAGAGGCGTTGGGGTTGGTACTGGAGGTGTCGGTGCTGTGAGAGGCTTTGGGGTCGGTACTGGAGGTGTCGGTGCTGTGAGAGGCGTTGGGGTCGGTACTGGAGGTGTCAGTGCTGCGAGAGGTGTTGGGGTCGGTACTGGAGCTGTCGGTGCTGCGAGAGGTGTTGGGGTCGGTACTGGAGGTGTGGGTGCTGCGAGAGGCGTTGGGGTCGGTGCTGGAGGTGTCGATGCGAGAGGCGTTGGGGTTGGTACTGGAGGTGTCGGTGCTGCGAGAGGCGTTGGGGTCAGTACTGGAGGTGTCAATGCGAGAGGCGTTGGGGTCGGTACTGGAGGTGTCGGTGCTGTGAGAGGCTTTGGGGTCGGTACTGGAGGTGTGGGTGCTGTGAGAGGCGTTGGGGTCGGTACTGGAGGTGTCGGTGCTGTGAGAGGCGTTGGGGTCGGTACTGGAGGTGTCAGTGCTGCGAGAGGTGTTGGGGTCGGTACTGGAGCTGTCGGTGCTGCGAGAGGTGTTGGGGTCGGTACTGGAGGTGTGGGTGCTGTGAGAGGCGTTGGGGTCGGTACTGGAGGTGTCGGTGCTGCGAGAGGCGTTGGGGTCGGTACTGGAGGTGTCGATGCGAGAGGCGTTGGGGTCGGTACTGGAGGTGTCGGTGCTGCGAGAGGCGTTGGGGTCAGTACTGGAGGTGTCGGTGCTGCGAGAGGCGTTGGGGTCGGTGCTGGAGGTGTCGATGCGAGAGGCGTTGGGGTTGGTACTGGAGGTGTCGGTGCTGCGAGAGGCGTTGGGGTCGGTACTGGAGGTGTCAGTGCTGCGAGAGGCGTTGGGGTCGGTACTGGAGCTGTCGGTGCTGCGAGAGGTGTTGGGGTCGGTACTGGAGGTGTGGGTGCTGTGAGAGGCGTTGGGGTCGGTACTGGAGGTGTCGGTGCTGCGAGAGGCGTTGGGGTCGGTACTGGAGGTGTCGATGCGAGAGGTGTTGGGGTCGGTACTGGAGGTGTGGGTGCTGTGAGAGGCGTTGGGGTCGGTGCTGGAGGTGTCGATGCGAGAGGCGTTGGGGTCGGTACTGGAGGTGTCGGTGCTGCGAGAGGCGTTGGGGTCGGTGCTGGAGGTGTCGATGCGAGAGGCGTTGGGGTTGGTACTGGAGGTGTCGGTGCTGCAAGAGGCGTTGGGGTCGGTACTGGAGGTGTCGATGCGAGAGGCGTTGGGGTTGGTACTGGAGGTGTCGGTGCTGTGAGAGGCTTTGGGGTCGGTACTGGAGGTGTCGGTGCTGTGAGAGGCTTTGGGGTCGGTACTGGAGGTGTCGGTGCTGTGAGAGGCGTTGGGGTCGGTACTGGAGGTGTGGGTGCTGTGAGAGGCGTTGGGGTCGGTACTGGAGGTTTCGGTGCTGCGAGAGGCGTTGTGGTCAGTACTGGAGGTGTGGGTGCTGTGAGAGGCGTTGGGGTCGGTACTGGAGGTGTGGGTGCTGCGAGAGGCGTTGGGGTTGGTACTGGAGGTGTCGGTGCTGTGAGAGGCGTTGGGGTTGGTACTGGAGGTGTCGGTGCTGCGAGAGGCGTTGGGGTCGGTACTGGAGGTGTCGATGCGAGAGGCGTTGGGGTTGGTACTGGAGGTGTCGGTGCTGTGAGAGGCTTTGGGGTCGGTACTGGAGGTGTGGGTGCTGTGAGAGGCGTTGGGGTCGGTACTGGAGGTGTGGGTGCTGTGAGAGGCGTTGGGGTCGGTACTGGAGGTGTGGGTGCTGCGAGAGGCGTTGGGATCGGTACTGGAGGTGTGGGTGCTGTGAGAGGCGTTGGGGTCGGTACTGGAGGTGTGGGTGCTGCGAGAGGCGTTGGGGTCGGTACTGGAGGTGTCGGTGCTGCGAGAGGTGTTGGGGTCGGTACTGGAGGTGTCGGTGCTGCGAGAGGCGTTGGGGTCGGTACTGGAGGTGTGGGTGCTGCGAGAGGCGTTGGGGTCGGTACTGGAGGTGTCGGTGCTGCGAGAGGTGTTGGGGTCAGTACTGGAGGTGTCGGTGCTGCGAGAGGCGTTGGGGTCGGTACTGGAGGTGTCGGTGCTGTGAGAGGTGTTGGGGTCGGTACTGGAGGTGTCGGTGCTGCGAGAGGCGTTGGGGTCGGTACTGGAGGTGTCGGTGCTGCGAGAGGCGTTGGGGTCGGTACTGGAGGTGTCGGTGCTGCGAGAGGCGTTGGGGTCGGTACTGGAGGTGTCGGTGCTGTGAGAGGTGTTGGGGTCAGTACTGGAGGTGTCGGTGCTGCGAGAGGCGTTGGGGTCGGTACTGGAGGTGTCGGTGCTGTGAGAGGTGTTGGGGTCAGTACTGGAGGTGTCGGTGCTGCGAGAGGCGTTGGGGTCGGTACTGGAGGTGTCGGTGCTGTGAGAGGCGTTGGGGTCGGTACTGGAGGTGTTGGTGCTGTGAGAGGTGTTGGGGTCAGTACTGGAGGTGTCGGTGCTGCGAGAGGCGTTGGGGTCGGTACTGGAGGTGTCGGTGCTGTGAGAGGTGTTGGGGTCAGTACTGGAGGTGTCGGTGCTGCGAGAGGCGTTGGGGTCAGTACTGGAGGTGTCGGTGCTGCGAGAGGCGTTGGGGTCAGTACTGGAGGTGTCGGTGCTGCGAGAGGCGTTGGGGTTGGTACTGGAGGTGTCGGTGCTGTGAGAGGTGTTGGGGTCAGTACTGGAGGTGTCGGTGCTGCGAGAGGCGTTGGGGTCAGTACTGGAGGTGTGGGTGCTGTGAGAGGTGTTGGGGTCAGTACTGGAGGTGTCGGTGCTGTGAGAGGCGTTGGGGTCGGTACTGGAGGTGTCGGTGCTGTGAGAGGCGTTGGGGTCGGTACTGGAGGTTTCGGTGCTGCGAGAGGCGTTGTGGTCAGTACTGGAGGTGTGGGTGCTGCGGGAGGTGTTGGGGTCAGTACTGGAGGTGTCGGTGCTGCGAGAGGCGTTGGGGTTGGTACTGGAGGTGTCGGTGCTGTGAGAGGTGTTGGGGTCAGTACTGGAGGTGTCGGTGCTGCGAGAGGCGTTGGGGTCAGTACTGGAGGTGTGGGTGCTGTGAGAGGTGTTGGGGTCAGTACTGGAGGTGTCGGTGCTGTGAGAGGCGTTGGGGTCGGTACTGGAGGTGTCGGTGCTGTGAGAGGCGTTGGGGTCGGTACTGGAGGTTTCGGTGCTGCGAGAGGCGTTGTGGTCAGTACTGGAGGTGTGGGTGCTGCGGGAGGTGTTGGGGTCAGTACTGGAGGTGTCGGTGCTGCGAGAGGCGTTGGGGTTGGTACTGGAGGTGTCGGTGCTGTGAGAGGTGTTGGGGTCAGTACTGGAGGTGTCGGTGCTGCGAGAGGCGTTGGGGTCAGTACTGGAGGTGTGGGTGCTGTGAGAGGTGTTGGGGTCAGTACTGGAGGTGTCGGTGCTGTGAGAGGCGTTGGGGTCGGTACTGGAGGTGTCGATGCGAGAGGCGTTGGGATCGGTACTGGAGGTGTCGGTGCTGCAAGAGGCGTTGGGGTTGGTACTGGAGGTGTCGGTGCTGTGAGAGGTGTTGGGGTCAGTACTGGAGGTGTGGGTGCTGCGAGAGGCGTTGGGGTCAGTACTGGAGGTGTCGGTGCTGCGAGAGGTGTTGGGGTTGGTACTGGAGGTGTGGGTGCTGTGAGAGGTGTTGGGGTCGGTACTGGAGGTGTGGGTGCTGTGAGAGGTGTTGGGGTCAGTACTGGAGGTGTGGGTGCTGCGAGAGGCGTTGGGGTCAGTACTGGAGGTGTGGGTGCTGCGAGAGGCGTTGGGGTCAGTACTGGAGGTGTCGGTGCTGCGAGAGGTGTTGGGGTCAGTACTGGAGGTGTCGGTGCTGCTCTTCAGTGTTCACTCGCCAGGAGACCAGTTGTTTCGCGTTCGACTGCAGACTGCTGCAACACTCGTAGACCCAGAGACTTTGACTATTTTTTGTTTGACTATTTTACAGCTACCTTTTACGTACTATATGTGCTTGTGCAGTGTGTGACTGTTCGTACTGTGTTTTGTACCTTGGCCCCAGAGTAACGTTGTTTCATTTGGCAGTACTCATGTATGGCAAAATGACAATTAAACTGAATTAAACTTACTCGGATAGGGGTTTCATTTTGGAGGAGAGACTGAATAAATGGGTTTGCCTTCCTTGGAATGGAGAAGGCTGAAAGGGAAGCTGGTGCATGTACACAAAATTGTGAGGGGTGTATATAGTGGGAAACTTTTCTGCATAGCAGAGATCTCCATAATGAGGTTGACCCAAAAATCGCTGGACAAACTCAGGAGGTAAGGCAGCATCTGTGGAGGGGATAAAAGCTGTCACTGTTACAGGCTGAGACACTTCATCAGGACTGGAAGAGAGAATGAGCCAGAACTGGGCTTGTGTCCCCTTCCTTTCTAGTCCTGATAAAGGGCCTCGGCCCATAACGTTGACTGTTTATTTCCCTCTATGTATGCCGCCTGACCTGCTGAGCATTTTGTGTGTTACTGTTCAAGATTTCCCATATCTATCGATTCTTTTGTGTCTATAACAAGAAGGAATAGTTTTAGAGTAAGAGGTGGGAAGGTTTGAGGGGAAGCTGAGGAAGGATTTTTATTGTCCACAGCGTGGCTGGAATTGAACCCTCGATCATTGCCATGGACTGGGTGGACTGAAAGGCCATTTCTGTGCATTTTCTATCGTGAAACTTGGAGGCAAAATTATAAACGGCTCTGTTGAAATAAAAATATTCTCAGGGGTTCAGTTTTTTTACCCTGAGCTGTCCAGACTTATAGGCATGTACATCCTCACCCTTTGGAGTATTATCAGGGTCAATAATCCAAGAAAGCAAAGTGGCCTTAACCAATGCATGTTTGTTTGTTCAGTGTATTGTTTTCCTTGTGGAATCATGAATTGTTTGATTAAGTCATCATTAATCAGACTTGGTATATTCAGTGAATTATCAAATTGTTTTAATTCCTGCAGAAAACAGAAACGTCTCAATCATACCAAACAATGGATCATTAATTTATTATGTAAAACTTGCCCTTCAGATGAGCAATGCCTATTAGTAGGTTAATATCTTGCTGTAATTCTGGTTGAGGAGACATTAGAGATTTGATGCAACCTGGTGTCTTGACTGCAAACAAAACAAAACTTTGTCTTTCAAGTTTCTACTTCTCTGCTTGCTGCCTTTGTTGCTGTAATGTGTGAGTGCCATTACTTCAAGCAGACAGCTGTCACAGTCTTTAATGGAAACCGTACAATTAATGCTCAAGGACAGTGTAATTGCTATAAGATTCTATACTGCTGAGTGTAAGCCAAAAACAACCTTGTTTTCAATAGTAATTTTTATGTAATGTTTCTCTGCTTAAGGAAAATCATTTGACCTCGTGCAAGCAAGAAAATTGTTTTAAATGTCAGTCATTTGCATACACTATATTACAGTTCAGGCTTGATTAGAGAGCAGTGCTCCTATACAGTGCTTAATTTAGTTTCTCTTTCTGTGGATATAGAAGGATATCTTCTCCATCACTTGTATTTTATACTGAGGTTACACACAACACTCACACACACATTCTCTCTATTGTAGGGTGGTAGAACTTTTTATATTACTATAATCTTACATGAAGTTACCTGCAAAAGTAGATGTAGGCACTTTGTTTCACTATATCCATGTCCATGTACCTGTCTATCATGTCAAAGCACTCAAAATACTGGAGGAACTTAGCAGGTCAAGCAGTATCTGTGGAAAGGAATGGAGTCGACTCTTTGGGCGAAGTCCCTTCCCGAAATTCTGAATTTTATTCCTTTCCATAGATGCTGCCTGATCTGTTGATTTCCACTAGCACTTTGGGTGTGTTGCTCTGGATTTCCAGCATCTGCAGGATCTCTTGTGTCTATCATGTCAGACAAAATTTAAAATCGGGAAAATATTTTAATGATTGAAGCAAGATTTCAGTTTTACATAAATGGTGAGGTAAGAAAATATAAATTTACAATAGCTGTCACTGAATGCAACCACAATTTCTGGTGGTAAATTGCAAGGAGCATCTGTCCAGGTTCAGTCAATAATTTCCCAGTGAGTTACCTGGGAGTGCAGTTTCTATAAAAATTATCCTTTTATTCAATGATGTTTTTATTAAATAATAGTGATGAGTTACTTAATAAAACAAAGGGCATGTATTAAGCAGCAGGATTTTAATTTTGTGTTCAGTTTCACTGTAATTGAGTCCCTTGTGAATTACTTCAAATGTACATTCAGAATTTATAAATTATTGAATATAACTCCAGGAGTGTGCAAAGCACTCCAAATGAGAGATATTTTGTTCTGTAGAAATGAACAGAAATATGTGCAAATATTCAGTTAAATTCCTAATTCTCATGTTTCAGCCTCTTTAAATGGGAAGCTGGATTGCATGCATCTTAAACTCAATTACTCAGTATTTTCATATTTTATGATATTTCCTTTGTTGTCAAAATGACTTGGTGATGTTCATAATAGTCACGAGGTTTTCAAATTATAGGATCATTTTATACATTATTTGTTATTTGAAAATACATTTATATGGTTTTGTTGGGCTTGGACATTGTACATATCTGAAAAGTGCAGGGGATAGTGTTCTTGAAGGCATATTTTATTGACATGTTGGTGTATTGAGGAACCTTAGAGACTGTTGAATTTCTGTAACTGCTTTGTTGATATCTATAATAATGTACTGGAAAAATTACAGGGTTGGAGTATTTGTAATTGCTGATCGCTTCAGTCTTAGCCCTATTGTAAAGCATTCAGAAGTTATAGGCAGTAATTGTTGGGATGAAGCTGACAATTCTAATTGTTTACAAATGCTAATAGTAATGATTTTGCTAAGGGGTAATGCAGCTACTGCTTAACTTGTCAGTTATGCTGTGATCCCCTGAAAGACAAATAAGGTAAAATAAATATTGTAAGTGTTGCAGTAAAATAAACGTGATGGTCTAGATTTTGCTGAGTGACTCCTACTGCCAATGTTCACTGTTTAGATTCCCTCTTTGCTCTGTTCTTGCCCGGTTCAGTTCAAGGGAATGAACTTCCTGACTGACAGTATCTTGGAACCTATTGTGTTAGAAGCTTAAGGTACATTTATATGTCCCAGAACATGGAATCCTGACAAAAAGAATGGCAGGGTCACGCCCCTAGCTTCACCGTCAGGTTTATGAAATACTTCTGAATGTCCCTGAATGAATCGTCCAAAAACAATTAAATGATGTTTTCAATTATTTATAATCTTGTATTTTCCTTGCTTGTCTTTCTCACAGCTATACAGTAACTATTGAAATAAATGGGCTGGGTGGTACTGTTATCAGATTTGAGTTGGTGCGCCATTCTTGAGCAGAGTCTTCAATATAAGTACTGGAGAACCTCTGCAAACTCCTGGAACTGATTTGGTGGAGCACGTTAACAGATTTGGCTACTGGAATGTGTTCAGAGCTTCCAACTTTGTATGGGCTTGTGCTGAAGAACTGAACTTACTGGTTTTCATGGAGAAACTGCATGCATTTCCCAGAAACTTCAAGCCATTACAGGTTCTTTTAGAGGAGGAAAGTCAAAACACTAGAAGAGGAATAAGTCATATACTTACGATGTTTGGGGAGAACATATCAGTAAGGAAACAAAATAAGCAGGTCATAAGACTCAGGCAAGTGAAAGATAAAATTAACCTTTGTGGTTTTATCTTAATTTCCATGTGGTTTATTGCATTTGAGCTTTGCTTCGGATGAATGGTGATCATTTATATAACTGGAGCATTGCATGTAGATACACTCCGTCCCCCACCAAGAGACTGGCTGCAGCATAGCCTAATCCTTTCACCATTCTTAAGCGATTTTGAAAATAAAATAGAATTCTGATAGGTCCTCAACACTTACAATTGTGTTATCAGAATCAGGTTTAATATCACTGGCATCTATTGTGAAATTTGTTGTTTTGCATCAGCAGTAAGATGCAATACACAATTTAAAAAAACTAAAAATTACAATATAAATCAAGTACGTAGTGCAAAAAGAGAGAGAGAGAAAATAGAGGTAGTGTACATGACAAAGAGTCTCGGCCTGAAACGTCGACTGCACCTTTTCCTAGAGATGCTGCCTGGCCTGCTGTGTTCACCAGCAACTTTGATGTGTGTTGTAGTGTACATAAGTTCATTGTACAAAAATCTAATGGTGGACAGGATGAAGCTCTTTCTAAAATGTTGAGTGTGTGTCTTCAGGCTCCTGCGCCACCTCCTTGATGGAGGCAATGAGAAGAGAGCATGTCCTGAGTGATGGGTGCTACCTATTTGAGGCATCGCCTATTGAAGATGTCCTTGATGATGGAGAGACTAGTGCTCATGATGGAGCTACACACACAAAATGCTGGAGGTCAGGCAGCATCTGGGAAAATAGTACAGTGGATGTTAGGGGCCAAAACCCTTCAGAAATTCCTCCAGCATTTTGTGAATGTTGCTCTGAATTTCAGCATCTGCAGATTTTCACTGCTTTGCCCATGATGGAGCTAGTTGAGTTTGCAGTTTTTTTTATCATCTACTGTTGTAAATTGTAACCAGTACTTCTGTCTCAGAAATAGAAACAGTAATTTTGAATCAGCGCTTTGTGATTCTAATGGTTTGAAATGTGTTTCTGTGGTATATCTTGAGTGTTCATGAGATTATCATTATGCTTGTCATGCATTTTGTACTTCGATTGTCAATGTTATATCACTCATTAACTCATAGTTTCTTCTCAATAGGTTGAACATATTAATTAGAAGCATTGGGGTACTGTAAATTAGTTCCAGTTTGCAAAAAGCTGCCAATTAATTTCCACAGGGCCTTTCTCCTTAATACCAAGTACTCAGTGCCCTCCATGCTAACTAGTCTACACTTAACATGCTCAATTCATAATTGATGTTATATCTGCCACATTTCTCTAGGCATACTTCTGATCTACCGCCATCAATTCCCCAGGTGGCGACAATCTCAACAACTTTTCTTGTGTCCTAAATAATGTGCCTTTGCATCTTCTTTTTCTTATGCTAGTTCAAGGACTTTCTTGAGAGTCATTCATCTTGCCTAACTGATATTCCCCGTGGTTTACAATGCTATTGCTCAGTGAAGTCTACACTTTAGTGCTCAGGGTCTAATTTCACATCCAAGCAATGCTCTTGACCAGGTTAAAGCATTGTACTTCATTATTTCTCCTTTTGGCGACAGCAAGACATTGTCAGAGGAAAACAATATTGATGAGCTGCCTTTTAAAAGAGCCGCTGTACACATTTATTAATTTGCAGGTTAGAAATTCCAAATTGGATCACTTTTGGGTTTCCATTGTAAGGAGCATTACTGGTTTTAATATAAGCAGCAAAGGAGAGTTGGGCTGAGTTGGGCATTGAAACAGGCTTATCATACTTGGAGAAATACAAACTAGCCATATTTCAGTGATGCCTACCACATAGGTTCCCGAGACTCGTAGTCATACAGCACAGGAAAAAGGCCCTCTAGTCAATCATGTCCATAGTTTCCTGAAAGTGGCAACAGAGATGGGCATTTGGCACTCATTGGTCAGGGGATTGAACACAAGAATTAAGGTGTCATGTTCCAGTTGTAAAAGACCATACATGGAGTATTGTGTGCAGTTTTGGTCACTGAGCTATAGGAAGGACGTTTTTAAGCCGGAAAGGATGCAGAAAAGATTCACAAGCATGTTACTGGAAATGGTGGGCTTGAGTTATAAGGAGAGACTGGATAGGCTTGGACTATTTTGCTGAAGTGTAGGAGGCTGAAGGATGTCCTTATAGAGGATTACAAAGTCATGAAAGGAATAGACAGTGAATGATCGATCTCTTTCCCAGGGTAGAGGAGTTTAAAACGAGAGGATGTAGATTAAAGGTAATAGAGGAATGATTTATAGAGAACCTTACAGAGAATCTTTCTACACAGGATGGTGGGTGTTGGAGGAAATGGGTGAGGCAGGTACAATTAGTTTCAAGTCCATTTAGATACACTTGGAAAGGTTGAGCAGATATGGGCTAAACATGGACAAATAGGGTTAGCTCAGTTTGGCAATTTGGTCAGCATGTACATTTGGGCCGAAGGGTCTGTTTTTGTGTTGTAAAACATAGGGGCAGCCTGATCTGTGTTACATGAAGGAAAACCACTAATTTTTTGATTTCTTCTGATTTTATAGTTTTGAGTATTTCCTTAGCAGAAACTAGTACTGTTATTGACCTCACAGTATGTTTATTTTCTGAGTTATTCTTTTATTATCCAGACACATACAATTTTGATCTCAGTTTTGGAATTGGTTTCTCATTTTAAGACTCTGCGGTTGGTACTTTTTAAAAAGCAGTCATTTATATGGACCTTATTCTGTCACTGGTGACACAAGAGACTGCAATGCTGGAATCTGGAGCAACCAAGAAGGTGCTGGAGGGAAAAGCAGGTCAGGCAGTGTCTGTGGAGAGAAATGGACAGTCGGCATTTTGAGTCGAGACTGTACATCCAGTCATCAGCCAAGATGAAGGGTCTCAACTTGAAATATCTATCATTTGTTTTCCTTCACAGTTACGGCCTGACCCGCTGAGTTCGAACAATTGTCATCTTGGAAAGGTTTCTGCAGAACTGGGTGTATTTTGCTTTTCCTGTTAGTTAAAGGGACGTTGATGACATTGACAGATCTGACCAAGCAGCCTCAGATACAGTCCTCAGAATCCTCTACCAGTGACATGAGGTGTATTTTCAAACTGTAGCTTGTGGGGAATGTGGGAGGGACATTCATATGGCCAAATACCCCAAACCAGGAACAAAGCCATGCCTTCTGCGAAGAGCTCGTTCCAAACTAATCTTCAGAAACACCTGCCTAGACCTGTCAAAAGAGTGGTGTATTTGCTGGTTTGGGTTTGCAACGTCTGTCATCACAGAGGTAGGCTCTATTTGGAGAGAAGACTTTTGTATACATTCTTGTGGCCATTAGCAGTTAAAGTAACTTTACGCTTCCTTGCCACCAGGTTATCCCAGATGGAAACAATTAATTTGCTTAGTATCTCACAATTTCAAGAGCAGATTCAAGTGAATCCATAGGCTAGATTCATCTGAAGGTGTCATAGCAGGAGTTTTTTCTTTTGAGAGACATAACAGATAAGTTGTTGAGGTGCTGATTGACCTCATTACAAATAAAGATACTGTAAATTACTGTGATTGTTGGGATAACATTTAAAAACTAGGAAAATGAACTTTGTTCCATGGTTATTTGGCCTCTATGGAAATGCTAAGGTCACCTCTGGATTTTGGAAAACATTCCCTCTGATGTTTCCTTCCTCTGAGTCTAGTTTTCTATTTTTTTCCTCCTTTTTGATTCATGGGGTAGGCTGATATTGAGAAAAACATGGGTTGGATGAGGCAGAATCTGATGGTGGGATGGGAGTTCCGATTCTTAGTTGCGCCATAAGAGAATAAAGTCTTTGGGACTTTATATTATATCCTGGGTGCCGTGAAACATTTCTGTGGGTGTTACTTATTGGCAATAGATTTCTCATTGGAGGAGTAGAGAT
This sequence comes from Mobula hypostoma, assembly GCF_963921235.1. Taxonomy (NCBI): domain Eukaryota; kingdom Metazoa; phylum Chordata; class Chondrichthyes; order Myliobatiformes; family Myliobatidae; genus Mobula; species Mobula hypostoma. The sequence goes on from NC_086109.1 coordinate 33,424,798, forward strand.
GTGTTGGTTTTCAGATGCATCTTGTATATGTATTCATGTGCTGCTTTCTCAGATCTACTATTGTGAAAATTCTGTGTGTAGTTGGGTATCTGACAAAAACAGCTCTGTGTTTTGATGGAGAAACATAAAATACCTCCATTCTTTCTACGCATATTAACTTTCATTGTTTTGATGTTTTGAAGACCATGTTAATGGGAACAATTTTATAGAGACTTTAATTCTGGGAATTCACCATAGCGTCTTACTTTTGTTAATGCTAATATATAAAGACAGTTAAATAGGGCAGACACAAATGAATAGCAGAGGGGTATGTAGCTAAATTTTAAAAAGATGTTCAGTTTATTTATTCACCAGTTTATTTTAAAATAAAAAGACTGTAATAAGAAAAGTCATGTATGTTTTTGGCATAAACACAGAGATTAGCAGCTGAAGCTCCCCTTCAGGCCTGGGTATATCAGTGAATACTTGACTGCTGACCTACTGTATGCTCTGTTTCACTCCGTAAATTTTCTGCATCCGATTCTCTCAATCATTTTGCCAAGGAGGAAGTGGCAGTGCTGACTCAGAGTCACATTTGAAATTGACTCATCTATTTTCCACAATACTTCACTTTGAATTTGGACTGATGTCAAGTATTGCAATGTTTTACTATAGGAGTCTTCTTAATAAATCTTCCTGCCAGAAGAAATACTGTTAGGAGCCAATGATCACATATAGACTTCACTTTAATATAAGTGCCATGAACTGAAATCTGGAATTTCTAAAGTGCCTAGATCATACTGATAATATTCTTCAAAGTACCGTTGCTACGGTGGAAGATTACATACAGATATATAACTCTGCTCCCAACGAGATGTAGAGTATTTGTAAACCTGGGTTATGGCTGTTTTTCAATCAGCATTTGATCAATGTGGGTGGGGGAAATCCCTGCACATGAGCAATGCTGTTCCGATGTTATTTCCTGTGTTGCTGAAAGCCTGAAATTAATCACTAAGTGGACCTGAGGGAATGCTGAAAATAGCTGAAGTTGGATCTTGCAACAAATTAAAATAGCCACAGTTCAGATTTGCTACTCTGGCTTCATTGTTCTGTTCTTATTGCGCCCGTTCTTGTGCTTTACCCCTTAGGCTGGGGACATGTCAGGAAAATGAGGACCATTATTCTCTTTTTTTGATGTCATCTCAGTCAACTGCTCCATTCTGGGACAACTAAGATCTGAGTGCACTTTTACCTGTTTTCCATCAGCCCATGTCAAGTCAATTTTTCAGGTTTGTGGAATAGTACTGAAATTAATTTTAAGAGCTCATACCAGTTTCCAGGAAAGTGAAAAGTAGGTGAGAAGAGGTAGAAGGCCAGAATGGGGAATAGAGGAAGGGGGAAGGGTAGGGAAAAACATTTACCGTAAGGAGAAATTGATATTCATGCCATTAGGTTGGAGGCTACCCAGACTGAATATAAGGTGTTGCTCCTCCACTCTGAAAGTGGCGTCATCTTGGCTCAGATGAGGCCATGGACTGACAGAATAAATACATCCTATACCTTTTTTTTGAATAAATGTGGAGCTTTTCTTTTAGTTTCATTGGCAGTGCCTGCTCATGACCTTGTAACTGTGTGAGTTTTCTGTGGCACTAATGTCTTCTATTTCAGTCACTGAGATAATCAGTGGGAATTTCCCTCTATCTGTGAACAACAGCAGAATGCCAGGTTTGATAGATAATAAATGCAGTAATATCAAGGGAATGGGATGATTCATCTCCAGAAGCTATAACCATCCTCCTTTGTGCAGCGGTTGGAATATTTTTCCCTTTATGCCTTTTGGCTTCTGGGCACCATAATTCCACACTGGATCAAGTGCTACCTTGATGTTAAGTGTCGTCATCATTGCATCTGTTCGTTGTAGCTCAAGGTGATCATCATGTCTGGAGCTGAGTACATTGATGAAACTCAAACTGGGTATCAGTGAGTAAATGCCACTCGAACGCTCAGTCAGTGAAGTCTTGCAGCACTTCGCTTAGGATTAGAGGAAGTTGGGCAGTAATTAACTGGGTTGGATTTCAAGGTTCAAAGGTACAATTTAATGTCGGAGAAATGTATACAATATACATCCTGAAATGCTTTTTCTTTGCAACCATCCACGAAAACAGAGGAGTGCCCCAAGAATGAACAACAATTAAATGTTAGAACCCCAAAGTCACCCCCCCCCCCCAGCTCCCCCTCCCTCCCGTGCATAGGCGGCAACAAGCAACGATCCCTCTCCCCCCACCGGCACAAATAAAGTGCACCCGCTACCAGCATTCAAGCGTGAGCAAACCAATAGCAAAGACTACGTTGTTCACTGGCTGATTTGTCCTACTTTATGTAAATTGTACCTCCTGGTAATTTTCCACTTTATTAGGTAAATATTAATTATGGAGTGCAGGTCTTCATCATTACAGTCTGCGATACTGTCTTTTCCCAGAACCTTTGCTGTATCCACTGCTGTCAATTGTTCCTTGGTTTTACATGGAATGAATTGAATTGGCTGAAGAAGGTGGTTCCTCTGATGGTGGGTATCTCAAGAACAAGCCGAGGTGCATCATATATCAGATGGTGGATTGCATAGTCATCTGTGTCTAAAGTTGTAGGAAGGCTGAACTGGCATAAATTAGCTTTATCAGAATAACACTGTAGGTTGTGGGTGACCTAGATGATAGTTTGATTATTTGGGATGATACAATACTGAGATTCCAGCAAGGATTTCCTGGTACAGTGGGTACAAATTTGGAAGGTTGCTTTTGAATTGCTTGGAGAGCAAAGGAGGGTGAGGAATAGGACAGATGCTTTCCAGGACTGTATAATTACATAAGAGGGATAACGATGCCAGAGTTGAAGGCACAGTACCCAAAAGGAGCCGGTCCGTGAGCCAAGATGGCAAGGGATTTGAATTGGCAAACTAAACCAGCATTTACAAACTTGGAATAAATGAAATGAGAATTGATTATTTTAGAAGTTATGGATTTTTAAAAAAGTTATTCAGTGGAAGAAATAATATCACTCGCTTGCTTTTCAGGTCCAGTGGTAATTGCAATGGTGCACATCACTTAAACCTGTTATATCACATGAATAAGGCACATTATTTTCACTCCTTTATGCAGAGAGAAGTGTTGTAGTCTTCAACCCAGCCTTCCACTGTTCTGGCATTGTCCAGTTGGTGCCAGTCTTCCCCCATCTTGGACAGCCAGGGAGGCCCTGCTCAATGCCTATCAAAGCCATCACTGTTATGAATGTCTCTGAGTTTGGTAATCATTCAGTACCCAAAGAGAAAATGAAGGACATTTAAAAAAAAATTAAATGACTGCACACAGTACAAAGACTATAAGAGTTGCCCTGTTAATTCGAATGGAAAGCTCAGTGAGGTCTCAGAGCTGCCTGGTTGACCTGCAGCTGGCATTCTGCGGAGTTAAGGTTTGTCCACATCTCCCTGCTGAGCAATAACCCATTTAAAGGCTTATCTGCCAGTGAATCAAGGCAGTTCATCAACTCTTCGGTAGTATTATGTGAATAATTCAGTGTAGCTTTTACCTTCATTTATGCAGTCACCAGATAATGGCTTCAGCATTGATATACAATATTCACCATTGTATCTCCACATGTGGCTAAACTGTGGAACTCTTTGCATAACCATTACCGGCTGATAAATGTGTACATGTGAGTCTTGATTACATTTTTATTTGTTGAGAGATTGCAATGCATACCACAATATAAAAGACAAATGTGAGGAAAGTCCACTTTGGAAGTCCAAGTTAATTAGATTTGATAGGAAGACTATACTTGTAGTACTTCTGATTGTAATTTTCATTTTTGTTTGTAGGAAAAGGTAGAGCAAGAAGAAGAGCATGCTTCTCAAGAATCTTCAGAAGAACAATAAATCTGTAAGATTTTCACTACCTCATCCAACAGTTGGCTCCTGTCAATACCTGGACCACAAACCCTATCACACTGATTTCATTATAGTCTTAACAGGGAACTACCAACAGCACTGGAACACTACACTACATTTTTAAATACAGATCAAGGTATTTCAAAGAAAATGACATTTAACGAAGGGCAGTGTAAACAATTGAATTCATTATGTCATGTTTTGTCATTCTGGTTAAGTTTCTAAGTATTGGCCTTCAAATTAAACCAGTTAAGAGGACAATGCTAATGAACATTTTAGTGCCAAGAAATAAAATAAAACAAGCAAGGGTCTGTTCTGTTGTTGATTATTCGTGTAGAAAATGTATATCACATGTTGGAGGTGTTAACCCTTGGCAAACATGAAGATAGGTACAATGGCTGTCATAATAGACAGCAGAGAGCAGCTCTTCATGCCTGCATTTGTAGTAGAATCCCAGCCCAGATGGATTATAGAACAGCCGTTTCCTATAAGTCAAAATGGCTAACACATTCATAGCTACATAACCATCCATTTTATACATTTCTTTTGTGAGTCATTTTATTTTTGTTTTTGGCATGGTTTAGGATTGTGTAGATGAACCTATGTTAGTCTTTGAAACAGATTATGAATTATACTTTGTAGGCATCCTTCCAGGTGGAAGAGAATTCTTTAGGCTTTATATAATAGTTAACTTTGCCTGGAGCTAATCATGTTTATATTCTATTATTAATAACTTTTGCATTATGTATACCATGCTTCATGTGACATGCAAATGCATTTTAAATAATTTGTGAAGTTAAGAGTGACATTTCATTTACATGAATCTTAGCCCTGTTATTCTTTCCGTATTCCAAATGCATACACTGCTTTCCATAAAAGTAAGCAGTGAGACCTTTTTTATTCAAGGAAAGACATTTGACTGTTTAATCTCTGAATTGGAGACTACAATTTGGTTTGTTGGTAAACACAAACACGGGAGTGAAATTAGCTATTGACAGTGAAGGAGCATTTTATAACTAGGCAGAGATTATTTGTCCCCTGTTGTATTGAACTTGAATCCAGAAGCAGTTATAGGTCAAATGAGGTAAAATGTTTCATTTCAATACGACAGTAGAAGTATAAAGGCTCAGGAAATCCATAAGATTTGGAAATCTGTCCATTTAATAAGAATTCTACTTCTGAACTATTATTTTAAAATGCTACATGGGCAATGTTACTTTGTACATTAAAATTATAGTAATTACATATGCAAAATAATTTTTTGTCCCCTTGGAGCATTTACACCAGCAATTGTGCTTGTCATCTTGTAATTTAGCTGAGTTCACTATGCCACTGATCAATAATGTGTTTAAATACACAAAATTAAACTGGGAACCATTGACCTGGTTAAATGAAAGACTGCAATTGCTGAATTTATTTGAGTCCATTCAGTTGATTTTGCTAATATAGAGATTTATATTCTGGCAATACAGATTAATTATTTTTTATTGCTATTTGAGTAAGAGAGTATCCTTTAGCTGGACTATACCGACTGTAATTAACAAATTGCACATATATATGTACCAATGAATCCTTTAAAATTCAGTGGATACTCAAGAGGAGAGACTTTTAAGATGCTGACAGTTAAGCCATGTTGAAACAGGTATCGGATTAAGACTTGAGGGATAAAAGTGTACTGAAAGATAGAAATTACACATTTTTACTTTTGCATGTTAAGTTCCTAGTTTATGACATGCTGAACTTTGAAAGTAACTATATAGAGACTGTTGATAAAATAACATTAATGACATTTAGAATATAATAATTGAGGTATTACTTGCAAATATAATGCTTCATATGATACCTTATTTAGATTGTAATACCTCTTACCGACTGCAAACATTTAATCAATATTGCTTTACTATAACAAACACCAAGTGCTAGAGTTAAGCTATAATTATGAGTTGCAGAGGCATTATTTGCTTGTTTAACCAACTTATTCAGATAATGCATAAGCATTGCTTAAAGTTAAATTTAGAAAGGACCAAGTTAACTAGTGTTTGTTAGTCTGTTTTCTGGATTTCATGTTCTTGGTAATGCTTTAATCATCCACATTTTTTTAGGGAAGAGGACATTATAAATTCATGAGGAATAATTTTCATTTACTATGCTTTGAATATCATTGATTATAATTCTGATGCAGAATTGTGAGATCTATCAATTCTCGAAGCAAAGCTTTGTGCCACTTGAAAATCTGAAGCATAACAATTTTGACTAAAGCTCTAGTGCAAAACTGAGAGTTTGCTACACTGTCAGGGGATACTGTCTTTTCAGTGAGCCAGTAAACTGAAGCCCAGTCACCACACTTGGCTGGATGTTAAGATAATTCCATGGCCCTATTTTGAAGAGAATAGGAGAGCTTTCTTCCTTCAGTTGCCCAAAACTTTCCCCCATCAACATCAGTGAAGCAGATGAGGTGTGATTGTGGGATCTGACTGTGTACAAATTGACAGCTGAGTTTCCTGTATTATGATAATTGATCACCTGTAAAGTTCATTTACAATGTGACATATTGAAAAGCATTATTAAATGTGTAACTTCTAATTTGGAATAGCACCCATATGATGACTGAATCATTATACAGATAAATTCACTGGTTTTGCAGTTTCATTAACAGACTATTTAATATCCTGCCATTTTAATTTGCATCTAATATTAGATGTTATTGAAACTTAGATTTAACCTGCTAGCTAATATGGACAAGATAAACGTTGTATAATAAAAGTGCTCTTTCACGGCCTCCTGTGGCTTCAGGTATCAGAATTTTGAGTCTATGAAATCCTCTTTCACAAAGTGCTCAGGCTGCTTAACTAAACAAAATGAATTTTATGTTGTTTGACCATGAACAAGTACAGAAATCTTTTATGCATTGAACAAAATGGCTGCCAAATTATAGTATGCCTCTTTAAATTGCTGTGTTTATCCTAGATATTTAATTGAAAACTGGCTTGAAGCAAATTTTTGGAGAAAGGACAATTAAAAGACTGTTTAAAGTTATGGAATACCCAGTTTATGGATAAGCAAATGAAATATTTCTTCTTAAATGTCAATAGATATAATGAGGCAAAACTCAATAACGGTAATTTGTTAATCCATGTTCTTAAATATTTCTGTTTGAATACTGGTAAAGTACAACTTTCTTTACTACTTATGAATGAATCTGCTTGTAAAGATTTTTCAGCAGGAGTCAGTTCATTACTCAGATTTCACATTATTTTGCAGTATTAGTACTGTGCTGAACAGATGCAACTTTGGTTTCCGTATTCATAACTACCTCTTTTTAGTTTCATATTTTCTCGGTTGCTGCTGTACACAAAATACAATTCATCTGTGCATCTCCTTAACCACTGATTAACTATGGTGAAGGTTTCAGGTATAACTCACATTGAGAGAAAAAAAATGTAAAGATTTGAGTTTGCTGCTTATTACATTACAAAAAAAAAACAGTAAGTTGGTAAAAAGGAAAGAAAGGGGATTTGCATTGTAAATGTTACAGTTATTTAAGAAAATGTTCAAGATATGAATTTGCAATCTACTTGAAAGACTCTGAAGCCACAGAAGATTGTCACAAGACATGTTGAGAGCTATAATGCTTGAATGTTATAACTGTAAATTCAAATTAATAGATTATAAAATGGCATCTGTTACGAAAACATTTAATGGTGTACCTGTATTGTATCATTCCCAAAATAGTTAATTTTTATGTAAAACTGATTGCTAGACAACTATTCTCATGTTAAACCCATCCCCTTCAGTAGGCAGATCTTGGAACCACTAAAGATGGTAATTTGAGCACTGTTTCACAATATTTAGAATATATTTTAAACATTTTTTTCTAAATTTAATTCTTCACTAATAAATTTGGAAAAATGTTTAGAATATTTATTTTAAATTACAAATCATGAATGTAAGTAGTTGTGTCTGGACTTCTTTCATAGTGTGTAATCTACACTTTATAGCTGCCAACTGCTCTTTAGTATATCTTGATTGATATGCTGCCTCTTTAAACCAGATCTCATTATTCTGTTCATAGAGGCCATTCTTTGATCAGACACAATATCGTTATTTCAATGCCGCATAGTACAAGGAGAGGCACAAACCTGGATTCCAGCCACCATTTGGGGGTTCAGTGATGTTAAGGAAAGGAATACCAGACTGGAAACAGAAAAAATACTACGTATTGTGTAGATTTCTTTCTGTGGACATGAGTTCTTGTAATCTACCCTATGTCCATGCCATTTTACCATATCCTTAATAGAAAGAGTACATCATCTTGGTAATTGTCAATGAACACAAACCCAATTCCCACATTGATGGGAAAATACTTGCATTGTTTTGTATCCATGTGCATTGCTGTGATACAATGCATACAACCCATATAAGGTAAATAGAACACTGATGCATTAAGACTGTAGCAGTGGAGGAAAATGTTTTTGTGCAATCTTTGGAAGTAAATTGCAAATGTGTTTATACAGACTTTTATAATTTTGTTGCACCAAACATTAAGAGACTAATTCCCCTTCCTTCCAACACTGCCAAACCAATGAGTTCAGTACCAAGATATACAATCTCTGTTCTGGTGGGTACCTGGATTATACTGTGGCGTCAGTGATCCTACATGTGTTTTATACTGCAAGGAACTGGACTGACAGATATCAGATATGTTTTACAATTTTACCAACTCACTGTTTAAAAGTTGAAATTCATGGTGTTAGCTGTTTTACAAATTGGTGGATATTTGAATACAAGTGAAGAGCTGATTACTGTATTGAAATAAAGCAAAGATGTTAACGAGACTTCAGAAAAGAAAAACACTTGTTATGCAAAGGAGATAAAGCACAGATTTGGATTGTACCTCAGTTAAATAAAAATCCTGGTTATGTTCAAGGCAAATCACAGAATGCCTACCTCAGGACAAATGTTGGTGAACCTGCTGACTTAATACATGCATAGTATAGAAAGTTTTACTGAAATCTCATATTTGCTAAACGATGTAAAGAGACAATGTTGTGGAAACATTTTATATTCATGATAGAAACTTGAAGCAGTGATTGTGAAAAATCTAAATAAATGTGTGTGATTAAGGGCACAACAGTTATACAATGTTATAGTTTAATATTTTCCCATCAGAAGTGTTTTGCATTCCAGTCATTTTTTAAAAATCTAATCTCTTGGCACTGTGGGAGTTTGGTACAGTACTTTAACATGTTTACTGATCAATAAAATGTGGCAGATGATTTGTACATGAATGCCTTAGTTGTGTTTAATTGCTTACATTGATATTTTATTTTTTGAATGATGTTTGGTGCAACAATAAAAACAATGATTATTCAAACTCGTATTATTGTGTGCCCTTTTGAACTGAAATTGTGCTTCTGTGCCGCCATCTGCTGGATTACTCATGACATTACATGCTCCTGTCAAAACACTTTTTGAAAACTTTTGACTTAAAAAAAATCATAACTAATAGTTAATGTTACAGACCTGAGTACAGTTTTATGTGTTTAGTATTATCATGAAATAATCTTAGGGATGAAATAAAAGCATTTTGAATAGTTGGGGTGTTTTTTTAATTAATGAAATGTACATTATTTCACAATAATATTAAATAAAACTCCAACAGTTCAGTACCCCTGGGACTTTGGAGCCAGATTTGCAGATTTTCTGGACTACTGGATTTTATTCTTCTAACTTGCTCTTTTTAGATGTTACACAGGTGCTATATAAATTTTCCAATGACCCTGGTGAGTTGAAAACGATCATGGCAACCAATGAGGTAGAAGGTACTGTAGGAGCCAAGGCCTTGGAGAGTTGACTGGCAGAAGCAGCAAACATCACTTGGTGAGCCATGTACCAAATTGTCAGGATTTCTGAATAGTTGGGATAGTGGATGGGTGTCTTAATGTAACATCCTTCTCGGTTAAAATCCTCACAGTACCTTATGACATCAATTGCATTTGGGGGTACAAGACAATGAAGAAAAAAAATGTGGTAATTCAGTATACTTTGCCATAAAACTCAAATCATTTGTTGTGCAGTTTGCTGTCAACTATTAGCAAAAATATATTAAACTTATTGATTAAATTCAAAGCATTATTAAATTCTAATTATCACATCAGAAGTAATCAAATCCTGTGCTGAAACCACAATAATGAGTGATGCAGTTTAAATTCGGTGTTATTGTCAGGTGTACAGAATTGGAAAGTGTCAACAGCTTATTGGGAAGTACAGGTTCTCAGCACATTAGCAGGGATTGGGGTATAGTCAGTGCATAACTTTTTCTTGATTTCAAGAGGTGAATTAAAGAATGAAAGGTTGGCATTTATGATGGTGAGGAGTACGGGAAGAAAACGGAGGATTTAGCAAGATGGTTGGACTCTTGTTAGAGATTTTCAGTACCTGGGATTCTATGGAATACATTACTTGGTACTTGGCCTTGCCCGAGTATTGCCGATGCCTTGTTGCATGGAATGAGGGACTGCTTAAGTACTTGTCGATTTATGAAGGGAATTGGACTAAGAGGTTCGGAGTTAGTAGTCCTGATGAACCTCCAGTATTATTGACCAGGTTACAAATGAGTAAGTGCCGATTGTTGACAGGACATTCCATCACTTGCTGTTCATTGAGAATAAGTAGGTGTGGCAGGAATTTCCAGGTTTGATTTGCCTTAATTTTAGTGAACAAGACAAACTTGTACAATTTTCATTGCCACATAGAAGCTAATGTTTTGTTTGTCAGGAATATTTCTGATTTCTGAATTTTTTCCCTTTTTAAAAAAAATAATCTACATCTTTAGTCCTTTTACCAAAATGCATGACCGTGCACTACCCTGCATGATATTCCATCTGCCATTCTTTGCCCTTTCTGCTAATCCATCTTGTCCTTTTTCAGACTCCCAACTTTCTCAACACTGTCTGCCCTTCCACCTGCCTTTGTACCATCTGCATTCTTGGCCACAAAGCCATCAGTTGCATCATGCAATTCAATGACGTGAAAAGAAGCAATAGAATCCAATACATTTCTCAAGGAAGATTTCCCCCTTAAGGCAACCATGCTGATTTCAGCCTATTTTATCTTGTGCAATCAAATACCCCGAAACCTCATCCTCAATAATGGACTCCAACATCTTATCAAGCATTGAAGTCGGGCTAACTGGCCTATATTTGTTTGTCTTTTGCATCCTTCCTCAAAGTGTGAAGTGGCATTTGCAAGTTTCCAGTCCTCCAGAAAATACCCTCGTCTTTGTGACAGTTGACTCAATATGGCGGCTTGGATTAAGTGGCTGACAATATTTCAATGGGACTTGTGACTGCAAAGTCCTGTACTCTGCAGGGTCTCTGCAGAGCCATTCTCAGGGTTGCAACTTGGAAAATCCATTGGTACATGTGACGTAACTGTCCCGATCTCACTACTCCCAGGAAGATCCGAGAGAAAAATTGTGAAACAGAAATGCCAGATGTCATTTGTATAATACAAATGTTGAAGCATTTCTGTTTTCTTTAATGTAGTTCAACTTTTGAAATTTCTTGTTGGGTAAATAATTTAGAGTTCGTCATCTGAATTATTTTTGTTGTAATGCCACAAAGACTAAAGCAAATGTTATCAACAAATTTTGGCATAAAGTCGGTTGCTGAAATGTTTAAAAATGTTGGCTTTGACTCGTGATTTTCATATCAGAGCACACTGAATAATATGTCCAAATGAACCTTTTTTTTATAAAAATACAATATTTTTGTTTAAAATCAAAAGATTGTTTAACATAATCTGTGCTTTTGGGTTTTTATTAGTGTAGTACAATTGAGGTATATTACACCCTCCTGCAAAATGAATGATGTTTAAAATGTGGTGCATTTCTGTAGCTATTCCTGCTTTTGGTATTACTGTAACCTCTTTTGAGGGTCCAAGTATTTTAAAATTTGAAGTTCATAATGCAATAAACAAATAAGATGAAGAAAGGAAAGGCAGCAGGTCCTGCTGAATTAGTAATAGAACAAATTATCACCCTTGAAGATTATGGAATTGAAAAACTTATTGATTTAATCAATGACATTTATGAGACTGGAATAATACCAGAAGAGATGAAAAAATCAGTATTTATCATTCTTCCTAAGAAACCTGGAGCAATAGAATGTGAATTACAAAGGACCATAAGTTTAATGAGTCATATCACCAAGATACTTCTAAGAATTTTGATGACAAGAGCTAAAAGTAAGATACAAGCTGAAATAGGCAAAGAACAATGTGGTTTTGTGAAAGCCAAAGGTACAAGAAACACAATATTCATGTTGAGGATACTATCAGAACAGGCTATTCAAATACAAAAAGATTTGTTTTATCGACTACACAAAAGCATTTGATAAAGTGAAGTACAATAAGTTATTTGAAATATTACAGAAAACTCTACATCTAGATTTGAAAGACCTCCGCCTAATCAGAAATCTGTACTGGGAACAAACTGCCGCTGTAAGAATAGATGGAGAAGTGAGTCAGTTTACAAAAATCAAGAGGCGTTAGACAAGAGTGTGTTTTCTCCCTGATTTATTTAATGTGTACAGTGAAACAATATTACAAAAAATAAGAGACATCTTGGGAATCAAAGTTGGCGGTGAAAACATCAATAATTTCAGATATGCAGATGACACTGTTAATTGCAAGTACAGAGGAAGAACTACAAAACTTAATTGATGTAATTGTTGAAGAAAGTGCAAAAATGGGTCTGTCTGTCAATTGCAAAAAGACAAAATGTATGGTGATATCCAAAAAGAAGGAGAATCCTATCTGCAGGCTGAGAATAAACGGGGAAGACATAAAACAAGTACAGAACTTTTGCTACTTAGGAAACTGGGTGACATTAGATGGCAGGTGCGACTTGGACATCAAAAGAAGAATAGGGATGGCAAAAAACACCTTTACGAGAATGAAGAGTATACTGACCAATACTAAATTAGGCATGACAACCTGCCTCAGTGCTGAAATGTTACGTTTATCCAGTTATGTTATATGGCTCAGAATGTTGGACAATATCTAGTAACATGAGGAGATGAATTGTAGCAGCAGAGATGTGGTTTTTGAGAAGGATGCAAAGAATATCATGGACAAAACAAATATCTGATGAGGATGTCATGAACAGAGCAAACACAAAAAGAGATTAATGTATGAGATCATGAAAAGGCAATGTGACTTCATTGGATGTGATTAGGAAAGAGGAGTTAGAATGCATGGTAATTATGGGAAAGATTGGAGGGAAGAAAGCAAGAGGAAGACAAAGACAAATGATGATGGAGACAGCAGCCAGAGAACTGGAAATGAATACCAATGAATTGATCAACTTGACCCGAAACAGGAGTGTGTGGGCCATGGCAGTCAAAGCTCAAACTGGGCATGGCACCTGATGATGATGTAACCTCTAACCTCTGTTTGCAGTGCCTTGAAAAAGTATTCATCCCCTAACCCTTTGTTCACATAAATCAGTATGACAATCAGGGATTTTGATGAATTTAACTGACAATTTATATTCATGAATGGGATGCTCTTTTGTTCACAGTAGAGCCCAAGAAACAGGGAAAATAGTAAAGCAAGAAAAAGTAAAATTTCAAAAGCTGTAATGTCAGGAGTTCAAAAGTATTCATCCCCTCCTTTGCTCAGTACTTAGTTGAACCAACTCTCGCAGCTAGTAGTCTTTTTGGATAAATTTCTGTTAGCACAATGCGATGAAGCAAAATTGCTCAAGCTGTGCCAGGTTAGTTGGGGAGGGTGGTGGAACAATCTTGAGGTCTTGTCAGAGATGTTCGATGGGGTTAAGCTTAGGACTCTGACTGGACTACTCAAGGATATCAGTTGTCTTCATCTGAAGCCACTCCATGGTTGCTCTGGCAGTGTTCTTTGGGTTGTTACTGACTGAAAGACAAACTTGCTCTCCAGTTTAAGGTTTCTGGCAGAGGCTAGCAAGTTTTTATCCAGGATCTCTTAGTGATCTTACAACCAAACATACAGTATCTCTCCCCCCCGCCCCCCCCCAACTTCCCTTGGTGATTCCCTTGTCCATTTGTCCATTCTCACTAATCTCCCAGCACTTAACCCTGCAAGTGGCCAAAATGCTGCTCCTGCCCATTCACCTCCTTCCTCCCATTCAGGGCCCCAAGCAGTCCTTCCAGGTGAGGCAGCACTTCACCTGTGAATCTGTTGGGATCATCTACTCTGTGCAATACCCCCGATGCTGCGTCCTTTACGTGGATGAGACCTGTTGTAAATTGGGAGACGGCTTCATCGAACTCCTCTGCTCCATCTGCAAAAACTGCAACTTCCTGGTGTCCAAACATTTTAATTCTGATTCCCATTCCATTTCCAACATCTTGGTCCATAGCTTTCTCTTGTGCCATTATGAGGCCACCCTCAGGGTGGAGGAGCAACATCTTACATTCCGTCTGGGTAGCCTCCAACCTGATTGCATGAATATCAGTTTCTCCTTCCGGTAAAAATATTTTTCCCTTCCTTCTGTTCTTCTATTCCCCACTTTGGCCTCTCAGCTTTTCTCACCAGTCTGTCCCCTCCACCCACGTCCCCTCCTCCTCTTTCTCCACTCTCCTCTCGTATCAGATTCTTTCCTTTCCAGTCCTTTATATTTCCTATCCACCTGGCCTCACCTATTGCCTACCAGCTATCCTCTTTTCCTTCCCCTCACCTTTTTATTTTGGCATCTTCAGCCTTCATTTCCAGTCCCGAAGAAATGTCTCGTCCCAAATCATCAACTGTTTTTTTATTTCCATAGATGCTACCTGACCTGCTGAATTTCTCCAGCACTTTGTGTGTGCCTCTTTGTTTTTAGCAGCATTCATCTTCCCAGCAAACCTGACCAGATTTCCAGTCCCTGCTGCTGAAAAGCATCTCCATTGCATGATGCTACCCTCCATTATACTTTATGATAGGGATGGTTTTACTGGCTGATCTGCAGTATCAGATTTATGCCACGCATACTACATAGAGTTGAGGCCAAGAAGTCTCCCCTTTTTCCACATCCTTACAGTATCTTCTAAGTGATGCTTTGTAAAGTCTTTACAAGCAAGAATATGTTTTTTTTTTTAGCCAGGGGTTCTTTCTTACCACACTTTCATAAATACCCTTTTTGTGCAAGGCCTTAGAGATTGTAGAGTCATGAACTTCGTCTCCAGGTCCAGCCACTGACTGTTAGCGTCATAGTCACCACTCTTACAAGTGCCATACTTCTCTGGGGCAGCCTGACATAGGCTGTGTGGCAATCATTTCATATTTTTTCCACTGATGAACTGCACTGAACTTCAAGATATGCGGCCTTTGAGATGGTGTTGTGCTGTTCCCTGACCTTGTCTTGAATGCTCTTTTGTCTTCATTTTGGTATGGTCTGTTGAAAATGTACCATACTGTTGGATCTTACAGAGAGACAGGGTATTTATTCTTATGAATTTATTGAAAACAAGTGATCCTCCAATTTTCTACATCAATAAATTGGGTGATTTGGTAAGGTCTTATATTGTAGCTGAGTAAAGTTAGTGTAGTAATTACAAAGGTGATGAATACTTTTTCAGCCTCAAATTTTGGTTTTTAATTTTTAGCAAATTGTTGACAAGATTTGGAATTTTTCTTTTGAAATATGATGCACACTGTTTTGTAGATTAGCTCAAAAATCCTGCTCCAATATATTTTAAATTTAGAAAATGAGACAGTAAAATGTGAAAATAGTTGTGGGGGCTGAAGACTTTTTCAAGGCACTGTATGCATTCTTTTGTGTTGTCATCCAAAAGAACTCGCCTTTTTAGAAAACTTACTCTTCTTTGCTGGGCAAGGACAGACCTTTGAATTAAATAGCCTTGCTCAGAAAACCTGAGATGTAAAAGCAAGCTTTATTTCACCGCTGCTTTCTCCTCCTTTCACAGAGATGTGGAAGTCCGCAAAGTATTGTGTTGCTTTTCAGCTTTCATCACACAAAACCTTTAGAATCGGAATCAAAATCAGGTTTAATGTCACTGACATATGTCATGAAATGTGTTGTTTTGTAGCAGCAATACAGCACAATACATAAATTACAATTATATATAAAATATAATTGTGCAAAAAGAGAACAAAAATGTGAGGCAGTGTTCATGGGTTTGTTCATTGTCCATTCAGGAATCTGACAGCAGAGGGGAAGAAGCTGTTCCTAAAATGTTGAATGTGTATATTCAGGGTCCTGACTACCTCCCTGATGGCAGAAATGAGAAAAGGGCATATCTGCCTTCTTGAGGCATCAGCTTGAACTAAAGGATCCAAGTCCTTTTAAAGTATTTATCAATAAAATTAGCAATCAGAAATTGGCATGGATCTAAAATTTATAATTATAGTTTGCATTCTTTAACTATTAATTTTTCAACAGTCTGTAAAATTGTGCCTCCGGGTTTGATGAAAAGTGCAGTCAGTCTCTTAAATTAACTGCCTGATGATTTTTCATTGCTATGACAATCATGGTATTGCGGTGACGAATTCAAAGAATACATGCAACATACTTACTGGTTTCAGACACAGACTGGTTTCTCTCAGATGTGTTTGACGTCTTTGCAGAGGAAAAAGAAACATTAAAGCTGCTCAGTTCATCAAGCTGGCTCCCCTTGTGTTTACTTTTATCTTTAAAAAAGAAAGAACTCTGTAGGCTTTGAAAGTGCATCCACTGTGCTGTCTGTGAAGAAGGTTTTCGTGTGACTCTTGAGACTGAAATGCATGATCATTGCTGTAAATCGAAAGTTAACTATAAATGTCTCAGCTCTGCAGCTTGTAATTCTGGTTTTAATTTTCACACATTCCATCTATTATTCAGGCTCAAGGTTCATTAATACTAACCTAATTTAAGTAAGGAGATCTTTTAAGGTATTTTGGTATGTGCAGTTTCTACTCAAGGCTTTGAAGGCTATTCTTTGGAAAGCAACATGTTTTACTTAGGAGGAATGTCAGAAATGTGGATTTCTAGATCAAGTATCACATGATTTAAGAACAAAGTAGATATCTTTATGTTTATGGAAGAAAAGGCCTGTTAGCATATACAGGATGTGTAGAAAGGTTTGGAAGTTGCAGCACAATGTTGAGAGAAACATTAAGCATAAAGAAGTACTGGACTTAGTAAATAAAGGGGCAGGGTATAAACCCTGTCGTAGTTTGGAGGCTTACGTGACTCCATGACCCAGACAGCTATGTTAACTAGTGTCGGGGCTTTATGCTTTGGCACTTGGTAGATTTCACCCATGTCAAACAGGTCAAAGGTTAGAGGCCAGACTAAGAGTGATCTCCCAGCCTTCCAGGTTTGGGGGGTTCAGCTCAGGGCTAACAATCCTGACTGGTCAAACAAAACTTGCGGAAACAGCAATGAAGAAACCTTATGCATCTGTGTGGCCAAGAATAGAGAGAAATGGAGGACCTTCATTGCAGCCCTAAATTCCAGCAGCATAACAGGTAGTGGTAAGTAAGTATAAAGCAAGGAAGGTACGTTGAACATCAGTTAGGCCCCAAAAGGAAAATTGCATCCATTTATAGACACTATCCTTGAGGAAGGGTGTGGATACCCTAGATACTGGGCTTTGGTCATAGAGTCACAGAGCACTACAGCTCAGAAACAGGCCCTTTGGCCCATCTAGTCCATGCCAAACCAATAATCTGTCTTGTCCCATTGATCTGCACCAGACCATAGCCCTCCATACCCCTCCCTCCTCTTAAATGCTGAAATTGACCCAGCGTCCACCACCTGCAACATCTACACTCTCACCATCCTCTGACTGAAGAAGTTCCCCCTCATGTTCCCCTTAAACATTTCACTTCTCACCCTTAACCCATGACCTCTAGTCGTAGTCTCACCCAACCTGCATGCTTGCATTTACCCTGTCTCTACCCCTCATAATTTTGTGTATCTTTATCAACTATTCCCTCAGTCTTCTACATTCTAGGGAATAAAGTCCCAATTTATTCAATCTTTCTCTGTAATTCAGGTTCTCAAGTCCCCAGCAAAATACTTAAAAATTTTTGCTGAACTCTTTCAATCTTATTTATACCTTTCCTGTAGGTAGGTGTCCAAATAGACACAATACAACAAATAAGGCCTCACCAATGGGTTAAACAGTTTCAACATAAAACCCCAACACCTGTACACAATACATTGATGTATGAAGGCCAAAAAATTTCTTTACAACCATATCTACCTGTGACATTATTTTCAAAGAATGATGGATATGTATTCCTAGATCCCTCTGTTCTACTGCTTTCCTCAGTGCCCTACTGCTCACTGTGTGAGACCTACACTGGTTGGTCCTCTCAAAGTGCAACAGCTCACACTTGTCTGCATTAAATTCCATTTTCCATTTTTTAGCCAATTTCATCAGCTAGTCCAAATCCTGCTGCAAGCTCTGATAGTCTTCCTCACTGTCCACTACACCCCCGATTTTGGAGTCATTCTCAAATTTGCTGAAAAAGTTTACCACATTATCATTCAAATTGTTTCTATATATGACCAACAGCAACAGACCCAGCACCGATCCCTGTGATCCTCCACTAGTCACAGTCCTCCAGTCAGCAAGGCAGACACCTATAACCACTCTCTAAGCCAATGTCTAATACAATTTACTGCCTCATCTTGAATACCGAGTGACTGAACATTCTTGACCGACCTTCCACGCGGAATCTTGTCAAAGGTCTTGCTGAAGTCCATGTAGACAACATCCACTGCCCTGAACTTAGAAACATAGAAAACTTTCTTGATAACTTCCTCAAAAAAAACTCTATAAGATTGGTATGACACGACTTACCAAACACAAAACCATGTTGACTATCTCCAGTCAGTCTCTGTCTATCCAAATATATATAGTCTCTTAGAATACATTCCAATAACTTTCTCACTACTGATGTCAGGCTCACTGGCCTATAATTTCCCAGCTTATTCTGAAAGCCTTTCTTAAACAACAGAACAACGTTAGTTATTCTCCAATCCTCCAGCACCTCACCCGTGACTCAGGATGGTTTAAATATCTCTGCTAGGAACCCTGCATTTTCTGCACTAGCCTCCCACAGGGGTCGAGGGAACACATTTGTAGAACCCTGGGGATTTATCCACCGTAATTTGCCTCAAATAACCTGTACAGGGTCCATGATCTTGTAGCTGCATTGCCTCACTTCTATAGACTCTGTGTCCATCTCCCAAGTAAATACAAATGCTAAAAATTCATTTTGGATTGCCCCTCCTTTTTTGGCTCCACTGATTGATTGCCACTTTGACTCTCCAGGGGACCAATTTTGTCCCTTGCGATCCTTCTGCTTTTAATATATCTGCAGAATCTCTTAGGATTCTGCATCACCTTGTCTGAAATTCATGTCTTATTTTAGCCCTCCTGATTTCCTTTTTAAGTTTTCTCTTGCATTTCTTTTACCCCATAAATACCTCATTTGTTCCTACCTGCCTATTCCTGCTACAGACCTCCTTCTTAACCAGGGTCTCAATTTCTCTTGAAAACCAAGATTTCCTAAATCTGTTAACCTTGCCTTTTATTCTGACAGGAACACTGTACTCTCAAAATTTCACACAATGAAGGCCTCCCATTTAGGCCAGTGAACAATCTGTCCCAATCCACACTTGCCAGGTTCTTTCTGATACATACAAAACTGCCTTTTCTCTAATTTAGAATCTCATCCCAAGGACCAGATCTATCCTCTTCTATAATTACTTTGAAACTAATGCATTATAATGAATACATGCAAAGTGTTCCCCTACAGAAACTTCTGTCACCCGCCCTGTCTCACTCCCTAATAAGAGATCTACTATCACACTCTCTCTATTTGGGACTTCTATGTACTTATTAAGGAAACTTTCCTGAACACATTTGACAAACTCTTTTCTATCATCGGACAAAGTCAGCATGGATTTGTGAAAGGAAAATCATGTCTGATGAATCTCATAGAATTTTTTGAGGATGTAACTAGTAGAGTGGATAGGGGAGAACCAGTGGATGTGGTATATTTGGATTTTCAAAAGGCTTTTGACAAGGTCCCACACAGGAGATTAGTGTGAAAACTTAAAGCACACGGTATTGCAGGTAAGGTATTGATGTGGATAGGGAACTGGTTGGCAGACAGGAAGCAAAGAGTGGGAATAAACGGGACCTTTTCAGAATGGCAGGCAGTGACTAGTGGGGTACCGCAAGGCTCCATGCTGGGACTCCAGTTGCTTATAATATATATTAATGACTTGGATGAGGGAATTAAATGCAGCATCTCCAAGTTTGCGGATGACACGAAGCTGGGTGGCAGTGTTAGCTGTGAGGAGGATGCTAAGAGGATGCAAGGTGACTTGGATAGGTTAGGAGAGTGGGCAAATTCATGGCAGATGCAATTTAATGTGGATAAATGTGAGGTTATCCACTTTGGTGGCAAAAACAGGAAAACAGATTATTATCTGAATGGTGGCCAATTAGGAAAAGGGGAGGTGCAACGAGACCTGGGTGTCATTATACACCAGTCATTGAAAGTGGGCATACAGGTACAGCAGGCGGTGAAAAAGGCGAATGATATGCTGGCATTCATAGCAAGAGGATTCGAGTACAGGAGCAGGGAGGTACTACTGCAGTTGTACAAGGCCTTGGTGAGACCACACCTGGAGTATTGTGTGCAGTTTTGGTCCCCCAATCTGAGGAAAGACATCCTTGCCATAGAGGGAGTACAAAAAAGGTTCACCAGATTGATTCCTGGGATGGTAGGACTTTCATATGATGAAAGACTGGATTGACTAGGCGTATACTCGTTGGAATTTAGAAGATTGAGGGGGGATCTTATTGAAGCATATAAAATCCTAAAGGGATTGGACAGGCTAGATGCAGGAAGATTGTTCCCAATGTTGGGGAAGTCCAGAATGAGGGGTCACAGTTTGAGGATAAAGGGGAAGCCTTTTAGGACCGAGATTAGGAAAAACTTCTTCACATAGGGAGTGGTGAATCTGTGGAATTCTCTGCCACAGGAAACAGTTGAGGCCAGTTCATTGGCTATATTTAAGAGGGAGTTAGATATGACCGTTGTGGCTAAAGGGATGAGGGGGTATGGAGAGAAGGCAGGTACAGAGTTCTGAGTTGGATGATCAGCCATGATCATACTGAATGGCAGTGCAGGCTCGAAGGGCCGAATGGCCTACTCCTGCACCTATTTTCTTTGTTTCTATCCAGCCCTTTTCAAGTATGGGATTCCCAATATGTGAAAAGTTGTAATCACCTACTATCATAAGCTTATATTTCTTGCAATAGTCTGTGATCTCTCTACAAATTTGCTCCTTTAAATCCCATGGACTATTCGGTGTTCTATAATACCACTAATGTGGGTTATACCTTTTTTTATTCCTTAGTTCTACCCATAAAACCTCACTAGATGGGCTTTCCAGTCTGTCCTGACTGAGCACTGTTGTGACATTTTCCCTGACTAGTAATCCCATCCCTCCTGCCCTATCAAATCTAAAAGAACAGAACCCCAGAACACTGATCTACCCTGCAACCAAGTCTCACTAATAACTACAATGTCATAACTCCATGATCTGATCTATGTCCTAAGCTCATCCACTTTTCCTACAATATACCTTGCATTGAAATATACACAGTTCAGAACATTAGTCCCACCATACTTGACCTTTTGATTCCTGACTTTGCATGCAGGCTTAACAGCATCTCTCTCCACAACCAATTCACTATCTGTTCTGGTGTTCTAGTTCCCATTCCCCCTTTGCAGCAGTAACACGAACAGGTCCCTCCTTCCCTGGAAGACAGCCAAAAGATTCAAATATCTGAAGCATTCCCTTCTGCACCATCTCCTTATCCACATGTTGAACTTTATGATCTTCCTATTTCTGGTCTCACTAGTATATGGCATAGGTAGCAATCCTTAGATCTCAACCCAGGGGGTCCTGTCCTTTAAGAAGAAGAAGAATGGCCATTAACTAGACAGTGGAGTTATCGGGGCACCGTCATGATGGTGTTTCGGTAGAAAGCTATTCTCGTTTTTATGAGGCTGAGTTGCTAGCTCGACGCTCAACCTGACTTGGATTCGAACTCAGGAACCTTTGGTCTGGAGTCCGGCACTGATATTATTGCGCCACCAAGCGGGACCCTGTCCTTTAACCTAGCACATAACTCTTTGAACTCACTTTGCAGGACCTGGTCACTCCCCCTACCCATAACATTGGTACTGAAATGGACCACGACTGCAGGCTGTCCCCTCCCACTTAAGAATATTGTGGACTCGATCTGAGATGTCTCTGACCATGGCACCTGGGAGGCAACAAACCATCCAGAAATTTCAGTCTCGTCCACAGAACCTCCTTTCTGTTTTCCTAACCAACAAAACCCCTGTTACTACAGCTCGCCTCTTTCCCCTTCCCCTCTGACCTATAGAGCCAATCTTAATACCAGAGATCTGACTACTGTGGCTTCCCTCTGCTAGGTCATTCACCCCAACCATATCCAAAGCAGTGTAGCTGTTGTTGAGGAGTATGGCCACAGGGGTACACTGCACAGGCTGCCGATCCCCTTTCCCCATCCTTACGGCCACTCAGTTACCTGCATCCTGCACCCTGGGTATAACTACCTCTCTGTATATCCTATCAACTCCTCAGCCTCCTGAATGATCCAGAGTTAAACCAGTTCCAGTTCTCATTTCTTAACATGGTCTGTTGGAAGCTGCAACTGGATGCATTTCTTGCTGGTGCAGTTGTCAGGATCACTGGAGGTCTTCCTGCTTTCCCATACACACAAAAGGAGCATTCCACTATCCTGCCTGGCATCCCCACTGCTCTGAATGTACATTAAGAATAAAGAAAGAATAAATAGCGACCTATTGCCTAGCCTTTTCTCGCTAAAGCCTCAACACTCCCACTCTAACGCTGGCCCACTCACACAATGGCTGCTCTGCTTCCGTCTAATGGACCTTGCCAAGTACCTAATTATGCACGATCAATTAACTCCTTGGGACTGTGGCATGCAAAATGTGTTGACCGCCCCACAAGCTTCTTTTAAGCTCTCTCTCCCTCTAGTGTTTGCTCGGGATTGTGGTCCCCCAACTTTGCACCACAGTAGATTTTTAATTATTTAGATGAGTTTGAATAGTTGTGACATTTGGGTACTGAGAGCCTCATCCTGTCCGTTTGTCTGGGGAGTAAGTTCAGGTGGGTGGTAACATAATGAGTCCAGCCAGAAGGCTGGGTCCTGCTTCTTATCAATCTGACCGTCAAGAATTTTTTTGTAGAAAAGTATTTCACCTAAATTGTTTCATCTTTATTTCCATTAACCCAAGAAGGATTTAAATCAAGATTGTAGTAGTGGTTGTTATTAAATTTCATAGTCATTGTGTGTGGGGGGCAGAATAGAGATAGATGAGCCCCTATTGACAACAATGGGACTGTAGTTGGGAGGGTGAGTAGTTTCAAGTTCCTCGGCGTACACATCACTGAGGATCTCACCTGAACTGTCCACGCCGGTTGTGTGGTACAAAAAAGCACAACAGCACCTCTTTCACCTCAGTCTGCTGAAGAAGTTTGGCATGAGTCCCCAGGTCCTCAGAACCTTCTACAGGGGCACCATCGCCAGCATCCTGATTGGCTGTGTCTCTGCCTGGTACAGGAACGGTACTACCCTCAATCACAGGGCACTGCCGAGATTTGTGCAGACAGCTCAGGGCATCTGTGGATGTGAACTTTCCTCTATTCAGGACATTTACAGCAGCAGGTTTGTAAAACCGGCCCGGAGGATCATCAGGGTCTCCAGCCTCCCCAACCACAAACTGTTTCAGCTGCTTCCGTCTGGCAGACGGTACCACAGCATTAAGGCCAGACCAACAGGTTCTGGGACAGCTTCTTTCACCAGGCCATATCAATACAGATTGATCTGATTGCCTACCTGTCTGTACATACATATATACAAAAGAATTATGTATACAATCTTGGTGTCTGGGCAATGTTTCCCTTCCTTATTGCTTGTACACAGTGACAGACACACAACATAAAGATTTTTACTCCATGTTGTGAGATGGATGTAAGAAATAAAATTCTAATTTGAATGCATCAAAACAGGTCCTTTAGCCCACTGACCGCAGAATGGCTATTAAACTCTCTTCTTCACTGATGCTCTATTATTCTTCCCACAGTCCCTTCAGCTCTTGCCAGGTTCCACCCTTCACTCACTCAGGGGCAATTTTCACAGTGGTCACTAGCTACCTGCCTGCATTTCTTTTGATCTGCAAGGAGTACAGACAGCAAGGTTCAGGGAGAAAATACAAACTCCATGCAGACAGCCAGGAAATCAGGACTGAACCTGGTCACTGGAGATGGGAAGCAAAGTCTCAGCTTTGAACGGCTGGTCCAATGTGCTGCCCTCTAGTAACTTTGCCTGGTATTTTTTCACAAAACACAACAGTTGAAAAGCCCATGATACACTCCTTGTCAGAGTACAGTGACAGCTAAGTATGTGTGATTATAAAACATTGGCTCTCTATAAAAGCAAAATAACAAACTTTTTTTGATGAAATCAATGCAAACACCATACCCTTAACAATTGCTTAACAACTTAGGGCAATCCCAGTAAAAATCCCAGGTTAAGATTTATTATGTTTCTAACAATTCCAAGGATTGATCAGTTCTGCAACATTTTACCTAACCAGGGTTAAAATGTGCTTTGTTTTCTGCTGCACCAAGTAAATTTGATGACAACAAAGGTAAAAACCGAGTGATTAATATGTTTCATGATTGATATTTGGTGAAATTTAATTTATGCTCAAGTACAATTGAATATTTACCTGGTTGAATTCCTTAAGTGAAACTGCATCCATGAAAATAACCTGTAGCTCATCTTCAGTGTCAGTCACTTATGCTGAGAGCTGAAATCTCTTAGCAGTTTATAGCTTTGCCTGTTATTGGAAATTTTCATTTATATACATGACTACTGTATGTTCTATATCTTATGTCTTGAGGTCTTTGCAGCATGATTTTAGTTTGGGACTGAACATTTCATCATCCACTAACCTCAAATTTAAAGATGGCAAACTTTTGAGTTGCAAACATATCTCATGTACTAACGTTTCCAAGTCTCTGAAAAGTTATTTTTTTTACTTTGGAGAGGTAATTAATTATCTCTGGGATAAAGATATTTAAAAGAACCACTGGAAACTCTTGTAAAACCACTTTTGTGATATTTGTACTGCTTAACTGAGAAATTAAGGAAGTGAGTCGTCATCCAGAAGTTGCTCATCTGATTCCATCTATATTGTAGTTAGTGTTTGTATTAGTAGATTGTGAGTTATTAAACCTTATGGATTGTCTGACAGTTTTTGGAATTGCAGTTGATCTTCCAGGATTGTTGCTCAAATCCGAGATTTTTGCTTCTGCTTTTTGTTGCATTTTGTTTAGTGTTTGTATCCTGTTACTACTTCAAATCAGCGATTGGTCTGAACCTTGGTCAAGGAGTTTAAAGTATTTATTAATTCAGATTTATCAAGAACAAAATTAAAATGGTTTAAATAAGTAAGCAATGCTATAATAACAAAATCTTTGCTTTCAAATACTTTAGAAAGTTTGAGAAATTCTGCTGAAGTTCAGTAATTGAGCTTCTGGACAGATTTTTGTATATTAAGGGTAATAGTGGAAGAGAAATGGATGAAGTAGATCAACCAGTTGCTCACTGTCTGATATGGTAACACCCCTAGGAACAGAAAAATCTATGAAAATGATGGGCAGAACCCAGTCCATCACAAGTAAAGCCCTCCCCTCCATAGAACATACTCATATGGAACTGGGCCACAGGAAGGCAGTGTCCATCAAAGACCCTCCACCGTCCAGGCCATGTCCTCTTCTCACCATTACCATCAGACAGGAGGTACAGATAGGTCCCACATCACCAGGTTCAGAAGCAGTTACTTACAACCATCACGATCCTGAACCAGCATGGATAACTTAAATCAGCACTACTCTGAACTAATTCTACTACCTACAGGCTCACTTCTAGGACTCTTTACAACTTGGGTTTTCAGTATTTTTTTTATTTGCAGTTTGTTTTTTTTCTACATTCATCAGTCCTTGATTATGTATGTTTTTTCAGAAATTCTATTGTATTTCTTTTTTCCTGTAAATGCCTGCGAGAAAACTAATCTCAAGGTAGTATTGGAAACATATAGGTACTTTGATAATAAATTTACTTTGAACTTTAAGAATTTGGATGAGTAGCTGAACAAGTTGAAGGAGAGACAGATAGCCTCCTTTGACTTGTAATTCTCACATCAAAGTCATGTACAAGGTAACAATGGCGTTTTGACAACAAAAAGATGCTGGAAGGTTGAGTGACTATATTTATACCTTGCTCCTGGTTTAGGTGAACTGGAGCGAGCTGATAGATATACAGCGGTAAATAGATTATAATGAAATAAGTGGGGAATGGAATTGATAGGATTGTCCTGACAACTGATATAAACTTGGATGTCTAAGTAGCTTTTTCCTGTATCAGAAATAAATATGATGCAAGTAATTTGCCTTGTATACACCAACTAAAAATGTAGGAACGCTGGTATGTTTCCAATAGTATTCTTTCTGGGAGGAATTGTAGCCAACTGCTCCCTACACTGGCCCTGTAGTAGTCTTAGGAGTGTCACTTATCATCTGATATAGGCCTGGAAATCTGAAAGCATCTGTGCCTTGATTCTGCCTTTGTATTGATATGACCTCTCCATTTACAGTCATTATTGAGGAAGTGATCATTACGGTCAGAGCAATGCAGTGCCTTTGAAAGACACCATCAACAGGCTTCCAGAACAAATGTGAGGAACAGTAGGGATTTCATTGAAAGGAGAGAGTGGAAACATGAATATACATTGAACATCTGAAACTAATGAATAATGAATTACAGTTTTAAAAAAACTTTATTACTCAAATACCTTTTTCACAGAGGCTCTGTAAGATTCAAGAATGACAATGCTCACACAGAAATGGCAGAAGGCACCTGCAATCTGTATTTTTGTTTACCAATATTGTCCCAGGGTCATATTTTTAATATAGCATGAAGCACAACATTTTAGGGTGTTTTGGTGACACAAATATAACCATTTTTGGGATCTGCATTTATAAAGTTTCACACACAAAATGCTGGAGGAACTCAGCACGTTGGGCATCATCTGTGGAGAAGAATAAACTGTTGACATGTGGGGTTGAGACACTTCTTCAGGATGATCAGTTCTGATGAAGGGTCTCGGTGCAAAGCATCGACTCTTTATTCCTCTCCATAGATGCTGCCTGACCTACTGTGTTCCTGCAGCATTTTGTGTGCATTACTCTGGATTTCCAGCATCTCCAGAATCTCTGTGTTTGTCATATTTCTTTGTACAACCTGAGATGGAATGATGACTTTTGGTATTGAACAGTATTAAAGTGATTGCTGATTTTCACAAAAATGCACAGATGAATAAAATAGTGTACATCTTCCTCACCAAGGAACTTTGCTGCCAAAAAATGAATAATGCAATATAAACCAATAGATTGTACCACGTTTCGAGAGGATGAACTTATAGAGAGGTCAGTCAAACACTCATCAACATCATATACTACTTCAGAGTTTCCAAAGAAAGAAATACTTATCTTAAAAAACAGATGATGACCATCATGGGACTGAGAAGTATTGCTGAGTTGGTTATAAAACCCTCAATTCTCTGAGAAACTAAGAGACACCAACATGAATAAATGAAACATATTCTGCTTGAACTTGAGTTATTTGCAAAGTTACTGCTCTTGTGCCACAAGAAAAAGTTAGGAGGCCCCCAAATGGTTTTGCAACAGTAATGATAAGGCATGGTAGTAACTCAAGGGTTAAATATCTGCGCAGCAAATATTTTTTTTAAGAATTCTAGGGACACAGTATGGTAACTGGTTTGTAACTGTTTCAAACTGTCAGATGCACAAGTACAGTTAAATAAGATAAAAAGTCATACAGTATTGAAACAAGTCCCTTCGGGCCAATAAAGTTTTGTCAAATAAAGTTAAGCAGCTGATGGTGGACAGTTATCAACCATGCACAAGGTATCAGTATGAAGTGCTAAGCCACCATATGTCAGTGCTGTAACGCTCTCAGTGCCTTTTTAGTCCAACCGATCAGAGAGCACCAAAATACAGTATGTGCAACAGATTTTCTTTCGATACTGCAAGTTCCTGAGAAAAATAAGCAACCAACAGGAGTAAAAACAGAAAGGGTTGAAAGTGCATCCATGGACAGCAAAACTATCTTCAAAAGGTTGATTGAGAATGTTAACTCTGTTTTTCTCCCTCCAGAAATGTTGCCTCCCTTGCTGGTTGCTTGCATTCTCTTTTATATTCAACTTCTTGTATCTACTGTATTTTTTTTAATTTAACTGTAATTGACCATGAGTTTGCCTCCACTAAGGAAATGGGATTCAAGACTTCTCAATGTATATTGAATTCAAAATCTCAGTAAGTCAATAATCCCTCCAGGAATGAGATGGTTTGTTATTTGAAGTATCACTATAAATCTCAGTAGATTTGGCTTCAATCACAGTGTTCAATTCTGAGTACTCAAAAATGTGTGCTTTACTCAAAACATATTCTCCTTTGTTTTCAGTGTACCGAATAGAAGTGGGGTTGTCATAACCAATTACAATACCCCCAAATTACCCACATATCCTATAGCTAGTATTAATTGCATTGTTTTGAAAATCTATAAATTTCTTTGATAATTACACACAATGTCAAATGAAATCGTAAATTAAAAAGATTCCTCTCTTCCTAGCTCATTGATGCATTATTTGTTGAAAACTTTTCCGGGATCTACACAATTCTGTGGGTTGTATATGTAGCGTGAACACAACATGCATATGTGCCTTGAAGGCAAGGAAACAAAATACACCAAATCCTCTGCATTGGGATCAAACATGTCAACGAAAGTACATTTTGTCTCTGTTCGAGGTAATCCAGTGCTGTGTATGGGTCAGAGGCATTCATTTCTGCATACTGCTTTTCAGAAACCAGATTGTGTAGCAGCTCTTCTGTGAATGCTCGGTGATCAGGAGTTTCCCTGGTGCCATATGAACCAATCGATCAAGCCTTCATACTGTTTGTGAAGAACGCTCTTTTATAATGTTGTGATGCTCCCCAACCTTGTATCAGCTGTCAAAGTAAGAAACAGGCATCTTTAACACTGGAAGTCATTTCAATGAGAATCAGAACTTAGTGGTCACCTTATTAGGTAGAGGAGTGGAACCCAGTGAGGTCTTCTGCTTCTGTAGCCCGTCCACTTCAAGGTTCACCGTGTTGGCATTCAGATACTGTATGCTCACCTGCACACCACTGTTGGTTATCAGAGTTACCGTAACCTTCCTGTCAGCCTGAACCATTCTGGTCATTCTCCACTGACCTCTCTCATTAACAAGGCATTTGCAGCCACAGAAATACCCCGCTCGCTGGATGCTTTTTGTTTCTCGCACCATTCTCAGTGAACTCCAGAAACTGTTATGCTTGAAAATGCCAGGAGCTCAGCAGTTTCTGAGATACCCGACCACCCCATCGGGCACCAACAATCATTCCACGGTCAAAAGCACTTAGATCCAATTTCTTCCCCATTTGTAAGTTTAGTTTGAACAAGAACTAAACCTCTTGACTACGGCTGCATTCTTTTATGTACTGAGTTGTGGCCGCACGATTGGTTGATTAAATATTTGCATTAATAAGCATGCATACCTAATGAAGTGGCCACTAATAATAGAGTGCTTGTTAGAACATAGAACGTAGAATTCTACAGCACATTGTAGGCTCTTCGACCCATAATGTTGTGCTGACCATGTAACCTACTCTACAAAATGCCTCAAATTTCCCTAGCTCATAGCCCTCTATTTTTCTAACCTCCATGTACCTACCTAAGAGGCTCTTAAAAGACCCTACTGTATCCTCTTCCATTGCCGCCGCCAGCAATGCATTCCACACGCCCAGCACTCTCTGTGTAAAACTACCCCTGACATCCCCTCGGTACCCATTTCCAAGCACCTTAAAACTATGCCCCCTCGTGTTAGCCATTTCAGCCCTGGGAAACAGCCTCTGGCTATCCACACGATCAATGCCCCTCATCATCTTATACACCTCTATCAGGTCACCTCTCATCCTCCATCGCTACCAGGATAAAAGCCCGTTCACTCAACCTGATTGCCCCCTCCAATCCAAGCAACATGCTTGTAAATCTCCTCTGCACTCTCTCTATAGCATCCACATCCTTCCTGCAGTGAGCCAGAACTGAACATAGTACTCCAAATGGGGTCTGACCAAGGTCTTACATAGCTGTGACATTACATGAGGGCTCTTGAACTCATTCCCATGATTGATGAAGGCCATCACATCGTACACCTTAACAACACTGTCAACCTGCGCAGCAGCTTTGAGTGTCCTATGGACATGCACCCCATAATCTCTCAGATCCTCCTCACTGCCAAGAGTCTTACCATTAATACTATATTCTGTCTTCCAATTTGATCTACCAGAATGAATCACTTCATACTCATCTGGGTTTTACTCCATCTGCCACTTCTCAGCCTTATTCTGCATCCTATCGATGTCCTGACGTAACCTCTGACAGCCCTCCACACTATCCACAACACCCCCAACCTTTGTGTCATCAGAATCAGCTTGTTGGAACAGATATACAATTTTATTGCAATTAGTACTTGAGCTGCTCTTATTATGCAACCATTTGATTTTGTTTATGTGGTTTGGAACCCACAGCACTCATCTCTCAATGCCGCCAATATCAGTACACTCTGCCAGGTCTGTGTTACTCCGTCATCCTGCCAGAGGCACTCAAGCTCAGTTATCCATTTAGATTCAACAATCCAAATGCCAAAGAGATATATAAAAAAAGACACAAGGTCAGTAGCAATTCAAAACAATTTGAGTTGCTTTTGAAACATTTGTGAAATGCCTTTGAGCAACACACATCAAAGTTGCTGGTGAACGCAGCAGGCCAAGCAGCATCTATAGGAAGAGGCGCAGTCGACGTTTCAGGCCGAGACCCTTCGTCAGGACTAGTCGAAATGCCTTTGAGATGGCTTTGTAGGGAAAAGGCAATTCAGGATTGAGTGTTGTGTAATGAACCAGATTTGATTAGGAAGCATGAGGCAAAGGAACCCTTACACCTATGATTGTGTGGCTAAGTACAACTCAAAAACCACATCCAGGTTCACTGGTGACACCACTGTTGTGGGCCGTATCAAAGGTGGTGATGAATCAGCATAGAGGAGGGAGGTTGAAAATTTGGGCGAGTGGTGTCATAATGGCAGCCTCTCACTCAATGTCAGCAAGACCACAGAACTGATTGTAGACTTCAGGAGAGGGAAATCAGAGGTCCATAAGCCGGTACTCATCAGAGGAGTGGAGGTAGAGAGGGCCAGTAACTTTAAATTCCTGGTTGTCACCATCTCAGAGGACCTGTCTTGGACCCATCACATAAATGTAATTGGAAAGAAAGCACGTCGGAGCCTCTACTTCCTTAGGAGTCTGTGGAAATTTAGCATGTCATCAAAAACTTTGATGAACTGACAAATGGAGTTCAACCCAGATACGTGTGAGGTGGTTCATTTTGGTAGGTCAAGTATGATGGCAGAATATAGTATTAATGGTAAGACTCTTAGCAGTGTGGAGGATCAGAGGGATCCATGGGACACTCAAAGCTGTTGCGTAGGTTGACTGGGTGGTTAAAAAGGCCTTCATCAATCATGGGATTGAGTTTAGGAGCTGAGAGGTAATATTGCAGCTATATAGGACCCTGGTCAGACCCCACTTGGAGTACTGTGCTCAGTTCTGGTCGCTTCACTACAGGAAGGATGTGGAAACCATAGAAAGGGTCCAGGGGAGATTTACAAGGATGTTGCCTGGATTCGTGAACATGCCTTATGAGAATAGGTTGAGTGAACTCGGCCTTTTCTCCTTGGAGCAACGGAGGTTGAGAGGTGACCTGATAGAGGTGTATAAGATAATGAGAGGTCTTGATCGTGCAGATAGTCAAGAGGCTTTTTCCCCAGGGCTGAAATGGCTAGCACAAGGGGGCACAGTTTTAAGGAGCTTGGAAGTAGGTACAGGGGTAAGGTAATTTCTAAGGTAAGGACATGTTTGGCACAGCTTTGTGGGCTGAAGGGCCTGTATTGTGCTGTAGGTTTTCTATGTTTCTAACTTCTATAGATGTGTAGTGGAAAGTGTACAGATTGTCTGCATTACAGCCTCGTATGGGAACACCAATGATTGAGTGGAAAATCCTACAAAAGGTAGTGGATTCAGCCCAGTACATCACAGATAAAGTCCTCCCAACCATTGAGCACATCTACATGAAATGTTGTCTTAGAAAAGCAGAATCCATCAAAGATTTTACCACCCAGGCCATGCTCTTTTCTCAATGCTGTCGTCAGGTAGAAGATACAAGTGCCTAAGGATTCACACTAGGTTGAAGATCAGTTACTACCCCTCAACCATCAAGCTCTTGAACTAAAGAGGATAACTACTCTCATTCTATTTCTGGTGTTCCCACTTTAATGACCCTTCGTCTTGTTATTTCATGCTCTCATTATTTATATTTATTTATTTATATTTGCATTTCCAAAGTTTGTTGTTTATTGATTCTATTTTCAGTTACTGTTCTATAGATTTGCTGAGTAAGGCCAAAGGAAAAATAATCTCAGGGTTGTATGTGGTGACATGTATGTACTCTGATAATAAATTTTACTTTGAATTTTGAAAATTAGTGATTGTAATATGATAGAATTCACCCTGCAGTTTGAGAAGGAAAAGCTAAAGTCATATGTATCAGTATTACAGTAGAGTAAAGGGAATTGCAGAGGCATGAGAGAGGAGCTGGCCAAAGTTGAGTGAAAGGGGACACTAACAGGGATGATGGCAGATCAGCAAAGGCTGGAGTTTGTGGGAACAATTCTGAAAGCCAAAGTTAACTACTGCCTGTTACACTGCTGGTGTTTGGGGCAGCAACGAAGGTCCTCCATCTCTGCCTGTCCTTAGCCATCTTCTCTATAGTGCTCCAGGTGTGGTTCACCTGTGCCAGTAGCTTCCTCTTGGGTTTCACTACTGTCAGTCATGCAGGTCCTGGCTGGAGACTCTGGAATATAGTCTCACACAGATATAGGATTCTCCATTGCCATTTCTGTAACAATTTTGTTTGACCAGTCAGGGCTGTTAGTCCTGAGCTGAACCCCTGAACCTGGAGGACTGGTGGACCACTTTTATCCTGGCCTCTACCCTTTGACCTGTTAGGTATGGGTGACCCCAGCAGGAGTCAAAACACAAGGCCCCGACTCTAGCCAACATAGCCTCCAGGTCATTGAAGCATGCAATCCTCCAAATCCAACAACAAGGTACAAGGTTGTGGTCCTCTTGAAAAATACATCCCAAAGATATATTCTAGGGGAGGATGAGGCTACTGTAGCTGACAAGGGAAGTCAAAGACAGCACAAAAGCAAAAGAGAGGGCACCTAATAGAGTAAAATTACTGGGAAATTGGGGGATTGGGAAGCTTTTAAAACCAACAGAAGGCAACTAAAATGCCATAAAAGAGAAAAGATGAAATATGAAGGAAAGTAAGCCAATAATATAAAAGAGGATACTAATTATTTTCTTCAGGTTTATAAAAGAGAAAAAGAGAAGTGAGAGTGGAAATTGGATGGCTGGAAAATGACACTGGAGAGGTAGTACTGGGGGACAAAGAAATGGTGATGCACATAATCAATATTTTGCGTCAGTCTTCACCGTGGAAGACACCAGCAGTATGCCAGAATTTCAACAGGGTTGGGGGCAGAGTGAGTATAGTTACTATTACTAAGGAGAAGGTGCTTGGGAAGCTGAAAGGTCTGAAGATAGATAAGTCACCTGGACCGGATAGACTGCAACCCAGGGACCTGAAAGAGATAGCTGAGGAGATTGTGAAGCGATTAGTAGTGACATTTCAAGAATCACTAAATTTTGGAATGGCTATGAAGGACTAGAAAACTGAAAATGTTTCCACTTTTTAAGGGAAGGAAGCAAAAGAAATTACAGCCAGTTATCCTGACTTCAGTGGTTGGTAAGATGTTGGAGTGCATTATTAAGAATGAGGTTTCAGGGTTCTTGGAGGCATGTGATAAAATAGGCCAATGTTAGCATGGCTTCCTAAAGGACAAATCTTGCCTGACAAATCCATTGGAATTCCTTTGAGGAAATAACAGGCAGGATAGACAAAGGAGAGTCAGTGGACATTGTTTACTTGGATTTTCAGAAGGTCTTGGACAAGATGCCGCACATGATGCTTCTAAACAAGACTAGCTCCTAGTATTACAGGAAAGATACTAGCATGGATACTCGTAACCCTTTTGTTTACAGAGCACAGAAATAGAATTTCCAATTGATTTTCAATTATGTCAGTGGAAGTCTTAAATGGTTTTAGTGGTCTGCTCTCTTAATTAAGATGGGGGCATGGTCAGCGATAAATTTTCTACTTCTAAGGGAGTGGACGCTTGAGAAGGCAGGAACTCTGGTTGGAAAAGTAACTATTGTGATCCTGCACAAATCTTTAAAGCAGGTTACTGGTACATTCAGGGAAATTATTCGAAAACAGTATAGTTCAGTTCCCGGAAAATGGAAGAACTTATCACCCGGTAAATAAACCTTTGGCCTTTAACGTAGAAGGCAATGAAGAATGAGTCAATGCCAGTATAGGCCCCAGCTTGCTCCTCCTGTGGCCTTCATGATCCAACCTGTAACTGACCTCCGGGGTATGGGACAATGAACTGCAGTGGCAGCTCTAGAACAGAGTGCAGATCTGACGGGCTTAGTTAAGTGTTGGTGACTACCTGCCACTAGTGAGCAGAAACCATTGTTTCAGGGAATCAGTTTGACTAGACCTTTGGCTTTATCTGTTTCCTCTCAGGACTGCCCTATTTCTTGGGAAAAGGGGGACGACAACAACACAACAATATTCCGTCCCTGCATCTGCTAACTTCCAACTAACTTATTTGATAAGAGGATTTTCTCTCGACCCCTTTGAAAGACATTCCCTTCTGGTGAGGTCTTGGTTAAATGGATTATTGGGCAAAATGAAACATCAAACCATATTGTGCTCCAGTTTCTATAAGATGGTCCTGTATCTGCCTGTGCACTAGGCTTTCTGCAGAATGAACAACATCCCCAGCCTGTTCCACCCTAACCACATGCTTTCAAAGCTACTTCAGGGTCTCTGGATGGTTTCGTCTGGAAAGCACCTTTAAAATGTACAAATTAGGAGTGGAAGCGGGCCAATCATTCCTTCAGGTGGGAATGGGTGATCCCTTTTAAGCAGAGATCTTTATTTCTAAATTCTCAGTTCTCATTCTCATCCACCTGGTCAAGACTACCCAGGATATTTTAATCACTCCTCTCATTTTTCAAAGCAGATAGAAGCCTAACCTCTCCATCTTTTTCTCATAAGAGAACCTGTCCCTTTCAGCTATTAGTCTGGTAACATCTCTCTGACCTGCTTCAAACACATTAACTCCATTCTAACATAAAGGATTAGTGCACATTTTCATTGGTGCCGTCTCATTAATTAGTGAAACACATCTTCCCTGCTTTTGCGTGCCACTTCCCCAACAATTAAAAAATAAATTTACCTATCTGGTTGCTATAAAGTATAACCAGCTGTTAGAGTGAGTTTTTTTGGGTAGATAATTCGTTTACACTTAAATGACTTTGGCCACCAGACTTCTATTTGACAAAGTACTGTGGATTGAGTTCACAACAATGCGCTTCCTAAAAAGGTGTGAATACCAGATGCTTCTGGCACCGTAGTTTGACCAGATGCTGTAGTTTCAAAGATAGTATTATCTATACTTTATAAATATTAATTGTCTTGTATGTTAGCACGTAAAATGCCAAATAAATGCATTGCATTCCTAAGGGCTGTGGATACCAACCCACACATGTTGGTGTCGGAAGGAAAGGATGAAGTTAGGAGGTGTGATGTTTTGTATGTAGCTTCAAAAGGAAGCATTGTCTATGCATTGTCTACAACTTTAAGTAGCGATTGCCTTTTGTGTTTAGCATATAAATATTGAGACCACGTTGGGCTAGCAGACCTTTCTACCGAAAGCGTCTCCGCCTGTATCTTGTTGTGTTGAATAGAGAAGCAGGGTCTCTGTCTCGCCGGTGATTTCATCCACACCACAACACCAGCTATCAGTTGGTGAGATCTGGCGATGAGGCATTGGCACCAGGACCTCGTCTGGCTGGCGGTGAGGGGGCCCTCCCAGTCAGATCCCTCCTGTACGCCTGGAACGTCGTCTCCGCACCCCACTGCCCACGGGAGGGCTGCAGTGAGGAGGAGTCTGTGACCCACCTCTTTGCACACTGTCAGTTCGCAAAGAGGGTGTGGAGGAGGATGGACGGGCTAGTGTCACGTTTCATCCCCAGCAGCTGCGTAACAGAGGACTCTCTGATCTACGGGCTGTTCCCAGGGACGCACACGGAGACCAACATCCAGTGCTGCTGGCAGATCATCAACTCAGTGAAAGATGCTCTTTGGTTGGCCCGAAACTTGATGATCTACCAGCACATGGAGGTGTCCGTGGGAGAATGCTGCCGACTGGCACATTCTCGGCTGCAGGAGCACATGCTGAGGGACGCACTGAAACTCGGTGCAGCCACCCCAAGGGCCCGGTGGGGAAGGACCACGGTATAGGTTTCTCCACCCGTGGGAGTGGGAGGGGTCGGGTGGCAGGGAGTATACCCCTCAACAATGATGTGATAAGGTGAACAACTGGAGTGCCACGTGAGTAGCCATAAGTACGGATATGTACTGACTATAATGGAAACCTATGTAAAGGATGTAAAGTTATTGAATGGTGTATTGTATATAATTATATTTTTGAATAAAGTATATTTTGAAATAAAAAAAAACACCAGCTATCAGTGAATCATGTACAGGACACCAGATCTCTCTGTATCTCAGAGCTCTGCAATCTCTCACCATTTAGATGTGTCTTTTTTTAAAAAGCTTCTCCTGCCAAATGGGCAATTTCCAAATGCTGATTCTATACCCTTCTGAAAGCCATTGTTGAATTTGCCTATGCCATCCTGTTGGACAATGCATTCGAGATGCTAAACATTCAGCACATTAAAAAATTTCTCTTGTCACCATTAGTTTCTTTGCCAATTTTCTCAAGTATATTCTCTGCTTCCTAAGCATTTAACTGATGAAATATTTCTCCTTTATTCCTTTAATATGTTGATACCTCTATCACATCTTTCGATCTCTGCTCTCAGAGGAATAATCCCTGTTCTCCACTCTGTCTACATGAAATGAATTCCTTATCCCTGAAACTCTTCTAGTAAATCTTTCTCTTTTATCCTTTCAAGTCCTTCACATTCTTCTGATGGTGCAGTTCAAGGAATGGATGATTGCAATCCAGTAAGTGTTCCATATTTCTCTTTTCCTTTATGTATCAAATTTAGGATCATAATTTTTCCCACATGCTCCACTGTCTTCAAGCACTTTTCCCAAGTTCCTTCTCCATGTTTGTTAATATAAAATATACAAGAATGATTCTGGGAATTAAAGGGCTAACATATGAGGAATGTTTGATTTCTCTGGATTTGGTGGGGGGGATCTTGTTGAAATCTATTGAATATTGAAAGGCCTAAATAGAGTGAAGATGGAGGGAACAGTTCCTATAGTGAAAAAGTGTGGCACGAAAGGGCACAGTCTCATAATAGAAGAATATCTTTTTCATACAGAGATGAGGAGGAGTTTGTTTAGCCACATGGTGGTGAATCTGTGGAATTCATTGCCACAGACAGCTGTGGAGGTCAAGTCATTGGGTATATTTAAAGCAGAGGTTGATAGGTTCTTGATTAGTAAGGGCGCCAAAATTTACAGGGAGAAGACGGGAGAATGAGGTCAAAGGATAATAAATCAGCCATGATGGAATGGTGGAACAGATCCATTGGGCCAGATGGGCTAATTATGCTCCTATGTCTTATGGTCTCATTGTCTTATAAAATTGATGTGCTTACCTTTGGCTCATCACTGTCAAGGAGCAGCTCTTCCTCAGTTTCTTGCAACTCCTCAGTAGGGTCAAAGGCATACACAGGTAATAACTGGTGTCGCAACATATCCAATCTAAGCAAAGGCAAGAGAAAAAGAACCCAAAAATAAACAATCAATGTCTGTCGTTGCTTTTGGTTAGGTAAGCAAAGCCCATAAGTATTCCAGTTAAATACAAAAAAAATCTATTCTGTTTATGAAGGCACTGTAGGCCCAATAAAGAATTAATGCTGCAGGGAGTCACAGTCACTCAGCTGTACAATACTCCCCAGAGTGAAAATGATTCAATGGCTTAAAGAACATTAAAGATAAAGATTAGCGTTATTTGTCACATGAACATTGAAACACACAGCAAAATGCATCATTTGCATTAATGACCATTACGGTCCGAGGATGTGCTAGGGGCAGCCCGCCACTGTATGCAACATAGCATGCCCACATCTTACCAAACTGTGTGTCTTGGGAATGTGGGAGGAAAGCAGAGCACCAAGTGATGGGGAGAAAGTACATACTCAAAGACAGCAGCATGAATTAAACCTGGGTCGCTGGCACTCAAAGTGTTACACTACCCACTACACTACCATGGCTAGAGAAATGTGCCAGGTTTGACCCTTTATGATATGATAGCTAGTTTAAAAGATATGCTGTCATATTTGGGCTCCATTTCTTTCATGGTGAGTGGTAAATTGGATACAACATTGGCTTATTCATAAAAAGCAGAGGGTACTGATAGAGTGGTGTTTTTCTGACTCATGGTCTATGACCAAAAGTGCTTGCAAGGATCAGTGCTGGGACTTCTGCTCTGTGTGATCTATATTAAATGACTTGGATACAAATGTAGATGGCCTGATCAATAACTTTGCAAACAAAGGAAAATTGGTTGACTTGTGGATAGTGAGAAACATTATCAAGTGATGCAGCTGGATATAGATCAGTTAGAAACTTGGGCAGAGAAGGGGCAGATGAAGTTTAATCTGGACAAACGTGAGGTGATGTATTTTGCGAGGTCAAATGCAGGAGGAAAGAGTACATTAAATGGCAGGATTTTTGGCAGCACTGATGTGCAGAGGTTCTTTGGTACAAGTCTATGGCTCCCTGAACGTGGCAACACAAGTAGATACAGTAGTGAAAAGTGCATATGGCATGCCCAGGTATAAAAGTCAGGAAATAAGCTTTGGTTAGCCACATTTAGAGTTCTGTGTGCAGTTCAGGTCTCTGTGTGGAAAATTTGGAGAGGGTGCAGAAGATGTTCCTAGGATGAGCATTACCTAGAAGGGGAGGTTGAGCAAATTTGAATTGTTTTCACTGGAGCGCCAGAGGCAAATATTCACTGAGAGAAAGAATATTTCAAATACCATCCCATGATACAGTGACTGATTCAGAAAAAAACTACTCCATCAAGATTCAACCTGCTTTTGTTCCTGTTAAATGCCGCAGCACATTTCTCTATTTATCAACTATGCTACGTGGCTACAGGATGTTTGTTGTTTCCCACCCTCACCCACACAGAGTTGTAAAGCTTGTTTTCCGTCCTCACCCGCTGAAAGTTGTAAAACTTGCTTGCATTTAACCCCTTCCTGGTTACACATCTACACAGACGGACAAGGAGAAGGATGAAGCATCAGTGGCTGGCCAGGACTTGCTTTTGTGTTCCAATGTTATCAGGAGAGGCCAAGGAAAGTTATTTGGTGAAAAGGAAACTTTAAACACTGGTACTACGAACAACATAGCAGTGAGGCAGGCATGAATACATGCGCGTCCAATCAAAAATATAACCTTCATTTCCTTCTTTCTCCATCCTGCATTTGCTGAAGAACAGAATACATCATAAGCAATAACTGCAATGAAATTATTGATATGAATCTGTCTGGAAATATCTATACATATGGCACAATTATTGTCGTATATTGATGTGGGCACACACATGAACTTTTTCTTTAGTAAATTGTTTCCAACGGTCCTTTGCTAAGAAAATTTTTTTTTAAGTCTCATATGAACTAGATATAAACAGCTGCTTTATTTAATTTTCTCATAGAACAGGAAACACCTTGTATACCAAGTTTTGTTTCTCTCAGGGAACTGTAATGAAGAAATAGACATGCTTGTTTGTTAACTAATCACAAGCTTATCTCTTTCAATTAGTTTAAAGCAGTGAACTACAATATCTCAGTTCCATTCTCTTGATAAAGAGAAACTATTTCCAGTAGTTGGGAAGTCTAGATCCAAGGACTCTGTTTAAAAATTAGAGCCAGATCTTTCAACAGTCTAAAGAGGTATGAATTGTCTTTCATAATTGTCAACCAGTACTTGTTCAATTGTCAACTTTAAGTTGGGTGTGGTTAGATTTTTGTAAATTGTATTAAGAGATATAGAGCAAAAGTATAGATTATGATAAAGTTAGATCACTCATTTCAGTAGAATGCAGAAATGGTCTAAGTAGCTAAAATATTTCTGTCTCAATGAACATATCTCATATTTAGAGCATTATTAATGCTCATTCTGGGGTAGAAGGAGAAGGAAGGAGGAGAATTTAATTTCTGAATGGATTGGATTAGGAATAGAACGGGAAGGCTGTGAAGTCTGTAAGAAGTGATGTGACATTTATGCCAATCCGTGGCAGGGTCTGCACACCACAGCTAAAAGCAGTGGAGTTTCCCACATCGCTGCCCCTCTCCCAGATGAGCTAAATCTTTTTTTATTTTATACGCTCAATTCGATGTCGCCAGTACTGAGCCCCTGAGGAGACCTGCAGATGATGTGACTGGCAGTTTGGTCATCTGAGGCCAAAGTATGCAGGTGTTTTCAACGAGTGGACAGTCACAAGGCCACGGGACTGGACGGCATCCCAGGACAAGTACTCAGGATGTGCGCAGCACAACTGGCAGGTGTGTTTACAGACATTTTTTAATCTCTCCCTCTCCCAGTGTAGAGTGCTCTCCTGCTTCAAAATGCCCACCATTGTCCCTGTACCTAAAAAGACCAAGGTAACATGTCTGTACAACTGGCATTGCACTCACCTCAATAATAAGCAAATGCTTTGACAGGCTGATCAAGGGCTACATCTGCAGCTTGCTACCACCCACACTGGACCCCCTACAATTCACCTACTGACACAGCCAATCGACAGATGACGCCATAGTCACAGCTCTACACACCGTCCTTAAACATCTGGAGAAGAAGGATGCTTATGTGAGAATGCTGTTCTAGGACTACAGTTCAGCATTCAACACCATAATTCCCTCCAGGCATGACAAGAAGCTCAGAGACCTCGGCCTTCAACCTGCTTTGTGTAGCTGGATCCTAGATTTCCTATCAGATCGCTGGCAGGCTGTAAGACTGGGCTCCCGCACCTCTGCCCCTCTGACTCTCAACACAGGAGCCCCTCATGGCTGTGTACTAAGCCTCCTCCTTTACTGTCTGTAAACCCATGACTGTGTTGCCACCCACAGCTCTAATCAGCTAATTAAATTTGCTGATGACACTACATTGATTGACCTTATCTCAAATAATAATGAGGTGGCCTATGGAGAAGTAGTTCTGACACAGTGATGTCAAGAAAACAACCTCTCCCTCAATGTCACAAAAACAAAGGAGCTGGTTGTGGACTACAGGAGGAATGGAGACAAACTAACCCCTATTGACATCAATGGATCTGGGGTCGAGAGGGTGAAGAGCTTTAAAGTTCCTCAGCATAAACATCACCGAGGATCTCACGTGGTCTGTACATACTGGCTGTGTGGTGAAAAAGGCACAGCAGCACCTCTTTCACCTCAGCCGGCTGAAGAACTTTGGTGTGGGCCCCAAATTCTAAAAACTTTCTATAGCGGCACAATTGAGAGCATCCTGTACTTCTTTCAATCGCAGGACGCTGCAGAGAGTGGTGCGGAGAGGCCAGTGCATCTGTAGATGTGAAGAACTTCCCACTACTCAGGATACTTACAAAGACAGGTGTGTAAAAAGGGCCCGAAGGATCATTGGGGACCTGAGTCACCCCAACCACAAACTGTTCCAGCTGCTACCATCCGGGAAACGGTACCGCAGCATAAAAGCCAGGATCAACAGGCTCTGGGACAGCTTCTTCCACCAGGCCATCAGACTGATTAATTCATGCTGATGCATCTGTATTTCTATGTTATATTGACTGTCCTGTTGCGCATATTTATTATAAATTACTATGATTGCACATTTAGATGGAGACGTGACGCAAAGA
The DNA here is from genome assembly GCF_963921235.1 of Mobula hypostoma. Lineage (NCBI taxonomy): Eukaryota > Metazoa > Chordata > Chondrichthyes > Myliobatiformes > Myliobatidae > Mobula > Mobula hypostoma. Next base: position 33,467,066 of record NC_086109.1, read on the forward strand.
CTTTTACTCCTCATGTATATGAAGGATGCAAGTAATAAAGTCAATTCAGTTCAACTCCAGCAGGTACCCGTGCTTCACACAGGCCCGTCAGACTGCAATCAGAAACCACCCTTGGGGCAGGCTGGCTGGCAATTTGAATAGGTTAATCATTAACTAAAAGTTTCGCAAACGCTGATCATGGAGCTCGGGAATGAAACCCAGGCATGAATGTGGCATTGTCAAACAGGATCGGCAGAATAAATAAGCACAGCAATAAATTATGCATCCTCACTGCTGTTTTCTTACGAAACTTCAGCTTTCTTCACAGAGTTGTTCCAGTTCGTTAATTGGGCAAACGTGGAGAAACACTTTGTAGGTATGGACCAGGTTTCCAGGAAGCTGACATTCCTTGATCATTCACATCTCCAGGCAGGTTTAGACCGGTTATTTAGGAACATTGATAGCTCTGAAGGAATATTTTAGCTAAAGCCACAGACAATACATATTCATTGCCTTGAGGTATCCGGAGGAGCCATTCAGGCTACGTCCACACTAGACTGGATAATTTTGAAAACGCCGGTTTCAAGTAAAAACGACAGGCGTCCACACTACGCATTTTTCAAAATATCTCTGTCCACACTAAAACAGATATTTGGGCGAATCTACACCTACTGGGCATGCGCAGACATATCTACAGAAGCGAAGAGGAAACAGTATAATATTTACATTTCCGTGGCGGCGTTGTGCTATTTTCATTGGTCAAAAACTAGAGTACCAATAACAACAGCGAAAGCAAGTTTTCAACAATGTCTTCAAGGAATACAAAGAAAACCTCCGCTGGAAAAAGCAGACCGGACTTCTTCGTTTAGAAAGACAATGAAGTCCAGCTGTTTCTGCGAGTTACAAACGACTACAAAGTCAGCAAAGCAGTGGAGATGTTTAATTCCAAACAAACTATTAACGTAGACAATAAAGTAAACGACACACGCATGAAGCCGTCCTCTACCCAAGATCAACGAGAGAGTGGAATCTTCTGCCGCCAGACCTGCGCAGTATTTCTGACATTAATATTTTTAAAGATAGACTCAAATCAAATCAATTTAGGGGATCTAGTCATAAAAGCTCACTTTAGAATTTAACTTTCACGCCGTTCACACCTGCTGCGCGTTATAACAGCCGTCCGGCAGTGCTTGCACAGTACCAAGCAGAAGCAGAAAAAGCATTGTTCTTGTGGTGTTGTCATGACAGCGTTTTCAGATATCTCAATTTACCCTGTCCATACTGCAACGCCAAACAATCGTTTTCAAATTTACGCACTGTGGAGAGTGTTTTAGAAAATCTCAGTTTTCGGGGGATGAAAACGCCATTTCAGTGTGGATGGAGGGTCAAAACGAAGGGAAAAAGCTTCGTTTTCAAAATTATCCAGCATAGTGTGGATGTAGCCTCAGTGTGTCAGGATTTATGTTGAATGGCCATTTACTCTGTGTTGTGACAATGGGAATGGGAAACACAACAGAGATAGCAGGAGAGACACTACCCCTTTGAATGAGGAGCAAACATTTCAAAAAAGCCTGTTAATGCAGTCAGTGGCAAGAGAGTGGAGGACATCACCAAACTCATTTAGGCAAAGACAAATTAGCCTCCAGAATTCATCCTTCTGAAAAGCAGGCAAAAACTTTGCCAAGCCACCTTACATCAATGCACACTGTCTCTTACACACCAATCTACACGTCTTGTCCTCAACCCATTCTTCAGCACTGGTTTGTAATCCACATGTTATGACGTTACTCGATATTCAGCAAACATTAATGTCACAGATATAAAAGGAACATTATTATCATATCTTCATGCAACTACCAAAACCTACCATTCCTAAAGTGTATGCTAGAATAGCATGGGTGAGGTTTGCTCACAATTTTTCTGCCTATTGTCTCGAAAATTGTCATGAAAATTTAGTTGCATCTGAGGTAATAGTGTGTTGCCCTATGCTTCTTCTCTTCCTTCGCTTTCTCCTCCTCCTCCAAGGCCAGGATCAGGAGGTCATCTACAAAACAGCACGGCTTGGGGACATGATCCTGGTGTGGGAGTGGAATAGGGTTTTTGGAATGGGGGAGCAGGGGATTAGAGGTTACATTTGTTGGATACTGAGAGACATAGACAGATGTGGAACTGAGCAAGAGAGTCATCTAAAACTAAAACTAAAATCAGGAAGAATTTTTTTTTGAGTCAGACGCTGTTAAATTTGTGTAATTTTATGTCACAGGGGGCTATGGAGGCCAAGTCATTGGGCAGATTTAAGGCAGAGATTGGAAGTTTCTTCACTGGTAAGGGGTGGGGCGGGGGTTAAAGGTTTACGGAGAAAAGGCAAGAGAATGGGGTTATGTAAAGAAAACAAATGGTCGGTCCTTTGAACTGTGATATCTTATGGTATTATGGGTGGGGAGTGGAAGCTGGAGTTGGAGAATGCAGGGTCTGGATGGGGTGACAAATTAGGAGGGGTGGGGCTGATGATGAATGGATACTTGGGATGGGCAGTGACATAAGTATTGTACTTACTTTGCTCACCTCCTGTGTTTACACTGTGCGAATAGGCCCAGGAATGCCCAAGAACAGGCATCCACTGTATAACACGATCCAAGATGTCTTATCATGCTCCAAAAGGACTGAGAATGACATTAGCAATGTATCCCCAATGTGGAAATAGTGTTGGTGTCACAAGGCTACTTATGACAGGAAGAGAACATTCCTCAATGTGAAACTGAGGAGCTGTCATAATTATGTCAGATTCATGAAAAAAATACATTTCCCATCACATGCACTGAAAGTAAGTCACTTGGATGCATTTTCAGTTGACATAGAGTACAGAAACAGGCCCAAGCTGTCCACAATGTAAGATTTTCTAAAGAGCCTTAAATGATGTAAGGGCTGTAGCTTTCAAAGCTGGATGCTTGGATTTGCTCTCTGAAGGCTAGGTTATTCTTGGCTGTCACCCTAGGATTTCAGAGCCTGTGAGCTCCAGCCATCGATTGCCTCACGCTGCAAGGTCAGCTGTCTGTCTGGGAAAGTCCAAGGGATGGGACAGAGGGGAAGAAGGGGAAGCACTTTAATGAGTTAGCTCATTTTCACATACCTTCTCACCACCTCAATTCCATGTTAGCTTTAGGGGAACGCACAACATGCTATGACACTTGTCTTTTATAAATGATACAGTTGCGTCCGGTGTTAACTATTTCCTACTATGAACGGGAAACAATACACACTCCCTGGTCACTGCAACACCAGCTATCACTCCAGCAAGGCATCTACAATACATTCTGTTACTTGGTTTAGTTGAGCAGCTGGCTCTGGGATTTATTATACATATTGCTTGTAATGTGTGTATTTGGAAGTAAAATTGAGCCATGCATAAAATCAGAATATCCATGGTCTTGTAGTGGTTAGAATGCGCTGATAAACAAGCTTCACAAAATAAGCTCTTCTCTGGATTCATATACTCGTCATATACGCTGGGAAACCACTAGATCTTTTTTAAGCTTCAGAAAATTTTAGAGCTGCTGTCCTTACACAACCACTAGTATATCTGGAAGCTAAAAGCCTGTCTTAAAAATTTCTACCACCATGACCTCACCTCTTTATTTCTGATAAGGTGATAATCCTGAATAAATATAATTTCACAGGGATTAATTAAGGCTAAGATATTGATTGCCATCCAAATTAGACTTGAGATCGCTCACTACTCAATGAGAACATCTCATTCTCAATGAGATACTTTTTACAACAGGCTGTATTCTGCAGACCAACAGCACTGCTGTCCACAGACTCCCCCTTTGTGCACACGTTCCTGGGCTGGATGCAGAGGGTGCATCTCATGGAGCTCTGCAGTCAGAAGTCCCATGGCGTCCTCTACAAGCCCCACTCTAAAAAAAAATCTCCTGACAGTTGGCAAAGTGGGAGCCAGAAGTTTGTCAGGCTACAGGTGCTTTAAAATGTCTGTCACATTCAGAGACATGGCAAACCAATAAAATTTAAATATAATTTCTGCAGTCACTTTATTAGCTACTCCTGAATGATAAAGCAAATATCTGATCAGCCAATCATGTATGTGGCAGCAACTCAATGCATAAAACCATGCAGATATGGTCAAGAGGTTCAATTGTTGTTCAGATGACACATCAGAATAAGAAGAAATATGATCTAAGTGACTTTGATCTTAGAATGGTTGTTGGTGCCAGATGGGGTGGTTTGAGTAACTCAAACTGCTGATCTCCAGGCATTTTCACATACAACAGAGAATGTTGTGAAGAACAAAAAGCATCCAACGAGTGGCAATTCTGTGGGAGAAAATGCCTTGTTACTGAGAGAGATCAAAGAAGAATCGCTGGAGTCGTTCTAACTAACAGGAAGGCAACTGTAACTCAAATAACCAAGCATCACACCAATGGTGCTTAATAAAGTGGCAACTGAGTGTATAACTGAATGTAAATTGAAAAAGCCTGGAACTTTAACTGAGACACATCAGTTAGGCAAATGGGTTTAAGAAGCAAACTAGACTCACTTCCTCACCATCTGCCATACAAATCCCCATTGAAATCAAAGTGGAAATGGATTCCACTTCAGGTCTGGCATGGTGCATTAGGATGTGGAAGGCAATTTGCCAACATATTTTTAGGAAGTCTCAGTGAAACTGAGCACCATTGCTTGATTCCATGGGGAATCCGGTGCTGAAGTTCAGTTTTACAACTCAGCAAACTCCACTCCATTATGTACAAGACTACCATATGCGACAGTGCGTTTATTTGTTGCCATGCAGAAACTGACAGAACGTTGGATGAACAGACAGACTGAGATAAACTGGTGGATAAACTACAATGATGAGGTTTTCTCATCCTATCTTTACCTGCTGGATCTCTTCAAGCTATTAAGACAACAGCCAAATTAAACACGTTTACCAGACATGCTATTGGTATAAATCAATAAGCTAATCTATTTTTAAATACAAAACCTAAATGAAGCATCTGGATTTAGTCACCATAGACAAATATCAATTACCTGCGTCTCTTCTGAATGTACATCACCTGGGTTAAAAGAAAGGAAAAGGTTCAGTAAAAATGGTTCTTTAAGTATTTGCAGCAAAACACCAGGTATTATTGTAAAGATAATCACTGATGTAAAAATATGTCTAACAAATATGTCTAGGTTACAATAAAGCGTAGATTTAGAATAAATACAGCTACTCCTCTTTTGCTATCTGACATTCATTAACCCCGAGTTGAAAACCAGAGCAGAACAAATGCAAGGAAATGGGAGAATAAAATACTTAGACTAGCAGGATTTTCAGTGATGAGAATGAAGTCCGTCAGTCAGTCAAGAAAGACCTCGTTAAAGATTTGTTTGACATAAGTAGCAGTAGTTTTCATGTAGCAAAGTGGCTGATTGTCCCCTTAATGCAGCATATTTGAGAATTAGTAGAAGACAGACAGAATTCTCCTTCAATGATCTTCACAATAATTACAAAAAAATCCTCGATTATCTCAGAATTTGAATGGAAATAACAGAGTAATCAGTCCGTAGCGCTGATTACTCGTCTCAAATACAATTAGAATTTGCCTGCTGTGTTACTTTCTTCTTCAACCGACATCTACTCTCTAAAAATAACTGTAAAAACACATTTCATTTTAAGTATATCTAGGTAGATAGGTAGCTTCAGACCACAATGGTGACAGCAAAAATATTCAAATGAATAGTCACCATCATATTTTGATGGATTAACAGAGTACTATTTAAATCACACATAGGAACTGTCTGAATAGTCAAAATGGTTATTAACCATTTGTTAAGGGAATAAGAATGAATGGCCTGATGTTTCTGGTCTAAGTAGTACCAAATGATTAAATGCTGAGAACTGTATAAAATAATGACATAATTTACCTCACAATCAGAAATATCTCAGAAGCATGTGGTGCCTGGCAAATTTGTTCGGTTAACGTTATGTAGGACTTCATAATGAAAATGCAACACTGGACTGATTCCTTTTGAAATATAAAAAAAAAATTGGGATTTTGCTGTGGTTCCCAAGGTAATTAACAATGGTCATTATCCATATAAAAACTGGTCAGGTCATGCCCTTTTCCTCAAGTATTAAATTATAAAGCAACACTTGGTTAGCTAAACCATCAATGTTATCCTTTTAACATTGATTGAAACTAATGGATCCTCTGAGTAGTTTAACTCCGATGCGGGATTTGAGAGGGGATCCACCAGCAGACACTCAGTGGCCATATTATTAGGTACACCTGCTCGTTAATGCAAATATCTAATCAGACAATCGTATGGCAGCAACTATGTTCATAACAGCATGCAGACATGGTCAGGAGATTCAGTTGCTGTTCAGGTCAAACGTCAGAATGGGAAGAAATGCGATCCAAGTGACCTTGACTGTGGAATGACTGCTGGTGCCAGATGGGGTGGTTTGAGAAACTGAAGATCCCCTGAGATTCTTAGCACAACAGTCAGTAGAATTTACAAAGAATTGTGTGAAAAACAAAAAAAGAAATCTTGTGAGTGGCCACTGAGCACAAATTCTGCCAAATACATGGAATACAAAGAGCTACTGTTGGACTCTATCTGTGAACAGAGCCGGACTTCTGAATTCTCCAGCAAATTCGGGACAAACCATGTGAGACACACGAGAATGCAAATGCTGGAATGTAAAACATTAAAGTGCTGGAGGAACTCAATGGGTCAAAGAGCATCTGTGGGGGGGGGGGTCAAAACCATTGTCCTGGCTTGACATTTACCAGCAAAGTCCTTGTCTTAGCATCCACAAAATTGGTTATAATACTTTTGTTTGAATAACCTTGTTAATCTGCTGAGTTTATAAGAAAGATGTTATAGCTGTGAAACCAGCAAATTCTATCAGTAAACAAAATGAGGCTTTTGAGCAAGAGCCCCAAAACTGATTTAATCATTTAATGTGCTTTAATAGCATTATTTTCTTCAGATATTACAAAATATTGTTAAATTTGTTATTTTATCTGGGCCCCATTTTTAAAAAATTAGACATAATTACAGATTGTAGCTGTCACCCTGCTGTTTTACAAAGTCAAAACTGAATTGATTGTATGAATATGAAAAACTACTTTACCATAGCAACAGCAAATCCAATTAATGTCAGAACAATGAAAGGTATAAGAATAAATCCCGCAACTGTATTACTTTCATCAGTAGGCGGCACGGTCGTCGAAGAATTACTCATTGCCAAATAAAATTTTCTTTAGAATATTCTGCATCTGCACCAGAACCAATCACCCTCATTCACAGTGTTTTGGAGAAGAGAACTCAGTCTTGCCAAGATCGAGGACTATTTGGTTGCATTTAGATGAAATCAGAATGCACAGCTATTTTGCTATATAGTCTTCAATTTTCCAATTCATGGCCACACTTGATATTATAGTGATCAGTATATCTGAAATACAAGATAGCAAAATGATAAAATTAGCAAGACAGTTGTTAAATGGCAGTTCAGTAGATTCAGACTTTACCAGAAAAGGTATAAATAATGCCATAAACGATGCAAATCATCCAAGAGCATTTCAAAGGAATGTTTTCAAACGAAGTTTGAATGGGCGACATAATGAAATACCAGAGCTGTTGATTGAAAGTTTAGTTAATGAGATAGCATAGATCACAGGGCTAATGACATCAAGTAAACGTCACCCTGGCAAGCAGCCCGTCATCTTGACTTCACCGAGGTTCTGAAGCTTTGGCCAACAAGGAGGCTAGCAAAGCCTGATTAACACCTACAGAAAAGCCAGCAAAACCTCCAAAATCCAACAGCTGAAAGGTTGCAAAATGAAAGCAAATTAAGCAGAGCCAGAGGGCAACCGAAAAGCTCTGCAGCTGTACAGGACACTTCCTTGTCCCACTGACTTTCAGTCGCGTGCTGTGCAATTCTTGCTGCTAATAGTAGATAATACAACAATACAGATTTAAGCATTAAAATTAGCTTTATTTGTCACACGTACATATAAACATACAGTGAAACTCGTCATTTGCGGCAATGACCAACAGATTCTGAGGACATGTTGGGAACAGCCCACAAGTGTTGCCATGCTTCCAGCACCCACATACCATGCCCAAAACTTCCTACCCCTTAGTAAAACGTGCACCTTTGGAATGTGGGAGGAAACTGGGGCACCCAGAGGAAATCCACACAGTCATTGTGAGAACATACAGCTAATAACCCGATTGAACCCGGGTCACGGGCACAGTAATATTATTACCCTAAGCGCTACGCTATCATACTGCCCTAATAACCAAATAAACAGCTTTTGCAGTTAAAGTTGTCGCACAAAAAAAAGTCAAAATAAATTAATCACTTTTGGTGATCTTGAATTTGGGATTAATATTGGGTAAGTCTACCCTTCTCTTCAAACAGCAGCATATTGTCCTTTCTATCTGAAACCAGCATTAGTCTCATATTCAAAGTTCAAAGTAAATTTATTACCAAAATCTGTAACACATCTCCATATACTACCCTGAGATTCATTTCAACATTCAGATATCTCTTCCAAATGTTGCACTTCAGTACCATGCTAGATTGTCAGCCCAGACAAAGGCTCTAGTTCCTGGAATACGTCTTGCACTACAATCTTCTGGTACACAACAGGTGTTACCATCAAAATAACCAAAGTAATCCCCTCCGTACTTTACCTTGTGCCAAATCCTGCTCAAATCGTCTCAACTTTGTTGAGATTTGCTCTACAAAAACTTAATATCCTTTTCCTTATGTTGACTTTCATTCCAGACTTTGTTTTTAGGATAAAACTTTTTTCAGTGCTAGGGTGCTTCAAATCAGCTCTTGAATACAGCATTTTTTCTACCACTTCAGCAGTGTAAACTCTTTGCTGAAAAATCTCTTCCAATCAAAGGCTTCTGAAGCCTGTGTCTGCATGGGCTTCCTCCGGGTGCTCCAGTTTCCTCCCACAGTCCAAAGATATACCAGTTGGTTGGTTAATTGGTCATTGTACATTGTCCCAAGATTAGGCTAGGATTAAATCGGGGGATTACTGCGTGGCATGGCTCGAAGAGCTGATCGGGCCTATTCCACACTATCTCAATAAATAAATACCTGCTTGACATTCTTTTAGTCCACTGTTTCTTTGTTAAGTTACAGTGAAACACTTCGACACAGTTCTCAAAGAGAGTGTGCAAGAAGAACCAAGTTGTTGTAGTTGGAGTAATTGAGTCAGTATATCTTCAGGATAATAAATCAGCCATGATGAAATGGCAGAGCAGGCACGAAGGGTCAAATGGGCTAATTCTGCTTCTGTGTCTTATATAACACTTCATAGTTAACAATGGACACATCACCATCTCTGAAGATCTTACTGAAACAAGCTGTCACAACCACGGATTTAGCAGCGCAGCAGATACGGCAATTGTGCTCGTGAAAGTACATGTGTCAGCTAATTATTATTTCATTGTGATGGTATTTAACTCCATCCTTTTCATTGCACTGCTTGTCGAGACTTGAGCGAAGCACAGCAACGTTTCACGGCCTGATTGCATTCGGCCTTGCTGGAGAAATTGGACTGTCGAGTCAACTGGTTCTGAAAACTAGCAGTATTCATTTTATATATGGACAATTCTGATTTGATGGAGAGAGACGTGAAAGCACAGAGGAACATCTGGAGAAATTTCTGAAACGCCCGTTCGCTGCTGTTGTTACTGCGCGATCGAGAATCTTCTGGAGGGAAGGCCTCAAAATCCCCGGCTTTGCCTGCTGTTGGCGACCCAGATTGAGGTCAAATCGTTCAGATAGAGATGGTGCTTGGTACTCGGTGTCGGAGAGCTGATCGGCGGCTCAAAGTTTTCAGACGACTCAGAGTCGGACTGTGGTCGGGCATGGCAGGGAGAGTTTTTCTTCCTTCCCCTGTCTGCGTGAGATGTGGGACATTTGAGAGACTTTGAACTTTTTACTGTGCTCATGGACTGTTCTTCATAAAGTTATGGTATTGTTGCACTGTTGTAACCATATGTTATAATTATGTGGTTTTGTTAATTTTTTCAGTCTTGGTCTGTCCTGTGTTTTGTGATATCACACCGGAGGAAATATTGTATCATTTCTTAATGCATGCATTACTAAATGACAATAAAAGAGGACTGCGTGTCTTCATAATCTAAATAAATATTTAGTAATTCCTTTCAGCCATAGTGTTGGCTTCATTTTCCATGTGAGAGTTTTAGTTAATGGCCTTGTTTGGCCTAGAATTTGTTTTTTTTTCCCCTTTAACTCTGTTCGTATTAAAGTCTGTGAACTATCACCCTGCTTCAGTGTCTTTCACTCTGCACTTGGGCCATATCCAAATGTGGTGACACAAGCTGCACAACTTCCTGAAACCTCACCAAGTTTTGAAATGAAGAGATTTCCTGAGAAAGACTTCCTTTCAATCTCACAATAAACACACAAGTAGACCAAAAAATGAGATAGGAGATCTTTCATCATGACAGCACTCTGTCATTCACTCCCGTTTTCCACAGAACGAAATGGCAGGCTATGGTTAAATGGGTGGCTTGCTGGATGGTGTGGCTTGTTGGACCTTTTCTGTGCTGTATCACTAAATAAAATATAATTGCCATGTTTTGTAAGTTCAAAACATTAAACTAATTCCAGGGAAGGCACAGGAGTCTGAAATATGTGTCTAACTTTGAGTTTGTGATAGCTTATGGTGAGAAACACTTTGGACTCTTCTTCCACCTCCTGCAAGTAGGCTCGGCTGAGTCTACTTTGCTGAAGTGTTTTCCTCCAGAAAGGTTTGCAAATATATCCTCTATTCTGGGCAGAGGGTATTGATCCACTTTCAGTACTGGGTTGATGGTGACCTTAAAATCACCACAGATCCTGACAGATCCAATCTTCTCGGCTACTGGGACCTCTGGCTTTAACCATGGGCTCCACTCAACCTTGGAAAGAATTCCTTCAGCCTCCAATTGCTGGCTACTTTATCAAGGACGGTATAAAGAACTGAACAGGCTTTGTAAAAACTTGGGTGTGGCATTTTTATTTAACACCATTTTACCCTTGTGTTTTCCAGTGCCATCCCTAAACACTGCTGTGGCATCATCCAGTATCTTTCTAAAATGAAATAAAAATTACGCCAGCAAACACTTACTATCAGGCCAGTTATTGATATATCACTAAACAACTGTAAAGGAGGTAGAGCAGCTCATTAATGAGTTTACATTGGCAGAGATCTTGATGGCCAGTGGGTGGGCTAAACCACAGTCACTGAGTTATACAGCACAGAAACAGGCCTGCTGTCCCAATTTTCATGTCAGCCAAACTATCTTCCTCAGTTAGTCCTATTTGCCTGCATTTGGCCAAAATACCTCTTGCTGACAGGATCTTGGAATAAAGCAAAAAAAAGCAAACTGCCAAGGTAGATTTTCTTTTCCTTCTAAACTTTTCCAATCCATGTCCATACTTAAATACCTTTCAAATAGTGGATTATATCTGTCTTTGTCACTTCCTCTGGAGGCTCCTTCCATATCCCCATCACTCTCTGAAAAAATTTGCCTCTCAGGTCCCTTCTAAATCTTTCTCTTCTCACCCTATGCCTATGCTGTCTAGTTTTAAATTCCTCTAGCCTGGGGAGAAAAAAGTGCAGCAATCCATCGAAACTATCTCCCTCATGATTTTATAGCCTTTCTTTGCTCTAGGGGAAAATAGTCCAGTCTCTCCAAATATCTGTGGCCCTCTAATCCCAAAAACACCTTCTGAATCTTTTCTTTATTCTCTCTGTGTTAGTCACATCCTTCTTGGAGCACGGTGGCCTGAAGTGCATGCAATATTCAGGGCGCAATCTTGCCAGCTTCTTATATAGCTGTAACATAATGTCCCAACTCTTGAACTCAACATATTCTTTACTGACCTCCCCTTCCCATTCAGAATACTTTTCAAACCTGGCCAGGCGGTGATACCCACTTAAGGGGAAAGTAAACATGAAAGGATAGTTTCACTGAATACATCAATCCCAGTGATCAGCTCAGATAAACTTCACATAGTGTAGAGTCAGGCAAATGGCAAATCACTAGACAAATTTCATCTGCATCCATGGCAGACGGGATGGTTTGCATAAAAGTTAATCCTTGGATGATAATGTCACAAAGGGACTCTGATGAAAACTTCAAAATTTCAACCTCAAGTAGGCAGCCTTTGGCTGTATGTAAACTGTGATCAGCGTCACAAAGGAGAGCTCTTTCGGCAAGTAGAACAGCCAGAACTTAATCATTAGATGTTCCAGGTTGGGGGAACAAGAGTTGCAACAAGACCGCTGCATCCCAGTACTACAAAGAGTTTACCATAAAACACAGACCTCCACCTTTTCCCTTCTCGGAATCAGCAGTCTGGTCCATCCTATGTATTGAGAAGCCCTCAGGTCATAAAATATATACCCCCACCTTTTGCCCTCTCTGAATCATCCGAGTACCACAAAGAGTTTACCATGAAACACAGACCTCCACCTTTTGCCCTCTCTGAGTCAGCAGTCTGGTCCATCCTGTGTATTGAGAAGCCTTGGTGTCCTTGAATCACAGCAACATTTTTGTAAATCTTTGTACTCTTTCCATATTAATGACAAATTTTGTATTACAGGGGAACTAAGGTTATAGGTACACCATACCCCAGGTGGGGCCTCAACAATGTCTTGTACAGCTGCAACACAACATCTCGGCTGCTGTACTCTATGGAAACACAAGAAATCACATGCTGGAAACTGGATCAACAATCTGCTGGTGAAACTCTGTGGGTTGAGCAGCACCACTGGGGGATAAAGAATTATTGTTGTTTTAGCTCAACACTCCGCATCAGGTCCCGATGTAGGACCTTAGCCTGAAATATGAATAGTATCCCCACCCACCCTGCCAACCACCGACGCAGCTTGACCTGCTGACTTCCACCAACAGACTGTTTGTTGCTCCTGTACTCAGAGCCCTGATTGACGCATTTTCACATCCCTTTCTACCTGTGACACCACTTTCAGGGAATAATATGTGCGTAGTCTCATTCTACAGAACTCCCCAGGGCACTACCATTCACTGTGTACGTTCTACTGTGGTTTGACTTCCCAAAATGCAACACTTCACACATCTGAATGCCATTCCTTGGCTAACTGAATAGCTGTAAAGATCCCCCTGTAATTGTTGATAATCTTCTTCATTTTCTACAGTGCCAACTATTTTAACATCATCTACAGACTATGGACATTAAAACCCTTGGTGCTTTGGTAGAGGTGCCAGGAAGCCTGCATGCTATCCCAAGGAGTATGGAAAAAACCAGCACCACCACTGCAGAAAACTTCTGGCAGAGCTTGGAAGTCACGTTTTCCAAATGGAATGGTGGACAGCTTCTGCAGCTAGCCATGAACTCAACGAGGGATGGTTCTATTGGTGGGAGGTTATAGGTCCAGAGGCACTGCCTCAGATTAGGACTTCCATTTAGAACAAAGATGAGGAGGAATTTCTTTAGCCAGAGAGTGACGAATCTTTGGAATTCATTGTCACAGATGGTTGTGGAGACTGAGTCACTGGTATATTTAAAGCAGTGCTTGATAGTTTCTTGATTAGTAAAGGCATCAAAGGTTATGGGAAGAGGCAGGAGAATGGGGAGGAGGGGGAAAATAAATCAGCCATGATCAAATGGCAGAGCAGACTCGATGTGCTGAATAGCCTAATTCTGCTCCTGTGTCTTATGATGGCTCAACTACCACTGCTCACAAAATGGAAGTTGCCAAACTGCCAATGCTCTGCAGTGTAAGTTCATACTGCTCTTGCCGCATCTCAGGATACCTGCATTCAGTGGTGCCCTAACAGATAACAATAATTGTTATAGGGTTTCTCTGCAACAGTGGTAGTTTATTTCATGTGGAAATCTGCCTGTATTTCACTGGTTTAAACCTACATTTAAAATGGCATACGAGTTTTTAATGGGACACCGTAGTAGAGAGAGTTTCACTTTGTATCTAACCCATTTTATCCTGGGCATACATTTTATGTGCTTTAGGTGAGTTTTTTTTTGATGAAAGTAAGTTTATTAAAGTACCTCCAGTAGAAAAATTCCTTAAAATATTGCTGTCTGGGTTTAGGACACATTCTAGGCCCTGCATTGTCCAACAGTGTCATGTCACCACACCAATAGCTTTGATATTGCCTGCCAGCCAGTGCTTGTCCCTGCAAAACATACTGATACACTTGGCTTTCTGCCAAAACTTGCAAGTCCCACTGCAGTCTCCTCTAAGCCTGCAATGTGCTGCAGCCACTGGTAGGAAAAGGGAACAGAAGGCATCACGAAGGGTAAAGTAAAAGAATAATTTATCGTTGGGTGTATGGCATTTGGCACTTAACTGCATAAAGTTGCCTTTTGCAGAATGTTTCCTTCAGTGGCTTTTGTACTGCATTGGTAAAAATATTGCAAAGACTAGAAATTGGGTAAAGTAACATGAAGAAACAACTTGGAAAATTGGGATTGTATCAACACCCAGTCAACACCATTTGGCTTATTGTAGAGGCCCATGACATAAAGATTGTAACAAAGTGCCTGCTGATAGGATGTGCATAGATGGTCACACACCGCTGGTGTATTTAGAGATTCCTGTCAACCCCTTTTGAAATTCTGGTAAGCCTGTCTTTGCCCATTCAAAGTTGCTTGGGGTGAACGGTGCTGAACACCTTGGCTGACAGGAATGTGATCACAAGTTCACAGTCTGCCCTCTGGGAAAAGATGGACGTGCTGGGGAACACGCTGCACTTGTAAACATCTTCGAAAAGAAACAAAAGTAATTGAGGAACCATAAGAAGGGTCACATCACGATTGCAAGCACGCTCCTTGGCTGTCCCTGCTTTGCACGCTGGTCTTATTACCAGCTCCACAAAACTGGACGGAAAACAATCCGTGCTCAACATGAGGAAAGGGGAGCAGGAGGACAGGTATTTCAGGAATGGAAACCCTTCTTGGCTCTGGCTCACTGTAAGGAATTCTGAAATTCTAGAGACTGCCCACTCCAAGATACCTCCGCCTGATGTTTGGGAGAGGAAGACTGGTTGGCATAGCTTAGGTCACAAAAATTTTGCCACTTGCAACCAAGGCAATTAAATTTGAGCCACACCTCAAATAGTGCAGCATTCTCTTAGAACAGGAGCCAAAAAAAAATACAAACTGCTCAAGGAATTCAGGTCAGGCAGCATCTGTGGAGACAGGGGGATGATCTATGCTTCAGGGCGAAACCGGCCTGACTTGCTGAGTTCCTCCAGCAGTTTGTTTCTTGCTCCAGATTACAATACATCTAGTCTTTCGTGTTTCTCTTAGAACTGCAAGGAAGTATCAAATTGCATTATGCACTCATACCTTTGGAGCAGGGCTAACCACAATTTTCTACTCGAGACCACAGGGGCATGGTTTTGAGGCTCACAGAGTGGCTCAGCAGAAGCTTCTATTTTCCCTCCAAAATTTAACAATATTAATTCTTGACCAATAATTTCAGGAGTTGGTTCTTATGGATCAGCCTGTGTTTTACTAGGAATGGCCAGCTCCCGGGCACCAAATAGAAAAATGTTGCAATCCAAGTTTACATCTGAGATATAATCAGTCATAAAAACTCACATATTTCTCTGCTACAATCTTAACCATGCAATGTCAGCACGCTTTCCTTCCATCCATTCCAAATGTCAGCTTTGTGGGCAACTGATCTCCTGCATTTGAGGCAATTTGCTTGTGTGTCTGCTATTCGATAAAGCACATCAAGGAATAATAACAGGAGGACAACATTCCCCCCACTCTGCCCCAAGTTTACTCTATCATACGATCATGCAGACCTTTTCTAATGACTTCCTTTTCCACAATTTCACGTTTTCCTGGATTCCTTTTTTTGTCGAGGAGACATCATCTCAAATATAGTTAATAACTACAGACCCTGTGATTTAAGATTCCAAATATCGCTGAGCCTCTAAGAATTTCTCCTTCAAAATCTTTAATGTCCAACATCTTATTTTGAAATTATAACCTCTAGGCTCTTCAGTCATACATAATTCTGTTCAATCTCAATTTTATCTCTTTCAAGAGAACATTTCTCAATGCCTATTGAGGACAATACTTTCATTCCAGGATATTGTAATATTGCCTCAACTGGACTATTCTGCTTTCAATTACAGGTTTTTGTTGCTGCCTTGATGAAGGCCTAGTAAGGGTAGCCGCAAGCTTTCAAGGCTTCTGTCAAATACTTGCGCGCCTTGTCTTTAGCTGTAATGTTGGTGGGCACATTCTCGGCACGATGATGTAGAGGTCTGATAAACCCCAACCATCAAGTTCTGATGGGTGATGAGAGTCAAACCATAGATACTGATCTGTGTGGGTTGGTTTCCTGTAAACTTCAATATCTAGTTGTCCATTTTCTTTGACAAGTACTGCACTATCTAAATACACCAGTCTATTGTTCTTGATGGCTTCTCATGTAAATTTGATGTTATTATCCACTGAGTTGATGTCTTTTGTGAAGGCTTGCACCTCATAGCCTTCATCAAGACAGCAACAAAAACCAGCAGGGGTATCAGCCCAACAGACAGAGGTAAGAAACAAAGCAGACAGTTGTCATACGAGGAACATTTGATGGCTCTGGATCTGTACTCGCTGAGGAGGGATCTTATTGAGACCTTTCGAATGTTGAAAGGCCTAGACAGAGTAGATGAGGAGAGGATGTTTCCCATGATGGGGAGGCTAGGATAAGATGGCACAACCTCACGATAGAGGGGTGTCTATTTAAAACAGATGCAGAGAAATTTCTTTAGCCAGAGGGGGGTGAATTTGTGGAACTTGTTACCATAGGCAGCTGTGGAGGCCAGGATGTTGGGTGTATTTAAGGCAGAGACTGATAGGTTCTTGATTGGATATGAAATCAAAGGTTATGGGGAGAAGGCTGGGGAATGCAGTTGAGAGAAAAAAAGGATCAACCATGATTAAATGGTGGAGCAGACTCAATGGCCTAATTCTGCTCCTATACCTTATGGTCTTAAAACATAGTCATCCCATATGTAGCTGCGGTTTCTGAGAAACCCAGAAGGGTTTTCAACAAACACCAAATCCCTACAAGCATATTCAGACAGAAACCTGTCCACCCTAAAGATCCTACAACCAAATATAAACAGAACAATGTTGTACATGCTATCCAAGGTTGTACACGCTATCCATTGCAATGAGAATTCCACAGATCTGTATATTGGTGAGGCAAAACAACCACTTCACAAACAGGATGGTCCAACATAGGAGGGCTAAACCCTCAGGTCCAGACTCGGTTGTACATCTACACCTAAAGGATGAGGGACACTCCTTTGATGATAATAATATGCACATTTTAGACAGGGAGAGTAGGTGGTTTGAAAGAGAGGTTAAGGAAGCCACCTTTGTCAAACTGGAAACCCATCCCTAAACAGACGGGGTGGGGTACGACACCACTGATCGGCTACTTACAATGTAGTCCTAACGCTACCCCAGCATCTCCACAACAGTTCACACCTCCATTCAAAGGTAAGACTAACGAACCTCTCATTACCTCTCTGACTCTTAGCAACCTTCAAGTGATTGCTATACCTTTCAACAACTCAGAGAGTTTAAAAGCTGGAAAACTACCCATCATGGATTAGAACTGAAGAAGCCTTTCCTTGAGTGGTGAAATGTCTTCAAGACAATGCAGCAAGTCCAGTTGACTTGATTTTCCCAAAAAGTTCAATGAAGCATTAAAAAAAAACACCAAATATAAATCTCACTTCAAAGTGCTCCACAGACCTGCTGGTAACCACAAGAACAGACTGAGCCTTTTGTGCTTGTGATAGAGGCTCAACACAAGACAACTGTGATGCAAATATCCTGCATCAATATTCCAGCAAATGAGAAAATAATGACAACACTGGAAGGATTGGTAGTTAGGATAATGGTTAATAAAGAATAATCGCATTGAATATAATTTACATAATATTTTTCCGCTTTATACCAGATATAAATTTTAGGTTAGATTTTTCAATTATTTCCCATATTTACATTCCTGAAATTTTATCTTAAACTGCACAATGACCACGGGCATTGCAGAGACAAGTCAAAAACAAACAAGGTGTGTGCTGTGCCAATAATTTATAGGAAACACCTATAGTTCGCAACAATTTTCTCCCCGCCAAAAAAGTTACTGAAGAGCTATCTTATAGGAAGTGAACCCAGTTTCAATGCACATGTAATTTCAATGGCCCGCTGATGGAACACACCACTGTGTCTAATCGGACTAGGTTTCAGAGCTCTTGTGAATGCTTTCAAATTAACTCATTACGTTTTATTAACAGAACAAATCATATTTTTAGAGCTGCTCCCAGTCTTGATAAAACGAAAGCCTATCGATGAAAGTCGGGGTTAAAACCAGATAGTCCCCGGAAATTCATTAGACAATTACCAAACTATTCAATGCAACAGATTAGCGTAGATGCGGTGTTGAGCTCCAAATACCAGGAAGTAATTGTACACATGAACAAACCACACACTGCACCTTCCCGAAGTCATCCCCCTTAACGCAAATCTAATTGTACTCAAAAATAACTATACCTACCCCATCCCTCTCTTACCTCGCTCTCTCTTCCCCGGTATCACAGTGGAACAATTAACACCTCCCCTCCCCTCCCTAAAGCTATCAGATGATGGACAGTCAATCCGCCCACTGGCCGAAAGAGGAGCCGGGTTTGCGCAAAAGCAGTAAACCAATCGGAAGTAAGCAGAGGCGGGACTCTTGGGCAACTAAGAAGAGCTGCAGCGTCTGCAGGGAACAGAAACAGGAGCAAGTGGTACCGTGGTCAGAAAGAGCATCGCTTGACCTGATCCATGCAGAACAGTTGGATAAGCCAGGAGGTCGCAAGGAGGGAGAGTGGAAGTGTATACATTTGTAAAGGGATAACTTATATAGAAATATAATAGGTAAAAAGACGAGGGGGGACGAAGAGATAAAATACAGTATAGGTGGGGTCTGGAAACTCACCCGCAAAGGACGAAAGAGACAGAAATGCCCCTCACATTAAAGCAACGCGCTAAATTGGGCGTGTAGTTGAATAGGTATTAATGGCAGTGCTATGAAGTTGAAGATGTTCGACGGGATAAGGTTGATTAATCTGACCAGTACAAACACGGTGCGCGGAATGACTCCCTTCAGTATCTTGACTTATTTTTGTTTCAATGATTTTGTGATCTCGCGGAGAGAAATGTCTGACCCAGAAGGCACGGATTTAAAGATCACCAAGTTTATTGTTTTTGAAACAGAGTGCAGCGAAATAGTGGAACAGCGCCGCAAATTGGGCATCATCTGTTTTAATCATTCATTATAGATGGTTTTCAAAGTTTATCACCTCGCCCCTGGTGAGGTTCTACACTGAGCAACCAAACGATTTGTGGCTACATTTTCGTAATATGCATCCAAAATCTTTGAGTTATACTGATTGACCCCAACCACTGAAGAAATGGCCCTATTGTCCACTCTGCTTCCTTGATGTCTTGTTTTGATATCATATAATTCACTCAAATTGAAAAGAGTGATCAATACAGAACTAAAGGTGCTATGTTTGAATGCATGCACGATGCCCGATAAGGCATGCTTGTAGCGCCGTTAGAAATTGGCAGCTCTGACGTTGAGTCGTGGCTGAAGGAAGATCTTAGTTGGGAGCTTAGCACCCAAGGATGCACATTGTATGGATAGGACAAGCAAGTGGCTCGAGGGAGTGGGCTGGCTTTGTTGGTTAAAAAAAAAATGAAATCTGACCCTTAGAAAAAAAAGTGACATAGAAACATAGAAACATAGAAAATAGGTGCAGGAGTAGGCCATTCGGCCCTTCGAGCCTGCACCGCTATTTATTATGATCATGGCTGATCATCCAACTCAGAACCCCGCCCCAGCCTTCCCTCCATACCCCCTGACCCCTGTAGCCACAAGGGCCATATCTAACTCCCTCTTAAATATGGCCAATGAACTGGCCTCAACCGACATAGAAGAGGTGGGGTCCTTGTGGGTAGAGTTAAGAAACTGCAAGAGTAGAAAGACCTTGATGACAGTTGTATTCAGGTCCCTGAACAGTAACTAGAATGTGGTGTACATATTACAAAGGGAGGCAGAAAAAGCATGTAAGAAGGGCAATATTTCTATGGTGGGGGGGGGGGATTTCAATATGCATGTAGATTGGGAAAATCGAGTTAGTGCTGGATCCCAAGAGAAGGGACTTGTAGAAGCCAAGGAAATGGCCTTATAGAGCAGCCTGTAGTAGAAAGGCTTTTCTGGATTGGATGTTGTGCATCGACCCAGATTTCATTGGGGAGCTTAAGATAAAGGAACTCTGAAGAGACAGTGATCATAATATGAAACAATTCACACTGCAATAGGAGAAGGAGAAGTTAAAATCACATGTATCAGTACTGCAGTGGAGTAAAGGGAATTACAGAGGCATGAGAGAGTAGCTGGCCAAAGGGGACAGCAGCCGGGATGATAGCAGAACAGCAGTATCGGGAGTTTCTGGGAGAAATTCTGAAGGCTCAGTATAGATACATCTCAAAGAAGTAGTATTAGAAAGACAGGATGACACAACTGTGGCTGACAAAGCAAGTCAAAAACAACATAATATAGTAGGGCAAAAATTATTGGGAAGTTAGAGGATTGGAAAGCTTTTACAAAACAGAAGGTAATTTCAAAAGCCATATGAAGGGAAAAGGTGAAACATGAAAGGAAACTTGCCAATATCAAAGTTTATATATATATGTATAGTAAAGCAGAGGTGAGAATGGATATCAGACTACTGGAAATAATTCTGAAGAGATAGTGATGGTGGACAAGACATTGGTGGACAAACTGAATACAGTAAGTATTTTGTATCAGTCTTCACTGTGGAAGACACTTGCAGTATGTTGCAATTTGGAGTGTCAGAGGTGAGACGTGAGTGCAATCGGCTTCTGAAAGATGTGGCTGGGGAGATTGTGGAGGTATTATTAATGATCTTTCAAGAATCATTAGATTCTGGCATGGTTGTGGAGGATTGGAAGACTGCAAAAGTCACTCCACTCTTCATGAAGGTGTTGCAAGGACGTGGCTGGGGACAAACCCAAGAGTAGGACACAGGCACGGGGACAGGGTCATTCATGAGGTGGAACAGGTATTCAGGAGAATCTTTACACAGACACAAGGTTTACAGAGATGATCCAGGGAATGATACGGAGCTTAAAACTGACAGTCCCGAGGGATCAGGAAACGAGGTTTACACAAACAAACTGGCAAAGCATGGCAGTGACGCCAGGGTTCTTATCCTCAGGTCACTGATGGAAAGCAGGTGTGCTGTAATTAATGAAAACTGAGAACAATTGGAAATCAGGGGATCAGTACGGGTGGGTTGGCCAGGCTGGGCTGAGGAGTGTGGGCTGCTGCTGGAAGCTGGCTGTGTTTTGCTTGATGCATGAGTGTGTTTTGGAACCTGTTGAGGGAAAGAGAGTGGGGAAGGAACGGAAATTGCTGGGAGGGGGTCGTGTGGGTCCAGTAATGGCGGACAAGATAAGAGGCGGGGTTGAGGGAAAGAAAGTGGAGAAGGAGAGGGATAGAGACTTGGGACCAGAGGTAGGCAGCTGGGGAGAGGTGGATTATTGTGAAGGGAGAAATAAAGGGAATGAGGAGGTGGTGAGGGGTCGGATGAATAAAAACCAAGACAAAGGGAATAAAAGAATAAGAAATGATAGTGGAGAAAGCCCTGAAAGTGAGGAAGATGAACAAGCTCAGAGAGGAGGTGTTGTCATAATTAGGTTTAATGAGAAGGCTCAGGGACATATGAAGAAAATTAACCCGTTTGTCCTAACAACAACTCTGACAAATAAGATAGGGGAAATAGTATTTGCAAAAGTCCTTAATGATGGCAACTTATTGGTAAGATGTGCGAATGAGGAACAACTTGAGAAAGCACTCAAGCTAAAAGAGATAGGAAAATGCAAGGTGGAATACACTGGGAGGGTGGGTGCACAAAACAGTGGTTGTAAAGGAGTGATCACGGGGATACCAATGAGTATAAATATGGAGGAGATAAAGAGGAATATCAAAGGAGGGAAAGTAATGAATGTTCAAAGACTGAAAACAACAAAGGAGGGAGTGAAAAAGGAAAGTGAATCTGTATTGATTGAATTTGAAGAAGAAAGAGTGCCAAGGAAGGTGTTCCTGGGTTTCATGAGTTACCCAGTAAGGGTGTATGTGCCAAAGCCATTGAGGTGCTATAATTGTCAAAGGTTTGGACACGTGGCTAAAAACTGTAAAAGGCAGAGGAGATGTGCTAGATGTGGGGATGATCATGAATATGGAAAGTGCGGAACAGGAGTTCAACCAAAATGCTGCAATTGTGGAGGAGCTCATAATGTTGCATATAGTGGGTGTGAGGTTGTGAGACGGGAGACTAAAATTCAAGAAATAAGAGTGAAAAGAAAGATCACTTATGCAGAAGCTGTAAGAATGTCAAGAGAACAGAATAATGCTCCTAATGAACAGGGAGCAATAGGGATACGAGAGATGCAACAAAGAACAAATGACAGGATTTATGCAGAGAAAAAGGCTCTAGTAACATTCATTGCAGGAGTGATTAATAGTACTGCTGAGGTAAAGTCAAAAAGTGACAAAATTCAGCTGGTGGTAAAAGCAGCAGTAAACCATTTAGGGTTAGTAGGACTGACATGGGAGGAAGTGAGGGAGAACCTCAGTAATCAGTCAAGCCAGGAAGTGTCATGTGTTGGTTAATACTAATTATGGTGATTCTTTTACAATGGAATGCAAGGAGCTTACTGGCCAATAGCCAGGAATTCAAGCACTTTATTAAAGAAATGGTTGTAAAACCGGATGTAGTGTGTATTCAGGAAACTTGGTTGAAACCAACTTTAGACTTTGTGGTATATGGGTATACAATGATAAGGAAAGATAGAAATCTAGGGGGAGGAGGGGGTTGTGCTATGTTAATCAAGCAAGGTATACCATATAGGGTACTGGAGAAAGGAGATGATCAGGAATACATAGTGGTGGAAGTGTGGGAGAGAGGGGAGGGAGTGGTTATAATTAACTACTACAATCCATGTAAAAGGTTGGATTTGGACAGCCTATTAAAGATACAAGGACAAAACAGACATAAAGTAGTGTGGTGTGCAGATTTCAATGCTCATAGCACAATATGGGGGGATCAGATTACAGATCCAAATGGGAAGGTAATTGAAGATTTGATGGAAGAAAGGAATTTGGTGTGTATGAATGATGGTAGCGGCACAAGGATAGATATAACAACAGGAACTGAGTCAGTGTTAGATATTACGTTAGTGTCTAATACCTTGGCTGGCATTAGTGACTGGGGAGTTTGGACTGCTTCAACAGTAGGCAGTGAACACTACCCAGTTTTGTGTTCAGTGGGTGAAAGAATTGAAATAAGACCAGGTGGTGGAACCCCAAAGTGGGTGTTTGAAAAAGCTGATTGGGGTAAGTTCCAGAAGTTGAGTGAAGAAGGGTTGACAAAGATTGATATTTCTGGAAATGTAGATGAATTAAACAGTCAGGTGACTTCAGCAATTATCATGGCAGCAGAAGGATCTATACCTAGGAGTAAAAATAGGATGAATAGAAAACTGGTACCATGGTGGACAGAGGAATGTTGTCAGGCTGTAAAAAACAGAAATAGAGCATTCAGGCTAGTTAAAAGAACCCATAATATGCAGCATTTGGTTCAATATAAGAAAGCACAGGCAGTGGTGAGAAGAACTATACGTCAAGCTAAAAGGGCAAGTTGGAGGAGTTTTTGCGACAAGGTAGGAAGAACAACACCTGTGGGAGAGATATGGGGAATGACTAAGAGGATGGGAGGAGATAGAAGGGAATGGGAATATCCAGTAATGATATCTAAGGAGGAAACTGCAGTCTCCAGTAGGGATAAGGCTGAGGTCATGGCCAAGTCATTTGTACTGATACACAGTTCAGAAAATTTGTCTGAAGAAGGGAGAAGAAGAAGGGAAAGAATAATGAGCCAACACCCAGGTGTGTTAAGCAGGAGGGAAGGAACAGATGATATAATTGATGATCCATTTACATTAGCAGAAATGGTGAGAGCAATAAAGAGATCGAGACCAACCTCCCCAGGGAAAGATCTGATATGCTCTGTGATGCTAAAAAATCTAGGAGAAGGAGCGCTCTTGAAGTTGCTGCATTTTTATAACAGAGTGTGGGAGGAGGGAAGATTACCAAGTGCATGGAAAGAAGCAGTAGTAATTCCAGTAAGGAAGCCTGGCAAGGATCTGTCAAAACCCACTAGCTGCAGACCAATTGCATGAACATCAAGTATATGTAAGATAATGGAAAGGATGATAACAGAAAGGTTATCATATGAGCTTGAGAAAAGGGGAATGCTGGCAAGTTATCAGAGTGGTTTTAGAAAGGGAAGGAATTCCATGGACTCAGTGATTATGTTAGAGACTGAAATAAGGAAGGCCCAGGCAAATAGAGAGTCAGTAGTGGCAGTGTTCTTTGACATTGAAAAAGCCTATGATATGATGTGGAAGGAAGGATTATTAATTAAACTGCACAAGATGGGGGTTGGTGGCAGAGTTTTTAATTGGATTAAAGATTTTTTGTTTGGTAGAAAAATTCAAGTTCGGATTGGATCAGAATGATCAAAACAGTACATAGTGGAAAATGGCACACCTCAAGGTAGTGTGATTAGCCCGTTACTTTTCATCATTATGATCAATGATGTCTTCACAAAGGTACCAGTGGATATAGGTAGGTCACTGTTTGCGGATGATGGGGCCTTGTGGAAAAGAGGCAGGAACATGGACTATATAATCAGGAAACTACAAGAAGCAATTGATGAAGTGGTGGAGTGGGGTTATGATTGGGGATGTAGATTTTCAGTAGATAAAACTCAAACTGTATTTTTTACCAGGAAAAGGGTTGAGGTAGGGAAGAAGTTAAGGATGTATGGGGTTGAATTAGAAAGGGTTGCATCATTTAAATTTCTGGGAGTTATATTTGATTCACGATTAACATGGGCAGACCATATCAGGAAAGTTGAGGAGAAATGTAAAAAAGTAATAAATGTGATGAGATGTTTGACTGGTAGGGAATGGGGAGCAAGTTGTTCAGCTTTGAAGAGAATGTATGTGGCTTTAGTAAGATCTGTATTGGATTACGGAAATATAGTATATGGATCAGCAGCTAGGTCTCTTATAAGGAAACTGGATGTGATTCAGGCTCAGGCCTTGAGAGTGTGCAGTGGGGCTTTTAAAACGTCACCAGTGTCAGCCCTACAGGTAGAAATGGGAATAATGCCTTTGGAACTAAGAAGGATGCAACTGATGGCAAACTACTGGGCTAACTTGCAGGCGCACAATGATTCTCACCCTACTAAAGGAGTGTTGCAGGAGTTCTGGGAAAATGGGAGGTTTCAGAGGGATACCTTTAGTCGGGTAGGGAATGATATCGCGAAAGAATGTGGAGTGTTTGATCTGAGGATAAGTCCTTCAGTAGTTTATCCGGTTGTAGCTCCATGGAAGCTTGTATGGCCTGACATAGACTGGCATTTGTTAGAGGTAAAAAGGAAAGAAAGATATAAAACAGATTTGGTAAATGCATTTAACTGTCATGTGATGGAAAAGTATAGTGATTATACTCACATTTATACAGATGGTGCGAAGGAACCTGAAACAGGAGTGACAGGGTTTGGGGTGGTAATACCAGCAAAAGAAATTGGAATCAGCAGAAGAACATCTAATAAGTTAGGGGTGTTTACAGTGGAGATGCTGGCAGTGTTGGTTGCGTTGCAATGGGTGCAGAAAGCCAGACCATCCAAAGCATTGATATGTTCAGATTCATCCTCAGTTCTAGCAAGTTTAAGGTCTTTTCACACAAACAGTCGGCAAGATGTACTTTATGAAGTCCTTCAGTTAGTTACAAGAATTGCAAATCAGGGAGGTCAGGTAAAATTTCTATGGGTTCCAGCACATGTAGGGGTGAAGGGGAATGAGAGGGTGGATGAGTTGGCAAAGAGGGTGTTAAAGAAAGAAAATGTGGAAATGCACATTAGTATCAGTAAAGCGGAGGTTAAGTGTGTAATCTGGGAAAAAGTCAACCGAATGTGGCAAGAAAGATGGGACAGGGAGGGGAAAGGGAGGCATTTATATCAAATACAAAACAGTGTTGCAGTTACTAGGGTAGGTAATGGAAACAGAAGAGAGGAAATTGTGTGGACTAGGTTAAGGCTGGGGCATTGTGCATTAAACAAAGCATTGAAAATGATAGGGAAACACCAGACAGGATTGTGTGAGGAATGTCAGGAAGAGGAGTCAGTAGAACATGTAGTTTTGTGTTGCAGGAAGTATGGGATACAGAGAGAGATGATGAGAAATAAATTAAGGGAGTTGGGGATGCAGGAATTCACATTAAAAGGGTTGCTGGGCATGGGTGAGAGAGCACAAGTCCGGGTATTTTTAGCATTTTTAAGGGGTACAGGGGTTTTTTTATAGAATATGACGAATAAACAGGAATAGGATACTAGGATGGTCAAAGATGGGAGGGTGAAGTGTAGGTTTGTGTGTGTGTGTGTGTGTGTGTGTGTGTGTGTGTGTGTGTGATTGGGTGAAGGGATTTAGAATGTATGTATAGTGCACATTCTGGAGCAGAGGGTGGCGGTAATGCACCATTAAGCTGGATGCCAACCGCCGTAAAACAAGATACAGACAGACAGACAATTGGAAATCAGACGAGGGGATTAAGACCTAATCAAGGAGACAATAGCAAGATGGGGCATTGCCGGACGGGACCATGACAGAAGGGAGGGAGGCAGGAAATTATAGGCCACTTAGTCTGACCTCAGTGATTGGATTGGAAATATGTTGGAGTCAATTGCTAAGGATGAGGTTTCAGGATACTTGGAGGCACATGATAAAATAGGCCAAAGTAAGAAAAGTTTCCTTAAGGGGAAAGTCTTGCCTAACAAATCTCTTGGAATTTTTTGAGGATGTTGTGGAGTTGGATTTTCAGAAGGCCTTTGATAAGGTGCTGCACCTGAGGCTGTGAAGAAGATAAGAGCCCAGAGTATTACAGGAAAGATATTGGCATGGACACAGGATTGGCTGATTGGCTGGAGGTAAAGAATGGGAACAAAGGGGGCCTTTCTTGGTTGGCTGACATTGACTTTTTTTTATGTTATGTCAATGATTTGGAGGACAAAGTTGATGGCTTTGTGGCCAAGTTTTCAGATGATAGAAAGATAAGTGGAGGAGCAAGTAGTGCTGAGGAAGCAGAGAGTATGTAGAAAAACTTGACCGATTGGGAGAATGGGCAAAGTGGCAGATGGAATATAGTGTAGGGAAGTGTATGGTCATACACTTTGGTAGAAGGAACAAAAGCATAGACTGTTTTCTAAATGGAGAGAAAACTGAAAAATCTGGGGTGCAAATATACTTGGGAGACCTTGTGCAGGATTCCCTAAAGGTTACTTGCAGGTTGAATCAGTGATGAAGAAGGCATTCATTTTGAGAGGACTAGAATATAAAAGCAAGGATGTAATGCTGAGACTTTATAAGGCATTGGTGAGGCCTTGCTTGGAGTATTTTGAATAGTTTTGGACCCCTTATCTAGGAAAGGATGTTCTGACATTGGAAAGGATTCAGGGGAGAATGTTTCTGGAAATGAAAGGGTTATCGCATGAGCGTTTAATGGCTCACTAGAATTTAGAAGAATGAGGGGCGATCTCATTTGAAACCTAGTGGATGTGGAGAGGATGTTTCCCATAGTGGGGGAGTCTAGGGCCAGAAGGCAAAACCTCAGAATAGAGAGACGTCCACTTAGAATGGAGATGATGGGGTATTTCTTTAGCCAGAGGGTGGCAAATCTGTGGAAGCCAGGTCGTTGGGTGTATTTAAGGCAAAGGTTAATAGGTTCTTGATTAGTCAAGGTGTGAAGTTTACTGGGAGAAGGCAGGAGAATTGGGCTGAGAGGGAAAACCAGCTATGGTGAAATGGTGGAGCAGACTTGATAGGTTAAACGTTCTTGTTCTGTTCCTATCTCTTATGGAACCTTTTGGAGGCTGTGATTATTATATATTAAAATTCACCCTGCAGTTTGAGAGGGATAAACTGACAGAAGTATTGGTATTATAGTGGATTAAAGGGAACTACAGAGGCATGAGAGAGGTGCTGACCCAAGTTGATAGGAAGGGGGCATTAGCAGGTTAGATGACAGAGCAGCAATAGTTGGAGTTTCTGGAACTAATTTGTAAGGTTCAGGATTGGTTTTTCCCAAAAAAGAAGAATAATTCTAAAGGGAGAATGAGGTAATTGTAATTTCACAGTTTGTCTTATGTATATTAGTTATCTGTGCATTTTAGGTACAAGATGATGCTGGTGATCATTGGTGACATTCTGTGGGCTGCAGAAAATTCTCTTAAATATACCTCACTGCAATCTGTAGCATCTATATTGTCTTTAAGCAATGAAGTTTTAAATCAACTGAATGATCTTCTGATCTCACAACCGACTGATAGACTCAGCGGCCCAGACAGGCATGGCACCTTTAAGAGGGTGAAGGTTCATCATCATGGCCGAAGGTGAGCCAGGAGGTGGGGAGACTCCAAGCCAGGCTGAAACGCAGAGGGATGAGGCCCCCTCTACCCAGCATCTGCAGTCGCTGGAGAACAAAACTGAAGAGCTGAGGGCAAGCTGCTCTGTCAGAGAGAACTGAAAGCCTGTTCCATTGTATGCCTGATTGAAATGGGGCTTTCACCGGTCACAACAGATAAAATGATCAAACTCGAAAGCTTCTCAGTTTACAGAATGGACTAAACTACTAATTCAGGAAAGGCAAATGGAGGAGGTGTGTGTTTTACACTAAACTCTCATTGGTGCTCTGATGTGGCGGTTTTGTTGAAATTGTATTCCCTCGACCTTGAACACTTGCCATCCATTCTATTTACCTGGAGAGTTCTCTGTAATTCAGATTGCAGTTTACATACACCAGTGGCCAACTATAATCAAGCGCTCATGATACCGTATGATGCCGACTCCATACAAGAAACAGTTCATCCCAATGCAGTTCAAATCATAGTTGGTGACTTCAGCCAGGCTTGCTTGAAGAAAATGCTGACCAATCATCATCAGCATAATAACCTGTGCTGCCAGAGATGCTAACATACTAGACCACTGTTATACTAAGATAAGGAATGCCTACCGTTCCTTGCCCAGACTGCATTTTGATAATTCTGATCACTTGGCTGTCTTCTACCTGCATACAGGCAGAGGCTAAAGAGCAAAGGTCCAGTAATTAGGACAACAAAGAGGTCACAGGAGACAGAGCAGCATCTATGGGGTTGCTTCAAGTCAGTGGGCTGGGCCGTGTTCAAGCACTCATCTAGGGATATGACTGAATAGACCATGGTTGTCACAGACTTTATTAAAACAGCTGTAGATGAGTGCATTTCCACAAAATCGTTAAGAGTCTTCCCCAATCAGAAGCCCTGGACAAACCATGAGATCCAGAATCTACTGAGAACCAGATCAGAGGCATGCGTCTGGTGATCAGAAAAGTTACAAGAGGTCCAGGTATGATCTCCAGAAAGCCATCTCATAGGCAAAGGGAAAATTCTGAACCAAACTTGAACCAATGTAGAATGTTCGAGAGTTGTACAGGGCTTGAATACTGTTGCTCCTTTTGAAGTTAATCAAGCAACATGGGAAATGGCTGGACTTTGCTTCCAGGTTTGCTCAATGCCTCCTATATTCAGTTTGACCATCAAAATACAGAGGAGCCATTATGAACTACCACGGCTCGCAATGATCCTATGATTTCAGTCTCTGAGGCCAACATGAGAGCAGCCTTCTGGTGGATGAACCCCTGAAAACCAATCAGCTCAGATGGGGTACCTGGCCTCGTACTGAAGACCTGTACAGATCAACTGGCTGGTGTGTTCACTGAGATCTTTAACCTCTTGCTTCGGCAGTCTGAGGTACCGATCTGCTTCAAGCAGTCATCAAGTATAGCAGTGGCCAAGAAAAGTGCATTGGCCTGCCTCAATGACTATCGCCCAGTAGCACCTACAATCACAGTGATGAAGTGATTTGAGACGTTGGTGATGAAACTTATTAACTCTTGCCAGAGAAGTGACTTAGGTCCACTCCAATTTGCCTACCGGAGCAGCAACTTCACAGCGGATGCCATCTCATTGGCTCTTCAGACAACCCTGAAACATTTGGACAGCAAAGATGCATACATCCGGATGATCTTTATCGATTACACCTAGGCATTTAACACCATCATCCCCTCAAAACTACAAGCGTTTGTAATTAGTAGAGTCACATGGGCACCAGGCAAGATGGCCGCACGTTAGTGGAGCTCCAACAACCCACTATGAAATTCTATTAATTAGAGCATATTTATCCCACCTTCTCCAGATACAGCTGTCCCACAGTTAGAAACTGTTTGTTTTCTTCACTAAAGTGCTAATAACAACTTTGTGAGATAACTCTGTACGATGTCAAGACCTTCTAAGAACGCTACAACGAGCCACGTGGCTACAAGACAGAGCCCACAGTCCGAAGTTCAAGCCA
This sequence comes from Mobula hypostoma, assembly GCF_963921235.1. NCBI lineage: Eukaryota > Metazoa > Chordata > Chondrichthyes > Myliobatiformes > Myliobatidae > Mobula > Mobula hypostoma. The sequence continues at coordinate 33,497,709 of NC_086109.1, forward strand.
CACTAGCGACGCAGACGGACCAAAGCTCCAACATGGAAAATTTACTGGCTGAGGTTAGTCGTATAAGTTCCACTCTACTCGTGGTGGCTGCTGATGTATCTACCATTAAGGAAACGACAACAGAGCTGAAGAACTCCGTCAATGCCATTCAAGAGAGGCTGACGGAAGCCGAGGGCCGCCTCTCCAGTGTGGAGGACACCACTGGGCAACTGGTGGTTGCCAGCGAGCAGAATAATAAACGCTTGGACCTGCTGTGGAACCGCGTCAAGGAGCTTGAGAACAGGAGCAGAGGCAACAACGTCAGGCTGATCGGTCTAAAGGAGGGAGCGGAAATGGGAAGTCTGATTAAGTGTGTGCAGAGGATCATGTCCGAAGGATTTGGCATCGAACTGAATGCAGAGTTTGAGACTGAGAGGGCACATCGGGTCTCGGCTCCTAGGCCGGGTGAGAATCACCCTCCCAGGCTGGTCCTAATACGATTCTTGCGCTCTTTGGCCAGAGAGAAAGTACTACAACTGGCTAAAGCAAAGAGAGGAGTTGAGTGGGAGGGATGCAAAGTTTCCTTCTTTCCAGATATGTCCAGAGAATTGGCTGAAAAGCGGAGGGCATTTACTACGGCTCGGAAAATGCTGCAAGAAGTCAACGTGAGGTATACACTCGCTTATTCAGCAGTTCTACGCTTCACGTGGGAAGGAAAAAACAGTTCTTTACTCCTGCTGCAGAAGCAGAGAAATTCATTCAGAAAAACTGCGGCGCTGGCACTGACTGAGAGACAGGACATGATTACTGTAATAGGTGGAGATAACTTTTTAGGTATAACAAGGTGGGTGGGGAGCTGGTTAAAGCGGTCTGATTAGGGCTAGGCTTACTAGCTGGCGCGGCACATTGCAGACCATATCATGTGTCTTTTTCTTTTCTGTTTCTTTGTGGAGTTTATCCTACCTGTTTGTTTTCATTTGTTAGTTAAACTGGCAGAAATATCTTATTTCTACGTTTTTGGGTTATGTTGGCTGTTTACTTGTTGTTTGAGAGCACGGCATTTGCAGTGTTTGTTGGTAATCATTGAGCATGGGGATAGAGTACAGGTTTGTTTTTGAGTTTTCATTTTATTGCATTCCAGACTCAGCCACCTGGGTCAATGTATATTTTCGCACATGTGTGCATGATGTTTAGAACATTGAAAATGGTTAATTTCATATCATGGAACATTAATGGGTGTGAAAATCCAATCAAGAGGGAAAAGATTTTATAATACCTTAAAGGTAAATAAATTGATGTTCCATTCGTCCAGGAAACACATTTTAAAGATGTTGAAGCACTGAAATTTAGAAGAGATTGGGTGGCCCAGGTATTCTATTCATCATTTAATAGCAAACAAAATCAGACAATGATTTTAGTTAACAAAAAACTTAGTTTTGTATTGTTTGGGGAATTTAAAGACAAGGAAGACAGGATAATTTGTACAGATGCACTTATTAATGGGATGAAAGTAGTACTTTGTAACATATATGCACCTAATAAGGAAGACCCAGACTTTCTTAACAAGGTGAACGAAATTTTAGGTACCAAGGAAGGAAAAATAACTTTAACAAGAGACTTTAACCAAGTAATGGACTCTGTTATTGATAAAAGCAAATTTCAGACATCCACCAGTACCTAGGGACAGGGCTGCCTTACATCAACTTATTGAGGATACAAGTCTGGTGGATATATGGCGATTGGTGAATCCATCCGGAAAAGAATATACATTTTGCTCTCACTGACATAAATCCTACTCTAGAATAGATTTTTTTCTAATAACCAACTCCATTGTAGAACAGATGATAGACTGTAAAATTGGCCCGAAAGCATTATCAGACCATGCACCGGTTGAAATTCAAATTGATTTAAATACTGAAAGGGGAAGGAGGGGTAGATGGTGAGTGAATACTATGCTGTTAAAAGATGAGGATTTTAGTGATAAGTTGGCTGAGGATCTGACTTCATTTTTTGAATTGAACGTAGGGACCACAGTAAAGCTGTCCTCGGTATGGGAGGCATCCAAGGCATATATAAGAGGAAAATTAATAGCACAAACATCTAAAAGGAAGAAAGAAAGCATGGAGTAAATAAAAAAAACTGGAAGCAGAAATAACCACATTGGAAAAGGTCTTATCAAGACAATATACCGATGACTTATACAAAGATCTGTGCAATTTGAAATTCCAGCTAAATAATATATATAAAACAAAAAGCTGAATATGCATTATTTAGATTAAAAACAAGTTTCTACAAAGGTGGTGACAAAGCTGGTAAGCTGCTGTCATGATATTTAAAGCAGCAGAATATGAATAGTGTTATACCTGTAATTAAGAAAGGGGATACATTAGTGTCATTATCTAAAGAAAGAAACAAACTCTTTCAACAGTTCTATGAACATTTATATGCATCACCGTTTAACCATGACCAGGAGGAGCTGAATCAGTTTTTTGCTAACATAAAATTGCCTGCATTATCCCCACAACAAGCTGAGTACTCAGATGCCCCAATTACTGAGGATGAGGTCAGACGGGCTATTGCGGCTATGAAAATGGGGAAATCTCCAGGTATGGATGGCTTCCCAGTTGAATATTATAAGAAATTTCTGGATATATTGGCTCCTATTCTAACAAAAATCTATTCAGAAGCATTTAATTTGGAATCTTTACATAATACATTTAATGAAGCATTAATATCGTTGATCCCAAAAAAAGACAGGGATGCAATAAATCCTTTCAATTACAGGCCTATAAGTTTAATTCATGTGGACTGTAAGATATTATCTAAAATACTGGCTTCGCGATTAGAGAAAGTATTGCCGTCTATAATTAATACTGACCAGATTGGCTTCACTAAAGGCAGATCCCTAGCTGACAATTTAAGGAGATTACTGTACTTAACATGGCTGAACTCCTCAAGCAGTATCCCAGTTACTGCCATCTCCCTGGATGCCGAAAAGGCCTTTGACAGGGTTGAGTGGAGATTTTTAATCACAGCCTTGTCATTCTTTGGGTTTGGCTCTATCTTTAAATCATGGATTAGAATTTTATATAAAAACCCTAAGGCTGTAGTTATTACAAATGGTATCATATCCCCATTTTTCAACATTTCAAGGAGTACACGCCAAGGCTACCCCCTCTCCCCACTGTTAGTTATGATTTTTTTTGGAACTGTTGGCAATCATGATGAGAGCAGATCCAAATATTAGAGGGGTGAAGGGAGGTGGAAAGGAGCATAAACTGATGCTATATGCTGACGGTATTTTATTACTGATTAGTGACCCTCCTAATTCCTTACCCCCACTAATGAAAACAATTCAATTATACTCTGAGGTATCTGGTTATAAAATCAACAGCAATAGATCTGAGGCTATGCCAATGTCAAAATTGTGTTATTCAAATTCAGTATCTCAGTTTAATTTCAGATGGGTGCCAGTTGGAATGAAGTATCTAGGGGTCAAACTCAGTCAGAATTTGGGTGAAATAATTACTTTAAATTATGATCCATTATTGAGTAGGATAAGAAATAATCTGGATAAATAGGGGGCACTGAGACTGTCACTCTGGGGTACAGTCAATGTAGGTAAAATGGTCATAGCACCTCATTTTAACTATCTTTCTATGATGCTTCCTTTAAATATATCAGATTTGATCTACAAGCAATACAACAAAATTATCAATGATTTTCTATGGGATAAGAAGAAGCCCAGAATTAAAATGAGTAAGATGTGTCTGTCCAGGGACATGGGTGGGCTCAGTCTACCAGATGTCAGGGCCAATAAATTATCCTTTGAAATGACCAAATTAGCTAAACATTGGGACAGGGCTGATGTTGATTTAGATTGGGTAATTATAGAACGGAACCTGGCTGCACCACATTCACTCCTTAACATCCTCTCACTACATGTGGAAAACAAGACTAATCTAAATCCTATACTATTTCACTCAAGGAGTGTGTGGAGTACAATTCATAAAGCCTGTAGAATGTCACATTTAAACCAGTTATACTCCTTGCTCTGGAATAGCCCTGAGATATGCACTGGGAAAAGAATGGTGTACTGGAAAGAATGGAAGATTAAAGGTGTAAATACAGTAGGTGATCTTGATGAGAATGGGATTTTTATGTCATATGTGGATTTGCAGAGGAAAGATAACTTTGTAAATAAAGGGAATTTTTGGAAGTATTTACAAATAAGACATTGCATTAGTAGCATATTTAAGAACGGTGACCCACAAAGTAACCCTTTAACTGAATACTTTACACTACCACAGGAAGTTCATAACGCATCAGTGTTTTATAAAATGTTCAAGCACTCTGTGGGCGAATCATGTAACAATCTCAAAGCAGTATGGCAGAAGGATCTTGGAAGCGATAGTGAAGATAATGAGTGGTCAAATATTTTATCAAATGTGGGTAAACATATTAGGGAAGCGAGAGGGAAATTTATTCAGTATAAGATAGTACACAGATATTATTGGACACCAACTAGACTGTACAAAATGGGGATTGTTGATGATAATTTATGCTGGAAATGTAAAAATGAGGTGGGCATATATTTTCACAAGATTTGGGAGTGTTCCATGGTTTGTCCATTTTGGTGTAAAGTTCTTGATCTGTTGTGGAATTGGTCGGGTTCCACACTGCCCTTGTGCCCACGGCTTTGTCTCTTGGGTGATAGGACAATGATACCTAATGTAAACAATGACAAATTTACTATTTTAAAGGTGGGTCTCATCACAGTTGCAAGAATTATATTGCAAAACTTGAAAAAACCAAGATGTCCCACTGTGAAGGAATGGACTGAGGAAATGATTAAGATTTCATCATATGAACACATGTTGGGAAGAATTAACAGTGAGGGAAAAGTGCAAGGTGCGTGGGATCAATTTTGGTTGTATGTTTATTTGAACTTAAGAGACAGAAAGAAGTTCTAATTTAAGTTTTATTTGTTTTCCTGTCATGGCATGGCTGTGTAAATATGCTGTACTGTATCTGCTCTGTGATATGCTGTGCTGCTTTGTAAAATAAGAATAAATAATAATAAATATTTTAATTAAAAAAACTAATTAGTAAACACCAAGACCTGTGCCTCAATACTCCTTGTGGAATTGGATCCTGGATTTCCTCACTTGTAGACCCCAGTCGGTCTGGACTGGCAAAAATATCTTGTTCACAATCTCCATCAGCACAGGAGCATCGCAGGGATGATTACTTAGCCCCCTGCTCTACTCACTTTGCACCTATGACTGTGTGGCTAACTACAACCCCAACACCATGTTTAAGTTTGCTGATGACGCTACTGGTATGGGAACACCAATGCCTTTGAGTGTAAAATCCTACAAAAGGTAATGGACTTGACCTAATACATCACAGGTAAAACCCTCCCAACCATCGTTTATATGTACATGAAAAGCAGCATCCATCATCAAAGATCCTCACCACCCAGGCCATGCTCTCTTCTCACTGCTGCCATCAGGTAGAAGGTACAGGTGCCTCAGGACTCGGAACAACAACAAGTTCAAAAACCATTTCTACCCCTCAGCCATCAAGCTCTTGAATAAAAAGGGATAATTACACTCATTTAAGGACTCTTTATCTTGTTAGTTCATGTTCATTATTTATTATTATTTATTTATTATCAGCATTTGCAAAGTTTGTTTACAGTTCCCGATGTTTACAGTTATTGTCCTGTAGAATTGCAAAGGGGTATGTCCACAGAAAAAGAATCTCAGCGTTGTATATGGTGACATGTATGTAGTTCGATAATAAATTTTATTTTAAACTTGGATAATAATATTATATTGAAGCTTGAAGTTTGAGAAGCTGCTTTGAATGCAGCTCTGGCTGACTCCACTCTTTTGGGATCATTCATTTAAAAATTTGGGGAGGAAATCGGGGGGATATAAGTTACTGGTCCTCAAAACTACATGAGGAGATCAAAATGCATAAATAACTCTCATTTGTCAGATGATACAATCATCACGCAACATTTATGCTGTGTTCTCTTTGTAGTAATACCACAATCCAGCCAATATTAACCATGATGCCAAATACCTACTGTCTGACCAGAAGTCCTATTTTTTTTTGTACAAACGTTTGTACATCTTGCACCAATTAACATGAGACCACACTACTTAAAACGCACCTTACTTTCTTCAAGGGAAGGTGCAGTAGGTTTCCAGCAGGCGCTAAGTGTCCTGGCTGAAGTGATTGTAACTTGCAGAGAGCTTTATTGCCCAAAAAGAGAGAGGGGGAAAAAATGGGTATGCAACTTTGTTCTGGTGCACTAACATGGAAATGAGAATAGATGCTGTTTGCAGAGGAATCAGAGACCAGTTAATAGGCAGTCAGAGGAGATAGGCCTCTTGGATGGATTGCCACAACCTCGCAGAAGTAATCAAGGTCAGTTGAAATCAATCAGCATCGGACACGCAAGTGGTTAGTGGTACCTTTGAACATCACAGATGGAAAGGAATGGGGTGGCTTTTTGACCAAGTTTGCCCATGATATAAGGACAGATGGAAGGGCAGCTGGTGTTGAGGAAGCAGAGAGTCTGTAGAAGGACATGGACAGATTAAGAGAATGGGCAAGGAAGTGGCAGATGGAATACAGTGTAGGGTCATGCACTTTGATGGATTAAGGGCAAAGACTGTATTCAAAACGGGGAGCAAATTCAGAAATCAGAGGTGCAAAGGGACCTGGGGGTCTTAGTGCAGGGTACCCTAAAGGTTAAATTGCAGGTTGAGTTAGTAGTGGCAATGGCAGTTTTAGTTAGTAATGGCAAATGTAATGTTAACATTCATTTCAAGAGGATTAGAATACAAAATCAAGATGTAATGCTGAGGCTTTATAAGGCTGTGGTCAGACTGCACTTGGAGTATTGTGACAGTTTCAGGCCCCTTATCTAAGAAAGGATGTGTTGGCATTGGAGAGGGTCCAGATGAGATTCACGAGAATGATCCCAGAAATGATAGAGTTAACATATGAGGTGCATTTAGACCATAAGACCATAAGACAAAGGAGCAGAAGTTGGCCATTCAGCCCATCGAGTCTGCTCCGCCATTTTATCATGAGCTGATCCATTCTCCCATTTAGTCCCGCTCCCCCGCCTTCTCACCATAATCTTTGATGCCCTGGCTACTCAGATACTGATCAATCTCTGCCTTAAATACACCCAATGACTTGGCCTCCACTGCTGCCTGTGGCAACAAATTCCATAGATTCACTACCCTCTGACTAAAAAAATTTCTTCGCATTTCAGTTCTGAATGGGCGCCCTTCAATCCTTAAGTCATGCCCTCTCGTACTAGACTCCCCCATCACGGGAAACAACTTTGCCACATCCACTCTGTCCATGCCTTTCAACATTCGAAATGTTTCTATGAGGTCTCCCCTCATTCTTCTAAACTCCAAGGAATACAGTCCAAGAGCGGACAAACGTTCCTCATATGTTAACCCTCTCATTTCCGGAATCATTCTAGTGAATCTTCTCTGTACCCTCTCCAACGTCAGCACATCCTTTCTTAAATAAGGAGACCAAAACTGCCCACAGTACTCCAAGTGAGGTCTCACCAGTGCCTCATAGAGCCTCAACATCACAACCCTGCTCCTATACTCTATTCCTCTAGAAATGAATGCCAACATTGCATTCGCCTTCTTCACCACTGACTCAACCTGGAGGTTAACTTTAAGGGTATCCTGTACGAGGACTCCCAAGTCCCGTTGCATCTCCGAACTTTGAATTCTTTCCCCATTTAAATAATAGTCTGCCCATTTATTTTTTCTGCCAAAGTGCATAACCATACACTTTCCAATATTGTACTTAATTTGCCACTTCTCTGCCCATTCTTCCAATCTATCCAAGTCTCTCTGCAGACTCTCTGTTTCCTCAGCACTACCGGCCCCTCCACCTATCTTCGTATCATCAGCAAACTTAGCCACAAAGCCATCTATTCTATAATCCAAATCATTGATGTACAATATAAAAAGAAGTGGCCCCAACACGGACCCCTGTGGAACACCACTGGTAACCGGCAGCCAACCAGAGTAGGATCCTTTTATTCCCACTCTCTGTTTTCTGCCAATTAGCCAACACTCTATCCACGTATGTAACTTTCCCGTAATTCCATGGGCTCTTATCTTGTTAAGTAGCCTCATGTGTGGCACCTTGTCAAAGGCCTTCTGAAAATCCAAATATACAACATCCACTGCATCTCCTTTGTCTAGCCTACTGGTAATTTCCTCAAAAAATTGTAATAGGTTTGTCAGGCAGGATTTTCCTTTAAGGAATCCATGCTGAGTTCTGCCTGTCTTGTCATATGCCTCCAGGTACTCTGTAACCTCATCCTTGACAATCAACTCCAACAACTTCCCAACCACCGATGTCAAGGTAACAGGTCTATAATTTCCTTTTTGCTTCCTTGCCCCTTTCTTAAATAGCGGAGTGACAGTTGCAATCTTCCAGTCCTCCGGAACCATGCCAGAATCTATCGACTTTTGAAAGATCATCGCTAATGCCTCCGTAATCTCCACAGCTACTTCCTTCAGAACACACGGGTGCATTCCATCTGGTCCAGGAGATTTATCTACCTTTAGACTATTCAGCTTCCTGAGTACTTTCTCTGTCGTAATTGTGACTGCGCACACTTCTCTTCCTTGCCACCCTTGAGTGTCCGGTATACTGCTGATGTCTTCCTCAGTGAAGACTGATGCAAAATACTTGTTCAGTTCCTCTGCCATCTCCTTATCTTCCATTACAATTTCTCCAGCATCATTTTCTATCGGTCCTATATCTACTCTCACCTGTCTTTTACTCTTTATATACTTGAAAAAGCTTTTAGTATCCTCAAAAAGCTTTTAGTATCCTCTATTTGATGGCTCTGGGCCTGTATCTGCTGGAGTTTAGAAGAAGGAGGGAGAAATCTCATTGAAGTCTATCAAATACTGAAAGCCTAGACAGTGAGGACCTGGAGAAGATGTTTCCAATAGTGGGAGAGCCTAGGACCCGAGGGCATAGCCTCCAAGTACAGGAACAATGATGAGAAGGAATTTTTTTAGCCAGAGAGTGGTAAATCCGTGGAATTTATTGTCACAGGTGGCTGTGGAGGCTAAGTAATTGGGTATACTTAAAGCAGAGGTTGATAGCTTCTTGATTAGTAAGGGTTACTGGGAGAAGGCAGGAGAATGGGGATGGAAGGGAAATACTTTAGCCATGACTGAATGACAGAGCAGACCCATGCTGAATGGTATAATTCTGCTCCTATGCATTACTGTCAAATTAAAAGTTCAGTGAACAATTGTTTATTGTGACATCCACTTATTGTTGTAAAGAGAGCTTTTGGCACATTGTTGGGATGTTAGTGAAGTTGTAGAAGATGATGGTGAGGGCAACTTTGGAGTATTCCAAGCAGTTCTGATCTCCTATCTACAGGAAAGATATCAGTAAGCTGGAAAAAGTTCAGAGACAATTTATGTGGATGTTGCTGGGATCTGAGTTACAACAATAGGTTAGGACTTTGTCCCCTGGAGTGCAGGAGCATGAGGGGAGATCATACAGAGGTATACAAAATTATAAGGAGTATTAATAGTGTGAATGCATTCTGGCCTTTTCTCCTTAGGATTAGAGGGACTGGAACTAGAAGTCATAGTTTGGGATGAAAGGTGAAATATTTAAGGGGAATCTGAGGGGGAACTTCTCCACTCAGAATGTGGTAAAATGAGCTGCCAGTGGAACTGGTAGATGCATGTTCCATTATAACATTTAAGAGAAGTTTGGATAGGTACATGGATGAGAAAGATATGGAGGTCAATAGTCTGGATGCAGGATGTTGTGGTAGTTAATAGTGTTATTCCTTTGCCACTTACTTAATGATTCCCACATGGAAGAAGATCACATATTGTACAAGCAACGTTATCCATAAAGTTCAGTTGAATATCCTACAAGGCTGGTGTTCTGGTGTGCCCTGCTCTGTCCCCCAATATCAAGCACAACATGGTGTCAGAAGTGGTTGATCATTGATGAATTGGTGCTACATACCAAGTGAGATCCCCAGCAAGAAGTCATTTACAGTAAGTCTGTTTTTGTTTACATATATCTATGAAAAATATCCAGAGAATTATCAACCGAAACTTCCTGTGCTAGTTGCTAACTGTATGTACTGCATGAGCTGAGAACTGGCCAGGGTTGCTAGGCAACGCCTTCAGGCTGCACCCAAGAGTGAATACATTGTAAAAATCTGTTGTTCACGAGCCTGGGGAAGTGCACAGAGACACAGACACAGCAGAGAAGTCAGTCAAACTCTCAGAAAGGGAAAAAAGACTTTTGTAGTCAAAATAAATGAAATAATAAATAAACAAATGAATAGGAAAATGGAGCAAATACTGCAGTACCCACATCTACTTATCAAATAAAGCCCCCCGAGACATTTGATTTCTCTAAACCAGGGGACTTTGAGAGATGCTAAGGCTCTTGAAGGTATAGCGTGGCATAGTGTGTGATAGGTGTGATAAAAGTTCTTTGTTTCTGTGACTCAGGAGCGAAAAGGATTGGCCAGAACCCTGAGCTTTGCATCTAGTTTGGTGAGGAACTTTGCTCCACCCAACATACCCAATGTGTGCTCAACAGAGAGCAGAATAAACTTCTCCTGCCTCACTGCATTATTCAATTTTGTTAGATCAGTACAGATCCTAACTGTGCCATCTGGCTTGGGAACAAAAATAATGTTCATACACCAGTCAGTCAGTCAGTCCATTCACTCTAGATATGTTGTCAAGCGCCTTCTCTTAAGTTCAACTTTGACTTTGTTCATCAGTGGGACTAGTATATGCCTCGCTATAGTCAGAGAGTAGAGCATCACTCCTGGCCTCAGTTGGATAAGGTACTCTTTTTTCAGTATCCCCAGGCCTGTGAACAAATCTGGGGACTTCTCCTGCTACTGGACATTGTTTAGTGAATTCAATCTTACAATGAGGTTCAGCTTCTGGATGCACATCATCCCAACAATGGCAAGAAGAGATTCTGAACAACATAGGCATCCTCCGATGACCCCTTCTCCCGTCTTCAACCCTCCTCTTCTTCATGGACACCCCGCTCTGGTCTTCTGCCTGCTCTGGATCTCTTTATTGCTAACTGCCGACGGGACATCAACCATCTCGACTTCACCGCACCTTGTCCCCATTCCAACCTCACTCCTTCGGAACGCTCTGCTCTCCACTCCCTCCGCACTAATCCTGACCTTATTATTAAACCCGCTGATAAGGGGGGTGCTGTTGTAGTCTGGCGTACTGACCTCTACCTTGCCGAGGCGCAGCGACAACTCGCGGATACCTCCTCTTATTTACCCCTCGATCGTGACCCCACTAAGGAGCACCAGGCCATTGTCTCCCACACTATCAATGACTTTAACCGCTCAGGGGATCTCCCATCCACTGCTACCAACCTTATAGTTCCCACACCCCGCACTTCCCGTTTCTACCTCCTATCCAAGATCCACAAACCTGCCTGTCCTGGCCGACCTATTGTCTCAGCTTGCTCCTGCCCCACCGAACTCGTTTCTGCATACCTCGACACTGTTTTATCACCCCTTGTTCAATCCTTTCCGACCTATGTTCGTGACACTTCTCACGCTCTTAAACTTTTCAATGATTTTAAGTTCCCTGGCCCCCACCGCTTTATTTTCACCATGGATGTCCAGTCCTTATATACTTCCATCCCCCATCAGGAAGGTCTCAAAGCTCTACGCTTCTTTTTGGATTCCAGACCTAATCAGTTCCCCTCTACCACCACTCTGCTCCGTCTAGCGGAATTAGTCCTTACTCTTAATAATTTCTCCTTTTGCTCCTCCCATTTCCTCCATACTAAAGGTGTAGCTATGGGCACCCGTATGGGTCCTAGCTATGCCTGCCTTTTTGTTGGGTTTGTGGAACAATCTATGTTCCGTGCCTATTCTGGTATCTGTCCCCCACTTTTCCTTCGCTACATCGACGACTGCATTGGCGCTGCTTCCTGCATGCATGCAGAACTCGTTGACTTTATTAACTTTGCCTCCAACTTTCACCCTGCCCTCAAGTTTACCTGGTCCATTTCCGACACCTGCCTCCCCTTTCTAGATCTTTCTGTCTCTGTCTCTGGAGACAGCTTATCCACTGATGTCTACTATAAGCCTACTGACTCTCACAGCTATCTGGACTATTCCTCTTCTCACCCTGTCTCTTGCAAAAACGCCATCCCCTTCTCGCAATTCCTCCGTCTCCGCCGCATCTGCTCTCAGGATGAGGCTTTTCATTCTAGGACGAGGGAGATGTCTTCATTTTTTAAAGAAAGGGGCTTCCCTTCCTCCACTATCAACTCTGCTCTTAAACGCATCTCCCCCATTTCACGTACATCTGCTCTCACTCCATCCTCCCACCACCCCACTAGGAATAGGGTTCCCCTGGTCCTCACCTACCACCCCACCAGCCTCCGGGTCCAACATATTATTCTCCGTAACTTCCGCCACCTCCAACGGGATCCCACCACTAAGCATATCTTTCCCTCCCCACCTCTCTCTGCATTCCGCAGGGTCGCTCCCTACACAACTCCCTTGTCCATTCGTCCCCCCCATCCCTCCCCACTGATCTCCCTCCTGGCACTTATCCGTGTAAGCGGAACAAGTGCTACACATGCCCTTACACTTCCTCCCTTACCACCATTCAGGGCCCCAAACAGTCCTTCCAGGTGAGGCATCACTTCACCTGTGAGTCGACTGGGGTGATATACTGCGTCCGGTGCTCCCGATGTGGCCTTTTATATATTGGTGAGACCTGACGCAGACTGGGAGACCGCTTTGCTGAACATCTACGCTCTGTCCGCCAGAGAAAGCAGGATCTTCCAGTGGCCACACATTTTAATTCCACATCCCATTCCCATTCTGACATGTCTATCCACGGCCTCCTCTACTGTAAAGATGAAGCCACACTCAGGTTGGAGGAACAACACCTTATATTCCGTATGGGTAGCCTCCAACCTGATGGCATGAACATTGACTTCTCTAACTTCCGCTAGGCCCCACCTCCCCCTCGTACCCCATATGTTACTCATTTTTATGCACACATTCTTTCTCTCACTCTCCTTTTTCTCCCTCTGTCCCTCTGAATATACCTCTTGCCCATCCTCTGGGTCACCCCCCCCTCCTTGTCTTTCTTCCCGGACCTCCTGTCCCATGATCCTCTCGTATCCCCCTTTGCCTATCACCTGTCCAGCTCTCGGCTCTATCCCTCCCCCTCCTGTCTTCTCCTATCATTTTGCATCTCCCCCCCCCCTCCAGCTTTCAAATCCCTTACTCACTCTTCCTTCAGTTAGTCCTGACGAAGGGTCTCGGCCTGAAACGTCGACTACGCCTCTTCCTATAGATGCTGCCTGGCCTGCTGCGTTCACCAGCAACTTTGATGTAGTGTTGCATCCTCTTTTAACTGTTTCTCACTTTTACAGATGGAAGTCGTAAACATTCCTTTCACACTGAGCTTATGTTTCCCTGATCCCATGAGCACTTTCTTTGTTGCGTTTAGCTTAATTTGCTGTTTAGTAGCCTGGCAACAATCCTATCTCCAATGAACTCATTTCTCAGATTTCCATATATGCAGTTGTCTGACAGGGCATACAATGCTGTGATGAAGCGATTTACCTTTCATCTGGCTCCTGTTTTCTGGAGTTGAACTTTGCCCTCGCATATATCCCATTTTGCTTTCCTGTGAAATATTCTTTGAATTTGTCCTGCACCGCTTTGTACTCTTTTTTTTCTGAGCATGTAAGTCCTAATCCACCCATGATGGCATCTGCTTTGTCACCCATGCAGTATATCAGTGTGTGTACTCAATGCTCTTCTGAAGCCTGAGTCAGATTGCTTGCAAAGTGTCTGAGCCATCTCTCAAAGTCCCCTGGTTTAGAGAAATCAAATGTCTCGGGAGGATTTATTGGGTAAGTAGATGCAGTACTGTGGATACTTACTCCACTTTCATGTTTGCTTGTTTATTTATTATTTTATTATATTTATTTGGATTACAAAAGACTTATTTTCTCTCCTGACAGTCTGACTGACTTCTTTGACTTCTCAGCTGTGTCTGTGTCCCTGTGCACTTCCCCAGCCTAGTGGCCCACAGATTATTACAGTGTATCCACTTTTGAGTGTAGCTTGAAGGTGTTGCCTAGCAACCCTGGCCCTTTCTAAGCTTATGCCTCATGGTGCATACAATTAGCAAATTAGCATAGGTAGTTTAGGTTGATAAGGCTCTAGATATTTCTTTATTAATGTATATGTGACCAAGAACAGTCTTCCTGTAAATGATTTCTTGTTGCGATCTCACAGTCTATAGAACCAATTCTGGCACCACGTTGTGTTTGTTATTGAGGGACAGTGCAGAGCACATCAGAACACCAGCATGAAGGATACTCAACTGAATTTTATTGATAACCCTGCTTGTACAGTACGTGAACTCCTCTCTTGTGGGAGTGGCTAACTGAGTGGTATAGGAATAACAACTTTATCTACCACTACAGTGGGTAAAACAAACCAGAGGGCAGTTAATCAGGCAGATTTTGGAATTATGCTGCAAATCCATGGAGCTAGCTTTCCAGCATTATATGGTTATATTGAAGATTGGTAATGCTGAAATATTTTTTAAAATTTTCTATTTAAAATGTAAATATCCAAAGACACTAATTCTTAACATGAGTGATAATCAATTCCTAAGCAACAGACACTTGGCTAATATAAAACCTTGCATTAAAATTGATTGGCCTTATCTCAAACAATAACGAGGTGGCCTACAGGGAATAAGTCATCTCTCTGACACAGTGGTGTCAAGAAAACAACCTCTCCCTCAATGTTGCAAAAACAAAGGAGCTGGTTGTGGATTACAGGAGGAATGGTGATAGGCTAACCCCTATTGACATCAATGGATCTGGGGTTGAGAGGGTAAACAGCGTCAAGTTCCTTGGCATCCACATCACTGAGGTCTGTACACACCAGCTGTGTGGTGAAAAAGACACAACAGCACCTCTTTCACCTCAGACGGTTGAGGAAGTTTAGTACGGGCCCCCAGATCGTAAGAACTTTCTAAAGGGGCACAACTGAGAGCATCTTGGCTGACTGTATCACTGCCTGGTATGGGAACTGTACCTCCCTTAATCACAGGACTCTGCAGAGAGCAGTGCAGACAGCCCAGCGCATCTGTAGTTGTGAACTTCCCTTGATTCAGGACATTTACAAGGACAGGTATGTAAAAAGCCCCCGCAGGATTACTGGGGACCCAAGTCATCCCAACCACAATCTACACCAGCTGCTACCATCCAGGAAGTGGTACCGCAGCATAAAAGCCAGGACCAATAGGCTCCGGGACAGTTTCTTCCATCAGGCCATCAAACTGATGAACTCACACTGATTTGAGTGTACTCTATACTACATGGACTGCTCTATTTATTATAAATTACTATGATTGCACATGGCACATTTAGATGGACATGTAACATTAAGATTTTACTCCTCGTGTATGTGAAGGATCTAAGAAGTAAAGTCAATTCAATTCAGTTGAAATATTGATTATTGTTACTTATTTCAAGTTTTGGAAATTGCTCAGATAAATCATTAATCCTTCTCAGTAAGGCATTCACTGGAGAACTCTGTTCTAGTGTTTCATAATCTAAAAATACCAGCATGGAACTTGTGAGTGTATTATGGTGCCACCATCACTAGACACTGAAACCAAGAGACCTGGGCACAAATTTGCATACACGTAGATCATGACAAGTACCTTATTTGTCATTAGTTATTCTCAATCCTATTCTACGGACTGTGGTTACTCAGCCTCATCCACCAAATTTAATTGGAAACTAAAGTATTTACCTTTCAATCTCACTACAAAATATTCTGAAGTAATTCAGCTCTGTTGCATGAGGATTTTGTTTATTTTTCTTATCACACTAGATATCACTTAGCAACATATTTACTTGCTTGCTTAGCAACTAAATCTAACCATATTTGAGCAGTGTGATCCTCTCAGGTTTATATTTAAATATGTAATAGATATTAAAAAAAATAGTATTTATTTTTAAAAATATTTTGCACTTCAGCATCTATATTAATCATACATTTTCCACTGGTAATCTAGTGCCCAGTGAAATCTTTTAGCCAAATGTTGCACTTCTTCCTGGCAAAGAACCTTTAATGTGATGAGATGCTCAGTGCACTTCTTACAGTACAGATCTTTCACGCCCAGGAACTGTTGACTTCATGAAACATTTCTCTAATGAGATGATTTTCTTATGAGTCTGGACTTTAGAAGGATATGAGTTGTTTTTCTTGAAATATTAGGTTCTGAAAGAACTTTTCAGTATTGAAGGTTTGCAGGAGTCCCTTCCTTACGTCCCTTCATAAGGACATCTAGAGCTGGACTTTAGAAGGACCTGAGTTGTTTTTCTCGAAATATTAGGTTCTTAAAAGACTTTTCAGTATTCAAGGTTTGCAGGAGATTCCCCTCATAAGGACATCTAGAACTATGAGGCACAGTATCAAGATAAGGAGTTGGCACTTAAAAGCTAATATGAAGAGGAATTTCTATTCTTGGATGACTGCAAATCCCTGAAATTCTTTAACCCAGAGAGATATGTATGCTGAGCCTTTAAATATACTGTATTTATGAATAAGATGGATAGAGTACAGAGGATCAATTGTTACTGGGATTGGGCATGAATATGTGAGGCCAGAAATCAGATTAGCCATGGCCATATTGAATGACAGCGCAGACATGAATGGCTGTATGAGCTCTTTTTTGTGTTCACATGACTTTGGAAAAGAGGTTGCCGCTGTCTCAGGGATTTTTAGACGGTTGTGCTTCAAGATCTGTAGCAAGCTCCATTGGTTCTCCATTGACTGTAAACTCTGGGGAGCTGGTCAGTTGGATATGAGGATGTTGCTCAACAGTTTTTCCAGAGTCAAAGGCTTTTCATGAAGTTGATGAAGGCTCTTGCTGTTCCATGCATTTTTTGGAACTGTTGCGCAGCAAAATTCATGTCCAATGTGCTTCTGGATGGACTAAATCCAGATTGCATTTCAGGTGAAGAGGACTCTGATGACAACATTTCCGGTGGTACGCAACAGGGAGCGCATACCCTTCTGTAAACACAAGACTGGCCTGTCTCCTCTTTTGAAGATTGCTGAATTACAGAATTTCTGATGTCCCCCGAAATATTCTGCTCTTTCCCATTGTCGGTGAAGTTGTGGATTTGAAGCTCTTCACATTATGTGGCTGACCACACGACTTGCATCATGTTAAAGTGTTGAGCTTGTATGTTTTTTAGGCAATCACAGCTGATTTCTGTCTGGTTCACTGATGATAAGAAATATCACCATCTACCTACCGTTCCACAACCACACCTCCAGTCATGTCTTAAGAAATGGTACATACATAAAAACATTGGTTGTGTTCAAGACTTTAAACATTTTCCCCCAGAGGGCATGAGATTGTTAACTTCAATCATTGCACTCCAGAGGAAACCCACGCAAAGATGGAAGCATGCTTAATGTTTTTCATTTTACCCAGTGTGAGGGAACTGGATCTCTCCATACAGCATGAATTTTTACATAAGACCATAAGACATAGGAGCAGAATTAGGCCACTTGGCCCATCGAATCATGGCTGATCCTTTCTTTCCCCTCCTCAGCTCCATTGCCTGGACGTCTCCCTCTACCCTTTGATGGCGCGTCCAATCGAGAACCTAGAGCCAAGCCCTTCGAGAGGGGCATCAGGGAGCTCTTCTTTATTTGAAGGCCAACATGGATGTAGAATAATCTCCCACAAAACATAATTGAAATTAGTTCAACTGAAAACTTAAAAATTGATATATTTTAATTATGCATAGTCACATGGAAGCAAGTGAGTGAAATCAAGCAAAAATCAGATTAAATAAAAAGTAATGGGATGATGGAGCAGGCCTGAGGAGCTGAATGGTTAGCCTTGAAATTCCTTTCCATGTTTCCTTAGGTACATTCCCTCAGCAAGCAGCTCCTGTCCCTTCATCATTAGAGCATTATGTTGTCCATGTGTCTGTTCTATGCTTCAATGAAGTATTAACCTACTTTTCAGATTCAGATTCATTTATTCATCACATGTACATCGAAACACAGAGTGAGATGTGTCAGTTGTGTTCACAGCCAACACGACTGAAGAATGTGCTGGGAGCAGCCCACAATGATGCCCACACACTCTGGCGCCAATGAAGCATGCCCACCATGTTCAAGGTTCAGAGTAAATTTTATTACCAAAGTGCATATACGTCGCCATATACAACCCTGAGATTCATTTTCATGTGGGTATACTTAGCAAATCTATAGAATAGTAACTACAACAGATCAGCCAGCGTGCAGAAGACAACAAACCGTGTAAATGCAAATATAAATAAATAGCAATAAATAACAAGAACATGATATAATGAGATAAAAAGTCCTTGAAGTGAGATCACTGGTTGTGAGAATGTATCAATGATGGGGCAAATGAGTGTAGATATCCCCTTTTATTCAAGATCCTGATGGTTGAGGGGTAGAAACTGTTCCAGCACCTGGTGGTGTGAGGCCTGAGGCTCTTTACCACCTGCCTGATGGCAGCAGTGAGAAGAGAGCATGACCTGGGGGGTGGTAAGGATCTCTGAAGATGGATGCTGCTTTCCTATGACAGCGTTTCATATAGATGTGCTCAATGGTTGGGAAGGCTTTACTGCGATGTACTGGACCAAATCCACTATATTTTGCAGGATTTTCTTTTCAAAGGCATTGATGTTTCCATACCAGGCTGTGATGCAGCTAGTCAATACACTCTCCACTGCACATGAAGTTAGTCAAAGTTTTAGATGTCATGCCAGATCTCCGCAGACTCCTGAGGAAGTAGAGACACTGTTGTGTTTTTTGCGCAATTGCACTTACAGTATGTGCTGGTTCCAGTTAAAGTCCTCTGGAATGGTACACCCAGCAAATTAAAGTTGCTAACCCTCTCCACCTCTGATCCTTCAATGAGGACTGACTCATGAACCTCTGGTTTTCCTTTCCTGAAGTCTATAATCCATTCCTTGGTCTTGTTGACATTGAGTGAGAGGTTGTTGTTATGACACCACTTAGCAAGATGTTCAATCTCCCTCCTGTATGTTGATTCATCACCACCTTTTATCCGGCCCACAGCAGTGGTGTCATCAGCAAACCTGTATGTGACCTTGGAGATGTGGTTAGCCATACAGTCATAGGTGTAAAGTGAGTAGAACAGGGGTCTAAGCATACAGCCCTGTGGTGCACTTGTGCTAATGGAGATCGTGGAGAAGATGTTGCCAATCCAAGCTGACTGGGGTCTACAAGTGAGGAAATCAAGGATTCATAGAGGCTAAGGCCTTGGAGCTTGATTGATTTTGAGGTTATGATGGTATTGAATGCTGAGGTGTAGTCGATAAGGAGTATCCTGATATATGCAAACAACAGGAATTCTGCAGATGCTGGAAATTCAAGCGAGACACATCGAAGTTGCTGGTAAACGCAGCAGGCCAGGTAGCATCTCTAGGAAGAGATACAGTCGACGTTTCAGGCCGAGAACCTTCGTCAGAGCTAATCCTGACGAAGAGTCTCGGCCTGAAACGTCGACTGTACCTCTTCCTAGAGATGCTGCCTGGCCTGCTGCGTTTACCAGCAACTTTGATGTGTGTTTCCTGATGTATGCAGCTTTGTTGTCCAGGATTGAGTGAAGAGATAATGAGATGGCATCTGCTGTGGACCTGTTGCTCCATTTCGCAAACTGGAGCAGATCCAAGTAGCCTCCTAGGCAGGAGTTGATATGTTTCATCACCAGTCTCTCAAAACACTTCATCATTGCGGATGCAAGTCATATCCATCAAAGGTAGGTAAAATAGTAGAATCAGGGGTGATTAATGTCGCAGTTACTTAAAACTTAACAACTTTCTTCCGGTTAAGATGGTGCTACTAAACGTGTGCGACAGCTTTCTGGTAGTTAAGAAGCTAAGGAATCCAACTAAAAGCATCATCAAAAATACATTTTCTGAGGTAAATTGTGTTCAATTATCGCTGCAAACAGTGAAAAGGATGAATGATGGTGAGGCGAGTTCAGGGAATGAGCTGAGATAATGCGTTTGCAGAATCCTTGCAGATGGAGTTCTGATGCCCGTATAACTAGCCTAGGAGTGAGGCTGGGTGCTCTGGGCCCCAAAAGGAGAAGTCAGGTCCCAGGCAGACGAGATTCAGTGCCCGTACAACTAGCCTGCTCATGGGGTTGGATCGCTGTGGGGAGCAAGCTGATTGGAAGAACTTAAGAGCGGCTTTGGGCTGGGTGACAAAATCTGGGCCCAGAGTGAGTTGCTGGGTGGCATGGTCTAGGCCTGGAGCCTTTTGATGCACTGGTGTCTGGGTCCTAGTGCAAGGTATGCTTCACTGTTAAGACAATTTAAACGCCAGCCCAGATCAGAGGCGAGAGCTGATTTTTTTCACTTTCCACAATCGTCACTCTTCTCTCCTGGGCTCCAGAGTCTTTCGCTATTCCATTGTTTAATCAATTTAAATTCTGGCCCAAGTAGACTAAAAAGACTGGATGTTGGGATCCTTCGTGATGGTCACCTACATAACACTGAGGCTATGAAGGTTGCTCCGTCTGCTTTGCTCCATGCCCGCTAATATGATGAACTGATAAACAAGGCTTCAGGCCTACTCCAGGCCTCTCTGGGGTTCGGTTCAGAGGACTCAATTTTGCTGTTGTTCACTTCAATTGTTTGCATGATTTGTATTTTTTTCTTTCTCTCGTGCGCTGAGAGTTGGTCTTTTATTTTTATTTTTATTATTTTTTTCTTTAATTAGGTTCTTTCAGGTTTCTTTCTTTGTGGCAACTTGCGAGCAAACAAACCTCAAGGTTGTATAATTTATACATTCTTTGATCATAAATGCACTTGAATCTTGAAAAGAACAGTATTTAAATTCAGTACAGGATTGTCATACTAACACTGAGCCAGCAGATAGTGCTATTGTCATTTATTAAACCAGACTTCAATCTGGTAGCAGCTGTGGAGGTGAGAAACTGAACCTACTAAGTAGGTGAAAATTTATGTAGTGATCCAAGACCTTGGATTATCGACCAACATCTCTGTATGTACACATAATTGTGGCATATGGTGAGATCCAAAATATATTCCTATATAAATATACACATTGTTTACTCAGAACTTCTCAATTTGTACTGTAAAATATGCTTTGTTCGTTTGGAATTGGTTTTTGACAATTTTTTGGCAAGTTTTGCTCTAAGTGTTAAATGATAATTGTATGATAAACATGTTATTTTAGAACTTAATATAATCAGAATTTTTATACAATGGATACCTTTTGAATTTTTACATATTTAAACTCACATTATACAGATCTTCTAAACTCAAATTAAACAGAATGATGTTTTATTCATCTGTATGTATGATATGGGTTTAGGGCAAGTTACCACAACAATAACAACAACTTGTACTTACTTCAGCCCGTCACCCCTACTGGGGCATAGGCCGTTGGCAGAGTCCTCTGTCCTTGGCTGGTCCTTCAAGTTATGCTGAGGTGTCCGTGTAGCCCATCTTCGAAGATCCTTCCTCTCCCAGGGATGAGGTCTCCTGAGCTTGTTTGCTTTTCTGTAGCACTGGTTTTTACATGATGGGATTGCTAGCCCTGTGCCCAACCCTGCCCCTTTCACAGCTGGGCCTGGGAAGTTCACAGTGGAATTAACTTACATTTATATAACTATTTATATGTCAATTTCACAAGCATTATGAACATTTCAAATAGACCTGCCTAATACGAGCAGAAATGATCAAAGTAGTAGATTTTAAGGAGTATCTTAACAAAAGGGAGAGAAGTAATGAGAGAGTGAGAAGCTTTTGGTGGGAATTCCAGAGTTTAGATATCGAGGCCTGGAGAGCTTGTAAGAAGGATACAACAAGGTGCAGAGATGTTGGAGCTTTGTAAGGCTGTGTGAGATTATCGAGTTAACAAGGAGCGAGCTTGTGGAAAATCTGGAATCAAGGATGAGCATTTAAAAATTGAAATATCGCCATACCAGGAGCCAGTGAAGCCCAGTAACTGCAGGGGTAGTTCTGAGCATATTAGAACATAGGTTCATTTTTACAGAGCTGCAGGAGCATTGCAATATTTAAGCCCAGCTTTAATAAACACATGATAGGAGTGTTTCAGGACAAGGTACATTATTGTAGAGTGAAGTGAGGCCTTGCTGTAGAGCCAGAAGTATGTGGCATTGGTGAGGGAGTGTCCGTGTTCTAGTGCTCAGCTAAGGGTCAAGTAGAGAGAAGCTGGCATACAGTCTGATCCACCTTCAGATAATAGCCAGAGAGATTGACGGGATCAGTTGATTGGAAATGGGGGTTAAGTCTAAATTAATTTCCTTGTTATCTTAGATAATCAACAACATTCTCCTGGTAAACTCTATTTTGTATTTCAGGAACAATTAGTTTAACTGGTGCAATACTGTTATGAATCGGTCAGGCCTAACATCAATACAGGGAAATATAACTTCTGTTGGGAATAGGACTGGCTGGCCCAATCTATTTTAGTGAAAAGCTGGATGTAGCTGTTTTTAAGAAGGCATTTGATTTTCTCCTTAGTGTTACACTTTCTTATTCTCTCAGGATGCTGATTGCAAAATAGGTTTACAAACGTGATGGCCCAGCATCTGATTGTTAGCTTTGAATCGGATGGACTTGAGGTTCTTGTCTTGAGATCATTGAGAATCATGCAGAGTACTCATTACAATATGTAAATTAAAATCCCTGAGGGGTTGTAAAATGCTTATATGAAGTTGTAAACACAAGAAAAGACTGCAGATGCTGGAAATCCAAAGCAATGCACACAAAATGTTGGAGCAGCTCAGGAGGTCAGACAGCATCTGTGGAAGTGAATAAGCAGTCAATGTTTCGGGCCGAGACTCTTCTTCAGGACTGAGAGAGACGGGGAAAGATGCCAGAATAAAAAAGGTGGGGGAGGGGTAAGAAACTAGCTGGAAGGTGATAGGTGAAGCCACGTGGGTGGGAAAGATCAAGGGCTAGGGAGGAAAGAATCTGATAGGAGAGGAGAGTGGAACAATAGAAAAAGAGAAGGAGATGGGGACCCACGGTGAAGTAATAGGCAGGTGAGGTCAGAATGGGGCAACAGAGGACGGGGGGGAGGGGAACTTGTTTACCAGAAGGAGAAGTTGATATTCATGCCATCAGGTCAGAGGGTACCCAGACAGAATATAAAGTGTTGCTCCTTCATCCTGAGGGTAGCCTTATCTGGTGCGAGAAGAAGCCATGGACCGACACGTTGGAACAAGAATGGGAAAGGGAATTAAAATGTTTGGCCACTGGGAAGTCCCGCTCGTGTCGGATGGTGCGGAGGTGCTTGGCAAAGCGGTCCCCCAATTTCCGACGGGTCTCACCAGTGTAGAGGAGGCTGCATCAGGAGCACTGGACACAATAGACAACCCCAGCAGATACACATGTGAAGTGTTGCCTCACCTGGAAGACCTGTTTGGAGCCCTCAGTGGAGGTGAGGGAGATGATGTATGAGCAGGTCCAGCTCTTAGGCTACTTGCAGGGATAAGTTCCTGGAGGAAGATTATTGGGGAGGGACGAATGGACAGGGGAATCGTGGAGGGAGCGATCCCCGAGGAAAGTGGGGAGAGGGGAGGTAAAGATATGTTTAGTGTTTGGATTTCTTTGGAGATGGTGGAATTAGCAGAGGATAATGTATTGGACGTGGAGGCTGATGGTGTGGTAGGTAAGGACAAGAAGGACTCTATCACTATTAAGGAGGCAGGAAAATAAGGTGAGCGCGGATATATGGGAAATAGAGGAGATGCAGGTGAGGGCAGCATCAATAGTGGAGGGAGGGAACCCCTGTTCTTTAAAGGAGGAGGACACCGCTGATGTTCTGGAATAGAAAGCCATGTCCTGGGAACAGATGCAGTCGAGGCGAAGAAACGGAGAAAAGGGAATAGCATTTTTACAGGAGATAGGGTGGGAAGAAGTTTAGTCGAGGTATCTGTGGGAGCCAGTAGGTTTATAAAAGATGTCAGATGACCGTTTGTCTTCAGAGATGGAGACAGGGAGATCGAGAAAGGGGAAGTATGTGTCAGAAATGGACCAAGTGAATTTAAGAGCAGGGTGGAAGTTGGAGGCAAAGCTAATAAAATTGATGAGCTCAGCAAGGGTGCATGAAGCAGCACCAATGCAGTTGCCAAAATAGCAGAGGAAGAGTTGGTGAGTATAACTGGAGAAGGCTTGGGACATGGTCTGATCTACACAACCAACAAAGAGACAGGCATAGCTGGAGCCCATGCAAGTGCCCATGGCTACCCCTCAGGTTTGAAGAACGTGGGAGGAGCCAAAGAAAAAGTTGTTTAGGGTGAGGACCAGGCGGCGAAAGGTGGTGTTGAAGGGGGATTGGTTGGTTCTTTCATCAAGAAAGAAGTGGCCAGTTTTGAGGTCTTCCTGATGTGGGATAGAAGTGCATAAGGACTGAACATCCTTGGTGAAGATGAGGCGGTCAGGGACAGGGAATGGAAAGTTATTGAGGAGATCGAGGACATGAAAAGTTTCACGGATGTAGGTGGGAAGGGGCTGAACCAAGGGGGATAGAATAGAATCGAGATATAAGGACACAAATTCAGTAAGGCAGGAGCAGGCACAGACAATGGGTCAACTTGGGCAGTCCGGATTGTGGATCTTGGGTAGGAGGTAGAAGCGAGCAGTGTGGGGTAAGGGAACTATAAGATTGGTGGCAGTGGCTGGGAGTTCTCCAGAGTGGGTGAAGTCAGAGATTGTGTCAGAGACAGTTTTCTGATGGTGTAGAGTGGGATCCTCCTCGGCGGGGAGGGGGATAGGTATGAGGTGGTGTCTGAGAGTTGCTGCCTGGCTTCAGCAAGCTGGAAGTCTTTGCACCCACTTCATCTGCAGGCTTGATGGTAATTTCAGGATTGGTGCAGAGAGAATGGAGAGCAATGTGTTCGGAGGGGGTAAGGGAGGAGAGAGGAGTACTGTACTGAAGACGATACAGTGAAGAAATTACAATATTCAGCATACTTAGTGCAATGCCCTGGTTCACATCTTTACTGCCATGCTGTAGCTATTTCATTTAGCAGCTCTGTTCTGCTTTCAGCCTGAATGGATTATTGTTGAAGATAAGGGATGATGTGGAATGAGTACCATCCAATTAGCGGGAGGTTTTCTTGGTGAGTGACAATAAAGTTGAGCTTGATGTTGTTTAGTTGGAGAGGAAATAAAGAGAGAAGATGCTGGGGAGAACCGGTTGTAGCCAATGTTCTCTCTAATTTTTAGTAGTCAGTGTGTGCAAAAATCTTATGTTGTGCAATTTTTTTTTCCTGTGACAGAAGTATGTGCGCACTGAATGCACACATGGCACAGTTTATGTAGGTTTACAAGATATTTGACATAAAACTGCACGGAATTACAAAAAAATAACATACATATTTAAGTCACTCAGTTATTTTTTCTCTCTCCTGTCTTTGGCATTTACCCATTCTTTGTAAACTCTATCTAGACTAATAGAACTTCCATCCACTTGATAGCTTTTGATTCTCATTAACATATCCAAATGACATTCACCTAAACGGTTTCTCAGCTTGTTTTTGAGTTGATTCATTAGGCTAAAGCCTTGCTCACAGTCTGCACTAGACACAAGAAAGGTTCTCCCAATGTCCATCAACTGTGCAAGGTCGCAAAACTCTTCCTTTTGAAGTACAAATGCCACCATATGAGCAAAGTTTGAAATCAGTTTGGATTTAATTTTTTCTTGCACGGAAAATTTGAAATCATTAAGCTGTCTAACTATTACAGTATTTTCAGCTAGAAAATCATGATATTTTAGACATAAGGCATTAACTTGTTTATCGCCAAATGTGAAGTCACAATCTGCAATTGCGGAGAAATCAAAAGCGGACCATTCTTGTACCTCATCTTCAGGAAACCCTTCTTCTAAATGAACACAAAGACTATTTATAAAAGTCAACAGCGAACTCATATCTACTGTGACATTTTCTTCACATTGTTGGCTTAGCAAAACTTTAACTTTGTCACTCCACGAGACATTGTCTCCTAGATACTGCTTTCTTATCTTGTTAATTTTGCCTCGCGCAAAATGAAGTGAACCAATCGGAGTCAGGCCACTCTTTTGCAGAATCTTGCACAGTGCAGCCAGTTCATCAAAGCCATCACTTAAAACCTGTAAAGCTACTTTGTATGTGATGTTTATCAATTTCTTGTGACGGTATTTAGCCACAGGGTCATTTGACTGATCTTCTTCAAAGTATGTGATCAGTGCCTCATAATTTGTTATTATTGCCTGCAATGCAAAGTGTCTAGATACCCATCTGACTTCATTAAGTGGTCTGAAAGCAACAGCTTCATTTTCAGAGGCCTCTGCAATTTCTTTAAATTAGCATCTTTTAACTGCAGATTGAGAAAACATTGTACAGATTGTTCTCATCAAAGTTTCAATGTCTCTGATTAACTTGACTTCTTTCCATGCATCATAAATCCCCAGATCTTCGAGGTGTGCTACACAGTGTTGCTGAACTGAGTGTGGAAAGTCCTGTTAAATTCTTGCTGCAACGCCGTTAACTCTGCCCAACATTACTGACGCTCCATCAGACGTAAACATCACCATTTTAT
Source organism: Mobula hypostoma (assembly GCF_963921235.1). Taxonomy (NCBI): domain Eukaryota; kingdom Metazoa; phylum Chordata; class Chondrichthyes; order Myliobatiformes; family Myliobatidae; genus Mobula; species Mobula hypostoma. The sequence goes on from NC_086109.1 coordinate 33,524,457, forward strand.
GGAGGTCAAGTTTCTTCTCTTCATAAAACTGCTTGATCACTAAAACAATAGAAGAAGCATCACACATCTGCAGCTGAACTTTTCCGCCAAAAAACGTTTTATAAACAGTTCAATCTTTAGATCTGAATTTGAAGTACAGAATTAGACATTTGTTGACAGATATGTCTGTGGTTTCATCAACTGCCAACGTGTGAAAATCTGCTGATGCTATTTCTTCAAACATGTCTATCTGAACAATATAGTTGATAGTCTCCAGAAATTCGAACTCATAATTTTTGCTTTGCCAGCTGTCAGGGAGTTGAACATTTCCATATATTTATTAATGTGTAGAACTGAATGTAAAGAGTTATTCATTTTAACAGCTAACAACACACTGTTGATAAGGACTTTGATCTCCTCTGGGTTTGGTTGTTTTCGTTCTTGCTCATCTGCACTCAACCGTAACATACATAGCACTCCTGTAATGGGTAATGATGGGTTCTGTTGCCTGAGCTTTACTACACTGTCCAAATGCGATTTACTTGCTAAATGATGCTTCAAAAGGTCAGGTTTCCAAATATCATCCCACTTCTCTCCACTAGCAAATTCTCCAGCAACGTTCGCATCACCACAATACAAACAGATAACTCCAATTTTGGAATCATACGTAAATATTTCTCGCAGCTCAACGTTCATGACCTCATGAGCTTTCAGTGTAGCAGTTTCTTCTATTTTGTTAAGCCATTCAACTTTAAACAAATTTACTTTTGTGCTTCACGCCCTTCACTTCTTTTGAATTCGACAAAATGAATCAATTTTTTTTCAATAAAAACTTTGTAAGCTATCTACAGGATTTGAAATAGATCTTTGTAAACTTTACGATATGAACACTGTCCGCCAAAGATGGATGCCACCGTGATGCAGCTGTACAAACCGGAACAGGAAAGGTGAGGTGATGTAAATTAGTGACGTGCATTGTAGTATTTGAAAAACCGACTAACTAGTTAACAGAAACATTTAGCTGAAAGATTATTTTCAATAAGTATAATCATTAATTACTACATTATTTTGGGTAACTAACCTTTTGTGCGCACATTAATTTCCTTTGTGCGCTGGCTGAAAAACGTGTGTGCGTGCACACACGCGCACAGCTCAGAAGGAACATAGGTCGTAGCATACGATCAGTAGGAGACCCGTTTGTTCAAGATGGATTGCGAGTGACGTTCAGAAGGTGGTGTGTGCTTTTAAATTGACCAAGGGCCCAGCACGTGAGTGACAGAGAAGTTCAAAATGAGCACCACCTTGTGCACATTTGACTGTTTAATTAGAATGGGCCCTTTTCTCTTTGTTATTCCTTACTAACCCTTTAGTTAAAATTCATAAATACAGTTTCTTTAATCGTATGCAGTGTACGGTGTGTTATTTTGTGGCATTAATTTGTAATAGGGTAGCAAATGACACTGCATCCACACAAACCGGGGTTTGGGGTGGGATCAAGTGCACCTCAATCTCTAAAGTTTGGCGGGGCCAGAGGTTGTCTTTCCTAGACTTACGCAGCCAAGGAAACGGATGTTTTTCATTGTGGGGGTATAGTCCAGGATCGATTTCGTTGGATGCTATGTGATTGCCCTGAGCATTGATCCAGTGGGTTGTATGTTTAAGTCTGTGTTAAACTATTGTTCAGTAAAGTAATTATGATACGTGGTTGTGAGTACAGCAGGGGTGGAGCGGAGGTTTGATAAAATGGCGGGCAAAGACTTTGTTCTAGTTCAGAACAGCACTGACGCACGGCAGTGGAACTGCCTGGTACTATTGGGGCCCTGGGAGAGTGGGGGCCGTGGGCTGTCCGTACTTTCTGGGAGGAGGGGAGTGAAGGCGAGTGTGCTGAATCAGAAGCCAAGTCTCTCGTAGTTGGGGGTGGAGACATTAAAGACAGGTTGCTCTCGTTTCTGCGGAGCGAGGGGAAGGAGTGGTCTGATGTAGAAAGTCTAATGAGTCCTCCAGCAAGGGTCGGGCATTCTGAGTTGGTAACGGCCCTTACTTCCCCGGCAAATAAATGGCAAAATGCCCAGGTTCAAATTCTCAGGAATGAAGCCCACCCCTAAAGGGGAAGAGGAGTATGAAACTTGGGCAGAGCAAACTTCTCAGTTGCTAGACGAGTGGCAGTGCTCTGATGACGAAAAAAAAGGCAGCGATTGGTTGAAAGTCTGAAGTGGCCGGTTGTTGGCGTAGTGAGATCCATAAAGACACAGAACCCCTTTGCTACTTCTGCGGGTTACGTGCAAGCGGTACAAAAGGGGTTTGGCACGATGGGAAGTCCATTGGAGTTTATGACCCGGTTTTCGAACATGTTTCAGGAGAAGGGGGAAAAGCTTTCTGCCTACATTTTTCGGCTAGAGAGGCAGCTAAAATGCTTGCGGCGTAGAGGGGCCATTCAAATAGCTGAGGTGAATCATTAAGAATGGACCAAGTTGCAAAAGGCCCCCATTCTCCAGACCTGATCATTTGGTATTTCTAAATGTCTCGTAAGATGTGCCCTCCACTCTCGTTTGCCGAGCTGATCAGAGAAGTAAGAGAGGAGGAGAATGCAGTGGAGGTGTGGGAGGCCTTCATCCACAGGGTATAGTGCTCGGTAGAGGTCCCCTTGGCTGACATGACCACTCATAATCCACCCGGGGAGTGGTGAAGGAGCATGTGGCCGAGCTTAGGACTGAGATGTCCTGGTTGTTATCAGTGGGTGCGCCCCCCCGCGTACGATAGAGTTATAGGGGGGCAGACCCCTTATGGGGGCGGACTACGCAGAGGGCTGCTAGTGGCCAGGGTCCTGTGAGAAGAGGAGTAGCCGGTATTGTCTATTGTAACTGCGGAGAAGAGGGACACTTCGGACGGGAGTGTGAATGAAGGGAAACCTCTTGGAGAGTGAGCCCCTGCGTGCCTAAGCAGAGAGTGACGTTGGGAAACTTAGAAGAGACCCAGCTAGGAAACGGCCTGGCATCTTGCCAGTAATATATCAGGGAACTCCCTAAAGCAAAAGTCCCAATTCCTGAAGGTTTAATGGGGCTTAGCTCCAGTGTGACCATACGGATTGAGGGTATTTGACACCAGCTCTCAGGTTACTCTGCTGTACCGTTCGTTTTACAACTAGTATATGATGCATTTACCATTGACGCCACTCAGTGTGCTAGAGATCTGGGGTCTTAGTACGGATGACTATCCATATGGTGGTTACTTGTCATTGGAATCTAGAGTTTTCAGAGGCAGATGTGGGAGTAGCTGAGGTCTTTGATACATTAGTGCTGGTTTATCTGACCCAGTCGAGAAGGATGAAGCTTCAATTCTTGTGGGGACGAATACTCCTATTGTGAGGAGGCTAGTGGGAGCCTGCAAGGAGAAAGTTGGAGAGAGCTTTTGGAAAACATTGTCCATTCACCGTGTTCTGAGTTGCTTTAGAGGAACTGTGTGGCCTCACTAGGCTGAATGATGAGCATAAACGAGGGACTGTGAGATTCACCCAGTCAAAACCAGTAGTGTTATGGCCTGGGGAAGTAGCGAGAGTGATGGAAAACCCCAGATTTCCAGTAATGTCTGTGGTCGAGGCTCTCTTGTTGGATGTTCCGGAAGACAATGGAGAGGAGTCACGCTTACCTGCTGGGGTACTGGTGAGGCCCAAACTGCAGAAGCCCTCGATTGTACAGATGAACAGGATAACAGTGAGTGTCAGGAACACTTCAGCGTGGGAGGTCACCCTCAGGCGGTGATACCAATAGCGCACCTCTTCCCGGTGACAGTACTGTCTAGTGTCCCTGTGAGACAAGCCAGGGACAAACTCTTTCCAAAAGGTGGACAGATGACTGCCGAGTCATTCAACTTTGGGGACTCCCCGGTATCTGGAGGCTGGAAGAGGAGGTTGATAGAGAAAATGTTGAAGCTGGAAGATGTCTTTTCTACTGACGAGTTTGGTGAGGGTTGTTCCAAGAGCTCTCACCACACCGTCCAGGTAACAGAGGACATCCCGTTCATAGAAAGGTCACAGCAATGGGCGCCTGCAGAGGTGGGGGATGTTTGGCAGCATCTGTGGAAGCTGGGATCATCACTGAATCCAGAAGCCCTTATGCGTCTCTGATAGTGGTGGCCAGGAAGAAGAATGGGAAGTTCCTTTGTGTGGACTATTGGACTCTGAACAGCCATAGAGTCCCCGACCAATATGCTGTCTCGAGAATTGAGGAAGTGCTGGTCTGCCTGAATGGTGCGACGTGGTTCAGTGTGCTGGACTTGAGGAGTGGGTACTACCAGATACCCTTGAGTGAGGCTGATAAAGAGAAGATTTATCTGAAGTATGTATCTGATTTGAGAAGGGAGCTGAAAAGGGTTTATGAATGAGCTGAGGTCTCAGCTACCAAGCAGAATCCAAGAAATAAGAGGAGGTATGATCAAAGGGTTAGGTTCTCCTAACTCATGCCTGGAGACTGAGTCATCATGAAGAATTTGGGGCTACCTGGGATGCATAAGTTGGCTGACCGCTGGGTGGCTACACTCTATGTAATTAAGAGTCAGATGCTAAACATACCAGTTTTCTGGGTAAAACCAGGAGGATGGGGATGGGCCTGGCAAAATTCCCCATCGGAACCACCTTCTACCTCTGGGACAAGAGTTGCATGTTGACTCAGAGTCTGGCCTGGCCCCTATACCCAGTAAGAGGACTCTGCGGCAACACGGCGAGACTGAAGGGCCAGCAGCAGGAAGGATTAAACTGGCACCTGCCCCTGAATGGGATACGGACTCAGAGGATGAGGAAATGGGGAGGGTTAGCAGTGCTCAGGCAGCTGGACCAAGAAGGGGGGGGGGGGCTGTGCTCTAAAGTAACTGGGGATGAAGCTGAGCTCAGCCAAGTGGCGGAGGGGTCGGAGTTGCAGGAGGCACGAGTGATAGACTGGGGGAGGCCTTGTCATATAGACCAGAAGAATCCCAAGGAGTGTCTGAAACTGAAGAAGTGGATGATGGGATAAGGAGGTCTCAGAGCCAGGAGACTCCCGGATAGGCTGGCCTATATAGCACCGGGAAAACTGAGGGTTGTGACTATCGCCCCTAGTGAGATATCTCAATACCATTCACAAATCGATTGGACGTTCTGACATCACAAAATTCCTTTGAAAACGACGTTATTAATGACGGGATGACAAATTATTTCAAAGTCATGAGGACAAGGCTATTTGTGGTGGGGGGAGAGTGTAGTGCCTTGGTTCACGTCTTTACTGTTACGCTGTAGGTATTTCACTTAGCAGCTTTGTAAGAGCTGTTTGTTCTGCTCTCAGCCTGTTTGGGTTCTTGTTGAAGATAAGGGATGATGTGGAATGAGTGCCATCCAATTAGCGGGAGGTTTTCTTGGTGAGGGACACTAAGGTTAGGCTTTTTTGTAAGAGAGGAGATGAAGAGAGAAGATGCGGGGGAGAACTGGTCGTAGCATATGATGGGTGGGAGACACGTTTGTTCGAGATGGATTGTGAGTGACGTTCGGAAGGTGGTGTGTGCTTTCCTGTTGACTGTGCACCCAGTGCATGAGTAACAGAGAAATTCAAGATGAGCTCCAACTGGTGCACATTTATCTGTTCAATCAGAATGGGCCATTTCTTTTTGTTATTCTTTACTAAGCTTTCAGTTAAGATTCAAAAATATAATTTGTTTAATCGTATGCAGTGTACTGACTGTTACTTTGTAGCATTAATTTGTAACAGGGTAGTAAATGACACTGCATCCACACAAACCGGGGTTTGGGGTGGGATCAAGCGCGCCTCAATTTCTAAAGTTTGGCGGGGCCGGAGGTTGTCTTCCCTGGACTTACACAGCCAAAGAAACTGAGGTGTTTCATTAGCATTGGTAACCAAAGACACATACTTTTCAGGAAGAAGCATCCAGGACCATGATTTGGAAAGGTCATCACCTCCATTCAGGTAAGGCAGCATTTGTCCTGTCAGTTGCTCCTGTGTTCTTCAGAATCTTTCACCTGAAATTTTGTTTGAAGTGTATTGTTATTTTAGAGATACAGGAATGGTGGCAACTGAACTATTTGTCTCTCCCATATTTACATCTAAATTTTACTCTTGTTGCTGCCCAGTGCAAGTTGCATTGGTCCTTTGAGGGAGATACGTCTGTCATCTCTTACCATTTTCTTTACCAGTGTCTTTGATGCAGTCGCAATACTTTAGGTTCAATAAACTTTCTTATGAGAGTTAAATATGAAATTCATAGAATTTCATAGTATTGTACGTCCAGACTCACGTCATTCTACAGATGCACAGCGGGGAGCATCCTAACAAGCTGCATCACTGCCTGGTATGGAAACTGCACTGCTGTGGACAGGAAGGCTTGACAAATGGTACTGAAAACTGCCCAGTGCATCACTGGCACCATCCTACCCACCATCATGGACAAATATACAGAAAGGTGCCGGAAAAGGGCCAGTAACATCATGAGGCGTCCACCACACCCTGCTCATGGACTGTTTGTCCCACTCCCATTGGGGAGGAGGCTACATAGCATCCACACCAGGACAACCAGGCTCAAAAACAGTTACTTTTCCCAAGCAGTAAGGCTGATTAACACCTCCACCCGCTAACCCCACCACTGCTTTATTATTTCCCATCAGTCACCTTATGTACAGTCCAACGTCACTTTACGGACATACAATCAATTTATGTATATAAGCTATTTTATGTATTTATATTTTTGTGTTTCTTTTATTATTATTGTATTATTGTGTTCCTTATCTTTTGTGTTTTTTCAGTGCAAAATTGGATCTGGAGCAATAATCATTTTGTTACCCATACAATTGTGTACATGAAATGACATTAAACAATTTAGAATTGAGGTCAAACTATTAACCTAATCAGGAAATTATTCCCTGTATTCACATCTAGAACATGTGGTCACACAGAATATGACCTCACTCTCCCTTGGACTCCATCTTCTTCCACATTGTATTTGCCAACTTATAGCAGTGAATAAAATCACTTGACGAAACAAACTGTTCTCCATATCTGAAGTTGTTCAATTATTTCCATTGCATTAAAAGCCACGAGCTAAAGTAATAAACTGGCTTGTTATTGCAGCAGATGCAAAGCATCCTACAATGCAAACTGTAGCCATGGCAATTTAAAGCTTCAGGAGTCACAAAGATTTCAAAGATTATGACTATTATCAGTGTTTATTTGTATACAATCTATACAAACGAGCAACTTCATGGAAAAGTGAACCATATAGAAATGACAAAAGATATTAAGATTGTAAATGTTGAAATATAATTGTAAAAATATCCCCATCTATTTCGACTTATTTAGTGACTATTTATGCAAGCTGATTTTCAGCTGGTAAAATAATTTTTTTTTAAGTGCTTATGTTGACTACTTTATAGATCTTTCATTACTCAGACACATAAATAATTCAGACACATTAAAATTCAACGTTGGAGAGGTTTGATGAAATGAGCAGCCTGAATGAATTCCCAGAGGAGTGCTGCAGCTTTCTAGGAAAACCAGCTTTGATATGCACATTGAACTATAGCCCTCGCAATTAAAGCCTCAGATGGAACAGATGGTTTGTTGATAGAGCACTTCTAAGAAAATGTTATTATAGCAGTAGCAGGAAAATTGGTAACAAGCTGTTTCTCTTTCATGTCATGTATTAAACTGAACTGAGAAATGAATTCTGAGACAGAATTTAGTCCTGATGAAAAATATTTCATTCTTTTGTAGGCAGTGCATATTTAATAATACATGATTATTAAAACTGAAAGTTCAAATCTCAATTAAAAATGATGAAAATACCGTATATACTAATGAGCTCAAAAATGAAATCGTGTTCCAAGGAAATATATTTCTGAGCCAAGGTTCCTCTTATTCCTTTACTGGGTCCATTAATTATATGGAAGGACAGCTCTTCTTATGTTTTGCATTAAAATAATTTTATCCCCTTTACTGATGCAAATGAGATTCCCTCCTTGCAAACAGATTGTATATTCTTTGAAACTGAGGTTAGCCCTACTATAATTTTTTGATAATTGTAACATCATGTAGATCTAACTGAAGTGGAATCAGAATATGACATCAAACCAGCCCAGAAATGGGACTGAATTGTACTGGCTTTTTTCCTTAGTAGATAAGTACTTGCTGGAAGTTTAGAAGGATGAGGGGAGACCTTATCAAAACACATTGAATATTGATAGATACTTTATTGATCCCAAAGGTAATTACAGTGTCACAGTAGCATTACCAGTGCACAGATATACAAATATTAGAAGAGAAGTAAGAAAGAATAAAAAAAAAGTTACCTCAAGCAGTTTAACAGGAGGGGGTCATCACTTCCCTGGCTGTAGGTTGACATTATAGAACATAAGGGCTGAGGGTAAGAATGACCTCATATAGCGCTCTTCGGAGCAGCGCAGTTGTCTTAGTCTATTACTAAAAGTGCTCCTCTGTTCAGCCAAGGTGCAGTGTAGAGGGTGAGAAACATTGTCCAGAATTGCCAGGATTTTCTGGAGGGTCCTTTGTTCTACCACAGCCTCCAGCATGTCCAGTTTGACTCCTATAACAGAGCCAGCCTTTCTTTCTAATCAGTTTATTGATCCTGTTGGCATCATCCATGTTGCTGCCATTGCCCCAGCACACCACCACATAGATGATTGTACTGGCAGCAACAGACTGGTAGAACATGTGAAGGAGAGGCCTGCGTACCCCAAAGGACCCCAGTCTCCTCAGGAAGTAGAGGCAACTCTGGCCCTTGTACACAGCCTCTGCGTTGGTGCTCCACTCAAGTCTGTCATCCAGGTGCACCAGCAGCTACATGTAGGTCCTCACCACATCCACATCCTCACCATCAACAGTAACAGGGAGCAGTCTTCCTCGAGTCCATCACCATCTCCTTTGTCTTACTGACATTGAGCTGCAGGTGAAGGGCCTAGATGGAGTGAATGTGGAAAGGATGTTACCTGGAGTGGGCAAGTCTAGGACCAGAGGGCAAAACCTTGGAATAAAAGGACATCCCTTAGAACAGAGATGAGGAGGAATTTCTTTAGCCAGAGGGGGTGAATCTGTGGAATTTGTTACCACGAATGACTGTGGAGGCCAAGTGCTTGCGTATATTAAAGTGGAGGTTGGTAGGTTCTTGATTAGTAAGGGCATCAAAGGTTACAGGGAGAAGGTAGGAGAATGGAGTTGAGAGGGATAATAAATCAACCATGATGGAATGGCAGAGCAGACTTAATGGATTAAGCGGCCTAATTCTGTTCCTATGTGTTATGATTGATCATAGGTTTAACAGAGTAAAATGTGTTTGGGACCATTTCTGGATTAGTGAATAAAAATCAAGTAATTCAAGTTTGTACTTGATTTAGTGAGTTACCTTTGTGATCCATTGTGAATTCCAGGCTATGGTGCACAGGTTACATTGTTCTCATTGCAATACTTAATATGGACCATTGAATGGAGACTTGTAAATAATAAGAGAACCTCAGAGCAGACACTGAAAGCTACCCTCCAAAATGCCACTCTCAGTGCTCCCCAACATATCAATCTTCTGACCAATACTGCCCCCTCAGCCTAGAATCCCTGACCCTGCCAACCCCTGACCTTTGCTACTGTCAACCATCCACCAATCCCGAACCTCAATAGCTCAATACCAGCCTCTGTGGAGCAATATGTCATGTTAGTGACCTGTGTAGGGACTGTAAAAGTGAGGAAACAAACACGTCTTCAAGGCAACCATAATCCAATTACGGATGCACTGAGCATGATCTTTCAAGAATCACTTGATTCTGGCATGGTCCTGGAGGACTGGAAGATTGCAAATGCCACTCCGCTCTTTAAGAAGGGAGGAACGCAAAAGAAAGGAAATTATAGTTAGCCTAGCCTCAGTGGTTGGGAAAGTGTTGGAGTTTATTATTAAGGATGAGGTTTCAGAGTACTTGGAGACTAATGATAAAATAAGTCCAAGTCAGCATGGTTTCTGTCAAGGGAAATCTTGTCTGACATATCTGTTAGAGTTCTTCAAGGAAGTAACAAGCAGGGTAGACAAAGGAGAGGCAGTAGATGTAATTTGCTTGGATTTTCAGAAGGTATTTGATAAGGTGCTACACATGAGACTGCTTAACAAGATAAAATCCTGTGGCATTGCAGGAAAAATACTGGCATAGACAGAGGCATGGCTAACAGGCAGGAGACAGAGAGTGGGAATAAAGGGGGCCTTTTCTGGTTGGCTGCCAGTGAATAATAGTGTTCCTCAGGGGGTCAGTACGGGGACCGCTACTTTTCACATTGTTTGCCAATGATTTGGATGGCTTTATGGCAGAATTTGCGGATGATACAAAGATAGGTAGAGGAGTATGTAGGGCAATGCAATTGCAGCAGGACTTAGTCAAATTGGAAGAATGGGCAAAAAGTGGCAGATGGAATAGCGTTGGGAAATGTATGATAATGCAGTTTGGTAAAAGGAACAATAGTGCAGACTGTTATCTAAATGTGGAGAAAGTTCAAACATCAGAGGGGCAGAGGGACTTAGGAATCCTCATGCAAGACTCCCAGGAGATTAATTTACAAGTTGAGTCTGTGGTAAAGAAGGCAAATGCAATGTTGGGATTTATTTCAGGGGGAGTAGAATGTGAAAGCAAGGAGATAATGTTGAAGCTTTATAAGACTCTAGTCAGATCATAAATGAAATATTGTCAACAGTTTTGCTCCCCATATCTCAGAAAGGATGTGTTGTTATTGGAGAGAGTCCAGAGGAGGTTCATAGGATGATTCCAAGAATGGAGGGGTTAATACTTGAGAGTGTTTGGCAGCTTTGGGCCTGTACACACTGGAATTTAAAAGAATGCGAGGGGATCTCATTGAAACCTACCGAATGTTGAAAGGACTAGATAGGTTGGATGTGGAGAGGTTAGAACATAGAACATAGGAATCTACAGCGCATTACAGGCCCTTCGGTCCACAATGTTTTGCCAACTGGGTAGCCTTCTCCAGGAACTGTCTGGAATTATTCTACCACATAGCTCTGTATTTTTCTAAGCTCCATGTACCTAATTATTATTACAGATCCTGCCCACTCCTCACCCCTGTAGCTTAAAACTTGTAATTTTTAAAAACATTTTTCAGTTCCAGTGCAGGATTATACAGTTGAACCATTAACTCTGTTCCTCTCTACAGAAATGCGATGTGTCCTGCTAAGGACAGGTTGCAGAAAATTGGATTGTTTCTTTTGGAGTGTTGGAGGCTGAGGGGTGAGCTGCTAAAGTATATAAAAGAATGAGAGACATAGATAGGAAAAGTCTTTTTCCCCAGGATGGAAACGTCAGATACTAGAGGATATACCTTTAAGTTGAGGAGGGGGAAAGTTAAAGGAGTTTTAGGGGATATAAAGAGTGGTTGTTGTCAGGCCTGCACAGAGAGGTACCTGACCAACTCCCACTGGAGTACCATGACTTAGCCATCGCTTTCAGTAAAAGGGAAACCTGCACCCTGCCACCTCACAGACCACACGACTGTGCAATCGACCTCCTCCCAGGCAAAACCCCATCCCAAGGTTGTCTCTTCTCCCCCTTCCTTCCTGAGACCCAAGCCATGAATGACTACATTGCCAAAACACTACAGCATGGTTTCATTCAACCATCCCAGTCCCCAGGCGGTGCAGGAATTTTCTTTGACTAAAAGAAAGATGGAGTGGGGGGGGGGGCTCTTCATCCTTGCATCGACTGCTGTGGACTCAACAAAATCACCATTAAGAACTATTACCTTCTCCCCTTGATGGGAGGTGTATTCAAAACACTGCGTGGGGACCAGATCTTCATCATACAGGATCTATGGAGTGCGTATAATCTGATACAAATTCACCAGGGTGATGAGTGGAAGATTGTGTTCATAACCACCACTGACCACTACAAATATTTGGTGATGTCTTTTGAACTTGCCAACAGTCCAGCCGTTTTCCAAGTTTTCATCAATGAGATCCTTTGAGACATGCTACACAGGTGTATCTGTTCGACTACCTCGCTGACATCCTCATCTTCTCCAAGGACCCCCAAGATCATGTCTGCATATCAACGAGTCCTTCAGTGGCTCGTTGAAAACCAACTGTACTGCAAGTTAGAAAAATGCCATCTCCACACTCCAAACATTTCCTTCTTGGGTTACGTACCCTGGACCCAGAGAAACTGCACGGTATCATTGAGTGACACCAGCCGTGCTCCCTCAAACAGCTACAGCGCTTCTTGGTTTCCTCAAAACTTCTACCGCCATTTCATCAGAACTACAGCCAAATCACTACTCCTCTCACCTTCCTCACTAAATCACCTACCTCACGGAATACCTGGTCTAATGCCGTGGGCCATGCTTTTGAGGAGCTCAGGAAGCGTTTCACCACCGCTCCCATTCTCCACCATTCTCCAGACCTGTAGTGGTAGAGGTGGTCACATCTGATGTGAGTGCCAGGCCCATTCTCCTCCAGCGCGGACCGGATAGAAAGACCGGTAGTTATAGGGGATTCCATCGTAAGGGGGACGGACAAGAGATTCTGTGAGCCGCACAAGGATACCTGGATGGTGTGTTGCCTTCCTGGTGCCCAGGTATGGGATGTCTCAGATCGAGTCCAGAGTATTCTGAGGAGAGAGGGCGAGCAGCCGGAAGTCTTGGTACATGTTGGTACCAATGACATAGACAGAAAAAGAGAGGAGGTCCTGAAGAAAATTGAAAAGCCGGACCTCCAGAGTAATAATATCAGGATTGCTGCCTGAGCTGCGCGCTAATGATGGTACGAATAGCAGAATTAAGCAGATGAATGTGTGGCTAAGTAACTGGTGCAGGGGGCAGGGCTTCAAATTCTTGAATGATTGGGATCTATTTTGGGAAAGGTATGACTTATACAAAAAAGATGGATTACACCTGAACCCAAAAGGTACTAATATCCTGGCGGGATTGTTTAATATAGCTGTTAGGGAGGGTTTAAACTAAGTTGGCGAGGGGAAGGAAACCAAGGTGCTAGGTTCGAGGAAGAGGAAAATAGAAATAAGTCAAAAATACTGTGCAGCAAAGATCGCAAGAAGGACAGGCCGGTGAATATACAGGATAATTTGCTGCAAGATAGAAATATAGCAAAATCGACAATAGATACTGATCAATATGTACTGTACTTAAATGCAGGCAGCATTAGAAATAAAGTGGATGACCTTGCTGCACAGCTGCAGGTTAAAAGATATGACATTGTGGCCATCACCGAGTCATGGCTAAATGATGGATGTGATTGGGAGCTGAATATCCAAGGATACACAGTGTATAGGAAAGATAGGAGGGTAGGTAAAGGGGGCGGCGTGGCCCTGATGATAAGTAATGATACCAAAGCAATAGAAAGAAGGGACATAGGATCAGAAGAGATAGAATCCTTATGGGTAGAATTAAGAAATGGCAAGGGTGAAAAGACACTAATAACAGTTATATACAGGCCTCCAAACAGCAGCCGGGATGTGGACTACAAGTTGCAGCTGGAAATAGAAAAAGCGTGTCAGAAGGAAAATGTCAAGATAATTATGGGGGATTTTAATATGAAAGTGGATTGGGAAAGTCAGGAAGGTAATGGATCTCAGGAAAGGGAGTTTGTAGAATGCCTACAGGATGGCTTTTTGGAGCAGCTTGTCCAGAAGCCCACCAGGGGACTAGCTGTTTTGGACTGGGTGCTGTGTAACGAACCTGAGGCGATTAGGGAGCTGGAGGTAAAGGAACCCCTTGAAAGTAGTGATCATAATATGATTGAGTTCAATTTCAAATTTGAAAAGGAGAAGCTGGTATCAGGTGTATCGATATTTCAGTGGAACAGGGGAAATTACAGTGGTATGAGAGAGGAACTGGCCCAAGTTGATTGGAAAAGTAAGCTAAATGGAGGGACGGCAGAGCAGAATTGGATGAAATTCCTACAAGAAATAAGGAAAATGCAGGGAAAATATATTGGAAGAAAAAAGAAAATCATGAATGCAAAAATGGCACAAAAGTGGCTAGCGAGAGAGGTTAAGGCAAAAATAAAAGCAAAAGAAATGGCGTACAAGGAAGCAAAAATTAGTGGGAAAAATGAGGACTGGAAGACTTTTAAAAACTTACAGAAGGAAACTAAGAAAGTCATTAGGAAAGAAAAGATGAATTATGAAAGGAAGTTGGCGATTAACATAAAGAAGGATACTAAGAGTTTTTTTAAATATATGAAGAGTAAAAGGGTGACAAGGGTAGATACTGGACCGATTGAAAATGATGCTGGAGAAATTATAATGGATAACAAAGAGATGGCGGAGGAACTGAATGAATATTTTGCATCAGTCTTCACAGTGGAAGACATGTACAATATACCTGATAGCCAGAGGTATCAGGGAATAGAATTAGGTACAGTCAAGGTTACTAGAGAGAAAGTGCTTGGGAAGTTAAATGGACTAAGAATAGATAAGTCTCCGGGCCCGGATGAGGTGCACCCAAGGGTTCTGAAGGAGGTGGCTTTGGAGATTGTGGAAGCATTGGAAATGATCTTCCAGGAATCAATAGACTCTGGCATGGTTCCGGAGGACTGGAAGGTCGCAAATGTAGTTCCGTTATTTAAGAAAGGAAGGGGGCAGCAAAAAGATAATTACAGACCTATTAGTCTGACATCAGTAGTTCGAAAGATATTGGAGTCAATCCTCAAGGACGAGGTTATGAAATACCTCGAGGTGCATGACAAGATAGGCCGAAGCCAGCATGGTTTCATGAAGGGAAGATCCTGTCTCACCAACCTATTGGAATTTTTTGAGGTAATCTCGAATAAGATTGACAAGGGAGAGGCTGTGGATGTTGTGTATTTGGATTTTCAAAAGGCCTTCGATAAGGTGCCGCATATGAGGCTACTTAATAAGATGAGAGCCCATGGAATTATAGGAAAGATATTGAAATGGGTGGAGCATTGGCTGACAGGCAGAAAGCAAAGGGTGGGAATAAAGGGATCCTATTCTGATTGGTTGCTGGTTACTAGTGGTGTTCTGCAGGGGTCGGTGTTGGGGCCGCTTCTTTTTACGATGTATATCGATGATTTGGATTATGGATTAAATAGTTTTGTGGCTAAGTTTGCGGATGACACCAAGATAGGTGGAGGAGTAGGAAATGTTGAAGAAACGGAAAAGTTGCAGAGAGACTTAGTCAGTTTAGGAGAGTGGGCAAAGAAATGGCAGATGAGATACAACGTTGACAACTGTACGGTTGTACATTTTGGAAGAAGAAATAATCGGGCAGATTATTATTTAGATTGGGAGAAAATTCAAAAATCGGAAGTGCAAAGGGACCTGGGGGTCCTCGTGCAGGATACCCTAAAGGTTAACCACCAAGTTGGATCAGCAGTAAGGAAAGCGAATGCCATGTTGGCATTCATTTCAAGAGGAATAGTGTATAAGAGTAGGGAGGTGTTGATGAGGCTCTAAGGGGCATTAGTGAGACCTCATTTGGAATACTGTGTGCAGTTTTGGGCCCCCTATCTTAGAAAGGATGTTCTGATGTTGGACAGAGTTCAGAGAAGATTTACGAGGATGATTCCTGGAATGCAGGGGCTAACATATGAGGAGCGTTTGTCGGCTCTTGGATTGTATTCGTTGGAGTATAGAAGAATGAGAGGGGATCTCATAGAAACATTTCGAACGTTGAAAGGGTTGGACAGAGTAGACATGGAAAGGTTGTTTCCCTTGGTGGGTGAGTCCAGGACAAGAGGCCATAGTCTTAGAATTAGTGGGTACCCAGTTAAAACAGAGATGAGGAGAAATTTTTTTAGCCGGAGGGTCGTGGATTTGTGGAATTTGTTGCCACATACAGCTGTGGAGGCCCGATCATTGAGGGTGTTTAAGGAAGAGATTGACAGGTATCTAATTAGTCAGGGTATCAAGGGATATGGGGAAAAAGCCGGAAATTGGAACTAGATGGGTGAATAGTTTAGCTCATGGGAGAGCTGTGGAGCAGACTCGATGGGCCGAATGGCCTACTTCTGCTCCTTTGTCTTGTAATCTTGTGACCTTTGGGTCCTCTTCTTCAAGCAATTCAACTTCATTTCCTGCCGACTCGACTTCAAGAACACTAAGGTGGACACCCTGTCACGACAGTTCGGACGTTTCCTATAGTCGGGGCATCCAGAACTCAGGGACACAGACTCAAAATAGAGGGGCTACCTTTTAGAGCAGAGGTAAGGAAGAATTTTTTTTAGCCAGAGGGAAGTGAATCTGTGGAGTGCTCTGCCACAGAGTACTGTGGAGGCCACGTTCGTGGGTATATTCAAGGTGGTAATTGATAGTTTCCTGATCGGTCAGGGCTTCAAAGAATATGGCAAGAAAGCAGGTATATAGGGTTGAGTGGGATCCAGGATCAGCCATGATGGAATGGCAGAGCCGACATGATGGGCTGAATGGCCTAATTCTGTTCCTATGTCTTATGGTCTACCAGTAGTGAGAACAGAAAAGATGTTTATTACCTTACAAGGATTTTGTGAATTCATTGATTTTAATATCCATCAAGCAACATCCATTATATGCAGTATCTCTGGTGAGCTAATGCATTTAAGATCAACATTTGAGTAATATTCTTCATTTTAAACAACATTGAGAGCACCTGCAATGCGCTATGGTACTCACCAACTTCAAAACATTAAACGAATACAAATGAAGACAGGAGTCCAGGAATATGGGAATACGGGTCTAGTTCGAGGTTACTTTAAGTGAAGTGCAGGTAGTGTGGTAGTGTGATGACATCATCAATTAACATACTTTTACATATACCTGTAATTAATAACTTAAACAAGACTGCTTAATGAAACTATATATCTACAGGGTTACTCAAATATTATTGAAATATTATATACACAACAAATATAGTTCTGCAAAAGTTGAGGCCAATTATGGATTGATAGCCAACGTAAGATGTGATCAATCCTTTCACTTCTGTTTTCGACCTCTATGATATTGTCCATCCTTGGTTCCACTGTTAACAGGCAATGCACCTGGTACTACAGCTTATTCTCGCACCTTGTCTGACTACTTGTAATTATTATAGTGGTATAGTAATTAATAGTGTTATTCCTGCAGCACTCAGTTAGCCACTCCCTCGTGGGAGGAGTTCACACACTTTACAGACATAGTTATCAATAAAGTTCAGTTGAATATCCTGCATTCTGGAGTCCTGGTGTGCTCTGCACTCTTCCTCAATAACAAATACAACATTTATACGAGCAGACCATAAGTCCCTTAAGCTTGATCCGTCATTGTATAAGATCATTCTGATTTGAGCCTTAACCTCAGCTCCAATTTCCAGCCCAACCCATAGTCCTTCATTACCCCCCAATTCAAAAATATACCTTAGTCTTAGATATTCTTCAGATTCAAAAGTGTATCACTGATTCATTTACCTCTCACAATTGTGCATTAAGGCTGAAGTTGGCTGCTACACCATCCTCAAAGAACTCATCTGGCCTTGTTGTAGAGCCTAAGAATCACAGGTCAATTCTTAGCTCAAACAGGAGCCTATTTATTCCATCAACCTCTCTTCTACAGAAGTGCGGGAGGCCCAATCATCTTACAGATCCATGGTTTTACAAATCAGGGTGTCCTTTTACAGATTTTGGAGATGAGTTTGAACAAGATGACCAGTGTAGAAAGAATCAGTCACCATCTCTTAACCAGTCTGTGCTCTGCGTGAGGTGTACAGTTTGTGTTCTGTTACATTTCATTAGTTCCAGCAAAGATGATGAATTGGGAATGTATGTGCACTTTTGAGAGTCTGGGACTAACAAGAACACTGTGTCCCTTAGCAGGGTAAATGTACTTTTACTACTTTCCATTGGGCACAATTCCACCATAAATTTCAGCAGAAAACAAAAAAATGGTAGATTCCTTAAAATAACAGCCAAGTTGGATATTAACTTCAATGAAACAACAATGTTGATTCATTTTCAGTTTTTGGGACACAAAAGCATAAATGTAAGAGTCAGCTATTCAGACCTTCAAACTGAGTCTACCATTCAGTAAGACCACAGCTGAGCGCTGACTTTCGTTCCCCTTTTTTTCACTAACCCCGTAACTGCTTGCAAAGAGCTAACTGCTGCAGGAACTGACTGCATCAGGTTCAATAGTTGGTTCCATTTACTATCAGAGAATGTATGCAGTACCTATACAGCCTGAAATTCTTACTCTCTGCAGACACCCATAAAACAGAAGAAAAGCTCCAAAGAATGAATGACATGAATATGTTAGAACCCCAAATCCCAACTCGCCCCTCCTACGCATAAGCAGCAGCAGAGCATCCCGCCTTCCCTCTCCCCACTGCTTCAACAACAGCATCAGCCCCCACCACCCTGAATGCAAACAATAGCAAAGCTTCCAGAGTTCATGACCTCGAGTCCATCATAAATCACTGTTCGTCCCAGCAGTTCAACATGCCACAGGCTCTCTCTCTCATTGGCAAGGGAGAGAGAGGTGTCACTCCTGCCACTGTGAGAGAGACCAACAGCTCGCTGTTTCAGTGCTGCAGTCTGCAGCTTTGTTTATTTCGACAGCAGGGTGAACTGCTGTCTCCGTGTTCCGATCTCCCGCGACGCTTCAGTGAGTTGGCGACAAATTGGGTCATCCACAGGGACGCACCCTGAAGGTGCACGTCTTCCAGGCTGCTCCCGGAGATGTCGGAGCGGGAACTCGCTGCTGTGAGGAACTGAAGTTTGAGTGCAGCTGTAGATCATGGATTCTGACTAGGCCTCAGTCACCTTGAAAAGGAAAGAAGACTCATTAAAGAGAAGAGTTTAAAGTGTTTCACAGATGCACCGGAAGAAGCCACCCTCTGTCACCAGGTAGCATCTGAGGAGGGAAATGGGCAGTCGACGTTTCAGGTCATGACCCTTCATCTGATCCGCGCCTTGATCCTGTCCATTTCCCTCTACAGATTCTACCTCACCCTTTTGAGTTCCTTCAGCAGTTTCTTTTTCCAGCTTCAGATTCCAGTATTCACAGTCTCTAGTTCCTATAAACGCTTGTATCCTTCCATTCCCAAAAAATCTATGAACTTTTATCTTGACTGAGTCTCCACAGTTTACTTAGCAGAGAGTTCCAAATAATTACTATGTTCTGGGTGAAGACATTTCTTCTCCTCTCAGTCCTGATTGACTGATTCATTATTTTAACACTGTGAGGGCTGTCTCACATTTGCTATCAATCTGCAAATGACCTTAGTTTTTGCAGAACCATTTTTGCCTAGGCATTGAAATGAGAATTATAGTCCAATGCAAAGTGCTCTCAAAGTTTTATCCATGTGATCAATTCCAGCAGGTTTGCTTGGTTGTTTCAAATGAAAAGTATCATTCATATGTCAATCACAACTGCATTTGCTCACCAGAAATACATTGCGAATGTTGCTTGATGGACATTAGAATCAATGAAATCACAGAATCTTTGTAAGGTAACTCCACTATAAGCTCTAGTTAAATCTGAATGCATTAAGGGATTGTTAAGTAGTCTTCAGGGTCTAATTCTGTTTTAGCATTTAGATAATCAGTAATGTCGTCTTGTATTCCAGCATTCTCTCAGACAAATGTGTATTTACTTTTTGTCCTGTTATTGCCTCCCTTCTTCTACAATTATTGGTCTCTGTGTATTCTCACTTGAATAAAACATTATATTTATATAAAAAGGACAACTCCTTTTTTTTGTTTTATTGGTTTATTAGATATCAAAAAAATCTAATATTATATAGTAGTATCAAATGATTTAGGAAGATGTAATGGAAGAAGAAATGCCAGTTAGGGAATAAAACCGATTTTGACATAATTGCACAGCAGATTATATCTCTGTTTCTGCTACTGTGCTCAAAATGTATATCCTTTCCCCCATTACCACTTTCAATCATCTAGCAATATGCTTGGGAATTATCTTGTTAAGTACCTTGCCTCTCTGTTTCTCATTCCACCCAACGTAACATTCCGTAAATCCCTCCTCTTTGTGATCATCCTTGAGATGATCTCTTTTAACTTAGCAATAACTTTCTGATTACTCTTCTGTATAATTCATTTGACATTGTTTGCCATTTTATAATGGTGCAATATAAAGACAAATTGCATCAAAAATAATTAGCAAGACTGGGTTGATGCAGAGGGGTCCAGTATAAACAGTAACTAAATTTATTGATCATGAAAAGATTCCTTGGATGAAATGAATTGCTTAGCACAATTATATAATCCGGATTTTGATTTTGTTATAATAAGGCTAAGGGAAGCACTGCTGTGCTGTAATTCCATAAATTGGTATATTGTTCCTGCATGGAAGATGACTTTGAGTTGGATGACTCTCTACAAAAGTAATGCAGTCAATTCTGTTCTCCAGAGAGGAGACACAAGAGACTGCAGATGCTGGAATCTTGAGAAACACATAAAGCAGTAGAGGAACTCAGCAGGTCAGGAAGTATCAATGCATGAAAATGGACAGCTGACATTTTGGGTCAAGACATTTCATCTGTCTCAACCTGAAATGTCAACTGTCCATTTCTCTGCATAGATTCTGCCTGACCCATTGAGTTCTTCTAGTGCTTATTGTGTTGAATCCTATTCTTCAGCTCTTTCCCAATAGCTCTACAATTTTACTTCCTTTGCTGCCTATGTAATTCCTTTTTGAAAATAACGATTGAATCTACTTCCATCACCTCCTCAGGCAGTGAATTCCGGATTAAGACTGCATGTCACACTAGTCCTTTTCCCTATCTATTTAAACCCATGATCTTTTGTTCTTCAGCCTTCCACTAAAGAGAGACTGCTTCCACTTCATGCATTTTGCTGTTACTCCAGATACATTTGAACCTAGGCCTCTGACAAATTTAGTGTTAAAGTTAAAATGAGTGGCCACCCCTATCCTGTTCAGACACTGAGGTGTAAGGACTGTTGTCAGAGTAAATCTTACCTACCATGAGATGCTTAGACATATTTTAAAGCCGGTTTTCCATGGTGGTGAGCATTCATTTTTTAAAATGTTCATGCCTGCCTTCTGATTGTACGAAATATAAGAAGCTTGTATTCATAAGAAGTTTCGAGTTGGTTCCCGTTGTTACATGTTGTTACCAAGTTAGCCCTCCTGAACAGTAGGTGCATTATGGCAATTTACTGACTCTCAAATGTAAAAAGCTTGAAGTACTGTAGACAAAACTGATGAAAATAGAGAGCCGAGCAACACACACAAAATGCTGGAGGAACTCAGCAGGCCAGGCTGCGTCTATGGAAAAGAGTACAGTTGACATTTTGGGCCAAGACCCTTCAGTAGGACTGGAGACAAAAAAAAAAGATGAGGGGTAGAGTTAAACCTTTTTTGTTTACAGGTGTTTTTCTCCTGTCCTGCTGAAGGCTATCAGCCAAAACCTCGGCTGTACTCTGCTCCATAGATGCTGCCTGGCCTGCTGAGTTCCTTCAGCATTTTGTGTGTGTTGCTTGGATTTCCAGCATTTGCAGATTTTCTCTTGTTAGTAAAAGAGAGCCCATCTATTACTTCAAGATCTAACTGAAATATAGCACTAAGAAAGGAGGGTGTTATTCAAAATGGATGAATTGGAATCCATGATTAGTTTTTTTTAATTGAGTGCAATCGTGCAATCAAGTCAACTAGTTCCCAAGGAGAACTTTGATAGGCCAATCAGATGGTTCACTGCTGCTCAGTGATAGAACACAAAAAAATCATATGTACAATTAAGAGACATTAAAAAATAGTAGGAATACTGGAGTCATGATGATCATGATTAAGTCTGCTGGAGAGAGACAATTATACACATGCTGTCCTCCATAATTCAAAAAGATTGAAAGATAAGGTTGCAGGGTGACAAAACGTGGCAGGAGCACTTGGAACTAAAAACTAATCCCTACCGGGAGAAAACAGCACCAGTTCTTAGATAAATTCAGACAACTTTAAAATTTGAACACAGACAAAAATCATACTAACCTCAGATGAATCATTTAATCATGGGATCAAGAGATAATGTGGTTAGTGAAGGGATGAGGCACTGATGGTAAAGATCAGCCATGATATCATTAAATGGCAGAGAAGGGACATAGTGTTAACTCCTTTTTGGTGTAATACCCGAAAATGTTCAATTTCAGTCCATTTCATGTAAAAATGACTTTCAATTGCAAGGTGCCAAAAGCAATTTCATGACATGCTCTCTTCTTATTACCACAACCAGGGAGGAAGCACAGGAGCCTACAGACACACACTCGATATTTTTGAACAGCTCCTTTTCCTCTGCTTTCACTAATCTCTGCACCCAAGGACCTGTTGTTGTGACAGCAGCCCAGCTGTGTGGCAAGGCGCTAGCCCCACAACAGAGCTCTGAGATGGGGCCAAGCCCAGCCACGTCTCCACGACTGAGAAAATCCAGTAGCAACATGCAATCTGTATTGTACCAGAGTGATTTGCTAATAATTTTTGTGCAGCATTATGCCAACAGAGCCCGAGTCCTTGACAAACTGCAGACTAATAGCTGCATTACTGGAAGAATGCCAAATACACTGATTAAGGTCATAAGATATAGGAGGAGAATTTAGCTATTTGGCCCATCGAGTCTGTTCCACCAATTCATCGTGGTTGATTCATTTTCCTCTCAGCCCCAATCTCCTGCCGTCTCCCTGTATCCATTCGTGCCCTGACCAATCAAGAATCTATCAAACTCTGCTTTAAAAATACCCACCGACTTGGCCTCCACAGCCACCTGTGATAACAAATTCTACAAATTCACCACTCTCTCACTAAAGAAATTCCTTCTCACCTCTATTGTGAGGCTCTGTCCTCTGGGCTTAGACTCCCCCACCATTAGAAACATCCTCTCCACATCCACTCTATTGAGACCTTTCATCATTTGATAGGTCTCAATGAGATCACCCCTCATTCTTCTGAATTCCAGTGAGAACAGGCTCAGAGCTGTCAAATGCTCCTCATACCATAAATCTTTCAATCCAGGAATCATTTTAGCAAACCTCCTCTGAAGTTACTCCAACGTCAGAACATCCTTTCTTAGATAAGGGGACCAAAACTCGTCATAGCACTGAAGAGAGGAGAACTTCCAGTAATAGACTAAGACAACTGTGCTGCTCCAAAGAGCGCTATATGAGGTCATTCTTACCCTCAGCCATTAGGCTCTATAATGAGTCAACCTATAGCCAGGGAAGTGATGATCCCTTCCTGATAGACTGTTTGAGGTAACTTATTATTATTTCTTACTTCTCTTCTAATATTTGTATATATGTGCACTTGTAATTCCCTGCAACACTGTAATTCCCTTTGGTCTGTGCAGCCTTACCAGTGCCTTATAAGCCTTAGCTTTCATATTCTAGTCTTCTTGAACCTAATGCTAACATTGCATTTGCCATCCTTACCACAGACTCAACTTGAAAATCAGCCTTTAAGGAATCTCACGAGGACTTCCAAGTCCCTTTGTACCTCAGAATTTTAAATTTTCGCTCCGTTTAGAAAATAGTCTATGCTTTTACTTCTTTTACCAAAGTGCAAGACCATACACTTCACAACACTGTATTCCATCTGCCACTTCTTTGCCCATTCTCTTAATCTGTCTGTTTTTTTCCATAGATACTGCCTGTTGTGCTAGGTTCCTCCAGCATTTTGTATGTGTTGCTAAGTCCTTCTGTAGCCTTTGCTCCCTCAAAACTATCTGGCCCTCCACCTATCTTTGTTTCGTTCATAACCTTAGTCACAAAGTCATCGATTTCATCATCCAAATCATTGACATATACTGTAAAAAGAAGTGATCCCAACACAGACCCCTGTCACCATCGCCAACCAGGACCAGGAAAGGCTCATTTTATTCCCAGTCTTTGACTCCTGCCAATCAGCCAAAACTCTATCCAGGTTAGCATCTTTCCTGTAATACCATTGGCTCTTGTTAAGCAGCATATTGTCAAAGTGCTTCTGAAAATCCAAGTATACAACATCCACCAATTCTTCTTGTCTATCTTGCTTGTTATTTTTTCAATGTATTCCAACAGGTTGTCAGGAAAGGTCTTCCCATAAGGACTTAGGCCTATTTTATTATGCTCCTTTGTCTTGTGATCTTGTGATATTATGTGCCATCAAGTACCCTGAAACCACATCCCTAACAATCGGCGCCAACACCTTCCCAACCACTGAGGTCAGATGAACTGGCCTATAATTTTCTTTCTTCTGTCTCTCTCCCTACTTGGAGAGTGGAGTGGCATTTTTGGAATTTTTCAGTCTGCTGGAACCAAGCCAGAATATATTGATTCTTGATAGATCATTTATAATGCCTTCACAGTCTCTTCAGTCATCTCTTTCAGAAGCCTGGTGTGCAGACCATCTGATCCAGGTGACTATCTACCTTCAGACTCTTCTGCTGCCTGACACTCAAATTTCCGCCTATTTCTGGTGTCTTCCGCAGTGAAGACTGATGCAAGATACTTATTCAGTTCATCTGCCATTTCCTTGTCCCTCATTACAACCTCTTCACCATCATACCTGGTGGTCTCACCTCTCTTTTACACTTTATAAATCTGAAAAACTTTTGGTATCCTATTTAGTATTATTGGCCAGCTTACCTTCATGTTCCATCTTTTTCTTCTTTATTACATCTAGTGGCTTTCTGTTGTTTTTTTAAAAGCCTCCCAATCCTCTAATTTCTCATAATTTTGCTCTATTATACACCCTCTTTGGGTTTTGTATTCGCTTTGACTTCTATTGTCAGCCACAGTTGCATCATTCTGCCTTTAGAATACTTATTTGTCTTTGGGATGTATCTAAACTGCACCTTCCAAATTGCTGCCAGAAACTCCAGCCAATGCTACTTTGCAGTCATCCCTGTTCATGTTCCCTTCCAATCGATTTTGGCCAGTTCCTCTTATATGCCTCAAAAATTCCCTTTATTTCACTGTAATACTGATAGATCTGTCTTTAGCTTCTCCTCAAATACCATATTTTGATCACTCCTCCAAGGGTTCCTTTATCTTAGTCCTTCTAATCAATTCTGTTCATTGCACTGCACCCAATCCAGAATACTGATCCCCAAGTGGGCTCAGCCATGCACTCCTCTAAAAAGCCATCTCGTAGGCATTCTACAAATTATCCCTCTTGGGATTCAGCACCAGACTGATTTTCCCAATCTACCTGCATATTGAAATCCCTCATGACTATCTCAACATTGTCCTTTCTATTTCCAGTTGTAATTTGTAGACCATATCTTTGCAACTGTTCGTCAGTCTGTGTATAACTCCCATCAGGATCTATGCAACATTCTGATTGCTTGACAAACTGCAAACCAGCAGAAGCATTACTGGAAGAATGCCAAATATACTGGCCAAGTATCTTGCCAAGCAGACAAACAGCATACACCCTGCCCTTAAACTTGTGTATTATGGAATGACTATGCTGTCTGTTTTTTTGAAGCTATCACCCACTCTTATGCAGTGCTAGTCTTTCCTTGTTGCAAATAAAATAAATGTGCTTATGATTGATCCACTCTGTGTTAGTCTCTGCTTGTTGTAAGACGCAGTGAAAAGGTACTCAACAGAACTTGGAATTCCCTCTGAGATCACATGTTTGGGTGCAGGAACAAACCAAAGGGGATTTTTGTGACCACCCGTTCCCGGGGAAATTCCAGCAGAGAAGTGATCACCAAAAATGTAAGTTTGCATTTTTGCCCTGTGTGAGTAGCAAATACCAGACTCTTCCTGTTTCCATTCTATACACTGCAATCTGTGCTACGGTCAATTGAGTGGACCAGTTTCTCTCTCCATGATTCCAATGCTTTCAGCACGGCGACCAGAAACATATGGTTATCAATGATTAAAGCTGAGCGAAAAGAGTGTCAAGGAAAAAAAGAGTAAATAAGTGGGAAACTGGGTTCATAAATTTAATCCCTACCGAATGTGGTAGTGAATGAAGCAAAGAGGAAATACGGTAAGTAGGGTGAGGATGAGAGACCAGAAATTAGTAATAATGGGTCAAGGGGAGCCCTTCCCCATCACAAACAGGGGGACACCAGCATGGTGTATGTTTAACAATTATTGGAAGGGATCTGTAGAAGGATTGCAGATAGGGAACCAAGGGGTATATATCGAACTTGGACAGTAGGAGAATTACAGGCCGTGGCAGTCGAACTGCCTGACCAGGAGACAAGTTTGGAAAAAGCTATTGAGAAACTTAAAACTATAGTTTTGTGTCACCAACCTAGAATTCTGGAATTGGAACCCTTATTGAGGGCATTGTTAGACCTCAAATTTGAATTCTATCAGGTTAATGATCACTGTAATGGTGCCAGGCCAGGACCTACTCCCATGCTGAATGAAGATTTTTAAAAAAGTATGTATGATGCATTACACGCCGCCTTTCCTAAAAAAAAAAGGCTATTTGGACTAAGATTAAGGAGATAACAAGACCTGAGTCTCTGTAGAACTGGAGTTCCCATCCTGGGGCCCACAGACCCCTTGCTTAATGGTCCATGGCAGAAAAAAGTTTGGGAACCCTTGCTGAAGAAGAATATATACTGAAAATAGTACAGAAAATGGAAGAATATTCAGGACTGCCGAAAGAGCAGGCTATGGGACCTACAATTATTATTATTATCGCAAATGGTCTTCGGCCCGAACTGTCCCAAAATCAGACCTAGTGGAGGTTAGCATAGGAAACCAGGATTTACATCAGACTTCGCAAACACGAGGAAATCTGCAGACGCTGGAATTTCAAGCAACACACATAAAAATTGCTGGTGAACGCAGCAGGCCAGGCAGCATTTCTAGGAAGAGGTACAGTCAACGTTTTGGGCTGAGACCCTTTGTCACGACTAACTGAAAGAAGAGATAGTAAGAGATTTGAAAGTGAGAGGGGGAGGGGGAGATCCAAAATGACAGGAGAAGACAGGAGAGGGAGGGATGGAGCCAAGAGCTGGAAAGTTGATTGGCAAAAGGGGATATGAGAGGATCATGGGATGGGAGGCCCAGGGAGAAAGAAAGGGGGAGGGGTGAAGCCCAGAGGATGGGCAAGGAGTATAGTGAGAGGGAAAGAGGGAGAAAAAGGAGAGAGAGAAAAAAAGAATATATATATAATAAATAAATAACCGATGGGGTACGAAGGGGAGGTGGGGCATTAACGGAAGTTAGAGAAGTCAATGTTCATGCCATCAGGTTGGAGGCTACCCAGATGGAATGTAAGGTGTTGTTCCTCCAACCTGAGTGTGGCTTCATCTTGACAGTAGAGGAGGCCGTGGAAAGACATATCAGAATGGGAATGGGACGTGGAATTAAAATGTGTGGCCACTGGGAGATCCTGCTTTCTCTGGTGGACAGAGTGTAGGTGTTCAGCGAAACGGTCTCCCAGCTTGCGTTGGGTCTCGCCAATTTATAGAAGGCCGCATCAGGGGCACCGGATGCAGTATATCACCCCAGCCGACTCACAGGTGAAGTGTCGCCTCACCTGGAAGGACTGTCTGGAGCCCTGAAAGGTGGTGAGGGAGGAAGTGTAAGGGCATGTGTAGCACTTGTTCTGCTTACAAGGATAAGTGCCAGGAGGGAGATAAATGAGAAGGGATGGGGGGACGAATGGACAAGGGAGTCACGTAGGGAGTGATCCCTGCGGAAAGCAGAG
Source organism: Mobula hypostoma (assembly GCF_963921235.1). NCBI lineage: Eukaryota > Metazoa > Chordata > Chondrichthyes > Myliobatiformes > Myliobatidae > Mobula > Mobula hypostoma. Next base: position 33,552,085 of record NC_086109.1, read on the forward strand.
GGGGAGGGGAGGGAAAGATGTGCTTAGTGGTGGGATCCCGTTGGAGGTGGCAGAAGTTACGGAGAATAATATGTTGGACCTGGATACGGAGAATAATGCGTTGGTCCCTTCCTCCACCATCAATTCTGCTCTCAAACACATCTCTCCCATTTCACACACAGCACATCTGCTCTCACCCCATCCTCCCGCCACCCCACTAGGAATAGGGTTGCCCTTGTCCTCACCTACCACCCCACCAGCCTTCCATCATTTTAATGGTAAGATTTCTGGTAATGTGCATGGCTACCAGGTCCACCAAATTTCTTGGCGTCACAACGACGAGGATCAGCAACCAGCAGAGTCCTGTCATACTGTACGAGGATGTCCTTGATCTCCTTCTTGGATGCTTCTTCTACATATTTCTGGTAGTAAGCCACCAATGCTTTAGAAATGGATTGATGGATAGCATAGATTTGAGCTACGTGACCACCACCCTTCACACGAACTCTGACGTCGACACCAGCAGATCTTTCTTTGCCCAACAGCAGAAGTGGTTCCAGCAGCTTGTACTGTAAAGTCTTTGGCTCAATCTTTTCCAGAGGCCAGCCGTTCACCTTGATGAAGCCATTTCCTCTTTTGCAATGGGCAACAGCAGTTGTTGTTTTCTCTTGCCCAAAAGCCTGAACAGATTGCAAAGGCCCTTTCACAGGCATGTTCCTGGCAGAACGGCAGCAGCTAGAAAGCTAATGTATTTTACAAAATCCAGGGAAAGTAGTGAAGGTGGAAGAATCTCATACACCACCATCTGATGGACCACGTGTGCATTTACAGATGGGTTTGATAGAATTACCTCTGTGTGAAGGATATAAATGTGTATTGGTCATTATTGATGTTTTTCATGATGGGTTGAAACATTTCCTTGTGAGAAAGAATGGTGCAGTTACAGTATATAAACAGGGGAGTGGGTATGACTGGAAGAATTGGCTCAGCCCATGATTGAATGATGGAGCAGACTCGATGGGCTGAATGGTCTACTTCTGCTCCTATATCTTATGGTCTTATGATATCATCCCTTGGAAACTGTCCTGTGCAGTGGCCGAGGATGTTGATCGGGGAACGTGTCACTGCAACTAGAAGATCAAGGCCCCTATCTGTGGAGCAGTGAAGGAGCATATACAGAATGGACAGATTTCAATCCTCCCTGTCTGTTGAAAAGCAGTCATTGGGCATGTAGTTATCAGGCCTACCCCTGCCTAGCGGCCATATCCCCCGAGTAACAGGGGAATGGAGAGAACCATAGCATTGAAGTGATGCTGTTATCTTGCCTACCTAGATCTCCACATGCAACTCCTGGCATCACTACATCACCCTCCTCTGGTCTGGCGGCACCAGAGGCCGAGATTCCAGGATATGGGACTGCGAGATTAATATGGTATCAGCTTTGGAGAAAATAGTGAATAGGTCCGTTTATGCCTTTGATCAAACCCAACAAGTGTTAACCAAGTCGTTGGCAGAACTGATGGCTGTTGACACAGTAGCATTATAGAACAGAATTATTTTGGATTTTATTCCATCAGTAAAGGGGGCACTTGTGTTGCTGTACCTGACGAATTAGAAAATATAACTCACTTGGCAAATCACGTCCGAGAAGCTACGAAAGAGATTAGGGAAGTGAGGGATCAGTGTTACAACAGACTTGACTGGAAAACTAAACCAAGACTGTTTACAAGAAGGGAGTGAGCAGATCCTATTTTCTAAGGAAGCTGAGATCATTCAACATGTGCAGCAGGATGTCGGAGATCTTTTACCAGTCTGCTGTAGTGAATGCAGTCTTCTTTGCAGGAAGCAGCATCAGCACTGGTGATGCAAAAAGACTTAATAAACTCACCAAAAAGGCTGGATCTGTCCTGGGCTACAACCCGGACTCTTTTGAGTTGGTGGTGGAGCGGAGGTCACTCAACAAACTGTTATCCATTATGGACTATCTCGCACATGATCTACTGAATAAGCAGCACAGCACCCTTTCAAGCAGGCTCATTCAGCTCCACCGTCACAAGGATCGTTACAGAAAATCTTTGCTACCAAATACAATAATCATATACAACAGAAAACAGGAGAACATGCATCATAGTACAATTGTCTCTGCTTTATTATTCTGTACATTATTATTGTACAATGGTAAATCATTATTGTGTATTTTATTATTCTGTACTTTATTATTAGTTAAGTCTGCACACTGCTAGGTGTGTTTTGGGTAAGGCTTTGGAACTGCATCATTGATTTACATTGTGTTGTAGCAGACTGTTTTACTAATAAAGGTTTGTGCAACATTATGCTGATGGAACCTGAGTCCTTGACAGACTGCAGACCATCAGATGCATTACTGGAAGGATGCTAAATACTACTGATTCAGCAGGTAACCAGAATACACCCTGTCCTTGAACTTCTGTTTAAATGAGTGACTAAGCTGTCCGTTTTTACGAAGCTATCACCGGTTCCTGTGTGGTGCTAGTCTTCCCTTACTGCAGGTAAGGTAAACACGCTCATGATTGATCCACTCTGAGTTAACTCCTGCTTGTTGTAAGTCTTAGCAAAAAGGTGATCGACACCATCTTCTCCCTGGACACCCACTCTTACCTACATCGGCACCTACCTCCCCACTGCTTTGCCCTTCCACCACTAGACTATAACACTGTAAGACCCAGGAGCAGAATTAGGCCATTCTGTCTGTTGAGTCTGCTCTGCCATTTGATCATAGCTAATGGAGTTTTCCTCTCAATCCCATTCTCCTGCCTCCTACCTGTAACCTTTACTGTTCCTATTAATCAATAACCTTTTAACCATACCCAAAGTCTTGCCCTCAGCCATGTTCACCAATGAATTCCACAGATTTACCACCTTCTGGGTAAAGAAATTACCCCTCATCTCTGTTTTGAATGGATGTCCTTTATTTTCAGGCTCCTTGTTTAGAGAATAGCCTAAGCCTTTTATACAGCGCACCAAAGTGTGTGACTTCCCTACACTGTATTCCATCGGCCACTTCTTTGCCCATTCTCCTTCTGCAGACTCCATGTTTCCTTAACACTACCTGTCCCTGCACCTGTCTTTGTATTGTCTGCCACAAAGCCATCGATTCCATCATCCAGGTTATTAACATACAGTGTGAAAAGCAGCAGACCCAACCCCTGCTAAACTCCACGTCCCTGGCAGCCACCCAGAAAAGACCAGTTTATTCCCACTCTTTGTCTCCTGTCAGCCAGTCAATCTTTATTATATTTTCTGTAATAATTTTGGCTCTTATCTTGTTCAGGAACCTTATTAAAATCCAAGTGAACAACATCCCTTTTGTGTATCGTGCCTGTTAGCTCCTTAAAGAATTCCAACAGATTTGCCCTCAAGTAAACCATGCTGGCTTTGGCTTGTTGTGTTCCCTAAGTACCCTACAGCTTCACCTTAATAACATCTTGACAATCACTGAAGAAGGCTAATTGACATATAATTTCCTGTCTTTTACATCCCCCCCTTTTTAAGAGCAGAGTGATGATATTCCTGTACGTCAGAACCATTCAAGAAACTACCAATACTTGAAAGATCACGACTAAGGCTTCCCCAATCTGTTTAGCTGGCTCATTCAGAACACTGAGGTATTGCCCATCTGGTCCAAGAGACATCTAGCTTCGACATTTCAGCTTCCAAAGCACTTTTTCAAAACAATGACTACGCTCACTTCTGCCCCTGACTGGCAAGGTTCTTTTTCAGTTGGTTCACCATTCCTTTTTTCCCATTAGTAGCTCCCCAGTGTCATTTTCCAGTGCTCCAATGCCCACTCTTGACTTAATTTTACTCTTTATATCTCTGAAAAAATCTTTTGGCATCCTCTTTTATGTTATTGTCTAGCGTACCTTCATATTTCATCTTTACTCTCCTTATTGTTTTTTCAGTTGGCTTTGGTTAGTTATTAAAGCTTCCCAATCCTTCAGCTTCCAACTAATTTTTGCTATATTGTATGCCCTCCCTTCTGTTTTTATGTTGCCTTTGACTTCCATTGTCTGCCATGGTTGCCTCATCCTCCCTTTGGAATACTTCTTCATCTTTGGGAATTATCTATCCTGTACCTTCTGAATTGCTGCCAGAAACTCCAGCCATTGCTGCTCTGCTGTCATCCCTGCTGGTGTCCCATTCCAATTAACTTTGGCCAGTTCCCCTCTGATGCTTCTCTCATTGCCTTTACTCCACTGCAATACTGATACATTGGAGAGGGTGCAGAAGAGGTTCACAGGATGCTCTCTGGATTAGGGGCATGTGCTACTGTATAAGGAGAGGTCGGACAAACTTGGGTTGTCTTCTCTGAAGTAGTGAAGGCTGAGGAGAGACCTGATAGCGCCTGATAAGATTACGAGAGGCATAGATGGAGTAGACAGCTGGTATCTTTTTCCTCCAGTGTCAAATTGTCTACTACCAGAGAGCATACATTTGGAGAGATGAAGAATTTCTTTAGACAAAGGAATCTATGCAATTCTTTGCCACAAATGGCTTAGAAACCAAGCTCAGTAGTATTAAACAAACAACAGGAATTCTGCAGGTGCTGAAAATTCAAACAACACACATCAAAGTTGCTGGTGAACGCAACAGGCCAGGCAGCATCTCTAGGAAGAGGTACAGTCGACGTTTCAGGCCGAGACACTTCCTCCCTTACCACCATTCAGGGCCCGAAACAGTCCTTCCAGGTGAGGCAACACTTCACCCGTGAGTCGACTGGGGTGATATACTGCATCCGGTCCTCCCGATGTGGCCTTCTATATATTGGCGAGACCCGACACAGACTGGGAGACCGCTTTGCTGAACACCTACGCTCTGTCCGCCAGAGAAAGCAGGATCTCCCAGTGGCCACACATTTTAATTCCACATCCCTTTCCCATTCTGACATGTCTATCCACGGCCTCCTCTACTGTAAAGATGAAGCACACTCAGGTTGGAGAAACAACACCTTATATTCCGTCTGGGTAGCCTCCAAACTGATGGCATGAACATCAACTTCTCCAACTTCCGCTAATGCCCCACCTCCCCCTCGTACCCCATCCGTTATTTATTTTTATACACACATTTTTTCTCTCACTCTCCTTTTTCTCCCTCTGTCCCTCTGAATATACCTCTTGCCCATCCTCTGGGTCCCCCCCCCTTGTCTTTCTCCCCGGACCTCCTGTCCCATGATCCTCTAATATCCCCTTTGCCAATCACCTGTCCAGCTCTTGGCTCCATCCCTCCCCCTCCTGTCTTCTCCTATCATTTTGGATCTCCCCCTTCCCCTCCCATTTTCAAGTCTCTTACTAACTCTTCCTTCAGTTAGTCCTGACGAAGGGTCTCGGCCTGAAACGTCGACTGTACCTCTTCCTAGAGATGCTGCCTGGCCTACTGCGTTCACCAGCAACTTTGATGTGTGTTGCTTCAGTAGTATTAAGTGTTATTTGGTAACAAATGGCTTAGAAACCAAATGGAGGTTGATAGGTGCTTGATTAGTACGGGGTCAATGGTTATGGAGAGAAAGCAGGAGGATTGAGAGGAAAATGAAAAGACACTGGGACAGGTATGCAGAAAGGAAACTTCGGAGTGAGATGGGTCAAGTGCAGGCAGCTGGGAGAGACTCAGTTGGGGGTTTTGGTGGGGCTGAATACCGTTTCGTTTTCCACTCTCTGACCTTCATTGAGACTATTTCTCATCTGTACATGTTTTATAAACAGCTCCTTTCACAGCTGAAGTTCAAAGTCAACTTATTTTCCAAGTATGTTAAACATGTAGCATTTAACAATTCATTTTCTTGTAGGCATGGCAACTCAGCACTTATCCCCAGCCTGGTGTGGGGAATGAGGCCATTTCCAGATGGGAAGGTGTGGAGCAGTGGGGAGAGGTGGTAGGGAGCCCTCCCAGAGGCAGAGGGTGGAGAGTGAGAAGGGGGAGTCTGGGACCTCCTGAGGGAGCTCTCCCTCCATTCTCCTCTTTCTCCCTCCTCACCCTCCCCTGCTCCCCTCCCTCCCCCACCACTTCCCTCTCCCCTCCCCATCAGATTTGGACAAAACTATAAATCAGTTAAAATAGAAAGGCAGTTGGGAAACAGAAATTTAAGTACTTAGCTTTGTATTAGCTCAGTAGTATTAAGTGCTATTTGGTAACTGGAAAGATTTAATATGCACTATTGTGCAAAAGTCTTCGGCAGCCTAACTACAAAAAACTTTTGCTAGCACTGTACTTGTCACCAGTGCATCCAAAACCAAACACTTATCACATCTCCACATAATTTTCAAGAGCTTAAGCCAAGATGGGCTAATTATTAACCCCACTAAATGCCACTTCAGTTTGTCTAGCATTGACTTTCCCAGCCACTGCATCTCCACAGAAGGTGCAACACTCCTAGCATCAAAAGTAGCCGCTATTATGGAATTTCCACTGCCTCACATTACGAAAGATCTGTAAGAGTTTTTAGGTATGGTCAATTTCTATCACCGTTTCATTCTGCGAACTGCTGAACTTATGTTCCCCTTGTATGGTGTTTTTAAAGGCAATGCCCCTAATCGTATGCTTGAGTGGTCAGTAGACACTACCAATGCATTTGATGACACCAAACAAGCTCTTTCGAATATGATCCTACTAGCATATCTGCTCCCCACGTGCCTATAGCCATCACTACTGCTACCTCTGACTATGCTGTGGGTGCCATGGTGGACAGTTGGTTGGAGGCATGTGGCATCTGCTCACTTACTTCAGCTGGAAGCTCCACCCTCCAAGAGGAAGTACAGCGCATGTGACGGCAAGCTTCTCGCCTCTCTCTGGTCCCTGCCATTACTGTTCTCTACTGGAGTTGGCATTTCACAGTGTTCGCTGACCACAAACCTCTCAAGCACGCGATGTCCAAAGCGTCAGACCGTTGGTCTGCATGGCAGCAACGCTAGCTGAACTACATTTTGGAATTTATGACTGACATACTACACATCGAAGGGAAAAATAATGCTATCATTGATTGCCTCTCACAACCCATTGTCAATGCCATACACATTGGATTGACTCTGCCAGTATAAAGCTGAAAATCATCAGACCCAGAGGTCCAGGCTTACAAGACTGCAGTCATGGGCTTGCATCTGGCTGATGTCAAGTTCGGGGAAACAGGAGTTTCTATCTTGTACAATGTATCAGCCTGTTGCCCCTTGCTCCATTGTGCCTGTGAACAGGAGTTGTGCTGTTTTTAACCTCCTTCATGGCCTCTTGCACCTGGGCAAGAAGGGTTCACAAAAAACTGCTGGCTTTAAAGTTTGTGTCGCATGGCCTTAGGAAGGACATGCAAGACTGGAATGTGGCCTGTGTTGTCTGTCAGCAGGCAATAATTAGTCACCACGTTCGGGCACCATTGTTACCTTTCGAGGCCCCTGAGTGACAATTTAGCCACACCTGGTTGGTCCTCTCTCTCCTTCCCACAGTTCATGTATCTCTTTACCATGGAGCAGCATAGCGCCAGGTGGCCAGAGGTTGTCCTTCTCGCAATGGCGATAGCTGTGGACGTGGCTTAGGTGTTCATCACCACCTGGGTCGCTCAGTTCAGCACCCCATCTGATATTTCTTCGGAAAGTGGTCCCTAATTCACCTCAGAATGCTGGGACCCAGTGGCCCAGAACCTGAACGTTAAACTGCATCAAACCACAGCGCATCACCCACAGTCCAACAGCCTGTGCAAGCTGTTTCACCGTTCATTAAAGGCTGATCTGAGGGCCTGCCTGACAGATGAGAGTTGTCACAGTCATCTTGCATGGGTCCTGCTGGGTTTTCAGAACGGCTCTAAAAGAGGACCCACAGTCCTCTGCACCCGAGTTACGTATGTGCAGCTGCTACAGGTGCTGGGTGATTGTATTCCTGATGCCATGACTGTCTTGTCGGTGTCTCAGCAATGTTCTGCCCTTCTCAGTAAACTCAGCTCTTTTTCACCTATTCCCATCTCCCATCAGACGATACAGCACTCTCAGGTTCCAGTTAACCTATGTTCTACCTCCTTCTTTTTTGTCCACCGTAGTGCACATGAATATCCCTTTTAAGCCCCCTTACAATGGTCCACTCTGTGTTTTGGAGTGGGGCAAAAAGACTTTTATTGTAGATAGGAAGGGTAAAGCTGAATGTATTTCCCTAGATTGCATGCAACCAGCCTAGCAAGACCTGGATGGTTCCACTCCCATACCCTCTGCATCGTGACATGACCGTTTGCATGTCAGAACATCCCTGGACAAGCCAGGGGCACCTGCTGTTACTCCAACTAAGGCACATAGCACCTGAGCCAGGTCGCTCGTACGAGCTCCAGACAGAATCACAATGCCAGTTTTGGTGAGTTCTGGGGGTGGGGCGAGGGATGCCTGTTTAAAGTAATGTAATGGGTGACAGATGACGCATATTGTTCAGAACAGAAACTGTTCTACATAATTCACAAACACCGTCATTGAGTTGCTGTTTTCACTTTAAGAGATGGTGTCTGATGTAATGAAGTTGGTGTAAGGTGACTGCTTTTGGTTTGTTTGTAATGGAAGTAATGGGCTGTGGCTTTGGTTAGCACATAATACAACTCACAAAATCCAACAAGGGCAGCTATCCAGCTCTGAGCTCATGATTACAGGGGCTGAAAGAATTCAACCGTTGTGTGAGCCCCTGCCCCTCTGGGGATGTACCACTGGGGCCAATATACCCTCCCTGGGCATGACAGTTACAGGAATGAAGATGCCCCATAGGAATTGTGGGGAGAGGTGATGGGTAGGTACACATTGGAGAGTGGGGAGTCAAATAAAGGGCCAATTGAGATCCTTGACTGCCCTCTCCAAAGTTTAACCCCCACAGAAGATGGATACCCCTGAGTGGGGTGGAGTCTGGGAGGGTGGTTCCCACAAATTAACTGGTGCCAACTGGAAACCAGGGACACAGGGCAGGGTTGATGCCACCAGAGAGTATGATGTGTGGCCCTAGTGAAGGACACACGAACAGTAGGTGTCAGTGCTTGGGGAAACTTGATCCTGGGCAGGGTTGTCTCAGAGCCAGTTGATGCCAGACAAGGACCCTTCCTTTTTTCTGGGAGGTCATAGTACTAGTGTGTATTGGGGGTTTACTCAACAGTGTCAACTGGGAAGCCAGCAACTAGTTGGCGAGCAACTTTGACCTCCCTTTCCTCTCTTTCTCATTGGATGGAACAACGGGGGGATTCTCTGAGACTCTGTTTGCCTCAGTGCCAGGGTGGAGTCCCCAGCCGCCATTGGCTGGAATTGACCACATGGACTGGGCCCTCTCCAGTGCCAGTGCGGTAACTCTGCACAACGCCGACCTGAGCCTGGAGTTGGAGTAGGGTCGATTGCTATTGCCGATACAGTGTAGCGGAGACCAACGGGGGAAGACGCATTCTCAAATTTCACCAAGAAACAATCAGACCAAATAAATTCAGGCAAAACTAGTCGGGATGACAAATAAACATCAGCACACAGAAATAGCAACTTTTAAAATAGAAATAAATCATTGTAAAAACATATTTAGAGTTGGAAAGGTGAACTGTCCAGTAGTCACTTTCAGGGATCTTTGTACTTGTACCCCTCGGTCTCCCTGTTCTGCAACTTTGTGCGTTAGACCATAAGACATAGAATCACAATTAAGCCATTTGGCCCATCAAGTCTGCTGTCATTTCATCATGACTGATCCATTTCACTCTCTGCCCCAATCTCCTGCCTTCTCCCCGTAACCCTTCATACCCTGACAAATCAAGAATATACACAATGACCTGGCCTCCACAGCCGCTTGTGGCAATTAATTCCATTGATTCACCACTCACTAGCAAAAAAAAATTCTTCCTCATGTTCATTCTAAATGGATGTCCTTCTATTCTGAGGCTGTGCCCTCTGTCCTGGAATCCCCCACTATAGGAAACATCCTCTCCACATCTACTCTGTCGAGGCCTTTCAACATTTGATAAGTTTCAATGAGATCTCCCCTCATTCTTCTGAATTCCATTGTAATGGTTCTGGGCTGTACTCACAGTTCTCATACAGTAACCCTTTCATTCCTGGAATCATTCTTGTGAACCTCCTCTGAACTCCTCCAATGTCAGCACATCCTTTGTTAGAGAAGGAGCCCAAAACTGCTCATAATATTCCAAGTGAGGCCTTACCAGTGGCTTACAGAGCCTTAACATTACATCCTTGCTTTTATATTCTAGTCCTCTAGAAATGAATGCTAACATTGCATTTGCCTTCCTCACAACTGACTCAACATGTAAATTAATATTTAGGGAATACTGTACGAAGATTCCCAAGTCCATTTACACCTCGGATTTTTGAATTTTCTATGCATTTAGTAAATAATCCACACTTTTGATTCTTCTACCAGAATGTGTAACTATAGACTTCTGGACACTGTATTCCATCTGCCACTTTGCCCATTCCCCTAATCTGTCTAAATCATTCTGCAGCCTATCTGCTTCCTCCACATTATCTGCCCATCCACCTATCCTAGTAACGTCAGCAATCTTAGCCACAAAGTCATCAATTCTGTCATCCACATCATTAACATTGTAATGTAAAGAGAAGTGATCCCAACACAGTCCCTTGTGGAACACCGCTAGTCACCAACAGCCAACCAGAAAAGGCTCCCTTTATTCCCACTCTTTGCCTCCTGCCAATCAGCCAATGCTCTATCCATGCTCGAATCTTTCCTTTAATACCATAGGCTCATAGCTTGTTATGCAGCCTCATGTGTGGCACTTTGTTGAAGGCCTTCTGAAAGTCCCAATACACATCAACCGATTCTCCTTTGTCTAGTCTGCTTGTTATTTCTTCAAAGAATTCCAACAGATTTGTCAGGCAAGATTTTTCCTTCAGGAAACCATGCTGACTATGGCTTAATTTATTATGTGTCTCCAAATACCCCGAAACCACATCCATAACAATCAATTCCAACATCTTCCCAACCACTGCGGTCAGACTAGCTGGCCTATAGTTTCCATTGATTATTGAAAGATCTTTACTGATGCTGCCACAATCTCTTCAGCGACCACTTTCTGAACCCTGGGGTGTAAACTATTTGGTCCAGACGATTTATCTACCTTGAGACCTTTCAGTTTCCCAAGCACCTTCTACCCAGTAATGGCAACTCCACTCACTTCAGTTCCTGATACTTTCGAACTTCTGGCATACTGCTAGTGTCTTCTAGAGTGAAGACTGATGCAAAATCTGCATCAGTTCATCTGCCATTTCCTTGTCCCCCATTACTACCACTTCAGCATTATTTTCAAGTGGACTGATATGTACTCTTGCCTCTCTTTTATACTTTATGTATCTGAAGAAACTTTTTCTATTACCTTTAATATTATTGGCTAGCTACATACCTTCATGTTCCATCTTTTGCTTCTTTATAACTTTTTAATTCCCTTCTGTTGGTTTTAAAAGCTTCCCAATCGTCGAATTTCCCACTAACTTTTGCTCTATTTTATGCTCTCTTTTTGGCTTTTACATTGGCTTTGACTTCTCCTGTCAACCATGGTTGCGTCATCCTACCTTTAGAATATTTCTTCTTTGGGATGTATCTGTCCTGCGCTTTCCGAATTGCTCCCGAAAATTCCAGCCATTGCTGCTCTATTGCTTGTGTTCACTTCCAATTAATTTTGGCCAACTCCTCCCTCAAGCTATTATAATTCCCTTTACTCCGCTATAATACTGATGCATCTGACTTGAGATTCTCCTCAAATTTCAGGGTGAATTCCATCATATTATGATCACTACCCCCTAAGGGCTCCTTTACCTTAACCTCTCTAATCAATTTCGGTTCATTGCACACCGCACAATCCTGAATAGTTGATCCCCTGGTGGACTCAACTACGAGCTGCCCTAAAAAGCCATCTTATAGGCATTCTAGAAATTTCTCCTCTTGGAATCCAGCACTAAGCTGATTTTCCCAATCTACCTGCATATTGAAATCCCCCATGACGGTCGAAACATTGAATAAATTGAATGATTTGATGTTATTTCTTAAATCCTTCACATACATGAGGAGTAAAAGTCTATACACTATTGCTCTGTCTAAATATGCAATGTGCAATTTATAATAATTTGTAATAAATAGTATGTACACAGGACAGTCAATATAACATAGAAATACAATTGTATCGGTGTGAATTAATCAGTCTGATGGCCTGATGGAAGAAGCTGTCCTGGAGCCTGTTGATCCTGGCTTTTATGCTGCAGTATCGCTTCCTAGATGGTAGCAGCTGCAACAGTTTGTGGTTAGGGTGACTCAGATCCTCAATGATCCTTCGGGCCCTTTTTATACATCTGTCTCTGTAAATGTCCTGAATAGTGGGAAGTTCGCGTCTACAGATGCGCTGGTCTGTCCACCCCACTCTCTGCAGAGTCCTGCAATTGAGGGAAGTACAGTTCCCATACCAGGCAGTAATGCAGCCAGTTAGGATGCTCTCAATTGTGCCCCTGTAGAAAGTCCTTAGGATTTGGGGACTCGTGCCAAACTCCTTCAACCGTCTGAGTTGAAAGAGGCGCTGTTGTGCTTTTTTCAACACACAGCTGGTGTGTACAGACCACGTGAGATCCTCGGTGATGTGTATGCTGAGGAACTTAAAGCTGTTCACCCTCTCAACCCCAGATCCATTGATGTCAATAGAGGTTAGCCTGTCTCCATTCCTCCCGTAGTCCACAACCAGCTCCTTTGTTTTTGCGACATTGAGGGAGAGGTTGTTTTCTTGACGTCACTGTGTCAGAACTACTTCTCCGTAGGCCACCTCATTATTATTTGAGATTAGACCAATCAATGTAGAGTCACTGCAAATTTAATTAGGACATTGGAGCGGTGGATGGTGACACAGTCATGGGTATACAGAGTAGAGTAAAGGACAAGGCTTAGTACACAGCCCTGAGGGGCACCTGTGTTGAGAGTCAGAGAGGCAGAGGTGAGAGAACCCACTCTTACCATCTGCTGGCGATCTGATAGGAAGCCCTTTTGACATGCATTTTCTATCCCACATTGTAATTTGTGGACCACATCTTTACTACTGTTTGAAGGTCCGTATATAACTCCCATCAGAATCCTTTTACCCTTGCAGTTTCTTAGCTCTACCCTCAACAATTCTATGCTTTCTGATCCTATGTCACCTCTTCCTAATGATTTGAATTCATTTTTTAGCAACAGAGCCACTCTACCCCTCAGCTTATCTGCTTGTCCTTTCGATACAATGTGCATATTTGGATGTTAAGCTCGCAGCTATCATCTTCTTTCCGCCACGGTTCAGTGATGCCCACAATGTCATACATGCCATCCTGTAACTGTGCTACAAGTTCATCAACCTTATTCCATATACTGCATGCATTCAAATATAACACCTTCAGTCCTGGATTCATCACCTTTTTTGATTTTGTCTCCCTTTTACATTGCAACTCATCCCATCGACTACAGTTTTGCCCTGTCATCAGCCTCTCCTTGCTGACCACCTCAATGCACGTAGCCTCTATTTGTAAACCGACTGCCCCATCCTCAGCCCTGGATCCATGACTTCCTCAAGAGAAGATTACAGTCTATGCAGATCAGAAATAATGTCTCCTCCTTGATGACAATCAACACTGGGTCACCTCAGGGCTGTGTGCTTGGCCCACTGCTCTATTCTCTATACCTAGTTCTGTGTGGCTAGGCACAGCTCAAATGCCATCTATATATTTGCTGATGACACAACTATTGTTGGCAGAATTACAGATGGTGTCGAGATATATTAGTTAGCTGAGTGATGTCGCAGCAGCTACCTTGCACTCAACGTCATTAAGACCAATGAACTGATTGTGGACCAGAAAGGGTAAGATGAGGGAACACACAACAGTCCTTATAGAGAGGTGAGAAGTGGAACAGGTGAGCAGTTTCAAGTCTGTGGGTGTTAACATCTCTGAGGATCTATCCAGTTACGAAGAAGCCACACCAGTAGCTGTATTTCATTCAGAGTTTAACAAGAATTGCTATGTCACCAAAGACACACACAAATTTCTACAGACGCATTCTAACTGGCTGTATCACCCATCTGGTAAGGTGGGGAGGGGAACTGCACAGGATCAAAGTAAGCTGCAGAGAGTTGTAAACTTAGTCACCTCCATCATGGGCACTAGCTTCTACAGCAGCCAGAACATCTTCAAGGAGCGATGCCTGAAAACGGCAGCATCCATCGTTCAGGACCCCCTACACCCAGGTCATGTCCTCTTCTCATTGCTACCATCAAGGAGCAGCCGGAAGAATGCATTCAATGATTCAGGGACTGCTTCTTCCCCCTCGTCATCAGATTTCTTAATGGACATTGAACCCATGAACACTATCTCACTATTTTTCCCTCTCTTTGCCCTACTTATTTCATTTAACTACTGGGATAAAGGAGCATTGGGGACTTGGAAGTGTCAAGGCCACAGTCCTGGAAGAAATGCAAAACATCCATGAGTATGTCAGGAAGATGGGCCCTAAGGATGACCTGCTAGGAGAATACCTTAGACAGCAGTTAGGGGATATGGAAATGGAAGTGGGTGAAGCAGGGCCAGAGGACCAGGGACCATGGCAGGACAAGCCACTGCTGGAGATGTACCATCACCAGATATCAGAGGTGGCTGACTTTAGAAAGTCCTATCAATGGCTGGAGATGGCAGGGTTGAGGGACAGCACAGAGGTGCTTAACATGGTCGTACAAGAGTAGGCGCTGAGCACAAGAGCAATAGAAGCAGGGGTCTGTCAGACATGATCCCAAATGCAGACCGTGCACCTTGGGTCTTGAAACCATCCAGCGCATAGCAGCAGGGTGCAGGGACAGCCTACACGGAACAGCACAACCAAGTTGCAGGAATTGTGTGCAGGAAGATTGGCACTGAGTATGGATAGGATACTCCCAAGCCCAAACGGGAAATGCCCGCGAATGACAGAACTAAGATCCTGTGGGACTTCCAAATACAGACTTATAAGCAGGTACTGGCCAACCAACCAGACATAGTAATACTGGACAAGGAACAGAAGAATGCAATAGTAATAGATATGGCAATCCCGAATGACAGTAACATCAGGAAGTAAGAATATAAGAAGCTGGAGAAATACCAGGGCCTAAAAGAGCAGATAGAAAGGATGTGGAAGGTTAAAGCCAGAGTAATCCCAGTGGTGATACGAGCACTTGGACTGGGAGAGTGGCTCCAACAAATTCCAGGAACAACATCTGCGACCTTGGTCCAGAACAGTAAGGATACTGTGCCAAACCCTTAACCTCCCAGGCCTCAGGTAGAGGACCCGAGATTGAGGGAAAAATACACATCTGCCTGTCTCTGCTCTCGTCTTCGTCGACTTCAACCTTGCTCGATGCCTTAATTAAAGAGAGGCAGTTGAGTTGATCATGGGATTGTGCCCAGCCTCCCAGCTTCCAGGCTACCAGACTGCGTACTCTGCTTTCAACCTCACCAAGCTCCCTGCAAGACAGCAAAGCACCAGATTGCTTAATTGGCCCTAAAACACCATCAAAATGTAAATCACAGGTTCCAATCACATGCACTTTTGTAGTAGAATCATATTTGAAAGAAGAAGTACAAGAAGAAGTTTAGTGACCTGTGGGTAGTTTAGTGGCCTGCTGCGTTCCACCAGCATTTTGTGTGTGTTAGTGAGCTGTCTGCAGGATACTACCATTGGTCAGATTTGTTCACTGGCACTATATTGAACTGATCACCTCTTCCAAAACAGACTTGACCCTACTGATGATGACCTTGGACAGGATTTTATATTCTACATTCAAGAGCGAAAATGGGTCTCCAATTTTTTGATGTCATCCTCTTTCTGCTTGATGCCCTTCCCCATGGAGTCTGACATGTTGCCAGCTAGAAGCACATTATTGTTCAATTCCAGAAGGTCTGGGCCCATCCAATCCCACAAAGCCAGGTAGAACTCAACCGATAATCTGTCACTTCCAGGGATTTTATTTGAGTCAAAGGAACAGATGGAGCCAGTCAGTTTCTTTGAGGTGAGTGACTGGTCCAGACTCTCCCATCTGCTGTTATCTAACACCTCTGTGATATATGACAGGAAGTTCTGAGAAGCTGTGGCCCCTGTGAACTTTCTGTCATCCGGACTGGCATAAAAGGATCTCAATATGTCCTTCTATGAGGATGCTACTGAACTGTCTTCCTCCTTAAGGCTGTAGATCACATGAACCTTTTGCAAGAAGGGTGAAAATGTCTCACCCTGTTCCATGGCGCCCACCCTGGATTGGAAGATGATCTTGCAGAATTTGAAGCCAAAGTGCTGGGCTTGCCGGCCTTTTACCTTTCATAACTCCTCTCTTACATCCACCCCCTTTGAATGCAAAAGGGGAAGTTGCTGTAACTCTGCCGAGAGTTTACACAGTTCCCTCTGACTCTGTATTACTTTCTGGACCCCTTTACAGATGAAGAACCTCCTGATCTTCTCCTCGGTCACTTCCAACCAATGAACAGGAGAATCAAACATGGGTTTCAAGTTCCTCCAACTTGCATATTCCCTCTGCAGTTCCTCTGGGGTTGGTAGATTAACATTCAGCTTCAACATCCCCTGCCTGCTTTCTGGTCCTTTTGTCGGTGACCGGAGGCAGTGATCAGAAAAGAAAACCAGCATGATATCAGTACATCTGGCTGTGGGCTGAGCTGTCTGATCGTAACCAGTTGGTTATGGCTGTGCTCTGTCTGGAAGGATGCTGAGGCATTGCACAGCTGGGCTGTTTTAATTGTTTCCATCAGGAATCTGGAGGAGTTGTCCAGCCTGCTGTCAGCTCTACCAGTTCTTCCAGCCACATCAATGGTGCAGTTGAAGTCAGCAGACAGAATGACCGACTGGGATGGACTGACAGCAGCAGTGGGAGCTGCACAAGGATGCCAGTCACTTGCTCCATATGGACAGGGGGTACACATTAATTAGCCGAACGGAGTGTTTCAGTAGATCATGTCTACCATGAGGAGGTGCCCACCCACCCAACCATTTCTATAACTTGGGTGATTGAGAAGTTGCCTCACTGTAGCAGAAATCCCAGGCAAGAAGCAAGGCAATCATTGCCCCTACAAACTACACAAAGAAACCATGGGACCACCATCTTGACCAGCTCTGGTAGCTGTGGAGGTAAGGTAGCCTGTATTCCCCTAAGGAAATCACATCAGCTTTGACCTTGGCTAGGTACTGTAAGTCGTTCAAAGATGCCAGTTTTAAGTCCATGGTTAATTCCTCAGGTACAGTTCTTATCCTGGTCACTCAACCTGAGATGTCACGCCCACGGCCTTGGTGAACTGCGGCACTTTTTTGTGGGCTCAAGTACTGACAATAATCCTCCCCTGGGAGTGTGGTGTGGCAATGCTGGAGATGCTCCTGTGCTCCTCCCGGTCTCCTGGAGCCCGGGGCCAGAGACCTCTGTACAAATCCCAGTTTCCAGGATCTGGGGGACAGAGGCCTCTGTACAACTCCTGGTTTCCCGGAGCTGGTACTGCCTTGCTGCTCCGAGTCTCCTGGAGCTGTGGGTTGGCAGCCTCTCTGCTGACCCCAGTATCCCAGAGTTTGGGGGGGGGGTGGTCAGCAGAACCTGCATTTCCATTTTCCCTTTCTGCCTTTTCCTCTCCTATCTGAGTATCCATCTTCTGGGGTCATTGGTTTCCCACACTCATTTCCTCATCTGACAAGGAGAGGTTGCCAGCGTCTGTTTGCTGCCCTGCACTTTTCCTCCCCTTCCTTTTATTTCCATCAGCCTGTTATCTCTCAGACGGTGTAATCTGAAACTTCTTTCTCTTCACCAGCCACTCTTCTAGTCCCTTTACCCTCCCTTCCTCCATGGGCGCCTCTTCTTGTGAAGGGGCTTGGGGTTTTCAGGCAGTGGGGAGCATGTTGGAACTCGAGGAGTTTGGCCTTCTCTCAGTCACAGTCTGTATTTTAGTGCTGGCCATATCCTCTGCGCTGGTAGTGGGCACATTGACATTTGCCTGGGCATTATCGGTGCCAGCTCCCCCTCTTGTTGCCCGGGCATAGGAGCCAGCAAGTGTTGGGCAGGCTTTGTAGAGGTGACCTACTTGTCCAAAGTTTGTAGCATTTGCTCTCCTGGCAGTCCACTTCACTGCATTGGGCTGTGACATGTCCTGACTTGTTACGGTTACAGGATAGCCCGGGTTGATCAGCATACACCATATAACCACGATTCATTCCGATGGTGAAGACTGATGGAGAGTGGATGATGGAGCTATTTGAATCTGCTCTCAGTCTGACCTTGACCTGATGCTTGTTGATTCAGATCTTGAACATATCCTTAATGTCCATACAGTTTCCAGTACCCTCGATGTAACAGGCAAGGGAGGTGAATACGTCCACAATGGGCACGTTGTAGGTCGAACAGGTGCACTGTGATCACATGCTCCTTCTGAGTAGGGAGGGAGAAAATAGGGATACCTTTAGCAGCAACAGTAGTGCTTCATTCCCCCCTTTGGAAATCCTTTGGGAATTTCTACCATCCTGCTGTGTACTTGAAGGTTACATTGTAAAAGCCATTGAAGACTTGGATGCGATAGATGTCATTCACGTCGAGCAGTACTATCTGAATGGAGTGGTGTCTGTAGGACCATAAGACCATGTGACAGAGAGCCGGAATTAGGCCATTTGGCCCATCAAGAATCTCTGCCGTTCTATCATGGCTGACTTATCATTCCTCTCATCCACATTGCTGTCTTCTCCTGGTAACTTTGACACCCTGATTAAACAAGAACATATCAACCCCTGCCTTAAATAAGAAGTATTTTAAAGGCAGGATGACCCAACTGTGGTTGACAAAAGAAGTCAAAACCAATATAAAAGTCAAAGAAAGAGCAAAAATTGGTAGGAAATTAGAGGGTTGGGGAGTTTTAAAAACCAAAACAAGGCAACTAAAAATGCCATAAAGAAGCAAAAGGTGGAATTTGAAGGTAAGCTAACCAATAATATTGAAGAGGATACAAAATGTTTCTTCAGATAGATAAAGAGTAAAAAGAGAGGTGAATCAGAACACTGGCGAGGTAGTAATGGAGAACAAGAAAATCGTGGACGAACTGAGTAAGTACTTTGCATCAGTTGTCACTGTCGAAGACACTAGCAGTGTGCCGCAAATTCAAGTCTGTCACAGGCTAAAGTGCGTGAAGTTGCCAATGCTCA
This sequence comes from Mobula hypostoma, assembly GCF_963921235.1. Lineage (NCBI taxonomy): Eukaryota > Metazoa > Chordata > Chondrichthyes > Myliobatiformes > Myliobatidae > Mobula > Mobula hypostoma. The sequence continues at coordinate 33,571,264 of NC_086109.1, forward strand.
GGAGAAGGTGCCTACTGGGAAACTGAAAGGACTTAAAGTAGATAAGTCACTTGGACAATTTGGTCTACACCTCAAGATTTTGAAAATGGTTGCTGAAGAGATTGTGGAGGTATTAGGAATGGTACTTCAAGAATCAGTGGGGCCAAGGTGCACAAGACAGCAAATCCAAGATAGCCAGCAAATGCACAGTTGCACAAAAAAATCACATCTATAGCCCAATTCCTCAGTAACATGTCCTGCACGTTGATGATGCAGTTCCCTGCAGTCTGCAGACAAACATAGATGAGACTATAACCGTCCACCTTATCCACATCCCACATGATTTATAAACTACTGTGAGGCCACCGCACATTACCGTGCACTCCAGGTCATAAACATCCTCTCTGGCACTCAGCTGTTACCGTGGTTCAGACATGGTCTAAGTACGGAGTGAGAGACACTGAAGTGGGTCGATATTTCACAGACCTTAATGTGAATAATGTTAAAGGGAAAAAGAAAGCAAAAAACACTAGGCCAAACAGGGCCACTGGCTAAAACACTCAAAAGGAAAATGAATCCTACACTGCACTGCGGCTCTAAAGAACATTTAAGAATAAAGCGAATACCGCTAGTCTTCAGAGTCAGTTGACTCAACAGTCCAACTTCTCAGGCAAGATGGAATGCAGATATCGAAGAGTAGCTATGTCCAAGTCTCCACAAATACTATGATGAAATGAATGGAGTTAAATACTATCATAATGAAATAATTAGCTGACATGTGCATGTTCACGAGCACAATTGCCGAATCTGATGCACTGCTGAATCCGTGATTGTGACAGGGTCCCCCTCTCTAGGCGCAGCCCCTGAGGCGCCACATACCTGTGGCCACTGGAAGTCCTGAATGAGGGGCTTGTCCAAGATGTCCTTCAGTGATGCAAGTGCGATGGTGTACACTGCTAATATCAGAGCCAAAGCAGTGGGGTCAGGAACAGGGGAATATGGAATGAAGGGTCTCGGCATGAAATATCAAGTTTATTCCTCTCCATAAATGCTGCTGGACCTGCTGAATGCCTATAGCATTTTGTTTGTGCTCTTGTAGAATGAAAGCATTTGGTAAATAAACTAGGAGTGATGAAGGGAAATATATTCTTACACTTCAATTATTTAAGGTCTGGCAGTAAATGTCTGTTGGAATTATGGAGGCCGATTCATATGTTTTATTCATCCAAGAGTGACAGCATTCCCCAGAGTGCCCAGGAATGTGAAACTCACAGATGGGACACTATTTACCGGCAGTACCCTTGGAAGGGACAAGGTCTGCAAATGCATCAGTCAGTTTTTGCTTTCAAGCACAATTTTAACATTGAATCTCCCTGTACTTAGACAAGGGGCAGGGAAAGTGAACAGACCCTCCTCTTCTATTCTCAAGGTCACAGACCCAGGGTCATCATGAAAACCAGTTATTCCTTTCACCCTCATCACGTCACTGAAACCCAGCCAATGAACAAAGCTTTTACTAAATACAGAAATGTTGAGATGTGACCACTCAGGGAGGTGTCAAGCCCTGACATCAGAAGGCCACTGTGACACGATTGGGGCACGTCACAATTAGATGCAGCATCACCACAGGGTTTAATCTCTGGTTACCCGGAGACCTGTGGTGTTCCTGTGGAAATTTCAACAGAAGAGATTTAAATCTCATTGATTGGGAGGCAAAGTTAAGGAGGTAAGGAGATCCCAAATAGTCCAAAATGGGGAAAGGATGGATAGTTTATCTATATCGATATGTCTTGATGAAGTGAAGCTCCCTGATAAAGTAAATTTGGGGTATGTTAGTTATAATGTATGAGCTTATATTCCACCTCCACTTAGATGTTGCAAATGTCAGAGGTTTGGGTATGTTGCAGCAGTATGTTGTGGGAATCTAAGTGTGATGGGGAACATGAGTATGAAGATTGTGAAGGCGTGAAGTTTAAACGTTGTAATTGCAGAGGAGACAATAGTGCAGAGGATGTGAAGTGCTTAAGAAGACAACTGAAGTTCACCAGGTTAAAGTACAGTTAGGTGAGTTTTATGTGGAGGCCTTGCAAAAGGTTAAACTGAATGTTGATAAAGTACTACTAGTCAGAGAACAGAATGTGAAGTCAGAGGGTATATGTCAGCACCATACTTCTCTTACTAGTGATACTTCACTAGCTGATAGAATGAAGTTTGTGATGTTCATAATGGATATTATGCTCAGATATCCAGTCGTACTGAGAAAAATAAAATTATTGTGTAAGTTGCGGAGAGGTACCTGGGTATAACTGGTATTCTGTGGGAAGCTGTGAATGAAGCTCTGATGGGTGGGGTATCTGAATTTCAGTCTCCTTGTGAAGGTACAAGAACATTGTAGTAGAATGCGAACATCCTGATCTTGAATGGTCAAGACTTCAAGAAGTTTATTTCTGATTTATCAAATCCAGCTGATGTTATATGTATTGAGGAAACCCGGTTGTTACCATATTTAAGTTTTCTCTTGCAGGATTATATTGTAATTAAGCGTGATAGATTTAGTTGGTTGAAGGGGTGGTGTTGCAAGTTTTATAAGGCAGGGGATAGGACATATTGTGGATATAAATGAAGTATATCAGGTGCTTGTACTTGAAGTATTTGATTCAACAGGTAGGGGCATTAAAGTGGTCAATTTTTACAAGCCTTGTGGAAAGCTTTCGATTGATTTGTTGGAAAGTATATGTAGCTCTAGCTCACTAAGGGTCGTATAGTGTGGGGATTTCAACGCACATAGTTCACTATGGGTTGTTCACAGAATGATGGTAATGGTTTGATCGTAGGAGAATTTTTAGATGTTTCACATCGTGTGTGCATTATTGATGAGAGGGGCACAAGACGTAATGTTGTAATAGTTCTGAAACCGCTATAGATTTAACTTTAGTTTCAAACATTCTGGCTGGAGTGAGTGAGTGGGATTCATGGGAGATGAAACATAGGGGAGCGATCATTCTCCTATATTTACAAGCCTGGGTCTGGATTTATATAGGGGACAGGAGGCCACTTTCAGGAGGTGGAATTTTGGTAAAGCAAATTGGGACAAGTTTAAGGTTTTATGTGATGTGTAGGCTGAATGTTGAGAATGATGTTGCAATGAAAGGTTATCTCGTCAAACTGCGGTGGAGTGATTCCTATTTAAAAGGCCATTAATAGGAGAAAGACTGTACCATGGTGGACTGAGGAGTGTTGCAGAGGCAATTAGGGAGAGAAATAAGGTGTTTAGGAAAGTTAAGAATTATCACTCTCCGAGTAACCTCATTAAGTATGAAAGGGCATGGGCCATGGTGAGGAAAGTAGTGAAGGTTGCGATAAAGGTTTACTGGAAGTCATATTGTGATAGCATTGGAAGGGATATTAATCTTGGAGATGCTTCAGAAATGATTAAAAAATGGGAGGGGGTGTGATTCATCAGGCCAATAACACTCAAGTGTTGATTGAAGAAGGTAATACAACTGTTACTGAAATAAAGAAGGTTGAGTTACTAGCTCGGTCATTTGCTGCAATTCATAATCGAGATAATTTAAGTGAAGAGGCTAAATATTACAGGTCAGACGGCTCCAGGAAAGGATGAAATATGTTATTGTTGGTTTAAACATATGGTCAACAATCTCTTGAGATAATATTAAAATTTTTGAATCATATTGGGAGTTTAGGCCATGTTCCGTCCTTGTGGAAAATGGCGGTAGCAGTGCCTATTCTAAAACCTGGAAAACCCCCATCAAATCCTTCCAGTTATAGACAAATGTCACTAAAGTCCCATTTGTGTAAACATATGGAAAGCATGGTAATAGAGCAGTTGAATTATATTTTCAGAACTAAGAGGAGATATAGCATTTTATCAGAGTGGATTTCAGAAGGGTTGAATGACATTGGATTCAGTTTTATGTTTGGAAGATGATATTAGGAAAACACAGGTAAGTAAAGAAGTTGTAATAGCAATATTTTTTGAAAAAGAAAAAAGCATATGGTACATTATGGAGGGAGGGTCTTTTGATTAAATTATGGAAATTATGAGCAAGAGGAAGGCTATGTAATTTTTTTCAGAGTTTTTTATTTAGACAGTCTATGCAGGTAAGCATAGGGAAGGCACAGTGCCTATAAAAAATATTCACCCCCTCTCCTTGGAAGTTTACAACATGAATCACAGTGGATTTAATTTGGCTTTTTTGACACTCATCAATAAAAAAAGACTCTTCTGTGTCAAAGTGAAAACAGATCTCTACAAAGTGATTTAAATTAATTACAAATGTAAAACACTACATAATTGATTGCTTAAGTGTTCACCCCCTTCAAGTCGGTATATAGTAGATGCACCTCTGGCAGCAATTACAGCATTGATGGATAGGTCCATATGTGTGGATAGGTCTCTACCAGCTTTCCACATCAGGACACTGCAATTTTTCCCCATTCTTCATTACATGGGGATTGCATGGGGATCATGAGTGAACACCCTTTTCAAGACCAGCCACAAATTCTTAGTTGGATTGAGGTCTGGGCCCTGACTTGGCCACTCCAGGACATAACTTTGTTGTTCTTAAGCCATTCCTGTGTAGCTTTGGCTTGATGCTTGGGGTTATTGTCTTGCTGGAAAGCAATTCTTCTCCCAAGTTGCAGAGAAGCATCCCCACAGCATGATGCAGCCACCACCATGCTTCATGGTAGGGATGGTGTGTTTTTGATGATGCGCGGTGTTTTGCTTACACCAAAGATGGTGTTTAGCCTGATTGCCGAAAAGCTCAATTTTGATTTCTTCAGACCATAGAACCTTCATCCAGCTGACTTCAGAGTCTCCTACATGCCTTCTAGCAAACTTTAGCCGAGAATTTGTGTAAGTCTTTTTTTCAACAGTGGCTTTCTCTTTACCACTCTACCATAAAGCTGTGACTGGTGGAGGCTCTGGGCAACAGCTGTTGAATGCACATCTCAGCCACTGAAGCTTGTAACTCTGTTGGCCTGCCTCACTAGTCTCCTCCTTGCACGGTCACTCAGTTTTTGAGGATGGCCTGCTCTAGGCAGATTTACAGCTGTGCCATATTCTTTCCATTTCTTGATGGTTGATTTAATGGTACTCCAAGCGACCTGCAGTGACTTAGAAATTTTCTTGTATCCATCTCCTGACTTGTGCTTTTCAATAATCTATTCGTGGAGTTTCTTGGGGTATTCTTTTGTCTTCATAAGCCAGGATACTGATGCACCTGCAGTTGCACCTTCCAGAATCAGGTGTATTTTTACCACAATCAACTGAAGCACCTTGAGTGCAAAAATATATCCCCATTTCACCAATTATGTGACTTCTAAATTCAATTGGCTGAACCATTGATGATTTGGTGTGTCATATTAAAGGGGAGTGAATCAAGTATTTTGTGTTTTATATTTGTGATTAATTTAGATCACTTTGTAGAGATCTGTTTTCACTTTGACATGAAAGCCTTTTTCGATTAATCAGTGTCAAAAAAGCCAGATTAGGTGGGTCAATATACAGTACCACCTAACACCCCAAAAATTGCAAAAAAGACGTTTTATGATCGTTTATCATAATATTCAATGTGGAGAACAACATATCAAAAGTTGGACAATTTTGACACATGGGAAAGTCTCCAAAAATGATATCAAAAAACAAGATGGCCGCCAGCAGAAAAACGCCAAAAATCTGACTGATAACCATCAAATTGCAAGTTTTTTAAACCTGATGTTTTAATGAATGCTCTTTTCACTAATGTGTTTCAAATAACAGTAGTTCCTGGAATGAAAGTTTGTACTGACATCATGATGTCATCAATGATGTAATCAAGGGACAACTCTGGTATTAATACTGACGTCATGACACATAATATGCTACCTTATGGCTTCTTAGATGCAGTCTTGTTCATCATCCTCTTCTATCACTGGCTCACTTGTTGTATTGTCACAGTTGCCATCTTGGCAATGTCCACATGCACTGGTGCATTCCAGCCCATGCTTTTGGCAGGTACACTTTAGCATATTGCACCCTCCCGTACAGTTGCAGTGAATCATCTGAATAAGTTTCTCTGGAGCAGACCTTTTGTCTGTCATCACTGGAATGAGTTTTCCCCCTTCTATCCTCCATCCCCATTCAGATGGCTCCATTTCATCACTACGGCCCATCCACTCCATAACCTGGTAGTAAGTCCGCAGGGAGTGAAATTTACAGGCCAGGGTGGTTGGTGGCAGTCTTTCAGGCATGATGAAAGTCTTAGCTCTCGCAACTTTCTCGCAGAGCATATTGTATCTGACAGATGCCAGGGAGTCGTTCTGATTTCCATTGAACAACACCATCATTGCCCTACAGCCATTGGTTTCCACAATATCCTGACTTTGCTTTGGTGAACAGAGCGCTTTCCAACAGTCTCTGATTCCCCTTTCTTTCTTGATGATTCTTTGGAACCCCAACTTCTTTCCGATCCCAAATACTCTGGACGTTGAGTTGCATCTGGTAGAGGCTGGAGAAACAATAGATCATTACAAACTGCTTCTCTGAGTATCTACTTAAGGACCTTGATATTATAGTCATAATCATACTTTGTTGATCCTGGGGGAAATTGGTTTTTGTTACAGTTGCACCCTAAATAATTAAATAGTGATAAAACCATAAATAATTAAATAGTAATATGTAAATTATGCCAGGAAATAAGTCCAGGACCAGCCTATTGGCTCAGGGTGTCTGACGCTCCAAGGGAGAAGTTGTAACGTTTGATGGTCACAGGCAGAAGTGACTTCCTGTGACGCTCTGTGTTGCATCTCGGTGGAATGAGTCTCTGGCTGAATGTACTCCTGCGCTCAACCAGTACATTATGTAGTGGATGTGAGACATTGTCCAAGATGGCATGCAACTTGGACAGCATCCTCTTTTCAGACACCACCGTCAGAGAGTCCAGTTCCATCCCCACAACATCACTGACCTTACGAATGAGTTTGTTGATTCTGTTGGTGTCTGCTACCCTCAGCTTGCTGCCCCAGTACACAACAGCAAACATGATCGCACTGGCCACCACAGACTCGTAGAACATCCTCAGCATCGTCCGACAGATGTTTAAGGACCTCAGTCTCCTTAAGAAATAAAGACGGCTCTGACCCTTCTTGTAGACAGCCTCAGTGTTCTTTGACCAGTCCAGTTTATTGTCAATAGGCATTTGATTTCACCTTGTCCGAGCGGAAATACAGTTCAGTGCAGTTTGTTACCACTACATGTTAGAGCAAGAGTACAAGGAGATCTGTGTCTTCTCCATCGAGGGTGATAGATTTTTGAAAGCAGACATTGTGACGGCTGCTTTTGTGATCTCAACGTCGGCATCTCCTTCAGCTTGAATCACTTCGCAGCCTCTCTGTCGCAAACGTTCCATAATGAGCTGGGTAATTACCAGCTTGTTTGCCTCTTTCGACAAGAAGTCCTCCATTTTTCCAACATATTTTGTTGCCCCTGTAACGTTCACCTTGTTCACATTCAAATTTCTACTTCGATGCTGATGAGTACAGTCCTTTATGCTTGGCCCAAACCCATAATGATGAAACACTACAGTGGTTCTGGCATAGTGTTTGACAGTGAATGAGGTGTAGTCACCTGCAGTTGAACTGTAGGTGCACTCCTCCGTCCACTTTAAGCGGTGCAGAAGTGATCCCCCATCTAGAACATAGTGATCTGTCACTGGGACCGTCTGTGTGACAGCATTGTCCGATTTGGAGGTGACATAGGTCTTTATTGCTTCTGCTGGTTGTGGCTTATCCGGCTGGTGCAAGATGTTCTTTGCTTCCAACAAAGACATCGGATATGGACAGAGTTCATAGTTCATCACTTCGTATAACCAGAGATCACCTGTCTGTGACACAACTAGGAACCTCTGGTATAACAATGCTGGATCTATGGTACGGTCTTCAGCAACTTTGACTGCTCTGCTGGATGCTAGTTTCTTGACCTTCGAACTCCTTTTGTGTGAATACGAGAAAACAGAATGTCCGTCCATCTTCCTAACTATGTCATTTCCTATTGCAAACAAGTCATGTACATTGACATCCTTATTTGCATAAACCCCTGTGATGATGTTGCGCAATGATTTATCATCTGAAAATGGCATGAAACAGTCCAGTTTTTGCTGTGACTTTTTCAAGGTCAGCCTCATCCCTATTCACTCTGGAGGTGGACAACTCCTTATGTTGTTCACCTGTTGTGTAACTATTAGCGGTCAGTTCTTGCATGGCAAGGTTGTAAGAGGATGACACAGTGGAAGACATAGTCCAAACTGCTCCCTGGTGCTCTGACATCCCACTTCCTCGCATTAGGCCCCCTTGTCTTTTTAGTGAGCGCATTAGTGTCCGTTCTGTCACAAGATCAGAGCCAAGGCCAGCCCAGTATTGGCTGCTGCGTCTGATTACGTGGAACCCAGACTGGAACTTCCGATGAACCTCAGGGTTTTTATCCTCCAATGCATGCATCTTCTGGAGACAGAGATGAGCCGACTTCAGATCATTCGGATGGCCAGCGGCTGCGAATATCAGCAAGCAAGCTGAGATAGCGCTGAGATGCATCTCCCATGACCCCATTCGATCGGTCGCAACAAGGGCACAAGCAATCCCTACCATGTGCTGGTAGTTGACCCACAGTGTGCTGCTTTTGGAGATCCCTGTCAGTTCATCCTTTTTGAGAGTCATATGACATCATGAAATAATAGTTCATAGTTCTGGCGATAAAACACTCACTGCGGGTATTCCCATTCACATTTTATACCACAATTATGGCACTACAATTGTTAGAAACAGTGAAATATAGCAAAATAAGACAGATATGGGTCCAATTCTTTTCATTGGCGGCCATTTTTTAAAACGTCAGATTTTTTTACTTTCCCGTGCTCCGTTTCTGTCTAACTTTTGATATGTTTTTCAGTATGTCTGAAAGTACAAGAAATGACCATAAAACTTTAATTGCAGTTATTTTTGGGTAGGGGTATTTTGGCGCTATATTGACAGCATTAAATTAAATCCACTATGATTCAAAGTTGTAAAACAATAAAACATGAAAACTTATAAGGGAGGGGTGAATACTGTTTATAGGCTCTGTGTATTTTGACCTCTATGAGATAAAGAATGGGACCCCACAAGGCAGTATTTGTAGCTTTTTATTACTGTATTTAATACTGTAATTAATGATACTTTCTCTGAGATAGGTTTTGGGGTGGGTAAATTAGTTCTTGCAGACGATGATACTTTATGGATCAGAGGTAGAAATTTCAAAGTAACAATACGTAGAATGCAATTAGTGATTAATAAGCTTGAACAGTGGACAAATAGATGGAGTTTCATGCTTTCAGTAGCTAAAACACAAGTTATATGTTTTAAAAAGGATCAATAAGCCTGCACTTAATTTGAAGCTATATAGTCAAACTCTTGAAGAAGTGTTCGTTGTAAGATTTATTGGCATATGGCTAGGTAATAAGATGACATGGAAGCACCACATCAGTAAAATAATTGACAAATGTAAAGGGGCATTAAATATCCTTAGGTGTTTATATGGATATTCTTAGGGTGCTACACGAAAACCTCTGTTGACCATTTATATTTGTTCAGTTTGATTGGTACTTGATTATGGCTGTGTGGCTTATGAATCAGCTTCATCTTCAAATTTAAAACATGTGGATGTGATACAAGCACAGTCTTTAAGACTGTGTTGTGTTGTGTCCTCTGTTTCAGCTTTACTGGTTGAAATGGGACAATTACCCTTACAGTTGCCAAGGTTGAGGTTGTTGTTAACGTACTGGATTAATTTGAGGGTGCAAAGGAATGATCACCCTGTTAAAAGTGTGTTGCAAAACTGTTAGGAACATCACAAGAATAGTGTTTTAAATTTTATGTGGCTGGGTTCTCATCATGCTTGCAATATGAGTTTGCTGGATTATGCAGTATGTCCCATTGTACCTGTTTTGGTAACCCCACTGTGGTTTTTTTCCAATGACTTTAGTTGATTTTAAGCTGTATGATTTAATGAAGTCCAAGGATCCTGATATGCCTGAGAATCTGTTGGTTCATCGATATGCTAAGGAAAATTATTGTGATATGTTAACCATTTTTACAGATGGATCAAAAGATAAGATGACCGGGAATGTCGGTGTGGCTATTTTTGTGCCTGAATTACAAGCAATAATAAAGAAACGTCTTACTAACCATTTAGCAGTACTGTATATACTGCAGAGCTGGTTATCATCATTTTGGCGCAGCAGGTGGAGGAAATCTGTCCTTGCAAAGTTATAATTTGTTCAGATTCTTTTTTGTTTTTGACTAGTCTTAAAACAAGTCATTCTAGCAGTAAGTCAGATTTACTGCTGGAACCTCCTCAAACTTTATTTCATGTTTAATGTATTAGTCTAAATGTCTGTTTCTTATGTGTCCCCGCACGTAGAGGTGTTAAGGGGAATGAGCGGATTGATTGTTTGGCAGAAAAAGCTGTTAAAATTTCATTTATGGATATGGACCTTCCATTTAGCAATCAGAAGATAAAGGTATTGGTGGGGTTGAGAATTAGGGGATTATGGCAAAGCTTGTGGGATAATGGGAATAAGGGGAGACACCTTTACAAAATACATAAAACTGTTGAATAGAAGGAAGAAGGGAGTAAAACAAGAAGGAAAGGAATTATATTGACTTGCCTTACAATTGGGCATACTATACCTAATTATTCCTTATATCCCATTGGAAATCATCACTCTGGGGAGTGTCATCACTACGAAACAGTTCAGCACATTCTTTTACAATGTGAAGCATACAAGGCTGAAAAAAACTAACGCAGCCTGCACTACTAAATTTGGGGTTGACAGTTTTCAATTAAAAACTTTACTAAGTTATGGAAATGATTTTAATTTAATTCACAATATTGTCTTCCAATATTTACAATCTTTAGGGCTTTTGGGGGTAATTTAGTTTTCTTCTGATAAAGAACTAGTAGGGGATTTATTTCCAAACTTGCTACACCACATTTCAGTCTAGTTGATGGTGGTAATGCACCTTTAAGTTGGACTGCCAACCGCAAATCCAACCATTAAAAGTCAGAAGAAGAAAGAAGATGTCCAGAGGCAGATATATGAAAACTGATATTATGGATTTTATCTTATCTGCACAGATGGTTGAAAATGTCCAGGTGTTTCTGTTTAGGTTCCATAATTTCAAGTCGAGCAGCAAGTGAAGCAGAGAATGACACCAAAAAGAGTGTGTGGTGAAAATGAGGGTTGTCTGTGGCTACAGTGTAGTGGAGACCGCCTGGGAAAGTGCGCCAAGGAATGGTATATGGTACTTAACTGGATAAGTACGATTTTGGGAACCTGAGCCAGAGTAGAATATACAGAGTGAATGACTGGGCCTAGGGAGAGTTATAGAACAGAGGGAGCAAGTGGGAGACGTACCGACTTCCCCGTAAGTGGTGACATAGGTATACAGGGTAGTAAAAAATATGTGGACAGATTTCATGCTGTACAAATCTGTGATTCTTGGTGATAATGGTCCAGTCATTGTCTAGTTGTAGGCTTGTGAATTTACTTTCTCTCTCTTCTCCCAGACCAACAAGAATGTTACAGCATTGAGAAGCTTTTCAAAACCAACAGAAGGCAACTAAAAAAAGACATAAAGATGGAATATGAAGCTAGCCAATAATATTAAAGAGAATAAGAAAAGTTTCTTCAGGTATGTAAGTAGAAGTGAGAGTAGATATTGGACCGCTGGAATATGATGCTGGAGTAGTTGTTACAGAGAAGGAGGGACCTGTTCCGATGGGACGGGTTGCACCTGAACTGGAGGGGGATTAACATCCTTGCAGGAAGGTTTGCTAGTGCTGCTCCGGGGGGGGGGTTTACACTAGATTTGCAGGGGGAGGGGAACCAGAGTGTTAGAGCAGATAGTGAGGTGGAGCAGGATAAAGGTCATGCGAGAACTGCAAGTATAGACAGAAATAAAAGGTTTGCACGAGATAGAAATATTCTCAGGTGCATCTATTTCATTGCAAGGAGTATTGTAGGTAAGGCAGATGAGCTCAGGGTGTGGATTAGCATGTGGGATTACGACATTGTTGCTGTTACTGAGACTTGGTTGCAGGAAGGGCAGGACTGTCAGCTTAATGTTCCTGGGTTCCATTGTTTCATTCGTGACAGAGGGGGAGGGATGAAAGAGGGAAGAGTGGCATTACTAGTCAGGGAGAATATCATAGCTGTGCGGAGACAGGACAGCCCGGCGGGCTCGACTACAAAGGCCATATGGGTGGAGCTGAGGAATGGGAAAGGTGCGACCACACTAATAGGGTAGTATTATAGACTGCCCAATAGTCAGAGAGAATTGGAGGAGCAAATCTGTAGAGAGATAGCAGACCAATGTAAGAAACAGGAAGTTGTAATAGTAGGGGATTTTAACTTTCCACATATTGACTGGGACTCCCACACTGTGAAAGGGCTGGATGGCTTGGAGTTTGTCAAATGTGTTCAGGAAAGTTTTCTAAATCAATATATAGAGACAGGGTGCAACACTTGATCTCCTATTAGGGAACCAGACAGGTCAGGTGACAGAAGTATGTGTAGGCGAACATTTTGGGTCCAGTGACCATAATGTCATTAGTTTCAAGTTAATTATGGAGAAGGATAGGTCTGGTCCTCGAGTTGAGGTTCTAAATTGGAGAAGGGCCAATTTTGCGGCAATGAGAAAGGATCTAGGAAGAGTGGATTTGGATAAGTTGTTTTATGGCAAGGATGTGTTCAGTAAGTGGAAGGCCTTCAAAGGCGAAATTTTGAGAGTGCAGAGTTTGCATGTACCTGCCAGGATTAAAGGCAAATTTAACAGGCGTAGGGAACCTTGGTTTTCAAGGGATATTGGTGATCTGGTTAAGTAAAGGAGAGAGGTGTCTAGCAGGTATAGGCAACCAGGAACAAATGAGGTACTTGAAGAGTTTAGAAAATGTAAGAAAATACTAAAGAAGGAAATCACGAAGGCAAAAAGAAGACATGAGGTTGCTTTGGCAGATAATGTGAAGGTAAACCCGAAGGGTTTCTACAAGTATATTGAGAGTAAAAGGATAGTAGGGGACAAAATTGGTCCCCTAGAAGATCAGAGTGGTCGTCTATGTGTGGAGCCTCAGGAGATGGGGGAGTTCCAAATTGGAGTTCCTGGCATTGAATTGGGCTGTGATGGAGAAGCTAAGTGACCATCTACATGGTGCCAAGTTTGAGGTGAGGACAGACAACAACCCATTAACTTGTATCCTGACCTTGGCGAAATTGGATGACACAGGCCATCAGTGGTTGACGGCATTGTCTGCCTATTATTTCAGCCTGAAGTACTGGCCAGGGAGTCGGAACATTGTTGCCAATGCACATGAAGGGCTGGACAGGGACGGAGAGTGGCAGAGCGTCACAGTCCCTGGAGTCAAATCTATGTGCCAGTTTTCCATCACAGGGAAGGCAGAGGAAAGGCAAGGCCAGAATTGAGCGGTAGATCACCTGGGAGCTTCTGATGGGGCCAGTCCACAGGCTTACTGCAAGCTGACTGCTCTGAAGACAAAGCAGTTGCCAGAATTGAGTCCTGGGGAGGTGGCAGCTGCTCAACAGGATGACCCGGGCATCGGTACCAGTTGGTCAGAGGTTACAGGAGGGGCATGGCCCAAGTGGACAAGATGAAACACTCTGTGGTATCTCTACTACTGAGAGAAAGGCCCAGATTGGAGTTGAGGAACCAGATTCTATACCAGGTCTTGTCACCTCCAGACAGGCCTCCACGTTCCCAGCTGGTTCTGCCTGAGAATTATCGGAGGATTGTGTTGAATTCACTGCATGATGGTTCCTGTCGTTTGGGGGTTGACAAGACCTATTGATTGCTCAGAGATCAGTTCTACTGCCCCCGAACGAAGCAGGAGGTGGAAGAGTATTGCAAGGTGTGCATTTGATGTATATGGAGGGAGACGATGCCTACGAGGGCTGCTCCTTTGTCCCATTGGCAGAGTGCAAGGCCACTTGACCTGGTGAGTATGGATTTCCTGTCAATTGAGCCAGATGCCAGCAACATGGTCATTACAGATCACTACACCAGATATGCACAGGGGCTCCCTACCAAGGACTAGAGGGTGTCCACTATGGCCAAAGTGCTATGGGAGAATTATTTCATTTATTATGGCCTCACCAGGTGGATACACAGTGATCAGGGATAGGATTTCGAGAGTAGGCTCATACACAAGTTACTGAGCATGCTTGGAGTTGAGAAGTTGAAGACTACACCTTATCACCCGCAGGGTGATCCCCAGCCCGAGAGGTTCAACTAGACCTGACTAGACATGCTCACAATCTTGGAGAGCTGTGAAAAGAAGTGGAGTTAACATCTGGCCCACTGTAACAACCGTTCACTGAATGAAGCTACTGGGTACTTGTGTATTATCTGATATTTGGGCACAAAGTGAGGTTGCCCTTTGACCTCTGTTTTGGGACTGGTGAGGAAGAAATCCAACAGAAGACTTATCTGAAGTATGTGCCTGGTATGAGAAGGGAGCTGCAAAAGGCTTATGAACTAGTTCAGTTCTCAGCTACGAAACAGATTCAAGGAAATAAGAGGGTGTATGAGCAAAAGGTTAGGTTCTCCCATCTAACGCCTGGAGACTGAGTCCTCATAAAGAATTTGGGGCTACCTGGGAAGCATAAGTTGGCTGACCACTGGTTGGCCTCGCCCTATGTAGTGGAGAGTCCGATGCCAAAGGTACCAGTTTTCCGGGTGAAACCAGAGGATGGAAATGGGTCTGTCAAGATTCCCCATCGGAACCACCTTCTACCTCTGGGACAAGAAGTACGTGTTGACCCAGAGCCTGACCTGGAGTCTACACCTAGTAAGAGGAGTCTGTGACGACGTGAGGGAACCGAAGGACCAGCAACCGGAAGGATTAGACTGGACCCCACCCCTGAATATGATACAGGCTCGGAGGATGAGGAAATGGGTGTGTGGTACATGCTGTCCTTTGCAAGCTCCCCAATAATTGATGAAGAGATTCCCAACCCTACTCATGCTGTGGTGGGTGAAATCAGAGGAACTAGCAGTGGGCAGTTAGGGTTGGGGTTAGGAAATAACGGGAAGCTGGACTCTAAAGTAACTGGGCACGAGGGTGAGCTCAGTCAAATGATGAGGGGCTCTGAGTTGTCGGGGGGCACGAGTAATGGGCAGGGAGGGGCCTCCCCAGATAGACAGGAAAGAGCCCAGAGAGGGCCTGAAGCCAAAGAAGTAGATGATGGGGTAAGGAGGTCCCAAAGAGTCAGGAGACCCCCAGACAAAGTGGCCTATGTCGCACTCGGGGAACAGAGTGTGGCACCTATCTCCTTGGTGAACCATGTCACTGCCATTTACACCTGGGTAGGACTTTGTGCTTTGTAGGAAGGGGTGACAAATTATCTCAACGTCATGGGGACATGACTAATTTTGGTGGGGGGAGAGTGTAACACCCTGGGAAAGGTTTCACTGCTAATGTAATTGTCTTTCTGTAGAAGCAATGTTTAGGTTATAGTTAGAGAATGTGAGCTGTCCAATGAGGGGAGTGTGTCTTTGTGTTGTTTGCCTGACACCGGTGTGAGTTGGGTTCTTTAGTGCAGCAGGAAATAGAGAAGACGCTGGGGAGAACCGGTTGTAGGAGATGACCCGGTGGGAGACCCGTCTGTTCGAGATAGATTGCGGGTGACATTCGGAAGGTGGTGGTGCGTAGACCGAGGGCTCAGCAAGCAAGTGACAAAGAAGTTCAAGATGAGCTCCAACTCGGCTGTTTAATTATAATGGACCCTTTTTGTTTTTTTCTTTATTTTCTTTACTAACCCTTTAGTTAAGTAAGATTCATAAATATAATTCCTTTAATCGTATGCAGTGTGCTGTCTGTTATTTCTTGGCACCGAGTTGTAACGGGGTAGCAAATTACACAGCATCCACTCAAACCGGGGTTTCAGTGGGAGAGCCATCTAAATCACACAGGTTTGGTGGGACCAAAGTGTGTTTTTCCTAGACTTACACAGCCAAGGAAACCAGGTGGTTTCAGTTGAATAGAGTCATAGAGCATGCAGACCACAGTATTGTCCCAGTTGTCCATGTTTGAACAAGAGCTCACCAATCCCCTCCCTTCCTTTAGCTATCCAAGTGCCTCTTAAATGTTGCCATTGTAGAGTCCTAACAATCTTCACTGGCAGCTCATTCCAAGTAATCACCAGCCTCTGTGTAAAGAAGTTACCTCTCAGGTCTCTTTTAAATCTCTGCCCTCTTATCTTGTAGCTGTGCCCTCTAGTTTAAGACTACCCAGCCCTGGGATAAAGAGTTCGAGTTCAAGTTTAATCATCATTCCACAATACATCAATACTGCTGAATGAAACAACGAATCTCCGGGGGCCAAGGTGCAAAACATACACAGCTCAAGGCATACACAGCGCATTCAAGATATCAAACAAATATACAGATGCGCAAAAGTTTGCCCAAAACTGTACACAATACTCCAAATGCAGCCTCACTACATAGTCAGGACTTCATTGCCTCGAGTGCAGGAGAATGAGAGCAGATCTTATAGAGGTATTCAAAATATTGAGGGGTATAGAGAGTGCAAATACAAGCAGGCAGCTATTAAGAAGTAGATTCTTCTCCCTCTCAGGCTGGGTGAAACTAGATTGAGTGATCATAGGTTTGGGGTGAAAAGGGAAGTATTTAAGGGGAATCTAAGAGCATGGTCTGGATGGTGGGGGAGCTTGATGATGGATGCTTCTTCCCTGCAATAGTGCGCTGTGTGGATGTGCTCAGTGGTGGGAAGGGCTTTACCGTGATGGACTGGGCTCTATCCATCACTTTTTTTCGGCTTTTCTGTGCAAGGGGATAGGTGTTTCCACACCAAGCTGTGATGCATTATTTGCAATGATACTGATTTGTGGGATCCAGTACAGATGGTCTGAAATTTGAAGGTTTTGACCTTCTCCAACTCTGATCCACCAGTGAGGACTGGCTCATGGTTTCTCCCTCTTGTAGTCACAAACCAGCTCTTTGGTTTCACAGACTTGATGTGTTGATTGATCTAATTCAGCTCCTATGGTGTTATGGTCTTAGTCCGTGCAGATTCTAAGGCAATCCCATTCCCACACCTGTTTCCTTTTTCACATATTCTCCTGACAACCTGCTGTCAGGAAGCTCTTCACATCAACAGTGGGGTCGAGGACAGCGGAATATGGAATGAAGGGTCTCGGTATGAAATATCAAGTTTATTCCTCTACATAGGTGCTGCCTGATTTGCTGAATGTCTGCAGAATTTTGTTTGGATTCTTGTAGAATGAAGATGTTTGAAAATAAGATAAGAATGATGAAAGGAAGTATAGTTTTACACTGCAATTATTTAAGGTCTGGATGTAAATATCTGTTGGAGTAATGGAGGCAGATTGATATGTTACATTCAGCCAAGTGTGACAATGTTCCCCAGAGTCCCCAGGAATGTGACACTCACGGATTGGACACTATCTGTAGGCAGTACACTTCAAAGGGACAAGGTTTGCAAATGCATCAGCCAATTGTTGTTTTCAAGCACAATTTTAACACGGAATCTCCCTGTACCCAGACAAGGGGCAGGGAAATTGAACTCTTCTATTCTCAAGGTCACAGTCCCAGGGTCACCATGAAAACCAGTTATCCCTTTCACCCTCATCACGTCACTGAAACCTAGCCAATGAACAAAGCTTTTACTAAATACAGAAATGTTGAGATGTGACCAGTCAGGGAGGTGTCAAACCCTGACATCACAAGGCCACTGTGACACAACTGGGGCACATCACAATGAGGTGCAGCATCACCACAGGGTTTAATCTCTGGTTACCTGGAAACCTGTGGTGTTCCTGTGGAAATTTCGATAGAAGAGGTTTAAATCTCCTTTATTGGGAGGCAAAGTTGAGGAGGTAAGGAGATCCTAAATAGTCCAAAATGCGGAAAGGATGGATAGTTTATCTATATTCAAACAACAGGAATTCTGCAGATGCTGGAAATTCAAGCAACACACATCAAAGTTGCTGGTGAACGCAGCAGGCCAAGCAGCATCTATAGGAAGAGGCGCAGTCGACGTTTCAGGCCGAGACCCTTGGTCAGGACTAACTGAAGGAAGAGTGAGTAAGGGATTTGAAAGCTGGAGGGGGAGGGGGAGATGCAAAATGATAGGAGAAGACAGGAGGGGGAGGGATAGAGCCGAGAGCTGGACAGGTGATAGGCAAAAGGGGATACGAGAGGATCATGGGACAGGAGGTCCGGGAAGAAAGATGGGGGGGGGGGTGACCCAGAGGATGGGCAAGAGGTATATTCAGAGGGACAGAGGGAGAAAAAGGAGAGTGAGAGAAAGAATGTGTGCATAAAAATGAGTAACAGATGGGGTACGAGGGGGAGGTGGGGCCTAGCAGAAGTTAGAGAAGTCAATGTTCATGCCATCAGGTTGGAGGCTACCCAGACGGAATATAAGGTGTTGTTCCTCCAACCTGAGTGTGGCTTCATCTTTACAGTAGAGGAGGCCGTGGATAGACATGTCAGAATGGGAATGGGATGTGGAATTAAAATGTGTGGCCACTGGGAGATCCTGCTTTCTCTGGCGGACAGAGCGTAGATGTTCAGCAAAGCGGTCTCCCTTCCTCCACTATCAACTCTGCTCTTAAACGCATCTCCCCCATTTCACGTACATCTGCTCTCACTCCATCCTCCCACCACCCCACTAGGAATAGGGTTCCCCTGGTCCTCACCTACCACCCCACCAGCCTCCGGGTCCAACATATTATTCTCCGTAACTTCCGCCACCTCCAACGGGATCCCACCACTAAACACATCTTTCCCTCCCCCCTCTCTCTGCATTCCGCAGGGATCGCTCCCTACACAACTCCCTTGTCCATTCGTCCCCCCCATCCCTCCCCACTGATCTCCCTCCTGGCACTTATCCGTGTAAGCGGAACAAGTGCTACACATGCCCTTACACTTCCTCCCTTACCACCATTCAGGGCCCCAAACAGTCCTTCCAGGTGAGGCATCACTTCACCTGTGAGTCGACTGGGGTGATATACTGCGTCCGGTGCTCCCGATGTGGCCTTTTATATATTGGTGAGACCCGACGCAGACTGGGAGACCGCTTTGCTGAACATCTACGCTCTGTCCGCCAGAGAAAGCAGGATCTCCCAGTGGCCACACATTTTAATTCCACATCCCATTCCCATTCTGACATGTCTATCCACGGCCTCCTCTACTGTAAAGATGAAGCCACACTCAGGTTGGAGGAACAACACCTTATATTCCGTCTGGGTAGCCTCCAACCTGATGGCATGAACATTGACTTCTCTAACTTCCGCTAGGCCCCACCTCCCCCTCGTACCCCATCTGTTACTCATTTTTATGCACACATTCTTTCTCTCACTCTCCTTTTTCTCCCTCTGTCCCTCTGAATATACCTCTTGCCCATCCTCTGGGTCACCCCCCCCCCATCTTTCTTCCCGGACCTCCTGTCCCATGATCCTCTCGTATCCCCTTTTGCCTATCACCTGTCCAGCTCTCGGCTCTATCCCTCCCCCTCCTGTCTTCTCCTATCATTTTGCATCTCCCCCTCCCCCTCCAGCTTTCAAATCCCTTACTCACTCTTCCTTCAGTTAGTCCTGACGAAGGGTCTCGGCCTGAAACGTCGACTGCGCCTCTTCCTATAGATGCTGCTTGGCCTGCTGCGTTCACCAGCAACTTTGAAGTTTATCTATATTGATACGTTTTGATGAAGTGGAGCTCCCTGATAAAGTAAGTGTGGGGTATGTTAGTTATAATGTACAAGCTTTTATTTTATTCCACCTCCACTTAGATGTTACAAATTTCGGAGGTTTGTGTGTGTTGAAGCAGTGTGTTGGAAACTAAGAGAGAAACAGAAACATTGAAGACCTACAGCACAATACAGCCCACAATGCTGTGCTGAACAGTGGTGACATGGGGCTAGGGTTACACTCTATCTAGAATAATAAGTGTAGACCATTGTTGGGTACATGCAGCATATGCTTTATGTTTTGATATGCTGTGGATCCTACAGTCTCTCTTCAGGTTCTCTGGGATATGGTGGAAAATGTTTACATTCTCCCTCTTTATATTTTCCTACACAGCTTTTCTCTGCCCAGCTATTATTCTGTGGTAAGAACTGAAAATGTCTGGGCTGTAGAAGAAGAGTGCAGGTAAATAAAAGAGAGGTAGAGAACAGTTTCCATCTGTGAGCAGAGTGGGGCACCAGAGATGTAGTAAGTGTGGTGGGGAACGTGAGTATGAAGATTGTGAAGGTGTAAAGTTTAAATGTTGTAATTGCAGAGGGGAACATAGGGCAGAGGATGTGAAGTGCTTAAGAAGGCAACTGAAGTTCACCAGGTTAAAGTACAGTTGGGTGTATTTTACCAGCCAATAACCAAATGACCAAAGCTTTTACTAAATACAGGAATGTTGAGGAGTGACCACTCAGGGAGGTGTCAAACCCTGACATCACAAGGCCACTGTGACACGAGTGGGGCACATCACACTGGTTACCTGGAGACCAGAGACAAACATATACAAGGCATATATTGTTGATTCTTACAATCTACACAGATGCTTCCAAAGATCCAGTGACAGTTTGTTCAGGTGTTTCTATTGGATTAGACTGCTCTACACAGACATCCGTAGTGCAGTCCAGGTCAACGGGTGGGAAACTGACAGCTTCCCCATCAGGTCTGGAGTCAGGCAGGGCTGCCCTCTCTCTCCTGTCTTGTTTGTCTGCTGCATAGAACCGTTTGCTGAAGCCATCAGGAGGGATGAGGGCATAAGAGGGGTGACGCTGCCAGGCAGTGGAGGGACCCAAGTGAAAACCTCCCTGTACATGGACGACGTCAACGTCTTCTGCTCTGATCTGAGGTCAGTTCGCAGGTTGATTGGCATCTGCGAACAGTTTGAGCTAGCGTCGGGGGCCAGGGTCAACTGCACGAAGAGCGAAGCCATGCTCTTCGGCAACTGGCCCGACCGATCCAGTGTACCCTTCACCATCAGGTCTGACCACGTGAAGGTGTTGGGGATCTGGTTCGGAGGGGCAGAGGCGTGCAACAAGAACTGGCAGGAGCGGACTGCCAAGGTGAAACAGAAACTGGGACTGTGGGGAGGGCACTCCCTATTGATAACGGGTAAGAACCTGGTCATCAGGTGTGAGGTGCTCTCAGGGCTGCTGTACTTGGCGCAGGTGTGGCCCGTCCCCCACTCCTATGGCTTGGGAATCACCCGAGCTGTCTTCAGATTCATCTGGGGATCCAAAATGGAGCGGGTCAGACAGACCGTCACGCACAAGTCCCTGGACAACGGGGGCAAGAACGTCCCCAATGTCGCCCTCACCCTGATGGCCAGCTTCATGTGTGGCTGCATCAGGCTGTGCATGGATCCCAGATATGTGGGCACAAAGTACCACTATGTGCCCAGGTTCTACCTGTCGCCCTGGCTACGAAGGATGGGTCTGGCCCCTTTCCCGCACAACACCCCTGTCAGCTGGTCATTGCTCCATACCTGTCCTTTGTAGAAAAGTTCTTTCAGGCCAACACCTTTGACCATAAGGCAATTAATTAGACAGAGGTCGGCATGTAATGTCCTGCAGGCACTGCAGGCGAAGGATGAGATGGACACAGTGGGGTGGTTCCCTGAGCAGACTGTCCAGTATATCTGGCAAATTGCATCATCACCAGACCTCACCAACAGGCACAAAGACCTCGCCTGGCTGGCGGTGAGAGGGGCCCTCCCAGTCAGATCCCTCCTGTACGCTCGGAACGTCGTCTCCACACCCTGTTGCCTGTGGGAGGACTGTAATGGGGTGGAGTCGGTGACTCACCTTTTTGCACACTTTTCGTTCATGAAGAAGGTGTGGAGGAGGATAGAAGGGACGGTGTTAAGATTCATGCCCAGCAGCTGCGTTACCGAGGACTCCTTGATCTACTGGCTGTTCCCGGGGACACACACGGAGACAAACATCCAGTGCTGCTGGCAGATCATCAACTCGGTGAAGGACGCTCTTTGGTCTGCCCGAAACTTGATGGTCTACCAGCACATGGAGATGTCCATGACTGAATGCTGCCAACTGGCTCATTCTTGCCTGCAGGAGTACGTGCTGAGGGATGCACTCAAGCTTGGTGCGGCCAAGGCAAAGGACCACAGTTTAAGGTTTTCACCTGTGGGAGTGGGAGGGGTCGGGTGGGCAGGAGAATACCCCTCATCAGCGGTGTGGATAGATGAATCAACATGGTGCCCCAGGAGTGGCTGGAATTGTGTAGACCATTAAAGAACTTTGGAAAAGGAATTAGAGCCAACGCTGGTTTTTTATTGTTAATAATTTTATTGTAAATAAGTCTTAATTCTTGACTAAGATTTGAGAGTCAATGAACGATTTATTGTAAACATCTTTCATTTGAATATGGACTGAGAGTCAACACATAATTTTATTGTAAATAACTTTATTTATTGAATAAGGACAGAGTCAATGAATGTTTTTTTATGCAAATAAATTTATTTTGTAATATTTCTGAATAAAGTATTTTTGGAAAAAAAAGAAGGAAAAAAAGTTTCTATTTATGTTCCAAAATTTCAGGTTCAACAATTAGTGAGGTTGTGGGTGACACCAAAATGAGTGTGTGGTGAAAATGAGGGGTTCCTGAGTTTACAATGAGATGGAGACCTCCTAGGAAAGTGGGCCAGAGAATGGCATATGGAACTTAACTGGACAAGTAAGATTTTGGTAAGTTAAACCAGAGTAGAACATACAGAGTGAATGCTGGGCCCAGGGAGAGTTGTAGAACAGAGAAATTGAGGGGTAGAAGTACAGAGCTCTCTTAAAGAGACGACACAGGTAAACAGGGCAGTGGATGGATTCTCATGTGGTGTAAATCTGTGACTCTGTGTAGATGGTCGTCAATTGTCCAGTTGTAAGCCTGTGAATTTACTTTCTCTTTCTTCTCCCAGAGTAACAAGACTGTTTAGAGGATTGGGAAGCTTTTAAAAACCAACAGAAGGCAACAAAAAGTGGACAAAGATGGAATATGAAGGTAAGCTAGACAAAAATATTAAGGAGAATACCAGAAGTTTCTTGAGAGGCGAGAGTAAATATTGAACTGCTGGCAAATGATGTTGGAGAGGAAGGAATGGGCGAGAAGGAAATGGCGAATGAACTGAATAAATATTTTGCGTCAGTCTTCACTGTGAAAGACACTAGCTGCATTTCAGAAGTTCAAGTGTGTCAGGAGCTGAAGTGAGTGAACTTGCGATTGCTAAGGAGAAGATGCTTAGGAATCTGAAAGCTCTGAAGACGGATAGATCACCTAGACCAGATGGTCTGCACTCTACGGTTCTGAAAGAGGTGGCTGACAAGTTTGTGGAGGCAAAAGTAATGATCTTTCAAGAACGTATAGATTCTGGCATGGTTCTGGAGGGCTGGAAAATTACAAATTTCTTTCCATTCTTCAAGAATGGAGACAGACAGAAGAAGAGAAATTATAAGCCGGTTAGTCTGACCTCAGTGGTTGGGAACTTGTTAGAGTCAATTGTTAAGGATGTAGTTAAGGACTTGGAGGCACATGATAAAATAGGCAGTAGTCAGCATGGTTTCAAAAAGGGGAAATCTTGCCTGACGAATCTATTAGAATTCTTTGAGGAAATCACAAGGAGGATAGTCAAAGGAGAATCAGTGGATGTTACGTACTTGGAATTTCAGAAGGTCTTTGACAAGTGTGCACATGAGGCTTCTTAACACGTTGAGAACCCATGGTGTTACAAGAAAGATACTAGCATGGATGGGAGTACAGGCTAATTGTCAGGAGGCAAAGAGTGGGAATAAAAGGAGCCTTTTCTGCTTGGCTCCTGGTGGCTATGGTGATCCACAGGGTCTGTGTTGGGACCGCTTCTTTTTACATTATAAGTCAATGATTTTCCTGATGGAGTAAGTGGTTTTGTGGCCAGGTTTGCAGACAAGACAAAGGTAGGTGGAGGGGCTGGTAGTTTAGAAGAAGCAGGGATGCTACATAAGGACTTAGACAGACTAAGAGACAGGATAAAGAAGTAGCAGATGGAATACAGTGTTGGGAAGTGCATGGTTATGCATTTTGGTACAAGAAATGAAAGTGTAGACTATTGTTTAAATGGAGAGAAAGTTCAAAAATCTGAGGCTCAAAGTGACTTGGGAGTCCTCATGCAGGATGCCCTAAAGGTAATTTGCAGGCTGAATTGGTGGTGAGAAAGACAAGAGCAATGTTAGCATTCATTTTTTTAAAAAATTATTCATTTATGGGATGTGGGCATCGGCAGCTAAGCCAACATTTATTGCCCATCCCTAGTTGCTCTTAAGAAGGTGGTGATGAGTTGGGCCCACTAGTCATCGGCAGCCAAGCAGAAAGGCTCCTTTTATTCCCACACTTTGCCTCCTGAAAATCAGCCTGTATTTCAAGAAAACTAGAATATAAAATCAAGGATGCAAGGTTGAGTGTTTATAAGACACAAGTGAGGCTTCATTTGGAGATGTTTGGGCCCAATATTTAAGAAAAATATTCCTCGCATTGGAAAAGCTTCAAAGGAGGTAGTCAAAAGTAATCACAAACAAGATAAAATCTGCAGATGCTGGAAGTCCAAGCAACACACACAAAATGCTGGAGGAACTCAGCAGGCCAGGCAGCATCTATGGAAAAGAGTACAGTCGATGTTGGGCCGAAACCTTTGTCAGGACTGAAGAAAGAAAGCTGAGGAGAAGGTTTAAAACATGGGGGGAGCGGAGAGAGAAACACATGATTGGTGAAATGGGAAGGATGAAGTAAAGAGCTGGGAAGCTGATTGGTAAAAGAGATACAGGGCTGGAGAAGGGGGAGTCTGTTAGGAGAGGACAGAAGGCCATAGAAGAAAGAAAAGGTGGCAGGAGCACCAGAGGGAGGTGAAGGGTGAGCAAAGGGTTTAAGACAAAAGAGGGAAAAGGGGATGGAGAATGGTGAAGGAGAGGGGGGTATGGGGGCATTACCAGAAGTTCGAGAACTCGATGTTCATGCTATCAGGTTGGAAGCTACCCAGACGGAATATAAGGTGTTGTTTCTTCAACTTGAGTGTCGCCTCATATTCTTTTCCAGAGATGCTGCCTGGCCTGCTGAGTTACTTCAGCATTTTGTGTGTGTCATAAAAAATTCTGGGATTGAAAGGCTTATCATATGAGGAGTGTTTGATGGCTCTGGGCTTGTTCTCACTGGAATTCAGAATAATGAAAGGAGAATTCAATGAAAACTTACCAATGTTGGAAGCCCTTAAGAGAGTGAATGTGGAGAGGACTCTCTGATAGGAGAGTCTAAAATCAGAGGACACATCCCCAGAACAGAGGAAGGTCCATTTAGTATGGAGATGAGGAGGAATTCCTTTAGCCAGACTGTGGTGAATCTGAGGAGTTTGTCACCTCAGGCAGCTGTGGAGACCAAGTCATTGCATATATTTAAGGCAGAGGTTCATAGGTTCTTGATTGGTCAGGGCAGGAAGGGAAATGGGGAGAAGTCAGGAGATTGGGACTGAGAGGGAAATAATGAAAAGGTGGAGCATTTTAGATGGAGTGAATGGCATAATTCTGCCCCAAGATTTTATGGTCTATGATGATGGCTGAAAATGTCCCATAGCACATGAAACAGACAACACTTGATTGTTAGGTGATTCCTGGTTCGGTGAGTGAACTCCCACATATGTACGCCACGTGGAGTTAATCACTGCTTTTCATAGGCTCAGCGGTCCAAACTTGGTGGTGAATTGTGAAGCAAGCGAGCTGGTATCGCTGCAATTGGAATGGTGGAGATATCTAAGTCTCCATCTGCTTAAACACCTTAAAACGATGTTATATTCTGTTCTGTCCATGGCTTTAGCTGGGTACTTCAGCTGTAGCAGTCTGAAAAGGGAATATTTGATGATTTCCATCGGAAACTACTTACACAACTTGCCTACTTAATGATGCCCGGAAGTTGATGGATTGACCATATATGTAAAGAATAAAAAAGCATCGAATGGTTTATACTTGTAAATATATTTATTATGAATATGGCATATTTTATTTTAAAAAAGGTACGGGATCTCCTCTTAGGAAGGTATGTTGTGTAGATCTCAACATAAGACTGCTTCAGGGTTTCCAGCTCCAGATTTTTCCTCCGAATTTACTTTCAAAGCCATCCCATGAATGTGTATATCCACAAGACAGTGGAGGTTTGAGAATGGAGATTTCCTTCTCCTAGATCAGCTAGCAACCATGGCCGACAAGGCCAATCTGCCAAAACAACTGGTTTTAAGGTGCCAATAACCCGCCTTTGATACTTCTCCTATCAGTAGAAACAGTTCAGCTGGGCTTATTAGCTAAGTCACACGTGGAGGCCAGGAGCTGGTCTTGGTTGTCAGAGACTACTTGAGGTGTACGCCATTGAGAACATTTAATGGGTATTAGGTTATCCCTATTACCACCTCCCATCCCACAGCTATATGACAGACATAAGCAACTGTTGGTTTAAAGATAATAATGCAGAAGGATAGGATTGGTCCTTGTATTGTGATGCTAAATTGGTGGCATCTGGTAGAGGTCGCTTGGGATACGTTGTTTGCTGGCAAAGAGATTCTTGGTAAGTGGGAGGTTTTCAAAAGTGAAATATTGAGAGCACAGAATTTGTATGTTCCTTTTGTTGTAAAAGGCAAGGCTGACAGGTTTAGAGAATGTTGGTTACTGAGGGATATTAAGACCCTGTTTAAGAAAAGGAAGGATGGTTAGGATCAAGTGAGGCACATGAGGAGTATGAGAAATGCAAGAGACCTCTTAAGAGAGAAATTAGGAAGGTAAAAGAGGACACAAGGTTACAGTGTAGTGCAAGATGAAAGAAAATCCTAAAGGTTTCTATTGCTATCTTAAGAGCAAAAAGATAGCAAAAGACAAAGTTGGTCCTCTTGAAGATCTGCAAGGTCATCTATGAATGGAACTAAAGGAGAGAGAGGAAAGATGGATTTTTTTGTATCAGTACAGCTTTCCCCCGCCATCCGAAGGTAGAACGTTCCTATGAAACGGTTCGTATGCCGAAATGTCGTAAAGCAAAGAAGCAATTACCGTTTATTTATATGGGAAAATTTTGTGAGCATTCGCAGACCCAAAAATAACCTACCAAATCATGCCAAATAACACATAAAACCTAAAATAACAGTAACATATAGTAAAAGCAGGAATGATATGATAAATACACAGCCTATATAAAGTAGAAATACTTTTCCACGATCATTACTGAACTGTTCTCCGGAGCGAAAATCTCATGCAAGCGCCATCGGCAGAAAATCTCACGCAAGCGCCGTTGGCAAAAACACGCGCAAGCGCTCTCCAGTAACCTTTAAGCTATGAAGCTGCCAAATCATACCAAATAACACGTAAAAATACACAGCCTATATAAAGTAGAAATAATGTATGTACAGTGTAGTATCACTTACAGGAATCAGGACAGCGCCGAGCACACTGATGATGGTGTGTTAGACTGAGTCGTCGGAATTTGGGTGGTGCAGTGGCCTCCCACCCTCCAGGCTGCTGAGTGATACATTGCTGCGAAAAATGCAGGGGTCCAGCGGCAGCCGGGAGGTACACAGCACATCTTTAAGAAAAAAGCCGAAACAAACATGCTAATTAATTAGGTGCCGCCCGTAATTGTTGGCCCAGATCGGTGCCGATTTCAGATTGCGTTGTCTCTGATTTGGGCCGACAATTACGTGTCGGCGGCACCTAATTAATTAGCATGTTTATTTTGGCTTTTTTCTTAAAGATGTGCTGTGTGCCTCCCGGCTACCTTTGCATTCTCCGCGAATCGGTATCTGTCCGTAGCCTGGGGATTGGGGTGGTGGGACACTGGGGTGTCATCTCGTCGCCTGTTTCCATTAGGGCAGGCAGCTCATCTTCTCCTATGACTGCCCGCCTCGATGTCGAAGGTCGAGGTTCGTCGTCTGCTGTGGCTGATGTGGAAGGCTTGCTTGACTGCTGAGCCTCGCGCATTTTTCTATCACACAGTTCTTTAATAAGGACTCAAACCATCCTGCAAGTATCCCCTAAACCGACGTACCCTTTCAAAATTAAAGTTGTACTTTATCATTACTCATTCAGTTTCGATTGTTATCCTTTTTTCTTCCAATTGCATCAGCTCTTCATCTGTCAGTTCTTGGTGCTGGGATGCCAAAACCTCTTCAACATCATCTTCGTCAACTTCCACAAGCCAAACTCACGTTGTCCTTACTTCGTTCACCACGATCAAAACGCTTAATTATGTCTAGTTTTACCGTAAGTGTAACACCCTTACGAGCTCTTTCAGGCTTTTCCGATACCATAGAACTCATCTTGCAAACGGCTGCTCACAGGCACGTGTTTAAGCAATGCCGGCGAGAATCCGGGGGAGAATGGCTGCTCAGGGTGCGCTGCCTTTTATCGCGCGCTAATTTTTTTTTCGTAACAGTGAAAACACCTTCTGAAAGTGAAAGTAGGGTGCTGATGTAGATCTTTCATAACAGTGAGGTTTCGTAAAGCGAATGTTCGAAAAGCGGGGGACACCTGTATCTACTTGGGAGACAGACACAGATTGTAGAACTGAGACAAAAGTGTAGTGAAATTGTGGACCATGTCTGGATTGTGGAAGAGGTGGTGCTGGCTGTCTTGAGGCAAATTTGATTGGATAAATCGCCAGAGCCTGACAATGTGTCCCCTTGGACCTTATGTGAGGCTAACGCAGAAATTCTAAAAGCCCTAGCAGGAATAGTTAATACATCCTTATTCATGGGCCTGCTGCTGGAGGACTGGAGGATTACTAACATTGATCCATCGTTCAAGAATGGTTCTTAGAAATAGCTAGGAAGAGGACTTCCGGTGGTGCTCCTGGTGTGAGGTCGTGTTTTAGATCCGCTCCACCACCTCTGATCTTTATCCTATGATCAGTTCCATTTAAGCTAACTTTTAAGGCACTGACCTTTACAATATCTCGGAGTTGATTGTCATTATATATTTAGATGTTTTTAATGTCCGGTATGTCTAAGAACGGGAAAAACAGCAAACCTCCTGTCAGACCGAAAGTTACTGACCCCGCTCCTGTTGTTGAACCGACGGTAACTATGCAAGCTATATCTGATTTGATCCGTGCGGAGATTTCATCTAAACTGGAGAGAATCATCAACGATATTGATAAGCTGAAAAACAACTATCACTGAACATCAGACTGCCATATCTAAGCTCCAAGTTTATATGCAACAGAATGAACTTAAAATGGGAAAAATTGAAGAAACAATTGGTACAATGAAGAAACTACTTGAATTCCTTACCTTTAAAAATTCTGATTTAGAATGCAGAATGTGTCGTCAGAATATAAGAATTATTGGACTCAAAGAAGGTGTGGAATCTGAAGACCCTGTTAAGATTTTCTCTCAACTTTTAAAAGATTAATTTCCCACCTTGTTTCCCGATCAACCACCACTATTGGACAGGGCTCATAGAGTTCCACCGTATTCGTCTAAGTCAGACAAGCCTTGGCATGTTTTTATACAATTTCATTATTTTCAAGACAAGGAAAAGTTGCTCCGTTTTGCTCGAGTTAAAGGATACATTGATTTTTCGGATCTCTGCTTTCGATTGGTGGAGGACTTTAGCAAACAGGTTTGCCACCAACGTGTTCGTTATAGATCTGTGATGGCGGAATTCTACAAGATGGATTTAAAACCAGTTCTGTTATATCCCGCACGTTTGAGGATCCGAATGTCTGATAGGTCTCCCCGTTTTTTTCGACTCTCCGTCAGATGCCCAGAGCTACCTGGATCAACTCTTGCCTTCAACATCCTAATCGCACTGTTAAACTATCAGTGCCTGATTGGAGGGTGTTAATCTGTCTGGTTTTATTTTCTTTTTTCTTTTTTTTGGCTCTATCTGAGGGCAGAATTTTTTTTTGTTTAATCAATATGGATGCCAGACTCTTTTTTAACTGCGTCATTCCTTCTTCTTCCCTAGAGATTCTGGGTGGCCACTCCCACAGCATCATTTTTTGTACATACCTGGAGGCCTTAAACTTAGTAATTTTTTTTGCTAGTGTATGCAGATATTTCATCTCCTTTCCTAATTATATGGTTTGGTGAATCTATTTTTTCTTTGTATTATATCTTTTTCTTTTTAGTCGGTGTACTTCTTGATTTTTTCACTCTTCTACTGTTTTTCAACTTTACCTGATCTTTTTTATATATACACTTTTTTACTGAGCATTTATCGGAAGTCATGGGGGTAGATTTAGTGCTTGCTTCTATCTGGCTAGTCTGTTTTAGATTTAGCTTTGGGGTTACGGGGTGGGGGTAGGGGGCTTCACTTTTTAGTTTTTTTTCTTCTTGGTCTACTGATATATTATTGAAGTATTTTTCGTGTTGTCTTTCTCGTTATCTCATATTTACTCTATTCCCTTTCCGGGTTCGTGAGTTGAATCTATTGTCAATCCTCCCTATATCTGAGGGTTGACTTTAGGGGTTATGGATTCTACCAATAATTTTGTCTCTTGGAATAAAAACAGTCTTAATCATCCAATTAAAAGGAAAAAAATCTTCAAAGTATTCCGGAGACTTAAGGCACATATTTTATTTGTACAAGAGACCCATGTGTGGAGGGAGGGACAGATTACGTTTTTTTAAGTTCTGGAAGGGTTATCGATACCATTCGAATTCTAATGCCAAAGTAGAGGAGGTTCTATTTTCATAGATCCCTCAATTACACTTGTGCAAAAAGATATTATCTCTGAATCGAATGGTAGATTTTTACTGGTTAGTGGTTTACTTTTTAATAAAAAGGTAGTTCTGGTCAACATTTATGCTCCAAACTCGGACTGTCCAGAATTTTATAAATCTTTATTAAATATGTTTCCAAATTTGAATGAGTTTACACTAATCTGGTGCGGAGATCTTAATACTCGTTTATCTCCACTATTGGACCGTTCGGCCCCTATACGGACCGCACCCAATAAATCCGCAACCTTGATTAATTAATTTCTCTCAGATTCGGGGTTGACGGACATTTGGCGGTTTTTACATCCCCAGGAAAAATACTTCTCTTTTTCACATGTTCATCACTCTTATTCAAGAATTGTTTTTTTTTTAAATTGACTTTGGTCTTATTTCTTCAGTAGTTAAATGTGAATATGACTCTATAACCTTTTCGGACCATGCTCCACTTAAGCTTTCTATTAAATTATTGGCCAATGCTCATAACAATAGACAATGGCGTTTTAATTCACTGTTGCTTCAGGACTTGGATTTTGTTAACTTCATGAATGAACAGATTGATCTTTTTTTTAACAATTAACAGTATAGAGGATATATCCATGAACACCCTTTGTGATACCTTCAAAGCTTATATTCGTGGCCAGATCATTTCGTACTCTGCTGCTTTGAGGAAAAGGTTGAAGAAGGAAGAGCTTGCTCTTGTGGACAAGATTAAGGAAATAGAGAAGAAATATGCTACAGCTCCTTCTGAGAAGCTGTATAAACAAAGAACTGAACTTCAAATGGAATACAGTTTATTACTTTCATCCTCTATTGCAAATCAATTAATGAAGACAAGAAGTGAATTTTATATACATAGTGACAAAGTTGGTAAACTGTTGGCTAATCTGTTGAAGACTAACTCCATTAAGTTTCAAGTTAATCAGATTTATAATCAAGAAGATCAACTGACATTTGATCGAGCTGAGATTAATCAATCCTTCTTTGATTTTTATTCCTCTTTATATAAATCAGAATCTCCACCAGATTCTAAACATATGTGTGACTTTTTAGATAACCTAGACTTCCCTAAGATATCACATGATATATGTTCTATGTTAGAAACTTCCTTCACTACTGATGAGATTAAAAATGTTATTTTTTTCTATGAACTCGGGGAAAGCTCCGGCCCTGATGGGTTTACTGTGGAATTTTTAAAAATCTTTTGCACCCTCATTAGCCCCTGATTATCCAGGGTTCTGGAGGCCTCATTAAAACTTGGTAAACTACCAGAATCCTTTTATAGAGCATCAGTTTCTTTAATATTAAAGAAGGATAAAGACCCTGCTCAATGCGCATCTTATAGACCAATATCCTTGTTAAATGTTGACTCCAAGATTTTTTCTAAATTATTGGCTAATAGACTAGAAAAAGCACTTCCTTATATTATTTCGGAAGATCAAACAGGTTTTATTAAGAATCGCTACTCTTTTTGTAATATTTGTACCCTTTTAAATATTGTCCATGCCCCGTAACAAACTGATCCTGAATGCATCTTTTCCCTAGACGCTGAAAAAGCCTTTGATAGGGTTGAATGGCCCTACTTATTTAAGGTGCTTGAAATGTTTAACCTCAGCCCGAAATTTATATCCTGGATTAAATTGTTATACCATTCTCCTATGACATCAGTTCGTACTAATACTCAAAACTCACCTTTTTTTCCTCTATTTCAAGGTACCAGACAAGGGTGTCCTCTTAGCCCTTTATTATTTGATATAGCATTAGAACCACTAG
Organism: Mobula hypostoma; assembly: GCF_963921235.1. Classification (NCBI taxonomy): domain Eukaryota; kingdom Metazoa; phylum Chordata; class Chondrichthyes; order Myliobatiformes; family Myliobatidae; genus Mobula; species Mobula hypostoma. Next base: position 33,603,844 of record NC_086109.1, read on the forward strand.
CAATTGCTATTTGAGAATCTCCTAACATTATTGGTATAACTCGTGGGTTAAAGTCTCATAAAGTATCACTTTACGCTGATGACTTACTCTGATATATTTCCAATCCTCAAAAATCTATCCCAGCAGCTCTAGATTTATTAGCCCAATTTAGTCTTTTTTCAGGATACAAATTAAATCTTAATAAGAGTGAACTTTTCCCTATTAATAAGCAAGTTCCCTTATATCAGAACCTGCTGTTTAGATTGGTTAATAACCGTTTTTCATATCTTGGGATTAAAATTACCTGTAAACATAAGGATTTATTTAAGACTAATTATTTATCCTTAATTGACCATATCACACAACTTTCCTTTAAATGGTCTCTACTTTATTTAACTTTGACTGGTCGTATTAATGCTGTTAAGATGTTTATTCTGCCAAAATTTTTATATATATTTCAGGCATTACCAATTTTTGTTCCAAAATCCTTTTTTGATAAAGTATACTCTAAAATCTCTTCATTTATTTGGCAAAATAAAAACCTGAGGTTGGGTAGAATACGTCTACAGAAAGCTAAGAGAGATGGAGGCTTGGCATTAGCTAACTTTAGATTTTATTGCTGGGTAGTTAATATTCGACACGTGAAATTTTGGTTACTTGTCCAAGATACACTATCCATTCCTAAATGGGTAGTATTGGAATTACAATCTGTTCAAGGCTATGCACTTGGCTCTATATTAGGATCTCCTCTTCCTTCTGATTCGAAATGGTATAAGCAGGTTTGCAACCCGATAGTTAAATATACCTTACGTATCCGGTTTCAATTCCAAAAATTTTTTGATCTTAATCAATTTGTGCTAGCGATTCCTATTATTGGCAATTTATTTTTTCTCCCCTCCTCTACAGACTGTGCCTTTCAAATTTGGAAGACTAATGCTATATCATGGTTTTCTGACATTTTCAGATGGCTCCCTTATGTCTTTTGAACAGTTATCTAACAAATACAATTTACCGAGAACACATTTTTTTAGATATTTGCAAGTTAGAAATTTCCTAAATACCATACTCTCCTCCTTTCTGGCGTTATCCCCCACAAATATTTTAGACGCTATCATCAACCTTATCCCGTTTCAGAAAGGTGTAACGGCTACTACTTATAATACTACCATGAAATTTAGGAAAGCTCCATTTGACAAAATTAGGACTGACTGGGAAAGAGAATTGGATCTTACTATCCCGGCTGAGGACTGGGCCTATATTTTACAACTTGTTAATACTTCCTCTATCTGTTCCAAACACTCTTTAATTCAACTTAAATTTGTCCATAAAGCACATATGTCTAAAGATAAATTAGCTCGTTTTTACTCTCATATTATCCCTCTTTGTGATAGATGTCATGGGGAGATGGCTTCCATGACCCACATGTTTTGGTCTTGTCCTACTCTGGAAACTTTTTGGAAAGACATTTTTAATATTATCTCAAAGGTTCTGAATAGTGATATTTCTCCTCATCCTATTACTGCTATCTTTGGATTACCTAAAACTTCTAGTAATTTACCCCCCTCAGCGCGTAGAATGATTGCATTTCCTACTTTAATGGCGAAAAGATGTATTCTACAACACTGGAAGGAGATTAATGCCCCAACTATGTTTTTTTTGGTTCTCTCAAACGATACTGTGTCTAAATTTGGAGAAAATCAGAAGTAATCTTTATGATACTTGAGTTAAATTTGAACAGACCTGGAGATCATTTATTCAATATTTTCATTTAATGTAACTATTTTTTCTCTCTGACCATATATACATTCCCTTCATGGATTTTATCTGTTATTAGCGGAGATTGGGTTTGAGGACGCGGTTGTTTAATTGTTCAAGTCTAGTATATACCTAGTTAGCCCTTTGCTTTGCTTTGTTAGGTTAGTTGCACGGTAGGTTTTTTTCTGTTTTTTTTCTCGTTCTTTTGGTATATATGAAAAATTAGTATACAATTATATTACCTTGTTATTCTATAATTAACATGCGTTGTTTGTATTTTTTTGTATTAATATTACTTTTATATTTATATCCTAACAATGTATTGGTTGCTGTATGTTTTACTCTTTGTGTACTAATTCAATAAAAAGATTTAAGAAGAAAGAAAGAAATAGCTAGGAAATTATAGGCCAGTTAGACTGATGTCAGCCATGGGTAAATTGTTGGAAGACATTCTAAAGGGAAGGATACAGTGGATTCCAGATAATTGGAACAGCCACTATTAACCGGGATTTCAATTGTTTATTTGGGACACAACACCTCTTCAGTCAAACCGGAGACTATTGCCAAACGTTTTCGAACTATCGTCAATCACGTGTACTTATGTAGTCCTTAGGCACTACACTTTGTGATAAAGGTGACACATCTGAACTTGAGCTAGTGACTGCACAGGATGACAGGAAAGTTTTTGTTGAATTATGAGATTACTACATACAAGAGGGCAATGAAGGCAGTGTATTATCTACATTAGATGTCTGGGCTGATTTTATTCATTTACAGTCAATCAAAAGAGCATGGCAACGTACTGTATTAATTCCTCTGTTGATAACTATTGTAAGGGGGTTTCTTTTTTTATGTCATTGCGTAGTCTAATTAAAATGGCTTCTTTGTTATGTTATAACTGAAAGGGCTTCTTTGTTATGTTAACTGCTGAGAAAGTCCTCCCGCTAGCAGTTTGTTTGGATCACGTTACTGATAAGAAGATGTTACGAACCAATTGGGATAGTTGTTATGCTTTTGGTGTGTCTGTAAGATATTGTATGCGCGAGGTTTGGGAGGAGAAGGCGGGAGAGAGAGAGACAGAGGATGCACCAGGTGCTGTGTGTCCGCTAATGGGGTCGGACCCTGAGCTGGGCATTCAGCGAGGAGAGGAGACGGAGACGGACTCGTGTGGAGCGTCTGGTCAACCACTGTTGTTGGTGCCAGGCGGCCGGTAGAGGTGGTCCGAGGGGTCGCAGGGTGAAGAAGAAGGGTCCCGAGCTCCAACTGTTTGTGCACGAAGAGATTAAACTTTGACAAGTGTGGCGCCTTTTATTTTCCTTTTATATTTTATTCTCTATTAATTATATAGTTCCAGTAATATCTATAAACTGTAAATCATTTAATCATATCTGGTGTATCGTCTGTTATTTGGGCGGGGTGGGGTACATCACACAGCATCTACACAAACTAATTACCCAGTTTGGTGGGGCCAAGGGCTGTTTCCCTAGATGACAGTGAGCCGAGCGACCCTGAGGCTGGCCAGAGGGGCTACATTGTGTGGGTTTTTGTCCGGGATTTGATCTACTGGTATGCTGTGTGGTTGCCCTGTTTAAATCAGTAATGTGTGTCTCTGTGGGTTATTTGCCGGTTATTGCTGCATGCGTGATGGGTGAGGTCTTTGTTTGAGTTCAGACTAGCATTGATGAGTTGGAGGTGGAACTCGGGGCTGTCCATGCTGTTGGGAGAGAGAGGAAAGAGTCTTCTGATTTGGAGGTAGTGTCTGCGAATAAATGTTCTAGCTCTGGCAGGCTCTGCCTGGCGTTTGGGATAGTGTCCACCCCAAGAAGGGCGGAGGCGTGCGAGACGTGGGCGGAGCGGATCTCTCAGTTGTTAGGTGAGTGGCAGTGCTCGGTTGAGGAAGAGCGACAGGGATTGGTTGAAAGTTTGAGTAGGCGGGCTGGTGACGGTGTTAGAGCTGTCAGGTTCACTTACACCGCAGTGACAGCTGTCAATTATTTGAAAGAGGCGAGGAAAGTTTTCACTGTGTCTTCTCTGGCTAGGGGGGGCGGCTAAATTGCTTGCAGTGCCAGGGGGATCATTTCAGGGGATCAGCCCCTCCTTCAGTTGTTCAGCTGATCAGAGAGGTGCCAGGAAACTTAGTGGAGGCCCACTGGGGGAATGGCTTGGGGTCTCTGGGGAAGCACATTCCCAGCAATGTACCAATGAACTTCCGAAAGGAAAAAACCCTATTCCTGAAGACTCAGAGGGACCACACCCCAGGGTGTCATTACGGATAGAGGGAAGCGATGCTAAAGCCATCCTCGATCCCGGGGCGCAGGTCAAGTTGTTGTACAGTTCGTTTTACAACCGGTGTCTGAAGCATTTACCCTTGACAACTACAAGGGCACTGGAGATTTTGGGTACCAGTGCCAGTAATTATCCAGAAGACGATGATTGGTTAATGACCCTGGAGTTCATGGGGGCATTGTCTGGGCACCCAGCGTGTCGAGTTGCTTCTGAGGACGTGTGTAGCAGCCTTGAGCCAGTACTGAATTTAAATGAGCCCCAGCGGTGGTACAGCTTGGGGAAAGTAGCTGAGGGTGAGACCCTCTTAGTAGACGCTCTGAACTACCACGAGGGAGGGGAGTTGACCACTGAAGACACCTCAGTGAGAGAGAGGTCGCGGCAACTGGACCCTGGCGTCGTGGGAGATGAAGGCAGCGTGTGTGTGGATTATGCGACGTGGTTTAATGTGCTGGATCTGAGGAGTGGTTGTTGCCAGATCCCGAGGAATGCGGCTGTCGAGCCGAAGACGGCCGTTATTAGTTCCCTAGGATTATTCCGATCCAAAAAGATGCCCAAGGGCATATCTGGAGCCCCTGCATCCTTCCCGCAGGGCATGAGGAAGACCACGGGGGAAGTGAAGATGTGTGGAGTTTTGACGTATGTGGATGACAGCCTAGAGCTTAGATTCGCCTGGGGGAACTATGAGCCGAGGCGAGTGGCTGAGCCCGGATGACAGAAGCGAAGTGTCAAATGTGGAGGAGTTTTTGGCTGGAGGAGTTTGGTGCAATGTGAGAAAAATGACCCATCGTCATAGTCATAATCATAGTCATACTTTATTGATCTGAAGAGAAATTGGTTTTCATTACAGTTGCACCATAAATAATTAAATAGTAATAAAACCATAAATAATTAAATAGTAATATGTAAATTATGCCAGGAAATAAGTCCAGGACCAGCCTATTGGCTCAGGGTGTCTGACCACCAAGGGAGGAGTTGTAAAGTTTGATGGCCACAGGCAGGAATGACTTCCTATGAAGCTCAGTGTTGCATCTCGGTGGAATGAGTCTCTGGCTGAATGTACTTCTGTGCCCAACCAGTCCATTATGTAGTGGATGGGAGACATTGTCCAAGATGGCATGCAACTTGGACAGCATCCTCTTTTCAGACACCACCATTAGAGAGTCCAGTTCCATCCCCACAACATCACTGGCCTTACGAATGAGTTTGTTGATTCTTTTGGTGTCTGCTACCCTCAGCCTGCTGCCCCAGCATACAGCAGCAAACATGTTCGCACTGGCCACCACAGACTCGTAGAACATCCTCAGCATCGTCCGACAGATGTTAAAGGACTATTGGCCCAATTAAGTGGCTGTTCCTATTAGCCAAAGTTTCATGGAAAGACAGTAACTGATTAACAATTGATGCACTTAAATGAAATACAGAACAAATTAGACCACTAAATACGACTACAATATGATAAAACTGCGTATTAGTTCTTAATAGTGTAGCCCCCCTGGCCAGCATCAAGGTCGCTCGGCTCGCTGTTGTCTAGGGAAACAGCCCTCGGCCCCGCCAAACTGGGTAATTAGTTTGTGTGGATGCTGTGTGATGTACCGCACCCCGCTCAAATAACAGACAATATACCAAATACGATTAAATGATTTACAGTTTATAGATATTACTGGAACTATTAATTTAATAGAGAATAAAATAGAAAAGGAAAATAAAAGGCGCTACACTTATCAAAGTTCAATCTCTTCATGCACAGACAGTTGGAGCTCGGGACCCTTCTTCTTCACCCTGCGACCCCTCTGGCCACCTCGACCGGTCGCCGGGGATCAACAACGGTGGTCGACCAGACGCTCCACACGAGGACGTCTCCGTCTCCGCTCCTCGCCGAATGCCCTGCTCGGGGTCCGACCCCGTTAGCGGACTCACAGCACCTGGTCTATCCTCTGTCTCTCTCTCTCCCGCCTTCTCCTCCCAAAACCCGCGCATACAATATCTTGCAGACACACCAAAAGCATAACAACTATTCCAATTGGTTCGTAACATCTTCTTATCAGTAGTGTGATCCAAACAAACTGCTAGCAGGAGGACTTTCTCAGCAGTTTACATAACAAGGAAGCCCTTTCAATTCTAACATAACAAAGAAGTCATTTTAATTAGATTACGCAGTGACATAAAAAAAGAAATCCCCTTACACTCTCACCCCACCAAATAAAGTCATGTCCTCATGACTTCTAAATAACTCTCCAACCAGTCCTACAGACACAGAAACCCATCCAGATGCACACAGTGACATTGCTCCCCAAACAGTGGGCCTTCCGCCCGTCCACGGGCGCTATATAGGCCAACCTATCTGAGAGCTTCCTAATCCTCCAAGACCTCCGTACCCCCTCACCTAAACCCTAAAGGCTCAGACACTACTAGGGATACCTTGGGCCTGTGTGCCAACTCTTCTCTCACTCAGGCCACCATTACAACTCAGAGCCCCCTGTCCCGTGTCCAGGGCCCCGCTTCTTTTCCTTCCTGGTCCTGCCGTAACTCAGAATGCCCACAGCTAGCCCTCCCCACTACACCTGACTCAGTGGGAGAAGGGCCAAAGGTCTCTTCCTCAATCACAGGGAAGTTAGCGAAAGGCAGCATGTACCACATGTCCAGCACATCATCCTTCGAATCCGTATTCTTCCTCATTCCCTCGATCGGCTGCTGCTGTTTGAGTTTCTCCAAACTGAAACATTTAGCCGGGGCTGCCTCTGCGGTCTCTTCAGCCTCCTGCAGTTGAGACGTCAGCTTCTTCGGGGACTCCTTCAACTCTCGCCACAGCCTCAGCAGTTCTGACTCAGGGCTCTTGGCCATCTCAATCTGGGACGCAGTTATCCCACCAGCTTCTTCCTCCCTGACCTGAAAAGCAGCAGTTAAAGAATGTTCAGCCTCCGGTTGTTTCTTCCTGATGACGTCTTCCAGGTCAACTTTCAGTTTTTCCACTTCATTTAAACTGTCGATAGTGATCTTCAGGTTCCTTTCAAGCGTCCGCCTCTCTTTTCCGAGATCTGTCCTCCATTTCTTCACCTCCTTGGGAGTGTAGTCAAACTCCCCTCCCTGGGCTCTCGGTTTTCTGTTGGCCATAGTCAGAACACTTCCTTGATCTTCCTCAACTTGTAAGTCTTCCAATCTTTTCTGAATCGACGTTTTGAGTTTCTGCTGATCCCGTCGAAGGTGGGTCATTGTTTCTTCTCGCTGGATTAATTCATCAGTACATGACCGCAGTGTCGGCTCGGAATTCTGTTGCTCCTTCTCCACGTTGACGAGCGTGAATTCCAAGTCTGCAATTGTCGTCCCACAAGTGCGGCACTCAGTCTCCAGCCGGCATTTCTGAGCACTCAGTTCAGCGGTGCAAATTCCCTCCCTCTCCTGTGTCTCATTTAGATTGACAACCCGGGTTTCCATCCCCAGGTCCACCACCATCTGTTCCACCACCAGGAAGTTCAACTGGTATGTCGGGTCTACGAGTCTGTGGTGGCCAGTGCTATCATGTTTGCTGTTGTGTGCTGGGGCAGCAGGCTGAGAGTAGCAGACACCAGCAGAATCAACAAACTCATTCGTAAGGCCAGTGACGTTGTGGGGATGGAACTGGAGTCTCTGACGGTGGTGTCTGAAAAGAGGATGCTGTCCAAGTTGCATGCCATCTTAGACAGTGTCTCCCATCCACTACATAATGTACTGGTTGGGCACAGGAGTACATTCAGCCAGAGACTAATTCCACCGAAATGCAACACTGAGCGTCATAAGAAGTCATTCCTGCCTGTGGCCATCAAACTTTACAACTCCTCCCTTGGAGGTCAGACACCCTGAGCCAATAGGCTGGTCCTGGACTTATTTCCTGGCATAATTTACATATTACTATTTAATTATTTATGGTTTTATATTGCTATATTTATACTCTATTTTTGGTTGGGGCAACTGTAACGAAAATCAATTTCCCTCGGGATCAATAAAGTATGACTATGACTATGACTAGTATTGGGGCTGACTTGTCCCAATTAACCAGAATCTACCATATTTCGATAGGCAAGGCCTGATAAGGAACAATCAAAATGGTGTTTAGCATGGTAAGTCATGTTGAACCAATCCTAATCCTTTTTGAAGAGTTCCCAAGAACTCCGTCGAGAGGCTTGTGACTAGTGGTGTGCCATGGGGTCAGTGTTGTGGTTTGTTGTCTCCATTGTCAATCTGGGTGATAATGTGACAAACTGAATCAGCAAATTTGCGAATATCACCAAGACTGGGGGCAAAGTGGACAGGGAGAAGGTTATTAAAATTTGTTTCATGAGTTGGGATGTTGGTGAGGCCGAATGTAGAGTTCTGTGAGCAGTTTTAGTCATCTACCTGTGGGCAATATCGATAAGTTTGAAAGAGTGCACAGAAATTCTACATGGACATTTCCAGGACATGAGAACCTGTGTTACAGGGAAAGGTTGAATAGAGTCATAGAGCAACACAGCATGGAAACAGGCCCTTTGGTCCAACTGGACCATGCAGACCACAGCATTGTCCCTGTTAGTCCCAGTTGTCCATGTCTGAACGATAGGCCACCATGCCCGTCCCTTCCTTTATCAATCAAAATGTCTCTCAAATGTTGCAATTCTACAGTCTTAACAAACTTCGCTGGCAACTCATTCCAAGTACTCACTAGCCTCTGTATAAAGCCTCTTGGGTCACTTTTACATTTCTGCCCTGTTATCCTGTATCTGTGCCCTGTGGTTTTGGACGCCCTAACCCTGGGAAAAAGAGTTCAAGTTCAGGTTTAGTTTTCATTCCACAATGCATCAATACTGCGGAATAAAACAGTGTTCCTCGGGGTCCAAGGTGCAAAACATACACAGCACATTCAAAATATCAAGCAAATATTCAGTTATGCAAGAAAAAAAATCTATAGCTCAATTCCCTCAGTGATGGATCCTGCAAATTGATGGTGCAGTTCCCAGTACTCTGCAGACAAACATAGACCAGACTCACATCACTCTGCACTCCGGGTCATAAAGATCCAGTGTCGGCAACCTCTCCAGCTCTCAGGCCCTCTAGTCTGGGAAACATCCCTGTAAATCTCTTCTGCATCTTCTCCAGCTTGTCAATGAGTTTCCTGCAACGCGTGATCAAAATACTACACAATACTCTAAATGCAGTCTCACTACATGGCTGGAACTTTATTCACAGTGCAGGAGAATGAGGGCAGATCTTATAGAGGTATATCAAATATTAAGGGGTATAGATAGGGTAAATACAAGCAGCCAGCTATTAATGAAGAAGATGCATTTTCCCCTCAGGCTGGGTGAGACTAGAACAAGAGATCAAAGGCTTAGAGTGAAAGGTGAAATATTAAAGAGGAATCTGAGAACATGGTCTAGATGGTGACGGTCCTTGATGATGGATGCTTCTTTCCTGTGAAACTGCCCTGTGGAGATGTGCTCAGTGATGGGAAGGGCTTTATCCATGATAGACTGGGCTGTATCCATCACTTCCTGGAGGCTTTTCTGTTCATGGGCATAGGTTTTTCCATACCCAGATATGATACAGCCCTGCCATGCTTTCATGCATGATTTGTGGCATCCAGTACAGTTCCTCTGAAATGCCCAGGAATTTGAAGTGTCTGACCCTCTCCAACTCTGATCCACCAATGAGTACTGGCTCATGGTTTCTTCCCCTTGTAGTCAAAAATCAGCTCCTTGGTTTTGAGGACTTGATGTGTTGATTGCTCTAATTCAGCCCCTTTGTCTCATGGTGTTATGGACTTAGTTCTTGCAGGCTGTAAAGTAGGGGTCACCAACCTATCGATCGCTATCAACCAGTCGATCTTTGAGACTGTCCCAGTAGATCTCGAAAAAAATCAAAAATAAATACACAAATACTGTTGTAATGTGAGCATTATAAAAATAAGTAATACTAATTAGGATAATGGTAATATAGCAATACTTTTTGCTACAAAGCCGTTTGTAAAGAGAGACTGTTTCCGGGTTGCGGGGTTTTAGTTCCGTTATTTCTGCCCAGTTTGCATGTGTGTAGCACCCCGCCATGAACTGCGTTTTCAGCATCAAAGTGACCAATTAAATTAGATACGCAGTGGTCCCCAACCACCGGGCCATGAAGAATGCAGCGGTACAGCGGTAGTCGGAACGCACCCAGCACATCTTTATGAAAAAAGCCGAAATAAACAAGCTAATTAATTAGGTGCCGCCCGGCACATAATTAATTAGCTTGTTTATTTTGGCTTTTTTTCTTAAAGATGTGCTGGGTGCATTCCGGCCACTGCTGTACCGCTGCATTCTTCATGGCCCGGAGGTTGGGGACCACTGAATAAGAGTACAGACTGTCGCAAACATCAATATACGGTACTCGCTCGTGATATCCTGATAACATGGCGGAGGCTCCACGAAAGAAGGCGAAAACATACAAATTCCATCCAGAATGGGAAGAGGAATTTCTATTTACCTTGGTGAAAGACAAGTGTGTATATATGTTGTGCCACCAAACACAAGCACTGACTAAAAGAGGGAATCTGGAGCAGCACCACAACACCGACCACCAGGAATTTAAAGACACCTACTCCCCAAAGAGCACAATTCATGCCAGGAAAGTTGAGGAGCTGAAATCAGGGTTGAAGGCCCAGCAATCATTTTTCACAAAACATGCTGCTCAAAATATGGCTGCTATTGAAGCATCATTTCGTGTAAGTCAGCTTTTGGCTAAACACAAGAAGCCTTTTACAGATGACGATTTATTCAAGGAAGCAATGCCATTACCGCAGAGACTGTTTTTAATGACTTTAAAAACAAAAACGGCATCACAACGCAATGCATAATATACTACTTGGTCCTGCAACAGAGATGAGGAGGGTAGAGTCACTGTCAGAAGACGTGGACTTTTTTCACTACAATTCGATGAATCCCTGGATGTAATGCAAACAGCTCAGCTTGTTGTATTTGTCAGAATGGCTTGCCAGGATTCTACAACAAAGGAGGACTTCCTCACTCTTTTGCAATTTAAGGAGTGAACGAGAAGTGAGGATATTTACAATGAGTTTAAAAAAATATCCATGAAAATGACATCCCCATTCATAAACTGGTGGCAATGACTACTGATGGGGCCCCAGCAACGCGTAGTGTGCACATTGGTTTTATAGCTCTAAAAGTCAGTGCCTACTTCGGGTCAACTTATCTATGTGAAATTGCATTTTCACAGATGAAAAATTATTAAATCTAGGTACAGGAGCCGTATTACTGACAGACACCTCACATGCTGTCTCAGACTGACTGTCTGTAGTTATGAGCCAAATTTCAAAGAACTAGCAATAAGTATTCAGCCCCAGTCATCAAACTGAGTGCAACAGTCAATTTTTATTCATTTATTTTTTGTGTTAAAATAAAATTAAATAATGAAACTTAGAATTAAAGGTGTGAAGTATTGTAATATTCTTAAAGAAAGATATGCTAGTTACAGTGTTTTCTTGTTTGAATTAATTTGTAAACACAAAATAATCTGCAGATGCTGTGATCAAAGCAACACTTACAGTACGCTGGATGAACTCAGCAGGTCGGGCAGCATCAGTGGAAATGATGAGTCGACATTTCGGGCCGGAACCCTTCGTCAGGACTGAAGAATGAAGGAGGGGGAAGGATTTGAAGAATGCTTGTAGGTTCAGTTGAAAGACCAGTAATTTGAAAGACAACGGGGTGGGGGAGGGGAAGCATCAACGTTATAGGCAGGAAAACAATGGGTAGTAGAAGAAGGAAGTGGAACCACGAGGAGGTGATAGGCAGCTGGGGGAGGGGGCAGAGTGAAATAAGGATAGAGGAAGGGAGGGGGAAGGAATTACCGGAAGTTGGAGAATTCTATGTTCATACCAAGGGGCTGGAGACTACCTAGACGGTATATGAGGTGTTGCTCCTCCAACCTGAGTTTAGCCTCATTATGGCCGTAGAGGAGGCCAGGTATGGACATATCTGAACGGGAATGGGAAGCAAAGTTGAAGTGGGTGGCTACCGGGAGATCCTGTCTGTTGTGGTGGACAGAGTGGAGGTGCTTGACGAAGTGGTCCCCCAACCTACGTTGGGTTTTACCGATGTAGAGGAGGCCGCACCGGGAGCACCGGATGCAATAGATGACCCCAACAGACTCACAAGTGAAGTGTTGCCTCACCTGGAAGGACTGTTTGGGGCCCTGAATGGTGGCCACTTAATTAATTAATTAATTTGAAAGTTTGACAAAAGTATTTTGTGTAATTCAAATACAATTAGCCCAAATAAAAGGCCTCAAATTGGAAGTACAATCTGAGCTATTTTTTCTCTAAACGATTTAGTAGGTAGATCTTGCCTTTCACTAAGGTCAAGGTAGGGGATCTTGGACTTAAAAAGGTTGGTGACCACTACTCTAAGGCAATCCCACTCCCACACCTATTTCCCTGTAAACTGTTCCCTTTCACTAATTCTCCCGATAACCTGCTGTCAGGGAAGCTCTTCACATCAGCAGTGGCGTTAAGAACAGGAGAATATGGAATGAAGAGTCTTGACATGAGAGAGTAATAGTTTATTCCCCTCCATAGATGCGGCTGGACCTGCTGAAAGCCTACAGTATTTTGTTTGTGCTCTTGTAGAATAAAGATATTTGGTCAATAAACTAGGAGTGATGAAAGGAAATATATTTCTACACTTCAATTGTTTAAGGTCTGGTGGTAAATGTCTGTTGGAATAATGGAGGCAGACTCATGATACATTCACCCAAGAGTGACAGTGTACCCCAGGAATGTGACATTCACAAATCAGACATTATTTACAGACAATACCTTTGTAACATAAAGTTTGCAAATGTGTCAGCCAAATCTTTGTTTTCAATCACAATTTTAACACTGAATTTCCTTTAACCCGGACAAAGGGCAAAGAAAGTGAACAATCCCACCTCTCACATTCCCACCTCTCACATTCCCAAGGTCACCATGTAAACCAAGTATTTCTTTCACTCTCATCACTTCATTGAAACCCCACCAATGACCAAAGCTTCTATTAAATGCAGAAATGTTAAGGTGTGTCCACTCAGTGAGAGGACAAGGCCACTGTGACACGAGTGGGACACACCACAGTGAGATGCAGCCTCACCACAGGGTTTAAACTCTGGGTTCGTGGAGACCAGAGACAAACATATTCGAGGCAGATATTATGGATTCTGACATATCTACATGGATTGTTTAAAAGATCCAGTGACAGGTCATTCAGATGTTTCTGTTTATGTTCCAAAATTTCAGGTTGAACAATTACTGAGGTTGTGGTTGACACCAAAATGAGTGTGTGTGAAAATGAGGATTGGCTGAGGTTACTGTGGGATGGAGATCTCCTGGGAAAGTGGGCCAAGGAATGGCACGTGGAACTTAACTGGACAAGTATGATTCTGGAAATTTAACCCAGAGTAGAATATACAGAGTGAATGACAGGGCTCAGGAAGAGTTGTAGAACAGAGAGACTGATGTGTAGAAGTACAGACTTCCCTAAAAGAGGCACTCAAGTAGACAGGGTGGTGAAGAAGGTGTGGACGGATTCTCATGCTGTGTAAATCTGAGACTCTCAGTGTACACGGTCCTGTCATTGCCTATTGTAAGCCTGTGAATTTACTTTCTCTTTCTTTTGCCAGAACAAGACTGTTAGAGGGTTGGGAAACTTTTAAACCAACGGAAGGCAACTAAAAAAAGACACAAAGATGGAATATGAAGGTAAGCTAGAGAATAATGTGAAAGAGGATAATAAAAGTTTCTTCAGATATATAAAGAGAGGCAAGAGTAGATATTGGACTGCTGGAAATGATGCTGGTGTAACTCTCGGTTCGGCTAGTGGCTTAATCTAGGGGAGGACAGCCCTCAGCCCGGCCAAATTTAAGAAATCTTGTTTGGGTGGATCCCATGCGATGTGTCCCCTGTTACAAATCAGTACCACAAAGTAACAAACAGTGCACACTATGCGATTAAACAATTGAGCTTTATAATTATTAATTTGACTATATGGTTAGTGAAGAAACAAAAAAGAGAAAAGGGCCCATTCTCATGAAACAGTCTAATGCACAACGTTGGAGCTCATGGTTCCGTTCATTTGTTCCCCGTCAACCTCGTCTGAGTGTAGCCGACCTACGGACCCTCACTCCGTCCACTCCATCCAGCAGTCTAACAACTCTCTCCATTCACGTCTTCTCTCCTCATCTCTCCCTGACGAAAGACCACAAAATCCCTGCTCCCAGACCCATTAGAAAGAACAACATCCCGCTCATTGGCTAGAATATATTCCAAAAGCCCCGTTATCTCTAAGTCATAACCCAAACATTGCTGCTACAGAGAAACCATTACCTTAGCAGTGAAACATTACAGAGAGGCCACTACATTAGCAGCGAAACCTTACAGCGCATTACACTCTCCCCCCACCAAATTTACTCATGTCCTCATGACTCTGAGATAATTCACCAACCCTTCCTGCAAAACACAAGTCCAATCCAGGTGTACAAGGCAGTGACAACTTTACAACTCCTCTCTTGGAAGGTCAGACACCCTGAGCCAATAGGCTGGTCCTGGATTTATTTCCTGCCATAATTTACATATTATTATTTAATTGTTTATGGTTTTATATTGATATATTTATACTCTATTCTTGGTTGGGGCAACTGTAATGAAAATCAATTTCCCTCGGGTTCAATAAAGTATGACTATGACTATGACTATGACATAGCTCCCCAAAATGGTAGGAGTCACACTCTGTTCTCCTGGTGCTATGTAGGCCAGCCTATCCGTGTTCTCCTAATTCTCTGAGACCTCCGCACCCCCTCACCTAACTCTTCAGGTTCAGACACTACTGGGGATGCTTCTGGTCTACCTGGAGAGGCCTCCTGCCCTGACCTATCACTCATGCCCACCTGCAGGGTCCCGCTGCAACCCAGGCTGTCCACAGGTAGACCCTCCCCCCCATACTTCACCTGACTCAGTGGGAGAAGGGCTGGAAGTCTCCTCCCCAATCAATGGGGAGTTAGCAAAAGGCAGCATATACTACACATCCAGGTCCTCACCCCCTGAATCCATATCCCTCTCAGGGGTATGGGCCGCCCTAGCCTCTCCTGCTGTGGGCCCTGCAGTCGCCCCGCATTTCCGCAGAGCCCTCCTATTAGGTGTAGGCTCCAAGATGGGCTTTGGGTCTACCTGCACCTCTTGTCCCATGGGCAGCAGCTAGGTTCCAATGGAGAATCTTGACAGGCCCATTCTCATCCTCTAGTTTCACCAGAAAACTGAGAGGTTTGACATTTGACTCTCTACCATATAGGGCGTAGCCGCCCAGGTCAGCCAACTTAAGTTTCCCAGGTAGCCCCAACTTCCTTATGAGAACCCGGTCTCCCGGCAGGAGTTGGGAGAATCTCACCTTTTGATCAGACCTCCTCTTATTTCCTTGATTCTGCTTGGCAGCCGCGACCCCAGCTAATTCATAAGCCCTTTTTAGCTCTCTTCTCATGTCACACATATACTTCAGATAAGTCTTCCGTGGTAAATCAGTCCCAAAACAAAGGTCAATGGGCAACCTCGCCTCATGCCCAAACATCAGATAGTATGGCGAGTACTGACGAGAATACACATAAAATTAAGATGTTGCTGGCCTGGGTTAGCATCAGTGACATCAGCAAGTGGTCTGCCACCTGCCCTCAGGGGAAGGAGAGATAAGGAACAATGGAGCAGCGTCTGGAGATGTGTAATGAAGGGACGTGGGAGAGAGAGCTGTCTGGAGCGGCTCCCCCTTTGAACCCTGAACTGTTTGAAGTGATGGACAGGCGATACCCCAGCAGGGGGATAAAAAGGGACTGGTTCGCTAAGGCAAGACACACGCCACCCGAGGTAACGAGACCCTGGAAGCGGTACGCTTCTCACGAGTCGGTGGGAAGTACCAGACAACAGCCAGGGTGGAAAGGTACGATCAGCGGGAACCCGGTGTGTGTCCGCCCTTGCCTGGGTGCCAGGTTCACTGCAGAGGATCGACCGCATCTGGAGGAGGGGTCACAGTCGGTGACCTCAGGTGACATCACCAAGGACCCACCCAAAAAAAATCTGCTTGTGAGCCATCTCGCCGGTCTGTGAGTGAAGCCGTGTCTGAATGATCAGTTGTTCCTGTTCCCTCTCTCTCTTCCCCCACGTTGTCCATCGCCATGGCAACGATTACTGCGAACTGAACTACTAAACTGGACTGAACTTTGAGTCACTTTGAAATTTGGTCATTTACCCCTAGACAACGATAGAGCTTGATTGATGCTGTTATCTTAATTCTGTGCACATGTGTGTTTAGCATCACTGAACTGTTGCATTTATTATCCTTTCGATTACTATGTTGCTTGTTTCTTTAATAAAACTTTCTTAGTTCTAGTACTCCAGACTCCAACTGAGTGATCCATTTCTGCTGGTTTGGCAACCCAGTTACGGGGTACGTAACACCAGGTAGCCCCAACTTCCTTATGAGAACCCGGTCTCCCGGCAGGAGTTGGGAGAATCTCACCTTTTGATCAGACCTCCTCTTATTTCCTTGATTCTGCTTGGCAGCCGCGACCCCAGCTAATTCATAAGCCCTTTTTAGCTCTCTTCTCATGTCATACACATACTTCAGATAAGTCTTCCGTGGTAAATCAGTCCCAAAACAAAGGTCAATGGGCAACCTCGCCTCATGCCCAAACATCAGATAGTATGGCGAGTACCCGGTACAGGGTTGCTTCATTTCGGCTAACTGTGGACCAGATGTTATTTCAATAGTTGCTAAGTTGGTGGAGAAGATCCTGAGAGGCAGGATTTATGAACATTTGGAGAGGCATAATATGATTTGCAATAGTCAGCATGGCTTTGTCAAAGGCAGGGCGTGCCTCACGAGCCTGATTGAATTTTTTGAGGATGTTACTAAACACATTGATGAAGGTAGAGCAGTAGATGTAGTGTATATGGATTTCTGCAAGGCATTTGACAAGGTACCCCATACAAGGCTTATTGAGAAAGTAAGGAGGAATGGGATCCAAGGGGACATTGCCTTGTGGATCCAGAACTGGCTTGCCAACAGAAGGCAAAGAGTGGTTGTAGACAGGTCATATTCTGCATGGAGGTCGGTGACCAGTGGTGTGCATCAGAGATCTGTTCTGGGACCCCTACTCTTCGTGATTTTTATAAATGACCTGTATGAGGAAGTGGAGGGATGGGTTAGTAGATTTGCTGATCAAACAAAAGTTGGGGGTGTTGTGGATAGTGTGGAGGGCTGACAGAGGTTACAACAGGGCATTGATAGGACACAAAACTGGGCTGAAAAGTGGCAGATGGAGTTCAACCCAGATAAGTATGAGGTGGTTCATTTTGGTAGGTCAAATATGATGGCAGAGTATAGTATTAATGGCAAGACTCTTGGCAGTGTGGAGGATCAGAGGGATCTTGGGGTCTGAGTCCATAGGATGCTCAAAGCTGCTTCGCAGGTTGACTCTGTGGTTAAGAAGGCATACGGTGTATTGGCCTTCATCAATCATGGGATTGAGTTTAGGAGCCAAGAGGTAATGATGCAGCTATATAGGACCCTGGTCAGACCCCATTTGGGGTACTGTGCTCAGTTCTGGTTGCTTCACTACAGGAAGGATGTGGAAACCATAGCATTGGTGCAGAGGAGACTGACAAGCATGTTGCCTGGATTGGGGAGCATGCCTTATGAGAATAGGTTGAGTGAACTCGGCCATTTCTCCTTGGAGCGACAGAGGATGCGAGGTGGCCTGATAGAGGTGTATAAGATGGTGGGAGGCATTGATCGTGTGGATGTCAGAAGCTTTTTCCCAGGGCTGAAATGGCTAGCATGAGAGGGCACAGTTTTAAGGTGCTTAGAAGTAGGTATAGAAGAGATGCCAGAGGTAAGTTTTTTACACAGGGAGTGGTGAGTATGTGGAATGGGCTGCCAGCGATGGTGGTGGAGGCGGATACGATAGGGTCTTTTGGGAGACTCCTGGATAGGTACGTGGAGCTTAGAAAAATAGAGGGTAACCCTAGGTAATTTCTAAGGTAAGGACTTGTTTGGTACAGCTTTGTGGGCTGAAGGGCCTATATTGTGCTGTAGATTTTCTGTTTCTATGCTTCTGTGTCCAATATGTTGACTCCACCTGCTCTTGTTGCTGATCTTCAAGGTCCCGAGCATGGCTAGCAAGGTCCTATTTAAACCTCAAGGGCTGTGGATCACCCCGCGGATGATAGGGCGTGGTCCTCGACATCTCGACTCAAAACATGCCCAATAACTAATGGATGAGTCTGCTCTCGAAATCCAGTCCCTGATCACTATGTATCCACCTGGGAAGGCCATAATAAATGAAAAACTTTTCCCATAACACCTTTGCCACCGTAGAGGTCCTCTGGTCCTTGGTAGGAAAAGCCTGAGCATATCTGGTGTAGTGATCTGTGATGACTAAGACATTCGCCATGTTACTGGCATCAGGTTCTATTGACAGGAAGTCCTTACACACGAGGTCCAGGGGCCCCACATTCTGCATGCAGTACAAGGGAGCTGCAGGCGTAGGCAGCGCCTTCCACCGTATGCATCAAATGCATGACTTGCAGAATTCTTCTACCTCTGACTTCATTCGGGTCCCTGAGCAATCCATAGATCTTTTCAACCCCCAAATGTCCAGAATCATCATGAAGTGACTTCAACACAATCCTCCGATACTTCTCTGGCAGAACCAGCTGGCAAAACCGAAGTCGGTCCGGGGGTGACGTGACCCGATATAGAATCTGGTTCCACAACTCCAACTGAGGCCATTCTCTCAGTAATGGAGGCATTGACGTGTGTTTTGTCTTCTCTGCCTGAGCCATGTCTCCCTTTTTGACCGCTGACAAATGATACCGATGCCTGCAATGTCTTGCTGAGCAGATGGCACTGCCCTAGAACTCAATTCCGGCAGCTGATTTGTCTTCAGAGCAGTCAGGTTACAGTAAACTGGGGGAATGGTGTCATCAGAAGCTCCCAATTGATCCACTGCTCGATGCTGCCCCTCCTTTTTCTCGGCCTTCACGGTGATGGCAAACTGACACGTGGCCTTCACCCCCTGGGGCAGGTACGATCTCCCACTCCTCATCCTTCCCTCATGCGCCCCTTGGGACAAAGCATCAGCATCAATGTTCCTGTTTCCCGGCTGGTACTTCAGGCTGAAATCATAGGCAGACAATGCTGCCAACCACCGATGGCCTGGGGCATCCAGTTTTGCCGAGGTCAGGATATAAGTTAAGGGGTTATTGTCTGTCCTCACCTCAAACTTGGCCCCATAGAGGTGGTCACTCAGCTCATCCACCACTGCCCATTTCAACGCTGGAAATTACAACTTGTGCATGGGATAGTTTTTCTTGGAGTGTGACAGACTCCCGCTGACAATCAAAATGGGTATCAACCCAGTGCCCTGATCCTGATACAGGACGCCCCCTAAGCCCTCTTGGCCGGCATCTGTATGCAGTACATATGGCAATCGGGGGTCCGCAAAAGCCAGCACTGGCGCCTGGGTCAGCAGCTCCTTCAGCGACTGAAAGGTTACACCGGCTGACAACAGCCAAAACATCTCCATTCTCAACTCTGCCACAATCTCCTCTACTGCTCCCCGGGGTAGGCTATCCGTGGTCACTTCACTGCAGTGGATCACTACCGAGGACTGTAACCTGCTGACGGAGGCCTCTCGCGCATCGAACGCGTCTCCTCTTCACCTACCCCTCTGATCAGCTCAACAAAAGATAGAGGGGGTTGTGTCTTATGAGACAGTCAGAGACCCCAAGCAATCAGGTCCTGGGACTGGGCGCCCCTGACTATTTGGTCCACTCTTAACTGATGCACCTCAACTGCCTGAATGACCCCTCTGCGCTGAAAGCAATTTAGCTTCCTCTCTAGCCGAAAAATATCAGCAGAAAGCTTCTCCCTCTTCTCCTGACGCATGTTCTGAAACTTCGCCATGAGCTCCATTGGGCTTCCTGTCGGGCCAAAAGCATTGTCCAGTGCTTGCATGTAATTGACAGCTGTCGCCATGGGATACCGCAACCTGGTGGCTCTCACGTCAGAAGCCGGCCCAGTCAAGCTGTCAACCGATCTCTGTCGCTTTACGTCATCAGAGCACTGTCACTCATCTAACTACTGAGAGGTCTGCTCTGCCCAAGTCTTAAACTCCTCTTCCCCTTTAGTGGTGGGCGTTATTTCAGAGAGTAGGCAGAACCTACCATAGCAGGGACTTTGAACCTGGGCGTTTTTCTATTTATTCGCCAGAGAGGTAAGGGCAGAATGGAGATACTGAGGAATTTCTTTATCTAGACAGTGGTGAATCTGTGGAATTTGCCTGCGGCACCTCAGGAATTGCCAGTCTGCGTAGAACTCCACACAGGATTGCCTTAGGGACTCCAGCTCCAGATCAGTCCTCAGGGTTTACTCCCAAATGCATACTCGTGAGTGGGTATAGCCGCAATACATCCGAGATCCGAGTTTTCCTTCTCCAGATAAGTTGCCAGCCGTGGCTGACAAGCCCCATCTGCCAGAAGTGTCTGGTTGTAACGTACTAATAACCTGCCATTGCCCCATCTCCTATCAGGAGAAAGGGCTGCTCCGGGCATATCAGCTAAACTACATGTGAATGCTAGGAGCTGCACTTGGCTATCAGAGGCTATCTGAGATGTACACCATTGAGAGCATTTAATGAGAATTGGGATGTGTCCCCACTACCACCTCCCCTCCCACTTCTACGATAACCACAAGGAATCATCAGTTTCAAGATAATTATGCAGATGGATAGGAATGGTCCTTGTATTAAGATGCTAAATTAGAGAAAGGCCAGTCTTGGTGGCATCTGAAGCACTTCAGTGGTATAAGAAATGCAAGAGACCTTTTAAGAGAGAAATCAGGAGGGTGAAAAAGGACATGATGTTGCAGTGCCGTACAAGATGAAAGAAAATCCTTAGGGTTTCTATCTTAACAGCAAAAGGATGCAAGAGACAAAGACGATCCTCTTGAAGATCAGCGTGGTCATCTATGCATGGAAGCGAAAGAGAGAGGTGAGGTGGATGTTTTGTATCAGTATTTACTTGGGAGACAGACACAGACTGTAGGACTGAGGAAAGCGTAGTGAGGTCATAGATCATGTCTGAAGCGGAGCTGCTGGCTGCCTTGTTGCTTATTGTGGTGGATAAATGACCAGATTCTGACAAGGTGTCCCCTTGGACCTTGTGGGTGGCTGATGCAGAAACTCCAGAGGCCCTGTACCTAGTCAAGGGTGGGGTGCCAGAGGACTGGTGGATTAATAAAGCTGTGCTATTCAGCCGGCTGGTGGCGTAGTGGCATCAGCGCTGGACTGCGGGGCGGAGGTTCCGAAGTTCAAATCCAACCGGCTCCCCCCGGCACGTTTTCCATCCGTGTTGGGTTAAGAGCTGGTGACCTCTTTGAAAAAAAAATTCACCCGGCAGAAGGCAATGGCAAACCACTGCTGTAATTTGCCTCGTACGCGAATTCCAAACACGTCAGAATGGCGTGGGAGGAAGTCGTCTGCTACCCAGAAAAGTCCCCAATGTGACCTACATTACATTGTTCAAGAAAGATTCTGAGAAATAGCTGGGAAATTATAGACCTTCTAAAAGAGAGCATTAATAAATACAGTGGGTTATGGTACTCTTAAAGAACAAAAACTAATTGAGAAAATAGATGGATTTCCCTTTGTTTATTTCGGACACAATGCCTCTTCATTCCGATAAGAGACTGTTGCCGAACAGTTTCACAATAGCGTCAGTTACGTGCATTCGTGTGGCCTTAAGACACTACACCTTGTGATAGTCATTGTCATAGTCATACTTTATTGATCCTGGGGGAAATTGGTTTTCGTTACAGTTGCACCATAAATAATAAATAGTAATAAAACCATAAATAGTTAAATAGTAGTATGTAATTTATGTCAGGTAATAAGTCCAGGACCAGCCTATTGGCTCAGGGTGTCTGACCCTCCAAGGGAGGAGTTGTAAAGATTGATGGCCACAGGCAGGAATGACTTCCTATGACGCTCTGTGCTGCATCTCGGAGGAATGAGTCTCTGGCTGAATGTACGCCTGTGCCCAACCAGTACATTATGTAGTGGATGGGAGACATTGTCCAAGATGGCATGCAACTTGGACAGCATCCTCTTTTCAGACACCACCGTCAAGAGAGTCCAGTTCCATCCCCACAACATCACTGGCCTTACGAATGAGTTTGTTGATTCTGTTGGTGTCTGCTACCCTCAGCCTGCTGCTCCAGCACACAACAGCAAACATGATAGCCCTGGCCACCACAGACTCGTAGAACATCCTCAGCATCGTCCGGCAGATGTTAAAGGACCTCAGTCTCCTCAGGAAATAGAGATGGCTCTGACCCTTCTTGTAGACAGCCTCAGTGTTCTTTGACCAGTCCAGTTTATTGCAAATTTGTATCCCCAGGTATTTGTAATCCTCCACCATGTCCACCCTGACCCCCTGGATGGAAACAGGGGTCACCAGTACCTTAGCTCTCCTCAGGTCTACCACCAGCTCCTTAGTCTTTTTCACATTAAGCTGCTCCAGTTCCTTAGTCTTTTTCACATTAAGCTGCTCCAGTTCCTTAGTCTTTTTCACATTAAGCTGCTCCAGTTCCTTAGTCTTTTTCACATTAAGCTACATCTGAACTTGAGCTAGTGACTACACAGGATGCCAGGAAATTTGTTGGATTATGAATTTACTACATGCAGAAAGGCAATCCATTATCTTCATTAGGCATCTGCTTGGGAATTTGAAAGGTCTGAAGGTAGGTAGATCACCTGGACTAAATGATCTACACCCTGGGCTTCTGAAAGTGGTGGCTAAAAGGATTGTGGAGGCAAGAGTAATGATCTTTCAATAATCATTCTGGCATGTTTGCGTAGGACTGGAAAATTGCAAATGTCACTCCATTATTCAAGAAGGGAGAGAGACAGAAACAAAAATATTATAGGCCAGTTAGTCTGACCTTGGTGGTTGGGAAAAGTCAATTATTAAGGATGTGGTTAGCGGGTACTTGGAGGCACATGATAAGGGAAAATCTTGCCTGACAGATCTGTTGGAATTCTTTGCAGAAATAACACGTATGATAGTCAATGGAGTGTGTAGTGAGACTGTGAGGAAGGATAGGCAGATGATAGGGCAAAACTGCGGTCAGTATGATAAGATGAAATGTAACATTCAGGTAGGGGAAAAATCAAAAAAGTTAATAAATGCAGAAACGAAGGCGATATCTTTGAATGCACTGAGTATATGGAATACGGAATATGATCTTGCAGTGCAGTTAGAGGGCTTCACTGAGACATTGCTGGAAGAAGATCATAGCTGGGAGCTTAACATCCAAGGATACATATTGTATAAAAAAGCAGGCATGTAGGCAGAGTGGGTGGGTTTGCTCTGTTGGTAAAAAATGAATTTAAATCCTTAGAAAGAGGTGACATAGGAACAGAGGATGTAGAACCTTGTGGGTAGAGTTAAGAAACTGCAAGAGTAAAAAGACCCTGATGTGTTATGTACAGGTCCTCAAACAGAAGCCAGGACGTGGGATATAAATTTCAGTCGGAAATAGAAATGGCACATAATAAGGGAAATATTACTGTAGTCATGGAGGATTTCAATATGCAGGAATATTGCAAAAATCAGGCTGGTGCTGGAAATCAAGAGAGGGAATTTGTGGAATGGCCATGAGATGGTTTTTTAGTACAGCTTGTGATTGAGCCCACAAGGGGAAAGACAATTCTGGATTGGGTTTTGTGTAATGAAGCAGCTTTGATTTGGGAGATTAATGTAAAGAAACACTTAGGAGATAGTGATCATAATATGATAGATATCCTGCAGTTTGAGAGGGAGAAGGTACAGTCAGACCTTTCAGTATTGCAGTGGAGTAAAGGGAATTACAGAGGCATGATAGTGATCAGGCAACTGTTGCTGACAAGAGGAGTCAATGACAGCAAACAAACAAAAGAAAGGACATACAACGCAACAAAATTACAGAGAAGTTAAAGGATTAGAAAACCTTTTAAAAACCAACAGAAGGCAACTAATAAATGCATAAAGAGAGACAAGATGAAATATGAAGGTAAGCCAGCCAATAATATCAAAGAGGATATGCAAAGTTTTCTCCGATACATAAAGAGTAACTGAGAGGCGAGAGTGGATATTGGACTGGAGTGCCAGAAAGTCTGGAGTGTCAGGGTGCAGAAGTGAGTACAGCTGCTATTACTAATGAGGAAGAGGCTGGGAAGCTGAAAAGTCATCTGGACCAGATAGACTACACTCCAGGGTTATGAAATAGGTAGCTGAAGATTTTGTGCAGACACTAGAGTCATAAAACACTACAGCATAGAAGCAGGCCCTTCAGCCCATCTAGTCCATGCCAAACCATTAATTTGCCTTGTTACATCGCACCATAGTCCTCCATACCACTTTCATCCATGCACCAAACCAGATTTCTCTTAAATGTTAAAATTGACACCACATCCACCACTTGCACTGGCAGCTCATTCAACACTCTCACCACCCTCTGAGTGAAGGGGCTTCCCCTCATGTTTGTCTTACAGTATTGAGTAAACGTGAGAAGAGGTAGCTCACTCAGGTTCACCAATTGAGTACATAAGGCACTGATTTACGGCAGTTTGGTGTTTTGGGTGACGGCCAATCAGCAATTAGTATTGATTGGTAAGAACAAATTAAAATAAAGCAGCGGCAAATGGAATGGCCTTTGTTGGACGGTGGTAGAGTGGTTATTTGAGGCATTAGTTCCTCGAGGCTTCAGCGTGTGGAGTCTTGAGAGCAAGAAGGCAAAAAGTTGCAGGTAGATGTTTTTTTCTTACAGTATGCTGGATGAACTCAGCAGGTTGGGCAGCATCAGTGGAAATGATGAGTCGACATTTCGGGCCGGAACCCTTCGTCAGGACTGAAGAACGAAGGAGGGGGAAGGATTTGAAGAATGCTTGTAGGTTCAGTTGAAAGACCAGTAATTTGAAAGACAAAGGGGTGGGGGAGGGGAAGCATCGATGTCATAGGCAGGAAAACAACGGGTAGTAGAAGAAGGAGGCGGAACCATGAGGGAGGTGATAAGCAGCTGGGGGAGGGAGCAGAGTGACATAGGGATAGAGGAAGGGAGGGGGAGGGAATTACCGGAAGTTGGAGAATTCTATGTTCATACCAAGGGGCTGGAGACTACTGAGACGGTATATGAGGTGTTGCTCCTCCAACCTGAGTTTAGCCTCATTATGGCAGTAGAGGAGACAATGTGTGGACATATCTGAATGGGAGTGGGAAGCAGAGTTGAAGTGGGTGGATACCGGGAGATCCTGTCTGTTGTGATGGACGGAGTGGAGGTGCTCAACAAAGCGGTCCCCCAATCTGCGTCGGGTTTCACCGATGTAGAGGAGGCCGCACCAGGAGCACTGGATGCAATAGATGACCCCAACAGCCTCACAAATGAAGTGTTGCCTCACCTGGAAGGACTGTTTGGGGCCCTGAATGGTGGCAAGAGAGGAGGTGTAGGGACAGGTATAGCACTTACGCTTACAGGGATAAGTTCCGGGTTGGAGATCCGTGGGGATGGACGTGCAGATAAGGGAGTTGCGGAGGGACCAATCCCTGCGGAAAGTGGAGAGGGCTGGAGAGGGAAAGACGTGCTTAGTGGTGGGGTCCTGTTGAAGGTGCCGGAAGTTGCGGAGGATAATGTGCTGGATCCGGAGGCTGGTGGGGTGGTAGGTAAGGACAAGGGGAACTCTGTCCCTGTTGTGGTTGCGGGAGGATGGGGTGAGGGCCGAAGTGCGGGAAATGGAGGAGATGCGGGTGAGGGCATCATTGATCACCGTAGAAGGGAAACCACGATCCTTAAAGAAAGGGGACATTTGAGATGTCCTGGAACGGAAAGCCTCATCCTCGGAGCAGATGGGGCGGCGACGGGGGAACTGGGAATAGGGAATGGCATTTTTACATGTGGCGGGGTGGGAAGAGGTATAGCCGAGGTAGTTATGAGAGTCAGTGGGCTTGTAGAAGATGTCAGTGGACAGTCTGTCTCCAGAGATGGAGACCGAGACATCGAGAAAGGGGAGAGAAGTCCGAGATAGACCAAGTGAATTTGAGGGCTGGGTGGAATTTGAAGTAAAGTCGATGAAATTGATGGGAGGAGAGAGGGATGGAGAAGGGGAAAGAAAGGGTTGGGGGAAGGGGTGAGGAGGAGCAGGGGGAGGGAGGATGGAGGGAGGGCTCCCTTATGAGGTCCCAGATCCCCCCTACCCCCCTACTCCCCTTCCCCCCCCATCTCCCTATCCCCCCACCCTCCCCCTCTGGAAGGGCTACCTCACGAGGAGCCTATCTACTACCCTCCCCCTCTGGAGTTGGCCCCATTGCTCACCCCAGGCTGGGGGGTGAGCGTTGGGTTGCCATGTCTACAAGAAAATGAATCATTAGAAACAACTGGTTAACATACTTGGAAAATAAATTGACTTTGAACTTCAGCTGTGAAATGTGTTTATAAAACATGTACTGATGAGAAATGGTCTCAGTGAAGGTCAGAGAGTGGAAAACAAAATTGTATTCAGCCCCACTGAACCCCCACTGACTCTGTCCCAGCTCCTTCACTTGACCCATCTCACTCTAAAATTTCCTTTCCGCGTAGCTGTCCGTGTCTTTTATTATCCCCCTCAATTCCATTCTGCTGCCTTCTCTCCATAACCTTTGGCCCCTTACTAATTAAATACCTATCAACTTCCATTTTAAATATATCCAATGACTCGGCTTCTGAGCCATCTCTGGCAATGGATGCACAGATACCTCTGTCTAAAGAAATTCCTCATCTCTTCAAATGCAAGTTCTCAGTATTAGAAACATAGAAATCCTACAGCACAATACAGGCACGTCGGCCCATAGTGCTGTGCCGAATATGTACTTACTTTAGAAATTACCTTGGGTTACCCATAGCCCTCTATTTTTCTAAGCTCCATTTACTTATCCAAGAGTCTCTTAAAAGACCCTATCGTATCTGCCTCCACCACCGTCACCAGCACCCCATTCCAAGCACTCACCACTCTGCGTAAAAAAACTTACTCCTGACATCTCCTCTGTACCGACTTCCAAGCACCTTAAAACTGTGCCCTCTTGTGATCGCTATTTCAGCCCTGGGAAAACGCCTCTGACTATCCAAATGATCAATGCCTCTCATCATCTTATACACCTCTATCAGGTCACCTCTCATCCTCCGTTACTCCAAAGAGAAGAGGCCAAGTTCACTCAACCTATTCTCAGAAGGCATGCCCTCCAATCCAGGCAACATCTTTGTAAATCTCCTCTGCACTCTTTCTATAGTTACCAAATCCTTCCTGTAGTGAGGCAACCAGAACTGAACACAGTGCTCCAAGTGGGGTCTGACCAAGGTCCTATATAGCTGCAACATTACCTCTCGGCTCCTAAACTCAATCCCACAGCTAAAGGCCAATACACTGTATGGCTTCTTAAATGCACAGTCAACCTCTGCAGCAACTTTGAGTGTCCTCTGGACTCAGACCCCAAGATCCCTCTGATCCTCCACACTGCCAAGAGTCCTACCATTAATAGTGCATTCTGCCATCATATTTGACCTACTAAAATCAATCACCTCACGCTTATCTGGGTTGAACTCAATCTGCCACTTCTCAGCCCAGTTCTTCTCAGGCATCCTGTCAATGTCCTGTTGTAACCCCTGACAGCCCTCCACACTACCCACAACACCCCTAATCTTTGTGTCATCAGCAAATTTACTAACCCATCCCTCCACTTCCTCATCCAGGTCATTTATAAACATCATGAAGAGAAAGGGTCCCAGAACAGATCCCTGAAGCACACCACTGGTCACCAACCTCCATGCAGAATATGATCTGTCTCCAACCACTCTTTGCCTTCTGTGGGCAAGTCAATTCAGGATCCACAAAGCAAGGTCCGCTTGGATCCCATGCCTCCTTACTTTCTCAATAAGCCTGGCATTGGGTATCTTATCGAATGCCTTGCTGAAATCCATATACACTACATCTACTGCTCTACCTTCCTCAATGTGTTCAGTCACATCCTCAAAAAATTCAATCAGGCTCGTAAGGTACGACCTGCTTTTGATAAAGCCATGCTGACTATTGCTAATCATATTATGCCTTTCCAAATGTTCATAAATCCTGCCTCGCAGGATCTTCTCCATCAACTTAGCAACTACTGAAGTAACATCTGGTCTACAGTTACCCAAAATGAAGCTCGTAAGGTACGATCTGCTTTTGATAAAGCTATGCTGACTATTGCTAATCATATTATGCCTCTCCAAATGTTCATAAATCCTGCTTCTCAGGATCTTCTCCATCAACTTACCAACCACTGAAGTAAGACTTACAGATCTATAATTTCCTGGGCTATCTCTAGTCCCTTTCTTGAATAAGGAAACAACATCTGCAACCCCCCTATCCTCCAGAACTTCTCCCGTCACCATTGATAATGCAAAGATCATCGCCAGAGGCTCAGCAATCTCCTCCCTTGCCTCCCACTGTAGCCTGGGGTATATCTTGTCCAGTCCCAGTGACTTGTCCAACTTGATGCTTTCCAAATGCTCCAACACATCCATTTTCTTAATGTCTATATGCTCAAGCTTTTCAGTCCGCTGTAAGTCATCCCTACAATAGCCAAGGTCCTTTTCTGTAGTGAATAATGTAGCAATGTACCTCTGCTATCTCCTCCGGTTCCATATACACTTTTCGTCTGTCACATTGTTTGGTCCTAATCTCTCATGTCTTATCCTCTTGCTCTTTGCATTCTTATAGAACGCCTTGGGGTTGTCCTTAATTCTGCTCACCAAGGCCTTCTCATGGCCTCTTTTGGCCCTCCTAAATTCATTAAGGATTATGAGGACTGCAGTCCTCTTTTATTGTCATTTAGTAATGCACGCATTAAGAAATGATTCAATGTTTTTCCAGAATGATATCACAGAAACACATGACAAACCGACTTAAAAACTGACAAAAACCACATAATTATAACATATAGTTACAACAGTGCAAAGCAATACCGTAATTTGATAAGAACAGACCATGGGCACGGTAAAAGTCTCAAACTCTCTCAAAAGTCCCATCATCTCGGGAGGGGGGAGAAGATGGTGGCGCGATGATAGCGCGCGCGGCCACTTTGGTGATGAATATCTGTTATCTGTCAAGTAGGGGACCATGCACAATTCTGATTTGATGGAGACAGGCGTGAGAGCACAGCGGAACATCTGGAAAACTTTTGAAATGCCCGCTTCGCTGCCACTGCTACTGTGTGGTAACCAGAATCTCTGGAGCTGAAGGCCCTGAAATCCTCGGCTTTGTGTGCTTCAGTGGCCGGGGTGAGGTCGAAGGCGCTCGGCAGAGGATCGCGCTCAGGAGGCTGTATCGGAGAGGCTGGTCAGAAACTCCGGAGAAACTTTGTATCATTTCTTAATGCATTTATGCATTTCTAAATGACAATAAAAGAGGACTGAGTTTTCTCATAATCTAATCTCATGCAGACGGTGAACTCCAGTACCACAAACTTGCCGATGCAGCATCCTGGAAGCATCCGACCACAGTCCGTCTCCGAGCCCATCCGAAAACTCCAAGCCTTCGATCAGCTCTTCAACACTGAGCAACATCTCTGCCAAGCGCTTCAACCCTGGCCCCGGCAACAGGCAGTAGGCAAAGCCGAGGATTTTGGGCCTTCCCCTCTAGAGATTCTCGATCGTACAGTAGTAGCGGCAGCGAAGCAGGCATTTCAGAAGTTTCTCCAGGTGTTCCTCCGCGCTTCTCGCGGCTGTCTCCATCAAATCAAGATTGTGCACGGCCCCCTAGTTAACACATATCGATATCAATTCGGAACGGCTGCATGTGCTGCGTCGCGCCACCATCTTCTCCATCTTCTCATTCTTAAGCTCCTTCCTGCTAGCCTAATAATTTTCTAGATTTCCATCATTACCTAGTTTTTTGAACCTTTTGTAAGCTTTTCTTTTCTTCTTGACTAGATTTTCTACAGCCTTTGTACACCATGGTTCCTGTACCCGACCTCCTTTCCCTGTCTCATTGGAACGTACCTATGCAGAACTCCACACAAATATCCCCTGAACATATGCCACATTTCTGCCATAAATTTCCCTGAGAACATTAGACATTTTGACTCTGGAGCAAAATGTTACCAGTTATCTACTCCATCTAGGACTCTCGTAATCCTATCAAGCTCTATTAAGTCTCTCCTCAGCCCTTGTTACTCCAAAGAAAACAATTCAGCTTTGTTCAACCTCTCCTTATACTTCTGCACTCTCTCCGTACTCCAGTGGAGTAAAGGGAATGGCAGAAGCATCAGAAAGGAGCTGGCCAAAGTAGATTGGAAGGGGATACTAGCAGGGATGACAGCACACCAGTAATGGCTGGAGTTTCTGGGGGCAATTCAGAAGGCACAGGATAGAAAAATCCCAAAGATAATGAAGTATTCCAAAGGGAGGATAACACAACTGGTAAGGGAAGTCAAAGACAGCATAAAAATGAAAGGGAGGTGAAGGATTGGGAAGCTTTACAAACCAACTATAAAGCAATAAGAGAAAAGACGAAATATGAAGGTGAAGTAGCCAATGACATAAAAGTGGATGCCAGAAGTGTTTTCAGAGATGAAAAGAGTAAACTTGAGGCAAGAGTGGGCATTGGAAGTGCTGGAAAATGACATTAGAGAGGTAGTAATGGGAAAAAAGGAATGGTGAACAAACTGAATTCTGTCACTATACACTTAAGGGAGGGAGGTAAAAGATGGGACATAATAAGTCAGTTAGCCTTCCTCAATGGCTGACAAGATGTTAGAGTGTGAGCTGTGGGGTACTTGGGGGCACATAGTAAAATAGCCCATCAGCATGATTTACTTAAGGGGAAATCATGCCTGACAAATCTGTTGGAATTCTTTGAGGAACGAACAAGCAGGATAGACAAAAGAGATGTTGTCCACTTGGATTATCATGAGACTACTGAACAAGGTAAGAGCCCATAATACTACAGGAAATACAGTGCCTATAAACGGTATTCACCCACCCTTGGAAATTGTCATGTTTTACTGTTTAACAACATTGAACCATAGTGTATTTAATTTGTATTTTTTGACACTGATTAATAGAAAAAAAACATTGTGTCAAAGTGAAAACAGATCTCTACAAAGTAATCTAAATTAATTGCAAATATAAAATACAAAATAATTGATTGCATAAGTATTCACCCCCTTTTAATATGACACACCAAATCATCCCTGGTGCAGCTAATTGATTTTAGAAGTTAGAATTAGTTAAATAGAGATCTGCTTTTGGCGACCTGTTTGCAGTCAAAGTGTCTCAACTGGTTGTAGTAAAACTACACTGTATATGGAAGGTCCAACAGCTGGTGAGTCAGTATCCTGGCAAAAACTACACCATGAAGACAAAAGAACACTCCAAGCAACTCCACGAAAAGGATATTGAAAAGAACAAGTCAGAGAGATACAAAAATATTTCCAAATCACTGAATATCCCTTGGAGTACAGTTAAGTTAATCACCTAGAACTGGAAAGAATATGGCACAGCTGTAAATCTGTCTAGAGCAGGCCATCCTCAAAAACTGACCGTGCAAGGAGGGGACTAATGAGGGAGGCCAACAGAGTTACAAGCTTCAGTGGCTGAGATGGGAGAGACTGTGCATACAACAACTGTTGCCCAGGTGCTTCACCAATTGCAGCTTTATGGTAGAGTGGCAAAGAGAAAGCCACTGTTGAAAAAAAAACTCACACAAATTCTCAGCTAAAGTTTTCAAGAAGGCATGTAGGAGACTCTGAAGTCAGCTGGATGAAGGTTCTATGATCTGAAGAAACCAAAACTGAGCTTTTTGGAGATCAGGCTAAACACTATGTTTGGTGTAAGCAAAACACCGCACATCATCAAAAACACACCATCCCTACCATGAAGCATGGTGGTGGCTGCATCATGCTCTGGGGATGCTTCTCTGCAACTTGGGAGAAGATTTGCTTTCCAGCAAGACAATGACCCTAAGCATCAAGCCAAAGCTACACAGGAGTGGCTTAAAAACAACAAAGTTAATGTCCTGGAGTGGCCAAGTCAGAGCCCAGACCTCAATCCAACTGAGAATTTGCGGCTGGTCTTGAAAAGGGTGTTCACTCATGATCCCCATGCAATCTGACAGAGCTTGAGCAGTTTTGTAATGAAGAATGGGGAAAATTGCAGTGTCCTGATGTGGAAAGCGCGTAGCGACCTATGCACACAGACTCAAGGCTGTAATTGGTGCCAGAAGTGCACCTACTAAATAGTGACTTGAAGGGGGTGAACACTTAAGCAATCAATTATGTTGTGTTTTACATTTGTAATTAATTTAAATCACTTTGTAGAGATGTTTTCACTTTGACATAGAAGAGTCTTCTTCTGTTGCTTAGTGTCAAAAAAGCCAAATTAAATCCACTGTGATTCATGTTGTAAACTTCCAAGGGGGGCTGAATATTTTTTATAGGCACTGTGCCTTCCCTATGCTTACCTGCATAGACTGTCTAAATAAAAAAAACTCTGAGAAAATTATATAACCTTCCTCTTGCTCATAATTTCCATAATTTAATCAAAGGACCCTCCCTCCATAATGTATCATATGCTTTTTCTTTTTCAAAAAATATTGCTATTACAACTTCTTTATTTACTTGTGTTTTCCTAATATCATCTTCCAAACATAAAACTGAATCCACTGTCATTCTACCCTTCTGAAATCCACTCTGATAAAATGCTATATCTCCTCTTAGTTCTGAAAATATAATTCAACTGCTCTATTACCATGCTTTCCATATGTTTACACAAATGGGACTTTAGTGACATTTGTCTATAACTGGAAGGATTTGACGGGGGTTTTCCAGGTTTTAGAAT
This sequence comes from Mobula hypostoma, assembly GCF_963921235.1. Lineage (NCBI taxonomy): Eukaryota > Metazoa > Chordata > Chondrichthyes > Myliobatiformes > Myliobatidae > Mobula > Mobula hypostoma. The sequence continues at coordinate 33,636,831 of NC_086109.1, forward strand.
AGGCACTGCTACCGCCATTTTCCACAAGGAGGGAACATGGCCTAAACTCCCAATATGATTCAAAAATTTTAATATTATCTCAAGAGATTGTTGACCATATGTTTAAACCAACAATAACATATTTCATCCTTTCCTGGAGCCGTCTGACCTGTAATATTTAGCCTCTTCACTTAAATTATCTCGATTATGAATTGCAGCAAATGACCGAGCTAGTAACTCAACCTTCTTTATTTCAGTAACAGTTGTATTACCTTCTTCAATCAACACTTGAGTGTTATTGGCCTGATGAATCACACCCCCTCCCATTTTTTAATCATTTCCGAAGCATCTCCAAGATTAATATCCCTTCCAATGCTATCACAATATGACTTCCAGTAAACCTTTATCGCAATCTTCACTACTTTCCTCACCACAGCCCATGCCCTTTCATACTTAATGAGGTCACTCGGAGAATGATAATTCTTAACTTTCCTAAACACCTTATTTCTCTCCCTAATTGCCTCTGCAACACTCCTCAGTCCACCATGGTACAGTCTTTCTCCTATTAATGGCCATTTAAATAGGAATCACTCCACCGCAGTTTGACGAGATAACCTTTCATTGCAACATCATTCTCAACATTCAGCCTACACATCACATAAAACCTTAAACTTGTCCCAATTTGCTTTACCAAAATTCCACCTCCTAAAAGTGGCCTCCTGTCCCCTATATAAATCCAGACCCAGGCTTGTAAATATAGGAGAATGATCACTCCCCTATGTTTCATCTCCCATGAATCCCACTCACTCACTCCAACCAGAATGTTTGAGACTAAAGTTAAATCTATAGCGGTTTCAGAACTATTACGACATTACGTCTTGTGCCCCTGTCATCAATAATGCACACACGATGTGAAACATCTAAAAATTCTCCTACGATCAAACCATTGCCATCATTCTGTGAACAACCCATAGTGAACTATGTGCGTTGAAATCCCCACACTATACGACCCTTAGTGAGCTAGAGCTACATATACTTTCCAACAAATCAATCGAAAGCTTTCCACAAGGCTTGTAAAAATTGACCACTTTAATGCCCCTACCTGTTGAATCAAATACTTCAAGTACAAGCACCCAATATACCTCATTTACATCCACAATATGTCCTATCCCTTGCCTTATAAAACTTGCAACACCACCCCTTCCACCAACTAATCTATCACGCTTAATTACAATATAATCCTGCAAGAGAAAACTTAAATATGGTAACAACCGGGTTTCCTCAATACATATAACATCAGCTGGATTTGATAAATCGGAAATAAACTTCTTGAAGTCTTGACCATTCAAGATCAGGATGTTCGCATTCTACTACAATGTTCTTGTACCTTCACAAGGAGACTGAAATTCAGATACCCCACCCATCAGAGCTTCATTTACAGCTTCCCACAGAACACCAGTTATACCCCGGTACCTCTCCGCAGCTTACGCAATGATTTTATTTTTCTCAGCACGACTGGATGTCTGAACATAATATCCATTATGAACATCACAAACTTCATTCTATCAGCTAGTGAAGTATCACTAGTAAGAGAAGTATGGTGCTGACATATACCCTCTGACTTCACATTCTGTTCTCTGACTAGTAGTACTCTATCAACATTCAGTTTAACCTTTTGCAAGGCCTCCACATAAAACTCACCTAACTGTACTTTAACCTGGTGAACTTCAGTTGTCTTCTTAAGCACTTCACATCCTCTGCACTATTGTCTCCTCTGCAATTACAACGTTTAAACTTCACGCCTTCACAATCTTCATACTCATGTTCCCCATCACACTTAGATTCCCACAACATACTGCTGCAACATACCCAAACCTCTGAAATTTGTAACATCTAAGTGGAGGTGAATATACACTCATACATTATAACTAACATATCCCAGGGAGCTTATCAGGGAGTTTATCAGGGAGCTTCACTTCATCAAAACATATTGATATAGATAAACTTTCCATCCTTTCCCCATTTTGGACTATTTGGGATCTCCTTACCTCCTTAACTTTGCCTCCCAATAAATGAGATTTAAACTTCTTCTATCGAAATTTCCACAGGAACACCACAGGTCTCCAGGTAACCAGAGATTAAACCCTGTGGTGATGCTGCATCTCATTGTGATGTGCCCCAATCGTGTCACAGTGGCCTTGTGATGTCAGGGCTTGACACCTCCCTGAGTGGTCACATCTCAACATTTCTGTATTTAGTAAAAGCTCTGTTCATTGGCTGGGTTTCAGTGACGTGATGAGGGTGAAAGGAATAACTGGTTTTCATGATGACCCTGAGTCTGTGACCTTGAGAATAGAAGAGGAAGGTCTGTTCACTTTCCCTGCCCCTTGTCTGGGTACAGGGAGATTCAATGTTAAAATTGTGCTTGAAAACAAAAACTGACTGATGCATTTGCAGACCTTGTCCCTTCCAAGGGTACTGCCGGTAAATAGTGTCCCATCTGTGAGTTTCACATTCCTGGGCACTCTGGGGAATGCTGTCACTCTTGGATGAATAAAACATATGAATCAGCCTCCATTATTCCAACAGACATTTACTGCCAGACCTTAAATAATTGAAGTGTAAGAATATTTTTCCCTTCATCACTCCTAGTTTATTTACCAAATGCTTTCATTCTACAAGAGCACAAACAAAATGCTGTAGGCATTCAGCAGGTCCAGCAGCATTTATGGAGAGGAATAAACTTGATATTTCATGCCGAGACCCTTCATTCCATATTCCCCTGTTCCTGACCCCACTGCTTTGGCTCTGATATTGGCAGTGTGCACCATCGCACTTGCATCACTGAAGGACATCTTGGACAAGCCCCTCATTCAGGACTTCCAGTGGGCACAGGTATGTGACGCCTCAGGGGCTGCGCCTAGAGAGGGGGACCCTGTCACAATCACGGATTCGGCAGCGCATCAGATTCGGCAATTGTGCTCGTGAATATGCACGTCAGATAATTATTTCATTATGATAGTATTTAACTCCATTCATTTCATCATAGTATTTGTGGAGACTTGGACATAGCTACTCTTTGATATCTGCATTCCATCTTGCCTGAGAAATTGGACTGTTGAGTCAACTGATTCTGAAGACTAGCGGTATTCATTTTATTCTTAGATGTTCTTTAGAGCCGCAGTGCAGTGTAGGATTCATTTTCCTTTTGAGTGTTTTAGCCAGTGGCCCTGTTTGGCCTAACGATTTTGTTTTCTTTTTCCCTTTAACATTATTCACATTAAAGTCTGTGAAATATCGACCCACTTCAGTGTCTCTCACTCCGCACTTAGACCATGTCTGAACCACGGTGACAGCTGAGTACCAGAGAGGATGTTTATGACCTGGAGTGCATGGTAATGTGCGGTGGCCTCACAGTAGTTTATAAATCATGTGGGATGTGGATAAGGTGGACGGTTATAGTCTCATCTATGTTTGTCTGCAGACTGCAGGGAACTGCATCATCAACGTGCAGGACATGTTACTGAGGAATTGGGCTATAGATGTGATTTTTTGTGCAACTGTGCATTTGCTGGCTATCTTGGATTTGCTGTCTTGTGCACCTTGGCCCCACTGATTCTTGAAGTACCATTCCTAATACCTCCACAATCTCTTCAGCAACCATTTTCAAAATCTTGAGGTGTAGACCAAATTGTCCAAGTGACTTATCTACTTTAAGTCCTTTCAGTTTCCCAGCAGGCACCTTCTCCTGAGCATTGGCAACTTCACGCACTTTAGCCTGTGACAGACTTGAATTTGCGGCACACTGCTAGTGTCTTCGACAGTGACAACTGATGCAAAGTACTTACTCAGTTCGTCCACGATTTTCTTGTTCTCCATTACTACCTCTCCAGTGTTCTGATTCACCTCTCTTTTTACTGTTTATCTATCTGAAGAAACATTTCGTATCCTCTTCAATATTATTGGTTAGCTTACCTTCAAATTCCACCTTTTACTTCTTTATGACATTTTTAGTTGCCTTGTTTTGGTTTTTAAAAGCTCCCCAATCCTCTATTTCCTATCAATTTTAGCTCTTTAATTGACTTTTATATTGGTTTTGACTTCTCTTGTCAACCACAGTTGGGTCATCCTGCCTTTAAAATACTTATGTAAGGCAGGGGTTGATATGTTCTTGTTTAATCAGGGTGTCAAAGGTTACCAGGAGAAGGCAGCAATGTGGATGAGAGGAATGATAAGTCAGCCATGGTAGAACGGCAGAGATTCTTGATGGGCCAAATGGCCTAATTGCGGCTCCTCTGTCACATGGTCTTATGGTCCTACAGACACCACTCCATTCAGATAGTACTGCTCGATGTGAATGACATCTATCGCATCCAATTCTTTGATGGCTTTTACAATGTAACCTTCAAGTAAACAGCAGGATGGTAGAAATTCCCAAAGGATTTCCAAAGGGGGGAATGAAGCATTACTGTTGCTGCTAAAGGTATCCCTACTTTTCTCCCTCCCTACTCAGAAGGAGCATGTGATCACAGTGCACCTGTTCGACCTACAACGTGCCCATTGTGGACGTATTCACCTTCCTTGCCTGTTACAGCGAGGGTACTGGAAACTGTATGGACATTAAGGATATGTTCAGGATCTGGACAAACAAGCACCAGGTCAAGGTCAGACTGAGAGCGGATTCAAATAGCTCCATCATCCACTCTCCATCAGTCTTCACCATCGGAGTGAACCATGGTTACATGGTGTATGCTGATCAACCCGGGCTATTCCGTAACTGTAACAAGTCAGGACATGTCACAGCCCAATGCAGTGAAGTGATCTGCAAAAACTGCAAGCAGGAAGGCCATCAGACAAAGGACTGCCAGGAGAGCAAATGCTACAAACTTTGGACAGGTAGGTCACCTCTATAAAGCTTGCCCAAAGGGGCAGTTCATTCATGATCCCCATGTAATCTGACAGAGATTGAACAATCTGGTAGAGAAGAATGGGGAAAAATGGCAGTGCTCAGATGAGCAAAGTTGATAGAGACCTATCCACACAGACTCAAGGCTGTAATTGCTGCCAAATATGCAGCTCCTAAATACTGCCTTAAAGGGAGTGAATACTTATGCGATCAATTATTTCTTGTTTTATATTAGTAATTGATTTAGATCACTTTGTAGAGGTCTGATTTCACTTTGACATGATTCTTTTTCTGTTGATCAGTGTCAAAAAGCCAAATTAAATCCATTGTGATTCAATGTTGTAAAACAATAAAACACGAAAACTGCCGAGGAGTTGAATACTTTTTATAGGCACATTATATTAGCATGGATAGATATTGACTCACTGGCAGGAGGCAACGAGTGGGAATAAAAGGGGCCTTTTCTGGGTGGCTGCCAGCAACTTGTGGTGTTTATGCAGGGGTTGGTGTTGGGTCTGCTGCTTTTCACACTATATGGACGATGGAATTGATGGCTTTGTGGCCAAGTCTGCAGATGATACAAAGACAGGTGCAGGGACAGGTAGTGTTAAGGAAACATGGAATCTGCAGAAGGAGAATAGGCAAAGATGTGGCAGATGGAATACAGTATAGGGAAGTCACACAATTTGGTGCACAGAATAAAAGGCTTAGACAATTTTTGAAACAAGGAATCTAAGAGTAGAGAGATGTCCATTCAGAACAGAGATGAGAGGGAATTTCTTTAGCCAGGGAGTGGTGAATTTCTGGAATAAAAGGCTTAGATTATTCTCTAAACAAGGAGAAAGCTCAAAAAATCAGAGGTGTAAAGGAAAATACTAAGTTAAGTTAGCCAATAATATTATAGAGGATACAAAAAGTCTCTTCTGATGTACAGTATAGAGTGTAAATAGACATGAGGGTAGATGTTGGACTGTTGGGAAATGATGCCTGAGAGGTAGTAATGAGCGAAAAGAAATGGCAGATGAACTGGAGAAGTATTTTCCATCAGTATTCACTGCATGACACGAGCAGTATGCCAGAAGTTCAAGAATGTCAGGGGGCAGAAGGGAGTGAAGTTGCCATTACTATTAAGAAATTTCTTAGGAAGCTTAAAAGCCTGAAAGTGGATTAGCCACCTGAACCAACAGGGTTTTGAAAGAGATGGCTATAGAGATTATGGAGGAACTGGTAACGATCTTTCAATAATCAATTGATTCTGGCATGGTTCCGGAGGAATAGAAAATTACAAATGTCACTCCACTCTTCACAAGGGAGAGAGACAGAAGAAAAGAAATTATAGACCAGTTAGTCCGACTTCAGTGCTTGGGAAGATTTTGGCGTCGATTGCTAAGGATGTGGTTTGGTGGTACTTGGAGGCAGGTGATAAAGAAGGCAGAAGTCATCATGGTTTCCTTAGGGAAAAACTTCCCTGACAAATCCGTCAGAATTCTTTGAAAAAGTAACATGCAGGAGAGAAAAAGGAAAATTGTTAGGTGTTATGTACTTGGATTTTCAGAAGGAGATCCTTTCGCACATTAACCTTCATAAATCAGAGCACTGAGAACAGGAGTTGTGATGTTATGGAAGTTCTAACAGATGTTAGTGAATTTATACTTTATACTTTATTGTCGCCAAATAATTGAACGTACAATCATCACAGTGATATTTGATTCTGCGCTTCCCGCTCCCTGGATTACAAATCGATAGTAAATATTAAAAATTGAAATTATAAATCATAAATAGAAAATAGAAAAATGGAAAGTAAGGTAGTGCAAAAAAACCGAGAGGCCGGTCTGGATATTTGGAGGGTACGGCCCAGATCTGGGTCAGGATCTGTTCAGCAGTCTTATCACAGTTGGAAAGAAGCTGTTCCCAAATCTGGCCGTACAAGTCTTCAAGCTGCTGAGCCTTCTCCCGGAGGGAAGAGGGACGAAAAGTGTGTTGGCTGGGTGGGTCGTGTCCTTGATTATCCTGGCAGCACTGCTCCGACAGCATGCGGTGTAAAGTGAGTAAATTTGGAGTGTTGTGTGCACTTCTAGTCACCCAACTACAGGAAAGATATCGATAAGCTTGAGAGAGTGCAAGAAAATTGACAAAGATATGGCCAGGACTTGAATTATAGGGAAAGATTGAATAGATTAAGATTATATTCCCCAGATGGTAGGAGAAATATTAGTTATACAAAATAATGAGGGGTACGGACAGGGTAAGGACATGCAGGTTCTCTTCCCAGAAGTTGGATGGGATTAGGACTAGGGGGTCATAGGTTCAGGGTGCAAAATGAAATATTTAAGGGGAACCTGAGGGGGAACGTCTCTACCTATCTAATGGCAACATCACTCTCTTCTGCCCCCAAGTGTTGAAGCAGCTGCCAGTAGGGGTGGACATGGTTTTAATTTCAACACTTAAGAGAAGTTTGGATAGGTAGATTCATGAGAGGGGCTTGGACGGCAATGATCCACATGCAGTTTAAGGGACAAGACACAGAGACCGATTGACACAGACTAATGGGCTGAGGGGCCAGGCGTTGTGACCCTCAACTCTTCCCGCCCCCCAATCCAGGCACCTGAACTTTCCTCCCAGGTGAAGCAGTGATTCAGTCATATATTTTTCCAATCTAGTCTATGCATTCAGTGATCACGCAGTGGTCTCCTCTATGCTGGAGAAACTGAATGCAGATTTGGTGAGCGCCTGGATTTAGTCAACGGGGAAGATGCTAATCTTCCCTGTTACTATCACTGGAGCAGCTGTTAATCTGCTGAAGCTGAATGTGGTGGGCATGCTATGTTTGTGCTGGGCTGTCGGGCGATGTTTGCTGCTCCAGCACATTCCAGCAAATTCGTGGGTGCATTGGCTTTTAACACAATTGACCCATTTCAATGTACGTGTGATAAATAAATCCAAATCAGAACTAACAGAGGGGAACAGTCAGGGAGTGTCCTACAGAACTCACACAGGAGACAGAGCAGGAAATCTTCTCCAAAGATGCAATTCCATGAATGGAGTTGGCAGTAACCAATGAATGAGATGCTAAGGATCTAGGGACCTGTTGTGGTGAGAACAGCCCAGCCATGTAGCAGGTATGGGCCCTACAGTGGAGCTCCGAGATGAGTCCATGGAGGGAAGCGCTTTCAGCCCCGGGACCTGTTATTGTGAGAGCAGCCTAACCTTGTGGCAAGGCGTGGGCCCCACAGTGGAGCTCCGAGATGACAAACTGCAGACGAGCAGCTGCACTACTGGAAGAATGCCAAATACACTGATTAAGACCATTAGATATATTCGGCATATTGATTCTGTTCCACCATTTCATCATGGCTGATCAATTTCCCTCTCAGTCCCGTTCTCTGCCTTCTCCACCTATCTCTTCATGTCCTGAATAATCAAGATTCTATCAAACTCTGCCTTAAATATACTAAATAACTTGGCCTCTACAGACATTTGTGGCAACAAATCTCATAGATTCAGCACTCTGTCTAAAAGAAAAATTCTGCTCATCTCCATTCTAAAAGGACATCTCTCTATTGTGAGCCTCTGTCCTAGACTCCCTCACATCCTCTCCTCATGCACTCTGTCAAGGCCTTTCAACACTCAATAGGAATGTCGTTTTGAACCCCTGTGAGTAGAGGCACAGAGCCATGAAATGCTTCTCATGTGATAAGCCTTTCAATTCCGGAATAATTTTTCTGAACCTCCTTTTAATCCTCTCCAATGTCAGCACATCCTCTGTTAGATAAAGGGACCAAAACTGCTCACAATACCTCAAATGAGGCCTCACCAGTGCCTTACAAAGCCTCAACATTACATCTTTGCTTTTATATTCTAGTCCTCTTGAAATGAATGCCAGCATCACATTTGCCTTCCTCACCACTGACTTTAACCAAATTAACCTTTAGGGAATCCTGCATGAGGAATCCCAAGTCCCTTTGCACCTCAGATTTTTAAATTTTCTCTCCATTTAGAATAGTCTACGCTTTTATTTCTTCGAGGAAAGTGGGTGATCATACTCATCCCGACACTATTCCATCTGCCTCCTCTGTGCCCATTCTCCTAATTTGTGTCAGTCCTTCCTTAGCCTCTCTGCTTCCTCAAAACTGCTTGACCCTCCACCTACCTTCGCATTGTCTGCAATCTCGGCAACAAAGCCATCAATGCCATGATCCACATTATTGACATACAAATTAAAAAGAATTGGTCCCAACACAACAAGTATCTCTGTTATCTTCACTGTATCCTTCATTATGACTTGGCTAGAAGTGACCACGTTATGCATCGGATAGATGGTGGGGTGGAAATACGTCTCTAGCAAAGGATATGTAAGGTGCTACTTCCCTCCGCTAGCCAGCAGGTCACCCATGAGCGAGGTGTAGCACATGCCAAACCACCTCAACCCCCGATCAGTGTCACGTGAAGCCAGGAGAGCAGGTGATGAACGGTTACGTACAGAACGTAATGAGTGGAAACATGCATAATTCAAAACCACCAACACTGAGTTGGGGCTCACTTTAAGCGACTGTTCTGACGCGATGATGTAATTATGTAGTTTTTTCACCATGCTTTAAGTTCTGCGTTTAGACAACAGCCGTGGAATTGTTATGGTTTCTCTTAAACTTAAACCTCCCCTACCAAAACCCTACATTGGTGACCCCTGCTGTGTCTCTGCACAGCTTCATATATATTGAATGAAAGTACACACGCTGGAGGTGGCCTTCACTGACGTATTCACATTTCAGCAGGAATGAAAAAGAACAATGTGCATCTGCAGACAACAGATCAATACGTAGTGCTAAGGGGGGTAAAAGAAATGAAGAAATAGATTCATACATTACACTTCCTTCCCTTTTAGATTAATGCAACATAAAATGGTATATGTACAAAACATTCAATTTCCCTTTCGCAACCCATATTCCAAATAAACATGCTTTCTCAATAACAGTCGATCACTAACATCACAGTTCTAAAGATTCAGCCTTCTGGGTGGTGCTCTGTTTCTTTCAGCATAGTGCCCCTGGACCTGTGGAGTGGCATCAGGTTTGGCAGGTGTCTTTTCTAAGACAATGTTCTCGGTTTCTGCCGTCACATTGCTGTCAGTGACATCATCACTGAGAGGCAAGTCCAGTGACTGTAATGTATCCGTCTTGTTGGATGTAGTCAACTCAGGTGTGTTCTTTAGTTGAACATCAAGTATCTGGTCCACGTGACGTCTCCATCTCCAACATCCGCTGTGTATATCAGTGGTCAAGTTCTTGCAGCTATCCTACCGGGTGTCCACCTGTCTTCTCAGTAATCATGCACTAGGACTTCCTATCCAATCTCGAAGCTCCTTGCTGCTTTGCATGGCAACTGGCTAAACTGTTTATTCTGCACTTCCCTCAGTAGATCTGGTTTCAGGAGGTCTATATGAGATCCAGATCCCTGCTCACCAACAGCATTGCAGGTGTGTGATTTGTTGTCACATCAACAGAGTTCCAATACACAAAAAGGAAGTTGTCCACTTTGTGCTGTAGGGATATGTCCTTCTTGTCCATTGCTTTAATGGACTTCTTGATGGTTTGGATAAACTTTTCAGATAACCCATTTGTTGTTGGGTGGTGAGGAGCTGACTTGAAATGTCTGATGCCATCTTTCCTCATGGACAGTCGAAATTTTTCTGGCATGTATCGCGGTCCGATGTCACTTGTAATTTGCTCTGGTAAGCCATTTCTGGCAAAGATAGTCCTCAGAGTGGAGACAGTCTTTGCTGAGGTGGTTGACTTCATTGGTATAACCTCCAGCCACTTTGAATGAGCATCCACAGCAATCAGAAACATGGAGTCCAAGAGCCTCAGCCCTAAATGTCACCGTTTATTCTTTTCCATAGATGCTGCCTGGCTGCTGAGCTCCTCCAGCATTTTATGTGTGTTGCTTGGAGGCATGTCATACCAAACAGTTACACTGGTGGATTCCCAGTCCTGAGTAAACTCAGCATTGAATACAGCTGGAGCTAATTGGTCATTGTTAATTGCCCCTAGTTTGTAGGAAAGTAGTAGAAACTCCCATCCCCCTGCCAAATTAGTCAAAATTCTCCCTGACAGCTCTATTAAACCTGCCTTTGGGTTCAGGTGTAACCCATCCTTTTTATACAGGTCATACCTCCCCCAGAAGAGGCCCATAAACTTAGTGTGTGTGGGTGATTGTGGTGTGCATAGACTTAATAGGCTGAAAGGCTAGTGTCAGTACTGTATGACTTCATGATCTTACTAACAATAGTGGTGGCTTGTGATTAAAAGTATTATAGCTTGCTGTGGAAAAACTCTCTTCCATATATGTATGCTATCCTTTTAGAATAGGGCTTTGTGGTTATTCAGCTGGACAAATGTCCTAAAAATTAGTTCTATAGATGCAAGATATTTCTTGAATCAACTCTCCTTCTCCCCTCCCCTATCAGATAAATGTTCTATAATGCACTTATTTAATGTTTTGCAAATCATCTTAACTTCTTTTCTTCATGCCAGTTGAGCAGTCTTTGTTTCACTGCTGTAATCCACTTTTAGAAAATCCTCAAACAATTTGAACCCTCCTTCCCTTCCCCACCCCACCTTTCTATCCTGGTATCATGCCCCTTCCTTCTCAGTCTTGAAGAAACGTAGAATATTTTTCCCCTCTGTAGATGCTGCCTGGCCTGCTGAGTTCCTCCAGCACTTTGTGTGTGTTACTTTGGATTTCCAGCATCTCATGTTTATAATTATTTTTAAAACTAAAAATGTTCTAAACCTAGAAGTACAGGCAGCATTGGGTAGAGACTAGATCAGTTAATATATTCTGGTGTTTCAACAAGCTTGAAACTCTACCTCTGATTTCTGGAATCTCTGAAGATTTGCTTTTATACCTTTTTGTTATTTTTATCTCAATCTGCACCATAGACCAATGTGTGCTCTTACCATGCTGGCACTTGCCGCTCGGTTTTGCATATTTCACATTCTAAAAACTCAATAGTTGTGCTGGATTTTTGGAGACTCTCTGTCATTTAATTTCTTCAAAACTGCTCTGATGTGAATTAGTTTCCAAATTCTTGGAATTGCTATGCCATAGCAATATGGAATTTATTGCAGAGTTTAAATCAAATAATTTGCAGCTTTTAATGGAACATATTTCACAGAAGCAGAAACAGATACGGCTGTCAGACTGGAGCCTGTGGTCTTGATCACACAGGATTCATTGATACCGCTTTAAAAATAAACAGACTAGGCATCACCACATTCAAGGAATGAACATCTTTATGCCAATAATTACAGTGTGAAAAGCAACACATAGAAATTGGGGCTATCCTTGTCCCACGTTGTCTTCATATACACTGAGTAGCTATTTTATCAGGTACCTCCTATACCTAATAAAGTGGCCACTGAGTGTACGTACATGGTTGTCTGCTGCTGTAGACCATCCACTTCAAGGTTCAACATGCTCAGCATTCAGAGATAGTCTTCTGCACACCATTGCTGTAAAACATGTTTATTTGAGTTACTGCCTCTTTCCTGTCAGTGTGAACAAGTCTGGCCATTCTTCTTGGACCTTTCTCAGAACTGCCGCTCACTGGGTACTTTTTTTTGGTTTGTTTTTGCACCATTCTCTGAAAACTCTAGAGACTGTTGTGCATGAAGATCCCAGGGGACTGGCAATTCCAGGAGATACTCAAACCACACCGTCTGACACCAACAAACATTCCAAGGGCAGGGCCACATTTCTTTCCCATTCGGATGCTTGGTCTGAACAACAACTGTACCTCGTGACCATATCTGCATGCTTTATATACATGATCGGCTGACTATATAATTGTATTAATGAGTTGTACCTAATAAAGTGACCGATAAAGTGTATTTCTAGTCAGTACAGGAGGAATTTTAGAAAGAGCCTGCAGCTGGCATTTTACATCTATTTTGGAGTATGTTTAAGAATTAGAGTTGTGAGATACTTGAAAGTACATCAGACCATCAAAATTGTAATAATTTGATATGAATGTAAAGAAACATACACAAAATGCTGGAGGAAGTCAGCTGGCCAGACAGCATCTGTGGAAAAAGGTAAACAGTTGATGTTTCAGGCCGAGACCCTTCTTCAGGAAAGGAAGGAAGACAAGTTAGAGTAAGAATCTGGGGAGAGCAGAGGAAGAAGTACGAGGTGGTAGGTGATAGATTAGACAGGGGGCGAGGGGTGAAGTAAAGAGCTGGGAAGTTGATTGGTGAAAGAGATAAAGGGCTGGAGGAGAGAGAATTTGATTGGAAAGGATAGAATATTTTGGAAGATAGGGAAGGGGGAGGAGCACCAGAGGGAGGTGATGGGCAGGTAAGGAGATAAGAGGAGAGATGGAAACAGGAATGGGGAACGGTGAAGGAGAGGGGGTGTGTGCAGTTACCAGAGGTTTGAGACATCAATGCTCATGCCATCAGGTTGGAGTCTACCCAAACGGAAAAAGTGGGATTAGTCCTCCAACCTGTGTGGGTCTCATTGTTACAGTAGAGGAGGCCGTGGATTGATACGTCAGAATGGGAATGGGAATTAGAAATGAAATGGGTGGCCACTGGGCGATCTCACTTTTTGTGGCAGATGGAGATAAATGTTACGTGCAAAGAATCTTCTTTGGTTCCAATATTAGTTGACTCTGCCGGTTCCTTCATTTTCTCTCCAGTCAACTAAACAATGAATAGATATTAGAAAGCAAATGTCAGGTTGCCTCTCATATTTTACAGGTGGATTGTCATTCATCTAAGGCAACTGTGAAAGAAGTGGAAAGGAGAACACACAGGAAGAATTAAGCAACAAAAATAAATTCGGGAACCAAAAACACATGGAATCCATTTTCCAATGTATGCCCATTCCTGTTACTACTCAAGCAAAAACAGTTTGCAAAGTTAATTAACTGGGAAATGTTATCAATCTTAATTAATACTGTTGTGTTGGCGCATGGCCAAGTGGTTAAGGCATTCATCTAGTGATTTGAAGGTTGCAAGGTCGAGTCTTGGCTGAGGCAGCGTGTGTGTCCTTGAGCAAGGCACTTAACCATACATTGCTCTGCGATGACACCGGTGCCAAGCTGTATGGGTCCTAATGCCCTTCCCTTGGACAACATCGGTGGCGTGGAGAAGGGAGACTTGCAGCATGGGCAACTGCTGGTCTTCCATACAACCTTGCCCAGGCCTGCACCCTAGAAACCTTCCAAGGTGCAAATCCATGGTCTATTTAATTAATACTGTAGCTGCAGTTTTCTGCCTCTCATTCGAGCGTACATGTACTTCAAACAAAGATGTAAATCCGAATCTGAACATTATTTAATCATTTATTTAACTAGCTTAGACAGGAAGGATGTGGTCACAGGACTTGAGAACATGTTTACAATTGATTGGGTTAACAAATTAAACACAATATATTATTTTAAATCATGAATACCTCTACATAAAAGTTACACAGTCAGATTTCCTTTCAATTGCCTATTTTCTTGGTGCACAAAAATGTGATGCAAACTCTTTGTGTCTTATAACTCATATCAACATTAGAATGAGACAAGATTGTCAGACACACAAAAACACTCACATATGCAAACTCAATTACTCAATTCTAATGTAGATCCAGTTCTATTTGTTTTGCCAAGTTATTTAGGTGGCTGCATCAGCAGGGGACCTAATGAAGTAGTTACTCAAATGGGCAACTTGACTAGTGAACTTGCAAAAACAAAATGAGTAACAGTATTACAGTCCAATAAGTTTCCATAAGGCCTGGGATGTATCCCTTGTTCCATAGCTTGGATACATTTTCTGCCTCTATTCGGAACACTGGCAGGAAAAGAAAAAAGGTTGTGGGAATCAGATTCAAGATCAAGTTTAATATCACTGACATATGTCATGAATTTTGTTGTGGACAAGTATCCAGTTTTTGAATAGCTTATTCCAAGCCTGTCAGCATGTCGGGCAGTCCTACTACCCTGGCCCGTAGTTCTCCTGCCGTCCAAGGTTGATATACACCCCTTGGTTTCCTATCTGTAATTCTTCTATCTATCACCTCTAATAATTTTTAAACATATACCATGCTGGAATCCTCTTATTTGCGATTGGGAAGGAATCCCGCTGTCTTATTATTACCGATTTCTAGTCTCTCTTCCTCATTCTACTTATCGTATTTTCTCTTTATTTTGTTCACTCTCGCATCCTATAGGGATTAAATTTCTGAGTTCCGTTTCCACAGATCCCACCCTTACTTACCGGTGCATCCCTGACACTCTTAGCATTCAGATTTAATATGAACAAGATGGGCAACCCCAGCCTTTATCAATACTCTTCAGAGATTGTCTGACTGGCGTCGGTGGTCGCATAACCAGGACTTGTGATCTGCACCAGCTGCTCATACACTGCTCCCTTAGCTTCACGTGACCTTGATCGAGTGGGCTAAGCAGGTGTTACGTTTTGCCCAAGGGTGATCTGCAGGCCATTGGAATGAAGTAGTGCTTACACATCATTTCATAAAGACGTATCTCCACTCCACCACCCATCTGCTGCATAAAATGGTAATTTCTAGCCGAGTCATAATAAAGCATAAACACAGTGCAAAAAGTGAACTCATTTTTTGGCGATCATTCCTCCACTGGAGTTTTAATAGAAACATAGAAACATAGAAAATAGGTGCAGGAGTAGGCCATTCGGCCCTTCGAGCCTGCACCGCCATTTATTATGATCATGGCTGATCATCCAACTCAGAACCCCGCCCCAGCCTTCCCTCCATACCCCCTGGCCCCCGTAGCCACAAGGGCCATATCTAACTCCCTCTTAAATATAGCCAATGAACTGGCCTCAACTGTTTCCTGTGGCAGAGAATTCCACAGATTCACCACTCTCTGTGTGAAGAAGTTTTTCCTAATCTCGGTCCTAAAAGGCTTCCCCTCTATCCTCAAACTGTGACCCCTCATTCTGGACTTCCCCGACATCGGGAACAATCTTCCTGCATCTAGTCTGTCCAATCCCTTTAGGATCTTATACGTTTCAATCGGATCCCCCCTCAATCTTCTAAATTCCAACGAGTATAAGCCCAGTTCATCCAGTCTTCCTTCATATGAAAGTCCTGCCATCCCAGGAATCAATCTGGTGAACCTTCTTTGTACTCCCTCTATGGCAAAGATGTCTTTCCTCAGATTAGGGGACCAAAACTGCACACAATACTCCAGGTGCGGTCTCACCAAGGCCTTGTACAACTGCAGTAGTACAGCCCTGCTCCTGTACTCGAATCCTCTTGCTATAAATGCCAGCATACCATTCGCCTTTTTCACCGCCTGCTGTACCTGCATGCCCACTTTCAATGACTGGTGTATAATGACACCCAGGTCTCATTGCATCTCCCCTTTTCCTAATCGGCCACCATTCAGAAAATAATCTGTTTTCCTATTTTTGCCACCAAAGTGGATAACTTCACATTTATCCACATTAAATTGCATCTGCCATGAATTTGCCCACTCACCCAACCTATCCAAGTCACCCTGCATCCTCCTCACTGCTAACACTGCCACCCAGCTTCGTGTCATCCGCAAACTTGGAGATGCTGCATTTAATTCCCTCATCCAAGTCATTAATATATATTGTAAACAACTGGGGTCCCAGCACTGAGCCTTGTGGTACCCCACTAGTCACCGCCTGCCATTCTGAAAAGGTCCCGTTTATTCCCACTCTTTGCTTCCTGTCTGCTAACCAATTCTCCACCCACACCAATACCTTACCCCCAATACCGTGTGCTTTAAGTTTGCACACTAATCTCCTGTGTGGGACCTTGTCAAAAGCCTTTTGAAAATCCAAATATACCACATCCACTGGTTCTCCCCTATCCACTCTACTAGTTACATCCTCAAAAAATTCTATGAGATTCGTCAGACATGATTTTCCTTTCACAAATCCATGCTGACTTTGTCCGATCATTTCACCGCTTTCCAAATGTGCTGTTATCACATCCTTGATAACTGACTCCAGCAGTTTCCCCACCACCGACGTTAGGCTAACCGGTCTATAATTCCCCGGTTTCTCTCTCCCTCCTTTTTTAAAAAGTGGGGTTACATTAGCCACCCTCCAATCCTCAGGAACTAGTCCAGAATCTAACGAGTTTTGAAAAATTATCACTAATGCATCCACTATTTCTTGGGCTACTTCCTTAAACACTCTAGGATGCAGACCATCTGGCCCTGGGGATTTATCTGCCTTCAATCCCTTCAATTTACCTAACACCATTTCCCTACTAACATGTATTTCGCTCAGTTCCTCCATCTCACTGGACCCTCTGTCCCCTACTATTTCTGGAAGATTATTTATGTCCTCCTTAGTGAAGACAGAACCAAAGTAATTATTCAATTGGTCTGCCATGTCCTTGCTCCCCATAATCAATTCACCTGTTTCTGTCTGCAGGGGACCTACATTTGTCTTTACCAGTCTTTTCCTTTTTACATATCTATAAAAGCTTTTACAGTCCGTTTTTATGTTCCCTGCCAGTTTTCTCTCATAATCTTTTTTCCCCTTCCTAATTAAGCCCTTTGTCCTCCTCTGCTGAACTCTGAATTTCTCCCAGTCCTCAGGTGAGCCACTTTCTCTGGCTAATTTGTATGCTTCTTCTTTGGAATTGATACTATCCCTAATTTCTCTTGTCAGCCACGGGTGCACTACCTTCCTTGATTTATTCTTTTGCCAAACTGGGATGAACTATTGTTGTAGTTCATCCATGCAACCTTTAAATGCTTGCCATTGCATATCCACCGTCAATCCTTTAAGTGTCCTTTAATGAGAGCAGGTTGTCACAAAAATCCTGCACCTAAACATGCAATCTCAGTGGGACCTCCAAGTTTTGTTGAGTACATTTTTGCTCCAATTTACAACAAGCAGTAATTAACTCAGTGGATCAATCATAAGCACATTTATCTTACTTGCAGCAAGGGAAGGCTAGCACCGCACAAGAGTTGATGATAACTTCGAGAAAAACAACATAGTTACTCCTCAGTACATAAGTTTAAGGACAGGGTGCATTCTGTTTGCCTGCATAATCAGTGTATTTGGCATGCTTCCAGTAATGCATCTGCTGGTCTGCAATATGCCAAGGATGCAGGTTCCATTGGCAAAATGTTGCACAGATCCTGATGGGAGTTATATACAGAACTCCGAACCATAGCAAAGATATGGTCTACAAATTACAATTGGAAATAGAAAATGCATATTAGGTTCCGGTGACGTCATCGTCCAGAATGGCAGCTTAAATCAACAGCTCCTCCGGAAAAACGCATATTTTGCCCCGTTAATCCATCAAATATAAGATCTTTCCAAAATATCTGAATTGATAAGGGGGGCAAGAATAGGGAAAAAGAATGGAGATAAAAAAAGCATCACTGCGGAGCCTATGGAAG
Source organism: Mobula hypostoma (assembly GCF_963921235.1). NCBI lineage: Eukaryota > Metazoa > Chordata > Chondrichthyes > Myliobatiformes > Myliobatidae > Mobula > Mobula hypostoma. Next base: position 33,655,145 of record NC_086109.1, read on the forward strand.
AGAGAGATACAGCATGCAGCTCTCCTACATGTGCGCACGGCGAGGCTAACGCTAGGCCTCGTACAGGCGAAGCGGCAAATATGATGAGGATTCTGGAAGAGATAAGGGAAGTCCAAAAAGATATAAAGCAGCAACTCAGTGATATAAAGTCAGAGCTCGCCAACGTCAATCAGAAAATCGCAGTGGCAGAGACTTGAATTGAGAAGGTGGAAGATCAAGTTCAAAACATGGAACAGATACTAAATAAGACAATAAAAATACTAAATCAACAGGAAAATAAATTGCTTGACCAGGAGGGAAGATCACGACGGAAAATATCAGGATGTATAATGTTCCCGAAGGAGCAGAGGGGTTGTCAATGATGGAGATTGCAGAAAAGTTGCTGCGGGAAGCGCTGGAGATTCCCCCGACTATAGAGATTGAAACTGAGAGGGCACATTGTGCACTCGTCCCAAGGCTTTCCGGAGACAGAGAAAGTAAGACGTGCTCAATAGTACTTAAATTCCTTCCATTCAAGAGCAAGGCGGAGATCCTACGAAGGGCCTGGTGTAAGAAGAGGATGTTTTGGAACGGGAAGTTAATATATTTCGATCATGATTACCCCCCCCCGCCCCCCGGTGGTCGTACAGAACAGAAGGAATATTCCGAAGTGAAACGAATATTAAAGCAAGAAAAGATTAAATTCCAAACCTCGTACCCTGCTAAACAGAGTATTTTACGAAGGAGAGATACAGCTACATCAGACAGTGGAAGAGGCGACTACAGACATTAGCGTGGTCAAACCAAGGGAAAGTCTGGCTGAGCAGTTATCCCGATCTGCTTGGGAAATAGTAAGAGAACCGAGAAAGCAGGGGACGGGAGGAGGACAAGAGAAGGATATTAGAAAGAGACTGCGAGTTCTCCAAAGACAGCCCTCACCTCCTCCAGAAGAGCCATGAGGTTTGGCTAACTTTAAAAGTGCTGATAAGCTAAATGGAAGCAAAAATAGACAGTGATATACCTATCTCAAGAAATATGTATTATAATGTGGATTTTATATTACTCATTTTTGTTTATTCATTCATTCACTCCTTTTTCCCCACCTAAATGAGAATATATATATGGGAGGAATACACAGGGAAATCATTTCTGTGTAATGGACATAGATTTTTTTTTACTTACTTTTATAGGTACTGCAGCGGGGACCCTCAACCCACAGGTAGGAAGGGCTATCCCCCACGGCTAGACGTTTCCTCTAGCTCAACCCAGGGTCATCTAGAGACCCCAGCCTTGGAATCACACCTTTGTTACCTTTTTTTATTATTCACGTTTCTTGGTTCTTATTTGTTCAGTGAGTAGATCAATTATATTCTGCAAATTTCAGTGATATACTAACAGATAAATACACATGGCTAAGGATAAAGTAAAATTCATTTCTTTTAATGTCAATGAGCTGTTAAAACCAATCAAACGAAGTAAAATTCTATCAAAAATGAAAAGAGAACAAGCCCATGTAGTATATTTACAGGAAACTCACTTAAGTGATAATGAGCGTAGAAAATTAAAGAGAATGGGCTTCACCAATTTGATTTTCTCCTCATATAAATCTGGATGTAGAACAGGAGTTGCTATTCTCATCTCAAGCTAATTTTTGAAAAAGTGTTCAAAATGGGAGATAAGGAGGGCAGATATATTCTGGTAAGGGGGAATATAGACGGAAATCCAGTTACTTTATTGAATATATACGCACCCCCAAGAAGTGATATTAGTTTCTTCCAGAAAATTACTAATATTATGGTAAACAGAAACAGAAGCTCTCTTGATATGTGGGAGAGATTTAAATTTACAATTACAAACAAAGTTGGACTCTTCCAATAGAAAAACTTATGAAACAAAGTCCTTAACATGAGAAAGTTAACACTCTTTTTGAGGATGTCGGTTTAATTGATATATAAAGGGATCTTTTCCCCCAGAAGGGATTACACTCATTATTCTGCCCCCCCAGTCCGTATATACAAGAATAGACTATTTCATAATGTTTGGAAAAGATAAAGACAAAATAAACACCTGTGGAATTGGTACAATAGATGTAAGTGACCATGCACCTATATATTTATCTGTTGATTTTGACCTACAACCAAAGAATACTACTTGGAAGCTAAATTCAAGTCTACTCAATGATTCCTATTTTAAGGAACAAATTAAAAAAGAAATTGGTCTTTACTTAGAATTCAGTGATAATGGAGAGGTTTCACCTCCCATTCTATGGGATACTATGAAGGCTGTATTAAGAGGGAAAATTATAGCGATATCTTCATATAAGAAAAAAAATAAGGGATAAAATGTTAAAGGAATTGCAAAATAAGCTGAAGGAACAAGAAAAAAATATAAATTGGGTTGGGCACAGGATACATTAGAGGAAATTTTAAAAATTAGGAATGAAATTAATAGTTTAGCTACACAAGAAATTAGAAAAAATTAATGTTTCTGAAACAGAGACACTATGAAAGTGGATCTAAATCTAAATACTGGCGTGGAAAACGAAGAAAAAAGATAGCAGAAAATACAATTCATAGAATTAGGGATCCAAGAACAAAAGTGATAAAAAATAAGCTAAGTGAAATTCAAGAAGCTTTTGAAATGTTTTACAAAACTCTATATTCCAAAGCTTCAGGGGGAAGCATAGCCCAGATTGACACCTTCCTGAATTCTTTAGAGTTACCCACTTTAAGCAAAGAACAAAATAGAACGATGACTGCTGACATAACTGAAGCTGAACTAAAAACTGCAATTAGTAGGCTTAAATTAAGAAGTCACCAGGATCAGATGGATATACGGCAGAGTGGTACAGGGAATTTTGAAATGAGTTAGTTCCTGTTTTACTCCCCACACTGAACTGGGCTCTAAGAAAGGCGCAAATGCCACCCAGCTGGAAGGAGGTGATAATCTCAGCTATACCGAAAAAAGGCAAGGATAAAATGAAATGTGGGTCATTTAGACCAATATCTGTCCTTAATGTGGATTATAGATTATTTAGGTTGATATAGTTTAAAGTAGTGCACAGGGCTCACATGTCTAAAGATAAACTATCTCGTTATTACTCTTATATTAATCCAATATGTGACAGATGTCATTTCGAGATAGCTTCTTTAACCCACATGTTTTGGTCATGTCCCTTGTTGGAGAAATTTTGGAAAGATATTTTTGATATTATTTCAACGGTCCTAAATATAGACTTACAACCTCATCCAATCACTGCTATCTTTGGACTACCAATGATAGACTTAAATAATTTAACCTCTTCATCACGAAGGATGATTGCATTTCTTACTTTAAGAGCTAGAAGGTCCATTTTGTTGAATTGGAAAGAGATTAATCCTCCTACTGTATTGATTTTCACAAACTATGGTGTGTTTGAATTTGGAGAAAATTAGAAGTGCGGTTTATGACCCTTCTCATTAAGTTTGAAAAAACTTGGAGGCCATTCATTCAGCATTTTCATATTATGTAATTTGATCATTTCCAAACTTGTTTTATCTCTCTGTACTGTTGTGGAGGGGAATGGAGTTGTCGACAATAAGGTTTTCTTCTTTTCCATTTTTAAGTTGTTAGTTTTGTCCAAGTCTTTTAGTTTAGCTGATTAGTTTTGTTTTTCTTTGGGGATGAGGTTTGCTTTTTTTTTGTTTTATTTTTTTTTCTTTTTCATGATTTTTTTTCCAGTTTTTTTTTGCTTTGTATTATCCGTGGTTAGTTCTACATGATTGGGAGCCTTGTTAATTTACACTACTTGGTTTGGCAATTACTTTTTTTTAAGTGTAACAATATAGCTCCTACTATTTGTACTATTGCTATGTTTTGTTTCTATATTTTGAAATTAATAAAAAGATTGAAAAAGAAAGATTATTTACCTCTATCATGGCCAAGCGATTAGAAGAGTTTCTACCCACACTGATACATAATGATCAGACAGGTTTTATACAACAATGCCAAACACAAGACAATATACGAAGGACGCTTCACATTATGGATCATATAAAAAATGAAATTGAAGCACCAGTGATAAGCTTGGACGCAGAAAAGGCATTTGATTCAGTTAATTGGAATTTTCTTTACAGAGTTTTACATAGATTTGGTCTACATGACACAATTATTAAAACTATACAGGCATTATATGACAATCCTACTGCTAGGATTAAAACCAATGGATATTTATCTAATAGTTTTACCCTAGAAAGGGGCATGAGACGGGGTTGTGCATGGTCACCGCTACTCTTCGCATTATATCTGGAACCATTAGCTCAACACATCAGACAAAATGAAGATATCAGGGGAATTACTAATAAAGGGACAGAACATAAATTGGCCTGTTACGTGCATGACATTTTGATCTATCTAGGGCAACCAACATACTCTTTACCTAATTTGATGCAATCCTTTGAACAATATGGCCAATTATCAGGTTACAAGATCAACATAGATAAAACCCAACTACTTTCATATAACTATAGCCCACCAAGAGAAATTGAAAGAAGATATCCTTGGCATGGCAAACAGAGTCTGTCAAATATTTGGGCATCATTATGTCGAAAGATTTGGCAAAATTATCAGAATGCAATTATCGGCCTATATGTAAAAAAATTAAGGAAGCTATAACAAGATGGAACCTAATTCCTTCTCTTGGTCTCGGTTCAAGGATTGAATCTATTAAAATGAATATACTGTCCAGACTACGATATCTCTTTCAGACCCTACCAATAGAGATTAACCAAAATCAATTGAATGAATGAAACAAGATGCTATCAAGATATATATGGCAAGGTAAAAGGCCTAGAGTTCGTCTCAAAACTTTGCAATTAGCCAAGGAAAAGGGGGGATGGGGCCTACCTTCTCTTAGAGATTACTATTTTGCAGCACAGTTGAGAGCTGTGATATGCTGGTGCAATCCATCATATGGCGCTCAATGGAAAAACATTGAGGAGAGGATACTTTCCATCCCCATACAGGGAATTTTGGCTGATAACAACCTACAAAGTTACATAAATAATATTGATAACCCATGGGTGAAATGGACTCTTAAAATAAGGAGAACTATTATAAAAGAATATAAACTAGAGAGAGACATTGCAATTTTTAAATGGTGTGCATATGACTCGGATTTTACGCCAAACAAACTGGATGCTAGACTTAAGGACTGGACAGCTAAAGGAATAACAGCCATTTGCAATATAATGAAAAAAGGAACTGTGTTCAGTTTTGAAATGCTGAAAGAGAAACACTTATTAGAAAAACAAGACTTTTACCAGTATTTACAGATGTGACAGTATGTTAATAGGACGGTTAAAAATGTAACCAAGGCAAGTACATGTTTGACAAAGCTATTTAGAAAAGCATATAATTCAGACAACAGTAGTAGAATAATTTCAAGTGTGTATAAGGGTTTTTCAAATCTTAAAACACATTCGACTTCATACATTAAAACAATGGGAGAAGGAAGGAGGGATAATAATATCTGAGGAAGAATGGACAATAATATGGAGGTATCAATGGAAGTGTACCAGTTCACAGAAATGGAGGGAGTTCGGGTGGAAAACCTTGATAAGATATTTTATTACACCCTCTCAAAAATTCCATTATGATAGTAACCGCCCTGTTTGCTGGAGAAATTGTGGAAATCAAAATGCAAACCATTATCGTATTTTCTGGGAATGCCCCGTTATCAAAGAGTGGGATACACAATGCCCTACAAGACATCTTTAAATGTGAAATACCCTTGGAAAGTAAGACCATATATTTTGGGTATATACCTCAAGAATGGTTGAAAAGAAATAAATATTTAATGAATATACTGCAGGTGGCTGGTAAAAAGACCCTTACCAGGAAATGGTTATCACAGGAGAGCCCAACTTTAAGTGTGTGGATGGAAATTACAACGACATTTACAAAATGGAGAAGATAACAGCATCTGTTAATCATAAGCTGGAACAATTTGATTCATAGTGGGGAAAAATGGTTTAACTACATAACACCTCATAGGCCTGATTTTATTCTCACAAGTCAATGAATATGTTGTAAAAAAAAGATCACTCCCTACTTTGTACATAGTTTTCTTCTTTTGATTGTTCTTTCTTTCTTCTCCTTTCTATAAGTGTATACCTCAGATAAATATTATGTGGAGATTTGTGACAAATATGACTATATATATATGTACAGTATCTGAAGTACATCTTATGGAAAGTTTTGTTTGATGATGAACTTCAATAAAAAATAAATTATAAAAAAAAAGAAAATGCATGTCAAAAGAGCAATGTTACGATACTCATGGTGGATTTCAATATGCAGATAGATTAGGAACATCAGGTTGGTGCCAGATTGAAAGAGGGGGAATTTGTAGAATGCCTACGAGATGGCTTTTTAGAGTAACTCATGGTTGAGCCCACTAGGAAATCAGGACTCTAGATTGGGTATTGTTCAATGAAGCAAAATTGATTAGAGAGCTTAAGGTAAAGGAACCCTTAGGGACCACAAATTATAATATGATAGAATTCACCCTGCAGTGTGAGAAAGAGAAGCTAAAGTCAGACATATCAGTATTACAATGGAGTAAAGGGAATTTAAGCGGCTTGAGAGAGGAGCTAGCCAAATCTGATTGGAAGGGAACATTAACAGGGATGACAGCAAAGCACCAATGGTTGGAGTTTCTGGCAGCAATCTGGAAGGCGCAGGATAGATACATCAAAAAAGAAGTAATATTCTAAAGGCCGGATGATGCAACTGTGGCTGATAAGAGAAGTCAAAGCCAACATAAAAGCCAAAGAGAGGGTGTATAATAGAGCAAAATTAGTGAGAAATTAGAGGATTGGGAAGCTATTAAAAACCAACAGAAGGCAACTAAAAAAGTCAAAAAGAAGGGAAAGATAGAATACAAAGGTAAGCTAGCCAATAACATTAAAGAGGATATCAAATGATTCTTCTGATATATAAAGTGTAAAAGAGAGGTGAGAGTAGATATTGGACCACTGCAAAATGATGCTGGTAGGGTTGTAATAACAGACAATGAAATGGTGGAAAAACTGAAAAGTAGTTTGCATCAGTCTTCACTGTGGAAGACACTATGCCCGAGGTTCAAGGGTGTCAGGGAGCAGAAAAGAGTGAAGTTACGATTACTAAGGAGAAGGTAATTAAGACACAGTAAAGACAGAAGATAGGTAATTCACTGGACCAGATCGTCTACAGTTTATGGTTCTGAAGGATGTGGCTGAAATGATTGTGGATGCATTAGTAATGATCATTCAAGAATCAATGGATCTGGCATGGTTCCAGAGGACTGGAAAATTCCATAAACGGCTCTTCACTATTCAAGAAGGGAAAGGGGAAGAAGAAAGAAAATTATAGGCCAGTTAGTCTGATCTCTGTGGCTGGGAAGATGTGGTGATTGATTGTTCAGGACATGGTTTTGGGATACTTGGAGGCACTTCATAAAATAGGCTGAAGTCCTTAAGGGAAAATCTTGCCTGACAATCTGTTGGAATTCTTTGAAAAAATAACAAGCAGAATAGACAAAGGAGAATTAGTGGATGTTGAGTATTGGATTTGCAGAAAGCCACACATGAGACTGCTTAACAAGTTAAGAGCCAACAGAAGGCAACTAAAGTGAGTATTACAAGAAAGATGTTAGCATAGGTAGATCATTGGCTGATTGGCAGGAGCCATAGAGTGAGAATAAAAGAACCTTCTCTGGTTGCAAGTCAGTAATTAATGCTGCTCCACAGGGGGTCGGTGTTGGGGCCGATACTTTGTATGTTATATGCCAGTGATTATATGCCAATATTGTGGATGATACAAAGAGAGGTGGAGGGTCAGAGAGCTCTGAGGAAGCAGAGGGCTACCAAAGGAATTGGACTGATTAGAAGAATGGGCAAAGAAGTGGCAGATGGAAAACAGTGTTGAGAAGTGTATGGTCACGCACTTTAGTAGAAAAAAGTAAGAGTAGATTATTTTCAAAATGGGGAGAAAGTTCGAAAATCTGAGATGCAAAAAGAGTTGGGGCATCTTGTGCAGGATTCTCTAATGATTAATTTGTAAGTTCAGTAAGTGGTGTAGAAGGCAAATGCAATGTTAGCATTCATTTCAAGAGGACTAGAATATAAAAGCAACAATGTAATGTTGAGGTTTTATAAGGCATGGGTGAGGCCTCACTTGGAGCACTGTGAGCAGTTTTGAGCCCTTTATCTAAGAAAGGATGTGTTGACCTTTTAGAGAGAGATGAAGAGAAATTTCTTTTGCCAGAGAGTGGTGAATCTATGGAATTTGTTACCATAAGTGGCTGTGAGGCCAAATTATTTGGTATATTTAAGGTAGATGTTGATAGATTCTTGGTTATTCAGGGCATGAAAGGATATGGGGAGAAGGCAGGAGAATGGGTCTGAGAGAGAAATGGATCAGCCATTAGGCCAAATGGCCAAATTCTACAACTATATCTAATAGTCCTAATTGGTGTATTTGGCATTCTTCCAGTAATGCAGCTGCTGGTCTGCAGTTTGTCAAGGAATCTAGTTCCATTGGGATGATTTTGCACAAACATTATTTGCAAATCACTCCGGTACAATACAGGTTGCATTTTGTTACTAGATTTCCTCAGTGGTGGGGAGGTGGCCGGGCTTGGCCCCATCTCAGAGCTCCGCTGTGGGGCCAGAGCCTCGCCACATAGCTGGGCCGCTCTCACAGTAACAGGTCCCTGGGCTGCAAATGCTTCCCTCCATGGACTCATCTCGGAGCTCCACTGTGGGGCCCATTCCTTGACACATTTCTCCATAGTAATGGCAACATCACTCCCTTCTTGCCCCCGAGACTCTTGCACTACCGGTGTACTGTGCAGTGAATACTGACAGAAAATACATGTTCAGTTCATCTGCCATTTCTTTGTCCCTCATTACTTCTCCTCCAGCAGTCCAATATATATTCTCACCTCTCTTTTACACTCTATACCAATGTTTCTCAACCGGGGTTCCGTGAGATGTTGCTAGAGGTTCCAGGAGAGATTGTGATTGAAAATATAAACATAATTTTTGAACTCGTGCAGTGCACAATGCTGGTGCTCACAGCCCCGTTAGCAACCTCATTTGATATGTCTCAGCCCAGTATGTCAGTGCCCAGCTGCAGTAGGACCACGTTTATTTGGTTGAGCTCATTCTCAGATTTTGACGCGAGACAGGGGAGGACAGTAATTGGTGAGTGCTGTATTGTGTGTGGGGGGGAGGAGAGGACGGTAGACTGATCATTGCTGAGCACTGCATTGCACAGAGGGGAGGATGGTGTGCTGATGGTGAGCACTGTATTGCACAGAGGGGAGGATGGTGTGCTGATGGTGAGCACTGCATTGCACAGAGGGGAGGATGGTGTGCTGATGGTGAGCACTGCATTGCACAGAGGGAAGGATGGTGTGCTGATGGTGAGCACTGTATTGCACAGAGGGGAGGATGGTGTGCTGATGGTGAGCACTGTATTGCACAGAGGGGAGGATGGTGTGCTGATGGTGAGCACTGTATTGCACAGAGGGGAGGATGGTGTGCTGATGATGAGCACTGTATTGCACAGAGGGGAGGATGGTGTGCTGATGGTGAGCACTGTATTGCACAGAGGGGAGGATGGTGTGCTGATGGTGAGCACTGCATTGCACAGAGGGGAGGATGGTGTGCTGATGGTGAGCACTGTATTGCACAGAGGGGAGGATGGTGTGCTGATGGTGAGCACTGCATTGCACAGAGGGGAGGATGGTGTGCTGATGGTGAGCACTGTATTGCACAGAGGGGAGGATGGTGTGCTGATGGTGAGCACTGTATTGCACAGAGGGGAGGATGGTGTGCTGATGGTGAGCACTATATTGCACAGAGGGGAGGATGGTGTGCTGATGGTGAGCACTGCATTGCACAGAGGGGAGGATGGTGTGCTGATGGTGAGCACTGCATTGCACAGAGGGGAGGATGGTGTGCTGATGGTGAGCACTGTATTGCACAGAGGGGAGGATGGTGTGCTGATGGTGAGCACTGTATTGCACAGAGGGGAGGATGGTGTGCTGATGGTGAGCACTATATTGCACAGAGGGGAGGATGGTGTGCTGATGGTGAGCACTGCATTGCACAGAGGGGAGGATGGTGTGCTGATGGTGAGCACTGTATTGCACAGAGGGGAGGATGGTGTGCTGATGGTGAGCACTGTATTGCACAGAGGGGAGGATGGTGTGCTGATGGTGAGCACTGTATTGCACAGAGGGGAGGATGGTAGGCTGATGAGGAGAGTGAAGTGCATTTTCTGAGCATTAAATGGACTTGTCCTACTTGAACTGTGATGTCGGCCTCTCCCTCCTGAATTACCTTTCCCAACTTCCCCATATGCGCTGCCGACTGACTTACGGGAGCGAACAGTTGGAGGGAAATTTTCATTCTAAAGACAGTCCAGTGTGGCAATATTTGAAAAGATGCTGTGAGATGGAAGAGAAGGATTCTAGCCCTAGGCTTACGGACAATTCTGATCAGGATAATGATGAAGAATTATAAACTTCTGAGTCATTTCACTGCACTAGGACAACAACGGACACAGAAAAAGTCTGACTTTTTTTTTACAAAATCATATAAGTTTATTTACACAACAAATACATGAAGTACAAACATTAAGTATTTACAAGACTGAACAAATTCAAATTAAAATATGATTACTACTGTCTCTAATACAGTCAATTTCCTGGGGAGCTGCACCACTCCCAGAAATTCCCTACAGCACCCATTGTGACGGCATGCTTCCTCTCCAAGGACAGCTGGGCACGAACATACCGTCGGAAGGGGGGCAGGCAGTTGACCCTGGCAGTGCCCTCGACTGTCCGCCACCTAGACCTGTGAATGGCCATCTTAGCCAGGCCAAGAAGAAAGCCTCAGGACCCTCCCCTTTCCAGACTGTGTGCCCATGAGGAGCACAGGGCTGAAGGGCAACCAGGACCTGAGCAGCAGCCCCTTCAGATACTCAAGCAGGGGCTGCAACCTCTCACACTCCACATGGAATGGGCTGCCTGCAACGGTGGTGGAGGCGAATACGATAGGGTCTTTTCAGAGACTCCTGGATAGGAATGAGGAGCTTAGAAAAATAGAGGGCTATGGGTAACCCTAGGTAATTTCCAAGGTAAAGACATGTTTGGCACAGCTTTGTGGGCCAAAGGGCCTGTATTGTGCTGTAGGTTTTCTATGTTTCTATATAGCGTAGTACACTGACTCCTCCTAGCCACAGAAGGGACAGGTGGACAGGGTGCCAATGAACCTGCTTAAAAACCTGTTGCACAATACTGCGCTATATAACACCTTCCACCCAGATCCCCAATGTACTGCGGCAAGTCCCCTACATAAAGAGATTTCCACTGGGGACCTTCTCCGCTATCAATGGTAAAACAGACCACCAAGGCAAGTTCAGTCAGCAGACGAAGGCAAGGAAGTGAAAGGTGTGCAAGAGCAGCCCAGACAAGAAATGCTTTGGAGTGTCACGGGAGGATACGGTGGACAACCCCGCGCTATGGCTCATGTTATGCGGGACCCTCTCCCGCGTGGTATCCCGAAGCCTGGGTCCGATGAGCCCATCAGCTGGTGGTGCAGCCGGAACCCTTCCACTTCCCGAGCCTCCTCGACACCCACCATGACTGGACGGGGACCTGTCCTCCTCGCAGCTAGAGCACTGTCCCCACCAGAACAGGAGCACCCTGTCTGGATGAGACTGGACCCCATACCCTCAACTTCCTCAGTAAAAGTGAGGCAGTTCCCTCAAAGCGGCATGGCTGATGCTGCCCGCAGGAAGCTGCGTGTCCTCTTGCAGGCAATGCCCCTGGCAGAGAAAGTGTGTTGCCAGCATATGCCATCTCGGAGGGCGGTCACTGTACAGGTATCTCTGCAGAGCCCTGAAGCAGGAGCCACCAGCTGGGTGTGCAAACACAGCGGTGACTAACCGTCCTCCGCGATCGGAACTTGACTTTGAGAGAAGAGGAAGATCTTTGAGAGCTGCACCCTGATCATGCACTCCAGATGAGATTTACTGACCTGCCCCTGGACAAGAACTGGATTTCTGTGAAAGAAGAGTATCCTACCATTCATAGGAAAGCAATGAACATTTTGCTGCAGTTTTTTCGTGTTTAACAGCCACCAAGAGCAAAGACAGAAATTGTCTCATTTCAGTTGAAGGTGAAATCCGTGTGTGCTTATCTCAAGTTTGACCCAGAATTGAGAAATTTATTATGTTTACCTTATGAGTTTTTAAAATTTATGAAAGGGGAAAAAAGGGATTAATTTCAAGAAAGGTAACTAAGCTTAACTACCTGTTTTTTTTTCAAAAAGCTTGGCTAAAAATTCATTCTCTACCCAAAAGAGCATTGACAATTATTTTTGGATTATTGTATCTACAACTTACTGATCACGCTAATGTACTGTGAGCTCTTGGTATACAGTAATAATTTTTATGTGGGGCTTCCCTGAGGCCTGAAAAATATTTCAACGGTTCCTCCAGGGCAAAAAGATTGAGAAAGGCTGCTCTATACTGTATATCAGAAGAAACTTTTTATACTCTTTAATATTATTGGCTAACAACTTAGCATTTTAATTTATGCCTCCGATTTTTGAATTTTCTACTTGTTCAGATAATAGTCTAAGCCTTTTATTCCACAGATTCACCACACCCTGAAGAAATTCCCCTTCATCTCTGTTCTTGATGGATGTCTCTCTATTCTAAGGTTCCTCTTTAGAAAATAGTCTAAATCTTTTATTCTGTGCACCTATCTTTGTATCATCTGCAAACTTAGCCACGAAGCATTCAATTCCATCATCCAGATTATTAACATATGGTGTGAAAAGCAACAGACCCAACACCAACCCCTGCTAAGACACCACAAGTCGCTGGCAACCACCCAGAAAAGGCCCTGTTTATCCCAACTCTTTGCTCCTGCAAGTCAGTCCGTCTCTATCCATGCTAATATATTTCCTGCAATACCTTAGGCTTTTATCTTGTTCAGTAGCCTCATGATAATCCAAATGAACAACATCTCCTTTATCTATCCTGCCTGTTAGTTCCTCAAAGAATTCCAAAAGGTTTGTCAGGCAAGATTTCCCCTTAAGTAAACCATGCTGACTTTGGTCTATTTTATCATGTGTTCCCAAGTACCCCACAGCTCACACTTAATAATGGACCCTAACAACTTGCCAACCACTGAAGAAGGCTAACTGACCTATTATATCCCGTCTGTTACCTCCCTCCTTTCTTACGAGTATAGCAACAGTATTCAGTTTGTTCACCATTCCTTTTTTTCCCATTACTACCTCTCCAATGCCATTTTCCAGCACTCCAATGTCCACTGTTGCCTCAAGTTTACACTTTCCATCTCTGAAAGCACGTCTGGCATTGACATTTAGATTATTGTCTCGCTTACCTTCATATTGCATCTTTTCTCTCCTATTGCTCTTTTAGTTAGCTTCTGTTGGCATGTGCAGCAACCCTATCCCTCAACTTCCCACTAATTTTTCCTATTTTGTATGCCCTCCCTTTTCTTTTTATGCTGCCTTTGACTTCCTTGTCAGCCACGGTTGCCTCATCCTCCCTTCGGACTACTTCCTCATCTTCAGGATGTTCGTATCCTGTGCCTTCTCAGTTGCCCCCAGAAACTCCAGCCATTGCTGCTCTGCTGTCATCCCTGCTAGTGTCCCATTCCAATCAACTTTGGCCAGTTCCTCTCTGATGCTTCTCTCATTCCCTTTACTCCACTGCAATACTGATACATTGGAGAGGGTGCAGAAGAGGTTCACAGGATGCTCTCTGGATTAGAGGCATGTGCTACTGTATAAGGAGAGGTCGGACAGACTTGGGTTGTCTTCTCTGGAGTAACAAAGGCTAAGAAGAGACCTGATAGAGCTAGATAGCTGGTATCTTCCCCCCCACCCCCCCGTCAAAATGTCTAATACACCCTATCCTCGTTATATGTGGGGGATACGTTCCTTGCAGTCGACACATAATGTGAAATCGCATAATGTGAATAATTATTTAAATGGAGAAAATAGGGATGCGTTCCAGAGGGCTTCCTAAATATATTTTACCTGTAATTTATTCACATTTTCATACTAATACAACACAAAAGCAGTACCACAAGGCAACATTCATATTATTTTTAATCAATTTCAGGTAATATTCAATGTAATAAATCATAGAAAGTTAACATCCTAGGGTGTACAGTACTCACCAACAGTGGCAGGTGTGTACGCTCCAGGAGATGAGTGGTTGTTGTGGTGTCGGGCAGCTTTACATGGATAAGGTGGATGGTTGTGGTTGTCAGGATCATATCAAGCACATCAAGGGGTGAAGGAAGACTCACAGAACTCTTAAAACTGCCGGCAGCAGAAGATGACACCGATTTGAAGAAAGTGGTGAGGGTTTTTTGCTTGGCAGCATTTTGTTTTTCAGCATAAATTTGCTTGTAGGGAAGAAGGGTTAACGGCAGGGAATGACTGAAATGCTGACTCCGTTCTAAACTTGGGTCCATGTCCATCACCATTTGTGCCAAGTGTTCCGACTTCCACCATTCTTTCACCGTTGGTAAACTCCCGGGATTTTCAAAATCGTCTGTTACGTGCAGCATCTGCGAGATAGTTCGCCGTAAAAAAAAGTATGCTTTGAATGTGGATCACACCGGTCGAGTGGTTGAATCAGCGATGTTGTGTTAGGTGGCAGGAAACGCACTGTTATGTTAGGATGAACGCTGTCCAAATGTTTAGGATGGGCTGGTGCATTGTCAAGCAACAAAAGAACTTTAAAGGCAAGATTCTGTTCCCGGCAGTGGTGTCTCAGAGCTGTTACCTTCAGCTGATGCCGCGCTGTTTATAATTTCCAACTTATTTTCAAGTGTTAAAGTGGTTCTCTGCCGCTCGGCTGACGGCCCAGGACATGACATTGGACGCTTAGGAGGCATAGTTAAATATTTTAAGCACAAAATCACTGCACCGTAGGTAAAAACACAAAAGTTTAAGAACGCAAGATCGCACATCCACACCAATGCGAGAGTGGCGGGAGTGAGACTGTGAGGCGTGCGCATCTGATTTGTATTGGCGGGAAAGCAGTGCTCCTCACATAACTATGAGTTTTGGACGCATATAAGGAGACGTTGGTAGAGATAGGTTCCTCGGTCCTTGAGTGGGTGCATACTTGAATGTCGTTTGGAACACATGCGTGAATGTGTTGAGGGAAAGAGAGTGGGGAAGGAGCGGGAATTGCTGGGAGGGGGTCATGTGGGTCCGGTAATGGTGGACAAGGTGAGGGGGGGTTGAGGGAAAGAGAGTGGAGAAGGAGCGGGATAGGGATTTGGGATCAGAGGTAGGCAGCTGGGGAGAAGTGGATTATTGTGAAGGGAGAAATAAAGGGAATGAGGAGATAGTGAGGGGACGGATGGACGAAAACTGAGACAAAGGGAATAAAAGAATAAGAAATGACAGTGGAGAGAGCTCTGAAAGTGAGGAAGATGAACGAGTTCAGAGAGAAGGTGTTGTCGTAATGAGGTTTAATGAGAAGGCTCAAGGAAACATGAAGAAAATTAACCCGTTTGTGCTAACAACAAATCTGGCAAATAAGATAGGGAAAATAGTATTTGCATAAGTCCTTAATGATGGCAGCCTATTGGTAAGGTGTGCGAATCAGGAACAACTTGAGAAAGCACAAGCTAAAAGAGATAGGAAAATGCAAGGTGGAATACACAGGGAGGGTGGGAGCATGAAATGGCGGTGGTTGTAAAGGAGTGATCACCGGGGTACCAATGAGTATAAATATGGAGGGGATAAGAGGAATATCAAAGAAGGAAAAGTAATGTATGTTCAAAGACTGAAAACAACAAAGGAGGGAATGAAAAAGGAAAGTGAAACAGTATTGATTGAATTTGAAGAAAAAAGAGTGCCAAGGAAGGTGTTCCTGGGTTTCATGAGTTACCTAGTAAGGGTGTATGTGCCAAAGCCATTGAGGTGCTATAATTGTCAAAGGTTTGGACACATAGCTAAAATTCGTAAAAAGCAGAGGAGATGTGCTTGTCATGGTCTGGATCAGGGTCTCTTTAAATTTACTTTGTTTATGTTACGATCCAGACCGTTGACTCCCTGTTTCCCTTTGGTTCTCTGTTTTCCCGTGTCCCTCGGCCTTGGTGATCAGAGGCAATTTACGCGCGGCTGAACCGGTAGTTTATAGTCTCCGGCTTTCAGCTGTTCGGCGCGCGAGTGTTTGCAAAGTCACCAAAGGTACGGCGTGCCAATGTCATCTGGCCGGAGCAAGCTAGTCTCCGGCTGAAGCGAGTGGCAGTAATTCGCCTTTCCTCACTGGAGCAACCCTGTCAAGTTACCTCGCCAAAGTGAGCCTGCAAGTTTCCTCACCGAGGTGGGTCCGTCAGTTAACCCACCGGAGGGAATCAAGAACCACTGTCTACTGTTCCCGGGCCGAGTCGAGAGCTCGCCACTACCCGGAGTCTCCAGGTCAAGCCTTGGCTCTGGGGGCATCCAAGTACCGAGTCAAGTCCTGGCCCTGGTGGCACCCAAGCTCCGAGTCAAGTCCCGACCCTGGCGGCATCCACGTACCGAGTCAAGTCCTGGCCCTGACGGCATCCAAACTCCGAGTCAAGTCCCGGCCCTGGTGGCATCCACGTACCGAGTCAAGTCCCGGTCCTAGCAGCATCCAAGTTCTGAGTCAAGTCCCGGCCCTGGCAGCATCCAAGCTCTGAGTCAAGTCCCGGTCCTGGCAGCATCCAAGTTCTGAGTCAAGTCCTGGCTCTGGTGGCATCCAAGTTCTGAGTCAAGTCCTGGCTCTGGTGGCATCCAAGTTCTGAGTCAATTCCTGGCCCTGGCGGTTTGTGATTCCTGTCCTACCCCCCCGTCTGAATCCCTTCTCTGCCCCTCTCGCCTCTAGCCCTCAACTGCAGCCCCCGCCTGCACTTCGGTCTAGTTCTATCGCCGGAGCTAGATAGGTACTGTCTGGTGTTCTTTCGTGTTGGTCTTGTCTTGTCCTCGCCTCCGTGGGTAAGTCTGGCCATCTTGCCATTGTCCCATGGGGGGTCATGAGTCCCGGCCTGTACCCAAGGAGGGGTCCTGGCTCTCTGTTCTGTGTGTGAGTCCCGGCCCTATGTCTTATACCCAAGGAAGTGTCCCAACTCTCTGTTCTGTGTGTGATTCCCGGCCCTATGTCCTGTACCCAAGGAAGGGTCCCGACTCTGTGTTCTGTGTATGTGTCCATGGTTCCATGTACCTGCTCTCCCGAGACCGAGGCTCTGTGTTCCCATGTTCCTCCTCTCCCTAGCCCATGTCATGTCCATGCCTGGTTCTGGGGTCCGAGCCCGGGGCACGACCCAGGTACTGGGTCCTTGCCCAGTCTCTGGCTTGGAGTCCATACCGTAGCCTCTTCATGTTGCCTGTAGTTCTGGGATCCAATTCCGAGCCCTAGCCCAGACCCTTGGTCCCAGCCTAGTCGTAGTCCTGAGCCCTTGTCCAGTTCGCTATCCCTGCTTCTGCTTTGCTCTCCTGAATCAAACAATAAACTCAATTTGCTTAACCTCACAAGATGTGTCTTGCATTTGGGTCCACCCTTGCTCTCAAAGCCCCACCATTGTGACAGTGCTAGATGTGGGGGTGATCATGAATATGGAAAGTGTGGAACAGGAGTGCAACTAAAATGCTGCAGTTGTGGAGGTGCTCATAATGTGGCATATAGTGGGTGTGAGGTTATGAGACGCGAGAATAAAATTCAAGAAATAAGAGTGAAAAGAAATATCACCTATGCAGAGGCTGTAAGAATGTCAAGAGAACAGAGTAATGCTCCTAATGAACAGGGAGCAATAGGGATGTGAGAGATGCAACAAAGAACAAACGACAGGATTTATGTAGACAAAAAGGCTCTAGTAACATTCATTGCAGGAGTGATTAATAGTACTGCTGAGGTAAAGTCAAAAAGTGACAAAATTCAGCTGGTGGTCAAAGCAGCAGTGAACCATTTATGGTTAATAGGACTGACATGGGAAGAAGTGAGGGAGAACCTCACTAATCAGTCAAGCCAGGAAGTGTCATGGGTGGTTAATACTAAGTATGGTGATTCTTTTGCAATGGAATGCAAGGAGCCAACTGGCCAATAGCCAGGAATTCAAGCACTTCATTAAGGAAATAGTTGTAAAACTGGATGTAGTGTGAATTCAGGAAACTTGGTTGAAACCAACTTTAGACTTTGTGGTATATGGGTATACAATGATAAGGAAAGATAGAAATCTAGGCGGAGGAGGGAGTTGTGCTATGTTAATCAGGCAAGGTATACCATATAGGGTACTGGAGAAAGGAGATGATCAGGAATACATAGTGGTGGAAGTGTGGGAGAGAGGGGAGGGAGTGGTTATAATTAACTACTACAATCCATGTAAAAGGTTGGATTTGGACAGCCTATTAAGGATACAAGGACAAAACAGACATAAAGTAGTGTGGTGTGCAGATTTCAATGCTCACAGCACAATATGAGGGGGATCCAATTACAGATTCAAATGGAAAGGTAATTGAAGATTTGATGGAAGAAAGGGGTTTGGTGTGTATGAATGATGGTAGAGGAACAAGGATAAACATAACAACAGGAACTGAGTCAGTACAGTATTAGATATTACGTTAGTGTGTAATACCTTGGCTGGTGTTAGTAACTGGGGAGTTTGGACTGCTTCAGCAGTAGGCAGTGATCACTACCCAGTTTTATTTTCAGTGGGTGAAAGAGTTGAAGTAAGACCAGGTGGTGGAATCCCAAAGTGGGTGTTTGGAAAAGCAGATTGGGTTAAGTTCCAGAAATTGAGTGAAGAAGCATTAACAAAGATTAACATTTCTGGAAATATAGATGAATTAAACAGTCAGGTGACCTCAGCAATTATTATGGCAGCAGAAGAATCTATACGCAGGAGTAAAAATAGGATGAATAAAAAACTGGTACCATGGTGGACACAGGAATGTTGTCAGGCTGTGAAAAACAGAAATAGAGCATTCCGGCTAGTTAAAAGAACCCATAATATGCAGCATTTGATTCAATATAAGAAGGCACAGGCAGTGGTGAGAAGAACTATACATCAAGCTAAAAGGGAAAGTTGGAGGAGTTTTTGCAACAAAATAGGAAGAACAACACCTGTGCGAGAGGTATGGGGAATGATTAAGAGAATGGGGGAGATAGAAGGGAATGGGAATATCCAGTAATGATATCTGAGGAGGAAACAGCAGTCTCCAGTAGGGATAAGGCTGAGATTGTTGCCAAGTCGTTTGTACAGATACACAGTTCAGAAAATTTATCTGGGGAAGGGAAAGAACAATGAGTCAACACCCAGGTGTGTTAAACAGGAGGGAAGAAACAGATGATATAATTAATGATCCATTTATGTTGGCAGAAATGGTGAGAGCAATAAAAAGATCGAGACCAAACACCCCAGGGAAAGATCTGATATGCTATGTTATGCTAAAAAATCTAGGAGAAGGAGCACTCTTGAAGTTGCTGCATTTTTATAACAGAGTGTGGGAGGAGGGAAGATTACCAAGTGCATGGAAAGGAGCAGTAGTAATTCCAATAAGGAAACCTGGCAAGGATCCGTCAAAACCCACTAGCTACAGACCAATAGCATTAACATTAAATATATGTAAGATAAGGGAAAGGATGATAACAGAAAGGTTATCGTATGAACTTGAGAAGAGGGGAATGCTGGCAAGTTATCAGAGTGGTTTTAGAAAGGGAAGGAATTCCATGGACTCAGTGATAAGGTTAGAAACTGAAATAAGAAAGGCCCAGGCAAATAAAGAGTCAGTAGTCGCAGTGTTTTTTAACATTGAAAAAATATGATGTGGAAGGAAGGATTGTTAATTAAACTGCACAAGATGGAGGTTGGTGGGAGAGTTTTTAATTGGATTAAAGATTTTTTGTTTGGTAGAAAAATTCAAGTTCGGATTGGATCAGAATTATCAAAACAGTACATAGTGGAAAATGGCACACCTCAAGGTATTGTGATTAGCCCGTTACTTTTCATTATTATGATCAATGATGTCTTCACAAAAATACCAGTGGATATAGGTAGGTCACTGTTTGCAGATGATGGGGCCTTGTGGAAAAGAGGCAGGAACATGGAGCATATAATCAGGAAGATACAAGGAGCAACTGATGAAGTGGTGGAGTGGGGTTATGATTGGGGATGTAGATTTTCAGTAGAAAAAACTCACGCTGTATTTTTCACCAGGAAGAGAATTGAGGTAGGGAAGAAGTTAAGGATGTATGGGGTTGAATTAGAAAGGGTTGGATCATTTAAATTTCTGGGAGTTATATTTGATTCATGATTAACATGGGCAGAACATATCAGGAAAGTTGAGGAGAAATGTAAAAAAGTAATAAATGTGATGAGATGTTTGACTGGTAGGGAATAGGGAGCAAGTTGTTCAGCGTTGAAGAGAATGTATGTGGCTTTAGTAAGATCTGTGTTGGACTATGGAAATATAATATATGGATCAGCAGTTAGGTCTCTTGTAAGGAAACTGGATGTGATTCAGGCTCAGACTTTGAGAGTGTGCAGTGGGGCTTTTAAAACATCATCAGTATCAGCCCTACAGGTAGAAATGGGAGTAATGCCTTTGGAACTAAGAAGGATGCAACTGATGGCAAACTACTGGGCTAATTTACAGGGGCACAATGATTCTCACCCTGCAAAAGGAGTGTTGCAGGAGTGCTGGGAAAATGGGAGGTTTCAGAGGGATACGTTTAGTCGAGTAGGGAATGATATTGCTAAAGAATGTGGAGTATTTGATCTAAGGATAAGTCCTTCAGTAGCTTAGCCGGTTGTAGCTCCATGGAAGATTATATGGCCTGACATAGACTGGCATTTGTTAGAGGTAAAAAGGAAAGGAAAATATAAAACTGATTTGGTAAGTGCATTTAGCTGTCATGTGATGGAAAAGTATAGTGATTATACTCAGATTTATACGGATGGTGCTAAGGAACCTGAAACAGGAGTGACATGGTTTGGGGTGGCTATACCAGCAAAAGAAATTGGAATCAGCAGAAGACCATCTAATAAGTTAGTGGTGTATACAGTGGAGATGCTGGCAGTGTTGATTGCATTGCAATGGGTGGAGAAAGCTAGACAAGTCAAAGTGTTGATATGTTCAGATTCATCCTCAGTTCCAGCAAGTTTAAGGTCTTTTCACTCAAACAGTCAGCACGATGTACTTTATGAAGTCCTTCAGTCAAATTGCAAATCAGAGAGGTCAGGTAAAATTTCTATGGGTTCCAGCACATGTAGGGGTGAAGGGGAATGAGAGGGTGGATGAGTTGGTAAAGAGGGTGTTAAAGAAAGAAAATATAGAAGTGCACATTTGTATCAGTAAAGCAGAGGTTAAGTGTGTAATCTGGGGAAAAAATCAACCAAATGTGGTAAGAAAGATGGGACAGGGAGGGGGAAAGGGAGGCACTTGTATCAAATACGAAAAAGTGTTGCAGGTCCTAGGGTAGGTACTGGGTACAGAAGAGGGGAAACTGTGTGGACTAGTTTAAGTCTGGGGCACTGTGCATTAAACAAAACATTGAAAATGATAGGGAAACACCAGACAGGATTGTGTGAGGAATGTCAGGAAGAGGAGTCAGTAGAACATGTAGTTCTGAGTTGCAGGAAGTATGGGATACAGAGAGAGATGATGAGAATTAACCTAAGGGAATTGGGGGTGCAGGAATTCACATTAAAAGGCTTGCTGGGCATGGGTGAGAGAGCACAGGTCAGGGTATTTTTAGCTTTCTTAAGGGGTACAGGGTTTTTTTTATAGGATATAACGATGAGCAGGAATAGGGTACTAGGATGACCAAAGATGGGAGGATAAAGTGTAGGTTAGGGTGTGTGTGTGTGTGTGTGTGTGTGTGTGTGTGTGTGTGTATGTGTGTGCGTGTGTGTGTGATTGGGTGAAGGGATTTAGAATGTAAGTCTATTACACACTCCAGAGCAGAAGGTGGCAGTAATGCACCATTAAGCTGGGTGCCAACCACTGTAAAACAAGACGGAGAAGAAGCTAATAGGTTCCTCACATAACTGTGAATCTGCATTGTCTGAAGACGCATATGACGAGGATAGGGTGTACTGAGAGCATGCATGTGGAGAGATAAGGAGGATTTTCTTTAGACAGAGGTATCTGTGCAATCCATTGCCAGAGATGGCTCAGAAGCTGAGTCATTAGGCATATTTAAAACAGAGGTTGATAGGTACTTGATTAATAAGGGGTCAAAGGTTATGGAGAGAAAGCAGGAGAATGGGATTGACGGGAAAATGAAAGACACTGAGACAGGTACACGAAGAGGAAATTTTAGAGTGAGATGGGTCAAGTGCAGGCAGCTGGGGCACAGTCAGGTGGGGGTTCAGTGGGGATGAATACAGTTTTGTTTTCTATTCTGACCTACATTGAAGCCATTTCTCATCATTACATTTTATAAACAACACATTTCACAGCTGAAGTTCAAAGTCAATGTATTTTCCAAGTATGTTAACCATGTTGTATCTAACGATTCGTTCTCTTGTAGACATGACAACCCAATGCTCACCCCCTGCCTGGGGTGGGGAATGAGGCCAATTCCAGAGGGGGAGGGTAAGGGAGGTTGGGAGGAGGAAACAGTCTTTGTAAGGGAGCCCTCACGGAAGGAGAGGGTAAAGGGGAAGTGGGGGGTCTGGGACCTCATAAGGGAGCCCTCGCTCCCTCTCCTCCTCACTTTCCCCCACCCCATTCCCATTCTCTGTCCCTCCCCCCTCCCCGCACCACTTCCCCCCTCCCAATGCTCCCCTGTCCACTCCTCCCTCTCCCTTCCCACTCCCCTCACCTTCCCCTGCCACTCTCCTGCCCTTTCCCTCACCTCAACCCTCCCATTCCCCCAGTCCCTTCCCTATCCCCGTAACTCCCCTCCTTGTCCTGCTGCTTGCCCCTCCCCTTCACCTCTGCTCCCTCGTCCCTCCCCTCAACCCTCCACGTTCCCCATCACTCCTCCTCCTCACTCACCTTCCCTCTCCTCCTCCTGCTCATTCCTCTCCCTCTCATCCTTCCTGGTCCTTCTGCCTCCCTCTCCTCCCTCCTCACTCACCCTCCTGCTCCTTCCACCTCCTTTTCCTTCTCCTTCATCCCCCTGCTCATTTTCCCTCCCATTCTCCTCCCTCCCCTCCCTTAACTGCACCTTCTAGCTTCCCTTCTCCTTGCCCCTCCTCACTCCTCTCCTCCTCACCTCCTGCTCCTTTCCCCCTTCTCCCTCCCTTCCGTCACCTGTTCCTTCCCCCTCTTCCCTCCCTTCCGTCACCTGCTCCTTCCCCCTTTTCCGTCCCTTCCATCACCTGCTCCTTCCACCTCCCCTTCCCCTCTGCTCTCCTTCTTACTCCTCTTCCCCTCCCTCTCCCCTCCTACTTCTTGCCCCTCACCATCCCCAACACCCTCCTTCTCACCCTCCCTCTGCTCCCTTTCCCCTCCCCATCCCTCCTCCCCCATCCCCTCCATCCATCCCTCCAACTGTATGCGTGTTGGCTGGTGTGTGTGAGAGAGGGTGGCGGGTGGGAATCGGGGCAGAGAGGAGGGTGATGGATCAGAGAGGAGGGAGAAAGGGAGGAGGAGAGGAGGAAGGGGGTAGCGGGTGGGATGAGGAGAGAGGAAAAGGGGGATGACTGGGGGAATGGTGAGAACTGGAGGTGTTTATAAAAACATGTGGCCCGTGGATAAGGTGGAAGGTCATGGTCTGGTCTATGTTTGTCTGCGGACTGCCGGGAATTATCATCAATTTGGAATGATAATTAAACTTGAACATGAACTCTTTTTCCCAGGGTTGGGGAGTATAAAACCAGACGGCACAGATACAGGATAAGTGGGCAGAGATTTAACAGAGACCTGAGAGGTAACTTCTTTACACAGTGGCCATTAATTACTTGGAATGAGCTGTGGAGACAGTTGTTAAGATGGTACCATTGCCACAATTAAGGGACATTTTGATTAATAAAGGAAGGGAGGGGCATGATGGACTATTGTTCAGACATGGACAACTGGGACTAACAGGGACAATGCTGTGGTCTGCATGGTCCAGTTAGACCAAAGGGCCTATTTCCATGCTGTGTTGTTCTATGACGCTATTCAACCTTTCCCTGTAACACACAGTTTCAAGACCTGGCAACATCCATGTAAATTTTCCCTGCACTCTTTCAAGCTTATAGATCTTTTTACCTTAGGTAGATGACCAGAACTGCACACAGAAGTCTACAGTTAGCCTCACCAACATCCCAACGCCTGTGATGCGACCTTTGACATTGTTCCTCGCTCTCCACTCTGCCCCCAATCTATGCAGTTTATCACATTATCACCCAAATTGTTGACACAGATGACAAACAACAGCAGACCCAGCAATGATCCCACAGCACACCACTAGTCACACGCCTCTAGTCAGGGAGAAATTTCTTGGTAACTTTTCAAAAAGTTTTAAGATTGGGTCGACGTGACCTACCATGCACAAAGCCATTTTGATTATCCGTAGTCAGGCCCTGCCTGTCCAATAACAGCAGATTATGGTTAATTGGGACACATTAGGCTGCATTCACTTTGGCCCAATTAAATGGCTGCCCCAATTAGCCAAAGTTTCATGGAAATAGTTTGAAAATGACAATCTACAGTTGAACTGATTAACAATTGTTGCATTTAAATATTTGAATGAAATAAAGAACAAATTTGAACCCATCTATTACTACTACAGTATGATAAAACTGTGTATTAGTTCCTAATAGTCATCGACAATTAGGTGTATATTTCATACAGTGTACATTGCCGTGTTCTTTTCATTGACTGTATAAGAGAACAAAATCAGTGCAGACACCTAGTGTATATAATGGACTATGTTCATTGCCTTCCAGCATGTAGTAATCTTGGAATCCAACATAGGTTTCCTGGCATCCTGTGTAGTCACTAGCTCAAGTTCAGATGTGTTAGCTTCATCACAAAGTGTAGAGTCTAAGAGCCACACGAGTGGATGTGACTGCTGCTAGTTAGAAACTGTTCAGCAACAGTCTTCCGTTTCAAATAAAGGGCATTGTGTCCCAAATAAACAAAAGGAATCCTAGATGATTTCTCAATTAGTTTTTGTTCTTTAAGAGTTGTTCTAGCCACCCCAATTAACCGGAGTCCACTGTATTTATTAATCCTACTCTTTAGAATGCTTTCCAACAATTTACCCATTACTGACATCAGGCTCACTGGTCGATAATGTACTGGCTATTTCTTAAAACCTTTCGGAACAAAGGAGGAACATTAGTTATCCTCCAGTCCTCTGTCAGCTCACCCATGACCTAGATTATTTTAACTATTCTACTATGGCATCTGGAGATTCTTCAGTAGCCTCCCACAAGGTCCAAGGGGATACCTTGTCAGACCCTGCAACTTTTCCACCCTAATTTGCCTGAGGACAGCCAGCAGCTCTTCTTCCATAATCCAGACATGGTCTATGACCTCACTACTCCTTTGCCTCAGTTCTACAATTTGTGTCTGTTTCCCAAGAAAATAGTGGTGTAAAAAATCCATCTCCTCCCCTGCTCTTTCAGTTTCATGATCGTGCTGATCTTCAAGACAACCAACTATGTCTCTTGCTAACCTTTTGCTCTTAAGATAGTGATAGAAACCCCTGGGATTTTCTTTCATCTTGTATGGCCCTGCAACCTCACGTCCTCTTTTACGCTCCTGATTTCTTTCTTAAAAGGTCTCCTTCATTTCTTATACTCTCGAGTGCCTCATTTGATATTTCCTTTTCTTAACCAGGGCCTCAAAATTCCTCAATAACCAACTTTCTCTAAACCTGTAAGCCTTGCCTTTTACTCCAAAAGGAACATACAAATTCTGTGCTCTCAACATTTCACTTTTGAAAACCTCCCACTTACCAAGCATCTTTTTGCCAGAAAACAAACCTATTCCAATTCATGCCTGCTGGATCCTTTCAGATGCCACTAAAATTGGGCTTTTCCCAATTTAGCATTACAATACTAGTCCTATCCTTCTCCATAATTACCTTGAAAGTAATGATTCCTTCAGGTTATCATACCCAGGGGAGGAAAGGTGGTGGTGGGGGGGTATATCCTCCCACTACCTATTAAAGGCCCTCAAAGGCGTGCGTCTCAAACAGCCTCTGGCAACCCAG
The DNA here is from genome assembly GCF_963921235.1 of Mobula hypostoma. Classification (NCBI taxonomy): domain Eukaryota; kingdom Metazoa; phylum Chordata; class Chondrichthyes; order Myliobatiformes; family Myliobatidae; genus Mobula; species Mobula hypostoma. The sequence continues at coordinate 33,681,341 of NC_086109.1, forward strand.
TCCAGCACCTGGCCTTCACATGTGGCTTACTCAATAAGCCCAGTGGAACCACTTCTACTGACAGGGGAAAGGGCAAAGGTGGGTTACCGGTGCCTTAAAACCAGTCACTTCAGGCAGACTCTGACCTCAAACCTCTGCTGCCTTGCAGCTTTACCCACACATGGGGATGGCTTTGGGATTAAATCCTGAGGAAAAATCCAGAGCTGGAGTCCCTAAGGCCATCCTATGATGAGTTCTACGCAGACTGGCAACTCCTGAGAGGCTGCTTGTTCCATCACTTTCTCCACTTCTTTGAATTCATCAGTTTCGTGGAAAGGGGGATCCTGCAACAAGGGCAACAGCCTGCTCTCCATGTTCTACAGCCCTGGCTTGTGTACTGGCTGACATATCGCGTAGACAGCTCGGAGACAAGAGCCGTGGTTGACCCCAACCAATGGAGGGCCTGAATGGAATTATGATCGCTGAATCCGAAGTGTTAGCCTACACAAACTTCTGTCACCTATCCTGTCTCAATTCCCAGGACGAGATCCAGTACATTTATTTAAATAAAATAAACTGTATTCAGAATAGTAATAATATTTTCGAGTATAAACCATTCAATGCCTTTCACTCTTCACATACATGGTAAACTTCCAGGGCACCATGAAGGCGATGTGTGTGAGCAGCCCCAATGAAATTCATCAAATATTCCCTTCTTAGACTGCTACAGCTGAAATCCACATCTGCAGCCATGGACAATACTTCGTTCTATGGCATTTGAAAAAACGCGAGACTTGGCTATCCCCTGCCATTCTGGTTGCAGTGATACTGCTCACTGGCTTCACAATCGAGAATTATGAGAATGCTTTATGACCACCTTCTCGTGATGTTAAAAGGTGAGAGTTTTGTCCCAGTCCTACTCACACTACCTGGAACATCTCGCCATCAAGTGCTGCAGGACTTTTCAGCCATCATCTTACACCATAAAATCTCGGGGCAGAATTAGGCCATTTGGTCCATCAAGTCTGTTCCGCCATTTCATCATTTTCCTCTTTGCCCCAATATCCTGCCTTCTCCCGGTATCCTTTCCTGCCCTGACTAATCTAGAATCTAGCAACCTCTGCCTTAAATATACCCAATGACTTGGCCTCCACAGCTGCATGTGGTGACGAAATCCACATATTCACCATTGTCTGGCTAAGGAAATTCCTCCTCATCTCCATTCTAAATGGACTTCCCTCTTTTCTGAGGATGTGTCCTCTGCTCTTAGACTCCCCTAGCAGAGGAAGCATCCTCTCCACGTTCACTGTATCAAGGTCTTTCAATATTAGAGGAATTTCATTGAGATCTCCCCTCATTATTCTGAATTCCAGTGAGAATAGGCCCACCAGAGCCATCAAACTCTCATCTGACAAACCTTTCAACCAGAATCATTTTGTGGACCTCCTTTGAACCCTCTCTAACGTCAGCACATCTTTTCTTAAATAATGGAGCCAAACCAAGTGAAGTCTCGCCAATGCCATATAAAGCCTCAACATTACATATTTGCTTTTATATTCTAGTCTTCTTGAAATGAATGCTAACATCGCACCTGCCTTCCTCTCCACCAACTCAACCTGCAAATTAAGCTTTAGTGAATCCTACACAAGGACCCCAAGTCCCCTTGCACCTCAGATTTTTGGATTTTCTCTCCATTTCGAAAATAGTCTATACTTTTATTTCTTCTATTAATGTGCATGATCATACATTTCCTGACAATGTATTCCATCCACCACTTCTATATCCCCTCTCCTAATCTGTCATAAGTCCTCCTGTAATGTCCCTGATTCCTCAGAGCTACTTGCCCCTCCATCTATCTTTGTATCAACTGCAAACCTGGCCACAAAACGCCATTAATTCCATCATAGAATCATAGGGTTGTTTGTGGTGACATGTATGTACTCTGACACTGAACTTTACTTTGAACTTCTGAACGTTGAACTTCGGTAAACTGTCCTGTCTTATCAGATACCTTCTCCTTCAGCCCTTTACCTTCACCACCTGTCACCTCCAGGCTTTTCACTTCATCCCCTCACTCCATCCATTTACCTTCCTCCTCATCTGGCTTCATCTATCACTTGCCAGCCTGTCCTCTTTCCCCTGCCCCAACCACCTTCTGGCCTCTTCCCCATTCCTTTCCAGCCCTGATGAAGGGTCTCAGGCTGAAACATTGATATTCCACAAGACCATAAGATATACAAGCAGAATTAGGCTATTTGGCCCATTGAGTCTGCTCTGCCATTTTATCATGGCTGATCTATTTTTCCTCTCAGCCCCAATCTCCTGCCTTCCCACCATATCCCTTCATGCCCTGACCAATTAAGAATCTATCCACCGCTGCCTTAAATATACATAAAGACTTGGCCTCCACAACTGCCTGTGGCAATGAATACCACAGATTCACCACTCTCCGACTAAAGAAATTGCTCCTCATCTCCGTTCTAAAAGGACCCTCCTCTATTCTGAGTGTCTGGTCTTAGACACTCCCCCATTGGAAACACCACAGAAAAGCATCGTCCATCACCAAAGACCCTCACCACCCAAGGTATCTCTTTTCTCACTCCTGCCTGCAGGTTGAAGATACAAGAGCCTCAGGACTTACACCACAAGGTTCAGGAAGAGTTACTACCCCTCAGCCATCCCACTCTGGGAAAAAGGGGATAGTTACACTCATTCTGTTTCTGGTGTTCTCACAACAGATGGTCTCATCTTAAGGATTTTTTTTTCTTGTTATTTCAAGCTTGCGTTATTTATTGCTATTTATTTATATTTATATTTGCACAGTTTGTTTTTCATTGATCCTGTTTGCAATTACTGTTCTGTAGATATGCTAAGTCTACCCACGGGAAAAAAAATGTGATGACATATATGTACTCCGATAATAAATTTTACATTGAATTTCAAAATCATCGACGTGTGACATAGAAAAAAGTCTCAACACAGACTACTGTGTAACACCACTAGTCACAGGCAGCCAGCCAAAAAGGATTCCTTTATTACCACCCATTGCCTCCTGCCAATCAGCCAATGATCTATCCATTCTAATATCTTTCCCGTAATACCAGGGGCTTTTAACTTGTTAAGTAGACTCACATGTGGCACATAGTCAAAGGCCCTCTGAAAATCCATATACATAACATCCACTGATTCTTATTTGTCTATGTGTTATTTCTGCAAAGAATTCCAACTGACCATGCCTATTTTATCATGTGCCTCCAAGTACCCCAAAACCACATAGAAACATAGAAAACCTACAGCACAATACAGGTCTTTCGGCCCACAAAGTTGTGCCGAACATGTCCCTACCTTAGAAATTACTAGGCTTACCCATAGCCCTCTATTTTTCTAAGTTCCATGTAGCTATCCAAAAGTCTCTTAGAAGACCCTATCATATCACATCCTTAATAATTGACTCCAACATCTTCCCAACCAATGAGGTCAGATTAACTGGCCTATAATTTTGTTTCCTCTGCTTCCCTCCCTTCTTGAAGTGTGGAGTGAAATTTGTAATTTTTCAGTTCTCTGCAACCATGCCATAATCTTGAAAGAATTTTAATAATACTTCCATAATCCCTTCAGCTACCACTTTCAGAATCTTGAGATGTAGACCAAGTGGTCCAGTGATCTATCTACCTTAAGTCCTTTCAGTTTCCAAGGCACCTTCCCCCTAGCAATGTCAATTTCACTCACTTCTGCACCTGATACACTCAAACGTCCGGCACACTGTGAGGAAGCACCTCTACTTCCTTAGGAGTTTGTGAAGATTCAGCATGACATCTAGGACTTTAAAAACTTCTATAATTGTGTGGTAGAGAGCATCACAACCTGATATGGAAACACCCGTGCCCTGGAATGGAAAATCCTACAAACGTAGTGGAAACAGCCCAGTCGATCATGGGTAAAGCCTACCCATCATTGAGCACAAAGCAATGAAGCATCGTTGCAAGAAAGCAGCATCCATCATCAGGGATCCCCACCACCCAGGTCATGCTCTCTTCTTGCTGCTGCCATCAGGAAGCAAGTGCAGGAACTTTACTTTCAGGAACATTTATTACCCCTCAACCATCAGGCTCTTGAACCAACAGCGATAACTTCACTTGCCCATCCACCCCATCATTGAAATGTCCCTACACCCTATAGACTCACTTTGAAGGACTCTTCATCTCATATCCTCTATATTTATTGCTTATTTATTATTATTATTATTATTTTTATGTATTTGCACAGTTTGTTACTTGTTGCACAGTGGTCGAATGCCCACGTTGGTACAGCCTTTCATTGTTTCAATTATGGTTATTATTGTATAATAGATTTATTGCGTATGCCTGCAAGAAAAAATCTCTGGGTTGTGCATGGTGACATATATGTAATTTGATAATAAATTTATTTTGAACTTTGAAGTTCAATTTCAAATCTCAGTGAAGCAGAGTCCATGTAAGATCAGGTTTATTATCAGTGACCCACTCGGTGTCGTGAATTTTGCTGTTCTGTAGCAGTAGTACAATGTAAGGCATTAAAATCAGCCACAAAATAAATAAGTAGGTAAGCAAATAAATAACTAGTAGACAGGCAAATAAATAGACAGTGTTAAAGTATAGTAAGCAGTTTTTTAGCCTCCTTTCAATTCCATGAAAGAGATTCTCAATTTACCAGTATTAAATTTGCTAACTCATAGTTTTTATGCAGCCCATTCATCTGCAGCTTCTGCACTTGTCACCTACAGTTTGTTCCTTTTTAAGGATACACAGTGTCAGTAAATGAGTTGGAAACATAAACCGTGAAATCTGTACATACTAGGTGTGATTCTTGACCTGTAATTGATAATGTGAATGAATAGATTTCCTACTGGCAAGTTGAGGGTTATGACGATGAAATTTCAGAAATGAGCTTTTGTACTGCATTAAAATGCTTAGGTTTAATTATATGTTTAAACAAGCCAAGAACATAATTCATACAATCACACATTATACCTTTGATTGTGTAATCATTTTTTGTAGCTGCATATAATCAAGGGCTCCCTCCCAGTGGCTTGAACTTTCTGGATTCACAGCAACAATAGTGGGAGTTCCTAGAGGCTTCAGCATATGCTAACATTACCACAGTATAATGGATGGTGTTAGCCCTGAACTGCCTAACAAGTTGCGGAAAGTAGGCAGATGTTTCAGATTATAAGGAGCACAGTCCATTTATAATAACTATCAGGATGACTGCATAAGAAAATGTAATTTTGGTAAAAAGATCAATTATAACATAGGGATTGGGGAAAATAGGGATTGACAATTTTAACAAAACACAACACTTTAATTAGTATAATGGTAGCTGTCTACCTTTTGGAATAACACCCTGCTGTGATGTCTGTGTTAAGTCTGCACTTTCTCTCAATGACCACCTTCAGTTTCCACCCAAATACTAAAGTCCAGCTGGTTTGTAGATTAACTGGCTTCTGTAAATTGCCCCTAGTGGTTAGTTGGTTTATAATTTGGTGGCATTAATAGAAATAGGGGGGAAATAAAATGGGGTTAGTGCCAGATTAGTGAAAGAGGTGCTCGATAGATTGTTTAAAGGGCTTGTTCCCTCCTGTATGACTTTATCACACTATAAACGACATGTTCTTGTATGAGAACTTTGGAAATGCCGAAGTTATTATCAAAGGCTATTTCAGAGCATGAAACATATTTTGAAGTTATACATCAAAAAAAGGCAGCAAAGTATTAGGTTCATGTTGAAGTACTATATCGATTGCAGAGTCTGTTATAAGTCTTCTGGGAATGGAAAGGAGACATACTCTGACTGCCATCCTACAGGGCTCTATACCAGTATAGGGACCATAGAGATAGTGTCAGGTCTACACAGTCTCCACCCAGCTAACAGGAGGCACCTGCAATTTGTTTCCAAGTCGTCACCTGCAGCTCTCAGCCGCAATCCTTGTTGACTCATACAAACCAGCCTCAAACAATTGTTCCGAGACTTTAATTACATGTTGCATTGGTGTGTTAAGTATCTGCTCTCTCTTGTCTTATGGCCCCTTGTGGTTTGTACTTTTGCAGTTTATTAGTAAAATACAGTTTACTGCTAAATCGTCTCCACTGCTATGTATTTGGGACAAGTCTCCTCTACATTTCCTGACGGGATGACTGAACCAATGATTGACTCAGCAGAGTTTACTCACCTAAAGGGAGTCGTTCATCAACACAAGCACGTGATCCCGAAGCAGCAGAAAACCACTGACCATCTGCTTGCCACGTTCAACCAGCTCTGCACCTTGATACAGCAACAACTACCGCCCCCCCCACCCCGCCAGTCAACCTCCTCCCTCAGAGCCCTGGATTTTGGAGCCTGAACGCTTTGACAGATCCCCAACCTGATGCTGCAACTTCCTATCCCAGTATATGTTACAATTTGAGCTCCAGCCATCTCGATATTCTACAGGTTGGCCCAAAATTGCCATAGTCATTTCTCTCTTGACTGGGCGAGCTCTAACCTGGGCGACCGCTAGCTGCGACAATGAAACTACCATTTGCAATGAATGTGAAGGTTTTACCGCTGAGATGTGTAGGTTTTTGACCATTTGGGAATTGGATGGGAGGCACCGGATTGCATAGTTCCCCTGCGTCAAAGCTCACGGTTGGTGTTGGATTACTCTGTGGAACTCAGGACCCTCACAGTGGAGTGCAGCTGAAATGTGGAAATGCTACTGGCCCTTTACCATCACGGCCTCTCAGAGCACTTGAAAGGGAAGCAGTCTATCCGGCAGATGCCCATCAAACTCGAAAGCCTCATCACTCTGGCTTTACGAATTTACAAAAGCCTTATTGACTGACCCTCCAGATTAACTGCCAGAACCCCAATTCCATTTCCAGAACCATTTCAGACTGCAGAACTCTCATCATCAATGTCTCCAGAATCCAGGCGGTTAGAGAGAACTCCCTTAACCACCCCAAGAGTGTGAGAAACAACTTGTAGACTTGTGCACTTACTGCAGGTCTACCAATCACCCATGCATCAAACGCCCACTGCATCCAGGAAACAAGCACCACAAGGTAGAGACAAGGGGTATTCTATCTGGTAAGCACTCTCCAGCCTCTCGTTCCAGCACCATAGCCCAACCGACTCCCTCTGTCCTCTGGTGGTTGCCGGTGCAACAGGCAGCTTTCTGGACTGGACTATGTGTGCAGCTTGGACTCCCTACTGAACCTATCCATCACCCGTTCTGCATCCCTTGGGGTCTCGGATGGTTAAAGCACGCACACGGCCTGTGCACGTGCTCATCAGGGTCACTCAGTTCCTCCTTATCGACTTGCCAACATTCCCCTCATCCTGAGTTACTCCTGGCTCTCCATCCTTGATTCTCAGTTTGCCTGGTCATCCTGTTCACTGCCGAATTAGGGACCCATCTGCCAGATCATGTCCTACAACCTCAGTTGACTTCACTCCATAAGTCCCAGGAAATGGAGGAAACCTCACCAACCCCCAGCAGGAATACCGCAACTTCGCCATTGCCTTCAGTAAAAGGGAAGTCAGTACCCTGCTGCGCCACAGACCACACAACTGTGCAATTGACCTTCTCCTGGGCACCACCCCTCCCCAAAGTCATCTGTTCTCCCTCTCCCCTCCTAAGACCCAAGCCATGAATGACTACATCACTGAAGGACTACAGCATGGTTTCATTTGACTGTCCTAGTCAAATGTGCTGGGGCAGCAGGCTGAGGGTAGCAGACACCAACAGAATCAACAAACTCATTCGTAAGGCCAGTGATGTTGTGGGGATGGAACTGGACTCCGTCACAGTGTGTCTGAAAAGAGGATGCTGTCTAAGTTGCATGCCATCTTGGTCAATGTCTCCCATCCACTACATAATGTACTGGGTGGGCACAGGAGTACATTCAGCCAGAGACTCATTCCACCGAGATGCAGCACTGAGCGTCATAGGAAGTCATTGATATACTTCCTATATCAGTCCTACAGATGCTGCTTGGCCTGCTGCGTTCACCAGCAACTTTGATGTGTGTTGCTTGAAGTTCCAGCATCTGCAGAATTCCTGTTGTTGGCCTTTCTCAGATTCTGTTTTGCACTGTCCTTTAACGTAATTGTTTCATTGCTTCACATTAGGATGCATTGTCTTTGTGTTAGTTATCCAACTCAATCACCTGCGAATAAACAATGAATTTGTGAGTCTGTGCGAAGCATTATCTGACGACGTTAGCTGAAGGATACACTTTCAATGATGTTCAGATTGCCAAGGTGCAAGAGAAGGGGATCCCATGAAAATATCCCAAAGTATAACATATAAGTTAATTCAGAACTTTGTATATAATTCATCTAAGCTTGTGTAAAGACTTAGCTCTGAAAACTTTGATCTTGATTTCTGGAGATGAGAAAGAGTTTCTTTGGTATTACCTTTTCTGCCATCCTCTCTCACCACTGGCGAGACATGAGAGTAATGGATGGGGAAGGGTAGCCAACTAGGACAAACACTTCCCTTCCTAATGAAGACAAATCACATTAAGAATGCATGCTTAGGCACATACACGTCCTCCAAAAGCTGTCACATTAAAATGCATACACACGCTCCTCATCATTATGTCTGACAGGGTTAGGTGTAGAAACCTTCAAATTTAACTGCAGGTCGAATTCTTGGCAGCTGTATAGCACATCTTCATCATATTCCCTTAATGCAGAAGAAGGAGTAGTAAGGAAAGATTAATCATAAACCAATTAGGGGACCTCCCTCCTCACAGAAAGAATAATCATGAAGCTCATATGAGGAACTTCGGAATGAAAATCAGGTCACTGATGTTGGCATCACTGGCATAAAATATGCCATGAAATTAGTAGTTTGTGGCAGCAGTACATTGCAATACATGATAATAAAGACTATAAATTTCAATAATTATATATCAAAAATAGAAAATTAATTAAGTAGTACAAAAAGAGAGGGGATAAATGTAGTGTTCATGGGTTCATTCTCCATTCAGAAGTCTATGGCAGAGGGGAAGAAGCTGTTTCTGAAACTCTGAGTGTGTGCCTTCAAGCTCCTCTACCTCCTCCTTGATGGTAGCCATGAGAAGAGGGACAGTTTTGGTCACCAAATTAGAGAAAAGATGTCAACAAAATAGAGAGAGTACAGAGAAGATTTGTCAAGTAGGGAATCATACACAATCCTGATTTGATGGAGACAGACATGAGTGCACAGCAGAACATCTGGAAAACTTCTGAAATGCCGTTTTGCTGCCACTGCTACTGTGTGGAAACCAGAATCTCCGGAGCTGAAGGCCCCGAAATCCTCGGCTTTGCGTGTTTCAGCGGCCGGGGAGAGGTCGAAGGTGCTCGGCAGAGGATGGCGCTCGGGAGGCGGTATCGGAGAGGCTGCTTGGAAGCTCGGAGTTTTCGGACGGATGGACTCAGTGTTGGCCGGGGTTGGCTGCTTCCAAGGTATCGGCAAGTTGACAGTGCCTTGAGGTTTATGGCAGGGAGCTTGTCCCATTTACCGCCTGCTATCAGGGACTCAAGAATCGATTGACTCAGGACTTTGAGACTTTTTTTTACAGTGCCCATGGTCAGTTCTTTATAAACTATTGTATTGCTTTGCACTGCTGTAACTATATGTTATAATTATGTGGTTCTGTCAGTGTTAGTCTTTGGTCTGTACTGTTTTCTGTGATATCACTCTGGAGAAACATTGTATCATTTCTTAATTCATGTATGCATTTCTAAATGACAACAAAAGAGGACTGAGTGTTCTCATAATCTAAAATTTACTAGAATGTTACCTGGGTTTCATTACCTAAGTTACAGAGAAAGGTTGAACAAGTTGGGTCTTTATTCTTTGGAATGTAGGAAGTTGAGGGGGGACTTGATAGAGGTATTTAAAATTATGAGGGGGGATAGATAGAGTTGATGTGGGTAGGCTTTTTCCATTGAGAGTGGGGGAGATTCAAACATGAGGACATGAGTTGAGAGTTAAAGGACAAAAGTTTAGGGGTAACATGAGGGGGAACTTCTTTACTCAGAGAGTGGTAGCTGTGTGGAACGAGCTTCCAGCAGAAGTGGTTGAGGCAGGTTCGATGTTGTCATTTAAAGTAAAAGTGGATAGATATATGGACAGGAAAGGAATGGAGGGTTATGGGCTGAGTGCAGGTCGGTGGGACTAGGTGAGAGTAAGAGTTCGGCATGGACTAGAAGGGCCAAGATGGCCTGTTTCCGTGCTGTAATTGCTATATGGTTATATGGCAATGGGTGATGGAGGTCCTTAATAATGTATGCTATCATCTTTGGAAAGTGTCCCAGATGCTGGGAAGGCTAGTGCCCATGACATAGCTAGCTGAGTTTACAACTTGCTGCAGTCATTTTCGGATCCTGTGCAGTGGCCCCTCTATACCAGACTATGATGCAACCAGTTAGAAGGCTCTCCACAGTACATCTGTAGAAATTGGTGAGTGTCCTTGGTGACATACCAATTCTCTTCAAACTCCTAATGAGATATAGCCATTGTCATGCCCTCCTTGCTATTGTATCAATATGTTAGGCCCAGGATAGATCCTCAGAGATGTAGATATCCAGGAATTTGAAACTGCTCTCCCTTTCCACTTCGGATTCCTCATTGAGGACTGGTGTGTGTTCCATCAACTACCCCTTCCTGAAGTCCACAATCAATTCCTTAGTCTTACTGATGTTGTGTGCAAGGCTGTTACGGTGGAAACACACAACCAGCTGATCTATATCACTCCTGTATGCCTCCTCATCACCATCTGAAGTTCTGCCAGTAATAGTTGTGTCACGGGAAAATTTATAGATGGCACTTGAGCTGTGCATAGCCACACAATCGTGGATGTAGAGAGAATAGAGCAGTGGGCTAAGCACACATCCTTCAGATGCACCAGTGTTTGACAGCAAGAAGGAGATGTTATTTCCAATCCATGCCAATTGTGGTTTCCTGGTGAGGATCCAGTGGCAGAGGCTCAGGATTTGGAGCCTGTTGATTATAACTGAGGGTATGGCTGTGTTGAATGCTAAGCAGTAGTCACTAAACAACATCTTCTTCAATCTTTTTATTAATTTTAGAATATATAAACAAAACATAGCAATGATACAAATAATAGGAGATAAATTGTTACACTTACAAACAGAAATCGTAAAGTCCAATATTGAAATTTGACAAAGCTCCCAATCATATAAAACTAATAACGGATAATACAAATCAAAAAAAACTTTAAAAAAAATCATGAAAAAGAAAAAAAAACAAAACAAAAAAATCCCATCCCAAAAGAAAGACAAAATTAATCAACTAAACTAAAAGACTTGGGCAAATCTAAGAACTTAAAAATGAAAAAGAAGAAAACCTCAGTGCCGACGATTCCATCCCCCTCCAACAGCAATACAGAGAAATAAAATAAGTTTGGAAATAAAGATATTACATTAAGTGAAAATGCTGAATGAATGGCCTCCAAGTTTTTTCAAACTTGATGGAAGGGTCATAAACTGCACTTCTAATTTTCTCCAAATTCAAACACAGCATAGTTTGTGAAAACCAATGAAATACCTTAGGAGGGTTAATCTCTTTCCAATTCAACAAAATAGACCTTCTAGCCATTAAAGTAAGAAATGCAATCATACTTCGTGATGAAGAGGTTAAATTATTTAAGTCTATCATTGATAGTCCAAAAATAGCAGTAATTGGATGCAGTTGTAAGTCTATATTTAAAACTGTTGAAATAATATCAAAAATATCTTTCCAATATTTCTGCAACAGGGGACATGACCAAAAATGTGGGTCGGAATGACATCTGTCACATATTGGATTAATATAAGAGTAATAACGAGATAGTTTATCTTTGGACATATGAGCCCTGGGCACTACTTTAAACTGTATCAACACATGTTTAGCACATACAGAGGATGAATTCACCAACTGAAGAATTTTTTCCCATTTTTCAGTCGGTATATTAATCTCAAGTTCTCTTTCCCAGTCAGCTTTAATTTTATTAGAAGCATCAGGACATAAATTCAAAATTATATCGTATATGATTGCTACAACACTTTTCTGAGAGAGATTTAAATCTAAATTTTTTTCCAAAATATCCGTTGGATATGGATGTGGGAAATTAGGGGAAACAGTAATTAAAAAATTTCTAATCTGTAAATATCTAAAAAAGTGAGATCTGGGTAAGTTATATTTATTAGAAAGTTGATCAAAAGACATAAAACAATTATCCATAAATAAATCGTTAAAAGATATTATACCTCTGATTTTCCAATCAGAGTAAGCTTGATCCATCGTGGAAGGTTGAAAAAGAAAGTTTGACAAGATGGGACTTGCTAGGATAAATTGATTGAACCCAAAAAATCTTCGGAATTGAAACCATATACGTAAAGTATGCTTAACTATTGGGTTATTCATTTGTTTATATAATTTAAAAGAAGTAAAAGGAAGTGAAGTTCCTAAAACCGAACCCAAGGAAAGCCCTTGTAATGAATTAGATTCAAGATTTACCCAATGAGGATTTAAAGATATATCCAGATCTCTTAACCAAAATTTTAAATATCAAATATTAATTGCCCAACTAAACAACATCTTAATGTAGGTATTGCTGTTGTCCAGGTGATCCAAGGCCGAGTGGAGAGCCAGTGATATTGATTCCAGTGCAGAGCTAGATAGAGAAATTACAACAAGTCCAGGTCCTTGCTTGGGTAGGAGGTGATTCCAGCCATGATAAACCTCCCAAAGCGCTTTATCACAGTGGATGTGAGTGCCACTGGGCAATAGTCATTGAGGTAGCTCATGCTGCTCTTCGTGGGCACTGGTATGATTGTTGCCATTTTGAAGCAGGTTGGAACCTCTGACTGAAGTAGTGAGAAACTGAAGATGTCCTTGAACACTCACATCAGTTGGTTTTGGTTGGCACAGGCTTTCAGAGACGTACCAGGTACACCATCAAGAGCTGACACTTACAAGTGTTCACCCTCTTCAAAGATGTTCCGATGTTGGCATGTGAGACAAGGATCTCAGGGTCACCCGATGCTGCAGGTATTCACACAGGTATAGTTTTATTCTCCCTTTCAAAGTGTGTTTAAAAGGCATTGAGATCACCTGGGCACATCACAGCCATTTATGATATTAGGTTTCGCTTTGTCGGAAGTCATGGCCTACAAACCCTGCCAGAGCAGACGTGCATCAGGTTCAATCTCTAACCTCAATCGGAACAGTTTTCTTGTCCTTAAAATAGCCTTCTGCAGTTTGTACCTGGACATTTTGTATAGTTCTGCATCGCCAGACTAGCATACCACAGACCTAGCTCTCAGCAAGTTACAAATTTCCTTGTTCATCCATCGCTTTTGTGTTTACTGGGTACGTTCTTGAAGGCCGCACTTATCCGGACCAGTCTTGATGAAGTTGGTGACAACTGTGGCATATTCATACAGATTTGGAGATGAATCACAAGATCGCAAGACAAAGGAGCAGATGTAGACCATTCGGCCCATCGAGTCTGCTCTGCAGCTCCCTCATGAGCTAAAATATTCACCCACCTAGTTCCAGTTTCCGGCTTTATCCCCATATCCCTTGATACCCTGACTAATTAGAGCCGTCTCTATTTCCTGAGGAGACTGAGGTTCTTTAACATCTGCCGGACGATACTGAGGATGTTTTACGAGTCTGTGGTGGCCAGTGCTATCATGTTTGCTGTTGTGTGCTGGGGCAGCAGGCTGAGGATAGCAGACACCAACAGAATCAACAAACTCATTCGTAAGGCCAGTGATGTTGTGGGGATGGAACTGGACTCTCTCACGGTGGTGTCTGAAGAGAGGATGCTGTCTAAGTTACATGCCATCTTGGTCAATGTCTCCCATCCACTACATAATGTACTGGGTGGGCACAGGAGTACATTCAGCCAGAGACTCATTCCTCCGAGATGCAGCACAGAGCGTCATAGGAAGTCATTCCTGCCTGTGGCTATCAAACCTTACAACTCCTCCCTTGGAGGGTCACACATCCTGAGCTGATAGGCTGGTCTTGGACATATTTCATAATTTACTGGCATAATTTACATATTACTATTTAACTATTTATTACTATTTTCTATTACTATTTATTATTTCTATGACTATTACTATTTACTATTTACTAATAGTAATATTACTATTACTATTTCTATTACTATTTATTATTTATGGTGCAACTGTAAAGAAAACCAATTTCCTCCGGGATCAATAAAGTATGACTATGACTATGAATTAGATACCTGTCAATCTCCTCCTTAAATACCTTCAATGATCGTGCTTCCACAACTGTATATGGCAACGAATTCCACAAATCCATGACCCTCTGGCTAAAAAAAATTCTCCTCATCTCTGTTTTAACTGGGTACCCTCTAATTCTAAGACTGTGGCCTCTTGTCCTGGACTTACCCACCAAGGGAAACAACCTTTCCACATCTACTCTGTCTAACCCTTTCAACATTTGAAATGTTTCTATGAGATCCCCTCTCATTCTTCTATACTCTAGTGAATACAATCCAAGAACCGACAAACGCTCCTCATATGTTAGCTCCTGCATTCCAGGAATCATCCTCGTAAATCTTCTCTGAACTCTCTCCAACATCAGTACATCCTTTCTAAGATAGGGGGCCCAAAACTGCACGCAGTATTCCAAATGAGGTCTCACTAATGCCCCATATAGCCTCATCAACACCTCCTTACTCTTATACACTATTCCTCTTGAAATGAATGCCAACATAGCATTCACTTTCCTTATCGCCAATCCAACTTGGTGGTAAACCTTTAGGGTATCTTGCACGAGGACCCCCAAGTCCCTTTGCACTTCCAATTTTTGAATTTTCTTCCCATCTAAATAATAATCTGCCCGATTATTTCTTCTTCCGAAACGTACAACCGTACATTTGTCAACGTTGTATCTCATCTGCCATTTCTTTGCCCACTCTCCAAAACTGACTGTCTCTCTGCAACCTTTCCATTTCTTCAACATTTCCTGCTCCTCCACCTATCCTGGTGTCAACTGCAAACTTAGCCACAAAACCATTTAATCCCTAATCCAAATCATTGATATACATCGTAAAAACAAGTGGCCCCAACACCGACCCCTGCGGAACACCACTAGTAACCGGCAACCAATCAAAATAGGATCCCTTTATTTCCACCCTTTGCTTTCTGCCTATCAGCCAATGCTCCACCCATTTCAATATCTTTCCTATAATTCTATAGGCTCTCATCTTATTAAGCAGCCTCATTTGCGGCACCTTATCGAAGGCCTTTTGAAAATCCAAATACACAACATCCACAACCTCTCCCTTGTCAATCTTAATCGAGATTACCTCAAAAAAATCCAATAGGTTGGTGAGACAGGATCTTCCCTTCATGAAACCATGTTGGCTTCGGCCTATCTTGTCATGCACCTTGAGGTGTTTCATAACCTCGTCCTTGAGGATTGACTCCAATATCTTTCCAACTACCGATGTCAGACTAATAGGTCTGTAATTTTCTTTTTGCTGCCTCCTTCCTTTCTTAAATAACGGAACTACATTTGCGACCTTCCAGTCCTCCGGAACCATGCCAGAGTCTATTGATTCCTGGAAGATCATTTCCAATGCTTCCACAATCTCCAAAGCCCCCACCTCCTTCAGAACCCTTGGGTGCACCTCATCCGGACCGGGAGACTTATCTATTCTTAGTCCACTTAGCTTCCCAAGCACTTTCTCTCTAGTAATCTTGACTGTACCTAATTCTATTCCCTGATACCTCTGGCTATCAGGTATATTGCTCATGTCTTCCACTGTGAAGACTGATGCAAAATACTCATTCAGTTCCTCCGCCATCTCTTTGTTATCCATTATAATTTCTCCAGCATCATTTTCAATCGGTCCCGTATCTGCCTTTGTCACCCTTTTACTCTTCATATATTTAAAAAAACTCTTAGTATCCTTTTTTATGTTAATCGCCAACTTCCTTTCATAATTCATCTTTTCTTTCCTAATGACTTTCTTAGTTTCCTTCTGTAAGTTTTTAAAAGTCTTCCAGTCCTCATTTTTCCCACTAATTTTTGCTTCCTTGTACGCTGTTTCTTTTGCTTTTATTTTTGCCTTAACCTCTCTCATTAGCCACATTTGTGCCATTTTTCCATTCATGATTTTCTTTTTTCTTGGAATATATTTTTCCTGCATTTTCCTTATTTCTTGTAGGAATTTCATTCAATTCTGCTCTGCCGTCCCTCCATTTAGCTTACTTTTCCAATCGACTCGGGCCAGTTCCTCTCTCATACCACTGTAATTTCCCCTGTTCCACTGAAATATCGATACACCTGATACCAGCTTCTCCTTTTCAAATTTGAAACTGAACTCAATCATATTATGATCACTTCCAAGGGGTTCCTTTACCTCCAGCTCCCTAATCACCTCAGGTTCGTTACACAGCACCCAGTCCAAAACAGCCGGTCCCCTGGTGGGCTTCTGGACAAGCTGCTCCAAAAAGCCATCCTGTAGGCATTCTACAAACTCCCTCTCCTGAGATCCATTACCTTCCTGACTTTCCCAATCCACTTTCATATTAAAATCCCCCATAATTGTCTTGACATTTTCCTTCTGACACACTTTTTCTATTTCCAGCTGCAACTTGTAGTCCACATCCTGGCTGCTGTTTGGAGGCCTGTATATAACTGCTATTAGTGTCTTTTTACCCTTGCCATTTCTTAATTCTACCCATAAGGATTCTGCCTCTTCTGATCCTATGTCCCTTCTTTCTATTGATTTGATATTGTTACTTACCATCAGGGCCACGCCACCCCCTTTACCTACCTCCCTATCCTTCCTATACACTGCGTATCGTTGGATATTCAGCTCCCAATCACATCCATCATTTAGCCATGACTCGGTGATGGCCACAATGTCATATCTTTTAACCTGCAGCTGTGCAGCAAGGTCATCCACTTTATTTCTAATGCTGCGTGCATCCCAAAATATTGTCCAGTCTACTGACTCA
The DNA here is from genome assembly GCF_963921235.1 of Mobula hypostoma. Lineage (NCBI taxonomy): Eukaryota > Metazoa > Chordata > Chondrichthyes > Myliobatiformes > Myliobatidae > Mobula > Mobula hypostoma. Next base: position 33,698,345 of record NC_086109.1, read on the forward strand.
AAATACTCCTGTACATACTCCTCTGCATCCCTTGACCATACCTTTTGGTCCTCACCACTGGTGCTGTGGTCATTACTCTCTGCCTATACCCTGGGAGTAGAAGTCCAGCCAGGTGATGAAGCTTTCCAAACTGCGGGTGTGGGATGGCACAGTAGACGTTCTTGGCGGTGGTATAGCAGTGATCTAGTGTGTTGGATCCTCTGGTTCCACAGGTGATATGTTGGTGCTAGTTGTTCAAAGAGTTCTTCAAACTGGCCTGGTTGAAATCTTGCCCAGTGATAGGGAAGGCATCAGAGTGTGCTGTTTCATGCTTGCTAATTACATTGCTCAGCTCCTCCAGTACCTAGCTGACATTGGTCTGATGTGGAATGCGCACCACTGCCAGGATGGTGACGAAACACTCACTCAGCAGGTAGAATAGACGACATTCAACTGCAAGACGTTCCAGGTTAGCTGAGCAGGACTGAGACAGAGCTGCCCTCTGGTTTTTTTTTCTCCCCTAGCCTCAGTGGAAAAAGACTGCTTGCATTCACTCTATCTATATCCATCATAATTTTATATACCTCTATCAAACCTCCCCTCATTCTTCTACGCTCCAGGGAATAAAGTCCTAACCTATTCAAACTTTCTCTGTAACTCAGTTTCTCAAGTCCCAGCAACATCCTTGTAAACCTTCTTTGCACTCTTTCAACCTTATTAATTTCCTTCCTGTAATGTGGTGACCAAAACTGCACACAATACTCCAAATTCAGCTTCACCAATGTCTTATACAACCTCACCATAATATTCCAACTCCATAACAAAACATAACACCATAACATAACATTTCAATTGTACCTAATGCCTAATCCTATGATACAATTGACCAGCCACTGGACATTTCCATGTTTGAAAATGAGCCATCTAGTATTCTGTTCTGGGCACAGATTCTGTGATGGAGGCAGAAAGGATGGCTGGAATAGGTAAGTGTCTTCATTCCTGACAATGATGGATGATCAATGGTTTACTTATTGTTTCAAAGCTGGTGGGCATCAACTATGGGAGGCTCTGACATTGTTTGATTCCCATTGGTACAATACGAGGGACAATTTTACATTTTGCATTCAAATGTTACATCTCTCAGTTGCCATATATCCAAAGGAAATTGACCTAAGCACTTACACATGGTTATAACAATCCTTAAATGTCTTTCACTTTAACCAGAATCATCAATATTTCTTTAAGAAAAAAGTATTAATACCTCCTGCTGCTTATCTTCTTTTTTACTTTATAATCTGTTATTTTCCAGTCTTCTTTGGAGAATTCTGCCATTATAAGACCATAAAGAATTGGCAGAGAATCATGCCATTCAGCCCATCAATTCCTCTCTGTTATTTCGTCATGGTTGATTTATTTTCTATCTCAATCCCATTCTTCTGCCTTTTCGTTGTAACCTTTGATGCCTTTACCAATCAAGAAACCACCAGGCTCCATTTTAAATATATCCAATGACTTGGCCTCCACAGCCATCTGTGGCAATGAATTTCACAGATTCACTACTCTTCTGGCTTCAGAAGTTCTTCCTCACCTCTGATCTTAAAGGACTTCCCTTTACTCTGAAGCTGTGCTCTCTGGTCCTAGATTCTCCCACGATAGGGAACATCATCTTCCTACCCACTCTATCTGGGCCTTTTAATGTATAATAGGTTTTAATGAGAGCCCCCTCATTCTTCTAGACTCCAGTGAGTACAGGCCCAGAGCCCTCAAATGCTCTTCATCAGTTGTCTCCCTCATTTCCAGGATCATTCTTTCTTTCTTAGAAATTGGGTCCAAAACTGCTCATAATACTGCAAATATGGACTGATCCATACCTTATAAAAATGCTGCATGATATATTTGTTTTTACTTAAGTTTAACACGCTAGATTCATACTTAATTTCATCACTTTCAAACAGAATGTAACATTATTTCACTGACACTGTTTCCAGAGGATCTTTCACTAAGAAGTCATTAGTTAATCGTTTCCCATTGCATCTGATGGAGTTTAAAATAGCTTGTTTCTTGGTTGACGTTAAGACACTGTCCAGAATGCACAGCAAATTTATTCTTGAGACTATCCTTGCCAGTTTTGTTTGTTCAATCTGTATTCAGATTAATGATGCCAATGATGATTGGAGTAAGTTTGTGGGTTGATACTCTGTCTTACAGTATGGCTGTTGTGAGCAGACAACACTGCTGGTGACTTCTTTTGTTTATTATTTCTCCTCTCTGTCCAACAAACATCTTGATCTTTCATTTTTATCTACTCTACTGATGTCATCCTTACTAACAGCTCTACCTAACTTCTATCTCCTCTCCCTGCTTTGAAACCTCAAATAGAATGGAACATTGGTCACTTTGCAGCCATGTACCTGTAACTGCTATTGGATCATTTCTGTTTGGACTATCTAGTCATCTATCATGCTAAGGGTGCAGTTTACACTTGTTTTATGCTGACTTAATACAACTAAGTCTAGTTTTTCTTTGAATATCTAATACCTGCATTGAGGTAGATGGCCTGTGGTGTTCCACAGGAATCTGTTCTGGGACACCTCCTGTTTCTTTTTTTTATAAATGTCCTTGATAAGGAAGTAGAAAGGTGGGTCGGTAAGTTTGCTGATGACACAAAAATTGGGGGTGTTGTGGATAGTCTGGAGAGTTGTCAGAGGTCACAGTGGGACATTGCTAGGATGCAGAACTGGACTGAGAAGTGGCAGATGGAGTTCAACCCAGATAAGAGTGAAGTGGTTCATTTCGGTAGGTCAAATTTGAAGACAGAATATAATATTAATGCTAAGACTCTTGGCAGTATGGAGAATCAGAGGGATTTTGGAGTCCATGCCCATAGGGCACACAAAGCTCCTGTGCAAGTTGACAGTGTTGCTAGAAGGTGTATGGTGTGTGGTCTTCATCAACCATGGGATTGAGTCCAAGAGCTGTGGAGGTAATGTTACAGCTATCTAAGACCTTAGTTTGACCCCACTTGAAATACTGTGTTCAGTTCTGGTTATCTCACTAAAGGAAGGATGTGGATACAATAGAGAGAGCGCAGAGGAGACTTACAAGGATGTTGCCTGGATTGGAGAGCTTGCCTTATAAGAATAGGTTGAGCGAACTTGGCCTGTTCTCACTGGAGTGATGGAGGATGAGAGGTGACCTGAAAGAGGAATATAAGATGATGAGAGGCATTGATCGTGTGGATAGCCAGAGCCTTTTTCCCAGGGCTGTAATAGTAATAGTAAATTGGGGGCAGAGTAATAATGTGCTTGGAAGTAGGTACAAGGGGGATGTTATAGATAAGTTTTTCATACAGACAGTGGTGGGTGCGTGGAATCCATAGAGGCAATACAATAGGGTCTTTTAAGAGACTCTTAGATAGGTACGTGGAGCTTAGAAAAATAGAGGGCTATGCAGTAGGGAAATTCTAGGCAGTTTCTAGAGGGGTTACATGGTCGGCACAACATTGTGGGCCAAAGGGCCAGTAATGTGCTGTAGATTTCTATATTTTATGTTTTGTGTATGTAAGTAGATTGGACAGCAACATTAAGACTTTTAATAGGAAATGGAGTAATCTCACAAGAATTAATGGCTGGCTTGTTGAGTATTTCTCATGTTTTCTATTTTTATACAACTATCCAGAGTTATGAACTCACTAGTAAACCATTGACAAAAACAGATCTTTCTTTGCTGGTATAATAATGATGCAAGCCAAGCGATGTAAAGCTCCACGATGTGAAACATCTTGCTATGATCATTACCAGAGAAATGGCCATTCAATCTTCTTTGAATGTAGTTCATATAATGTTTTCAAGATATATAATTGAAGCAGGTTCCTCACTAAGCTGATGGAAGAAAGGCTGCATTCCTTTTTCCTGATATTAATTATGACAGGAGAAAAAGCTTCAAAAAAAGAGAAGGCATTTCTGTTCAATCAATGAGGACCGTATCTGCTTAAAGACAACCAAGTCTTAGAAATTTGTACTTAAGACATCTGGTCTACAGAGCATAATAGATCTTACAGGAACCGTTTCTATACCCAGAAATTTATATCAATATTTCATTTTTGGACTGGTTCAGTAAACTTCAGCTGTTTACTGCCACTTCATCAATAACTACTGCTCCTCTGAGATTGAAAAGATAGTGATAAATGAAAATCTGCTGAATGTACAAGTTGTATATTACTGGTGATGGCCCAGTTTTGTGTTAGAGAGAGAAAGGTCACATATTTTATATTTTTCCATATCTGGGTGTCTGTACTATAAATGTCTCTGATCATATAAAATCTACAAAATTTATCTGATTACTTGATTTGTGGTTTGAAGTGTGAGAAATTTGTTAGAAAGAATGTGCTTGTCTCCTTGGTATCCAAAGCTTGTGAGAACAGAGAAAACGTCAACTGCATAAGATTGCATTTTATTCCACTACTGGGTTACATCATGTTTGGGATATGAAAGGCAAAAACCTGCAGATACTGGGCATTTGAAAACAGAAAGTGTGAGTGGAGACACTTGAGCAGTGTCTGTGGGGAAGAGAGGTGGAGTTATTGGTTTAGAATGATGGAAGGCAATCAACCTGAATTGGTAACTCTGTTTCTCCCTCCACTAATGAAGCAGAACCTGTTGAGCATCTCAAGCACTTTCTATTTTAGAAATATTTTAAGATACATATTGTAGATGAAATAGTGAAGATATAAAGATGAGTAGTATGAAGGGTTAATTTTTGCATGTGTAAAGATGGAAGGCTACATACTCAACAATTTTGTATTTAATTAGCAGTTTGCCCTTGAAAGTCCACAGGGAAATAAGTAGGATGATAATGTAGATCAAAGATGTCGCGGTGGGGGTGGAATGGAATTTGGCGCTTTGATGACAGAAGAATGCCTGTACATTGAGTGAAGGAGTTGTAAAGGTACTACGTCTATGAGTATGCTTTAAAAAAGGCTGATTCTATACAATTGTGGAGAAACCATGAACTATCTCCCCCCACTATTTTGATCAAAATAAATGTGCTTCTGACTTGAAGAATGAATCAGAATCAGAACCAGGTTTAGTATCACAGGCATATGTTGTGATATTTGTGGTTTTGCTGCAGCAGTACAATGCAATACATAACAATAATAAAAAGAATACATCTATGGCGGATGCGATCTCATTGGTTCTTCACATGGCCTTATGTCACCGGGACATGGTGACATAAACCTATGTCAGGATGCTATTTATTGACTACAGCTCAGCATTTATTCTACAGTCCTGCTCAAAAAGCTTCAGAATCTGGGCCTCTGTACCTCTTTCTGCAACAGGAGCCTTGACTTCAAAATCAGAAAACCACAATCTGTGCAGATTGCTGAAAATCAATACTGGCTCAGCTCAGGGATGTGTGCTCAGCTCCAATGCCATTTAGAAATTTACTGATGATACAACCATTGTTGGCAGAATTTCAGAAGGTGACAAGAGGGCATACAGGAGGGAGATGCATCAGCTAGTTGAGTGGTGTCGGAGCAAACTCCTTGCACTCAATGTCAGTAAGACCAGAGAACTGATTGTGGACTTCAGAAAGGGTAAGATGAGGGAACACACACCAGTCCTCTTAGAGGGATCAGAAGTGGTAAGAGTAAGAAATTTTAAGTTCCTGGGTGTCAATATCTCTGAGAATCTATTCTGAGCCCAAGATATCGATGCAATTACAAAGAAGTCATGACAGTGGCTATAATTCATGAGCAGTTTGAGGTGATTTGATATGTCACCGAAGAGACTTGCAAATTTCCACAGATGTACAGTGGAGAGTATTCTAACTGGCTGCATCACTGCCTGGTACAGGATGGGTGGAGTGGGGGGGGGAGTTGCTTCTGTACAGATTGAAATAAACTGCAAAGAGTTGTAAAATTAGTCAGCTCGATAATGGTCACTAGCCTCCATAGTATCCAGGACATCTTCAAGGAGTGATGCGTCAAAAAGACAGCATCCATCATTAAGGACTATCATCATCCAGGTCATGGCTTGTACTCATTGCTACCATCAGGAAGGAGGTACAGAAGCCTGAAAACACACACTCAGTGATTCAGGAACAGCTTTTTACCCTCTGCCATTCGATTTCTGAATGGACATTGAACACATGAACATTACCTCACTACTTTTTTTATTTCTGTTTTGTACTACTTATTTAATTTAATTATCATATATATATCTACGGTAATTAGTAATTTTTTTTCTATTATTATGTATCACACTCTTTGCTTATCACAAAAGCAATTTTTATGACAAATGTCCATGATATTAAACTTGATTCTGATTCTGATAAATTACAATAAGAAATATATGTATAACTAAATTCAAAAGTATTGCAAAAATAGTGAGGTAGTGTTCATGGGTTTATTGTTAGTTCAGTAATCTGATGGTGGAGGGAAAGATGCTATTCCTGAAATGTTGAGTATGTGCTTTTAGTCTCCTGTACCTCCTCCTTGATGGTAGCAATGCAAACAGGGCATGTACTGGGAGATGGGGGTCTTTAATGATGGATGCCACCTTTTTGAGGCAGCGCCTTTTGACAATGTCCTCGCTGCTGGGGAGGTTAGCGCCCAAGATGGAACTCATTGGGTTTACAACTTTCTGCAGCTTTTTCTGAACGTGTACAGTGGCCCCTCCATACCAAACAGTGATTCACCCAGTTAGAATGTTCTTTACGGTACATCTGTAGAAATTTACGAGGGTCTTTGGTGACATACCAAGCCTCCTCAAACTCTGAATGAAATATAAATGCTGTTGTACTTTCTTTGTAATTGCATCAATATTTTGGACCCAGAAAAGATCTGCAGAGATGTTAACATCCAAGAACTTGAAACTGCAGGCTCTTTCCACTGCTGATCCCTCGATGAGAATTGGTATGTGTTCCCTCAGCTTCTACTTCTTGAGTCCACAATCAATTCCTTGGTCTTACTGATGCTGAGTGCCAGGTTGGTGTTGTGACACCACTCAAACAGCTGATCTATCTTGCTCCTGTATGCCTCCTCATCACCATCTGAAGATCTGCCAAGCTATGACATCAGTAACCGTAGATGATGTTTGAGCTGTGCCTAGCCACACAGTTGTGGGTATAGAGAGAGTAGAGCAATGGAATAAGAATGCACCCTTGAGAGAAAGGATCTAGTCCTTTCCTGGTGTATATGATGAATAAACTCTTCTCGGGCTTCTGGCCGGGTACAGGTATTGATTATAACTTATGTTTCAATGACAAACTCCACCACCTTATTCAGGATTGTTGCCTTGGCATGCCTAGTCCGCTGGTAGTTATATCCCCGTAGTCTGTCCCTCCTGATGGGTAGTCCTCAATCAATCCAGTTTCCGTTCTCTCACTTTGTTTACAATCTAATTCCAGATCTTACTCACAGCAAGACCTTTGTCTTTGCTAAAATTCATTTCCTCTAGTTTTATTTCAATGGCTTCCTTTACCAGGCAGTCCCAAAAGCCACTGGCATGACACAGTAGTTTTGTGCCGTTGGAGTCAATCCTATGGCTATTGTGAATGCAGTGGTCTTCATTCCGCGGATTTCTCTGGGTAACCCAAATGGATACACCTCCTATGCTCCTTGATACGGGTTTCCAACGTGCGTCCCGTCTGGCCAATCTACGCTGCTCCTCATTTGCAGGGAATCCTGTAAACACCAGGCTATCTTTGACCTGCATAAGCAGTCATTTGAGCTTCCTTACAGGTTTATGGACGGTATTAATCTGGTATTTCTTCAGGATCCTGGCAAACATTCCAGAAACTGTGGAAATATAGGGAAGACGTGCAGTAGTGATTGGTTCCTCCTCCTTCTTAGATTTCCTGATTTTTCCGTTGGCCCTGATTGATTTCCTTCACCTTGTAGCCATTCTACAGTAACATCATGCGTAATCATCTTATTTCCTCAGTGAAATTCTCTGGGTCTGAAATAGTTTTTGCATGGTTAATCAAAGTAGAACTAACTGTTCTATGTTGGGAGTAACTACGGTGGCTATTATTGTTGAGGTGTAGATCCATGTGAGTGGGTTTCTGATAGATGCCATGTCTGAGGCTACTGTCTGGTTTTCATCATAGTGGAACATCCAGGAACAGAAGGGAAACGTTCTTCTCCAACTCCATCATAAATTGAATGTTTGGATGTATACTGTTCAGACAGTCTGGAACTTTTGGAGTGCTTGGAGTCTATGAGGCCACTCTGCGAATCCTGGTGTTTACATGATTCCCTGTGAATGTGGAGAAGCGTATATCGGCCAAACGGGACGCACCGTGGAAACTTGCATCAAGGAGCACAGGAGGTGTATCTGTTTGGGTTACCCGGAGAAATTGGCGGTAGCAGAAAACTGCATTTGCAATGGCCATAGGATTGCCTTTGACAGCACAAAACTACCGTGCCTCACCAATGGCCTTTGGGACTGCCCGATGAAGGAAGCCGTTGAAATAAAACTAGAGGAAAAGAATTTTGACAAAGGTGAAGGTCTTTTTCTAAGTAAGAGCTGGAATTCAGTTGTAAACAAGGTGGGAGAATAGAAACCTGATTGGATGAGGACTGACCAATCAGGAGGGATGGACTAGAAATGCTTAGGCATCAGTACTGAAGAAGAAGACAGAGTTTGTCATCGAAACGTCGGTTATAATCAATACCTGTACCCAGCTGGAAGCCGGAGAACAGTTTATGCACTCTTGACGTTCAAGGAGGAGATGTTATTTCCAATCTACACAGACTGTGGTCTCCAAGTGAGGAAATTAAGGATCCAATTGCAGATGGAGGTGCAGAGGCCCAGGTTTTAGAGATTGTTGATTAATACTGAGAGTATGATTATGTTGAGCACTGAGCTGTTATCAATAAACAGCAGCCTGACATAGGAATTTTTATTGTCCCGTGATCCAAGGACGAGTGGAGAGCCAGTGAGATTGCATCCACAGTAGACTTATTGTGGTGATAGGCAAGTTACAGCAGATCCAGGTTCCTGCTTGTGGCTATCTTTTATCTTCTCACGCCGTGTACGTATTCTGGTGGAAATATTCCATGGAGTATGGAGAACCCAACAGTCCTGGCACTCCCAGCAGGATTATCATAGCCAGCATCTTCCAATCTGCTCAGAATTATGCAATTGGACTTAGTGTTTTAGGTAAAAGACCCTTCAGCAGACACACCTGGCTACTTGACTAGAACTCAGCCTAATTTTTGTATTCTTCTGCTCTCACACCTTAAGCCTATATTGCTTGTTTTAACATTATGCTTCAACAATGCTGAAATATTACCCTATCGGTGATAGTTCCTTTATCTCATGCACCCTTCCCTCTCACTACACAATTTTAATCTAACTTGTTTTCTCACTTTCCCAGCTCTGAGTCTTCAAACATAAACATTAACTCTGTTTCTCTCTCCACAGATGTTACCTGATCAGCTAAGTCTTTCCAGCATGATAACGCACTATGATCAAACAAGAGAAAATCTGCAGATGCTGGTGATGATTGTTAATGTCTCTGGGCGTGTACTAGCTGGAATTTAGAAGAAAGGGGCAGGGGAATCTCATCGAAACCTATCAGATATTGAAAGGTCTGGATAGAATGAACAGGGAGAGTTTCCAAATTGTGGGCGAGTCTAGGACCAGAGGGCATAACTTCAGAATACAAGGATGTCTCTTTAGAACAGAATTAGGAGGAATTTATTTGGCCAGAAAGTAGTGAAACGTGGAATTCTTTGCTAGAGATGGCTGTGGAGGTCAAGTCATTGGATATATTTAAAGCAGATATTGATAGCTTCTTGATTAATAAGGGCATCAAATGTTACAGGGAGAAAGCAGAAGAATGGATTGAAGGGGATAATAAACCAGCCATGGTCTAATGGTGGGAAAGGCCTGATGGGCTGAATGGCCTAATCTGCCCCTACATCTTATGGTCTTGTGGTCATTTTCATTTTTTATTTCAGACTTCCAGCGTTTGCAGTTTGTTGATTTTCTGTTACCATAACACTCTATTGCTCTCCTCCACGTGAGCTTATCTCGTCTTTCATGAGAGATATCCGCACTATTTGTCCTGCTCTCTGGATGCTTTCTGTAAATCCTAACTGGTTTCTTGGTGATTATTTCACATGAACATTCTTACATTCTCTTCACACCAAACTGTGATAAATTCACCTTTCATCACTGTTGAATGCAGACAAGAGGTTTAATCATCGGTACGCCAACTTCAATGGCTGATACACCATGTATAAATTCACCAGTGATACAAATGTTGTTGGCAGAATCTCTGACCTCCTCATCATCAAGGACATCTCATTAAGGATCCTTATCAGTTATGCCCTCTTTGCTTTAATATCATCAGGGAAGAGGTGCAGGAGCCTGAAGACCCACGCTCAACAATTGAGAAACAGTTTCTTCCCATATGCTGACAGACTTCTGAAAGGTTCATGAACCCGTGAACTCTATCTCACTATTCAACTTTTGCACTATTTATTTATTTTGTAATTTTTACGTCTTACGGTGACTGCTGCTGCAAAATCACAAGTTTCATGACATATATCAGTGATAATAAACCTGAATCTGACTCAGCTGGGTTGCGTTATCTTGGATTATACCATATTTCGTGAGTGTTGTTGCTCCTGTGCTTATCTAACTGAACATAGAATATCCCATTGCATTCTGATTTGTGCATTGTGCATAGTGGTAAGGTTTGGAGGGAACAGAGTCAATCACTGCTGAATACCTAACTTCTGACTTGCACTTGCTGCCACTGTTATGAAGTATCTGGTCTTGTTAAATTATGATCAGTGTTGATTCAAAGAAATTGCGGACAGGGGATCTACCAGTGGCTACTCCTTTAGTATGAGGAGATCATTATCTGCTTTTTGGAGATGATTGCATTCTGCTCCTGCAGTTGGAGATGGTAGAATGAGGGAGGAAGTAGTGTTGATTCCAGAGATGGGGGTTTAGACTATGAGGAGAGATTGAGTTGCCTGGGACTGTACTCACTGGAATTCAGAAGAATGAGAGGAGATCTTAGAAACATGTAAAATTATGAAAGGGATAGATAAGATAGGGGCAGGAAAGTTGTTACTACTAGTAGGTGAAACTGGAACTAGGGGATATAGCCTCAGGATTCGGGGCAGTAAATTTAGGATGGAGATGAGGAGGAACTGCTTTTCCCAGAGGGTGGTGAATCTGTGGAATTCTCTGCCCAAAGAAGCAGTGGAGGCTACTTCAGTGAATATATTTAATACAAGGTTGGATAGATTTTTGGATAGTAGGGGAATTAAGGGTTATGGGGGAAAAGGCAGGTATGTGGAAATGAGCCCATGGTCAGACCAGCCATGATCTTATTGAATGGCGGAGCAGGCTCGATAGGCCAGATGGCCAACTCCTGCTCCTATTTCTTATGCTCGTACGTTCTTATGTTCCAGTAGTTGAGGATGAGGTAATGGATTCAGTAGTATGCTGAACCTGTTGTGGGTGGGATAGGAAGTTTTATCCTAACGGCTTATTGTTCCCCAGTGCTATGCAGCTACCTTGTCCTCCTCTTAGGAGATGCATCCTCTTTTGCCAGCCTGCACATGTGTTCCTCTGCATCATACCTTTCTTTGAGTTTGGAGCTCATCTGGTTTATTAACATTTGAAGTATGCTGCACACTAAAACTTTCTGTAAAGTTTTCATCTTATATTTGAAAGTCTACAAAATGTTTTATAAATCGTAAGCAGTATAGGCATCTAATAGGAGCTGACAGCATGGTCATTGGTTGGGTATCAAACTCTTAATGCGCAGTAATAGGAGGTTTAGGTAGATGGGCAATCCAACTGGAGTCCAAGGATGTGAGGTATTTGGCAATATTGGCCAGACAGGAATGGCAGTGGGAGAAGTTGGTGAGAACTTCCATTGTATTGGGTTATTATTGTCACATGTATCAAGAAACAGTGAAAAGCTTGTCATGCATACTGTTCATATTGATCAAATCATTACACAGTGTATTGAGGTAGATCAAGGTAAAACAATAACACTGCAGAACAAAGTGTAATTACTTTGTTCTAGTTTACATTAGTGAACAGGAAATAACATTAAGCAAACATGATCTTGGACAGCTACAGAGAAATGCAGTGCAAGTAATTGACGAAGTGCAAGGTGATAGTGAGGTTGATTGTGAGGCCTCGAGACCATCTTCTTGTACAAGAGGCCTGTTCAAGAGTCTGATAACAGTGGGATAGAAACTGTCCTTAAGCCTGGTGGTGTGTGCTTTCAGGTTTTTGTAAGTCCTGCTCGATGTGAGAGAATATCTGGGGTGGGTGGGTCTTTCGGCTTTTATACTGAGGCAGTGAGAAATATAGAGAGAGTCCATAGAGGGGAGCACAAGGAATTCTGCAGATGCTGGAAATTCAAGCAACACACATCAAAGTTGCTGGTGAACGCAGCAGGCCAGGCAGCATCTCTAGGAAGAGGTACAGTCGATGTTTCAGGCCGAGACCCTTTGTCAGGACTTCTATGGAACCCTTTGTTCCATAGAGGGGAGGTTAGTTTCTGCGATGTGCTAAGTTGTGTCCCAAACTCTCTGCAGTTTCTCACAGTCATGTGCAGAGCAGCTGCCATATCAGGCTGTTATGCAGTCAGCTAGAAAGCTTTCTGTCGTGCATTGAAATAATTGCTAAGGGTTGACAGGGACATGCCAATTTTTTCAGCCTCCTGAGGACGTAGAGGCATTGGTGAGCATTCTTGGTCATGCCATCAACTTGGTTGGAGCAGGACAGGTTAGGGGTGAGGTTTCCTAGGAAATTGAAGCCTCAACCTTCTCAACCTCAACACAGTTGATGTAAACAGAAGCATGTGCACTGCCATCCTTCCTGAAGTCAATGACCAACTCTTTTGCTGAAATTGTGTTGCCATCACAGCATATCACTGAACTCCTTATCTCCTTCTTGTAGTCTGATGGCCTACTAAAGTGGCGTCATCCGCAAACTTGTGGATGGAACTAAAGCAGAATCTGACCACCCATTCAAGAGGGTACAGAGGCTGGAGTAGGGGGCTGAGGATACAATCTTGTGGAGCACCTGTGCTTAGAATAATTGTGGTGGAAGTGTTACTGCCTATCCTTACTGATCACAGTCTGTTGGTCAGGAAGTCAAGGATCCAATTGTAGATGGAGGGATTGACTCCAGGGTCCAGAGTTTGGTGATGCTTGCCTAGAATTATAATCTTAAAATCAATAAACAATAGCCTGATATAGGTGTCTTTCCTGTCCAGATGCTCCAGAGGTGATTCCAGGGTCAGGGAATGAATACTTTGCCCTGAAAATTTTCTAAGGGAAATATATACACTTCTGCTACTTCCAAAATAACAGCTTTATAATTTTACATTCATCATACATCTGTACAGGAGAGACGGGTTACACTTGAACTACAAGGGGACCAATATCATTTCAGGGAGGTTTGTTAGTGCTATTGGGGAGGCTTTAAACTAGATTTGCAGGGGGATGGGAACCAGAGTGACAGAGCTGACAGTGTGGCTGGGGTGAAAATAAATGATGTTAAAAGTTCAAGCAAATCCGCTAATAGAAAGGTTGTGAGTGGTGGTAAAAATCTTCTGAGGTGTATATATTTCAATGCTAGGAGTATTGCGGGGAAGGCGGATGAGTTGACGGCGTGGATTGACACGTGGAATTATGATGTTGTAGCAATTAGTGAAACTTGGCTACAGGAGGGGCAGGACTGGCAGCTTAATATTCCAGGGTTCCGATGTTTCAGATGTGATCGAGGCAGAGGAATGAAAGGTGGGAGAGTAGCATTGCTTGTTAGGGAAAATATTACAGCAGTGCTCAGGCAGGACAGATTAGAGGGCTTGTCTACTGAGTCCTTATGGGTGGAACTGAGAAACAGGAAAGGTATGGCCACATTAGTGGGATTGTATTACAGACCACCAAATAGTCAAAGAGACTTGGAAGAGCAAATCTGCAGAGAGATAGCAGGCAACTGCAGGAAACATAAAGTTGTGGTGGTAGGGGATTTTAATTTTCCATATATTGATTGGGACTCCCATACTGTTAGGGGTCTAGATGGTTTAGAGTTTGTAAAATGCATTCAGGAAAGTTTTCTAAATCAATATATAGAAGGACCAACTAGAGGGGATGCAATATTGGATCTCCTGTTAGGAAACAAGTTAGGACAAGTGACAGAAGTCTGTGTAGGGGAGCGATTTGGTTCCAGTGATCATAACACCATTAGTTTCAATTTGATCATGGACAAGGATAGATCTGGTCCTAGGGTTGAGGTTCTGAACTGGAAGAAGGCCAAATTTGAAGAAATGAGAAAGGATCTAAAAAGCGTGGATTGGGACAGGTTGTTCTCTGGCAAAGATGTGATCGGTAGGTGGGAAGCCTTCAAAGGAGAAATTTTGAGAGTGCAGAGTTTGTATGTTCCTGTCAGGATTAAAGGCAAAGTGAATAGGAATAAGGAACCTTGGTTCTCAAGGGATATTGCAACTCTGATAAAGAAGAAGAAGAAGGAGTTGTATGAAATGTATAGGAAACAGAGAGGAAATCAGGTACTTGAGGAGTATAAGAAGTGCAAGAAAATACTTAAGAAAGTAATCAGGAGGGCTAAAAGAAGACATGAGGTTGCCTTGGCAGTCAAAGTGAAGGATAGCCCAAAGAGCTTTTACAGGTATATTAAGAGCAAAAGGATTGTAAGGGATAAAATTGGTCCTCTTGAAGATCAGAGTGGTCAGCTATGTGCGGAACCAAAGGAAATTGGGGAGATCTTAAATAGGTTTTTTGCGTCTGTATTTACCAAGGAAACTGGCATAAAGTCTATGGAATTAAGGGAATCAAGTAGTGAGATCATGGAAACTGTACAGATTGAAAGGGAGGAGGTGCTTGCTGTCTTGAGGAAAATTAAAGTGGATAAATCCCTGGGACTTGACAGGGTGTTCCCTCGGACCTTGAAGGAGACTAGTGTTGAAATTGCGGAGGCCCTGGCAGAAATATTTAAAATGTCGCTGTCTACCGGTGAGGTGCGGGAGGATTGGAGAGTGGCTCATGTTGTTCCATTGTTTAAAAAAGGATCGAAAAGTAATCCGGGAAATTATAGGCCAGTAAGTTTAACGTCAGTAGTAGGTAAGTTATTGGAGGGAGTACTAAGAGACAGAATCTACAAGCATTTGGATAGACAGGGACTTATTAGGAAGAGTCAACATGGCTTTGTGCGTGGTAGGTCATGTTTGACCAATCTATTGGAGTTTTTCGAGGAGGTTACCAGGAAAGTGGATGAAGGGAAGGCAGTGGATATTGTCTACATGGACTTTAGTAAGGCCTTTGACAAGGTCCCGCATGGGAGGTTAGTTAGGAAAATTCAGTCGCTAGGTATACATGGAGAGGTGGTAAATTGGATTAGACATTGGCTCAATGGAAGAAGCCAAAGAGTGGTAGTAGAGAATTGCTTCTCCGAGTGGAGGCCTGTGACTAGTGGTGTGCCACAGGGATCAGTGCTGGGTCCATTTTGTTATTTGTCATCTATATCAATGATCTGGATGATAATGTGGTAAATTGGATCAGCAAATTTGCTGATGATACAAAGATTGGAGGTGTAGTAGACAGTGAGGAAGCTTTTCAGAGCCTGCAGGGGGACTTGGACCAGCTGGAAAAATGGGCTGAAAAATGGCAGATGGAGTTTAATACAGACAAGTGTGAGGTATTGCACGTTGGAAGGACAACCAAGGTAGAACATATAGGGTTAATGGTAAGGCACTGAGGAGTGCAGTAGAACAGAGGAATCTGGGAATACAGATACAAAATTCCCTAAAAGTGGTGTCACAGGTAGATAGGGTCGTAAAGAGAGCTTTTGTTACATTGGCCTTTATTAATCAAAGTATTGAGTATAAGAGCTGGAATGTTATGATGAGGTTGTATAAGACATTGGTGAGGCTGAATCTGGAGTACTGTGTTCAGTTTTGGTCACCAAATTACAGGAAGGATATAAATAAGGTTAAAAGAGTGCAGAGAAGGTTTACAAGGATGTTGCCAGGACTTGAGAAACTCAGTTACAGAGAAAGGTTGAATAGGTTAGGACTTTATTCCCTGGAGCGTAGAAGAATGAGGGGAGATTTGATAGAGGTATATAAAATTATGATGGGTACAGATAGAGTGAATGCAAGCAGGCTTTTTCCACTGAGGCAAGGGGAGAAAAAAACCAGAGGACATGGGTTAAGGGTGAGGGGGGAAAAGTTTAAAGGGAACATTAAGGGGGGCTTCTTCACACAGAGAGTTCTGGGAGTATGGAATAAGCTGCCAGATGAGGTGGTAAATGCAGGTTCTTTTTTAACATTTAAGAATAAATTGGACAGACACATGGATGGGAGGTGTATGGAGGGATATGGTCCATGTGCAGGTCAGTGGGACTAGGCAGAAAATGGTTCGGCACAGCCAAGAAGGGCCAAAAGGCCTGTTTCTGTGCTGTAGTTTTCTATGGTTTCTATGGTTCTATATTTAGTTGTTTAATTATTTTATTTTATTGGAGATACAGTGTGGAACCAATGGTCAAACAAGCTGCAATACTCAGCAACCCACTTATTTAATCCTAGCTAATCACAGGACAATTTACAATGACCAATTGACCGGCAAAGCAGAATGTGGGAGGAAACTGGATCACCTGCAGGAAACACATGCAGTCATAGGGAGAAGGCATAAACTCCCTACAGACAGTGCCAGAGATGAACCATGAACTCCAATGCCCAGAGTGGTAATAGTGCCATGCTGGACCAGCTGGAGAAACGAGCTGAAAAATGGCAGATGAATTTAATGCAGACACTTTGAGAGGACAAACAGGGGTAGGATTTACATGGTGAGCAGCAGGGCACATTGGCCTTCATAAATCAAAGTATTGAGTACAGGAGTTGGGATGATATGTTGAAATTGTATAAGACATTGGTGAGGCCTAAATTGGAATAATGTGTGCAGTTTTGGCCACCTACCTACAGGAAAGATGTCATTAAGATTGAGAGAGTGCAGAAAAAATTTACAAGGAGATTGAGGACCTGAGGTATAGGAAAAATTGAATTGGTTAGGACTTTATTTCAAAGGTCAAAGATTAATTTATTATCCAAGTATACAACTCTGTAATTCTTCTTCTCCAGATAGCCACGAATCCAAGAAAGAAATGAACAGTAAAATGATTATCATCCCCGAAGTCCCTCCTCCCTGCACAAAAAAAAGAACAAGAACAGAACAACACATTGACCCGCTCCCCCCACCCCACCAAATCCCCCACCCCCAAACACAAAAACAGCATGAGAAAGATCAGGCAAAAAATACAGAATACAAAAAGAACCATAAGATTGAAAAGAAGTCCGCATTCCAAGTCCACATTCAAAATGCAGAAAACCTCATTCTCCCTCTCTGTAGCAGAGCAATCTCACCAGTGATAAAAATGGAGAGTAGAAGAATGAGGGGAGATTTGATAGAGGTATACTAAATTATGATAGTTACAGTAGGATAAATATATGCAGGCTTTTTGCACTGAGGTTGGATGAGACTAGAACTAGAGGTCATGGGTTAGGGGTGAAAGGTGAAATGTTTTAGGTGAACATAAGGGGATATATCAAAAGGTGGTGAAAGTGTGGAGTGAGTTGACAGCTTAAGTGGTGGATGCAGATTTGATTTCATCATTTAAGTGAAATTTGGATAGGTACATGGGATGGGTATGGTCTGGGAGTAGGTCTATGTCACCTGGCAGATTAATAGTTCGGCACAGGCTAGATGGGCTGATGGGCCTGTTTCTGTACTGTGGTTTTCTATGACTCGATACATTAATAGGCCCTCCACAATTATTATGTTAACCATGAATAACGAAGACTGTCATGAAAGCAATTGAGGTCATGATATACTGTATGTAGTAATGTTCCAGCTTGCAAGAATGCTGTATTAGCTCTGAGAAGTTTCATACTGAACTATGCCAGGTGAATAAACAGTTGAAAGGGATGTAAAATCCAAAAACTGTAACAGGTCACTGCAAGGGAAAACAAACAATTTTATTTGACTCAGTCATTATATTTGAATTTTACAGATTAAAAAGCATAAGCATTGGATTGACCTGATTCTCCTTTATCTTCTGTCATATCTGAGCACGTAAACATTACCAAGGAATATAAATTAAAAATAATTTTCATCAATTTTATTTTAATGCTTTAGTAATTGACATTTCAGTACAGTCTGTTCATGGTTAGCATTCTTTGCCTTTTAGTAACAAGTGAGTAAACTAGACCATTGCCTAATTTCTCTATTTCAATGTGTTTGCAATTAGTGGCTGGAAATTTATTAAAGCCTGCTAACTTTATTTTTTCATCTTAACCAACAACAGAGCTGCAAGGCTACTCCTTCATCTTGAATCTTTCATCACTCAGGATCCCACAGGAGAACCGGTCTGTAACCTTAGCTGGTCAGTACACAACCTTCGGAAACAACGCTGCCAATTTTCAACAGCAAGTTTCAGAGTGAGTATAAAAAACTGGCAACATTTCATACTCTAAGTTAGCTCAAAACATTTCTTATCCAATGAATTAAAAGTACAGCCAGAATTGTTTTATGGGTAAGCATGGAAAAACCTCAAGAGCAGTCTTTTTTTGCAAGTGTTTTAGGTGGCGTATAAGGAGAATTGTGTTTTGATTGGTGACAAAGGAATATTTTAACTTCATCTAAAATGCAGCATATTTTCTGTAATGCACTGAGCTATCAGTATGGACTATTTACTCAGTGCCTGAGGTCCACCAATAACCCGTGTTCTTCTGACTCACAGCAAGCAGAGTTCATCAAATCAAAGAACCGTATATTTGTTTCATTCCTGGTCTCATCCCTTTTCTCTCTCTCTGTTGAGACACTTCATTTTTCCTGTACTTTTCCATCTCTTTATCATACAAGGTTTGAGAATTCTCACTTACACTGGCTCCCAGCACCAACCTCCTCCTCTTGGTTCTCGATAAGTTAAATATTACTGTCTCAACATCTCTTTGATGGAAGATGTAGAAACCTTGTGGAGACCATGTTCAGATTTGTGTCTCTAGGTTATGAGTTATTGGAGGGATGATTTAAGTATCCCTTCAATGTTATAGCAAGGAGCAAGGAAAATCCAAATGAGGATTCCAACCCAAATTCCCGTTCAACCTGCTAGGCTTGTGTAAGGTGTTACATTTCATTCTGGATATTATGGTCTTACATTCAGAACATTCTTGTTAGATACAAACAAGAGCCTTCAAAGCGGGAGCCCACCACAAAGCACTTCTACCATCTCCGATGAAATCCCACCACCAAGCACACCTTTCCCTTCTCCCCCACCCCCGCCCCCACTTTCTGCTTTTGCAAGAATCAATCCTCAAGTGACTCGCTTGTCCGTTCATCCCTCCCCACTGAACTCCCTCCTGGCCCTTATCCGTGCAAGCAGAACAAGTGTCACACTTGCCCCTACACCTCCTCCCTCACAAATAATCAGAGCACCAAACAGTCCTTCCAGGTGAGGTGACACTTCACCTGTGAGTCTGTTGGGATTATCTACTTTATCCGGTGCTCCCGGTGTGGTCTCCTGTATATCAGTGAGACCTGACGCAGATTGGGAGACTGCTTCGCCGAGAATCTACACTCTGCCCTCCAGAAAAAGTGGGATCTCCCAGTGATCAGCCATTTCAATTCCACTTCCCATTTCCCATTCCAACATGTCAGTCCATGACCTCCTCTACTACTGTGATAAGGCCACAGTCAGGTTGGAGGAGCAACACCTTATATCCCGTTTGGGTAGCCTCCAACCTGATGGCATGAACATTGATTTCTCGACTTTCCAGTAATTGCACCCCACCTCGGCTTCACCATTCCCCAATACCATTTCCCTCTCTCATCTTATCTCCTTACCTGTCCATCACCTTTCTCTTGTGCCCCTCCCCCTTCCCTTTCTTCCATGGCCTTTTGTCCTCTCCTTTCAGATTCCTCCTTCTCTAGCCCTGTATCTCTTTCACCAGCCAACTTCATAGCTCTTTACTTCACACCTCCCCCTCTTCCGGTTTCAGCTGTCACCTACTATCCTGTAGTTCTTTCTCCCCTCCCCCCTCCTTCTTAATCTGACCTTGCAACCCTTTTTCCAGTCCTGATGAAGCATTTTGGCCCAAAGCATCGACTATTTACTCTTTTTCATAGATGCAGTCTAACCTGCTGAGTTCTTCCAGTATTTTTTGTGTATAACCTTCAAAATAACTAGTTTTTATATGAGCCTGTAATCATACAGTATCTGTAAAGAGGCTTCAATAGACAATGCTGTGTGCAAAGTCCTCAAATGATGAAGTCACAGGGAAGCACATCCTCTTTATTTTGTAATAAACACAAAGCCAATATCATCACCTGTAGTTAAATTTAAGGCGAGTTTAACAATAACAATGTCACAACATTTCTGCTAAAAGAATAACCTGAGTCACTGAGAAATTAAATGGCTTTGCAATACAGCTTGTGTGCTATCAACCCTACCTCGCAAATTACTTTTACAACATTAATATGGTATTAGTTCTAATTTTAAACAGTCTTTGTATTGCAACATAATCCATTCTGGCAGATATAGATTTGAATTGTACTGAAATAAAATGCCATATATGCCAACATTCAATGATACTAGAATTCTTTGTTAGAGGATTAGAACTGAAGAGCAAAGAATTTTTGACCAATTTACTGGGCTGCTGTTCTGATTACAGAAAAATGTGGAATGGTGAGATGACAGAATTAGTAAGATTTCCTATATAACAGAATATGCTGCTATTTTCCAATTAATTAAACATATTTAGAACCTGGGTTATACACAATGCCAACAATGCTCCTCAGAATTTCTATAGGCAGTGATGAACATTTTGAATGATTTATAAGGTATTAGAATATATTTCAGGAAACATTGAACATGCCAAGGCTTTTTATTCCAGGAGACAAAAGAATAAAATATAATTTAGAAAGGGTGTAATCATGAAAAAGTTACATAGGATATTATGTTTTGTAACTCCAAAAACTAATTGAAAATAAAACACGAGAACCTAGAAAACATGCCTACTTCAGTGAGGTGCTCACTTATGACATGGTGGCATAATGATGTATGTCATTCCTGTATATTTACATAATGAATTATGTAAACAAACAAAGAATGATTAATCAAACAATAGATTTACAATATTGCTTAGATATTACTAAAATGGTAAATACGCTACACTCTTCCCTGCTTAGCTATAAACTCCAACTCAATATGGAATGCATCTTAACTCAAATATGTAACATATTGCTCTCTAGGCAACTTATATACAGTATATACACTTATAAACACACAGTATGCAATATAATACAAGTACTATATACTGACATCTATATCATAGTAAATTTTAAATTGTCCCACTCAGGCCTAAAGATTTAACCTCTGTGGAAGATTTCTTACTCTTGTGGGATAACACCTTTCCTGACAAGGTGGGTCACTCTGCTTGGCAGGTGAGACTTGTGGCTGTGAAACAATCTCAGGTTCTGGGGCCTCCTCCATGGTGGTTGCAGGAGTTGAATCTAGAACTGCAGGAGGAGGTTCTGATAGCTCCGGACAACTTTTTTCCATCCCGAACAGTGCAAGAATGCTTGATCTGCCGATTTATCCCAGGCCAGCAGACAAAGCATTGGGCAACTTTCATTTTCACCATGCCTAGGTGACCAGCATGTAGCTCCTCCAGCACTTTAGCGCTCAGCTTGGATGGTACAACAACTCTCAATCCCCACATAAGGAAACCTCTGTCAAGGACAAGTGCACCCTGACGCTGGTAAAAATGGGGAAACTGAGAATTCTGCTGCATATTCTAGTCATTTTTGGCTGCGATGTAGACCTGAGATAGTGTGGGATCTTTTCTGGTTTCTCTTTGGACCATCTCTGTTGTAATTGGGAGACTTTCAAATTGCGTTTGGGACAATATGTCAAGAGGAGGTATTCTTCTCTTTTGAAATTTTTCAGGTATTTCCTTTTCCAAGGGTAAATGGGACAATCTGTTAGCATTTCCATGATTAGTTGTCCTCTTGAATTTGACCTTGTAGTTGTATCCTACAAGAAACAGAGCCCACCTCTGCACTCGTGCTGCTGCTGTTAGTGGAACACACTTCCATGGGTTGAGAATGGACACCAGTCATTGATGATCAGCGATAAGGGTAAACTTTCCCTCATACAGGTAACGGTTGAAAAGCTTTACACCCCATACTTCTCTGTCATTCTGTGCATAACTTTTCTCTGAGGCGGTAAGGGATCGTGATGAAAAGGCTATGGGGCGTTCACTTCCATCACTCATAGCATGTGACATGAATGCATCTATATCATAAGGTGAGGTGCCACAAGCAAGCTTCACTGGATTATCTGGAGTAGGTACAGAGTTTGATGTCACCATTTCCTCAACCTTTTGGAAAGCCACCTCACATTGCTATTTCTTCCTGAAATGTAGTAATGAGTTTAAGGGGTGGAGCACAGTATCCAGGTTTGACAGGAATCTGTTATGGTAATTGACATGTCCTTAAAAATCCTGCAACTGTGATACCTCCTTTGGCCTTGGGGCATCCACCACTGCCTGAATTTTCTCAGCACACTCGTGTAATCCTTGTGCCTCAATGATGTGATGTCAATATGTGATACGCAAACAACAGGAATTCTGCAGATGCTGGAAATTCAAGCAACACACATCAAAGTTGCTGGTGAACACAGCAGGCCAGGCAGCATCTCTAGGAAGAGGTACAGTCGACGTTTCAGGCCGAGACCCTTCGTCAGGACTAACTGAAGGAAGAGTTAGTAAGAGATTTGAAAGTGAGAGGGGGAGGGGGAGATCCAAAATGATAGGAGAAGACAGGAGGGGGAGGGATGGAGCCAAGAGCTGGACAGGTGATTGGCAAAGGGGATATGAGAGGATCATGGGACAGGAGGTCCGGGGAGAAAGTCAAGGATGTGGAATTAAAATATGTGGCCACTGGGAGATCCTGCTTTCTCTGGCGGACAGAGCGTAGATGTTCAGCAAAGCTGTCTCCCAGTCTGCGTCGGGTCTCGCCAATATATAGAAGGCCACATCGGGAGCACCGGACGCAGTATATTACCCCAGCCGACTCACAGGTGAAGTGTCGCCTCACCTGGAAGGACTGTCTGGGGCCCTGAATGGTGGTAAGGGAGGAAGTGTAAGGGCATGTGTAGCACTTGCTCCGCCTACGAGGATAAGTGCCAGGAGGGAGATCAGTGGGGAGGGATTGGGGGGATGGACAAGTGGACAAGGGAGTCTGCAAGAGAAAGCAGGATCTCCCAGTGTCCACACATTTTAATTCCACATCCCATTCCCATTCTGACATGTCTACCACGACCTCCTCTACTGTAAAGATGAAGCCACACTCAGGTTGGAGGAACAACACCTCATATTCCGTCTGGGTAGCCTCCAACCTGATGGCATGAACATCCACTTCTCTAACTTCCGCTAATGCCCCACCTCCCCCTCGTACCCCGTCCGTTATTTATTTTTATACACACATTCCTTCTTTCACTCTCCTTTTTCTCCCTCTGTCCCTCTAACTATACCCCTCGCCCATCCTCTGGGTTCCCCCCCCACCTTGTCTTTCTCCCTGGGCCTCCTGTCCCATGATCCTCTCATATCCCCTTTGCCAATCACCTGTCCAGCTCTTGGCTCCATCCCTCCCCCTCCTGTCTTCTCCTATCATTTTGGATCTCCCCCTCCCCCTCTCACTTTCAAATCTCTTACTAACTCTTCCCTCAGTTAGTCCTGACGAAGGGTCTCGGCCTGAAAGGTCGACTGTACCTCAATATGTGATATTTGGTTTAAAGAATTCAGACTTCTAGCATCATGCTCTGAGCCAATAATCTTCAAATCTTTCTTGTCTTGAGACTTTGGAGATGTTCCTTGTCACCCTTACCAGTAACAACGACGTCATTCAGATAACACAGAGTGCCTGGACAGCCTTGCAGCACCTAGTCCTTAGCTTTCTGGAAGAGTTCAGGTGTAGATTCTACTCCTAAAACAAGCTTATTATAATGATAAAGCCCTTT
Organism: Mobula hypostoma; assembly: GCF_963921235.1. Classification (NCBI taxonomy): domain Eukaryota; kingdom Metazoa; phylum Chordata; class Chondrichthyes; order Myliobatiformes; family Myliobatidae; genus Mobula; species Mobula hypostoma. Next base: position 33,722,410 of record NC_086109.1, read on the forward strand.
GCGAGGGTTTATTTTGAAAATCACTTTGGACTCTTCTTCCATCTTCATCTGTAGGTTGGCCTCAGCTAAGTCCTCTTTGCTGAAGTGCTTCTCCAGAAAGATTTGCAGATATAGACAGAGAATATTGATCTACTTTCACTACTGGGTTGATGATGACCTTAAGATCACGGCAGAGTCTGGCGGACCCATCCTTCATGACTACTGGGACAACTGGCGTTGCCCATGGACTACATTCAATCTTGGAAAGAATTCCTTCAGCCTCCATGCAATCTGGCTCATGGCTATTTTATCGTGGATGGTATAAGGAACCAGAAAAGCTTTGTAAAACTTGGGTGTGGCATTTTCATTTAACACTATTTTACCTTTGATATGCTTGAGTTTTCTAATCCCATCCTTGAACACAGCTGTGGCATCATTCAATACCTTTCTTAAATTGCTTTCAGTTGGCACTATTGCAGAGGATGTGGCATGGAAATGATGGGTGGATCTCCAATCAAGTTGGAGATATCTCAGCCATTCACAACCACAGAACACTAGCCCTTTTGCTTTTACCACATGCAAGACCAGCATGGCTTGTTGGTTGTTGTATTTCACAGTTATGCAAGTCATTTCCACAGGAGATCTTTTCTCCAGTATATGGTTTTAGTTGGCTATCTTCAGGCATCAGGTCAGTATCTTTGAAAGGCCATTCAAACACATTTTGTAGAATGATTAAAACAGCTAAACTGGTGTCCAATTCCATTTGAATTAAACTGCCATTCATTTCTGATGTAAGCCATGTGCCCCGCTGCAGTGTCTTGGCCTGAAACATCGACTGTACTCTTTTCCATAGATGCTGCCTGGCCTGCTGAGTTCCTCCAGTATTTTGTGTGTGTTGCTTGGATTTCCAGCACCTGCAGGTTTTCTCTTGTTTTTACCTGTCTCCTGTTAATTTTTACATGGTGAATCTCAAGGCTACTCGGTCCTGTGTCACTCTCATCATTATCAGATTGTTCATCAAAAGCATGCAGATTAGTGCTCCTTTTGAAACTGCAAGTTGACTTTTTTACCTTTTTCTCTTCCCTCTGCAGTCCACTTATTTATGACTGACTGACAAAATATTTGTATGCGTCATAGTTTGTTGCATTTTCTGAAAATTTCACCTTCAAAGCTGCGTTGTTCTGGTAAATATGAGCCCCTGCCTCAACAGTAACAGAACTTATTTGGCCAGGCTGGCCTCTGCCTAGACCAGAGATTCCCATCCTGGGGTCCACAGACCCCTTGGTTAATGGTAGGAGTCCATGGGCATAAACAAGGTTGGCAAACCCCGGTTTTGACTCCGCAATTTTGTTCCTTGAAAGTGAGTCCGTAGTTGAGGAATCAGTTCAGTATTTACCTGAATGAAGAACCAACACTGTTTCAGTAAACTGATGGTTGAAAAATAATAACTGTTCCTGAGCTGGTGGTGTGCGACCTAGGGCTCCTGTATGTCCTTCACAATGGCAGCAGTAAGAAGAGAGTGTGGTCCACATGGTGAGGTCCTTGATGATGATGCTGCTTTCTTGATCTTTCGCACTTCTTGAGTGACCAATTTTATGCTAACTGGCCTACAGCTTTAAGCTTTCTCAGAATCAGAATTAGGCTTAACAACACCGTCATATGTTGTGAAATTTTTGGGCCCATATCTCAGAAAGGATGTGTTGTTGTTGGAGAGAGTCCAGAGGAGGTTCACAAGGATGAGTTTGGGAATGAAGGGATTAACATGTGAGGAGCGTTTGGCAGTTCGGGTCTGTACTCACTGAAATTTAGAAGAATGTAGGAGGATCTTATTGAAACCTACCAAATGTTGAAAGGACTAGATAGGGTGGATGTGGAGAGGATGTTTCCTATGGTGGAGGTATCCAGAACTAGAGGGCACAGCCTCAAAATTGAGGGGTGACCTTTTAGAACAGAGGTAAAGAGGACATTTTTAGCTAGCGAGCAGTGAATCTGTGGAATGCTCTGCCACAAACTGTGGTGGAGGTCAAGTCTGTGGGTATGTTTAAAGCGGAAGTTGATAGTTTCCTGATTGGTCTGGGCATCAAAGGATATGGCGAGAAGACAGGTGTATGGGATTGAGCGGGATCTGGGATCAACCAGGATGGAATGGCAGAGCAGACTTGATGGGCTGAATGGCCTAATTCTGCTTCTATGTCTTATGGTCTATCTGCTCGTCAACAGACTATGAATCTCCTAGTCCACCTATGGTGATGTGGGTATGTCCAGTATATTTTTGAAGGCCATACTCCAGCAGTCTGTCCTTATCAGAATTATAGAAGGCTAGGAGGGTGTGTAGCAAGGGTTCCAATGAGTATGAACCTATATCCTTTCTGTAGACAATATCATATGTGTTAGTAGCCCAGTATTCTGATGAAGTTTTGTAGCATTGCTTGTTACCAATCACTTCAGAGAGCTCAAGCTCAGATGATTTAGCCTCCTGCTAGACCTGTTCAGGGTTCGAGCTGCTTGACGGTCCCGTCCAAAGTATTTGCAGTCTTTACAACTCACTAGCTGACATGTTGTAGCCTCAGGGGAAAGTATTCTGGAAGTGGATGATGCAAAGAGTGAACTAAGAGACTGCTCAGAGATGATAACTTGTCATATGAATTTTGTTTGGCTTGTACCTCTCATTGTGGGCAAGATCAAAGTTATGGGGAGAAGGTAGGGGAATGGGGTTGAGAGGGATAATAAATCAGCCATGATGGAATGACAGAGCAGACTCAATTGGATGAATGACCGAGTTCACATCACTTTGAGTCAAGGGACAGGATTTTTTCCCCCTGGGAGAATAGATAAGAATGTTCACCATACAAATGGAAGCGTACAAGAAAATTTCACTCTGTCAAGGGCATTTAGGGACACAAGATAGCCTTGCCAATCGCATCACATCCTTTGAGTGAATAAAAAAACTGCATGCGCATGCCTTTTAATGAAACAACAAAAGAGCCAGCCTCATAAATGCATGCTCTGATTGAGAGGCTCGCTCTTTCAAAACACGTTCATAAAATCAGCCTCTGTAGTACACTGCTGAATCCTAATGGTGGCAGATAATGAGCCCTTACAATTGTGGTTCACTCATGACAGAGCCAGAAGATATATCGTGCACAGCTGGAATCCAATTAACAGGGCTATTTTCTCCACAGAGATTTATTTTTTGCTGTGGGCGTCTGCTTGGCTCCAGTTTTTTTATGGAAGGCCTATAAAAGTGTGCATCTTGCAGTCTGTACCTTGCTTCATTGAGTCATTTGTAGCACACCATGAGGAGCTATAAAAGCATACTCTGCTCATAAAGCACATCGTATTTCAGTGCTCACTCGGATAGTTGTTCTTCTAAAGAGAAAACTTTGGCTCCGCTTAACTAATAGAGCACCTGAAAAAAGAAATATTTGCAAGTAATTTTGACATACATTTTCAATAATTTATTCCAGGTGAATGCAATCATTCAGTGCTGTGGAAACATTTTTTTTTGTTTCTAGAAAAGACTTGAAGCCATCAATAAAAAGGACACAATGTGCGCAAAATTTACGAACACCAGTAAAATGCAAAACCACACATGAAACACAATAACTTACTATAAAGCAATCTCACAACACCATTACAGATAAAACAAACTCACTTCTGAGTGAAAGGAATGGAAGCTAGTTTACAGTGTACTGTGAAGAGCTAAACAATAATGGTGTGTTATTTATAATTATGTTACTTAATCTTGTGTTATGCCTGTCAAATAGTAATATAATTTCTGCTTTGTTCTTCCATTGTACTCAGTAGAAACTTTCTACTGGAAGTTTCAGCTGTATTTCTCTAAAACTTAGATTACTAGTGCTGCACCTGATTTCATTCATTGCTGTCTAAAAGATGGAACCTTGTCTAAGAAATTGCATGTGATAAAGGTAAGACTGTGCTCATTCTCAAATTCCCATGCAATTTTTGATGCATTTATTGTTTATTAAAGGTTATAATGAAGAAAATTCAAGCAACATTAATGTAATAAAACCATGAGACCATTTACCATTTCTAATAAATACAAAACCTTTAGTTTTTTGCAGTGCGCAGAACAACTAAACTGAAAGTAGTAAGTAAATATGGATAATGATTTTTAATCCTTCACAATTTATTTTTGTCCTCCTGTGAATAAAGAACAGCGGTTGACCACATAAACCGGGCATGACATGCAAAGCAGACGGTAGAAGATTGGACGTTAATTAGCAGTTGCTAAACTCATCTCTATGGATCAGTTGCTTTGCTACTTTGGTTGCAGTATTTATTTCAGTGTCATTCTTGTCCGACATATACAAGCGGTGATTGATAAGTTCGTGGCCTAAGGTAGACAGAGTCAATTTTAGTAAACCTAGCATGATTATTTTTCAACATAGTCCCCTCCTACATTTACACACTTAGTCCAGCGGTCGTGGAGCATACGGATCTTGAACCTCCAGAAAGTGTCCACAGCAGGTGGTGATTGATAAGTTCGTGGCCTAAGGTAGAAGGAAATGAGTTATACAGCTCTCGTTACGTGCACGTGCAGTTCAACTCTTTGAGTGATTATGCAGAAAGTTTGAAGTTAATAACTCATCAGGGATGATTGATAAGTTCCTGGCCTACGGTAGAAGGAGATGAGTTATTAACTTCAAACTTTCTGCATAATCACTCAGAGTTGAACAACATGTGCATGTAACGAGAGCTGAAAACTCACCTCCTTCTACCTTAGGCCACGAACTTATCAATCACCCCTGCTGTGGACACTTTCTGGAGATCCAAGATCCGTATGCTCCACGACCGGATAAATGGGACAGATACATGGATGGGAGGTGTATGGAGGGATATGGTCCGTGTGCAGGTCAGTGGGACTAGGCAGAAAATGGTTCGGCACAGCCGAGAAGGGCCAAAAGGCTGTTTCTGTGCTGTAGTTTTTCTATGGTTTCTATGGTTTCTATGACGGTTGGACTAAGTGTGTAAATGTAGGAGGGGACTATGTTGAAAAATAAATGTGCTAGGTTTTCTAAAATTGACTCCTTCTACCTTAGGCCACAAACTTATCAATCACCCTTCGTAAGTACCTAAGGCAAGAGACTGTCTTTTGCACAGATAAAGGGACTAAGATGAGTGGAGCTAATGTATCTGTGAAGTAGGAAGATGAAGTATTAATCACAGAGCATGGCAGCAGAGGGCTGCTGACTTTATATGTGGGAAGTGTAGCCTCCTTTATGTGATCTGACTCTCTGGAGTACCGTTCCATAATTTTCTCATGCTCTGATTTGCTGGTCATAGATGCCACCTGTAAGCTAAATAATACACCAGCAGAACAGATGACTTGAGTGATACTGCTTTACCTACTGCGCTTTACACCACTGGTGCTTAGGACAGCAATGAAGGTTCTCCGTCTCAGTCTGTCCTTGGCCATCTTCCCTGCTGTGCTCCAGGTGTGGTTCGGGGACTTCATTTCTGCCTCTAGAGTACAGTGCCAAGTTGTCTTTGGTCTCCTGCATTTCATCCGCTCTTCAGGGGTCTGGTGAGGTGCTGTCTTGATGATGGAGTTGGCCTCTACTCTCATCACATGCCCAATCCCTCTCCAACATTTCCTCATGCTGATTGCTGTCATGTCCTCTTGGTGACACTGAAGGATTAGGGTGTGGTTGGAGATCCTTCTTAGCCTGAAAGCGTAGAGGATCTTCCGGAGGCTCATGGTGTGGAATGACGACAGCCTGGCAAGAACACAGCTCTGGTACAGCTTCACCTTTGGTGTGGATGCTGTACTTGGATGATATCAGAATCAGAATCCTTTATTATCACCAAGTATGTGGACACATACAGGGAATTTGATGCCAGTTTCCCTGAGCTCTCGCTGTACAGAATCAAAAAGCAAACAAAACAATAGTGCAAATAATCATGAACTATATACAATGAGGTCTACCTGTGTATGTACAGGTGGACTTGGTTTATAATAGACTAAAATTCAAGTGTTCATAAGACTGATGGCATATGGAAAGAAACTGTTTTTGTACCTATTTGTCCTGGCATACAGTGATCTAAAGCGCCTACCAGAAGGAAGGAGTTGGAACAGGTGATGTCCAGGATGTGATGGGTCTACAATGATGCTGCTTGCTCGCTTCCTGACTCTAGATGCATATAAGTCCTGGATCGAGGGCAGCTTCACACCAATAATCCTTTCTGCAGCCCTGACGGTTCTTTGGAGTCTATTCTTGCCTTGTTTCGTAGCTGATCCAAACCAGACAGTGATGGACGAACAGAGAACAGACTGGATTATTCCTGAATAGAATTGAATCAGCAGCTCCTGAGGCAGGTTGTACTTCCTGAGTTGACGTAGGAAATACAACTTCTGCTGAGAATTTTTGATAAGTGTGACACGTTGGGTGTCCACTTCAGGTCCTGGGAGATTGTGACACCCAGAAACCTGAAGGTCTCCACAGCAGACACAGTACTGTTGAGTATAGTGAGTGGGGGGGAGTATTGGGGAGCTCCTCCTGAAGTCCACTGTCATCTCCACAGTCTTCACCTTATATCCTCACCTTATAGTTTACTCAGCCTTCTATAGACTATGAGCCAGGTTGCAGCTCTTGGTCATTGAAAAGGAGAATTATTGCATAGTTTTTCATTGATTTTATTGTATTTCTTTATTCTACTGTGAATGGCTGCAAGAAAATGAATCTTAGGGTAGTATACAGTGACATAAACGTACTTTGATAATAAGTTTACTTTGAACTTTAGTAAGGTGATGCTAAGGGCAGCTGGTGAGAGGCCTGCACTGATATTCATCTGTTTTTTATTGTAAATCATAAGACACTGCGGCTATGAGATGAAGTGGGATTTGAGAAGAAGGATTAGGTTTGACAGTACTGTCATCTTCAATAGATTCAGTCTTATTACTGGCATAGATATTCAAAGTGCAAAGTACTTATATGAAAATGTGCAAAGGAAGACAAACAATGAGGCCTCAAGAAGGATCTCCGCCCAAAACATTGTTTATTTTATTCCATAGATGCTGCTTGACCTATTGAGTTCTTCTAGTGTATTGTGTATGATGCTTTGGACTTCCAGCATCTGCAGACTCTGTCCTGTTTGAGATTGCACAAATATAATAATAATAATAAATAAACAAACAAACAAATAAATTATACTGAGAACGTGAGTTATAGAGCCCTTGAAACTTAATCCATCAGTTGTGGAATCAGTTCAGGGTTGAGGTGAGTGATGTTTTCCATTCTTTTTCAAGAAATGTAATAACTGTTCCTGAACTGTGGTGGTGGACAATGTGCCTAGGTTCCTCCACTGACCAATATGGTTTGTCAGAGTCTGCCAACCTCATAGTAGTTGCTGATTTGGTGTCACTTTGCCGTGCAGTAGAAAAGGAGGTGCATCACCAACTGATACCAAAACTTTTAGGTGGAATACCTACTATGTCTGAATGGCTGACAGGACATGCAAGCTGTGAGATGAAACATGAGCTGGCAGCAATGTTGAGGTGATGAAGTGAAAGAATGATAGGTAACTGTTGTGATTGACTAATGATGGGGGGTGTGGGGTAGTGAAAAGTGCAGGAGGCTGTTGACATAATTGGTAAGAAAAGGCATTTGTATTTGCTGATCTTAACCCTCTTAACTCTCCATGGCCTGGATAGAGTGGATGTGGAGAGGATGATTCTCTTAGCGGGGGAGTCTGGGACCAGAGGGCACTGCCAAAAATTAGAGGGATATCCCTTTAGAACAGAGATTTTTGAGGGTGATGAATCTGTGGAATTCATTGACACAGAAGGCTGTGGAGGCCAAGTCATTTAGTATATTTGAAGCAGAGGTTGATTGGTTCTTGATTAGTAAGGGCATCAAAGGTAATAAGGAGAAGTCAGGGGAATAGGATTGAGAGGGATGGGGATAATAAATCAGCCATGTCGGAATGGCGGAGCAGATTCAGTGGGCCAAAAGGCCTGTTCTCTTTCTATGTCTTTTGGTCTCATGGTCTTATCACCCAGATGCTTGGTGTTTAACACAGCTTTCTTCTTCTAATCCTATCACAGCACACATGAAGGCATTCGGAGCACTTTAATTATGAGGAAAGACTGGAAGGCAGGGTTTGTTTTCCTTCAGGCTGAGGGGATCATGAGAGAAGGGTACAGAACTTAGAAGGAATTAAAGATTTGAAAGATTGAAGAATTAGCTTTATTTGTCACATACATCAAAGCTTTTAATCGTACAATAGAATGTGTCTTCTGTGTCAATGACCAGCATAGTCTAAGGTTGTCCTGGGGCAGTTTGCAAGTGACCTCATGTTTCCAGTGCCAACATAGCATACCCAAAACTTACTAACCCTAACCCCTACAGTTTCCTGGAATGTGGGAGGAAATGGGAGCATCCGGAGGAAACCCACATGGTCAAGGGGGTAACATACGAACTCCTTACAGACAGTGGTGGGAATTGAACCCAGATCTTACAGCTGGCACTCTAAAGCATTACTCTTCTTCGCAGCCCAGAGATGGCAGATGGTAGGAAACTATAAAAATGAGAAAATCTGCAGATGTTGGAAATCCAAAGCAATGCACAAAAAATTCTGGAAGAATTCAGCAGGTCAGGCAGCATCCAGGGAAATGAATAACCATTTCCTTGGGGATAGGAAACTATTCACTGTGGCAGAGATATTGAAAAGTAGAGGGCACGGGTTTATGGTGGAATCTCGGTTGGGTGGGTAAAGAATGTGGACAGAATAATATGGGTAACAATAGGATTAGTGTAACAGGGTGTTCGATGACCACCACAGACCTGGTTGGCTAAACGGCCTGTTTCCATGATGTATCTCCTAGTTTCTCCATGACTCTACACTCATTGGTCACTTTATTAGGCTCCTACTATACCTATGTTCGTGGTCTGCTGCTGCTGTAGCTCATCCACTTCAAGGTTCATTGTGTTGTGCCAGCCGAGATGCACTTCTACACACTACTGTTGTAACACAAGGTTATTTGATTTACTGATGCCTTCCTGGCCGCTTGAACCAGTTTGGCCATTCTCCTCCGAGAGGTGATTTCACCCACTGAACGGCCGCTCACTGGGTGTGTTTTGTTGGTCGCGTAATTCTCTGTGAACCCTAGAGCAGGAGTTCTGAACCTGGGGTCCACAGATCCCCCAGTCAATGGGAGGGGTCCGTGGCATAAAAAGGGTTGAGAACTCCTGCTCTAGAGACTGCTGTGTGTGAAAATCCCAGGACATCAGCAGTTTCTGAGTTATTCAAACCAGCCCAGCTGGCATTAGCAATCACACCACAGTCAAAGTCGCTTCAATCACATTTCTTCTCCATTCTGGTGTTTGGTCTGAACAACAACTGAAACTCTTGATCCTGTCTGCATACTTTTATACATTCAGTTGCTGCCACGTGATTGGCTGATTAGATAGTTGCATTACTGAACAGGTGTTTCTAATAAATTGCCACCAAGTGTATGTACCTAGATAAGCATCTGATTCACCAAAGCATAGAAGGCAACAGATAAAGTGCAGTCAAATGGAAAACCGCAATGCCTGTAGTCTCCAGTGTGGAGACCAGTCACAATCAATTCCAGAACCTCTGCTACCTCCTGATGCATCCACAGTACACTTCTCCATTAAACGTGGGAAGTCTGACCTGTTGCAGTGGAGGCTGGCTTTAAGCCATGGTAAGCTCTTTTGCAATCAGGTCTGCTGCTGAGTTGTACATCCAAAAACTAACAGGCTGCCATCAATCACAACTGGTAATCACTTAACTGAGCAGGTAGCATGAAGTTGGTGCACAGCCAGCATCAGAAACCAGGATCTCTACACTCATTTCCAAATGCTAGGCAATGTAAAACCACCTTTCCTAATGCCAGCAGTAGTCTTAATGCTGCACTGGGCCAGCTTAAGTCATTAAAGTTTAACTGTATAGCAAAAGTTCAGCCACAATACATTCTATGTAACCGGTTAAAATTTATTCGGCATATCAGCTATGATGAATGTCCAATTGAAAAGTTAAATCTATCCTTCCCCAAGGTTTCACTGAATGAATGCTGTTGAATTCACTTCAAAGCATTGAATAATTGGTTTTAAAATAAGTTATGTACATTTCTTTCTACAAGTAGCTCCAAAATGATTGATACGATTTGTGAGGGTTAATTTGGTATGGATAAAAACAAGTTAAGCTGTGGTTTAAATATTTAATGGAAAAAAATTCACAAATATTGTCCTTATGCCAAAAAAATACTCTCAGATTTCCTTACCAATGTACAATGTCGTTCACCACAGCATTCCCAGTGAAACCAAACTGAAGATTTGTTTTCCCTCTGAAGTGCTTCTTCCTCTATGAGAGTCCAGGATTTGAGAGGGAGGAAGAAAAGGGAAAACAACATCTGGAACTTGAGCAGATAGGAGATAGGAAGTAAAGCCAAAAAATATTCAGAACGATGTCATTAACTGTCTGGTACAGTGCTGTTTGTTTTTCTAATCCTGTTTGGTTGTGTGGAAGTCCTTAGAGTTTAGTACGGTTACTTTGAGCCTGATGCTTAAATGGGAAAGTATAGGAAATACATGATTCCATTAAAAGCTGCCACAATATCCTCTCCATTTTTAAATTGCTTTGTCATCAGCAAAGAATAGTCTTAGCCATGTAAAACCTTGCAGCTTGCTGCAAGTGAGATGATTTATATAAATACTTGCTTAGAACACTTCTCTTGGTGAATTTATATTTTCAGAAGAAAATGAGTCAATCATCAAATTCCCACAGGGGACCACCTTGCACTGCTTCCTTCATTATGAAGCAGCTTGTACTCTAAAACTGAAACTGCTTCTCTTTCACTGGCCAAGCTAAATACCAGTGAGGCGAAAGGCTGCCTTTATTCTGTATAAAATGGAGTTTTAACCACACCTCTACAAAATTAAGGCAGCTGAAAGGAGGCAGCTAAAAGGAAATGATCATCTTTGTTCTATGCAATATCCTGTCCCTGAGGCATAATTTTCTTTTTTTTTGAGAACTTTGCTCATATTGCAGAATCCATTATATTGCATGCAGTACCAGTTCCATCCCGTGGTTGTATTGCTTGTGCTTCCACAACCTATTGAATCACTTTCAGTAACTCTACAACTTGTGTTCTCAGTTTTTTTTATAAAAATTATTATTAGCACAATTTGTCCGCATTTGCACATTGGATGCATGTCAGTCCTTGGTTTGTATTGGCTTTCATAAATTCTAGTGTACTTCTTTATATTCCTATAAATGCCTGCAAGAAAATGAAGCTCAATGTAGTATATGGTGATATATGTATATGACCTTTGATAATAAATTTACTCTGCACTTTCAACTTCTAAGAGTCCCTCATATTGGTTAGCACATAATCTAATCTGGCATTAAGCACTGCAGGAGTCCTGAAAAAGGGTCTTGGCCTGAAACATTGGCTGTCTATTCATTTCCATAGATGGTGCCTGACCTGCTGAGTTCCTTTGACAATTTGTCTGTGTTGTCCTGGATTTCCAGCAACTGCAGACTTTTTTTTTGTGTTTAGGCAATACAGTAGTTGATCTTCTGAAAATATAAAACTGAATATTTTCATTAGATACCCTTATGTAAACAGTCACTCAAATCTGAGGGTAGACTTACTTCTTCCTAGTTCTGTCGGTTCTGACGCGACTGATGGTGTGAACGTAGTTTGTGGGATGGTGCCCTCCTTGCACTGTTTACGTATGGTTTCTGTGTTTCTACAATGCATACTCTTAAAGTTTTCGATAACATTTTACATGATCCTTCTCCACTAGTCACACAGCAGAAATTCCCAGGATGTTGGAGGAAACATCTACCTGATCTTCCCAGAATGTAGCTTGAAATATGGTGCCTGCAGGCAGGCGTGTAAACAATGTGGTCTGGCCAGCAGAGTGGTGTGTTACTGAAGATTTTGGTCTGTGGTACCACACAGACATTGGCTCATTTACTTCACCAGTGGATCAGGAGGATCTTATGGAGACAGCCTTGAGGTGTTTGCTACAGTCTCACAAGTGTAGAAGCAAGGATCATTGGTGCTTTTTAGACAATAAGTTTCTTCAGTCTGTGCTATCTCATGGAATTCCATCATCAACTTTTGTCTCTGCTGAGAGGTGGTTCCTGAGAGATGAGATGTTGTTCACATTTTCCAGGGTCTAGCCATGAATCATTGGAAGTTGGTTTTGTGCAAGAACAGGACCAATGTCTTGCAGATGTTCAAAGCAGAAGTTCATAGATTCTTGTTTAGTTTGTGTGTAAAAAGTTATGGGGAGAAGGCAAGAGAATGGGGTTGAGGGAGAAAATAAATCAGCCATGATTGACTGGTGGAGCAGACTCAATGGCTGAATGACTTAATCCTGCTCCTTTGCCTTATGTTGAGTGGAAAACATGTCATCCCATATCTTTTGGTGTACAAGCCAGTGAGTGCTTAGAACTTGGCCACTGAGCATGCATAAACATTGTCTATGCAGAATAAACAATTCAACCAGTTGCCAAGTGAAAGCAACAAGGAGCTTTGAGGTAAGTCCTAGGGTGTGATTACTGAGAAGACAAGTGGATCCCTGGTAGGATAGTAGGACAGCTACAAGAACTGGACAACTGATGTACACAGTGGATGTTGGAAATCATACGTGGAGACGTCATGTGGACCAAATACTGGATGTGCAACCGAAGAGTCAACTACATCCAACAAGACGGACGCATTACAGGCACTGGACTTACCTCCCAGCGATGATATATCACTAACAGCGATGTGACACCAGCAACAGAGAACATTGTCTTAGACCATGGGTCCCCAACCTTTTTTGCACCGTGGACCAGTTTAATATTGACAATATTCTTGCGGACTGGCCGACGGGGCGGGGGGGGGGGTGGGTGGAGTGTTAATCACGACCAGAATATAGGTGGTAAGACAACTATAAGTCAACTTATAAGTGGCTAATACACTCAATTTTGTTTCTAAAAGGATTTATCTAATGAATTTAATATTAAACACACAGCACATATTTTCCTTGCATGAATATAGAGGTAAGTCAATTATAAGTCATTTATAAGTCAATAGCATCATAACATTTTAAATAACGTTTGGATATTAAACACAAAGCGGATATTTTCCTTGTATGAACATATAAAATCATTGCAACACACCAATATCGCTGAATCAGTAGGAGCCCTGGGCTTGTTTCCCTGCAGCAAGACGGTCCCATCAAGGGGTGATGGGAGACAGTGATACTCGAAGGGGGTTCCTTATGTCCAGTCTATTCTGCAGTTTAGTTTTCATTGCATTCATTGCAGAAAACCCTGCTTCACAGAGATATGATTTTGGAAATAGAAGCAACGTTTTCAGTGCTTTCGTGGCTATCTCAGTATATTCAACCTTGACTTTGATCTAGAATGCCAGTGTTATGTCAGACATACTTTTCAGCCCACCGTCATTTCCAAGCTCGAGGAGTTGATCTTCTTCCCGCGCTGACATGGATGATTCACCGGGGACACTCCTTTGGGTCATTTGTGGTTGGGAAATAACGCTCAAATTCGGTCGACAGCGAAGACAGGTGATCACGCACCAGCTGTGAGATCGACGGTGCAGCCTCAGTCTCTCCCGAAATCCCAGCTAATGTTGGGAACATGTCAAATATGCCCCTGTCCACTCGCTGTCCCCACAGTTCCAGTTTGGCTCTGAAAGCAGACACTTTATCTGCCAGCTTGAAAATAGTTGTCATTCAGCCCTGAAGTGACAAATTGAGTTCATTGAGCAGGTTGAAGATGTCACACAGATAAGCGAGTTTTGCTATCCACTCCTCGACAGTGAAGTGTGCTGCCAGTGATGACTTTTTTCCTGAAAGAAATCCCTGTGGCTGCTCTCTTAACTCAAAAACCCTGACCAGTGCTCTCTCCCTTGATAGCCACCTGACTTCAGTGTGTAAGAGAAGGCGTTTGTGCTCTGCATCCAGTTCCTCGCAAACCTGCTCATACAAATGTGAGTTAAGGGCTTTTGCTTTGATGCGATTGATTCAGTTCAAGGTAGTGCACAGGGCGCATATGTCAAAAGATGAACTAGCACATATTTTTTCTAATATAAATCCTACTTGTGATAGATGCAACATATGTTTTGGTCCTGCATAAAGTTAAATAACTTTTGGAGAGATGTTTTTAGAATGTTATCAAAAGTTATAGATCTGGACTGACAACCTAATTCACTTCGGCAATCTTTGGGGTTATTCCAATGGAAGCAGGAAATGCATGATAGCTTTCTCAACTTTATTGGCTAGGAGAGCTATTCTATTGTTCTATTGTACTAGAAGGATCCCAACCCACCTACTATACTTTTTTGGCTCTCCTCCATTATGTCTTGTTTAAGCTTGGAGAAAATAAGAAGTCGGATGTTTGATACATTTTTTAAATTTGAGCAAACTTGGCGACCTTGTATTCAATATTTTCATATGATCTAATTCTTATTACTTTTTCAGTTAATTATTCTTTTTTCTCCACGAATTTTTCGATTTGAGAAGGATTTCCCCTTTTTTTTTAAACTGTATCCTCAAGATGGACCGCCCAGTCCCCTTTTTTTTTTGTTTTAGGTTATTTTAGTGCGGGTTTTTTTCCTCTCAATAGTAGAAAATTTTGTTTTTTTTCCCATGAACTGTTAAGAGGAGAGGTGGTTCTCTCTTCTCTTCATATTAGCTTAATACTATACATGGTTTTGACAGTGTCTACTCCTTTCTCTGTTTGTATTATTATTGAAATATGTATTTGGGATAACATTCTGGTTTGTATTTACTCTTATGTTTTTAAATCAATAAAAAAAGATTGAAAGTGATTAATAACTTCAACAATGTCACTCAATATGCTGTTAAGATCAGGTGACATTTTTTGGTTAGCCAGCGTTTCCCTGTGTGTGACACAATGTGTAGACTGGCATTCAGGAGCAACCTCTTTGACTTGGGTAGTGAAACCAGACAGCCGTCCAGCCATAGCTGCAGCACCGCCTGTGAATATTCCAACACAGAATGACCAGTCCAGTTTGCCTGACATGTAGTCATTCAAAGACTTGAATAGTTCTACCCCAGTTGTGTTAGTTGGCAATGGCAATGCACACAACATATCCTCATGCACATCGTCTTGAAATATATATCACACATAAACCAGCAGTATTGCCCTGTTGTTGACATCAGTAGATTCCTCAACCTGGATAGCATACCATGCTGACTCATTAAGCCGTACCAACAGCTGTGCCTCGCTGTCCTCTGCTATGTCATCGATTCTCCTTGAAACTGTGGTAGCTGAAAGAGAAACCTGTGCCATCTTGTTAGCTGCTGCTTCTCCCAACAGTTCACGACACATGTCCTTGGCAGCAGGCAGAATCAATTCTTCACCAACAGTGAAAGGCTTCTTAACCTTAGCAATACAGCTAGCCACTAAGTACGACGCTCTCAGAGCAGCAGCGTTTGTGGAGCTGGTGGCTCACAGCACTGGCTTCTGTCCTGCTTGCTCATGTTTTTTCTGCTCAGAAAACTCAATGTGTTTGTCTTTAAGTGCCGGGTGCTTGGACTCAAGGTACCGAAGCAGTTTTGAGGGCTTCATTGCCTCATTAGACAACTTGTCTCCACATATCACACACAGGAAGCTTGGAACGTGTGAGTCACCGGTCGCAATAAAGCCGTATTTTATATACGACTCGTCGTATTTTCTGTTGAAGGAAGCTCTCTTTTTTTTGCAGTCTCGGCCTCAGCTGTCTTTGTGTAATCATCATCGTTAGATCTTTTATGTCCCCTACCACCTCTTCCAAAGAAACTCTCAAGCGAGTTTGTTTTTCACTCATTGAGCAGTTGTAGTTTAATGACCGACTGGTGACCTCACATGCGTAATGACCTTGTGTGGGTAATAACCTCACATGTGTTCAAGTTCAACAGTGGGTGTGACAGGGAATGAGGAAAGGTGCAGCTGACTCATATCGTTTCATATTGCCAAATCATATCATTTCCTTGTGGCCCAGTAGCACATGATTTGCCACCCAGTACCAGTCCGCAGTCTGGTGACTGGGGACACTGTCTTAGACAAGACATCAAGCAAGGCTGATGCCACTCCATAGATCCAGAGCCACTAGGAAAACATTGTAGTTGCACAGACAGAACAAATTGGCCATGAGAACGAACCTGAATGTTAGAAATTATCATGAACTGCACCAACAGTTTCAGGAGGAAACAGCAAGAATTAAACAGTACGAAGACCGTCATGGATGCTCACAAAGGAACGTGTGAGTAACTGCCTGCGTAGTACACAGTGAAAGACGCAACTAGCAAAGTTAACATGAAAATAACATGGTGACGGCTTCAATTAGGAAAGTTTATGAATTTGACAGTGCTAATGAAGGCTGGGAGGCATTTATTGAGAAGGTGGAACTTTATTGTAACACGAACAACATGGGGGAACAAAAGAAAGCCCCCATGCTTCTTAGCTTGATGGGTCTTAGGACATACAGTCTCTTATGCTACTTAGTAACCCCTGAAAAGCCACCAAGGATGAGATTGTTACAATTTTACTAAATTACTTGAGCCCTAAATCATTGGTAATAGTTGATAGATTTAGATTTTACAAAAGGAACTAGTCAAAGGATGAAAGCGTTTCTGAATACATTGCAGAACTGCACAAACTTTCCCAGTACTGTGACAATAGAGATAGACTTTCTGATGCATTAAGGGACAGTTTGTATGTGGTATGCATAGTCAAAGCACTCAAGAAAAGCTATTGTCAGAAAGAGACCTAACTTTAGAACAGGCATTGACCATTGTTATCTCATTTGAAACTGCAGCAAGGGATGCAGCGGAATTACAGAAAAGGAGGTTAGGATACAAAATGCACAAAATGTCCCTGAATGGTTCAAAAATGTTATCGGTGTGGCAAATCCTGCCATGATACAAATGGCTGCTGGTTCAAGGAAAAAGTTTGCAGAAAGTGTCACAGACAAGGTCAAAAAGAGAGAGTGTGTAAGTCAGATAAAAGGCACTACCAAAGAGAAAAAGCAAACTGAGTGAAATTGTTTCGCACACAAAACTAAGTAAATGCATAAAGTGGCAGAATGTGAAACGGACAATAAAGAGTCTGACAAAGATGAGATCTCATGCCTAGAACTGCAGAGTATTACTGAAGCAGATCGCAATAGATGAGTCTGGTGTACAAATGAAAATGGAATTGGATATAGGGTCAGCTTTGTCTTTAATTCCAGAGACTGACTACAACAGACCTTTTTCTAAGATACCATTAGAGAAGACCTCAGTGATGCTAAAAACTTACATAGGCAAAAAAAAAAGTGTCTCCCAAAGGGAAACTGAAAGTGAATGTGATGTATGGAGGCCAAACACAGCAATTAGAAATTTACGTGCTGAAAAGTGGAGGGCCAGCACCTCAGATGGGAATGTTTGAGAAAAATCCAATTACAGTGGCATTCAATCAAAGCTCTCAGTGTGGCATCAACAGGCAATTGCAGCCCAAATGGTAACACTAACTAGAGACTGGCACAGCTGTTTAATGTTGATGAAAAGGTATATTAGAAGGGAATAGATAATCAGATCGAAGATTTGACCAATAGCTGTTTGGGATGCCAAAAAGTTCAAAATTCTTCCGCACAGGTGCCGTTACACCCGTAGGAGTGGCTGTCATCAATATGGCAAAGAATACATATTGACTTTGGGCCATTCATAGACTCCATGTTTCTGATTGCTGTGGATGTTCATTCAAAATGGCTGGAGGTTATACCAATGAAGTCAATCACCTCAACAAAGACTGTCTCCACCCTGTGGACTATCTTTGCCAGAAATGACTTACCAAAACAAATTGTGAGTGACAACAGACCACAATACACATCAGAAGAATTCCAACTGGTCATGAAGAAAAATGGCATCAGACATTTCAAGTCAGCGCCTCATCACCCAGCAATGAATGGGTTAGCTGAAAGGTTTATCCAAACATTCAAAAAGTCCATTAAAGCTATGTACAAGGAGGACACTTCTCTGCAGCACAAGCTAGACAATTTCCTTTCTGTTCATTCGACGATAAATCAAACACCTGCAATGCTGTTCATGAGCAGGAACCTGACCTCCTGAAACCAGACCTACTGAGGGAAGTGCAGGATAAGCAGTTCAGCCAGTTGCCAAGTGAATCAGCAAGGAGCTTGGGGATTGGACAGGAAGACAAGTGGACCCCTGGTAGGATAGCTACAAGAACTGGACCACTGATATACACCGTGGATGTTGAAGAACATACACAGAGACATCATGTAGACCAGCTACTGGATGCGTAACTGAAGAACACACCTGAGTCGACTGCATCGAACAGGACAGGCACATCACAGCCACTGGGCTTGCCTCTTAGTAATGATCATGACACCAGCAACTGAGAACATTGGCTTAGGCAATACATCTACCAAACCTGATGCCATTCCTCAGGTCCAGAGGTGCTATGAGAAAGTTGTAGTTGCACAGACACAACAGTCTATATGAGCAGTTTGTCCATTGAGTTGCAGAAAGAAGTCTGGAGTGTGTTGACCGTAAGTTGGATAGTTCCAGTAAGCCCACCTCCTCAACCCCCTCTTTCTATATTACTCTGTCACTGCAGTGCACTATCAACACTTCACACCACTTTTTATAATGTTGCTTACATTGTAAATGCATGCTATCAATTACGCACTTATGCAGATTTTATTCCGTCTGTACTTTAACATCTAACTTTATTTTCATATCTTTCTTTATTACACGCCCTGCCCAACGCACCACAGCAACTTCCTAATACAGGTAAAAGTTTCTGAATAAAGTTGATCCTTTAGTTCTGACGATTCTCTGCAGGAAGGCAGGTTGCAGCTTTTCAGCTTTACACTGTACCTGCTGACAAAATGGTTTATATTGATTGAAGCATCAAGTGATGTGAATGAAAGAAAACAAGGTCACAAGAAATGACACACTGTGAAATCGAAATTGAACCAACAATACTGAATGTTATATTGTGATTTGCAGAGCTATAATGAAAAGGCTGCAGCAGGTGTGCTTAAATAGAACAGGAAGAGCAATGTTGCTGTGTCACTCTCATAATCTGTATTTCTTTCCATAAGCTCTTATGACAGATACTTACTCTTACGTTAGTGCCTTTTCTTCATAATTTCTAAATATATAACCCAACGATCTTTCAAGAATAAGCAGCTGTAAAACTGGTGGTAAAATAGATATTACCAGAAAGGGCATTATCCCCATTGGGTATCTCACAAATTTGCTTCAAGATCAGCTGCTACTTTTGCACACAGCTTGCAGATCTGTTAAGGAAGAAATAAAAGCTGTCTCTAATGTATATTGCCCCTTGAAGCCACAATGGCAGTACAGCATCCCACCACTCAGTTGTTACCAGCGGCCATCACAGAAAGAAAAATGGGGGAAAATGCAATTTTCACGATCATTACATGGTCACCACGGTCAAACCATGTAAATATCAGACTTTCATGTTTAAACAATAGGGAACTTATTTATACACTGAAAGTGTTCACAAGAGAACTTTTCAGTCGTGCTCCCGTTTTGAAGCAAAATGGTTTTATAGAGTAATAGAGAAGTGCAGTACAGAAACAAGCTCTTTGGCCCACCATGCTTGGCTGCCCTTTGTATCAACACACACTAATCCCAGTTACTAACATGAGGTCCATAGCCTTCTATACATTGATGATTTAATTACTTGTCCAGATGCTTCTTAAGTGCAGAATCAGAATCAGAATCAGGTTTATTATCACTGCCATACACTGTTCTATCTAAGTCACACCGTAACTGCAATGTTCCCGTGCACGTAGCCTTTGTTGCCATGCAGCTGAATAAAGACAGATGAGAAAGGGTTTGTGAAACATGAAAGATTTTCTTTGTTGTACTCTATTTCATTATACCATTCAATGAATAAATAAAACCATAACTATGTGATTTTACAACTTTCATTCTAAATTTTCATAGTGTGCATTTTACAAAAAAAAGAACATGTGAAGTGCCACTCTGTTTTCCGGCAGTGTAAAAAATTCCTGCTTGGTCTGCAGTGCTGTAAAAGGTAAAAATTAGAGGGAATGTTGTTGACATACAGTATGTCATGAAATTTGGTGTTTTGTGGCAGCAGTACAATACAATATATAAAATGTATTATAAATGATAAAAGAAATTTTATATGTGAGAGAACCCACCTCCACTATCTCTTCAGGCAATACATTCCAGATTCAAAACACTCTGTGTGAAAAAATCTATTAAATCTCTTACCTCTGACCTTAAATATACACTCAGTGGCAAGTTATTGGGTACATCTGTACACCTATTCACTAATTCAAATATCTAAGCAGCCAATTATGTGGCAGCAACTCAATGCATAAAAGCATGCAGACATGGGCAAGAGGTTTAGGTGTTGTTCAGACCAGTCATCAGAATAACAAAGAACTGTGATCTAAGGGACTTTGACCATGCAATGATTGTTGGTGTCAGTGAACGTGGGTTTGAGCCTCTCAGAAACTGCTGATCTTCTGGGATTTTCGTGCATAACTGTCTTTAGAGTTTATAGAGAATGGTATGAAAAACAAAAAGTAAAGTCCAGTGAGTAGCACTTCTGTAGGCAAAAATGCCTTTTTAATGAGAAAGGTCAGAGGAGAATGGCTAGACTGGTTCAAGCTGACAGGAAGGCAACAGTAATTCAAATAACATGTTATATCAGTATTGTGCAGAAGAGCATCTCATATATATTTTTATCGGGACTTCCCCCATACTCCTCCATTCCAAAGAAAGCAAATCAAGCCTTTCATTATAATGACAATGCTCCAATCTAGGCAACATCCTGTGAATGTCTTCTGTACTCTGCCCAGCACGTCTCAAGAACAAGGGGGAAAACAAAATGTCTAGGCAGCTAGAAATATGAAATAAAACAGAAAACAATGGGAATAATTGAAGAGGAGAGAGTACAGAGTGCAAGGGCAAAATGCTATTTCTGTACAAATCATTGGTTTGGCAGCAGTTTTGTGCCTGAAACTGAGCATTTTAATTTCATAACTACTGGAAGTCTGGAGCAAAAAAATTGAAAATTATCACAATTGAATATCACAAAAAAATTGAAAATTATCTGGATTGAGAGAATTTAATTGCAAAGAATGTGCATTGAAAAAAAACATTCTTTTCATCACCAAGGAGGCAGGGAAGTACATAATATGTACTAGATATTTTTAAAAAGGGCATAGATCAGGGGTTGTCAACATGTGGTACATGGGCCCCTCTGTTGAAGGTAGGGGTCCATGGCATTAAAAAGGTTGGGAACCCCTGGTATTGATAAAGTAAGTGTCAATGAGTGAGATCATCACCCTTTTTACACAGAAAAAAATCTCGAAAAGACCTTCTAAAGTTTATTCTTTGGGATTTGGGTTCACTAACAAGGGCAGCATTTGGTGTCCATCCATAAATAACTCTGTACTGAGTCATCTTTCCATTGAAGGTACTCCCATAATGCTATTTGGTATGATCTCAGACTCAATAGAAACAATACATTTCCAAGTCAGAAAGCTGTGTGACTTCAAGGGGAACATGTAGAAGTTAGGGTTCTCTTCTGCCTGCCTGCTATTCGATGCCATAGATTTATGAGGTCATTCAGAAGTAAGTCAGCTGACTAACTGCATGTGGATCACACATGCTATATCCAAGATGTATTGGGGGTAAACTTAAATGCTCAGTTTGTCAAGTGCTTTGTTTTGTTCTGTGTGGTGTTGAGCCTCCTGAATATTGTTAGAGCTGGACTCCAAGCTAGCCGAGACAATTCTATCACATTCTTGCTTTTATCATGTAGATGATGGAAAGTCTTTGGGCTGTAGGGAAGTGAATCACTCACCGCAGGAAAGAGAGCATCTGGTGCCTTCCTGTAGCCATCGTGCAGTTACTTTTAGGGTCAATAGTGCTCTCAGGGTTGGTGACGCAGATGATCAGAATCAGAATCAGAATCAGGTTTATTATCACCGGCATAGAAACATAGAAAACCTACAGCACAATACAGGCCCTTCAGCCCACAAAGCTGTGTCGAACATGCCCTTACCTTAGAAATTACCTAGGGTTACCCATATCCCTCTATTTTTCTGAGCTCCATGTACCTGTCCAGCAGCCTCTTAAAATACCCTATTATATCCACCACCATCACCGTTGCCGGCAGCCCATTCCACGCACTCACCACTCTCTGAGTGAAAAACTTACCCCTGACATCTCCTCTGTACCTACTTGCAAGCACCTTAAAACTGTGCCCTCTCGTGTTAGCCATTTCAGCCCTGAGAAAAAGCCTCTGACTATCCACACGATCAATACCTCTCATCATCTTATACACCTATCATGAAATTTATTAACTTAGCAACAGCAGTTCAATGCAATACATAATATAGAAGAGAAAAAAATACTGCTACTACTACTACTACGTCAACTCAGGCCCAGGGGTCCGGCATGGGGCACGACGACGGACTCTCCACTTCTCCCTCTCCCTCATCAGTGTGTTCAGTTCATCTACATTAGCCGCACTGCTGTCTTCTAGGAGCGTGTTGACCATAGTCTTGGGAGGGCGCCCAGGGTTCATCCTCCCATGCTTGGGCTCCCATATGATGACTAGGCTGGCAGGTAGCTCAGGGTGGCGTAGACAGTGCCCCACTAGTTGCAGTCTTCTCACCTCGATTTTTTAAAATAATAGTAATAAATAAATAGGTAAATCAATTTCAGTAAACATATATTGAATAGATTAAAAACGTGCAAAAACCAGAAATACTGTAAAGGTAAGACAAAAGGTTGTCTAGAGTAGGTAGTTAGATGCTACCTTGTTGAAGATTGTTCCTTGTTCATTGCCTACCATGTATATATATCATGAAAGCTACTTACAGCTCAAAGGTCCTGCCCTAACAGTTACCAGAGATTGAACCTAGGTAGAAGATCCTTACAGTGAGATAGAGCTGTGTGACTGGTTAATTCATCTCATTCTAAGCTATATATTTTCACTTGCTCTTTTCCACGAAACTTGTCACCCCATTCACTGAAGAATTCTGACTGGCCACCAGGAGGCACATGACAACTGCTGGAAGATGTCTCAATCTCCATGTGGAGAAATGCTCAAGTGGTTTCCCAGTGTCTTGTGGTTGAAGTCAACTTCCTGGGCCATCAACTTGTATTTTCATCCAGTGTGCCTCCATTTTACCCACCAACGTTAACTTTGAACACTTACATTTTAATTTGTCACATCTGTATTTCATTTGGTACTTGTGTTCATTTGATGAGCTAGTATTCCATTAATTCTAACCAATGTCATGCTGGATTTCACAAACTGCAGCTTGTAAACTACAGAGGTAATTTTTCAAACTTAAGCTGTTGGGAGAGACTGGTGAAAAGGTTTTGGAACCACAAGGGCACAATGAAAGGCAATTAAAACCAGCATGGAGGTTTTCTGAAAATAGCGTAAAATCAAATATTTATCATTAATGTCTCCTGTTACTAAAAAAAAACAGTTTTAGCAAAGCTTCTGTTGTTAGAGTGAGTCAGTGTGAGCTATTGTCGGAGATGATTTTGTGAGTCGAGAACGAACACATTTCCTCTGCAACGAGCTTATGAAATAATTCCCAGAGAAAGTAAAATAGATATTTTCTGACTGCTAAATTTCTGGGAATCAGGTTTTTCATATTGAGTGCAGATCGATGAATAAATACATTTATGCTTGTCACAGGGGAGTTACACCCATAATCTCTGCATATAGCACAAGACAGCAACTCATTCTTTTTGCTTCCTATCTGTTAAGGATGTGGGTTTTTTGTAGTGAGAACCAAGAAATATATAATATTTAGCTAAAATTTAAAATAATTTCATCTTTTCTCCTTTACCAAATCCCATTCAAGATATACATAAGTAAACACTTGTAAATTTAAGGGCTTTAATTCAGAAATTTATGGTAATTAAAATAAAATAATGATTTTCTTAGCTGTTGGTTATGAATTCTCTTGATAACTAAAATGAAGGAATGTTCCTTCTGTAATAATTTGCAATATAATAAATAGCTTCAATTTCATTTGATTCACTGAAAGAGAAGCTGAATCTCAAGCAACTTCCGAGTATGGGCAAATAACTGGAAGACAACAATTATGTCGTAGGAGGAAATTACTTTATTTTTGCACATGTAACATGCTTATTTTAGTGACACTGTTGGAATTTTGGCACATGACTTCCCTATCAAAATAAATTAGGACCTATTCTAAAATTAGAAGTCAACTATGTCAGTAAAATATCAGAAATCTCATTTCCACTGAGATTATTTGCAGAAATTTTGAACTCTTCTCCTCAAAACAACTTCAAAGGTTTATTTGAGGTGGACTTCTTTCAGGGAAGGGCATAAAATCTAATAGTTTCATAAATAGAGTCAGAGCATTATTAAATATAATCAGCTCAAGTAGGCTAAATTGTTTATTCCCATGAAGTCTGTTGAACAAAGTAAAATCTTTATTGATTTCCTTCTTAGAGAGATAATAGTCATGAATTGCTTTATTTTTCTACCAGAAGATTCTTTCAACATTCTCAAAGATTGTGGCCCGCTGGTTGATTGTCAGTACTTTTCCACTGCTCAGCAAGAGGCAGAGACCGAGGAAACACTCCTTCATTCTCAGTGAAAGGTACTGCAATCAAATGTTTCAACAATAATCTTAGATTCCTGATACACCATGATAGTTAATGTTTTTTTTACATGTTGTTGAGTGTCTTTAACATTGCATGATAGTAAGTTCAAAGTTCAAAGTAAATTTATTATCAAAGTGTGTATATGTCTTGAGATTCATTTTCTTGCAGGCACTCACAGTAGAAGAGAGAAATACAATCGAATCAATGAACAGCTACACACAAAGACTGACAAACAACCAATGTGCAAAATAACACAATCTGTGCAAACTGTGCAAATAAAAAAAGATAAATAAGTAAATAAATATTTTTTATAGGCATCCGTTAGTCTCGTGAGACCATGGATTTGTGCCTTGGAAGGTTTCCAGGGCGCAGGCCTGGGCAAGGTTGTATGGAAGACCAGCAGTTGCCCATGCTGCAAGTCTCCCCTCTCCACGCCACTGATGTTGTCCAAGGGAAGGGCATTAGGACCCATACAGCTTGGCACCGGTGTCGTTGCAGAGCAATGTGTGGTTAAGTGCCTTGCTCAAGGACACAACACGTTGCCTCAGCTGAGGCTCGAACTAGTGACCTTCAGATCACTAGACCGACGCCTTAACCGCTTGGCCATGTGCCAACACTCAATAAATATTACTGAGTATATTAGTTGGAGAGTTCTTGAAAGAGAGTCCATAGGTTGTAGAACTCGTTCAGAGTTGAGGTGAGTGATATTATCCATGCTGGTTCAGGAGCCTAATGAAAAATTCACTACTCCCAATTCATGTAGCCTGATAACTATACAAGAACATCTGGATATTCCACCATCTCCAAATATTCAGTTCCACAGACTGCAAACCATGATATTTTGATGTTCTGGGTGGGGGCTGTGGTGAGATTTGGAAAGCCAGCCATCAACACTCAGCTGGGTTCTATCAAGATAGTTACACAAAAACAAGCTTCACAGAAACTGCGAAAGTCTGTTTCTGGATGAATGGTACAGCAATGGTATAGGTCATGTGTGTAAAAATTGGGGAAGTGGTGTCTAAGCATGTTTGCCTACTTCTGAAAGCTGCAACACATGTTTGAGATCATCTATACTTTTAGCCTGTTAGGATCACAGAAGATCTGAGTTGAAAAAGATAATTGTCATTCAACCTGCATAAAGCCATCAATTGTCATTAAAATTGTGCGTAAGAACGTGGTACGATGCCATCCAGTTTCCAGAACAAACATTTAAAATCCGAGGTTGTACAGAAGGGATTACTCTTGACATAAACTTCGAGCCTTGAGGAAACATGCTGTCAATACACTACAGGATCACTGGCATGAATTTCTCCATTGGTGACATTATTTTTTAGGGCTTACTGTAGAATCTGATGTATCAGATGACTGGAGGATAAATCAGATTGGAGAGCTCACTCAGACAGTCAGTTCTATAGTATGAGATTTTAATTCTTTTAATATTGTGTGGAAGTTAGAAAAAAGATTTGGATAGACATAAGGATTAATTTATAAATTGCAAAATCGTAAACCAACTCCATCTGAATTTTTTTCATTGTTTAAACTTGAGTGAGATTTATTTACTTACTGAGATACAGCGCAGAACAGGCCCTTCCTGCCCAGTAATCCCTTGATTTAATTTTATCCTAATCACGGGACTTGGCCAGGACATCAAAAGGTATGGAGTGAAGGCAAGGGAATGAGGATGACCGGAAAAATTGGATCAGCCAATTATTGAATGGTGGAGCAGACTCGATGGGCCGAATGACCCACTTCTGCTTCTATATCTTATGGTCTTATGGTCTTAACTTACATTGACTAATTAGCCTACCATTTGGTATGTCTTTGGACTGTGGGAGGAAATTGGAGCACCTGGAGGAAACCCACAAGGTCACAGTGTTTGAAATCATAATTCTGTTCTTCTCTCTTGATGTTCCAATATAACACCATTCAAAATGCACAACACCTTCGATTGTTTTTACATTGAGAATTATGCAGCAAAAGGCTAATTTTTAAATCAGCTTACTCATTGTGCTTAGATTGCATCTCAGACTGCTGCAGCATCATACCTTGTAGAAAGAGCTGTGCTTTATAGCGCAGTTGTAAGATTGGGGTTCAATTCTTGCGGCCTGTGAGAAGTTTCTATGTTCTCCACATGATCCTGTGTGTTCCCTTTGGGTGCTCCAGTTTCCCCCCATGCTCCAAAGATGTACAGTTACGGTCAGCGAGTTATGGGATGCTACGCTGGCACCAGAAGTGTGCAGGTTGCCCAGCACAATGCTTGTTGATGTGATTTGAGATGATTCACTGTATGTTTCGGTGTATGTGTGACAAATAAACTTAATCTTTCTCTTTGTCTCAAGGTCAGGCAAGCATCTATGGAAGGAAATCAATGGCTCTCCATGCAGCCCTGGATCATGTGGACAATGCAAATACCTATGTCACGATACTGTTTATTGAGTGTAGCTCAGCATGTGATGCCATCTTTCCTACATTCCTGATTAAAAAGCTACAGAACCCAGGCTGCTGTACCCCCCTCTGCAAATGGATCCTCAATTTCCTAACCAGAAGACCACAATCTGTGTAGGTTTGAAGTAACATCAGCACCTTGCTGACAGTCAACACTGGAGAACCATGGGGATGTGTGCTTAGCCCACTGCTCTACTCTCTCTACACCCATGACTGTGTGGTAGGCACAGCTCAAATGCCATCTATAAGTTTGCTGATGATACCATCATTACTGGCCGAATTTCAGATGCAGATGAAAGGGCGTACAGGAGTGAGATATACCAGTTTGTTGAGTGGTGTCTTGCTCACCATCAGCACGACCAAAGAGCTGATTGTGGATTTCAGGAAAGGCAAGAGAAGGCGACACAAACCAATCCTCATGGAGTGATCAGAAGTGGAGAGAGTGAGCAATTTCAAGTTCCTGGGAGTCAATATCTCTGAGGACCTAACCTGGACACAACACGTGAGGAGATTTAGTTTGTCAACTAAAACACTTGAAAACTTCTAGAAGTGTACCGTGGAGAGCATTCTGGCTGGCTGCATTCCTGTCTTATGGGGGGACGGGAGCGGGCGGCTACCGCGCAAGATCAAAGTAAGTTGCAGAAACTTGTAAAATTAGTCAGCTCCATCATGGGTACCAGCCTCCATGGTATCCTAAACATCTTCAAGGAGTGGTGCCTTATGAAGGCAGCGTCCATCATTAAGGACCTCCACCACTCAGGACATGCCCGATTCTCATTGTTACATCAGGAAGGAGGTACAGAAGCCTGAAGGCACACACTCAGCCATTCAGGAACAGCTTCTTCCCCTCTGCCATCCAATTCCTAAATGGACATTGAACCCGTGAACACTACCTCACTACTTTATTATTTTTGAGCTTTTTGCACTTTTATTTTAACTTACCTATTTAATAGACATATATATATATATACACACACACTTAATGTAACTCAGTTTTTTCTCTATATTTATTAATTATTTAATTGTACTGCTGCCGTAAAGTTAACAAACTTCACGCCGTATGCTGATGATATTAAACCTGATTTTGATTCTGAAATGAACGGTCATCGTTTCGGATTGAAGGTCTGAGAGTCTTCATCAGGACGACTTCCGCCCCATTCCTTTCCAGTCTTGATGAACTGTCTCAGCCCAAAATGTTGCTTGCTGATTTCTCTCCATAGATGCTGCCTGACCCGCTGAGTTCCTTCAGCACTTTGTGTGTGCTAATCATTCTGGATTTTCATGATTAATTTCACATTTTCTAATACTCAAAGTTGCCGACAGCATAACAATGACATCTCTGAATGTAGAAAGATTAACGCATTGACAACTGGGAACAGGTAACCTGAAGACTTTCTATATCACTATAATTACTTAATAAGGACTGTTGAAGCTTAATATTGACAAACTCTGATAATTTTGTCACAAATTACATCTTATAATTCAAACCTTTCTCTCATCTGCTACCTTTCCTCTTCGAGCCAAACTTCCAATGCTTTATCTAGTATGATTCAGTATTATATTTGCTGCAGGTTTGCATAAATCATTTAATCAAATTCCTTAAGTTGTGGTAAGGATTTTCTATGGGTCAAAGTGACAATGAATTATTCAGTTGACAACATGGCAAGTACTGTTTATAGTAAAAGATAACAGGGAGGAAATTCCAGTGGACCATATTTAATCACTGTTTTCCTAAGACTGATAGAATAGTATACTTAATATTTTTTATTTAGAGATACAGCACAGAAGAGACTTATCTGGCCCAATGAACTGCATCACCCAGCAACCCAACTATTTTAACCCTAGCCTAATCACAGGATTCTTTACATTAACCAATTAGACTGTTAACCGGTAGGTCTTTGTACTGTACGAGGAAACCGGAGCACTGGGAATAAACCCACATGGTCACAGGGAAAATATACAATCTCCTTACAGACGGCACCAGAATTGAACTCTGAACTCTCACGACCAGAGTTGTAATAGCGTTGTGCTAACCACAACACTAACATGGTGCCCGTAATGTCACCACCTAAGCTCTGAGACACATAATGACAAGAGCTCTGTGTATTGCAAAGTATTAATTCAATGAGATTTTGAGGTAGAATCCAAATCTTTAGTATCAAGGCTCAACAAGGAATAGAAGTCCTCTGAAATTTAGATTAGAATTATTACTTGCAATTCACTTTCTATAATGTCTTATATAATCAATATGGCATGTCCTTTAGCAATTTATCAAAGATATTGGATGTTCATGAGCTGGGATCACCACTTCTGCTTGATAAACTGTTGTAATTATGTGAAGGTGGTTTTGTTGCTCATTAATTTAAAGAAATCTTGAACAATGTGATATTTAGAATGATAATTTCATTGTTTTGGATTTATTAATCAATGCCTTGATAAGATATTTGATTATTGCAATTGGAAAGATTACCACATTAACAATAGGTGAAAAATAACCCTAAGATTTTCCATATCATTGATAATTACTTAATAAGGATTGTTCATGCTTATTGGTGACAAGGATGGTAGGGAGTAGTTGGGAA
Source organism: Mobula hypostoma (assembly GCF_963921235.1). NCBI lineage: Eukaryota > Metazoa > Chordata > Chondrichthyes > Myliobatiformes > Myliobatidae > Mobula > Mobula hypostoma. The sequence goes on from NC_086109.1 coordinate 33,752,108, forward strand.
TCAGTAAATTTACATCCTTTAATTGATGTGGGACACTTGATTTGATTAGTGAAACTTAATAGTCGGAAAGAGCTGTTGGAAGAGAAGACTGTACGAAGATATTAACTATACCCCATCATTTAACTACCTTTTGCTCCAACAACCCCATACAATCTCCCAAAATAACTAATTAATAGGATGCTTGGATATAGCAGAGATTTAGCTGGAGAAATGATGCTTCGGAATGGCGGGTAACATCAGACATAAAAACCTCACTGACAGCAATCAGGCTGCTAAGGGTATGAAAGGTGGATAGACTTTCAGATATAAAGGGAAAAAAGCGATGTTGGGTTATTGCAGGAAACTGTTACTGAGGTGAAAGGTCTTCCATGATCTTACTGAATGGCATAGTAGGGACAAGGGTCTAAGTATCCGACTCTTAATTATATTTTTATTGTCTTACGTTCTAATGAATATAAAAGTAACATGGATTTTAATGTTTATTCCTGAAGTTACTTTTAGATTACATAAGAAATGCCAGTAGTAGCAGTTAACATCTTATCTTCGTGATTTATGGAGCCAACACTTCCATCTATTAACACCATTGTGATAGGGCGGAGCAGAAGATCAGATTGTTCAGATTCTGAAGCTGAAAGAGTGAGTAAGACAACTAGAGAACCCAATTGCAAAGCAGTGGCTAACAGGAGCATAATGGGACTGTACTTCATAACGGAGCAGCCACAGAGACCATCAGCTCCAAACCATGTCACATTAATTTTAAAACTGCCCAACGTGTCCCCGGCACCAACCCACCCACCATCAAGGGCATATATACCGAACGGTGCTGGAAAAGTCCAGAATTATCATCCCACTCACCCCTTCTATGGACTGTTTGTCCCACTCTCATAATAATAATAATAATAGTAATAATGAATGCCTTATTGATCTTGAGTGGGAAATTCTTTTGTTACAGTAGCGACATTTAAAAACGCACTTAGCAGTGTGCAGACTTAACTAATAATAAATACAGAATAATATGCACAATAAAAATTTACCAATGTGCGATAATTTGCAATAATGTGCAATAATAATGTACGAAATAATATAGCAGTGATAATAATAATGTTGTACTATGATGTGTGTTCTCCTGTTGCACAGAGATGAACTGTTGTATGTGCTTATTGCATTGGTAGGAAAGATTTTCTGTAACAATCTTTACGACAGCGGAGCTGAATGAGCCTGTTCGAAAGGGTGCTCCACTGCTTATTCAGTAGGTCATGGACAGGATGTGCCAGATTGTCCATAATGGATAACAGGGAAGAGGCTATACAGCATCCACATCAGGACCACTAGACTCAGAAACAATTACCTGCCCCAAGCTGTCAGGCTGAACAATACCTCTACGTATTATCCCACCCTACCACCACTAAATCCACATCAGCCAAACCTCTCCACAGCCCCTCAGCACCCTTCATCCCCCAATGTACTGCCACTTTAAACTTTGTGCCTTATACCTACATTGACACAGTTAATTGTCCTACTGTATTTCTTAAAGTGTCACTTTATGTATACACACTTAGCCTTTGCATATAGGCTAATCGAATGTATATATGGCCACACTCAAACAGTTACTGTATATTTATAGGATTTATTTTATATTTATATTTATAGTGTTTTTTACATTTATTGTGTGTTATATTTAATCTGCATGAGATCTGGAGTAACAATGATTTTGTTCTCCTTTACACTCCTCTATGGATGAATGACAGTAAACAATCTTGAATCTTGAACTTTCTGCAGTCTGGTTGTGGGAATCAATTTGACAAATCTGAAAGCTGGTTCAATGTTTCATTTGGTATACTGTCCTGCAGTTTGCAATTGGAAAAGTTGAAACTCTCTGCAGAGGGAAAACATTGCCTATGCACTTCCAAGTGACCACGGACATCATGGTCTTGTAAGGACTAATGGAAAATCTTGCAAATGGCAGTGTTCCAGTCAATCAGAGTTACAATTCTGCATGACACAGAGTTGTAGACTGTTCTGGGTTTCATTTTATGCAATTCTTACAATCTCTAATGCATTTTTATTGTTTTTATATTTCTGAGAATGCAAGCAAACTTTAAAAGATTTTATCAATGTTGTCTAACCATGAATTGTAACTTCCTGCTGAAGTTTCAAGGTTAATTTGGACCTGGTCAAATTAAAATATTCCATTACTCATGTACTATCTATCATTCGAACAAAGAACAATGAATGCTTATATTGGGCAAACCATGGGGAAAGTAAAGCAAGCCAAATGAGATCAGTGAAAATGACTTTTTGAAACACATCAAAGTCCATGCTAGTTAAAGAATTATTGTATATTGTGATCTTGGGTTGGACAACTACATTTTTACATTTTTTCCCAGACTCCTTTGGCTATAACCCAAAGTATTTGTATAATATTGGTACTCAGTGGAAAAGCTGGGAATCAGACACTGTATTGCTGGCTCTAGTTTGCTTTCTCACAAAGACACCAACTAGTATCTCTTTAGGCTGACTGGAATTAGAATATAACAGATATGAAAATCCTCCAAGAGGACCACAAACTTGCTGTTGGGTTTGGAGACTTGCGTTCCTCAATGACCCGGAGACCTATGTTGGTTGGAGTCAGGGCTTTATGCTTTGTCTCTTATTAGGGTGCCCCAAGCCAAAGAGTAGAGGCCAGATTAAGAATGGCCCACTGATCCTCCAGGGTCAACCCTGACTGTAAAACTAAATTGTTACAGAAACAGCAATGCAGAGTCCTTCTACATCTGAGTGCAACGGTATTCCTGAATCTTCACATGAGACCTGCATGACTGACAGTAGTGAAAACTGAGAGGAAGCTACTGACATGATGAAGGAAAACCTAAATGCCCTTTGAGATGATGGACCTTCATTATTGCCCCAGATGCCAGATATAAAAATGAAATGTCCTTAGACTTCACATACAAAATGTTTTCCATAGATGCTGCCTGACCTGCTGAGTTCCTCCAGCCTTTTGTGCGTGTCGCTTGGATTTCCAGCATCTATCTGCAGATTTTCTCACGATTCTGTTCTTAGGTTTTCTCCTTCTGGTCAAGAATATAGCACATCAACATAAACACAATGTTTAAATATTTAGCCACACAATAGTTTGGGCTGACTATTATAATTTCATTTAAGTTTTAACATGAAAGTAAACATGGGAAACAGTTTCAGCCAAAAAAACCCAGAAATCCCACTTCAGTTATTCTTTTAAAGTGGTCATACAATTCATTTTATTTAAGTTTTCAAAAGGAACTACAGTCAATTTGTCTCACAACATGATACTGAGACTCCCTGTGCTTTTGTTGACTAAACAACTTTGTCTGGAAAAAGTTCAACTGAACTGAAATGGTTCACTTCCTCTGGGAAATGAGTATAATTTTTCATGTTGGATTGAGATAAGAAGTAACAAGCACACAGTGTACTAAGATGATTAATAATTTAGGCCAGGAGATGCACATGTAGCTTAAGACATGCAAGCAGGGATAAAATACTGCACAGGTGTAATAGACAAATATGAAATTTTCTTGATTTGCTGTCAGATCTGAAGGAGCCACTCACTCGTCTAACTTTAAGTAGGTTTGGGGGTAAAAAAGAGATTTATGCACAGATTCTACCACTGGTTGGATTTGTATGAATATATATCACCAAGGTCAGGCTGACATTCAAATATGCATTTGTAGTAAACACAAAACTGATGAGTGATTGAATAACCGTGGAGCTAAACGCTGTCACTGTTAATGAAAAAAAAATCAACTAAGCTAAAAATAAATTAATTTGACCAGCTAACTAAAGCAACAGAATACCTTATGAAAATATGTTTGGCTAAAATAAAGTATTGGAACTTACGGATTATAGTTTAGTGTACATTTATCTGTTATTCAGAACTTTCCATTACTCAAATATGTATGGTGTCCAGTTCAAACTAGAGATTTTGTAAATGCTCCCATACTCTTAAGGTTTGTCCTCAAGATGTGGGATAACTTTCACTAAAAGATGTCAGAATTGCATTCTCAATGTAATAAAAAACAGGAATTTAAGTGAGAAACTTGCCTGATACATTGCTGGCAATTATCACAATTTTGTTCACATAATATCACATTTTATTCTACTTGTTGAAAAATCAAATGTCATGTAGAGGACAGCAACTGCACTGAACATGAGACATTCTCATACTGAGCTTTAGTATATCCTTGATTAAACATAGCCAATTTTATTTTAAAAGTCTTCGACCATAAGACATATGAGCAGAATTAGGTCATTCAGATCATTGTGTCTACTCCGTCATTTCATCATGGCTGATCTATTTCCCCTCAATCCCATTCTCCTGCTTTCTCTCCATAAACTCGCACGCTCTGACTAATCAAGAGCCTGTCAACTTCCTTTACATACATCCAATAACCTAGTCTCCACAGCTGCCTGTGACAACAAATTCCACAGATTCACCAGTCTCTGGCTAAAGAAATTCCTCCTCATCTCCATTCTAAATGGATGTCCCTCCATTCTGAAGTTGTGCCATGTGGTCCTGGACACCTCCACTAAACATCCTCTCCGCATCTGTCTCGGCTTTTCAACATTCGGTAGGTTTCAATGAGATCCACCCCCTATTCTTCTAAACTCCAGTGAGTACAGGCCCTGAGCCATCAAATGCTCCTCATACATTAATCCTTTTATTCCAGACAGCATTGTTCTAACCTTCCCCTGAATCCTCTCCAATGCCAGCACATCCTTCCTTAGATATGAGGCACAAAATGCTCACAATAATCCAAGTGTGGCTTGACCAATGCCTTAAAGCCTTAGCATTACATCCTTGTTTTTATATTCTAGTTTGCTCGAAATGATTAGATTGTAAGTAGTTAGGACACCAGCACTGATCGCAGCTACACCTCATTAGCTATTGATTTCCAATCTGAAACTGATCCATACATTCTCCTTCTCCAATTTCTGTTTGTTGTCTATACTCCATATTATCCCTAATCCATACACACTTATCTCGTGCAGTCATCTTTTATGTGACATGTTATTTATTGCCTTCTGGAAATCCAAATAAACTACATCTACTACTTCCTCTTGATCTATCCTGTTTGTTATTTCTTCAAAGACCTCTCAAACATTTGGAAAATGTATTATCTTTCATAAATCTGCATTGTCTTATATTTTTATAAATGTTGTACAATCACCTCTTTAATAAAGTCCAATGTAAATTTATTATCAAAGTACGTATATGTCATGATATACTACCCTAAGATTCATTTACTTGCAGGCATTCACAGTAGAATGAAAAACTGAGCAGAATCAACAAGAAACTACACACAAAGATTGACAAGAAACTAATATACAAATGAAGGCAAACTGTGTAAATACAAAAAAAATGATAAAAATAAATAATAGGTAAATAAATAACACTGAGAGCATGAGCTGTAGAGCCCTTGAAAGTGAGTCCATAGGTTGTGTTATCCATGCAGTTTTAGGACCATGATGGTTGAAAAGTTATAACTGTTCCTGAACCTGGTGATGTGAAATCTTAGGCTCCTGTACCTCCTTCCAGACAGCAGGAGTGAAAAGAAATGGCGGGGTTCTTTGATGATGGATGCTGCTTTCTTGTGATCTTTCACACTTCTCGAGTGACAGATTTTATGTGTATTGACCTTGTTCTATGCTTTCCTTGAGACCATAATACATTGGAGCAGAATTAGGCCTCTTGGCCCATCGAGTTTGCTCTGCCATTCCATCATGGTTTCTTTATGGAAACCATACTGATTTTGCCCTGCTTTATCATGTGCTTCCAAGTACCCCGAAGCTTCATCCTTAATAATAGACTCCAACCTCTTCCCAACCACTGAAGGTAGGCCAACTGTCTATAATTTCCTTTCTTCTGCCTTATGAAATACTGGAGTGGCATTTGCAATTTTCCGGTCCTCAGGAACCATTCAAAAATCTAGTGATTCTTGAAAAATCATTACCTTTGCCTCCTGCAATCTCTTCTCCTACCTCTTTCAGAACCCTGGGGTGTATACCATCTGGTCCAGGTGACTTTTCTACCTTCAGACCTTTCAGCTTCCCAAGCACCTTCTGCTTAATAATAGCAGCTACACTCACTTCTGCCCCCTGACACTCTTGAATCTCTGGCATACTGTTAATGTCTTCACCAGTGAAGACTGATATAAAATACCTATTACATGTATACGACATTTCTTTGTTCCCCATTACTATCTCTCCAGTGTCATATTCCAGTGGTCCAATATCCATTCTCTCCTCTCTTTTACTCTTCATATATCTGAAAAAAACTTGTGGCATCCTCCTTGATATTTTTATTTCTGCTCTCGAATTTTTATGAATACTGGAGTCACATCTGCAGTATTCTAATTCTGGAACCTCTCCAAAGTATACAGGATTTTGTTTAGTTTGGTGGGAGGCCAGAAACATTCTTGTCACATGTACTGGGCAGTAGTCTTCCATGACTAAGAGATTAGCCACCACCTATCACCCCACCTCTCTTGACACTAAGCAGTACCTCTGGCAAACTCTCCATTCTCAATATTCAAGGGTCAAGTATTAACCTGATTCTTAAATGGATCTGCTACACCCAAACTTACTGCAAAAACAGGGTCAAAGGCATGTGTTCTGAAGTCAGCAACACAACTCCAGACTCCCAGATCCCTTTCACCAAGGCTCAGTCTAGATTACTATCAAATTCTCAATACTTCTCTGTTAAGTAAAGCACCATTTATACTCCAGAAGATTTATTCTGCTAAGAGTAAAGCTTTTGGCTCGACTGGAACCCTAATTAACTCATTAATTTTTTTCACTTCTTCCACTATCAGTGTACTCTCATTGCAGTCTGTACTGTCCACAGCAATTCTTCAAGACAGAACAGAACAGGTCCTTCAGCCCATGATGTTGTGCTGACCCATATAAACATACTCCAGGATATTTAATGTTACCTCCCAAAGCCACAATCACTATAATTGATAAGGGTAAAAGGACCACAGTGTAGGGTTCTACTGCTACTGGAGTGGAAGTGATGGGGTCAGGTTGGGAGAGGAAGCCCCTTTATTGTTGTAGTAATATACCATCACAGAGGGCCATACGAGTGGCTACAGTACTATTGATGTGTAGGAATGTGATAGAACAGTACAGAAAGCATTGACTACGAATGAAAAGAAATTTCATGGTTTATTCATGTAAGTATTTTTTATTATGATTAAAGTTTATTTTGATCAAAGAAATTCTTGGAGAAAAATTTTGGCACCCATCTTCAGCATTGCTTGGTCTAAATCTAGGCACTCTTTCCCTAACAGCCCTGGAGAACCACATTCACCTTATAGATAGAAGCAGTCAAGGACATCAGCTCACTCGGGCCTTCTCAAGGTCGAATAGGGATGGGTAAAATGCTTTCATTGCCAATGATGCCCACATCCCACAAATGAATAAAAATATCTACATATACAGGATGCAGCGTTTAAGCCACTGGTTACCAGAATGTTTCATTTCAAGGTAAACATGGGAACCTAGTCAGGAAAGATTGCCATGTCTGTCCACAGGAGCTGTTTAAATGAGCGACATTGTGTGAACAATATTTTAAGCACAAATCATTCCTTATTTTCATTGCTTGGGTGGATCTGTACTTCCCCAGTTTCCTGAAAGTTTATGTTCAACTAACATAAGGATTTGTTACAGGACCGGAGTGTCTGATTTGTTTCTTAAAATAACCTGTAAGATCTAGCCAAAGGAGCAGAGCATTGGGCACACCTGAAACAGGATTTTGTTCCTTTCTTTTAATTCCTCACTTTGTAATTCAGTGGCAGACTAACGTCAAATGTGATCTTTATTGTATCTTGGTAACAATGTTTTGTTTAAGCGATAAATGATAAAATCTGAAATAAATGACATTATGAATTTTGTTATTCAATGATACAGTGGTGTGGTACATATGATGTCTATTTCTCTCTTTCTAAATCCTGACTCACATTCGCTCTGATGGCTGATAAATCTTAATGTTTGTAATCCTGGTTAAAAAAAAAATGATACTTGCAGCAGTAGAACGATCACTAAGTCTTCCAAAAAAATTACTGCGACACATTTTCAGTCCTGGTCAGTTCATGAAGTATTAATGATGTTAAATGGTGCAGGCTGTGTCAATTATCTTTTGTTCTGCCTTGTGCTTGAGTTTATCAGACATCACTTGAATTTTGTTACCAGACTGTTATTTTTTTGACAAATCTGGCAATGTTGATTCAGAAATCTCTGGCAGTAACTAGGTTAGTTTTCCTTTAGTCCAGATACTTGTAGTAAACAAGTCATGAAACTGAGCAAAGCTTCTTGTTTGATTCTCTGCTCTCTCTTTTATTGAAGCAGCATACATGGACAGCCATACTGGAGTGACCATATGACCTCAAGACCACAAGACCATAAGAGATAGGAGCAGAATTAGGCCATCTATCCCACTGAGTGTTGTCTGCCATTCAACCATGGAAGATTTTTTCAGCCCCTTCTCTTTTCAGCTCCCTCCTTCTCCCAACCAGAGCATCAGATATTCTCCAAATCCATGAACCACTGACACAACTGAGTATTTTGACTTATCCCGCTCTCCCACCCGCTTACGGCATGAGGTTTTGCATCATATGATCTATTGCCTTTTTCCTCACAAAATCAGATTAGTAATGCATGTCAACTTAGAGAGCTAAGCCAGTTAGAAAACAGAACTGGCTGTTGCAATTGATTTTAATTAGTAAATCATTTCTCAGAATGAAAATAAAATGACTTAATTGTGTGCAGATCAGGGCAAACCTGTGCCAATCTTTTGGCAATGAGATCTCTAAAGTTTTTCATCAACTAGATGAAGATAAGTTTCATAGAATGGAATTTGAAATGAGGTGATATGCAGTCAATTCAATGATGAGAATCTCTACCATTATACGAATCGGAAAATGTTATTATTCTGACACATTTCTTTGATTACATTTTGACATTGGTATGCTGTTACCAAGGAAACCATCAATTGTTACCCACACTCATTGAGGTTGAATTTCAGAATCAAAAAAACACATTTTGGATATCTCAACCAGCTCAAATGGCTAATTATTTACTGGGGTGGGGGGGAGGAGGATATTGCAGCTGTTAATCTGATTTTTCCACTGGTAAAGTTCAAGAAACAAGTTAGACTGACGTAACAAAAAATTGACAGTGGAATGATTATACTAAATCTCAGCTTGTTTTACAGAATTCACTTTTAACATCCAAGAGAAAACACTTTCGCTGAAATCCAGAGACACTCTTACAATATTTTCTTTGCCCAGTTGCGATGTTCCAGGAATTCACTGAAGCTGCTGGTAGCTCTAAATCCCATCCAGCTGGCTGGCTGTCAAATATACACTGATTCCCTTCTTATCCAAGTCTGCTGACTTCTTGTTGATATGAAAGTGTTGAGTTTTCTGCACTCCAATGGTGGGCAATGAAAAACAGGTAAAAGGAACGTAGTGATTACTGAGCGCCCTTTTAGATAGCTGTTAGACAGTGCAGATTCTGATGCCAATGGGCAAAGTGTTCATGTTGAATACGCTGTCAACTGAATCTTTAAAGGGACTTCTCAATTCTACATCCATCATAGAATGCAGATTAAAATACGGTAAGCAGCCTTTCAGTGGAAACAAACCGAAACCTAGCAAATATACCTCCCAAGGTCACATTATCCCTTCATAAACACAAGAGATTCTGCAGATGCTGGAAATTCAGAGTAACACACATAGAATGCTGGATGAACTCAGCAGGTCAGGCAGCATCTATGGAGAGGAATAAAGAGTTGGCAGTTTGGGCCGAGACCTTTCATCCGAGACAGTTCCTGATGAAGGGTCTCAGCCTGAAATGCTTATCCCTTCTGAGTTTCTGCATGCTGGCTCCGATGAGCTCCCATAAGGACAGGTCACAGCTACATTCCCTTTTGTTTGCATCTCACCCTGGATACTTTGAAAAATCTATGACATTTTTAATCAAAAAAGAACAGCAACGGATGTGGGGACTATCTGTCTCATTTCTGTCTAAATCACAAATAATCCCGAAACACTCATTGGTCCTTCATGTTCGCTGGGTCTAAGCCCTAACCTCCCTTGGGAGTACCTTCACCAAATTGTTTGTGGTGATTCAGGAAGGCATCTCACCCACTATCTTTTGGAGGATAATTTGGAATGAATAGTAAATTCCATCCTTGTGAATGACATGGAGATCATGTAAAACTGAATACATAAAAAGCATTGGCCATTATTTTTCTATGGTCATGGAGACGGTTGAAGCCCTTCTCTCCATATCAATACAGATGTTCAATACAGGCAGCCATAGTGGCAATACAGCTGTTACCTTGCCACATACATTAAGTGTTCACACCAAGAAATAAGATCTATCAAACTAACTAGGTTGATGGGGAAATGGTTTAGCCAGATCTCATTGTTTTTTCTGCTGTTTAAACCTGTTCTGCTGCCCTCAGGTGGCAAGTCCATACTAACAGATCAGAGCAGAGAAAAGCGTGTCTTTTCTACCTTGTGAATGGCGGACTTGTATAGCTTGCTGCTAGCAGTAACTTTTTCTTAATGAACCATTGTTAATTTTGTTTGAATAGAGAATATCAATGACATGGTCATTGGAAGCTGCAAAATGTTACAAATCAACTTAAGCAATGCTTTGTTTTTGTCACACTAACCTTGACAGCTCCTGGCAATGAACTCCTTTCCTTACCTTGCTTTCATCTTCCATTTATGACCACAACACTTCAAGGATTTTGGTAAAAATATTCCTTCTGAAGAGTCGATGTCTTATATTGTTTATAACCCTGCTTAAATTAAGAGAATACACGCAAAATTCTGGGGGAAATCAGCAGGTCAGGCAGCATCTATGGAGGGAAACGAACAGTCGATGCTTCGGGTTAAGACACTTCATCAAGACTTCATCGGCGAGTGTTACTCAGGATTTCCAGCATTGACAGAATCTTTTGTATCTATGTTAAGAGAATTTCTCACTGCACTGCAATCCTCCGTGTCCTTTCCAGCCATGCGTTGTCTCTGCAGATCATCCCAGCCATGCTTCAACCTACCAGCTCATCAATGGTTGGAACACATTTATGAAGAACAATTGAAGTCAAGACAAAGACCTACACTACCTGTGCAACCACTTCCTGTCGGTCCTTAGCAACTCTCAATCATTTTAGAAAATGCCAAGCATTTGTACAATCATAGAAACTGCCTGTGGACAATATTGCGGAACTAAACATTCGGTAATTGATTTTCTTAAGAAGTGCTGATGGTGGATCTTGAAGGCTGAATGAAAATCAAGATTAAAAGAGGGAATTAAGTGCAATGCTGAACTTGATAATGGTTACTCAGCCATCAAATCAGCTTTGCAAAATCTGTTTTACTGTAAGCTTTGCAGGCATTAGGCCTGCTGGGTCTGAGCACCTCACCAGTATAGTGTCTGAGCCAACTGACTTAACAAGTATGAATGGATACATTAGGCACCGATGATGCGTCCATTGATTGGGTTTGACCATGGATATAGCATCCTTGTTGTCTATGAGTTGCACAATCTGTTATGCAAACCAATGAAGCAGGATATTGAGAGCAAGCTGTTGCCCAGTGATAGACCACCCCTCCCCGCCCCCCCCCCATGCAGCTGATGATTCCAAAGGAACAGCAGATGCAGGTCCAGTTTGGCACCAGCAGTGTCGCAGGGGTTGCCTGTCGGTGTTGAACTCACTGTAGGACGGCCTTAGGGTCTGCAGCTCCAGATTTTTCCTCAGGGTTTACACATGAAGCCTGCCCCATGAAAGTATATAGCTACAAGGCAGCAGAGATTTGAGATCAGAGTTTTCCTTCTCCTAGATGAGCTGCCAACCACAGCTGGTGAGCTCTATCTGCCCAATGCGACTAGTTTTAAGGTGCCAGTAACCCACCTTTGCCCCTTCTCCTGTCAGTAGAAACAGTTCTGCCAAACTTAGTGGCTAAGACACACGTCAAGGCCGGAAGCTGGACTTGGTTGTTAGAGATGATTTGAGATGCATAGCACTGGGAGCATTTAATAGGTAGTGGGAGCTTGCCCCCACTACAATAACCTTAAAGAACCATGTTAGACACCATCCTGGAACTAAAAGAGTAGCCACGGAGTCCAGAAAAACTTCTAGAACAAAACATAATTGAAAGTTGCGCCCATGAAATATTATCATGTGGGAGGAAGCTATTTGGCACATCATATATTGCCTCTTTTCTGTGAAGCAACTTTCTAATGTAATTGAACACTCCAAATGTTTCCCCATACCCTGGAAGACACTCCATTTTAAGCACTCTGAGAAGTAAACTTCCTGGTACCTAACCTTAAGATATAATTGAAAACTGTAACAGCTTCACACCTCTCCATTTCCTTGACCTCTGTAATTTTGTGGGTGACTCATGAAGATTGATGATTTCTCATTCAGTGTAGAGTCACAGAGTCCTAGGATGCTAAAGCACAGAAACAGACCATTCAGCCCATCTAGTCTGTGCCAAATTATTAATCTGCCTACTCCCATCGACCCGCTCCTGGACCATAGTCCTCTATACCCCTTCCATTCCTCTACTGTACAAATTTCCTTTAAAAATTGAAATCGAACCGGCAACCACCTGCATGCACTAGTGGGTCATCCCACACTCTCACAAGCCACTGAGTGAAGAAGCTGCCCCTAATGTTCTCTTCAAACATTTCACCTTTCATCCTTAATCTATGACCTCTAGCTCTAGTCTCAATGAAAATCAAAACTTTCTTTCTACACACCTCTTGAATTTGTAAAATGCTCAGAGCTCTTACTGACATTGGGTTGATAAATATTGCACAGGATGAGGATTTATAAAGTTCAGAAGGAAGCATTAGTTTTCATTCTAGCAGCAGTACGAAAGATGCATATGGTTCTGAACCTGGATTATGTGGGGAATAGTCTTTTCATAATCAACATTTGTAAAAATTCATCACTGCATGAAATGGGAAACAGTATCTCAGCTGACTGTAATTCAGCAACAATTGAGTTGTCAGTGCAAGCTGTTGAAAAGGTCTATTATTTCTTAATGTGAAAATATGCAGACCTAATCAATAGTTCCCATTGCAGCACATTTTTGACATTTACATGAAACAGTCAAAGGCTTAGAGATGTAGCTGCCATCAGCAAGTGTACTGCATAACATTGTGCTTGGAATGTGGAAAATGCTTTTTTCTGGGCAACTGACAGCAGGTATGACAAACATGCTTAGTATGAAATGATAGCTTGTTGGATCACAACCATACAAGTCATTCATGTGCATTTCTATCGCTGCATGTTCAAAAAGGTTTATCGTTACCATGACTTGTGATCACTAATTGAAGTTAAGGTGCCTAGAAATGGGATTGCACCTATCTTTAATGTGCTCAAATATTATTGTGCTTAATGCTATTGCCACAAACAAAATTGTGTAATTGCCTACACTCCAGTCTGAAAGTCTATTAGAGTGGCTTCTACCCAGAAACAAAGATGACATTTATGACTTCCACACAACGTCACTGTGCTCAGCACAATTGCTGGAAAAGGGAACGTGTCCTTAACATCACACCTTCTCCAGTAGCCACACACATGGTAGCTGCCGCTGGGGATCCAGCAACCGTAGGGAAGAGGAAGACTCTCAAAAGAACAGTCACATTCTGGTCAATAAGATACAAGGCAAGAAGAAGGTTCTTTGGAGTTGGATATGGAAGGAGGAGGAGGGCATCAGGAGATATGCCGTAGTATAAAAGACCTTGGTAGGAGATAGTAACTGTGGAGTGAGTGAGAATCTGCAGACCAATGTTTACAGCCACAGAGCAGGGATCCTCACAGAAATAGATGTTTTCCGCAGAGATCTGAACTTTTTAAGCAAAGTGCTACTCATCAGGAATCACAGAAGTGTAGTAGTAAACCAGTTAAGTGACTGGTGTGGGAATTCATTCATTCATGTTAGTATAGGTGGACCCAAAAAGATATATGTGGCAACAATTAGAATGTGGAAAGAATCACTGGGTTGCATAACGGTTAAACAGCTGCTTTGGGGAAGTTAGACTGGCTGCAGAATATTCAAGCTCCAATTTTATTAGCCACATTATCTTAATTGCTAATTTGATTAAGTTTCTGATGATCTAATGATGAGTGTGCCATTATCTGTCAGGAGGAAAAATTATCATTGTACTTTGGTATCTAATTGTTACTGGAAACATATCAAATTGAGCTTGAAAGTCTTGCAGACTGTGTATATAAATTACTACCATTCACTGCAATGGGGCTGAACGTTGTGCAATAATTAGCAGATGTTCTCACTTATGGTTTAATAATGGGTGGAGACAGATAAATTAAAAAATGGTGACAAAAGGTTGAGATAATTAACCAGTGACAGCCACAATCATTCTTCTGGGACCCTCATTGACCACAACTTTAATTGGGAAAATTTTCCCATCAACATTAATAATGGGGAGGAAAAGAATCCAATATTTTTGTGTCAACTTGTACAATTTCTCACCTAAACATTTGAAAAGGAGCTTGTGGAATTAGTCCAAAGTTTTGACAAGGCTCAGGAAAGCCAAGGATGATCAAGAAGTGTAAATTGACAACAGACCTGGATTTTTAAAATAGAAATCTCATTGAAATTAGACAATCGAACTGGTCCCTTTTAGAGCAATTCTATTCATGCCTGCCAGTGGAAGTGTTGGATGTGGGTTGAAATTGAACATTTATTTATTTAGATAATTTTAGATAAGCACATTGACAGGGGAGGGTATGGAGGGCAACAGTCCAGGTGTGGGTCGATGGAACTAGGAGGAATAAAAGTTTGGCATGGACTAGATGGACCGAAGGGCCTGTTTCTGTGTTGTGCTATTCTAGGACTCCAGTTAAAAGACAATTCCTGCACTAGTTTTGCAGGGGGCTGGGAACCGGAGACCCAGATCAGCGAGGGAAGAATCGGACCAGAAGGTAGATGTCAGGGAAAGTACTGAAAGGCAAAATCAAAATTACAGGTATGATGTTTCAGATAGTTTGAAGTGTGTATATTTTAACTCTAGGAGTATTATGCGTAAGGGTGATGAACTTAGAGCATGGATCAGTACATAGAACTACGATGTAGCCATTACTGAAACTTGGTTGAGAGAGGGGCAGGAATGGGAGATTAATGTACTGGGTTTTTTGAAGTTGTAGAAAAGTCAGAGGAGAAGGTAAAGCGGGAGTGGGGTGGTGGAGTTGCACTATTAATCAGGGACAATATCACTGCTGCACTCAGGGGAGACATAATAGCAAGGTTAGACACTGAGTCCATTTGGGTGGAATGCAGGAACAGGAAGGGTACAATCATACTGATGGGATTGTACCACAGACCCCCTAATGGTCATTGGGACATTGAGGAACAGATATGTAATCAGATTAAAGAAATGTGTAAAAATAATAGGGTTGTTAACATGGGGGATTCCAACTTCCCTAATATAAACTGGGCCCTTCTTATTGTAAAGGATTTAGATGGGGCAAAGTTTGCTAAGTGTATCCTGGAAGATATCTTAAGTCAATATGTGGATGCCACAACGAGGGGAGGGTCCATACTGGACCTAGAATTGGGTATTGAGGTCCAGGTCAACTCCTTAACTTATCTATAGATATGGATAGGTATGGTCCTTGCAGGAAAGTTTTAAATTAGAGTAGGGCAAATTATGAAGGCATTAGGCAGGAATAACATAGCATTAATTGGGAACACCTTTTCTCTGGCAAGTCTACATCAGACATGTGGAGGGTGTTTAAAGAGCAATTGCAAAGAGGACAGGAAAGGTATGTTCATGTTAGAAGGAAGGACAGGGATGGAAATGTAAGAAAATCTTGGATGTCCAGAGAGATGGAGATAGGATCAAGAGAAGCACATGAGGAATATAAAGAAGCCAGAAGAGAACTAAAAAAGGTAATTAGAAAAGCCAGGAGGGACCATGAAAAGTCCTTGACAAGTAGCATTAAGGAGGATCCCAAGGTATTTTAAACATACATCAAGAGCAAGAGGATAAATAGGGAGAGGGTGGAATCACACAAGGATAAAGGGGGAAAACATTTGCTTGGATGTAGAAAATGTGAGTGAAGTTCTTAGTGAACACTTTGCTTCAGTATTTACCAAGGAAAATGATATGGAGGGCCAAGAGATCAGTTCTGAGTGTATAAATACATTAAGGCATTTCAAGGTCAAGGAGGAGGAAGTGTTGAGCCTTCTAATGAGTACTAAAATGGATAGGTCCCTAGGGCTTGATGCAATTTACCTCAGGTTATTGAAGGAGGCAAGATACAAGTTTCCTGGGCCCTTGACCAGTATCTTCATGTTCTGCCTGGCTAATGTTATACCTGCATTTAAGAAAAGAACGAGGGAAAATGCGGGGAACTATAGATTGGTGATTCTCATGCCATTTGTAGGGGAATTGCTGGAGAAAATTCTTAGCAGTAGGATATATGAGGGTTTGGAAGCCCATAGCCTAATTAGGGACAGCCAGCATTGCTTGGTACGTAGCAACTTGATTGGGTTTTTTGACAAGGTGATGTGAGAGAGTGGATATTGTCTGCAATGACTTTAGAAAGACGTTTGACAAAGTCTCTCACGGGAGGATAATCCAGCAGATTAAGATATGTGGGGTCCGCAGCAAATTGCTGTTTGGATTCAAAACTGGCTTATGCATAGAAGGCACACGGAAGTGGTGGAAGGGATTTATTCGAGCTGGAGGACTGTTATTAGTGGAGATCAACAGGGATCTGTGCTGGAAGCTCTGCTGTTTGTGATGTATATAAATGACCTGCATGAAAATGTAGATGGGTTGGTTCGTAAATTAGGGATCATACCAAGATTGTTGGAGTTGTGGATAGTGCAGAAGACTGGTGAAGAATACAACATGATATAGATCAGTTGCTGATATAGGCTGAGAAATGTCATATGGGGCTTAAACCTGATAAATGTGAGGTATTGCACCTTGGTGGGGAAAATGCAAAGATACAGTAAACTGTTAAGAGCAAGACCCTTACCAGGAATGCATTGAGTTCAAAAGTCTGGAAATTATGTTGCAACTTTATAAAACTCTAGTTAGGCCATGTCTGGAGTATTGTGTACAGTTCTGCTTGCCCACTATAGGAACGATGTTGAGGCTTTGGAGAGTGTGAAGAAGAGGTTTACCAGGATGCTGCCTGGTTTGGAGGGCATGTGCTATCATGAGAGGCTGGATAAATTGGGTTGATTTCTCTGGAGCGCTGGAGGCTGAGAGGAGATCGGATAGAGGCTTACAAGATTATGAGAGACATGGAGAGAGTGACGGAGAGTATCGGTTTCCCGGGATTTAAATGTCTAATACCTGAGGGCAGGCATTGAAAATAAGAGAGTGTAGGTTCAAGGGGGATATGAAAGGCAAATTTTTTATTCACAGAATGATGGATGCCTGGAATGTGCTGACTGGTATAGCGGTATGGGCAAATACTTTACAGGCTTTTAAGAGACGCCTGGATAGGCACATGGATGTAAGGAAAATGGAGGGATATGGACATGGTGTAGGTAGGAGGGGTTAGTGTTTTGGTGGTTTTTGATTTGCTTTTTAGCTTGTTCGGCGCAACACAGTTGGCTGAATGGCCTGTTCCTGTGCTGTACTCTTCTATGTTCTATGTTTTATCTCAGACAAGGCACTTGAATTTTGCTGAGTAAACTGATTTTCTTCAATTAATTTCAGTGCTTGATCCCATCATTGATGGATTAGTGGAATTAAAGATTGCTACTGCATTTGCTAACTATTGCCTCTCTTTAATTACAAAAAAGAGAATTTGATTAGTTGAGCAACAATAACAATTTATGATGTCTTTATGAAACCTCAACCTGCACGTATGCTAGCAGAATTTGCAAATTTGCAGATGACACAGAGCTTAGTGATGTTGTTGATTGTAAGGAGGGTATCCCCAGGCTATTGATACCTGGTCCACTTATCGCCTACAAGCCTCTCACTTTATCCTCCCTCCCCCATCCACTTACCTTCCAACTCACCTGGCTTCACATATCACCTGCCAACTTCTCCTCTCCTACCCCCACCTTTTTATTCTGGTTTCTTCCATCTTCCTTTCCAGTCCTGACGAAGGGTAGGATCTATTCAATCAATGGTGGAATGTGTGGGAGTACTGAAGAACAGAGGGATCTCAGAAGGATGTTAGAAAGTGACAGTACAGGTAGATGAGGTAGCTTCTGCATAACCTTTGATTGTGCAGATCGGTTGAGTATATTCTGACAGTTCCAGTGAACTTGGAAAGGTTTGGAATGGTGACAATTAAACTTTAGTCATTATGTTATATTTTCAGACTAATTGCTTTAACGTTTTATCGGTAAGGTCCTGTACCTAATAAAGTGTCCACTGAGTGGTAAGTTCATTGTCTTCTGCTGTTGTTACCCATCCACTTCAAGGTTTGGCATGTAGTGCGTACAGAGATGCTCTTCTGCTTCTTCGGTTGTCCATCGAAATCTGATGACGATGTCCACTCCTTTAATGGTGAGATCTTTGATAACTATACCGTCCTGTCCTGGACCCACAAGCTCTATTGCAGGTGGAACATGTATATGTGGTAGTGGTGGCAACCATGGCTGCATTTCTCCTGGCTCTCTTCTGCTGTCTTCTGGTTGTTCTTTCCGTCTCCAGAATATGAACCCCATCCCTACACAGCCGTCGCCATGTGGTACGGTCAGCAGCAACATCCTCCAGGTCCTCGGGTCTGATCTTGCACTTCCTTAAAGCATTCTTCATCTGATTCTTATAGCACTTCTTTGGCCTTCCAGCTGAGCATCGACCATGATGTAGCTGGTCGTATAACACTCTGCAGGGTAGCCGACATGGGAGCATCCTTATCACATGCCTCAGCCACTGCAGCTGACACTGGGTGATCATGGTCTCAATACTCTTGCAGTTGGTCTTTACAAGTATTTCAGTGTGAGGCACCCGCTCACGAAAGGTAATTCCCAGGATGCACTGGAGGCAGCTTATGTGGAAACGCTCCAAGGACTTGATGTGACGGCTGTAGGTTACCCAAGCTTCACAGCTATAAAGGAGGGTGGTGACACAGACCGTTTAGTATACGGCGACCTTTGTGGAGGGACGAAGGCTCCTGTTCTGAAAGACTCTACGCCGAAGTCTCCCAAAGGCAGCTGATGCCTGTTTAATGCAGCTCTGGATATCGTTGTCAATGCCGCTATCCTCAGAGAGAATGCTCCCCAGATATTTGAAAGATGGCACTACTGACATACTGAAGTACGCTCTTCTGCACACCGCTGCTGTAACACGTGGTCATTTGAGTGACTGTTGCCTTCCTGCAGGTTGGCCATTCTCCTCTGACCTCTCTCATTAACGAAGTATTTTCACCCGCAGAAATGCTGCTCACTAGATGTTTCTTGTTTTCTCGCACCATACTCTATAAACTATAGATACTGTTGTGCATGAAAGTCCCAGGAGATCAATAGTTTCTGAGATCCTCAAAACATCCTATCTGACACCAGCAATCATTCTACAGTCAAAGTCACTTAGATCACATTTCTTCCCTATTCGGATATTTGAACTGAACTTCTTGACCATATCAGCTGTGTTTCAGCATAAATTGCCATTATTAAAATATAGTAGGGAGGTTCTAGCATAACTTTCCAAGACACTCATTAGGCTACAGCTGGACTACTTTGTACAGCTCCACCATAGGAAGAAGATGATTGCACCGTAGGATGTGTACAGGAGATTCAGCAGGACGTTGCCTTGGATGAACAATTTTAATTATGAGAAAAGACTGGATACGATGCATTTTTGCCTTGCAGAAGGGAAGAGTAGATGGGAGAGAATGTTTTCCATAGTGGGAGAGTCTAAGACCAGAGGGCACTCCCACAGAAAAGAGGGATGTCCCTTTAGAACAGTGACGAGGAGGAATTTCTTTAGCTAGAGAATAGTGAGTCTGTGGAATTCATTGCCAAAGATGGCTGTGGAGGCCAAGTCATTGGATATACTTAAAGGGGAGGTTGATGGGTGCTTGATTAGTAAGGGAGTCAAAGGTTACAGGAAGAAGGCAGTAGAATGGGATTGAGAGGGATAATAAATCAGCCGTTATGGAATGGCAGCTGAGCGGCCTATTTCCTCTCCTATATCTATAGTGTGAGGCTGAGGTTGTGGAGGAAGGGGGAGAATGTGACAAACGTGTAGAAATCTCTGAGAGGTGTGCATTGAATAGATAGTAGGAAACTTTTGTTCATTGCTAAGCTGTCCAAAACTGAAGCAAAATGGATTTAAGATGTTAAGAGGGGATGGGAGGAGGATTCTTCTTCCTCACAGGCCAGTTGAAGACTTGAAGCCCTGCCTGAGTGGGTGAAGGAAACAGGTACACATGTAACTTGAGAGGTATCCTGTTGAGTACTTGAATCACCGAGAATCAGAAGGCTACATATCAAGGTGCATACGTGGTAAATGGGATCAGTATAGGTACGCAAACACGCGGAAATCTGCAGATGCTGGAAATTCAAGCAACACACACAAAATGCTGGTGGAACGCAGCAGGCCAGACAGTATCCATAGGAAGAAGCACAGTCGACGTTTCGGGCCACTGGCATTTTGTGTGTGTTGTCAGTATAGGTACGCATTGGTCACCAGGACATGACAGTCAAAGGACCTGTCGCTGTGCTGTTTAACTATCTCTCCAAAACCTCTCTTTTTATTCTCAGAAGATTTCTTATAACCTAAAAGTTTAATGAGTAAAGTTCAAAATGAGTATACAAAGATACTTCTATTTGAAAAATTTCCTGTAACTATAGGAAAAAAAAGGTTTAGCAATCATGGCAAGTTTTTCATTATTGTTATTGGCAGGGAGAAACTCATAAATGTTGACTAAACATATGGACATAGTTGAATAAGTTTAGGTTATTATCCCATTTTGGGCTTTTCTAATCCTAATCTCCGATGACCATTTACTGTATGTGCCCATAAAGTTGTCTTCTGTCTATCAAATTCAGTTCGCCATATTCACACTCCTACCAGTGAGCTCTGTTGAAAAGGAGCGCAACTTGGAGTGAAGGCTGTAATCCAGTATCCTTCCATGTATAGTAACCCTTGCATGTGCAGACTGGTTGAATGTACCCTGACATTTCCAGTGAATTCGAAAAGGTTTGTGGTGAAAATTAAACAGGAGTCATATTGTTACATTTTCAGATTAATTGCTGTAGAATTTTATGGATACACTTAGTGATCAATTTATTAGGAACCTTTTGTACCTAATGCAGTGGCCACCGAGTGTATGTTTGTGGTCCTCTGCTGCTGTAGCCATGCACTTCAAGGTTTAGTTGGTTGCATGTTCAGAGTTGCTCTTCTGAACACCACTGTTTTAACATGTAATTATTTGAATTACTGTTGCCTTCCTGTCAGCATGAATCAGTCTGGCTATTCTTCTCTAACTTTTCTCATTAGATTATGAGAACACTCGGTCCTCTTTTATTGTCATTTAGAAATGCATACATGCATTAAGAAATGATACAATGTTTCTCCGGAGTGATATCACAGAAAACAGGACAAACCAAAGACCAACACTGACAGAATCACATAATTATAACATATAGTTACAGCAGTGCAAAGCAATACCATAATTTGATAAAGAACAGACCATTGGCACGGTAAAAAAAAGTCTCAAAGTCCCCGAGTCCCTGATAGCAGGAGGCAAAAGGGAGAAACTCCCTGCCATAAAACTTCAGGCACCGTCAAGTTGCCAATGCCTTGGAAGCAGCCGACCACAGCCGACACTGAGTCCGTCCGTCCGAAAACTTCGAGCCTCCGACCAGCCCCTCCGATACAGCCTCCCGAGCGCCATCCTCTGCCGAGCACCTTCAACCTAGCCCCGGCCACTGAAACAAGCAAAGCCAAGGATTCGGGGCCTTCTGATCTGGAGATTCCGGTTACCACATAGTAGCAGTGGCAGCGAAGCGGGCATTTCAGAAGTTTTCCAGATGTTCCTCCGTACTCTCACGTCCATCTCCATCAAATCAGAACTGTGCACGGTCCCCTACTTGACAGATTACAGATAACATTCACCGGAGAGGCCGCGCGCGCTGCCGTCGTGCCGCCATCTTCTCCTCATTAACAAGGCACAGAACCACTGTTTACTGGCTGTATCTTGTGTTTTGCACTGTTCTCTGTAAACTCTAGAGACTGTTGTGTATGAAAATCCAAAGAGATCAGCAGTTTCTGAAGTAGTCAAACCACCTCTGCTGTCACCAACAATCATTCCATGGTCAATGTCACTTACGTCACATTTCTTCTCCATTCTGTGAAGTTCTTGAACATGTCGGCATGTTTAATGCATTGAGTTGCTGCCACATGATTGACTGCTGTATATAGGCATCTGTTAGTCTCATGAGACCATGGATTTGCGCCTTGGAAGGTCTCCAGGACGCAGGCCTGGGCAAGGTTGCATGGAAGACCAACAATTGCCCATGCTGCAAGTCTCCCCTCTCCACGCCACCGATGTTGTCCAAGGGAAGGGCATTAGGACCCATACAGCTTGGCATCGGTGTCGTCGCAGAGCAATGTGTGGTTAAGTGCCTTGCTCAAGAACACACACGCTACCTCAGCCAAGGCTTGAACTAGCGACCTTCAAATTGAACGCTAGACGCACTAGATGAAAGCCTTAACTACTTGGCCACGTGCCAACACAATTTGATTGACTGAATAGATATTTGCATTATTGAGCAGGTGTACAGGTGTAACTAATAAAGTGGCCACTGAGTGTAATTTCAACGGTTGGTGCAAATAGAATCACTCATAAATGCACTGAGTCTGCAAGTTCTTTTGTTCTACTCTATAGGTTGATTCCAGTTCCTCTAGCTTTTGGAGGTATAGGCTCAGCTAAGTTCTAGCACAAATAAACATCCATGTAACCCTGCCGAGGAAGTTGACATTTGTGATCATCAGTTTGATGTATGATCTATCTCCAAAACCTACTGTGTGGGTGGAAGAATAAATTCTTATGAAGATGTTTGAGAACTATCAGAGCCTGTGGAATGAGGGTAATTTGGGGTAATATTTTGTGCCTTTATAAACAGCACCTGGAAAGATATTTTCAGAAAGTTTTATAATCTGATAAAGAATGCAAAAGCAAGTGGAATTATTTCTATTATATGCCAATTAAATTACAACATGGAAATCAGATAAATACAATGAATTGGCACAATGATAGGAACTATCATTAACAAGGAACCCTCATCATAAGGGAATTTGCATTAACAAGGCAATTTCACACACAGAACTTTGCTCACTGGATATTTTTATGTTTTCTCACACCATTCTCTGTAAACTCTAGAGACTATTGTGCGTGAAAATCCCAGATCAGCAGTTTCTGAGACATTCAGACAACTCTGTCACCCACAGTTAGTACAGCAGGACACACAGTAGCTGATGATGTATGAAAAAAATCAGAATGAATGGGAAGTTGGAACCAGAGGAAGAGTTCTTAGGAGTGTAGGACTGAGAAGCTTACAGAGGTAGATGCAAAGTCCCACCAGGCTTTGCCATTAAGAGATTTTAAAATTCTATTATTAGAAGCTATAAATATAAAGTGCTGTAGATTCTGGTGAATTGGGCCGTTGGTCAATCGGGTCAGCCACTTATTTGGGACAAATCTTAAAGATCAGAAAGGAATGAAGAAAACAGCCAGGATTCCCTTCATAGATTTAGGACATTGTGCCACTTTATTGGGACAGGTGACTGCTGCCGGACAATTTCTAACTAGCATTAGTCACATGCACGTGAATGGTCGTTGGGCACTACAATGTGCTTAGAGCGAATAGTTTTTAGAAGTGTCAGTGTTTCTGTTGAATTAAACAAGTAGTGCAGAAAGAGAACAAAGAGTGGTGAAGTCGTGTTTATGCACTGGTTGGTTGTCATTGTTCGTTCAGAAATGTGAAAGCAGAGGGGAAGAAGCCATTCATAAAAAAGGTTGCGTGTGTGTCTCCAGGCTCCTGTACCTTTGAGACAATGTCTTTGCTACTGGAGAGGTCAGAGCCCATGATAGAGCTGGCTAAGTATGCAACCATCTGCAGCTTTTTCTGATTGTGCAGCGGTCCCTCCATACCAGATGGCGACACAACCAATTAGAATGCCCTCTATGTTTGGTGTTGTTTCTGGCCATGACCAACCTGTCAAACCACTTCATCACCGTAATGTGAGTGCAACTGGGTGATGGTCATTGAGGTGGCTCACCTTACCCTTCTTGGGCACTGGTATGAATCAGGTGGAAGTCTTCAACAACAGCAGTGAGAGACTGAAGATGTTCCGTGATCACTTCCACCAGTTGGTTGGCACAGGTCTTCAGTGCTGACACTTTAAGAGGATCCATCCTCTTGAAAGATGTTCTGACATTGGCCTCTGAGATAGATCACAGGGTTGCCAGATGCTGCAGGGATTTGCACAGGTGTAGTTTTATTCTCCCTTTCAAGATATGCATAAAAGATGTTGAGCTCATTTGGGAGTGAAGCATCACAGCCATTCATGACCCTTAGGTTTCGCCTTGAAGGAAACAATGGCCTGCAAATCCAGCCAGAGCCTATGTGCATCTAGTGTGGTCTTTAACTTCAACTGGATTTGTTTTTCTGTCCATAAAATAGTCTCCAGTAGGTCATACTTGGACTTCTTGTATGGTTCTGGATCACCAGTTGTGAGCGCCACAGATCTAGCCGTCTCAGATTGTGAATCTCCTGGTTCAACCACGGCTTTTGGTTTGCTTATGTCTGGCATGTTCTCAAAGGCAGACATTCATTCACACAGGTCTTGATGGAATCAGTGGCAAAGAAGGTATGTTCATTCATATTCAAAGATGAATGCCTGAACACTGTCTAGTCCACCAATTTCAAGCAGTTCTGTAAGTGCTCTTCCGCCTCCCTTGAAAATACTTCTTGGTCCACACACTGGTGCTGCTATTCAAACAGCAACCGAAGATGATCTCTTGATCTTCCAGTCTATATCATTGTGGCCCATTGCAATTAATTTGTCAGACTTCATTGCACTTTATCTGTAACTGCAACGCTAATCTCTGCATTCTGTTTTCTGTTTACTACCTTAGTGTAATCATGTACGGTATGATCTGACTGCAAAACAAAAACATTCCACTGGATTTTGGCACATGTATCAATGATAAACTAATAACAAATACCAACTAATTGATTGGTTGTAGATAGATAACTTAATTGTTCAACTGCCCTATTTATGAAAAATAAACCAGATTCTGATGATAGCCTAATGTGACAAAAACACTAAATTAATAGTAATTATAAGGGCATAATTAAGAACTATAGTACATGTAGTGTTTGGATTAAAGAAACAGCTAATAAGATTCTAAATTTTTGTAAAGCTTATTTTCATGTGACATGTCAAAGGCTGTCTGGTTAACTGGGCAAATATGCGGTGCTTAAAACAAAATTACATAAGGAGAAGGTACTCAAAAATATTTAATGTGATTTAGAACAAGCATAGGCCATCTAAGTAACAAGAACTCTGTTTACTGTAAATAAAAGCTATGGATAATTATAGGTAGTCAGTATGTTGAAGCTAAATAAAAATATAAAAGATAAAGTCTGCAGTAATGCTGGCAAGTAGCAGTGATACAAAGAACAATAAAAGACGACAAAGGAATTGAAAAGAACTGTATGAGCCATAAAATGAGGAAAGAGAATGGCTGGGAGTTATGCAGAAAACCTAATACAGTAACTGACAATGGAAATATTGTAAATGAAAGTATGGAGTAGAGGATGTGATAAAAGATAATTTTACATCAGTATTTGCATTAAAGAAAAGGTTTTCATCTCTAACATCATGGGAAACTGGTATAGAAATAAAAAGTTCAAAGTACATTTATTATCAAAGTAGGTATACTTTATACAAGCTTGAGATTCATTTCCTTACAGGCTTCCACAAAACTAAGAAACCCAAAAGAACCCATTTCTAAAGAAGACCATCAAACACCCAACGTGCAAAGAGAAAAAAAAGTTGTTCAAACAATGAAAGTAAGCAAATAGCATTCAAAACGAAAGCAAGGCTACTGACACGAAGCCCAGAGCTGCCGGTTCACACCACACCCTCAGCCTGAGTTCAGCACAGAGTAAAGTATACATCATGCAACCCACAAACACAAAGCCCACAGCGGCTGGAGCAGGCCACAACTGTTGGAATACTCAGAAACAGATCAGGATTATCATCAATGACTTACAGTTCCTATAAAAAGTATTCACCCCCCCCCCCCGGAAGTTTTCATGTTTTATTGTTTTACAACATTGAATCACAGTGGATTTAATTTGCCTTTTGACACTGATCAACAGAAAAAACACTCTTTCGTGTCAAAGTGAAAACAGATCTATATAAAGTGGTCTATCTTAATTACAAATATAAAACACAAAGTAATTGGTTGCATAAGTATTCACCCCCTTCAACTCTGTATCTAGTAGATGCATCTTTTGCAGCAATTACAGCCTTGAGTCTGTGTGGATAGGTCTCTATCAGCTTGGCACATCTGGGCCCAGCAATGTTTCCCCATTCTCCTTTACAAAACTGGTCAAACTCTGTCAGATTGCATGGGGATCGTGAGTGAACAGCCCTTTTCAAGTCCAGCCATAAATTCTCAATTGGATTGAGGTCTGGACTCTGAGTTGGGCACTCTAGGACATTAACTTTGCTGTTTTTAAACCATTCCTGTGTAGCTTTGGCTGTATGCTTGGGGTCTTTATCTTACTAGAAAACAAACTTCCTTCCAAGTCGCAGTTCTCTTGCAGACTGCATCAGGTTTTCCTCCAGGATTTCCCTGTGTTTTGCTGCATTCATTTTACCCTCTACCTTCACAAACCTTCCAGGACCTGCTGCAGTGAAGCATCCCCACAGCATGATGCGGCCACCACCATGCTTCATGGTAGGGATGGTGTGTTTTGATGATGTGCGGAATTTAGCTTGCGCCAAACATAGCATTTAGTCTGATGGCCAAAAAGCTCAATTTTAGTTTCATCAGACCATAGAACCTTCTTCCAACTGACTTCGCAGTTTTTTACATGCCACCTGGCAAACTCTAGCTGAGATTTCATTGAAACCATAGAAACTACAGCACAGAAACAGGCCTTTTGGCCCTTCTTGGCTGTGCCGAACCCTTTTCTGCCTAGTCCCACTGACCTGCACACGGACCATATCCCTCCATACCGCTCCCATCCTCGTATCTGTCCAATTTATTCTTAAATGTTAAAAAATAACCCGCATTTACCACCTCATCTGGCAGCTCATTCCATACTCCCACCACGCTCTGTGTGAAGAAGCCCCCCTTAATGTTCCCTTTAAACTTTTCCCCCCTCACCCTTAACCCATGTCCTCTGGTTTTTTTTCTCCCCTTGCCTCAGTGGAAAAAGCCTGCTTGCATTCACTCTATCTATACCCATCATAATTTTATATACCTCTATCAAATCTCCCCTCATTCTTCTACACTCCAGGGAAT
Source organism: Mobula hypostoma (assembly GCF_963921235.1). NCBI lineage: Eukaryota > Metazoa > Chordata > Chondrichthyes > Myliobatiformes > Myliobatidae > Mobula > Mobula hypostoma. The sequence goes on from NC_086109.1 coordinate 33,779,667, forward strand.
AAAGTCCTAACCTATTCAACCTTTCTCTGTAACTGAGTTTCTCAAGTCCTGGCAACATCCTTGTAAACCTTCTCTGCACTCTTTCAACCTTATTTATATCCTTCCTGTAATTTGGTGACCAAAACTGAATACAATACTCCAGATTCGGCCTCACCAATGCCTTATACAACCTCATCATAACATTCCAGCTCTTATACTCAATACTTCGATTAATAAAGGCCAATATACCAAAAACTCTCTTTACGACCCTATCTACTTGTGATGCCACTTTTAGGGAATTTTGTATCTGTATTCCCAGATCCCTCTGTTCTACTGCACTCCTCAGTGCCTTACCATTAACCCTGTATGTTCTACCTTGGTTTGTCCTTCCAACGTGCAATACCTCACACTTGTCTGTATTAAACTCCATCTGCTATTTTTCAGCCCATTTTTCCAGCTGGTCCAAGTCCCTCTGCAGGCTCTGAAAAGCTTCCTCACTGTCTACTACACCTCCAATCTTTGTATCATCAGCAAATTTGCTGATCCAATTTACCACATTATCATCCAGATCATTGGTATAGATGACAAATAACAATGGACCCAGCACTGATCCCTGTGGCACACCACTAGTCACAGGCATCCACTCAGAGAAGCAATTCTCTACCTCCACTCTTTGGCTTTTTCCATTGAGCCAATGTCTAATCCAATTTACCACCTCTCCATGTATACCTAGCGACTGAATTTTCCTAACTAACCTCCCATGCGGGACCTTGTCAAAGGCCTTACTGAAATCCATGTAGACAATATCCACTGCCTCCCCTTCATCCACTTTCCTGGTAACCTCCTCGAAAAACTCCAATAGATTAGTCAAACATGACCTACCATGCACAAAGCCATGTTGACTCTCCCTAATAAGTCTATCCAAATGCTTGCAGATTCTGTCTCTTAGTACTCCCTCCAATAACTTACCTACTACCGACGTTAAACTCACCGGCCTATAATTTCCCGGATTACTTTTCGATCCTTTTTTAAACAATGGAACAACAAGAGCCACTCTCCAATCCTCCGGCACCTCACCTGTAGACAGCGACATTTTAAATATTTCTCCCAGGGCCCCGGCAATTTCAACACTGGTCTCCTTCAAGGTCCGAGGGAACACTCTGTCAGGTCCCGGGGATTTATCCACTTTAATTTTCCTCAAGACAGCAAGCACCTCCTCCTTTTCAATCTGTACAGCTTCCATGATCTCACTACTTGTTTCCCTCAATTCCATAGACTTCATGCCAGTTTCCTTAGTAAACACAGACGCAAAAAACCTATTTAAGATCTCCCCCATTTCCTTTGGTTCCGCACATAGCCGACCACTCTGATCTTCAAGAGGACCAATTTTATCCCTTACAATCCTTTTGCTCTTAATGTACCTGTAAAAGCTCTTTGGATTATCCTTCACTTTGACTGCCAAGACAACCTCATGCCTTCTTTTAGCCCTCCTGATTACTTTCTTAAGTATTTTCTTGCACTTCTTGTACTCCTCAAGCACCTGATTCCCTGTTTCCTATACATTTCATACAACTCCCTCTTCTTCTTTATCAGAGTTGCAATATCCCTTGAGAACCAAGGTTCCTTATTCCTATTCAATTTGCCTTTAATCCTGACAGGAACATACATACTCTGCGCTCTCAAAATTTCCCCTTTGAAAGCTTCCCACCTACCGATCACATCTTTGCCAGAGAACAACCTGTCCCAATCCACGCTTTTTAGATCCTTTCTCATTTCTTCAAATTTGGCCTTCTTCCAGTTCCATGTGAGTTTTTTTCAACAGTGGCTTTCTCTTTGCCACTCTCCTATAAAGCTGCAACTGGTGAAGCACCCGGGTAACAGTCTCTCCCATCTCAGCCATTGAAGCTTGTAACTCTTTCAGAGTTGTCATAGGTCTCTTGGTGGCCTCCCTCACTATTTCCCTTCTTGCACGGTCACTCAGTTTTTGAGGATGGCCTGCTCTAGGCAGATTTACAGCTGTGCCATATTCTTTCCAATTCTTGATGATTGACTTAATTATACTCCAAGGGATATTCAGTGACTTGGAAATTTTCTTGTATCCATCTCTTGTCTTGTGCTTTTCAATAATCTGTTTGCAGAGCTGTAGTAAAGCAGCAGACCAGGCCGCATGTGTTTAGAAGGAAACTCAATGACCTGATGTTTACCTCTCCATAGGTGCTAGCTGATCTGTACAGTAATTCCAGCACATTGTGTTTCTGTTAGATTTGCAGTATCTGCAAAATTTAGCTTTCCGGTGCAGTTCACTATTGTTTTTAAATGAAATAGAACATTGCCAATTCTGCACCTATAATCTTCCAAAGTTCCTGCTCAATACCTGAAAATAACATTGGAGATCAAAACCTACTTAAATAACACTGAGGGGAATTTTGAAAAATTGTGACTACAAAGTTATGGTTCAAGATCTTAGTGGTAGAATTAATTTCTACAGCTAAACTGGTAGTCAGCATAAACAACAGATGATGGATGGCTTCCTATTTTTGCAACACAAATAGCTGGTAGAACTCCGCAGGTCAGGCAATGATTATGGAGAGGAATAAACAGTCAATGAATTGGGCCAAGATCCTCTATCGGGTCCCGAAAGGAAGTGAGAAGAAGTCAGTATACGAAGTTAGGGGCAGGGGAAGGAGTACAAGCTGGCAGGGTGATAGATGAAACAAATCGAGGAGGAAGGTAGGTGCGTGAGTAGGGGAGGGGAAGGATGACGTGGGAAGCTGTAATGTGGTAGGTGGAAAAGCTAAAGGGCTGAAGAAGATGGGTGAGGAGAGTAGATCATCTGCAGAACCTCTTGTGCTTCTTATTTTTGCAGTGATGTCTTCTGTTCTGTGATGCTGTTGATAGCGGAAACACCAGGTAGTTGCTTACTTGGTGGGATACACCAATGATGTCTTGCTCATATCTTCATTGGAGCTACAACTCTTTTCAGTTTTAATCATAGGTCAAAGGATGGGAAGTTATATATTCATATCTGCTGGTGAGGCAAAAATAGGTTTTGCCAGGAGTGCTTTGCTCTATACCTCAACACAACCTTGGTCAAAAGAGCTGATGTGAAAATTACTTTCTATAGCATTAAGGCAGCACCTAGCCAAGTGTAACTTCAGGAAAGTTAAAATTAGCTTAAATTTAAATAAGGATCAGAAGTACAGTGAGACTGGCAGCACTTGCAACATCATAAACTCAAGGGAATCTGTCGACGCTACAAATCTTGAACGGTACACAGAAACTACACGAAATGCTGGAGAAACTCAATAAATCAGGCAGCATCTATGGAGTGGAATAAACAGTCGAAATTTTAGACTGAGTGCAATCCTTATGAAGGGTTTCCACCAAAATGTCAACTGTTTACTGTATGTGGTTGACATAGAGTAACTGAAGCTGTGATTGATCTAACGACGGAGCATCCTGGATCCTCATGCTGCTTTTGCCCCGCACTGCTTGTGTCTACCTCCTACCCAAGATCCCAAGTCTCATTGCCCAGGTCAGCCCATTGTCTCTGCCTTCTCCTGCTCTACTGAACTCATGTCTGCACACCTCGACTCCATTCCATCTCCCATGATAGTGCTAAATTGAAACTACTTCATGTTCATCTTCAAAAACAGCTTAATTTCTACTTTTAATGTCTCTCCTTTTTTCCTTTCAGGGTGAATGGTTGAAGACCCTGACTTGGAGTTACACTCAGAATTTGGTTCTTTGTGGTGGTGGGACCCGTTCTTGGGATCTCATCACCGGCTGCTTTTCCATGTCCCAAGTACTCGGACTGGATGACGAGCACACCCTCAGGAATCTGAGATTTCATGACTCTGTGAACGTGCTGATTCTAAGCCGGTGCCACCGACTGAAGTGTCATGGGAGAGAATGGAACACCGGGAACAGCTGTCGGAGGCTGTGTACTCCGTAAGTCATGCTCTCTCCCTCATCGGTAGGTGAGAGATTGTTGCCAATTCTCGAGTCACCGAACTCAAAGAAAAGCAGCACGACGGATTTTTAACACTGTAAGTCAGTGAGTTGTTTTGTTATGTCCCCCCTCTCTTTCTCTTTATTAGGGAGAGAGAGAACCTGTGGCATGTTGAATTAGGTGAACTATTAGTTGGTGTTGTACTGCAGATCATGGATTTCACTGGGGGCTTTGCTATTGCATGCCTGGTGGGTGGAAGATGCGGATGCTTTTATAGCTGATGTGGATGGGGGATGGAGAGGGTCATTACTTTGCTGATGCTTGTGTGTGGGGGGCGAGAGTTGGGATGGTCTTTGGGGTTCTAACATTTTAACTGTCATTCATTCTTTGGGGGCACTCGTCTGTTTTTGTGAATATCTGCACAGAAAAAGAATTTCAGAGTGTACATTGCATATATTTCTCTGATATTAAATGCAACTATTGAAATATTAGTTTAGTTCCTTCCCACCTACACCTGCAACACTTCACATGGCCTCAATCTTCTCATCAACTTTCAATTCCCTGACACTGATCACCTAATTTTCATTATGGATGTCCTTCCCTATACACTTCTGTCCCCATCAAGAAGGCATTAAAGCTCTCCACCTTCTCCTCAACAAAAGACCCAACCAGTTGCCCTCCACCACCACTGTCCTCCATCTGGAAAAATTGGTCCTTGCCCTTAACAATTTCTCCTTCATCTCCTCCCACTTTCTCCATATTCAACGGATAGCTACAAGCACCCCTATGGGGCCCAGCTACGTCTGCCTTTCATTAGCTATACGGAACAGCCCTTGTCTCAAGTCTTCCATGGCAATGCTCTTTAACTCTTCTTGTGCTACATTGATCACCGCATTGATGTTGCTTCATGCACCCATGCTCATCTTGTCAACTGATCTCATCAACTTTGCCTCCAACTTCTACCCTGCCCTTAAGTTCACTTGGTCCATTTTCGGCACCCCCTTCCCCTTTCTCGATCTCTCTGTCTTCACCTCTAGAAGCAAACTGTCTACTGACATCTTTTATAAACCTGCCGATTGCATTGGTTATCTTGACTATGCCTCTTCCCACCCTGCCTCCTGTAAAAATGCTACTCCCTTTTTTCAGTTCCTTCATCTCTGCCACATCTGTTCCCAGGAAGAGGCTTTCCTTTCTAGGATATCAGCAATGTCCTCTTTATTCAAAGAACAAGGTTTCAACATGTCGGTCTATGGCCTCTTCCTTTGCCACGATGAGACCACTCTCAGGGTGGAGGAGCAACACCTCCAGTTCCGACTGGGTAGCCTCCAACCTGATGGAATGAACAACAATTTCTCCTTCCGGTAATTTCTTTTTGCTTCACACTTCCCTCTTCTTCTATTCCCCATTCTGGCCTCTTAAACTCTTCTCATCACCTACCTATAACTTCCTCCTTGTGTCTTTCCTTCTTCCCTTTCTCCTATGGTCCACTCTCCTCTCCTATCAGATTCCTTCTCCAGCCTTTTCCCGCCCAGCTGGCTTCACCGATCACATTCTAGCTTGTCCTCCTTCACCTCCCCCCATTTTTTATACTGACATCTTCCCCTTCTTTTCCAGTCCTGATGAAGTGTCTTGACCTGAAATGTTAATTGTTTATTCATTTTCACGGATGCTGCCTGACCTGCTGAGTTCTTCCAGCCTTTTATGTACATTGTGAAAAGATATCTAGTGAGTTGGTCACACTGCGGTTACAGAAAGAGGGAAAGTGCGTGACCTCCAGGAGAGGCAGTAAGGGCAATAGTATCCAGTGTAGTCATTCCCCTCTCAGACTGATATACCGTATTGGATATAGTCAGGGGTATAGCCTCTCAGGGGAAAACAATAATAACAGCCAAATTTGTGGCACTACAAAGGGTTTTGCTCCACAGGAGGGGAGGAATAAGATTGGGAGAGCAATGACAATAGGGGATTCTGTCATTAATGGGGCAGATATGAGTTTTTGGAGGCTGCAAATAAAACTTCAAGTTATATATTGTCCACCTGGTTCTATGCTCTATGGTTACAAATGCCCCGGATCTTCTGAAGATCGGAATGGCCGGTGATTGTGGGACACAATGGTACCACCTACACAGGTAGGAGAATTGAAAGGTTGCCTGCTTCCACCAGGCCATCAGACTGATTAATTCATGTTGATACAATTGTATTTCTATGCTATGTTGACTGTCCTGTTGTATATACCCATTTATTACAAGTTACTATAAATTGCATATTGTACATTTAGAAGGAGATGTAAAGATTTTTACTTCTCATGTACGTGAAGGATGTAAGAAATAAAGTCAATTCAATTCAGTTCCCAGGAGTGAGCTTTGTGTTCGAGATCATTTGGACCATTTCAGGGGTAAGTAGAGCCTGTACAAGAGGGATAGGTTGTACCTAAATTGGACTATTCTGGTAGGGAGTTTTGCTAATGCTATTGGAGGTTTAAAACTGAGTTGGAATGTATAATTTTATATTCTATATTTACTTCCTTTATCACTTTCTTCCTTTGCTGCATTCTAACATGTTCCCAGTCCTCAGCCTGCCAACTTTTCTGGTAACTATGTAGACCTCTTCCTTAGATTCAACACCATCTTTAATTTTCCTTTACCACTCACGGTGTAATCAAATTTCCTATTGGGTTTCTGTGCCTAGAAAGAATTTTGTCTGCAACTTAAGCATTGTTTATTTAAATGATAACCAATATCTACCCACCATCATTTCTTTCATTGTACTCTCCCAATCAACCATTGTCAACCCTCCCTCTTTCTTTGTTAATTTTCTTTAGATTTCAGATCCTTGTTTTGTACTTTCAGTGCAAAATTTTATAATGCTACGTTTAACTTTCCCCAAAGTCTCCTAGCAACAAGATTATCAATTAATTCTTCTCAGTGCACAAAATGGCATCCAGTATAACATTTTCTTCAGCTCAGTATATTGATCTAGAAAAGTCCCCTATATAGCATTCCATAAGTTCATCTTTCACTTCAATACAACTAATTTGATGCTTTAATGTCTCCTGTAATTACCTCTTTAACATGCACATCTATTTATGTATGTGTAGCTCATTTAGTACTGGAACTAATATTTAACATGGCTAATAAATAATTTCTACTCTGTTTGCTGGCCTTTATTTTATAGCTTGTTCCAAACCTATTCTGATTCTTCATTTGCCACCCGAAAATCATTTCTTATCACTGCTCAAATCTGGAGGGAGGAGAAGATGACAACGTGACGCGCGGCCGTTCTGAATGAATATCGATATGTGTAACTAGGGCTGCCGTGCACAATCCGGATTTGATGGGGACAGCCGTGAAGCGCAGAGGAACATCTGGAGAAACTTCTGAAATGCCTGCTTGGCTGCCGCTGCTACTGTGCGATCGAGAATCTCCGGAGATGAAGGCCCCAAATCTTCGGCTTTGCGTATTGCCTGTTGCTGGGGCTGGGGTCGAAATGCCCGGCAGAGATGCTGCTCGGTGCTCAGTGTCGAATAGGTGGTCAGATGCTCAGAGTTTTTCGGACGGACTCGGAGTTGGACTGTGGTCAGATGCTTCTGGAATGCTGCATCGGCAAGTTGGCAGCGCTGGAGGTTTACCATCTGTGTGAGATGATGGGACTTCCAACAGACTCTGAGACTTTTACTGTGCCATGGTCTGTTCTCATCAAATTACGGCATTGCTTTGCACTGTTGTAACCATATGTTATAATTATGTGTTTTTTGTTGGTTTTTAAGTCGGTTTGTCATGTGTTTTCATGATATCATTCTGGAAAAGCATTTTTATCATTTCTTAATGCATGCATTACTAAATGACAATAATAGGGGACTGCGTGTACTCATAATCATAATTAATAGTGTCTATGTTCAAGTAAAAGTTTAAATGAAAGCTGAAGTTTATTTATTGTCATTCAACCATACACGTATATACTGCCAAATGAGACAACATTGTCTTTGTGACAATTCCCGTGCGGTTGACTTCCTTTACCTCTTGACTTTATTGATCCTCCAGACCAAGCTGCACAACACAATGTATATAACTCACACACATAACACATAAAGTAATATTACCACAAATAAATTAACAAATAATAAGATACATTTACAAGATGACTTAAAAAGTAAACAGTACAGCGCTTCTAGTGCTCTCTGCATGATGAGACCTGGGTGGTGGCAGGGAACTCAGTAGTCTTCCAGCCTTGGGGAAGAAGCTGTTTCCCATCCTAACAGTTCTTATCCTAATGCCACGGTACCTCTTGCCGGATGGTGGGGGAGGGGGTCAAAGAGATTGTTGGATGGATGTGAGAGGTCATTGATAATGCTAAGGGCCCTGCATACACAGCGCTCCTGATAAGTATCTCGGGGTGGAAGAGAAACCCCGATGATCCTCTCAGCGGTCCTCGCAGCCTTTTGTAGGTTCTTGTGGTCAGATGCCTTGCAATTCCCGAACCAGGCGGTGATGCAGCTGGTCTGGACACTCTTGATAGTGCTCCTGTAAAACTTGGTTAGAATGCTGGAGGGAAGGGGGAGGGTGCCTCACTCATTTCAATCTCCTCAGGAAGTGGAGTCACAGCTGTGCTTCCCTGACCAAAGAGGTGGTGTTGAGGGACTAAATGAGAGCATCCTAAGTATATTTCCTAAATATTGAATGGCACGCAATATTTAGTTGCCAGCTTTAGTCACGTTGTGGCCATATTTCCATAATGGCAAATAGATCTTAATTCGACTTCGAATTCTTAATCGACTTCTCTAACTTCCACTAGTGCCCCATCTGTTATTGATTTTTATACATACATTCTTTCTCTCACTTTCCTTTTTCTCCCTCTGTCCCTCTGACTATACCCCTTGCCCATCCTCTGTTCCCCCCCCCACCCGTCTTTCTCCCTGGACCTCCTGTCCCATGATCCTCTCATATCCCTTTTGCCTATCACCTGTCCAGCTCTTGGGTCCATCCCTCCCCCTCCTGTCTTCTCCTATCATTTTGGATCTCCCCCTCCCCCTCTCACTTTCAAATCTCTTACTAACTCTTCCTTCAGTTAGTCCTGACGAACGGTCTCGGCCTGAAACATCGACTGAAACTCTTCCAATAGATGCTGCCTGGCCTGCTGCGTTTACCAGCAACTTTGATGAGCATTCAGACATGTTGTCTTTGTAATGATTCCCTATAGCTGACTTCCTTTACCTTTTGACTTTATTTTTGTGTTTTATTTCACTTAATAATTTTTCAGCTTTCCTTTCCACTTTGTTTCCCTTCTTATCCAACTCCCTTTTGATGGGAATCCTCCTGTCAAGCTTGTTCAAACAAGAGACATCTCAGTCAGGAAAAACATCCTTCCCACATTCAGTCAGAGAAGTCTATCAGTCTATCAGAATTTTGTATGTTTCAATCAGATCGCCTTTCATGATTCTAAGCTCCAGTGAATACAAACCTAGTTTGCTTAACCTAACCTCATATGGCAATTTCAGTTTCTCGGTATCAGTCTGGTCAAACTTTGCAGTAACTGCTCATCATTTTTCTCCATATATAACTACAACAGGTTTTCTCATATACACACCTAGTCTAACTTTATCATTTTGAAACAGATTTAGGCATGTTTCCCAAATTAATATCATTTACTGATCTGGTTACATACCTTCCAAGGCAATAACGTATATGGTAAGAAGCTGAGGGCGTAACACCAGTCTCTGTGGAATAGGCCAACTCTCATTGGAGGAAGCAGATCCATAATTTGCATCAGTTTTTACATCTGTTCCGATTACCAATAAATATTGCCAGGTTACCTTCAAATCTATAACTTTGCCAGTGATTTCTGAGGGATAGTTTACAAGTTTTATTTGTGAGAAAGTACCATGTGAATCCTGATGGAGTGGCGTCTTTTTTCAAAACAACTGCTACTGAAACAAGAATCATTTGTTGCTCTTCCATTCCAAGCTCGGCTTAACCTCATTGTCATTAATCGACCAATCTCTTTCTGTTCCTATTCAGCTATTCAGATCAAAGTGACCCCAGATGTGCTCAATAGTGACCTATTGTCCGATTGAATGTTCAGTCTGTGGTTCTTGTCCTCCGGCTGGTCATATTCTTCTATCTTATTTCCTACAACAGAGTCTGAAAGCAGTGAAGCCAGCATGATATCAACCGAAACATGTACTGTTGAGATAATATTGGAGACTGACTTGTCATATGCAGAAATGTTTATTTCTGAACCTCTGGTTTCAAGATTCCAAGCAATAATGAGGAGGGCATAATAAATACAGCAATCAATTCATCATTCAGCCTTCTGCATTTTTCCAATACAGGTCTCACTGCATCACTGATATTTTTTTGAAGTCCGTCAATCAGCATTACACCCTTGTAGCGACTTCAACTTGAAAATCTGAAAAAATGCTCTCTTTCCTAGTACTCTCATTTCCACTCTGCATCCATGTGCCAAATACTTTAAAGTTTAGATGCAGCTTAAAACCCTGTTCACAATGAATTTTTGAACACTCTATCCCAAGTTTGTAATATTAAGTATTTTTTTTATTAACAGGCCAGTGAAGTGCCATGGGGCTTTTTGTAATATTAAAGACATATAAATTCAAAGTTCGATTAAGTGTAAAACATTACAATACAGTTACAGGCCCTTTGGCCCGATGTCAGCTCTGATCATGATGCCAATCTAAATTAATTCCATCATGCTCCCTAGCCGTCTCAGAATCAGAATCACTTTATTGCCAGTACTGTATGTGAAACATACCAGAATTGATTGTGGTTTGGTGCCAAGCATAAAACACAGGGCAATACCAAAACAGACAACACAGTAGCAACCAACAATGCAAACGGCTGTGAGCAATCAGTCAATAATTGGCAAAATGGTCACATGACCAAACACCAATAATCAAACAAATAAATGGGAATATATGAACATATAAACAGATCAATAATTATCAACTGAACAAGAAGAGCAGGAAAGACCATTTAACAGATATTGTGCAGGGATAACGTTGTGTGCGGTTTGTTGAGAAGCTGGATAGCTACAGGACAGAACCTTTGGAGATGGCATGTAGTCCTGCTGGTGATGGACTTGTAGCGTCTCCCTGATGGTGAATAAGTGATCGCTAGGGTGGGCAGAGTCAGCAGTAATTCTCTGCCAACCACTCACTGTGTTAAAAGAAGCTTATTCTGCAAATCTCTCTTGTTCTCATCTTAATCCTAGATCATCTGGTATTTGACTTTTTCATTATGGGTAAAAGACCTTGACTATCCACTCTGTGTAAAATTAGGAGAGTCAGATGTACATTTCTCAAACACAAAAAAAGTCTGAAGATGCTGGAAAGCCAAGGCAACACACACATAACACGGGAGGACCTCATCAGGTCAGGCATTTCAGGTTGAGTAATCAGTCAATATTTCAGCCTTTCTTGGGTTTTGGCCCTGAACGTTGACTGTATACTCATTTTCATAGATGCTGCCTGACCTGCTTAGTTCCTCCAGCATTCTGTGGTGTGCTGCATATGTACATTTCTGCCAATTTTCTTTTCCGCTTCTGAAGCTCCAGAGGAAATAATTGCAGATGGTCCAACTTCTTCTAGTGGTTAGTACACTCCAATCCAGACAGGATCCTCTTATATACCCTTGCCAAAGCCTCCACATCCTTCCTGTAGTGTGGTGACCTGAAATGCACACTATACTCCAAATGTAACTTAGCCAAAGTTTCTTTTTGTAACATGATTCCCAACCTTTAAGTTCAAAATTCAAAGGTCAAAGTAAATTTGTTATCAAAGTACATACAGTATATGTAACCATACACAACCCTGTGATTTGTTTTCTTACGGCATACATATTAAGTCCAAAAACACAACAGAATAGATGAAAGATGGCACCAAACAGGATGGACAAATAACTAACATGCAAAAAACAGCAATCTGTGCAAGCCTAGAAGAGAAAAAAAAAGAAAAATAAGCAATAAATATTGAGAACATGATACGAAAGTTAGTCTATAGCCTATGGGAATAGTTCTGTGAAGTTGAGTGAAGTTATCCTCTTTGGTTCAAGAGCCTGATGGTTGAGGGGTAATAACTGTTCCTGAACCTGATAGTTGGAGCCTGAAGTTCCCGTGCCTTCTCCCTGATGGTAGAAGTGAGAAGAGAGCATAGCCTGTTTGTGGGGATCCTTAATCATGGAAGCTGCTTTCCTATGACAGAGTTTCATGTAGAGGTGCTCAATGGTGGGGAGAGCTTTACCTGTGATGGACTGGGCTATTTCCACTACTTTTTGTAGGAGTTTCCATTCAAGGGCATTGGTGCCTCTGTGCCAGGCCAAGGTGAAGTTATAAATGTCAAGCTGAATCTTGGCAAACTTCTAAGGAAGTAGAGGTACTGCTGTGCTTTCTTCGGAATGTGTTGGGCCCAAGACAACCTTTATACTCATTGCTCCAACCAATGAAAGCTAGCACGTCATTTATCTTTTTTGCCATTTGCAACGAGCTATGGACTTGCACCTCAAGATCCCTCTGAACATCAATGCACCGAAGCGTCCTGCCATTTACTGTATACTTTCTTCTTGCATTTCATCTCCCCAAATGCAGCACTTCCCACTCATCCAGATCAAACTTCTCTGCCCAAATTTATCATTAATTTATATCCTGTTGTATCTTCTGATTACTTTCATCATTATTCACAATTCTACCAATTCTCAAGTCATCTGCAAACTTATTAATAAGATCACCTAAATGTTCATTGATATCATTAATACAAACAAAGAGGCATCAGTATCAATCCTTGTGGAACACAAGTAGGTAGAGTAACAAAACATTCTTGCCTTCATAGGTTGAGGTGTTGACTATTGCAAGATGGTGTCATGCTTGTGGTAGTCTGTTGCAGTAGCTCCTGTGTTTTGTTGTTTTTCATATTTTTAATGTTATTTTTATGTTTTCTTGTGTGTCATTCTGGATTATTGTGTACCAGGACCATTTGTGATGCTACCTTGTGTTTGGAGTGAAGGTTGAGCAAAGGGTGTGTTTATTCCAGAGACTGGCTGATTGAGCTATGCAAACCAAAGCTACTCAGTGTGGCCTGAGATTGCATAGGAGCTTGGGAGGTGATGCCGAGGCTGCAGGGTCGATTCAAAGGTTAACACTAAGAGGAGGAAATATAAACCTTTCATCCCTGCGATTATCATGGTAAACATAAGGTCCTTGGGAACTAAGGCGGAAGAGTTTGGCACACTGATAAAGACCCAGAAGGAATACCAGGAGTGCAGTGTTTTCGTCCTTAACTGAGACCTGGCTGCACGTGCATTTCCTGGACAATAGTGCTACCATACCTGGCTTCAAGACCATCCCAGCAGATAGAGAAGTATATTATTATTCTGTACTTTATTGCTAGTTACGTCTGCACACTGCTAAGTGTGTTTTTAAATGTTGTTGATGTAACAAAAGTATTTCTCAGTCAGGATTAATAAAGTACTTATTACTAATGGTCAGGAAGTCATGTTGTATGTAGCTGCATAAAATTTTGATCTGTTAATATTTAGAGTATTGTGTTCAATTGTGGTTGCCATATTACAGGAAGGATACGAAGGGACTGGACAGGGTGCAGAAAAATGCCTGAATTCGAGAGCATTAGCAATAAAGAAAGGTTGGATAAAGTTGAATTATTTTCTTTGAGGTGTCAGAGACTGAGGGACACCCTGATAGAAGTACGTATTTAAGATTACGAGAGATGGTTAGAGTCTTTTTCATAGGATGGAAATGTCAAACACTGGAGGAGATACGTTTAATATCCGTGGTAGAGTAGCAGGTAGTGTTATGCCAGTATAGCACCAGCTTATTGGTCAGAAACAACTGCAATCTACAGATCAGTGAATAGCAATAAGACAAAGGCAGTGGAAACAGACAAATCAAAAGTCTTTGTTCTTGCCATATGGTTGCAAGAATGGGGGTGACCATTTTGTGAGACTGTCGTTGCAGCCACCATTTTGTGAACTGCTCGAACTGCTTTTTGCTCAGGGATAGCTTGCTCAGAGTAACTGAATGTGGACATGGGAGATTCTGCAAATGATCTGTCAAACCTGACAGCATTTCAAATAAGAAGTTGTTTATTATGTAAAATAACAGTTTTGTAGAAGGAATAGCCAATAATCTAGACATCTGGGCCCAGTGTTCGGTGGACCTGGTTGAACTGGTTAGAACCAGTTTGAATTGGAAAGAAGTCACCAAAGGCACAAGGCTGAAGGAGTAGCTATAAGACAATACTGCTTGTAGCCTTGGACTACTCCCAATGAGGCGCTGACACAGATCAGTCAGATGACCTTGAGCCAATGAAATTGAAACATCATAGATTGGTCTGATAAAGAAGAGATTAACAATGGAGAATGCAGCAAAAACTCTATAGAGACCAACCATCATGGAAGTGGATGACCCCCCCACGCTGGACATGTGGATCAAGAGGAACACCTGGCCAGCGTAGTGGAGAGTCAGAGAAACCTAGTGGGGGTTCACACAGGTATTCTGTTCTGTACATTCAAGTACTTGTAAACTGAGCCAATAAAGGAACTTATCAGTAAATATAGATTCGCTTATGAAAGAAAATCAAGAGAGCCAGGAATATGAGTCTAACTACAATTTTACTTTAAGCATGGCATGTACATATGCCAGGGCAGTGTAATGACATATGCAATTTACGTAGTTTTTCACAATACCCGCAGTGCATCATGTTAACAACAAAGAATGCTTATTGAAACAGTATACTATATAAACAACACACACAACATGCTGGAGGAACTCAGCAGGCCGGGCCACATCTATGGAAAAGAGTACTGTCAACATTTCAGACCATGACCCTTCATCAGGACTCTTGTTTGACTGTACTATATAATATAACTACTATAAAGACATCCACAGCATAGTAAATTTTAAATTGTCACATTCAGGCCTAAAGATTTAATTGCTGTGGAGGATTTCTTACTCTTGTGGGATAACATCTTTCCCAACAAGTGGAATCACTCTACTTGGCAGGTGAGACTTGTGGGTGTGAAACATTCTCAGGTTCTGGGGTGGTTGTAGGAGTTGACTTCAGGACTGCAGGAAGTTGTCCTGGCAGCTTTGGACACGTTTCTTCTTTAACAATTGATCCTGCTCTTCTAAATTGATTGATGTGTCGTCTCCAGATGATATCAGACTCAATCTCCACCGTGTAGGAAACTGGGCCAGTTCTGTTGTTAATCCCTCTGGGTACCCAATTTCGATCATCTCTGTCGTCTACAGTCCACGATTCTTTGTCCAGGAGTGAAACATCAAACCTCCTTGTTTGAGGAGCCCTCAATTTGTCTCAGCTGTTTGTTCTGCATACTCCTTCTGAGATTGGGTTTGAGGAGATCCAAGCGTAAATGTAAAGAATGACCCAGGAACAGCATAGCTAGTGAGTTGTTGGTTGTGGAGCGTGCTGCATTGTGATATGCGAGGAGGAAATTAGTGAGAATCTGATTCAGTGTCAGTGTAGTGTGTGCTGCTGACATTCCTCACAGTGTGTTTTATAGACTCTGGGCAAAACTTTCCACCAAGCCATTTGTAGCTGAGAGATACAATGCAGATGTAATATATCTTATTCCATTCATTTTCAGGAATGACTGAAACTGTTCCACAACAAACTGCAGTCTGGAACACCAGTCCTTGAGAAGCGGCTTCTGAACACATCACCAGTGTGCAAGGCTGTAGTGGAGGCTGTTGTGAACACTTCTGGCCACTTAGTAGCTGCATCCACTACTACCAAGAAATTTCTGCCCATGAATGGTCCAGCAAAGTCCACATGAAACCTCTGCCAGAGCAATGCAGGCCATCCCCAGGAATGGAGAGGAGCAGCTCTTGGCATCAACTGGGCAAGTTGGCATCCTGAACAGTGCATGGCAAGCTGCTCAATCTGTTGATCTACCCCAGGCCACCAGACATATTTTTGAGCCAAATCGTTCATTTTGACCACACATAGGTGACTGACATGTAGCTCCTCCAACACCCTAGCTCTCTGCTTGGATGGTACAACAACTCTCAATCCCCATATAAGGCAAACTCTGTCAAGGGCAAGTTCGTCTCAGTGTTGGTAAAAATGGAGGGACTGGAATTTCTGCTGCTCATTCCAACCATTCTGGGTGGCTACGTAATAGGGAGACCTTTAATTTACATTAGGGAGAGCATGTTGAGACAAGTGTCATCTTTTGTAAAATATTTTTCGGGTATTTCTTTTTCCAAGCGTAAACAGAACAGTTCATTAGCAGTTCCGTGATTAATCATCCTTTTGAATTTGACCTTTGTAATTGTGTTCTCATGAAACAGAGCCCTTCTCTGCATCGGTCTGCTGTCAGTGAAGCACCCTTCTGTGGATTGAAAATGAACTCCAGTGGTTGATAATCAGCAATGAGGGTAAACTCTCTCCCATACAGGTACTGGTTGAAATTTTCTACACCCCAAACTAGACTCAAGGCCTCTCTGTCAATCTGTGCATTTTTTTACTCTGCAGCAGGAAGGGAACGTGAAGCAAAGGCTGTGGGGTGTTCAGTTACATCACTCAGAACACTCGACTGCAACTATCCTGTAAGGCGAAGCGTCACAGACAAACTTCAGAATCAGAATCAGGTTTATTATCACCAGCATGTGTCATGAAATTTGTTAACTTAGCAGCAGCTGTTCAATGAAATACATAATATAGAAGAAGAAGAAAAAATAAATAAATTACTGTATACGTATAATAAATAGATTTAGAAATATGCAAAAACAGAAATAATATATATTTAAAAAGTGAAGTAGTGTTCAAGGTATCAATGTCTATTTAGCAATTGGATGGTGGAGGGGAATTCGCTGTCCTTGTATCACTGAGTGTGTGCCTTCAGGCTTCTGTACCTGATGGTAACAGTGAGAAAAGGGCATGCCCTGGGTGCTGGAGGTCCGTAATAATGGGCACTGCCTTTCGGAGGCACTGCTGCTTGAAGATGTCCTGGGTACTTTGTATTCTAGTACCCAAGATGGAGCTGGCTAAATTTATGATCCTTTGCAGCTTCATTTGGTCCTGTACAGTAGCCCCCCTCCCCCCCCCCACAATACCAGAGAGTGACAATGTGGATGATAATGTGTGAATGCAGTGTCTGATGTCACCATTTCCTTTACCTTTTGGAAAGCCACCTCATACTGTTTTGTCCGTAGCCATTTCTTCCTGAAGGAATGAGTTCAAGACATTGAGCACTGTGGACAAGTTTGGCAGAAAACTGTTATAGTAATTAACAATTCCTAAAAAGGACCACAACTTTGACACTGGCTACTTTATCATGAATGGTATAAGGAACTGGACAAGTTCTGCAAAACTTGGATGTGGCATTTTCATTTAATGCATGTTTACTCTTGATATGTTTGAGTTTTTAAATGCTACCCTTGGATAATGTTGTGGCATCATTCAACACCTTTGTAAACTTGATTTCACTTGACTCTATTACAGGGCATGTGGCATGCAAATGGTAGATGGATCTCCAATCAAGTTGTAATTGTCTCAGCCAAACACTACCCCACAATGCTGGCCCTCCTGTTTTACCACACAGAAGTCCAATGTGGCTTGTTGGTTGTTGCATTTCACTGTTACGAATGTCATTCCCACAGGAGTTATATTTCCCCAGTATGGGCTTTTCGTTGGACATCTGCAGGCTTCAGTTCAGTATCTTTGACATGGTATTCAAACTCATTTTATGGAACGACTGAAACAGCCAAGCCAGTGTCCAATTCCATTTTAATTAATTTGCCATTTACTTCTAGTGTTCACCATATTGCTCGTCTACTGTTAGTTTTCACATTATAAATCTCAATGCTAACAAGTCAGGTGTCACTCTCATCATTATCAGACTTTCATCAAAAGCGTGCAGATTGGTGCCTTTTTTGAAACTACAGCTTGACTTTTTAGCTTTTTCTCTTCCCTGTACAGTCGATTTGTTTTGTCTGCCTGAAATGCTCTTTGTATGTGTCCTACTTTGTTGCATTATCAGGTTTAACCTTTAAAAGTAAAGATAGCATGCAGTCAGACTGTCAAGAAGGGCAGGCAGGTGATGGGACATAGTCACAGCCAACAGGGTGAGTATCAGTACATTAGTGCTGCAAAATCAAAAAAGGTAGCAAATACCGTACTCAAGGTGTTGTACCTCAATGCACGGAGTATAAGAAATAAGGTGGATGATCTTGTTGCACTATTACAGATTGCCAGGTATGATATTGTGGCCATCACTGAATCGTGGCTGAAGGATGGTTGTAGTTGAAGCTGAATGTCCAAGGTTACACATTGTATCGGAGGGATAGGAAGGTAGGCAGAGGGGGAGGCGTGGCTCTACTGGTAAAGAATGGCATCTAATCAGTAGAAAGATGTGACATAGGATTGGAAGATGTTGAATCCTTGTGGGCTGAGTTAGTAAACTGCAAGGGTAAAAGGACCCTGATGGCAGTTATATACAGGCCTCCCAACAGGGACTGGGAGGTGGACCAGAGATTACAACAAGAAATAGAAAAGGTGTGTCAAAGATGCAATATTATGATGGTCTTGGGAGATTTTAACATACAGGTCAATTGGAAAAATTAGATTGGTAATGGATCTCAAGAGAGTGAATTTGTTGAATGCCTAAGAGATGGATTTTTGAAGCAGTTTGGCATTGAGCCTACTAGGGGATCAGCTATACTGGATGAGGAGTTATGTAATGAACTGGAGGCGATTAGGGAGCTTAGGTTAAAAGAACCCTTAAGAACCAGTGATCACAATATGACTGAGATCAACTTGGAATTTGGTAGGGAGAAAGTAAAGTCTGATGTAGCAGTATTTCAGTGGAGTAAAGGAAATTGGAGCTGGCCAGAGTAAATTGGAAGGAGCTGCTGGCAGGGATGTCAGCAGAGCAGCAATGGCATGCATTTCTGGGGAGAATGAGGAAGGTGCAATACATTTGTTTTCCAAAAGTGAAAAAAAAACTCAAATGGCAAAATAGTATAACCATAACTGACAAAAGTCAAAGCTAATGTAGAAACAAAAGAGAGGGCATACAACAAAGCAAAAATTAGTGGGAAGATAGAGGATTGGGACATTTTTACAAACTACAGAGGACAACTAAAAGAATCATTAGAAGTGAAAAAATGTAATATGAAAGCAAGCTAGCAAATGTAAGGGGTTTCTTCTTTTATGTTACTGCTAAGGCTAATGAAGATGGCTTCTTTGTTATGTTAGAATAAAATGGCTTCTCTGTGATGTTAACTGCTCAGAAAGTTCTCTTTCTAGCAGCTTGTTTGGGTTATATTACTGATAATGAGAATTGTATTCATTTGCTAACCAATTGGGATAGATGTGATTCTTTCTTGTGTGTCTGTAAGCTATTGTTTCTCGTGGGTTTTGGGGGAGAAGGCGTGTTGGGGACAGAAAGAGGAGTCGTGATGCTGTAAGCTGGGTGACGGAATGGACACCGAGCGGGAGTCCGAGGCCCAGGGCCTTTGGCGAGGAGAGGAGACGAAGGCAGACTCGTGTGGAGCATCTGGTCGACCACCATGGTTGGTTCCAGGCGGCAGGTCGAGGAGGTCGGAGGGGATGGAATGGTGGAAAGAAGACTCCATTAATTGAGCTCCAACTGTTGTGCACGAAGTGGTTGAACTTTGATAAGACTGGCGCCTTTTACTTTCCTTTTATATTGTATCTTTATTAATTACATAGTTCCAGTAAGATCTATAGAGTGTAATCATTTAGTTGCATATGGCGTATTGTCTGTTATTTGGCGGGGTGGGGTACATCACACAGCATCCTCACAAACTTGATTACCCAGTTTGGCAGGGCCGAAGGCTGCTCCCCCTAGACAAAAGTGAGCTGAGCGAGCCTGAGGCTTACCAGGGGCTACACAAATAATATCAAAGTGGATAGTAAAAGCTTTTTCAAGTATGTAAAAAAGAGAGATTAGGGTGGATATAGGACTGCTAGAAAATGATGTAGGAGAAATAATAACGGGGAACAAAGAGGTGACAGATGAACTAAATGAGTATTTTGCATCAGTCTTCACTGTGGAAGACACCAGCCATTTGCCAAATGTTGTAGCGTGTGAAGGAAGAGGAGTGGTTGCAGTTACTAATATAAGGGAAAAGGTGCTCAAAATGCTGAAGGACATAAAAGTACCTAAGTCACCCAGACCAGATGAACTAAACGCTGGGGTTCTGAAAGAGGTAGTGTTAGAGATTGTGGCAGCATTAGAAATGATCTTTCAAAAAAAATCATTGGACTCTGGCATGGTGCCAGAGGACTGGAAAATTGCAAATGTCAACCCACTCTTTAAGACAGGAGGAAGGCAGCAGAAAGGAAATTATAGACCAATTAGCCTGACCTCAGTGGTTGGGAAGATGTCAGAGACAATTGTTAAAGATGAGGTGATGGAGTACTTCATGACATAGGACAAGATAGGACAAAGTCAGCATGGTTTCCTTAAGGGAAAATCCTGTCTGACAAACCTGTTGGAATTCGTTGAGGAGATTACAAGTGGGATAGATAAAGGGGATGTTGTATACTTGGACTACCTGTTTCCTCAACACTACCTGCCCTTCCACCAATCTTCGTATCATCTGCAAACTTGGCAACAAAGCCATCTATTTCATCATCTAAATCATTTATATGCAGTATAAAAAGAAGTAGTCCTGAAACCAACCAAGATAAGAGCCATTAGTATTACAGGAAAGTTACTAACATGGTTAGAGCATTGGTTGATTAGAAGAAGGCAGTGAGTGCGAATAAATGGATCCTTGTATGGTTGGCTGCCAGTGACTAATGGTGCTCCACAGGAGTCAGTTTTGGAACCACTTCTTTTTATGCTGTATATAAATTATTTAGATGTTGAAATTTCATTCACACTCACTTTCATTCCTGACTGCAACTCAATTGTATTTCTCTCTGCTGTTTCCATTAACAGAGCAATCAACAGTAGTTTTGGTTCCAAATGTTCCTGCCATACTCTCAAGATATCAGCAAAGCTCATTTCAGCTGGTTTGATTGGAGCAGTTAAACTTCTAAGCAAACTTTTTGCCTTTAAATCCAATGCACTCAGCAAAATTGGCACTCACTTCTCAACAGCTATTCCATTTGTTTTAAAATACTGCTCAATTTGCTCCATATACAATGTCCAGTTATCTGTTGTATGATCAAACAAATCAATCCTTCTGATATAGCCAGCCATTTCTGCTCTTTTTTATGATTACTATCAGTTGGTACTCACTGTTATGAAATGTGTAATATTCTGTTTTCTGCCTTTTTGTTAAACTCGAACGTCTTTCCTTATCAAAGAAAACATGCTGCCCTGAAGAACAATAAACATGCTGCACTTTCTTAATACTCAGCCATTTCCTGCTGCGCATTTTTTTAACTTGAGTATCTTGCCGCTTTGTTTAATAGTTGTCTCAGCTTTGTTTGATACTTCATCTTTGCCACTGTTATATTTTATAACTCCAAACATCAAAGCTACTTGGAAGGAGAACAAGGAAGCCAGGAATGTGAGTCTAACTGCATTTTTACTTCAAGCAAGGTGCATATGTATGATGTGGCGGCGTAATAACATATCCTACTTCAGTACTTTTACATATAACCTGCAATGTAAGTTATGTAAACAACAAACAATGCGAACAATATATTTACAATATTATGCAAATATTCATGAAATATTAAATACTGATTATTATTATTGAGGGTTTAAACATGTCACAAGCAGTTCTGCTGCCTGTAAGGAGTTTGTATGTTCTCTCTGTGGCTGTGTGGGTTTCCTCAGAGTGCTCTGGTTTCCTCCCACAGTCCAAAGACTAACATGTTGATAGGTTAATTGGTTACATGGACGTAATTGGGCAGTGCCCACTCATTACTGTTCAGGGGATTTTGAAGGTGAGTTTTTTTTAACACAGAGAATGGTAGATGCCCAGAATGCATTGGTGCTGTAAGGAAAATGGAGGAAGCAGATAAAATATCAGCATTTAAGAGGCATTTGGCAAGCACATAATAGTCAATCTAAGGAGGTATATAGATTATGTGAGAGCAGAAAGAAAATTAGATTGTTATGGTTGGCATGATTATCATGGGCTAAGTATCTGTTCCTGTGCTCCACGTTCTTTAATCTCCAGTTAGAAAAACACTTGGCTACCATTAGCCACTGTATGGCCAAGCAAATCTTGTATCCAGTTTACCATTTCATTGTGGATCCCATGTGACTTAAAATATAAATGGAAATTGTTGCTTTATTAATTAGATCCAGTGAATCATGGAGCTCTGAGTATGTGATACTGGAAATAATTAGATAAAATATGCATGGGATAAGTTATCCACCATTCATAAAGAGTGCGTGGTAAACCTGGTTCAGTTACTACAAGAGTAACTGGAGCTTTGAATTTTGAAAACTTTACCTGTATTCTGTCTTCAATAACATTCCAACTGTGTTTGGAGCTGGAGGTTTTTGTGCATCTGAGCATTACAAAATACTGCTCAGTTTACTTAGTGTTTTACTCAGGGAATTCTACTTGTGCACGCTCTGCTGATACGAAAGTTAGCATTGACAGGATATGACTTTCCCCTTAACCCACTTTATCCCCTTCTTAGTTTGTAATATTATTCACTGAAGCTGATAATTCCATGATATTTAATGTACCCAGCAAAGCAGCCAAGCCAATAATTCACCGCGACAAGTCATAAAGTTGCCAGCTGCGTGTGAGAGCTGTTCCAGGAAACGAATCATCCAGGCAATATTTATTCCTGGAAACTTACAGCAGGTCATCTTCTATGAAATATACAAACTACTGGAACAACACTGAAAAGAGAGGTTTCATAACACTAAACTCTATGTACTGACAGATATCTGTTCAACTAATTAGGCAGTTTTAATTATTACAGACAGAAATTTCAGATTGCTAAGACCTATTTAGTTGGGTGACTTTGAACTACAAGAAGGACTTAACTATGCACTTGTGTGACAAATCCTACAGGATGCCATATTAATGTGAATATTTAGTCCATGCACAGTGGAACCTTTCTGAATATACACTCAGTGGCCACATTATTAGGTACAGAAGTGTAGAAAAGTGGAACCTTGTGCAGACTAGTAAGCCAATCCCCTTCGAGATTCATCATGTAGTGTGTTCAGAGATGCTCTTCTGCACACCACTGTTGTAATGTGTTATGACTGTCACTGTCCTCTCAGCTTGAACCAGTCCAGCCATTTTCCTCTGACCTCTCTCAGTAAAGAGGCATTTTCACTCACAGAAATGCCACTTAATGGACGTTATTTGATTTTTTGCTTCATTCTCGGTAAACTCTAGAGACTGTCATGTGTGAAAATCTCAGGAGATCAGCAATTTCTGAAATACTTAATCCATCCCATCTGGCACCAACAATGATTTCACTTCAATCACATTTCTTCCACATTCTTGTGTTTGGTCTGATCAAGAACTGAATCCCTTGATCATGTCTGCATACTTCTATGCATTGAGCTGCTGCCACACGATTGGCTGATTAGATATTTCCATTAACCAGCAATTATACAGGTGTACCTAATAACGTGACTACTGAATGCATGTGGAGAATGCAGATCCTGAGGTTAACCACCCCACATTATCATATGATCCCATTCTCATACTTTTGGGTCACAAATCTCAAAGCAACATGACGTGGCTGAAATTGCAAGAGAAGCAGAAAGGAAATTCTGCAGAAGCAGTTTAAAAGTTTGCAAGTTGGTTACTGGCAAGAGTACAAGCAATCTGAATTTCTTACAAATACAATGATATAAATTTCTTACTTGAACTGCCATATTTTCTATGTTTCTATGTTTCTATATTTGCAAATAGCATCCATTATTTTCTTACTCGTAAATCCTACTTGTCTCCTCAGGCTCTTTTTTGCATCTCAATGCTGCTTGACTGATTTTGCCAATGCTGTAGTGTTTGACATTTCTTGTAGTTGTTTTTGACAAATATTGAAAGACTTTTTCATGATTCCAAGGCGTTACTTCTCTTAGAGGTGATTTCACTGATAAATTACTCTCTTGGGGTTAAGGTTCAGCAAGAGAACAGGAAGAGTTGGCGCAGGACAGGACAAGTTTCTGGACGAGAGATGAAAGAGCAGTGTGAAAGGGCAGGATTGAGGATGTAGACTAGAGAATGCAGCAAGACACTATATGATGTCCAAGATTCAATTTTCCGACCTGAGCCTCAGCAAGGATCAACCTGTGAGATCCCCGCACTTCATTAAAAAAGGATTAATGGAATTTGTCTCCTGACACGGAAACATCAAGGCTGGGACTGGTGTACACTGATTAAGCTATTAGGCACACCTCCAGCACTTTTATCTATTGATCCAAAGGTATGAGTTGGAATATGCCATCATGGCCATAAGGGAATTTCAATTTGGTTCTAGAAATGAAATAAAACTGGTCTCAGTACAGGAAACTTGTAACTGCTATTTCACGTAGCGATTCCAGAAAAAAAGCAAATCTGGTTCACTAATGCATGACAAGGTCAGAAACCTGCCTTCTATATCATACTTGGACCCACTCTTAATTCAGAGACAGTCAGATATGAAAAATAAGGCCACCATTGCCTACAGCATCCCTGCCCTGTGAACAAATATTAAAAGAACATAAAAACTGCTTAGTTATTGATTGGTGTGGCAAAGGCTGATGAATTATTACACGTGTAACTCCCTCCATGCCTGAATTGGAGATAATTGCACATCCTGCAGTTTGCTCTCTACCGACGTAGAGTGAATTTGATGACACTGTATTTAAAGATACATTAGCTGACTTTATTTAATTCTCCTTTGCCAGAGGGCACTTGGTTCCATCCGTGTCTATTAACTTCAGGGTTACTGCCCATATCCAGTTTTCAGATTCCACATGTCAGAACGGACAACGAATCTTGTAAGTTGCTGACTGGTTACAGTTACGATGATTCATTCTGCAGAAATGCTTTGTGCCAATTGCAGTAAGCCATTGTAAGAAACCAGAGGTTTCAGGTGTCAAGGGCACATTGTAGATGAGATGGGCACTCTGGTGCTCAACTCATACAAGGAGGCATAGCAAGGAAACAGTGAAACCCCATCTGCTATAACAGATAGATTAGAATGTCAGAAATCCGAGATGACACTTCAGCAGCTCTACAGTGCCTGAAATGGAGTACGTGTTAAGATAAATGGTGATCTGCTTCAGTGTTCACAACCTCATCATCAAAAAGGTGCAACCTTTGGCCTCAGCTTTGTGAGGAGTTGAGGCATCAGAATGGAATGAACATGGCGATTAAGAAGAAGTTCAGAATTTGCAGAGTCATCTGCACCTCTTGTTTACCATCTTTCTGTCCCTATTTGTTCACCACTTTCTCTTGCACGAGGGAAGAAAATGCACCAGTTATATATTCAATCACAAATTCTCTTGAAAGAGGAGGATATGCCAAGAAGGGATGCCATAATCCTGACCAAGTTCAAGAAAGGAAACAAATCCAATTGCAGTAAATACAGAGGTATTGCCTTTGCCACAGGGAGAGTCAGCCACAATGTCCTCCTCAACTGCGTTTTCCCATTGGCTAAAGAAATGCTCCCCACATTACTGTGTGGATTCTATCCTTTGAGAGACATAATGGGCATGATAATTATTATGCATCTACTCCAAACGAAATGCAGGAAACCATATCAACCATATAAGTGCTCTGTTTTTGGCCTTACAATCTTGATTCCATCATTCAAAAAGCCCTTTGGATCTTCACTCTCAAGTTTGGCTGCCCTCAGAATGAATTCTCCAATCAACATCTGCCACATGATGCCATAGAAGCCATAAGATTACAAACCCATTCTCGATGCACTCGGGTGTCAAGCAAAGCTGCTTCATTGCCCCAACGCTCTTCTCCACCTTTCTACCATGATGCTGCATCTATCTCCAACAAGCTTCCTCCTGAAATAGAGCAAATCTAAGAAATAAATAGGAAACTGTTCATCCTAGGTAGATAGAGGTTTATAAAGCGTGAAGAGACACAGATAGAGTGGACAGCCAGTGCCTTTTTCCCAGGGAAGAAAGGACTAATATGAGAGGGCATAATTTTAAGGTGATTGGAGGAAAGTATAAGGGGACATTAGCAACATTTAAGAGACTCTTAGATAGGCATGTGAAAAATGGAGGATTACATGGGACAGAAGTGTTGGATTTAATTTGGAGCAGGTTAAAAAGGTCAGCACAATACAATGGGCTCAGTAGCCTATATCGAATTGAATTGAATTGACTTTATTACTTACGTCATTCATATAAATGAGGAGTAAAAATCTTTATGTTATGTCTCCATCTAAATGTGCAATGTGCAAATATGGTAATTTATAATAAATATTATGTTCAACAGAATAGTCAATATAAGATTGGAATGCAGATGCGCATGAATTAAGCAATCTGATGGCCTGGTGGAAGAATCTGTCCTGGAGCCTGTTGGTCCTGGCTTTTATGCTGCAGTAGATTTGACAGTGAAGTTCCAAAGGCCTTTTTCAATGATGGAGTCAAGATTGCAAGGCCAAAAAACAGCATTTATAGTGGTTGATATGGTTTCCTGCATTTTCCCGGATAGTAGCAGCTGGAACAGTTTGTTGTTGGGGTGACTCGGGTCCCCAATGATCCTTCGGGCCCTTTTTACACACCTGTCTTTGTAAATGTCCTGAATAGTGGGAAGTTCACATCTACAGATGCGCTGGGTTGTCCGCACCACTATTTTCAGAGTCCAGGAAGTACAGTTCCTATATCAGGCAGTGATGCAGCCAGTCAAGATGCTCTCGATTCTGCCCCTACAGAAAATTCTTAGAATTTAGGGGCCCACACCAAACAACTTCAACCGCTGTATGTTATATGTTCTATGTTCCATGTTCATCATTTTATGATTGATCACGAATGCACAGAAGAAAACAGATCACTTCCAAACAAAGGTCACTTACAATCTGTGCACACTGTACAGCAGCACCTTCTGACAATAAAAGTGAACAGTGACCCAGGAAAACACAGACCTTTAACTATGTTTTGGGGGCATCTTCTGATTAAATCAGATGAAAGTTGCCATCATTCCCAGTGCATCTGCACAGGCTTTGGCCGTCTGAAAAAAAGTGAGGAACTGGACCTCAAATCTGGCACAGAACACATTGTCCATCGGGACTAATCTCTGCCTTCCAAGACATGAAGTAACTTTAATAGGTACCTCAAAGTGCTAGAGATATCCCACCAAAACTGCCTCTAAATCCACTGATCCTAGTGGGATTAGATCCAGTATGCAAAACAACATTAACATTAACTATCACTTCCCTCCACAGATGCTGTCTTACCTGTTGAGTTCTCTAGGGATGTTTGTTGCTCCAGCATATTCTCCCTGTCTAACGTCCTCCACACTGTGGCCCTAAATGCACCCTGTTAGCTCCAATGAGCAGGCCGTATCATTTGCATGTCAGACACCACGTTCCCAATCCTGTGTGTCAACAGACACACTATTCCAAGCTCTCTCACAGGAAAGGATTGCCAGATGGAAAGCCTTCTTGGAAAACATGTGATATTTCCATAAACAAAAGGAATCCCTGGCCCTAACCACTCAAAGTAAAGAAGGAGCATTCAGGACAGCACTGAGAATCTTGTCCATTTGCTGGAACCACAAAGAAACCCCACATGAATAGGAAATGGGATGTAGGATCTCCCTACTCATCTTCCCAACTACCATTCTCAAGTTAAAGGAGTATCACCTATATTCTGTCTTGGTAGATTGCATGAACATTGATTTCTCTAACTCCAGTACTGTCTCCTGCTTCTCCCTTGTCTCTTTTTCCATGTCCCATTCTGGTTTCCCTCTTACCCCTTTCTCTTCTTCTCACCTGCCTATCACCTCCCTCTGGTACCCCTTCTTCCATTTCTCCCATGGTCCACTCTCCTCTCCTATCAAATTCCATCTTCTTCAGCACTTTACCTCTTCCACCTATCACCTCTCAGATTTTTATAACATCCACCCACCTTCCTCCTCACCCGGTTTCACCGATCACCTGCTAGCTGTAACATCCCCTCCCCCATTCTCATTCTGGCTTCTTTCCCCTTCATTTTTAGTTTGGATGAAGGGTCTTGGCTTGAAAAGCAGACTGTTTATCCCCTTTCATAGATGCTGCCTGACCTGCTGAATTGCTTCAGCATTTTCAGTATTTTGCTTTAGATTTTCAGCATCTGCAGAATCCCTTGTCTACTATCTCCCAAATTCCCTATCCACTTGTCTGATCAAGGAACTGAATGAATGAATTTATTTAAATCTTACATCCATCCCACAACATGCATTATGCAAACTTTGCATTATGACTCCGTCGCAATGTACAGACATGTGAATTTCAAAGTCTAATGGCTTGTAGAAAGAAGCTGTCTGGTAACGAGTTGGTCCTGGCTTTAATGCTGTAGAACCATTTGCCAGACGGAAGCAGCTGAAACAGTTTATGGTTGGGGTGACTAGTGACCCCGGTGATCTTCCAGGCCTTCTTTCTGCACCTGCTGCTGTAAATGTCCTCAATGGAGGGAAGTTCACGTCCACAGATGTGCTGGGCTGTCCGTACCACTCTCTGCAGTGCCCAGCGATCAAGGTTGGTGCAGTTCCCGTACCAGGCATTGATACAACCAGTCACGATCCTCTCAGTGGTTCCCCTGGAGAAGGTCTTGAGGATTTCGGGGCTCATGCCGAACCTCTTCAGTCACCTGAGGTGGAAGTGACACTGCTGTGCTATTTTACCCCGCACGGCCGGAGCGTGTAGTCCAGGTAAGATCCTTGGTGATGTGTATACTGCAATATCCCCAGGATGCGGCCTTGAAGACATGTGCGGTTGGGGTAAGACCCTGTGGCCCTGAGGAGTGTGGAGTAGTGTGTGAATGTTGGGGGTGTACCCGAATGAATTGATTACTGGTGAATGAACACAGGGGGATTAGGGTGATTTAAGCAGAGCCTGGTATTAGTGTGCAGTAGATAAGCCATCTTTAAAGATGCATTCATATCCTGTATAAAATCAGTAGAATTATTGTAGTGATGGATTCAGCCCACGCAGTTACATTTCTTCCTTTGGCCTCCTTAGTTAGGTGACCTCAAAGCATGTTTAAAAAATTCCTGGATCCCCTGTGGACTCATTGCATTTTTCTTATTTGCTTTCCACATCTTCCACAACAGTCCCAAGGGTAGTGTCAGAAAGTCTTGGACCTTGCTCTCCCCAACGTTTCCATGGTCCGACTCACTTGCTCTTTTTACAGCTGCGAATAGAATTTCAGATTCTCTGATTTTGACACCACATGAGCAATATGAAACTTGAAGACCACAGCAAGCAGTTCTCGGCATTAATATGATGGCCTGGAATTAATGTGCAATTTCCCTTATTTGGCACATGGGAATGTTGCAATGATGACTAACCAGAGGCACAATGTGTCATCTCAGGTTTACTGGCTAGCTTTCCATATAATTAGCCACTGATAATATCAGCTACCTATTGACAGCAACTGAAGATAAGCAGTACAGACTGGAAGCAGAAATCATTCAGAAAAACAGGCCATAAAAAGACTGGCACATCTGACTTAATTGCTAACCCATTACTTGAACATCTTGCTCATTGTTAAGGGCCTTTACTGACTCATTTTCTGCTTTAAGTTTCTACCAGAACCAACTATTTGAAAACTTAATTTTACTGCTGTGCCTTCAAGTGTTTTCTGTGCATGAGATGCAATATTATTGGTTGTTAGTATTGACACAGGTGTTTTATGCAGAATAGTAAATATGCAGTAGAAACACTTCTAAAGACTAAAACATAAAATGTCCTGGCTAACTTCCAAATATATCTCATTAAAACATTAATTTACACAGCATCCTTTGATCTTTCCTACAGACTCAATACGTTGCTCCAAAGGTAATATTGTAAAGGAAATCTATGATTTGTGCAAAAGTATAATTAAAATATCCTGAGATAAATAACTCTAAAAGTCAAATACATTCTGGAAACTAAAACTAGAACGTGATGGACAAACACAGCTGTCTATCATTCTCTATAAAGGGAATGGTTGGAGTTGCCTAACATCCTTGCTTCAGAGAATTATGGAATTTTGAGTATTTGGAATTTAACAGAATACCTCAAGACCAACATGAATCTTTACAACTGTGGCCAGCAGAATTCAGAATTAATACAGCTGATAAAATGTAATCCACAATTTCCCTTACTTTGCTAATCACGTTGATGGGAGAGTTACAGTGAAAACTGCAACAAACTGTCAGGTCGCTGGAAAGGACACTGGCTGCACTCTACCATCACTGTAAGACTTGTATGCTCCCAGGACACAGAAACAGGCAGAAAAAAATATTGCAGACACTACCCACCCTTTTCCAAATGCTCTCTACTGGAAAGCACTATAAGGCGATTAATGCAAAAAAAAATCATCAGAGTTAATCTGATCAACCATTCTAGTTGGCCACCCCAGCCTCCTCTGTTTAGTACCTTTGTCACAGTACTGCATGCAATCACTTTAAACCATTATTTAAATGCCTTTTACATTGAAAATAGATCATTGCTTTTAAGTACTTACGTACATTTTATTCCATAGCCATACTTTAACACATAAGTTTATTTTTTATATCTAATTTTTTATTATAATTGTTGAGTGTTTTTGTATTTTGTTGCATATTGCCCCAACAGCAAATTCGTATTAGGTGTAAATGTACAGCACTGTACAAAAATCTTAGGCACATATATATAGCTAGGGTGCCTAAGACTTTTGCACAGTACAGTATTTGTCATTGTGGAGTGGAAAGCAAGTTTGTAAATCTGGCAGAAGCGAAGGATGTTGGGAATAGTGAGGATGGAGAACTGCAGGAGGGGTGCAGGACAGGTGTACCGGGGCAAGGTTTGGTGCGGGTGCAGACACACCCAGCTCTGAGACACCAGGCAAGGGCACTTGATTCCAAACATTTAGTTTATTGATCATTACAGAATGTCTCTCTGGTACTTCCCACTCCCTCCCCTCTGCCTTCCCCTTTTCCCAAACATGATCTTTCCCAATATTTTTATTATTAATTTTACATATAAGAATAAGGAGTACAAGAAAAAAATAGATCAATACATTATACTCAATTGCATATAAAGATTCCTTACCCTATATTCATACAGATTAATTAATTTGTAACATTGAAATATAGTAATTTTATTATATTAAAAAAATCTAACCCTCTACCAAGACCGAAGCTGATTAGTAAAGAAAAAAAGGAAAAAATTATTAGTCATCATCTGTGCTTTAACAGCATATCAAAGGTTTTGAAAATAATTCAAAAAAGGTCCCCATGCTATTTGAAAGTCTTGGCTAGATTCAGAGATTGAACATCGAATCTTCTCTAAATTTAAACATCACATCACATCACGTAACCATTGAGCGTGAATAGGAGGGGCCGCATCTTCCCATTTAAGCAAGAGCGTCCTTCTGGCCATAAGAGAAATAAAAGCCAAAATGTGCAAGTCAGATGGCTCCAAAATAATATCCTTTCCTCCAACAATACCAAATAAAGCCGTCAAAGGATTAGGCTTAAGGTTTACTTTGAAGAGTATCGAGAAAGTTTGAAATACTTCTTTCCAATATTTTCCAAGACTCGGACATGTCCAAAACATAGGAATGAGTGAAGCTTCTCCATTATTACATTTATCACAATACCGACATATATCTAAATAAATACGAGACAGCTTATCCTTGGTCATATGGGCCCTATGGACCACTTTAATTTGTAGGGGAGAGTGGCAGGCACATAACAATAAAGTGTTAACCAATTAAAAAATGTGATTCCAAGTTTCCTCAGAAATTGAAGTTTGTAAATCTTGTTCCCAAAGATTTTTAATTTTAACTAAAGGAACACTTCTCATTCCCAACAGCATATTGTAAATATTAGATATAGATCTATTATAAAAAGGTTTCAAATTAAAAATGACATCTAGTAGATTCTTATCAGGACTTTCAGGAAATGTACTTATTTGAGACCGTAAAAAATCTCTTATTTGTAGGTATCGAAAAAAATGACTTTTGGGTTAACTATATTTAGTTGACAGTTGTTCAAACGAAGAGAGACTTTCCTCTACAAACAAGTCCTGAAAGCAATTAATACCTAATCTATCCCATTCTTTAAAAGTCGCATCAATCATAGAGGGTTTAAAAAAAAATTAGAAAAAATGGGGCTCGAAAGAGAAAATCTCAATAACCCAAAGTATTTTCGGAATTGTATCCAAATTCTCATAATGTGTTTAACTACCGGATTATCAGTTAACTTACTCAGAGACAAAGGAAATGAGGATCCAAGAAGAGAAATAATAGAACATTTATTAACAGAGTTAGCTTCTAAAAAAAACCCACATCATGCAATCCTCACAATTAATGTAATATAACCAAAATGTAAGATTTCTTATATTAATTGCTCAACAATAAAATCTAAAGTTTGGTAAGGCTAATCCTCCATTCTTTTTATCTTTCTATTTAATTTTAATTATTTAATCTAGAATGCTTATTCTTCCATATATAAGAAGATATAATAGAGTCAAGAGAATCAAAAAAAGATTTAGGAATTTAAAAAAGGCAATGCCTGAAAAAGATATATAAATTTTGGTAATATATTCATTTTAATAGAGTTAATTCGGTCAATCAATGATAACGAAAGAGGCGATCAATTTGATAGTATCCTTTTTACATGATTCAATAGGGTAAGAAAATTTTCTTTAAATAGACACTTATAGTTTTTAGTAATTGTTGCACCTAAGTAGGTGAATTGGTTTCATAAAATTTTTAAAGGAAGGCTAGAATTTGTTGGTATCAAATTATTCAAAGGGGAAAGTTCACTTACCAAACATGATTCCCCTCTCCCTGTCGCCTTCCTACTCTCAGTCAACAATAGAAACCCATATCAGAATCAGGTTTATCATCACTCACCTATGCAAGAATCATTTTAAATTCTTTTATTTATCTTGAGAAACTGCTGAAGTCACTGATCAATTTGACCTTGTAGGTTTATAATATCATGATGGACATAATTAAGATTAACGTTGACAATCTTTTCTCATGAGTTGGGGGTGTAAAGCTGGGCTTAAGTTGAGGGGCAAGATGGAAGTGACCTGAGGGTCACATTTTTCCATACAAAGAACAAGCTGATACAGGACGTGGTAGAGATGGATACAATGCAATATTTAAAAGACATTAGGGCAGGTTCATGGATAGGAGAGATTTAGTGGGATATGGGCCAGATGCAGACAAATGGGAGTAGGTCAGAAAGGCACTTCAGTAGGTATGAATGAATTGGACTAAAGGACATTTCTCCGAGCTGCATAAATCTATGATACCAAAATCACTCTCCCCAAACCCCCTCACCTGCCTATCAACATCCACCCCTCCCGACACCTATCACTTGCTAGCTCTTGCTCTGCTCCTTCTTCTTTCCTTTCTATACTGGCTATCTCCTCTCTTTATTTCCACCTCAATGAGGAGCTGACTGTCCATTTCCCTCCAAAGATGCTACCTGACCCAGTGAGCTCCTCCAGCACTTTGTGTGTGTGAGACTCTAAGATCAGATGTCTTCCGCAGTTAGCAGTTCATTGAATTCTGATCTGTGAAAGTTACCAGAGATGAGGAAGCATGAATGAGCGGCTTTATTGTGAAAAACAGAATTGTCAAGAATACCTACAGAGTTTATAATGCAGCATATTGCTCTGCAACACCATGTTCTATTTCATTGTTTTTTTTAATATGTGACATCCAAATAATTGGTGCAAAAATCCAAATAATGAACATCAGATACAAAATGAGAAAATATCAGGAGTTTTGGAGAGCATCTGTGGAAAGCTCTGATGAAGGATTATTGATCTATGACAATGACTCTGTTTCTCTCTCTCTCTCTCTCCTCTGCTGCTGCCTGGTCACCTGAGTGCTTCTGGCATTTTCTATTTTGGGAATTATTGGGAAAACTCCCAGTGGAAAATATAGGGCATTAGTGGGGGGGAGGGGTAGATGATAGCTGCAATATTGAGATTTTATTTGTTTCGTCACCTGCATCTCAAAGTTTAGAGTTCAAAGTAAATTTATTATCAAAGTACATATATGTTGCCATATACTCCCCAGAAAATCATTTTCTTGTGGGCATTCACAGAAAATACAAAGAAACACAATAGAATCAATGAAAATCCACATACAATAAGTTGGACAACCGATGTGCAAAAGAAAACAAGCTGTGTGAATACAAAAGAAATAATAATAAGTAAATAACCAATAAATATTGAGAACATGAGATGAAGAGTCCTTGAAAGTGAGTCTATTGTTTGTGGAAGCAGTAGGGTTCAGGTGAGTAAAGTTGAATGAAGCTATCCCCTCTGATTCAAAGGCCTGATGGCTGAGGAGTAATAACTGTTCCTGAACCTGATGGTGTGGGTCCTGAGGCCCCCCCGTACCTCCTTCCTGATGGCAGCAGTGAGAAGACAGTGTGGCCTAGATTGTGGGGTTCCTTGATGATGGATGCTACTTTCCGGCAACAACACTCCTTGTAGATGTGCTCAATGGTAGGGTGAGTTTTACCCATGATGGACTGGGCTGTATCCACTTC
The DNA here is from genome assembly GCF_963921235.1 of Mobula hypostoma. NCBI lineage: Eukaryota > Metazoa > Chordata > Chondrichthyes > Myliobatiformes > Myliobatidae > Mobula > Mobula hypostoma. The sequence continues at coordinate 33,814,249 of NC_086109.1, forward strand.
TCCTTGTAGGCTTTTCCTTTCAAGGGCATTGGTGTTTCCATACCAGCTTGTGACGTAACCAGTCAGTACACATTCCACTGTGCATCCGTAGAAGTTTGTCAAAGTTTTAGAGGTCATACTGAGTCTTCGCAAACTTGTAAGGAAGTAGAGGCACTACTATGCTTTCTTTGTAATGGCACTTAAATGCTTGGCTGAGGATAGAACCTCTGAAATGATCATGCTGACGAATTTAACTTTGCTGAACCTTTCTACCTCTGGTCCCCCGATGTGGACTGGCTCATGGACCTAACTCTTTGATTCATCCAATGACCGTGGTGTCATCAGCAAACTTAAATATGGCATTGGAGCTGTGCTTAGCCTTGCAGTCATAAGTATAAAGTAAGTAGAGCAGGGGATAAGCACACAGCCTTGCAGTGCATCTGTGCTGATGGAAATTGTGGAAGAGATGTTGTTGCCAATCGAACCAACGAGTGAGGAAATCGAGGATCCAGTTACACAAGGAAGTACAGAGGCCTACATCTTATTGATTAGTTTTGAGGGGATGATAGCATTAAATGTCAAGCAGTAATCAATGAAAAGCACTCTGATGTAGGTATCTTTGCTGTACTAATGTTCAAGGGTTGAGTGAATTTCATTGTGTAGTTGTTCAGACATTCTAATAAGGATTCTGATTTGAGTTGAACAGTTGGTGCCTTTAAACAGAAATTCTTCTCAAAAGAGTCTCTGAAATTCTCAGCTTTATTGTTTTGGGTATGTTCAGCTCAATTGAACCAGTTGCAACAAATATTTTATGCACTGCCAATTTATAATTCTAATCTCACTATTTAGTTAAAGTAGTGGCATTAAGCTACATAACTTTATGTGGGATTCTGCAGTTTACAATTTTGTTACCCTGTTTCTAATATTAAAGCAACAACTTCAAAAGTACTGCATTTCTAGTGGAGTACTTAATGAACTAGGGTTGCGTAAGAGGCTGCTTGAATAGAGGTCTTTTCATAGATATGCATTCTTTCAGATGTGCTTGATGACATCGCAATGCTGTTTCATACTAAATGCTTCAGCCAAACTTCAACTCCAATTTTGGATTAATGAGTCTTAGTCATAAATCCATGCTCTATTTTCCCACAACGCAATGTCTGAACCACTTAAATCAGGTTCTCATGCCGAGAACAATACTGAAACTCTGCCAACTGGTGAACTATTGCTCCCGACCTGTTTGATTTGACTGCAGCCATTGAAACAATTGAACTCATTTCCTACCATCAAAGCTTTTCGTTTGTTTAGTGACAGCATATGTGACTGCTCTCACTGGGTTGAATTCTTCTCAGTCCAATAAGAAGCAAATTGTTCGGCCCAGAGATGAGTCAGGCCACTGAATCTATGAGGGAGTATGAACTGTGGGGAGAGCGGAGGGTTCATTGTTTCTGAACAATAACCTTTTCATCTGATGAGATCTGATGAAAGGATACCGACCTCATGTGTCAATTTAGTTTTTCTCCTGGCCTACTGAGTATTTCCAAGCACTCTCTGTTTTTTCTTTAGATTTCTAGCAATTTTATTTTTATCTTTTCAGGCAATTTGAGTGATTTGGTTTGACTATACTCACTGGATTTGCTGACATTTAATGAAGTTATTATTCACATTGGAGTATGGTGAGTAATTAGCTGTCAAAATGTTTTAATGTCATCTGGAATAAGTAACACTTACAACTCAAATTGGTCATTTTAACACTTGGGAGCTTGATGACCTGTATCTTTTCCTTCCCATTGTTCTGTCTGCATCATCAAAGCATCACTGATACTGACGTGAATTGAAAAGCTGGACTTTTCTATGTGCAGAATGGGTAGTGTTGTGGAGTGAGTAAGAGCAACTTGTAAAACTTTTTGGTGTGAATCAAATCAGCTTGTCGAGAAAGAGTTAAAATTAACTGATTCCTGACATTTCTAGCAGTCGGTAGTTTTGCTGTCCCTCCCCCCTCCAGTTCTCGCTCACCCTCCTTGGTTCTGTTCCATTTCCTGCCACTACGATTGTCATCCTCCCTGTGCAGCCACATTCTCTAGAAGACAGCTTACTACTATGGTATAACTCACTCAATATGAGCACTGCAATGTACTGTATGTGGTAAAATTGTCTGTTGATTGTGGGAAATTCAAGTAATATTGGCTTGAAGAACACATGTATCCTATTTATTCAACTAGTTATTTATGCTGTGTTCTTCGTATACACAAATCATTCAATTAGATTGATTGCACTCCTTTCTCTTTTTTGAGAAGTGTTACCTATTCACATTATTTGCAGACTTATAGAATTCACAGGTTTTCTGAATCACTTTTATCATTTCAAGGTGATGGTTCCTACTGATATCCAATCCCTTGACAAGGAATGTTTCACAACTTGGCCCAGTGTTACAGAAATACATCCGTTTATTCCACAGTCTCCAGTAGATCAACATCTGAATCAACTTCTGGGGCTCACGTAACACTTTGTTGTGATCTATACCTTCCTGGAATTACAAACCGTTTGTAGATGACTGACCTATAAATTTCTGTTTCTTTTCCTACTATTTTCACAAGGTAGTACATTAGTCAGCAGTCACTCCGGCATCCCATTTCTGAATGTTGCTGAGTAGGTCAACACACAAGCAACCAAAGTGTTTAAATCCTCATTCTCAACAAATTGAGTTAAAATTCCATTTCTGTCTCAACTGCAACTCTTCCATTCTCCCCGCAGAATTCAGCTGGACATAGTTGAATTATGTTCTGAGTCTTCTTTGCATTTAGTAACAATGAGAAGCAAATCTATTTTTGGAATACAGTACTGTGCAAATGCTTTATGCTCATGTATACAGCTAGCAATGTATTAAGAAAAACATTGAAAGTCCAAGTATTTTAAAATCTGATGTTCATAATGCAATAAATAAGATGAAGAAAGGAAAGCAGCAGGTCCTGATGAATTAGTAATAGAACAAATTATCGCCCTTGAAGATTATGGAATTGAAAAACTTACTGATTTAATCAATGACATTTATGAGACCAGAATAATACCAGAAGAGTTGAAAAAAATCAGTATTTGTCACTCTTCCTAAGAAACCTGGAGCAATAGAATGTGAATTACATAGGACCATAAGTTTAATAAGTCATATCACCAAGATACTTCTAAGAATTTTGATGACAAGAGCTAAAAGTAAGATACAAGCTGAAACAGGTAAAGAACAATGTGGTTTTGTGAAAGACAAAGGTACAAGAAACGCAATATTGACGTTAAGGATACTATCAGAACGAGCTATTCAAGTGCAAAAAGATTTGTTTGTTTTATCGACTACACAAAAGCATTTGATAAAGTGAAGCACAATAAGTTATTTGAAATATTACAGAAAACTCTAGATTTAGATTCAAAAGACCCCCGCCTAATCAGAAATCTGTACTGGGAACAAACTGCCGCTGTAAGAATAGGTGGAGAAGTGAGTCAGTTTACGAAAATCAAGAGAGGCGTTAGATAAGGGTATGTTTTTTCCCCTGATTTATTTAATGTGCACAGTGAAACAATATTACAAAAAATAAGAGACATCTAAGGAATCAAAGTTTGCGGTGAAAACATCAATAATTTCAGATATGCAGATGACACTGTGTTAATTGCAAGTATTGTGTAAGAACTACAAAACTTAGTTGATATAGTTGTTGAAAAAAGTGCCAAAATGGGTCTATCTATCAATTGCAAAAAGACAGAATGTATGGTGTGATATCCAAAAAGAAGGCAAATCCTATCTGCAGGCTGAGAATAAATGGAGAAGACATAAAACAAGTACAGAACTTTTGCTGCTTAGGAAGTTGGGTGACATCAGATGGCAGGTGCGACATGGACATCAAAAGAAGAATAGGGATGGCAAAAGACACCTATGAAAATGGAGAGTATACTGACGAATACTAAACTAGGCATGACAACCCACCTCAGAGTATTGAAATGTTACGTTTATCCAGTTATGTTACATGGCTCAGAATGTTGGACAATATCTAGTAACATGAGGAAATGATGTGGTTTTTTAAGAGGATGATGAGAATATCATGGACAAAACGAATATCTAACGAGGATGTCATGAACAGAGCAAACACAAAAAGAGAAATAATGTATGAGATCATGAAAAGGCAGCGTAACTTCATTGGACATGTGATTAGGAAAGAGGAGTGAAAATGCACAGTAATTATGGGAAAGATTGAAAGGAAGAAAGCAAGAGGAAGACAAAGACAAATGATGGTGGAGACAGCAGCCAGAGAACTGGAAATGAATACCAATGAATTGATCAACTTGACCTGAAACAGGGGTGTGTGGGCCATGGCAGTCAAAACTCAAACTGGGCACAGCACCTGATGATGATGATGATGATGATGATACAGCTAGCATGTCTGAGACTTTTACAGTACTGTACTAACTTTATGTATTGTACTGTACTGCTGCCACAATAAAAAACATATTTTATGACACACGTGAGTGATGATAAAACTGATACTGACATGAGTCTCAATTGTGGACTGAGAGTGCGAAGGCGGCAGGGAGAGAAGAATCATAGACAATAGACAATAGGTGCAGGAGTAGGCCATTTGGCCCTTCGAGCCAGCACCACCATTCACTGTGATCATGGCTGATCATCCACAATCAGTATCCAGTTCCTGCCTTATCCCCATAACCTTTGATTCCGCTATCTTTAAGAGCTCTATCCATCTCTTTCTTGAAAGCATCCAGAGACTTGGACTCCACAGCCTTCTGGGGCACAGCATTCCATATATCCACCACTCTCTGGGTGAAAAAGTTTTTCCTCAACTCCGTTCTAAATGGCCTACCCCTTATTCTTAAACTGTGGCCTCTGGTTCTGGACTCACCCATCAGCGGGAACATACTTCCTGCCTGCAGCGTGTCCAATCCCTTAATAATCTTATATGTTTCAATAAGATCCCCTCTCAGCCTTCTAAATTCCAGAGTATACAAGCCCAGTCTCTCCAATCTTTCAACATATGACAGTCCCGCCATCCTCGGTATTAACCTTGTGAACCTACGTTGCACTCCCTCAGCAACAAGAATGTCCTTCCTCAAATTTGGAGACCATAACTGCACACAGTACTCCAGGTGTGGTCTCACCAGGGCCCTGTACAGCTGCAGAAGGACCTCTCTGCTTTTATACTCAATTCCCCTTGTTATGAAGGCCAGCATGCCATTAGCTTTCTTCACTGCCTGCTGTATTTGCATGCTTGCTTTCAGTGACTGATGTACAAGAACACCTAGATCTCGTTGTACTTCCCTTTTTCCTAACTTGACTCCATTTAGATAATAATCTGCCTTCCTGTTCTTACCACCAAAGTGGATAACCTCACATTTATCCACATTAATCTGCATCTGCCATGCATCTGCCCACTCACCCAGCCTGTCCAAGTCACCCTGCATTCTCCTAACATCCTCCTCACATTTCACACTGCCACCCAGCTTTGTGTCATTGGCAAATTTGCTAATGTTACTTTTAATTCCCTCATCTAAATCACTAATATATATTGTAAACAACTGTGGTCCCAGCACTGAACCCTACGGTACCCCACTGGTCACCACCTGCCATTCCAAAAGGGACCCGTTAATCGCTACTCTTTGCTTTCTGTCAGCCAGCCAATTTTCAATCCATGTCAGTACTCTGCCCCCAATACCATGTGCCCTAATTTTGTCCACTAATCTCCTATGTGGGACTTTATCAAAGGCTTTCTGAAAGTCCAGGTACTCTACATCCGCTGAATCATGTTTGGGAAAAGGTGAAGGAAGAGAAGTGGAAGCAGAAAGCACCAGAGAGACGTTCTGTAATGATCAATAAATCAGTTATTTGGAATTGAAGTACCAGAGTACCTTGCCTGATGTCCCAAGGCTGGGTGTGTCTGCATACATGGCACCCTTGCCCCTGGCATTCCTTTTCTGCATCTGTCCTAAATCCATCCCACAGCACTCCACCCTCACGTTTCCCAACATCCTTTGCGCCCACCAGATTTACAAGCTCTCTTTTTGCCTCACATTAACAAATATAATACTGTGCAAAATTCTTAGGCACCCTAGCTATAATTAGAATAATGAATTGAAAATACATGTGGACTAAGATGTTAACTGTCCTGTGCTATCACCAGTGGGATCATCAGTTGATCTGCCACCTGTCTTCAGGAGTTTCGGCCCACTTATGATCAAGACTCCCTTGAGGTGGTGCGCCAGCAGTGCTAAAGTACCACCTTCCACTGGTGAGCTTAAACACTTGGCACCTGCCTCTATCAGAGTTGTTGGTCATTTCCATTCAACCTGAAGTCTACTCTTCAGGTGTCTATGCAACTACTGAAGGGTTTGCAAAAGATGGATACACTGTCTGACTATCTGCCCCTCTGGACATACTTGGTCCACACCCATGCTGATCCTTTCTCTGCTGCCTCAGCTACAGCCCTGCTGGTTGACTTGATCTCTCTTCTAGTGAAGCCAAGGTCACGCAGCCACTTCTGGAAAGTGAACGCAATAAAGCCACGGCAACCTACTTTGAATGGATAGCATGAAACCTTCCACCCTCTGTCTCTGCACTCTGATCTTAATTCTGCATGCTTGGTTAACTTGTGCTCATGGGCTTCATAGATGTTGTCTTCCCAGGGGACTGTGAGTTCACCAATAACCACTTCTCTACTGGTGTCAGACCATACGATTATATCTGTACGCAATGTGGTGAAAGCTATTTGCTCCAGGAAACTGCCTTTCCCATCCAGGTTGGCCTTGACACACCAATCATTGGCTGAAGAAAGTATGCTTGATCGTGGGCCTGCGCTATACACCCTTGACTTGGAGCCTTCTTTCACAAACGATATGCGATGTTCTGTGCAGCATGGAGCATGAGATAAGTTGTGCTGCAGTACTCTCTGCTCAACCGCTTCTGTTACAACTTTGAGAACATTGTTATGTCTCCAAGTTTAAATCCAGGGCAAGCATTAAAAAGGGCCACTTTTCAACATAATTGTATAAGGGCTAAGAGAGTTGTAAAAGAGCGCCTGAAGGCTTTGTGTGTCAATGCAAGGAGCATTCGTAATAAGGTGGATGAATTGAAAGTGCAGATTATTATTAATGATTATGATATAGTTGGGATCACAGAGACATGGCTCCAGGGTGACCAAGGATGGGAGCTCAACGTTCAGGGATATTCAATATTCAGAAGGGATAGACATGAAGGAAGGGGAGGTGGGGTGGCGTTGCTGGTTAAAGAAGAGATTAACGCAATAGAAAGGAAGGACATAAGCCGGGAAGATGTGGAATCGATATGGGTAGAGCTGCGTAACACTAAGGGGCAGAAGACGCCGGTGGGAGTTGTGTACAGGCCACCTAACAGTAGTAGTGAGGTCGGAGATGGTATTAAACAGGAAATTAGAAATGTGTGCAATAAAGGAACAGCAGTTATAATGGGTGATTTCAATCTACATGTAGATTGGGTGAACCAAATTGGTAAAGGTGCTGAGGAAGAGGATTTCTTGGAATGTATGCGGGATGGTTTTTTGAACAAACATGTCGAGGAACCAACTAGAGAGCAGGCTATTCTGGACTGGGTTTTGAGCAATGAGGAAGGGTTAATTAGCAATCTTGTCGTGAGAGGCCCCTTGGGTAAGAGTGAACATAATATGGTGGAATTCTTCACTAAGATGGAGAGTGACATAGTTAATTCAGAAACAAAGGTTCTGAACTTAAAGAGGGGTAACTTTGAAGGTATGAGACGTGAATTAGCTAAGATAGACTGGCAAACGACACTTAAAGGATTGATGGTGGATATACAATGGCAAGCATTTAAAGGTTGCATGGATGAACTACAACAATTGTTCATCCCAGTTTGGCAAAAGAATAAATCAAGGAAGGTAGTGCACCCGTGGCTGACAAGAGAAATTAGGGATAGTATCAATTCCAAAGAAGAAGCATACAAATTAGCCAGAGAAAGTGGCTCACCTGAGGACTGGGAGAAATTCAGAGTTCAGCAGAGGAGGACAAAGGGCTTAATTAGGAAGGGGAAAAAAGATTATGAGAGAAAACTGGCAGGGAACATAAAAACTGACTAAAAGCTTTTATAGATATGTAAAAAGGAAAACCTGGTAAAGACAAATGTAGGTCCCCTACAGACAGAAACAGGTGAATTGATTATGGAGAGCAAGGACATGGCAGACCAATTGAATAATTACTTTGGTTCTGTCTTCACTAAGGAGGACATAAATAATCTTCCAGAAATAGTAGGGGACAGAGGGTCCAGTGAGATGGAGGAACTGAGCGAAATACATGTTAGTAGGGAAGTGGTGTTAGGTAAATTGAAGGGATTGAAGGCAGATAAATCCCCAGGGCCAGATGGTCTGCATCCTAGAGTGCTTAAGGAAGTAGCCCAAGAAATAGTGGATGCATTAGTGATAATTTTTCAAAACTCGTTAGATTCTGGACTATTTCCTGAGGATTGGAGGGTGGCTAATGTAACCCCACTTTTTAAAAAAGGAGAGAGAGAGAAACCGGGGAATTATAGACCGGTTAGCCTAACATCAGTGGTGGGGAAACTGCTGGAGTCAGTTATCAAAGATGTGATAACAGCACATTTGGAAAGCGGTGAAATCATCGGACAAAGTCAGCATGGATTTGTGAAAGGAAAATCATGTCTGACGAATCTCATAGAATTTTTTGAGGATGTAACTAGTAGAGTGGATAGGGGAGAACCAGTGGATGTGGTATATTTGGATTTTCAAAAGGCTTTTGACAAGGTCCCACACAGGAGATTAGTGTACAAACTTAAAGCACACGGTATTGGGGGTAAGGTATTGATGTGGATGGAGAATTGGTTAGCAGACAGGAAGCAAAGAGTGGGAATAAATGGGACCTTTTCAGAATGGCAGGCGGTGACTAGTGGGGTACCGCAAGGCTCAGTGCTGGGACCCCAGTTGTTTACAATATATATTAATGACTTGGATGAGGGAATTAAATGCAGCATCTCCAAGTTTGCGGATGACACGAAGCTGGGTGGCAGTGTTAGCAGTGAGGAGGATGCTAAGAGGATGCAGAGTGACTTGGATAGGTTGGGTGAGTGGGCAAATTCATGGCAGATGCAACTTAATGTGGGTAAATGTGAAGTTATCCACTTTGGTGGCAAAAATAGGAGGACAGATTATTATCTGAATGGTGGCCGATTAGGAAAAGGGGAGGTGCAACGAGACCTGGGTGTCATTATACACCAGTCATTGAAAGTGGGCATGCAGGTACAGCAGGCGGTGAAAAAGGCGAATGGTATGCTGGCATTTATAGCGAGAAGATTCAAGTACAGGAGCAGGGAGGTACTACTGCAGTTGTACAAGGCCTTGGTGAGACCACACCTGGAGTATTGTGTGCAGTTTTGGTCCCCTAATCTGAGGAAAGACATCCTTGCCATAGAGGGAGTACAAAGAAGGTTCACCAGATTGATTCCTGGGATGGCAGGACTTTCATATGAAGAAAGTCTGGATGAACTGGGCTTGTACTCGTTGGAATTTAGAAGATTGAGGGGGGATCTGATTGAAACGTATAAAATCCTAAAGGGATTGGACAGGCTAGATGCAGGAAGATTGTTCCCGATGTTGGGGAAGTCCAGAACGAGGGGTCACAGTTTGAGGATAAAGGGGAAGCCTCTTAGGACCGAGATTAGGAAAAACTTCTTCACACAGAGAGTGGTGAATCTGTGGAATTCTCTGCCACAGGAAATAGTTGAGGCCAGTTCATTGGCTATATTTAAGAGGGAGTTAGATATGGCCCTTGTGGCTACGAGGATCAGGGGGTATGGAGGGAAGGCTGGGGCGGGGTTCTGAGTTGGATGATCAGCCATGATCATAATAAATGGCGGTGCAGGCTCGAAGGGCCGAATGGCCTACTCCTGCACCTATTTTCTATGTTTCTATGTTTCTATGTTTACATGCCGCTGGAAAGATTGACTCTGCATGCACTCAAAATATGTTGAAGTGTTCCCTTCTCGCCACAAGCAGCACACCTGTCTGTCTTATCTTCATACCAGGTGCTGAGGTTGGCAGGTGTTGGGAGCAGGTCATACGCTGCTCTGCACAGAAAAGAAATGTGGAGCGGTTCCATCTGCCACAGAACATTCCAAGATAGATGTTGTTGTTCAACACTTTCCCACCAGATCCAAGCCCCTTGTTTGGCCAGGCCAGCTGTTTTAGCTAACCTCTTCTCTTCTACATCCCGTATTTCCTGTGTTACAAGCTCACGGCGCTCCTTACCTGTAGAAGATGACCACCACTTGTGGGTTGTCCATCCAAGTCCCTGGCGGCCTAGCTGGGTAGCCCCAACCGTCTCCTTGTAATTCAATCTAGACTCTGCCTCATCAACTGCTACACGGGCTGACCACTTCCTGCCTGATCTCACATCCGGCTGGGTGTTCTTGATGACAGGGTCTTTTGAGTCTCGAAGCATCAAGAATGATCTTTCCTTGGCTACCTTGACCTCTTCAACAAGAGATTGCACTGGGATGATAAGCTTTGTCTGGCTACTGTGGATTGTAACATTGGTGAGGCTGCTCGGCACTCCAAGACACTTCTTCACATACTTGTTGATCTTCCGTTCCATTGCCTCAACATGGGACATTGCCACTTCATAGACAGTTAGTGGCCACATTATCCGTGGCGTCAGTCCATACTGCAAGCACCACAACTTCAACTTGCCAGGCAAGCCACACTTGTCGACAGACATCAGACACCAGCTGATCTGTATATATATGTGCCTAAGAGTTTTACGCAGTACTGTGGGTGTTTATCAAAAAATTTCCAATCGGCATTACATTTTTAAATATGAGCACTTCACTGTAATATTTTCTTCAGTGTTTCTCTCTAACAACTGCTGCACAATTTAGCATGAAGTGAAATAGTGAAATAAGCATTTGTTTAATGAATAGAGAAAGCTTGGAGACAGTGCGAGAGGGAGGATAGGCAGGTGACAAAGAACGCGCGCGCTCAGACTGATGGTTTGAGGTGTGTCTATTTTAATGCAAGGAGTATTATGAACAAAGCGGATGAGCTTAGAGCGTGGATCGGCACTTGGAGCTATGATGTTGTGGCCATTACAGAGACTTGGATGGCTCAGGGGGCAGGAATTGGTTACTTTGAGTGCCAGGCTTTAGATGTTTCAAAAAGGACAGGGAGGGAGGCAAAAGAGGTGGGGGCGTGGCACTGTTGATCAGAGGTAGTGTCACAGTTGCAGAAAAGGAGGAAGACATGGAGGGATTGTCTACAGAGTCTCTGTGGGTGGAAGTTAGGAGCAGGAAGGGGTCAATAACTTTACTGAGTGTTTTTTATAGACCACCCAATAGTAACAGGGACATCGAGGAGCAGATAGGGAGACTGATTCTGGAAAGGTGTAATAATAACCGGGTTGTCAGGGTGGGAGATTTTAATATCCCAAATATCGATTGGCATGTCCGTAGAAAGAGGGGTCTAGATGGGGTGGAGTCTGTTAGGTTTGTTAGGAGAGACTGTACTTGTTCTGGTATTGGGGAATGAACCTGGTCAGGTGTCAGATCTCTCAGTGGGAGAGCATTTTGGAGATAGTGATCACAATTCTATCTCCTTTACCATAGCATTGAAGGGTGTTGTGTTTGTGGCCTGGTTACACAACAATGCTATTAATAAAAATGCTGGAGACGGGAGCTAAGGTTCATGGTTCTTTACTGGCAGAAACTGAACCCGGCACACACATACAGATCCCTACACACCTAATAGCACATGCTCAATATGCACCTAATAGCGCATTCAGCGACGTACTACTGAAAAATAAAGTAGACCCTTATTATACTGCAGGCTATACTGTACACTCATCCCATTTTATTTTAATAGTGTACTGTTCTTTTTAACTGGGCCACTATGCTAAACAAATATGTTTACCTTTAACATACAAACACCTACCACTTGTTTACATAGTAACGTAATAATATTAAATTATAACAAAGTACTGTAATAATATCAAACTATAACAAGCCTTTTTTTTTACTTTTGGTCTAAGACCCATTTATAACTCAAGTCTCTGGAGGGAACTTCTCCACCTCTCCGGATAACGTCTGTCAATAAACTTGCTTGTTTTAATACAGCTTTCCATATAAAAGTCATGAAAAGTTGACCTCTGAGCATAGGGATTTAAGAAGATGTGCGCCTCCAACTTGCTAAGAGTTCTAGGCAGCAGATTGCCTCCATATAGTGAAGACTCCTCTGTGCAGCTGTCCTAGATATATACGTGTCTTTGTGCTATCACTTGTCTTCTTTACCCATATCTCATTTGTTCCAACTGAGCTAATTACACAGCCAATCTTCATATTCTCCTAGATTCCAAATAGATAGCCTGACCTTTATGATACCATCTCTTATCGTAATATAACTTTCTATCTTCTATTCATGCTTCATATCTTTGTGCTGGTGATTCAGCAGGAATTCTGGGAAGATGCTCAGAAGAAGACGGAGATGCTGGTCTTTTCAGAGACTTAAGCTTATTGAGAGTTTGCAGATCTTCCATTATCTGTTCATCTATTAACAAGTAATTTAACTACGCAGTTTTCGTTTTTTGTCTGTAACTGGAACAGGGTCATTAGGTCTCCTCCTTAGTTTCCTGGTCATTATTGGCTTTACCTCCATAGAATCTCCTGTGAGTTCCATTGTTAGCCTTTCATTCTCAATCATCTTTTTCTTTTCTTCTAACTCAGTCTTTTTACCTTCAAATTCCCTCACTGCTGCTTTCTTCTCTTTAATATAATTCCCTTCCACTTGTTCTGTCTCCAGTTACAGAAAAAGCTCGTTTCATATTCTTTCCTTGTATTGTTGATCTTGTTTCTTCATCTTTTTCTGATACTCCTGCAAAGTGTCTTCCTGTAACTGCTGTAGCTGTCTTTTGAGAGATGGCAATTTTCTCCTGGTGCACCTGTTCTTTTACTTCCAGGTAGTTTTCATCATCCTGCTTATTGGCAATGTCTGTCTCCCTTGCATCCTTTGTATCTTCATCCGAGTTGCGGCCACGAATACTGTATTCATCTTCGTCGTCAACACTGTCTAGCTCCTCCTCGTCATTGTAATAGTCGACAATGGGTGAGAGGAGAGCTGCTGACATCTTCCCCGCCGAGCTGCCCCTCTTTGTTGATGCATCTAGTGCCTTGATGGTGTGCCAATCTAACTGGATTTTCCTGAGCCATTCATGTCCCAGCAACAGTGGTCCTCCATTTTTCAGTACATAGAGGTTCAGCTGCGGTGTTTTGTCTCCGTAGGTCACTGTCACATTAATTTTACCTTTGGGATGCACTTTCTGTCCTGTGTAAGTCTTTAGCAGTAGTTTAGTTCATTTCAGAAGTATGTGAGAAAACAGTCGTTTGTAGTTGTGTGCAGAGATCACTGTTAAAGCAGAGCCTGTGTCCAACTCCATTTTTAGTCTCACACCTGCCACTTGTGGAGTGATCCTTATTACTCTTCGATCATCTGTCTCTTTCACGTTGTAAAGTTGCAGACAAGACAATTCACTTTTGTCTGAGTCGTTTTCATCAGAACTGCTTTCTTCCATTTTGAGTACATTGTTGTGTTTTCCTTTCTGAGGTTTCTTGTTTCTGTATTTTGTCATTTTTCTGCTGTTTACTAGCTCTGCATACTCTGCCAGTGTGGCCCTGTTTGCCACAGTTTCTGCATTCTTTGTCTTTAAACCAACAGTCATCAGGGTCATGTGACATGTTCCCACAATGGTAACATTTCTTTCCTTCATTTCTGTTCAGTGACATTTTATTTGTAGCATATTCCAGAGATTTTTGTTGTATCTCTGAAGCACTCTGTGCTGCTGTTTCTGTTGATATTGCAATGTTCAGCGCCTTCTCTCATGTAAGCTCTTTTTCACCCAGGAGCTTCTTCTGTGTGGTTTCACAGTGCATGCCACACACTAACCTGTCCCTTAATGCATCTGATAGACCAGCTCCAAATTGACAATGTTCTGGTAATTTGCTCAATTCAGCACAATAATTCAAAAATGCTTTCATTTTTGCTCTGATTCCATTTGAGAAATTTAAATCTTTCAGCAATGACCAGTGGTTTGGGGTTTAATTGTTGTTGGAGAGTGTCTACTATTTGTTTAAATGCTTTGTCAGCTGGCTTTTCAGGGGTTAACAAGTTAGCAGCCCATATGTTTTTGCTCCCATAATACTGAGTAAGATGCTGGCTTTCTTTTCATCCTTAACACCGTTAGCCTCACAATATAACTCCACTCTCTCAATGTAAATTGCCCAGTCTTCAATGCCACTATCAAATGCTGTAATGTTTCCAATCATCGCCATCTTTGTTATGTTAATTTAGTCCCGTTTTCCCCCTGTTTTCTTTTCTTTGACTCACGTGTCCTTTTTGCTAGCACAAGCGCCTCTGTCTAGATGCGTGTGTCGCTCCTTTTTATCTTCCTTCTGGGGCGGGCAGACACTCAGCCCTGGGGGTCAGTGCCAGCTGTGGTCTCGCCTGGATGTACTGCAGCTCCAACTGTGTCTCCTGGTCTCCCGACGTTCCCGACCCCGGCTGTGCTCCTACTTCCTTTCGGACTCGCGACCTCGCTCTGCCTCCTTCTCCCACTCCTTGGCTCATTCCTTGCGCTCTTCCTCAGAGTGTCATTATCAACTAAAACATGGCGTTCCGATTAGATGTAGGTTCATTAACCTCATCGCCAATTTGTTGTGTATGTGGCCTGGTTACACAACAATGCTATTAATAAAAATGCTGGAGACGGGAGCTAAGGTTCATGGTGCTTTACTGGCAGAAATCGAACTGGGCACACACATACAGATCCATACGCGCCTAATAGCGTATGCTCAATATGCGCTTAATAGCACATTCAACAACGTGTTACTAAAACATAAAGTAGTCCCTCATTATACTGTAGGCTATACGGCACAAAGAGGGATAGGAACAGACAAGTTAGGAAAGCGTTTAATTGGAGTAAGGGGAAATATAAGGCTATCACGCAGAAACTTGGAAGCATAAATTGGGAACAGATGTTCTCAGGGAAATGTACAGAAGAAATATAGCAAATGTTCAGGGGATATTTGAGTGGAGTTCTGCATAGGTACGTTCCAATGAGACAGGGAAAGGATGGTAGGGTACAGGAACCGTGGTGTACAAAGGCTGTTATAAATCTACTACTACTACTACTACATTGATTCAGGCCTAGGGGGCCGGCATCGGGCACGACGACGGACTCTCCACTTCTCCCTCTCCCTCATCAGTGTGTTCAGTTCATCTACATTAGCCGCGCCGCTGTCTTCTAGGAGCGTGTTGACCATAGTCTTAGGAGGGCGCCGAGGGTTCATCCGCCCATGTTTGGGCTCCCATATGATGACCAGGCTGGCAGGTAGCTCGGGGTGGCGTAGACAGTGCCCTGCTAGTTGCAGTCTTCTCGCCTCGATTTTAGTGGTGAGCATCGGTAGGTTGTTATAGAGCTCGACGTTCGTCATGTGCTGTTGCCAACTCACGTCAAGAGCCATCCGGAACATTCGTGTATAGCAACCATCTAGAGACTTTCGCATCGTCTTGGTGAGTATCCACGTCTTGCATCCGTACGTGAGAATGGACTCTATGACTGCTATGAAAATCCTCTTTTTAAGCCCTCTGGTCAGGTTTGACTTCCAGATTTCCTTCATGTCATTCATAGCCCTCCACGCCAGCACCTTCCGTATCTTTATGTCCTTCTCTGAATCATTTTTGACCTAAGGTACTTGTAGTCAAAGACTTTCATAATGGTATCATTCTCTATGGTCTTGAGAGTACCTTCATCACAGTTAAACTCTGTCTTTTTAGCGTTTAGGTGAAGTCCAAAAATCTATGTAAATCTTGTCAAGGGGTCAAAAATCACTGCTTTTTGAGAAGAAAGACATACAGTTGATATTATTTAAAAGCTATTTGCTTCAGTGTGGAATAGTGTCTAAAGGCCACACAAATGCAGGCACATAGGAGTAGGATAGATCAGCTGGCTGAGTGGAATCACAGCAAAAAAAAACTTTGCATTCAATGTCATTAAGACTAAGAAAATAATTGTGAATTTCAGGAAGTGGAAATTGAGGGAACACACATCAGTCAGCAAGGGATCAAAAGTGGAAAGTGTAAGTAGTTTCAGGTTCCTGGGTGTCAACGTCTCTGAGGATCTATCCTGGACCCAACATATTGATGCAGTTACAAAGAAGGCAGGACAGTGTCTATACTTCATAAGCAGTTTGAGGAGACTTGGTATGTCACCAAAGACACCTGCAAGTTTCTACAGATGTACCGTGGAGAGCATTCTAACTAGTTGCATCACCATCTAGTATGAAGGAGCCACTGCACAGGATTGGAAAAAATTCCAGGAAGTTGTAAACTCAGGCAGCTTCATCATGGTCACTAGCCTCCCCTGCTTTCAGGACACATTCAAAAGGCAATGCTTCAAAAAGGTGCCATACATCATTAAGGATCTCCATCATCCAGTACATGCCCTCTTCTCATTGCTATCATCAAGGAGAAGGTTCAGGAGCCTGAATACACATGCTCAACATTTCAGGAACAGCTACTTCCCTTCTGCAATCAGATTTCTGAATGGATGATGAACCCATGAACACTAGATCAGTATTTTTTCCTCTCTTTCTACACTACATATGTAATTATTTTTTTAAATTTGTACTACTTATTGTAATTTATATTTTTTATTATTCTGTTTTGCAATGTACTGCTTTTTCTTGCTCATAGTATGCTGTCTATTGCAAATGTGATTGTGGCTTCAATCTATAACTTAAAACAAGTTTCAACATGTGTATCATATTGAACTAATATATTTCCCATGCTCTCCTTATGCGCTAACGCCTTTTGCTTTTCTTTGCCCTGCTTGCTTCTTCCATTTTCCTTCACTGCCTAATGTGTTGAATTCCAGCCTGTTGCAACACCAGACAAGATCAGACATGAAACTGGCATGGCATTGTGCTTAGGATTGGGCTAGTTCTGCAACAGTTTTCTGGTTTCCCAATCTTCATACCTTATCTTCAACTGGAAAAAAATATTTGCATCAATCCATTCTAAAGTTAACTATGATAACAAAAACAAAATCCAAGTGATACTCAGTGGATCATGCAGTATGTGTGAAAAGAGAAAACAGATTTGTCATTTCAGCTCAATATTCTTTCATCAGCACTTCAGTTCTTCAGCTCTTGCTAAAATTGAGACATACATTATATTTTTGTAGTTTACTGAATACTTAAACATAATCTCATTTGATGCTAATACCTATTAATATGCCATTACAATCATTAAGGCAATGATCAATGTTTTGCAGTCTTCTGTCCATTGTAGTTAAAAAGGTTTTTAGTGACTATTTCACATCTTGATATTGGTTGTAGAAGTAATAATCATTATGTTGATTATTATCAAATTCTTCTAAATCACTGTTGTATATTTTCCCAAGAGTGTGATTTTGAAGCATCCACGCTGAACACATTTTCTAATGAAGTTTCAATTTCACGAGCCAATCTTTGCCCATCAATATTGGTCAATAAGTATAATCATCCACAGCAATTGGTAATTTGGGGTCCTAACGATTGTGATAAACTAGATTTTCCATTTCGCCAGAAATCTTCATTCCTTCACCTGAAAATGTGTCTAGCTTTTTGTATTCTTTGCTAATGGCACACACTCATTGGTACTCATTCAGAATTCAGCCCTGCAATGCTTGACAATGTTTTAATACCTCGAGCATCAAGGTCAGCTTGCAGATACATCTTCTCACTTGTCACGTCGTGTGTTTACTTTTCCTATTTCACGTAAAGTATGTTTTTTACACTCTTGTTATCAATTTGTAATGCATGTGAATAACCATAATTACATAACTATGAATAGAGCAGATAAAATTCAGAATCATTGAAGAGACACGGCAAGTTCTCAGAACACTTGATTATTTACTCGGAATGCTTTGTGCATATCTACACATGTTATATACATACTTCATACACTTGCATATACCCAGTCATTTTGCACGTGATGCGAGAACCTTATTTACAGATCTCAATAGTAATCGGTGATACTCCTGTTGTCAATCTTGGCCCATCGGTTTCACATCCTAATTTGATTTGGGTGATTGAGGGTTCAATCCTCACTCCAGAGAATTTGGCACAAGTTGCAGTTGAACATCACAAGCTACATTGTTGCTGAAACTAATATACTAAACAGAGATTCTTCAATTGACTTTAAAGTTCCCCTGACACTGTTTGAAAGAGACAAAAGGAATCTAATCTGATATCTATTATTAAAAAGTGAAATTACCTTTTAAGTTTCTCATTAGTGTCGATGGAAGACTCTGTGTAAATTTGCTGCTGCACTTCCCTGCATTAAAACAGTGAGCATACTGTGAGTACAGGTGTCCCTTGCTTTTCGAACATTCGCTTTACGAAACCTCACTGTTACGAAAGACCTACATTAGTATCCTGTTTTCACTTTCAGAGGGTGTTTTCACTGTTATGAAGAAAGGCAGCGCGCAAAAAAAAAATCAGCGCCGCCCCGAGCAGCCGCTCTCCCCCAGATTCAGAACTGCATTGCTTTAACACGTGCCTGTGAGCAGCCGTTAGCAAGATGAGTTCTATGGTATCGGAAAAGCCTGAAAGAGCTCGTAAGGATGTTACACTTAGCATAAAGTTAGACATAATTAAGCGTTTTGATTGTGGTGAACGAAGTAAGGACAACAACAGGAATTCTGCAGATGCTGGAAATTCAAGCAACATACATCAAAGTTGCTGGTGAACGCAGCAGGCCAGGCAGCATCTATAGGAAGAGGTACAGTCGACGTTTCAGGCCGAGACCTTTCGTCAGGACTAACTAAAGTAAGGACAAAGTGAGTTTGGCTTGTGGAAGCTGACAAAGATAATGTTGAAGAGGTTTTGGCATCCCATAACCAAGAACTGATAGATGAAGAGCTGATGCAATTGGAAGAAGAAAGGATAACAATCGAAACCGAATGCAGTAGCGAACTGAACGTGAAGCAACTGCGTGACATTTTCGCTGCAATGATAAAGTATGACTTTAATTTTGAACGGGTACGTAGGTTTAGGGGATATTTGCAAGATGGTTTGAGTCCTTACAAAGAACTGTATGATAGGAAAATGCGCGAGGCTCAGCAGTGAAGCAAGCCTTCCACATCAGCCACAGGAGACGACGAACCTCAGCCTTCGACATCGAGGCAGGCAGTCATAGGAGAAGATGAACTAACTGCTCTAATGGAAACAGATGACGAGATGACACCCCAGTGTCCCACCACCCCAACCCTCGGGCCACGGACAGATACCGATTTGCAGAGAATGCAGCGGTAGCCGGGAGGCACACAGCACATCTTTAAGAAAAAAGCCGAAATAAACATGCGAATTAATTAGATGCCGCCCGACACATAATAGTCGGCCCAGATCAGAGACGACGCAATCGGAAATCGGCACTGATCTGGGCACCTAATTAATTAGCATGTTTATTTCGGCTTTTTTCTTAAAGATGTGCTGTGTACCTCCCGGCTACCGCTGCACCCCTGCATGCTTCGCGGTTCGGTATCAGTTGGCGGCCTGGAGGGTGGGGTCCACTGCACCACCCCAACCTGCGATGACTCAGTCTAACACACCATCATCAGTGTGCTCGGCACTGTCCCGATTCCAGTAAGTGATACTACACTGTACATACATTATTTCTACTTTATATAGGCTGTGTATTTTTACGTGTTATTTGGTATGATTTGGCAGCTTCATAGCTTAAAGGTTACTGGAGAGCGCTTGCGCCGTGTTTTTGCCGACGGCGCTTGCGTGAGAATTTCGCTACGGAGAACAGTACAGTAATGACTGTGGAAAAGTATTTCTACTTTATATAGGCTGTGTATTTATCATATCATTCCTGCTTTTACTATATGTTACTATTATTTTAGGTTTTATGTGTTATTCGGCATGATTTGGTAGGTTATTTTTGAGTCTGCGAACGCTCACAAAATTTTCCCATATAAGTAAATGGTAATTGCTTCTTCGCTTTACGACATTTCGGCTTATGAACCGTTTCATAGGAATGCTTTACCTTCGGATGGCAGGGAAAACCTGCATATATTGGCTGTAAGGGCCACCTGAAGCCCTCTGGCAATGTTCAAAGTGCAAAGTAAAGTTATTATCAAATACTACCCTGAGATTAATTTTCTTGCAAGCATTCACTATAGAACAAAGGAATCCAAACAAAAGAATCAATGTAAAACCTTACACAAAAACTGATAGCCAACCAATGTTCAAAGGATGACAAACTGTGCCAATCCAAAAAAAAGGTAATATTGAGAACATGAGTTGTAGCGTCCTCAAAGATGATGGTTGAAGGGTAATAACTGTTCCGGAACCTGGTGGTGTGGGACATAAATCTCCGATACCTCCTGCCCGACAGTAGCAATGAGAAAAGGGCATGGCCCGGATAGTGGGGGCGGTCCTTGATAATGGGTACTGCTTTCCTGTCGTAGTGCTGCTTGTAGTTGTGCTCAGTGGCGTGATGGACTGGTCTGTGTCCACTGCTTTTTGTAAGCTCACAATGTGCTTATCCTTTCCTTTGCTTTTGAAATTTCACAAACAGAATCAGGTTTAATATCATCAGCTTATGTTAGGAAATTTGCTGTTATGCGGCTGCAGTACATTGGAATACATAATAAAAATTGTAAATTACAGTCAGTATATATATACCTAAAAAGTTAAATTAACTAAGTAGTGTAAAAAGAGAGAAAAAAAAAGTCGTGAGGAAGTATTCATGGGTTCAATGTCCATTCAGAAATCCGATGGCTGAGGTAAAGAAGCTACTGTATTCCTGAATCGTTGAGCGTGTGCTTTCAGGAAAATTTCAGGGTTATTTTCACACATACACTGCTGGGGAAGAATGTTCTTGTTGAACTCTCCCACAACTCAGTGGGTAGTGAGTGTCAGATTATTGTGAAGGGAGGTGTGTGGGAAGCTATTATTGATCCTCTGGCTGCCGTCCAAGTACATGACGAGAAGGGTGAGATCACATTTTAGGATAAGACTATTGTGACAGCTGCCAGCAAGGCTAGCGCAGACTTGCCTGATCCATATGATGGTCATGTCATGTCAAGCAGATTTTAGCCTGATGCGTGTTGTTTCTGCCAGCTGAGGAAAGGTCGTGTTTCATCTACTGTTACTCTGACAAGCAGATGCATACAGACAATTATAGCGGGTTCACAAGGGGTAAAAAAACACTGCTGTAAATCTAACAAACTCCCTTGTCTGTTATTATTCATGATGATATGGGTTTAGTGCATGAAAATAGTATGAAGTAAAAGCTTAGCCATGATCTTATTTAATAATGGGGTAGGCTCTTGGGGCTAAATAATGCTTCTTTTCTTTCTGGTCTTTAACAATTTTATTTACTTTGGGCAGGAGGACTGTGAGAGGAAGACCTGGTGTATTCTGCAGAAGCCAGAGGGCAAGAATTATTTCCTGGACAGCTTTGAGCTTCATCTAGATGCCCATGAATAAGAGTGTTGCCCTGTAGAGCCTCGCTTCCCCCGCCCCATTCAGTTCCCCCACTGTATCCGGAGGACTCAGCCATGACTCAGTCTGGCAGTTCTCTCAGTTGTACATTGATTAATGTGGCAGTAATAATTTAAAACTTTGTGGTCAGGTTGGCCAAGCCAAACAGGCATTGAAAAGAGACCGCCGTGAATTCCTGATCTTCAATATCACTCCAGTAAGTAAAACAAAGATTGCAATGGTCCAAATGACAACGAGTTCATGATGTTCCCCCGCAGAAATTTGTCTCCTGCCAAGCACCATTTATAAATTTGCCACCACACAGCTATTGTTGGCAGAATTTAAGATGGTGATGAGGAAGTGTACAGGAATGAGGTGGATCAGCTGGTTGACTGGTGTCATAGCAACAACGTTGCACACAAGACCAACAGATTGATTGTGGACTTCTGGAAGGGGAGGTTGAAAGAACACACACCAGTCCTTGTCAAGGGCTCAGAAGTGGAAAAGGGGAGCAGTTTCAAGTTGCTGGGTATAAACATCTCTGAGGTTCTATCTTGGGCTCAACATATTAATGTAATTACAAAGAAGGCATGACATTGGCTATACCTCATTAGGAGTTTGAGGAAAATTGGTACATCACCAAAGATACATAAATTTCTACAGATGTACCATAGACAGCATCCTAACTGTTTCCAGCACCTTCTGATATGGAGGAGCCACTGCACAGGATCAGAAAAAGCTGCAGAAAGCTGTAAACTCAGCCAACTTCATTATGGGCACTAGCCTTCCCTGCATCCAGAACACCTTTGAAAAGCAATGCCTCAGAAAGACTGATTCCTCATTAAGGACCCCCATCACCCAGAACACGCTCTCTTCTCATTGCGACCAAAGAGAAGGTATAGGATTCAGTAACAGCCTCCTCCCCTCTTCCATCAGATTTCTGACTATGAACACTACCTCCATATTCTTCCTCTTTTTTGCACTACTTACTTAATTTGCTTATGTATACACATATAAGTCTTACTGTAATTAATTGATTTTATTATTATGTGTTGCAATGTATAAAGTTAAAGTTAGACTCTGTCCCGAACCTTATAGGCTCATCAGGCCGGTGCTTATACCGGTTTCCGTGGTGTGAAGCGTCTGAGAGTACGAGACTCCCCGCACCCCACCCCCCGCTCCCGGATAGGGTGCCAGTCTATCGCAAGGTTAACCCCCAGCATTTTGCCGGTACCCATTTTCAGCTGGGTGGACTGGAGCAGTGTGTGGTTAACAGCCCTGCTCAAGGACACGACACGATGCTTCGGCTGGGGCTCAAACTCACGACCTTCAGATCGCTAGTCCACCGCCCCAACCACTTGGCCACACGCCACACGTTGCAATGTATGGCCGCCACAAAATATTAATTTTCACGACATATGCCAGTGATACTAAACCTGATTCTGATTCGGATTTGATCCACTCCATGTAATGTCAAGAAACAAATAAGCAAGCTGTTCAGCCGAGGTTATAGGCTCTGACAATATTCCAGAAGTAATGCTAAAGGTTTATGCATCAAGCGAAGCACAGGGCTAGAGCAGCATATTGACAACAATGACATTTACATAGTAAAGTTTAGAATTGCTCGGGTCTTACTTGCCCATAAAAAATAGGATCCGTCCAATCCTGTTTAACGGCATTCATCAGTACAACTGTGAAAGGTGGTGGCAGCATTGCTACCTCAGCAAATAATGGTTACTTCTGTTTGAATACAGCCCAAACCACTTGATTTCGGATCTCAGCATGACCTAGTCCAAACATGCACAAAAATGCTGAGTTTCAGAAACAAAATGGCTCTCCGCTTGTCAGAATCATTTCAAAAACACGAAGGAAAGAGGTTATGGTTGTCAAGGCCCACTAAACTAAGTCCTAAGACTATGCTGCAGGAGTTTTTCAAGGCAATGTCCCAGTCTCAAAACTCTTCAGCTGCTTCAGGAAGTGGCAGATCTTCATTACTGAATAGGGAGAATGCCATAGCTGCACCTAGAGAGGACATCTTGGAGATTCATCCAGAAAGGTTATGTGGGTAGAGCCTAGGAATAAGACAGGTGCAATCATTCTGGAGGCATTATACACTAGGCCTCCCAATAATCAGTGGGAGTTGGCAGAACAGATATCATGCAGATCATGGAAAGACATAAAAAATAGTAGATTTGTTGTAGTGGTTGATTTCATCTTCCCCAATATCGATTTGGACTTCCTTAATGCCAGGGGCTTGGATGGGGCACATTTTGTGAGATATATCCAGGAGGGTTTCATGAAACATTATGTATATAACACAACTAGGGACAGGGTAATACTTACAGGCTTATATTGGCCAAGTGGTCAGAGTTTCATTGGAGGAGCATTTTGGTAACAGTAATCATAGTTCTGCAAGTTTTATGATAGTATGGACAAGGATAAGACTGGTCCTTGAGTGAAAGTGCTATATTGGTGGAATGCTAATTCCAGAATTAGATGGGAACTGGGTAAAGAAGATTGGGAATGGTTGTTTGGATTTTAACAGAAAAGGCCAGCTGGATACTCGGACAAACATGTTCATGTGTGGAATGAAGATAAAGATAGCAAGTTTTGGAAACCTTGGAAGACAAAAGATATTGTAAGTTTAGTTTAAAAGAATAAGGAAGCATATATAAGGTTTAGGAATCTGAAATAAGCCAAGTCCCTTGAAAAGTATGAAGGAAGTAGTAAAGAACTTAAGCGGGGAATTAGAAGGGCTAAAGGGGGCCATGAAATATCCTTGGCAGGAAGAATTAAGGAGAATACCTAGGCATGTGTTAGGAGCAAGGATAGTAAATGAAAATTTAGAAAGACAAAGGGGGGAATTTGTGTGTGAAGTCAGAAGAAGTGGATGAGCTGCTAAGTGAGCACTTCACATTGATATTCAGCCAGGAGAAGGACATGGTTGATAGTGAGACTAGGAAGACCTAAATCAGTATTCAGGGATATCTTGATATGAAGTAGGAAGGAGTATCTTGTGGCCTTCAGAACAGTAAAGTGGATACATCCCAGAACCTGAAAGGATCTATCCTGGGATACTGAGGGAGGTTTCTATTCCCTTCGCTAAGAGCTTTGGCCACGGGCAAGGTTCCAAAACACTGGAAAATAAGCGTTGTTGTTTTCCTATCTAAGAAGAACAATGGGGAGAATCCAGGAGATCATATGCCAGTGGCAGTGAGGTTATTGGAGAGAGGTTTATTTGCATGAGGAAAAGCATGCACTTGTTAGTGACAACATGGATTTGTGCAAGGGAGATCAGGTTTCAGAAATGTGATTGAGTCTTTTTGAGAAGATGACAAAGATCATTGATCAGGGTAAGGCAGTGAACATTGGCTGCATGGACTTTAAACCATTTGATAAGTTTGATCAGAGTCAGTTGGTCCTGAAATTAAGTCACATGGGATCCATGGTGCATTAGTAAGTTGGATCTGTCTTCTACTGAGTGTGGTGTACATAGAGTGTAGGAATATATCTGCTAGCTTGTAGTCCTTCTCCACATGCCTTCTTATTCTACCTTCTACCCCCTTCCTTTCCAGTCCTGATAAAGGGTCTTGGCCTTGAAAGGTGGACTGTTTATTCCCCTCCCCTCCATAGATGCTGCCTGATTGGCTGAATTCCTCCAGCATTTTGTGTGTGTTGGTCAAGATTTCCAGCATCTGCAGAATCTCCAGTGGTTATGAAATACTAGAGGTGAGTGGCGCAAACTTTAAAGGAGATGTGCAAGACAATCTTTTTATGTGCTGTGCTCCTGGAATGGCCTGTCAGGCAAGGTAGAGAAGCAGCTAAAACAGCAACGTGGGAGAAACATTTAGACAGGCGCATTAGAAGCCAGGGAATAGAGGCATGTTAATCACGTGCAGGCAGATGGGATTAGATTAGATTGGTATCATGATCATCATAGACTCAATGGGTTGAAGGGCCAATTTCTGTGTACGTTCAAGGCTTTCCTTCTGTAATAAGGTCAGATGATTACAGTTGAGTATAAAGTGCTATGTTCCGCTCAGAACTTCTCAGAAAATGAGGGCACCCTTGCTAGAATGTAACATAATCAGTTGAGGTTTAAACTGATATATGGCAATCACATTTATGCTACACACACCCAGTGGCCACTTTGTTAGATACACCTGTACACCTCATTAATTAAAACATTTAATCAGCCAATCACATGGCAGCAAGTCAATGCATAAAAACATGCAGACTTGGTCAAGATCTTCAAGTTGTTCTTCAGACTGAATGTCAGAATGGGGAAGAAATGTAACTTAAGTGACTTTGACCCTGGAATGACTGTTGGTGCCAGATGGGTGGCTTGAGAATCTGAAAAACTGCTGGGATTTTCTCTCACTCACACACACACACACACACACACACACACACACACACACACACACACACACACACACACACACACACACACATACACACACACACACATACACACACACAGCCTCTAGAGTTAACAGAGAACTGTGCAAAAACAAACAAAAACATCCAGTGAGCTGCAGTTCTGTGGACGAAAACTCCTTGTTAATGAGAGAGGTCAGAGGAGAATGGCCAGACTGTCTCAGGCTGACAGGAAGGCGAAATTAACTCAAATAACTTTGTGTTATAACAGTGGTGTGCAGAGACTATCTCTGAACGCACAACACACTGAACCTTGAAGTGGATGGGCTACAGTAGCGGAACACCACAAACATGCACAGAGTGGCCACTTCATGAGGTACAGAAGGTACCTAATAATATGGCCACTCAGTGTAAGTGCAAATCATTAGGCAGCTCCACTTGCTGATAAAAATCATGACCTGTTTGGCAATAACATGAGTTGGAAACGAAAACAGAAACAAAAATAACTGCTTTTGACATCACAGCAGATTTCATCTCAAGAGTCAGAACACCCTAAGGGAAACAGAGCTCTAGGAAATTTTCCCAGGAAGGTGAACATAGAACATAGAAATCTACAGCACATTACAGGCCCTTCGGCCCACAATGTTGTGCTGACCATGTAACTTACTCTAGAAACTGCCAAGAATTTCCCTACCACATAGCCCTCTATTTTTCTAAGCTCCATGCACCTATCTAAGAGTCTCTTACAAGGCCATATTTTATCCACCTCTACCACCGTCATGGGCAGTGCATTCCACACACCCACCATGAAGCCCATTGAAAGTGGCTGTGGTTGATCTTTGCAGAAGGTGTACTCTAGGATGTTCCTCAGGGCAATACCTTCATTTAAACACTTTGCCCTGTTTATGAATTACTTTCTATTCATTAGAAGGCGCACGAGTCAGGCTGTGGAGTGTGTAACTTTATTCATGACTTCACTGGTAACAGAAAGTGTCAGCCTGCATCAAAGGCTGGAACTGATCCCGGACTGAGAGGGAGAAGCAGTGCATTAGAGCATTTCCAACGAAACCAAACTACTCCTTGACTTGATCGGCCACTTGAAGTTCAAAGCAAATTTATTATCAAAGTACATATAAGTCACCATCTACAACCCTGACATTCCTTTTCTTGCAGACCTATACAGTAAATCCAAAAAACACAATAGAATTAGTGAAGGACTGCACCCAAGAGGACAAACAAAGAGCCAATGTGGAAAAGACAACAAACTACAAATACAAAAGAAAAAAAAATTACTGAATAAATATCGAGAACATGAGATGAAGAGTCCCTGAGAATGTATCCATAGGTTATGGGAACAGTTCAGTAAACACAAAATAATGTGCAGATGCTGTTGTCAAAGGAACACTCACAATGCGCTGGAGGAACTCAGCAGGTCAGTCAGCATCAGTTGAAAAGATTAGTCGACGTTTCGGGCCGAAACCCTTCGTCAGGACTGAAGGAAGAACTTTGGGGAGGGTTTGAAGAATGCTGGTAGTTGAAAAAAACAGTAATTTTAAAGACAAAAGGGGAGGGGAAGCAGGGAGGTGATTGGCAGGAGAACAATGCGAAGTAGTAGAAGGAGGCGGAACTATGAGGGAGGTGATGTGAAATGGGGATAGAGGAAAGGAGGGGGAGAGAATTACCGGAAGTTGGAGAATTCTATGTTCATACCAAGGGGCTGGAGACTACTGAGATGGTATATGAGGTGTTGCTCCTCCAACCTGAGTTTAGCCTTACCATGGCAGTAGAGGAGGCCTTGTATGGACATATCTGAATGGGAATGAGAAGCAGAGTTGAAGTGGGTGGCTACCGGGATCTGCGTCACGTTTCACCAATGTAGAGGAGGCCGCACCGGGAGCACCGGATGCAATAGATGACCCCAACAGATTCACAAGTGAAGTGTTGCCTCACCTGGAAGGACTGTTTGGGGTCCTGAATGGTGGCAAGAGAGGAGGTGTAGGGACAAGTGTAGCACTTACGCTTACAGGGATAAGTGCCAGGTGGGAGATCCGTGGGGATGGACATGCGGATAAGTGAGTCACAGAGGGATCAATCCCTGCGGAAAGTGGAGAGGAGTGGAGAGGGAAAGATGTGCTTAGTGGTGGGGTCCTGTTGAAGGTGGCGGAAGTTGCGGAGGATAATGTGCTGGATCCGGAGGCTGGTGGAGTGGTAGGTGA
Organism: Mobula hypostoma; assembly: GCF_963921235.1. Taxonomy (NCBI): domain Eukaryota; kingdom Metazoa; phylum Chordata; class Chondrichthyes; order Myliobatiformes; family Myliobatidae; genus Mobula; species Mobula hypostoma. The sequence continues at coordinate 33,842,389 of NC_086109.1, forward strand.
GGACAAGGGGAACTCTATCCCTGTTGTGGTTGCGGGAAGATGGGGCAAGGGCCGAAGTGCGGGAAATGGAGGAGATGCGGGTGAGGGCATCATTGATCACCGTAGAAGGGAAACCACGATCCTTAAAGAAAGAGGACATTTGAGATGTCCTGGAATGGAAAGCCTCATCCTGGGAGCAGATGTGGCAGAGGCAGAGGAAATGGGAATAGGGAATGGCATTTTTGCATGTGGCGGGGTGGGAAGAGGTATAGTTGAGGTAGTTATGAGAGTCAGTGGGCTTGTAGAAGATGTCAGTGGACAGTCTGTCTCCAGAGATGGAGACTGAGACATCGAGAAAGGGGAGAGAAGTGTCCGAGATAGACCAAGTGAATTTGAGGGCTGGGTGGAAGTTTGAAGTAAAGTCGATGAAATTGACGAGCTCAGCATGGGTGCAGGAAGCAGCACCAATGTAGTCGTCAATGTATCGAAGGAAAAGTTGAGGAGCAGTACCAGAATAGGTTTGGAGCACAGACTGTTCCATATAACCAACGAAGAGGCAGGCGTAGTTGGGTCCCATGTGGGTTCCCATAGCTACACGCTTAGTCTGAAGAAAGTGGGAAGAGCCAAAAGAGAAGTTATTAAGTGTGAGAACCAGTTCCACCAACCGGAGGAGGGTAGTGCTGGTGGGGAACTGGTGAAGTCCATTATCCAGGAAGTAGCGGAGGGCTTTGAGGCCTTCTTGATGGGGAATGGAGGTGTATAAGGATTGGACATCCACAGTAAAAATGAAGCGGTTGGGACTGGGGAACTGGAAGTTATTGAAGAGGTGGAAGGCATGGGATGTATCACGGATGTAGGTGGGGAGGGACTGAACTATGGGTGAGAAAATGGAGTCCAGGTAGGCAGATACAAGTTCGGTTGGACAGGAGCCGGCAGAAACTATGGGTCTACCGGGATAGTCAGGCTTGTGGATCTTGGGGAGGAGGTAAAACTGAGCGGTGCGGGGTGTGGGAATAATGAGTTTAGTGGCTGAGGATGGAAGGTCTCCGGAGTTGATACGGGCGGTGATGGTACGGGAGACAACGGTTTGATGTTTTTTGGTGGGGTCCTGTTCCAGGGGTAAGTAAGAGGTGGTGTCAGAGAGCTACCGTTTGGCCTCAGTGAGGTAGAGGTCCGTCCACCAGACTACTACAGCATCACCTTTGTCAGCAGGTTTGATGGTGAGGTTGGGATTAGTGCTGAGAGAGTGGAGAGCAGTGCATTCAGAGGGAGTGAGGTTGGAACAGGAGAGAGGAGTGGTGAAGTTGAGACGGTTGATGTCTCGGCGACAGTTGGAGATGAAGAGATCGAGTGCAGGTAGAAGGCCCGGGCGGGGTGTCCAGGAGGAGGAAAGGGTTGAAGACAGGAGAAGGGGTCATCAGTAGGGGGAGGGAAATCCTTGCCAAAGAAGTAGGCTCGGAGACGTAGGCCACAGAAGAAGAGTTCAACGTCATGGCGGGCACGGAACTCACTGAGGTGTGGACGGAGAGGGACAAAAGTGAGACCCTTGCTAAGGACAGAACGTTCTGCCTCAGAGAGGGGAAGGTCAGAGGGGATGGTGAAGACATGGCAATGGTTGGGGCTTGGGTTGGAGGAGGGTGAAGAGTGGGAGGTCTCAGGAGGGAGAGGGGGGTTGGGATGTTCAGGGAGAGCTGGGTTAGGGGACGATAAGGAATCAGAGGAATGGATGGACGATGAGGGGTAGAGGGATGTTTGGGAGTCGATGGGAGGAAAGGGAGTAGTGGGGGAATAGGATAGGCGGTGGGACCCCGTGGCAGTAAGAGCGGTTCCAGTTTGGAGAGTTTCAGGACCTCTGTAGGAGCCGTATCCTAAACTTGGCGTGGCATAGACTGCATCCTACAGGGCCCCAGAACTGAGGTCAGAGTGGGAGGCGAGTGAGTCCATGGCTCGCCAGGGGCTGGTTCCCCTTTTCAGGAGGCGGTGGTTCCAGTCGGGGTCAGAATCAGAGGCGGATGGGTCTCCAGCCTGCCGAAGGCCTGAGAAGTCGTGGTCCGAGGGGTTTCGGTCCAGGCTGGAGCCAGTCGTCGTCGTGGGCTCCAGGCAGGCGAGCTTGTAGTCCTTCTTGGATGCGAGGAAGGAGAAGAAACAGCGGTTGGAGGCGTTAATCCGGCAGAGAATAAAATGTAGGAGAGGTCCACGGCATACGGTGGAGAGTGAGGCCCGGAATGGTGGCAGAGAGAGGGACAGGGCCCTTAGGTATCTTCGCATGACAGCGAGTGTGGCGCGGAGAATCCTGCGGGAGCAGCGATCAATGAAACGGAGGTACCTGGGATCCTCACTGGGCCCGAACTGGGAGGCCTGGAACCGTAGCCGGAATCCCTGCGGTAACAGATGGCGGCGGAGACATGTTCCCAGGAAGGAGACGTGGCTGTGGTAGCGGGTCTGAGATAGGACGTGGTCGAAGAGTCGGAGGGAGGCAGAGATCACAGAGGGGGAACAGTGAGAGAGGGTCTCACTGAACTCCCGTCGAAGAGAGGATTTAAACTTCTTCAGGGTAGGGATACCTTGAAGAGACTTCGCAGTAGAGTAGCAAATCGTAAACACAAAATAATCTGCAGATTCTGTTGTCAAAGGAACACTCACACTGAGCTGGAGGAACTCAGCAGGTCAGTCAGCAACAGTTGAAAAGATTAGTCGACGTTTCGGGCCGAAACCCTTCGTCAGGACTGAAGGAAAAACTTTGGGGAGGGTTTGAAGAATGCTGGTAGTTGAAAAAAACAGTAATTTTAAAGACAAAGGGGTGGGGGAGGGGAAGCAGGGAGGTGATTGCCAGGAGAACAATGTGCAGTAGTAGAAGGAGGTGGAACTATGAGGGCGGTGATGTGAAATAGGGATAGAGGAAGGGAGGGGGAGGGAATTACCGGAAGTTGGAGCATTCTATGTTCATACCAAGGGGTTGGAGACTACCTAGACGTTATATGAGGTATTGCTCCTCCAACCTGAGTTTAGCCTCATCATGGCAGTAGAGGAGGCCATGTATGGACATATCTGAATGGGAATGGGAAGCAGAGTTGAAGTGGGTGGCTACCGGGAGGTCCTGTCTGTTGTGGCGGACAGAGTGGAGGTGCTCGACGAAGCGGTCCCCCAATCTGCGTCGGGTTTCACCGATGTAGAGGAGGCCGCACCGGGAGCACCGGATGCAATAGATGACCCCAACAGACTCACAAGTGAAGAGTTTCCTCACCTGGAAGGACTGTTTGGGTCCCTGAATGGTGGCAAGAGAGGAGGTGTAGGGACAGGTGTAGCACTTACGCTTACAGGGATAAGTGCCGGGTAGGAGATCCGTGGGGATGGACATGCGGATAATGACTCGCGGACGGATCGATCCCTGCGGAAAGCGGAGAGGGGTGGAGAGGGAAAGATGTGTTTACCTGGTGGGGTCTTGTTGAAGGTGGCAGAAGTTGCGGAGCATAATGTGCTGGATCTGGAGGCTAGTGGGGTGGTAGGTGAGGACAAGGGGAACTCTGTCCCTGTTGTGGTGGCGGGAAGATGGGGTGAGGTCCGAAGTGCGGGAAATGGAGGAGATGCAGGTGAGGGCATCATTGATCACTGTAGAAGGGAAACCACGATCCTTAAAGAAAGAGGACATTTAAGATGTCCTGGAACGGAAAGCCTCATCCTGGGAGCAGATGCGGCAGAGACAAAGGAAATGGGAATAGGGAATGGCATTTTTGCAAGTGGCGGGGTGGGAAGAGGTATAATCAAGGTAGTTATGAGAGTCAATGGGCTTGTAGAAGATGTCAGTGGACAGTCTGTCTCCAGAGATGGAGACCGAGACATCGAGAAAGGGGAGAGAAGTGTCCGAGATAGACCAAGTGAATTTGAGGGCTGGGTGGAAGTTTGAAGTAAAATCGATGAAATTGACGAGCTCAGCATGGGTGCAGGAAGCAGCACCAATGTAGTCGTCAATGTATCGAAGGAAAAGTTGGGGAGCAGTACCAGAATAGGTTTGGAGCACAGACTGTTCCACATAACCAACGAAGAGGCAGGCGTTGTTGGGTCCCATGCGGGTTCCCATAGCTACACCCTTAGTCTGAAGAAAGTGGGAAGAGCCAAAAGAGAAGTTATTTAGTGTGAGAACCAATTCCGCCAACCGGAGGAGGGTAGTGCTGGTGGGGAACTGGTGAGGTCTATTATCTAGGAAGTAGCGGAGGGCTTTGAGGCCTTCTTGATGGGGATTGGAGGTGTATAAGGATTGGACATTCATAGTAAAAATGAAGCGGTTGGGACTGGGGAACTGGAAATTATTGAAGAGGTGGAGGGCATGGGATGTATCGCGGAGGTAGGTAGTGAGGACCCAAAGTTCTTCCTTCAATCCTGACGAAGGGTTTCGGCCCGAAACGTCGACTCATCTTTTCAGCTGATGCTGACTGACCTGCTGAGTTCCTCCAGTGCATTATGAGGGAACAGTTCAGTGTTGGGGCATGGGAAGTTGAGTGAAGTTATTCCCTCTGGTTCAGTGCCTGATGGTTGAAGGGTAATAACTGTTCCTGAACCTGGTGGTGTGAATCCTGAGGCTCCTATATATTCTTCCTGATGGCAGAAGTGAGAAGAGAACATGGCCTGTTGGGGGTTCTTCATGATGGATGCTGCTTTCCTGCAAGAGCACTCCATGTAGCAGTTTTCAATGGCAGTGAGAGCCTTACTCATGATGTCTGTGCCATATCCACCACTTTTTGCAGGACTTTCCATTCAAAGGCAGTGCTGTTTCTATACCAGGTCAAGATGCAACACGGCAATATACTCTCCACTACACATCTATAGAAGTTTGTCAAACTTTTAGATGTCATACCGAGTCTGAACAAACTTCTAAGGAATTAGAAGCACTGCCGTGCTTCCTTTGTAATGGCACTTATGTGCTGGGACTAGGACAGATCCTCTGAAATGATAACACTGAGGAACTTGAAGTTGCTGACCCTCTCCACCTCTGATCTCCCAATGAGGTCTGGATCATAAACCTCTGAATTCCTCCTCCTGAAGTTAATAATCAGTCTTGCTGACATTGAGCGAGAGAATGTTGTGGCTCCACTCAGCTAGATTTTCAATCTCCCTCCAATATGCTGATTCATCACCACATTTGAGTCAGGCAATGACAGTGGTGTCGTCAGCAAACTTAAATATGGCATTGGAGCTGTGCTTAGCCTCACAGTCATAAGTACAAAGTGAGTAGAACAGTCTTGTGGTGTAACTGTGCTGACAGAGATTGTGGAGGAGATGTAGTTGCCAATCTAAAAGGACTGGGGTTTGCAAGTGAGGAAACCAAGGATCCAATTGCACAAGGAGGTGTTGAGGCTAAGGTCTTGGAGCTTATTAAATTATGAAACATAGAAACATAGAAAATAGGTGCAGGAGTAGGCCATTCGGCCCTTCGAGCCTGCACCGTCATTTATTATGATCATGGCTGATCATCTAACTCAGAACCCCGCCCCAGCCTTCCCTCCATACCCCCTGACCCCCGTAGCCACAAGGGCCATATCTAACTCCCCCTTAAATATAGCCAATGAACTGGCCTCAACTGTTTCCTGTGGCAGAGAATTCCACAGATTCACCACTCTCTGTGTGAAGCAGTTTTTCCTAATCTCAGTCCTAAAAGGCTTCCCGTTTATCCTCAAACTGTGACCCCTCGTTCTGGACTTCCCCAACATCGGGAACAATCTTCCTGCATCTAGCCTGTCCAATCCCTTTAGGATTTTATACGTTTCAATCAGATCTCCCCTCAATCTTCTAAATTCCAACGAGTATAAGCCTAGTTCATCCAGTCTTTCTTCATATGAAAGTCCTGCCATCCCAGGAATCAATCTGGTGAACCTTCTTTGTACACCCTCTATGGCAAGGATGTCTTTCCTCAGATTAGGGGACCAAAACTGCACACAATACTCCAGGTGTGGTCTCACCAAGGCCTTGTACAACTGCAGTAGTACCTCCCTGCTCCTGTACTCGAATCCTCTCGCTATAAATGCCAGCATACCATTCGCCTTTTTCACCGCCTGCTGTACCTGCATGCCCACTTTCAATGACTGGTGTATAATGACACCCAGGTCTCGTTGCACCTCCCCTTTTCCTAATCGGCCACCATTCAGATAATAATCTGTTTCCCTATTTTTGCCACCAAAGTGGATAACTTCACATTTATCCACATTAAATTGCATCTGCCATGAATTTGCCCACTCACCCAACCTATCCAAGTCACACTGCATCCTCTTAGCATCCTCCTCACAGCTAACACTGCCACCCAGCTTGGTGTCATCCGCAAACTTGGAGATGCTATATTTAATTCCCGCATCCAAGTCATTAATATATATTGTAAACAACTGGGGTCCCAGCACTGAGCCTTGCGGTACCCCATTATTCACTGCCTGCCATTCTGAAAAGGTCCCGTTTATTCCCACTCTTTGCTTCCTGTCTGCTAACCAATTCTCCATCCACATTAATACCTTACCCCCAATACCGTGTGCTTTAAGTTTGCACACTAATCTCCTGCATGGGACCTTGTCAAAAGCCTTTTGAAAATCCAAATATACCACATCCACTGGTTCTCCCCTATCCACTCTACTAGTTACATCCTAAAAAAATTCTATGAGATTCGTCAGACATGATTTTCCTTTCACAAATCCATGCTGACTTTGTCCGATGATTTCACCGCTTTCCAAATGTGCTGTTATCACATCTTTGATAACTGACTCCAGCAGTTTCCCCACCACCGACGTTAGGCTAACCGGTCTATAATTCCCCGGTTTCTCTCTTCCTCCTTTTTTAAAAAGTGGGGTTACATTAGCCACCCTCCAATCCTCAGGAACTAGTCCAGAATCTAACGAGTTTTGAAAAATTATCACTAATGCATCCACTATTTCTTGGGCTACTTCCTTAAGCACTCTAGGATGCAGACATCTGGCCCTGGGGATTTATCTGCCTTCAATCCCTTCAATTTACCTAACACCACTTCCCTACTAACATGTATTTCGCTCAGTTCCTCCATCTCACTGGAACCTCTGTCCCCTACTATTTCTGGAAGATTGTTTATGTCCTCCTTAGTGAAGACAGAACCAAAGTAATTATTCAATTGGTCTGCCATGTCCTTGCTCCCCATAATCAATTCACCTGTTTCTGTCTGTAGGGGACCTACATTTGTCTTTACCAGTCTTTTCCTTTTTACATATCTATAAAAGCTTTTACAGTCAGTTTTTATGTTCCCTGCCAGTTTTCTCTCATAATCTTTTTTCCCCTTCCTAATTAAGCCCTTTGTCCTCCTCTGCTGAACTCTGAATTTCTCCCAGTCCTCAGGTGAGCCACTTTCTCTGGCTAATTTGTATGCTTCTTCTTTGGAATTGATACTATCCCTAATTTCTCTTGTCAGCCACGGGTGCACTACCTTCCTTGATTTATTCTTTTGCCAAACTGGGATGAACAATTGTTGTAGTTCATCCATGCAACCTTTAAATGCTTGCCATTGCATATCCACCGTCAATCCTTTAAGTGTCATTTGCCAGTCTATCTTAGCTAATTCACGTCTCATACCTTCAAAGTTACCCCTCTTTAAGTTCAGAACCTCTTTGTTTCTGAATTAACTATGTCACTCTCCATCTTAATGAAGAATTCCACCATATTATGGTCACTCTTACCCAAGGGGCCTCTCACGACTAGATTGCTAATTACCCTTCCTCATTGCTCAAAACCCAGTCCAGAATAGCCTGCTCTCTAGTTGGTTCCTCGACATGTTGGTTCAAAAAACCATCCCTCATACATTCCAAGAAATCCTCTTCCTCAGCACCTTTACCAATTTGGTTCACCCAATCTACATGTAGATTGAAATCACCCATTATAACTGCTGTTCCTTTATTGCACACATTTCTAATTTCCTGTTTAATACCATCTCTGACCTCACTACTACTGTTAGGTGGCCTGTACACAACTCCCACCAGCGTCTTCTGCCCCTTAGTGTTACGCAGCTCTACCCATATCGATTCCACATCTTCCCGGTTTATGTCCTTCCTTTCCATTGCGTTAATCTCTTCTTTAACCAGCAACACCACCCCACCTCCCCTTCCTTCATGTCTATCCCTCCTGAATATTGAATATCCCTGAACGTTGAGCTCCCATCCTTGGTCACCCTGGAGCCATGTCTCTGTGATCCCAGTTATATCATAATCATTAATAACAATCTGCATTTTCAATTCATCCACCTTATTACGAATGCTCCTTGCATTGACACACAAAGCCTTCAGGCGCTCTTTTACAACTCTCTTAGCCCTTATACAATTATGTTGAAAAGTGGCCCTTTTTAATGCTTGCCCTGGATTTGTCGGTCTGCCACTTTTACTTTTCTCCTTAGTACTTTTTGCTTCTACCCTCACTTTACACCTCTCTGTCTCTCTGCACTGGTTCCCATCCCCCTGTTGTGAACTAACCTCCTCATGCCTAGCCTCTTTAATTTGATTCCCACCCCCCAACCATTCTAGTTTAAAATCACCTCAGTAGCCCTCGCTAATCTCCCTGCCAGGATATTGGTCGCCCTAGGATTCAAGTGTAACCCGTCCTTTTTGTACAGGTCACGCCTGCGCCAAAAGAGGTCCCAATGATCCAAAAACTTGAATCCCTGCCCCCTGCTCCAATCCCTCAGCCCCACATTTATCCTCCACCTCATCGCATTCCTACTCTCACTGTCGCGTGGCACAGGCAGTAATCCCGAGATTACTACCTTTGCGGTCCTTTTTCTCAACTCCCTTCCTAGCTCCCTATATTCTCCTTTCAGGACCTCATCCCTTTTCCTACCTATGTGAAGACACGTAGTCCTCTTTTATTGTCATTTAGTAATGCATGCATTAAGAAATGATACGATATTTCCTCCGGTGTGATATCACAAAACACAGGACAGACCAAGACTGAAAAAATTGACAAAACCACATAATTATAACACATAGTTACAACAGTGCAACAATACCATAACTTGATGAAGAAGTCCATGAGCACAGCAAAAGTTCAAGGTCTCTCAAATGTCCCACATCTCACGCAGACAGGAGAAAGAAGAACTCTCCCTGTCACGCTGACCACTGTCCAACTCTGAGTCATCCGAAAACTTCGAGCTCTGATCAGCTCTCCGACACCGAGTACTGAGCGCCATCTTTGTTGAACGATTCGACCTCAACCTCGGTCGCCACCAGCAGGCAAAGCTGGAGATTTTGAGGCCTACCCTCCGAAAGATTCCCGACCACACAGTAACGACAGCAGCGAATGAGCGTTTCAGAAATTTCTCCAGGTTTTCCTCTGTGCTTTCACGTCCATTCTCCATCAAATCAGAATTGTCCACGGCCCCTATTTAACAGATACGATATCATTTTCACCGGAGAGCTGCGCACGCGCGCGGTGCGCTGCCATCTTCTCCTCCATAACCACTTCTCTACTTTTCGTGACCACCTCTTCAATGCCCTTATCTCTAGAGCTTTGCTCTTTAGCCTCTGCCTGTATGCAAGTAGGAGAAGGGCAGCTAAATGATTAGATTTCCTGAAATATGGTCTGGGCATGGAATGATAGGCATTCCTAATTGTAGTATGGCAGTAGCTGAGTGTGTTGGTACCCCTGGTGCTGCAGGTTATATGTTGATGATAATTGGGCAGAGATTTCTTCAAGCCTATTTGAGGTCCCTGACAATTATCTGAAATGCATCAGAATGGGCTGTTTCTTGTTTGGTGATATCAGCGTTCAATATCTCAAGTGTCTGATTAACCTCAGCTTTTGGTGGTTATCAAATTGTGGTCAGGATCATGGTAATGAACTCGCTTTATAAGTAGAATACTTAGATCATTAGATGATCCAGGTCGGGGGAACGAGAGTGCAACGAGAACATGACTGCTGCGTCTGATCACCACAGAGAGTTTATTATGAAACGTAGACCCCCAGCTTTTGGTCTGTTGAATCAGCAGTCTGGTCCATCTGGTGTATTGAAAAGTCTTTGGGTCTTACTGACCTATCTAGCATGTCTGGAGTGAGCCATGTTTCCATGAAGCAGAAAATTCAGCAATTCCTTATTTCTCTCCAATAAAGCAATCTGGCCCTGAAATCCTCAATCTTATTCTCTAGTGACTGTACATTTGCTAACAAGATGCTGGCTAGAGAACGTTTCAATCCTTTGTGTTTCTGCCCGGCTTGGAATTGTCCCTCCTCCTTCTCTTCCGGCCATGGTGATGTACCTTCATCCACTCAAAGGGGCCCTACAGTACGTGCATACTTGAGAGTTAAGTCCTCCGAGTCCTTCAAAGTATCATGAAATTGTTCATTTGTGTGGGCACGTGGCCAAGTGGTTAAGGCATTGGACTAGCTACCTGAGGGTCGTGAGTTTGAGCCCCAGCTGAGGGAAGGTGCTGTGTCCTTGAGCAAGGCACTTAATCACACATTGCTCTGCGACGACACCGGTGCCAAGCTGTATGGGCCCTAATGCCCTTCCCTTGGACAACATTGGTGTCGTGGAGAGGGGAGACTTGCAGCATGGGCAACTGCTGGTCTTCCATACAACCTTGCCCAGGCCTGCGCCCTGGAGAGTGAAGACTTCCCAGGCGCAGATCCATGGTTTTGCAAGACTAATGGATGCCTTTATCACAAAGTTTGTAGTTCATTTGTTAAAATGGTTCAAAAATAGATATCGTAAAGGGAAATTACAGGCTGAAGATTGCAGTGAGAGGTACATTTAGAAGTTTTATAAGTAGCCTGCAACACAGCACCATATTGAAAGAGTTCACTCATCGTAATCTTGAACCAGATTTACATCAGACCCATGAGCATTAAAATCTAGGATGTAAAAGGATGATCACTCTGGCTCATCTCCTGAGCTTCAGCATTTATGAATGTATCGGATAGTTATCAGCCATGGGATGTCATTCCCCTATCCTCTACCATTGGTTCCATATGGCAGGCAGATGTTTTATTTTATTTTTATTTAGAGAGACAGTGTGAAGCAGGCCCTTCCAGCTCAACAAGCCGCACCATCCAGCAACCTACCTATTTAACCCTATCGTAATCACAAGACAATTTACAATGAACTACTAACCGGTACATTTTGGGCTGTGGGAAGAAACCCATGTGCTCATGGGAAGGACATACAAATTTTCTTTCTGGACAACATCAGAAGCGAACTCTGAACTCCGGAGCCCCAAACTACATCAGCGTCGCGCTGACTGCTGTCCCAACCCGTACTGTTTTCTCGGTAGAGAAATAGAGAATGAAATATGTGAGAAAACATTACTCCCTCTCCTGGAAGTGAGAAGTTTACCTAAGAAGAGGAAAGAGCTTTGTTCATTGCTCTTGATGCACCTGACCGCATTTTAAAATCGAAGATATGTATTTAAATCTGTTGAAGTTGTTTAAAAGTGAAACATAAGTTCTGATTAAATGGAAGTTATCTGATTACAATCCTATCCCCACCCCTCCCCCAGCCAGATAGTGGACCTCTCAGAAAGTTATCCAGGAGCAGTTTCATTATTCTCGCTTCTTTCCCCTTCCTTTCTAGTCCTGATGAAGGATCCTGGCCCAAAACATTGCTTGTTTATTCCTCTCCATGGATGCTGCCTGAGTTGCAGAGTTTCCAGTACTTTGAGTCTGCTGATCTGGATTTACAGCATCTACAGAAGCTCCCATGTCTCCAGTTTCATTCTGTTCTTCTCTTGTGGGGGGAGGCGGGGAAGCTCAGGAGTTAGTAAATGGGCTGATGGATTGGGATTGGTCAGGTGATCAGCAGCTAGGGGTTGAGAGGTGGACTAGGCCGGGAGGTCAGAGGTCAGACCAGAGTTTGTGGGGTGAAGAATGAGGGCTAGGGTTTGGCCGGGCAGTAGTTCAGTAAGGGAGCATTTGCACGTCAGCTGGTTAAGGATGGGGATATTCTGCAGGCCAGTAGTTTGGGCAATGGAGCTTGCCAGCTAGGTTGTAAGTGGTCAGTAGTTAATAGAGATTGAGCTTGGGTGGAGTAGTAGATAATTAGTAGCGGAAAGAGGGTTGGTGGATTGTTGGAAATTAGAGGATGCTGTTCAGGAGTTAGATGTAGCCAGGGAAAGCTGGGGTGGTCTGTAATTAAAAGAGGTGGGTAATTTGAAGGAGCTGGGTGGTGTGTGGTTAGTAATTAAGAAGAGGGGTGTGGCTGGAGTGGTCTGTAATTAGGAAGGGTTGCTGGTGGGTGGGGTGGTCAGTAATTAGAAGGTGCTGAAGTGGGTAGAGTAGTCAGAAATAACAGCAGATTTGGGAGTGGCTGGAGTGGTCAGTTGTTAGGAAGGACTGTAGCTGAATGTTGTGGTCAGTAAATTAGGATGGGACAGGAGTGGGTGGGGTGGTTGTAGCAGTCGTCTCTGTAAGTGGTGGGTTTTGGATGCCATCAGTAGATCATTGAGGAAATGCAAGGGAGTTAGTCTCTCTTGGATCCTGCTCTGGCTAGTTCACTTGAAGTAACAAAGGAAGTGACCTCACAGGTCTCTATGAATCAGGTCAGAGGAAAATATGGATATTGGGAGCTGGACCTGGGGAGTAATGGTTTGGCTGAAAATCCAAAAGTCACCTTGTTATTCTTCCCTTCATTTTTTTCCCATTATTTTAATTATTTCCTATTTTAAAACAGAGTTTTATCAACCAAAATAAATTACATGTTGCTATCTTTAGATCTATAAATGAATCATAGAATGTCTAGAAATGGAACTACAAGTGAATTCTGCTGCATAAAATTGATTAAATAGATTAGTTTTTTACATAAAATTGGAGGTACAGGAGCCTTACAGCTCACACTACCAGGTTCGGGAACAATTATTATCCCTCGACCATCAAAATGACATTATCCTTTTCAAATGAACTATCACATGACCACAGATTTCACAATTAGAATGTATGTTCTTTTGGGGATCACCCAAACACCATTATCAAAAGTTCAAAGTTCAAAGTAAGTTAACTAACAAAGTACATACGTTTAGGTCACCATATAGAACCCTATGATTCATAGTTTTGTGGGCATTCTCAATAAATCCATAGAATAATAACCATAACAGAATCAATGAAAGACTGCCCTAACTTAAGTGTTTAACCAGTGTGCAAAAGACAACAAACTGTGCAAATACAAGAAGAAAGAAATAATAATAATAATTAATAAATGAACAATAAATGTCAATAACATGATATGAAGAGTCCTTGAAAGTGAGACCATAGGTTGTGGGAATAGGGCAGGTGAATTTGAGTAAAGTTGAACCCTTTCGTTCGCGAGCCTGATGGTTGAGGGATAATAATTGTTCCCGAACCTGGTAGTGTGAGCTGTAAGGCTCCTGTACCTCCTTCCTGATGGTGTCAGCAGAAAGAGCATGTCCTGGGTGGTGGTGGTGGTGGGCGGTCCCTGTTGATGGATTCTGCTTTCCTACAACAGCATTTTGCGTAGGTGTGCTTAATGGTGGGGAATGCTTTACCCATGATGGACTGGACTGTGTCCACTACTTTTCATAGGATTTTCTATTCAAGGGTATTGGTGTTTCCATACCAGGCTGTGAAGCAGCCAGTCTATGTACTCTCTACTACACATCTATGGAAGTTTGTCAAACGTTTAAATACAGTATATTGCTGAATCTTCACAAACTCCTAAGGAAGTAGAGGAACTGCAGTGCTTTCTTTGTAATTGGACAGTTCCTCCAAAATAATAACTGTGAGGAATTTAAAGTTGCTGACCTTCTCCAGCACTGATCCTCTGATGAAAACTAACTCATGGACCTCTGGTTTTCTTCCCCTGAAGTCAATAATCAGCTCCTTGGTCTTGCTGACATTGAGCAAAATGTTGTAATGGCACAACTCAACCACAGTTTCAAACTCCCTCCTGTATGCTAATTCATCACCTCCTTTGGTTTAGCCTACAACTGTGGTGTCATCAGCAAACTTGAATATGGCATTGGAGTTGTATTCAGCCACATGGTCATAAATGTAAATCGAGTAGAGAAGGGAGCAAAACACATACCATTGTGGTATACTTGTGTATAATGGAGATCGTGGAGGAGATGTTGTTGCCAGTCTGAACTGACTGGGGTCTGCAAGTGAGGAAATTGAGCATCCAATTGCACAATGAGGTATTGAGGCCAATGTCTTGGAGCTTATTGATTAGTTTTGAGAGGATGATGGTATTGAACCTCCAAGAGGACGTTGCTGATGAGGTTGGAGGCTTGTATCCCTTGGTGACCCAGAGAGCTATGCTGGCTAGAGTCAGGGTTTTATGTTTTGGTTCTTGATAGGGTCATCCATGCCAAACAGGTCAAAAGGTGGAGGCAAGAATAAAAGAGGTCCACTGGTCCTCCAAGTTCAGGAGTTCAACTCAGGGCTAACAAACCTGACCGGTAAAGCAAAACTGCTATGGAAAAACAATGAAGGATCCTTCTACATCTGGGTGCGAAGATATTCCTGAGTCTCCACCCAGGACTTCTATGACTGACAATAGTAAAACCCATGAAGAAGCTACTGACACGATGAAGGAAGCTCCGAACACCAACGGAGATAGAAGACCTTCATTGTTGCCTTAAACACAGCTGGGTATAAGTAAGTAAGTAAGATGGTATTGAATGCCAAGCTGCAGTTGATAAATAGCATCCTGATGTATGCTTCTTTGCTGTCCAGGCATTCCAGGGTTGAATGAAGAGCCAATGAGATGGTATCTGCTGTGGACCAGTTGCTCAGATAGGCAAAATGGAGCGGATCCAAATCACTTCTCAGCATTTTAAACCCGATCAGCAACACTGGCTAAGTTCAGCTTCAGTACTTTCAAGAAACTGCAGCATCATGTTACACAGCTTGGAAGTTTAGCTCATTTCAATCATCCTTAGGAAATGTTTATATCAGTTTTCATGTTTGAGTATCAAAGAATATCATAACCATCCAGGAAATTAACATAAACATAATTTGCAAAATGAAATGATATCAAATGCAATCTTTAAAACAGAACTTAATTTATTCCTTTTTTATCTGATTCTTGGACAGAGCTTAATGAAAGCAAAACGATGTTTTATTATCAAGTTGATAAATGAATCATTGGAAATCTAGAAATGCTATTATGACTGAATTATATTAATTGCACTGGTTAATTTATTAAAGTCCCTGCTTTCCAGAATTGTGCATGCCCTTAATTATCAGTTAAGTGGCATTAAAGTCTCTTGTGACACAAATTGTGCATTTCAATAGGTGGTTTTTCATGATAAATTTCATTCAGGTGCAGAACTCTCAATGTACAGATTTCAGTAGAAAACAGAAATAATCAGTTTCCTTTCATTGTCCTTGGAATAAATACTGATAAGAAACATTATACTCTTTTGTTTTTATTGTGTGTTGCCTGCATATGTACAAACAATCACTGAAAAAAATAGCAAGACTGTTGGTGATAAGTGTAGTTTCAAGCCACACCCCAGTGACATTCTCCCAGTATGATTCAGTCGATGTTATAATTAGAACTGAATTCAGTTTCAGGGGAACTTATTTACATAATACTCTGTACTTATATCTTTTTAAGAAGTCGATTCTACTTTTATAAAGCTCCACGGAGAATAACAGGCTCATACGTTCCAACGCTAGAATCCAAAGCCAAACATTTAGTGATTCCAAGAAGCCTTAGGTTCCAGGAAACAGAACATTGTTTATGTTATTGACTACAGTTGGTGGAGGGAGATCCACACATTTGGAGTTGGCAATGCTAAAAAAAACCTTTTCCTCTTTATAGCTGTCATATTCTTTGTACATGATTACCACCTACACTTTACTTGATTTGATCTGTTTTGTCACTTTTCTATTTGTTTCTCTTCCAACACCTTCACTTTCTTTTCTGTTTCTCATCCAGCACTTCACAGTCTCGCTAATGTCTTCCTGGAAATCAACCCATATGAATTTTCTCTTTATATAGAGATAATGATTCTCTGTGTGAACTCAAGCTGATGGCAGCAAGGCTTTGAATAAATAAATGTCCTAAATGAATGGAAATATGAGTGAATTTCATTTCTAAATGACCACAATTAA
The DNA here is from genome assembly GCF_963921235.1 of Mobula hypostoma. Classification (NCBI taxonomy): domain Eukaryota; kingdom Metazoa; phylum Chordata; class Chondrichthyes; order Myliobatiformes; family Myliobatidae; genus Mobula; species Mobula hypostoma. The sequence continues at coordinate 33,858,424 of NC_086109.1, forward strand.
CCAGATGGTGACTAAAAGAATGATGACAGGAATCTGTAACGTTAATCACAGTCCTATAGATGCTGTCTGACCTGCTGGATATTACTGGAATTCTCTTTTATTTCAGACTTTGGAATAACAAGCTGAATGGTTTGGTCTTTGTAGGTACTGAGAGACTTTGGAAAACAAACTATATAAACATTGGTTCAGGAAGAGGTAGAGTGCTGTGTAGACTTCTGGTTATCACAATATAGAAAGCATGCGATTACGCTGTGAAGAGTGTGATGGATATTTGCCTCCTGGGCCAGGGGTCTTCTGTTTGCTGACCTATTTTCTAAACACAGTAGCTGGCATTTGTAAGATCACAAAGAGCTGTAAGTAAACTTCCAGCTAATATTTGTTTTGCAACACAAACAAACTGCTGGAGAAACTCAGCAGGTCAGGCAGCATCTGTGGAAATCAAAAAACAATTGACGTTTCGGGCCGAGACCATTCTTCAGTCCTAAAATGGAGGTCAAGGCTGATGGGATAAACCCACTCTAAGTGTGCTGTGTGCATAATCAATCACTAAGAAAAGTGGGTGATTCTTCAGTGGTCCTAAACCTGAATGGAATTCATTCCAGAACATTTCTCCAACTGAATCTGGAACAAATCAGGAAATGTTGGCTCAGCTCTCACAGTTATCAACCAACATCCTTCCTAATCTAGGAATTTGTTGGACTCAATGTTTTGCATCAATGTCTCTTGATTTACCTTTACATTAACTGCAGAGGCAAGCCTGTCAGAGAAAAGTTTGGAAATATTTCTACACAAGCATAATTTGAACAAAGCAAAAAAAAAAATGCTTAGAAAATTTGCAATACATAGTTTCGTATAAATCAGTAGATGGTGAGAACAGCTAATAATAATCTTTTGCCTGTTCTTATCTTATAATTACTCAGAGAGAGGCTAGTTGGCCCAGCAGCTTCATGCTGACACTTAAAGATTGTCCTGCCAAAGAGTCTCACCCCGAAGTGTTGACTGTACTTTTTTTCCATAGATACTGCCTGGCCTGCTGAGTTCCTCCAGCTTTTTGTGTATGTTACTTAAAAATTGGCTGCATTCATCCCATCAATCCAACTCCCTATCTTATTCCCTTATATGTCTAAAGCTATTCTCACCCACACATTCCCATTACCTCCTCCTGGGTTCTTTTTGCCATTAACCGACACTATTGGGAACTTTAGAATGGCCACTGAATGAGAAAGGAAACCTGAGAACGTTGTGGAAGCCCACGCAGTTACAGAGAGGAAGTGTAATCACTACACTGACATTGCAATTCAACCTCAGTCCTTTGTGTTGCAAAGCAACAGCACAAACTGCTGTGCCACTGAACAAAGCCCAAAGCTCAGGTAGGGGGGAGTGTGACTGCCAGTGTCAGAGCCCTACAGAAGTTGGGAGACAAAGCCGGTCTTTTTGGGCTGTGCAGGCACAGGACGAGTCAGTGTCAGAGACCTGAACTCAGCTGCAAATAAAAGGAGGGTAGGCTCAAGTGGAGTGGCCATTGTTGGAGTGTGCCAGTGATAGAGTGTGAAAGCTCTGGCTTAACAGACTTTGGCAACAACAGGCAAAAGCACAGTTAAGAAGAGGGAACACTTTTTCTTTTTTAGTGCAGAGTAGTCTGAAAGGAAAGATCCTCCTGTCAGATGTGGGAATTCAGAATACCTGACTGTTTCCTTGATGACTACTTCTCCGGAAAGTGCACCCAACGTCAGTGCCTGACAGACTGGGTCAAAGAGTTGAAGCTGGAGTTGGATACACTTAAGATCATTTGGGAGAAGATATTACAGATGAGACTTTTGAAGAGGTGGCCACATCCAGAGTACAGGCTTCGGACAGCAGATGGGTGACCATGAGGAGATGTTAGGGGATTAAGAAGTCAGTAGAGGGTTCCTCTGTGGCTGTTCCCTTCTTTGGATACTGCTGGGGGGGGGGGGCAATGACCCATCACATCATGGTGGCACTGTGGTTGGCTCTGAGGATTTGCGGAGAAGAGTAAAGTTCCGCAATGGGGTAGTCATAGGGGACTCAATAGTTAGGGGGACAGAAAGGAGATTCTGTGGCTGCAAAAGAGACACCAAGATAGTGTGTTGCCTCACAGGTGCTTGGGTCCATGATGTTTTGGAGCAGTTCAAGGGGGAGGGGGACAGCCAGAAGTTGTGGTGCATATTGGCACCAATGCTATAGGCAGAGTGAGTATATAGAGTTAGGAAAGAGTCTGAAAAGAAGGACCTGCAAGATAGTAATCTCTGGATTACTCCCTTGGACACTGGCTAGCACAGGTAGGAATAGGGTGATAGCACAGATGAATAAGTGACTGATAAGATGGTGCATAGGACAGGGTTTCAAGTTCTCGGATCATTGGAATTTATTCCTGGAAATGGAGTGACCTGTGCAAGGGGGATGGGTTGTACCTGAACCAGAGGGGGACCAATATCCTGGCCAGGATGTTTGCAGATGCTACTTGGGGGAGCTTAAACTAGTTTTGCAAGGGCAGGGAACCTGAGCCCTAGGTCATCAAGGGAAAGGTTGCACCAGGAGATAGATGTAAGGGAAAGTACTGAAATGCAAAATCAAAATTACAGGGATGATGGGTGAGATAGTTTGAAGTGTGTATATTTCAGTGCTAGGAGTATTGTGGGTAAGGGTAATGAACTTAGAGCATGGATCAGTACATAAAACTACAATGTTGTAGCCATTACTGAAACTTGGTTCAGAGAGGGGCAGGAATGGGTGATTAATGGACCTGACTTTGAAGACTTAGAAAAGGTAGAGGAGGAGGTAACGGGTGCGGGGGGGGGGGAGTTGCACTACTAATCAGGGACAAATTCACAGGCATAATGTAGGGGCCAGACACAGAGTCCATTTGGGTAGAACTCAGGAATAAGAAGGATACAACCACACTGATGGGATTATACTACAGACCCTCAGTAGCCACTGGGGCATGGAGGAAGAGATATGTAATCAGATTAAGGAAATGTGTTAAAATAATAAGATGGTTGTTATGGGGGATTTCAACTTCCCTGACACAAACTGGGACCTTCTTTGTGTAAGGGGTTTAGATGCAGCAGATTTCATTAAGTGTATCCAGGAAAGATTCCTAAATCAATATATGGGCAGTTCAACAAGAGTAGGGCCAGTACTGCACCTGGTGTAGGGTAATGAGCCTGGCCAGGTGACTGAGCTTTCACTGGGTAAGCAGTTAGGGAACAGTGACCACAGTCCTTAACTTTCAGGATAGCTATAGGTAGGGGTAGGCAGGGCCCTTGTGGGACAGTTTTAGATTAGAGTAGGGAACTAATGAGGGCATTAGGCAGGAACTCAGAAGTGTTAATTGGGAACACCTTTTCTCTGACAAGTCCACATCAGACATGTGGAGGGTGTTTAAGGATCAATTGCACCAAGTACAGAAAAGGTATGCTCCTGTTAGAAGGAAGGACAGGGTAAGAGAACCTTGGAGGTCCAGAGAGGAGGTGAATTTAATCAAGAAGAAAAAGGAAAAGTATGTAAAGCTTCGGATGTTAGGATCAACCGAAGCATATGAGGAGTATGAAGAAGCCAGAAAAGAGCTAAAGAAAGGCATTAGAAAAGCCAGGAGGTTCCATGAAAAGTTCTTGGCAAGTAGGATTAAGGCGAATCCTAAGGCAATTTATACGTACATCAAGAGCAAGGGGATAACTAGGGAGCCGGAGGGACTACACAAGGATAAAAGGGGGAACATTTGCTTGGATGTAGAGAATGTGGGTGAGGTACTGAATGAGTACTTTGTTTCAGTATTTACCAAGGAAAAGGCCATAGAGGACCAGGAGATCAGTGCTGAGTGTATAAATACGTTAAGGGATTTAGAGATCAATGAAGAGGAGATGCTGTGCCTCCTAATGAGTATTAGGGTTGATAAGTACTCAGGACCGGATGGGATTTACCCCAGGTTATTCAAGGAGGCAAGAGATAAGATCACTGGGCCATTGACCAGTATGTTTGTGTCCTCTCTAGCCACAGATGAGGTCCTGGAGGACTGGCAAGAGGCTAATGTCATTCCTCTATTTCAGAAGAGAACAAGGGATGATCCTAAGAACTGTAGGGTGAGTTTCACATGCGTTATGGGGGAATTGCTAGAGAGAAAATCTTAGGGATAGGATATATGAGCATTGGAAACCCATGGCATAATTAGGGAGAGCCAGCATGACTTTTTGCATGGCAGGTCATACCTTACCAACTTGATCAAGCTTTTTGACAAGGTAATGAGAGAGATTAATGAGGGTAGGGCAGTGGATGTTGTCTACATGGGCTTTTATTAAGGTGATTGACAGGTCCCTCATGGAAGGCTAATCCAGAAGATTAAGATGCATGGGATCCATAGCAAATTGTTTGGGTAGTGGTTGAAGGACTTATTCAAGTTGGAGGTCTATAATTAGTGGTGTTCCACAGGGATTTGTGCTGGGGCCTCTGATCTGGATGAAAACGTAAATTGTAGGTTCAAGGGAGATGTGAAGGGTAAGTTTTTTTACTCAGAGTGGTGGATGCCTAGAATGCACTGCCTGGTATGGTGGTAGAGGCAAATACATTTGAGGCTTTTAAGAGACATTTGGATAGGCACATGGATGTAAGGAAACTGGAGGGATATGGACATTATGTAGGCAGGAGAGATTAGTGTTTGGGTGTTTTGATTTGCTTTTTAGCTGGTTTGGCACATCATTGTGGACTCAATTACCTGTTGCTGTGCTGTACTAAGTATGCTCTAAGTATATTCTGAGGTAGAACCAGAAAGCTGCAGATGTTGGAAATCCAGAGCAACGCACACAAAATGCTGGAGAGGCACGGCTGGTCAGGCAGCGTCTATGGAGGGGAATTAGCAGTTGACATTTTGGGCTGAGACCCTTCATTGGGACTGAAATGCAAGGACTAAGCCATGCAAAGAACAATGAGAAGGGAAGAGATAGAGGAAATCTGGAGCTGCTTAGGGAGTAGTGTCAGAGGAGGTTCTATTCTGGAATTAAAATCGAAAACCCTGGAAATATTCAAAAGGTCAGAAAGCATATTTGGAAAGGGAGGCAGTTACCATTTCAGGTTGGAGACACTTTGTTTTATTCTAGGATCAAACTACTTATTTATTTATTTACTGAGATGCAGTGTGGAATAGGCCTTTCCAGCCCTTCAAGCTCTGCACCCAGCAATCCCCCGATTTAACCCCAGCCTGATCACGGGACAATTTACAATGACCAATTAACCTGGACTGTGGCAGGAAGCCCACACAGTCACGGGGGGAGCATACAAACTCCTCACAGGCAGTGATGGGAATTGAACTTGGGTCGTCTGTACTGTAAAACATTGTGCTGACCACAATGCCATCATGCTGCCCTCATAAGCTACAAAAAAAATCATGAATCAGGGCTGGAAGATTTAGTGTCTAACTACGTAGGTAATGCTAAAATATGGAACATATAAATTATTCTAAAGCTGCAAAGAAATTTGATAAGCTGGCAGAATCAGAAAGTAGAATTCAGTGTGTGTTGGAATATTTTGCTGCAAGTATTTGTTCAGTATGAACTGGTTGGGCTGAACGGCCTGTATCTACACAGTACGAATAGGAATCTGGCTTAATATCACTGACATATGTCATGAAATTTGTTGTTTTATGGAAGCAGTGCATTGCAATAATAAAAAAAAGCTATAAATTACAATAATAAATATATATGTAGCCTCCTGGTAAGCCTCAGGCTCGCTCAACTCGCTTTTGTCTCGGGGGAGCAGCCTTCAGCCCTGCCAAACTGGGTAGTCAAGTTTGTGTGGATGCTGTGTGATGTACCCCACCACGCCAAATAACAGATAGTACACCATATGCGACTAAATGATTACACTTTATAACTCTTACTTTGACTATGTAAAGGAACAAAATAAGAACTGTTTATCTGTTTAAAAAAAGAGAAAAAGGCGCCATTATTATTAACCAGTTCATGCACACATCATTGGAGCTCTTACAGAACCAGGTCCCCCTTCCTCCAGTCGATGTCCTCCAAACTCCGCCGACCCACGAATGGGACCACGCTCGGTGATCGACCAAACACTCTGCTCGAGTATGTCTGTGTTTCCTCTCCTCGCCGAAGACCCTGGGCCTCAGACTCCCGCTTGGGGTCCGTTCCATCGCCTAGCTTACAGCATCGCGTCTCCTCTCTCTGTCCCCATCGCACCTTCTCCCCAAAGCCCGTGAAAACAATAGCGTACAGACATACAAGAAAGAATAACGTATATATATATATATATACATACATATATACACACACATATATAGTTAAATAAGTAGCGCAAAAAGAGAGGAAACAAAATAGTCAAGCTCCTGTAACACCTCCTTGATGGTAACAATGAGAATAGAGAATAGAGCATGTCCTGGGTGATGGGTGTCCTTAATGGTAGATGCCGCCATTTGAAGCATCGCCTTCTGAAGATGTCCTCATTGCCAGAGAGGATAGTGCCCATGATGACTCAATGATTCTAACCAGTAATTAAATATTGAACAAGCCGTGGTTGAATGATGTGAAATAACAGGATGTGGATTCATAAAAGAAACAAGGAATGGTAATATGGATAGTGGGTTCATTGGCAAGGTCCAGTAAGAGAGTAAGAGCAATATTGAACTTGAGACTGGAATTATTTCCATTGCACTGTGCCCAACGTTGTGCATGATGAATATATAGTATCTACTGGCACAGAAAAAGTGAGAAATACTGAGCAAGTGCAGCTTCAACACTCTGCAAGAAGCAGCTGCTGACTAAATCTGTTATTGAAGGGAGAGGAAAGCTAGAGTTGGATAAGAGTGAGCAGACGGTTTTGCATCCTCCAAGAACTGCAGCAAGATTTGTTAACCAGATGATAAGGTGAGCTTGAGAGTCTCACTGAAGCAGAAATCAGGGCACCAAAAACACATTATCTACTTCCCTAGTGTATCAAGAGTGATGGTTGTGGATAAGCCAATCAAGCCGAGGATCTGTCTACATTTATGTGGACTAAAGCACCAAGAGAGATAACACCATTAACTGCCAGGCCAGAACAGAGCAAAAGTGCTTAGTGTGAAGTATTTTAAATGGGAATTTGACCCTATCTTCTGGGAAATATCTCTGAAATTCTCTATCTTTCTCTGAAATTTTCTCCCCTGGGAGACCAGATATTTGGGGTACTTAAAGAGAAAGTAGATAAATAATATTTAACTTCTAGGGAATTATGGTGAACTTGTGCAGAAGAGGACATGAAGCCAGGGGCAGATTAGTAGTGACGATATTCAATGGTGGTGCTGGCCTGAGGCATCTATTTTCCTATTCTCCTATGTTTTTGTAGTTCTTATGTCAGCAGCTGAGGCTGCTTTATGAGGTCAGCTGTGCAACTGCTGGATCAGGCTGTCAGGATTTGCTGATATATGATCGTGTCAAATGATATTTTTGTCTAGAAATTGACCATGATAAAAAAAATCCCTAAATGAACACATGTGGAGAGAAGCAGTTGTACAATATGCATGAAAATGAAGTTCAGGCTGAAAGGGAATGTCGTAAATGGATCATGTGGCCGTCACTGAAAACTTAAGCCTGTTCTCCCAAAGGTGAAGGCAGTGATTGAAACATCAAATCTAATGTTTTTGGGATAGTACATTTCCCCGACAATTATTTAACCCAAAGTCTCCCCAGCTGAAATGTCTAAGCTGACAGGAAAATAGATTGGTGCTTCTGGGCATCAAGTGTTGGGTGAAAAGAACACAACACAAGAACACAAGTAAATCTGAGTGGGCCACATGACCCTGCAAGTCTTCCCTTCCATTTACAGTGATTATGGCTGAACTATGCCGGACTCTACTCTCTTCTGTGCCAATTCTCCATATTCCTCGATTCCTCAATCTACCAAATATTTATCGACCTCCACTGTAAATAATTCTAAAGATTCGGCTTCCATCACCTGCCCTGTAAAAGAATTCCAGTGATTCACTAGCCTCTGTAAGAAAAAAACACAAACCTCAAATTTAAATGATTTGCTCCTTAACTTGTGATTATGTCCTCTTGTTCATGATTGTCCCACCAGTGAATGAATCCCAACATCCAACTTGGCTAGTTCCTTAGGATCTTTTATATTTGAATAAGGTTGCCTCTTAGTCTACTAAGCTCCAAGGTGTTGAAGGAACAAAATGGAAAAGAGAAAGGATGGTGAAAATTGGAGAACATTTTCCTTTTCCATCAGAAACAAGAAGCAGCACTACTACAGTGAACAAGTTACTGCAAAATAAGATATCTTCAAGTTTCGTCAGTTAAAACATTTGATTGCTTCTTGGCTTTCCTTGAAAAAGAATGGAATTTGTGGAGATGAATTATTAATCCGAATAAATCAGAAGGAATGAATGGCAGGAAGGGGATTTGTGTGGGAGAAAGAACCCCTTATAATGAGAAGGAAATTAAAATTTAATCATTTGATATTTATTTGCAGCAAGTCGCTGTTTATAACTAAAGCTAGTTTTTTTTGCACTTAGTTATACCAGATGACAGCTGTATGAAAAGAATGGAACAAGAGAAACCTCAATCTATTTGAATTTGCAGCAAAGCTACTCTAATGAATCCTTTCATGGCTTCAATAGTTCTTCTCCTAAATTCAAATGGACTCTAACCTCACAGTGCCCTTGCCTAAGGCACTTCGAATGGATTAATGCATGATGATTGAACGTACCATACATTCTGTACTCTCGTTCACAATAGAACTAACTTGTTCTAATTATAAGCTTGCTGAATAATAATTAAAGCTTTCTTTGAGGCATTAATAGGTGATCAATTCTGATAGAAAGAGGAGAGATCTGAAAATGTAAAGAATTATTATTTGACATGTTCTTAGAAAATAAAATTAAATATTGATAGTTTCATAACATTCTCATGTTGTTCTGTCTCAAGCCTTGGGAAAGCGGTAGATAGCAATCTTTGGAACAAAACCTGCCCTTGTAAATCATGAGCAGGATGTGGAAGTATCCCTCAAAACCTGATTTCGTAAGTCAGCTAGTGTGTATTCCACTGGTTTTAGATTATTTCTGAAAGTTCCACAACATGTGCCTATTTGAAACAAGAGGAATGCTTAAATTTATAATAAATTAATTGGTGGTTGTCCATCATGACAGGAGACCTGTGCGGGAGAATTTTTAAAGTGGAGAAGCCGTTGCACTGGGGCAGTTCCACTCTGTTGAATTCAGAAGACCGGCTCCAGTGGTACAAACAAGTGTCACAACTGGGATCTTCCTTGATTGCAGTAGATGACGTTTGTGCCTTGCCATGCCCTTCACTCTCCATGGAGCATTGCAGACTGCCTTCCTGACATTTGGACCCTTATGGTAGTTCTCATTTGCTCAGTCCACCAGAGCTGACTTTGCATGCTAGGACAGGCATCTCATTAGGGTATAAGACCACCAGCTACCCTCACCTCCCAAAACAACATAACAGTGTATGGCCTCTGTCGCTTGAGAGCCGAATGTCCGGTGGGGACCAAAAGTGAGTGAACTGGTCCAGAATGGACACCACAAGCCCTTTCTCCAGAGGTGTTACCCTCCCTGGACACCCCACACATTCCAATAACTTAATTAGAGGTAATATAATATCATTATTGACTCCAGAGCTGTACATTTTTCTCTAACTTATTTGTATTTCATCCATTGTAATGGCTTCCCTCACAGTTCTCCTCCATCTCTGATATGGAAATAAACTTGGGGTCACCTGGAATTTGACAGTTCTTTAATCCATTTGATGCTAATTCAGTTTTAGGAATGTATTGACAATGATAATGAAATGGTTCACTCTAAGTTTTAGCAGTCCATGTCTCTCTAAGCTGATGTATATAAACAATTTCACAGTGGAAATTAAGGGTCTCTGAGAGTGACCATTGCTGATCCAGCTTGGTGGAACTTCACCTGGTCATCGGCCTGCCATTATGGAGATCCTGCTGAAAGTCATTTCACTTTGATCTCAAGATCAAGACCACCAAAGATTTTTGTCCTGAACCACTTGCATGAGTTCCATGTGATTGATGTTTGTCCACTGGACTCAACTCTTTGGTTATCATGAAAAAAAAGCATTTGTATAGTTCAGAGTTCAAAGTAAAAGCAAATTTTATTATCAAAGTACATATAAGTCACCACATAAAACCCTGAGATTCATTTTTCTTATGGGCATATTCAACAAATCTATACAATAGTAACTCTATAAAATCAATGAAAGACCACCCAACGAGGGTGTTCAAATAGAGTGCAGAAGACAACAAACTGTGCACATCCAAATTTAAGTAAATATCCAGAGCATGAGATGAAGAGTCCTTGAAAGTGAGACCATTGGTTGTGGGAACATTTCAATGATGGGGCAAGTGAAGTTGAGTGAAGATATCGCTCGTTGTTCAAGAGCCTGATGGTTGTGTGTAGAACTGCTCCTGAACCTGTTGGTGCAAGTCCTAAGGCTCTTGTACCTTCTTTCTTTTTCTTCTTACATCTTATTATTATTATTATTATTATTAATAATAATTATTATTGAAAATCAACAACAGAGAAAAATACATCAAAATAATCAAGACAACATATCCATATGTAGAATAAAAGTTAAACTATCAACCAAGCTGAACAGTATATCAATAATAATAAAAAAAAACAAAATGTTAAAGCTTTTTTTTATGGAAAAAAGAAAGAAAGAAAAAAAGAACCCCCACTAACTAAAAGAGAAGAAACCCCTAATAACAAAAAAAAAACGGGGGGAAAAACCTATTTGGAGCACAAACCCAGAGCTATACGCCATACAAGCTTCCATTAAAAAAAAGACATCAATCCGCCAACCAAATCCATATACCCAAACATCAGAAAAGGACCATCTGTATTAACTCAAGTCAAATGATAATAACAGGCAAAAGAACCCCACCTTTTCTCGAAGTCAAATTTAGGATCAAAAGTTTGACTTCTAATTTCTTCCAAACTAAGACATAACATCACCTGAGAGAACCATTGTATCAAAGTGGAAGCAGAGGCACCTTTCCATTTTAATAAAATAGCCCTTCTAGCCAATAATGTGACAAATGCAATTATATATTGGTCTGATATAGAAATACCGTGAATATATTGAGGAATTATACCAAACAAAACTGTCAATTTATTAGGTTGTAAATTGATTTTTAAAGTTTTAGAAATTGTAGAAAAAACAGATTTCCAAAACTGTTTCAATACAGAACACGACCAAAACATATGTGTCAATGTAACTATCTCAGTTTTGCATCTATCACACTGACTATTTACATTAGGAAATATTTAAGACAATCTCTCCTTTGTCAAATAACAACGATGTACAATTTTAAATTGAATTAGAGAATGACTGGCACAAATCAAAGAAGAGTTAACCAGCTTCAAAATTCGCAACCAATCCTCTGTTATCAAGTCCTGACGAAGGGTCTCGGCCTGAAACGTCGACTACGCCTCTTCCTATAGATGTTGCTTGGCCTGCTGCGTTCACCAGCAACTTTGATGTATGTTGCTTGAATTTCCAGCATCTGCAAAATTCCTGTTGTCTCTGTTATCAAGGTCATGGTAAGCTCTCTTTCCCAATCTTGCTTAATCTTAAGTAAAGGATAGTTATCCTGTTGTAATAGTAAATTATAAATTTTCCCAATAAAACCTTTCACTAAAGGGTTCATTTTCAAAATAATGTCTAACAGGTCAGAGTCTTGTATATATGGAAAATGGCTTAAATATTCTTGTAAGAAATGACTGAGCTGAAGATATTGCAAAAAATGTGAATATGACAGAGAGTAATTAGTTACTAATTTCTCAAAAGACATCAATCGGCCTTCTTGAAACAAGTCCATAAAGGAAAAAATTCCTTTATTCCTCCAAAGAGAAAAGGTAGGATCACTAAGTGAAGGTTTAAATAAATAGTTTTGATAAATTAAACTAAAAAGGTTAATTTTTTTAAGATTAAAAAACTTACGAAACTTTGTACCTTCTTTCTCATGACAGCAGTGAGAAGAGAGCATGACCTGGTTGGTGGGGTTCCTGATTATTGACACTACCTTCCTGCAACAGTGTTTCATGTACATGTATAATTCCTGAATGTAGTATTTTCCTAGCAATAATGGGCATTCTGAATGATATAGTAAGAAATTCACAGTGGATTTGAAAGTGAAAAAATGTAAGATTATTTATATTGGATGGAGAAATTGATAAAGAGAGAAACTACAAGTGTTGTGAGAAACTCATATTGTGATATTTTGGTTCATGAAATAAAGAAAATAAATATGCAAATACAGCAAGCAAATACGAAAGCAAACAATAGACAATAGACAATAGGTGCAGGAGTAGGCCATTTGGCCCTTCAAGCCAGCACCGCCATTCACCGTGATCATGGCTGATCATCCACTATCTGTATCCAGTACCTGCCTTATCCCCATAACCTTTGATTCCGCTATCTTTAAGAGCTCTATCCATCTCTTTCTTGAAAGCATTCAGAGACTTGGACTCCACAGCCTTCTGGGGCAGAGCATTCCATATATCCACCACTCTCTGGGTGAAAAAGTTTTTCCTCAACTCCGTTCTAAATGGCCTACTCCTAATTCTTAAACTGTGGCCTCTGGTTTTGGACTCACCCATCAGCGGGAACATGCTTCCTGCCTGCAGCGTGTCCAATCCCTTAATAATCTTATATGGTTCCATAAGATCCCCTCTCAGCCTTCTAAATTCCAGAGTATACAAGCCCAATCGCTCCAATCTTTCAACATATGACAGTCCCGCCATCCCAGGAATTAACCTTGTGAACCTACGCTGCACTCCATCAATAGCAAGAATGTCCTTCCTCAAATTTGGAGACCAAAACTGCACACAGTACTCTGGGTGTGGTCTCACCAGGGCCCTGTACAGCTGCAGAAGGACCTCTCTGCTCTTATACTCAATTCCCCTTGTTATGAAGGCCAGCATGCCATTAGCTTTCTTCACTGCCTGCTGTACTTGCATGCTTGCTTTCAGTGACTGATGTACAAGAGCACCTAGATCTCGTTGTGCTTCCTCTTTTCCTAAGTTGGCTCCATTTAGATAATAATCTGCCTTCCCGTTCTTACCACCAAAGTGGATAACCTCACATTTATTCACATTAAACTGCATCTGCCATGCATCTGCCCACTCACCCAGCCTGTCCAGGTCACCCTGCATTCTTATAACATCCTCCTCACATTTCACACTGCCACCCAGCTTTATGTCATCGGCAAATTTGCTAATGTTACTTTTAATTCCCTCATCTAAATCATTAATATATATTGTAAACAGCTGTGGTCCCAGCACTGAACCTTGCGGTTCCCCACTGGTCACCGCCTACCATTCCGAAAGGGACCCGTTAATCGCTACTCTTTGTTTTCTGTCAGCCAGCCAACTTTCAATCCACGTCAGTACTCTGCCCCCAATACCATGTGCCCTAATTTTGCCCACTAATCTCCTATGTGGGACTTTATCAAAGGCTTTCTGAAAGTCCAGGTACACTACATCCACTGGCTCTCCCTTGTCCATTTTCATAGTTACATCCTCAAAAAATTCCAGAAGATTAGTATAGCACGATTTCCCCTTCGTAAATCCATGCTGACTCGGACCAATCCTGTTACTACTATCCAGATATGCCGTAATTTCATCTTTTATAATTGACTCCAGCATCTTTCCCACCACCAACGTCAGGCTAACTGGTCTATATAAACAATGAGTTCCTAGAGTCAGAGAATCAGACAACACAGACACAGACTTTTTGGCCGACCAGTACAATGTTGATTGTCAGTACTAACTATATTTAGACTGAGGGCGTTATAGATAGGACAGGATACAGGACACTGGCTGACAGTCAGGAAGGAGAAGGGGTTAAGGAGCCAGTACAGAGTACCCCTGTGGCCATCCCCCTCAACAACAGGTATATCACTTTGGATACCGTTGGTGGGGGGCGTGGGGGTGTGCGGAAGTTGACATAACCGAGGAAAGTCACAGTTGTTGGGTCTCTAGCACTGAGTATGTTTCTGTAACACAGAAGGGAAGTGGGGGAGAAGCGAAACACTGTGGTGATAGGGGATTCATTAATTAGGGGAACGGACAGGAGGTTCTGTGGGCAAGCACAAGATTCCCAAATGGTACGTTGCCTCATGGGTACCAGAGTCTGGAATGTCTCAGATCGCGCCCTCAGCACTCTTAAGTGGGAGGGTGAATGGCCAGAAGTCGTGGTCCACGTAGGTTCCAATGACATGAGTAGGAGGGGTGATGAGTTTCTGCATAGGGAGTTCAGGGAGTTAGGTGCTAAGTTAAAGAGCGGGACCTCCAGGGTTGTGATCTCAGGATTGCTCCCCGTGTCACATGCTCATGAGGCCAGAGCTAGGAAGATTATGCAGTTAAATACACGGCCACATGTTTGATGTAGGAGGGAGGGCATAAGGTTTTTCTTATCATTGGGCTCTCTTCAAAGGAAGGTGGGACGGTTTGCACCTGAACTGGAGGGGTCTCATATCTTAGCGGGAAGGTTTGTTAATTATGCATGGTGGGATTTAAACTAGAGTTGCAGGGGGATGGGAATCAGAGTGTCAGAACAGATAGTGGAGAGGTTGCTGAGGCAGATGTTGGTAAGACCTCAGACCAAGTTAGGAGTCAAAATGTTGAGCATGCTGTGACTAGTGTCCTGTGCTTCGTATATTTCAATGCAAGAAATATCGTAGGAAAGGCAAATGATAGTGCTGAAGATGAGGTAGCTGGTTTACAAACAGAGGCACTGTGTAGTGAGAAGAGGTTGTAGTTAGGGCAAAACTGCAGTCAACAGGAAGAGTTGCAACAGAAAAGGAGGACAAAATCAAAAAGGGTGAATACAGGACTGAAGGTGTTGTATTTGAATGTGCGCAGTATATGGAATAAGTTAGATGAACTTGTATCACAGTTGCAGATTGGCAGGTATGATGTTGTAGACATCACTGAATCACGGCTGAAAGAAGATTATAGCTGGGAGCTTAATGTCCAACGCTACACGTTGTATCGAAAGGACAGGCAGGAAGGCAGAGGGGATAGTGTTGTTCTGTTGGTAAAAAATGAAATTATCTCATTGGAAAGAGGTGACATAGGGTCAGAAGGTGTGGATAGAGCTAAGGAACTGGAAGGATAAAAAAAGACCATGATGGGTACTGTACATAGACCCCCAAAGAGAAGTAAGGATGTAGTCTACAAATTACAATTGGAAATAGAAAATGCATGCCAAAAGGGCAATGTTACAATAGTCATGGGGGATTTCAATATGCAGGTAGATTGGGAAAATCAGGTTGGTGCTGGTTTCCAGGAGGGGTAGTTTCTAGAGTGCCTTTGAGATGATTTTTTTAGAACAGCTTGTGGTTGAGCCCACTAGGGGCTCGGAGATCAACTATTCTGGATTGGATGTTGTGCAATGAACCGGAATTGATTAACAAGAGAAGTCAAATCCAACATAAAAGCCAAAGAGAAGGCAGATAATAGAGCAAAAATTAGTGGGAAGTTAGAGAATTGGGAAACTTTCTTCAGATACACTAAGTGTAAAAGAGAGGCAAGAGATATTAGACAGTGCTGGAGAAGTCGTAATGGGAGACAAGGAAACAGCGGATGAACTGAATAAGTATTTTGCGTCAGTCTTCATGGTGGAAGACACTGGCAGTATGGTGGAAGTTCCAGGTGTCAGGGGTCATGAAGTGTGTGAAGTTAGAGAGAGGGTTCTTGGGAAACTGAAAGGTCTGAAGGTAGGTGCGTCACTTGGACCAGATGGTGTACACCCCAGGGTTTGAAAGAGGTTGTTGAAGAGATTGTGGAGGCATTAGTAATGATCTTTCAAGAATCCTGGAATGGTTCTAGAAGACTGGAAAATTGCAAATGTCACTCCACTCTTCAAGAAGGGAGAGAGGCAAAAGAAATGAAACTATATGCCAGTTAGTCTGACCTCTGTGGTTGAGAAGATGTTGGAGTCAATTATTAAGGATGAGGCCTTAGGATACTTAAAGGCACATGATAAAAAAGTTTGTAGTCAGCACGGTTTCCTCAAGGGAGAATCGTGCCAGACAGTTCTGACGGAATACTTTGAAGAAATAACAAGCAGGATAGGTAAAAGAGATTTGGTTGATGTTGTGTACTTGGAATTTCAGAAGGCCTTTGACAAGGTGCCATACATGAGGCTACTTAACAATCTACAAGCCCATGGTATTACAGAAAGATTCTAGCATGGTAAAGCAGCAGCTGATTGGCAGGAGACAAAGATGAGGAATAAAGGAAGCATTTTCTGGTTGGCTGCCGGAGACTAGCGGTATTCCACAGGGGTTTGTGTTGGGACTTCTTCTTTTTACATTATATGTCAATGATTTGGATGATGGAATTGATGGCTTTTTGCAAAGTTTGCAGACGAGATGAAGATAGATGGAGGGGCAAGTAGTTCTGAGGAAGTGGAGAGGCTATAGAAGGACTTAGACAGATTAGAAAAATGGGCAAAGAAATAGCAGGTGGAATACAGTGTTGGGAAATATATGGTCATGTACTTTGGTAAAAGAAATGAAAAGGTTGACTATTTTCTAAATGGAGAGAAAATACAAAAATGAACTGCAAAGGGAATTGTCAGTCCTTGTGTAGGATACCCTAAAGGTTAATTTGCAATTTGAATCTGTGGTGAGGAAGGCAAATGCAATGTTAGCATTTACTTTAAGAGGACTAGAATATAAAAGCAAGGATACAATGTTGAGACTTTATAAAATACTGGTGAGGCCTCACTTGGAGTATTGTGAGCAATTTCGGGTCCCTTATCTTAGAAACTGGAGAGGGTTTAAAGGAGGCTCACAAAAATGATTCCAGGATTGAATGGCTTGTCATGTGGAGAGCAGTTGATGGCTCTGAGCCTGTATTCACTAGAATTCAGAAGAATGACGCCTATTGAATGGTACAGAGTAGATGTAGAGAGGATGTTTCCTATGGTGGGAGAGCCTCAGAATAGAGGACATCCCTTTAGAATGGAGATGAGGAGAAATTTCTTCAACCAGAGAGTGGTAAACATGTGGAATTCGTTGCCACAGGCAGCTGTGGATTCCAAGACTTGATGTATATTTAAGGCCGAAGTTGTTAGACGCTTGATTGGTCAGGGCTGAAGGGGATACAGGGAGAAGGCAGGAGATTGGGGCTGAGAGGAAAATTGGATTAACCATGATGAAATGGTGGAACAGACTCAGTGGGCCAAATTGCTTCATTCTGCTCCTAAATCTTATGGTCTTAAGGTCTTACTTGCCAACATTTGGTCCACAGCCCTCAATGCCAAGGCAACTGCAGTACGTGTCTAGATATGTTTTTAAATATTATGAGAACATCTGCCTTGAGCCCCATTCAGAATGTGTGTTCTGGATTCCAACCTTCCTTGGGGTGAAAAATTTCCAAACTGCCTATCCCTTACCCAAGTTCAATGCCGTCTAGTTTTAGACGTCCCTGCTATGGGGAATACTTCTTTACTACCACCCCTATTGCTGCCCCTCAGAGCTTTGAATGTCTCCATTGGGTCACACTTCAGTCTCCTCACTGAAAGGAAAACAAACCCAGCGTCTCCAAGCTCACCCTGAAACGTTCTATTTCAGGCCTTCTGTGGAAGCTCTGTCGCGTCCTTTGCATGTCAATCACAGGCCTCGTACAATATGAGAGTAGAACCATACCGTTTCCAGCTGTGGTCTAATCAATAGTTTTTATTAAATGGTAACATAACACTTCGCTGCTTTTAAGTCTGGGTTAATGAAAGCAAATACCCCATGCACCAAGACCCTTATGTTCCTCAATGCTCCCTGGGGTCTGATATACATAACTGTAAGTTCTACCTTTATTCGTCCACCTAAAGTGCATCAGGGCAGACTTACCAAAATTAATTTCCATCTTCTATTATTCTGTCTATTTTACCAACAGAACAGTATTGTCCTGACGAAGGGTCTCGGCCAGAAATGTTGACTGTAGCTCTTCCTATAGATGCTGCCTGGCCTGCTGCGTTCCACCAGCAGTTTGTGTGTGTTGCTTGAATTTCCAGCATCTGCAGATTTCCTCGTGTTTACAGTATTGTCTATAGCCTTTGACTACCCTCCTCATTATTAACAACACTTAAAATTTACCTGTATCTGTAAATATGCTAATTTCTTGCTTCCGACATTCGTATCCAAGTTACTAATTCACAAGTATCTCAGCACTGACCACAGGCTTCCAGTCATAGAAACCTCATTCTCACTCTCTGTCTTCTCATACCTTTCAATCCCATGAGTTCAAACTCTTTGGTCCTTATTCCCATGTAGGACTAGTCTGAGGCCTTACTGGAGGCTATGCAGGCTAGAATAATTACACTGCTGTCCATCACTATGTTTCTTAACCTTCTTGAAAAATTCCATTAAATTGGTCGGACAGAATAACCCCCTAAATAAGCCATGTTGTTTACTTTATATTAAGTATATCCAAGAAATCAATCCAAGTACTGTACACATTTATACTGTCTTTCAGATTGTTTTCAAAACTCCTGCCACCAATATTAGACTCACAGGTGTGTAATTACCTGACCATTATTGCAAATAGGTTGGAATATAAAACTAAGGAAACTTACCGCTTTTGTTCAGTGCTTTGTCAAGACGACACCTGTATACAATATTACAAAATTATTTTAAAAATAGTGAATTATTGTTTACGACAGGGGTCCCCAACCTTTTTTGCACTGCGGACTGGTTTAATATTGACAATATTCTTGCGGACCGGGCGGGGGGGTGGGGGGGGAGCGGTGTTCAAATAGGGTTAAACTCGCCTCAACATGTCTTTTACAGTTAGGGTTGGCAACCTTCTCACTCCCAAATAAGAGACAAAAGTAGCAATCAAATCCCGGGACACTTTACCCCAGGAAAGACTACCATGATCAGGAAGCCATGCGCGGGCACCTGTGTGCGCATGCGTGTCGTGTGCATATGACGTGCGCGTGCGCATACATGCTGATTTTTTTCCCCACAAATCGGTTCTCCCTTCATCTTCCCGACTATACTCTACATACATTATTTCTACTTTATATAGGCTGTGCATTTATCATATCATTCCTGCTTTTACTATATGTTAGTGTTATTTATTTTTGGTTTTATGTGTTATTTGGTAGGTTATTTTTTGGGTCGGTGAATGCTCAAAATTTTTTCCCATATAAACTAATGGTAATTGCTTCTTCGCTTCATGCCATTTTGGCACGAAATGTTTCATAGGAACGCTCTACCGTAGCAGGGGAAATACAGGACAAAGCAATTTAGCCCAATATACAGGAAGTCCTGGCAAATACGGGACAGTTGGCAACGATATGTTCAAGTTCAACAGTGCGTGACAGGGAATGAGGAAAGGTGCAGCTGACCCATATCGTTTCCTCGCGGCCCGGTAGCACATGCTTTGCGGCCCGGTGCTTGGGGACCGCTGGTTTATGAAACCAAGATTGAGCTGAAACTGGAGACAATTCCATGGAATAAGAGGAGAGTTGTTTCTATTGGTAGGTGAGACTAGAACTAGGGGACATTGCCTCAAGATTCAGGGGAGAAGGTTTGGGACAGAGATGAAGAGAAACTGTTTTTCCCGGAGAGTGGTAAATCTGTGGAATTCTCTGCCCAGGGAAGCAGTTGAAGCTTCTTCACTAAGTATATTTAAGAAACAGTTAGATAGGTTTTTACATAGTAGGAGAATTAAGGGTTATGGGGAAAAGGCAGGTAGATGAAGCTGAGTTTACGGACAGATCAGCCATGATCTTATTGAATGGCGGGGCAGGCTCGATGGGCTGGATGGCCTACTCCTGCTCCTATTTCTTATGTTCTTATGTTCTTATGAGAGTTCGCACAAATCTGTGTGCGGTATTGTTCTTATACCTTAGGGAGGATATATTTGCTTTTGATTTGATGTATATTTGCTTTTTGATTTGTTCAGTTCACTAGTCTGGGTTCTAGTATGACTCTCTGGTGAGTAAATTTGACCTATCAATCTTATTATGTAAGATTCTGAGATAGACTGACAAGAGACTATTTCTTCAAACAAGATAGGCTAGAAGTGGGATTTCTGCATAGAAGGGCATCCATTAATAACTGTACTAAGGAGAATTTTTCTCCAAGGAGTTTTGTAAAATTGGGAAATTACTCTCACAGAAATCTATGGATGTGCCACCATAAATTTTCAAGGTTAAGATTGATGTATTTTTGAAC
Organism: Mobula hypostoma; assembly: GCF_963921235.1. Taxonomy (NCBI): domain Eukaryota; kingdom Metazoa; phylum Chordata; class Chondrichthyes; order Myliobatiformes; family Myliobatidae; genus Mobula; species Mobula hypostoma. Next base: position 33,878,662 of record NC_086109.1, read on the forward strand.
ATTATGGGAACAAAGACACGTGAGGGTCAGGTGGATATAGTCGGGATTGGGATGCAGACCTGATGATGGGTCTTGGCCCAAAATGTCGACCTTTTACTCTTTTCCATAGATACTGCCTGGCCTGCTGAATTCCTCCAGCATTTTGTGTGTGCTGCTCCACAACGTTCTCTTTTTGTTTCTGTGCACACTGCTTCTTCTTATGGGCTTTGTCAGTGGTATACTTTTAAAATATCTATTTATCCTATCTAAGGATTTCTTGAATGCTGGAATATTCCTCAGGCTGCTCCACATGGCGAGGGAAGAGATTGCTGAGCCTCTGGCCAGGATCTTTATGTCCTCGTTGTCCACAGGAATGGTACCGGAGGATTGGAGGGAGGCGAATGTTGTCCCCTTGTTCAAAAAAGGTAGCAGGGATAATCCGGGTAATTATAGACCAGTGAGCCTTACGTCTGTGGTGGGAAAGCTGTTGGAAAAGATTCTTAGAGATAGGATCTATGGGCATTTAGAGAATCATGGTCTGATCAGGGACAGTCAGCATGGCTTTGTGAAGGGCAGATCGTGTCTAACAAGCCTGATAGAGTTCTTTGAGGAGGTGACCAGGCATAGAGATGAGGGTAGTGCAGTGGATGTGATCTATATGGATTTTAGTAAGGCATTTGACAAGGTTCCACACGGTAGGCTTATTCAGAAAGTCAGAAGGCATGGGATCCAGGGAAATTTGGCCAGGTGGATTCAGAATTGGCTTGCCTGCAGAAGGCAGAGGGTCATGGTGGAGGGGGTACGTTCAGATTGGAGGATTGTGACTAGTGGTGTCCCACAAGGATCTGTTCTGGGACCTCTACTTTTCGTGATTTTTATTAACGACCTGGATGTGGGGGTAGAAGGGTGGGTTGGCAAGTTTGCAGATGACACAAAGGTTGGTGGTGTTGTAGATAGTGTAGAGGATTGTCAAAGATTGCAGAGAGACATTGATAGGATGCAGAAGTGGGCTGAGAAGTGGCAGATGGAGTTCAACCCGGAGAAGTGTGAGGTGGTACACTTTGGAAGGACAAACTCCAAGGCAGAGTACAAAGTAAATGGCAGGATACTTGGTAGTGCAGAGGAGCAGAGGGATCTCGGGGTACATGTCCACAGATCCCTGAAAGTTGCCTCACAGGTGGATAGGGTAGTTAAGAAAGCTTATGGGGTGTTAGCTTTCATAAGTCGAGGGATAGAGTTTAAGAGTCGCAATGTAATGATGCAGCTCTATAAAACTCTGGTTAGGCCACACTTGGAGTACTGTGTCCAGTTCTGGTCGCCTCACTATAGGAAGGATGTGGAAGCATTGGAAAGGATACAGAGGAGATTTACCAGGATACTGCCTGGTTTAGAGAGTATGCATTATGATCAGAGATTAAGGGAGCTAGGGCTTTACTCTTTGGAGAGAAGGAGGATGAGAGGAGACATGATAGAGGTGTACAAGATGTTAAGAGGAATAGATAGAGTGGGTAGCTAGTGTCTCTTCCCCAGGGCACCACTGCTCAATACAAGAGCACATGGCTTTAAGGTAAGGGGTGGGACGTTCAAGGGGGATATTAGAGGAAGGTTTTTTACTCAGAGGGTGGTTGGTGCGTGGAATGCACTGCCTGTGTCAGTGGTGGAGGCAGATACACTAGTGAAGTTTAAGAGACTACTAGACAGGTATATGGAGGAATTTAAGATGGGGGCTTATATGGGAGGCAGGGATTGAGGGTTGGCACAACATTGTGGGCCGAAGGGCCTGTACTGTGCTGTACTGTTCTATGTTCTATGTTCTATATCTATCCGTTAATTTGTATGAAGTTTCCTTTTATTCCATGGAAGTGTCACTAGTTTCAACTGCACAGCTCGATCATGGTTTCATAAATGATAATTCCCTATTCTTTAAATAATTTTGTAACATTGATATAAATGAAGAATGAACTGCTCTGATGAAAAAGATGGTTTTATATCAACAAAATAAAAATATAGTATTCTGCTGAACCAGGGGCATGCAATGAGTTACTGGAGAAATGCTGAATTGAGATCTCCTTCAGATGAAATATGTTAAAAATTCACAGATGAAGCAGAATTGGAATAGACAGTGAAGAGGTTGAAATTTTGCAAAACTATTTGAATGCACAGGAATGGAAATGAAAAACAAATGTCTAAAATATGATCCTGTTAAATATTAAGCTTTATAATATGAACAATGTTAATGCTGTTGTATTAAAACATTAAAAGAGATTGCAGCTGGACTTCAGACAGGAAAGATGTATGTAAGACATAACTAACTGATAGATTGAAATACTTGCAGGCTGTAATGCAACTTATAAATATGGAGGAGATTGTGGTTATCAGTTAAAATAAATTAAACAAAAAATCACAGCGGTTCGAAATCCTGCTCTGAATCTGTGGAAATGGAAAGAGAGTTAACATTTCAAATGCAAGATCTCTCTTCAGTCTGAGTGTTTTCAACCTGTTTTTGTTTCAGATTTCCAGGAAGTGCTGCTTTAGATATTGATTTATCCAAGATTTTATTGTTATCTTCTGCTCAATTTGTTAGATATTTGGTGGTTGTGACAAAATTAAACTCATGTCCTTCAAAATTATGGAACAATAATGACAGTAAAAAGGATTGTTTACATGACATAGCAACGAAGTTACTGGGCTAGCAGTTGAAGTTCCGTACTGCTGATCATAATGCAAGAGTTTAAAACACATAATAACAACTAAAGAATTTAAATGCAGATAATTACATGAAATAAGTTTGATTAAAAAAAGTTAGTCTCAGTAACAATAGCCAAGAAATGATCAATTATTGCGAAAGTTCCTTTGTTTCAATAATACTTCAGGGCAGGAATTTGCCCTCCTGGATATGAGTTCAGGATGACATGTGACTTTGGGAAGAACAATGAGTGCTGGCATTGCCAATGGTATTCATATCCTGTGAAGGAAAACCAAAAAGGGGAACTATTTGATTTCTAAAATGCATTAATTTAGATTCACATAGACTAGAACTGCACAAACATATAATCGATAATTTACAGAAATAACATGATCTAGATGTAACAAATTTAACAATTTCCAAAACATGATCTTATAGGGTCCAATGGTCCAGCCAGCATTGCACTGTCTCATAAAGGATGTAGGCATTTTAGAGTTTATTCCTGGACATAAGCAACATCCCAGAGTGCATTTATCCTTCATTAAGTTTTTTCTAAAATGTTGATTTGTCTCCTTAAATTAGGTGGCATGGTAGTGTCGTGGTTATCGTGACGGTATTACAGCTCAGGGCATTCCAGAGATCAGAATTCAATTCCAGCACCGTCTGTAAGCAGTCATTGTCCCTGTGCCTGTGTGGTGCTCTATTGTCCTCCCATGATCTAAAGATGACTTCTCCAATGCGTTCAACATCATCCGCCCTGCTCTGCTGGGGGAGAAGCTGACAGCGATGCAGGTGGATGCTTCCCTGGTGTCATGGATTCTTGATTACCTGACTGGCAGACCACAGTACGTGTGCTTGCAACACTGTGTGTCCGACAGAGTGATCAGCAGCACTGGGGCTCCACAGGGGACTGTCTTGTCTCCCTTTCTCTTCACCATTTGCACCTCGGACTTCAACTACTGCGCAGAGTCTTGTCATCTTCAGAGTTTTCTGATGACTCTGCCATAGTTGGATGCATCAGCAAAGGAGATGAGGCTGAGTACAGGGCTACGGTAGGAAACTTCGTCACATGGTGTGAGCAGAATTATCTGCAGCTTAATGTGAAAAAGACTAAGGAGCTGGTGGTAGACCTGAGGAGAGCTAAGGTACCGGTGACCCCTATTTCCATCCAGGGGGTCAGTGTGGACATGGTGGAGGATTACAAATACCTGGGGATATGAATTGGCAATAAACTGGACTGGTCAAAGAACACTGAGGCTGTCTACAAGAAGGGTCAGAGCCATCTCTATTTCCTGAGGAGACTGAGGTCCTTTAACATCTGCTGGACGATGCTGAGGATGTTCTACGAGTCTGTGGTGGCCAGTGCTATCATGTTTGCTGTTGTGTGCTGGGGCAGCAGGCTGAGGGTAGCAGACACCAACAGAATCAACAAACTCACTCATAAGGCCAGTGATGTTGTGGGGATGGAACTGGACTCTCTGAAAAGAAAATGCTGTCCAAGTTGCATGCCATCTTGGACAATGTCTCCCATCCACTACATAATGTACTGGGTGGGCTCAGGAGTACATTCAGCCAGGGACTCATTCCACCGAGATGCAACACTGAGCGTCATAGGAAGTCATTCCTGCCTGTGGCCATCAAACTTTACAACTCCTCCCTTGGAGGGTCAGACACCCTGAGCCAATAGGCTGGTCCTGGACTTATTTATAATTTACTGGCATAATTTACATATTACTATTTAACTATTTATGGTTTTATTACTATTTATTATTTATGGAGCAACTGTAACGAAAACCAATTTCCCCCGGGATTAATAAAGTATGACTATGACGATGTACCAGTTAATAAGTGTGACTCATTGGGCAGAAGGACCTGTTCCATGCTATATAAGACCATAACATATAGGAGTCAAATTAGGCCATTTGGCCCATTGAGTCTGCTCTCCCATTTCATCATGACTGATTCATTTTCCTTCTCAGTCCCAATGGCCTGCCTTCTCTCCATATCCCTTCATGCCCTGACCAATCAGGAATCAATCCGCCTCTGCCTTAAATTTACGTTAAAAGCTTGGTCTCCACAGCTGCCTGTGGCAACGAAATCCACAGATTCACCACTCTCTAGCTGAAGAAATTCCTCCTTATCTCCATTCTAAAAGAATGCTCCTCTATTTTGAGGTCCTCTGGTCCTAGACTCTCCCAACATAGGAAACATCCTCTCCTCATCCACTCAGTTGAGGCCTTTCAACATTCAATTGGTTTCAATGAGGTTATCCCTCACTCTTCTGAATTCCAGTGAATACAGGCCCAGAACCTTCAAAAACTCTTCATATGATAAACTATTCAATCCTGGAATCATTTTCATGAACCTCCTTCGAACCTTCTCCAGTGTCAGCACATCCTTTCTCAGATTGGGGACCACAATACTCACAATGCTCCAAGCGAGACCTGACAGTGCCTCATATAGTCTCAACATTACATCCTTGCTTTTATAGTCTAGTCCTCTTCAAATGAATGCTAACGTCACATTTGCTCGCCTCACCACCGACTCAACCCGCAAATTAGCCTTTAGGGAATCCTGCACAAGGACTCCCAAATCCCTTTGCCTCAGTTTTTTGTATTTTCTCTCCATTTGGAAAATAGTTTATCCTTGTATTTCTTCTATCAAAGTGCATGACCATACACTTCCTGACACTGTATTCTATCTTTCACTTCTTTGCCTATTCTCCAAATCTGTTTAAGTCCTTCTGTAGCCTCTCCACTTCCTCAAAACTACCAGCCCCTCCACCTATCTTCATATTGTCTGCAAACTTTGCAACAAAGCCATGATCCAAGTCATTACCAACACAGATTCCTGTGGAACACCACTAGTCACCGACAGCAACCAGAAAAGGCCCTCCTTTTTCCCACTCTTTGTCTCCTGCCAATCAGCCACTGCTTTATCCATGCTGGTATCTTTCCTGTAAAACTATGGGCCTTTAACTTGTTGAGTAGCCACATGTGTTGTACCTTGTCAAATGTCTTCTGAAAATTCATGTACACAAAATACACCAATTGTCCTTTGTCTATCCTGCTTGTTATTTCTTCAAAGAACTCCTACAGATTTGTTAAGTTAAATTTTCCCTTAACAAAACCATGCTGACTATGGCCTTATTTTATCATGTGCCTCCAAGTCCTCATCCTTAACAATTGACTCCAGCATCTTCCCAAACTCTGAGGTCACAGCCTATAATTTCCTTTCTTCTGCCTCTCTCTCTTCTTGAAGAGTGGAATGACATTTGCAAATTTCTAACCATTCCAGAATCTAGTGATTCTTGAAAGATCATTACTAATGCCTCCACGATCTCTTCAGCATCTTCTTTCAGCCGGAAGTTTTGGTACACATTGGCACTGATGACATAGATAGACAAGGTGAGGAGGTCCTGAAGAGAGATTTTAAGGTGCTAGGTAGAAAGCTGAAAAACAGGACCTCCAGGGTCCTTGTCTACCTATGCCATCGGTGTCAATATGTACCAAGACTTCTGGCTGTTCACCCTCCGTGGAGAAAGCCATGGACCTGATCTGAGACATCGCTGACCCCAACACCGGGGAGGCAACGTACCATCGGGGTGTCTCTATCACACCCACAGTATTCCACCTCTGTTCCTCTGACTATGGAATATCTTATCACCACTGCAGTCCTCTTCACCTCTCTGTTCTTCTGAGCCAGAGCACCAGACTCAGTGCCAGAGACTCGGTCACTGTGGCACCCACCCCCCGCCCCCCGCCAGTAATATCTAAAGTGGTATAATTATTATTGAGGGGAACGGCCACAGGTGTGCTCTGCACTGGCTGTGCATTTCCCTTCCTTCTCCTGACATTTACCCGGTTACCTGTCTCCTCCAACCTCGTGGTGACTACCTCCCTGTAGCTCTGATCTATTGCCTCCTCTTCCTCCCGTATGAGCCAAAGGTCATCGAGCTGCAGCGCGAGTTTCTTAATACAATCTCTCAGGAGCTGTAGCTCTGTGCACCTGGCGCAGATGTGTTTTTCCAGGAGGCTGGAGGTCTCCCTGAATTCCCACATCTCACACACAGAACAAAGCACTGTCCCTGGGGCCGTTCTCACTCCACTACCCTGCCCTAACAGAGAAAGAATGAGGCAAAAGAGAAACTTTACCTCACCCAAGCTTGATATCTCTAAATAAGTAACTAAACAAATAAACAAATAAATAGATGATAGAGTTACTGATTCCTTGTAGAATTTGGCAGATGCTTTAAACAGATGTTGGTGAGTGATAGTTTTTACATATTGCTGCCCCTGTGAACTTCGCTGCCTGATCGGTATCCTGGATTCAATTAAAGACACATGAGTAATATTCCACATATATTCCATCAAGTAAATGGTGAGTGATCCACAATACTGACTTAGAAATTGTTAATGGTGAATTAAAGCTGTGATGACAGAAGGTGTTCAATTTTTCTCTCAATACCTGGCCCCAGGGGCCCATTCTTGCAGCCAAACTGATCAAACGGCTGGTTCAGTTCAACCTTTACCAACAGCATCACCAAGACATTAATAGTCGGGCCCCGACAACAATGGTGATTGCTCTTGTGCAGGTCGTTGATTAACTGCATGGTACTTTATATAGAGCAGATTATCAAGTGTCAGCCCATCTATTGTAAATGTTTTTTGTAGGATGGCAAAGACACTGTCATTATCTCTCGAGTTATTTGTGGAAATGAATACTGTGCCAACAATACTGCTCAGTTCAGCTTCTGGTCTTATGACAGTGAGCTCATTGAAAAAGTGTTTGAATATAACTGGATTAATTAATATTCTCTGAAGACCTCATTGTAAATTGAATATAATGATTCAATGACCACTTCCTGATATGATAAAAATATGACACCATTTTGTAGGAGAATTATTGGATTTCTATATAAATTATCGGTTACCAGGCCTTGTTTTCTGGTGAATGATTGTCAAGTTTGATGAATTTTAAAAAAAAACCTATGGTGTGAATTTTCATCTGCGTTATTTGCTGTTGGTGACATGAGCCACGTATTTCATCAATATATCTCATGTTGCATTTCATACATGGCTGTAGGTTTGAGTTGTGTGGGAACTAGTAATAACATTTTTAAAATGCTCTTCAAATAGATTCTTGAAAGGAAGGAGATAATAGATTTCCTTCTCTTTTCATAAAATGTGTTCTGAACTGAGATGAGCTAATCTCTAATTTGCCTTGTGGCTTATGACAGAAGAAAGAGTGGGTGGTTGCTGCCTCCAACATAATTCCTTTCTGTATGAATCACTGAGAGAGCTATTAAACATTTGAAGCTTCAAGCAAGACATGACATGTTGATGATGGCAAGGACTAACCTTCCTACCGTCTTGAAGATTGCTTATTTTGCCAATAACAAGCTGTGTTTCTCCAGTCCTCATGTCACAGTGCTGCTGATGTTCCCTGTGGTGTGGCCTAGGGAAGTGCTGGCCAAGACTGAGCTACCAGCAGGGCCCAGGACCAAGAGTTTGACTGCAGGACAACCACCATTACTGCAATCTCCTCAGCCCTCCAGGATGCCCTCTGCACTTCTACGAATTAAATGTTACTCTCCCAGATATAATGTGAACAATATGAGGTGAAATCAGGGAGCCGAATACAAAATGCTAGCATTCAATATTCTTTGAACTCCATCATTTTTAATCAACTAAATTGATACCTTTAAATTGATATCTAAATTGATATTGATAGCTTTAAGTTCCTCGGGTGAATATCACAAATGACCTGACTTGGACCAACCAAGCAAAGTCCACTGCCAAGAAGGCCCACCAGCACCTTTACCTCCTGAGAAAACTAAAGAAATTTGGCCTGTCCCCTAAAACCCTCACTAATTTTTATAGATGCACCGTAGAAAGCATTCTTCTAGGGTGCATCACAACCTGGTATGGAAGTTGTCCTGTCCAAGACCGGAAGAAGCTGCAGAAGATCATGAACACGGCGCAGCACATCACCTAAACCAATCTTCCATCCTTGGACTCACGTCACACTGCACACTGTCAGAGCAGTGCTGCCAGGATAATCAAGGACACGACCCACCCAGCCAACACACTTTTTGTCCCTCTTCCCTCCAGGAGAAGGCTCAGGAGCTTGAAGATTTGTATGGTCAGATTTGGGAACAGCTTCTTTCCAACTGTGATAAGACTGCTGAACGGATCCTGACCCGGATCAGGGCCGTACCCTCCAAATATCCGGACCTACCTCTCGGTTTTTTTGCACTACCCTACTTTTCATTTTCTATTTTCTATTTATGATTTATAATTTATATTTTTAATATTTACTATCAATTTGTACTCCAGGGAGCGGGAAGTGCAGAATCAAATATCGCTGTGATGATTGTACGTCCTAGTATCAATTGTTTGGCGACAATAAAGTATAAAGTATCTGAGGTACCACAGGAAGGAAGGAAGCCATTTATGCTGAATGAGTCACCCCACCTTGTTTACCATTATCCTGTTTGCATAGTTGCAAAATACTGACACCTATAAATCTTTTCATGAGTATTAAAATCAATAATTGCAAACCATTAAGGAGCTAAGCTGTCTCAACATATCTGCTGACGTGCTACCCAACTTCAGTTGTGCTCACAGGATGGACAGAGTATGAAGGACAGCATTATTTAAATGGAGGCACTGACCCTGAGTAAAAGGCAGGTTTGGGTAAGTTGTACATTCACTCTAATTTATTTTGTGCAAACTGCATTCTATATTTTATTTACGTACAGTACTCTGCACATACATATCGCTCGGGTGGCAAAGGCTTTTGCACAGTAATGTATTTATCAACATGGAGCGGAGAGCAAGTTTGTAAATCTGGTGGGAGTAAAGGATGAATGGTGAGGGTGGAGGGCCATGGGAGGGTTGTGGGACGGGTGGCAGAGAAGGAGTGCCAGGGACAGGGGGGTGTTGGCATGGGTGCAGACACACCCAGACCTGATGCAGCAGGCAAGGTCATCTGATTCCAAACAACTGGTCTATTGATCATGGCAGAATGTGTCTCTGTGGCTTCCCACTCCATCCCCTCTCTCTTCTCCTTTTCCCAACCGTGATTGCCCTCTCTCTGTCTACAACAGAGACCCATATCAGAATCAGGTTTATCATCACTCACATGAAATTTGTTTTTTTTTCACAGCACGAATACAATGTAATACATAAAATTACTGCAGTAATATGCAGAAGTCTTAGGTACCTTAGCTATACTTGGGTATATGCCTAAGATTTTTGCACAGTACTGTGATACTACCTGAACAGATTTTAAATGGCTCTGACAATCAGTGACTTTTCAAAACAGCCTAAAGGCCATGGACAGTAATGACCCATCAAGAGGCCATCGGGATATTCTGAGGGGAGTGTCTCAGGTACACAGCCTGAGGCTGAGTGAATGCTCACAGCCAACTCTGTTTTGCAAGACAACTCTGGGGTACACAGGGTCAAGTTTGCACAGTTTTTATTTGGAACACATTAGTGTAGGTAGGAGAACACTGTGTGCAGTGTGTTTAGGCAGTAGGCCAAGTCCATGATGATCAAATCCACTTCTTCTGAAATAAATATAGCCGAACCAAGAATATGACATCTACCCCTGTTGATTTGTACCCAACAATTAAAAATGATAGAGAAGAGCCAGATAGGACTCCACCCATAGTTTTCAGTCAAACCATAATAATGACATAAATTATGACATTGGAGAATATTAAACATTTTGTTTAATAAGTTCTTAGATGGACAAGTCCTTAGAATCCACAATTATAAATATAATTAAAGGTCATTTAGTAATGTACAGCTTTATCAAGGACAGTCAACATGCACCAATTAAGGCTTTATGTGGAGGCAATACCAGGGAGTAGAGATGGGGTGAATTCCTGTCACTCAAGTTTCTAATTTCCCTGCTGTAATGATGTAGATTGATTTTATAAAACTAATTAATATGTTCCTCGGCTTAATAAATAGATTCATTGAAAAGTGAATTCAGTAATGATAATATGGGACATTCTCTTTCTGCAATTTCAAAAGAGTTGATCTTTACCACAGTCATCTGCCTTCTTTAAACACCCTAGGTTATGGAGCCAGCAGAAACTAAACTTGATCGCTATCACTGAGTGCTCATTATCAGCAGAACAGCAACGTGGCACACTGTCGCTTTAGTTTTAACTGACTGGGAAAGCTTTACTGATTAATGACTTCATTTATGACAATAATAAAACTCCTTTGAAGGTGATTCTCGTACAAACTATGCAATCAATTGCACTACGGTATGCACTGCAATGAGTATTATTGGTTAATTGTCCTGCCTACTTAAAAATATATAAATTGATCATAATACTTAAAGATAAAGTGGCCTCTTAGCTTTTTGTGGAGGTAGTAGGTGATAGATTGCATGTATGAGTAAATTCTTAAAAAGCACTTACAAAGATAAGCACAAAATAATCTGCGGATGCCGGGGTCAAAGCAACACTCACAACACGCAGGAGGAACTCAGCAGGTTGGGCAGCATCTGTGGAAAAGATCAGTCGATGTTTCGGGCCGGAACCCTTCGTCAGGATGTTTCGTCCGAAACGTCGACCGATCTTTTCCACGGATGTTGCCCAACCTGCTGACTTCCTCCAGCGTGTTGTGAGTGTCACTTACAAAGATAATTTATGACTTACCTACTGCCCATTCCACCACTGGTGATTAGGGTAGCAATGAAGTTTCTCCATCTCTGGACACTTCCATAATGTCACATACAGATATAGGATCTTTTATTGCTGTTTCCATAACAAATTTTTTCGACCAGTCATGGTTGTTGGCCCTGATCTAAATCCCCGAACCTGGAGGACCGTTGGGCCACTCTTAGTCTGGCCTCTACACATCGAGCTGTTGGGAATGGGTGACCATACCGGGAGCCAAAACATAAAGGCCCTGACTCCATCCATCATAGCTCTCTGGGTAATTGAGGCATGGAAGCCTCCAAACCTTATGTTAAGGTGTTCTCGGAGGATACTTTATAAGTGAAAGATATAACTCACAAACACTGCACACCAGACAGCTAAATTAGTTTAGTTCACTAAATCAAAATAGTTTAAAAAATAATCTATGGACAGCATTTAAATGTTTGTGAGCAATCTGATAGAAAGTGCCTGGTGTCCCTATATAGTAAGTTTTTATTTGCTCTACACTTATGCTGAAGAATTAAATCTAGGCCTTTATAATGGACATGTAATAGCAGCTGTTAACACAAGCAATTCTGAGGTTGCTGGAAATCCGGAGCAGCACACAGAAAATGCTGGAGGAACTCAGCAGGTCAGATATCATCGATGCAGAGGAATACAGAGCCGATATTTCAGGGTGAGACCATGAAATTAGGACGGGAAGGAAAGAAGGAAAAAGCCAGAGTAAGAAAGTTGGGTGGGGGTGGGGAGTGCAGGGAGTACAAGCTGGAAGGTGATAGGGGGAGGGAGGCGGGTGGGGGAGGACGTGAAGTGAGACGCTAGAAGGTGATAGGGGGAGGGAGACGGGTGGGGAGGAGGTGCAGTGAGACGCTGGAAGGTGATGGGGAAGGGAGACGGGTGGGGAGGAGGTGCAGTGAGACGCTGGAAGGTGATGGGGAAGGGAGACGGGTGGGGGAGGACGTGAAGTGAGATGCTGGAAGGTCATGGGGGAGGGAGGCGGGTGGGGGAGGAGGTGAAGTGAGACGCTGGAAGGTGATAGGGGAGGGAGACGGGTGGAGGAGGAGGTGAAGTGAGACGCTGGAAGGTGATAGGGGAGGGAGATGGGTGGAGGAGGAGGTGAAGTGAGACGCTGGAAGGTGATGCGGAGGAAGACGGGTGGTGGAGGAGGTGAACTGAGATGCTGGAAGGTGATAGGGGAAGGGAGACGGGTGGGGGAGGAGGTGAAGTGAGACGCTGGAAGGTGATAGGGGAGGGAGATGGGTGGAGGAGGAGGTGAAGTGAGACGCTGGAAGGTGATAGGGGGAGGGAGACGGGTGGGGGAGGACGTGAAGTGAGACGCGGGAAGGTGATAGGGGAAGGGAGACGGGTGGGGGAGGAGGTGAAGTGAGACGCTGGAAGGTGATGGGGGGAGGGAGACGGGTGGGGGAGGAGGTGAAGTGAGACGCTGGAAGGTGATAGGGGGAGGGAGACGGGTGGGGAAGGAGGTGAAGTGAGACGCTGGAAGGTGATTGGGGGAAGGAGATGAGTGGGGAGGAGGTGAAGTGAGACGCTGGAAGGTGATGGGGAAGGGAGACGGGTGGGGGAGGAGGTGAAGTGAGACGCTGGAAGGTGATAGGGGGAGGGAGACGGGTGGGGGAGGAGGTGAAGTGAGACGCTGGAAGGTGATAGGGGAGGGAGACGGGTGGAGAAGGAGGTGAAGTGAGACGCTGGAAGGTGATAGGGGAGGGAGATGGGTGGAGGAGGAGGTGAAGTGAGACGCTGGAAGGTGATGGGGAGGGGAGACGGGTGGTGGAGGAGGTGAACTGAGATGCTGGAAGGTGATAGGGGAAGGGAGACGGGTGGGGGAGGAGGTGAAGTGAGACGCTGGAAGGTGATAGGGGTAGGGAGACGGGTGGGGGAGGACGTGAAGTGAGACGCGGGAAGGTGATAGGGGAAGGGAGACGGGTGGGGGAGGAGGTGAAGTGAGACGCTGGAAGGTGATAGGGGAGGGAGACGGGTGGAGGAGGAGGTGAAGTGAGACGCTGGAAGGTGATAGGGGGAGGGAGACGGGTGGGGGAGGAGGTGAAGTGAGACGCTGGAAGGTGATAGGGGGAGGGAGACGGTTGGGGAGGAGGTGGTGAAGTGAGACGCTGGAAAGTGATAGGAGAGGGAGACGGGTGTGGGACGAGGTGAAGTGAGACGCTGGAAGGTGATAGGGGGAGGGAGACAGGTGGGGGAGAAGGTGAAGTGAGACGCTGGAAGGTGATAGGGGAAGGGAGACGGGTGGGGGAGGAGGTGAAGTGAGACGCTGGAAGGTGATAGGGGGAGGGAGACGGGTGGAGGAGGAGGTGAAGTGAGACGCTGGAAGGTGATGGGGAGGAAGACGGGTGGGGGACGAGGGGAAGTGAGACGCTGGAAGGAGATAGGGGGAGGGAGACAGGTGGTGGAGGAGGTGAACTGAGATGCTGGAAGGTGATGGGGGAGGGAGACAGGTTGTGGAGGAGGTGAACTGAGATGCTGGAAGGTGATGGGGGAGGGAGACGGGTGGGGGAGGAGGTGAAGTGAGACGCTGGAAGGTGATGGGGAGGGAGACGGGTGGAGGAGGATGTGAAGTGAGACGCTGGAAGGTGATAGGGGAGGGAGATGGGTGGAGGAGGAGGTGAAGTGAGACGTTGGAAGGTGAAGGGGGGAGGGAGACGGGTGGGGGAGGAGGTGAAGTGAGACGCTGGAAGGTGATAGGAGAGGGAGACGGGAGTGGGACGAGGTGAAGTGAGACGCTGGAAGGTGATAGGGGGAGGGAGACGGGTGGGGGAGGAGGTGAAGTGAGACGCTGGAAGGTGATGGGGGAAGGGAGACGGGTGGGGGAGGAGGTGAAGTGAGACGCTGGAAGGTGATAGGGGGAGGGAGACGGGTGGGGGAGGAGGTGAAGTGAGACGCTGGAAGGTGATAGGGGGAGGGAGACGGGTGGGGGAGGAGGTGAACTGAGATGCTGGAAGGTGATGGGGAGGAAGACGGGTGGAGGAGGAGGTGAAGTGAGACGCTGGAAGGCGATAGGGGAGGGAGACGGGTGGAGGAGGAGGTGAAGTGAGACGCTGGAAGGTGATGGGGAGGAAGACGGGTGGGGGAGGAGGTGAAGTGAGACGCTGGAAGGTGATAGGGGAAGGGAGACGGGTGTGGGTGGAGGTGAAGTGAGACGCTGGAAGGTGATGGGGAGGGAGACGGGTGGGGGAGGAGGTGAAGTGAGACGCTGGAAGGTGATGGGGGAGGGAGACGGGTGTGGGTGGAGGTGAAGTGAGACGCTGGAAGGTGATAGGGAGGAAGACGGGTTGGGGAGGAGGTGAAGTGAGACGCTGGAAGGTGATGGGGAGGGAGACGGGTGGGGGAGGAGGTGAAGTGAGACGCTGGAAGGTGATAGGGGAAGGGAGACGGGTGGGGGAGGAGGTGAAGTGAGACGCTGGAAGGTGATAGGGGGAGGGAGACGGGTGGGAGAGGAGGTGAAGTGAGACGCTGGAAGGTGATGGGGTGAGGGAGACGGGTGGGGGAGGAGGTGAAGTGAGACGCTGGAAGGTGATAGGAGAGAGAGACGGGTGTGGGACGAGGTGAAGTGAGACGCTGGAAGGTGATAGGGGGAGGGAGACGGGTGGGGGAGGACGTGAAGTGAGACGCTGGAAGGTGATAGGGGGAGGGAGACGGGTGTGGGACGAGGTGAAGTGAGACGCTGGAAGGTGATAGGGGCAGGGAGACGGGTGGGGGAGGAGGTGAAGTGAGACGCTGGAAGGTGATAGGGGGAGGGAGACGGGTGGAGGAGGAGGTGAAGTGAGACACTGGAAGGTGATAGGGGAAGGGAGACGAGTGTGGGTGGAGGTGAAGTGAGACGCTGGAAGGTGATGCGGGGAGGGAGACGGGTGGAGAGCAGGTGAAGTGAGACGCTGGAAGGTGATAGGAGAGGGAGACGGGTGTGGGACGAGGTGAAGTAAGACGCTGGAAGGTGATAGGGGGAGGGAGACGGGTGGGGGAGGACGTGAAGTGAGACGCTGGAAGGTGATAGGGGGAGGGAGTCGGGTGTGGGACGAGGTGAAGTGAGAAGCTGGAAGGTGATAGGGGGAGGGAGACGGGTGAGGGGTGACGTGAAGTGAGATGCTGGAAGGTGATGGGGGAGGGAGACGGGTGGGGGAGGAGGTGAAGTGAGACGCTGGAAGATGATGGGGATGGAGACGGGTGGGGGAGGAGGTGAAGTGAGACGCTGGAAGGTGATGGGGAGGGAGACGGGTGGGGGAGGAGCTGAAGTGAGACGCTGGAAGGTTAAAGGGGAAGGGAGACGGGTGTGGGACGAAGTGAAGTGAGACGCTGGAAGGTGATGGGGAGGGAGACGGGTGGGGGAGGAGGTGAAGTGAGACGCTGGAAGGTGATAAGGGGAGGGGGACGGGTGGGGGAGGAGGTGAAGTGAGACACGGGAAGGTGATAGGGGGAGGGAGACGGGTGGGGGAGGAGGTGAAGTGAGACGCTGGAAGGTGATAGGGGGAGGGAGACGGTTGGGGGAGGAGGTGAAGTGAGACGCTGGAAGGTGATAGGGGGAGGGAGACGGGTGGGGGAGGAGGTGAAGTGAGACGCTGGAAGGTGATAGGGGGAGGGAGACGGGTGGGGGAGGAGGTGAAGTGAGACGCTGGAAGGTGATAGGGGAGGGAGACGGGTGGGGGAGGAGGTGAAGTGAGATGCTGCAAGGTGATAGGGGAAGGGAGACGGGTGGGGGAGGAGGTGAACTGAGACGCTGGAAGTTGATACGGGAGGGAGACGAGTGGGGGAGGAGGTGAAGTGAGACGCTGGAAGGTGATTGGGGGAGGGAGACGGGCGGGGGAGGAGGTGGAGTGAGACGGTGGAAGGTGATATGGGAAGGGTGACAGGTCAGGGAGGAGGTGAAGTGAGACGCTGGACGGTATTTGGGAGGGAGACAGGTCGGGGAGAAAGTGAAGTGAGATGCTGGAAGGTGATAGGGGAAGGGAGACAGGTGGGAGAGCAGGTGAAGTGAGACACTGGAAGGTAATGGGGAGGGAGACAGGTTGGAGAGGAGGCGAACTGAGACGCTGGAAGGTGATAGGGGAAGGGAGATGGGTTGGGGAGGAGGTGAAGTGAGAAGCTGGATGGTGATAGGGGAGGGGAGACGGGTGGGGGAGGAAGTGATGTGAGACTCTGAAAGGTTATAGGGAAAGGGAGACGGGTGGGTGAGGAGGTAAAGTGAGACGCTGGAAGGTGATAGGGGCCGGGAGACGTGTGGGGGAGGAGGTGAAGTGAGACGCTGGAAGGTGATAGGGGAAGGGAGACAGGTTGGGGTGGAGGTGAAGTGAGACGCTGGAAGGTGATAGGGGAAGGGAGACGGGTGGTGGAGGAGATCAAGTTGGACACTGGAAGGTGATGGGGAGGGAGACGCGTGGGGGAGGAGGTGAAGTGAGACGCTGGAAGGTGATAGGGGATGGGGACAGGTAGGGGAGGACGTGAAGTGAGACACTGGAAGGTGATAGGGGCCGGGAGACGGGTGTGGGACGAGGTGAAGTGAGACTCTGGAAGGTGATGGGGAGGAAGACAGGTGGGGAAGGAGGTGAAGTGAGCCGCTGGAAGGTGATAGGGGGAGGGAGACGGGTGGGGGAGGAGGTGAAGTGAGATGCTGGAAGGTGATAGGGGGAGGGAGACGGGTGGGGGAGGAGGTGAAGTGAGACGCTGGAAGGTGATAGGGGGAGGGAGACGGGTGGGGGAGGAGGTGAAGTGAGACGCTGGAAGGTGATAGGGGAGGGAGACGGGTGGGGGAGGAGGTGAAGTGAGACGCTGGAAGGTGATAGGTGGAGGGAGACGGGTGTGGGACGAGGTGAAGTGAGATGCTGGAAGGTGATATGGGGAGGGAGACGTGTGGGGGTGGAGGGGAAGTGAGACGCTGGAAGGTGATTTGGGGAGGGAGACGGGTGGGGGAGGAGGTGAAGTGAGACGCTGGAAGATGATAGGGGAAGGACAACGGGTGGGGGGGGAGGTGAAATGAGACACTGTAAGGTGATATGGGAAGGGAGACGGGTGGGGGAGGAGGTGAAGTGAGATGCTGGACAGTGATAGGGGAAGGGAGACGGATGGGGGAGGGGGTGAAGTGAGACGCTGGAAGGTGATGGGGGAGGGAGACAGGTGGGGAAGGAGGTGAAGTGAGACGCTGGAAGTTGATAGGGGGAGGGAGACGGGTTGGGGAGGCGTTGAAGTGAGACGCTTGAAGGTGATAGAGAAAGGGAGACGGATTGGGGTGGAGGTGAAGTGAGACGCTGGTAGGTGATAGCGGGAGGGAGACGGGTGTGGGAGGATGTGAAGTGAGACGCTGGAAGGTGATACGGGGAGGGAGACGGGTGGGGGAGGAATGAAGTGAGATGCTGGAGGGTGATAAGGGGAGAGAGACATGTGGGGGAGGAGGTGAACTGAGACGCTGGAAGGTGATGGGGAGCGTGACAGATCGGGGAGGAGGTGAAGTGAGACGCTGGAAGGTCATGGGGGAGGGAGACGGAAGGGGGAGGAGGTGAAGTGAGACGCTGGAAGATGATAGGAGGAGAGGGACGGGTGGGGGAGGAGGTGAGGTGAGACGCTGGAAGGTGATAGGGGAAGGGAGACGGGTGGGGGAGGAGGTGAAGTGAGACGCTGGAAGGTGATAGAGGGAGGGAGACGGGTGTGGAAGAGGTGAAGTAAGACGCTGGAAGGTGATAGGAAGAGGGAGACGGGTGGGGGAGGAGGTGAAGTGAGACGCTGGAAGGTGATAGGGGAGGGAGACGGGTGGGGGAGGAGGTGAAGTGAGACGCTGGAAGGTGATAGGGGGAGGGAGACGGGTGGGGGAGGAGGTGAAGTGAGACGCTGGAAGGTGATGGGGGAAGGGAGACGGGTGGGGGAGGAGGTGAAGTGAGACGCTGGAAGGTGATAGGGGAAGGGAGACGGGTAGAGGAGGAGGAGGTGAAGAGAGACGCTGGAAAGTGATAGGGGAGGGAGACGGGTGGGGGAGGAGGTGAAGTGAGACGCTGGAAGGTGATGGGGAGGGAGACGGCTGGGGGAGGAGGTGAAGTGAGACGCTGGAAGGTGATGGGGGAGGGAGACGGGTGGGGTAGGAGGTGAGGTGAGACGCTAGAAGGTGATAGGGGGAGGGAGACGGGTGGGGGAGGAGGTGAAGTGAGACGCTGGAAGGTGATAGGGGGAGGGAGACGGATGGGGAGGAGGTGAAGTGAGACGCTGGAATGTCATAGGGGAGGGAGACCGTGGGAGAGGAGGTGAACTGAGACGCTGGAAGGTGATAGGGGGAGGGAGACGGGTGGGGGAGGAGGTGAAGTGAGACGCTGGAAGGTGATAGAGTGAGGGAGACGGGTGGGGGAGGAGGTGAAGTGAGATGCTGGAAGGTGATAGCGGGAGGGAGATGGGTGGGGGAGGAGGTGAACTGAGTCGCTGGAAGGTGATACGGGAGGGAGACGGGTGGGGGAGGAGATGAAGTGAGACGCTGGAAGGTGATAGGGGGAGGGAGACGGTTGGGGAGGAGGTGAAGTGAGACGCTGGAAGGTGATAGGGGAGGGAGACGGGTGGGGGAGGAGGTGAAGTGAAACGCTGGAAGGTGATAGGGGGAGGCAGACGGGAGGGGAGGAGGTGAAGTGAGAAGCTGGAAGGTGATTGGGGGAGGGAGACGGGCGGGGAGGAGGTGGAGTGAGACGGTGGAAGGTGTTTGGGAGGGAGACAGGTCGGGGAGAAGGTGAAGTGAGATGCTGGAAGGTGATAGGGGAAGGGAGACAGGTGGGAGAGGAGGTGAAGTGAGACACTGGAAGGTGATGGGGAGGGAGACAGGTTGGAGAGGAGGTGAACTGAGAGGCTGGAAGGTGATAGAGGAAGGGAGACGGGTTGGGGAGGAGGTGAAGTGAGACGCTGGAAGGTGATGGGGGTGGGAGACGGGTGGCGGAGGAAGTGAAGTGAAACGCTGGAATGTGATAGGGGGAGGGAGACGGGTGGGGTAGGAGGTGAACTGAGACGCTGGAAGGTAATAGGGGGAGGGAGACGGGTGTGGGACGAAGTGAAGTGAGACGCTGGAAGGTGATGGGGAGGGAGACGGGTGGGGGAGGAGGTGAAGTGAGACGCTGGAAGGTGATAAGGGGAGGGAGACGGGTGGGGGAGGAGGTGAAGTGAGACGCTGGAAGGTGATAGGGGAGGGAGACGGGTGTGGGACGAGGTGAAGTGAGACGCTGGAAGGTGATAGGGGGAGGGAGATGGGTGGGGGAGGAAGTGAAGTGAAACGCTGGAAGGTGATAGCGGGAGGGAGACGGGTGGGGTAGGAGGTGAACTGAGACGCTGGAAGGTAATAAGGGGAGGGAGACGGGTGTGGGACGAAGTGAAGTGAGACGCTGGAAGGTGATGGGGAGGGAGACGGTTGGGGGAGGAGGTGAAGTAAGACGCTGGAAGGTGATACGGGGAGGGAGACGGGTGGGGGAGGAGGTGAAGTGAGACGCTGGAAGGTGATAGGGGAGGGAGACGGGTGTGGGAGGAGGTGAAGTGAGACGCTGGAAGGTGATAGGGGGAGGGAGACGGGTGGGGGAGGAGGTGAAGTGAGACGCTGGAAGGTGATAGGGGAAGGGAGACGGGAGAGGGAGGAGGTGCAGTGAGACGCTGGAAGATGATAGGAGGAGGGAGACGGGTGGGGGAGGAGGTGAAGTGAGACGCTGGAAGGTGATAGGGGGAGGGAGACGGGTGGGGGAGGAGGTGAAGTGAGACGCTGGAAGGTGATAGGGGGAGGGAGACGGGTGGGGGAGGAGGTGAAGTGAGACGCTGGAAGGTGATAGGGGGAGGGAGACGGGTGGGGGAGGAGGTGAAGTGAGACGCTGGAAGTTGATACGGGAGGGAGACGAGTGGGGGAGGAGGTGAAGTGAGACGCTGGACGGTGATTGGGGAAGGGAGACGGGTGGGGGAGGAGGTGAACTGAGACGCTGGAAGTTGATACGGGAGGGAGACGAGTGGGGGAGGAGGTGAAGTGAGACGCTGGAAGGTGATTGGGGGAGGGAGACGGGCGTGGGAGGAGGTGGAGTGAGACGGTGGAAGGTGATATGGGAAGGGTGACAGGTCAGGGAGGAGGTGAAGTGAGACGCAGGACGGTATTTGGGAGGGAGATAGGTCGGGGAGAAGGTAAAGTGAGATGCTGGAAGGTGATAGGGGAAGGGAGACAGGTGGGAGAGGAGGCGAACTTAGACGCTGGAAGGTGATAGGGGAAGGGAGATGGGTTGGGGAGGAGGTGAAGTGAGACGCTGGATGGTGATAGGGGAGGGGAGACAGGTGGGGGAGGAAGAGATGTGAGACGCTGAAAGGTTATAGGGGAAGGGAGACGGGTGGGTGAGGAGGTAAAGTGAGACGCTGGAAGGTGATAGGGGCCGGGAGACGTGTGGGGAAGGAGGTGAAGTGAGACGCTGGAAGGTGATAGGGGAAGGGAGACAGGTTGGGGTGGAGGTAAAGTGAGACGCTGGAAGGTGATAGGGGAAGGGAGACGGGTGGTGGAGGAGATCAAGTTGGACACTGGAAGGTGATGGGGAGGGAGACGCATGGGGAAGGAGGTGAAGTGAGACGCTGGAAGGTGATAGGGGATGGGGACAGGTAGGGGAGGACGTGAAGTGAGACACTGGAAGGTGATAGGGGCCGGGAGACGGGTGTGGGACGAGCTGAAGTGAGACTCTGGAAGGTGATGGGGAGGAAGACAGGTGGGGAAGGAGGTGAAGTGAGCCGCTGGAAGGTGATAGGGGGAGGGAGACGGGTCGGGGAGGAGGTGAAGTGAGACGCTGGAAGGTGATAGGGGAGGGAGACGGGTGGGGGAGGAGGTGAAGTGAGACGCTGGAAGGTGATAGGGGGAGGGAGACGGGTGGGGGAGGAGGTGAAGTGAGACGCTGGAAGATGATAGGTGGAGGGAGACGGGTGTGGGACGAGGTGAAGTGAGATGCTGGAAGGTGATAGGGGGAGGGAGACGGGTGGGGGAGGACGTGAAGTGAGACGCTGGAAGGTGATAGGGGAGGGAGACGGGTGGGGGACGAGGTGAAGTGAGACGCTGGAAGGTGATAGGGGGAGGGAGACGGGTGGGGGAGGAGGTGAAGTGAGACGCTGGAAGGTGATAGGTGGAGGGAGACGGGTGGGGGAGGAGGTGAAGTGAGATGCTGGAAGGTGATAGGGGGAGGGAGACGTGTCGGGGTGGAGGGGAAGTGAGACGCTGGAAGGTGATTTGGGGAGGGAGACGGGTGGGGGAGGAGGTGAAGTGAGACGCTGGAAGATGATAGGGGAAGGACAACGGGTGGGGGAGGAGGTGAAATGAGACACTGTAAGGTGATATGGGAAGGGAGACGGGTGGGGGAGGAGGTGAAGTGAGATGCTGGACAGTGATAGGGGAAGGGAGACGGATGGGGGAGGAGGTGGAGTGAGACGGTGGAAGGTGTTTGGGAGGGAGACAGGTCGGGGAGAAGGTGAAGTGAGACACTGGAAGGTGATGGGGAGGGAGACAGGTTGGAGAGGAGGTGAACTGAGAGGGTGGAAGGTGATAGGGGAAGGGAGACGGGTTGGGGAGGAGGTGAAGTGAGACTCTGGAAGGTGATAGGGGACGGGAGACTGGTGGGGGAGGAGGTGAAGTGAGACGCTGGAAGGTGATAGGGAAGGGAGACGGGTGGGGGAGGAGGTGAAGTGAGACGCTGGATGGTGATAGGGGAGGGGAGACGGGTGGGGGAGGAGGTGAAGTGAGACGCTGGAAGGTGATAGGGGCTGGGAGACGGGTGGGAGAGGAGGTGAAGTGAGACGCTGGAAGGTGATAGGGGAAGGGAGACGGGTGGTGGAGGAGATCAAGTTGGACACTGGAAGGTGATAGGGGATGGGGACAGGTAGGGGAGGACGTGAAGTGAGCTGCTGGAAGGTGATAGGGGGAGGGAGACGGGTGGGGGAGGAGGTGAAGTGAGACGCTGGAAGGTGATAGGGGGAGGGAGACGGGTGGGGGAGGAGGTGACGTGAGACGCTGGAAGGTGATAGGGGAGGGAGACGGGTGGGGGAGGAGGTGAAGTGAGACGCTGGTAGGTGATAGGGGGAGGGAGATGGGTGGGGGAAGAGATGAAGTGAGACGCTGGAAGGTGATGGGAAGGGAGACGGGTGTAGGAGGAGGTGAAGTGAGAGGCTGGAAGGTGATAGGGGAGGGAGACGGGTGGGGGAGGAGGTGAAGTGAGACGCTGGAAGGTGATGGGGAGGGAGACGGTTGGGGGAGGAGGTGAAGTGAGACGCTGGAAGGTGATAGGGGGAGGGGGACGGGTGGGGTAGGAGGTGAGGTGAGACGCTAGAAGGTGATAGGGGGAGGGAGACGGGTGGGGGAGGAGGTGAAGTGAGACGCTGGAAGGTGATAGGGGGAGGGAGACGGATGGGGAGGAGGTGAAGTGAGACGCTGGAATGTCATAGGGGAGGGAGACCGTGGGAGAGGAGGTGAACTGAGACGCTGGAAGGTGATAGGGGGAGGGAGACGGGTGGGGGAGGAGGTGAAGTGAGACGCTGGAAGGTGATAGAGTGAGGGAGACGGGTGGGGGAGGAGGTGAAGTGAGATACTGGAAGGTGATAGCGGGAGGGAGATGGGTGGGGGAGGAGGTGAACTGAGACGCTGGAAGGTGATACGGGAGGGAGACGGGTGGGGGAGGAGATGAAGTGAGACGCTGGAAGGTGATCGGGGGAGGGAGACGGTTGGGGAGGAGGTGAAGTGAGACGCTGGAAGGTGATAGGGGAGGGAGACGGGTGGGGGAGGAGGTGAAGTGAAACGCTGGAAGGTGATGGGGAGGCAGACGGGAGGGGAGGAGGTGAAGTGAGACGCTGGAAGGTGATTGGGGGAGGGAGACGGGCGGGGAGGAGGTGGAGTGAGACGTTGGAAGGTGTTTGGGAGGGAGACAGGTCGGGGAGAAGGTGAAGTGAGATGCTGGAAGGTGATAGGGGAAGGGAGACAGGTGGGAGAGGAGGTGAAGTGAGACGCTGGAAGGTGATGGGGAGGGAGACAGGTTGGAGAGGAGGTGAACTGAGAGGCTGGAAGGTGATAGGGGAAGGGAGACGGGTTGGGGAGGAGGTGAAGTGAGACGCTGGAAGGTGATGGGGGTGGGAGACGGGTGGCGGAGGAAGTGAAGTGAAACGCTGGAAGGTGATAGGGGGAGGGAGACGGGTGGGGTAGGAGGTGAACTGAGACGCTGGAAGGTAATAGGGGGAGGGAGACGGGTGTGGGACGAAGTGAAGTGAGACGATGGAAGGTGATGGGGAGGGAGACGGGTGTGGGACGAGGTGAAGTGAGACGCTGGAAGGTGATAGGGGGAGGGAGACGGGTGGGGGAGGAGGTGAAGTGAGACGCTGGAAGGTGATAGGGGAAGGGAGACGGGTGTGGGAGGAGGTGCAGTGAGACGCTGGAAGATGATGGGGGAGGGAGACGGGTAGGGGAGGAGGTGAAGTGAGACGCTGGAAGGTGATGGGGGAGGGAGACGGGTGGGGGAGGAGGTGAAGTGAGACGCTGGAAGGTGATAGGGGGAGGGAGACGGGTGGGGGAGGAGGTGAAGTGAGACGCTGGAAGGTGATAGGGGGAGGGAGACGGGTGGGGGAGGAGGTGAAGTGAGACGCTGGAAGGTGATAGGGGAGGGAGACGGGTGGGGGAGGAGGTGAAGTGAGATGCTGGAAGGTGATAGGGGAAGGGAGACGGGTGGGGGAGGAGGTGAACTGAGACGCTGGTAGGTGATAGGGGGAGGGAGACGGGTGGGGGAGGAGGTGAAGTGAGACGCTGGAAGGTGATGGGGAGGGAGACGGTTGGGGGAGGAGGTGAAGTGAGACGCTGGAAGGTGATAGGGGGAGGGGGACGGGTGGGGGAGGAGGTGAACTGAGACGCTGGAAGGTGATACGGGAGGGAGACAGGTGGGGGAGGAGATGAAGTGAGACGCTGGAAGGTGATCGGGGGAGGGAGACGGATGGGGAGGAGGTGAACTGAGACGCTGGAAGGTGATAGGGGGAGGGAGATGGGTGGGGGAGGAGGTGAAGTGAGACGCTGGAAGGTGATAGAGTGAGGGAGACGGGTGGGGGAGGAGGCGAACTGAGATGCTGGAAGGTGATAGCGGGAGGGAGATGGGTCGGGAAGGAGGTGAACTGAGACGCTGGAAGGTGATACGGGAGGGAGACGGGTGGGGGAGGAGGTGAAGTGAGACGCTGGAAGGTGATAGGGGGAGGGAGACGGGTGGGGGAGGAGGTGAAGTGAGACGCTGGAAGGTGATAGGGGGAGGGAGACGGGTGGGGGAGGAGGTGAAGTGAGACGCTGGAAGGTGATAGAGTGAGGGAGACGGGTGGGGGAGGAGGCGAACTGAGATGCTGGAAGGTGATAGCGGGAGGGAGATGGGTCGGGAAGGAGGTGAACTGAGACGCTGGTAGGTGATACGGGAGGGAGACGGGTGGGGGAGGAGGTGAAGTGAGACGCTGGAAGGTGATAGGGGGAGGGAGACGGTTGGGGAGGAGGTGAAGTGAAACGCTGGAAGGTGATAGGGGGAGGCAGACGGGAGGGGAGGAGGTGAAGTGAGACGCTGGAAGGTGATTGGGGGAGGGAGACGGGCGGGGGAGGAGGTGGAGTGAGACGGTGGAAGGTGTTTGAGAGGGAGACAGGTCGGGGAGAAGGTGAAGTGAGACACTGGAAGGTGATGGGGAGGGAGACAGGTTGGAGAGGAGGTGAACTGAGAGGGTGGAAGGTGATAGGGGAAGGGAGACGGGTTGGGGAGGAGGTGAAGTGAGACTCTGGAAGGTGATAGGGGACGGGAGACTGGTGGGGGAGGAGGTGACGTGAGACGCTGGAAGGTGATCAGGGAAGGGAGACGGGTGGGGGAGGAGGTGAAGTGAGACGCTGGATGGTGATAGGGGAGGGGAGACGGGTGGGGGAGGAGGTGAAGTGAGACGCTGGACGGTGATAGGGGCCAGGAGACTTGTGGGGGAGGAGGTGAAGTGAGACGCTGGAAGGTGATAGGGGAAGGGAGACGGGTGGTGGAGGAGATCAAGTTGGACACTGGAAGGTGATAGGGGATGGGGACAGGTAGGGGAGGACGTGAAGTGAGCTGCTGGAAGGTGATAGGGGGAGGGAGACGGGTGGGGGAGGAGGTGAAGTGAGACGCTGGAAGGTGATAGGGGGAGGGAGACGGGTGGGGGAGGAGGTGAAGTGAGACGCTGGAAGGTGATAGGGGAGGGAGACGGGTGGGGGAGGAGGTGAAGTGAGACGCTGGAAGGTGATAGGGGGAGGGAGACGGGTGGGGGAAGAGATGAAGTGAGACGCTGGAAGGTGATGGGAAGGGAGACCGTGGGAGAGGAGGTGAACTGAGACGCTGGAAGGTGATAGGGGGAGGGAGACGGGTGGGGGAGGAGGTGAAGTGAGACGCTGGAAGGTGATAGAGTGAGGGAGACGGGTGGGGGAGGAGGTGAAGTGAGATACTGGAAGGTGATAGCGGGAGGGAGATGGGTGGGGGAGGAGGTGAACTGAGACGCTGGAAGGTGATACGGGAGGGAGACGGGTGGGGGAGGAGATGAAGTGAGACGCTGGAAGGTGATCGGGGGAGGGAGACGGTTGGGGAGGAGGTGAAGTGAGACGCTGGAAGGTGATAGGGGAGTGAGACGGGTGGGGGAGGAGGTGAAGTGAAACGCTGGAAGGTGATGGGGAGGCAGACGGGAGGGGAGGAGGTGAAGTGAGACGCTGGAAGGTGATTGGGGGAGGGAGACGGGCGGGGAGGAGGTGGAGTGAGACGTTGGAAGGTGTTTGGGAGGGAGACAGGTCGGGGAGAAGGTGAAGTGAGATGTTGGAAGGTGATAGGGGAAGGGAGACAGGTGGGAGAGGAGGTGAAGTGAGCCGCTGCAAGGTGATGGGGAGGGAGACAGGTTGGAGAGGATGTGAACTGAGAGGCTGGAAGGTGATAGGGGAAGGGAGACGGGTTGGGGAGGAGGTGAAGTGAGACGCTGGAAGGTGATAGGGGGAGGGAGACGGGTGGCGGAGGAAGTGAAGTGAAACGCGGGAAGGTGATAGGGGGCGGGAGCCGGGTGGGGTAGGAGGTGAACTGAGACGCTGGAAGGTAATCGGGGGCGGGAGACGGGTGTGGGACGAAGTGAAGTGAGACGATGGAAGGTGATGGGGAGGGAGACGGGTGTGGGACGAGGTGAAGTGAGACGCTGGAAGGTGATAGGGGGAGGGAGACGGGTGGGGGAGGAGGTGAAGTGAGACGCTGGAAGGTGATAGGGGAAGGGAGACGGGTGTGGGAGGAGGTGCAGTGAGACGCTGGAAGATGATGGGGGAGGGAGACGGGTAGGGGAGGAGGTGAAGTGAGACGCTGGAAGGTGATAGGGGGAGGGAGACGGGTGGGGGAGGAGGTGAAGTGAGACGCTGGAAGGTGATAGGGGGAGGGAGACGGGTGGGGGAGGAGGTGAAGTGAGACGCTGGAAGGTGATAGGGGAGGGAGACGGGTGGGGGAGGAGGTGAAGTGAGACGCTGGAAGGTGATCGGGGAGGGAGACGGGTGGGGGAGGAGGTGAAGTGAGACGCTGGAAGGTGATAGGGGAGGGAGACGGGTGGGGGAGGAGGTGAAGTGAGATGCTGGAAGGTGATAGGGGAAGGGAGACGGGTGGGGGAGGAGGTGAACTGAGACGCTGGAAGGTGATAGGGGGAGGGAGACGGGTGGGGAGGAGGTGAAGTGAGACGCTGGAAGGTGATGGGGAGGGAGACGGTTGGGGGAGGAGGTGAAGTGAGACGCTGGAAGGTGATAGGGGGAGGGAGACGGGTGGGGTAGGAGGTGAGGTGAGACGCTGGAAGGTGATAGGGGGAGGGAGACGGGTGGGGGAGGAGGTGAAGTGAGACGCTGGAAGGTGATAGGGGGAGGGAGACGGATGGGGAGGAGGTGAAGTGAGACGCTGGAATGTCATAGGGGAGGGAGACCGTGGGAGAGGAGGTGAACTGAGACGCTGGAAGGTGATAGGGGGAGGGAGACGGGTGGGGGAGGAGGTGAAGTGAGACGCTGGAAGGTGATAGAGTGAGGGAGACGGGTGGGGGAGGAGGTGAAGTGAGATGCTGGAAGGTGATAGGGGGAGGGAGACGGGTGGGGGAGGAGGTGAACTGAGACGCTGGAAGGTGATACGGGAGGGAGACAGGTGGGGGAGGAGATGAAGTGAGACGCTGGAAGGTGATAGGGGGAGGGAGACGGGTGGGGGAGGAGGTGAAGTGAGACGCTGGAAGGTGATAGGGGGAGGGAGACGGGTGGGGGAGGAGGTGAAGTGAGACGCTGGAAGGTGATAGAGTGAGGGAGACGGGTGGGGGAGGAGGCGAACTGAGATGCTGGAAGGTGATAGCGGGAGGGAGATGGGTCGGGAAGGAGGTGAACTGAGACCCGGGTATGGTGATACGGGAGGGAGACGGGTGGGGGAGGAGGTGAAGTGAGACGCTGGAAGGTGATAGGGGGAGGGAGACGGGTTGGGGAGGAGGTGAAGTGAGACGCTGGAAGGTGATAGGGGGAGGGAGACGGGTGGGGGAGGAGGTGAAGTGAGACGCTGGAAGGTGATTGGGGGAGGGAGACGGGGGGGAGGAGGTGGAGTGAGACGGTGGAAGGTGTTTGGGAGGGAGACAGTTCGGGGAGAAGGTGAAGAGAGACACTGGAAGGTGATGGGGAGGGAGACGGATTGGAGAGGAGGTGAACTGAGAGGCTGGAAGGTGATGGGGAAGGGAGACGGGTTGGGGAGGAGGTGACGTGAGACTCTGGAAGGTGATAGGGGACGGGAGACTGGTGGGGGAGGAGGTGACGTGAGACGCTGGAAGGTGATCAGGGAAGGGAGACGGGTGGGGGAGGAGGTGAAGTGAGACTCTGGAAGGTGATAGGGGACGGGAGACGGGTGGGGGGAGGAGGTGAAGTGAGACGCTGGAAGGTGATCAGGGAAGGGAGACGGGTGGGGGAGGAGGTGAAGTGAGACGCTGGATGGTGATAGGGGAGGGGAGACGGGTGGGTGAGGAGGTGAAGTGAGACGCTGGAAGGTGATAGGGGCTGGGAGACGTGTGGGAGAGGAGGTGAAGTGAGACGCTGGAAGGTGATAGGGGAAGGGAGACGGGTGGGGGAGAAGATGAAGTGAGACACTGGAAGTTGATGGGGAGGGAGACAGGTGGGGGAGGACGTGAAGTGAGACGCGGGAAGGTGATAGGGGAAGGGAGACGGGTGGGGGAGGAGGTGAAGTGAGACGCTGGAAGGTGATAGGGGGAGGGAGACGGGTGGGGGAGGAGGTGAAGTGAGACGCTGGAAGGTGATAGGGGAGGGAGACGGGTGGGGGAGGAGGTGAAGTGAGACGCTGGAAGGTGATAGGGGGAGGGAGATGGGTGGGGGAAGAGATGAAGTGAGACGCTGGAAGGTGATGGGAAGGGAGACGGGTGTAGGAGGAGGTGAAGTGAGATGCTGGAAGGTGATAGGGGAGGGAGACGGGTGGGGAGGAGGTGAAGTGAGACGCTGGAAGGTGATGGGGAGGGAGACGGTTGGGGGAGGAGGTGAAGTGAGACGCTGGAAGGTGATAGGGGGAGGGAGACGGGTGGGGTAGGAGGTGAAGTGAGACGCGGGAAGGTGATAGGGGGAGGGAGACGGGTGGGGGAGGAGGTGAAGTGAGACGCTGGAAGGTGATAGGGGGAGGGAGACGGATGGGGAGGAGGTGAAGTGAGACGCTGGAATGTCATAGGGGAGGGAGACCGTGGGAGAGGAGGTGAACTGAGACGCTGGAAGGTGATAGGGGGAGGGAGACGGGTGGGGGAGGAGGTGAAGTGAGACGCTGGAAGGTGATAGAGTGAGGGAGACGGGTGGGGGAGGAGCTGAAGTGAGATACTGGAAGGTGATAGCGGGAGGGAGAGGGGTGGGGGAGGAGGTGAACTGAGACGCTGGAAGGTGATACGGGAGGGAGACGGGTGGGGGAGGAGATGAAGTGAGACGCTGGAAGGTGATAGGGGGAGGGAGACGGGTTGGGGAGGAGGTGAAGTGAGACGCTGGAAGGTGATAGGGGAGGGAGACGGGTGGGGGAGGAGGTGAAGTGAAACGCTGGAAGGTGATGGGGAGGCAGACGGGAGGGGAGGAGGTGAAGTGAGACGCTGGAAGGTGATTGGGGGAGGGAGACGGGCGGGGAGGAGGTGGAGTGAGACGTTGGAAGGTGTTTGGGAGGGAGACAGGTCGGGGAGAAGGTGAAGTGAGATGCTGGAAGGTGATAGGGGAAGGGAGACAGGTGGGAGAGGAGGTGAAGTGAGACGCTGCAAGGTGATGGGGAGGGAGACAGGTTGGAGAGGATGTGAACTGAGAGGCTGGAAGTTGATAGGGGAAGGGAGACGGGTTGGGGAGGAGGTGAAGTGAGACGCTGGAAGGTGATGGGGGTGGGAGACGGGTGGCGGAGGAAGTGAAGTGAAACGCTGGAAGGTGATAGGGGGAGGGAGACGGGTGGGGTAGGAGGTGAACTGAGACGCTGGAAGGTAATAGGGGGAGGGAGACGGGTGTGGGACGAAGTGAAGTGAGACGATGGAAGGTGATGGGGAGGGAGACGGGTGTGGGACGAGGTGAAGTGAGACGCTGGAAGGTGATAGGGGGAGGGAGACGGGTGGGGGAGGAGGTGAAGTGAGACGCTGGAAGGTGATAGGGGAAGGGAGACGGGTGTGGGAGGAGGTGCAGTGAGACGCTGGAAGATGATGGGGGAGGGAGACGGGTAGGGGAGGAGGTGAAGTGAGACGCTGGAAGGTGATGGGGGAGGGAGACGGGTGGGGGAGGAGGTGAAGTGAGACGCTGGAAGGTGATAGGGGGAGGGAGACGGGTGGGGGAGGAGGTGAAGTGAGACGCTGGAAGGTGATAGGGGGAGGGAGACGGGTGGGGGAGGAGGTGAAGTGAGACGCTGGAAGGTGATCGGGGAAGCGGACGGGTGGGGGAGGAGGTGAAGTGAGACGCTGGAAGGTGATAGGGGAGGGAGACGGGTGGGGGAGGAGGTGAAGTGAGATGCTGCAAGGTGATAGGGGAAGGGAGACGGGTGGGGGAGGAGGTGAACTGAGACGCTGGTAGGTGATAGGGGGAGGGAGACGGGTGGGGAGGAGGTGAAGTGAGACGCTGGAATGTGATGGGGAGGGAGACGGTTGGGGGAGGAGGTGAAGTCAGACGCTGGAAGGTGATAGGGGGAGGGGGACGGGTGGGGTAGGAGGTGAGGTGAGACGCTAGAAGGTGATAGGGGGAGGGAGACGGGTGGGGGAGGAGGTGAAGTGAGACGCTGGAAGGTGATAGGGGGAGGGAGACGGATGGGGAGGAGGTGAAGTGAGACGCTGGAATGTCATAGGGGAGGGAGACCGTGGGAGAGGAGGTGAACTGAGACGCTGGAAGGTGATAGGGGGAGGGAGACGGGTGGGGGAGGAGGTGAAGTGAGACGCTGGAAGGTGATAGAGTGAGGGAGACGGGTGGGGGAGGAGGTGAAGTGAGATGCTGCAAGGTGATAGGGGAAGGGAGACGGGTGGGGGAGGAGGTGAACTGAGACGCTGGTAGGTGATAGGGGGAGGGAGACGGGTGGGGGAGGAGGTGAAGTGAGACGCTGGAAGGTGATAGAGCGAGGGAGACGGGTGGGGGAAGAGGTGAAGTGAGACACTGGAAGGTAATGGGGAGGGAGACAGGTTGGAGAGGAGGCGAACTGAGACGCTGGAAGGTGATAGGGGAAGGGAGATGGGTTGGGGAGGAGGTGAAGTGAGACGCTGGATGGTGATAGGGGGAGGGAGACGGGTCGGGGAGGATGTGAAGTGAGACGCTGGAAGGTGATAGGGTGAGGGAGACGGGTGGGGGAGGAGGTGAAGTGAGACGCTGGAATGTGGTAGGGGGAGGGAGACGGGTGGGGGAGGAGGTGAAGTGAGACGCTGGAAGGTGATAGGGGAGGGAGACGGGTGGGGGAGGAGGTGAAGTGAGACGCTGGTAGGTGATAGGGGGAGGGAGACGGGTGGGGGAGGAGGTGAAGTGAGACGCTGGAAGGTGATAGAGCGAGGGAGACGGGTGGGGGAAGAGGTGAAGTGAGACGCTGGAAGGTGATAGGAGAAGGGAGACGGGTGGTGGAGGAGGTGAAGTGAGACGCTGGTAGGTGATAGGGGGAGGGAGACGGGTGGGGGAGGAGGTGAAGTGAGACGCTGGAAGGTGATAGTGGGAGGGAGACGGGTGGGCGGGGAGGTGAAGTGAGATGCTGGAAGTTGATAGCGGGAGGGAGACGGGTGGGGGAGGAAGTGAAGTGAGGCGTTGGAAGGTGATGGGGGGGTAGACGGGTGGGTGTGGAGTGGAAGTGAGACGCTGGAAGGTGATAGGGGGAGGTAGATGGGTGGGGGAGGAGGTGAATTGAGATGCTGGAAGGTGATGGGGGAGGGAGACGGGTGGGGAAGAAGGTGAAGTCAGACGCTGGAATGTGATAGGGAAAGGGAGACAGGTCAAGGAAGGGGTGACGTGAGACGCTGGAAGTTGATGTGGGAGGGAGGCGGGTGGGGGAGGCGTTGAAGTGAGACGCTGGAAGTTGATGAGGGAGGGAGGCGGGTGGGGGAGGCGTTGAAGTGAGACGCTGGAAGGTGATGGGGGAGGGAGACAGGTGTGGATGGAGGTGAAGTGAGACGCTGGTAGGTGATAGGCGGAGGGAGACGGGTGTAGGAGGAGGTGAAGTGAGACGCTGGAAGGTGATAGGGGGAGGGAGACGGGTGTGGGAGGAGGTGAAGTGAGACGCTGGAAGGTGATAGGGGGAGGGAGACGGGTCGGGGAGGACGTGAAGTGAGACGCGGGAAGGTGATAGGTGAAGGGAGACGAGTGGTGGGGGACGTGAAGTGAGGCGCTGGAAGGTGATAGCGGGAGGTAGACGGGTGGGGGAGGAGGTGAAGTGAGACGCTGGAAGGTGATTGGGAGAGGGAGACGGGTGGGGGAGGAGGTGAATTGAGACGCTGGAAGGTGATGGGGAGGGAGATGGGTGGGGAAGAAGGTGAAGTCAGACGCTGGAAGGTGATCGGGGAAGGGAGACAGGTCAAGGAAGGGGTGAAGTGAGACGCTGGAAGTTGATAGGGGGAGGGAGGCGGGTGGGGGAGGCGTTGAAGTGAGACGCTGGAAGGTGATAGGGGGAGGGAGACAGGGTGGGGGATGAGGTGAATTGAAACGCTGGAAGGTGATAGTGGGAGGGAGACGGGTGGGGGAGAAGGTGAAGTGAGACGCTGGAAGGTGATAGGGGGAGGGAGACGGGTGGGGGAGGAGGTGAAGTGAGACGCTGGAAGGTGATAGGAAAGGGAGACGGCTGGGGGAGGAGGTGAAGTGAGACGCTGGTAGGTGATAGGGGGAGGGAGACGGGTGGGGGAGGAGGTGAAGTGAGACGCTGGAAGGTGATAGAGGGAGGGAGATGGGTGGGGGAAGAGATGAAGTGAGACGCTGGAAGGTGATGGGGAGGGAGACGGCTGGGGGAGGAGGTGAAGTGAGACGCTGGATGGTGATAGGGGGAGGGAGACGGGTGGGGTAGGAGGTGAGGTGAGACGCTAGAAGGTGATAGGGGGAGGGAGACGGGTGGGGGAGGAGGTGAAGTGAGACGCTGGAAGGTGATAGGGGGAGGGAGACGGATGGGGAGGAGGTGAAGTGAGACGCTGGAATGTCATAGGGGAGGGAGACCGTGGGAGAGGAGGTGAACTGAGACGCTGGAAGGTGATAGGGGAGGGAGACGGGTGGGGGAGGAGGTGAAGTGAAACGCTGGAAGGTGATGGGGAGGCAGACGGGAGGGGAGGAGGTGAAGTGAGACGCTGGAAGGTGATTGGGGGAGGGAGACGGGCGGGGAGGAGGTGGAGTGAGACGTTGGAAGGTGTTTGGGAGGGAGACAGGTCGGGGAGAAGGTGAAGTGAGATGCTGGAAGGTGATAGGGGAAGGGAGACAGGTGGGAGAGGAGGTGAAGTGAGACGCTGGAAGGTGATGGGGAGGGAGACAGGTTGGAGAGGAGGTGAACTGAGAGGCTGGAAGGTGATAGGGGAAGGGAGACGGGTTGGGGAGGAGGTGAAGTGAGACGCTGGAAGGTGATGGGGGTGGGAGACGGGTGGCGGAGGAAGTGAAGTGAAACGCTGGAAAGTGATAGGGGGAGGGAGACGGGTGGGGTAGGAGGTGAACTGAGACGCTGGAAGGTAATAGGGGGAGGGAGACGGGTGTGGGACGAAGTGAAGTGAGACGATGGAAGGTGATGGGGAGGGAGACGGGTGTGGGACGAGGTGAAGTGAGACGCTGGAAGGTGATAGGGGGAGGGAGACGGGTGGGGGAGGAGGTGAAGTGAGACGCTGGAAGGTGATAGGGGAAGGGAGACGGGTGTGGGAGGAGGTGCAGTGAGACGCTGGAAGATGATGGGGGAGGGAGACGGGTGGGGGAGGAGGTGAAGTGAGACGCTGGAAGGTGATGGGGGAGGGAGACGGGTGGGGGAGGAGGTGAAGTGAGACGCTGGAAGGTGATAGGGGGAGGGAGACGGGTGGGGGAGGAGGTGAAGTGAGACGCTGGAAGGTGATAGGGGGAGGGAGACGGGTGGGGGAGGAGGTGAAGTGAGACGCTGGAAGGTGATCGGGGAAGCGGACGGGTGGGGGAGGAGGTGAAGTGAGACGCTGGAAGGTGATAGGGGAGGGAGACGGGTGGGGGAGGAGGTGAAGTGAGATGCTGCAAGGTGATAGGGGAAGGGAGACGGGTGGGGGAGGAGGTGAACTGAGACGCTGGAAGGTGATAGGGGGAGGGAGACGGGTGGGGGAGGAGGTGAAGTGAGACGCTGGAAGGTGATGGGGAGGGAGACGGTTGGGGGAGGAGGTGAAGTCAGACGCTGGAAGGTGATAGGGGGAGGGACACGGATGGGGAGGAGGTGAAGTGAGACGCTGGAATGTCATAGGGGAGGGAGACCGTGGGAGAGGAGGTGAACTGAGACGCTGGAAGGTGATAGGGGGAGGGAGACGGGTGGGGGAGGAGGTGAAGTGAGACGCTGGAAGGTGATAGAGTGAGGGAGACGGGTGGGGGAGGAGGTGAAGTGAGATGCTGGAAGGTGATAGGGGAAGGGAGACGGGTGGGGGAGGAGGTGAAGTGAGACGCTGGAAGGTGATAGGGGGAGGGAGACGGGTGGGGGAGGAGGTGAAGTGAGACGCTGGAAGGTGATAGCGCGAGGGAGACGGGTGGGGGAAGAGGTGAAGTGAGACACTGGAAGGTAATGGGGAGGGAGACAGGTTGGAGAGGAGGCGAACTGAGACGCTGGAAGGTGATAGGGGAAGGGAGATGGGTTGGGGAGGAGGTGAAGTGAGACGCTGGATGGTGATAGGGGGAGGGAGACGGGTCGGGGAGGATGTGAAGTGAGACGCTGGAAGGTGATAGGGTGAGGGAGACGGGTGGGGGAGGAGGTGAAGTGAGACGCTGGAATGTGGTAGGGGGAGGGAGACGGGTGGGGGAGGAGGTGAAGTGAGACGCTGGACGGTGATAGGGGCCAGGAGACTTGTGGGGGAGGAGGTGATGTGAGACGATGGTAGGAGATAGGGGGAGGGAGACGGGTGGGGGAGAAGGTGAAGTGAGACGCTGGAAGGTGATAGTGGGAGGGAGACGGGTGGGCGGGGAGGTGAAGTGAGATGCTGGAAGTTGATAGCGGGAGGGAGACGGGTGGGGGAGGAAGTGAAGTGAGGCGCTGGAAGGTGATAGGGGGGGTAGACGGGTGGGTGTGGAGTGGAAGTGAGACGCTGGAAGGTGATAGGGGGAGGTAGACGGGTGGGGGAGGAGGTGAATTGAGACGCTGGAAGGTGATGGGGGAGGGAGACGGGTGGGGAAGAAGGTGAAGTCAGACGCTGGAATGTGATAGGGAAAGGGAGACAGGTCAAGGAAGGGGTGAAGTGAGACGCTGGAAGTTGATGTGGGAGGGAGGCGGGTGGGGGAGGCGTTGAAGTGAGACGCTGGAAGTTGATGAGGGAGGGAGGCGGGTGGGGGAGGCGTTGAAGTGAGACGCTGGAAGGTGATGGGGGAGGGAGACAGGTGTGGATGGAGGTGAAGTGAGACGCTGGTAGGTGATAGGCGGAGGGAGACGGGTGTAGGAGGAGGTGAAGTGAGACGCTGGAAGGTGATAGGGGGAGGGAGACGGGTGGGGGAGGAGGTGAAGTGAGACGCTGGAAGGTGATAGGGGGAGGGAGACGGGTGGGGGAGGACGTGAAGTGAGACGCGGGAAGGTGATAGGTGAAGGGAGACGAGTGGTGGGGGACGTGAAGTGAGGCGCTGGAAGGTGATAGCGGGAGGTAGACGGGTGGGGGAGGAGGTGAAGTGAGACGCTGGAAGGTGATTGGGAGAGGGAGACGGGTGGGGGAGGAGGTGAATTGAGACGCTGGAAGGTGATGGGGAGGGAGATGGGTGGGGAAGAAGGTGAAGTCAGACGCTGGAAGGTGATCGGGGAAGTGAGACAGGTCAAGGAAGGGGTGAAGTGAGACGCTGGAAGTTGATAGGGGGAGGGAGGCGGGTGGGGGAGGCGTTGAAGTGAGACGCTGGAAGGTGATAGGGGGAGGGAGACAGGGTGGGGGATGAGGTGAATTGAAACGCTGGAAGGTGATAGTGGGAGGGAGACGGGTGGGGGAGAAGGTGAAGTGAGACGCTGGAAGATGATAGGGGGAGGGAGACGGGTGGGGGAGGAGGTGAAGTGAGACGCTGGAAGGTGATAGGAAAGGGAGACGGCTGGGGGAGGAGGTGAAGTGAGACGCTGGTAGGTGATAGGGGGAGGGAGACGGGTGGGGGAGGAGGTGAAGTGAGACGCTGGAAGGTGATAGAGGGAGGGAGATGGGTGGGGGAAGAGATGAAGTGAGACGCTGGAAGGTGATGGGGAGGGAGACGGCTGGGGGAGGAGGTGAAGTGAGACGCTGGATGGTGATAGGGGGAGGGAGACGGGTGGGGTAGGAGGTGAGGTGAGACGCTAGAAGGTGATAGGGGGAGGGAGACGGGTGGGGGAGGAGGTGAAGTGAGACGCTGGAAGGTGATAGGGGGAGGGAGACGGGATGGGGGAGGAGGTGAAGTGAAACGCTGGAAGGTGATGGGGAGGCAGACGGGAGGGGAGGAGGTGAAGTGAGACGCTGGAAGGTGATTGGGGGAGTGAGACGGGCGGGGAGGAGGTGGAGTGAGACGTTGGAAGGTGTTTGGGAGGGAGACAGGTCGGGGAGAAGGTGAAGTGAGATGCTGGAAGGTGATAGGGGAAGGGAGACAGGTGGGAGAGGAGGTGAAGTGAGACGCTGCAAGGTGATGGGGAGGGAGACAGGTTGGAGAGGATGTGAACTGAGAGGCTGGAAGGTGATAGGGGAAGGGAGACGGGTTGGGGAGGAGGTGAAGTGAGACGCTGGAAGGTGATGGGGGTGGGAGACGGGTGGCGGAGGAAGTGAAGTGAAACGCTGGAAGGTGATAGGGGGAGGGAGACGGGTGGGGTAGGAGGTGAACTGAGACGCTGGAAGGTAATAGGGGGAGGGAGACGGGTGTGGGACGAAGTGAAGTGAGACGATGGAAGGTGATGGGGAGGGAGACGGGTGTGGGACGAGGTGAAGTGAGACGCTGGAAGGTGATAGTGGGAGGGAGACGGGTGGGGGAGGAGGTGAAGTGAGACGCTGGAAGGTGATAGGGGAAGGGAGACGGGTGTGGGAGGAGGTGCAGTGAGACGCTGGAAGATGATGGGGGAGGGAGACGGGTAGGGGAGGAGGTGAAGTGAGACGCTGGAAGGTGATAGGGGAGGGAGACGGGTGGGGGAGGAGGTGAAGTGAGACGCTGGAAGGTGATAGGGGGAGGGAGACGGGTGGGGGAGGAGGTGAAGTGAGACGCTGGAAGGTGATAGTGGGAGGGAGACGGGTGGGGGAGGAGGTGAAGTGAGACGCTGGAAGGTGATCGGGGAAGGGAGACGGGTGGGGGAGGAGGTGAAGTGAGACGCTGGAAGGTGATAGGGGAGGGAGACGGGTGGGGGAGGAGGTGAAGTGAGATGCTGGAAGGTGATAGGGGAAGGGAGACGGGTGGGGGAGGAGGTGAACTGAGACGCTGGTAGGTGATAGGGGGAGGGAGACGGGTGGGGAGGAGGTGAAGTGAGACGCTGGAATGTGATGGGGAAAGAGACGGTTGGGGGAGGAAGTGAAGTGAGGAGCTGGAAGGTGATAGGGGGAGGGAGACGGGTGGGGTAGGAGGTG
The DNA here is from genome assembly GCF_963921235.1 of Mobula hypostoma. Taxonomy (NCBI): domain Eukaryota; kingdom Metazoa; phylum Chordata; class Chondrichthyes; order Myliobatiformes; family Myliobatidae; genus Mobula; species Mobula hypostoma. The sequence continues at coordinate 33,916,200 of NC_086109.1, forward strand.
AAGTGAGACGCTGGAAGGTGATAGGGGGAGGGAGACGGGTGGGGGAGGAGGTGAAGTGAGACGCTGGAAGGTGATAGGGGGAGGGAGACGGGTGGGGGAGGAGGTGAAGTGAGACGCTGGAAGGTGATAGGGAAGGGAGACGGGTGGGGGAGGAGGTGATGTGAGACGCTGGTAGGTGATAGGGGGAGGGAGACGGGTGGGGAGGAGGTGAAGTGAGACGCTGGAATGTGATGGGGAAGGAGACGGCTGGGGGAGGAGGTGAAGTGAGACGCTGGAAGGTGATGGGGAGGGAGACGGCTGGGGGAGGAGGTGAAGTGAGACGCTGGATGGTGATAGGGGGAGGGAGACGGGTGGGGTAGGAGGTGAGGTGAGACGCTAGAAGGTGATAGGGGGAGGGAGACGGGTGGGGGAGGAGGTGAAGTGAGACGCTGGAAGGTGATAGGGGAGGGAGACGGGTGGGGGAGGAGGTGAAGTGAGACGCTGGAAGGTGATGGGGAGGCAGACGGGAGGGGAGGAGGTGAAGTGAGACGCTGGAAGGTGATTGGGGGAGGGAGACGGGCGGGGAGGAGGTGGAGTGAGACGTTGGAAGGTGTTTGGGAGGGAGACAGGTCGGGGAGAAGGTGAAGTGAGATGCTGGAAGGTGATAGGGGAAGGGAGACAGGTGGGAGAGGAGGTGAAGTGAGACGCTGGAAGGTGATGGGGAGGGAGACAGGTTGGAGAGGAGGTGAACTGAGAGGCTGGAAGGTGATAGGGGAAGGGAGACGGGTTGGGGAGGAGGTGAAGTGAGACGCTGGAAGGTGATGGGGGTGGGAGACGGGTGGCGGAGGAAGTGAAGTGAAACGCTGGAAAGTGATAGGGGGAGGGAGACGGGTGGGGTAGGAGGTGAACTGAGACGCTGGAAGGTAATAGGGGGAGGGAGACGGGTGTGGGACGAAGTGAAGTGAGACGATGGAAGGTGATGGGGAGGGAGACGGGTGTGGGACGAGGTGAAGTGAGACGCTGGAAGGTGATAGGGGGAGGGAGACGGGTGGGGGAGGAGGTGAAGTGAGACGCTGGAAGGTGATAGGGGAAGGGAGACGGGTGTGGGAGGAGGTGCAGTGAGACGCTGGAAGATGATGGGGGAGGGAGACGAGTAGGGGAGGAGGTGAAGTGAGACGCTGGAAGGTGATGGGGGAGGGAGACGGGTGGGGGAGGAGGTGAAGTGAGACGCTGGAAGGTGATAGGGGGAGGGAGACGGGTGGGGGAGGAGGTGAAGTGAGACGCTGGAAGGTGATAGGGGGAGGGAGACGGGTGGGGGAGGAGGTGAAGTGAGACGCTGGAAGGTGATCGGGGAAGCGAGACGGGTGGGGGAGGAGGTGAAGTGAGACGCTGGAAGGTGATAGGGGAGGGAGACGGGTGGGGGAGGAGGTGAAGTGAGATGCTGCAAGGTGATAGGGGAAGGGAGACGGGTGGGGGAGGAGGTGAAGTGAGACGCTGGTAGGTGATAGGGGGAGGGAGACGGGTGGGGGAGGAGGTGAAGTGAGACGCTGGAATGTAATGGGGAGGGAGACGGTTGGGGGAGGAGGTGAAGTCAGACGCTGGAAGGTGATAGGGGGAGGGACACGGATGGGGAGGAGGTGAAGTGAGACGCTGGAATGTCATAGGGGAGGGAGACCGTGGGAGAGGAGGTGAACTGAGACGCTGGAAGGTGATAGGGGGAGGGAGACGGGTGGGGGAGGAGGTGAAGTGAGACGCTGGAAGGTGATAGAGTGAGGGAGACGGGTGGGGTAGGAGGTGAAGTGAGATGCTGCAAGGTGATAGGGGAAGGGAGACGGGTGGGGGAGGAGGTGAAGTGAGACGCTGGTAGGTGATAGGGGGAGGGAGACGGGTGGGGGAGGAGGTGAAGTGAGACGCTGGAAGGTGATAGAGCGAGGGAGACGGGTGGGGGAAGAGGTGAAGTGAGACACTGGAAGGTAATGGGGAGGGAGACAGGTTGGAGAGGAGGCGAACTGAGACGCTGGAAGGTGATAGGGGAAGGGAGATGGGTTGGGGAGGAGGTGAAGTGAGACGCTGGATGGTGATAGGGGGAGGGAGACGGGTCGGGGAGGATGTGAAGTGAGACGCTGGAAGGTGATAGGGTGAGGGAGACGGGTGGGGGAGGAGGTGAAGTGAGACGCTGGAATGTGGTAGGGGGAGGGAGACGGGTGGGGGAGGAGGTGAAGTGAGACGCTGGAAGGTGATAGGGGAGGGAGACGGGTGGGGGAGGAGGTGAAGTGAGACGCTGGTAGGTGATAGGGGGAGGGAGACGGGTGGGGGAGGAGGTGAAGTGAGACGCTGGAAGGTGATAGTGGGAGGGAGACGGGTGGGCGGGGAGGTGAAGTGAGATGCTGGAAGTTGATAGCGGGAGGGAGACGGGTGGGGGAGGAAGTGAAGTGAGGCGTTGGAAGGTGATGGGGGGGTAGACGGGTGGGTGTGGAGTGGAAGTGAGACGCTGGAAGGTGATAGGGGGAGGTAGATGGGTGGGGGAGGAGGTGAATTGAGATGCTGGAAGGTGATGGGGGAGGGAGACGGGTGGGGAAGAAGGTGAAGTCAGACGCTGGAATGTGATAGGGAAAGGGAGACAGGTCAAGGAAGGGGTGAAGTGAGACGCTGGAAGTTGATGTGGGAGGGAGGCGGGTGGGGGAGGCGTTGAAGTGAGACGCTGGAAGTTGATGAGGGAGGGAGGCGGGTGGGGGAGGCGTTGAAGTGAGACGCTGGAAGGTGATGGGGGAGGGAGACAGGTGTGGATGGAGGTGAAGTGAGACGCTGGTAGGTGATAGGCGGAGGGAGACGGGTGTAGGAGGAGGTGAAGTGAGACGCTGGAAGGTGATAGGGGGAGGGAGACGGGTGTGGGAGGAGGTGAAGTGAGACGCTGGAAGGTGATAGGGGGAGGGAGACGGGTCGGGGAGGACGTGAAGTGAGACGCGGGAAGGTGATAGGTGAAGGGAGACGAGTGGTGGGGGACGTGAAGTGAGGCGCTGGAAGGTGATAGCGGGAGGTAGACGGGTGGGGGAGGAGGTGAAGTGAGACGCTGGAAGGTGATTGGGAGAGGGAGACGGGTGGGGGAGGAGGTGAATTGAGACGCTGGAAGGTGATGGGGAGGGAGATGGGTGGGGAAGAAGGTGAAGTCAGACGCTGGAAGGTGATCGGGGAAGTGAGACAGGTCAAGGAAGGGGTGAAGTGAGACGCTGGAAGTTGATAGGGGGAGGGAGGCGGGTGGGGGAGGCGTTGAAGTGAGACGCTGGAAGGTGATAGGGGGAGGGAGACAGGGTGGGGGATGAGGTGAATTGAAACGCTGGAAGGTGATAGTGGGAGGGAGACGGGTGGGGGAGAAGGTGAAGTGAGACGCTGGAAGGTGATAGGGGGAGGGAGACGGGTGGGGGAGGAGGTGAAGTGAGACGCTGGAAGGTGATAGGAAAGGGAGACGGCTGGGGGAGGAGGTGAAGTGAGACGCTGGTAGGTGATAGGGGGAGGGAGACGGGTGGGGGAGGAGGTGAAGTGAGACGCTGGAAGGTGATAGAGGGAGGGAGATGGGTGGGGGAAGAGATGAAGTGAGACGCTGGAAGGTGATGGGGAGGGAGACGGCTGGGGGAGGAGGTGAAGTGAGACGCTGGATGGTGATAGGGGGAGGGAGACGGGTGGGGGAGGAGGTGAGGTGAGACGCTAGAAGGTGATAGGGGGAGGGAGACGGGTGGGGGAGGAGGTGAAGTGAGACGCTGGAAGGTGATAGGGGGAGGGAGACGGATGGGGGAGGAGGTGAAGTGAAACGCTGGAAGGTGATGGGGAGGCAGACGGGAGGGGAGGAGGTGAAGTGAGACGCTGGAAGGTGATTGGGGGAGGGAGACGGGCGGGGAGGAGGTGGAGTGAGACGTTGGAAGGTGTTTGGGAGGGAGACAGGTCGGGGAGAAGGTGAAGTGAGATGCTGGAAGGTGATAGGGGAAGGGAGACAGGTGGGAGAGGAGGTGAAGTGAGACGCTGCAAGGTGATGGGGAGGGAGACAGGTTGGAGAGGATGTGAACTGAGAGGCTGGAAGGTGATAGGGGAAGGGAGACGGGTTGGGGAGGAGGTGAAGTGAGACGCTGGAAGGTGATGGGGGTGGGAGACGGGTGGCGGAGGAAGTGAAGTGAAACGCTGGAAGGTGATAGGGGGAGGGAGACGGGTGGGGTAGGAGGTGAACTGAGACGCTGGAAGGTAATAGGGGGAGGGAGACGGGTGTGGGACGAAGTGAAGTGAGACGATGGAAGGTGATGGGGAGGGAGACGGGTGTGGGAGGAGGTGAAGTGAGACGCTGGAAGGTGATAGGGGGAGGGAGACGGGTGGGGGAGGAGGTGAAGTGAGACGCTGGAAGGTGATAGGGGAAGGGAGACGGGTGGGGGAGGAGGTGAAGTGAGACGCGGGAAGTTGATAGGGGAAGGGAGACGGGTGGGGGAGGAGGTGAAGTGAGACGCTGGAAGGTGATAGGGGGAGGGAGACGGGTGGGGGAGGAGGTGAAGTGAGACGCTGGAAGGTGATAGGGGGAGGGAGACGGGTGGGGGAGGAGGTGAAGTGAGACGCTGGAAGGTGATCGGGGAAGCGGACTTGTGGGGGAGGAGGTGATGTGAGACGCTGGAAGGTGATGGGGGAGGGAGACGGGTGGGGGAGGAGGTGAAGTGAGATGCTGCAAGGTGATAGGGGAAGGGAGACGGGTGGGGGAGGAGGTGAACTGAGACGCTGGTAGGTGATAGGGGGAGGGAGACGGGTGGGGAGGAGGTGAAGTGAGACGCTGGAATGTGATGGGGAAAGAGACGGTTGGGGGAGGAGGTGAAGTCAGACGCTGGAAGGTGATAGGGGGAGGGAGACGGGTGGGGGAGGAGGTGAGGTGAGACGCTGGAAGGTGATAGGGGGAGGGAGACGGGTGGGGGAGGAGGTGAAGTGAGACGCTGGAAGGTGATAGGGGGAGGGAGACGGGTGGGGGAGGAGGTGAAGTGAGACGCTGGAAGGTGATAGGGGAAGGGAGACGGGTGGGGGAGGAGGTGATGTGAGACGATGGTAGGAGATAGGGGGAGGGAGACGGGTGGGGAGGAGGTGAAGTGAGACGCTGGAAGGTGATGGGGAGGGAGACGGTTGGGGGAGGAGGTGAAGTGAGACGCTGGAAGGTGATAGGGGGAGGGGGACGGGTGGGGTAGGAGGTGAAGTGAGACGCTGGAAGGTGATAGGGGGAGGGAGACGGGTGGGGGAGGAGGTGAAGTCAGACGCTGGAAGGTGATAGGGGGAGGGACACGGATGGGGAGGAGGTGAAGTGAGACGCTGGAATGTCATAGGGGAGGGAGACCGTGGGAGAGGAGGTGAACTGAGACGCTGGAAGGTGATAGGGGGAGGGCGACGGGTGGGGGAGGAGGTGAAGTGAGACGCTGGAAGGTGATAGAGTGAGGGAGACGGGTGGGGGAGGAGGTGAAGTGAGATGCTGGAAGTTGATAGGGGAAGGGAGACGGGTGGGGGAGGAGGTGAACTGAGACGCTGGTAGGTGATAGGGGGAGGGAGACGGGTGGGGGAGGAGGTGAAGTGAGACGCTGGAAGGTGATAGAGCGAGGGAGACGGGTGGGGGAAGAGGTGAAGTGAGACACTGGAAGGTAATGGGGAGGGAGACAGGTTGGAGAGGAGGCGAACTGAGACGCTGGAAGGTGATAGGGGAAGGGAGATGGGTTGGGGAGGAGGTGAAGTGAGACGCTGGATGGTGATAGGGGGAGGGAGACGGGTCGGGGAGGATGTGAAGTGAGACGCTGGAAGGTGATAGGGTGAGGGAGACGGGTGGGGGAGGAGGTGAAGTGAGACGCTGGAATGTGATAGGGGAAGGGAGACGGGTGGGGGAGGAGGTGAAGTGAGACGCTGGAAGGTGATAGGGGAGGGAGACGGGTGGGGGAGGAGGTGATGTGAGACGATGGTAGGAGATAGGGGGAGGGAGACAGGTGGGGGAGAAGATGAAGTGAGACGCTGGAAGGTGATAGTGGGAGGGAGACGGGTGGGGGAGGAGGTGAAGTGAGATGCTGGAAGGTGATAGGGGGAGGGAGACGGGTGGGGGAGGAAGTGAAGTCAGGCGTTGGAAGGTGATGGGGGGGTAGACGGGTGGGTGTGGAGTGGAAGTGAGACGCTGGAAGGTGATAGGGGGAGGTAGACGGGTGGGGGAGGAGTTGAATTGAGACGCTGGAAGGTGATGGGGGAGGGAGATGGGTGGGGAGGAAGGTGAAGTCAGACGCTGGAAGGTGATAGGGGAAGGGAGACAGGTCAAGGAAGGGGTGAAGTGAGACACTGGAAGTTGATAGTGGGAGGGAGGCGGGTGGGGGAGGCGTTGAAGTGAGACGCTGGAAGGTGATAGGGGGAGGGAGACGGGTGGGGGAGGAGGTGAAGTGAGACGCTGGAAGGTGATGGGGGAGGGAGACAGGTGTGGATGGAGGTGAAGTGAGACGCTGGAAGGTGATAGGGGGAGGGAGACGGGTGTAGGAGGAGGTGAAGTGAGACGCTGGAAGGTGATAGGGGGAGGGAGACGGGTGGGGGAGGAGGTGAAGTGAGACGCTGGAAGGTGATAGGGGGAGGGAGACGGGTGGGGGAGGACGTGAAGTGAGACGCGGGAAGGTGATAGGGGAAGGGAGACGGGTGGGGGAGGACGTGAAGTGAGACGCTGGAAGGTGATGGGGGAGGTAGACGGGTGGGGGTGGAGGGGAAGTGAGACGCTGGAAGGTGATTGGGAGAGGGAGACGGGTGGGGGAGGAGTTGAATTGAGACGCTGGAAGGTGATGGGGGAGGGAGACGGGTGGGGAAGAAGGTGAAGTCAGACGCTGGAAGGTGATAGGGGAAGGGAGACAGGTCAAGGAAGGGGTGAAGTGAGACGCTGGAAGTTGATAGTGGGAGGGAGGCGGGTGGGGGAGGCGTTGAAGTGAGACGCTGGAAGGTGATAGGGGGAGGGAGACAGGGTGGGGGATGAGGTGAATTGAAACGCTGGAAGGTGATAGTGGGAGGGAGACGGGTGGGGGAGAAGGTGAAGTGAGACGCTGGAAGGTGATAGGGGGAGGGAGACGGGTGGGGGAGGAGGTGAAGTGAGACGCTGGAAGGTGATAGGAAAGGGAGACGGCTGGGGGAGGAGGTGAAGTGAGACGCTGGTAGGTGATAGGGGGAGGGAGACGGGTGGGGGAGGAGGTGAAGTGAGACGCTGGAAGGTGATAGAGGGAGGGAGATGGGTGGGGGAAGAGATGAAGTGAGACGCTGGAAGGTGATGGGGAGGGAGACGGGGGGGGAGGAGGTGAAGTGAGACGCTGGAGGGAGATAGGGGGAGGGAGACGGGTGGGGTAGGAGGTGAAGTGAGACGCTGGAAGGTGATAGGGGGAGGGAGACGGGTGGGGGAGGAGGTGAAGTGAGACGCTGGAAGGTGATAGGGGGAGGGAGACGGGTGGGGGAGGAGGTGAAGTGAAACGCTGGAAGGTGATGGGGAGGCAGACGGGAGGGGAGGAGGTGAAGTGAGACGCTGGAAGGTGATTGGGGGAGGGAGACGGGCGGGGAGGAGGTGGAGTGAGACGTTGGAAGGTGTTTGGGAGGGAGACAGGTCGGGGAGAAGGTGAAGTGAGATGCTGGAAGGTGATAGGGGAAGGGAGACAGGTGGGAGAGGAGGTGAAGTGAGACGCTGGAAGGTGATGGGGAGGGAGACAGGTTGGAGAGGATGTGAACTGAGAGGCTGGAAGGTGATAGGGGAAGGGAGACGGGTTGGGGAGGAGGTGAAGTGAGACGCTGGAAGGTGATGGGGGTGGGAGACGGGTGGCGGAGGAAGTGAAGTGAAACGCTGGAAGGTGATAGGGGGAGGGAGACGGGTGGGGGAGGAGGTGAAGTGAGACGCTGGAAGGTGATAGGGGGAGGGAGACGGGTGTGGGACGAAGTGAAGTGAGACGATGGAAGGTGATGGGGAGGGAGACGGGTGGGGGAGGAGGTGAAGTGAGACGCTGGAAGGTGATAGGGGGAGGGAGACGGGTGGGGGAGGAGGTGAAGTGAGACGCTGGAAGGTGATAGGGGAAGGGAGACGGGTAGGGGAGGAGGTGCAGTGAGACGCTGGAAGATGATGGGGGAGGGAGACGGGTAGGGGAGGAGGTGAAGTGAGACGCTGGAAGGTGATGGGGGAGGGAGACGGGTGGGGGAGGAGGTGAAGTGAGACGCTGGAAGGTGATAGGGGGAGGGAGACGGGTGGGGGAGGAGGTGAAGTGAGACGCTGGAAGGTGATAGGGGACAGGAGACTGGTGGGGGAGGAGGTGAAGTGAGACGCTGGAAGGTGATAGGGGAGGGAGACGGGTGGGGGAGGAGGTGAAGTGAGATGCTGCAAGGTGATAGGGGAAGGGAGACGGGTGGGGGAGGAGGTGAACTGAGACGCTGGTAGGTGATAGGGGGAGGGAGACGGGTGGGGAGGAGGTGAAGTGAGACGCTGGAATGTGATGGGGAAAGAGACGGTTGGGGGAGGAGGTGAAGTCAGACGCTGGAAGGTGATAGGGGGAGGGGGACGGGTGGGGTAGGAGATGAGGTGAGACGCTAGAAGGTGATAGGGGGAGGGAGACGGGTGGGGGAGGAGGTGAAGTGAGACGCTGGAAGGTGATTGGGGGAGGGAGACGGGTGGGGGAGGACGTGAAGTGAGACGCGGGAAGGTGATAGGGGAAGGGAGACGGGTGGGGGAGGAGGTGAAGTGAGACGCTGGAAGGTGATAGGGGGAGGGAGACGGGTGGGGAGGAGGTGAAGTGAGACGCTGTAATGTGATGGGGAGGGAGACGGTTGGGGGAGGAGGTGAAGTCAGACGCTGGAAGGTGATAGGGGGAGGGGGACGGGTGGGGTAGGAGGTGAGGTGAGACGCTAGAAGGTGATAGGGGGAGGGAGACGGGTGGGGGAGGAGGTGAAGTGAGACGCTGGAACGTGATAGGGGGAGGGAGACGGATGGGGAGGAGGTGAAGTGAGACGCTGGAATGTCATAGGGGAGGGAGACCGTGGGAGAGGAGGTGAACTGAGACGCTGGAAGGTGATAGGGGGAGGGAGACGGGTGGGGGAGGAGGTGAAGTGAGACGCTGGAAGGTGATAGAGTGAGGGAGACGGGTGGGGGAGGAGGTGAAGTGAGATGCTGGAAGGTGATAGGGGAAGGGAGACGGGTGGGGGAGGAGGTGAAGTGAGACGCTGGAAGGTGATGGGGGAGGGAGACGGGTGGGGGAGGAGGTGAAGTGAGACGCTGGAAGGTGATAGGGGGAGGGAGACGGGTGGGGGAAGAGGTGAAGTGAGACACTGGAAGGTAATGGGGAGGGAGACAGGTGGGGGAGGTGGTGAAGTGAGACGCTGGAAGGTGATAGGGGAAGGGAGATGGGTTGGGGAGGAGGTGAAGTGAGACGCTGGATGGTGATAGGGGGAGGGAGACGGGTGGGGGAGGAGGTGAAGTGAGACGCTGGAAGGTGATAGGGTGAGGGAGACGGGTGGGGGAGGAGGTGAAGTGAGACGCTGGAAGGTGGTAGGGGGAGGGAGACGGGTGGGGGAGGAGGTGAAGTGAGACGCTGGAAGGTGATAGGGGAGGGAGACGGGTTGGGGAGGAGGTGAAGTGAGACGCTGGAAGGTGATAGGGGGAGGGAGACGGGTGGGGGAGGAGGTGAAGTGAGACGCTGGAAGGTGATAGGGGGAGGGAGACGGGTGGGGGAAGAGGTGAAGTGAGACGCTGGAAGGTGATAGGAGAAGGGAGACGGGTGGTGGAGGAGGTGAAGTGAGACGCTGGAAGGTGATAGGGGGAGGGAGACGGGTGGGGGAGAAGGTGAAGTGGGACACTGGAAGGTGATAGTAGGAGGGAGACGGGTGGGGGAGGAGGTGAAGTGAGATGCTGGAAGTTGATAGGGGGAGGGAGACGGTTGGGGGAGGAAGTGAAGTGAGGAGCTGGAAGGTGATAGGGGGAGGTAGACGAGTGGGGGTGGAGTGGAAGTGAGACGCTGGAAGGTGATGGGGGAGGTTGATGGGTGGGGGTGGAGGGGAAGTGAGACGCTGGAAGGTGATTGGGGGAGGGAGACGGGTGGGGAGGAAGGTGAAGTCAGACGCTGGAATGTGATAGGGGAAGGGAGACAGGTCAAGGAAGGGGTGAAGTGAGACGCTGGAAGTTGATGTGGGAGGGAGGCGGGTGGGGGAGGCGTTGAAGTGAGACGCTGGAAGTTGATGAGGGAGGGAGGCGGGTGGGGGAGGCGTTGAAGTGAGACGCTGGAAGGTGATGGGGGAGGGAGACGGGTGTAGGAGGAGGTGATGTGAGACGATGGTAGGTGATCGGGGGAGGGAGACGGGTGTAGGAGGAGGTGAAGTGAGACGCTGGAAGGTGATAGTAGGAGGGAGACGGGTGGGGGAGGAGGTGAAGTGAGACGCTGGAAGGTGATAGGGGGAGGGAGACGGGTCGGGGAGGACGTGAAGTGAGACGCGGGAAGGTGATAGGTGAAGGGAGACGAGTGGTGGGGGACGTGAAGTGAGGCGCTGGAAGGTGATAGCGGGAGGTAGACGGGTGGGGGTGGAGGGGAAGTGAGACGCTGGAAGGTGATTGGGAGAGGGAGACGGGTGGGGGAGGAGTTGAATTGAGACGCTGGAAGGTGATGGGGGAGGGAGATGGGTGGGGAGGAAGGTGAAGTCAGACGCTGGAAGGTGATAGGGGAAGGGAGACAGGTCAAGGAAGGGGTGAAGTGAGACGCTGGAAGTTGATAGTGGGAGGGAGGCGGGTGGGGGAGGCGTTGAAGTGAGACGCTGGAAGGTGATAGGGGGAGGGAGACGGGTGGGGGAGGAGGTGAAGTGAGACGCTGGAAGGTGATAGTGGGAGGGAGACGGGTGGGGGAGGAGGTGAAGTGAGACGCTGGAAGGTGATGGGGGAAGGGAGACGGGTGGGGGAGGAGGTGAAGTGAGACGCTGGAAGGTGATAGGAAAGGGAGACGGGTGGGGGAGGAGGTGAAGTGAGACGCTGGAAGGTGATAGGGGGAGGGAGACGGGTGGGGGAGGAGGTGAAGTGAGACGCTGGAAGGTGATAGAGGGAGGGAGATGGGTGGGGGAAGAGATGAAGTGAGACGCTGGAAGGTGATGGGGAGGGAGACGGCTGGGGGAGGAGGTGAAGTGAGACGCTGGATGGTGATAGGGGGAGGGAGACGGGTGGGGTAGGAGGTGAGGTGAGACGCTAGAAGGTGATAGGGGGAGGGAGACGGGTGGGGAGGAGGTGAAGTGAGACGCTGGAAGGTGATAGGGGGAGGGAGACGGATGGGGAGGAGGTGAAGTGAGACGCTGGAATGTCATAGGGGAGGGAGACCGTGGGAGAGGAGGTGAACTGAGACGCTGGAAGGTGATAGGGGAGGGAGACGGGTCGGGGAGGAGGTGAAGTGAAACGCTGGAAGGTGATGGGGAGGCAGACGGGAGGGGAGGAGGTGAAGTGAGACGCTGGAAGGTGATTGGGGGAGGGAGACGGGCGGGGAGGAGGTGGAGTGAGACGTTGGAAGGTGATAGGGGGAGGGAGACAGGTGGGGGAGAAGATGAAGTGAGACGCTGGAAGGTGATAGGGGAAGGGAGACGGGTGGGAGAGGAGGTGAAGTGAGACGCTGGAAGGTGATGGGGAGGGAGACAGGTTGGAGAGGAGGTGAACTGAGAGGCTGGAAGGTGATAGGGGAAGGGAGACGGGTTGGGGAGGAGGTGAAGTGAGACGCTGGAAGGTGATGGGGGTGGGAGACGGGTGGCGGAGGAAGTGAAGTGAAACGCTGGAAAGTGATAGGGGGAGGGAGACGGGTGGGGGAGGAGGTGAAGTGAGACGCTGGAAGGTGATAGGGGGAGGGAGACGGGTGTGGGAGGAGGTGAAGTGAGACGATGGAAGGTGATGGGGAGGGAGACGGGTGGGGGAGGAGGTGAAGTGAGACGCTGGAAGGTGATAGGGGGAGGGAGACGGGTGGGGGAGGAGGTGAAGTGAGACGCTGGAAGGTGATAGGGGAAGGGAGACGGGTGTGGGAGGAGGTGCAGTGAGACGCTGGAAGATGATGGGGGAGGGAGACGGGTAGGGGAGGAGGTGAAGTGAGACGCTGGAAGGTGATGGGGGAGGGAGACGGGTGGGGGAGGAGGTGAAGTGAGACGCTGGAAGGTGATAGGGGGAGGGAGACGGGTGGGGGAGGAGGTGAAGTGAGACGCTGGAAGGTGATAGGGGGAGGGAGACGGGTGGGGGAGGACGTGAAGTGAGACGCGGGAAGGTGATAGGGGAAGGGAGACGGGTGGGGGAGGAGGTGAAGTGAGACGCTGGAAGGTGATAGGGGGAGGGAGACGGGTGGGGGAGGAGGTGAAGTGAGATGCTGCAAGGTGATAGGGGAAGGGAGACGGGTGGGGGAGGAGGTGAACTGAGACGCTGGTAGGTGATAGGGGGAGGGAGACGGGTGGGGGAGGAGGTGAAGTGAGACGCTGGAAGGTGATGGGGAGGGAGACGGTTGGGGGAGGAGGTGAAGTCAGACGCTGGAAGGTGATAGGGGGAGGGACACGGATGGGGAGGAGGTGAAGTGAGACGCTGGAATGTCATAGGGGAGGGAGACCGTGGGAGAGGAGGTGAACTGAGACGCTGGAAGGTGATAGGGGGAGGGAGACGGGTGGGGGAGGAGGTGAAGTGAGACGCTGGAAGGTGATAGAGTGAGGGAGACGGGTGGGGGAGCAGGTGAAGTGAGATGCTGCAAGGTGATAGGGGGAGGGAGACGGGTAGGGGAGGAGGTGAACTGTGACGCTGGTAGGTGATAGGGGGAGGGAGACGGGTGGGGGAGGAGGTGAAGTGAGACGCTGGAAGGTGATAGAGCGAGGGAGACGGGTGGGGGAAGAGGTGAAGTGAGACACTGGAAGGTAATGGGGAGGGAGACAGGTTGGAGAGGAGGCGAACTGAGACGCTGGAAGGTGATAGGGGAAGGGAGACGGGTGGGGGAGGAGGTGAAGTGAGACGCTGGAAGGTGATAGGGGGAGGGAGACGGGTGGGGGAGGAGGTGAAGTGAGACGCTGGAAGGTGATAGGGTGAGGGAGACGGGTGGGGGAGGAGGTGAAGTGAGACGCTGGAATGTGGTAGGGGGAGGGAGACGGGTGGGGGAGGAGGTGAAGTGAGACGCTGGAAGGTGATAGGGGAGGGAGACGGGTGGGGGAGGAGGTGAAGTGAGACGCTGGAAGGTGATAGGGGGAGGGAGACGGGTGGGGGAGGAGGTGAAGTGAGACGCTGGAAGGTGATAGTGGGAGGGAGACGGGTGGGCGGGGAGGTGAAGTGAGATGCTGGAAGTTGATAGCGGGAGGGAGACGGGTGGGGGAGGAAGTGAAGTGAGGCGTTGGAAGGTGATGGGGGGGTAGACGGGTGGGTGTGGAGTGGAAGTGAGACGCTGGAAGGTGATAGGGGGAGGTAGATGGGTGGGGGAGGAGGTGAATTGAGATGCTGGAAGGTGATGGTGGGGGGAGACGGGTGGGGAAGAAGGTGAAGTCAGACGCTGGAATGTGATAGGGAAAGGGAGACAGGTCAAGGAAGGGGTGAAGTGAGACGCTGGAAGTTGATGTGGGAGGGAGGCGGGTGGGGGAGGCGTTGAAGTGAGACGCTGGAAGTTGATGAGGGAGGGAGACGCTGGAAGCTGATGGGGGAGGGAGACAGGTGTGGATGGAGGTGAAGTCAGACGCTGGAAGGTGATAGGGGGAGGGGGACGGGTGGGGTAGGAGGTGAGGTGAGACGCTAGAAGGTGATAGGGGGAGGGAGACGGGTGGGGGAGGAGGTGAAGTGAGACGCTGGAAGGTGATAGGGGGAGGGAGACGGGTGGGGGAGGAGGTGAAGTGAGACGCTGGAAGGTGATCGGGGAAGGGAGACGGGTGGGGGAGGAGGTGAACTGAGACGCTGGTAGGTGATAGGGGGAGGGAGACGGGTGGGGAGGAGGTGAAGTGAGACGCTGGAATGTGATGGGGAGGGAGACGGTTGGGGGAGGAGGTGAAGTGAGACGCTGGAAGGTGATAGGGGGAGGGGGACGGGTGGGGTAGGAGGTGAGGTGAGACGCTAGAAGGTGATAGGGGGAGGGAGACGGGTGGGGGAGGAGGTGAAGTGAGACGCTGGAACGTGATAGGGGGAGGGAGACGGATGGGGAGGAGGTGAAGTGAGACGCTGGAATGTCATAGGGGAGGGAGACCGTGGGAGAGGAGGTGAACTGAGACGCTGGAAGGTGATAGGGGGAGGGAGACGGGTGGGGGAGGAGGTGAAGTGAGACGCTGGAAGGTGATAGAGTGAGGTAGACTGGTGGGGGAGGAGGTGAAGTGAGATGCTGCAAGGTGATAGGGGAAGGGAGACGGGTGGGGGAGGAGGTGAACTGAGACGCTGGAAGGTGATAGGGGGAGGGAGACGGGTGGGGGAGGAGGTGAAGTGAGACGCTGGAAGGTGATAGAGCGAGGGAGACGGGTGGGGGAAGAGGTGAAGTGAGACACTGGAAGGTAATGGGGAGGGAGACAGGTTGGAGAGGAGGCGAACTGAGACGCTGGAAGGTGATAGGGGAAGGGAGATGGGTTGGGGAGGAGGTGAAGTGAGACGCTGGATGGTGATAGGGGGAGGGAGACGGGTCGGGGAGGATGTGAAGTGAGACGCTGGAAGGTGATAGGGGGAGGGAGACGGGTGGGGGAGGAGGTGAAGTGAGACGCTGGAAGGTGATAGGGGGAGGGAGACGGGTGGGGGAGGAGGTGAAGTGAGACGCTGGAAGGTGATAGGGGAGGGAGACGGGTGGGGGAGGAGGTGAAGTGAGACGCTGGTAGGTGATAGGGGGAGGGAGACGGGTGGGGAGGAGGTGAAGTGAGACGCTGGAAGGTGATAGAGCGAGGGAGACGGGTGGGGGAAGAGGTGAAGTGAGACGCTGGAAGGTGATAGCAGAAGGGAGACGGGTGGTGGAGGAGGTGAAGTGAGACGCTGGTAGGAGATAGGGGGAGGGAGACGGGTGGGGGAGGAGGTGAAGTGAGACGCTGGAAGGTGATAGTGGGAGGGAGACGGGTGGGGGAGGAGGTGAAGTGAGATGCTGGAAGGTGATAGGGGGAGGGAGACGGGTGGGGGAGGAGGTGAAGTGAGACGCTGGAAGGTGATGGGGGGGTAGACGGGTGGGTGTGGAGTGTGAAGTGAGACGCTGGAAGGTGATAGGGGGAGGTAGACGGGTGGGGGAGGAGGTGAATTGAGATGCTGGAAGGTGATGGGGGAGGGAGACGGGTGGGGAAGAAGGTGAAGTCAGACGCTGGAATGTGATAGGGAAAGGGAGACAGGTCAAGGAAGGGGTGAAGTGAGACGCTGGAAGTTGATGTGGGAGGGAGGCGGGTGGGGGAGGCGTTGAAGTGAGACGCTGGAAGTTGATGAGGGAGGGAGGCGGGTGGGGGAGGCGTTGAAGTGAGACGCTGGAAGGTGATGGGGGAGGGAGACAGGTGTGGATGGAGGTGAAGTGAGACGCTGGTAGGTGATAGGCGGAGGGAGACGGGTGTGGAAGAGGTGAAGTGAGACGCTGGAAGGTGATAGGGGGAGGGAGACGGGTGTGGAAGAGGTGAAGTGAGACGCTGGAAGGTGATAGGGGGAGGGAGACGGGTGTGGAAGAGGTGAAGTGAGACGCTGGAAGGTGATAGGGGAAGGGAGACGGGTGTTGGAGGAGGTGAAGTGAGACGCTGGAAGGTGATGCGGGAGGTAGACGGGTGGGGGTGGAGGGGAAGTGAGACGCTGGAAGGTGATTGGGAGAGGGAGACGGGTGGGGGAGGAGGTGAAGTGAGACGCTGGAAGGTGATAGGGGAGGGAGATGGGTGGGGAAGAAGGTGAAGTCAGACGCTGGAAGGTGATCGGGGAAGGGAGACAGGTCAAGGAAGGGGTGAAGTGAGACGCTGGTAGGTGATAGGGGGAGGGAGACGGGTGGGGGAGGAGGTGAAGTGAGACGCTGGAAGGTGATAGGGGGAGGGAGACAGGGTGGGGAAGAGGTGAAGTGAGACGCTGGAAGGTGATAGGGGGAGGGAGACGGGTGGGGAAGAGGTGAAGTGAGACGCTGGAAGGTGATAGGGGGAGGGAGACGGGTGGGGGAGGAGGTGAAGTGAGACGCTGGAAGGTGATAGGAAAGGGAGACGGCTGGGGGAGGAGGTGAAGTGAGACGCTGGTAGGTGATAGGGGGAGGGAGACGGGTGGGGGAGGAGGTGAAGTGAGACGCTGGAAGGTGATAGAGGGAGGGAGACGGGTGGGGGAGGAGGTGAAGTGAGACGCTGGAAGGTGATAGGGGAGGGAGACGGGTGGGGGAGGAGGTGAAGTGAGACGCTGGAAGGTGATAGGGGGAGGGAGACGGGTGGGGAGGAGGTGAAGTGAGACGCTGGAAGGTGATAGGGGGAGGGAGACGGGTGGGGGAGGAGGTGAAGTGAGACGCTGGAAGGTGATAGGGGGAGGGAGACGGATGGGGAGGAGGTGAAGTGAGACGCTGGAATGTCATAGGGGAGGGAGACCGTGGGAGAGGAGGTGAACTGAGACGCTGGAAGGTGATAGGGGAGGGAGACGGGTGGGGGAGGAGGTGAAGTGAGACGCGGGAAGGTGATAGGGGAAGGGAGACGGGTGGGGGAGGAGGTGAAGTGAGACGCTGGAAGGTGATAGGGGGAGGGAGACGGGTGGGGGAGGAGGTGGAGTGAGACGTTGGAAGGTGTTTGGGAGGGAGACAGGTCGGGGAGAAGGTGAAGTGAGATGCTGGAAGGTGATAGGGGAAGGGAGACAGGTGGGAGAGGAGGTGAAGTGAGGCGGGGAGGGAGAGGTGGAGAGGAGGTGAACTGAGAGGCTGGAAGGTGATAGGGGAGGGAGACGGGTTGGGGAAGAGGTGAAGTGAGACGCTGGAAGGTGATGGGGGTGGGAGACGGGTGGGGAGGAAGTGAAGTGACGCTGGAAAGTGATAGGGGGAGGGAGACGGGTGGGGTAGGAGGTGAACTGAGACGCTGGAAGGTGATAGGGGGAGGGAGACGGGTGTGGAGAGGTGAAGTGAGACTCTGGAAGGTGATGGGGGAGGGAGACGGGTGTGGAAGAGGTGAAGTGAGACGCTGGAAGGTGATAGGGGGAGGGAGACGGGTGTGGAGGAGGTGAAGTGAGACGCTGGAAGGTGATAGGGGGAGGGAGACGGGTGTGGAAGAGGTGAAGTGAGACGCTGGAAGGTGATAGGGGGAGGGAGACGGGTGGGGAGGAGGTGAAGTGAGACGCTGGAAGGTGATCGGGGAAGGGAGACGGGTGGGGGAGGAGGTGAAGTGAGACGCTGGAAGGTGATTGGGGTAGGGAGACGGGTGGGGGAGGACGTGAAGTGAGATGCGGGAAGGTGATAGGGGAAGGGAGACGGGTGGGGGAGGAGGTGAAGTGAGACGCTGGAAGGTGATAGGGGGAGGGAGACGGGTGGGGAGGAGGTGAAGTGAGACGCTGGAATGTGATGGGGAGGGAGACGGTTGGGGGAGGAGGTGAAGTCAGACGCTGGAAGGTGATAGGGGGAGGGACACGGATGGGGAGGAGGTGAAGTGAGACGCTGGAATGTCATAGGGGAGGGAGACCGTGGGAGAGGAGGTGAAGTGAGACGCTGGAAGGTGATAGGGGGAGGGAGACGGGTGGGGGAGGAGGTGAAGTGAGACGCTGGAAGGTGATAGGGGGAGGGAGACGGGTGGGGGAGGAGGTGAAGTGAGATGCTGGAAGTTGATAGGGGGAGGGAGACGGGTGTGGGAGGAGGTGAAGTGAGACGCTGGAAGGTGATAGGGGGAGGGAGACGGGTGGGGGAGGAGGTGAAGTGAGACGCTGGAAGGTGATAGGGGGAGGGAGATGGGTGTGGAAGAGGTGAAGTGAGACGCTGGAAGGTGATTGGGGTAGGGAGACAGGTGGGGGAGGACGTGAAGTGAGACGCTGGAAGGTGATAGGGGAAGGGAGACGGGTGGGGGAGGAGGTGAAGCGAGACGCTGGAAGGTGATAGGGGGAGGGAGACGGGTGGGGGAGGAGGTGAAGTGAGACGCTGGAAGGTGATAGGGTGAGGGAGACGGGTGGGGGAGGAGGTGAAGTGAGACGCTGGAATGTGGTAGGGGGAGGGAGACGGGTGGGGGAGGAGGTGAAGTGAGACGCTGGAAGGTGATAAGGGGAGGGAGACGGGTGGGGGAGGAGGTGAAGTGAGACGCTGGAAGGTGATAGGGGGAGGGAGACGGGTGGGGGACGAGGTGAAGTGAGACGCTGGAAGGTGATAGTAGGAGGGAGACGGGTGGGGGAGGAGGTGAAGTGAGATGCTGGAAGTTGATAGTGGGAGGGAGACGGGTGGGGGAGGAAGTGAAGTGAGAGCACTGGAAGGTGATGGGGGAGATAGACGGGTGTGGAGTGGAAGTGAGACGCTGGAAGGTGATAAGGGGAGGTAGATGGGTGGGGGAGGAGTTGAATTGAGACGCTGGAAGGTGATGGGGGAGGGAGACGGGTGGGGAAGAAGGTGAAGTCAGACGCTGGAATGTGATAGGGAAAGGGAGACAGGTCAAGGAAGGGGTGAAGTGAGACGCTGGAAGTTGATGTGGGAGGGAGGCGGGTGGGGGAGGCGTTGAAGTGAGACGCTGGAAGTTGATGAGGGAGGGAGGCGGGTGGGGGAGGCGTTGAAGTGAGACGCTGGAAGGTGATGGGGGAGGGAGACAGGTGTGGATGGAGGTGAAGTGAGACGCTGGTAGGTGATGGGGGAGGGAGACGGGTGTAGGAGGAGGTGAAGTGAGACGCTGGAAGGTGATAGGAGTGGGAGACGGGTCGGGGACGAGGTGAAGTGAGACGCTGGAAGGTGATAGGGTGAGGGAGTCGGGTCGGGGAGGACGTGAAGTGAGACGCGGGAAGGTGATAGGTGAAGGGAGACGAGTGGTGGGGGACGTGAAGTGAGGCGCTGGAAGGTGATAGCGGGAGGTAGACGGGTGGGGGAGGAGGTGAAGTGAGACGCTGGAAGGTGATGGGGAAGGGAGACGGGTGGGGGAGGAGGTGAAGTGAGATGCTGGAAGGTGATAGGGGGAGGGAGACGGGTGGGGAAGAGGTGAAGTGAGACGCTGGAAGGTGATAAGGGGAGGGAGACGGGTGTGGAAGAGGTGAAGTGAGACGCTGGAAGGTGATAGGGGAAGGGAGACGGGTGTGGGAGGAGGTGAAGTGAGACGCTGGAAGGTGATAGGGGGAGGGAGACGGGTGGGGAAGAGGTGAAGTGAGACGCTGGAAGGTGATGGGGAGGGAGACGGGTGGGGGAGGAGGTGAAGTGAGACGCTGGAAGGTGATAGGGGGAGGGAGACGGGTGTGGAAGAGGTGAAGTGAGACGCTGGAAGGTGATAGGGGAAGGGAGACGGGTGTGGGAGGAGGTGAAGTGAGACGCTGGAAGGTGATAGGGGGAGGGAGAGGGGTGTGGAAGAGGTGAAGTGAGACGCTGGAAGGTGATAGAAGGAGGGAGACGGGTGGGAGAAGAGGTAAAGTGAGATGCTGGAAGGTGATAGAAGGAGGGAGACGGGTGTGGAAGAGGTGAACTGAGACCTGGAAGGTGATAAGGGGAGGGAGACGGGTGTGGAAGAGGTGAAGTGAGACGCTGGAAGGTGATAGGGGGAGGGAGACGGGTGTGGAAGAGGTGAAGTGAGACGCTGGAAGGTGATAGGGGGAGGGAGACGGGTGTGGAAGAGGTGAAGTGAGATGCTGGAAGGTGATAGGGGGAGGGACACGGGTGTGGAAGAGGTGAAGTGAGACGCTGGAAGGTGATGGGGAGGGAGACAGGTGTGGAAGAGGTGAAGTGAGACGCTGGAAGGTGATAGGGGAAGGGAGACGGGTGTGGGAGGAGGTGAAGTGAGACGCTGGAAGGTGATGGGGGTGGGAGACGGGTGGGGGAGGAGGTGAAGTGAGACGCTGGAAGGTGATGGGGGAGGGAGACGGGTGGGGGAGGAGGTGAAGTGAGACGCTGGAAGGTGATAGGGGGAGGGAGACGGGTGTGGAAGAGGTGAAGTGAGACGCTGGAAGGTGATAGGGGGAGGGAGACGGGTGTGGAAGAGGTGAAGTGAGACGCTGGAAGGTGATAGGGGGAGGGAGACGGGTGGGGGAGGAGGTGAAGTGAGATGCTGGAAGGTGATAGGGGGAGGGAGACGGGTGGGGGAGGAGGTGAAGTGAGACGCTGGAAGGTGATAGGGGGAGGGAGACGGGTGGGGGAGGAGGTGAAGTGAGACGCTGGAAGGTGATGGGGGAGGGAGACGGGTGGGGGAGGAGGTGAAGTGAGACGCTGGAAGGTGATAGGGGGAGGGAGACGGGTGGGGGAGGAGGTGAAGTGAGACGCTGGAAGGTGATAGGGGGAGGGAGACGGGTGGGGGAGGAGGTGAAGTGAGACGCTGGAAGGTGATAGGGGGAGGGAGACGGGTGGGGGAGGAGGTGAAGTGAGACGCTGGAAGGTGATTGGGGTAGGGAGACGGGTGGGGAAGGAGGTGAAGTGAGACGCTGGAAGGTGATAGGGGGAGGGAGACTTGTGGGGGAGGAGGTGATGTGAGACGATGGAAGGAGATAGGGGGAGGGAGACGGGTGGGGGAGGAGGTGAAGTGAGACGCTGGAAGGTGATAGGGGGAGGGAGACGGGTGGGGGAGGAGGTGGAGTGAGACGGTGGAAGGTGATATGGGAAGGGTGACAGGTCAGGGAGGAGGTGAAGTGAGACGCTGGACGGTATTTGGGAGGGAGACAGGTCGGGGAGACGGTAAAGTGAGATGCTGGAAGGTGATAGGGGAAGGGAGACAGGTGGGAGAGGAGGTGAAGTGAGACACTGGAAGGTAATGGGGAGGGAGACAGGTTGGAGAGGAGGCGAACTTAGACGCTGGAAGGTGATAGGGGAAGGGAGATGGGTTGGGCAGGAGGTGAACTGAGACGCTGGATGGTGATAGGGGGAGGGAGACGGGTCGGGGAGGATGTGAAGTGAGACGCTGGAAGGTGATAGGGTGAGGGAGACGGGTGGGGGAGGAGGTGAAGTGAGACGCTGGAAGGTGATAGGGGAGGGAGACGGGTGGGGGAGGAGGTGAAGTGAGACGCTGGAAGGTGATAGGGGGAGGGAGACGGGTGGGGAAGGAGGTGCAGTGAGACACTGGAAGGTGATGGGGGAGGTAGACGGGTGGGGGAGGAGGTGAAGTGAGACGCTGGAAGGTGATAGGGGTGGGAGACGGGTCGGGGACGAGGTGAAGTGAGACGCTGGAAGGTGATAGGGGGAGGGAGATGGGCGGGGAAGAGGTGAAGTGAGACTCTGGAAGGTGATGGGGGACGGAGACGGGTGTGGAAGAGGTGAAGTGAGACTCTGGAAGGTGATGGGTAAGGGAGACGGGTCGGGGAGGAGGTGAAGTGAGACGCTGGAAGGTGATAGGGGGAGGGAGACGGGTGTGGAAGAGGTGAAGTGAGACACTGGAAGGTGATAAGGGGAGGGAGACGGGTGTGGAAGAGGTGAAGTGAGACGCTGGAAGGTGATAGGGGAAGGGAGACGGGTGTGGGAGGAGGTGAAGTGAGATGCTGGAAGGTGATGGGGGAGGGAGACGGGTCGAGGAGGAGGTGAAGTGAGACGTTGGAAGGTGATAGGGGAAGGGAGACGGGTGTGGAAGAGGTGAAGTGAGACGCTGGAAGGTGATAGGGGGAGGGAGACGGGTGTGGAAGAGGTGAAGTGAGACTCTGGTAGGTGATAGGGGGAGGGAGACGGGTGGGGGAGGAGTTGAAGTGAGACGCTGGAAGGTGATATGGGGAGGGAGACGGGTGTGGAAGAGGTGAAGTGAGACTCTGGAAGGTGATGGGTAAGGGAGACGGGTCGGGGAGGAGGTGAAGTGAGATGCTGGAAGGTGATGGGGGAAGGGAGACGGGTGGGGGAGGAGGTGAAGTGAGATGCTGGAAGGTGTTAGGGGGAGGGAGACAGGTGGGAGAGGAGGTGAAGTGAGACGCTGGAAGGTGATAGGGGGAGGGAGACGGGTCGGGGAGGAGGTCAAGTGAGATGCTGGAAGGGTTTAGGAGGAAAAAATAAAGAGTTGAAGAAGAAGGAATCTGATAAGAGAAGAGGAGAGTGAACCATGAGAGAGAGGGATCGATGGGAAGGGGCAGCTGAGGGACGTAATTGGCAGGTGCAGATGAATAGGTAGGTAGAAGGTAATGGTAGTTGTTCAGCTTTAAAAATTGTATTTTGGACATCGTAAGTTAATGGCAGCTTGTCTTTTTGTGTATCGAAAGCAAGTCTGTCTCTGTGGAAGAAAGCTGTACTTTCCTGTTGTTAGGTTGAGTTACACTGGGTTTCTCACCTGATATCTATGGTTGCCCGTACCTTTCTTGTCCATGCAACTCTCAACGTATGGCCAGCATCACTGGCCCAAATCCAGGCCCTTGTCAGCGGTTAAAATACCCCTGATAAATTTTGTAGTGATATGATGTTGTAAGGCGTTGATCATCAGAGTGAGGCATTGTGGTGCAGCAGTCAGAGCTGCTGATCCATAGCTGCAGGAAACCAGATTTGATCCTGATCTTGGGTGCTGTCTATGTGGAGGTCACACATTCTCTCAGTGACCGAGTGTGCTTCCTCCAGGTGCTCCAGTTCCTCCCATGTCTCAAAGATGTGCCCATAGGTTAAAACGCCATTGTAACTAACCCCTTAATGTAGGGTATAGAGGCTTAGAGCACTACAGCACATAAATAGATCCTCCAGCCCATCTAGTCCATACCAAAATGTTATTCTGCCTATTCCCATTGGCCCACATCTGCACCACACACTGTGTATAATGTAATCACCCTTTGTCTGGCCAGGTTAGTAGCAAAGGAAATCACTGGAGAGTTATTAGGTGGGGGAGTGTGTATACCTTGCAGTTTAACACAAAGAACTGGACAGGCAGTGCCTTTTTCCCCAGGGCAAAAATGCCCAATACAAAAGTGGGGGAAATTTTAAGGGAAATGTCAGAGGTAGTTCTTTTACGCAGAGAGTGGCAGGTGCCAGAGTTGCTGGTAGAGGTTTCTACAATAGGCACACTTATGAGACACTTAAATAGGCACAGGGATGTAAGAAAAATGGTCCGTATGGGAGGAAAGTTTATATGGGTCAGCATATCGGTTTATATGGGTCAGCAAAGCATTGTGGGCCAAGCACCCGTACTCTGCTGTGTGTTCTATACTCTATGAAATCTGGAGACGAGAATGCCATCCTGGAAACTGGCACGAATTAAATAGGCTGAGATGACCAATTTAGAACAACAATACATATTAAATGGTTCATGATGCAGCTCACCATTATCTTCTCAAGGACAAGAAGAATGGTCAATAAATATTGTCACAGCAGTGTTGCCAATAGGCCATTACTGAATAAAACAATAGTTTGGACTGACAGTGGAACTCCTGAAAGATCAGAGTGTCAGGGAACATCATGGTCTCCCTGAAGACTGCACCTGTAGGACGTGCACCCAGACACAGTTCCTGACAGACTAGGCACCCAGACTAGGTCAAGGAATTGAAGCCGGATCTGGAGGCAGTCAGGATCCTCTGGGAAACTGAGGGCTTTATAGATGAGACTTTTTCTGAGGTGGTCACATCCAAGGTTCAGCCTTCAGATAGATGGGTGACCACTAGGAGGAGTGAGGGGAACAGGCAGTCGGTGCAGAGCTCCCCCCCGGCTATTCCTCTCACTAACAGGTATGCCTCTTTAGATACTGATGAAAAGGGTGTAAGGAACTAGTAGCAGTCAGGCCTCTGGCACTGTGACCGGTCCTGAGGCTCAGGCGGAAAAGGTGTAGTCAGATTGCACGACAGTGATAGGGGACTCTATAGTCAGGTGGACGTTGTGGGTCAAAGACACAAGAAAACCTGCAGATGCTGGAAATCCAAAGCAACACAGACAAAATGCTGGAGGAACTCAGCAGGTCAGGCAGCATCTATGGAAAAGAGTAGACAATCGACGTTTCAGATCGAGATCATTCTTCAGGACTGACCTGCTGAGTTCCTCCAGCATTTTGTGTATTATGGGTCAAAGGGTTTGTTCTTGTGTTGTACTGTTCTATGGTGTATGTTTTATGTAAAAGTGTTGCTTTCACTGGTTAATTTGGACAAAAACAGTTTTTTTTTCAATTTCTATGTCACTTGCTATGGGCATTTAAAGTTACCTTCTACTTTTACTCTCAGTTCCAGCATCTGTGTTCCTTTTCTTTTTCCTTATTACACTCTCTCGGCTTCAATTTATTCCTGGTGTCACTGATTGAGTTCAATTCAAGTTTAATTGTCATTCAACCATACTCTAATACTCATGAATACAGCCAAATGAAACAGTGTTACTCTGGAGTCAAGGTGCTAAACACAGTACCAACAGTCATACATCATACAAAGCACACACAAGATAGCAAGAACACATAGTATCGCAATCACACAATGAAAGAGACCAAGAGATGCGCCATCGGTCCACAGTTGATCCGAACGGAGCCTGTGTCCTGCTCAACTGGAGGGGGTGGGGGGCGCCATCGACTCCAGGGTGGAGGCTGTGCCACACCACCCCTGGCGGAGGGCACCAGCCCAAAAGTGACACTGTGGATTGAGGTCCAGCCCGGGTGCTTCACCACGCTGCCCCCGGTAGAGCGCACCTGCTCAGACGCCTCCCCCCCCCATGCCCCGGTGGCTATAAAACAGGCGATCCCACGGCCTGAGGACCTCAGTCCATTGAGTGCCGCCACAATCTACAGTCTTCCACAACAGAGCTTGCCTTCTGCCGAGCGAAACACTGGGAGGGCAGCACTGACTTCGTCCTGGACACCACGGCACACCATCCCCGGTGGAGCGCACCAGCTTTGACGCCTCTCTCCCGGTGGTTGCAAGCAGGCGACGCTGTGGCTTGAGGCCTAGACCTCTCCATGGCCAAGGCCATGCAACTCCCCCACCATTTGCCCCTGCTCTCAGCCAATAAATCAGCAAATCAAACGTCCGACATACCAGATTAACGATGTCCAAAAGGGTCTTGCGATGACAAGGAAAGCAACCATGATGGGCGCTGACTATTAAACTGTAAGCCCCATCATCTCAGGCAGCAAGCATGTTGCACAACTCCTTCATTTTGCCAGAAGCAAGCAACTCACTGATGGAGTACTTTAAGTTCTTAATGTATAGCAGGATCTTGCGATCACTAGAAACGCATCTAAATAGGATAGTAGCAGCTTTTGTTGACGCCATAGAAGCCACTGCAACTGCACATGCCACTATCTTACCAGAAATCACATGCACTGCCTGGGTAACTTTTAATCCACGATTTGAGGAGATTTCATGGTGCTAAGAAGATGCGACACTCTTACACGCAAACAGGATGGGCGAGTAGGTTTTTACAAGCTGCTACGTAATTTGCATTAAGAAGGATCTGAGGAAACATAACAAGTCACAATTAAACATTCATAACAACTTTTGGAGATGTCATGTTTATCTCTTAAAACACTCATTAATATTTACTCTGTATCAATCAAACTGTTTTTGTATATCGTAAATGTTTCAAATTTTATGAATGTTTGAAATGCAAAAACCATGCAAAAATAGGTTGAAACTAAATTGGATTCATCGTAACCAGTTCTCTAATAAATAATGCAAAAACTTTGATTAAAGGCAAAGGATGAGGCAATGCTTTTACAGAATTGTAGCTTGCTTCCTGTCTTCATATAATATACAATACAATAGTATCCCAGAACTGAAATTCACAGAAGTCGTTCAGAGGATACCAATTAAATGCCTGGTACAAGTTAGTTGAGTCAAAGATATCTAAGTCTCTTTCTTTACAGTGTATGCTTATGCATCATTTATCCAGAGAAGTAATTTGTCATCTTATTAGACAAGTTATTGTTCTTATATTAGCTGCCTTAGATCGAACTAGTTTTCCTCAGCTACAAAGCTTGCTTTTTTGTAAAACAGCCTTTTTCCCAGGGAGGGTTTGAAGGTCAATCGGTAAACAACAGAGGAGGGTATGCAGTAATTGCTCCTTCCAGGAATATGACTTCTTGGAAAGTGCTAGCTGCAGGAACTGAATCCAGGCTGTCTCAAAGGCCCATTCCTTGCTCTGACAGAATTCTTGCTAATGTGCTGAAAATTTCTGACTTCTTATTCTCGTGCCAATTAGGCTCCCTCACCATATTCAGTAAGGTAATTAAAATCCAAGCTTTATTGGGGTGGAGAAAAATCATATAAAGATGCATGAATCATTAAAAATTGTGATAAAGCAGTACAAACATAAATAAAAATCACTTCAAAGCCCTCTCATGAATGACTGCTGCTTTTGATAACGTTCTTTAGCATCAGAACCACTGCCATTTGGAAAAGTTTTAAATGTGGGCAATTGCATTGCTTGTAGATACAAGGGGTTTCTTTATTTTAATGATGGAATTTCCCTTTCTTAGCAGTCTACAAACGTTTTACAATTTCTGGTTCAACATATGAAATTTAAGGAGGAAAACAACTGTTGTTTTCAGGCTGTCTGCAAGGCACAGCAATGGTTCTAGAGAAACCAGTCAAACATTAGGTGTTTTATATCAAACAACGTTCATGTGCTTAATATTATAATGATGATACAGAATATAGGGGCACAAGAGAGAATGAAGGTGAAAGGGCAGGTCAGCAAAGTCGTGGTTCCAGGAACTTTCAGCCATTTTCAAGAGGACCATTTCATAAATCAATAATCCAAAAGCCCTTCTGATACTGCCGATTTCATGTGGTTTTTCACCCTGCATTAGTAAAAGAGATTTGGGAATTAGGCTACCTTTGCCTCTGTCGCTGACAGAGTCTGTGGCACTGACTGAAACAAATCTACACTCAGTGGCCACTTTATTAGGTACACCTGTACACCTGCTTGTTAATGCAACCATCTAGTCAGCCAATCATGTGACAGTAACTCAATGCGTAAAAGCATGCAGACATGGTCAACAGGTTCAGATGTTGTTCAGACCAAATATCAAAATGGGGAAGCAATGTGAGCCAAGTGATTTTGACCGTGGAATGATTGTTGGTGCCGGAGGGGGTGGTTTGAGTATCACAGAAACTACTGATCTCCTGGGATTTTCGCGTGCACCAATCACTAGAGTTTTTCAGAGAATGATGCGAGAAGTGAGAAAACAGCCAGTGGGCGGTAGTTCAGTGGGCAAAGTGCCTTGTTAATGAGCAAGGTCAGAGGAGAATGGCCAGACTGGTTCAAGCTGTCAGGAAGGCGACAGTAGCTCAGCTGACAATACACTACAACAGAGGAGTACAGAAAAGCATCTCTGAAT
Organism: Mobula hypostoma; assembly: GCF_963921235.1. NCBI lineage: Eukaryota > Metazoa > Chordata > Chondrichthyes > Myliobatiformes > Myliobatidae > Mobula > Mobula hypostoma. Next base: position 33,943,452 of record NC_086109.1, read on the forward strand.
GGACAACACGTTGAATCTTGAACTGGATGGCCTACAGTATCAAAAGACCACAAACATTCACTCAGTGGCAATTTTATTAGGTACAGGAGGGAATGAATAAAGTGACCTCTGATCGTATTTTCATTAACTTTAAAACATTGCCGCTGAGTAAGAATCAGGACCAACTCATTTTGAACAAACAGGCCACGACTGCAGCCCAATGTATTTTGCTTTATTTTTTATTTAGAGATACAGCACGGTAAAAGGCCCTTCTGGTCCAATGAGTTCCACACTGCCCAGTTACACCCATGTGACCAATTAAACTAGGAACCGACACATCTTTGGAATGTGGGAGGAAACGGGATCACCCGGAGTACACCCACATGGTCACAGGGAGTTCGTGCAAACAGTGGCGGAATTGAATCTAAGATCGCCAACACCATAGTAGTGTTATGCTAACTATTACACTACTGAGCTGCCCCATTTCAATTACGAGGAATCTGCAGTGACAGGAATATTAGCCTTAAACCTATGCAGTGTGGGGGTCCCGCTCCTCTTAATGAAGGTCCTGGTGGAGGCTATGAATACAAATCCTAGGGGGACCTCACTGAGTCCATTGCCTGATGTTCAGCTTACAATGGAGCGGTATGGAAAGAGATGGGCCTCAGGCTGATTGGCTGCACTTTTCATAGGCTCTGGAACAACCACCACTTAAAACTCGTTGGAAAACATTTCTCAGAGTTGATGGAGCTGAAAAGAAGAGGCACCATGAGGGGTTTTATTCGACAAATATTTGGGAAAGTGACATCGTGCATTCCAAAGAGAAAGAAGAGATCTTTATGCTTCATGTTCAAGCGTAATATTTTATCACTGGTATTCTCCTTGATATTTTATTTTTGGCCAACTGTTTCTGTATTCCATTAACTTTATATGTCTGACTCCAGTTGAATCCAAACAAATCTTACCGATTTACCAAACCAATTGGTGGTAAAAGAATGCTATCTTTATATTTCGTTCTTTGCTTCCAACAAAATTCAATAAAAGTTATTGGTAATGGTTTTTTGATTTATTATTGTCACATGTACCAAAATATGGAGAAAAGATTGTCTTGCATACTGTTCATATAGATCAATTCATGACACAGTGCATTGATCTAGAATATGGTAATACCCTAACAATGTAGAATGAAGTGTAAAGGCTATCAGAAGAGTGCAGTGGAGGTAAATGATAAAGAACAAGATCATAATGAGGTAGTTTGTGAGGCCAAGAATCTATCTTGTCATACAAGAGTTCCTTTCAGGAGTCTGATAACAATGGGATAGAAGCTGTCGTTGAGCATGGTGGTACGAGCTTTCAAGCTTTCGTATCTTTTACCCAATGGAAGTGAGGAGAAAAATGTCCAGGGTGTGTGGGGTGTTTGATTACGCTGGCTGTTTTACTGAAGGAGTGAGAAATATACACAGAGCCCATTGAGGGAAGGCTAGTTTCTGTGATGTGTTGAGCTGTGTCCACATCTCTCTGTAGTTCATTGTGGACACTTTCAAAGCAATTGCCATACCAAGCTGTTATGCATCAAGACAGAATGCTTTCTATGGTGCATTGCTAGAAATTGGTAAACGTCAATGGGGACATGTTGAATTTCTTTAGCCGCCTGAGGAAGTACAGGATTTGGTGAGCTTCCTTAGCTATGGTATCAACATAGTTGGACCAGGACAAATATTGGTGATGTTCGCACCAAGGAACTTGAAACCCTCAACCCCATCAACCTCAACATCATTATTATGGTCAGGAGCTCCCTTTCTGAAATCAATGACAAGTTTTTTTGTTTTGTTGACATTAAGGGAAATGTTAACAAAAATGTCACTAAGCTCTCTAATTCTGTCCTTTACTCTGACTAATTGCCATTTGTGATGTGGCCCGCTACAGTGGTATCATCTACAAACTTGAAGGTGGAGTTAGAGCAGAACCTGGCTACGCAGACATGAGTGTACTGTACAGGGAGTAGAGCAGGGGACTGAGGACGTTATCTTGTGGTGCACCAGTGTTTCAAATTAGCTTACTGATGGCGGTCTGGTGGTCAGAAAGTCAAGGATCCAGTTGCAGAGGGACGCATTAACTCCCAGGGACTGGAGTTGGCTGATGAATTTTTTTGGAATAATAGTATGGAGGCAGGGTGTGGGTTTTACTAACACGGCAGACATTTATTCTCCGTCCCTTGAAGTCCTTAAGAAAGTGGTGACGTGTTTTCTTCAAATGTTGCCTTTCATCTGCCTGTATCCAGGAGGCTCTTGTTTGCTGAAGTTCTAGGAAGATAAACATTTTTACTTGCAGCAACCTATCTTCCTAAAGTCTGCCTTAACCTGTCCCACGTTCCCACTGTAACCCAGGTGAAACAGATTGACTTCTGTCTCCCTAAGACAGAGACCACCAGCAGCTTACGACCCACCCTCTTGTTGACCCATTCAGATATTTGCTCATTTTACCCCCATCAGGCTCAGAGTTTTCATCCTTCTCTAGTTCTGCCCCTCTCTCCGTTATGGCCTCTTCAATCTCACCTCGTCAATGACCCCCACCTGCTATCTCCTTAATTCTATTTCCATTAACTACCGACCACCAACTCTCTCTCCCTGGCTTCTTGTAATCTGATATTTTCAATGGTTTTCTTTTCTCAGGGACTGTTGACAAAGCTGTTGCCATTAAACATTTCTGAAAAAAAGACCTTAACTGTCCCATTTCCAGCTGTCTTTCACTCCATACAGTAAGTAGTGCCACCACATCCTGGGCCTTAGCTAGAATTCTTCCAAATTGCCCTCATTAGGTGCTGAAATGTCTTTTAGATCATTTCATTAGCCATGATAAATGTAATCTACTCTTTCTCATCTTTCTCATCATCTAAGGATGATTAACTATTCCATCAATGTTCCTATGAGATAATTAATGAGAGAAAGAAACTTTAGCTGTTTTCTCCACAGATGCTGCCTGATGGGCTGAGCATTTTTAATAGGGTGGAATAATGCTATAACTTGTAGGGCTGCTGCCTCTTGGTGCCAGGGATCCAGTTTCAATCCTTACCTTAAGTACAGTTTGTGCAAAGCCATGCTGTGACTTGTCTGGATTCCTCCAACACCCCAATTTCACCTAGGCTGGTTAGGCTACTGGGACAGTGGCACAGTAGTTAGCACAGTGCTTTACAGTGCAGGCGACCAGGGTTCAATTCCCACCAGTGCGTGTTAGGAGTTTGTACATTCTCCCCGTGACCATGTGGGTTTTCTCTGGGTGCTCCAGACTCCTTCCACGGTCCAAAGACATACCGGTTGGTAGGCTAATTGGCCATTGTAAATTGTACCGTGTTTAGGCTAGGATTGCACTGGTGAATTGCTGAGCAGCGAGGCTCGCAGGGCCAAATAAATAAATAAATGAATGAATGAATGAATGAATGGCCATTATGAATTGCTCCATGTACGAGTGATTGGTAAAACCTAAAGACAGTTAATGCCGAAGTGGGGAATCAAAGCAACATCTTAATGTAATTCACGTTGAAGTTCAAGTTCAAGGTAAACTGTTATTCAATCATACACATAAATACAGCCAAGCAAAACAGTGTTCCAAGGTGTAGGACACAGTACCAACAGTCACTCACAGCTCACATAGTTACAACAGCAGAAAAGCATACAGTCAGAAAAAATATATAGCCCAGGTCCCTGAGTGTCATGGTCTGTAGATTGATGGTGCATGGCATATCGTCCATAGAGCCACATTTCTGTAAGAACAAGCACCAGTTGCAGCAGCAGACGAAGTATTCCAGCTTTTCTTCCACCAAGCAAACACTGGAGGGGTCAAGTCATGTCTAGTCAAGTTTATTGTCATTTCGACCATAAGCTGCTGGTACAGTACACAGTAAAAATGAAACAACGTTCCTCCTGGACCCTGGTGCTACATGAAACAACACAAAACTACACTAGACTACATGAGACAGCACAAGGCTACACTAGACTACGTAAAACAACATAAAAACTGCACTAGACCACAGACCTGCACAGTACTACATATGGTGCACAAAACAGTGCAGGGCAGTACAATAATTAATAAACCAGCATGGACTCCAGCTCCCTCCCGCTGCGGCATCTCCTCCCCTGAGAAGCTGCAACAGGGGACCCCATGGGATGAGGGACTGGACTACACAACAGCCAAGGCAACACGGCTCCCCTGTCATTAGTCTTACTGATGAACCAGTGAACAGTGCTTGCAGAACCAATGTCCCACAGGCTATTATAATCACAAGAAAAGACAATCATTTGCTCTGGTTGTTGGACCGTGCACCGCCTCTGATGCCTTTCCTCTTGGGAGGCTGTAAGAGGCGGTAACATGATACGCAACAAGTCCAGCTCCACCACTAGTGAGCAATTCATCAGTGGGACTGACCTGCACCACTTGATTTACAAAATATCCATCACTGTCTTGTGATCATAAACAAGGACACAAAGAACAAACAATTACACCTTTGTCTGGACGTAGATAGGCCACTGCAACCAAGCACACCGTCGTCTTACTAGAGGTTACTGTAACCTAATGGTTGTACGCTGAATCAATTGGCAGAACGGCTTAATTCTGTGCTGGGTCTCTATGACTACTGTATATAACTCAAGGAGATCACTATTGGGTTTCAAAAATTCACTGTTGTATCAGATATTACTGCGAATGGGCTCTAAAGTGGGGAGTCCTGTCCTCGAATGGACACCTGCTCATTATATTAAACACAGATATAAAAAAGGATTTCTTCATGACCTAATTGCCCTTCCTTCACTCTTGAGGTTGGAGAGGTTCACTGTTCAAAGTCAAAGTAAATTTATTCATTGTGGCTATCCCTCTGAGGTCGAGGATGATGGTCTTCATTCCGTTGATCTATTTATGGGCTCTCAGGTGGCTTATGAGTCCAATCTTGGCTTTGAAAGTTCTTCCACATTCAGGACAGGTAGTTCCAGATGGCAGATCGGGCTTTGGTTGTTGCTGCCTCTCTTTCCATTTTCTTCTCTTTTCTTCTAATTCTGCACATCTGTTGGCTTTGAAAGTTGCTGTTCCTTCTCGGATGATGGCTTGCCAGAGTTTCCTGTACTTGGCATCGGTTTCCCAATTGTTGATGTTGATGTTACATTTCTTCATGTTGGCTTTTAAGACGTCTTTGAATCTCTTCTGTTGTCCGCCTCTTTTATTTTTACCTTCTTTAAGCTGGGAATAGAAGATTTGTTTCGGCAGACGTTCGTCTTTCATCCGAACAACATGACCGCTCCATCTTAGTTGGTTCTTGATGACGTAGGCTTCAATGCTTGTTGTTTTTGCTTCATTTAGCACACTGATGTTGGTTCTTCTATCTTCCCAGTTGATATTTAAGATGTTTCGAAGACAGCGTTGATGGAACTTTTCAAGTGCCTTCAGATGTCGTTGGTATGTTGTCCAGGTTTCTGATGCATACAGGAGCGTTGGGATTACCACTGTTTTGTACACTAACATTTTGGTGTCTGTTCGGATGTCACGATCATGAAAGACTCTTGTTCGGAGACGTCCAAAAGCTGTTCCAGCGCATTTAAGACGATGTTAGATCTCATCATCAAGGTCGACATTGGAGAAGAGGTGACTTCCAAGATACGGAAAGTGGTCCACGTTTTCCATGGTTGTTTCTCCAAGTTGAATTGATGGTTCTATCCGATTTGTCTCAGTTGGTGACAGTTGGTAGATGATCTGAGTCTTCTTGGAATTGATGGTAAGTCCAAGTTTCGTGTGTGCATGATTGAAGGCAGTCAGAATCTGTTGTTTTTTGTCGTTTTTCTGAGAGAGCTGCAACACTGTTATCATCTGCATATTGGAACTCGATGAGGGAACTCATGGATGTCTTGTTTTTGGACTGCTCTCTGTTCTGTAGACAATTTTGATTCCTGGGGGTAGATCGTCCTTGATGACGTATCAAAGTAGATATACAACTCTGAGATTTGTTTTCTTGCGGGCATACACAGGAAATCCAAGAAGTGCTACAGAATCAATGAAAAACCACAGTCAACAGGACAGACAAACTACCAATGTGCTGGACAACCAACTGTGTAAATACAAAAGGAAAAATAATGATAATAAATAAATCACCAATAAATATTGAGCACATGAGATGAAGAGCCTTGAAAGTGAGTCCATAAGTTGTGGGAACATTTCAGTGATGGGGTGAGTGAAGTTGAGTGAAGTTATCCACTCTGGTTCAGGAGCCTGATGGTTGAGGGGTAATAACTGTTCGTAAACCTGGTCGTGTGAGTCCTGAGGCTCCTGAACCCTCTTCCTGACGGTAATGTGAGAAGGGAGCATGATCTGGGTGGTGGGTGTGCCTGATGATGGACGTTGCTCTCCTGCAACAGCACTCCATGTAGACATACTCAGTGGTGGCAAGGGCTTTACCTGTGTTGGACTGGGCCGCCTGTAACCACTACTATTTGTAGGAATTTCCATTCAAGGGCATTGGTGTTTCCATACCTGGCCACGATATACCAATCATTATATTCTCTACCACACATCTAGAGAAGTTTGCCAAAGTTTCAGATGTCACGCTGAAGCTTCACAGACTTCTAAGGAAGTAGAGGTGCTGCCATGCCTTCTTTGTAACGGCACTTACTTGCTGGGCCCAGGACAAGTTCTCTGAAATGATGGCGCTGAAGAATTTAAAGTTGCTAACCCACTAGTGGAATTCTAAATTGGCTGCAATGATCCTGGTTTTGTGACAGGTTTGCTTGTCTCTGTGCTGGACGGAGGCTGTGATTGCACTTATGGACTTCTGGATCAACTGCAGTGATGCCTGGTGTTGTGAACTTCAGTTCTGAATGCTTTTTCCTGTTGCTTGCTTTCATTGTTTGCACCGTTTCTGTTCCTCCCTCTGCACACTGGATGTTTGACCGTCTGCTTTTGTTTTTAGTGGGTTCTAGTGGGTTTCTTTGTTTCGTGGCTATCAGTAAGGAGACGAATCTCAAGGTCATACAAAGCATACCTACTTTGATAATAAATGTACTTTGAACTTTGAACTCTCCAACTCTAATCCCCCAATGAGAACTGGCTCATGTCCCTTCGGTTTCTTCCCCCTGAAGTTGGTCTTGTCAGCATTGAGTGGGAAATTGTTGTGGCACCACTCGGCCAGATTTTCATTCTCCCTCCTGTAAGCTGATTCATCACCACCTTTGATTTGGCTGACAACAGTGGTGTCTTCAGCAAACTTACGATGACTCTGGAGCAGGACATAGCCTCACAGTTGTAAGTATAAAGGGAGAAGAGCAGGAGGCTCAGCACACTGCCTTACGGTGCACCTGTGCTGATGGAGATTGTGGAGGAGATGCTTTTGACAATCTGAACTGACTGGAGCCTGCAAGTGAGGGAACCCAGGGTCCAATTGCATAAGGAAGTATTGAGGTCAAGGTCTTGAAGCTTATTGATTAGTTCTGAGGGGATGATTGTATTGAATGCCGAGCTGTAGTCGGTAAAGAGCATCCTGATGTATGCATCTTTGCTGTCCTGAGCATCTGTTGTAGACCTGTTGTGATGGTAGGCATGTGTAAGTGGAACCAAGTCACTCCTCAGGCAGGAATTGATATGTTTCACCATCAACCTCTCAAAGCACTTATTCATAGTGGATGTAAGTGTCACTGGACGGTAGTCATTGAGGAAGATTAGCATGTTTTTCTTAGGCACCGGTATAATCGAAGCCTACTTGAAGCAGGTGGGTATCTCAGACTGCCAAAGTAAGAGATTAAATATATTGGTGAGCACTTCAGCCAGATATTCATCACAGACCTTTAGTATTTGTCCAGGTACCCCATCTGTGCCAGATGGTTTCCATGGGTCCACCCTCCTGAAAGATGCTCTCACGTCGGCTTCAGAGATTAAAAATCACAGGGTCACCAGGGCCTGTGGAAGCATGTGAAGGTTCCTCTATGTTTTGACAGTTAAAGCGAGCATAGAAAGCACTCAACTCATCTGGGAGCGAAGCCTTGTTATCACCCATGAGGCTTGGTTTCAGTTTAAGAAGTAATTGCATTCAAGACCTGCCACAGCTGTTGAGCATCCTTCAGTGGTTCAAGTTTGGTCTGGAATTGACATTTCACACACGAGATAGCTTTCTGGGGGTCATACCTGGATCCCTTGTATCTTACCTGTCCGGTTCCAGAGGCTGTCATCTGATACCCCACTCGATTATATATAATTTATATCCATTTGGCACTTCACAAACTAGTCTATTTGTTCTTGTGGGATCCACAGCCTATTAAGATGAATTATACTTATAAACCTGGGCTCTTCCTATGCCTTAAGGTTCAATTCCATACTGAATGACCAGCTTATCAAAATGAATTTCTATATAGGTTTTTTTTTGCTATTAAGCTGTTTGTGCATCTCTTTGCACTGAGTAAGAATTTCCTTGAAGCGTTTCCAGCAGTTGTGTCAAACATACTTCTATCAAACTAATGGAAATTTTTCAGTTGTAATACAGGGATATTCTGAAGACTTCCTAAGCTACTGCATTATACTATTTAAGAGGACTTATAGGTTGAATAACATGAAGTGGGTGTAAGTAGAATATTAATGTGGAAGAGTGTGATGCTTTTCTATTGCAAGATAATCTGACAAACTAAACACAAGCAATGCTCAGACTTGGCTCAGAGATAGTTTCTCCAATGAGTCAGAAGACTGGTGGTTATGAATATGCAAAATTGAAGGGCAAGAAAATTCAGCTGTTCTTCACAACCAAAAAAATTCATTCCACATATCCCCACTCTACCACTTCCCTCACACACACACAGTGCCATTTAATCCCTTAAGAAAAGCCAATGAAGGAAATGTGATTCTGAAAAATTCTTCTTCAACAACTTCCATGGACCAATCAATCTAGGAGACCACATGGCCTTACTAAGTCCACTCAAGTGGTTTGTGATCACATAATCAATGTTCATATTTTTTAGCATATTAAGGAAGTGCTACTATTGGCCAGTCTAATATACTTTAAATAGAGACACTATCTGCTCTCAGATCCATGTACATCTCAAACCACTTTACATTAAGGAGCAAAGAAATTCTCCCATTGACATTGGGAATTATTAACCTCAACTATCTTTACTTGAACAAATTATATGGGAATTAACACTTTGCTCTTCGTAGGCCCATGTTATCTGCATATTAGCTGGTACCTGATGCATGAGTTCAAAGTTTAAAGTAATTTATTTTCAGATTTATATATTATAGTCACCGTATACTGCCCTGAGATACATTTTCTTGTGGGCATTCACAAAAAGGCACAATAGAATCAATGAAAAACTACACACAAAGATGGACAAACAGCCAAAGTGCAAAAGACAACAAATTGTTAGAATATAAAAAGAAAAACTAAATAATAATAATGATAGATAAATAATTAATAAATAACATTGAGACCATGAGTTGTAGAGTCTTTGAAAGCAATACTTGAAAATAGGTTGTGAAAATTGTTCAGAGTTGAGGTGGGTGAAATTATCTACTCGGGTTCAGAAGCCTGATGGTTAAAAGGTAATATGTAACTATTCCTGAACCTGGTGGTGTAGGACCTAAGACTCCTTTACCTTTTTCTTAATGGCAAATGCTAGAAGAGAGTATAGCTCGGATGGTAGGGGTCCTCGGTGACAGATGCTGCCTTCCTGCAATAGCACTCCTTGTAGATGTGCTTGATAGTGGGGAGGACTTTATCTCTAATGGACTGGGCTGTATCGACTACCTTTTGTAGGCTTTCTATAGAAATTCATCAAAGTTTTAGATGACATGCTGAATCTTCGCAAATTTCTAAGGAAGCAGAGGTGTTGCCGTACCTTCTTTGTAATGGCATTTACGTGCTGGTCTCAGTTCAGATCCATTGAAATGATAATGCAGAGGAATTTAAAGTTACTGACCCTCTCTACCTCTGATCGCCTGATGAGAATTGGCTCATGAACCTCTAGTTTCCTCCTCCAGTAGTCAATAAACAGCTCTTTGGCTTGGCTGACATCGAGTGAGAGGGTGTTGTGGCACCACAGTCTGCCTCCTATTATGCTGATTCATCACCACCTTTGACTTGGTCAATGACACTGGTACCATCAGCAAACTTAAATACAGTATTGGAGCCATACTTAGCTTTGACGTCACAAGTATAAAGGGAGTAGAGCAGGGTGCTAAGCACACAGCCTTGTGGTGCATCTGTACTGATGGAGATTGTTGAGGAATGTTATTGCCAATTCGAATACACTGGGGTCTGTAAGTGAGGAAATCGGGGATACTGTCGCTCAAGGAGGTATTGAGGCCAAGATCTTGGAGCATATTGATTAGCTTTGAGGGAATGATAGCATTGAATGCAGAGCTATAATAAGGGGCATTCTGATGCATGCACCTTCACTGTCCAAGATGTTCTGCTGTCACACAGCTCCAGTGATCTGGCTTTGATCCTGACCTCAGATGCTATCTATGTGAAATTTGCAAGTTTTCAATGTAATCTACTTTCTTCCCAAGTACACACATAAGTTAATTGACTACTTACCCTGCTGCAATGGTATGTGGCTGGCTGGAGGATCAAGAGGAAGGTGGACAGAACAGGTTACAAGTGAGGGGAAATGAGACTGATAGGAATGCTCCAAGAACTATCATGGATTGAATGGGCTGAGTGGCCTCCTGTGTTATGAGATAATCTGAGTAAGAATATTATTTCTTTATATTTCACTGCTGTTAAATTTCGTTTCAAGTAGGGACATCCGAGGTTGTGAAATACCTGACGTAAATGTAAACTAATTCATTCCTTTTTATTATAGCTCCAGTGAAGCACAGCTGGGCCATCGCATTCTGTAAAAGTGTCTGTGGTAGATATATCATAGCTAGAGGTGATAATTTCATATCCATCCACCTTTCTACACAGAAAACCTGCAGTGCAAGATCTTGAAATTTAACAAGCACAATGATGAACGCAGAACAAAAACACAAGAAAATTTGCAGATGCTGGAAGTCCAAAGCAATACGCACAAGATGCCGGTGGAACTCAGAAGGTCAGGCGGCATCCATGGAAAAGAGGAAACTGACAACGTGTTGGGCCAAGACCCTACTTCAGGACTGAGAGGGAAGGGGAGAGATGCCTGAATTAAAAAGGTGGGGGGGGGGATGAGGAGGAAGAGGCTGGCTGGAAGGTGATAAGTGAAGCCAGTGGGTGGGAAGTATCAAGGGTTGGAGAGGAAAGAATCTGGTAAGAGAAAAGAGTGGACAATAGGAGAACACCTAGGAGGAAGTGATAGGCATGTAAGAAAAAATAAAAAGTCAGAGAGGGGAGTAGAGAAAGGAGGAGAGGGAGAAATTTGTTCACCAAAAGGAGAAATTGATATTTCTATCATCAGGTTGAAGGGTACCTGGACAGAATACAGGGTGTTGCTCCCCACCTTGAGGGTGGCTTCATCTTGGCAGAAGAGGAGGCCATGGATCAACACATTGGAATTAAAATATTTGGCCAGTGAGAGGCTCTGCTTGTGGCAGATGAAGTGGAGGTGCTCGATGAAGAGGTCCCCCAATTCACAGTGGTCCCCCCGACGTAGAGGTGGCTGCATCGGGAGCACTGGACACAGTAGACAACCCCACCAATCCGCAGGTGAGGTGTTGCCTCACCTGGAAGGACTGTTGGGGCCCTGAATTGAGACGAGGGAGGAAGTGTATGGGCAGGTGTAGCACTTAGGCCACTTGCAGGGATAAGGGCCTGAAGGGCGATTAGCAGGGAGGAACGAATGGACAAGGGAATCATGGAGAGAGTGATCCTTGTGGAAAGCAGTTGGAGGGGGATGGAGAGCTAAAGGTATGTGTGGTGGTAGGGTCCCAGTGGAGATGACGGAAGCTACAGAGGATAATGTGTTGGATGTGGGGTAGTAGGTAAGGACAAGAGGGACTCTATAACTATTACGACGGCGGGAAGATAGGGTGACCGCAGATGTATAGGAAATGGAGGAGATGTGGGTGAGGGCAGCATCAATAGTGGAAGGAGGGATGCACTGGAATGGAAAGCCATGTCCATGTCCTGAGGACAGTTGCAGTGGAGGTGAAGAACCTCAGAAAAGGGAATAGCATTTTTGCAGAAGACAGGGTGGGAAGAGGTACAGTTGAGATAACCGTGGGAATCAGTAGGTTTATAAAAGATGTCAATTGACATTTTGTCTCCAGAGATGGATCAAGATCAAGAAAGATCAAGAAAGGGGCAGGAGCTGTCAGAGATGGCCCAAGTGAATTTAAGGGCAAGGTGGTGGTTGCAGGCAAAATTGATAAAATTGACAAGCTCAGCGTAAGTGCATGAAGTAGCATCAATGTAGAGGATGAAGTGTTGGGGAGTATAACTGGGGAAGGCTTTGAGTATGGACTGATTTACATAGCCGATGAAGAGGCGTGCATACTTTGGGGCCTTTGGAGTGCCCATGGCTACCCCCCATGTTTTAAGAAAGTGGGAGTTCTGTCAGACGGAGGATTGGTGGGTTTTTCTGTCAAGAAAAAAGCAGAGGTCTTTGAGGCCTTCCTGATGAGGGATAAAAGTGTGTAGGGTCTGAACGTCAATGGTGAAGATGAGGTGGGCAGGGCCAGAAAGTTGAAAGTTATTGAGAAGATCGAGGGCATGAGAAGTGTCGCAAATGTAGGTGGGAAGGGGCTGATCCAAGGGGGATAGAATGGAATTGAAATATGAGGACATGAGTTCGGTAGGCAGGAGCAGGCAGAGACAATAGGTCAACCTGGAAAGTCTGGTTTGTGGATCTTGGATAGGAGGTAGAAGCAAGCAGTGTGGGTTGAGGGAACTATAAGTTTGGTGGCAGTGGCTGGGAGTTCTCCAGGGTGGATGAGGTGAGTGATGGTGTCAGAGAGAGTTTTCTGAAGGTGTAGAGTGGGGTCCTCCTTGAGGAGTAGGTATGAGGAGGTGTCTGGGAGTTGTCGCCTGACTTCAGCAAGGTAGAGGTCAGTGCACTACACTACAACAGCACCCACTTGTCTGTAGATTTGATGGTAAGGTTGGGAAGGCAGTGCGTTTGGAAGGGATCATGTTGGAGGAGGAGACAGGAGTGTTGAAATCAAGATCACTGATATAAAGTGCAGAAGGTTAGGTATTGTCTTTCCCCAGAAAATAAGACCTTTCAAAATAGTTATAGTAATCTGGCACTTCTAAGGTATGAAACCTTTCCATTTCTGGCACCAATTATCAGTTTCAAGCAATATCAGGACAGGTGTAGTGCACTTAGATACTGAGTAAAACTCCTGTAATTTGGCCTAACAATGGTTCTATTTGTCATCTGATTGTCAAATTATGATGGCATTTTAGAATTCCTCACTGAGGCTAATCTGTACCTTCTGGTTGAAGCGGCAGTTATCTACTGAGATATGATGTAGATAAGCTATCCTTTACAAAACACTGACAGAATTGCAGCTGATTCAAGGAATTATTTCTAGTAAAATCAATTTGTTATAAGAGCAATGGCACATAACTTGTTTCAATAATGGGTAGTCCATATAGTACAGAAACTACTCTAACTATACTGTGCATGTGCTCAGATACATCTACCTGTCATACAGTAACATACACCAAAAAAACCTTTATCCGGCTGTCACTGTAAATTACATTTAATTTAAAAATCACTACTTAGCAATAAAGGTGTAGATTTGAAGCTGTTTGCATGTTTGACATTTGCAGTAAACCTGTGCATCTGATGAACTGATGACTTAAGCATTTTATATTTTGCTATGTCAGCCCTTTTGAAGAACTAACAAAAACAATGCAAATATAAGTGGCTTAGATGTGCATTGGGTAAGATAGCTGTCTGTTTTGGGTGGCGGGGTGGAGATACATCTCTACTAAAGGAAGTGTGAGGTGCTCCTTCTCTTCGCTAGCCTGCTGGTTACCCTTGGGCAAGGTGTAGCACCTGCTTAGCCTCCCAGTCAGGGTCACCTGCAGTCATGGGAGCAAGTGGTCATTGAGCAGATGATGCATATCACAAGTCCTGATTATGCGACCACTGACTCCAGGCAGACAATCTCTAAAGGGTATTGATAATGGCTGGGGTCACCATCTTGTAAGGACACTGCCCAGAAGAAGGCAATGGCAAGGAGGCCCATGATTGTTCATGTCATACGACACGGCACATAATCATAATGATGACTTGTCTGGAGTGGAAAAGTAGTTCCTAGCATTTCAATATTTTCATTTAACTTCTTTATCACTTACTGTGTGGAAATTAATGCAGGCATTTTAGAGAAACATTGTACAGGCAAGAGTTAATTGGAATCTCATAGCAAAAGTGTAAAGCACATCTTCTGCTAATCTAGGTCTCTCCCATTAGCCCAAATCGGCTCACACAGCCGACCATCTCTACAGTCCCTGTTATAATCCTCCTCTAGCCTTGACACTGTGATCTTTCACATTATTCATGTCATTATTTAGTACATACATAAGTTGATAATCAAAATAAGAAATTAACCAGCATTTTATTATTAAAAATACCTGGGAATGCAACACAAGTTGTTTTTTCCTTCTGCGTTGGAAATTTTTAAAGAAGATCTTAAGGTTAGGACCTACAGCTTCTATCCCATGGTTTCAAGACTATTGAATGGCTCCCTTGTATGATAGGATGGGCTCTTGAGCTTGCAATCTAATTCATCATGCCCTTGTACACTATTGTCTTCCTGCACGGCACTCTCTCTATAGCTGTTCTATTTTACTCTGCATTCTGTTATTGTTTTGCCATGACTACCTCAATACACTGTGTAATGAATTGGCCTGTATTATAGCATGCAAAACAAGAATTTCACTGTACCTCAATGCATATGTCAATTATAAACCAATGCTGAGGCCACACTTAGGTTGCAGGAACAAAACCCTACATTCTGCAAACACGAGGAAATCTGCAGATGCTAGAAATTCAAGCAACACACGCAAAATGCTGGTGGAATGCAGCAGGCCAGGCAACACCTATAGGAAGAGGTACAGTCGACGTTTCAGGCCGAGACCCTTCGTCAGGACTAACTGAAAGAAAAGATAGTTAGTTCTGACGAAGGGTCTCGGCCCGAAATGTCGACTGTACTTCTTCCTATAGATGCTGCCTGGCCTGCTGCGTTCCACCAGCATTTTGTCTGTGTTACCTTATATTCCATCTGGGTAGCCTCCAACCTGATGGCATGAACACTGATTTCTCGAATTTCCAGCAATGCCCCCCTCCTTCACCTTTCCCCATCCCTTTTCCCTCTCTCACCTTATCTCCTTGCCCACTCATCACCTGCCTCTGGTGATCCTCTCCCCTCTTCTTTCTTTCATGGCCTTCTGTCCTCTTCTGTCAAACTGTATCTCTTTCACCAATCAACCTCCCAGCTCTTTATTTCATTCCTCCCCCTTCAGGTTTCACCTATCCCCTTATGCTTCTCTCTCCCCTACCCCCCGCCCCACCCTTAAATCTACTTGTCCAGTCCTGCCAATAGGTCTAGGCCCAAAACGTCAACTGTACTTTTTTTCCATAGATGCTGCAAGGCCTGCAGAGTTCCTCCAGCATTTTGTGTGTGCTGCTTCCATACATCCTTGTTTGATTCAGTTCAATAATCAGTATAAAAGCAGGAAATGCTGGAGATACTCATTAGGGCTAAGATACGCAGCTGAGTTGCAGAGAGCCACAGACTACCTTCAGCACTTTTTGTTTTTATGTCAGTATCTGATTTTTTATTAATGTTCCACTTCCAGGACTATTAAGTATACTTACAGTCAGGTGAGAGTGACATTAGGACTCCTCACCCATCGAACACTTGCCATGAAACTTTGTTATTTTCCATCCAAAATGGTCACTCAGTCAAAGAATTAATATATTACATGTTAAAAACCATTTGCAGGAACAACCAAGCAAGTTAAAACAATGTTCTGAGTCTTAATGTCCATCACTAATAGCTCAATGGAAACAAGAAGGCATATAATGAGTGAGATATACCAGCTAGTTAAGAGATGTTGCAGCAATAACCTTACACTCAATGTCAGTAAGATCAAAGAGCTGATTCAGAAAGGGTAAAGGGTAAAATAAAATAAGGGTAAATTAATCATAGAAAGGTGAAAAATGGAGAGAGTGAACAATTTCAAGTTCCTGGGTGTCAATATCTCTAAGGATCTAACCTGGTCCCAATATATCGATGCAGCTATAAAGAAGGCAGGGGATTGGCTATATTCCATTAGGAGTTTGAGGAAATTTGTCACCTAAGACACTCAAAAAGTTCTACAGATGTAGTGTGGAGAGCTTTCTGACTGCCTGCATGACCTCCTGGTATGGGGGTGGGGGTTGCTACTGCACTGGGTTGAAGGAAGCTACAGAAAACTGTAAGATGAGTCAGCTCTATCATGGGTCCTAGCCTCCACAGCCTACAAGACCTCTTCAAGGTGCAGTGCCTCAGAAAGGTGGCGTCCATTATTAAGGACCCCCATCATCCAGGACATGCCCTCTTCTCGTTGCTACCATCAGGAAGGAGGTACAGAAGCCTGAAGGCGCACAATTAGTGATTCAGGAACAGCCTCTTCCCCTCTGCCATCTAATTTCTAAATGGACATTGAAACCATGAACACTACCTCACTACTTTATTTATTTCTGCTTTTGCACTGCTTATTTTAATTTAACTATTTGATATTCACAGCGGACCGCACGACTCCATTTACATCGGTGGTGCACAAGTGAAACAGGTCAAAAGCTTTAAGTTCCCTGGGTGAATATCACAAATGACCTGACTTGGTCCAACCAAGCAGAGACTACCGCCAAGAAGGCCCACCAGTGCCTTTACTTCCTGAGAAAACTAAAGAAATTTGGCCTGTCCCCTAAAACCCTCACTAATTTTTATAGATGCACCGTAGAAAGCAGTCTTCTAGGGTGCATCACAACCTGGTATGGAAGTTGTCCTGTCCAAGACTGAAAGAAGCTGCAGAAGATCGTGAACACGGCCCAGCACATCACACAAACCAATCTTCCGTCCGTGGACTCACTTTACACCGCATGCTGTCAGAGCAGTGCTGCCAGGATAATCAAGGACACGACCCACCCAGCCAACACACATTTCGTCCCTCTTCCCTCTGGGAGAAGGCTCAGGAGCTTGAAGACTCATATGGCCAGATCTGGGAACAGTTTCTTTCTAACTGTGATAAGACTGCTGAATGGATCCTGACCCGGATCTGGGCCATACCCTCCAAATATACGGACCTGCCTCTCGGTTTTTTTACACTACCTTACTTTCCCTTTTCTATTTTCTATTTATGATTTATAATTTAAATTTTTAATATTTACTATCGATTTGTACTCCAGGGAGAGCAAAGCGCAGAATCAAATATCGCTGTGATGATCATACGTTCAAGTATCAATTGTTTGGTGACAATAAAGTATAAAGTATAAAAGTACATAACCAATTTCACAACATTGGCCGATGATATTAAACCTGATTCTGATTCTGACTGAAATGTCTAATTTCTGAAGGGCAGAGCCATCAAAATGGTTTGGAGCAGAAAAGCAGAAGATATGGCAATAACCTCCTTATCCGATGTTGCAAATTCACCTGTCCTCAATAATATTGGCAGTGGAGATCCAAGTCTTTATTTGATGCTACTCACTCACTCCAAGATATATTGCAATCCGTCATACCAGACTAAAACTGTCTAGTTATTTTTGGGCAAGTCTATGTTTGTTCTGGTTTACACAACTGATTTCTTTACAAAGATGACATTGTCCATCCTACCAACTGGGTCATTTCTAACCACACATAAATTATGCTCTCCTCATGTCATGTGGCTCTTCACCAGCCAATGACTAGTTCCTGTAACGTCTGACTACTTAGAGAACATTTGCATCACCAGCCATTGCTTATCGTCATCAGCTGAATGGAGACCAATACAGAGGTCTCAAAGCATTCATTTGTCAGATAACTGCCTTGAGTTCATGAAAAAAATTCAGCCTGTCATTGAAGTAGAGAGAGTAAATAATGCTTAGAGATTTCAAGGAATTCAGAGAAGTTGCTTCATTCCCACAGCCAAAATTACAGGGTGTAGCACTTACAATATTATATTATGTTTGCCAAAGCAAGATAAACAACATTCTTTATGCTGCTCGTTGTGCCAATCACATTCTTGCCTAATTTACTCATGTTTTCCTGCATTATTTATTGGAATAGACATTCCAATTGAGGTGTAAATCAGAAGCCCTGAATCTATTGGTTAACATTTGTTTGTGTGGAAATTGGATGTAAATTCTTGGTCCTTACACTTAGTGACCACTTCATTAGGTACACCTGTACAGCTGCTTGTTAATGCAAATATCTAATCAGCCAATCACGTGCAGCAACTCAATGCATAAAAGCATGCAGACATGGTCAAGTGGTTCAGTTGTTGTTCAGACCAACCATCAGAATAGGGGAAGAAATGTGATCTAAGTGACTTTGACGATGGAATGATTGTTGGTGCCAGATGGGGTGGTTTGAATATCTCAAAAACTGCTGATCTCCTGGAATTTTCATGTACAACAGTCTCTATAGGGTTTACAGAGAATGGTGCAAAAAACAAGAAAACTCCAGTGAATGGCAGTTCTGTGGGCGAAAATGCTTTGCTAATGAGAGAGGTCAGAGGAGAATGGCCCGATGGGTTCGAGCTGACAGGAAGGCAACAGTAATTCAAATAACCTTGCTTCGCAAGGGTGCTGTGCAGAACAACATCTCTGAATGGACAATATGTCAAACCCTTTGGAAGTGGATGGCTACAGCAGCAGAAGAACGCACCATGTCTCACTCCTGTATCTAATAAAGTGGCCGCTGAGCATCTTTGTCAGGCAGCAACTTCTAGCCCTTATGAATTGGTTAGAGTGCTTGTTTTCATCACATTAAATATTACTGCCCTTTAATCTCACTGCCAACAAAAATCAAGATTATTTTAAAGCAATCATAGCACCCATTGCCATTTCTATACGTGTTAGGTTAACACTGGAATACTCCTGTTCAGAGAGAGTAAAATCTTCCCCTGAATTGACAATGGTCAAATATTTTCCTTTCCATGCCCCACCATAGTTCTAAAGGAACACTAGGAGAGCTTCACAGCACACACTACTGTTTTATTCAACTGAAAATTAAATATTTGCATTCAGCATCAAATGTTGTAGTTAAAAAAGAAACTCCATTGCTTCTGAAACTGCATAGGTGGTTATTTAAACTTTAGGTTGATAAGGTCTTCAGTCTGTAAATGTATGATACTTATGTTGAACGTAGGCTTTGAAATAAATCTTTGTGAGTTTATGGGACCTAAGTAAATAAACTCAAGCCAACAGGGAGATATGTTTAACAGTTTGGAGGCCAGTCCTGGAATAATAGACGTCAACACCACTAGGTCGCAGGTACCATTTTTTTTATGCTGAACTGACAAGGTCAAGGAACAGATTTAAAACGAAAAAGAGTGATTACTTTCATTTAAATGGTGGGTGGAATTGCTGCACTGCTGAATATTAATTTTAATCAGCTTGATCAACTGCATGAAGTGGAAGTGAGGTGCTCCTCACTCTCACCCTGATACATGTGTTGTGGAACTCTGAATGCTACATGGCACAAAGTATCTTTCAAAACTTTTCTTTCCTCATATCCCCCATAAGGAAAACAAACCACAGCCTAGTATCTGATCCCAGAGAAAGCATACATCCTTATTGTCTTCAATAATCTGTTTCATAGAAACACTTACGTAATCGAGGATGTGTATCAAATTCCTGGCAAGCTGCCAGTATTTGTGGAGTAATTACATAACAAATGGCCTTTCTGGGAACCTCTAAGGTAAGTCTTCATTTTGATTCAATGTTTTTTCGAACTTTTTTTTTCCATTCCTGTTCCTCATCTCTGTTTTCCCCAACTCTCTCTACTCTCCACATGGTGACCACCACCACCTCTCACCTGCTGTACTCTCCCAGCTTGGTTTTCTCAATGTGTGCCATCTTTTTAAAATTTTACATTTTAAATTATATTCATAGTAAGTGCATCAGACTTAATATTTGTCAATATGAATGTAGTTTTCAGCATTATAGATCATCATTCTAATCTGTTAGTCTGGAAATCTTTCTACAGCTACTGCACTAACACTGCCAAATTTACCTCACAGTTACTCTAGTTCAAAAGAATACTTAAGAAATCCTGAGTGAGATGGATAATCAGATGATTGAGGGCACATATGCCAAACCATTGCACATTCTGCTCATTTGGCAACACTAACTTGATGCATAATGTCTTCACTTCCTGCTTTTATATCGATGGTTCCTTTATTTACGTTGGTTGACTTTAAGAATACGTTTTCATGCATGTATGATTTTATGGGAAAAGTGTTTCTCTAATCAAATTCATGCTTGAACTTATTAATTTTATCTTGTGTTGACAGTCCAAGTTGAAATATGAATCCGTAGCAAAAACCAAGTTGCTGAAGGAACTCAGCAGGTCAGGCAGCATCTGTACAGGAAAATGTACAGTTGATGTATCAGGATGGGACACTTCAGCTGGACTGAAACGTAGTGGGGGATAGCTGATATAAGGAGGTGAGGGGTGCAGATGGAAACAGAGCTGGTATATGATGAGTGGATCCAAAGGATTTGACACGATAGATGAATGAAGGCTGGAAATAGTAACAGAGCAGGGATTCCCAGTCTGGGGTCCATGGGCCTCACCCCCAGTTAAAGATAGGAATCCATGGCATAAAAAAGATTAGGAATCCCTGTAATAGAGGCTAGGGGTGGGGGGTGGATGACTGTCAAGTGAGAGCACAGAGAGATTCTGATGGAAAAAGAGAGTGGAGCATGGAAGCAAATAAGAGAGGTGGGAAGGGCATTTGGAAACAGCCAGAGAGGGGCTCAGCAGGAGGAATATGTGGGCAATAATGAGATGGAGTAGGTGGGAGGAAGGGAAAGAAACTGGATAATGGGGGGGGGTGGGGTGCTAGGAGGGGGCAGGGTTTGAATTTGTAAGAGGAACTGGGTAGGCCAGAAGGAGAGAGAAAGGAATAGATGAGAAACAGGTTGCCTGAAACAGGAGAATTCAACATTCATTCAGTCGCTGTGTGATTCTGATAAATGGATGTAGGGCAAGGTTGTGTAATTGAACAGCCTGCATTTCATTAGAAATCTATCCCAAGGAGCCAGGTCAGGTCACTCGTCTGAGTGCTACTTGGTACCATGTAACCCCGCACTACCTGTCGCGGGGTCGGGTGGTCGGCGACTAAACCGGCTCCCCCACCAGGCTTACCTGGTGAGGAGGGTGGCTAGACACCCTGCAGGATGAAAAACAAGACCTGTCAAAGGGCAGATGAACCCTCTCGTAGGGTCGGCGGCCATCTAGCAAACACGTGCCGTAAAGCGCGGAAAGGGCATCCCTTGCATCGAAGCTTGGTCTGGCCATGCACTGCAACAGAACCTCCCCCAGCCGTCTTGGACCCCACCATGCCGCTGGATCCGGGAGGGGATGTCGAGAGGGTGGGTCTGGACCTGTGCAATCCTCTACTCACCTAAAATCCACTCATGCACATGCTGTTCCTTTCTGAGGAGTGGGGTATAAACCCCACTAACTGACTGAAATGAACCATCATCATCCTATGGGATGGATAGCCAGAGAGAGAGAGAGATCCCAAGGAGCCTCACAGAGACATTATCAAAATGCAACTAAAAATAAAAGTTGCTAAAGAATGCTTTCAAGGAGACCTGAAAGGACAGAAGAATTTGATGGAAGCGTATTGAAATTGGAGTTTAAAGTGACATGGGATGTTATTTTACCAGGATGGAAGGGACAGCGTTCAAAAAGATTAAAGAGCTCTGGGTGGAAAGGATAAAATGCATTTGTCAAAAGTGCGTATGACATACATGTATTTTGATAATAAATCTACTTTGAACTTTGAACCTTGAAAGGGAGCAGCGCATAGCAACTTCCCGTCTGAAGTTCCATGGGGATTTGAATGAAAAACTTGAAGGTGATGTGTGACTGTGTATTCTACTCTACAAATAGAAAATACAAATCAAAAGAAGAGGAAAAAGCATCAAAATTATATTACGAACAAGAGCGTAACCTCGGAAAGAGTGGGTCTTCTTAGGACCAAAGGGGTAATCTATGTTTGGAACCAAGAAAAGTGAGCAAGGTCCTGAAGGAATACTTCTTATTCCAAATTAGAAGAAATTTTCAAAGGGAAAAAGGACACGACCATGGCTGACAAGGAAGCCAGAGCTAGTGGAAAGATAGAGGATTGGGTAGCTTTTAAAAACTTGCAGAAGGAAAGTAAGAAGGTCATTCGGAAGGAAAAGATGAATTATGAGAGGAAGCTGGTAACTAATATCAAAGAAGATATTAAAAGCATTTTTAAGTATATAAAGGGTAAAAGAAAGTCGAGGGTAGATATAGGACCAATACAAAATGATGCTGGAGATATTATAATGAGAGATGCAGAGATGGCAGAGGAACTGAATGCGTTATTTGCATCAGTCTTCACAGTGGAAGATATCTGCAGTATACCAGACATTCAAAGTGTCAGGAAAGTGAAGTTTGTGCAGTGAAAATTATGACTGAGAGGTGCTCAGGAAGCTTAATGGTCTGAGGGTGGATAAATCTCCTGGACCTGATGGAATGCACCCTTGGGTTCTGAAGGAAGTAGCTGGAGAGATTGTGGAGGCATTTACGATAATCTTTCAAGAATCGATAGACTCTGGCATTGCACCGGATGACTGCAAAATTGCAAATACAATAGACGTGGTGTACTTGGATTTTCAGAAGGCCTTTGACAAGGTGCAGCACATGAGGCTGTTTAGCAAGGTAAGAGCCCATGGAATTACAGGGAAGTTACTAGCATGGGTGGAGCATTGGCTGGTCTGCAGAAAACAGAGAGTAGGAATAAAAAGATCCTATTCTGGCTGGCTGCCGGTTACCAGTGGAGTTCCACAGGGGTCAGTGTTGAGACCACTGCTTTTTACGATGTATGTCAATGATTTGGACTACGGTATTAATGGATTTGTGGCTAAATTTGCCAATGATACAAAGATAGGTGGAGGAGCAGGTAGTGTTGAGGAAATAGGGATCCAACAGAGAGACTTAGATAGTTTAGGGGAATGGGCAAAGAAGTGGCAAATGAAATACAATGTTGGAAAGTGCATGATCATGCACTTTGGTTGAAGAAATAAACGAGTAGACTGTTGTTCAGATGGAGAGAGAATTCAAAATGCAGAGATGCAAAGGGACCTGGGAGTCCTTGTGCAAGATACCCTAAGGTTAACCTCCAGGTTGAGACAGCTGTGAAGAAGGCAAATGCAATGTTGGCATTCATTTCTAGAGGTATAGAATATAAGAACAGGGATGTGATGTTGAGGCACTCGTGAGACCACACTTGGAGTACTGTGGGCAGTTTTGGGCTCCTTATTTTAGAAAGAATATACTGACATTGGAGAGGGTTCAGAGAAGATTCATGTGAATGATTCCAGGAATGAAAGGGTCACCATATGATGAATGTTTGGCAGCTCTTGGGCTGTATTCCCTGGAGTACAGGAGAATGAGAAGAAACATTCTTGAATGTTAAAAGGCATGAACAGATTAGATATGGTAAAGGTAGGGGAATCCCATGGTAGGGGATTCTGGGACAAGAGGGCAAGACTTCAGGATTGAAGGATGTCCTTTTAGAGCTGAGATGCAGAGAAATTACTTTAGTCAGAGGGTGGTAAATCTGTGGAATTTGTTGCCAGGAGCGGCTGTAGATGCCAAGTCATTGGGTGTATTTAAGGCAGAGATAGATAGGTTCTTGATTAGCCAGGGCATCAAAGGGGTATGGGGTGAAAGCAGGGGAGTGGGGATGACTGGAAGAATTGGATCAGCCCATGATTGAATGGTAGAGCAGGCTCAATGAGCCGAATGGCCTACTTTAGCTCCTATACTTTATGGGTAGATATAGGACCCATAATCTTATTCACCAAAAACAAGGCCATGGAAGATAATACGTTCAGAAAGGAGTGCATTGATAGTTTGGAGCTTGTCAGTATTAAGGGGGAGCTGTTAGATGTCACGGCCAGCTCGGTCATAGACCAGGTAGAGAGCTCTCTGCAACTGAGAGACATCATTGGCACTCATGCCTGGGACAGCAAGACCTCAGCTCTGCACGCTTCCAATGATGGGGGAGTTCAAGTGCAAGGGAAAGCATGACACGGTCCTGGCAGAGAGATGGAACCGCAAGAATGAAAGGTGTTATCGAAGGCAGTGGAGTCTTCCCAAGTGCAAGATAACTTGGGCAGAGTTTTGGAGACTGGAGCCCTTCCTCATTTTTTCCTCCTACGCTCTGTGTATGACACTCTCCCTACACCACCACAGCTGCACACATGGGGGCTGGGAGAGGACCCTAACTGCAAGTTTTGTGGCCAGCGGGGTTCACTGGCACACATACTGTCACGATGCAAAACAGCTTTAACACAAGGGCAGTGTAGGTGGTGCCACGACAAGGTCCTGCTGCCCCTTGCTGACACACTGGAGCAGGAGAGGTGTGAAAAGAGACCAGTTGGCAGAGAGGCAAACAGGGGAGTCATTTTCATCAAGGAGAGGGCCACACTAGTGATATCAAAGAGGCCTAAATCTAATCAGTTGCAATTATGGGAGATGAGGGTTGATGTGAGGAGGAAGCTGCAGTTCCTGGAAGTGGTGCAAACCACACTTTGACCAGACATTGTACTGTGGTCCACCGAAGACAAGAAAATCATCCTGGTAGAGCTCACAGTACCATGGGAGGAAGGATGTGAGGAGACTCATGAGAGGAAGGCCCTGAAGATTAGTCCAGGAACGCAAAGACAAAGGATGGCAGATGTTGCTATGCCTCACGGAGATTGGCTGTAAGACCATAGGACCATAAGACATAGGAACAGAATTAGGCCATTCAGCCCATCAAGTCTGCTCCACCATTCCATCATGGCTGATCCCAGATCCTGCTCAACACCACACACCTGCATTCTCACCACATCCTTTGATGCTCTGAGTGATCAGGAAACAATTGACTCCCACCTTAAAACATGCTCGGACAACTACCACTGCAGTCTGTGGCAAAGCAGTCCCCAGATTTCCTACTCTCTGGCTAAACAAAAGCATGGAGGTTTTGTCTGCTCTGGGGCTTGATGAAAAAAAAACAAGCAGCTCACAGGATGGGGGCGGAAGCAGAAAGAGCCTTGTGCTGGATATGGAGCAGTTGAGCTGGAAGTCAGGAGCAGATGGGCAGAGACTTGGCCACCACTGCTGACCCACCAACTGGAGAGTGTAGAGGTTAGGGTCAAAACACCCTGTGAAGGTTGGGGATCACCTGACAACATCTCCCATCCTGGCCAAAGGCAATGGTTACCTCATCAGAGGAGAGCACCCCAGTGTATGACGCAAGAGTGAATATATCCTCTGGACCAGAGCATATCTATCTCTGGAAGCTATGAAATGTGAAGGAGTGGGTAGCTGGGGCTCAGAGGGAGAGTTTTACAATTTGTTAACCATAGGTGAGGTACCAAAAGACTGAGTGATACCTAATGTTCCATTTTTAAAATAGGGCAGTGGGGATTAACTAGGTAACAGCAAATCAGTGGCAAGGAAATATTTGAGGAAAATTAAAGGGATAGAATTTATATTGGTTTGGAAAGGTACAGCTGATCAGGTAGTGTCAGCGTGCCTTTGCGTCTCACTAATTTGAATGAGCTTTTCTGAGGAGGTAACTAAAATAATTTATGAAGACATGACAGTATGGACCTTAGTGAAACAGTTGACAGGATCCCATGTGGTTGGCATATGAGATACAAGGCAAACTGGCCAGTTGCTTCTACAGTTGGCTTGGTGCAGGAGGCGGAGTAAATTGCTTTCCTTTTATTTTTAAGTCTGTGGCCGGTGATGCACCTGAGGGACTGGTGCTGAAACGTCTGTTTGTGATGTACAGTATATTGATGATTTGAATGTGAAGGTAGCAGGAATGTTTAGAGATGGCATGAAAATTGATGATGTTGTGGAGAACAAGGAAGATTCTCTCTGCCTGCAGCAGAATATAGATCATATGGAAAGTTGGGTGAAGAACTGGCAGGTGGAATTTAATCTTAATATTGCATTTTGAAGGATCAAATACAGATAGTATATTTACAATAAATGAAGCGAAGCAATACTGATGAACAGAGGGTTCAAGTTCATCATTGTCTGTATAGGGTGGTGAAGAACCCATCAGGAATGACTGCCTTCAAAGGTCATGGCAGAGAATAGAAAATATTGGATACCATTGAGTCATAAAGTTGTATAGCAAAGAAACAGGCCTGGTGGCCCGCCATCGCCTATGCTGAGTATCATGCATATTTATGCTAATTCCACTTGCCTGCATTAAAAGACCCACAGAGTTAAGGTGAGAGGAAGGAGTTTTAAAGGGGACTTTACAGAGAGTGATTGATATCTGGAATTTGCTGCCACATGAGGGAGTGATATCAGATAAATCAATGAGTTTAAGGACCACAAACATTTAGATGAGCAATGCATAGAAGGACTGGTGACTGGGATTACTGTCAATGCGCAGCGAGGTCAGGTCAGACATGTTGAGCCGAAAGCTCCATCTCTGTGACTACAGAAACATTTCTAAAATGTTCATGTCTGGGTTGTAAACCCACTGTCATTTTGATCTGTAATTTGCTTCAAATTAAAAATGTTGTACAAGAATTTACTTACAAATAGGAACATTAGTAGAAAATTGAAGTGATTGCACAGTATTTTTTCATTCTCTTCCACACATTCTCCTACTTCAATCCACAGCACCCTTTTGAATCAAGTGGCCTTTCTTATCCCATTGAATCAATCACTATTGTGACCATTTTAGATCACTAATTTACTCTCAATGCATAACCTCCTGACCGAGGGACAAGC
The DNA here is from genome assembly GCF_963921235.1 of Mobula hypostoma. Lineage (NCBI taxonomy): Eukaryota > Metazoa > Chordata > Chondrichthyes > Myliobatiformes > Myliobatidae > Mobula > Mobula hypostoma. The sequence goes on from NC_086109.1 coordinate 33,970,356, forward strand.
AAAATTTTCTTCTTTCTTTCACCCCTGCTAAAGCCAGTCAATTTACTCACAAAATGAACTTTAGCCTTTATTTGCTTCAATGTTTTGACAGTTACCGTCTGTTCAATGGCATTTCATCAGTGCAGGGATCCAGACTTGACCTGATAGGGCAAACAAATGGGTTAGGTGTCATCGGATCTGGCTGGAAGGCATAAAGTACCATTTGTCCGAGTTCCTCTGTCAAGAATGCTCATCAATCAGGACTCATATTAAAATGCTAAGATAAGTACTTCTCTCAATTGAAAGAAAAATTTCTTCTCTTTGTGCTTTGCCCAGCAGCTCCGGCTATATGCTCATGGATTTTTTAGTCAGTTCATCTATGTCCAACCCTTTCTTTCCTCCCAGTAGTCAGCTGTGAAATATCTCCTAAGATTCTCTGGACATGAACTTGCATCTTCTAATTGCCAATTTACATCTCATTCTGCTCATTCTCAGCTCTTAAATCTCAGTTCCAATTCCTATCATTCTATTCCTGCCAACCACCAACAGAATTTCTTACTAGATGCTATGGTTAAGGGTTTTCTCTTCTTGAGAATGACAGCCCTCCATTAAATCTTCAATTACCTTAATTAAGACTTGTCTCCGTGTGTGTAAGTGCATGGGTGGGAGGGAGGAGAATGGTGCTTGTTTTGCTGTTGTTGTCTTGTTTTCTTCTTGCTGCTTGTAATGTTCTGTAAACACTTTGGGCATATTTTGTTGGCACCAGCAACACTTGTGGGAGCACTCCAGCGCATCCTTGGGTGTGATGGTTGTTCATGCCATTGATTCATTTCACTGTATATTTTGATGTATATGTGATAATAGAATAGATTAGAACTTTATTTGTCATTGCTCAAGACAATGACATTGCAGTGCTACTCTAGTCTGTGCAAAACAAATATTTACAATGGATGGCATGGCTTAATTAAAGATAAATAATTTACATGCAACAAACTAAATCTGTCTGTCTGACAAACTGCAATCCTGTTTCCAAATTCCCTTTATTGGGTTGTAATACCTCACCAAATCAGTATACATTTGCCTCAAAATTCAGCTTCTGAAGCTCTTCAGTTATATTTCCACTCTGTTGTAATTCCAAAATGGTTCTTATCTGAGATAAAATATTGTTACCAGAATTCTTGGCTTGTTGTAACCTTTAACAAGGCTCGACTGCTTTTGAGATAGAAGAGATTGCAACTACCGAGTTCCATTCTTATTCAATAGCCAGAGAAATATCAATAATGACTACTCGTTCTATTCATACATCATTTCTCTGGTGGCACCCAAGAATTGATCCTTGCCATTGCTCAACCTCATCAACACAATCTCAAAATGCATCAGCATCCAATCATAGTTTACTCTGATAAAGTCCATCTCAACCTATCACCTTGATGAAGTAAAGCTTTCTCCAACAAAATACTGAACATTCCAAAGCTGTTGTCTGAGATTCCTGTGAAAGAATTCATTCCCTGACCTTTGAATACATGTTGTCCCCAGTCTGCGGCAGGATTCCATTCCAGTGAATTCTTTGTCACCTGAACAGTTTGCAAGATGGAGTTTCCAGACGGCAGAAGGTGCCTGCAGCCCTACAGCAGCCAACAAATCCATCCTGCCAGTCTCCAAACTCCCATTTATACACTACTACTTCATCGACTCAGGCCTAGGGGAGATTTGTACATTTGTACATACAGCCTATAAATAAGGCTAACAATGGTAACCTGAGGAGCTGTACTTTTTTCTAGAAACTATCTGAAAGTGAAGTAGACTTTTCACAACCTAATCATATCTGACTTCAGGATATTTTACAATGATATGACCCACTCTATCAACTGAGTATATTTATTTTCCCTAGAGTAACATTATCTTTCTGTGGGATCTGATTGTGCCCCAACCCTGAAACATTAATTGTTTCTCTATATTATGGATGTTCCCTGATCTGCTGAGTGTTCCCATCCTTTTTGGAGTTTATTTTAGATTTCCATCATCTGCAGTTTTCTTTTTGGATTTGCAATGACAGTATTATGCCTTATGCCCTCATCTCTGACTTGCTTCTGATAGACTTTTGGCTAGCTTCTCATATTCCTCATTCCATGAACAAAAGGTCAGCCAAAACTCTTGCCAGTGTCCTAACTTCCATGGTTCTGGTCATGCAACACCCACACTTGTGAACCTACACCAACCTGTAGCTAAGAAGCAATTCAGTTTTAACATTTTCATCCTTATTTATGTCCCTTCTGTCAGAATATAAGTAATCTCCTCTGTATCTACAACTCCCCTCCAGTTTTGGTCTCTTGAGATCCCTAATTTTAATTGGAACTCCCTCTCTTGCATTTCTCTAACTTCCCAGGTCTTAGTATCTTGCAATGTTTCTCCAGATTCCTTTGCCTGCCATCTTCTTTTAAGATGCCCCTTAAAGCTTTAATCCACTGCCATTTCCTGCCTTCATGTCAGATATTGTTTGTTACCTTCTCTGTACGATTGCTTAGGACTTCCATACCTTAAATACAATGTATTTGAAGATGATATTAGGTAAGAGTTACATTGTTGATTCTGTATACCTAGTCCCATGCTGATTAAGCTCCTTACAGTTATGAGGATGTCAAGAAACGTTGCGGAGGCTTGATCCAAAAGCGAAGCAATGTAGACAACTTAACTGAGAACAATAGACCTCAAAATAACAAGCCATGTGGGGCAACGAAGCAAGAGGGAACAAAAACTGGCAACAAGCTAAACTTTAGCCATGGACAGTAAAAGCTAGGAGCAGCTGCTTGAGGCCGGCTGGTTCAATGAGAGAACAAGGACTGTGGATGAGAACCGGGGTTAAGTAAGCCACAGGTGTTAAATCTGAAACAAGAGGGAGATGAATCCTGTTAGCTGGGTGGAGACTTGGAGGTGTCTGCTTGTGCAGCCTGGCAGGTGTCAGTAGAAGCAGGTCCCTCCACAGCCAGTCCCCAATGGCCCAGAACAATTCACATGGATCTGGTGGAACTCAACAGTAAGCGGTGGATCGAAGATGTAGCTGGACGGCACCCAAGACCTCTCCTCTGCGTCATAGCCTTCCCAGTTGACCAGGAACTGCACACCCTGTCCATGACAACATGAACCAAGCAACCAGTGGATCATGCACACTGGATCATCTTGCATCCTGCTAGGCTCTGGAGGTAGATTGTGTGGTCCATAGAAAACGGACTTGAGGCAGGACATGTGGAAGGTAGGTGTGATCCTAGCAGTGACATCCGGAGATGGTAAGTGACTGGATTAATGTAACAGGTGATCTTGAAAGAACCGATGAACTAAGGCGAGGGTTTGCAGGAGTTGGTGTGCAGGGGACACATCACGCGTGGACAGCCAGGCAAGGTTCTCAAGCCAGCTGGGCACTGATGGCAGTTGGCCTGGTTGCAGGGGACATGGTTGGCAGCTAAGGTGGCCCTCCATGCCCTCCTCCAAGCATTTTGGCAGTGGCAAACCAGGGTCTGGGCAGGCGGGACCTCCGCTGTGGACTCCTCCATGAGAAACAACGGAGGTTGGTAGCCAGGAAGCACTTCAAAGGGTGACATGCTTGTGGCAGAGGTGGTGTGTAGATTGTGGGCCAGCTTGACCCAGAGCAGGTAGGTCTTCCGTGTGGAAGGGTTGGAGGTAGCAAAGCATCACAGAAACTTCTCCACTTGCTGATTGGCTCTTTCTGATTGACCATTGGTCTGTGGATGTCAGCCAGAGGACAAAGTCACTGAGGTGCGGAGGAGTGAGCAGAAAGCTTTCCAGAAGTGGGAGATTATTTGTGGGCTTTGGTCTGACACAATGTCCTGAGAGAAGCCGTGGAGGTGAACTACACATTGGGTGAACCAAGCCTGCTGCCTCAGCAGCTGATGGACGTTTGGGGAGGGCAATGAAGTGAGCCGCCTTTGGAGAATCGGTCCATCACTGTCATGATCAGTGTCACCCATCAGAAGGTGGCAAATCCAAGGCATTGTGGGATCATGGGAGTCATAGGACCAGTAAATGGCACAAGAGCCCAGTGGCCTGCTTGTTGGAAGAATTGGACTGGGGGCGCTGAGGGCAGGTAGCAACGACCTGACATACATCAGTGATCATGGTGGGTCACCAGAACTGGTATTGCAGAAAATACAGAACCCATTGTGTGCCTGGATGGCCGAGGGGAGGTGGAGTAAGGAGTGGACCCACTGGAAAGCACCAATGGCTGTCCACATTGCACACACAGAGTCCAGTCCCGAATCCATCAGAGCCCCATGTTGGTATTGAACCGACACAGTGCGGAGGGGGACAGAGGGAGCGAGTTGGCCTATGATGCTGCAATAAGGGGCTGGAGAGATCTTTCCGGATAGGAGCACCCTCGTCTCTACCTGGAGGCACGGTGAGCATTTGATGCCCTGGTGGTCGGCTGCTCCAAGGCAGGCGCATGAGTTGTTTCTCCACTGATGCTCGCGCTCTTGGTGGGGGAGATAGGGGAGCTCTCCGTAACTGCATGGGTTCTGGATGCATTGGCAATGGGTGATCTGAAGCCCAAAACGATTCTGGGAACAGAAATGGTGGTCTCCGTGATGATCTGGAATGTTGTTTCTGGTCAGTATGGAGAACCAGAGTAATGAGGCTTTCGAGGTCAGTGGACATCTTCTGGGTAGACAGCACCCTGAGAGGCCATGGTGGTAATGGGCTAGCAACACTTCTGAATTCCAGCCACACTGCACTGCGAGGGTCCCAAATTCATGGTGTAATCCAGCAAAGAGCGTGAGGCTTGGTGCTGACGAAGTATCAGATCCGCTGCCTGCATTCCACTTCCCGGATGGTCGAACAACTGGTGCATCTCAGTGGTGAAGTTCTCATATTTGATGCAAATGGTGGTTTCATTGTCCTAGTTAGTGCTGGCCTGGGTCAGAGCTCGCCCAGCCAAGAAAGAGACACGTAAGGTGATCTTTGCTCAGTCCATAGAATACAGAGAAGGCTAGAGCTTAAAGTGTAAGACGCAGTGGGAAAGGAAGTTGCAGCACCTAGTTGGAGATCCATCGAAGAACTGGGACACAAGAATCTGGGGCATAGAGGGAGGAGGTGGCCTGGCGTGGAGTTGCTGCACTAAGGCAGAGAGTTGGAAGGCAGTGGTGAGCAGACGGTTAATGGTTTCCTGCTGCTTGTGGATTGTGTGCTCATGTCGATAGATAACTTCCTTTCGGTGAGCATCCTGTGCAGGGTCAATCGAGGCTCACTCATCCTGTCAGGAAACGTTGAGGAAGCTTGAAGCAAAATTAGAGTAGCGGAGATAATCCAGCAGTGAACAATAACTTTAACAATAGACCAGAAAGCAAGAGAGAACAGAAACTAAACACAACAGGCAACAAGGTAAACTTTAGGCACAGAGGGTGAAAGCTGGGAGGAACTGGTTGAAGCTGACTGGTTCGATGAATGAACAAGGACTCTGGATGAGAACTGGGTGATGAGTCTGGAACAAGCAGTAGATGAATCCTATCAGCTGGGTGGAGACTGGGAGGTGTCAGCAGGAGCAGGCCTGACGGAGGAGTAATTTCTTTGTCAGAGAATGGTGAATCTGTGAAATGCATTGTCATGGATGACTGTGGAAGCCAAGCCATTGAGTATATTAAAGTGGAGGTTGAAAGGTTCTTGATTAGTAATGGTGTCAAAGGTTAGGGGAAGAAAACAGAAGAATGGGGTTGAGAAGGTAGTAAATCAGCCATGATAGAATGGCAGAGCTCTCTCAATGGCTGAAGAGCCAATTCTGCTCCTATTTCTTATGGTCTTTTGAATATTTATCCATTGTGCAACCAAAATATCATCCTCGTGTCCACATAGAACTATTCCTGCAAACACCACTGGAATTCAACCACAGAAGTCGGCACAACTTATAAGACTGTTTCATGCTTAAAGGTAAAATGGCAGGAAAACAGGGTTCTAGTCTACATATTTGTACAAGAAATGTATCCTGCAGTTATGAGAAACTGGAAAAACTGAGAGTATGATTCTATCAATTTCTGTGGTAGTTACAGTATAGTTCCTGAAACAGGCAGGTTAATGGTGTTCCAGAACACTGATGAGAGACAACTGAGTGTTATTCACACATTGCGGTGGACCCATCATAGGGAACCAGGATATTTTCCATTTGACTTCATACAACCAAGCTTACCAGGTAGGTTGTGCTAATTTGATTGAATGTTCATAGTTATTTTTGGAGTAGTGGGAGCCTTAAGACTTGGCTTTACCAACTCCAGTGTGAGCTGTGTAAAATCCAATATGATAGATATGTCCTTTTCGAGGAGATGACTTAATAACAGGAATGCTGCTGGTAGCTGGTAGACTTTTATATATTTTTTTTGCTTTGTGGCTATCTGGAAAAGACATATTTCAGTGTTGTATATGAATACATACTTTGATAATAAATGAACCATAGAAACTTTCAACCTTTTAGATGCAATTTTTATTTGTAAAATTGTATATATAAAAAATCAATTTCTATACATAGACTGATTGTATGTACATAAAGTGGGATATAGTGGGGTATGGTGGGGTTGGTTAATGGTCAATCTGATGGATTAGGGGAAGTAACTGTTTTTGAGTCTGGTGATCCTGGATGCTTGAACTAAGAGGATAGAGAATCTCAGTAGATTACTGTGAGTACATTACTATGTTATTTTATGATGATATTCTAATTAATCTCATCTTATTTGTGGTGAATAACAATTTACAATATATTCATATATTCTCATTAGTTCTTAAAGTTATGCTAAATCTTTACAAGTCACTAGTTGGTTGCCAGTGGAGCAAGGTGCACAATTTTGGACACCAAACTTTGGGAGCAATGTCAAGACCCTAGAGATACTGTAGTTCTCTGGAAAGATTATAGAAGGCAGCATTGTTTACCTTGGAGACGGGAAGGCTACGAAGAGATAATTAACTAGAGTACTTAAAAGTTTGTGAAGTGTTGATCAGGCAAGTTGGTTGAAACTATTTCTCCTACCAAATGGGTCAATAACACAAGTTTAGAATAATTATCAAACAAGTAAGATGTATAATCTAAACATACAGGCTGTTATTTCATTGATAGGTTGACTGACCACTATGAAATTGTGTACATGAATGGTACAATATGGGGAGAATAAATTAAATGCAAACTAATGCGATAGTGGGATTCTGTGTGAGACAGCACAGAACTGATGGCCCAAAATGACGTAAGGACATGTGGTGAATATGTGGGAAAATGAAACATGCTTCCTGAACAGATGGTGAGAACAGATTCCAAAGGAACATTAAAAATCAATTAGATGCATACTTGAAGAAGACCAAATAACAGGCTAATGGATTAAAAAAAACCTGTGATGTGGGAGCAGATTGTACAGTATCTTTGGCACAGGTGTGGCAGTTTGACTGGCTGCAGTGTGAGACTTCAGGATTCTATTTATTATTTCTTGTCTACTCCCCTCCTTCTGCTTGGGATCTGGGAAAGAGAGCCTTAGGATCCTTAAAATACATATTGGTTGGCCAATTTGCACAAATGAATCTGAAATTTGTACCTGATCCAGCTTGAAAACATATAAGTCACCATAACTGGCCTCTGTTTAAAGATGAATAACTATTGAAGCCAAGCTGGTCAGAAGGTGAGTTGTAGCGAGGTGAACACGCCTGAAATGAACTGATTGTTAGTGCCTGGTGGGATCTCAAATATTATGATTGACAGTTCAAATAACCTGTCTCATGTGCAGGCACAGTTGAAACTATTAATTTCAATCACTGCACTGAAAGATCTTTCTGTAGTTATAAATGCATGGTAATGATGAGTGACTTTGAATGTGCATAGTTTAGTTTGAAGCTAAATCATGCACCTGCTTGGCTCCACATTGCAGAGTTGGAAACAATCCTTGATGTGAATGAATTATTAAAGACAACAAAGGCTGGATTTTGACCTCCATTAGGGTCTCTACCATCTGCTTGAGTTTGAATAATATCTGATGTTTACATTATTTTTAGAATATCATGCATAAAAGAGTATATAACAGTATGCAAACAAAGAAAGTAGTACAACGTAATCTTCTTTCACCGGTGCACTATTTATACCAAGCCATTGGCAAAATAAAGTTGGGCTAAAGCTCAAAGCAGCCGGCAACGTCGTTTGGAGTAGAGTGGGTCCAAATTCTATTGTTTCATCTCACAAGAAGTGTGTTTGAATTGAGCCCAAAAAAACAAAATGAAAATCTCTCCCTGCAGGATACATGGTCACCAATATGAAATAGATTCCAAAAAATAGCTAACATCCATCACACAAAACCATCTATGATTACACTGGTAGCTTCAATAAAAGCCAAAAGGTTACTTTTTTCACTTGAGTGAAAAATCAGCAGGCTCTGATGAATCAAATACTACGGAAAGGCATCAATTGTTGTCTCGTCAAAGTGAAAAGGTTACTCTCTTGAAATAAAGAGGTGACACAAATTTAGGAATTATCACACTCCCACCTTAGAGCTGAACAGGAACTGTTTAATAATAGTCGCTCATTGAAAAACAATGGGATAATTGAGTGGTGACCTTCACCATTTTAAAATATGGTTCACTGGAAAATTGAAGCTGGCAGTTAAGAAATTGACTGGAATGAAGTGAAGCACAAAATCGGCTATATGCCTCTTAAACTGAAGTATAATGTAATACAGATTTTTAATTTCAATTTGTCTAATATCACATATTAAAGAGTTAGTAGAGGTCAGCATAGTGGTTCAGGAATTAATGCTTCTGTTTGACCCTGACTTTGGGTGCTGTCTATGCAAAGTTTGCACATTCCCACCAGAACTGCATTGGTTTCTATTGTGCCCTCAGGTTTCTACCCAAAGACATGCAGGTACATCACCTGACTCCTATAGATTATCCCTTTGAGCAGGTTGATAGGAAAAGGAATCAAAGGAGAATTGATGGGTATGTGTGGAAGAGAATAAATTTACAGGACTACAGAGAAATAAGGAGAAGGGGAATGGGACTGGTGGAATGTTTCTACTAGGAGCAATATAGACCCAATGATCTTCCGTGGAAGATATCACATGGAAGGATTTGGTGTGTTCATATAATAGTAGTTCCTTTCCTCCAGAGTATTTTGCTGAAAATTATTACCTTTATTGACTATATTTTTGAAATTCTGGGCATTTTTGTGGAAGTCAATATTTATTGTCCATCCATATCTAATTTCCCCAATGAAGGTGGTTGTGAGCCACCATCTAGAACTGCTACAACTCTCCTGGTGAAGGTACTTCCTTTCTTCTTTCTTTATTAATCTTTTTATTGATTTAGAAGGAATATAAATACAAACAAGAGGAGAATTATCTCAAATATATATATCAATAACAATACAAACAGAGATTAAAATAGACATTATCAAAATCAAACATAGTGTTAAGCCAGTACGTAATACATAATAAAAAAGAAAACAACTAATTCTCCTCTTACCAGTTCATGAAGAGAAATGAAAAAACTTTGAATTGTAAATGAAGAAAAAAGAACTCACTACACTATACAAAAGGAAACGGACTGGGCAGTCCATTCAAAGAATACGACCAAAAAAAAGGAAAGACTTTCTGATCAAATCTAAAACTTTGAAAAAAAAATTGGAAGAGTAATAAATCAAATCCAAGTGAAAATATTGAGTAAAAGGTCGCCAGATTTACACAAATTTAAAGGATGTATCAAATGTCCAACTTCTTATTTTCTCTAAACTTAAACAGGACATAATGGAGGAGAGCCAATAAAAGACAGTAGGTGGATTAGGATCCTTCCATTTCAGTAAAATGGCTCTCCTAGCCAATAAAGTTGAAAAGGCTATCATACGTTGAGCAGAAACAGGAATATTTCCTGGTTTTGATGGGTAACCCCAAATATTGCCATAAGTAAATTAGGTTGTAGGTCCAGATCCAAGACTTCTGATAATGTTTTAAAAACATCTCTCCAAAAATTGTCTAACTTTATACAAGACCAAAACATATGAGTTAAGGTGGCCACTTCAGTATTACATCTGTCACAAACAGGATTGATGTTGGAAAAAATACGTGCTAGTTTATCCTTTGACATATGGGCTCGAAGCACAACCTTGAACTGTGTCAAGGATTGATGGGCACAAGTAGATGAGTTATTAACCAAATGAAGAATTTTACTCCATTGATTATCTGAAAATGACTCTTGAACTTCCAATTCCCAAGCACGTTTAATTTTATCGTTAGATATCATTCATAAATTTAATATCCTTTTATAAATTATAGCTATCAACTCCTTTTTGAAGTGGTTTAAGCTGAAAAAGAGCCTGTCATATTAGTCATAGTCATAGTCATACTTTATTGATCCCAGAGGAAATTGGTTTTTGTTACAGTTGCACCATAAATAATTAAATAGTAATAAAACCATAAACAATTAAATAGTAATATGTAAATTATGCCAGAAAATAAGTCCAAGACCAGCCTATTGGCTCAGTGTGTCTGACCATCCAAGGGATGAGTTGTAATGTTTGATGGCCACAGGCAGGAATGACTTCCTATGATGCTCTGTGCTGCATCTCGGTGTAATGAGTCCCTGGCTGAATATACTCCTGTGCCCAACCAGTACATTATGTAGTGGATGGGAGACATTGTCCAAGATGACATGCAACTTGGATAGCATCCTCTTTTCAGACACCACTGTCAGAGAGTCCAGTTCCATCCCCACAACTTCACTGGCCTTATGAATGAGTTTGTTGATTCTGTTGGTGTCTGCTACTCTCAGCCTGCTGCCCCAGCACACAACAGCAAACATGATAGCACTGGCCACCACAGACTTGTAGAACATCCTCAGCATCGTCCGACAGATGTTAAAGGACCTTAGTCTCCTCAGGAAATAGAGACGGCTCTGACCCTTCTTGTAGACAGCCTCAGTGTTCTTTGACCAGTCCAGTTTATTGTCAATTCGTATCTCCAGGTATTTGTAATCCTCCACCATGTCCACACTGACCCCCTGGATGGAAATAGGGGTCACCGGTACCTTAGCTCTGCTCAGGTCTACCACCAGCTCCTTAGTCTTTTTCACATTAAGTTGCAGATAATTCTGCTCATACCATGTGACAAAGTTTCCTACAGTAGCCCTGTACTCAGCCTCATCTCTCCTGCTGATGCATCCAACTATGTCAGAGTCATCAGAAAACTTCTGAAGATGACAAGACTCTGTGCAGTAGTTGAAGTCCGAGGTGTAAATGGTGAAGAGAAGGGGAGACAAGACAGTCCCCTGTGGAGCCTCAGTGCTGCTGATCACTCTGTCGGACACACAGTGTTGCAAGCACATGTACTGTGGTCTGCCAGTCAGGTAATCAAGAATCCATGACACCAGGAAAGCATCCACCTGCATCGCTGTCAGTTTCTCCCCCAGCAGAGCAGGGCGGATGGTATTGAACGCACTAGAGAAGTCAAAAAACATGACCCTCACAGTGTTCGCTGACTTGTCCAGGTGGGCGTAGACACGGTTCAGCAGGTAGACGATGGCATCCTCAATTCCTAGTCGGGGCTGGTAGGCGAACTGGAGGGGATCTAAGTGTGGCCTGACCATAGGCCAGAGCAGCTCCAGAACAAGTCTCTCCAGGGTCTTCACGATGTGGGAGGTCAACGCCACTGGTCTGTAGTCATTGAGGTCACTGGGGTGCAGCGTCTTTGGCACAGGGACGAGGCAGGACGTCTTCCACAGTACAGGAACCCTCCGGAGCCTCAGGCTCATGTTGAATACATGGCGAAGTACTCCACATAGCTGAAGGGCACAGGCTTTGAGCACCCTGGTACTGACACCATCCAGTCCTGCAACCTTGCTTGGGTTGAGACGTTTCAGCTGCCTTCTCACCTGTAGAGCTGTGAAGCCCACCATGGTGGTTTCATGTGGGGGAGGGGTACAGTCATGAGAGCAGGGTGGGGGACTGTGAGGAGGGGTAGGAGGGGAGAGTGGAATATGTGTTGGTTGGAGGCCGACAACAGATGACTCATGTGGGTGAAGGTACTCTCATGGCACTCTTGGTTCCAGGATTCAAATCTGGGAAAAGTGAATGAAATTTCTGAGGCAGAGCAGAGCATAATTTGCAACAACACTTGTGGATAACGGTGCACCACCGATAAACAAATGCGTAGGGTGGAGAATGGCATACCAAACTACTGTGTTGCTTTGCGCTAGAATGTGTAAGCATTAATGGAGGGTATCCTTTGACACCCATCATTGTCTAGTAAATGGTGAAAAGGTCAAGACAGTCTCATTCTATGGTATCAAGCAATGTACAAGGTTTGATTTCAGCATTAGATTGTTGTGCCTTTCATACTTTATTTTTCCCAAGACCTCTGGATTCCACCCATGGTCATATGTTGCCTTGATGTCAAGAGCTCACTTTCTCTGCACCTCTGGAATTTAGCCATTTGGACAAATGCTGTGATGAAGTCTGAAGCTGAGTGATCTTGACAAAACTCAAAATGAGTTGTGTGAAGATTATTTTGCAAATAAGTACTGTTTTAATAGCACTGCCAATGACAGCTTCTATCATCTTGCTGGAGACTGACAGTGGTTTGATTGGAAAGTAATTAGCCAGATTGGATGTTTTCAGATTTTTGTGAACAGAACATATTTAGTCAACTTCCAGATTGTTGAGTAGATGGAAATGTTGTGATTGCACTAGAACAGCTTGGCTGGAGATACAGCTAAATTTAGAGCATAGATTGTCAGTATAATTGGTGTATTGTCTGGTCTCACAACATATGCTGTATCCAGAGCTCTCAACCTTTTATTAAAATCATGTGGACTGTATCAATTTGGCTGCAAGTGGCAAATATTCCCATTAGAATATTCCACCAGTGGAGTTTCCCAGACATTTTACATTTAACAATTTTATGGGCTTAAGCAGGGTTACGATACTTCAGCTTAACCTAAGTTTTGTTGATAGGCATCTAAGGAGGAAGTCAAAATGGATGACTTCTGTGACATGCTTAAATCTTCATTTTAGTGTTTTCATGCTGCACCCTACCACCATTGAGACTGAGGGTGTTCTTGGACCATCCTCCTTCTGTTAGTTGCCCATCACCATTCAGAACTGGATGTAAGTAGGACTGCAAAGGTTCCATTGGATTTGTTGTCTGTGAGGTTACTTAGCTTTGTCAGTGGTAGACATAAACAGAAAATATTGAAAAAAAACTCAACTGGCCAGGCAGCATCTGTAGAGAGAGAAGCAATCAATGTTTTGAGTCTGTGACCCTCCATTCTGTTTTTGCAGTGTGCCTTTTTCCTGCATGAGGCTTACCCAAATTGGCACATCATTTTAACCCTGGTGCTGCTCCCAGCATGCTCTCCTACACGCCACAAGAAGAGCAGGGTGAGATATCTCAATGACTATCACACAGTGGAACTCACACCTACTGTGATGAAGTGCTTTGAGAGGTTGGTCATGGCTAGAATTAACCCCTGCCCAAGCAAGGACCTGGACCCATTACAAGTTTCCTATCACCACAACAGGTCTATGTGGACGCAGTCTCACCGGTTCTCCTCTCGGCCTTGGATTACATGGACATTGGTAATTCCTACGTCAGGCTACTGGTTATTGACTACAGCTCAGAGTTCAACACTAGCATACCCTCAGTTCTAATCAACAAGCTCCAAAACCTGGTCCTCTGTACCCCACTTTCAAACTGGATCCTTGACTTCCTCACCGGGAGACCACAGCCTGTGTGGATCGGAAATAGCATCTCACCATTGATAATCAACACTGGCATACCTCAAGAATGCATACTCTGCCCACTGCTCTACGCTCTCTACACCGATGACTGTGTGCTGGGCACAGCTAAAACACCATGCAACTTTTGTTGGCAGAATAATTTCAGATGGTGACGAGGAGGCATACAAGAGCGAGATGGTTGAGTGGTGTCACAGCAAGAGTGTCAACATCTGTGAGACCAGGGAATCGATCGTGGACTTCACAAAGGGGTAGTCTAGGGAAGACACACCAGTCCTCCTCAAGGGGTCAGTAGTAGAAAGGGTGAGCAGTATCAAGTTCCTGGTTATCAACATCTCTGAGGATCTCTTGTGTGCCCAATACATTGATGTAATTACAAAGAAGGAACAACAGTGGCTGCATTTCATTAGGAGTTTGAGGAGAATTGGTATGTCACCAAAGACACTCGCAAATTTCTAGGCATGTACCATGGACAGCCTTCTAACTGGTTGCTTCACTGTCTGGTATGGGAGGGGCCAGTGCACAGGCTTGGAAAAAGCTGCAGAGAGTAAACTTAGCCAGCCCCATCATGGGCAGCTTCCAGTACATATTCAAAAGGTGATAACTCACAGAGGTGCCATCCATCACCGAGTACATGCCCTGTCTCATCGCTACCATCAAGGAGGAGGTACAGGATCCTGAAGACACACACTCACTATTTCAGGGCAGCTTGATCTCCACCATCAGATTTCTGAATGGACAATGAACTCATAAACTCTACTTCAGTATTTATTTTCCCCTCTCCTTTTGGGCTACTTATTTAACTTAATGTTATTGTAATTTATAGTTTTTATTATTTTGCATTGTAATATACTGCTGCTGCAAAAGAAAAACAAATTTCACGATCTATGTCAGTGATATTAAACCTGATTCTAATCCTGATTCCACATTCAGCTCAGACATGATAGTAATGGTGGAGGAAGTTGTTATTATGCTGTGGTATGTGACATGTTTGGCCATAAGGCCACAGTTTGTGTGGTTTACTTTTCTGCTGTTGTTGGGGTTTCACATTGCCTAATCAATGCTCAATTTTGAGCTGTTCTGATTCCATCACAGTTAGTACAATTGTAGCGTCACACAACAAAATGGAGGGTGTTCTCAGTATGATGGTGGAAATTGGTCTGCAGAGTACCTGTGGTAGTCACTACTATCAAACGCTATAACCATTAGATGCATCAGCCATGAACAGTTTGTCTGATCCTCAATGGTATGGCCCATGACAGACACCCAATTTAGCAGCTTGTCCTTCAGGGTTTGACCAGCTTACTCATTTGTGGTGCTACTAAAGTAACCTAGAAGGCCCCCTTGTGTCCTTGCCACTTTCAGTGTTTCTTCCAAGTATTGTTTAGCATGGGGAAGCTCTAACTCATTAGCTGAGGAAGGTCAGAAGGTGGTAACCAGGAGAACCTTTCTTTGCCCGCGTTTGAAGTCAATGTTGAGTGCTCCAAGCGCTATTCATTTCCCTGTCTACCACTATACCACCACCTCTGATTGTTACCTTCAGTGGGATAGGACATACCACTGTAATGGAGATGTATGATGCATTACCTCTGAGAAACGATTCTATGTATATATCTGTAGGTGGGACAGTTTCTCAAAAATTTAATCCTCAAATGTTTCTGAGGACAACTTTGCAAGGTTCACCAGATTGGTAGCAACTGAGCCTTTTCCAAGTTCTGTACCCAAATCAATGCCAGATGGTGCTGAAGGTTTAAAAGAAACAAAAATATTTTCCTATTATATCTTTTAGCTCATTTGCCCACTCCTTCTTGAATGTTATTTCACATTGTGTGGATGATTTGACGGCTAAATCTGATGAATATTTTCTGTTTCAGCCACCACACGTTAGAGTTCTTTCATCAGTTTGGTTGAAGAGACCCACAGTTGCCTGTCATATAACAAATCCACATGCAATGGTGGAAAGGATTTCTAATTCACCCCTTTCCTGCAAAAAAACTTGTGAGTCCAGATGCTATTTTGATAAACTCCAAGGAAACTCTCTTCACAACTCATCACTCATCTCAAAATTGAAATAAGAGAGAATATTAAAATGCAACTGAGCCTTAAAATGACATTATACAAATTTGAAAAAAAAACATTTTCTATCTTAATAACTGAGTTGGACTGGAAATTTCAATTATGGACCACAATAAGCAAAATATCTGGTTTCAATGAACTCAAGACAAAGCAATGAATCAGTTTGTAATGGCAACATGATTTCCCACCATCTCAAATCCTCTGAAGTTTTCAAAACCTAAGTTCCTCTCTCCAAGTAGTGTGTAACTATTTCAAATACTGACAGATATTTTCCAGCGCTTGGTCTGGGGTCAAATCTGTCCCCATCCAAAACAGTTTAACAATGTCAGGCCAAAGGAAACTAAAAGAACATTTATAGAAGTTATAAGAAAAAGATGTGGCAATGCTGCATTTTCTAGGAAGCATTTATGGTTACATAGAAAATAATGAGTATTGATGTTACTGTTATTGATTAAGTATGACCTTGTAAAAATTACAAACAGTGAATTGACTCTACATCAGAATATTTTCAATCTTGCCTCAAGCCATTGTTTTTTTCCCTCCAGTAGCTTGTTTTTGTTGCAATCATGGAAATCTTTAGAATCTTCCAGTACTTTCTTTAGGGGTATTTGCAATTTTGTTATACTTATTCAAATCTGTTTTCACTTTTATACCTTAATCCTTTAAAGAAACAAGTACAGGTGACCCCTGCATTAGAGGAAGTCTGTGCTCCTAGAAAACAGGCCACATGATTTTCCAATACATCATGGGATTATCTGCATATCCGCAAAAAAACACAGATTGTAAAAAAATTGTTAACACGTGAGATTCTTGTCCTGATGTAGGGTCTTGGCCTGAAACATTGACTCTTCATAGATGCTGCCTAACCTGCTAAGCTCCTCGGGCATTTTGTATTTATTACTCTGAAAAAAATTGTCTTGATTCATTTACATTTTTCACATAAATTTCGCAAGGGTGAATTTCATTCCATATCACAAATTTTTAGATAATAATTTGGAAATTCTGTAAGGGTGAAATTCTGTAACACAAATGAGTACAGTGTAGAGGTGCCTGTAACATATTCTGCTGTGTCTCCTTGTGACTCAAAACTAGAGAAGTCATTTGGAGTTATTTCAAGTAACACATTTCTGCATAATTTCAATCTAGTTTTAGGGCATTTCTTCTGTGATATGATTTGATTATTTTAACTAGAATATGTAGGAAAGTTTAAAAATATATTGAGACACTGATAAATAAAATAAATAGATTTCAGCAGACTTGGTAGTAGCTCTGAAATACATCATAATATTGGTGTTTCTACTCTCATGGCCTATATTCCTGACTCAGGAAATTTGGAAATATGTCCCTCTTCCAGAAATGAAAATCTGATATGCAATGAGGTTATAAGGCAGAAAGAGTTGCTGGGTTGTATTATGCAGATTGATGAACTGGTGGTCCCGAATGGAATTGACACCAGTTCGCCACCAGCACCAATAGAACTCTCAAACTTCTGTGCATGCATGGTCAAGCACATAAGTTTGTGATTGGTTGCATATGCTGGGACATCTGATAGTCCATACCAACACTGTACCCACCACGGAGTTGTGGAGAAATGGAGCAACAACTCACTGGGGACTGAATCGAGATGCTTTTCACCTCTGGCCCCCCAGATCTGCTAGCAAAGATTAGCAACCCCTTCAAATCAATGGGGTTACTGGCTCAGTGGAAGAAGTCAGTGTTTGACTTATTCTAATCCATTTCAATGTGTTTAATTATTGATTAGATCTTTATCGTGCTTCAATTGAATTTACTTTCAATATGTAAATAATATGTCAAATCATTTAAATCTACTTGAATATTTCAACGTGTTTCCGCCCAAGAAAATGCCTCTAGCAGCTGAGGAGTAGTTAAAGCCTATCAGTGCATTCTTCCAGGAACCAATATGTGAGACCTGCTGTTTGCTCTTAATTCTGCTCTGCCTCACCAGATGCCTGGAAAATGGGAAGGCTCAGCACATTCTTACCTCCCCATCTGAAAAAGTAGATCCAGATGGATAGGTGGTCCAGGACACAGTCCACTGTGCAATCTTGCTGATAATTGTCTCTTAGCTATTTTTTGTGTCAGTTTTTGAAATACAATTTACCAATCTGATAACCAATCTGTGCCAGATAAATCCATCCCTTCACAGAATAACCAAGTGCTGAGAGGCATCACAGTGCTTTCAAAAGACTCCATTGCCTTCAGTCAACCAACTAAACTGAAAGTACTGCACACCTATTGTTTCTGTGGGTTCATTCTTAACAGCAAACGTCTGCAGTTCAGATATAATACTAGTTAGTCCAGACAAAAGTTTCCTGTAACTCTATTTTTAGTAGAAGTTAATATTCTACACTAGCCAGATTACATTTTTTCTCAGTAGCCACATCTGTAGCAATTTGGAACAAGGCAGTTGATTTATTGTTTCCACAAATTCATTTTGGTGTAAGGAGTCAAGTCCAAAGTGGAGCTTACATCTCTCCATGGACAGATTTTCATCCCTTTAATCAGGGCTGGTTTCAAAGCTCCATCATAGTTTTGCAATGCTGCCTATTTCACTGGTCTAGCAATATGAAGTGATTACAAAAATTTCTTAGACCATAAGACATGGACGTAGAAGAGGGATTAGGGAATTTGGCCCATCAGATCTGCTCCACAAATAAATTCTTTAAATAAATTATTCTATATATGTGTTGCAGTATCAGTTTTTTAACTGCATTGTTACTGAATAAACAATGATAGGGACTTAACATGCAAGTATGGCTGCATTGCAAATGACTTACTAAAGGTAGCAGTCCAACATGTGCCTTACACTATCTTCATTTTTACTGTTGCACAAAGCATTAACTGATATAATTCCTTTGCAAACTGCCCAGCTTTCTTGGAGATATCTGGTTTTATTTATACTGAGAAAATACGATCCACAGTTTAATCAGTGAAACTAATAGCTATTTTGGCTTTGCAACCTGGGAAATATAGGATTGTAATGGATAAAGAGTTTACAAGATCTATATAAATGTGCATAGGCAAAATTATGCCAACAATATAATTTGTTTGATTATGTACCCAATTTGGCATTATTATATAAAATATGCCAGTTAATTTTTAAAATGAAACTAAATTCATTTGTATGGATTGATTTCCCATGAGTGTAGAAGGGGTAGCTATAATTAATGTTTTTAAAACCATAGGGGCTCAGCTGGTTAGAGAAGGGTAATTTTTTCTCTGATGCCAAAATTCAGAACAGATGGAATGTAATGGGGAAAATGTGATGGCGTCCACCTTGTAAGAAATAAATATAGAAAAGCAAAGTATTTTTAATGTGAAAAACTGAATGAAGATCCTTCATCACAATAAAGCTATGAGAGTTAACATACTGGTAGAGCACATAATTTAGGAAGATAAATTACATGTTGGTCTTTACTGCAAGAATAAACAATCTTGCTGTAATTACATCGTGTTCTGGTGAGATCCTACCTAGAATAAATTCCAAAGGCTTCATCTCTCTTCTGATGAAGGATATTCTTGTGAATTGGGCAGCACAGCAAAGGTTCACCAAACTGAATCCTGGAATGTCAGTTTTAACCATGAAAGAGATTAAAGATACTGATTGAGAAATGAATTCATTGCAAGACATAACATTCTTAACGGACGTGATATGGATGACATTTCTCCTGGTTGGAGTATCTACAAATGAGGCTCACAGTCTTAAAATAGGCAATTGGCTATTTGGGACTGAGATAAACAAAGGGGAGTGAATCTTCTAAAATCTACCTAAATGGGCTCTGAAGACTAGCTACTGAATAGAGTCAAGAGAATACAATAGATTTTTGGATATTATGGGAGTCAAGGTTTATGGAAAGAAAAACCAGAAGTCAAAGATCATCCATGGTCTTATTCAATGACAGAACTAGCACAAGAGGAAAAAATTTACTTCTGCTTGCATTTCTCTCATTCAAATATTCATAATGAGAAACAATTACAAAAACAGAACAATGCCATCTAAGATCTATATCAGCAGCATGTTGTCACATAAGAGACAGCTGAAATCTAGCATTAAGACAGAAAATACTGGAAAGTTCAGCGACATTTGGAGAAAGAACAAAATAGCCAAATAAATCTTATTGCAGAAATGTTATAGACAAAGCAAGCTTTAAGATGCAGGGAAGAGATTAATAGTTAAAAACCAAAAGGATTGATATTGATAGGTTAGGGGTCAAGAGAAATAAAATGCATATTTTTTCTTTGAAAGATTATTGATATTTTCATGATTGAAATTGAAAACATTCTTTCAAGGATATTATTAATAGAGAGCAAAGGTGAAGAAAGGATTTTGAAGGATATATTAGAAATATTGAATTGACTTGTGAGACTGATTCCACGTTCATAAAATCACACTTCAGAAAAATTCGCATTAAGCCTAAATACTGTAGTATCAGTAAATTATTCTAAAAAGTGCTACTATAATATGATTTTGTTTAGTAAAATAGGTGGTCTGATAAAAACCAATTTGTTACTAACTGGTTACCAAAATGAAAATTGAATTAAGCCTGGATTTCTTCTCAATAAGAAATGCGTACAACTTCCTATCACACCCGTACATTAGTTAGGTTTAAGTGGGATGTTTGTTACAATGGTGTCCCATATGGCCCAAAGATAAGTTGCCAAGTCTACATGCTCTCCATCAAAATGATTATTACCTCTTGCCTCCATTCTTATTCAGTTCATCCACTGCTGGACCCCTTGTCATTGTATTTGTCACTTACAGACATGTCTTCTCCCGTGTGATCTCCTGCCAACATGCAATTTTTCATGTCATTGGTTCACAACATATTGTTCGTAAGCCACGCACGGCCTGCAAGATCTTTCCTTCTGGTGTGCTCTAGCTAACTACCTAAAATGTTTTTCTTTTTAAAGATTGATTTTATTTGTCACATGTATATATGAGGTTTAAAAAGGCACTGGTGAAGCACAGTGATGACTTCCTGGCAGCAAAAACAACCATTAACTACTTTATTAATCACACTTTTTCTGGTAAACGATCACTGCAATCAATAGTCTGTAAATTCCCTTTCGGAGTCAAGCTTATGAACCATCTGTGTGCCCTAACATTTTTGCAATGTGAACCAAAGTCTCAAAGGCGCAGAACAGTTGCGGTGTGGCCGAATCAAGGCAGTGGGGCCCAGGCCCGAGAGCGGTGAATGAGCCAGTGTTTGGCTGCTGGAGCAGACTTGGAAACAATTCGTAGCAGAACCTAAATGAAGCAAAGTCAAGGCAGTGGGGCCCGGGCTCAAGTGTGAAGGAGAAGCCAAAGATTGACCGATTTAAGTACCAGGCCAAATTAGAAAGGTGGGGTAATGACTGAATTGTGGCAGCAGGTCCTGGGCCCAAAAGTGTATCGAAGCTGCAGGGTCCAAGAGTCAGAGCGAGAAATAATCCATTATTTGGCCAAATCAAGTGCTGGGCCAGATTGAAAAGGTCAGGGTGTCGGGGCAGGAGGCGAGGAAGATGTGGAGTTCAGCTCGCTAATCTGTGACATTTATTGGTCTCTGTGCTGAACTGAGGCTCTGGCCTGCAACTAATGGGCTCTTGGATTGGTTGTCACTGTCTTCATGGCTGTGGACTCACCTTCGTGAACTTCAGTTCCAAATGTTATTTTGTTTGTTTTTATTGTTTGCACAATTCGATTTTTTTTCTGCATGTCGAGTGTTTGATGGTCTTTTTCTTAATGGTATCTGTTGGGTTTCTTTGCTTTGTGGCTGCCTGTAAGGAGATGAATATCAAGGCTGTGTATAGTACACGTACTTTGACATTAAGGGTACTTTGAACTTTGAAACATGCAGTATCAAATCAATCAGCAAGGATTGTGCTGGGCAGCCCACAATTGTTGCCATACTTTCAGTGCCAACACAGCATGCCCACACCTCCCTGAAACGTGGGAGGGAACTGGAGCACTCAGAGTAAACCCACTCAGTCGTGGGGAGGATGTATAAACTCCTAACAGGCCATAGCAGAAATTGCAACCTCGCCAGTGAAGGCAGGAGCAATAAAGCAATGTGCTAATCTACTACACTAACGTGCTACTCTTTTTAGTTCTAGTTCGTCGTCAACGCTTTGCAACATAGACATTCGACAAATAGAGCTACTTATGGTGAATGAGAAGAGCTCCTCCATTCCTGTAATGTGCTAATTTGGTTTTGCTTTTCCGTAATAATCATTCAATAGCTGAAACACAGAAAGACAGCATTATCTTAATGTAATGTGAGCAAAACAGAAATAACAAACGTGAAGGCCACTTATTCCAACTTCCGTTATCAGGAAAGACTGAAATCCATTATTAAGGATATCAGTAAGACATTTAGAAAGTTATAAGCTAATTACTGGGTAGCACAATAGCATAGTGGCTAGCACAATGCTTCACAGTAGAGGAAACCAGGGTTCAATTCCCTCCACTGCCTGTAAGGAGTTTGTACATTCTCCCTGTGACCACATGGGTTTCCTCTGGGTGCTCTGGCTTCCACCCACACTCCAAAAGTTGGTAGGTTAATTGGTCATTGTAAATTGTCCCGTGATGAGAGTAGGATATCGGGGTTGCTGGGTTTTATGGCTCAAAGGGCCAGAAGGGCCTGTTCCATATTGTATCTCAATAAATTCAAAAAGACACAGAATCAATTTCAGCTTTATGAAGGGAAATTCATGTTTGACACGATTCCCAGCATTCTTTAAGGATGTAACAAAAGGGTGGATAAAGAAGAACCAGTAGATATAGGGTATTTGGTTTTCCAGAAGGCAATTGGGAGATCACACCTGGAGTACTATGTAATGTTCACCATATTTAAGAAGCATCATACTTGGAGACAATGTAAAGAAAATTCACTGGTTGATTCCTGGAAGGAAGGAGTTCATGAATCATGAGAGGTTCTGGGAGTGATTCTGCGTTCATTGACGTTTAGAAGAATGAGAGGGGAACCTATTGAAATAAATTAGATTTTGTGTTTTATGTTGAGAAGGCATTGGGGGCTAACATGAGCCAGAGAGGGGCATACGTACAGAACAAAGGGTCATCCACTGAAGACACAGTTCAGGAGAAATTGCTTTTGCCATGGTGCAGTGACTCTTTGGTATCCTCTGCTCTCGAGAGCCATGAAGGCACATTTATTAAGCCTGCTTCAGAGGTAAAGTGGGGTTGAGGCCAAGATCAGACCAGTCATGACCTTATGGAATGGTGAAGCAGGTTTGAAAAACAAATCAGGCTCCTCCCACTCCTGTTTCTAAGTTCCCAAATCAAACAATTGAAGTATCTAAACTGCCACAATTTTTTCACCAGTTCTGTTGTGACATTATTCTTCTCTCTCACTCTCTTTCCTGCTCCAGTGCCATAAATATGGTAATTAGCATGCAATATATCCAAGCAGGAATTTCATGATATTTTTAGGAAAATTACATTCATATATTCCAAAATTAAATGCCCTATCCCTCATTTTGGTTCAGTACTATGCTGTAGATCAAATGTTTGATTTTCAGTCTGTAAAACATGGGTAGGAGTCCTATGCATATTTGGTAGTGCCTAACTCCTTATTTGTAAGCTTATTGGTTTATATGCAGGATATATGACCTGTATGTTGACAGCTGTATGGTGCAGACTGTAATAGTAACCATAAACCAGTAGTATGTCATGTAAAAGTAAAACTTATAAAACTAAAGAAGCAAAAGCCTGAACAATCCCTTGACTACTTGCAATTAATTAAAGAAGAAAACTTAAGACAATTATTTACAATTGAAGTAAGGAATAGATTTCAAAGTCTAGAAATAGAATCTGTTGATGATAGCAATCATGTAGAAATGAAATTTAACTCTCTAATGGATGCCTTGGTAGAATCAGCAAAGTCAGTGATTCCTACAAAAGAAAAAAAACACAAAGAATAAATGGATGACAGATGAAATCAAAAATCTAATGGAAGAAAGGAGACGGAAGAAAGCAAATCCTGTAGAATATAAGTCCTTAGATAAAAAAGTTAAAAGCTTATGTCAAAAAGCCAAAGAAGAATGGTTAAACCAGGAATGTGAGCAAATAGAAAGAATCCCTATTACTGATCCAAAAAGGCTACATCAACAAATCAAGAATATCACTGGTAAAAAAGCTCCTCTGTTCTTCAGTTGGATGTTTAAAAGCAAAGCATGGTACCATTATCATGGAAAAAGATGAGATTATGAACAGACTGAGTATATTCAGGAATTGTTTGAAGACGATCGAGGAGAAAAACCAGAAATTAAGAAAAATATTGAAGGTCCAAGTATTTTAAAACCTGAAGTTCATAATTCAATAAATAAGATGAAGAAAGGAAAGGAAGCAGGTCCTGATGAATCAGTAATAGAACAAATTATCACCCTTGAAGATTATGGAATTGAAAAACTTACTGATTTAATCAATGACACTTATGAGACTGGAATAATACCAGAAGAGATAAAAAAATCAGTATTTATCACTCTTCCTAAGAAACCTGGAGCAATAGAATGTGAATTACATAGGACCATAAGTTTAATATCACCAAGATACTTCTAAGAATTTTGATGACAAGAGCTAAAAGTAAGATACAAGCTGAAATAGGTAAAGAACAATGTGGTTTTGTGAAAGACAAAGGTACAAGAAACACAATATTGATGTTAAGGATACTATCAGAACGAACTATTCAAGTGCAAAAAGCTTTGTTTGTTTTATTGACTACACAAAAGCATTTGATAAAGTGAAGCACAATAAGTTATTTGAAATATTACAGAAAACTCTAGATCTAGATTCGAAAGACCTCTGCCTAATCAGAAATCTGTACTGGGAGCAAACTGCCGCTGTAAGAATAGACGGAGAAGTAAGTCAGTTTACAAAAATCAAGAGAGGCATTAGACAAGGGTGTGTTTCCTCCCCTGATTTATTTAATGTGTACAGTGAAACAATATTACAAAAAATAAGAGACATCTGGGAATCAAAGTTGGTGCGAAAACATCAATATTTTCATATATGCAGATGACACTGTGTTAATCGCAAGAACGGAGGAAGAACTACAAAATATAATTGATATAATTGTTGAAGAAAGTGCAACAATGGGTCTATCTATCAATTGCAAAATTCAGAATGTATGGTGACATCCAAAAAGAAGGAGAATCCTATCTGTAGGCTGAGAATAAATGGGGAAGGCATAAAACAAGTACAGAACTTTTGCTACTTAGGAAGCTGGGTGACATCAGATGGCAGATGTGACTTGGACATCAAAAGAAGAATAGGGATGGCAAAAGACACCTTTACGAGAATGAAGAGTATACTGACCAACACTAAACTAGGCATCACAACCCACCTCAGAGTACTGAAATGTTACGTTTATCCAGTTATGTTATATGGCTCAGAATGTTGGACAATATCTAGTAACATGAGGAAACGAATTGTAGCAGCAGAGATGTGGTTTTTGAGGAGGATGCAAAGAATATCATGGATGAAACGAATATCTAATGAGGATGTCATGAACAGAGCAAACACAAAAAGAGAAATAATGTATGAGATCATGAAAAGGCAACATAACTTCATTGGACATGTGATTAGGAAAGAGGAGTTAAAATGCACGGTAATTATGGGAAAGATTGAAGGGAAGAAAGCAAGAGGAACACAAAGCCAAATGATGATGGAGACAGCAGCCAGAGAACTGGAAATGAATACCAATAAATTGATCCACTTGACCCAAAACAGGAGTATGTGGGCTATGGCAGTCAAAGCATAAACTGGGCACGGCACCTGATGATGATGATGATGATGTTGTTGACAGCACAAGACTTTACCAAAGCACAGTGGTATGCAAAAGTTTGGGCACCCCTGGTCAAAATTTCTGTTACTGTGAATAGCTAAGTGAGTAAAAGATGAACTGATTTCCAAAAGGCATAAAGTTAAAGACGACAAATTTCTTTAATATTTTAAGCAAGAAAACTTTTTTATTTCCATCTTTTACAGTTTCAAAATAACAAAAAAGGAAAAGGGCCCGAAGCAAAAGTTTGGGCACCCTGCATGGCAGTACTTAGTAACACCCCCTTTGGCAAGTATCACAGCTTGTAAATGCTTTCTGTAGCCAGCTAAGAGTCTTTCAATTCTTGTTTGGGGAATTTTCGCCCATTCTTCCTTGCAAAAGGCTTCTAGTTCTGTGAGATTCTTGGGCCGTCTTGCATACACTGCTCTTTTGAGGTCTATCCACAGATTCTCGATGATGTTTAGGTCAGGGGACTGTGAGGGCCATGGCAAAGCCTTCAGCTTGCACCTCGAGGTAGCCCATTGTGGATTTTGAGGTGTGATTAGGTTCATTATCCTGTTGTAGAAGCCATCCTTTTCACATCTTCAGCATTTTTACAGATGGTGTGATGTTTGTTTCCAGAATTTGCTGGTATTTAATTGAATTCATTCTTCCCTCTACCAGTAAATGTTCCCAGTGCCACTGCCTGCAACACAAGCCCAAAGCATGATCGATCCATCCCCATAACAGTTGGAGAGGGGTTCTTTTCATGAAATTCTGCACCCTTTTTCCTCCAAACATACCTTTGCTCATTGAAGCCAAGAAGTTTGATTTTAACTTCATCAGTCCACAGGAGTTGTTTCCAAAATGAATCAAGCTTGTTTAAAGGTTCCTTTGAACCTTTTGAATAGAACTTTTTGGCTGCAATAAGCAAAGGCATGCTTGACTCACAGTGCATTCTTTGGACTCTTGACAAAGCATTCCACCAAGCCATTTGCGGCTGGGTGGTATGATGCAGATGTAATGTGCCATATTACATTCATTTTCAGGAATGACTGAAACTGTTCTGCAACAAACTGTGGTCCATTGTCACTGACTAAGTGTTCTGGAACACCAGTCCTTGAGAAGAGGCTTCTGAACATGTCACCAGTGTGCAAGGCTGTAGTGGAGGCTATTGGAAACACTTCTGGCCACTTTGTATCTGCATCCACTACTACCAAGAAATTTATGCCCATCTACAAAATCTGCATGAATCCTCTGCTAAGGCAATGCAGGCTATTCTCAGGGATGGAGGGGCACTGCTCTGATATGGAACCTGTATGGACTCGATGGGCCAAATGGCTTTCACAATGGGGTGAGTATTCTATGATTCTGATTTGGTATCCAAATCCTTTTATGGCTTTGTGGTACCTAACCTTCACAGGCAGCATAACAACTCTTACATTCCTTCAATTTCTTTCATACTCTTCCCCTCATTATTGGCAGCCATGTCTTCAACTATGTGGGAAGTATGTTCTGAAACTAAACATCAAAGAACAAAAAAAAATCAGGAAATTCCTTGAGGCTGCTCTGGCTTCAGAAGTGAGGCAGAATTCTTTATTCACACATCAATTCTCAATTGCAATGAAGCTTCCATTTTTTTTTGGCTAAAGCCTAGTCTGCACTGAGCTGTTCCTCTTGTTTTCTTCACATCCTTAGGTATGTACGTCATAATTTCTGCATGTCCTAAAATGTAGATCTATTCAAAGATTCAAGTGAACTTGGTTCATATCATAAATTCCATCAGTGCAATGATGCAGTTAATGGTGCTTTCTACTCAGCTTGCTGATTGGTTGCTGTGGAGCTTGTTGAGGATTGATATATTATTTCAGTGTAACTACCAGTACAATTAAGATGAATCTTAATGATCATGAAACAAATCAAGTGGATCTTTGCTGCACTTCATTTATTACAAGCACATTTTTTCTTAAGTAGATTAAAACTGTGCAGGACACTCCAAGTGCATTCTCACAAAGGCCTTACACAATTGCAGTAATACTTCCATTAGCCTGTATTCAAATCGTCTCATAATAATGGGTAACATACCGTTTGCTCTCTAAACACTGTACCTACATAACAGCCCCCAGTAACTTATCTACATGCACACCCTAATCCCCTTTGAACAGCAACATCTTATAATCTCTCCCTATTTAGCAAATACCCTGACTTTTGGTTACGTGCACTGAAGTGGATAGCCTCAGCTTTTCCCATAAACTATTCCATCTTCCATTTTCTTGCTCACTCACTCAGCTTGTTCATGTCCCTCTGATGCCTCTTTACATCCTCCTCCCTACTCACAATCCCATTTAGTCTTCTATCCACAGCAAACTTAAACAGATGACATTTAGTTCTTTCAGCCAGATCAATGTTGTAGATTGTGACAATCTGAAGTCTGTGCACCAATCTCTATAGTATGCTTCCAATCACAGCATGGCAGAAGGAGAATAAACAGTTTATGTCCACTCTGGTTTATGTTCACTAATTAGTCTTTAATACTTTAATCCTCACCAATGTATTACCCAAATCCTAGCTGTTTTAATACTATTGCTCTGCTTCCCATGCAGGACCTAATAGAAAGCCTTTCACAAATCCAAACAAACGATATTTACTGGTTTCCCCTTATCTATCCCTCTGGTCAAATCTTTAAAGAACTCAAAACAGGAGTCTGAATCTCAGCCTGACTTAAGAACTTAAGAAATACGAAAAGCCCAAAGGAGGAAGCAAAAATGCGTATTATAAACTGGATTTTGCAATGTACAGGGGACAATACAGAATATTGAGAAATATAACTAAAGCGTTAAGGCAGAGAAGTTAGAGATAGAAAAACTGATACAGTCAAACTCTATTTCTTTTGTTGTGAGGATGAGATTCCATGGGTGTAAGATTATTATCTTCAAAGATGGTTATTCAGTGATAGCTATAATTCATAATACTGAGATTTGGAGCAAGTGTTGATGGACAACAAAATTGGGCTTGATAGTACCCGAGGCATGGATATTACTAAAATGTGTATCCCCTTAATATACCAAAACAATTTCTGAAGTGTGCATATGAATACATATACACACATCAGTGATGTGAAGTGCAGTGTGCATCAACTTAGTAAAAAAAAGATGTATTTAATATTCAACAGAATTATATAGAGTAAACAGATCATGGCATCATCAGTAGGCAAAAATGAGTTGGTATCAAATCCACTCTTCACCAACTGGCTTCTGTTGGCCACATGATATTAAAAATGTAAGCAAAAGAAGATTCTCTCTTTAATAAGATGTTCTGGAAGTGGAGCACAGTAAATGCTTTTAATGCTCTCCATTGCAAAGCCAATTTCAAAAGTCTGCGGGGAGTGGTGCAAAGAGTATCGGAGGATTCTCTGTTAACTTCAAGGCTTTAGACAAATTAAGAAATAGAAGCATTATTGAGCCTTTCTCTTGAATCAAACATGAATAGAAAAATAAGAAGCTTCCCTGAGTAGGATATTGGTATGGAGAGGGAGAAGTAGAAGATTAAGCAGGAAGAGGAGGAAAGGAGACTGGAACCATGCAGTCCCTCAATGCCCAATGTGCTTTGTAAGTGAAGAACAAGTACAATGGCCCTAGTAACCCAGAAACCCAGAATTGCACAAAATTATCATCTTCCGTTTCTAACTGACCATCAATCATCCTCTTAAACAAATGCAAAAAAAAACTAAGCTAATTAAAAATGTCCAGTCAGAATCAAATATATAATTTAAATCAACACTATACTGCGTATAAGTTTAAACCAATTGAATGGATGCACTATCCCCACTGCTTGCCTTCTGTACATCTTTCATCTTGTTAGTACTGTCAGCCTGAAGACCCACACTCAATGATTCAGAAACAGCTTCTTCCCTGCCGTCATCAGATTTTCTGAATGATTCATGAACATTACCTCATTATTCCCTCTCTTTGGCACATTTTATTCTGTAATCTATAGTAATTTTATGTCTTTGTAGTATACTACTGCCACAAAAACAGCAAATTTCATGCCATATAAGACTGTGATAATAAACCCAAGTCTGATTCTGTTCTCACAAACTACTAGTCCAGCTGCTGCATTGTGCCTGATGGAGAGCTGACAGCTGTCAGTGGAGAATACTGCCGTGCTGGTATATGACCCCAAGCAGCTAACATGCTCATCTCCACCCAAAGCAAGGAAAAAGGGTGCCATGGTAGTGTAGCATTTAGCATGATGCTATTACAGCTCAGAGCGATTCAGAATTCAGAGTTTAATTTCAGTGCTGACTGTAAGGCATTTATATGTTCTCCCTCCAAGTGCTTTGGTTTCCTCCACTGTTCCCTCTATGCTGTGTGGGTCCATGGCCATGTAATACCTGATATGATCCTGCACACATTGCCTTTGTTGACAGACAGCTGGAATTTTCTTTTATATAATGTTTATATAATTTTGAAATTATGCTAATATGAAGTACCCTGTAATTGTGTTAATGAACATAATCCATAAATTTTCTGAATAATAAACATATCACAACCTTTACTTTGAAACATTTTAGAGGTTCGATATATTTCCATTGTTTGTGTTTCAAGTTACAACACTGTTATAAATTGTAACAATAAACACAGAATGAAAGCCAGTAGTTCATTGTTGGATCTGACTGTTTAATTGTTACTTTCTTTATAGTTAAACAATTAATTATCTACTTGTATTTTAAGTATTTCTTATATGCATGTAGCAGTTCAATGTAAGATTCTGGAAACTTTGTGTTCTGCATTATTTTATTAAGAGCTACCTCATTGGTTAACTCTTGTCTACAAATTTGAATGCAATTTTTCTTATCTCTGTAGTACAAAAATAACTGACAAGGCAGCACCATCTTTCTTTTGTCTCACCCTTCACTTATTAGACTTCTATCATTTCAATTTACTTTTGTTCTATCAGCACTTAATAAAACAACTGGGAAGCAACGCATTTTGTGCCTCTTTCCTGACTTCTGAATGAACTTTGGATTAAAACATCAGAACCCTACAATGACTAAGTTTCTTTCTCCATGGAGCCACCGTCACTCCCCTGGACATTGCAATGTAATAAAGCACGACTTCATTAATCAGCACCATCCCGGTTCAAGTGAGGAAGTAGAAACCCCATTCAAATGGTAAGGAAGAGAATAAAAATAAAACAGTAACTAATGGCTGTTTGAACATCGCCATGGAATCTTTGACCTACCACATTTCCTTCACGTTATAAAACTATGTTCAGTCTCCATAATGGTATCTTCTTCTTTTTCTTCGTTTGTCCATTGAAATCCGATGATGACGTCCACTCCTTTAACGGTGAGATCTTTGATGACTATACCGTCCTGTCCTGGACCCACAAGCTCTATTGCAGGTGGAACATGTATACGTGGTAGTGGTGGCAACCATGGCTGCATTTCTCCTGGCTCTCTTCTGCTGTCTTCTGGTTGTTCTTTCCATCTCCAGAATATGAACCCCATCCCTACACAGCCATCGCCATGTGGTACGGTCAGCAGCAACATCCTCCAGGTCCTCGGGTCTGATCTTGCACTTCCTTAAAGCATTCTTCATCTGATTCTTATAGCACTTCTTCGGCCTTCCAGCTGAGCATCGACCATGATGTAGCTGACCGTATAACACTTTGCGGGGTAGCCGACATGGGGGCATCCTTATCTCGTGCCCCAGCCACTGCCGCTGACGCTGGGTGATCATGGCCTCAATACTCCTGTAGTTGGTCTTTACAAGTATTTCAGTGTGAGGCACCCGCTCACGCCAGGTAATTCCCAGGATGTGCTGGAGGCAGCTTATGTGGAAGCGCTCCAAGGACTTGATGTGACGGCTGTAGGTTACCCAAGCTTTCCAACTATAAAGGAGGGTGATGACACAGACCGCTTTGTATACAGTGACCTTTGTGGAGGGACGAAGGCTCCTGTTCTGAAAGACTCTACGCCAAAGTCTCCCAAAGGCAGCTGATGCCTGTTTAATGCGGCTCTGGATGTCGTTGTCAATGCTGTTGTCCTCAGAGAGAATGCTCCCCAGATATTTGAAAGATGGCACTACTGACAGCTTTTCACCTCCAACAGTGAAGGCAGGTAGAGTGGGTGGGACACTGGCACTCCACTGGCAAACCACTTCTGTCTTGGTGGTATTGACAGTCAGCCCCATCCTGCTGTACGCTCTCACTGCCACAGCAGGGACAGTCTGAACATCCTCTGGAGTATGGGCCACAAGAGCACAGTCATCTGCATTCTGCAGCTCCTGGACCCATTCTCTACAGAGCTTAGTGGTTGCATGAAGCCTCCTGATGTCAAAGAGGTTGCCATTTAATCTGATGTCCACTGCCACACCACTGCTGTCTTCAATCTGGTTGTGAAGAAGCTTGATAACACACAAGAGGAACATGTTAAAGAGCGCTGGCACTAGTACACACCCCTGCCTCACCCCTGTGCGTACAAGGAAGGGCTTGGACTCTTGTCCTCCTATGGTCACCCGAGCAATCATCCCATCGTGGAACTGGCGGAGAATATTAACAAATTTATTGGGACAGCCAATCCTAAGGAGGACATCCCATAAGAGCTCTCTTTGCACATGCTTAGGAGAGGTTGACAAAGGCCATAAACAGGTCCTGATGTTGCTCCTGGCACTTTTCCTGAAGCTGCCGGGCTGTAAAGATCAAGTCGATCATGCTTCTGTTCTTCCTAAATCCACACTGCGGTTCAGGCAGCATTGACTCGGTGATGTTGCTGATGAGTCTCTGAAGCATCACCTTAGCCAGGACCTTTCCAGCAACAGAAAGGAGTGATATGCCCCTGCTATTGCCGCAGACAGCCTTATCACCCTTGTTCTTATAAATGACAATGATGTTTGCATTTCTCCATTGCTGTGGGATGTTCTCATCAGTCCAGGCCCTGGTGATGTACTGGTAGAGGGTGCGCATACACATGTACCCTCCGTTCTTCAGTAACTCAGCGGGGATATTGTCAGTGCCAGGGGACCTGTTGTTCTTAAGGGAATGGACAGCTGATAGAACCTCCTGGAAGGTCGGTGGTAGACTGAGGTCATGGATAGGTGGAATTTCAGGCAGTCGTCCAGGATGGTGGGGTCTGTGTCAGAGTCCTGATTAAGCAGGGTGTTAAAATGCTCAGCCCACCTCAGCAGAATGGTATTCTGATTCTTCAGAAGTGTTCGACAGTCTGCTGCTTTCAGGGGGGTAACGCATCGATTTATTGGGCCGTAGGTGGTTTCGACAGCATTGTAAAAATTATGCATGTCATTATTATCGGCAAAGGACTGGATTTCATGTGCCTTTTCAGTCCACCACTCATTTTGTATGGCCCGTATTGCCTTTTGCACTTTCCTCCGAGCTGCCTGCCAGTGCTGCCTGATGCTGGTGGATGACGGGTTGTCTAAAGTTGCCCGGTGTGCCTTGTGCATGTCCTTAAGCAAGTTGTGGATGGTGTCTGAGTTATCGTCAAACCAGTCTTGGTGGTCCCTGCTCTTATGGCCGATGGATTGGGCTGCTGCCTCATGGAGCGCAGAGATGATATTGGTCCATGTAAACACGAGGAACTCTGCAGATGCTGGAAATTCAAGCAACACACACCAAAGTTGCTAGTGAACGCAGCAGGCCAGGCAGCATCTGTAGGAAGAGGTACAGTCGATGTTTCGGGCCGAGACCCTTCGTCAGGACTAACTGAAGGAAGAGCTAGCAAGAGATTTGAAAGTGGGAGGGGGAGGGGGAGATCCAAAATGACAGGAGAAGACAGGAGGGGGAGGGATAGAGCCAAGAGCTGGACAGGTGATAGGCAAAGGGGATATGAGAGGATCATGGGACAGGAGGCCCAGGGAGAAGGAAAGGGCGGAGGGGGGAAAAAAACCCAGATAATGGGCAAGGGGTATAGTCAGAGGGACAGAGGGAGAAAAAGGAGAGAGAGAAAAAGAATGTGTGTATATAAATAAATAACAGATGGGGTACGAGGGGGAGGTGGGGCATTAGCAGAAGTCAGAGAAGTCAATGTTCATGTCATCAGGTTGGAGGCTACCCAGACGGAATATAAGGTGTTGTTCCTCCAACCTGAGTGTGGCTTCATCTTTACAGTAGGGGAGGCCGTGGATAGACATACCAGAATGGGAGTGGGACGTGGAATTAAAATGTGTGGCCACTGGAAGACCCTGCTTTCTCTGGCGGACAGAGCGTAGGTGTTCAGCGAAATGATCTCCCAGTCTGCGTCGGGTCTCACCAATATGACAGCGGTATCGTTGGTAGACTGGATGGTGAAAAAGTCAGGGCATAAAGCACAGGAGTTGGCATATTATGTCACAGTTGTATAAGTCTTTGGTGAGGTCACAGCTGGAGGACTGTGTATAGTTCTGGTTGCCCTGTTATAGGAAAGATGTGGATAAAGTGCCCAAAAAGACTGTGAGAGAGATTGGATTTAAAAGGGGTCTTGGGGGAAAACCTTTGGCAAACAGAGGTTGGTGAGGAAGTGGTTGAGTTAGATACAGTAGTATCACTTAAACAGCACTTGGATAGGTTCCTGGAGGGATGGGACTTAGAGGGGGTCACTGGAGTCAGTGCAGTTTCATTCAAATTCATTTAGATGCAAGGGTAGAGGAAGTGCGAAGGGAGTAAAGAAGGTCAAAAAAATCGCAGATGTTCCTCCAGAGAACCTCACAATTGCGTAGGGCCAGTTTCAAGATTTGTTGTATTTGTGGCAGCAGCAGAGTGCAATTTATAAAATTACTACAGTGCTGTGCAAAGGTCTTAGGCACCCTAGCTATATATACTGTATGTGCCTAATAGTTTTGCACAGTACTGTAGTTCAGAAATATGTCTGCAAGTAGAAGGGTTTGTAATAATCTTTCACCCAGGAACAAGTGAAGAAGTCTATTTCCTGGATGCCCTAAAAATGTGGCAATATCATTCCGTGGTCCTGACTGCAGATGTAGCTGACGGACTTTGATCTCTTCTTGGCAGATCTATAATAATTTGAGAAGATGGATACATATTGCCCCTGGGAGGCAGCAACTTTATCCCCATCAGATACAGCCAAATCCAAGATGGCGAGCCCTCCCCTCCATGTATGAGTGATCAGTATGAAAATAGATACCAGGACAACAAGAGGGCTTCCTACCACTTCTCCATCACATACAAGCCTGAGGAGAGAGCATGTTAAAGAGCAGGACAGTAGGCTGACGACCAAGTGAAACTCCTCTCATAGCAGTTCATTGCTTCTAACACCATATGTCCTGGGCTCCTTTTCACTTGAGCTGCTTTATAAATGCAATGTTACTTGCAAGTAACAACTGCTCAGTTGCCAGGAGCAGTTTCGTGGTCTTTTCAGTACCATTCACCCATAGCCGATGTAGCAATGCCTATCCTATCTATCCATGAAACACGGTTTATTTTTATTTTGTTTTGAGATACAACACAGTAACAGGCCCTCTGCCCTATGAGACCGCATTCCCCAATGACACCCATGTGACCAATGAACCTACTCGGCCATACGTCTTTGGAAAGTGGAAGGAAAGTGGAGCACCTGGAAGAAAACCATATGGTTACCAGGAGAACTTACAAACTCCTTACAGTAAACAACAGGAATTCTGCAGATGCTGGAAATTCAAGCAACACACATAAAAGTTGCTGGTGAACGCAGCAGGCCAGGCAGCATCTCTAGGAAGAGGTGCAGTTGACGTTTCAGGCCGAGACCCTTCGTCAGGACTCCTTACAGTAATGGGATTTGAACCAGGGTTGCTGGCACTGTAATAGAACTATTACACCACCGTGACGCACCACCATCTCTTCGTAATCACTGAATTACTCACAGAAACCCCATTTGCTTCTGAGAAATTGGGCCTAAGCTCCCAAAATATTCAACCCAAAAACAATCTTCCACAGGAACTCATCTGTGGGACGGACGGTGGGGGTGGGGGGTTGCGAGGGATTGTTGACACTTCAGGCCAAAACCCTGCTTCGGGACTGAGAGCAGAGAGGGAAGAGAGCCAGTGTAAAGAGGAACAGGAAGTGGTGACACAGGTCAGTAGGTGATTGGCAGACCAAGGAGAGGTGAAGGATGATGGATTTTGCATCCTGGTTCCATCCTGATACTGCTCTCACGTTTGATCACAAGATCAGCCCCTCTCCAGTCAGGTTCCATTTGCCTCTCTCCATTATCATCTTCTCTACCTTTAGTTTCTAGCACTGGTAACCTGCATATTCCTGCTTTAAACCATCCCAGCTGTCTCTACCTTCACCTTCCCCATGGCTCTGTCAACCTTCTCTTTATCTGCCTCGATCTATCATCTACCTCTCTTCTAAGACCAATGCTCTCCCTTCCTTGCTGTCCCTTACCCTTCACCCCTCCTTGCTCCATTAATTACCTACAGGCCTCTGCCTTCCTCCTTCCTCTCCCATATTGTCCATCTTCCCTCTCAACCCCCAGTCCTGATGTAGGGTCCAACTTAAAACAATCCCTTTCGCCCACAGATATCGCTTGACCCACTGAATTCCTCCAACAGATTGTTAATGCTCCATATTTTAGCATCTTCAGTCTCTTATGTCCCCAAATATTCAACAGGACGATGTGCTCTCTTTAGGCGACATGGCATCATTGCCAGAAAATTCACAGGAGCAGCATATTTCCATATATAGGCAAGCTTTACTAGGCAATGGGATCATATGACTCGCCTACTTTACACAAATATCCAGTCACTGGAACAATCAGTGCAAAATAGGAACTTGCAACAATTACACATTATTAAACAAAGTAAACTTGGAAAGAATTGTAAAGTACTATTCTTTGATCATAGGCTACTTGTTAAGAACTGCATGCAGAATACATTACAATGATTACGGAGAATCAACCCCTCTGAAATTTATAGAAGACAAGATCAGCTTTCACCAAAGATGACTCACCAGGGTAACTTATTCTTGAAGTAAATCTGGGTCCAATACCAGGCGATGGCACTTCTTCCAATTTTCCACTAAATGGCACTGACTACCACGGTCAGTGGGGAAAAAAAAATCTAATGTCAGGTTATAATTAAATATTCACTGCAAGATAGAAAAATAATTATGTGGTAGATTGGTTCGAAAGGAAGATTGGAATGGAGAATAAATGGAATAATTCACCACCTAAATCTAATAATAATTGGAGAAGGGCACTTCTTTGAAATCCTCATTTGCTTTGGCAGTTCCTGCGTACCTTGGGCTCATGTAAAATATTAAGTAAAACATAATGTCCTTGGCTATGATATTATGTTTTATTAAAGTCCTGGCACTGAGAGATGGGTGAGAACATCGACTGCCCTGTCTGAAGCTAACAACGGGCCCAGTGGAATTGGGATTAATGGAATTTGCCTCACCCTTCAGTTGTTGCTCTGGTATGAGCGGGCACTCGAATGTATCAGCAATGGGAAGGGTGACTATCAGCTGATCCAATACTAAACATTTTTGAACATTTTTTGACATTTGGTGGGCAAGTCTTTCTTTGAGCTTTTAGAATAAACTTGAATTTACATTAAATAATGTACTTGAAATCTAAAAATGAATCAAAAGAATAGTTGGCATAAACATAAAACAAAGGAAAAAATATTCAACTGCAATGGGCCAAAATGAAGCAAGGAATGTCACTAAAGGCTGCTATGGAAAGGCTGCCTGGATACTGGATACATCACCAAATACGTTCTTTAGCTGTCAAAACAGATTAGGAACTTTGGCTCCTGCACTGAAATCTAAAGTTGCATGTCATTGGAGGGATACTTTTTCTGTTTTGTTCCAAGAACATTTGGATTTGCCCTTCGCAAATAATTACCCAGGCACCTTTAGGACAAGATCAAACAAATAAGTGATGTCATCAAAAGAGTTAAAGAACTGAAAAGCTGAGGAACAAAAGTAAACCACCCACATCTGGTAGATCTTAGCAGCAAAATAAGCCTTGATGATTTTAAGGGAGCTGAAAGCAC
This sequence comes from Mobula hypostoma, assembly GCF_963921235.1. Classification (NCBI taxonomy): domain Eukaryota; kingdom Metazoa; phylum Chordata; class Chondrichthyes; order Myliobatiformes; family Myliobatidae; genus Mobula; species Mobula hypostoma. The sequence goes on from NC_086109.1 coordinate 34,007,939, forward strand.
ACATGGTCAATGTTGTATTTACAGGCATGTTTTGCTTTATAGTGAAAGAATACTTGATATGCTATTATTCTTATTCTGTAGACATACTATCACTTTCTGTTTTTAAAATGTAGATCAATGTGAATGTAGACCAATGCCTTGCACTGGTCAGCAGGGTATTCACATTTCATTTCAGATTGTATGAAATAACTAGGTGTTAGTGTGGCATTGTTAAATTTTAGAAGAAAATCAGATAAAGAACGTACCCAATACTCAAGTGTACCTGAAATTGATTACATCCTTACACACAAAATAAATGCTATTTACTTATGCAAATTTGGAATTTCACACAAATAAGTTGATACCAGACTGAATTTTAGATGCCAAATTATATTCATTAATCTATACAATTTTAATTATTTCTATAGTTTAAAGGCAGCCTTACCCAGCAAAGCAATTTAGTTTATGACTGTATTATAAGTCATCCACATGCTTAAATACTAAATGTATTATCAACCTCATCAGTGCCATTGGGAATAGTCTTGTTTAACTTGCACTAAAATGTCTTTATATTAGATTCCAAATTTCCTTTCTCTCTCTCTCTAATTTAATATTACTTCAATAATATTGCATTTTAGACAAAATAAACATTTTTCTTCAAAATTAAATTCTTCATTCGTGCTTGCACTTTCTTTGAATTAAAATATTGATAAATACAGCTCTCAAAATATGGTTCAGATCAAGAAATACCTTATAGTATTTGACTGAGATATAATTTTAACTCAACTGATCTAACCAGTATTTTAAAATTGAATTTTAGTGGATCTTTAACAGGTCAAATGGCTGAAGGCTATAAGCACTAACATCGCCATCTATACTATTTGGAGTAAAGCTTTGTTCCCTTCTGATGTGTGGTATAATGCATTTGTCTATATTAGATTGAACCTTTCAATAATTCACCTATTTTTAGTTTTTGATCAAAGTCCTTCAGAGGTTCCCAAATGCCTTCTCCAAAGTAGACCACAGTTTATAAACTGGGTTATATTTGAGCTTACTGTTGTGATGTTGACACACAAGATCAGAGTTAAATAATCAAGAATTATTTAATAATAGTCAATAGCCAGAATCTGCAGGTACTTAAGATGATTAAGATGATTAACACGATTGTAAGAGAAACCAGACAATAACCTGTCAGAAACACACCTTAAAACTGAATCAATGAGGTCAAGTTTGGAACATTAACCCTCAGAACTTTTAGTTTATTGGGTGCTAAAATTGTCATTATGAAGACTGGACTTTTTTTTAAAGTAACTTTAGTTCTTACTGCCAGCTCATTTTCTGAGATCTCTAAGGGCAGTGTAAATGCGTAGGGACTGAGGAAGAATTAGTCTGGTTTATCCACAATCAAACTCGAGCATTGTATTACCTTGTCTCCTTTCATGAAGAACAATTACTTTCAAAGATCTACCATCATAAGTTAGTGGGTTTGAAATGGGAAAGATGGGGGGGTGGAATGTAGAAGAATAATTACTATCTCAGTAACCATTTCTATAAATCACTCAGATAATTTGTACACAGAATGAAAAGATTCAGCAGTACTTTATTTGCGTGTGAATGAAAACAAGTTTCACAAATTCCAAAGACGTGGTGTAAACACCAGAGAATATATTTTACAGTGCCTGCAGTTCCAGGAATGTAACAAACAGTACTGTCACTTAAATATAATACAGAATATCAATGTCTACAGGCCTATCAAAGTTCAATTTCAGGTCAACTGACAAAGCTTATTTATATATATATATACAGACTTGCATACAGAATCTATTAACAGTAACACAAGAACTGTGCTAGTCTCAATCACTTTATATTCTGTATATTTATGGGTTTTTCTTTCATCTAAAAGCATAAGGTTTGAACAGTCCAGTGTTTACCTGATGGTAAATTCCAATGTTAATACTGGACTGAGGAAAGATAACCTTCAAAAAGTGTCATAATATTCAGCAAAACAGTGTAAAGAGTATATTTATGATAATCTAGTATCCATGGAGACTATATAAAGTGCAGACTGCCATATATGATTATTTTAGTTATTTTATTTTTTCTCATTTCATATCCCAAACAATTATGCGCCAGCTAAAAGCCTAGACCTTGAATACGTCCAACATTTTACTTCCCTTGTATCTCCACAGAGACAATACATTAACTGGTGATACTCTTCCTCCAGCACATTTTCTGCTGGAGATGAGAAGATCAGTTTTCCCCAACATCACAACACAGATCTGTTGGCCAGACCAGCTGACTCCTCTCAGCTAACAACCACTCAGTTATCTTGTGACTTTACCCAATCTCTGCTGTATATGAGATTCCGATGTAAAGTAAAAGCCAGAGATACCACTCTGTCAGTCATTGAGCAAATATTCCAAATTTATCAATATAATCATTATTTCAGAAACAATATAAAAATATAAAATAAAGAACTACATATATTCCTGTATCTTGTAAACAGAATCCTATATATTTTACCTTGTGCTTTATAATCAGACATACTGCTAATAAAAAGAATCCAAAAATTATTTGCACATATATGCAGACCTTCATTTCTCAGAAATGGATGCACCAACACTAATTGGAGGAGGAGAATAAAATTGCTATTGATGTAGTAATTACTAGACTCCAGGAATTTAAAGTGGAACCCTTTCAAAACGTGGTTAGCAATCATTTCTTCTAAAAATCAATGTTTTATTTAAAAAAACTGCAAAACAATAATTGAATTACTTTATTTGGTTAACAAATCATTTATCATGGTAATAAACTGATTTAATTCTTCCTATAGAGAAGAATGGTTTGACATATACTTACATGCTGCCTCTTTAATGGTGCAGCCATTCCCAAAACAAGGCATATTATTCTATAGTGATTTTTGGAAACTACCATTCAAAATACTTTTTCCAAATACATTTTAGATATATTATGTCAGAGAAAAGAAATTAGTAATGGTTGAATAGTCACCATTATAAATTTAATGACAGCTTTGCAGCTGGAAAATGGAATTGAGCATATTTGGCAGTTTATTACCAAGAAAGAATGACATGTTAATTACTAAAATGGTTCAGCACCAATAAGTTGTTAAATATTAACACAAAAGACAGACTTTTGTGTGTGCACCATTTTCATAACTTGGCTATTTCCCAGCAGATGATAAATCAGCTGCTTAAATCACACTGAGATAAAGCAGCACATTGGAGTACTTAAACTCCTCCTGAGAAAATAGATCTGTTCACATGAACAAGACCTTCTATACCGGAGAAAATTTAGTTACAAGATTTATATGGGATAGATTCATTCAAAAAATTCCACAGTTCACATTACCGGAAGTCAGTAAAATGGAAGCCAGGTGCACTGTGAATAGTTGTAGCAAAGCTATTTGCAAAGCTTAACTCGCGTTAAATTTGATGATTATTAATAACAGTTCAGTTTTACAAATATTTAGGAATACAAAGTGATACTCATTAATCTAAATCATTACACATGCTCCAGAATATTTTGAACAAATGCACAATAAGGAACTATAAGCACCTCAGCCAAGTCAGCTAAGCTATTATTTTTGTCTCTGTTGATTTCATTACAGAAATATATGCTGCTTTTTTTAAAAAAAACTTTTTAAGAATATAAAAAAAGCAGTTTCTTGTGTAATGTCCTCACTGACTTGCAGCTCACACAGTGTGTAATTGACAGATGCACGGCATCAAAGGCTGTAAAATTCCTGCATCACAGGTGAATTCAAACATAAAACATGAGAAGCACAGGAGATTTCTCTGACAGAAATTAAATACTAATTCCAAAACTTACAGTATACAAGTTATATCACTCATTTGAAACTTCACAAATTCTACAGACACCTTTAGCAGACTGAACCTCTACCACCCTAGAACGAAAAGGTCACATACAAACAGAACTTCACAACCTCTCGCCACCAACCTCTTTCTCACCCATCTAACCACAGATACAATACATAATAATAATTTTAAAAATTAGGTTACTAAACAGATTATTCCTCATAACTTTCCCCTTATGAAGTTTGACTAGATTAGATGCAGCATTGCTCAGTTATGATAGAGATGAAAAGGAATTTCTTCCCTTGGAGGATCATGAATCTTTGGAATTCTCTACTCGAGAACTGAGGAGGCTGAATCACTGGACGTACTTAAAACCAAGCCAGACAGTCGTTTGGTCTCTGATGCATTCGAGGGTTCTGGGAAATAGGCTGGAAATCTCCAAGCTAAGATTAGTCAATATGCTATTGAATACATAGTGAGCAATCTCAAAGGGCGACAAGACCCATACTGCACCTATTTTCCTATACGTTTTATATTCTTTCACCACTGTAGAGGATAATAATAACTGGCTATTTTTCTACATAACCAATCAAACCTGGACTTGCTTCTTTTTAATACATATGAATACTTCCCATTTTGGGGTACAATTATGTGGTACAATTAAAACATCCAAACAGTAGCAAAGTGTGAAGATACATGTTTTCGCAAATTTGCACCTCTATCATTAGTGTGGAGTGATGGATTATTTCCAAGTACTGAGACAGAGACGATACTTTGGTGAATTTGGATTTGGCCACTGGTAATTGAGCAGAATTGCTGCCCAAATGTCCATAACATTTAGACACAGATGGAGGGTGTTAAAATAAAGTTATAACATTTTCTTTCACAGAACCAATACAACTTATTCATAATTATATAGAATAAATCTCAAATAACCCTCCTTATCTTTCAAGTTAAATGAAAAGCTGGCTGCCATTTTAACAGTACAAAGGACACTGCCTTGATTCCTCTATCGGGTGTCTGTCCTATTTTAATCAGGAAGTTAAACTCAAGGGTTAGGGATGGTGCGGATGTGTATGTGCATGTACATAAGCAATACCAGCTAACCGACTTCTTTCTTGACAGTCTCAATTGGTTTACACTAGTATTTTGTAGTTTAGCCAACAAGTATGATAACTGAATATTTAATAAGGTTTCTTGAAACAAATATTCAGGAGGGGCATATGCAGTATATGCATATTATGGATTTCCTCATGTAAAGCACTACAGTTTATTTCCTCATCCCACCCTTACCATCCCAATCACACCATCTGCTCAAATAATAACCTCTGAGTTTTTCTACTCATGCAATGGGTCACACAAACTGTATATAGGCACAATGTAACCTTATAACTAAAAATCGCACAAGACATGGGAGTACCCTGAGCCCCCACATGATTTGACTCCTTATGGCTTTACATCTTCCTTATTTTAAACAGGTAATTCCTGATGAACATTAACCTCTGATCTTCCACCTTCATTTTGATATTATGTGGATATTAACACAAATCAGTTAACTAAGAAACTTTTGTATTAGATGCTCTAGGTTTTGAAAAGGACTGCTTAATTTTAGAACATTTAATCAAAGCTAAATTATTTTAGTTTCAACGCAGATTTCTCAGCGACCTGATGATGTTGGGGTTTTTGCAGAAGTCACTCTCCAAGATTAAGATGCATGGATAGTTTAGAAAGAAAAAAAAAATCAATTGTGTCCAATGATGTCACTTTCCAAAATAAAACATGATAATTATTCAACTTTCAATTAAAGTATTTAACGAACAGTTTTATGTAACAGATCATTTAATTCAATTATTTTAAATTGTTATTTATTTCTACATTTTAGTATGTTGTCAATCCTGCTCTCATCACAATTTTCTGATTTTTCTATTTATTGGAAATATCAGGTTCACTCATTGTTCCAAAAAAATTATATGATTGATATCGCAGCACAATTTCCGACATGTACAATGAGCTAATTTGGGTGGGATCTTTTGCTATACCAAATATTCACTGTCCTTAGTGTAATTAGCCACACATTTTAATTCCATTAAGTAAAGACCATACCCACTTTATGCTCTCCTGGGATCTACTTTCAGAAGTCCAATCCATTATGGGTGGAAATGCAGAATTAAGATATGCAGAGTGACAACAAATACAGTGGCATTCCAGTTAATTGGGTAACCACTTACTTGGGACAACTCTTAAAGAGCAAAAACTAAGAGAAAATAGCCAGGATTCCCTTCATTATTTGGGACACTATGTTGCTTAATTGTGGCAGGAGACTGCCGGCAAATGGTTTCTAACTAGTGGCAGATGTGTGCATTTGTATGGCCAATAGATTCTATGTCATGCTTTGAACGAGCAGTTATTAAATAGCATAAGCTGCATGTGTTTGTGTTAAAAATGCAGTGATGTTTGTCACTGATAAATAGGAAAAATAAGCAGTAAGACAATTCAGAACTGCTCTGCTCACAGCAGTTTCAAGCATCCAGGCTTGGAAATGTCAGAAATAGCCGGGAGTAAAAATGAAATTATTTCATGACTTCAACAAGTTAGGAACTACAAAGAATTTGAGGGTATTGACAAACATCTCGAATGTTACAATGAAAATGAAGATTTGGAGGGTGCAATCATTGATCGCATTGTATGAAGCAGTCCTATATCTTCACTAAGTTCTGCACTGATTTTCTTCATTTACAGTCAATCAAAATAAAGTGCTTACTGAATAATCTCCTCCATCGATAACTATTGGGAACTAGTGAAGTTTTATAGCACTGTAGTATTATTGGTAGTGTTCTAATTTGCTCTATTTCATTTAAATACATAATTTGCTACTCAGTTAAACAGTAGTTTGTCTGTTTTTAAATAACTTTTTAACAATTTCTATGAAATATCAGCTAATTAGGACAGCCACTTAATTGGGCCAGAATGTACAGATCCTGAGGTGTGCTAATGAACCAGAATCTGCTGTACAACTAAAAGAAGGCAGCCTGTTAAATCAGAATGCACCTTTATAACTATCCTATCAACAGAGATACTTTGTGAAGAAAACTAGGAAGGTACAAAATAAATCCACCTATTACTATTGCTGATCTGCCATTCCAATAACTTGTGTCGTCCCTCTTTAAAAAATACTTTAAGCTTTTCAACTTTTGGTGACCATGTTAAAATATTTACTGGAGGAAAGGTAAAAATCCAAATTCAAAGCACATGTAGGTATTAAATGTATTTAATCTATACAGCAATGGCTGGTTTTAACACCACAGCTGAAGGCGGATTTGAAAGGAAGCTTTGGCTCAGCTAGTTTGATCATCACCATGTGAAGTAACAAAGAGTTTTATTGTTCTCTACCCACAACTGCAAAAATGACGATGCCTTGCTCCTCTTTATTTATAAGAAAAATAGTTAAGGATCAGCACTCTCAGTCATTAAAAAAAAGGATCCATTAGGCCATCTTTTTTTTTAAATGACTGAGAGTGATGGTCCTTAAATATGTTAAATCCCAAAATCCCAAGATAAACGTGGAACATTTTTCTCCAAATTTTGGCCCTTAAAGACAATTCTTCATTTTTTGGAAAACTTGAAATAAATATGAAAAAATAGGTTTATGGTCCATGATAAATACGTCCAACACATGATAAAATTAATAGGTTACCTATGCAACGCTAAGTAATTAGTATACCAATTCCAGCCATGCAGACTAAACTTGAATGCGTGTAATGATGGAAAGGGAAAAACACTTGGTTCGAAAAGCAAATAGCTGGGGAGCTGGAGGTGAAAAAGATTTGGTATCTGGTGACATTTTCTTTGAATTTGTTGTAAAAATATTTAAGCAGGTATTGGAATCACACATCATTAATCCTTAAAAACCGAGAACGAAGCATATTTGTTAAATTTCCCATCATGCAGTTTAATATCTGATCAGAGGCTGCTTTAGATGCAAATTAATTTTAGAAATGGCCAAAGAGTGGGGTAAATCTAAGTGGAGATCTTCCAATTTGTAACAATTGAGAGTTAATTGCAGGAAATGTGTTATCACATTGTCATTTCCACCCCATCAATTATTGTTCTTCATGAACACATTTTTTTTTGCTGGGTTTTGTCAACATTTCCTGCCAGGGAGTCTATCACTTTGTTTTTGTCAGAGTCCTGAAATGGGGCACCAATTTGTTGAAATTGTCCAGGATTTTAGATGGGGAAATCTGCTCATAAATCCTGATCGAGCACAGAATATACAACTCCACAGAGATTATATGGGCCATAAGCAAAAGAAAGAATAAAGCTAAAGTAAATTGTTATTTAATTAAATTATGCAACTTTCTGTAATGTTTTAAATTCGGATCATTTAAAAAGCTTGACAGCCTTGACAGCGAGCAAAACTGGTGTGTGGCCTTGCAGTCTGCTAAACAGTTTCTCCAGAGGTTTGGTGGGACTTGTTCTAGCTCAGCCACATGACCAGGTTACTGGTAGCATGCAGTGACATGCCAACTAAGTGTACGAAGGTCTCAAAACAAATTTTTTCCAGGCACATCCAAGGCTAAGTGCCAGGTATTTGGTGGTTAAGGGATGAGCGTACATGGTCCAAACAGCAAAATCTGGACAATTCAGTGCCAAAATATACAGTAAAACACGCCCTTATTTTTAGAGCAACTATTGCCTCAAGAACTTTGCAACCAATTGAATTGTGTGGGTGGAGGCAGGAAGAGTTGCAGGAAACATTGGTCAGGACTCAAAGCAACCAATGCAAATTTACCCAGTCTACAATTTGTAATTGAATCAGTATAGCTTTGTTTGTACGGTAATTCAGGGAGTGGATTTTAGCTTTATGCAAGTTATATGTTTAATTTCATTTTCAGTAACAAACAGGAACATGGTCAGCAGACCCAAGTGACAAAGGAATTGTCCAATCCTGCCCATACTGCCTTTTCACTACCATTCAATTTATTGGGTTAGAATTTGCACTTATGAAGCCTTCAACCTTGTAATTCAGACGAAGTTTCAGAAGGTGTGGGGACCTTTTCTTGAATATTTTCATAACTCCTCTTTAGGTTAAGTTTATCCTTTTTTTTTGTATGCTACAATCCCTTACTTTCAGCTTTTTTTTCCTGTAAGTTTTATGTTTTTTTGTTGTGAATTACATTATAGTTTCAGTAGTCGGCATTATACTTTCTTTTTTCTTATATATATTTACAGCTCTGTGGGGTTGAATGCTCCGATTAATTTTTTTTCTTTAATACACAGAAATGGTTGGCCTGGTTTTTTTTTCAGTGGGAGGTTGGGGTGGATACTAATCTTACATGATATTATTTTATATATTGGACTTGTTTGTTTTGCACTGTATAAATCTCCATTTTGTTGATGGTTTTTTTTCTGTAGCTCTATTATAGAAACACATAAAAAATTAATTTAAAAAAAACTTGCAATGGTAGAACCAAGACAAACCAAAATCCCTGTTCTGTAAGTAGAATATCCCTGGCACATAAATGGGATAAATAACATAATAAGGGGATGGATGTCATATTGGGCAACAGCTTGCCGAGTTTTGTCAGCAGTTCTTAATGGATCCAATAATACTCAGTCGTTTGAAAGGCTGGGAATTTCGAGATTTACTAAAAAAACAGCACCGCATCTGACAATACCTTCTATTGAGAGACTGCACATAAAGAAATCGTTGGGCAGATCCAAAACCCAATTGATTTTCTTTGGCACTCCATGCCTGTTGCTCAGGAGTGAAAAAAGAAGGAAGATTAAACATATTTTGCTTTAGGGAGTTTAATTTTTAGTTAGTTTTTCGAGTGACTGTGTTTTCATTAAGTCCATTTTATAATATTGCTTTAATGTTAGTAATTTTTAAATACATTTGAACTGAGGTATTAAAAAACTTCAACTGACTTATGAATTTTATGAATGGCTTTTACATTGCCAACTGAAAAACTAGTGGCACTTTTTGGGGGCAGTCATTACTGAGACTTCACTGTTGGATTAATGGGCAAGGATGCTTGAAGTTTGTCCTCTGCTTCCAGCCTAGCTCTGTGTAGGCATGAGGGAACCTCAACAACAATGGGCCTGATTCAGTTTAATCCTCTTGTTACACTGTGTACATGCAAGACAAATTTCCGACATTTTGCTCTCAGAAGGGAATCTCTTGCACTGATTCAGTATTTTGCGTAAGGTGATGCCTAGCACTGATGGTACATATCCTACTGCAAATCCCATCTGAGGTAGGTGTTGAGTACTTATGGAAGATTACGCTTTGACCAAGTCAGTGACAGATGGGACAACAGATCCTAAAGTGGGTCATGGCATACTGCGACTATCAATAGCACACATTCAAAAGACAAAACAAGTTTTACAGGTTCGGGGCCTTTTCTTGTTCCAAGGATTCTTAGGCATCAGCAAGTCAATTAATCAGCTGCTTTTGTCGTAGACAGAAACAGTGCAACAAGGGTATCACTCCAGTTGCACAAGGTAATGCAATATTTTTAAGGATTATCCGGACTGCACATTTTATTTTTGCTTCCTGGACAAATTTAAAAACAAGTATCTTTTGTATTCAATTCTTTTGGTTCATTGTTTAAAGATTGTCATCAATAGTTAAACATATTAAAAACAGATAAACTATCTTGTTTTTGATATTAAATGACATTACGTGGCCTTTCCTCGACATTTCTGCTGATTGGCTTACTATGTAATCCCTTTCCTAAAGCTCGTGTTTGTGTCAGGTATGCTCCTGGTACAGGTTACCTAAATTCTCAAGAGGAAGCAAAACAGAACAATGCTTATTTCTTCCAGCAACTTCCACCAGCGTCCCAAGAGCAGATCATTAACTGTCTTTCACAGGAAGAGACCAGTTTGCTTTACTACTTAAAAATAAACACAGGCAACTTGTATCAAGGTGAATGTACAGAGTTTACCCATGTTGGGGTTTATCCATCTCATCACAGGGAGCACCAGGAATTCCAAAATCTCAACATCACGTCGTGCAGTTCCCAGAAAAACAGTTGAACTAAAAATGAAGGCGCACCCTCCGTTCAACGCCATCACACTATAGTACTTCCTGGCACTATATTGCTTTATCTATCCTTATCCTCTCTGAACCAATCTATTCCTTATATAATGCATCCCAGGAGTTCAAGGTACTTGCAATGTATAACTGTCAACAGAAATACAGAATGAAAAAGCAAATGGGTGCCAAAACCTTTGAAGAACAAATTAGCATTAAATAAGAAACTGTAGAAGTGGTTTTGATTAATTTGTTCCAAATAAAAAAGTGTTGGTTAGTTTAAACTCATCATCCACAGGGTGTTGCATTCTGCTTCAGTACTTAACATAAAACAGTTGAATATGTTCCCATAATGAGGCCTTCAGCCATTTATTTGAGTTGTGTACTCATTCACATCCTTGGAATGGTTACCACTTGTTTATAAGTGGAAAGGATATTCTAATAAATATTCCTTTAATCTAGTGGGCAAAGGAAGTTCTTGGATTGTCTTAGTACTTTTATTGATTATAATCCTACAAAGATGTTGCAATGAGGGAGTTGCAACATAAAGAGGTTTGGTCAGTTTCAGATGAATGACTGTGTCTTTAGTCACTGGTGCAATTGACGGGTCGTGTGCAGTGTGAGCACTTTTAGACAGCGAGACATAATGCTGGATGAGATCAACTACATCTTCAAAATTCTTGAGCTTTGGTTTCGCCAAAACTACCGAATCAAAGCCAAACTTGCCCTCATTGTACTCGATGCGAAGGTGTGCAGGTCCTGAGCTTGTTTTGACAGACAGCGTTAGGAGATATTCTGGGTTGGAGCTGTCCCGGACTAGAAATGTGCCTTCGGTGGTTTGATTCAGAATCTGCCGTGCTTCAATTGATGTGAGCGCTCCCCAATACCAGCCTGGATGGAGAAAGAACCAAGGGATAAAAGTAAGACAAAGCTTTCATTTTGTAATATTTCATCAGAAGCTGGGAAATAAGCCAAATAGGATTCAATAGTTCATTTATCACTTTCTCCTCATCAAAACCTTCACAAACACTAAAAGAAATGATTACAGAAATAATCGTAGCAAGGATTCTCCGGAATCCAATCATTTCCATTTACCCGAGCTGCACTTACTCCTAAGAGAAAATTCAGCTCTGATCGATTCCTGCAGCTTTTGCTCTTCAATGCTGGCTTCATTCTATGTCAAACCATTCTTTACTTTCTCCACTGATATCATAACCCTCTTACAGATATGCACATATTATGGGGAATAGTATCTCTATGTCATAGCGTTCTGCAGCATGGAACTACAAAAGCTATCCATAATGACATTCTGTTCCTAATCCCCTAACCAGATCATACTTGGTTCTTCCAGGGTTTTCCAATAATATATTGACTGTTTGTAAATTGTACTCAAGGTGATTGATTGCTTCTCAGCTAAACTGAAAACTTCTTACTCAACAGTGTTATTACATTCTTCGATCAGCAGTAGAAAAGGCGAGTAGTTTCAAGTTCCTGGGTTTCAACATCTCTGAAGACCCATCCTGGGCCCAACATATCAAAGCAATTATGAAGAGGGTACAAAAGCAGTAATATTTCTTTCGCAGTTTGAACAGATTCAAAATGTCACCAAAGATTCTAGCAAACTACCATGGAGAGCACTCTAACTGGTTGCATTACGGTCTGGTTTAGGAGGGGCCGCTGCACAGGACTGGAAAAAGCTGCAGAGAGTAAACACAGCCAGCCCCATCATGGGTGCCAGCCTCCCCAGCATTGAGGACATCTTTGAAAGTCCATGCCTCAAAAAGGCAGCGTCCATCATCAAAGACCCCTCTACCCAGGACATGCTCTCTTCTTATTACTACCATCAGAGAGGAGGCATAGGAACATGAAAACACACAATGTTTTACGAACAGCTTCTGCCCCTCTGCCGTCGGATTTCTGAATAGACAATCAACCCATGAACTCTACCTCAATATTTTTGCACTACGTATTTAATTTTTTATTTCTTATTATAGTTTATAGCATATTTATGTATTGCACTGTACTGCAGCCACAAATTTCCTAACGCGTCAGTGATAATAAACCTGAATGATTAGATCCTCTGATCACCTCTTGTTACTTCCGCATTAAGTGTTATCTACCTCATGCTCACCTGTTCACATCCACCTGAAATGTCCTACCTTCCACATCGCAGAGCTGTTTTTATTTCAAGTGCAAAGCACAAATAGAGTCGCAATGCAAATTTTCACAAGCCAATTTGCATGGTTTGTACTGCTCATCCAAGAACAACCACATGTAGGAAACCTGCCGGAGAACTAAATTGACTATAATGAAATTAATTATTTCCAATTAAGAATCTTTCTCCACTTACAATTACATAATTGTTTCTATTAGTCTGATTCAAGTCTCACCAGAGAGCAATGCTCAGGACAGACACGCTGGAGAACCCTTCAATCACTGATGTAAATCTTTAACACAAACAGAGCTTGCCTCCTATTAAAACTTTTTTATTCTTCACAGATATTTTTTAGATACCTTAGATGTCAGAGGAGAAGGATACAGGTGAGAGTTGATTTAGAAAGATGAAATAAAAGGGCTAGTTTGTATTGCTAGGGAGTGTGACAGGACAGAACTTGAACACACAAATGTCAGAGTGAACCTGCATATGGAGCAAACACTGGGAACATGGGGTGCAATGACAAATTTTTAAAGCCTTTGTCTGAATGCCTGCAGCATTGATGCAAAATATTGATGACTTAAATGAAAAATATATAGATATACACACTAGTTCAATAAAATACTACTTCATTATATTTTAAATTTAGAAAATGAGACAGTAAAATGTGAAAGTAGTTGTGGGAGCTGAATACTTTCTGAAGGCACTGCAAATGCAACATGACCAAAGCAGGTTGCTTCGGATTTAAGATGGGTAGAAAGGAAGAGGAAGTAGTGTAGCTCTGTTAATAAGGGATGAAATCAGTACAGCAGTGAAAATATCTCAGAAACTCAAGTCTGGCTAGACATAGAAGTGCAAGGGAAAAGAGTTGCTCTAGCAGTTTATAAGCCCCTTAATATCAGCAACACTGTAGGACAATGTTTAAATCAAGAAACAATAGACACATGCAAGAAAAGTACTGTGATAACTGCGAGCAAATCATCCTCATGCAGACTGAACAAAGCAAATTTGCAAACATTGAAGATGAAGCAGGAAACTGCAGTCAAGTTAGCTAATATCTAAAAGCCAAAATCCATTATTAAGTGTAGCAGGACACTTGGAAAATCATTATGCCATCAAGCAGTGTCAACATAGTGTTAAAGGAGGGAAGTAAAGTTTGACATGTTTATCAGTTTTCAAAAAATCTAATGATAAGAGTGGATCAAGGGAAACCATTAGACATAGTGCATTTGAATTTCGGGAAGCCTTGTGATAAAATACAGGGCACAAGGTACAAGTCTTCAGCACTATGGATATGACAGCGGTCCCCAACCACCGGGCTGCAGACCGGTAGCAGGCCGCAAAGCATGTGCTACCGGGCTGCGAGGAAACGATATGATTTGGCAATATGAAACGATATGAGTTAGCTGCACCTTTCCTCATTCCCTGTCACACCCACTGTTGAACTTGAATGCACATGAGGTTATCACGCACACTAGGTCATTACGCACGTGAGGTCACCAGTTAGTCATTAACCTACAACTGCTCAATGAGTAAAAAACAAACGTCGTTTGAGAGTTTCTTTGGATGAGGTGGTAGGGGACATAAAAGATCTAACGATGCTGATAACGCAGAGACAGCTGAAGCCGAGACTGCAAAAAAGAAAGCTTCCTTCAACAGAAAATACGACGAGTCGTACATAAAATATGGCTTTATTGTGACCGGTGACTCACATGCTCCAAGCCCCCTGTGTGTGATATGTGGAGACAAGCTGTCTAATGAGGCAATGAAGCCCTCAGACCTGCTTCTGCACCTTGAGTCCAAGCATCCTGCACTTAAAGACAAACCCGTTGAGTTTTCTGAGCAGAAAAAACATGAGCAAGTGGGACAGAAGCCAGTGCTATGAGCCACCACTTCCACAAATGCTGCTGCTCTGAGAGCGTCGTACTTAGTGGCTAGCCGTATTGCTAAGGCTAAGAAGCCTTTCACTGTTGGTGAAGAATTGATTCTGCCTGCTGCCAAGGACATGTGCCGTGAACTGTTGAGAGAAGCTGCAGCTAACAAGATGGCACAGGTTTCTCTTTCAGCTACCACAGTTTCAAGGAGAATCAATGACATAGCGGAGGACAGCGAGGCACAGCTGTTGGAACGGCTTAACGAGTCTGGTTTCACTACCCGAGTCAAAGGGGTTGCTCCTGAATGCCAGTCTACACACTGTGTCACACACAGGGAAATGCTGGCTAGCCGAAAAATGTCACCTGATCTTAACAGCGTATTGAGTGATGTTGTTGAAGTTACCAGTCATATCAAAGCAAAATCCCTGAACTCACGTCTGTTTGAGCAGCTCTGCGAGGAACTGGATGCAGAGCACAAATGCCTTCTCTTACACACTGAAGTCAGGTGGCTATCAAGGGAGAGAGCCCTGGCCAGGGTTTTTAAGATAAGAGAGCAGCTAATGAGTCTTCCAAGAAAAAAGTCACCACTGGCAGCACACTTCAGTGGCGAGGAGTGGATAGCAAAACTCGCTTATCTGTGTGACATCTTCAACCTGCTCAATGAACTCAATTTGCCACTTCAGGGCTGAATGACAACTGTCTTCAAGTTGGCAGATAAACTGTCTGCTTTCACAGCCAAACTGGAACTGTGGGGACAGCGAGTGGACAGGGGCATATTTGACATGTTCCCAACATTAGCTGGGATTTTGGGAGAGTCTGAGGCTGCATCGTCCTTCTCACAGTTGGTGCGTGATCACCTATCTTCGCTGTCGACAGAATTTGAGCGTTACTTTCCAACCGTAAATGACCCAAGACGTGCAAAGGAATGGGTCCGTGACCCATTTGTGAATGTCCCTGGTGAATCATCCAGATCAGCGGGAGAAGAAGATCAACTCCTCGAGCTTTCAAATGATGGGGGCTGAAAAGTATGTTTGACATAACACCTCTGCTGGCATTCTGGATCAAAGTCAAGGCTGAATATCCTGAGATAGCCACGAAAGCACTGAAAACGTTGCTTCCATTTACAACATCACATCTCTGCGAAGCAGATTTTTCTGCGATGAATGCAACGAAAACTAAATTGCGGAATAGACTGGACATAAAGAAACCCCTTATAATGGATTTATCACTATATTCATGCGAGGAAAATATGCACTGTATATTTAATATTAAATTCGTTAGATAAATCCTTTTAGAAACAAAATTTAGTGTATTAGCCACTGATAAGTGACTGGTAGTTGACTTATCACCTATATTCTGGTCGTGATTAACATCACACCCACTCCCCATCAGCCGGTCTGCAAGAATATTGTCAATATTAAACCGGTCCGGTCCGGTGCAAAAAAGGTTGGGAACCCCTGGGTTATGATATTAGTGCGTATAGAGGATAGGCTAATTAACCCAAAAAAAAGACACGTGGAATGTATATTTCAAGCTGGAACCAGTAGTTGTATAATAGTGATCAGTGTTGAGACTTCAAATACATACAATCTCTGTTGATGACAACTAGGAGTTAATGTATTAAGTCAAATTTACTGAAAATACAAAGAATGTTGCTAAACAAGTTGTTAGATGGACATAAAATTTGAGCGATTGTGCAAACATTTGACAAAAGCAAGGTTATCCATCGTGGCAGGAAAACAGAAAAATAGAGTATTATTTAAATAGAGGGAGTCTACTGAATGCTGGTGCTCAGAGATCTGGGTGGCCTTGTATATGAAACACAGGAACCTAGCATGCAGGTGTGACTGCAAATGTTATGGAGGAGAAAAACGTTAATACAATTTCATTTCATGGGATTATATCTCAAATCTGCTTACTGTTTTGTACTGCTCATTTCAGAAGTGGTATACTTTCATTGGGAGTAGAGCGGAGAAAGTCCATTAGTCTGATCCTGGGATGCAGGAAATGGCTTCCGGGTTGAACAGACTGGGATTACACCTATTGGAGTTCAGAACAGTGTGATGGTTTAAAAGGAGATTGCACGGACACGTTTTCCTTCACGGGAGAAGCTAGTCCTGGGACAGTTTGAGATAAACATGTCATCCATTTAAAATGGTGATAAGAAGTATTTACACTGTAGTTTCTCTCGGGCAGGTATATAAATACAAACGTATATTTGGAAATTTCCACCACAGAATGCTGTAGAGCTAGAAATATTAAACCTGTTCAAGTCCTGAACTATAGAGGAGTCAAGATTATTAGGAACAGGCAATGGTTGAAGCCCTTCAGTCAGGACCCTTTAGAACAAAGCTTGTGGAGTTTCCTCATGAACCTATGTCTTAAATCCCAACAGCTTAATAGATCATCTTTCCCATTTTCATCACATTTTTAGTTTCCTATAGTGGAAGTTTCTTGGAAGCTTTCTGTGAAAACAACTTACCAAAATAGTAAAAGCATCATACATCATACAAAAAGTATATGGAAAACACTCAAATTTAACAAGTATTTATAAAGAATCTATTTGGCATTTCAAAAGTGTTCTTTTAAAAGAACACAGATAAGATCTCTGTGCATTGCATGCATACTAAATCATAACTGTTGAAGGACTCTGGAAGCTTGCTACAAAATCATGATTTAGGAATACCCTTGCAAAATCCAGGAATCAGAAGCACAATCATATTTAAGTCCCTAGATGGAAAATAATGTGGTGTACAACAATCAATCTGAAGCAATGGCTTGTTTCTTCAAGAGAAGAGATACCAGACAGAGATATTCCCATTGACCTACCTAATCTTCTCCCCCAACCCACGCTCTCCAACTTTAAACTATTTTCCCTCTTGCCCAGTTCCAGCTGTCTTTGAGCTGAATCAGTAACTCCTTCTCTTTACATAGGCACTGCTAGCATTTTCAGCATTTTCTTTTCTTGTTAATTTCAGACTTCCAGGATCTACAAATTTTTGGTTTTCCTTCTCTAACTGATCTTCATTAGGTTCTCTGAAAATATATGGATGTACATGAAGGGGAAAAAGAGGGGATGAAGAAATAGACCATCATGAGAAAGCTGCATAAAAAGATCTCAATTCCACTACAAAGTGAAAATGCATCCACATACACTCAGTAACACACACAAAATGCTGGAGGAGCTCAACAGGCCAGGCAGCATCTATGGAAAAAAGTACAGTCAACATTTCAGGCCAAAACCCTTCAGCAGGACTGAGTTCCTCCAGCATTTTGTGTGTGTGCAATCTGCAGATATTCTCTCGTTTGTGATTTGACATATACACTCAGCGTGGATGTTTGAGTTACTGTCACCTGCCTGTCAGCTTGAACCAGCCTGGCCATTCTCTCTAACTTCTCTCATTAACGTGCATTTTCACCCAGAACTGTCCTCACTAGATGCTTTTATTTGGCTTTTTGCACCATGCCCTATAAACTCTAGAGACTGTTGTACCTGAAAATCCCAGGGGATCCACAGTTTCTGAGATACTCAAACCACCTCATCTGGCACCAACAACCATTACATGGTCAAAGTCATTCAGATCACATTTCTTCCCCATTCTGATGTTTGGTCTGAAGAACAACAGGACTTCTTGACCATGTCCACGTGCTTATATGCAGTGAGATGCTGCCATATGATTGGCTGACTGCATATTTGCGTTATCAAGCAGGTGGACAGGGCTACCTAATGCAATGGCCAACTGAAAAAGGTGGTTAGAAACACAGGGCATTTGTATCCATGTTACAAAGAGATGGTTTAATTCAGAAACTCAAATCATCACTGAAGAGCTGATGACTTTAGAATCCACACTCAGTAAAGTTATACAAAGTTAAAAAGATGCAATAATTGAATACAAGAATGACATTATGCTGAAATATCTACAGTTATTTGGATAACAACACTAGTCACAGATTACTGCAGCCTCATGGAGCTCTTGAGCTATTCATGCAAACGAAGTAAAATAAAATCATCCATTAAAAGACACACATACATAACCCCATTGGAATTTGTAACAAGCTATGCAATATTGGTGTGAACTTAATATACAAAAAAAAATCTGCCTCTGAAGTTCAATAATGATTGCACCTAAAAGTGTTTACAATTTGAACTCTGAATTGTTTGGCCATTGGGTCCTCAATGCCTCTCTTCACTTTACAATCAGCTGTTCGGGGCAGTATACTTTACCCATCTTCATCAACTTGAGCAGGTAGTGTGCCTTAACAGATTTTTAAAAAAATTTGTCTCAACTCCAGCCACACTGGTGGAAACCACAGTCAAATTTGCAGACAATACCCATGAGGAAAATGTTGAAGTCACCAAAAATATCTCCAATATAAAAATGAACTGCCCTTGAAAAGCAACAAACAAAATTCCACAGCAATATCAGTGGTTATCTTCAGTACATTTCTCTAAGAACAGGGGCTGATTCTCTGCTCCATAATCAAGTGTTATCCAAACCAAATATAGTGCATCAACACTTAATTTCAGTGGATGTCAGTACATCCCTGGAAACCGCCTGGTCTAATTGTACAGGTGTAAGCCAAGTAGTGTATTTACTGATTTAATCAATGGAGGTCATTGACTGGTATTTAAGATTGTTTGATATTGATCGCTTGAATGGGTGAGCAAGCAATAGATCATAACCTCTTTTTCAAAACAAAATGGCAACAACTGTTGACTGATGAATTTATTGGTTAACTTTGATACTAATGTCCAATGTTATGATGAATCACAGATATCTCCATACTTTGGAGCACAACACAGAGAACTAATTTGTTAACAATGATTTCTGCATTTATATAAAATATGAAACTTGGCTTTTGCAGCAATTCAGATAACAAAAACATACTTCTGACTGTGATTTTTTTTTGGGGGGGGAGCGGAGGGCAGAATTTTTCTTGCATGGTGATTGTTAATTGTTCAAAGACTAACTACAAGAAACCCAGAATTTAATTTACATAGGGATATCATATATGTGGTTCCCGCGAGTGCCAAATTATCGAGAACCTACTACTTAGAGTAACTAATCTATTTGTCAGAGATATTAAAATAAATATGCCCTCATTCCAAAAACAGCAGATAAGCCTATTCATTGTATAATTGTGGAATGCTCGAGGAGTTCAGAGGTTGTGTTTACACAGAGTACTGCATTGTTTACAGATTTCACTAAAATGGTGCACAGAAAAAAAAAACTTCACTCCAGACATATCATAAAAGGGAATACTTTTCATTACCATCTTCTCCTTTAGTAGTGGTTAGGAGACTGACAGTCAGCCAGGCATTAGACCTCAAGCCTGAGTTTTTAAAATGGGGAAGAAAATAACAGCTGTACTATAGAGTTGAAACCACAGTTTCTACACTGGCAAATAACTAACAATATAGCATTTAAAAACAAATGTTATTTTCAAGAGCGCAGTTTTGAAGTCATGGCATTAAACAAAGTACACATTATGTTGTTAAGGCCAATGGAATATCTGTTGATTACTAACACATAAAAATCATTTCTATTCTAATTTTTATCAGGAGCTCCTACTTCCAAATGTTTTAAAATTTCTATCTCCTGTGCTTTTAAAACAAAAATGCCACAATACTAGCATTTTAAAAATAAAAGCTCACCTTTAATTTTACCTCCTGCACAATCAAACTCCTGTTCATTCAACCACACCTTCATCTAAACCCAACCCAGATAATGTCTCCTCCCTTTAGACATAAACATGTATAATGGCATACAATCTAAAGCAGAGATACCAATGCAGACAAATCCCACCAATTAATGCAGCATATTATTGAATGCACTAACTCATGTGCGATTATTCAGTAAATACATAAAAGAAATCTTCCATGAAGTGGTGCTTGAGCAAGCAACAAGTTTTCTGGCTCAGCATTACCAATATTTTCTTGCCACTGTGTAAAAATAAATTTATTTCATTCCTTTGCTGTAAACTGAGCCTTTATGAACTTTGGACTGCTTTTCCTAGAAGCAGCCTTGATGAAAAGGGAAAGCACTTTAAAAAAAACCCGGAATTATGTGCAATATAAACAGACCAGGAATTTTAGCAGCTTATAAGTTTTCGATTAACTGGGCTATCTAAGAACCTCATGTTCTTTATTAATAAAAACAAAGATTAAATAGATTTTCCCCTTTCCACAATCATTAAATATTTTGGAGTGAAGGACTTCCTAGAAATACTAAAGACTACAATGTAAATAATTTGCTTACTAAACCTGATTTGGAGATTTTAACTAATGGCAACATGCAATCTTTAACAATTAATCAACACAGATCTAGTCATGCATCAGAAACCATTGAGAGCCATAGGTTCAGGTTAACTTCCCTCAAAGAAATGCCATCACTACCAAACAACACATTATAAATTACTCTTATGTCAAATTGAAAACCTAATTTGATCATGACTAAATTTTCCTGGGGTTGGCATTTGCTTGCTGAGGTAATCAGTACATGAAGCTCACTGATACTCGCACAGCTAATGGGTGAATGCACTTTAATGGCATCAAGTCACTGGATTTACAGTCATTACAAACTAAACACCAAGAAGGATAATTCATGTCAAATTGCTTCCTCTCAAACATCACAAATTATAGTTAGTGGAAATCAATCTACTGTACCTGGCGCTTAAGATTAACCATTACCTTTGCAGAGTATCGCAAGTTTGAATTTTTGGTGGTGATATTAAAAACAATGATGACTTCAAACTTCTTTTCGTTTCTGTCTCTATTCATTTCTTAGATTTGGCATGGAGATCTTACAGACTAAGTTTGTGCCGCATTCCCAGTCTTCAAGATGCAAACTTCATAGTCCTCCAATCTGATTGTTTGAAGATATACAACACTAGTTTCCTCCATTTTTGGGACTACAGAAGCAGGAATTGGCTCTGTCAAGGAGTATTATCATCCTGTAAACAAGGGCAGGGCAAGACATGCTCTGTCATGCAGTGCCACTTATTAGATATAAACCATTGCAAAATCCAAGGCCTCATTTTCCAGACAAGCTCATGGAACTCACGACTTCTGAGTAATTCCAGGCCACTCTTTCCATATTTGAGAAACTGGCTGAACTTTATGCCATTATGCATTTCTCTCGTAAAGTATCTGCCCAATTCTTAATTCCAGTTATTCCCTCAGTGATCCTTTTAAGTTCTGCCATACATCAGTGGGATTGGAACATTTACTCAAGGATAGAAGCATCCAATCTTATGTACAGTATGTACATTGCAAAACTTTCTGTTTATCATCACTGGGAAACAGGACAAATGGCCTCTTGTGTGACAAATTTCAATGATCCAGAATTCATTAGCCAGTACTTGTGTACTGGCTTTTGTACATGTGACCATTGAAGATAATTAGTAAAGATACCACCAGAAAACAAATAACACCTTTGGAGTTATGGTAATATTCATCAGGCTAATGGTAACCTCCAAATCAACATCATTTGAATTAGGCATTATTTCTCAAAATGTCTCACTAAATCGCACTTCATCTCAAGTAGCAGACTTTTCATAGAATTTGGCTCACAGGCCTTAATCAAATCTTTGTACACAGCATCCACTTGCCTGTCTTCACAAAGTTCGGCTGCCACACCCAAGAAAGTAAAGTACATTTCTAGAAAGCTCTCCTTTTACTTCTGTCCACAATTACACGATCTTTTCCCTCAAAGTAATGGAAAATGTCACCCAAAATGGAATGGCAGCCTCTGTGTTAACAGGTTCCTGGATATTTTTGCTGCAACTTCTGCTTTGAGTCCTCTAAGCAATTCTCTAGCCTTCAGAGAGTTCCGGGAGATTTGTGCTAGGGCTCCTGCAAACTTTAGTTTATTTAATACTTCTGCTTAGGGTCTCAAATGACTATCCCTCTTCAAATCTCACTTAATTACTTTTCTTTCTTCATATCCTTATATAAAAACATATTTCCTGTCACTTTCAATTCAGTATTCAGAACGTTTCCCCACTATTTTCACATCCATGCTGTCAAATCCTGAATTTGATGTTTGTAGCTTTACAAAAAAAAAATTGCTGAACCAGACTTGATCACAGTATTTTGCTTAAGGACTTTTATTTTGTTTTATTCTCGTGGAACAAAGGAGTAACTTATGCAACTGTGTCAAAGAAGGGAAAACCAGAATATACTGAACTGTCAATGACTCCTTTTATTAAATGTTGCTACTGCAGCAAAATTTCTTTCCTAAAGATATTAACAATGTGTATGCCAAGCTGGGGTTTACTGGACTGTGGGGCACACTAGCATAGTGGTTGGCACAATGCTTCACAGTACCAGCAACCTGGGCTCAACTCCCACCACTGCCCGTAAGGGGTTGGTACGTTCTCCCTGTGACTGCACTGCTTTCCCCCCAGGTGCTCCGATTTCTTCCCACAGTCTGAAGACGCACCAGTTGGTAGGTTAGTTGGTTATGGTAAATTGCCCCATGATTAGTCAGGCTAGGATTAAATCGGGGAATTGCTGGGTGGCATGGCTCAATGGCCGGAAGGGCTTATATCGCAATATATCACTGTATCACAATAAATAAATAAAACTAAGCACAAGGAAATTTGTCCTAAAAAAAATGCACACTGCATAACTTCCAAGTTAGCCCAGTGTAAAATTGCCGATATGATATATTTTAGCTTTGAGTCTCCATTTAGAATATGTGCAGTGCCCCATTTACTTTTTTAAAATTTATCTATTTATTGGAGTAAACAGCATAAATAGTTTGACACCATTGTGTGCTTAAGTCTCCAGCCTTACTAGTCCATGAGCCAGGACCCCAAATTTGGGCCACTGGTACCATCTGGGGGGAATAATTCTTATAGTGATTTTGGCAAGTTTACACCCCTAGAAAATATCATGACATTGATAAAAACTCCAGAAATCTCTCCAAATGAGGTTTTTTTTTACCTTTTGGGGGGTAGGGTAACACTTTCTGCTGTACTGATGTTAATATGGAATATATACAAAATGTGTTTACTTATTTGAAGTAATAAAGCTACCACTGGTGCAATGCTGTCACTTATTTTCTAACTTTAGAGATGCATACCTTGCCAAAAATCACTATGAGCATTATTCCCCTCAGATGGTACCGACCAACCCTACTGGCTCACGGACTATACTGTTTATTAACTTCAATTTGTCGATGACGCTGGGACAATTAAAACATGCGCCAAAACTCGGTGAATCTTTTACAAAAACAGTCTGCCGTTTTTCCACACCCTCAAAATGTGAATGTACACAACTCCACTGATTAAAGTCAAAGTGGGGTTTGAATGTTTACAGCTGAAAATCAAATGCAAAATTGTTTAATTCAAAATTAAACTTAATTTCAGAAAAAAGATAATTTCCTAATTAGCAATTTCGTTCTCACATGGGATATTTGTAACGCAACATAATAATATAGGCGTGTATTTTAAGAATCTTACTCCAGAGCCCTGAAGCAGGAAATATTTTAAACCTCCTATCTGCAACTGACAGTTTCAAAATACCACATATTCAATATTTCCGAAGTTTTAAGGACCCAATCGAAACAGGGATTTAGTTTTCTGTTTTAAGAATTCAACGTTATTATACATTAGATCTCAAAGATCTGCAACAAGCAATCATTCACAACGTTATGCTAAAATACATCTAGAATAAAATATATTGCTTTATAAAACAAATGTCCAAGGAAATTGAGTATTTACATTGGTGGAAGTTGTTAATTTTATGTAATTAAAATACAAAGGAACGAAGCAATGATAGTACAAAAGGGGCTACGACAGTGCCGGACATTTTAAAAAACCCATTCACAGATCCACCGCGCGTCTTCAGATCGCCGCGACTATATTCATGATAAAGGTACCTGTGAGCTGTAAGTGACTCATGGTGTAGGAGATACGGAACAAGTCAGAATGTCCTTCCCGGAGGTCAAGCGTGTCTTGCGGCCAGTTGCTGGGGTACAGCGGAGTTACTGCCTTCTCCTGACAAATCATAGATGTGATGAATTCAAACAACCGCTAATCCCACTTCGATCAAAAGGCTTTCACCGGCCAGAAAGAGCGTGTATTTGTCGCGGTAGATCTAGACAAGGAGCAAGGTGCACAATAGTAAAACTGGAGCGAACTCTTTATATTATTTCAAGTTCTAAACCATAAACGCGAAAAGCCCCCAAATATCTCAATTGCCCGCGGAAATTGCTTAAAACTAATACGAATGTTGTCCATTATCTTTGGTGGAATTCGGGTCCATTTTTTCCATCACGATCAAAAACGGCCAGCGTTAATTTATACAACCAAGATCGCTAAATGCTTTCAAGTAAAAATCAATGGCCCCGGCATAAAGCTTTGCAATTAAACAAAGGCACGAACGATTTCATTAAATATTGACTTGCTGTTTTAGTTGCCCTTAAAATGATACTCCGAGTATATTCGTTTCGTCTAATTAATAAAAGTCATTTACATGTTTTCTCCGAAGGCGGGCGAAAAAGGATTAAACGAACTCGTTTCCGTGTATCACGACTCTGAAACGCTGTATGCGCGCGTACATATATCTATACATACATTTATATAGATATATACACCTTCGGTTTAAACCGAGCATTTGGTCGTTTGTAACCTGGTTCAGTGGTTTTCAAACACGACGCCGAGCCTGGGAACAAACCTGCTTCCCTCGTTTAACTCCACTAATAACAGCCAGTCACTAATTGAATACATTCGGCCTAATTCAGCTCTTTCCCTCCTGCCAGGCAGAGTCCAAGCACCACAGACGGCACAGAGAAAGAAAACGAAAATGGACCACCTTTTGTTCGTTTCTGGTTCTTGGAATGAGTTAACCCTTTAACCTAGAGCGTTCGTTTCCCCCGGCCTAATAAATCAATCTCCATCGCTAGTGATGCGCGGCCACACACTGAACTTCACCCACAATCGACAGTACCCACGGGCTCTTTCTGAATGATTTCAATTTACATTTTTTTTTCCCAGTGATTAGCGAGAGGAAGGTAAGGTTTACAGTGCATACTTTCCAGCCATGGAGAAAATGTCGTTGTTTTTAAAATCCCGAGAAATGAAAACAAAAGAAAAATTTTAAAGCGAGCTGTCATGTGAATATAGAAAGCTGTGCACGGCGACAAGACGCTAGGAGACTGAACTCGAACTGGGCAAATTCAGCCTCAGATTACCCTTCTCCCTCCCCCTTCCTCTTTCTCCACATGCGTTCATTGCTGAATGCATTAAATCAGAGACACGCCTATGAGCGCCAACGCCTCCTGTTTCCCGTTTAACTCTGCCCCCATCCCCCGCCCTAATACTTTGTGTTCAGAGAGATCGTTTACAAACAACTAATTGTTAGAGAGAGCGACACTGGTGAATGTGAGTAAAATAAAAGATGGACTGCACTGGAGGGATGCTGCGTATTAATCTTGCTTTTTTTTTGTTTCGCGCAGCTAGTTACGGATGCAAACATTTGTAAGCTGCAATTTTTTCCCCCAGCAGGAAGTCTTGTTTCTCGACTCGAAAGGTCACCGTTGCCAAGATTTGGGGTTGAAATTTCAGGCAGAAGCGCACGCGCTGCTTTCCAGGAACTTTCCAAGAATTCGCGTCACCTGCTCTTGTTGCTATTTGGTCGTCGACCAATCAGCAGCGGGCTTGCCCCCCGCCTGCTATTGTTGCGTCACGGAGCACTGCCTCCCCGCGGGATAAACTCGGGTGAAGTGAGCTCGGTGAGGTCTCGGCTGCACGGTATTGATGGGGGTGGGGGGATAAATTACGGGCCGGCAAGTCGAGGGTTATAGTAGTAGAATGGTGATCGTGGCGCCTGAAAATAATTCAAACAAAGCTGATGGGGAGTGACTCATTACAATGCTCGAATGCATTATTGCTTTAAAAATAACAAGCTGTGTTTTGAGGAAATCGTATCCCTAAACATTTCGCGTGTTCTTGAGATTCAGACTATAAGTGTATTTAAAATGTAATGGAATTAGGCATCCAGAAGCATCTGCGATTGTCGTCCATTATGTTGTTTTTGGGACTCTCGTTTTGTCTTTAAAATGTCACGTAGGTGAAGCTCGTCGCTCTTTTTTAGTGTGGGAGGCAGAAGAAAGGAAAGCGTAGGCCAATTAGCCTGACTTCAGTGGTTGGCAATGGTTCCGAGAGGTTGTTATAGCCGCGGGTGGTAATGGGGATAAACGTTCACTACCTATTACAGGTTTCCAAAGGCGTGCGCCTCAAATAGCCTCTGACAATCAAGTCCAGCTCCTGGCCTTTATGGGTGGCTTAGCTACCAAGCCCGGCGGAACCGTTAGTACTGACAGGAAAAGGAGCAAAGGGAGGGGGAGGGGGTAATCGGCGCCCTAAAACCAGTCGCTTCGGGCAGATAGAGCTCGTCCGGCATGGCTGGCAGCTCATCCAGGGGACAGAAAACTGACCTCAAATCTCCGCTGCCTTGCGGCTACACCCACTCGTAGGAAAGGCTTTGGGAGTAAACCCAGATGGAAAAATCCGGACCACATACACGCAAAATGTTGGGGAAACTCAGCAGGATGTCCTGCAGCTGCGGATTTTCTCTTGTTGTGAAAAATCCGGAGCTGGAGTCCCTAAGGCAGTCCTACATTGCGTTCAATGCCGACTGGCAACTTCTGTGGTGCTGCTGGTGGCACAATGTATCGGTCCCTGCTGTTCCTTTGGGTTCATCAGATGCGTGGAGAGAGGAAGCTTGCTACATGGGCAACAGCTTGCTTTCCATACCGTACTGCACAGGCTTGCGTATCTAGACAGCGAGGTCGCAATGTCCACAGTCGACCCTGACTAACAGAGGCCTCACGTCACCTCAGTGGTTGGGAAGATGTTGCAGTCCGTCATGAAGAATGAGATTCTGGGGTACTTGGAGGAGCATGATAAAACAGACCAAAGTCAGCGTGGTTTCCTTACGGGGAAATGTTGCCTGACAACATCTGTTGGAAGGCCTTTGACAAGGTGTCGCATATGAAGCTGCTTAAAATAAGAATCCATGGATCGAAGGTTGGCTGGTTGGCAGGAGGCAAAGAACCGGGCAAAGGGGGCTTATTCTGGCTGGCTGCCGGGGACTAGTGGTGTTCCACGGGGATCGGTATTGGGACCGCTTCTTTTCCACGTTGTATGTCAGTGATTTGGATGACGGAATTGATGGCTTTGTGGCCAAGTTTGCGGACGATACAAAGATAGGTGGGGGAGTGTTGAGGAGGCAGGGAGTCTGCAAAAGGACTGAGACAGATCGGGAGAATGAGCAAAGAAGTGGCAGATGGAATATAGTGTAGGAAAGTGCATGATCATACACTTCAGAAGAAGGAATAAAGGGATAGACTATTTTCTAAACGAGGAGAAAATTCAGAAATCAGATGCATAAAGAGATTTGGGAGTCCTCGTGCAGGTTGAGTCGGTGGTAGGGAAAGCACATGCCATGATAGCCTTCCTTTCGAGAGGTGTAGAATATAAGAGCAAGGATGTAACGCTGAGGTTTTATAAGACATTCGTCGTACGGCACCTGGAGTATTGTAAACAAGAAAAGATGTGCTGACATTGGAGAGGGTGCCAGAGGAGGGTCACGAGAATTATTCCGAGAATGGAAGAGTTAATTTATGCAGAGCATTTGGTGACTCTGGGCCTGAACTCCGCTGGAGTTTAGAAGAATGGGGGGGGGGGTCGGGGGCGGAGAGATCTCACTGAAACATTTCGAGTATTGAAAGACCTACATAGAATGGATGTGGAGAGCATGTTTCCTAGAATGGGTAAGTCTAGGACCGGTGGGCATAGAATACAGGGACGTCTATTTAGAATAGAGATGAGGAAGAATTTTTCTTTGACCAGAGGGTAGTGATTCTGTGGAATTCATCGCTACAGACGGCTGTGATGACCGAGTCATTGGCTAGATCTAAAACAGAGACTGTCGGGTTCTTCATTGATAAGGGCGTCAAAGGTTACGGAGAGAAGGGCGAAGCAGACTCCCTGGAGGACCGAACTCCTAATTTTACTCCTATGCTTTATGGTTTTATCAAATACGCCTGCATTTCCAACCTAAACCCTGTAAGAATAACAGGCCATTGAAGATCCTGAAGCAAAATAAGGCAGGCGAGGTACTTGCCAGAACAATACTTGAACATAAACACATCGTAAATCCTGGGAGGAGGCAAGACTCGGAAAACAGAACGTGCTCCAGAAGAGGTGGAGTAGACTCCAAGAAACCGGTATTAGTTAATACAAGGTTCAGGGGGAAATGCAATTTTGGGCGAAAGCGACACATTTGCTTTTGACATAGATTTAAAAACCAACGTTGAATTTTGGTGGTAGAAGTAGCTATCAGATAAGAATTTAAATGTTTGCAGTTCTACATCGCATAATTTTGTGCATTTATTTATTTTCAGCATTCAATT
Source organism: Mobula hypostoma (assembly GCF_963921235.1). Taxonomy (NCBI): domain Eukaryota; kingdom Metazoa; phylum Chordata; class Chondrichthyes; order Myliobatiformes; family Myliobatidae; genus Mobula; species Mobula hypostoma. Next base: position 34,037,251 of record NC_086109.1, read on the forward strand.
TTATCACGTCCGTCTGAATCTCGAAACGCTTTTTAAAGTGGTTACAACCCGACTTGGGTAGTTAGAATACCCAAGATGTGTCTGATTCGCCAGATGATGATCTCAAAGTGTGTCTGCCGGTCTTATGTACAGTACTTACATTTCCGATACAAGATAAACCTTTTGATTCCACAGAAGAAAATCGGCTTTTTTTTCTGACGTAAATTCATAATTCACATGGCAGTCGATCAGCACAGGAGCGTGTCCCTCGTGGAAAAGAAAAAAAATCATAATTCTGAAAGCGTAACACTGACCAAAATGATGATATCCATGAAAGGAAATGTATAACTATTTAAAAGCGCCGCGACGAGAACTGAGAAGAGATAGATCTCTGCGATAGATAGTGTTGCATCGTGATGTAAATAGCACGGAAAAGCAGGAGGGGAAATTCCTAGCCACAAACAAAGGGTGCATCATTAGGAGGAAATTGATGACTGACATGTGGATCAGTGCACCACAGGGGAAAAAAACGAGGCCAATCATAACAAAAAAAGAAGAGAAGCAAATGAGACCGAATGCAAACAGTGTTGGAAAGTTTTACATTGTTTGAGGCCTCCGCTTATTAAATTTGGGATAAGAAGCTAGTGAATCATACATATTGTGGAAATTGTGATTTATTTTCTCAAATCGGGTTTAAAAAGTGCTTCGTGATCCAGACGGATGTGATATAATTAAATGCTGCAAATAAATGCACACAATTATACGACATGGAAATAGAAGTATTAAATTCTTATAGCTGATTCCATCACTAAATATCAAGTCATTGTCTAAACTTAAAGCAGAGGTATCGCTTTCGTCTAAGATTATGTATTTTCGAAGCATACTATTATTGACAACGGCTTCAAACATTCTTTGAACGTTATCTCATAGAAGCCACTGGGCTCCGAGTCAAGCTTCCAAAACACAACGTTCTTCTAAAGCACAAACGTCACAATTCTCAGGGACACAAATCCCTTGTTAATAAACAATGGTTGATTCAGTTTTACACAATAATTGCAGGGTCAAACTGGAACTCTGGTAGAAACTGAAAGCTGTTCAAGTTTTTCCCTCTAAAAGAAGGTTGAAGACACGAGTGCTTTCCATTTTCACCATTGGGCTACAGCGTCCTCCTATGGTATAACTCAAAATATTCCCAGGATTAAATAGTTGATAGCTTCCTGATGGCTTCCAAGTGTACGGAATATCCTAAAATACTTTGCACCCAAATATATTGTTTTATAACGAAGATTATGATATTTATTTAAACAAATCTTGTTTATGTTAAAGACTCTGGGCTCTGCGAGTTTTGCTCTTCTACTTCATGTGTATTTCATGGCTATCTGCAGAAGACAAATATCAAAGTTGTATGTGCATGCTTTGCCAATAAAATGAACCTTCAACCTTGAAATATTCAAAATCCTATAGGCAATGAATCAATGATCAATCGATCTGAATTGGCTTAAATGTTAAATAGTTTCCTTTAGGAACGGCTTTGTGATAGTTTACAGCCAGCTGAACAGACATCAAAAAGGCAAATTGATAAACACAACACTGAGATAGCAAAGATCATAAAATCAAGTACAGCTTGCTACCACTTGTGCCAGTGTTAGGTTTAATAGGGTAGAAAATGTTAATATCTGATATATTTTACTGAGCCCTGTTAATTCAAGTAGAAATGTTATATCCTATATTATAAATATCAAATTTTAAAATATTACTGTCCATGTAAATCTTCAGATTGCAAATTTGCATTGTCAGTGTTGTGTTCCAGATTGATTAGATAATTATGCATTGCATATCCGATCGAGAAACATACATAAAAGTAAGATCACATGAAGTAGAAGTGTAAGTGGTCCATATACAACAGGAGTGGATCCATTATGGACCTACTGCTGCAGCCCACCCACTTCAAGGTTGGGCATGTTATGCATTCAGGTATGCTCCTCTGCAAACCCTCGTTGTAATACATGGTAATTTGAGTTACAGTTGACTTCCTGTCAGCTTAAACTACCTTAGCCACACTCCTCTGACCTCCCTCATTAACAAGGCATTTTCATCCACAGAACTGCTACTCACTGTATGTGTATATACATATATAGTTTTTCACACTATTCTTTGTAACCTCCAGAGACTGTTGTCCATGAAACTCCAGTAGATCAGCAGTTTCTGAGATACCCAAACCACCCCCATCTGGCACCAACCATCATTCCACGGTTAAAGTCACTTAGAACATATTTCTTGCCCCATTGTTTGGTCTGAAGAACAACTGAACCTCTGGACCATATCTGCATGCTTTTAAGTATCAAGTTGCTGCTAATAATTGGTTGATTAGATACTTGCACTAACAAGCAAGTGTACAGGCGTGTCTAATGAAGTGGCCACTGAATGTGGTTATTCAGTGAGATCAGATCTGATCATTTACATTATGATCTCCTTCTCATCCACTCTGCAGTCTCTTCATTCCCTCGTCTGCTGCAAGTATTGATTGCTGGAGGAACTCGGGCTCAAAGTTGATGATCTAGAACAGGGGTCGGCAACCTTTTTGCCTCTGTGGGCCTGATTGCATATTAATGAGCGGACGGTGGGCCAGATAAATGCAATAAAAAACTTGCTATATGGAAATTACCCATTTAAATACATCTTGTTATGTTTTGCCTCAAATTAATGAATAATGCATGCTAGAAAATTATTTGTGCTTAACCAAGGATGCCAATTAGTAATCAAAGAACTGTTTAGTTGCAATTTATTTCAATCAAGGCATCTTTTGAATCTATTAAAAGGACACAAAGAATTTTTAAACATAAAACGTATGAACATGATGCATAGAATGGTGGTAAATTAAGTATAATAAAAAAGAAAATTTTAATGCAAACAGTCCATAAATCAATGTGAAACTTGATACGGTTTGTTGCTTGAAAGCTTCTCAATATTGGGTGTTGGACTTGTTGATGCCAAGAGCAAGACATTATCCAGATGGGTATCAGTCAATCTTGTTCTCAAATGGTTCTTGGTGTGCTTCATTTTTGAAAATAATTGCTCACACAGGTAAGTGCTGCCAAACAATGATGCCATCTTGGTTGCATGGTCCACTATGTTAGGATACTTCCCACTTGGATGAATATATTTTCTATAGAAGCAAGCACTGACACATCTTCAGAATGAAATTTCGATCTCAATATGTCCTCACACTGCATCTCAATCAATTCCATTTGAAAAATTTCTGATGCATTGTCCACTTTTTGAGACAATACGTTTTGAGACTTCGTAGCTGGCACGGGTATTTGCTTCATTTTCACTGCTTTTCTTGGCAAAAAATGACATCTGTTTTCCGAAACTAGCCTTCATTCACTCAACTTCATCTTTCCCTGCTTGGCCAGTAAACTTGTTAAAATTTCCACTATGGCAGGTCACGTAATGTTGCCTGATATTTTCCACCTTTTTCACCAGCAACATTTTCTAGGCAAATGAGACAAACTGGTTTCCCAGCTTGCTCGATGAAGAAGTAATCCAGCGTCCAAGTCTCTTGGAAATTTCGGCACTCAGTGTCTATCTTCCCGCGTTTTGCATTCATTGCCATTGGAATTTTTTTCTTCGATTTTATTTCGAAACACGAGTTATTCAACAAGTATCATAGCACATGTAAATATCTGGATATTTAGCGTGGATTTCTTGTTAAAACACAGTGACGCTGTTTCTGTTTACAAATTTGAACGATCCCATCCGAAAACCTGCGCATGCACGGAGAGTATCTGACACATATTAGTAAGGTAGTCTGCCTTCCCGTCACTCGTATATACCAGTGTTTGGTTTGGAACAAAACGCCATGCCTGTCCGTCAGTGTAGTCGCGTGAAACACTCAGAATAAGGAGAAATCGCTCGCGGGCCGGATAAGCGTAGTATCCCAATATTTGCTCGCGGGTCGGTCAAAATACCTTCGCGGGCCAGATTTGGCCTGCGGGCCGTAGGTTGCCTACCCCTGATCTAGAATTATCAGTTTCAAACACTGCGATTTACTAGGAAGGGGGAGAGTCGCCCGGGTACTGTGTTTCAGAAGGCAATCACAGCAATTAGAATTTTCAGTCTGTGGGTGGGGACAAGAGGGTGTGAATGTTTGTGAGGCAGATAGAGGGATCCAAGAGGTGGTGCTGGAAGAGCCTGAGACCTTGAGCCTGCCCAGATGGTCTGAGACTGTTGCTTCCTGTGTGGACGAGAGTGGGGCCTGTAAGAAGGATGAGCAACCGAACTGTGGCATGGTCATTCAGGGAGCCACTCAAGAGGGAGGAGGGGAGAGAAACATGGTTGTAATTATGGATACTATACTCAAGGGAATAGACACAACTCTCTATAGCAAGGAACAAGAGTCCCAGAGGCTGTGTTGTCTGGCTTGTGCCTGGGTTCAGTACATCTAATTTGATTCGCAGAGGAAGAAGGGGAAGAGTCCAGGTTTTGTGGTCTATGTGGGTACCCATGACATCAGAAGAACAAGGAAAGAAATCCTAAATTAGAACACAGGGACTGAATTAAAATGCAGAACCAAAAAGGAAATAAGCTTTGAATTGTGATCTGAGACACCTACAAATTGGCAAAGGGTTAATAAGATCAAGGAGCTTATTAACAAGGATCATGGCACAAACATAGGTGAGGGGAAGTGGGACACTGACACCAGTAGACAATAAGACTACTACAGAAGCAGAATTAGGCAACTTGGCCCATCGCATCTGCTCCACAACTCCATCATGACAGATACATTATCCCTCTCAACCTCATTCTCCAGCCTTCTCTCCATAATCTTTGACATCCTGCCTAATCAAAAGCCTATCAACCTCTGCTTTAAATATACCCAAAGATTTGCCTCCACAGCCATCTGTGGCAATTAATTACACAGATCCTCTACCGTCTGGCTAAAGAAATCCCTCATCTCTGTTCTAAATGGATATCCCTCTATTCTGACGCAGTGATCTCTGGTCCTAGACTCCCCCACTATAGGAAACATCCTTTCCACATCCATTCTATCTAGGCCTTTCAATATTTGAGAGGTTTCATCAAGATCCTCCCCTAATTCTTCTAATCTCCAACAGATACAGGCCCTGAGTATCAATCGCTCCTCATACGTTACCTCTTTTATTCACAGAATCATTAATGCAAATCTCCTCTGGACCCCTCTAATATTAGCACATATTTTCTTAGATAAGGGGCCCAAAACTGCTCGCAGTCTGACCAATGCCTTATAAAGTCTTGATTTTATATTTTAGTCCTCTTGATAGAATATTAACATTGCATTTTCCTTCCTTATCACTAACTTAAACTGCAAGTAAACCTGCAAGGAATCCTACACAAGGATGCCCAAACCCTTTTACACCTCTGATATCTGAATTTTCTCCTTGTTTAGAAAAGAGCCTGCGCCTTTACTCTTTCTACCAAAGTGCGTGACTAAACCACTTCCCTATACTATATCCATCTGCCATTTCTTTGCCCATTCTCCCAATCGGTCAAAGTCCTTCTTCAGAATCCCTACCTCCACAACACTGCCTGACCCTCCACATATCTTCCTATCATCCGCAAGCATGGCCACAAAGCCATCAGTACCGTCACCCAAATCATTGACATATAACATGGAGAAGTGGTCCCAACACTTACCCCTGCACAACACCATTAGTCACCAGCAGCCAACCAGGAAAAGCTCCCTTTATTCGCACCCTTTTCCTCCTGTCATTCAGTCAATCTTCTATACATGTCAGTATCTTGTAAAAACGTGGGCTTCTATCTTGTTAAGCAGCCTCGTGTGTGGCACCTTAAAATCCAAGTAAACAACATCCACTGACTATCCTTTGTCTATCCTGCCTGTTATTTCCTGAAATAATTCAAACAGATTTGTCAGGCAAGATTTCCCCTTAAGGAAACTAAGGAGGGAACTGTTCTAATGGGAGAGGCTCCACCCGAACCATGCTGGATTCTGGCGAATCGCACAACTAAAGCTTGTGGATAGGCCTTTAAATTAAACAGTTGGGGCTGGATTCAACAGCTTAGAAAAATACGGTTTAAAGGGAAGAGGAGTGCAGGAGAGGTATGGAAGTCACCAGAATGAGAAATAAAGACAAAGAGTTTTGAAAGCATAGGAATTTAACTTAAGGCAACGTGAGAAACAAATGTGTGGTGGATACAGGACTGAAGGCATCTGAATGCATAAATACACGAATTAAGGTAATTGCTCTTGTATAACATCACTGAGATGTGATTGAAAAAGGGCTACAGCTAGGAACTAACATCCAAGGATACACAAAAAATCAAAAGGACACGCTTGGTGGGCAAAGAAGGTGATGTGGCTTTGTTGGTATCCTTGTAGGTATCGTTAGAAAGAAGTGACAAAAGATCAGAAGATGGAGAATTTTTATGGTGGAGTTACTGCCAGGCTAAAAAGGCACTTTTGGGCCTATTATCCAAGAAAAGATGTGCTTGGAATCATACAGTATATGGGCCTCCAAACAGTGGCCAGGATGTGGGGTACAAATTACAATGTGGGAATAGAAAAGGCACATAAAAACAGCAATATTATGATGGTCATGGGAATTTTAATATGCAGGAGGATTGGAAAAATCATTTTGTAATATAATTTTTATTGAGTTTTCAAAAAGAATACATGAAAAGATAAAATCTATCCTCCCCCCTCCCCTTAACCCTCCCCCCCCCCATATATATAGTCCTACCTAAAAAGAAAGAAAGAGAGAAAAAAGAAAAGAACCGCCTGGATGTTGGAAGGTTTCCACATGCTCCATGGGATTCAAAAATAAATATTGGTATAATTATTCGTTACTTTCCCCAAGGGACCAAGGTCTTTATCGGAGCACTTAAATATGCCATCCTATCTTTTGTAAATAAGGGTGCCAAATATTCAAAAATGTTACATATTTATCTCTTAAATTATAAGTAATTTTTTCGAGTGGAATAGAACTAGCCATTTCATTATTCCAACGATCCATACTTAAATACGAATCAGATTTCCAAGTAATTGCTATAGTCTTCTTAGCTACTGCCAATGCAATTTTTATAAATTCTTTCTGATATTTATTCAATTTAAGTTTTGGTTTTATCCCTTCAATATCACCTAATAGAAATGGAAAAATCATTTTGGTGCTGGATCCCAAGAGAAGGATTTTTTGGAATGCTCTATCTTGGGAGCAGGTTGGGGTTGGGCCCACTAGGAAAACGGCAATACTGAATTGGGTGTTCTGTAATGAACCAGATTTGATCAGGGAGCTTAAGTTAACAGAAATTTTGCGTGAGGACTTGGACAGGTTGAGATCAGAAGTGGTAGATGGAATACAGCGGTCATGCACTTTGGCGGAAGGAAAATGGTGTAGACTGTTTTCTAGATGAGGAGCATATTCAGAAACTGGAGGTGCAAAGGGACTTGGGCCTCCCCTTGCAGGATGCAGGTAGAGTCGGACGCGAGGAAGGCAAATGTTAGCATTCATTTTGAAAGGACTAGAACAGAAAGCAAAGATGAAATACTAAGTCTTTATAAGGCATTGGTCAGACCACATTGTGAGCAGTTTTTGGTCCCTTTATCTAAGAAATGATGTGCTGCCATTGTGGATGATTCAGGGTCTGTACTTGCTGGAATTTAGAAGAATGGGGGGAGGGGTGGGGGGGATAGATCTTATTGAAATCTATCAGATATCGAAAGGCCTACATAGGTGGATGTGGAGAGGATACTTCCAATAGGGGAGAGTCTAGGACCAGAGGGAACAGCCTCAGAATACAAGGACATCCCTTTATAGCAAGGAATTTTTTAGCCAGACGGTGGTGAATCTGTGCAATTCATTGTCACGGATGGCTGTGATGGCCAAGTCATTGGCTATATTTCAAACAGAGGTGATGGGTCCTTGCTTAGTAAGGGTGCTGAAGGTTACTGGGAGAAGGCAGGAGAATGGAGATGAGGGGGAAAATAAATCAGCCATGATTGAATGGTGGAGCAGACTCAATGAGCTGAATGGTCTAATTCTGCTCCTGTATCTTCTGGACTTGGTTGTCGTACTATCATAATGGCAATTCAGGTATTGATTGAATATAAGGATGTCTTAGGCATAATACTATCAGATCTCAACTACTTACAGGGATCTGCAAGGCATGTGAATATAATGTAGGGAAGGTGACGGTGTAAGTTACTGAGAGAGAGAGAGTGCGACAAAGAGAGACAGAGAAAGATACACAATCCTGGAGATAAACAGGTTTCTCGCTCTTCCACGGCAGCAGGTAACAAATACTTCTCCATCTTACCAGAATATATATTCATGTGAGTGATTCCTTGCTCCACAACATTATGTTAACTTATAATTTGGTTCAAGCTGTGCAAAGTTTTGTCAAGCACTTGTACCTGAGCAATTCTGCAAACTAGCAGATGTGGTTGTCGCATTTCTGTTTGTGGGTGCATTCTATAAGCCAGCTGGATGGCACTTTTCCTAAAATCTGACAGGGACTGTAAGGATAATGCAGTGCTTTAAGCGTTCCATTGTTTTTTCTATTCTTTGGACACGGATCAATATGATGGAACCCAACTTTTCTTCTTACATTCCAACTGTGATTGCACCTGCATGATGGAAGAGAAAGAGAAGTATTGTGCAGAGCGCAAGTCTTGAGTGAAAGCATGTTTGATTTGTCTCCTGATATTGTCAGACATCCATGCTTCAACACTGTGCATCAATAGGTAAGACAGCTATAATTAAGTAATATCTACCTTTTCCATCTACAGCCTGCTTTAAGTCAGATGAACATCTGTTTCTTAAACACACTGTTCCTTTTGCTCTGTAAATTAAACTAATGATCATATCTTTTGCCTTCTGAAAGTTTACTTTTGAGCTGTGCTTGATCAAACATTAATGTGCTATTTAATGGGGGAGGAGGGAGTGGGTGGGGAAGTGCATCAGTTTTGACACTAGGGATAGCTACCTCTTACAGAAAATAGCTTCACTTCATGCACTGGATACTTCTGGGAGAAGACCTGCCCTGTGTAAATGATCTGAAAATTCAAAATTCAAAACTCGTTCAGACTGAACAGTCAAGTACAAGAGGCATAGGGATTCACAAATTCAAATGCATCGTTAGATATACTGAGTGCTATCAGGCAAATAAAGGCTCTTCTTCCTCTTGCAATGAAATGAAACTTTGGAACAAATAATGCAATTTCAATGACACAAGGTCTTGGAATTTGAAATGTGATTATTGTTAAGTAATTAGCAAATGAACCGAGTTCATTTCTCTGGTTACACATTTCTACAAATGACAAAGTTTTCATTGATAGTTATTTCAATGTGACAGATTTTGATTCCGCAGATTAAATCGTGAACGTATAAAACAGTGGGTGAATTTGAATGGTTTAGGAAAATTCATTTTCACTCAATGGAGAAGAAGTACAAACTGGCAAGTGATAGACAAAACCCAGGGCAGGTGGATGGGGGTGGGGGGGGGTGCTGGGTGATAAAGTAAGAAGCTGAGAGGTGCTAGCTAGAAGAAGTAATGGTCTGAAGGAGGAATGACAGTGGACCATGAAGAAAGGGAAGGAGATGGTGCACCAGAAAAACGTGATAGGCAAATGAAAAGAGGAGTAGGAGGTGAACCAGAATGGGAAATGGAATAAAGTGAGATGGGGGGGGGGAGGCGGTGGCAGAGAAGTTATTGGAAGTCGAGAAATAAGTATTCATGTCATCAGGTTGGAGGCTACCCAGACAGAATATGAGGTGTTGCTCCTCCAAACTGTGTGTGGCCTCATAATGACAGAAACGAGAATGGGAATGGGAAGATGAATTGAAATAGATGGTCTCCAGGAAATCCCGCAGAAGGTGCTTGTTGAAGCAGTCCCCCAGTCTATGTCAAGTCTCATCGATGTAAAGGAGAACCAGATACAATAGATGAACCCAGAACGACCATTCAGTCCTTCCAGGTGAGGTGGTATTTCACCTGTGAGTCTGTCAGCGTTATCTATTGTATCCAGTGCTCCCATGTGGCCTCCCCTTCTTACTTAATCCCCTCCCCCCTTCCCCCAATGACCCACCTACCCTTCCTTCCTCCCTCACTTGGTCTCACCTATCACCTGTCAGATTTTCTCCTCCCCCCACCCTTCATATTCTGGCTTCTGCCCTACTTCTTTTCCAGTCCTACTGAAGCATCTCAGCCTGAAATGCTGGCTCTTTATTTCCCTCTGCAGATGTTGCCTAACTTGCTGACTTCCTCCAGCATTTTGTGTGTATTGCCCTGGGCTTCCAGCATCTGCAGAATCTCTTGTGTTATATGTATGCAAATTAATGCCTCCAATTGTATTGTTAATAATGATAATCAAACATATTTGGCAGTAATTCCTAACAATTAATAAAAGATGACATCTATTAAATAAGCAAGTTTGAATTAGATTCATCAATAGACCATCTTTATAATTTAGGCCAGTGTGCCTCCTCTAATTTTATCTTATTGTTTTCATCTTTAGATAGAATTTGTAGTTGTCAGTTTGTTCTTTTCGGAAGCACACGAGATTGGTAACTTGTCACAGCAGCAAGCCTCATCATCCTGTGCATTTTATGTAACAAAAATACATGCAAGTAACTAGTCTAACTAATACCAATGATCTTTCGAAATATAAATTGGAACTGTGAAAGAATGAAGTCTTATTGAACCATTCCATCATGACGAATATATAACTCAGGTTATTTACATAGATTTCATAAAAATCTACAGCACATTCCTGCCCCTTTGGTTCACAATGTTGTGCTGACCATGTAACTTACTCTACAAATTACCTAGAATTACCCTACCGCATAGCCCTCTATTTTTCTAAGCTCCACGTACCTATCTAAGAGTCTCTTAATAGATCCTACTCTATCCACCTCCACCACCACCGCTGGCAGTGCATTCCAGGCACCCACCATTCTCTGTGTGAAAACTTACCCCTGACATCCCCTCTGTACCTGCTTCCAAGCACATTAAAACTATGCCCCCTTGTGTTAGCCATTTCAGTCCTTGGAACAAAGCCTCTAGCTATCCACATGATCAATGCCTCTCATCATCTTATACACCTCTATCAGGTCACCTCTCATCCTCCATCACTCCAAGGAAAAAAGGCCAAGTTCACTCAACCTATTCTCATAATGCACACTCTCCAATCCAGGAATATCCTCGTAAATCTCCTCTGCACTCTCTCTATCATAGCCTCATCCTTCCTATAATGACTTGACCAGAACTGAACACAGTATTCCAAGTGGGGTCTGACCAAGGTCTTTGTTCAGATGTTCCTAACATTGTCCACTTTAAGGCATTTGTGTTTATAACCTTTAAGTCATAACATGGGTAAGTCAGTAAGAAGAACTGATGCATTGGGGTTTTAATGATCCAGTCCTGCAAAGAATTACAGCAGAATGATTTGGAATTTCTACTGATTCACCAGATATATTTGGTTAGCATACAAATAATATATGAAGAGCAATTAATGTTAACTGGTATTTGGATATATAACAACCGTTATTTCTTACCACAAAATAAAATGTTTTGTTGCAAAACCAAGTAGAAAGCTAACAGCTTTCTTGCTCTATATGGTTTTTTAAATTTCAAAATATACTTTATTCAAAAATAAAATTATATACAATAAACCATTCAATAACTTTTCATCCTTTACATACGTTTCCATTATAGTCAGTACATATCCATACTTATGGCTACCCATGTGGCACTCCAGTTGTTCACCTTACCACATCATTGTTGAGGGGTATACTCCCTGCCACCCGACCCCTCCCACTCCCATGGGTGAAGAAACCTATACTGTGGTCCTTCCCCACCGGGCCCTTGCAGTGGCTGCACCGAGTTTCAGTGCGACCCTCAGCATGTACTCCTGCAGCCGAGAATGTGCCAGTCGGCAGCATTCTCCCACGGACACCTCCATGTGCTGGTAGATCATCAAGTTTCGGGCCAACCAAAGAGCGTCTTTCACCGAGTTGATGATCTGCCAGCAGCACTGGATGTTGGTCTCCGTGTGCGTCCCCGGGAACAGCCCGTAGATCAGAGAGTCCTCTGTTACGCGGCTGCTGGGGATGAAACATGACACTAGCCCGTCCATCCTCGTCCACACCCTCTTTGCGAACTGACAGTGTGCAAAGAGGTGGGTCACAGACTCCTCCTCACTGCAGTCCTCCCATAGGCAGCGGGGTGTGGAGACGATGTTCCGGGCGTACAGGAGGGCTCTGACTGGGAGGGCCCCTCTCACCGCCAGCTAGACGAGGTCTTGGTGCCTGTTGGTGAGATCTGGTGATGAGGCATTTTGCCAGATGAACTGGACAGTCTGCTCAGGGAACCACCCCACTGTGTCCATCACATCCTTCTCCTGCAGTGCCTGCAGGACGTTACCTGCTGACCACTGCCTGATGGCCCTGTGGTCAAAGGCGTTCTCCTGGAAGAACTTTTCTATGTAGGACAGGCATGCCGGCAACGACCAGCTGACTGGGGCGTTGCGCGGGAGTGGGGCCAGACCCATCCTCTGTAGCCAGGGCGACAGGTAGAACCTCGGCACATAGTGGTACTTGGTGCCCACATACCTGGGTTCTACACACAACCTGATGCAGCCATGTACGAAGCTGACCATCAGGGTGAGGGCGACATTGGGGACATTCTTGCCCCCGTTGTCCAGGGACTTGTGCATGATGGTCCGTCTCACCCGCTCTTGCTCTATATAGTTGTTTTATCTTTCACACTAATCTAGGACAATAGAAGGATTGTCTATCTTACAGACCATTACATGAATTCTCCTTCTGTTGCTGTAGTCATCTTTATAGTTTGAGGTTGTGTAGCAAGGTGCACATTATGCAAATAATTTCAGGAAAATGGCACAAGAACATTGCCTAATCATAAAGTTATTTTTGCCACTTAAGAATTTACACTATTTACAACTAGCAATATATTTGTTGGAACAACATGGGCTGCTGGTTGTTATTGTATATTAGTGTGAATATATTTATGAAATAAAGTACATGCAAGTTTTGAAAAAATCAGAGTTTATATTGCACATTTACAGACCTTCCCTGTGAAGCAAGAACAGACTGGCAGTGTCTTCATTAGGAGTCAGTCCGATGCAGGCTTCCCAGCTCCATGTTTAAAATCATGAGTTGGGCTGTATTACTGTAGCTTATATATTTGAGAACATTATAGATTTTTTTCAGATGTGTGAATTCGAAAAAAACTATCACATAGTAATAGGAGCGGGAGTAATCTAGTAGGCTGTTCAATCCAGTCCACTATTTAGTATGATCTTGGATAATCTATGCTGACCTCAACTGTTCCATACCAATCTCATGGAGTTTATTGTCATCTGCTTAAGTATGGTGATATACAGATAGTTCCTCATAACTCCCAATTCTTTGTCTTTCAAATATTTATCTATCTCTTTATAATCATTTGGTCTACAAGAAAATTCCTGACACTCACTACCCTCAGCGCCTGAGTCTAATTGGGACAATTCCATTGAGATATGCACCAGCCGCCTGAATATTTGACATAATTCATCTAAGGATGCCCATTAGCTTATTTTCTTGGTCCACTGCAGACGACTCCATCTTCACACAGTACATTTTTAATTGCTGTTATTTAGTTTGAAGACGGTGGTTCTGTCCTCTAGTATTTACTCTCAAACTGCATCTGAAGTCCTATCATATTATGGTCACCAAGCGATCTCTTACTAGTCCTCCCTCATTACTCAATAACCAAAACCAAAATAACTTGTTCCTGCAACATACATCAAAGTTGCTGGTGAACGCAGCAGGCCAAGCAGCATCTATAGGAAGAGGCGCAGTCGACGTTTCAGGCCGAGACCCTTCGTCAGGACTAGTTCTTGTAACTTGTTCCTGGATAGGTTTGTAACATAGTGTTCTCAGCAGCAATCCCTGATATTTCATAAGTACTCCTCTATGATACTCTTACAAGTTGGTAGGTCAAAATACTGCACGATAATTACAGTTTCCTTCAGGTATGCTTAGATATTTCCCTGTTTATGCTCTATGGTCCTGTTTTCGGGGTCTATAGACTACTGCCATCTATGTCTTTGTATTCCCATGATTCGTGTTTTCAACTCAACCTGATTTGACATTACCCTCTGCCTCTGTATCATGACTCAATACTACTCATACACCTGCTGATTAACACCTGTCCCCCTTTCCCTCTTTCCTGTTATTTTGCATCATATAACCCAAAATAAAGAGGATCCAGTCATAGTCACCCTGGAGTCACATCTCTGTAATAGCTATTAGATCGTGTTCGTACGTTGCTATTTGTGCACAATTCATCTAACGTATTGTAACTGCTACATGCATTCAAATAGACAGTTAATCTTTAATTTGTTTTAAACCCATTTTAGGTAACTCTTGATTTGCTCTGTACTGCATACTTGGGTTTAACATTTCCCACCCCAGCCCTTCACATTTTGCTTGACAATTTGTCATTCACAAACATCGCTCTCTTATTTCCAGGAATGATTAGATATCCATTCTTGAAGTCCACTCCAATGCCTGTCCTATTTAGTTTAAAGCCTTATCTACAACCAATTTATACAACCACCATTGAGCCGAAATCACTGTGAATTTATGGCAGTAGCAAGTCATCTAAATTCCAGAAGTTACTGGGTAGATACCAACATACCAAACAGCAATGAACTCTGCTCCTTTTGTTTCTGAGAAGAACAACTGAGGAGACACCTCTAGCACAATCTCTTTCCCCCGAAGTGCTCCAAAACCACTGGAAAGATAAGGGTTAATATCCCAGGTCAACATCCCTATCAGAGCAATACTGAGGTCCTAATTACACTTGGATTGGCTCCAATGGGAGAGCTACATTACTCACAAGCTGACCAGGTACCCAAAAGTACACATCCTATTCCAAGCTGTCACATATATATAAAAAAAAATCAGGTGGAGGCAGCAAGACTTAAGGACATCTTCAATGCCCTGTAGAGGGGATAAAAAGCAGCCCCTCTGACCCTGGGAATCCTTAACCCATGCACACTTATGTGGAGAAGGCAGACTTGTGATGGTGCTGACATTACCAAGTATATGCATCAAATTGCAGGAGCACAACACCTCACAAGCTACTGACTTGCTTGTTCTGTCAGGCACCGCCGTCCCATTTGTGCTGGAATATGTAGGTCTCAGACTGATGTCCTCAGTCACCTGAGAACCAGATTGGAAGCAATCATCAATCATAAGGGATCACCTACAAGCAAAGAAAAAAGGCAACCTGCTCTCTAATTCACTGATGTTGCACTAGTTCAGATTTCTGTGTGAAATTCTTCACTAGCCATCTGATTTTCAGTTGCGTGGCCATTAAGGGTTATTAGATTAGATTAAATTCAACTTTAATGTCATTGTGCCGAGTACAAATACAAAGCCAATGAAATACATTTAGCATCTGACCAGAAATGCAAAGAATAATGTTATTTACAAAATAACTGCGAATTAAAAAAGTGCTATAGCACACAAATATAAAAGTACTGAGACAGTACAATACGGATGCAATACTAGTTAGCGCTGTGATGAGAGGTTCAGCAGTGTCACAGCCTCAGGGAAGAAGCTGTTCCTATGCCTGCTGGTGCGGGAGCGGAGGTTCCTGTAGTGCCCGGATGGGAGGAGAGTAAAAAGTCCATGGTTAGGGTGAGATGCATCCCTGATAATGCTTTTTGCCCTGCCCATGCAGCGTTTATGGTAAATGTTCTCAATGGTGGGCAATTGGGTGCCGATAATCCCATGGGAAGTTTTCACCACACGCTGGAGTGCTTTGCGGAATGATACAGGACAATTGCCATACCACACTGAGATGTAGTTGGTGAGTATGCTCTCAATGGTACAGCAGTAAAAGTCCATCAGTTATGTCTTATTGCACAGCGCTGAAAAAAACTAGTTCAGAAAACCACTGAGAGAACTTTAAAAGTTATGCCACATCCCTCATTTAAGCAGTGTCCCTGCCAAAACTTATATCGAATTATAATTCAGAAACTTGCAAAATCACTATTTAAGAAAAGAACAAAAAGTAGTATTACAGAAAAAAACTTCATGAAGCTTTAAACCTGTTTGGCTCTTTCAAAAGTAAATACTTACCCTGGGTATCTGAGACTTTTCCATTTACAGTAATGGAATTAGTGTTTCTACATCTCACCTGATAAATGCAATAGGCAGATTCCCATCAGAAGAGCAAAAACTTTGCAGTCAATTGGCAGCTTACTGAATTCCGAAAAAATCCACCAACTGAGTACAGTTGAAAAAAATATAAAGACAGCCAATTGGCAAGAAATTTTAATTTCTGCAAACGCAAAAATCCAAAAGTTGATAATATATGGCAGGAAACAAGAGATTCTGATAATGGTGGAAATCCTGAGCAACCCACACAAAATATTGGAGGAACTCAGCAGGCTAGCAACATCAGTGAGGGGAAATGAACAGTTGATATTTCAGGTCGAGACCCTTCACCCAGACTCATAGCCAGGCTTGTGCAAGAAAACGGTAGTGGTGCCATGCAGAACAGCTGGATTTTGAGGACCCGTAATATAGTTTTTCCCCACAAATGCTGCCCAGACTGAAAAACATTTCTCTTTTTTTATATTTCAGGTTTTCAGCATCTACAAGAGTTTGATATTTGGCTCACTGTTTAAAGAGGATTTAAATGACAACATTTTAAATCAGCGGTCGCCAACCACCGGGCCACAGACCAGTACCGGGCCGTGAGGAAACGATATGATTTGGCGATATGAGTCAGCTGCACCTTTCCTCATTCCCTGTCACGCACTGTTGAGCTTGAACGCACGTGAGGTCATTATCCACGCGTCATCCATGTCAGCGCAGGAAGGAGATCAACTCCTCGAGCTTGCAAATGACGGCGGGCTGAAAAGTATGTTTGACATAACATCTCTGCCGGCATTCTGAATCAAAATCAAGGCTAAATATCCTGAGATAGCCACAAAAGCACTGAAAACGTTGCTTCCAACGTATTTCTGCGAAGCGGAGTTTTCTGCAATGAAAACTAAATTGCGGAATAGACTGGACATAAGGAACCCCCTTCGAGTATCGCTGTCTCCCATCACCCCTCAATAGGACCATCTCGTTGCAGGGAAACAAGCCCAGGGCTCCCACTGATTCAGCGATATTGGTGTGTTGCAATGATTTTATATGTTTGTACGGGGAAAATATGTGCTGTGTGTTTAATATCCAAATGTTACTTAAAATGTTATGATGCTATTGACTTACTTATATAACCATGTAACAATTACAGCACGGAAACAGGCCATCTCTGCCCTTCCAGTCCATGCCGAACGCTACTCTTACCTAGTCCCACCGACCTGCACTCAGCCCATAACCCTCCATTCCTTTCCTGTGTATATACCTATCCAATTTTTCTTTACATGATAATATCGAACCTGCCTCTACCACTTCTACTGGAAGTTCGTTCAACACTTACTTTAAGCTCCCCTGATAATTGACTTATCACTATATTCATGCGAGGAAAATATGCGTTGTGTGTTTAATATTAAATTCGTTAGATAAACCCTTTTAGAAACGAAACTGAGTGTATTAGCCACTTATCAGCTATATTGCGGTCTTAACACCCCCCACCCCCCGAACAGAATCGCAAAACGATTTGCAGGGAAAAAAATAATCGGGAGGCACATGCATGTGTATTGGTGCCCGCGCATGGCTTCATGATCATTGTAGTCTTTCAGTGGGTAAATACAACGTAATTGACTGGTAAACAACAGGAATTCTGCAGAAATTCAAGCAACACACATCAAAGTTGCTGGTGAACAGAGCAGGCCAGGCAGCACCTCTTCCTAGAGATGCTGCCTGGCCTGCTGCGTTCACCAGCAACTTTGATGTGTGGTATTTGACCGGTACTCTTGTCCGTTGGCAACCCTCCCCCCCCACCACCCGGGTCGACCGGTCCGCAGTGCAAAAAAGGTTGGGGACCCCTCTTTTAAATAGACCAAAAACACCGGAGGCTAGAAATTAAAAATTTAAAAAAATACTGGAAGCACTCAGCATCAATGGGGATAAATAAGTCAGTGCTCAGCTCAAGGATTCTTGATCAGAACTGGAAAAGTGCGAAAGCAAGTGTGCCTTAAGTTGCAAGGGTGGGGGTGGGTGGATAGA
Source organism: Mobula hypostoma (assembly GCF_963921235.1). Lineage (NCBI taxonomy): Eukaryota > Metazoa > Chordata > Chondrichthyes > Myliobatiformes > Myliobatidae > Mobula > Mobula hypostoma. The sequence goes on from NC_086109.1 coordinate 34,055,427, forward strand.
ACAGAAGGGAAGTCTTATAGAAGTAGAACAATTTCTAAACCAGTAGATAGAAAAGAGAAAACACGAGCTTTAAAAAGTTTCAGTCATATCAGCTGAGCAAGGGAGTGAGTACAGGTATCTGAATTTGTTAAGTTCCAGATGAGTGACCTAAAGACCTGCAGTATGCGGTATTCTCACACAGATTATGAGGTGCTGTCCTTTCATTTATATTGGACATCTTTAACAGCCACATAGAAGGCCAAAAACATATCAAAGTGGAACAGAGAAAATAAAATAAAATGGAATTGGTAACTCAAGCATTGCCTTCATGGACCGGATGAACATAGTCTGCAGTCGCTCTGTTTTGTGCTGTTTTCTCCCCCAGTCTAAATCACATTGCACACATCAAATTGACAAATGAGAGGTGATCTTATTGGACATTGGATTCTAATCAGAATTGAATGAATGCTGAAATAATATCACCCCTTGTAGGGACTACTGATCTGGTTGATTTCAGAATAAGCTATTACCCATTTAAAATCAAGATGAGAAATGATTACTTCTTAGAGGTATGAGAACTGAGGCTCATTGAATGTATTAAAGGTAGAGACGGACAGATATTTATGCCAAAAGAGATTAAAGGGGTAAGAGGAAAGATCTAATCAGCCACGATCTTAGTGAAGGACAGAATGAACTTGTGGTACTTTTTGGTCGAATCCTTCTGATCATGTTCTTTATAAAAATATACAACAAACCTAATTAGGGATGCACAAGATGGGTTGGCAAACAAATTTATACTTAGCTTCACTTAAAAGTTCATGTTCAAAATGCTACTTAAATATACACTGGGAAACAGAAGTCGGTGGAAGCACATCTTTGAAGGTGGCAGGTTAAGACAAGGTGACAATTAAGAAAAGCATGTGATTATTTACTTTATTACCAGCAGCAGAGCATGGAATCTAATAAAGCATGTAACCTTAGTTAAACATTGGTTGGGCATCAGATGGAAAACCCAAGTACCACAAAGTGCTTATCAACAAGGATTTCAGTTGCATGGAGAAACTTGATTGGGTTTGAACTCTTGAGCAGAGGAATTCCAGTAGAGACATTCAAAATTGGCAATGATTTTAAAGAGAACAAAAGGAGAAATGGTTTACAATGGTTAAACCTAAATGATATAATCAATGAGGAAAAAGTCAATTAAAAAGATTGCTGTGATCACAAATGGATTAACTGAAAACCCAATAAAAGCAGATTTAATCATGTTCAAACAAACTTATACACTTGAAGGGACAAGTATAGGAAGAGATAATGGAATTAACAGAACAACTGTATCAAATAGATTTAAGCATGACAGGCTAAATGGCCTCCGCCTGTCAGGAAAGTTAACAAATTGCAGGAAATAATTTTTTCATGGCCATTGACTTTGTAAAATTGGTGCTGATTCCCAATTTATTACCAAGGGATGAAACTATCTAGCAATATCATGTTAAATGAGCATGGTAAATGTAACAATATTGTAATTGTTTGAGGTATGACACATTAAACATTGTCAAGTATGGGAACTTGCAGAGAATATACAAAGATATGGACCAATATTTTATGCTTTATGAATAAGCATCTGAAGTTTCATTTACATAAAATCTCAAGGATATCACATCACCAGTGTAAATCATATAATATAAAGCAATAATGCACTTTGTAATTTGACAAAAAAAAATCCAGTCAACGATTGCCTTCTGAAATACTGGTGTGTTTTTATTCGTTGGCACAGGTTTATTACAATCTTCAATCTCTTGCCTCACATATGCATCACACTCAAGTCAGGTAAAACAACAAGACATTTGCAGTGACACACTCTCCAGGTGAAGTATAAAGGTTGCATTAAAATGTGAAGGACAGGATAACATGCTGTGTACTTCTTTTTACCAATATGGGCTATTGTAAAAGCCAGCACTTATCCTTTCCATCTACGGCTTTACACAGGAAAGCACCAAAATTGACACCTATGTACAGTGCATTAATTGCAGGTAAAAGCTGAAAACATTAAGTGGTCATAATCAACTGATTTCATTGGTTTCTTCACCTTTTTATTTTACATATTAACAAGATTTTCATATTTGCTCTTCAGAAGTACAATTCACTACTCAATTTTACTTTGTAACTTAATTTCTCACATTTTCAGGTCGTACTTAAGCACAGTAAAACAGTTGACGACAGCTGTCACTTTTAAATAACACTAGAGAATAGAGGGCAATGTTTCTGAGAAAACTCATTTTTTTGCTACTCCAGTTTGTTTAACTCCTCACCTTTGAATGAGGATTAGGTGTTTTTTTTGTCACCCTGTGTAAAACATTTTCTAACCTTCAAACCTTTGTTCAACATCTTAAGGAAATCAATTGGGACAGTATGCAAAGTGAAAGCATATTTACACTGCTCTTTAACTGGGTCAAATGAAAAGATGCACCTAACTTTTCACAAATAAGTTTTTTGTTAAAGACAGCAGCCTTTCCAAAATTAACAAATGTTTTTTTTTCTCCAGCAATGCACCTTGCTAGTGCCACCACACCATGCAAGTTTGAGGATATTTAATGATAATCTTTGGGAGATTCTAGGTTTCTATATTCATGACTTAAAACATAAAATTTAAAATAAATCACTTAGATGTGTCGACATGTTTCAAAGTGACCAATATTAGCACTCATTTCAAAAGAAACAGTGCTATATTTCTCAGTTTAAAAAAAAACCAAGACCGCTTATCTTTATAAAAAGGGAAATATACTGTACAGGGTATTTTTGTTCTACATTTGTCAAGTCTAGAGTTGGAATTTAAAAACAAAGTTAATCAGCTTAAGTGCTTAAGCAGTATACAATGTTCTTTTTAAATTGCAAGAATAACAAAAACAATCAAAATTTTAAACACCAAATTCTCAAGTCTTTTAAGACATTGATTTACCTGCAAAAAAAAGAGCATCCTTTTACTCCAGTGTAGAACGATAGGGAGAACAGCACGGAACAGGAGAAAAAAGTTGAGATACAAATGTATTCTGCAAAATTGAATATAACCCAAAGCTCCACAGATGACAAGACCCAATATGCATGGCTTGAATTAGTCTTACACGAGTAAAAATGTTTTAAAGGCCTTATTCAACAGTTTGTGTACAAGTTAACAAAAGTGTTATAATGAAATGTGTCTTGAATGTTATTCCACAAAATAATACAAGTCTGTGATCAACCATTTCTTTGCTTCCATTTGTTTTTCGTAAACAGCAGCGGTGTATGTGATAAGCCAGCAAAAATTTACAAAAGCTGTATATAAAAAGTTGCAGAGAACTAAAACTGGCATCCAAATATCCCTAAATTGAAATCCAAGCCACCTTACAATGAGGAATTCCAAAGGGAAATACCAGGGAGACAATTGGATGCAACACCAGTACCTTAATTTCACAATTCTATCAAAAATATACAATATCTAACAAAAAACCTTACTAGTTATGGCTTTCATCTTCAGCACTATATTATACATCACAATATAAAGTATCGTTATCAACATTGCGCAGGTCTCCATGCAAAATTTATTTATACATATACAATGTATAGTAGCAATCAAACTAGATCAAACATTCTTTCACTGAACACTTTTCAAGTCCATGCCTTTGGGACTTGATGTCCTTGAGTCAATTACTGTGGAGCTCCTCTCAGTCATCTAATACTGGATACTGAACTTTGATTGGCAACAGCATATGTTGAGGCCTTCTCTTCAGATAATGTTGCAACAACAGGAGTTCCATTATTTGCCAAATAGCCTTGTTTGAAGGTTTCAAAGTATGAGGCCTGTACAGGTTTATGACACTGAAGAACTTTAATGGCATCATCTATTTTAAACCATTCCCTTTTCCGCCCTAAATAAAAGGAAACAGATTAAGCATAATTAAGAATTTATATTGCAAGGATAGTAGAGGAATAAGACAAGTTTTTTTAAAGCTGCAATTTATGAAAGGATTCCATACAGTGTTCAACTTGGATATAAAAGTTTAACAGCTTTATAGTTCAGCTGCTCCACATGGACACATTTGTGGTCATGGACATATAATAATTCTTGCTAAATAAGTAAAAGAGCCAAATACTTAAAGGCTTGCCAAAGCAGAAAAAAGAAACTTCATCTAACAGTACTGCACTTCAGAATTTGGGGACACCGGGCTCTGCTTGTAGACTATAATAGAAAAAAAAATATTCAGATCGAATGACATTACTGTCTGGCAGAGGAGGACACAGTCAAGGAAGAACAGACACTCATAAACTGACATCAGCATAGTAACTAAAACTTTCCCACAAGAACCCTAACAGAAATGTGGCTGAGAGACGGGTAGTACTGGCTTAGGATATAGATGCTACAGGTGTGACAGAGGTATAGAGAAATAAGGAGGGCGTGTTGCCTTTTTGATAAGGGAGGATGCAAGAGCAGTGCTTACAGACACCATCCTTGGAGGGTCATTCTGTGAGGTCATACAGGTAGAACTTAGAAACAAAAAAGGAGGAGCATCTGGTGGATAGATAGATAGATAGACGGACATACTTTATTGATCCCGAGGGAAATTGGATTTTGTTACAGTTGCACCAACCAAGAATAGAGTATAAATATAGCAATACAAAACCATAAATAATTAAATAATAAAATGTAAATTACACCAGATGGAAATAAGTCCAGGACCAGCCTATTGGCTCAGAGTGTCTGACCCTCCAAGGGAGGAGTTGTAAAGTTCGAACGATCTACATAATAGTCCCATCTCAATAGTCAGCAGGTACCTGAGGAACAGGTGTGTAGAAAAATATGCTCATAACTGTAAGAATACTCAGCAGTGATTGGGTCATCCAGAGTGTTAAGGAACTGGACTGGGTGAAATTTGTGAAATATACTCAGGAAGGATCCTGAGTCTATCTATGGAGGGAATGACTCAGGAAGATGCAATACTGGCCCTCCTCTTGTGAAGCAGCCATTTTGCGAGGAGCTGGCAACAACATTAGGATCAGGTTTTTCTAGTACTTCCAAGCTAGTGGAACTTTTCCCCTCAAAGCTTTTAGGAGACGCAAAGTTCAAAGTAAATTTATTATCAAGGTATATGTTACCATATACTATGTTCATATTCATTTTGTTGCAGGCCTCCACAAGAAAAAAATAGAATTTCCAGAAAACTATACGTAAAGGCTGACAAACAATTTCTGTACAAAACAAACTGTATAAATAAAACGTAATACTGAGAACATGAGTGGTAAAGAGTCCTTGAAATCCGGAGTAAGTAGGTTGGAGAATCAGTTCAGAATAGTGGTGAGTGAAGTTAACCGCGATGGTTCAGGAACCTGATGGTTGTAGGGTAGGACTTCAAAGGCAGGAGTCTCAGGATTGCTATCCGTGCTACATGCTGTTCAGAGCAGGATTAGCAGAATATGTAAAGACAAGTGGTTCTACAGATGCTGGAAATCCACAACAACACATTAAATGCTGAAGGAACTCAGCAAAATTATACATGTCTATGGAAGGGAACAGTCAATGTTTAAGGACAAGACCCTTCATCAGGACTGGAAAGCAAGTGGGAAGAAGCCAGAATAAATTAGGGAGAGGTGAAGGAGTACAAACTGGCAGGTGTTCTGTGAAGCCAGGTGAAGTGGTAGGGTGGTGGGCTGGATTGAGAAGCAGGGAAGTGATAGGTGGAAAAGGTTAAAAATTGAAGGACAATGACTCATGGGAGAAAGGGAAGGAGGGAGATAATAGGCAGCTAAAGTAAGGGGTAAGAGGGGAGGCAGAACAGGGAATGCAAAAGGAGAAGCAAGATGGGGAAGAAACTACCAGAAGCTGTAGAAATCGATGTCCATGCCATCGGGTGGAGGCTATCCAGACAGAATATGAAGGTGTTGCTTCTCTCACTAGAGAGTGGCTTCATCATGGTAGCAGAGATGGCCATAGACCAACATGTTGGAATGAGAATAGAGAGTGCAATTAAAATGGTTGCGGATAGAACGAAAATGCTCGACAAAGCAGTTCCCAAATCTATATCTGGTCTCACTGATGCAGAGGAGACCACACTAGGAGCTCCAAATGCAGTAGATGACCATAACAGACTCTGAGGTCAAGTGTTGCTTCATGTGGAAGGATTCTTTGGGAACCTCAATGACGGTGAGGGTAGAGGTGACTGGGCACGTGTAGAACTTGTGCCGCTTGCAGGAATAAGTTCCAGGAGGGAGATCAGTGGGGAGAGACAGATGGACAGGGAATCACGTAGAGAGTTAACCCTTTGGACAGCAGAGTGGAGGGGCAGGTAAAGATATGCTTAATGGTAGGATCCCGTTGATAATGGCAGACGTTGTATCAAGCACATCATCCTCTACAAAGGCCATGGGTGGTAAGTAGAGACAAAGGGAACTCTATCCCTGTTATGTTAACAGGAAGCTGTAGTAGGGACAGATGCTTGGTGCAGGTGAGTGCAGCATCAATGGTAGAGGAAGGGAAACACCGTTCTTTAAAGGAGGAGAACAACTGGCCTCATTCTGAGATCTGATATGGTCGAGACAGAAGAAATGATAAAACGGAATACCATTTTTACAAGTGAGAGTGTGAGAAGAGGTATAGTCAAAATAGCTGAGAGAGCCAGTAGGTAAATTAAAGATATCAGAAGACAAATGGTCTCCAGAGATGGATCAAGTAAATTTGATGGTAGGGTGGAAGTTGGAGGCAAGTTGATGAAATTGACAAGCTCAACATGGGTGCAGAAAGCATTAGCAATACAGTTGTTAATGTAGTGCAGAGAGAGTTGGGGTATGTTAGCAAAGTAGGCTTGGAACATAGACTGTTCAAAGTAGCTGCTGAAAAGGTAGGTTTAGCTGGAGCCCATGGCAACACCTTGGGTTTGGAGAAAATGTGAGGAGCTGTAAGGGAAATTGTTGAGTGCAAGGACCTATTCCGCCAGATGGAGGGTGGTGGTGGAGAGGAACTGGTTAGGTCTGTTGTTTAGAAAGAACCAGAAAACTTTAAGGCTTTCATGATGGGGAATAGAAGTATATAGGGTCTGGACATCCATAGTGAAAATGAGGCAATCATTTAGTATCATGTAAGAGGGATATGCGGCTTGAGCACTGGTGCAGGAGGGAGGGTTTCGCATTCCTGCCTGATGGATTGGAACCAGTTCTGGGCGCGATGGAACCAGTATAAACCTGATGGTCGACACCAGGGCAGGATTGGGATCAATGTCTATTGCTTGTTCTGTTGGGGAGGTTTAAATTAATATAGCAGGGGAATGGGTATCTGTGCGGAAAGACAGAAAAGCAATGCAGAATCACAGCAAAAGTTAGAAAAGAGAAAAGTAAAAGTCGGGTATCGAAAAGTCAATTGTAAAAGACAAACTACTAGATTCTAAAAGCACAATGACTGTAAGGCACCTTGTTTTAAGACCTGTAGTATTCGAAACAAGGACAGTGAATTTGTGGCACAAATCCATACAATGGTTACATTACAGAAACATGGTTGCAGGGTGCAGATAATTGTGCATTAAATATTGGGAAGTGGAGTATCAGATAATATGGAAGGACAGGCAGGAATGCAAGATAGGTGGGGTAGAGCTCTTAATTAAGGATGAGATCAAGATGATCGATCTAAGAAACAGACTGGTGAATCCACCTGGATTGAGGAGAAAAACATCACTGGTGGGAATTGTCCATAGGCTGCCTATCAACAATTTTAGTGGCATTAATCCAAGAAGTATCTGATGCATGTAAAACTGGAACTCAGTTGTCATGAAGGATTTCAACATGCACATAAACTGGGCGAATCAAGTTGGTCAAGACAGGCTTGAGGAGTACTTCATAAAAAGCAAGTTGAAGCTTTTTTGCACAGCATATTAAAGAACCTTCTAGAGAACATGCTACCTTGTATCTATCCTGTGCAATGAAATAGGTAAACTTAATCTTATCGTTGGGGCTCCTCTTGGAAAGAATGATCACAGCATGACTGAATTTCTCATGGAGGATACTAGAGTTGATCTAAAACCAGTATAATACACCTAAACAAGAGGGACAGTAAAAGAATCAGGGAGGAGTTGACTGGGAAAACAGGTGGTACAGCAGGACAGTTGAGGAACAGTGGAAAGTTTAGATCTTTCACAGAGGTAATCAAAATGGTAAATGAAGGTAGGACAGTGGTTGTTTTCTATTTGGGCTTCACAAGGCCTTCAAGATCCCACATAGTTTGGAAGATTATGGTGGGATATTATGTCGCAATTGTACAAGTTATTGGCGAGACTATATTGCTGTACGGTGTACAATTTTGGTCAGGGAACGTGTTTAAACGAGGAAGAATGCAGTAAAGATTTACAAGAATGTTGCTAGCACTAAAGGGCCTCAGTTACAGGGAGTGTTGGCCAGGCTAGATTGTTATTCTCTAGAATGTAGATAAGGGGGAGACCTGGTAGAATCTTAAGCTTGCAACATGATCTGGACCAGCTAGAAAAATGGGCTGAAAAATGGCAGTTGGAATTTAATGCAGCCAAGTGAGAGATGTTGCACTTTACGAGGACAAACCAGGGTAGGACTTACACAGTGAACAGTAGGACACTGAAGAGTGCAGCAGAACAAAGAGATCTGGGAATACAGGTCCATACACAATTCCTTGAAAGTAGCGTTATAGGTAGATAGGGTTGTAAACTTTTGGTACATTGGCCTTAGTATAGATTACAGGAATTGGGACGTCATGTTGAAGTTGCAGAAGACATTGGTGAAGACAAATTTGGAGTATTGTATGCAATTCTAGTCACATACTTACAAGAAAGATATCAATGAGAGAGTACAGAGATTTACAAGGTTGATGCCAGGACTTGAGGACCTGAGTTATAGGGAAAGGTTGAACAGGTTAAGATTTTATTCCCTGGAGCGTAGGAGAATGAGGCGAGATTTGATAGAGGTATCCAAGATTATGAGGGGTATAGATAGGGTTAATGCAATCAGACCTTTTCCTCTGAGGTTGCGTGACACCAGAACCAGAGGTAATATGTTAAAGGTGAAAGTGAAATATTTAAGGGGAACCTGAAGGGCATTTTCTTCACTCAAGGAGGGTGCTGAGAGTGTGGAGCAATCTGCTAGAGGAAGTAGTGGATGTGGGTTCAATTTCAACATTTAAGAGAAGTTTGGATAAATACATGGACAGGAGGGGTATGGTAGGCTATGTTCCAAGTGCAGGTTAATGGGACAAGGCAAAACAACTCAGCACAGACTAGATGGGTTGAATGGTCTATTTCTGTGCCATAGCGCTCTATGATTCAGTGTTAAAGTTATGAGAAGCATAGGCAAGGTGGACAGTAACACCTTGCGGTCCACCAGGTAGGGGTCTTAAACTGGAGTGTGTAGATTTAGGGTCAGAATGGAAAGATTTCAAATGGACCTGAGGAGCAATTTTTCATGCAGAGGGTGGTGACTATATGGCATGAGCTGCAGAGGAAGTGGTTCTGTCAGGAACAAAAGCATCATTTAATCAGCACTTGGATATGTACATGGTGGTGAGGGGCCTGGAGGGATAATGGGGCGAATGCAGGAAATTGGGACTAGCTACGTGGACAAAGTGATTGGCATGGACTCTGGCCAAAGAGCTTGTATCCATGTTGCATTTCTCTGTGACTCTAATATTTCCTCCTGATGCTGAAAATATTCAACCAACCTGAGGCTAACTGGGTCAAACTGCATGCAAAAAAAAAGGACAAAACTACTCATTTACAACCCTTTTTTTCCCCTAGCCTCTCACCTTAATTGAATGCTGTGGAAATAATTTTAAAACCACAGGCAAGTTAAGTGTCACAGAGCTCTCAGGTCATAATGCAAGATCAATTCTTATGTATACAGTATACAAGTATATAGATTCTATATATTTATATATCATATAATTTATATAAAATATAAATGAACCATAACATTATCAAAGCCTATAAAATCTCTACTTAAAATAAAGACGGTATAGAGTTGATAGTTTTGTCTTACCAATATTTACTGAATCTTCCCAATCTTCTAATACTTCTGTTATTACTAGAACATACACATATGTTCTATGTTTTCTGTCTTGATTCTGAAAAATAAAACACTTATTTCACAAATATCAGACATTGGTTTTCCGTGCTATAGAACCATGACTCTATAAAGCACAGTTATAGAAATACGACCTGTGCTTGCTGTGTTAAACCTAGGAGAAACTTCAGACAAGCAATTGCTAGGCTGTCAAGTTTGGAGATTGTGTATTTCATAACACTGGAAAGAAATAGTAAATCAGAGCAATAAGCTTAAATTATTAAATACTGGAACAAAAACACAACACTGCAATAACTCAGTGACTCAAGCAGCATCTGCAGAAGCAGAACATTTTGGATCAAGAATCTGCATCAAGACAAAAGGAAGAGTAAAGAAGTGAGAGAAGGCTGGGGCAGAGGCTAGTAGATGATATTTGGAATCAGGTCAGTGGAGGGGGGTGGGGTTGTGAGGCTATGATTGGCAAATGGACCAGGTGGGGAATAGTGAACGAAGGGAAAAGAAAATTAAGAGAGTTAAGTATAGGGGGGTGGAGAACATGGACATTATCTGACACTGAAAGATTTAGTGTTCATACCCTTGGGTTGTAAGCTGCCCAATTGGTACACGAAATGTTCTTCCAATTTGTAACTAGTTTCATCACAGCAAAAGAGAAGACTGTGGACAGAGTGGTGTGTTTAGAAATGGGAAAGTAAGTTAAAATGGCATGTAAATAGAAGATCAAGATGCCTGTACTAAACAGAGCACAGGTACTCTGCTTAGTCTACACTTGAGTTTTCCCCCATTGTAGAGGAGGATCAAATTTTCAGCACTGAATGCAACCGAACTAGTTGGAAGAACCGCAGATAAATCTCTGTCCCTACCTGGTTCCATCTGCCCATCATTCTCCACACCTCCCATCTCCCAGACACAATCTGGTTCCACCTATCATCTTGTAACTTCTGTCCAACCCCTGCCTTGCATTGTGATATGATGGCATTCTTTCTTCTCCTCAGTCCTGATGCAGAGTCTCGACCCGAAACTGTGGACTTACCTCTCGTCATCACAGATGCTGTATGGTCCTGCTGAGTTCTTCAAGCATTGTTTTTCTTTTGCTCCAAATTGCAGCATTTCCAGCTTCTTTTGTCTATGTATTACATACTGTTGTGCATGGACACATTCGGCATGGAAACATGCTATTTGTTCCAGCCATCTACATTAATTCCCATCTCTTTCACATCCTCTTTGGAAAACCTATAATCTACTACAATGTTTCCTATTATATAGACTACATATGATGGATTAAGAGCAGATGTGCCAGTTGCTCCCCAAGGACAGTACCCCAATTTGTCAATACGTGTATTGCAACAAGTATAGGTCAGATCTTTGAAGGACAGGCTCGCAAAACAGTAAACAATATAAGCAATTCTCACATTTATATAGCTACAAGATTTTTTGACAATTCCAGGGGCTACAACTTGAGAAGCAACATGAAGACATTAGAGGAAAAGTTACTTAAACAGTATCTGCACTGAATAATTAGTGCTATTAGTGGACAGTGGGAACTGGGCTTCTTTCATCTTCAATTAGGGATGTGCAAGTACAGATTTGATCGATGTTTAAAATCCTGAAGGGTTTACATAAACTGGTGGATACTTATTTAACAAATTCTTAAAACAAAATTGGATAAATACTTGCAGGAGAAAAAAAAAACACCAAGTTATGGGCAAAGGGTAGATTGATGGATCAAACTAAACTCTTCTTCAGAAGAGACTAAAACTTTGGGGCAAGTTTTGTTGACTGATTTTTCTAATGTTTTCTATTGATAGTTCAATACTGGGAGGACCTGTAAAATCTAACTTGTTTCTGAAGATAAAACTCTTACTTAGCCTTTGGAACTTTTTTTTGCCCATTAGGCCCAGTCCTTTTCCCCATCAGTTCAAGAATTTGTGCACTTAGGCAAGTACTGGATACTTTATTACATTGCCCATTATCCACATTATTCAATTTGTTCTTAATGTTCTAGCAAAGAGATGATCTGGTTCTTAGTCAATCTGACCCAAACTGCTTCATGATGGTTGTTGATTTTTCAAAGACGACCAATCAATTTTCCAGTTAATTACTGTCATTATGATCACAATTACAAATAGCATAGAAAACAACACATTTTTCTGCAAATATCTGCTAGTTGATGTGCCAACATTAATATGGCTCTTTAAAATTAAAACCTACCTCAAATATTCCTACTAATCTTCCTAATGTCCCTTTGACTCCAGCCTGAAAAATAAATAAGTTTAGCGTTTTAAAAACCATGTCCACTTCTTCAAAAGGAGTTTGAACACTGATCTACAATACCTTTGGAAAACATAAAAAAGGGCCTCTGTCACATTTTGTTTTTATCCCTAGACATTATGAACTTGCCACCATTATTCATAAAAGACAATGATATTAATAGCAACTTTAGGATAAGTGAGAACCAAGATGTTTCACATGATCAAGGTGTCAATAAAAAAAAAGCATCTCCCGTGCTTTAGTCTTATTTAAATATTCAAGAGAATACCGTACAAATAAAAAAAAGTCTTGTGTTTGTAACTGCCATACTTGCCATACAGCTCTGGAATACCTGAATATAATTTAAAGGGGAAAAAAACTAAAAATATGAAATATAAAAAGGACACAAAGCTGAGCATTACATTAAATTCTTACATGAAGCCTCTTTGCATCCAGATGTGGATTATTTATTGAAACCTACCATATATCAAAGATTTCAGCAATAGAGCAGAGCTAAAGATAAGCAGAAAGGAACAGCAGGGAGAAAAGCAGACTTTAGAAATGACCACTTTTCTAACATCTGATTTTTTTTTACAACAGAATGCCTTCTAATAAGTAATGTATTTCAGATGGCCATTTCTATAAATTCAATAATACCACTCTCTGAAAACTAGTTGTGCAGAATAGTTATTTTTTAAAAACCATTATTTCAGTATAATTCCATGAAATTACAAACTACACTGACATGATGCATTCATTTTAAATTCTGTGATCTAGCCTAGTTAAAAATGTGGCTCTTGAAACTTAGTTCACAACAGGTTCAAGTCAAGTTGCTAAAAATATTTCAATATGCTTTACATTTTTGATTCATACAGTGTATGCCGGATGGGTGATCACCAATTTTATACTGTTTCGAAAACTCTTCATTACCCTTGACTACTTCTTCCATATAAAGGAAATCATCAAAATTGATTATCGGAAATGTATTGTTACGAGTAATGTTGAAGGCACAAGTTCAAAAAGAAACAGCAAAAAAGGTAAAAGTTTCATTTCCACCTTTTAAACTCTTCAAGCCAGAAGACCCAGTTTTGCCACATCTACTTCACAGATACTTTTGCTCTGTGCCATACATTACTTGGGCAAAAACAGGTATCGCTCTTTAAGTGGAAGTGAAGGCTTCCAAGTGTGAATACAAAGTAATGTTCATCTTTTCAGCTCTCAGCATTCAGACTATATATTAAGTGAAAATGCCATTTACGAATAGAGGCACATCAAATGTTGAAGAATCAGGTTCCTCTATTAGCTGGCCTATATTTACAGAAATAGCTTCCATTCAATTAAAGGTAGCATTAGTGTACTGAACTGTCACTCAGTTCATTGACTCATTCAGACAACAGCTGTGACATCTGTTACAATACACTCTAATGACAGATACATCACTTGTAGAAGCCAAGTACTAATTTAAGTCAATTCCTAACAGCAGGACAGTAAGTATATAAAAAAAATTAAATTGAATTCTTCCTAACATACATATGAAACTATGCAACCTAACCTCACCATTTTGAAAAGATAGGAAAAGTGATAAAGGTCTGGAGGGGGATGAGGACCATCACTGGGTTCCGGCAAACTAGCAACAGAGGAGCTGAAGGCAGTGTGGACAGGGCCAATGAACTTAACCTGTTCTTTAACAGATTTGACAGTGTGGCCCCTGCCCATCCCCCACATGAGCTATCTGTTGTTGGCCCCCAACCAACACATATTCCACTCTCCCCTCCTATCCCTCCTCACAGTCCCCCACTCTGCTCTCATGACTATACCCCTTCCCCACACAAAACCACCACGGTGGGCTTCACAGCTCTACAGGTGAGAAGACAGCTGAAATGTCTCAACCCAAGCAAGGCTGCAGGACCGGATGGTGTCAGCACCAGGGTGCTCAAAGCCTGTGCCCCTCAGCGATGTGGAGTACTTCGCCATGTATTCAACCTGAGCCTGAGGCTCCGGAGAGTTCCTGTACTGTGGAAGACGTCCTGCCTCGTCCCTGTGCCGAAGACGCCGCGCCCCAGTGGCCTCAATAACTACAGACTGGTGGCATTGACCTCCTACATCCTGAAGATCCCGGAGAGACTTGTTCTGGAGCTGCTCCGGCCTATGGTCAATCCACACTTAGATCCCCTCCAGTTCGCCTACCAGCCCCAACTAGGAGTTGAGGATGCCATCATCTTCCTGCTGAACCGTGTCTACGCCCACCTGGACAAGCCAGCGAGCACTGTGAGGGTCATGTTTTTTGACTTCTCCAGTGCGTTCAACACCATCCGCCCTGCTCTGCTGGGGGAGAAGCTGACAGCAATGCAGGTGGATGCTTCCCTGGTATCATGGATTCTTGATTATCTGACTGGCAGACCACAGTGCATGTGCTTGCAACACTGTGTGTCTGACAGAGTGATCAGCAGCACATGGGGCTCCACAGGGGACTGTCTCATCTCCCTTTCGCTTCACCATTTACACCTCGGACTTCAACTACTGCACGGAGTCTTGTCATCTTCAGAAATTTTCTGATGACTCCTCCATAGTTGGATGCATCAGCAAGGGAGATGAGGCTGAGCACCGGGCTACGGTAGGAAACTTTGTCACATGGTATGAGCAGAATTATCTGCAGCTTAATGTGAAAAAGACTAAGGAGCTGGTGGTGGACCTGAGGAGAGCTAAGGTACTGGTGACCCCTGTTTCCATCCAGGGGGTCAGTGTGGACATGGTGGAGGATTACAAATACCTGGGGATACGAATTGACAATAAACTGGACTGGTCAAAGAACACTGAGGCTGTCTACAAGAAGGGTCAGAGCCGTCTCTATTTCCTGAGGAGACTGAGGTCCTTTAACATCTGCCGGACGATGCTGAGGATGTTCTACGAGTCTGTGGTGGCCAGTGCTATCATGTTTGCTGTTGTGTGCTGGGGCAGCAGGCTGAGGGTGGCAGACACCAACAGAATCAACAAACTCATTCGTAAGGCCAGTGATGTTGTGGGGATGGAACTGGACTCTCTCATGGTGGTGTCTGAAAAGAGGATGCTGTCTAAGTTACATGCCATCTTGGTCAATGTCTCCCATCCACTACATAATGTACTGGGTGGGCACAGGAGTACATTCAGCCAGAGACTCATTCCTCCGAGATGCAGCACAGAGCGTCATAGGAAGTCATTCCTGCCTGTGGCCATCAAACTTTACAACTCCTCCCTTGGAGGGTCAGACATCCTGAGCCAATAGGCTGGTCCTGGACTTATTTCATAATTTACTGGCATAATTTACATATTACTATTTAACTATTTATGGTTCTATTACTATTTATTATTTATGGAGCAACTGTAATGAAAACCGATTTCCTCCAGTATTAATGAAGTATGACTATGACTAAAGGGTTGTATATAATCTTTGGAGGTGCAACTTGTTTTTGGATCATTCATATCATGTTCCTATAACAAACAAAACATTGAGCAGCAGGATTAATTCAATTTTTCTAGCAGTAAACTGGTTCACAATCAAATACAAAGCACCTGATGGTAATGATTTGAGGCAGTTTATAACAGCACTTTCACTGGAGGCAACAAGGCCACAGCCATCATTTTGGTAAACTTTCCAATCATAAAAGCTCCAACACAGGAAATAATTTGGGTTATAAGGTCAGGCAGCACGTATGAAAAGTAACAGAGTCGATATTTCAGGCCAAGACCCTTCATCAGAGTGTGTTACTCTGGTTTCTAACATCTGCAGAATCTCGTGTTTATGGCTTGCTATACAGAGTTTTCCCTTGTGAGATGAGACCAAGTAGACAAGACGCATATACATCTAGAGAGTTCAGAACTTGGCAGTGAAGTAGATCAGTAATGATATTGTTGAATGCAGAACAAGCTTGAATAGCTAGATAGCCTACTCTGCTGTTTTTTTATATTCCAATGCAACATCTACAAATAGCTACAGTTTTATCTACTTTTATTGTCTAGGAAATTGTTTTAAGGACTGAGCTGTTGCTGTACCGTCAGGTTTTCCCAAGTGAAAAAGTGCCTTCTAGAAGATTCAAGTATGAGCTATCCACTCATGCAAAAGTTAGACCTTGCCGTTGAGCTTTTACTACAAATAGAAAGTTATAAACACACACACACAGTGGCATGCAAAAGTTTGGGCACCCCTGATCAAAATTTCTCTTACTGCGAATAGTTGAGTAGAAGATGAACTGATCTCCAAAAGTCTAAAGCTAAAGTTGAAACATTCTTTTCAACGTTTTAAGCAAGATTAGTGTATTATTTTTGTTTTGTACAATTTTAGAGTGATAAAAAGGAAAGGAACACCATGCAAATGTTTGGGCAAGAGATTTGAACTCTCAGATAACTTCTACCAAGGTCTCAGAACTTAATTAGCATGTTAGGGCTATGGCTTGTTGACAGCCGTTGTTAGGAAAGGCCAGGTGATGCAAATTTCAAAGCTTTACAAATACCCTGACTCCTCAAACCTTGTCCCAACAATAGGCAGCCATAGGCTCCTCTAAGCAACTGCCTAGCACTCTGAAAATCAAATTAAACGATGCCCACAAAGCAGGAGAAGGCTATAAGAATATAGCAAAGCGTTTTCAGGTAGCTGTTTCCTCAGTTCGTAATGTAATTAAGAATTAGCAGTTAACAGGAACAGTGGAGGTCAAGGTGAGGTCTGGAAGACCAAGAAAACTGTTTGTAGGATTGCTAGAAAGGCAAATCAAAACCCCCGTTTGACTGCCAAAGACCTTCAGGAAGATTTAGCAGATTCTGGAGAGGTGGTGCACCGTTCTACAGTACAGCGACACCTGCACAAATATGACCTTCATGGAAGAGTCATCAGAACAAAACCTTTCCTGCAGTCCTCACCACAAAAATCAGCGTCAGAAGTTTGCAAAGGAACATCTAAACAAGCCTGATGCATTTTGGAAACAAGTCCCGTGGACTGATGAAGTTAAAATAGAACTTTTTGGCTGCAATGAGCAAAGGTATGTTTGGAGAAAAAAGGGTGGAGAATCTCATGAAAAGAACACCTCTCCAACTGTTAAGCACGGGGGTGGATCGATCATGCTTTGGGCTTGTGTTGCACGGGGAATGTTTCACTAGTAGAGGGAAGAATGAATTCAATTAAATACCAGCAAATTCTGGAAGCAAACATCACACCATCTGTAAAAAAAAGCTGAAGATGAAAAGAGGATGGTTTCTACAACAGGGTAGCGATCCTAAACACACCTCAGAATCCACAATGGACTACCTCAAGAGGCATAAGCTGGAGGTTTGGCCATGGCCCTCACAGCCCCCTGACCCAAACATCATCGAGAATCTGTGGATAGACCTCAAAAGAGCAGTGCATGCAAGATAGCTCAAGAATCTCACAGAACTAGAAGCCTTTTGCAAGGAAGAATGGGCGAAAATCCCCCAAACACAAATTGAAAGACTCTTATCTGGCTACAGAAAGCGTTTACAAGCTGTGATACTTGCCAAAGGGGGTGTTACTAAGTACTGACCATGCAGGGTGCCCAAACTTTTGCTTCAGGCCCTTTTCCCTTTTTGTTATTTTGAAACTGTAAAAGATGGAAATAAAGAAGTAATCTTGCTTAAAATATTAAAGAAATGAGTCTTCTTTAACTTCATGCCTTTTGGAAATCAGGTAATCTTTTGTGGCCTTCATTTTTCTCCAAAGTAGTTTTTTCTCACCACAATTCAAGATTGTTCAATGCCACTTCCAGTACCCAAATGTAAAGGAGAATGGAGTAATTGTTACTTCGGATCTGATGCAGCGCAAAAAAACCCAGAAGATAATGAATTCATACTAATGTAAGAATCATAATAACATCTCAATAATACACAATACTAATATATAACAAACAAGAGAAAATTTGCAGCTGGATTTTCTTTCCCCAGTCCTGCAAAAGGATCTCGGCCCAAAACGTCAACTGTACTCGTTCCCACTGATGTTGCCTGGCCTGCTGAGTTCCTCCAGCATTTTGTGTACGTTTATACACAAGTTAGTTTATAAACATAGATTGATCGCACATCCATAAAGTGACACTAGGCTACATATAAAGGTAACTGACAGGAAATAATTCCGTACTGGTGGAGGTGTTGATCAGCTTCACTGCTTGGCGTAAGTAACTATTTTTGAGTCTGGTGATCCTGGTGTGGATGCTATGTAGACTCCTGCCGGATGGGAGTCAGACAAACAATCCATGAGCAAGGTGGGTGGGATCTTTCATGATGTTACGGGCACTTTTCTGTATATATGTCTTTGACCACGGCTGGGCTGGTGCTGTTTGGCGATGTTATCTTTCAATTATCAAAATAAAAAAAAAATACCAAAACATCTGTTTAAATATAGTGGTGCAGTCTGCTCAATGTCCCTGCGAGCATATTTACACGTACTGATGTGGGTGGAGGACCCAGGAGAGAAGATAATTTAAAAAAACATTTAGAAACATTTCAGAAGATATTAAACTTTATCAATAAGGTAACACATGCAAAAGTTCCATATTAATCACTGCACAATCCATAGGTGTGCTATGTTCATGTCTGAGGTAAACAAAAATTCTTTTGTAATACCCAATTACAGACTCTGGGAGGCATACAAAACCAGAATATTAAATTGCAACATACAGCTGTTATTTTACATCATTCCAAAACCCTGGTGAAAGACTTGAACTAATTTTGTCAGTCCTCAAGGCTCGCAGGCACAGACTAAGATGTGTCACTAGGTGACATTAAGTTTGAAAGTAGTAGAAAGACAAGACAGTGGAAGTGCTTCAGTTTCAAGACCCCGAAAATTTGGAGCAGCTGGTACGAATAAGGTAGTGTAGTTTATAAGACACAGGAGAAGCTGCCAGAGTTCTATACCACTGATCCAGAGACATTAGTCCAAATCACAAATGCAGAATTAAAATACAAATACAAATGATTTTTAAAAATTGAAACTAAAAACAAGCTAGTCTCAGTAAAAGTAACCTCTGAGATTATTGGCTTGCTGTAAAAACATTTAGTTTCTAAGCATTTCTCAATATGAAAATTTCCATTTAATCCAGACCTATAAATCATTCCAAATCTATCAATTCAATTGCCTCTCAATTTCCTCCTCCATTCTTCCACTTATTTATCACATGTACATTGAAACATACAGTAAAATGCATAATTTGTGCTAACAACTGAACAATATGATGGGGGCAGCCCAGAAGTGTCATCACAGATTTCAGTGCCAACACAGCATGTCCACAACGCTCAGCAGAAGATGGAACACAATAAGCAAAACAAGCCAGTTCCTCCCTTCCACTCACACACATACATACCCATGCAACCCAAGGGCAGGCTGCCTTCGGCCTGCAGCAGACTGGTAGATTCGCAGACATTGGGCTTCAACTCCCACAGCAGACTCACAGAAGCTTGCAGTCTCAGGATGCTGCAGATTGACCTTCGGGGCTTCGATCTTCGGTATCGACCCCAGGCCTTGCTGATGCTGACAATTACGACCCTAGTTGAGAATGCTAAGCTCAATTCAATGCCTATCTAATGAAGTCCAATATCCCAAATGCTTTCTTAATCACATGATCTAACTCAGTGGTCCCCAACCACCGGGCCGCAAAGCATGTGCTACCGGGCCACGAGGAAACAATATGATTTGGCGATATGAAATGATATGAGTCAGCTGCACCTTTCCTCGTTCCCTGTCACGCTCACTGTTGGAACCTGAACACATGCGAGGTCATTACCCATGCGTCATCCACGTCAGGGTGGGAAGAAGATCAACTCCTTGAGTTTGCAAATGATGGTGGGCTGAAAAGTATGTTTGACATAACATCTCTGCCGGTATTCTGGATCAAAGTCAAGGCTGAATATCCTGAGATAGCCACGAAAGCACTGAAAACGTTGCTTCCATTTCCATCACATCTCTGTGAAGCGGGCTTTTCTGCAATGAGTGCAACGAAAACTAAATTGCGGAATAGACTGGACATAAGGAACCCCCTTCGAGTATCGCTGTCTCCCATCACCCCTCGATGGGACCGTCTTATTGCAGGAAAACAAGCCCAGGTCTCCCACTGATTCAGCAATATTGGTGTGCTGCAAAGATTTTATATGTTCATACGGGGAAAATATGCGCTGTGTTTAATATTAAATTCGTTAGATAAGCCCTTTTAAAAACGAAATTGAGTGTATTAACCACTTACAAGTGACTTAGTTGACTTACCACCTATATTCTGGTCGTGATTAACATCACACCTCCCCCACCCCCACCGGTTGGCCGGTCCACAAGAATATTGTCAATATTATACCAGTCTGCGGTGCAAAAAAGGTTGGGTACCCCTGATCTAACTGCACTACCTTTAAGGATCTCTTCACTCATACACCAAGGTTCCTCAATCTTCCCTAGGGCCGTACCATTCATGGCTTCTCCAAGCAAGTATTTTAAAACACATCAGCTCACATTTATCAGGATTAAACTTCATCTGTCATATCTCAGCTCATTTTAGCAACGCATCAATATCACCCCGTAGCCTAAGACTACCCTCCACACTGCCAATAACTCCAACCCCTGTCAACTGTGAACTTGCTTATCACGCGGCTTGAATCCACATCCAAATTTGACTCAGAAAGCTATTAATTTAAATTGTAAGACCAACAGCACAAAGGAAAACCATTGAGATCACATTTGTGCCAGCTCAAAGGGACATTTAGTTCCACTTCTATTTTTTGATTGATTTACAAATTTCAGTTACATCTCCGTTCCCTTTTGAAAGGAACAATTAAACATGATCACAATGCCCTTTTAGACAGTGTATTCCAGTTCACAGTTTTGTACAAAAAGAAAATCACCTTCCACTAGCATTTTTCGCTTATCAGATTAAAATTGTCAACGCATTGAATGTATCTAGTTTATGTTATTGGAAGATTCTTCTGAATTAAAGCAAGTCACAGATGCACATCTCCAGCTGGTTCAAAGGCATAATTTGTAGCTTTTTTCCCCTGAAGCTTCATTATCTGCGAGCAGGAATCCCCATATGGTTCAGGGAAAAGAAATTCTTAAGCAGTTCTGGCTACTAATTACCAGAAAAGATTCATGCCCCAAGGAGAGTTTGCAATCAAGCCAGAACACTCACTTCCTCCCCCAAGGAGTAGTCAGAAACATCATTTACTAAACCTGAATTAGCCAATATTTCTAGCTCCATCAGCAGGAGTTGCCTTTAGGAACTAGCACCTTAAGGCCTATGTGTTATAGAAATGCAAGTGAAAGAGCAATGAGATTAATTACAGTAAACAGCAGATGATCCATGTTTGATGATTCAAAAAAAATGGTTTGCCCTTTGGCTCACTAAATAACATTTGCTGTGCACTTTTCCCACTCCCAAGGGCCCCCTTCCAACTCACACGGGCCAATTTCCATGCACCTTTCAAAATTTAACTGGTAAACTGGAAATTTATTAAAATCTGTAATGTCACATAAAGCCAATTAAAAGTATGAGAAATATTAATAGACATTTAATAATCTAGAAACTGGCTAGTACAGCAACAGCGAAATTATTGGAATTTTATTGCATATAGTTATTTGGCAGCTGACACTTTAAGACACATCTTGGTTCTTTGCTACGTGAGCTTTGAGATTTTAGTTAAATTAAAGCAGAATTACTCCTTGACAGTCAGGCATGAAGAGCAAGTTGTTTATAATTTTAATAAGGGAATTTAAATCCCCAAGGCTATTTTTGGGATGGTAATAATGGTTATAAGTGTATTTTGGAATAGATGAATTATACTGTGTAAAGAGTGAGAGCTGCAGCCTTTTGAATCGTCAGAATTAGTGGCAGGAATTTTCTGTTGTCTGAAAGGTTCCATTTTGAATTCAGATTAAACTAATGCCCCAAGGTATCCACGATGCAACAATGATAAGACTGCAGAAAGTGGAAAGAAATCTCCTATAGTGTACTTCAGAATTTTTAAAGACAGAATGAGTATGCCATTGTAGCAAGCAAAGGGATTCTTCCTCATCTGTACAAATTCTCTTGAAACAATGGCAACAACATTTCAATTTTGAATTCAACATAACATGACTCATCCTGAAAGTGAATTTTTCTTACTTTTTAAAATTATCCCAAACCACCATTGTCACACTTGGCCAAAATGATCTCCCAACCACATTTAGTTCACTGCTAATATAATAACCCATCTTCAACCTGTAGCTCGTTTACTGAAACTGTTATAAATGATTTTTTTTGTCTCTTCCAATGTTCTTTTCCTCTGACCATCCATACTCTGCAAGTCTGAACTTAGCCTATACTCAATTGTCCTAACCTAAATCACACCAAAATTATTTTTGCCCACCACCCAGACTTTCATATTTCTTATCTATACACTCTTCCAATTTTTTTCTAATTGCATCATTACTTTAAGTGTTCCACCAGGCCCCAAGCTCTTGAAACCCCTCAAACCTTTATACCCATATTCTCTATATCAAAACCCTAACATTTCATAAAACTCTGTCAAGCTCTTTTGGCTCAGCTTTACTCAGATTTCACCATGTTAAAACACAAATATTTAGTTGCTTGAGCAAAAAACACCCATTTTCCCCCTTTCAACTCAAAAGCTATTCATTTTTATTTCTTTTTAAATAAACGATTTACACATGTAGGAAAGAATAGTTGAGAAAAACTACTCTATAATAGAGTAAGAAAAACTGAGCCACATTGTACTGTAATATTAAGAGGACCGAAGTTGTGGAACCACATTTGTCAGCATGGAAACAGCAGTTTAGCTGCAGGGAAAAGGCAATTGACACAGCTCCCCCTTATTCAAGTCAGATAGAATTAGGAAAAATAGGATAATGCCTCTCAATCAGAATATTTACAAAAGTCCCATTTATATGTGTCAACCCGTCTAATACTATAATGTTGCAAAATAGACCAAATTAAATTGCAGACTCCAGAGTTGGAACTGAGAAAGAAACCAGAGTTCCGCACAGACAATAACATGAAACTTATTTGGCAAGTTGCCTATTGTTGACACTTTTGATCCAGGAATCAGAATTCAAGGGACTGTGCTCACAACAAAGACAAAAATGTGGAATCTGCAAAACAAGTAAATAAACATTCATTTTTATAAAAATGAATGAAGCACTTGAGAAGCTGTAACAGGCAAATAAACTTGATGTTTAATGATTATAGCTAATTGTTATCCCTCCTTGGCTGAACTAAGCAGTGCCCTATTTTAAATATGGTAAAGTACAACAAAAGTATAATTAGTCGTTGCTAAACATCTGTTTTAAAATAGGGAGTTTTTATTGGCAAAATATAAATGAGACACACAAGCTATTTTTACCAATGAAAACTTTCAATTTCTTTGTTCTGCATTTTTATGTCTTTTGTTAAGTAAATGCACAATTATTTTTCCGTCAAGTTTTCAATAATATATAGCCCTGGGGTGATTAGGTGGAACCTAAGAAGTGATTCTCCCATGTGTGGAAGAGCCACAGTAACTTAAAAGAGCAGAAGAGAGAAAATTTGCCTCCATTAACCCAACTAGTAAACAACTTTCAGCATTACATCATTTGTGCTAAATACTCAATATTGAGGCATTTTGATAAATGCAAGAATTTGAAAATATTTTATAAATTACATTAGTTAAACATGCTATACAGCATCACTTTTGTCACTGTAAAAATAAATTCTCAATTGTTCAACTCATTGAAACGAAAGTAACAGAGTCCACAAATAGAAGCCAGATGATATTGAGAAGGGGAATCATATGATACTATTTTAAAGTCTCTGAAAAAAAATGAGCCCTTCTAGTAGTACTTTCTGCCTCAAGGAATCCAAACTAGCATTACTAAAAGGCAGTTGTCCCAATTTTTTTGACCCTTGAAATGCAAGTTGTTATCTGAGTAGGTAGGGTTGAAATTCTGAGTAACAACTAATTTTGCCAAATCTCCCTTTCATTTTTAAGTAGGAACTGGGGAAATTAAGTGTTATCAGTTGAAATTTATAACACTTAACATGCTTTAAATACATATCAAATTAGAATTTGATACCAGCTTACCCAACTCATACAATGGGGAAATCTTATCAATCTTAGGATATCTTCCTTACTATATAATAACAAGAATACAAAAGAAGATACTAAAAGCATTTTTAAGTATATAAAGGGTAAAAGAGAGTCGAGGGTAGATATAGGACCGATACAAAATGATGCTGGAGATATTGTAATGAGAGATGCAGAGATGGCAGAGAAACTGAATTCGCATTTTGCATCAGTCTTCACAGTGGAAGGCATCTGCAGTATACCGGACATTCAAGAGTGTCAGGGAAGTGAAGTTTGTGCAGTGAAAATTACGACTGACAAGGTGCTCAGGAAGCTTAATGGTCTGAGGGTGGATAAAACTCCTGGACCTGATGGAATGCACCCCTGAGTTCAGAAGGAAGTAGCTGGAGAGAGCGCAGAGGCATTAATGATGATCTTTCAAGAATCAATAGATTCTGGCATTGTACCAGATGATTGGAAAATTGCAAATGTTACTCCGCTATTTAAGAAGGGTGGAAAGCAGCAGAAAGGAAACTACAGACCTGTTATCCTGTCATCAATGGTTGGGAAGTTGTGGAATTGATTGTTAGGGATGAGATTATGGAATTCCTGGAGGCACATGACAAGATAGGCCAAAGCTAGCATGGTTTCTTGAAAGGAAAATCCTACCTGACAAACCTACTGCAATTCTTTGAGGAAATTACAAGCAGGGTAGACAAAGGAGATGCAGTAGACGTGGTGTACCTGGATTTTCAGAAGGCCTTTGACAAGGCGCCACACATGAGGCTGCTTAGCAAGGTAAGAGCCCATGGAATTACAGGGAAATTACTAGCCTGGGTGGAGCACTGGCTGTCAGCACAAAACAGAGGAGTGGGAATAAAGGGACCCTATTCTGGCTGGCTGCCGGTTACCAGTGGAGTTCCACAGGGGTTGGTGTTGGGACTGCTGCTTTTTACAATGTATGTCATGATTTGGACTACGGTATTAATGGATTTGTGGCTAAATTTGCCGATGATACAAAGATCGGGGGAGGAGCGGGTAGTGTTGAGGAAACAGAGATCCTACAGACAGACTTAGATAGTTTAGGGGAATGGGCAAAGAAGTGGCAAATGAAATACAATGTTGGAAAGTGCACAGTCATGCACTTTGGTGGAAGAAATAAACAGGCAGACTATTATTTAGATGGGGAGAGAATTCAAAATGCAGTGATGCAAAGGGACTTGGGAGTCCCTGTGTCAGATGCCCTAAAGGTTAACCTCCAGGTTGAGTCGGTTGTGAAGAAGGTGAATGCAATGTTAGTATTCATATAAGAGCAGGGATGTGATGTTGAGGCTCTATAAGGCACTTGTGAGACCACACGGAGTATTGTGTGCAGTTTTGGGCTCCTTATTTTAGAAGGGATAAACTGACATTGGAGAGGGTTCAGATAAGATTTACGAGAATGATTCCAGGAATGAAAGGGTTACCATATGAGGAACGTCTGGCAGCTCTTGGGCTGTATTCCCTGGAGTTCAAGAAAATGAGGGGGGATCTCATAGAAACATTCCAAATGTTAAAAGGCAGGAACAGATTAGATACGGCAAAGTTATTTACCATGGTAGAGGATTCTAGGACAAGAGGGCACGACTTCAGGATTGAAGGACGTCCATTTAGAACTGAGATGCAGAGAAATTACTTTAGACAGAGGGTGGTAAATCTGTGAAATTTGTTGCCACGAGCGGCTGTGGAAGCCAAGTCACTGGATGTATTTAAGGCAGAGATAGATAGGTTCTTGATTAGCCAGGGCATTAAAGGGTATGGGGTGAAAGCACGGGAGTGGGGATGACTGGAAGAATTGGATCAGCCCATGATTGAATGGCGGAACAGACACAATAGCCGACTGGCCTACTTCAGCTCCTATATCTTATGGTCTCATGGTCTTATAGGAATAGGTTTTATGGCCCTTCTACTCCACCATGCATCTGAGTCAATGTGATCACAGCTCCTCTTACTTGATTGTTGCTGACAACATTCAAATCCGAAAATCTGCCTATTTTGGCCTTCAGATATGCAACGGTTCAGCTTCCTCAGAAAAATAATTCCAAAAGTTCATGGCTGAGTGGAAATTTATTCTTCATCTTGACCTTAAATGGCCAACATCTTACTCAACTACCATGTGCTGCAGTTTTAGATTCCACAGTGAGGAGAACTACCTTTACACCTTTTCCATAACCTACTTATGCAATCAGTGTATTTGACCACAATACATACGCTCAGTCACTTCAATATAGATTATAAATTGTTAGGTGCCCAGTACTGATTAAGAGTTAAAGGAGTCTTCAACCGTGTTCTCATTTGTTATTAGTTCTTTTATGTAATTGCAGTTTGTCTTTTGTACATTGGTTGTTTGTCAGTCGTATTTTTTATTCTACTGTGAACACCCAAGTAATGGATTCCAGCATTTTCCCTGTAAGTATCAGGGTAAATGGCTTATTATTTATCACTTCCACTTTGCTCTTTAATGCAGGGAATGTTACATTTGTTTTTGTCCCCCAATCCACTAGGACTTAAGACAATTTTGGAAGATTATGATGAATGCATCATTTCTTTCTATAACCACTTCCTTTAATACCCCAGGATGCAGCTCATCAGGTCTAGATCATTTTAAGTTCCGCGCTCTCTTTTGGCTTTAGATTTTCTACTGTTAATGGGAAGCTTTGAGTATCTTTTATTAAGAGGATTAGATACCAGACTTGATGTGTTTTAATTGTCCTTACACTTGACGTACTTTATTGGTTTAAAAATTGCTTCCGGTTGTTGAGTTCATGAAGGGCGCTTGTAGAAGGAAAAGGGGGAGGGGTCTCGGCCCGAAACGTCGACTATACCTCTTCCTGGAGATGCTGCCTGGCCTGCTGCGTCCACTGGCAAATTTGATGTGTGTTGCTTGTATAAACTCAAGTCCATTTTCCCCTATACCATGCCTATTTGGAAGTAGTGAGTGAACCAATGGTACATACATCTTCAAACAGAGAAAGAAATGGGAGATATAATCCTGCCACTCAGCTGTACTACCAATAGGCTCAAAGAGGCGGTGGCTTCCACGACTGGTAAGACATCCACCTTTATCAAGTCTATTCCACCGGCCTTACAGCAAACAGTTCATCAAATTTCCATAAATATGTATTTACAAAGTCTAATCACTTCTGTGCAGGTCTAATCATTTCTCATCTTTCTATGATTGCACCTGCACATTTTACACATAATTACCATATTGCTAAATCAGGATCAGGTTTATCATCGCCGGCATGGGCGTGACACTTGTTAACTTAGCAGCAGCACTTCAATGCAATACATAATATGGAAGAAAAAAAATCATAAATAAGTAGATCAATTACAGTACATGTCTATTGAATAGATTAAAAAATCATGCAAAAACAGAAGTGAAGTAGTGTTCACAGGTTCAATGTCCATTTAGGAATTGGATGGCAGAGGGGGAGAAGCTGTTCCTGAATCGCTGAGTGTGTGCCTTCAGGCTTCTGTACCTGCTATCCGATGGTAACAGTGAGAAAAGGGCATGCCCTGGGTGCTGGAGGTCTTTAACGGACGCTGCCTTTCTGAGACACTGCTCCATGAAGATGTCCTGGATACCTTGTAGGCTAGTACCCAAGATGGAGCCGACTAAATTTACAACCTTCTGCAGCTTCTTTCGGTCCTGTGCAGTAGCCCCTCCATACCAGACTGATGCAGCCTGTCAGAATGCTCTCCACGGTACAACTATAGAAGTTTTTGACTGTATTTGTTGACATACCAAATCTCATCAAACTCCTATTTAAGTATATTCGCTGTCTTGCCTTCTTTATAACTGCATCAATATGTTGGGACCAGGTTAGGTCCTCCGAGATCTTGACATCCAGGAGCTTGAAACTGCTCACTCTCTCCACTTTTGATCCCTCTAAGAGATTGGTCTGTGTTCCTTCGTCTTACCCTTCCTGAAGTCCACAATCAGCTCTTTCGTCTTACTGAGGCTGAATGCAAGGTTGTTGCTGCGACACCATTCCACCAGTTGGCATATCACGTTACTGTACGTTTTCTCATCTCCATTTGAGCTTCTACCAACAATCATCAGCAAATTTACAGATGGTATTTGAGCTATGTCTAGCCACACAACCATCGGTATAGAGAGAGTACAGCAGTGGGCCAAGCACACCCCCCTGTGGTGCAACAGTGTTGATCGTCAGCGGGGAAGAAATGTTAACACTAATCCTCACAGATTGTGGTCTTCTGGTTAGGAAGTCGAGGATCCAAATGCAGAGGGAAGTACAGAGGCCCAGGTTCTGCAAGTTCTCAAGAAGGCTTGTGGGAATGATGGTTTTAAATGCTGAGCTATAGTTGATGAACAGCATCCTGACATAGATGTTTGTATTGTCCAGGTGGTTTAAGGCCGTGTGAAGAGCATTGAGATTGCATCGGCCGTTGATCTATTGTGGTGATAGGCAAATTGCAGTGACTGCAACTGTACAGTTATCTAATTGTATCAACCTTTCATATTTAAGCATAAGCTCTTGAGTTCTACTTTTGCATAACTAAAAGGATTTCTTGACTTTATGAAAATCTAAATTAAAAGACAGGATAGTTCACTTGTAAAGACAAGAAAATCTGTAGATGCTGAATATCCAAGCAACATACACAAAATGCTGGAGGAACTCTGCATTTTGTGTATGTTGCATAGTTCATTTGCAGATTATACCTGTAAACTTGATAGTTAAAAAGATATTACTCTATCTTTGAATCGCATGTGGAAAATCTCATTGATCATATTTGTAATACAGGATAATTAAATTAATATTGGAAACAATCCAAGTACATTTTGCTGGGGAGATCTGAATCTACTAACGCCGATCTGTATATGCTGAAGTTTTGAACTGCTATGTCCACAACATTGATCAAGGAAGCCAGGAACTTAGTGAAGGACCACGTGCACTAATGTGTCATAACAAACCACGAGAATGTAAGTGAGAGCAGTGCTCAACTATCTGGCTTTGAGCCTACTTTAATATTTAACAAGACCATGACTGATTTCTACATCATCTGCATTTTGCACAGGAAATTTTGATTTCATTTTTGAATGAAATCAATAATTAAGCTAGGGATACACTACTCTGCAGGGGAGAAATTTTTCTTCACCTTAGTCTTTAACAGTCTATCCCTACCTGATATTTGAGTACTCTGGTTCTTGACTCCTTAATAGGAGTTTGCATGCACCTAGTTGAGCACTGTAAGAATTTTGTAAATCTGAATTAGTCTGTCACAAAACCTTTGTACCTACTCAAACTACCCAATGCAACAAATCCACGATTTCAGCAAACAGTCCAGGTGAATTTTTGTTGCACTCTTGAGAGCAAATATACTCTTCTAAGTAAACTAAAACTGTACAAAATATTGCTGGGTCTATCTCAAACACCTGAAATATCTGTGTCAGTATCCAATCCTATTACAATAAAGAATACCATATTTTCCCTAATCTGTTGCTGCACCTACACTATTCAATCACTCACTATTTTAAAAAAATACTGTTTGGTTCTGTAACTTCACACTGTTCTACATTACGTGTCATCTACCAGGATCTCACCCACTCACTCAGCTTTTCTCTATCCCCTTGATCCTCTATAAAATTAGCTTCCCATTAACAATTTCATGCAGTAAACATTCAATAGATCATGAGATGCATCAGCCAAATCATCAATATACATTATTTTTATTACTTTTTTCACTGTTGTGTAACCTATAGTAATGTCTATGACTTTCACTGTACTGCTGTCACAAAACAACAAATTTCACAATAAATTTCTCGAAAAAAGTGACGAAATGGACTTTTAACATTGTAAACCAGCAGGTTGTTGTTATGTCTCCCGCTTGCTGTGAAAATGGAGGACATCTCCCTCTCCCTTGCCAGGGTGAGAGAACCTGGGGTTTGTCGAATTTCGGATGAAATGCGAAGCTTTTGGGGTAACTGTGGTCTGTGTCTTTGCTGTTGCTTAGCACACGCTTGGGCTCGGTGATGGTACCGATGCGCGTTTATTTTAGCTGGTGAGGGGGAGGGGGATCGTTACTCGCTGCTGCTTACACGCAGAAGGGGGGACCTGGGGGGGGGACTTTGGGGTTCTCACGTTTAACTGTCGTTCATTCTTTTGGGTACTTCTGTTTTCGTGGATGTTAGTGAAGAAAAAGCATTTCAGGATATATATTGTATACATTTCTCTGACATTAAATTTGACCTTTGAATATGCCAGTGATAATAAACATAATTCCAAATCTAATTCTGAACAGTTGGAGTTCAAGCAGTGATCCACTATGTCACCCCACTAGTTGTAGCCTGTCAACCTAAGGCCCATTTATTCCTACTTCTGTTTTTTGTCCATTAATTTATTGTCAATCCACAACAGCAGCAGTCCCCAACCACCGGGCCACGGACCGGTACCGGGCCGCAAAGCATGTGCTACCGGGCTGTGAGGAAACAATATGAGTCAGCTGCACCTTTCCTCTTTCCCTGTCACGCACTGTTGAACCTGAACATAGGATTGCCAACTGTCCCGTATTTGCTGGGACATCCCGTATATTGGGCAAAATTGGTTTGACCCATATTTCCCCCGCTAAGGTAGAGCGTTCCTATGAAACCTTTTGTGCCGAAATGACGTGAAGCGAAGAAGCAATTACCATTAATTTATATGGGAAAAATTTTTGAGCGTTCCCAGACCCACAAAATTACCTAACAGATCATACCAAATAACACACAAAACCAAAAATAAATAACACTAACATATAGTAAAAGCAGGAATTATATGATAAATACACAGCCTATATAAAGTAGAAATAATGTATGTACAGTATAGTTGGGAAGATGAAGGCAAAACCGATTTGTGGGGGGCAAAAAATCGGCACATACGCGCATGCGCACACAGGTGCCCCCGCACAAGGCTTCATGGTAATGATAGGACTTTCCTGGGGTAAAGCGTCCCGGGATTTGACTGCTACTTTTGTCCCTTATTTGGGAGTGAGAAAGTTGGCAACCCTAACTGTAAAAGACACGTTCAGGTGAGTTTAACTCTACTTGAACCCCCCCCCCCCCCCCGGTCGGCCTGTCCGCAAGAATATTGTCAATATCTAACTGGTCCGTGGTGCAAAAAAGGTTGGGGACCCCTGCACAACAGTATAACATCCTCAGTTCTTGCTCTAAATCTGAACAACTTTCTCTATGGAACCTTAGTAAACCTTACCCCATCACTTCCTTGGGCTCCTTTATCATTTGAACAACTACAAGCATGATTTCTCTTCCATAAAGTATTATTTTTAAGCTATTCTACATCCTTCCTTATAGACTTGCTACTTGGAGTACTGTGTGCAGCTCCAGTCACCCCATTACAGGAAGGATTTGGAGGCTTCAGAAAGGGTACTGAAATGGTTTGCTAGGATGCTGCCTGGGCTAAAGGGCACGAGCTATTAAAAAGGTTTGACAAACTTAACTTGTTCTCCCTAGAGCAGGGGTTCCCAACCTGGAAGTCTATGGATCCCTTGCTTAATGGTATGGGTCCATGGCATAAAAAAAGGTTGGGAACCCCTGCCCCAGAGCTTCAGAGTCTGAAGGGAGTCCTGACTGAGATTTTTAACAAAGAACATAATTTTTAAGGTTGGAGGGGGTTGTTTAAAGGTGATGATGAGTAATTTTGTATTTTGGTCTTAAGCAGAGTTGCAGGTGCCTGGAACAGATGACTAGGGGTGGTGGAGGAAGCAGGGAGTTTCACGGAGTTCAAAGACTTTTAGATAGACATATCACTATGAAGATAATGGAGGGATATGCATACACACAGGAGGAAGATACTGGCAGTGTGAAGTTTGCGCTTTCTCCCTGTGACTGCACAGGCTTCCTCCAGGCACTCTGGACTCCTGCCACATCTGAATAACAGACAGTTGTCAGGTCAATTGACCAATACAAAATTGTCCCAACTGGGTAGTTGAGAGGTAGAATCAGAGGGAATTTGAGAATGTGGGAAGTGCAAACATGGGATTAATGCAGTGGTGGAAGTGTGCAATTGCAACAGAGACACTGTGGGCCGAAGGGTCTGCTTCTCTGCCAATATTATTCTACGACTCCACGGCATTCTACTACTGCACCACTATCAAAGTTCAAAGTACATTATCAAAGTTTGTGTACATTATACAACCTTGAGATTTGTCTCCTTCCAGGCAGCCACAAAACAAAGAAACCCCAAAGGAATCCATTAAAAAAGACCGAACACCCAATGCGCAGAGATTAAGACAAAAAATGTGCAAACAATACAAGCAAGCAAACAGCATTGAGAACTGAATTTAGACACAAGATACAAAGCCAGGTGTCACTTCAGCTGCAGCAAGCCACAGCCTCAGATCCTCATACAGCGAGTAGACACCACAGGACCACAGACAAGAGCCAGTCGCCACAGCCTCAGTTCAGCACAGAGCTGAGTAAACATTGTAGAGCAGCAATCAGAACCAGAAAATCCCTCACCTCGGTACTGACACGCTGACATTTCCAATCTGGCCTGGTGTTTAGATCATACACACATTGGGTGCTCCTCACTCTCTGACATCTTTGTGGTCTGGACTCCACCCCATGATTCGGCCCATACTTGACCTTTCCAATTCGGCCCAGTGCTTAAATCAATCAGACATCTGGACTTCCTTCACTCTTGCCTCCATTTGCCTTAGCTATCCCTCGCATCCATTGGCCTCCATATCTCGCCTTCACCTCTTCTCGCCAAGCTTGCTCTTTGCGCGACTCTCCATTGTTTGCGATGATTGTTATTAGTAAGGGTTTTTGATAAGGTGTTTAGTAGTTCTGTTTTCTAATTTGCTGCCATAAGTAGTCACTGGGCATCACCAGCTCCATTGTAAACTGGAACCATCAGAACCAGAGCCAGGTTAAACCTTCAAAGAATCTAAAATCTCTCTTCCAAAGTCTCCAAATTGAATTGACTTTATTTCTTACATCCTTCACATACGTAAGTAAAAGTCTTTACATTACGTCTCCATCTAAATGTGCAATCATAGTAATTTATAATAATTTATAATAAATAGAACAGTCAATGTAACATAGAATAAACTCAAATCAGCGTGAGTTAATCAGTTTGATGGCCTGGTGGAAGAAGCTGTCCTGGAACCTGTTGGTCCTGGCTTTTATGCTGTGGTACCGTTTCCCAGTGGGTAGCAGCTAGAATAGATTGTGGTTGGGATGACTCGGGTCCCCAGAGATCCTATGGGCCCTTTTTACACACTTATCTTTGTAAATGTCCTGAATCATGGGAAGTTCACAACTACAGATGCGCAGGGCTGTCTGAACCACTCTCTGCAGAGTCCTGCGATTAAGGGAGGTACAGTTCCCATACCAGCCAGTGATACAGCCAGTCAGGATGCTCTCAATTGTGCCCCTGCAGAAAGTTCTTAGGATCTGGGGACCCATAACAAACTTTCTCAACCGTCTGATGTGCAAGAGGCGTTGTTGTGCCTTTTTCACCACACAGCTGGTGTGTACAGACCACGTGAGGTCCTTGGTAATGTGGATGCTGAGGAAGTTAAAGCTGTTTACCCTCTCAACCCCAGATCTATTACTGTCAATAGGGGTTAGCCTGTCTTCATTCCTCCTGTAATCCACAACCAGCTCCTTTGTTTTTGCAAAATTAAGGGAAAGGTTGTTTTCTTGACACCACTGTAGGTCACCTCGTTATTGTTTGAGATAAGGGCAATCAATGTAGTGTCGTTGGACAATAGAGAGCCAGTGGATGTAGTGTACCCGGACTTTCAGAAAGCGTTTGATAAAGTCCCACACAGGAGATTAGTGGGCAAAATTAGGGCACATGGTATTGGGGGCAGAGTACTGACATGGATTGAAAATTGGCTGGCTGACAGAAAAAGTAGTGATTAATGGGTCCCTTTCAGAATGGCAGGCGGTGACCAGTGAGGTACCGCAGGGTTCAGTGCTGGGACCGTAGCTGTTTACAATATATATTAATGATTTAGATGAGGGAATCAAAAGTAACATTAGCAAATTTGCCAATGACACAAAGCTGAGAGGCAGTGTGAAATGTGAGGAGGATGTTATGAGAATGCAGGGCGACTTGGACAGGCTGGGTGAATGGGCAGATGCAGTTTAATGTGGATAAATGTGAGGTTATCCACTTTGGTGGTAAGAACGGGAAGGCAGATTATTATCTAAATGGAGTCAAGTTAGGAGAAGGGGAAGCACAACGAGATCTAGGTGTTCTTGTACATCAGTCACTGAAAGCAAGCAAGTACAGCAGGCAGTGAAGAAAGCTAATGGCATGCTGGCCTTCAAAACAAGGGGAATTGAGTATAAGAGCAAAGAGGTCCTTCTGCAGCTGTACAGGGCCCTGGTGAGACCACACCTGGAGTACTGTGTGCAGTTTTGGTCTCCAAATTTGAGGAAGGACATTCTTGCTATTGAGGGAGTGCAGTGTAGGTTCACAAGGTTAATTCTCGGGTCGGCGGGACTGTCATATGTCGAAAGACTGGAGTGACTGGGCTTGTATACTCTGGAATTTAGAAGGCTGAGAGGGGATCTTATTGAAACATATAAGATTTTTAAGGGATTGGACACGCTGCAGGCAGGAAGCATGTTCCCGCTGATGGGTGAGTCCAGAACCAGAGGCCACAGTTTAAGAATTAGGGGTAGGCCATTTAGAACGGAGTTGAGGAAAAACTTTTTCACCCAGAGAGTGGTGGATATATGGAATGCTGTGCCCCAGAAAGCTGTGGAGGCCAAGTCTCTGGATGCTTTCAAGAAAGAGATGGATAGAGCTCTTAAAGATAGCGGAATCAAAGGTTATGGGGATAAGGCAGGAACTGGATACTGATAGTGGATGATCAGCCATGATCACAGTGAATGGTGGTGCTGGCTCGAAGGGCCAAATGGCCTACTCCTGCACTTATTGTCTATTGTCGGCAAATTTAATTAGCAGATTAGAGCCGTGGGTAGCGACACAATCATGGGTATACAGGGAGTAAAGGAGGGGACTTAGTACATAGTCCTGAGGGGCTCCTGTGTTGAGATTCAAGAGGGGTGGAGGTGAGGGAGTCCACTCTTACCACCTGCCAGCGATCTGACAGGAAGTCCAGGATCCAGCTGCACAAGGCAGGGACAAGGCCAAGATCTCAGAGCTTCTTGTCGAGCTTGGACGGAATTATGGTGTTGAATGCTGAACTGTAGTCCAAGAACAGCATTCTCACATAAGCATCCTTCTTCTCCAGATGTGTAAGAATGGCATGTAGAGCAGTAGCTGTTGCATCGTCTGTTGATTGGTTATGCTAGTAGGCAAATTGTAGGGGGTCCAGTTTGGGTGGTAGCAAGCTGCAGATGTAATCCTCGACCAGCCTCTTAAAGCATTTGCTTATTAATGAGGTGAATGTGACAGGATGCCAGTCATTAAGGCATGTTATCTTGGTCTTTTGGTACAGGGACAATGGTGGATAATTTGAAGCAGGAGGATATTCTACACTGGGAGAGGGAGAGATTTAAAATGTCTGTAAACACACCTGCCAGATGTGCTGCGCACATCCTGAGTACTTGTCCTGGGATGCCGTCCAGTCCCGCTGCCTTGCGACTGTTCACTCATTGGAAAGATCTGCGTATCTCAGCCTCAGAGTTGACCAGGTTGCAGGTTGTAGCAGTGGCTTTCCTCGGAGGCTCAGAGTTGGCGACATCAAACCGAGCATAAAAGCGATTGAGCTCATCTGGGAGAAAGGCCGCGATGTTGGCGACACCACAACGTTTGGCTTTGAAGTCTGCGATGGTATGCCGTCCTTGCCACAAGTCACGTGTGCTATTTGTTGTGAATCTTTGATTCAATCTTGTCCCTGTATTGTTGTTTCGCAGCCTTGATAGCTTTGCACAGATCATAGCTGATTTTCTTGAACTCTAGCTGATAGCCGGCAATGTAAAATTCTGATTATCCAGAAATATTTTAAAAGCTTTACAACTAGAGCATCCTTCAAAGTTAGAGCCATAGCCTGCAAACTATCATATACTTTTTAAGAGAAATTTCAGAGCAAAACTTCAGTTAGTTACTGCCACTACTCAAGCCTCGTTGTGCCCAGTGATTCAAGCCATCAAAACTTGCATACAGGCCAAATAAATTCAGATATTAAGATGCATGGGGGGCATGTAGTAACAATATCTAGTTCAAAATTGGTTGTGCTGTTGAAAGTGTTAAGTAACTGTTCATGGGGGTGTTATGTTTTGTAACTTTAAAACATTAAAACCAATTGAAAGCAAAACAGGAGCTGGGAAATAAATGGGTGCACATTGTTTTTACTTCAGTGAGGTGTGTATGTATAATGTGGTGGTGTAATGACGTATGCCATTGATGTACTTTTACATATAACCCGCAATGCATTATGTAAACAGAGAATGCTTAATCAATCAATATTACTGAAATATTAAATAGACAACACTCCTCCTGCTTAGCTACAAACTCCAACTCAATACATAATGTATCTCAGATCATATACATACACACACAATATACTATACAACACAACTACCATACGGACATCCACAGTACAGTAAATTTTAAATGGCCCCATTCAGGCCTCATGATTTAATCGCTGTGAAGGCCTTCTTACTCTTGTGGGATGACGTCTATCCTGACAAGAGGGATCACTCTGCTTGACAGGTGAAACTTAATGGCTGTGAAATAATCTGTTTCTGGGGCCTCCTCTGCGGTGGTTCTAAGAGTTGACTCTGGGACTGCAAGTGGTTCTGACAGCTCTGGACACCTTTCTTCTGGATATGTTGGCATCCCGAACAGTGCACGACAAGCTTCACTGAATGAAGTGGATGATAGCTTGCAAGTATAGTGTCGAACATCACCATTTTCTTTAATTTTGAAAGCCACTTCACGCTGCCTTGCCCATTGCCATTTCTTCCTAATCTGTAGTAATGAGTTCAAGGGGTGAGGCACAGTAGCCAGGTTTGGCAGGAACTTGTTATAGTAATTGACAAATCCTAAAAACAACCACAACTGAGACACATCCTTTGGCCATCGGGCATCCACCACTGCTTGAATTTTCTCAACACACTTGTGTAATCCTTGTGCAATCCTTGTGCATTAATGGTGTGGCCAGAGTAACTGATGCTTGATTTAAAGAATTCACACTTCTAGCCTATAATCTGCTAATCTTTTTAATGCTTTCTTGAGAATTTAGAGATGTTCTTGTTATCCTTGCTGGTAACAATGTCACCCAGGTAACACTGAGTGCCCGTACAGCTCCGCAGCACCTGGTCTATCGCATTCTACCAGATTGCAGGTGCTACTCCAAAGATAAGCCTATTATAGCAAAAGCCCTGTGTGAGCATTTGTGGTGAGAAACATTTGGACTCTTCTATCTCAATCTGTAGGAAGGACTCAGTCAAGAACACTTTGCTGAAGTGTTACCTTTCAGAAAGGTTTGCAAGAAATCAGGAATTGATAATGCACAATCTGCTCAATTCAGCCATGTAAACTGAAATGGATTCCCCTTCTTTTTGATTCCACTTATGAAATCTGAAGCATTCTGCAATTAATAATAGCTTTGGTTCTAAATGTTCCGCCATTACTTTCACAATATCAACAAAGATCATTTCGGCAGATTTGGTTAAAGCAGTTAAACTTCTAAGCAAACATTATTCCATTAAACCCAATGCACTTAGCAAAACTGGCAGCCGCTTCTCATAGTCTATTTCATTTATTGCTCAATTTGCCCAGTATACCAATGTAGCCAGTCATTTATACTCTTTAAAATTTCCTATCATGCATTAGTTTGAGCCCATGAATTTGTCCGCTTTCAGGCTTTAAAAAAAAACTTGACAGTCTTTCTCTGGTAAAGAAAAAGGCGCTGTGTTTTTTTTTAAACTCAACCTTTTCTGCAGCGCTTTTTTAAAAAAAAACTAATGTCTTGCTGTGCTTCAACAGGTAGGTAGTTGACTCGAGTTGATTTAAAACTTCCGGATCGCCACGCACGTTTTGTAACTCCAAAACAAAAACTAATTGAAAGGAAAACAAGGGAGAGGGAATGTGAGACCAACTTCATTTTAACTTTAAGCAAGGCATGTGTATATGACGTAGTCGTGTATGGATGTATGCCATTTATATACTTTTACAAGTAAATTGCAATGCATTATGTACACAAAGACTGCTTTATCAAATAATAAGTTTAAACATTACTGAAATATTAAATATACCTTGGGAGGAGTGGAGGAGGGAGAAGAGAAGGAATGATAGCAAAGTTTAATGACTCAGAATATCCAAAGCTGCAAACAAACATTCCTTCACGGCAATGAACCATGCAGTGACACCCAAGCTGTATGTAATCCACACTGGCCAAAACCAGTTTCTATTCTTACCAGTTCCCTAGCTACATAGTTAACCTATTGATCTTGGGTTGTGATTTTCTTACTGCTGGCAACCATAACCACAACATTATCAGGAAGTATTTCACATAGGGGTGGCCAAATATTGTTTGTTTTAAATGCCATGAAAATCAAAATCAATATACTTATAATCCTTTGTCTTCACATTTCAAAACTTTATATAAATGCTAATTATCCTCTTCCTCAAATAAGCTCTTTGGAAGCCTTCAACATTGAAAGATAACATAGGTTAGAAATTATGTAGTTCTTGGAAAGATTTACTAATTGTCAATTTGCAATGAGCCAATAAATATATTTTGGAGAATTCTATCATGGTAAAACTTAATTACATAAGAAACAAAAGTAGTTGCAAACCATTCAGCTCCATCAAGCCTTATCTTCTATTTCTGCACCATTTGCCTGCAATAACCCAATGATTTCACTAACTAAGAAAATCTATTGACCTTGTTCTTGATTATACCCAGTTTGCTTTGGTTTCTCTGGTTGTATGGGAAGGATTTTTTTTTCCCCACCCTTGTGTTGACTGGCTCACTCATTTTTGAGACCATGACCACAGCCCTTGAAATCTCAAGCCTGTGATAATTCTCTATTTTCCAAAAAAAAACAACAAACATTTAGACTAGGGTGCTTACGTTAGCAATATTACTGTGTTGATGAGAAGAGCAATATAAATCATTAGGAGAGTCATCTAAAGTCTGCTCGCATTGGGGTTATATATTCAATCCATTTATTCCAGATTTGATAAAATGTTTCTTTTTGAGTTCTCAGGGAGTAGGTCAACTTTTCCATTTTAAATATTTCCAAGATAATTTCGTACCAATCTTCTAATGTAGGTGGTATTGGATTTAGCCATTTTCTAGTGATTGATTTCTTACTTGCCGCTAAGAGGGCCTGCAGCAACTTTTTATATCTTCCTTCTGTTCAAGGAACAATACATGCCCACAAGTAAAGGGAAAGATTTGGGAAAGGGATAAAAAAAAATGAAAAAATTAAGTAATTAAGTACATAGGGATTGGATAATTATGTCTGCGGGCAGGAACAAGCACGAACAAATTGGGATATAAACACCTACAATGGTTGGTATATAGGCTTGTATGCAACATTTTGGACCAGTGGAAATGGTCCAGAAGGGTTGTATGGAAACTATTATTACCATTTTTCTTAACAACTAATTTCATTACTTAGCCTAATAGGTTAGATTTACCACAGTACATAATTATCTATTTAAATGTTTATTTTGCTTTTATGTCATCTCAATGTGTACTTAATGTATAAATAATTGTAGTTTTATACATATAAAAAAATGGAAAAGGTTATATGTGTGAAAAAAGTACATGATAATTGTGAACTCCTTGTCCAAATAAAAATAAAATTAAAAAAAAAAGAAATCTCAAGCCTGGTGAAATGTCAACATTGTATCTACCATCAAGCACTTTAAAGAAAAATCTTTCAATAAGATCATATCCAAATGCTAATAAAATAATACAGGTGTCCCCCGCTTTTTGAACTTTCGCTTTACAAAACCTCACTGTTACGAAAGACCTACATTAGTACCCTGTTTTTGCTTTCAGAACAACATACATCAAAGTTGCTGGTGAACGCAGCAGGCCAGGCAGCATCTATAGGAAGAGGTGCAGTCGACGTTTCAGGCCGAGACCCTTCGTCAGGATTTGCTTTCAGAAGGTGTTTTCACTGTTATGAAAAAAAAAGCAGCGCGCGATAAAAGGCAGCACGCGCCCTGAGCAGCCGCTCTCCCCCGGATTCGGAACTGCATTCTCGCCGGCATTGCTTAAACACGTGCCTGTGAGCAGCCGTTAGCAAGATGAGTTCTATGGTATCGGAAAAGCCTAAAAGAGCTCGTAAGGGTGTTACGCTTAGTGTAAAACTAGACATAATTAAGCATTTCAATCGTGATGAACGAAGTAAGGACAAAGTGAATTTGGCTTGTGGAAGCTGACAAACATGATGTTGAGGAGGTTTTGGCATCCCATGACCAAGATCTGATAGATGAAGAGCTGATGCAATTGGAAGAAAAGGATAACAATCAAAACCGAATGCAGTAGCGAACTGAACGTGAAGCAACTGCGTGAGATTTTTGCTGCAATGATAAAGTACGACTTTAATTTTGAAAGGGTACGTAGGTTTAGGGGATATTTGCAAGATGGTTTGAGTCCTTACAAAGAACCATGTGATAGAAAAATGCGCGAGGCTCAGCAGTGAAGCAAGCCTTCCACATCAGCCACAGCAGACAACAAACCTCGACCTTTGACATCGAGGTGGGCAGAGATAGAAGATGACCTGCCTGCCCTAATGGAAACAGACGATGAGGAGATGACACCCCAGTGTCCCACCACCCCAACCCCCAGGCCACGGACAGATACCGATTCGCGGAGAATGCGGCGGTGCACACAGCACATCTTTAAGAAAAAAGCCTAAATAAACATACTAATTAATAAGGTGCCGCCTGACACTTAATCGTCGGCCCAGGTCAGAGACGACGCAATCGGAAATCGGCACTGATCTGGGCCAACAATTACGTGCCAGGCAGCACCTAAGTAATTAACATGTTTGTTTCGGCTTTTTTCTTAAAGATGTGCTGTGTGCGTCCCGGCTACTGCTGGACACCTGCATGCTTCGCGGATCGGTATTGGTTGGTGGCCCGGAGGGTGGGGGCCACTGCACCACCCAACCTGCGACGACTCAGCCTAACACACCATCATCAATGTGCTCGGCGCTGAACCAATTCCGGTA
The DNA here is from genome assembly GCF_963921235.1 of Mobula hypostoma. Classification (NCBI taxonomy): domain Eukaryota; kingdom Metazoa; phylum Chordata; class Chondrichthyes; order Myliobatiformes; family Myliobatidae; genus Mobula; species Mobula hypostoma. The sequence continues at coordinate 34,096,951 of NC_086109.1, forward strand.
TGTGATACTACACTGTACATACATTATTTCTACTTTATATAGGCTGTGTATTTTTACGTGTTATTTGGTATGATTTGGCAGCTTCATAGCTTAAAGGTTACTGGACAGCGCTTGTGCTGTGTTTTTGCCAACAGCGCTTGCGTAAGATTTTCTGCCGACGGCGCTTGCATGAGATTTTTGCTATGGAGAACAGTGCAGTAATGATTGTGGAAAAGTATTTCTACTTTATATAGGCTGTGTATTTATCATATCATTCCTGCTTTTACTATATGTTACTGTTATTTTACGTTTTATGTGTTACTTGGCATAATTTGGTAGGTTATTTTTGGGTCTGCGAATGCTCACAAAATTTTCCCATATAAATAAATGATAATTGCTTCTTCACTTTACGACATTTTGGCTTACGAACCATTTCAAAGGAACGCTCTACCTTTGGATGGCGGGGGAAACCTGTAAATCTAAGCTCTTCAATGTTTTCCACGAGTGGATGACCTCCTATTGCACAACTTTGCCCATTCACCTACTTATCCGCAATTCCCTGATGTCTATCTGCATCCTGCACACGATAGCAAACTTGAATCCTTTATCCAAATATCAAACATTTGTTGCCCCAGTGTTAATTCTTACTAATCTAGTCTAATTACAGCCTCATAACCTAAAAACAACTCACTTTTTATCCTAACCTCTATTTTCTATCCACTAACCAATCTTCAGTACATGCTGGTATATTACTCCAATGCTATAATTTTGTTTAATAATTAAAGTGAAAAGGCCACACTCAAAAGAGTATATTCAAAGCACTCCCAATGCCTCTCTCCTATTTGATACACCACTAAACGAATGGAGGAAAACAAGAAAGTTAGTGAATCACGGAAGCAGTGAATATTTTGAATGGGGGGTGGGGAAGCATACAGTAGAGGAAAAAGAATGAGGGCCTGAAGGAAGTAATGCACCAAGATGCATTCAATTCCAATCATTAAACTCCAAGTCCACCTTAAGTTATGCCAAAACATGCTGCAAAGATTAACTTTTGCATGAGTAGTCTGCAATGCCTGTAGGTTGATCATCCAAAGATATTATTGTCAGTGGTGTCCAAATGTGCATTGCACACCAGGGATGCTACTGAACGGTCAAGCACTACTCAATTTTCATACTTATGGACAATTGAGTTCAGGAGAACCTCAGCTAAAAGTGTAAGAGGCAAGAAATGGAAATATCTTGTCAAGGTAGTTTTAGACTTACCAGAAAGTCTAAAATTGACAGCTAAAACTGCATTTACAGATGCAAGGCCTTAAAGAAACAGCAAAAGCAAAATACCGTAAAGGCCAGAAATACGAAATACAGATTGCTGGAAGTACTCCGGAAGTAGGGCAGAATTTGAGGAGACCAAGAACTAAAATTTTAGGTTGACAACCCTTCATCATGAGGGTAGCACATTATGAGGAAGCCCGAGAAAGTCTGGACAGCAAAGATGCATACATCAGGAAGCCCTTTATTGATTACAGCTCAGCATTCAATACTATCATGCCTCAAAACTAATCAATAAGCTTGAAGATCTTGGCCTCGATACCTATTTATGCAATTGGATCATTGATTTCCTTATTTGCAGACCCCAGACAGTTTGGATTGGCTAGAACATCCTCTCATCTCCCCCCCTCCTAGCTCCTTGCTCTACTCACTTTACACTTACGACTTTGTGGCTAGGCACAGCTCCAATGCCATATCCAAGTTTGCTGAAGACACCACTGTCGTAGGCTGATTCAAAAGTGGTGATGAATCAGCATATAGGAGGGAGATTGAAAATCTGGCTGAGTGATACCATAACAACAACCTCTTACTCAGTGTCAGCAAGACCGAAGAGCTGATTATTGACTTCAGCAGGAAGTTAGAGGTCCATGAACCAGACCTTATCGGGACATCAGAGGTGGAGAGGGTCAGCAATTTAAAATTCCTCTGTGTTACTTCAGAGGACCTGTCCTGGACCCAGCACGCAAGTGCAATTACAAAGAAAGTATGGCAGCGACTACTTCCTTAGGAGCTTGCAATTATTCAGCATGACATCTTAAACTTAGACAAACTTCTATAGATGTGTGGTGGAAAGTATATTGACTGGCTGCATCACAGTCTGGTATGATGACACTAATGCCCTTAAACAGAAAATCTTATAAAAAGTAGTGGATATGGCCCAGTCTATCACAGGTAAAGCACTCCCCACCATTGAGCACATTTACACAGAGCGTAGTCGCAGGAAAGCAGCATCTATCAAATGGCTCCCCCCATCACCCAGACGAGATCTCTTCTCAGGTACAGGAGCCTTGGGACTCACCACCAGGTTCGGGGACAGTTATCACCCCTCAACCATCAGGCTCTTGAACCAAAATGGACAACTCCACACACTTTCATTTGCCCCATCACAGAAATGTTTCCACAATCTATAGACTCACTTTCAAAGACTCTTCATCTCATGTTCTCGATATTTATTATTAGTATTACTTCTTTAAGTATTTGCATAGTTTGTTGTCTTTTGCAGTGTGCCCAGTCGGTGCAGTCTTTCACTGATTCTATTATGGTTATTAGATTTATTGAGTATGCTTATAAGAAAATGAACTTCAGGGTTGAATATGGTGATGCATGTACGTTTGTACGCTGACATTAAATCTACTTTGAACATTCGGTAAATATTCCATTAATTAAATTAGAAAGGGCTTAATCAATGCTGGTATATTTTCTGCTGAAATAATATTTTTATGCTACACATTAAGAAATGATATACAAAGTCAAGATAAATTATGTAAATTATTGAAAATGGAAAATGATCACTTCAAGTCTTTAAACTTGAAGAATCCATGAGCTTACGTAAATATTGCACGTAACTAAACACTTGCTGAATGATGTAATAATATGGTTTGGTACCCTGACATGAAAATGTCCCAACTTTACTCAAAAGATTGACAACCAGATGCAGACTTTTGAATAATCAAGTACGTGTCTGAACCAAAGTCAGGGTGGTTAACTGTTCCAAACAGCAATAACCAGCAAGTGACACACAAACATTATGGTGATGACCTAAAAGAGTCTGTTGTACACATTTGTGATCATGCTTAACTAACAAGAACTGGTTCCCAAAGAGGAAACATGAAAGTTAAGGTAATCAAACAGTCTAAACTGGACTGCGCTAAAACAACCATGGTGTGCAAGTTATCTACATAAACTACGGTGAAGCGAGTTTTAAACTTGCTTCTAGAAGACCTATTCTTTGTTAATCAAAACTCTTATGACTTATGGTTTACAGTACCAGAGAATGAAAAGTGCATAAGAGTATTTGCCTGATATTAAATACTGGGTTTGTGCTATGATGACTGCTGTTAATTTATCAGTTCCTCATTAGGTGGAGGCAGTCCAGAGTACATTTCAGCAATGAAAATGCTGAACTGGCAAATTAACCCATACACACAATGCTGGACTTCACCATATTCAGCTATGTCACAATCTGAACTTTTGTTCAGGATGCCGACAACACCACAAAAATGTAACCATGAGAAAAATAAAAGTTAAACCTTCATAAAACCAAAACAATTCAGAGAATTTAGAAATTATGGGTAATTAGAAGCTGGATATTTCAATGATTATGCCATTCTTGGGATTAAACCCACAGTGTCATGGCAGTTAGCATGGCAGCTCGGGGCTCTGGAGCTCAATTCTTGCACCGTCTATGGAGGGTTTGAACGTTCTCCCTGTGAACAATGTGGGTTTCCTTTGGGTGCTCTGGGTTCCTCCCACTGTCCAAAGACAAACCGGTTAGTTGGTTAAAAGGTCATTGCACATTGTTCTGTGATTAGGCTAGTGTTAAATAGGTGGGTTGCTGGGTGGTGTGGCTCGTTGGGCCAGACACTGTATCTCCAAATAAATATACAAACATTTGAAGCTTAAAACAGCTAGAATAATGCAAGACACTGCATTTATAATGAAGGGGTGAGGAAGCTTCAACTTGAAATTATTCTAGCTCAGATTACATTAGAGCTGAGAAACATAGCTGCAAATCAGATTTCAAATATGATCAAGTATTATGCAACAAAGCCAAAAAGAATATAAAGAAAGGAATTTTTTTACATTTCATCTAAAATTACACAAAATAATTTCATGTGATTTCAATTTTAACGTTGGTCTGACAAAACTGGCTAGCACAGTTTATTAATCATCCAACATAAATCAGACGAATAAATCATTAAAAATAAGTTCAAATTGTAGTTAAGAACACAGATCAAATGAGGGTTCTGTACATACTTCCTCACAGACTTCTCGGACAGCTGCCACACTTGGTTCCTCGTCAGGTTCCATGCCACCGCCTGGCACAATCCACTTGTCAGGATGACGACTGCTGCTGACCAACAGAACCTAGGATAAAAGAGTATTTATTTAACTTAGGAAAAGGGCACTTGTTGCTTCCTTGCATCATCTTCAAATGCTTTTAAAATGCATTAGATATGGCCCTGTGACCACCATTTTCAAAATATTTAGCAGACCCTGAAATTAGAACTTTAAAAAAAAGTCTCAAAGGCCATTATTTTATTTTTCCTAAGAAATTTATGAATTATCTAACCATAAATAATGATGCTTAAGTTTTATATCCTCTAGAGAACCCTGCATAAATTAAATATAGAATTGAATCAATTTAATGTGGAACATTCTTATAACTGGATATAGTTTGAACACCGAGGTTCTTTTCCACTGATGCCATGCAATTCAGTTATTATCCACATCAATAATGCAAACTATTAACTGTAAGCAAAGTCAATTTTTTTCGGGTGAATTTATTGTAAATATGAATAATAGCTACTGTAGTATTAACAGAACCCACTTGACCATTTATGCCTGATAGAGGTAGATTCAAAAGTTTCGATGTCTGCTCGATTTCAGTTTTCTAATATTTTTGTAATGTAGCAATCATAATATTTATATATGACTATTGAAAAAACATTTTTAGCTTGAAAGCAAAAATAATCTAATCCACACATTATAATTTCATATAAATTGCAATGAAGGAACACTAAGATTTATTGAGTAGCTATTTTAACTATCAACTCACAATAAAATTGTTTGCATATCATTAAAATATCCACAGAAATGATGGAAGTCACTTCACTGTTTACAGGTTTCTACCTCAGTGCTTTTTAGTAAAGATTCTACATTCTATCAGCCTGCACATTCTCTTCAAAATCACACACTGCCCTGACTTGAAAATATGTAACTGTTCCTTCACAGTTACTGGGTCATAATCCTAGCCCACCATCAAATAGCATTGTGGAAATGGCTTCACCAAGCAGATATTTGGAACTCTATTTCTGCTTCTCTATTTAACAACAGGTTTGATTTAAAAAAAACAAATTTACTATACATTTAGGCAATTAACTCATTAACAATCAATTGTCACAATTTCAGGAATTCCCTGCTGTCACTAGGATCAAGCTAGGAACATAGTCAATAGAAAACCAGACATTAAATATGCATTAAACTATCTTGTTATTTCTGTAGGTTACATTATTAACATTGCCAACAACCAACACCACACATGCATGGCTCTAAGGAGGCAAATGCTGTGTTGAGTGATTCACTTCTCAAAACGTTTTCACAGCGTTCACAAAGCACAGGAACATTAATTTTAAAAAATTTAAAATTCTTTGATAACTGCAATAATTCAGTACTCCATTTTTTAAAAAAAAGTCACTATGTCAATTAATAGCTGAGCTTAATCATACCCACAATTAAACACTGCAACATCTGTACTATCAATGGATTTAATACTAAATCACACTTTCCGATACTACCTTTGCCACGTTGGGGCTGGGATACTACTCAAAATAACTTTTGTGGATTGCTCTACCCTCAAGCCATTACTATTTCTGCTTTGCTAACACAACTGATTATCATCCTTACAAACAGCGATTTTAGGACAATACATCCTGCCATTGAGAGAGAGAGACCTGTAGGTGGGAGTGCTTTGATGTATTATCTTACCATCAAGTTACTTTCTTATAAATTCATTCGCATTTAAATAGCCAATCCTAATCCATTAGCAAATGAAAATATACCTTGTAATTCTCAGACAAGACTGCATGAAAAAAGTTGGAAACTTGCAATTCATATCATATTGATCTTTCAAACTGTCTTGATTTCAAGAATATGGTACTTCAAATTACATATTCAAAGAAGATCCAAATAGAGCAGGACTGAACAATGCCATCCATTCAGATAATGTGCAAATATATGCTTTAATTGGAAAAGAAAAGGTACACAAGGAAACAACAGGAATTCTGCAGATGCTGGAAATTCAAGCGACACACATCAAAGTTGCTGGTGAACGCAGCAGGCCAGGCAGCATCTCTAGGAAGAGGTACAGTCGACGTTTCAGGCCGAGACCTGAACTTCGATGTGTGTTGCCTGTACACAAAGAAATCTTGATCTGCACTATTATGTATCTAATTAATTCCAGATCTGTTTCTTTCATTTGCTAGTACAGATTGAGTACACCTTATCCAAAATTCAAAATCCAAAAACCTTTGAAATCCAAAATTTTTTTTTTTTGAGTGCTGATATTCACAATTAGGTTCTAACAGAAAAGCACTACATAAAATGAAAAATGAAGATCTCGACAATGTATTGATAGAACTGATTAATCAGCAGAGTGAACAGACCATAACAGTATGCTGACCATGAAACAAAGATCATGACAAACTGAAAATTGAAGATAACTGAACATTCAGCAGGCTGGTTGCAGGAATTTAAGAGAAAGCATGGCATTAATTTTTTTAAAGAAAAAATATCTGCTGATCGCGAAGCAGCAGAGAAATTCACTGACGAGTTTCCCAAGATTGTCATTGAAGAAAATCTAACACCAGAACAAGTCTACAATGCTGATTGTTTTTATACCTTACATAAAACCTAAAAAGTGCAAAATACAAACACAATAAACTGTTATTTTTAAAAAAATCAGAACACAGCATCATAGCTGGAGACTGAAAGCATGCTATTGTTTGTCGTTCGATAGCTGATTCAGGTATTCTCTCAATGCTGCCGTGCTGTTTTTGTTACCCTCCACACATTATATTAATGGCATGTAATAATTTTTATTGTTAAGTACATGTGTTATGAACAAAGTTAAGAAATACTGCTGACCAGTAGCACATAAGTTCAGAATTGGAAATATTGATTTATATATTCCAAAATCTGAAAAAATCCAAACACTGAAACACTCTGGCTCCAAGCATTTTGGATAAGGGGTACTCAACCTGTATTGCAAGACACCAATTTGCTTACAATAATGTATAAACCCATCAGTAGTGAGTGCACTACAATGGGTTGGCATTCATTGTATTGCACTCCATGACACAAAGGAATACAAATCAGATTCAATCATTTACACTCAGCTGCCCACTTTTATCCAGTGCATTGTTTTCAAATCTAGTGGGCTTCCGATACAAAAAGCACCATCAGTTCAGATTCCTAGCACTGATTTAAGATCCCAAATTGAAAACTACCATGCAAAAGAGATGAGTCAGCAGCAAACCCACTGGAAGTTAAAGATAATTATTGTCCAGACTCACACTGGATAAGAGGACACTAAATATTAAATATTGAAGCCAATATAAATATGTCTGAAAACAAAAATTAAAAGATGCAGATGTTTTAGAAATCTACACATGGTTCAAATCCCTCTTTTCTCTGTCCATGTGTCAAAAACCTCTTAAATGTTGCTAACCTAGCAACCTAGCATTCTCTATAGCAGTGTGCTCAAGGTACCTACTGTTTATAGAAAAACTGTGTCTAGTAAATCTCCTTTAAACTTTCCCTTTCTCACCTTAAACCTATGCTCTCAGGTATTTGACATCTCCACCCAGGGAAAAAGACTTGTTGCCTACCTACCCTATCTTTGCCTCGTATATTTTCATATACTTCTATGAAGTTGCCACTCATACTCAAAAGAAAACAATCTGAAGTTACCCAACTCTCTAATCTGGATAACATCCTGAGGAATGTTTACAAAGTTTCTAATACTTCCAGAATTGCACAAAATACTCCAAGTATGACCTAAATTTTATACAGTTGGAATATGACATACCAATTCTTACAGTCAATGATCCATACAGGAAAGAAATAGACTGGCTGGTTGAGTATTGTTGCAACAAACTTGTCAGTAAGACCAAGAAACTGATTGTGAACTTCAGGACACACCAGTCCTCTTCAAGGCATCGGTAGGGCAAAGAGTGTGCAGCTTCAAGTCCCTGGGTGTACTGAAGATCTGTCCTGGGCCCAGCATATCAATACAATTACAAAGACACACCAGTGGCTATATTTCATTAGGATTTTGAAGGTATTTGTATGTCACCAAATACTCCCAAAATTCCTACAGATGTACTGTGTAGAGCACTCTAACTGGTTGTATCAGCATTTGGGTATGGAGGAGCCATTGCACAAGATCACAAAAAGCTGTGGAGGTTTGTAAACTCAGCCAGTTCCATCATGGGCACTAGCCTCCACATCATTAAGGGCATTTTCAAAAGACAACACCTCAGTAAGGCAGCATCCATCATTATCGACGTTGCCCACACAGTGCACTCCCTCTTCTCATTACCACCATCAGACAGATGGTACGGGACACAAACTCAAGACACACACTCAATGTTTTATGTATTATTGTGACTTATAGCAATCTTATGTATTGCATTGCTGCTGCAAAACAGCTAATTTTACAGCATGTGTCAGTGATAATAAATCGGATTCTGATTCTCAACTGATGAAGGCAAGAATGTTGTATGCCTTCTTTACCACTCCATTCACTTTTGTTGCCACTTTCAGGGAGCTATGGATTAGCACCCCAAAATCCCCTCGTACATCAATACACTGAAGTGTCCAGCTTATTATTGTAAATATTCCACGCAGTTGGAACCAACCTTCCTTATACTGCCATGCAGAAGACCTGTTATGTAGAGCTTGTGTCTGCCCAGGCAATTATCTGGTGAGAAGGGGCAATGACAAGTTAACCATTCTGAAATTTTTCCATTTTGGCCAGAAGGGAGATTTGAGGGCAATTTGACCTTAACAAATCAATTAGAAGTGCCCTGCTCAGAGTGAACTGACCAGCCCTGTGACACCAAAGAAGCCACAGAGGCCGGCATCCAGTGAAAAGCAAATGCACTGTTTAAACCAAGTTTTACTTAAATGTTAAAGTTTTAGTTAATACTTTTGGTAATTTGTTTAATAGTTTCATTCATTTTCAAGTGCTCTATTGCACCTGTCCATGGCACTCAAATGTTCAATATTTTTAAAATTGTTTGAAGCAAAGTGGCTTGACCATTTGTCCAAATTTCTGTCACTGCAGATTTTGAAGGCCAAGTTTGTTCTTTTGCTGCCACCCCACTGCTCTGTACACTAGGAACTACTGAAATCGGCATGGCAGTGCTCACCAAGGGAACCACGCTAGCACAAACATGAATAGTAGAGGTTGGCAAGCAGTTAGAATCCAGTCACAAACAAGAGCAAAATCTGCAGTGGCTGGAAATCCAAGCAACACACTAAATGCTGGAGGAACTCAGCAGGCCAGGCCTGGCTTGCAGAGTTCCTCCTGCATTGTGTGTGTTGTTAGAATCAAGGTCTTTTTTTAAAAATCATTAATGCACTTGATTATCATGTTAAAGAAATTTTATGCCCATCTGCCTTTATAATAACATGCAAACTATGATTAATTGATTGCCTCAGTTGGAGTAATCCATCAGTTATGAAAACACAATGACTTTTTTCTTGATATAAAGCGATGTAAACAAATTCAATACTTTTAATGTGTAGCATAAGGGGGCACTTGCAATACTAGCTAACAAAATTAGGACTTTAACAGCATCTAGATTTACTACCCCACACAAAGACTCAATGCACTCAGAAGCTTGGGCTCACCTTCAGTACTGCACTGGATGGAATTGTACACCAAAAAAAATTGCTTGCAATCAAGATTAACAATTGCAGTCTCATGCAACCCAATGCAGCCAAAATGTAAGTCCACTAGATTTGCTAAAGCCAGCTGTTGGGAATATCAGATTTATGTTAACTGCATCTTTCAAGTGACTACATTTTGCAAGTCCAGCAGATTTATTTTAGGCTGACCAATGACTGCGAGATCTGCACTTTGGGAAGAGGAATTTCAAACGCACGGCTACCAGTATTAACTCACAGTTGATTAATAAGACACCATACTCTGAACTTTCAAAAAAAGGTGAGGGAGAAAAAAAAATGTTCAACTTAGGATTGAACATTGTTGTCAATGAAATAATGCACAAATACATTATTCATTGTCTTTTGGGTTCAAAATACACAGTAATTCCTTAAAAAAAAAGTTCAAGCAGCAAAGCATTTCTCCTCTCCTATCAGATTCCTTCTTCTCCAGCTCTATCGTTCCCACCCATTTGGCTTCACCGATCACCTTCCAGATAGTCTTACTTTCCTCCCCTCTCCTTTCTATTCAGGTATCTTCCTCTTCTTTTCTGATGAAGGATCTTGGCCCAAAGCATCAACTGTTTATTCATTTGCATAGATACGGCCTGACCTGCTGAGTTCCTCCACCACTTTGTGTTGCTCTAGATTCAGGCTACGTCCACACTACGCTGGATAATTTTGAAAACGCCGGTTTCAAGTAAAAACGACAGGCGTCCACACTAAGCGTTTTTCAAAATATCTCCGTCCACATTAGGCGGATATTTGGGCGAATCTCCTCCTACTGGGCATGCGCAGGACACACACAGAAAACAAGCGAAGAGGAAACAATATACTTCGTGCGCATTTGTTCAGTTAGAGTAGAAAAGCTTAAAAGAACTTGCTCTTGGCTCTCGCACAGGAGGACTTAAAACTTAAAAAAAAATACTGGAGCGTATGGAGGCAACCAACAGGGAGTTCACGGACAGTATGACCCAGCTGACGATGAACACTGAAAAACTGACTAACTCTGTTACATTAATAAAGCACCTTGTTAAATGTATAAAACGTCTGCATCAGCGTTATCTTGTATTTCCATACAATGTTACATTAGGCTGTTACACATCTATTGTCAGAGAAGTACTTGCATAAATAGGTAAACCACCTTTACACAAGCAAGGACAGAAAACAGGGCAAAGTGAGTATACTTATTTATTCAGTAAGGTACGGGTCAAAGTATTTGGTGAGTACATTTCTAACTCTTCTGGCTTCAGTCTCGTTACCGCCTGTTCTGAAATTGTTAGGTTGGGGGGGTGTGTGTGTGTGTGTGTGTGTGTGTGTGTGTGTGTGTGTGTGTGTGGGGTTGCGTTCAAAAAAAGTGAGTATACTTATTTATTCGTTAAGCTATGGGTCAACTGGCTTCAGTCTCGTTCAAGAAAACAACGAACATCTGTTCCAGCACGTCATGACAGCGTTTTTAAATAGTCAAAAAACTCACTTTACAATTTAACTCTCACACCGTTCACACCAACTGCGCGTTATAACAGTTTGCGCAGTACCAAGCAGAAGCAGAAAAAAGCATTGTTGTTGTGGTGTTGTCATGACAGCGTTTTAAAATCTCTCCGGTTACCCCGTACACACTACGCCGGATATTAAGCGTTTTCAGATTAATTCACTCTGGAGAGTGTTTTCGAAAATCTCCGTTTTCGGGGGCTGAAAACGCCAGCTCAGTGTGGACGGGAGGGCAAAACGAAGAGAAAAAGCTTTGTTTTCAAAATTATCCAGCGTAGTGTGGACGTACCCTCAGAGTCTTGCATTTTGATTAACTGCAAACTCATGCCTATTTCTTGGTGCCTTGGTTTCTGTCAGTACATTTGATTCCTGAACAATTGTTTTTCATAAAGCACACATTTTCTAGCATAACACTCTTCCAAAGATCTTCTCAGAATGATCTTCAATTTCATAGTTCTAATGAAAAATCCATATTTTCTCTCAGAATATCCAGGTTTTGCTTATCCATGACACACAAAGTGCAGGTCAGGCAGTATATATGGAGAGAAAGGAAGTTATGTTTCGGGCCAATTGAACAGAAGATGTTTTGGACTGATGACAGGTCTCAGCTGGAAGTGTCAACAGTTAATGTCCCTCCATAGATACTGTCTGACCTGCTTAGTTCTTCCAGCATTACGAATATCCCTCCAGATTTCCAGCATCTGCAGTCTTTTGTGCACCCAGATGTTACTGATTCTGTTTCTGCTAAACCCACACAATCCAAAAAGGTCACAAACTGCATTTCTAATTTTAGACTTCTGATAACAGGTAGATACGAAGCAGCCTCTTCATTTGACAGAACAAGATACAGCAAGCATATTGAGACCCTTTCAATAGAAAAGGTCTGCCTGGCCCAACACTACATAATATTTTGTGCTAAAGATCAAAGAAAATTCAGGACAGTTCAAACAAATCCATACTTACAATGCCTTCTTTGAGCTAGACATGTGACAATTTCAAATGCCTGCATCTTCCTACCACCACACCATAGTAAGTGTTAATTACTGTCGTATCCATACAATGATTGGATTCATTCATACGTAGACAATCAGTTAAGTGCCTGTTCCTGGTCTGTCTGATATCTTAAATGTAATCTTCAATGCATATTCAAATATGCATTGGGTTGCTTGCTGAAGTCAATAATCGCTTTATATCCTAACCCCAAAAACAGCTACCGTGTAAAAAAAACTTCCACTTTAAAAATTTCCCCTCACCTTGAAGAAATGCTCTCAAGTATTTGCTATTTCCACCTTGAGAAAAAGACACTATCTACCCCATCTATGACTACCGGAACTCTATAAACTTCTATCAGATTGCCCCCTCAGCCTCAGACACTCCAGAGAAAACAGCCCAAGTTTGCCCACCATCTCTTTAGGGCGAACAGTCTTCAATCCAAACAACATTCAGGTGAACTTCTACACCCTGTCCAAAGCTTTTACATCCTTTCTGTAATATGGGGACAATGACTGATTAAAAATGTTCATGTAAAGCTTAGAAGATATTAAAGATCTGACATGAAATAGCACCATAGGTGAATTACAAATTAAAGTAAAATACTCCACTTCACTGGCCCACACATTTTATCGATAAAATTACATCCAAATACCTTGAGGACAGAAGACACAGGAGCAGAATTAGGCCACTCAGCCCATCGGGTCTGCCCTGCCATTCCATCTTGTCTGATTTTTAAAATTCCACTCAAGCCCATTCTTTTGCCTTCTCCCCGTAAACTTTGACGCCCTGAATAAGACCATAAGAATACCACATTTAAATGGCCTAAAATAAACTGAGAATTTACAAGTATATCTAATTACCAGGTTACATTTTGGTCTTTGCAAAATGGCATTGCATGAACCAGCTTCAGAATTTCTTTACAGAGGTAAACTCCACCCAACTGGGATCATTGTGCAGAACGTGAAAAATCCATCTTCTGTATTCAGCAGTGAACACAAAATCTCCTTTCATTACTTACCTTACAATTTTTTGTTTGAAATGCCGAAGTGTTGAGATGCCACTTGAATATGGCATTCTCATTGGTAAGTGAACTTTTTTTTGAAACATAATGCTTTCTGAATCCTGTGTAACTTGATCCTTGTGGGTCCTACATTTTTCTATTTGTGTTCCCAACCAATTCAATTAATTAACTGCGAGCAATTTGTTTTTCAAAAAAGTTACTTTTAAAACTAGCATGGATATGTAGATAGAAAGCATGTTTTAACCATTATTGAAATATGTTTTTGAAGCTATTTATATAATCCAATCATTATGCATAATTGCTGTGTCATACATAAAGCACAAGCGAAAGCTATTGACAACTTCATAGACAAGAAAAAACTCCAGTAAAAACTATTAACATGCATTTGGCCTTTCAGCACAAAAATGAAAGCTAAACCAATGTTTCAATGGAAATATGAAAACAGATGGATAAAGAAACAAAGCTGCACAAAAGTAATGTCAGAATGTGTTGTAAAAATGTTTGTGGCTATGATAACATAGATACGTTGCAAGGGTAGGAATCTAAATGAAGCTTTGACTTTACATATCATAGTGGATAGGGTGGAGGAGAATTTAGCTTCATCTTTTTAAGAAATCTGGAATAAAAATTTAGTAGTGGTGGGCATGAAGCCACCAGATCGTTATCAAAATCCTACCACACTGTCCTTTCAAGATCATTTGTCCTTGTTTTGTCTGATCTGAGGATGTGACTCCAGATGCACAGTGTTGTGACTCTTGCCTGCTTTTTAAAAACAGATTAGATGATTATTCAATTACATCAAAATAGCAGATAGCAAAAACTAATATACGTTGACTTCGGCACTGAATGCTGATAGATAAGATCCTGAAATTATCTTTCAAGATTTATGAAGCTGTGCTGGAGGGCTTGACATTGTCACTGTTGACATTCATTCAGTTGGAGCATAATGATTTTTGTAGCCAACGTTTCAGTAGTTTGGTCTGATCAGAGTCCAGTAGTAAAATATACGCATGCTGAATTTGAGCTAAACAGCAATTAAGTATTTTGATACTTTTTTGTTTTAAATTTTAAGAAACTTCTACTCATTGAAGTAAATTTTTTTTTACAGAATGGTAGATGCCTGAAATGTGCAACCAGGGAGGTGTTGGAAACATGATAGCAATGTTGAAGAGGCATTGAGACAGGCAGCGAATGAGGAGTTACAGACCGTGCCATCAGATGAGATTAGTTTAACTTGACATTGTAGTTGGTATGGACACTGTGAACCAAAGGGCCAGTTCCTGTGCTGTAATGGTTTATATTCTAAAATATGCCACTGAGCCAAAAGAAATATTTGGCTAGGTAGTGGAAGTTCTGAAAGAATTAAGAGCAGGTTTGTGCATCTTGGATGATTATAGGATTGAGCCTACAATAGAGTGATGATTGTAATTGAGTGGTGTGCTACCGCTTACTGTGGCTCAGAAAAGCAGTGATCATTTGAGGTGATGGCACGTCATGTTAGGATGGTAGGATCAGAAGGAAAAGCCTCAGAGTACAAGGATGTCCGTTTAGAACAAAGAGGAGGAGGACTTTCTTTTGAAGTGGAGGTTGATACGCTCCAGACTAGTAAGAGTATCAAAGGTTAAAAGGAGACGGCAAAGAGAATGGGTTTGGGAAGATAATAAATCAGTCATGATGGAATGGCCTAATTCTGCTATTTCTTATGGTTTTATATCACAAAGCTTCTTGGAGGTCTTTAACATATAGGTGTTGATTTGATCCATGGACAGCACAATCATTTCAACATTTAATTGAAGCTGTTTATAGAAAATCATTATCCATTATAGCTATTGTTTAATCCTGTTCTCTTCTACTACACTTGTACAAGTATAAAGTCCAACCAAACCTAAAACTGTTTTATAAAACTGCTTCAGTACTTCCCAACTCTTGAACACAGTGCCTCCAGTAATAAATGGAAGCATGCTGTTCACCTTCAAGCAACATGTGCATCCCCTTTCATGAAGCTAAGGCTGAAGATGCTTCTGTATATCAATGCTGTCAAAGTTCTTACCATTAACATTGTTCTGTCCTTAACATTTAATTCCTAAATTGCAACACCTCATATTTTGCTGTTTATCTGGCTGGATTTATCTGCCATTTCTCTGCCCACATCTGCAACTGATCTATATCCAGCTGTGCCTTTTTGGTAATTTTACATGACCTGCAATACCAACAGCCTTTGTATCATCTGCAAATTAATCCATTCATCTCCATTTATTATAAATGTAATAAAAGTAAGCACACAATGAAAACCCTTTCAGTGTCATTTTCCAACTGAAATTACTTCAATGCAAATGCAAATTGACTATATTGTCAAAACTCCTAACAGTGAAAGATTTGGTTTTAATCAACATTCTTCTAGAAAGTGCTTTCAAAGAAGTCTGGAAGATTGGGGAAGCTCTAACAGTGAACTTGAAAGTCAGAACATTTCTACTTTCTCTCAGGATACAAAATTATGAAATAAATAAATGATCTAAGGTATAGCTCCACTGCAAATTACCCATACATAATGGGAAATAAACTATTGTGCATGAGCTGTGAGCATGCAACTAGGAAAATGGTGTATTTTCATTCTAATCCTATCAACTTTCGTTCTTAAGTTAAAAAGTAAATATGAATTTTTGAAACCAGTTACACAAATCATCTCAGATGGCACCAATCTTGAACAAGAAAGAAAATTATGGGTTCAACACTCATGACTTCACAACAATACCCTGCCAGGATAGTGTAGTAAGGAAGAGTGCAACTTTAAGTGCCGAACTTCAGGTAAGAACTTTAAACCATGGCTGAACCTGCTCTCGTGAGAGATGCAAAATATCCCTGTGAACATTTCCAACAGCTGGGAAGTTCTGGTCAACAATCAGTCCACAATCAATTTTACTAAAACACTATCTTGCATATATCACACTTAATGCAGTGGGATACAGAATGGACATGAAAATAATTTAAAACAGATTTAAAAAAAACAAATCTTTGCACAAAGTTAATCAGCAATTTAGTAAGATGAGAAGGATTGGGAGAAACTTCCCTGCATACAGAGAGAATGGAAGACCTGCATCAGTACATAAATGCAAACAGCAGTTGAAACCAGCATGTTATAAAATCAGAGCTGCAAAGTCAATTTGAATTGCTCCGGGAAAAGAGCCAAACAGAGACAATGGCCTTGATATTAAAACAAGAGGGTACTTGGATCTAGATGCACAATGTGGTGAGATGGGGAAAGAACTCAGAAATCAACTTCAGCACCACAGTTAACAACAATACAATTTCAATAACTATATATCTATTTTCTGAGCTACGCAAGTATGAAAAACTACACACTCAAACAGTGAAGAGATTCTGTTTTATGACTGAAACACAATATTCAAACAGAACTATACTACACTACTATGCAATGTTGATTTAACCAAAAAACTAAAAGACACCTATTAAACTGGTTAAATAACAAGAAACCAGATATTTTAGGCTGCAAAGAAAAATCTACTTTTTTTTAGAAAAAAAAGAGGGTCTGTTTTAGAATAACCAGTAGGCATGAAACATTTAACTTTATTTCAAAACTCACAGTACAAGCTTGGATCCTGCTAATGATCAGACTATGTTATCACTTCTCTTACTTGAGCAAGCTTACAAGTGTCCAACCTACAATTTCCATTATTTTAAATCAAGTAGCTTCTAGTTGCACATGAACAAAAAACTAGATCAAATAAATTCATGGAATAGCATACAGAATGCTATTAAAATAGATTCAAATCTAACAACAAAGCTCTCGTACGGCATAACTACAAAGAAATCTCTATGTTACTATGACTTTGTAAGAACATGTTTTTGGCAATGTGAGCAGATGTTAATATTTTATTTCTTATTATTTATGAAAGGAGAAAGTCACTTTATATTTACTTCACTACAGTTGTTGGAGAAAGTAAATATACAACAGAAACAGAAAAAAGACAATGCTAAAATGGAACTCTCTAGCTGCTGATGTTTTAATTACAGAAGTTGGAGAACTGTTCCTTGCCTTCCGTAGTTTTGTACATTGTAGAAGCTATCGCAGGCAAGAAGCAATTCTCCAACTTCAGTAATGTACATAACGATTTTATGTGGATTCAGCAATGTCAACACGTAATGAAGAATGGTGCAAAATGGCAGTCCCTTGCTAGGAATATAGGTGGACTAAAATCAGCCTCAAACACAAGATGACTGAAAAAAAAGAGAAAGCCTTGTCACTACTTTGATGACTGCCAAAGTTTTCCAACACTAGAGGCTGCTGAGTATCCCTTAAACAGAAATTAAGTTACATCACTTTATAAAATAAAATTATTAAATACATCTTAATTTATTCTTACTATTTTCTCCATGGCTATTATAACCCATTTAAATGAATGGACTCTGGAGTCCCATGCTGTCTGCAGAGATTCCCCAGCACAAAAATGGAAGACAGAAAATCTGAGCGCCAAACTGGAGCAATCCTGGATCAGCTGCCACTTGAGAGTAAATGCCTGCAAGTTCTAACCCAAAGTATCCCTTAGCTACATTGGCTGAATAGTCAATTCCTGTTAATGTTCATTTCAGACTCAACACTTATTTTCTTCTCCCATCCTGTTCACTTAACACGAAGTGTTTAACCTTAACTCATTATTACAGTAATTGAACTAATCTTTTAAGTACATTATCCAATTTGCTTTAACCACTTAACATATGAATTTTCAAAATTTTTATAATGCTTTGGCAAAGTTTCTTATAAGTTCTCAAAGTTTCTTACAGTTCTGAATAAGAAGGGAAAGAACAGATTAGGTCAAAAACTGTGCTTTAGGCATCACAGGCAGAGAAAACTAAAACATATACTTTAAGATAATTGAAGTAAAGAAAATGAAGACCAACCATACAAGATTCTGGAGCAGAAGTAAGCCTTCTGACCACACAACGCCGCTGCCCATGTACTTTTTAAGACTAATTTTCCTATCCTATTTTGATATTCCAATATTTATTTATTTATTGAAACACAGTGCTATCCTTCCAGCCCTTCAAGCCACGCTGGCCAGCAATCCCCCGATTTAACTCTAACCCAATCACAGGACAATTTACAATGACCAATTAACCTATCAACTGGGACGTCTTTGAACTGTGGGAGCCGGAGCATCTTAAGGAAACCCACACCTTACAGGCAATGGCGGTGATTGAACCTACGTCTCCTGTACTGTAAAATGTTGTGCTAACCACTATGCTACCATGCTGCCCACTTTAATAGTGTTCAGGAAACTATTTATCTGTTTTAAACACAAGTTTAGATTGAACATCCACATACTTCAAGTATAGAATATTCAAAAGGTATTATTCTTTTGGAAGGAATACTTCCTTTTCATTTTAGTCCTAAATGATATGCTCTTTAGTGTGGGAGCCCAATATCTACTTTTAGACTCCAAGAATTTCAAATGTTTCCAGGGTCATGTGTCATTCTTCTACATTCCAGCGAACAGCTTCAGAGTGCTCATCTTTACATTAAGATGTCCATGTCAGAAGTTATGCTAGGCAACATGTTAGGAAGGTTACACTGGCCCTAAAGTAGTGGAACAGCACCAGAAGTACAAAGATCAAAGTAAATTTATTATTACAGTACATAAGTGTCACCACATAATACATTGTGATTCGTTTTCTTGCAGGTATTCACAGTAGAACAGAAATAGAATAGAACCAATGAAAAACTACACAAAGACTGACAACTAATGTACAAAAGACAGCAAATAAAAAATAAATAAGTAACACTGAGAACATGAATTACTGAGTCCTTGAAAGCGCATCCATTGGTTGTACGATCAATTCAAAGTTGAGGTGAATGACATTATCAACACTGGTTCAGGAGCCTGATTGTTGCAGGGTAATAACTGTTCCCAAACCTGGTGGTGTGGGACCCAAGGCCCCTGTACCTCCTTCCTGATGGCAACAGAGAGAAGAAAGCATGACCTGGATAGTGGGGGTCCTTGATGACGGATACTGCTTTCTTGTTAAGTACCAAATAAAACAATGCTGCAATCCAACAATCATTATACTACCCCACTGGCCTGAATTTGAATGGAATACTCTCTCAAGATATTTAAGTAAATGACCGGAGCAGAGATGATTAAAGTTTCAATGTATTGAAAATGAACGAAATAAACAATTAGACTCAATCTTTACACACAGTGATCTGGGGAACTTGTACAAGCTCAAAGGGCCATGGAAGTTTTCAAGATCTCAGCAAAAAGATTTTTCATGCATGGCTAATTTGAACACTGAGATTGATAGATTGTTAACCAAAGACTTGGATGTGGGGCAAAACCAGGTACATCAAGTTAGGTCACAAAATCAATCTCAATTTCACTGACTGATAGCAAGGGACTAAATAGAACACCAATTCTTACTAGAAGTGGGATGCCACTAACCTAGATTGTAGCACTCCATAGCTCTCCCATCCATGTATTTATCCAAACTTCTCAAATGTTGCAATCAAATTCACATCCACCAATTCCTCTATAGCTCGTCCCACACTCTCACCATCTGAGTGAACAAGGTTCCCATTAAATATTTCACTTTTCAGCACAAACCTATGACCTTTAGATCAAGTCTCACCCAACCTCAGTGGAAAAAGCCTGCATGAATCAGAATCAGGTTTATTATCATCGGAATGTGATGTGAAATTTGTTAACTTATTAGTAGCAGTTCAGTGCAATACACAATCCAGCAGAGAGAAAAAATAATAAAAGTTAAAAATAAATAAACAAGTAAATCAATGACAGTATACCTATATTGAATAGATTAAGCATGTGCAAAAACAGAAATACTGGGATAATATCTTTTAAAAAGTGTGGTAGTGTCCAAAGATTCAATGTCCATTTAGGAATCGGATGGCAGAGGGGAAGAAGCTGTTCCTGAATTGCTGAAGTGCGTGCCTTTAGGCTTCTGTACCTCCTACCTGATGGTAACAGTGAGAAAAGGGCATGCCCTGGGTGCTGGAGGTCCTTAATGATGGACGCTGCCTTTCTGAGATACTGCTCCCTAAAGATGTCCTGGGTACTTTGTAGGCTGGTACCCAAGATGGAGCTGACTAGATTTACAATGTTCTGCAGCTTCTTTCGGTCCTGTGCAGTAGCTCCTTCATACCAGGCAGTGATGCAGCCTGTCAGAATGCTCTCCACGGTACAACTATAGAAGTTTTTGAGTGTATTTGTTGACATGCCAAATCTCTTCAAACTCCTAATGAAGTATAGCTACATTGATATGTTGGGACCAGGTTAGATCCTCAGAGATCTTGACACCCAGGAACTTGAAACTGCTCACGTTCTCCACTACTGATCCCGCTGAGGATTGGTATGTGTTCCTTCCTCTTTCCTGAAGTCCACAGTCGGCTCTTTCATCTTACTGACGTTAACTGCCAGGTTGTTGCTGTGACACCACTCCACTAGTTGGCATATTTCACTCCTATACTCCTTCTCGTCATCACCTGAGATTCTACTAAAAATGGTTGTATTGTCAGCAAATTTATAGATGGTATTTGAACTCTGCCTAGCCACACAGTCATGTGTATATAGAGAGTAGAATAGTGGGCTATGCGCACACCCGAGGTGTGTCAGTGTTAATCGTTAGGAAGTAGGATATGTTATCATCAATCCGCACAGATTGTGGTCTTCCAGTTAGGAAGTCGAGGATCCATTGCAGAGGGAGGTACAGAGGCCCAGGTTCTGCAACTTCTCAATCAGGATTGTGGGAATGATGGTATTAAATGCTGAGCTATAGTCGATGAACAGCATCCTGATGTAGGTGTCTGTGTTGTCCAGGTGGTCTAATGCCATATGGAAAGCCACTGAGATTGCGTCTGCCGTTGACCTATTGTGGTGATAGGCAAATTGCAATGGGTCCAGGTCCTTGATGAGGCAGGAGTTCAGTCTAGTCATGACCAACCTCTCAAAGCATTTCATCACCGGGCGATAGTAATTAAGGCAGCCCACATTATTCTTCTTAGGCACTGGTATAATTGCTGCCTTTTTGAAGCAAGTGGGAACTTCTGCCCAAAGTAGTGACAAGTTGAAAATGTCCTTGATTACTCCCGCTAGTTGGTTGGCATAGGTTTTCAGAGCCTTACCAGGCACTCCATCGGGACCTTCTGCCTTAACCTGATAATTAACCCCTCATAATTTTGTATACCTCTTACCAGATCTCCCTTCATTCTACTACACTCTAGAGAATAAAGTCTAAACCTACTTAATGTTTCCCTATAACTCAAGTCCTTAAGTACCGGCAACATCCTTGTAAATATCCTCTCAACATAGGTAGGTGACCAGAACTGCACATGATACTCCAAATTATGACTCACCAACATCTTATATAACTTCAAAATAACATCCCAACTCCTGTACTCAATACTTTGATTTATGAAGGCCAATCTGCAAAAACTCTCTTTATGATCTTAGCCACCTGTGACACTGCTTTAAAGGAATTATGGATCTGTATTCCCACACCACTCTGTTCTACCCTGCTTGTCAGTGTCCAACTGTATACTTACATATAGTAAATAGAGGGCTAAGAACTGAAGCTTGGGGTGCTGACATCCCCCCAGCCTGAAAAGGTCCATTTATTCCAACTTTCAGTCCATGTTAATTTCTTTCCTGATACCCTGAGCTCTTAATTTGTGCATCAGCCTTTGGTAATATTCCGACATCATGCCAAGAAAAGATGTTAAATTAACTGACCTATATTTTACTGCCCTATGTCTTTCTTTTTATTTCTTAAGCACAAGCAAACAGGCCTGAGTTTTGCTGCCCTTGGTCTTGAGTGTCAGTTCCTGCTTCAGAAGCAGTATTAAGATCTTTTTTGCAGAATCCTGAACCAGGTTGCCTGGATCAAAATCCAGACTTGCAGCACCACAGGAGAATTAGACATTATTTGTTCTGCTCCTTGGGGAAATTACCATAACTGAACATTATATTGAGTAGTAAATCAATTAAATGCGTGTTTCAGTTAAGGAAATCTAATACTGGTATCTCTAATTTGAGGAGTTCAGGCTTTCATTATCTGCATGTCTCCACCTTCACCCTCTCCTCCCTTGACTCACCTATCCAGTTTTCAGTTGGGCAGGTTAAAGAAATTAGATTTTAACAAGATGGAATTCCAGACCACGTCAATGGACCTTAATTAAAATAAATGTTTCACCTAGGGATTCATTGGGCGTATTCAGGACTCGTGGCACACGGCTGACTGAATACAAACTAGAATGCAGAAAACAATCCAATTAATTAAGATATGATTTTGTTGCAAATGAGCAATCACTGTGTTAAAAAAATTACCAGTGGCATCAATCATACGTATTAACTACAATTAATAGCCCCACTTAAATTATATTTCAAAATATACATAAGCTGTCAACCTCTTTGGGTCTTTGCAGGGTCCTGATATCTGGAGTCCTTTATTATATGCCGAGTGCAATAAGCTGCTTTGTTCTTCAAATACTCCAACTAAAACCCAAGTAAACAAATATCCATCCATGTTGCCTTAAGTTGCTTATTTTTCATGATAATGTTACTATCTACACTCATTATTGTTCTGAAGAAAATATAAACTATCATGGTGCAGTCTTTTGGCCTCAGATGGAATGAATCTCATGAGGCATCATTGAGCAGTACAAAAAGAAAAAAATATAATTGTTACGGTATAGAGGAGAAAGCAATAAATATCTAACATCTCTGCTGCTGTAACACAGAAGCGATGCAAGTTTAAAAAATACTAAAAGTGTCTGCTCTGTGAATGCCAGATGTATCTCTCAAACAAATATTCAGAAAGAAAAAAATTGTAGGATACTTGAACAAGTGCACAGGACTGGATTTTTGAAAGATTAAACAAGCAGAGGATTTGTCTTTTCTACTATGCAAACATGATTAACTTTACCTTTAATCCAGATGTTACCAATGCCATTAGTTCTTTCTGAATATGATCACAATAGACATACCAACTTCTGACATTACAGAAGATGGAAGCTCATGAATGAAGCAGCTACAAGACAGAACCTATGTCTAGAACTCCAGCAGCAATAACCTGGATAAGCCTCAAAGCTGCACAGCCACCTTCCTTTTTGAGCAATAGCTCCAATGTTCACCAATTCCCAATGATTTCCATTTTACCAAGGCTCACTGATGCCATGCATAATCAAATGAATCACTGAATTTTATATCACTGCAAGAGGCTCTTTTGGCCACAACCTGTCTATGCCAACCGTGATGCCCATCTGCATTAATTCCATTTGCCTGCATTAGGCCTGTATTTCTCTGCGACTTTCTGATCCGAGTACCTATCCAAAATGCCTCTTAAACATTGTAAAGATATCAAAGGAATTATCACTGTGTGTCTGGACCACGCAGTGAAGAGCAGTGGAGTTGTGCGAACAAACCAATGAAAAAGGTATTTAGGATAACGACTAAAAATCCATTGAGATGATCAACTACAGACTGATGGGGAAGGGAAAAAGAGGATGTGAAAATTCTAACCGGACTGCTTCTGTAGACAGAACACAGACAATTTTCCAGAGCAATTAGGTAAATGCCAGTGAGAGAGACAGGCAGTTCTGGGATATAAAATTTCAGCACTGCTGCTGGAATGTTGCCAGGGGCCAGAGCCTTTGCAATAACCAGTACAGTCAATTGTTTCTTGACAACATATGGAATATTTTAAATAGACTGAAGACTGTTCAAAGTCATCATAGATGTCAGATATGGTCCATTCCATCCAGTACTTCAGCCTCATGTCTTGCAAAAGGAGATTCAACATAATTAATGGGTTACTCCCATTCACGGAACAGCTCCCACCACTTTGCAATGTATTAATTTTCAATAGATGCAAGACTGTGGGTTTTCTTAACCTAATTAAATAGTTTCAAGTCTCTTGTCTCTTGCCTTCCATGCTACTTCTATTGTATAGTTCTTAAGGTGTTGCCTCCAAAGGTTGGCTAATTTCTGGTAAGCTTGATGCTGTAGCTCTCATTGAACTAGGCTACTAGACAGAGGCAAAATAGTGAAGGAAAACAATGTTACTCCTGCAAATAGCCATAGACTCGCGAATATCTAGTTTTGAGGCCACATAAATTAAGGATACTCTCAGTGCAGACAGGGCTAATTTACACAGTGGGCATTCTTATCAACAGTGTCAAGATCAGACACACATTCAAGAGTAATTCAGAAAGACAAGGACACATCGGCTTTTATTGTCTATTGCCTTGAGCCAACTGTGCTGATTGTTTTCTTCTGGATTCACACAACATTTTACTTAATGGTTCAACTGAGCCACTTATCAGTAATGTCACTACCCTTATACCCTTACTGTGTCCTCAGCATGGATTACCAATGTTCAAAATAAATTCCTCATCAAAGTACAACCTATACTACCCTGAAATTCATTTTTGAGAGCATTCACAGCAAATACAAAGAAACAGAATAGAATCAATGAAAAAACCACACACCAAGGCAAACGATGTGCAAAAGATAACAAACTGTGCAAATACAAAAAAGAGAAAACAAATAAATAAACCATAAATATCAAGAATATGAGTTGTAAGAGTCCTTGTAAGTGAATCCATAAGTTGTTGAATTAGTTCAGTGTTGGGATGGTTGAGATTGAGTAAAGTTATCCTCTCTGGTTCAATAGCCTGATGGTTGAGGGGAATTTATAACTTTTTATTTCTTACATCCATTTCACAACACAAGGGAGTAAAATTCTTTATGTTGTGTCTCCATCGCAATGTACAAGCAATAAGGAAGGGAAATATGGGAGGATATTGTTTAAACACAAAGACTGTAGAGTATACATAATTGTTTTATATATACGTATGTACACACAGATAGGCAATCAGAGCAAACTGTATTGATAAATGTGATGGCCTGGTGAAAGAAGCTGTCCCAGAGCCTGTTGGTCCTGGTCTTAATGCTGAGGTACCATTTGCCTGTTCCTGAAACTGGTTGTGTGGGACCCAAGGCTCCTTTAATTCCTTCCCGATGGCAGCAATAAGAAAAGAGCATGGCTTGATGGTGGGGGTCCTTAATGATGGATGCTGCTTTCCTGAAACAAGCACTCCTTGTAGATATTCTCAATGGTGGGGAGGGCGTTATCCATGATAAACTGGGGTTTCACACTAGTTTTTGGAGGCATTTCTGATCAAGGGCATTGGTGTTGCCATACATGTCTGTGATGCAAGCAGTCAGTATACTCTCCACTGCGGACCTATAGAAGCTTGTTAAAGTTTTAGATGACATATCAAATCTTCACAAATTTCTAACAGAGGCACTCCCCTGCCTTTTTTGTAAAGGCAATTATGTGACAGACCCAGGATAGGTCCTCTGAAATGATAACACCAAGGAATTTAAAGTTGCTGACCCTCTCCACTTCTGATCCCGGTGTGGACTGGCTCATGGACCTTCACGTTCCTCTCTCTGGGGTTAATAATCAGCTCTTTGGTTTTGATGACATTGAATGAGATATTGTATTGTGGCACCATTCAGCTAGATTCTCAAGCCCCCACCTATATATTGATTTGTCACCACGGTTTGATTTGACCAACAACATCACTGTCGTCAGCAAACTTGAGTATAGCACTGGAGGTGTGCTTAGCCTTACAATCATAAGTATGAGCGAGTAGAGCAGGGGGCTAAGCACAGAGCCTTGCGGTGCACTTGTGCTGATGGTAACTGCGGAGATGTTATTGCTAATCTGAACTGACAGGGGTCTGCAAGTGGGGAAATCAAAGATCCGGTTGCATAAGTTGATATTGAGGCCTAGGTCTTAGGGCTTATTGATTAGTCTTGGGGGAAATGAAAATGTTGAACGCAGAGCTGTAGTCAATGAAGAGCATCCTGACGTATGCATCTTCACTGTCCAGATGTTCCAAAGTTGAATGCAGAGCCAAAAAAAATGGCATTTGCTGTTGATCTACTGTTGAATTATAGGCAAATTGGCACAGATCCAAGTTGTTCTCAGGAAGTTGATATGCTTCATCAGCAACCTCTCAAAGCATTTCATCACTGTGGACGTAAATGCTACTGGATGATTGTCACTGAGGCAGCTTACCACGTTTTCCTTGGATACTGATGTAACTGAAGCCTGCTTGAAGCAGGTGGGTACTACAAAATGGTGAAACAAGAGGTTAAGGATATCAGTGAAAACTCCAGCCAGTTGATCAGCACAGGACTTTCATACTCAGCCAGCTACCATCTGCACCAGATTCTTTCCATGGGTTTCACCTTCCTGAAGGACGCTCTCACAATCAGCCTCAGAGACTGAAATCACAGGATCGTCAGGGACTGTGGGAGTTTGTGAAGCTGCCTTCATGTTTTTTCAGAGACTACAAAAGACATTGAGCTCATCTGGGAGCAAATGCTTGCTGTCACCTATGTCACTTGGTTTCAATTTGTAGGTGGTGAGAGCATTCACAGCTATCCAGCCTCCTTCTGCGATTCATGTTTGCTTTGGATCTGTCACTTCACACGTGCAATGGCTTTCTGGAGGACATAGCTGGACCTCTTGTATTTTGCTTGGCTGCCAGACCAAAATGCCACTGACCTGGCCCTCAGTGGATGATGGATCTCTTGGCTCATCCAGAGCTTCTGGTTGGGGAAGACTGATTTTGTGGGGCCACACTCATCCATGACTGACTTTATAAAGTCTGTGACAACTGTGGCTTATTCACTCACATCCTCTTATGAATCCTTGAACACAGCCTAGTCCACTGACTCACAACAATCCAGTAGCTGCTCCTCTGCTTGTTCACCTCTGTTGCCTGTATGTCTGAATCCTTGTTATTTAGCCTCTGCCTGTATACAGGTAGGAGGACAACTAGATGATTAGATTTCCCAAAATGTGATCTAGGCATGGAATAGTAGGCATTCCTAATCATAGTACAGCAATAGTCAAGTGTGTTGGGACCATGGTGCTGCAGGTGATATGTTGATAATTGGGCAGCGATTTCTTCAAGCAAGCCTGATTAAAGTCGCCAGCAATGATCTGAAAGGCATAATGGCTGTTTCTTCTTTGCAAATCATGCTACTCAATACATTGAGTGTTTACTTAGCGTCAGTCTTTGGTGATCTGGCTTGGAATCTTCCAGTCAAGGCACTGGATGTTCATTTGTTTAAAGGTGCTGTACCTGCATTCCTGAGTCAAGTCTGCCATGCCTGTCAGATCATGAAATTGTTAGTTCGTTTAGATGGTTCAGAAGCAAATTACTAAGGGAAATTACAGTCTATAGATTGCAGTAATAATAGTTCAAAAGAAGTCAGTCTAAGTTTTGAGCCATCTGATGCAATGTACCACCATCACCATATTGACCAGTGATCTACAGGTTTCCCCCATCATCCGAAGGTACAGCGTTCCTGTGCAACAGTTCGTAAGCCGAAATGTCGTAAAGCAAAGAAGCAATTACCATTTATTTATATGGGAAAACTTCGTGAGCATTCGCAGACCCAAAAATAACCTACCAAATCATGCCAAATAACACATAAAACCTAAAATAACAGTAACATATAGTAAAAGCAGGGATGATATGATAAATACACAGCCTATATAAAGTAGAAATACTTCTCTGCAACGACTGCCTGCACAGATCTCCATAGTGAAAATCTCACGCAAGCGCTCTCGGTATAAACGTGCTCTCCAGTAACCTTTAAAATATGAAGCTGCCAAATCTACCAAATAAGACGTAAAAATACACAGCCTATATAAAGTAGAAATAATGTATGTACAGTGTAGTATCACTTACCGGAATTGGGAAAACAGCGCTGAGCACATTAATGATGGTGTGTTAGACTCGTCGGAATTTGGGTGGTGCAGTGGCCCCCACCGTCCCGGCGGTCGACCCGATACATTGCCGAAAAGAACGCAGCGGTAGCCGGGAGGCACACAGCACATCTTTAAGAAAAAACCCGAAATAAACATGCTAATTAATTAGGTGCTGCCACGTAATTGTCGGCCCAGATCAGTGCCGATTTCCGATTGCATCGCCTCTGATCTGGGCTGACAATTACATGTCGGCGGCACCTAGAATACTGATGAACAGTATTTTCAATCTGAACCATGCCACATGCAATCACTGCATGATGAACCAAACCAGTATTTGAAAAGGAGTTATACTTCACTAAGAAGCAACGATGAACGGCAACGTTGATTTAATTAGACCAATTATTTGTTGAACAAAGTAACCAAACTGGTAATCCACCTGAAGTGAGGTAAGAAACAATGAGTTCACTCTAAGACATCTCCAATGATAATCAAGACCTGAACAACAGGCAGTTACTATCCATAATAACAATGAATACCAATTGGTTACAAGACCCAGAGGTAATGCCCTCATATGAACCTTCTCTCAGTCTGACTGGCTCAGTACCAATAATCAAGGCGCTACACAATTGAAGTGGGAAAATGGAGGAGATGCTATAGCAGCTAATAATCAAATTACAAAAAGATAAAGGTGAATTAAATGGATTGTTTGTAAATTGAACTATCAATGTGGCATCATCTTACTTAAGGATAGAAAGGACAACACACACAAAATGCCGGAGAAACTCAGCAGGTCATGCAGCATCATGGAATAGCATAGCCGATGTTTCAGGTCAAGACCGTTCAACAGGACTGGAGAAAAAAAAATGAGTTGAGTTGGAGTTGAAAGGTGAGGGTAGGGGAGGGACAAACACAAGGTGATGGGTGAAACTGGGAGGGGGAGGGGTGAAATACAGAGCTGAGAAGTTGATTGGTGAAAGGGATAAAAGGACTGGCGAACAGGGAATATAATAGAAGAGGGCATAAGGCCATGGAAGAAAGGAAAAGTGTGAGGAGCACCAGAGGGAGGCAATGGGCAGGCAAGAATAAGGTGAGAGAGGGAAATGTCGATGAGGCCACACTCAGGTTGGAGGAGTAACACCTTATATTCCGTCTGGGTAGCCTCCAACCTGAAGGCATGAACATCGATTTCCTGAACTTCCTGTAATTCCCCGCCACCGTACCCCATCCCCCTTTCTCTCACCTTATCCGAGCCTGCCCATCGCCTCCCTGTGTTCCTCCCCCTTTTTCTTTCTTCCAGGTCTTCTAACCTCTCCTATTAGTTCCCCTCTTCCCTCGCACTGCATCTCTTTCACAAGTCAACTTTCCAGCTCTTTACTTCACCCGTCCCCTTCCCGGTTGCACCTATCACCTTGTGTTTCTCCCTCCCCACCCCACCTTTCAACTACAACTCATCTTTTTTTTAAAACTTCAGTCCTAATGAAGGGTCTTGGCCCAAAACGTCGACCGTACTCTTTACCGTACATGTTGTCTGGCCTGCTGAGTTCCTCCAGCATTTTGTGTGTTGTTTGGATTTCTAGAACCTGCAGATTTTCTCTTGTTTGTGATAAGAACAGGTAGAATAGAAGTAAGTTGAGTTTTGGAAACAAGTTGCAATTCCTCGCTGAACCCTAGAACAACTTGAGAACCTGGCAGCAATACTTAGCAATACTATGAACCTAGGATTCAGAAAACTTGATTACTATAAGTCAGTGACTGATCAATCTGTGTCCTGACCATGCTGTGCAAGATGCAAGTCTGGTATCTTATTCAAACTCTTAAATGCAAGCTAAAGCATACTTTTCATTAGTTGCCATCATGTGTCTTGAATACAAGTATGAGTGCAACTAACAAACAGCTACTAGACAATCATTCGTAGTTTTTTTTTAAACATATCATATAAACTGAATTTACAGTACCGTGCAAAAGTCTTATGCACATATATATAGCTAGACTGCCCAAGACTTTGCATTGTAATGTAGTAAATTTATGTATTGCATTGTGAGTGATGATAAACCTGGTAATGATGGAGTTTCCACTGTGGACTGAGAGTGGGAAGGGGGCAGGCAGAGGGGAATTATGATTGGGAAAAGAGGAAGGGAGAGAGCAGAAAGCAGCAGGGAGACATTCTGTAATGATCAATAAATCAATTGTTTGGAATCCAATGACCTTGCCTGGTGTCTCAGGGCTGGGTGTGTCTGCATCCACCCCTGTCACCCCTTCACTGCCACCTGTCCCACACACCTCCTGCAGCACTTCATCCATACCATTCCCAACATACTTTGCTCCTGCCAGATTAATAAACTTGCTCTCCATTCCATGTTGACAAATACAGTATTGTGCAGAAGTCCTAGACGCATAAATATAGCAAGTACGCCTAAGACTTTTCCATAGTAACAGGACAATCATTCCTCGGTATTAATACTTCAATAGACAAACATCTGTGCTTTACACAATTTTCAACATAGCTGTGATACTTGCCAGGGACAATAAGCCAAGGATCCATCTGATGAAGTGAACAATATAAATTCAGTTAGTTATTTATTTATTTAAAATTCAAGAACTGACAGCAAGCACCAGTAATGGTGGTCAAGAAGTGAATAGACTGCTGCAAGAATTCATCTGGTTCACTGATACTTTTTGGAAAAGAAAAAAGAAAGCTGCTATTCTACCTGGTCTTTCTACTATTTATTCAATACTCCAGAACAAAACAATGTGATTCATACTTGATTGCATTTGCAATGGCCCAATGCGCAATAGTAAAACAGCAATAACTGCTAGGCTTTCCAGAGGCTCCTACATCTGCTGAATAAGTTAAAAGCTTCTCATTGATCTTACAGTTCTGGAAAACCCAGTTCAATCATTTAAAAAAACCAGTACACTTGTCTTATTCAGACTCACTGCCTGAGCAAAAGATTGAAGTAGCTTCTCAGTTAAATGCATTGTGATTAAACTTCAGTGCAAGTTCCCCAGCCCCGCCTCCCAAAGTTAAATTATTATTTGAAAGTCAGGTCCTTAAATCCCATTTTATGCTTGCAACAATGTAACAAGACTTCAAACTCACATTCCTCTGAGTTCTAATTGAATTTATTCTCTGACAGATACCAAGATATTGCAACAGTTGTAGGGGCATGTGTTCACCAGTACCAGTGGCTTAATTATCAGAGGTTAAATGCCTGCACTTAATAACTCATTCTGACTGACAACTAATGGTTTGCTAAAAGAAGAAATTACATTTATCACACTGCAATAATGGCTGATTCTGTAGGACGTTAAGTGCAACTATAGTTTGGTGAAGCAAAGCTGAAAGATTGATCTAAATGTTCTCACCAAGGGTATTCGTTCAATAACGAGCACCATTTATTCAGTCCCCTAAAATAGAGGACATAAAAAGATCAATGAAAGGTCAAAACATCAATTAAATGAAATCCTATCACAACACAAAACAGCATTTATCTTTGATTGCAAGACCATGAAGATGAACTACTTTATATTCATTTAAAGGACGTGGGTTTCAGAGACTGAGTCAGCATTTAATTGCCTTTCCCTGATCGCCCTTGCGGGGGGGGGGGGGGGCCAGCTGTCTTCAACTTCTGTAGGCCAAGACATGGCTATACTGTTATGGAGAGAATTTCAGGACTTTTAACTAGCAATGGTAAATGAACAACTATAAGATTTGAAGGCAGGATGGTGTGTAACTTATGGGCAATTTCTAGACTGCGATGCTCCCATGCTTTTTTTTCCCTGCCCAAGTCCATCCAGCTGGTCATGGTTTTCAAGTTGTTGACAATGGTGTTGAGATTGAGAGGGTGGTAAACTTCAAGCTCCTTAAGAATGAACATCACCAATAGCCTAGTCTGTCCAACCACATTGATGTCATGGCCGAGGAAGCTCACCAATGCCTCCACTTCCTCAGGTGGTTAAAGAAATTGATGAAGGGTCTCGGCCTGAAACGTCGACTGCAACTCTTCCTAGAGATGATGCCTGGCCTGCTGCGTTCACCAGCAACTTTTGTGTGTGTTGCTTGAATTTCCAGCATCTGCAGAATTCCTGTTGTTTGCGGTTAAAGAAATTCAGTAGGTCCCCATGGATTACCAAGTTTTCTCAATGCACCATAGAAAGCATTCAGTCTGGATATTATGAAGGAGACCACAAAAAAACTACAGCGACTTGGGGACACAGGTCAGACCATCACAGGAACCAGCTATCTTTCTAGAGACTCAGTCCATGCTTCATTGCCTCACAAAGCAACCAGCAAAATCAAAGATCCCATCCATTCCAGACATTCTATCTCCTTGCATCTCCCATTGGGCAGAAGATACAGAAGCCAGAAAGCACCAGATCCAAGGCCAGCTTTTCTCCCGCTCTTATCAGATTCTTGAATGGACTTCTTGTACAATAAGATGGACTCGTGACTTCACAATCTACTGCGTTACTATCTTACACTTTGTTTATCTGTGCTGCCCTTTCTCTGCAGCCTTCACAGTTTATTCTTTGTTGCTTTCCCTTGATCTACCTCAATGTATTATACAATCATTTGATCTGTATGAACAGAATACAAGACAGGCTCTTCATTGCACCCAGGCAATAATAAACCAATACCAATAAGGAGTTTTGTTATCTTGCTGCATTGCATCCCGCAGATGGTAAAAAACCAATTAAATTGCACTGGTGGGGGACTGAATGAATAATTTTCGATGGGGTGGCTATCATACAGACTGCTATATCCTCCATGTTGAGTTTTGTTGAAGCTGCACTCAGGCAATTGAAGAATATTCCATTACACTCCTGACTTTGTTGGAAATGCTGCACACTGGAGCTTAGTGTCATGTTTGTGAACTGAATGGGGTGTTTCAGAACAATCACTCAATCTGTACTTTTTAAACAAAGAACTTTGAATAGACATGATAGCATGAAGAAACAAAGCAAAGTCTTGAAAATGACCTAAACTTGTATTTACCGTTCCAGAAAACTCGCTCAAAATTTTGAAAAAGAGATTCAATCAGTGGTATTTGATAACACAATCATTCATAATTAGCTATCAAATGGATGGCAACACCATTACCTCTGTTTATACTCAAATACAACAGCATCTTTTGGGAGTACACAGATGTCAATTAAGTGAGAGAATACTAAAGGCGCTGTCCA
Source organism: Mobula hypostoma (assembly GCF_963921235.1). NCBI lineage: Eukaryota > Metazoa > Chordata > Chondrichthyes > Myliobatiformes > Myliobatidae > Mobula > Mobula hypostoma. The sequence continues at coordinate 34,130,441 of NC_086109.1, forward strand.
AAGTACACTTGAAGTAAAAGGCGTGTGCGCGCTAACATCTCTTAAAGGAGAAATATCTGCCTTGAAGGCAAGAATAATTTACTAAACTGAAGGAGGAGCTATTGAATGAAATGGATCTAGGCACTTGAAAATTCAGAAACAGAGGTAATCTCATCAAGACATCACAGAAGGAATAGAAGCAGCACTGTGCCTCATGACCATTCAAGCGCGAATACTCAGTGCCATTTTCGAAGACAATTCCCATATCTTTTAACATCCAGAAATGCATCATTTATTTTTAATTAACATGATGACTGATTTTGAGGAGTTGTATGGAGAACACAATTCCAAATTTTCTTTTTTAAAATGAAGAAACTTTCCCGATCTTAATTCTAAATGGCCTACTATGTATTCTCAAACCGTGCCTCAGTCCGAGACAATCTTTGAGCAGCTACTAGTAACTTACTTTGATTGTTATAGTTAAGAACTATTCTAAAAATCTGCAATTGTACTGGATTCAGTGTGTCATAATGTAATTTGGCAAATACTTGAATGTGTTTCTGACTACAAGTCAAAACGGATCTCTGCAAATGCAAAAGAAAAGGATTTTGATACTGGAAAGGGAGAAAGCTACATCTGCATGTTGAACAAAACCAGTTTTTAAATCAACAAAATTTCAATTGTACAGTCAATGGATATACAAAATATGATATCAAACTAGAACTATTTAAAAATGTAGGGCTTGTGAATCTCAGGCATGTGTGAGGAAGAACAAGATCAAGAGCTGGGGTTTAGGTCTGATATGGTTGTCCTGTTGGAAGCTATCATGGATTCAATAGGCTGAATGGCAATATAACACATACCTGACAGCTACAACCAATATACATAAAGATAATATTCACATAGAGCAGACAATGCGACACAAAATTCTGAAATTCCCTGTCTGACTTCACAAAGCACTTTCTCCCCCCAAACCGGAATAGCTTAAGGTGGTATCTCACTTAAAAAAAACTCAGATGCAATAAAAATAGGCAATGAATACTTGTCAGAGAAACAATGAAATAAGAGTAAACCACTTGGAACACACACAACATGCTGGAGGAACTCAGCAGGTCAGACAGCATCTATGGAAATGAATAAACAGTTGATGTTTTGGGTCAAGACCCTTTTTCAGGATTGAACCACCTGGGCCTTTTAACCTTCTTCATCTTTAAGAAAAATCAGCACTGACCCTCCAACATCAGTACCAAAGTTCTATTGACTGCCCATATTCAAAGCCACAGAGCACAGAAAAGGGACCCTCAGCCCACCAGCATCCATTATAATTAACCATCAAGTACCTTACCTATATTGATTCTATTTACCAGCACTTGATAGTCAAACAAAATCCCCCCTCCAAAAAAATTTACGTTTCACCTTAACTACATCATTAAACACATCTAATAATATCTATTCAAATTAATTCCAACTTGCTATTTAGTATTGCAGTACAGTATTACCTTCACAAATCTGAGAATGACAAAGAGCTCAATGACTTCTATGTGCTCTTTAGGACAGAAATTGTGACAGGCCTAAAATTTCAAGATTGCTTCCAGCATTCCAAGTTTCATGAGTGCTAGTATTCTGAATTTTGTTTTCTTTATATTTTAACCGCAATCTGTGAACTAAGCATACACATCAACATACTGAAATTTTCTACGATGCATCTTAGAATTGGTCCAGGGCATTGTCACTGTATTAACTGATTCAACACCTGCCATTGTCAAACAGCATTGCAGTACATTAGTTTTGGAGTTGTCTTGGAAACAAGGTCAAGCTGGAGATAGATGGGAATGCTCAGCTGCAGAGTGCTTCATCCATTTGAAATTTAATGACACAACAGGGTGACAGAAAAGCTTGCTTGAATTACTTATTTCAATTGTTTAACACTGGATTTTCAGGAATAGGCATAGAAGTCAAATTTTATATACAAAACATGGCTGAAGATTACTGCATAACTTGGTTCTAGATTACACTGACAAAGTATTTTCTGCACTGCACGGTAAAGCATTCAATAGCCTCACTGTTAGTATACAGTACAAAAGTTCAATCTTAAATTTATTGACAATGATTGAGACTGTTCCAACAAAATGAGCCACTCAAAATGTTTTCATGTCTATAACAACCAATTGTGGTCAAAATTGCAATAGTTTAAACTTTTTATTCCCTTCAGCTTACAACTTCAATAACTCCAATAAGAAACCCAAACCCCAGCTGAACTGAAAATTGTATACATTAGGATAGAATACCTGGATTCACCTTTATACAAAAAGCCACAGTGATTGTCCGCCACTCAGTGCACACTTTGAAAATAGTACATTAATCACTCAAATTCAAGCAAAAACTATTCCATTACAAGTCAATCACAGCTTCAGAGTTAATGAAAAATTCTGCCAAATAAAAACAGAAACTGTTGGGAATATTCAGAGTTATTGCCTGACTTGAAGAGAGTTAATGTTACCAGCCAAATGATACCTGCAAGTCAAGGGTTTAACAGGTCAAATATGATATTGGAGAAAAAGTAGTTCAATTAAAAAAGGTTGCATTTCTGACCCATCATTTTAATTCTCTCCCTTGTTCCCATTTCAAAGTTTGTTGCTTGAACACCTTACATTTCAATGACTGTCAACATAAAAGCAAGCATTATAATCTTTCAGTTATTCTTATACCATCCAGAACTGGACACTCAATTCAACAACTTCAGATCAGCTATGGCCACTTGACAGCACCCCAGCCCAGAACAGTCATTGGCAAAAATCTTACTATTAGCATTTACATATTATTCATCCTTTGCTTCTCTACTTGTTCCAATACCATTCAGTACTGTCTTCACTGTCACCCCTTTATCATTTAACTTTACCTGCCTTCAAAACATTCAGTCAGACTCTTGTTCTTGGCAATCCCTCCCTTCTTTCCCTACAATATGCAAAATAGCAAATAATACAAAAACATCTGTTATTAAGTATACACGATAGAATGAATCTGACAATCAGATAGATTTTCCTGGAAGCATTGTTTCGGAAATCTCCTAGAAGTCAAACTTGCTTTCTGTTTGAAAATTGTTATGCAGTGATTGTTTTATCAGCAAGTGCAATGAACACTTGCATTAACGTTTCAGAGAAAGTTTGCTTTCTGTCATTCCCAGTACGGACAATGGCTCTTTGACCTGAAGGATTGAATTGTTTCTCATTCATAGATGCTGCATGACTTGCTAAACAGTTATAATTATCCAAATTCCAAGCTATCTTTTATTTTTTGCATCATAGGCAAAAATCTTTCTAATCCAGGTTTTTACATAGTTTCCTGTTACTGATGTCCTGACTTGTAAAAAAAAAATCCAACTTTATGCAAATCCTCTCATGCATTTTTAAAGCATGGTTCAAGGTAGCAATAATATTTATGGTGTACACTAATAACTGGATACAGTAGATATTCTATTAGTTTAATTATGGGTAGTGTGAGGGTGACTATTTGATGAAATGGAATTAGGTTATGTAGAGTGATTCAATAGCGATAGCTCTAGAAAACTGAGAAATCTGCTTACTAACAGTTCTTAGCAACAGAACCCTCATGTAACTCAGGGACAGCCCATATTGATTTTTCATGATGCAAATACTGTTGGCAAAAACTAGGTTTAGAAGGTGTTATTGAATAGTTTAGGAAAGTAAATTGCAAAATAAGAACAAGGTGATAAAGTGATTGTTTAGTGCCAGACATAGTGTTGTTGTCTGCGGCTACGTCCACACTAGACCGGATAATTTTGAAAATGCCAGTTTTGCGTAAAAACGATAGATGTCCACACCAAGTGTTTTTGAAAATACCTCCGTCCACATTAAAATGGGCATGTGGGTGAATCTCCTCCTACTGGGCATGCGCAGGATACATCTACAGAAAACAAACAACATGTTTGGTGTTGTATCTCGCTGTGAAAGTGCGCATTTGTGCAGTTACAGACTAGAAAAATTTAAAAGGAAATTGCCAAACGAGGGACAGCTGTTCGCTCTTGCGCAGGAGGACTTAAAACTAAAAAACAAACAAATACTGGAGCATATGGAGGCAACCAACAGGGAGTTCACAGACAGTATGACCCGGCTGACGACGAATATTGAAAAACTGACCAACTCCGTTGCATTAATAAAGCACCTTGTTAAATGTATAAAACATGTCTGCATCAGTGTTATCTTGTATTTTCATACAATGTTACATTAGGCTGTTACACATCTATTGTCAGAGAAGTACTTGCATACATAGGTAAACCACCTTCACACAAGCAAGGACAGAAAACAGGGCAAAGTGAGTATACTTATTTATTCAGTAAGGTACGGGTCAAAGTACTTGGTGAGTACATTTCTAACTCTTCTGGCTTCAGTCTCGTTACCGCCTGTTCTGAAATTGTTAGGTTGGGGGGGGTGTGTGTGTGTGTGTGTGTGTGTGTGTGTGTGTGTGTGTGTGTGTGTGTGTGTGTGTGTGTGTCGTTCAAAAAAACAATGAAATGCCACGCTGCCGCCACCATCTGTTCCGGCACATCATGACAGCATTTTTAGAAATCTCTGGTTACCCCATCCACACCACTCTGCTCAATCAGCATTTTCAAATTTACACACCCTGGAGGGCATTTTAGAAATGCTCTGTTTTTGGGGGAGGAAAACGCCGTTTCAGTGTGGACAGAGGGTCAAAACGAAGAGAAAAAGCTTTGGTTACGGATTTATCTGGTCTAGTGTGGACGTAGCCTAAGATGATATAGAGCAGGAACTCCCAACTTTTTATGCCACAGATCTCTACCATGAACAGAGGGGTCAGTGGGCCCCAGGGTGAGAATTCCTGGTATAGTTTCTCAAGTGTTGTTGGAGCTACATTCATCTGGACAAGTGGAAGGTATTACATCAAATATATTTATATTTAGTGTTTTTTTACAATATTATCATGTTGTTTATCTTTTGTTTTTTTCTTTTCTTATATAGAGTTACAATTATTTTGTTCTCCTTTACAATTGTGTACAGGAAATTACATTATACAAACTTGAATCCTGCTGGAGGAAAACTTCAGTGGCATATATAAACGAGTCATTTGGGATAGGACAGCAAGCCTATAGCTTCCATTTGGAGCCACTGCATTTATGTGGCTGATCAAGCTGAGTTTCTCGTTGAGAATGCAAAGGACTGACATTAAATATCAAGGCAAGCTAAACTCTCTTGCCAGGCATCACCTCTTCCACCTTCCGGAACAATCTCACCTCTACTTATAGTACCTGAATGTTGGCTACCACATATTCCTTCTTGCAGGCGTGGAATGCTTCAATTGCAAAAGAAAACTGACATCTACCTTACTATGTGGTATACAATGAATGAAATATACACTGCATAACAGCAAAGGAAATTTAAAAGTGAACATCTTTGCATTGTATGAAAAGTTAATTTGTATGAAAAGCAAATCACTCCAAGTAACATCTGCACTGATATTCTGAGGCTAAGATAATTAAGCTTCAATCATTACAACCATCTTCCTTTGTTCTAACTTACTTTGCCAATCACTGGAACACTTATGCCTTCATACCATCAAAACTTCAGTTTCTACACATTGATACGTTTTCATGAGCAATCACTCTTGCTTCACTGAGGGAATTCGGCTCATGGCATGGCAAGTGGACCTAGCAAAAACCAAACTGGACATTAGGAAACAAATTATGAATGAGTTAACTCTTTGTGCTAGCTATTTTGAGCACACCTTCGATCACTTGGCTGACGACAGAGTAATTTGTGGCAATTCGTTACCATATTGTACAGGAGCAGAATTAGGACATTTAGCCCATCAAATATGCTCCACCTTTCAATCATAGCTTTTTCTAAAATACAATTCTTCTACCTTCTTCCCCATAATCCTTGATCTGGCAAGAATCTATCAATTCCGGCCTTAAGCACACTCAATGATCTGGCCTCCAGACTATTCTGTGAAAATAAATTGCAGATACACCACCTCTAGCTGAAAAAATTATTGCTTATTTTAGTTTTAATAGGATGTCCCTTTATTCTGAGGCGATGGCCTTAGATCCTAGGCTCTCCTACTGAAGGAAATTTGCTTTCTACATTCACCCTATCTAGGCCTTTCTGGGATCAGTAGGTTTCAATAAGATTCTCCACCCCCCACCCCCACAACATCCTTCCAAACTCCATGTAAAGACCAGAGACATCAAATAGAACCTACGTATTAAAATTTGTCCTGCTTCTCATGAACAGGACTTGTTTGAGCAACTTTCCGCACAGTATGGTAAATGTTAGTGCTGCAATCTGCTGGAAGAACTTGGCTAAGCAGCAGCTAGCTCTTCAGACCAAGTCTACAGAGACGCACAAGGTAGTGTGTAGTCTCACAACCTTTCCTGTAATACAGCAAGTCTTCATTAGCAGTCTCATGTCAGACCTACCATTGCTGAGGGTGGGATGTTCTTAGAATTTCTTCCTCCAATTAGCTGTTAATTGTCCAGTGCTATTCATGACCGGTTAAGGCAAGTCTGTAGAGCTTTGATCTAATCCATTAGCAACCTCTAGTGTTCTATGTAACAAAAAAAGTCATCCCTTGGGTGGAGCTTCATTGGGATGGCACCTCATTTTCAGGCACACTTCCATTTCTCTCTGAGCCAGGGTGACCCTATCCCTGATGTCCACCCCAACCATGCCTCCATCTGCAGAACCACCTGTGTGTAATTGTAGAGTTATGGATGTGCAAAAATCAGACTGCTTTTTGTTTATCAATGTGATCAAGTTTCTAAACATCTGTCACAAGATGACTGGCAAGGATGACTCACCATGAAAAACAAAAGAGTAAATGGTTTTATTTCAGATTTTCATCCCTTAGAAAGCACTAGGAATGCTCAGCAGGTCAAGCAACGTCTGTGGAGAGGGAAACTTACATTTCATATCAACCACCCTTCAATACGCATTCTAATAAAGACTCATTGAATTGAAATATTAAAGATCATTTTCCTTTTTCCACAGATGGTGCTTGATCTAGTGAATATCTGCACTACTGTTTTAATTTCAGGTTTATTCCTCACACTCATGAGCCTATCACAAATCAGACAGCTACATTCTTCAGTTTCAGCTTTGCTGAGAGTTGATTAAATCCTCCAGCCAGAGTGCAATTGCCTATTCCACTGGAGGTACAACTAAAAACTTTATCACTGTTCAGAATCTTAGATAATAAACTAGAACAACCATGATCCTTCTTCATAAGCCAGGTTAAGGTGCAAGCTGACTGAAAAAAAAATCAATTACTAAGACAACCAAGATTTTTTCCAGCTATCCTTAGTTTTAAACATACAAAAACGTCTAGATACTAGCAGCCGTCACCACCAATGGCTCAATATCTCATGTTACCATTAAATTGGACAGTGTAAAGATTAGCTTACAAAACCACTGTGTCTTTGACGAATACATTTTCGTCAATGAATCTTACTTTTATCGCCACTGTGCATTGAAGTGTACTGTATATCTATTTCCAATAATCATGGCTGACTTTTCATAAGAAGCCAGTGTTTATACATACCGAATGCTTTCTTAAAAGCATAATGTGATTTAAACGGGATCAGAAAACAATGGACTTTTTTCCCTTATAAACGCCCATGTGATGACAATATTCATAAATTATGTGCAGCGTCTGGAAACTAGAACGTCTCGAAATAGATATTTTAAAAGATCAATACGATTGGCTGAGTCCAAAGCCCTGACTCGCTCTAAGTTCTGTATGAGAAAACTGAACCTAATTCATTAAACGTGGATTAACGCTACCGGTGCTGACATTTGTGCTGTTAATTTTAGCACAAAGCAAAGTGCATGTGGCATCTCTCCAAACGATGCCACACCAGCGAAGTGGCGGAATAGTGATTTTAGAAAATGAAACAAAGCAGAAAGCGAAGAATTCCAAGACCATGCAGGCCCATCAAGTGAAAATCTATCCCCCCTCCCTCCACCCTCCACCCCCCATGGTAAAGACGGACTCCGAGGTGGCGAGCAGGCGTGCCGGCCCAGGGCCCGGGGAATCATTGCTCCCCCAGCTGCGCCGCAGTAACTATGCTCCACAGTCCCTTACCTCCTCCTCGCTCTCGCTTTTGAAGCACAAACATGCCGCTCGCTTCTTGAAACCGTCTCCATCGTAAGTCCGAGTCTGATTTTGCTTTAATTTCATCATTTATATCTTCTGTAACTATCTTATTTCAATTATTTTCTCTTCCTTTTTCTAAAAAAAACTTCGCAGAAAAACTAATACGATGAAATGAGGAATTTCTGTTTTATTTGTAAGTGCCAACGACACGAGGCCGCCACCGGTTATCCACTACGTCTCTTCATATTCCCACAACCATTCTCCCCGACACCGTCTCCACTGATACCACCGCCACCGCCATCTTAGCCGCTCCGTCGCGCCCTCAACCTAACTCGCTCGGCAAAAGGGCGCGGGGAGCCGGGGCGGGATTTGGAGACCGGCGCAGCCACTCAATGGCCAGCAGGCGGGCAAGTGCTTCGGTTTTTGTCAATCACATCGTCGAGCACCGCCTCCTCGCGTCTCCGCCCTTGACAGCAGGTTTGGTGGACCGCCGCCGCCGTCAATGGACCTCAAAGCCGGCAGGGGGCGTACGGATGCTGCCCCTCCCCCTACCGCTACCGCTCCCGCCCCCGCCCCCTCCTCCACCTCCCACTGCCACCCCTTCCTATACTGGTGTGTGAAGACAAAGAGAGGAGCGAATTCTTGTCTGCGCACCTGTGTTAAACGTCGTGATTTTTTTCTCTCTGCATTGTTTTCCGTGTATAGTGAAAGTAACCTGGCAACAAATCAAAACTCCAAGAGATAGTGACCCATTTTCATGGATCAAATATATAACACTGAGTTAAGGAGCATATGTTTCTGATAAAAACCAGCATGTTTGAATGAATTCTGTCCAAAAGCCTAATTCCTTGCATAGACTAGAGGCCCAAGCTCAGCTGACATGCACCAAATCGTATTCATATCTCACTTCAGTGCAGAGCTATCTAAAATTTGTATTAGGCTTGGCAAATTTAACTACTAATTTTCACCTATTTGGTTTTAAATATTACTAAGGCTTCTCCCCTCCCAGCTTGCCTACATTATTCCATGGCCACAATCTTCTGAAATTTCAGTGGTCGTCTAATTCTGGGTCTCTTCATATTCACAACTTTAATTACTCCAACATTGCCAGCAGTGGCTTCATCGGCCTGGACTCTGAGATTTGGATCATCTAGTTCACCTCTCCACTCTCTACGTAGAGAGGCAACTTCTTTGTCCATTTTTTTTATATCGGTCTGTCCATTTTGCGTGTATATACTGTATATATATGTGTGTGTGTGTGTGTGTGTGTGTGTATGTATCAATGTTTCATTTCATAACATTTCCTTAAAGCATATTGAAATGTTTTGTCAAATTAAAAAATGAGACGTTCATTTAAACATAATCTTTCAGTACATTCTAATGATGTAGTACACTTTGAAGCTGTATCATTGTAGGAAATTCAGGACTCAAAGCCCCTTCAAAGAGCGATGTGAGTGAGGATAATCGGATTTTCTCCTCTTGGGCTGCATTTTGCGCACTGTGTCTCTGACTACCTATCTCTGAGAGGAACAAGAGAACCACAGCTCATCCAGACCAGAGTAACTGTTCATACTTGTGCATATGACAATAATCTCGACTTTAATTTTGACCCGGGTGCAGCATTCGGGGAGTACCGCATTGAGGAATGAGACAGATTTCTTTTTGTGCTTAAACTTCTGTCATGAACGCCAAACTTATAATTTCTAGACTGCGGTTGGCATAGCCGGCAAGGAGGGTGTGCCCTGCTAAAAGACTTGAAAGGTCCAAATATAGTATATGCTTGGATTTTTTTGTAAATGATATTTCGTTTAAGAGTGCGAATGTCACTGACATTACCACAGAGCAAACCTGACAGCACAGAAGTATAGAATTGTGCAAGATTTTTATTTTCTGTCTTCCCAAAAGCGCGCCTCATTGGTGCTTTCTTGAACTTATGTGGTCTTGCCTTTTACCCCAATGCCTTACCTTGCCTTACCGTAACGGAACGTAAAGCCTGCACAAGAAATATCATCTGTAAGTGACAACTCAGAAACACCGTTGCATGACAAACGCTTTGTTTCCCTTCCCTCCCCCCACCCGCCTCATTTACGCTTAAAGCTGGTCTCCAAGTAGCGACGTTCTTTTCTGTTGAGACTGGGTTCCTGAAAAGGACCTTGCATTCTGACTACATTATCGGACTTCGTCGACTTCTCCGGCCAACTGTCAACGAATGCTGCTTCAATTCGAACCGGCACCTGAAATTCGGAACAAAAAAAAATTCAAATTTTCCCATTGACTTTCAAGGCCTCAACAAACGAAGAGATCTGCTGTCAAAAGAAGAGAGTGGCGAGGGCTAAGCCTGGAAAACTAGCATGAAACGACAATGTCGAGATCAGTGTCAGATTCCTCGCCATCGGGTGTCAGGTCTGTAAACCAAGAAAAAGGTGCCCGGTTGAAAGACTTGAAGGATCTCCAGATGTTCCCCGAGGGGCCGTATGTTGGATCTGGTGTAGCGTCAAAGCAGCCAAGCATGTCAGCTATGCTCGAAAGCGTGTCTCCTTCTCCAGAAGAATCTGGGCTAAATACCTCAGCAAAGCCCTCAAAAGAAACACACGTCCAGACACGATTTAGCAAGGAATTAACAGACAGGAATTCCAAACGGTATGCTAACAGTCAGGAGAGGAAACATAGGTAAGTATTGATGGAACAAAGTGAGATTAAGTATCTATTTTTAGTAGGCCCGACCCTTCAGTGCACTATCCTTTTGTCTCTGGGACATTGGTTACTGTTAAAGTCCGGCTTAAAATGTCCCCATTTAAGGCTTCTGTGAAGGACAGTATGAATATTATCCTCAAGCACTAAAAAAAGTGATCCTGCTCTGCAAAATGGCTGTCAGGAAAAATATAACTTGAATCTGTACCACTGAGGATAACTGCTGTGAGAAGCAAGGTTAGAATTGTGCACCTTGCCTCCCCCCCCCCCCCCCCCCCCGTCACTAGCAGCTGCCTATGTCAAGAGTACTGGTGGTGGTGGGGGCGGGAAGTAGGGATTGTTGTAGAACCAGATCCCACTCCTTCCACAGAAAGGTGTGTGTATTTTGTCTTCACATCACATTAGGAGTTTCAGTGGCAATGCACTAAGATAAAAGTGGTATGTTCAATCCTTATTCAGCAGTCCAACTTCAGAGAGAGGGAGAGAGAGATAAATAGATACAGAGACAGAGAGAGCTGTTTTACCCTGCAGGTGTGATTTCCTCCAGATGCCAAGAATTCTTTGTTGTAATTCCTGACATGCCGAGTTTTGGAATGAATGAAAATAGAACCATGGAAACATCTGAGAGAGAAATGCAATCATGTGCAAATCATGCAGATGCAGCAAACAGTAACCAAAACCAGAAAGCACTGGAGATACTCAGTAGGTCAGGCTACAGGGTTAATTCTTCAGATCAATGACCTTTCATCAGAATTGTGGGGTGGGGGCAGGGAACAGAAGTACATAACGCTTTAATTTGCAGAGCATTCGGAGGGATGGGGAGTTCGAAAGGGAAGGTTTGTGATAGAGCGTAGACCAACAGTTATGGACAAGCACATGTAGACAAAGGTAATTGAATAGAAAAGATTATGAATGAAGGAGATATAATAAGGAGACAAATTAAGTCTGAGAGGAAGTGGGTAGAAGCCAGAATAAAAAAAAACAGTAGGGGTAGGGGGAGGATTATAAACTTTCAGGAGATATGTGAGATGAGGTCAGGGGAAAGTGGGTAGGTGGGGAAGGAGTGATGAAGTGAGAAGCAGTGGGGTGATAGGTGAAGGGCTGAAAAAGAAAGCATCTAATAGGAGAGGACAGTGGACCAGGGAAGAAAAGGAAGGAGAAAGGAAACCAGAGGGAAGTGATGGGCAGAGGAAGAGAAGAGAAGGGGTGAGAGAGTAACCACTTCATAGATTCTGCTCCATAGATGCTGCCTGATTTACTGAGTTTTTTTTTCAGCATTTACCAGGTGTTGCTCAAGATTTCCAGAACCTCTTGTGTCTCATTTACTGTAATTTTGTCCATAATTTTATGACTATGTTATTCCTTTGAGCTTCCCCAATGTTCAGATAAGATTGTTGAGACCCATTGGGATTTGTTGGATTCTGTGGAGAGGTATGTACTTCATACAAATCAAAAGTCTACTGAATACATGATCATTGGGGTAAAACTTCACAATGGAATGTATTATTTCTTCAACAATTCATTGCTGGAATATATGTAAATATGACGCCAAATCTCCCACATATGTATGATCCAGATTTCTGTACATATGCTTTCATGGTGAAGAAAGTGCTTCTTCCTGGCTGCAACAGCCAAAAACTGGTATTACAGGCATTATTGTGAATGCTGGGCAATGACCTCAGGATTCAGTGCCTGAATACCTGTTGAAGGAGCCTTTGTTTTCTCTTAGATTAGATTAGATTAGATTAGATTAGATTCAATTTTATTGTCATTGTGCCAATGAAATGCAGTTAGCACCTGACCAGAAATGCAAAGAATAGTGTTATTTACAAAACAACTGCAAATAAAAAGTAAGTGCTTCTGCTCTGTACCTCTATTTTTTCATTTCTACCTTTCAGCTTTCATTGATTCCTCCTAACTAGTACTTCAGCCATGTACTCCATCAATAGTCCAGCATTCCAGCATCAGAAACTGCATCAAGTTGCTGTCTTTATATTTTTTTGCATGACTGCTCCATGAAATTGTTGAAACTGAGTCTTGTCCACCTTAAAGAGCCATGTCCTGTCTTTTACTAAATGTCACAACAATAATTTCTCACTCAATGTTAACAAGACCAAAGAGCTGATAATTGACTATTGGCAAGTCCTCATTAGAGGATCAGAGGTAGAGATGGTCAGTAACTTTAAATTTCTTAGTGTTAACATATCAGGGGATCTGGCCTGGGCGGCATGTAGGTGTTATCACAAAGAAGGAACAGAAGCTCCTCTACTGCCTTCAAAGTCTGCGTAGGCTCGGCATGTCATCCAAAACTTTGACAGACTTCAATAGTTGTATAGTGGAGAGAATCCCGACCGGTTGTATCATATCCTAGTATATAAGCGCCAATGCGCAAGATTGGAAACGTAGTCAGAAAGTAGTTGATATGGCCCAGTCTGTCACAGGAAAAATGCTCCCCACCATTAAGCACATTTACAAGGAGCACCGCCACAAGAAAGCAGCATCTATGATCAAGGAGCCCCTACCATGCAGATCATTCTCTCTTCTCACTGCTGCCATTGGGAAGGAGGTACAGGAACTGTAGATACCACACCACCAGTCTCAGGAACAGTTATTATCCTACAACCATCAGGCTGCTGAAGTAGCCTGGATCACTTCACTCACCTCAACTATGAACTGATTCCACAACCTACGGTCTCACTTTCAAGGACTCTAGAGTTCATGTTTTCAGTATTTTTTTATTTGCACAATTTGTCTTTTTTTGCACTTTAGTTGTTTGCCAGTCTTTGTGTGAAGCTTTTTTTCATTAATTTTTATTAATTGCAGCAATCAGATTTCCTATGGGATCCACCCTTTCTTGTCCTTTTTCATTTGCGTATAGGAGGTACATCGACATAGACCTTTATTTCATTTACGCCAACTAGTTCCACTGAGATCCTGTAAAATGTGAAAAAACAACCAATCTTCCAATGAAACAAGGACAGTCAGAAACCAAATCCTGGATTTTTAAAATCTATTTTCCAAGTGATGAACATTTATACACGGTTCACAAAGAGAGCATCATTCAGTTGCAGACTGTCTCATTGGGTGAATTATTAACACAATAGAATATGAGAACATCACGTTAAAACTTGGATTGGATTTTCTGGGTTTATTTTAATTCCAATGCGGGCTTATGTATGACAACTGCAGAAGTTGTAATACTGGAAGTAGATTACATCTCACCTCATTTGTCCACTTGTCTGTTGAGTACTGTTCACCATGTGGATGGTTGATCCAGTGAATTGAGGACAATAAACAAGCCAACCCCAAGTGAATGCTTACTGAATCTATATGGCAACATGCCTCCTCAGGTCTACAAGACAGAGCAAATAATAAAAGACACTTACATAACACTAATTTTCTAAATCCATAAAACACTCAACTCACTGCATGCTTGTTTTAAATTAAGAAGGGTATTGTGGGACTGATTCAATGTCATAAGCCACCAATATTCAACAATGAAGCCATGTCAAAGGGATATTGTCTATTACAGCTGCAAAAAGCAAGGCACACTGTTAGCAGTGTAAAAGGCTGTATGAAGCAACACATACAAAATGCTGGAGGAGCTCAGCAGGTCAGGCTGCATCTATGGAAAAGAGTAAATAGTTGATGTTTCGGGCCAAGACCCTTCAGCAGGACTGGAGAAAAAAGCTGAGGGTAGAGTTAAAAGGTGGGGGGAGGGGAGAGAGAAATACAAGGTGATAGGTGAAACTGGGTGGGGGAAGGGTGAAATAAATTGCTGGGAAGTTGATTGGTGAAAGAGATACAGGGCCGGAGAAGGGACAGCCTGATGGGAGAGGACAGAAGGCCATGGAAGAAGGAAAAGGGGGGAGGAGGAGCACCAGAGGCAGTAGATGGGTGGGCAAGGAGATAAGGTGAGAGATGGAAAAGGGGATGGGGAATGGTGAAGGAGAGGGACGGGCTATTACCAGAAATTCAAGAAATTGATGTTCGTGCCAACAGTTTGGAGGCTATCCAGACGGAACGTAAGGTGTTGTTCCTCCAACCTGAGTGTGGTCTCGTTATGACAATGGAGGAGGCCCCGGATAGACATGTCAGAAAATGCTATCGGACTTAGACCTGCAACAGTTGAAATGGGAGGTCATAAACTGAAACCAAACTACTCATGGGAAAGCAGTCTGCCTCTCTATCCCTCAAAAAAAAAACTGAATCAATTGACAAATGCAACTGAAATTATAAAAACTAGATGGTTGCTTTCAAACCTGGATCTGCCACTCTAATGTTATGTAACTAATCTCCATAAAATAGGAGATGGATTATCCAAAATTAGTTTCGAATTTGTCGTCAGTTCTTTCTTTAGCTCCTATTGGTGTGCAATTACCTATCAATGATAATCCATCATTTTATCATCTAAATTTCCTATTGTCATACTAACTTTGGAGCCCGTATGTAAATATGATTATGAATGACCCATCAATAAATGGACAGACATTTCCTTTAGTGAGAAACTCTCCACAAAGGGTACAGATGGGAAAGTGGAGAGGTGCTCCCTGTAGTTGTTCAAGTGAAGCACAGGTGAGTAATTTTTAGACTGATATGTTTACTGAGATAACACTTGGAAGATGTGAAAAATTTTAACTCACGAACGAATAATGGTAAGATAGGATAGCTGGACATTACTTCCATCTCCAGTTCACTAGTAAAATAAGTAAAAGTATAAAGCACTTGTAACACTATACCACCCTATTACCATGAAATACCTGTTAGTTATTTAACAACAGCATACAAAGACTTATTGTATAGGACAAGAACAGGATGGTTCCATTGGTAACACACAGAACTGTTAATTTAAAACATGTGCTCATATTCCTGGTATATAGCTTATATCATTAATTTCCTGCCTCAGACGTGAAGGTGCTGTTGATAGAAATTAATGTCGTGGACAGATATTTGCTGTGTTATTGCTGAACACTATACCTCAGACCCATTGCTTCAGGAAATACTTGGAAAAAAGAGACCCATGATCTCCGGTCAAAATTTATGATCAGAAGTGTTTGAGAAGGAAGAGGCTGGTTGTGGGCAGGATAATTTGACCAAGATAAAGTAGAAGGAAGGAATAGAAAGAAAGGACAATGGAGAGAGAGGAGAAGGGAACAGGATAGAATGTCATTCAAAGTTGAAAATAGGAGAAAAGAAAATAAAGAAAGGAGCAAAGGATGGAGGGAAAGGCGAGGAGGGTAAAGAAGCTGGGATGAAGATGGATGCAATTGCTCTGAAGTGAGTTGTGAACAATATGTGAGTTGAAAATGAAGTGAAATATTACATTTTTACTATCAGATAAGGATGATTGCCTTCCCGTTAAGAAACTTCATTAAGTTAACAGGAAATTCTGGTACTGCGGATAGTTTTTGTTGCTATCCACTGTTTTGCAAATGCTGCATTTATTATTTGGTTTACGATAAATGCATCAGGGTCATTTGAACATGGATATGGTCTGATGCTTGAATGAAAAAACAGGGTTTTGGATGTCACAGGGTTTTACATCTAATGGTGCATCAAAAGGCCATTTAATGCTTTTGCATCCTGATTGCTTTTTTTGTGATTCATTATGTAGCTGGCACATATCCCCTGTGGAGTAAACTGTAGCTGTAATTTTAAAGATAGGTTGAGAAAAATATTTTCAGATAAACATAATTTGCAGCTGAGTGTTAGTGAGTATTATAGAGGGTTAACCGTGCAACATGAAGTGCTATTGCATTGTTATCAATTAGACAAGCTACAAGTATTATGGTGTAAGTCACAGAAGCAATACTTTTGTATATTTGAGCCCCTGCACTTACTTTATCCTATATATTATTATTTCAAAGCAATTTTTTTTTGCCTTTTCTGGTTTCAGATGGCATATTCATTCTGGGAGAAATATGAACAGCCTTTTCACAATTTCATTTCTATGAGAAATGCATGAAAAAAAATCAGCAAACTAAAGATGATTGTGGGAATGATAACTTTGTCCAAAAATTTAGCACGTCCGCAGCTTCATCATTACCTAGGGCTTTTGCAATGCAGAACAGAGAAATCCACCACCCACACTCACCGCCTATATTCTCCGTTGCCCCAAACTTTCCTGCGCTGGATCTGAATGGCTGATCTTGGTGGCAGAGACTGACTATTCTTGAGTGGTGACAGAGCTTCAAACAATATAACTGGCCCAGATGGGAGGAGCAGAACAGGCGATATTTACAAAACTCCCCAGCATATATTTGATAGACTCTCTAAAGCCAGCTCAGCTATTCTGAGATAAGGGGCCCAAAACTGCTTGCAATCCTCCAAATGTGGTCTGGCCCATGCCTTAGAAGCCACAGCCGTACACCTTTGATTTTATACTCTAGTCCTCTCAAAATGGATGCCAGCATTGCAGTTGCTTTCCTTACTACTGACTCAACCTGAAAGTTGACCTTTATGGAATCCTGTACTCAGACTCCCAAGTCCCTTTGCACCTCCATGCTCTGAATTTGCTCCCTATTTAGAATATAGTCTATGCCTTTATTCATGCTACCAAAGTGCATGACCATGTACTTCCTTACCCTGTATCCCACAAATAATTAACAAAATGAAGCTAGTCTTGTTATTGCCTTTCTTCACCGCAGAAGTGAAAGCAGCATTCTAATCAGCAATCATGTGGTCCCTTATTTGGTCTCACTTCACACTTCATATTACACACTAAGGAATTCCATCATGCTCCTCTACCATTCTCAAACTCCACCTGGAATCCACCTGAAACGCAATGATGGTGTTAAAGGGACTAGAAGGCTTGCGTTGTAAGGACTAGCTAGATAGGCTGGAACATTTTTTCCCCTGGAGCATAGAAGCCCAAGGGGTGACCTTATAGAGGTTTGTAAAATCACAAGTTGTTAACATAGATGGTTTTGGTCTCAGACTTTTTTCCAAGGGTAGGGGATACTGAAATGAGAGGGCTTATATTTACAGTGAGAAGGGAAAGATCTAAAAGGGACCTGAGGGACAACACCTTCACACAAAGGGGTATATGGAATGAGTTGCAGAGGAAGCTGCAGAGGTGGGTTCAATTGCAATGTTTAAAAGACATTTGGACTGGTACATGGATAGAAAAGGTTTAGAGGGATATGGGCCAAATCCAGGCAAATGGACGAGCTTGGTTAGACATCTTGGTCAGAGTGGATGAGTTGGCTTTAGGGCCTGTTTCCAAACTGTGTAACCATGTGTGCCCCTTTGAATCACAGACACAGGAATGGGTACTTTGGCTGTTTTCATCCTTGAACCCATTTGCATTAATTCTGTTTTTTTCCCCCCTCTTTCTTCCCATCAACTTTGCTGATTCTAATGTCACCCACCTACACCAAGGGCAAATCAGGTCATTTTGGCACAAGCAGATCATCCGTAACAAACCAAATGGAAACAGTGAATTTGAAAACCCTACGAAGTTTACCACTGAGATCAGGATTAGGCGGTGAATCAGGTGGTAGATCAGGCCTATGTCACCGAAGCAGTCAGGGAGCAGTGCTAACTGTTGCATTACTGTGCCACTTTGCAATGGGGAAGTTGCCAGCGGATTGTGGGGAGCAGACTGAGGCTTCTTTCTTTGTGTCAGAGTCCTGAATCTTGCAGGCTGTCATGTCTATAATTACTAGCTAGAACTGCCGACATTTTCATATTATATGTTCTTATATTGATTTCCTTACAAAATAAAAGGAAGTGGTTTGGCCTAATGAATCCATGCCAGATCTTAGAATATTTCCATCAGTGTCATTGCTAAATTTGTTTTCCTGTAGCCTACTCTCTCTCTCTCCCTCCCTCCCACATGCCCATCAATTCATCCCTGCTTCTCCCACCTCTAAGGATAGTTTGCAGTAACCAAGTAACCTACCAGCATCCTTGGGATGTGGGAGGATATTGGAACACTCAGGGAAACCCACTCAGTCACAGGGAGAACATTCAAACTCCACATAGAAAGCACATCCGATACACTGAGGATCAGATCTGAGGTGTTGGAACTGTGCTGTAGCAGTACTAGCCTCTGCAGCGCTGGGCTACCCAAAACCCAATACAATTCACACCAAAAGCACACACGGTTAATGAGAATCTTCCTTCTTATGAATAGTTCTATTATTCTCTCTTGTATACCAGTTAACAATAAATAAAACTACTACAAAATTGATAAATAAATATATTAACACACATTTTCACTTGTTGAAAATGCCACGTTATGATAAAATTAGATGTCGCTCCTTCAGAATAAACTCAAAATTGTCTCTGTGACACTTTGTTCTGAGGAGCTAAAATTCCCCATGGAAGCATTAAATGGCCTGCCTGGCCCAGTTTTGCTGCTTATGTTCATCTGTGCAATCTGGTGTTACAACAGCCTCTTCTTGTTACTGTTTACATTTAACAGATTAAACGTCTACAGCCACCCAGTTATGCCAACTGAAGAACAGAATGCGTCTATGAACTCAAATGAATCGTTTCTAGATTATAACAGTGCCAAGGATGAGTGTGAATCTCTTCTAAAGGGTACGCAAAAGTCCTACATTGCATTTCTCTGTTCTGTGTGATGGTTGATACTGTCATTATTTCATAAAATTGCAACTTAAAACATCTTGAAGTACATTGCTTCCATACATCCAGTGCCTTGAAAATATATTTAGTCCCCAACCTTTTGTTCACGTAAATGAGTATTACAACCAGGGATTTTAATCAATTTAACTGAGAATTTTTGTTTGTGAATCACATGCTCCTTTTTTCACAGGAGAGCCCCCCACCCCCCCAAAAAACCAGGGAAAATTGTAAAGTGTGAAGGACTAAAAATTCAAAAAGTGAAATGTCAGCAGTTCAAAAGTATTCATCCCCTTTTGCTCAGTACTTAGTTGGATCACCTCTCACAGCTGTTACAGCCAGTAGTTTTTTTGGATGTCACTTTTAGCTTTGTACAACAAGGTGGAGCAAGATTTGCTCATTCGTCCTTGCTATTCTGCTCAAGCTGCACCAGGTCAGTTGGGGAGCGGTAGACAGCACTCTTAAGGTCCTGTCAGAGATGTTTGATTGGTTTAAGGTTAGGACTCTGACTGGGCCACTCAAGGACATCAGTTTTCTTCATTTGAAGCCACTCCATGTTCCGTGCTGAAAAACAAGATGCTGCCTCCACCATACTTTACAGTAGGGATGGTGTTATCTGGCTGATGTGTGGTATTAGATTTACACCACACATACCACTTATTGAGGTCTAAGAGTTCCATGTCAGACTCATCCAACCACAAGACCTTCTTCCACATCTTTACAGTATCTTCTAAGTGATGTTTTCCAAAGTCTTTACAGGCAGGGATATGCATTTTTTTAAATCCAGGGCTTCTTCCTTGCTACTCATCCAGAAATACCCTTTTTGTGCAGGGCCATAGGGATTGTGGAGCCATGAACTTCATCTCCTCCTGCAGCTCATTGAGTGTTGGCATCACAGTAGTCTCTCTTACAAGTGCCATTCATCTCTGGTGACTAATTTTGGATGGGTGGCCTACCCTAGGCAGTGTGGTTACAGTTTCATATTTTTCCATCTTTTCATGATAGACTGTACTGAAGTCCAAGATATGTTCAGTGCCTTTGAGATGGTCTTGTACTCTTCCCAGATTTTTGCTTCTCTATTATCATTTCCCTGACTAGTCTTGAATGCTCGTTTGTCTTCATTTTTGTTTGGTCTGTTGAAAATCTACCATACTGTTGGACCTCACAGAGAGAGGGGGTATTTACAGCATTCTTATGATTAATTGAAACAGGTGGTCCTCTAATTTTCTACATCAACAAATTGCGTGAGTTGGTAAGGTAATACCAATTCAAGTAATATTGACTAACGCCAACCAACCAACCAACCAACTATACCATCTAATACCAACCAACTAATATTGCACCTGAGGAAAGTTAACTTAGGAATTACAAAGGACATGAATACTTTTTTAGCCTCACAATTTTGGTTTTTAAGTTTTGGTGAATTATTGACAGATTTTGGAATTTTTCTTTCGATTTGATATGATGCACAAAATTTTGTAGATTACCTCAAAAAATCCTCTTCAATATATTTTAAATTTTAAAAGTTAGATAGTAAAATGTGAAAATAGTTGTGGGGTTTGAGTAGTTTTTCAAGGCACTGTAGGTGTATTTAATTTGCAATACATATTTGGCAGTGCAAATTTTGTCAGATAAAATCAGGAAATGTTAATACGCAGGAAGAGGAGCAGAGATAACATTTCAGGTAGACAACATTTCATTAGAATTAGGAAAATATGTAATTAAATGTCTTGAGTTCCAGTAAATTAGTGGAAAAGGAGAATGGAGGGAATAAAGGGAATGTCTACGATAGGTTGAAGAATGGGAGTGACTGTAATTCAAATTGTGATGTGTCTTGCTGAATGAAGATGGAGAAGACCAGGATGGAGGAGATATAAAGAGAAGGGGAAAGAAGGGAGAGAAAAAATACTGGAAATTTGAAGTACAGAACACAGCAGTTGTTGGAGATCTGAACTAAAAAAGAATGCTGGAAATAAGCCAACAGCTTAGGCAGCATTTGCAAAGACAGCTAATGTTACAGCTTTATGACCTTTCATCAGAATTAGCCTGCTGTGATAAGGCTGGTTATTTGAAATTGCTGAATAACATTTTTGCCAATATTGTTTCCCCAACTTCTAAATGGAAAAACATTCATCACTGACTGGAGGCAGTGACCCCCCCCCCCCCCCAATCTGGAGGTGCAGACTTGGCTCCTTTCATCAGTTACTTGATTCATTTTGTGCAAGGCTCTCACCTAATTACATTCAACAGAGTCATTTTAAAATGACAGACAAATTTGCTAATGCTTTCTGAATGTTAAATTCATGATCATAAAGGGGAACACAGATTTCATCCACCTCCTGACATGGATAAGGACTTAATTGTTCTTTATGCAGTTGGGAGTTAAGAAACAATATAATCTCTTGAAAACTTACTACTATGATGAATTCAGATGATTATGTCACCAAAGATCAATGATGAACAGTCAGTGCACAGAAAAGATGGATAGTTTATTAACATTTATGGTAGCCAACAGTATTTTGCCTGAGCAACAGGTATATCTGTGAAAAGAAGATACTTAGATTATCAGTACTCTGGTAAAGGAACAGTATGGAAAAATATGCAATGGTATTATAATATTGGATCAGTATCTATGTGACTATGCATGTGCATACTGTTGTGTGTGTGTGTGAGATTGTATACATAAGAGCTGAATGGATAATTCACCTTGCCTGATCAGTTAAGTTCAATTGCTTCTCATCCAGGCTGAATAATTTTTCATGGAGTGGTGTACATTAACAATTGCTTCATTAGAAATATCTGAAAATGTAAATAAACTTTTGTTTTTGATTTTATAGCTCAGTCAAAAGAGAACAGTGTAAGAATGCCTCTGTCACCATGGGGCAAGCTGTTGAGCATGTACAGAAAAATGAAAGAGTCTCCTATTCCCAAAGTAGGTTGGCTTTTTCTTCATACCTCTTTTGATTGCACCTTTTATTACTATGCCTTTGTCATCTGATCTCCATGGAGAAATATTCCTAACGTCTCCTTTCTCAATGATAACTTTCAAGCTTTTGATAGCTTCAATTGGAACAGTCATAGGCAAAAGTCCAAGAATAAGTTCTTGGTAATAGACTATACACAATGCACATGCAAAAAAAATACAAGGCAGAGAGATTCAAAACAAACTGTGAGAGAGTTTAATCAGGATGACTGATAGACAGGGGATATGCTAGGCTCTTAGGAAGAAATAATAAAATAAAAAGCATGAACTTTCATTCAGAAGGCTGGGGGTAATGAAAAAAATGCAGTGATTATTACAAATTTTTATTCATTTATCTGAAAGTTTCTTAATACCCACCTTTCTACTTCATAAGAATAGAAGGAACATTAGTTAGTACATAGTACTGGGGTAGTGGAGGTATAATTTGTCCATCAGTGCTGATCACCCCATCCTTGACCAAGCTGTTCCGCCATGAACACGATCTGTTATGAGTCAACATGATGCTTTCAGATCAGGTCATGCATAGCACATAGCTCCACCGCACTGGTCAGGTGTGTTTCTGGGGTACCGGGGCTAGCGATCCTTGTGCTGTTCGGTGTACTTGCTACATATGATTTTTTGTGTTCCGTTGCTGAGCAGCAGTGAACCATCTGATTGACCTCTCAGAGTTCTCTTTGGGAACTAGTTGACTTGATCAGCATTTCTGATCTGGCAATTGTTCATGATTGCACTTAAAAAAAAAAATAGTATTACATGTTATTTCCAAAACCGACATTTTGGGATTTGCAAGGAATACACGATATAATTATTTTCATGTGTTAATGTTGTTTTTCTCAAAACACCTATGTGGAACCATAGAAGCTTCCAATAATGCAGCCCTGAAGGAGATAATTTCATGCTGTGTGCTTATGCTGTCTTTAAAAGAATTATTAGATTAGTTCCTCACATCTTCCTTTCCTTTTACCCTGTGATTTTCTATCCATTCAAGTAGTTATCAAAGTCTCTTTTGGAAGTTATTTTCACATCTGTTTCTACCACACTTTCAGGTAGCTCATTCCAAATCACAGCAACCCACTGGATATATAAAAAAAATTACATGATGTCTGGTTCTTTAATCTCAGTCATCTGTTTTATAATCTCTCCTACCAGCATAAGCAGTTATGTCTTATTTACTTCAACAATACTGTTCCTGACTTTCAATTCCACAAGGAAATCTTCTGTTAATTTACTCTGTCTTTAAGTTATAATACCCACATCTTCAAGTAATCAAAAGAAATGCTGGGATAAATAATGAAATAAAATTGGAAAATTTTAGAAATATATGGCAGTTGTGTCAGGATCGATAAGCAGAAATGCTACTGACTCATTGGTAGGTAGGTGCTCCAGCAGAATTAAAGTCTAAAGTAAAGCCCAAAATAGTAGCAAGTGCAATGTAGAAGATGGAACAACCATCATGAACAGCAGTAATTAAAGTTTGAGAATAGCAGCAACATGGCAGATGATGTATTTTTGGCAAGCCAAACAAACAAAGGAATGTGGCATTGTTAAATTAATAAAAGGCATGAGTCAACCTATATCAGGAAAGAAGCCAAAAATCTATGTTTTGACATAGTTTCACTATACTTAAAACACCAGTTCCCCTGTACACTATAAAGGAAAGTGACCAGTTAAAGGCAGGTAGAAACCAAATGGCACAGGAATAAAGAGTATCTCTATTAGAACATAGAACATAGAATAGTACAGCACAGTACAGGCCCTTCAGCCCACAATGTTGTGCCGACCCTCAAACCCTGCCTTC